>NC_046314.1:55837778-58337778 GCF_009819535.1 Lacerta agilis | reverse complement strand
CCCCCTTTTAAGCCGTGGCTTGTGGGGCTGCTGAGCACTATCGGTGGCTCCCCGCCGATCGCGCATAGAAGCCCCACAAGCCGCCTTTTCCCTCTGCTGCTCAAAAATGGAGCCGCGGAAGCGGCGGTCCGACGACGGAGTGCATCTGCGCAAAATGTCGCGCAGGCGCACTCCGTCGTTGGGCTGTGCGCTGCTGCTCCCGGGATGACAGAGGGAGCGGCGGCATGTGGGAGTGGTGGGAGGGGCCGCCGCTTGTCATCCCCACATGCCGCCGTTCGTTCCGTCGCCCCGGGAGCAGCAGCACCGTACACACCGTGCGCTGCTGCTCCCAGGGCGATGGAGTGAGTGGCAGCGCATGGGGGTGACAAGCGGTGGCCCCTCCTGCCACTCCCCACACACCACCAGTCACCCCGGGAGCACCTGTCACCCGGGTGTACCGCTCCCCCTAGCGACACCCCTGGGTACACTCATCAGGGAACCAGGAGTTGTTGCCGCTTGCTTTTGCTTTCAGTGGTAGCAAGCTCAGCTTCACTGCTGCGTGATGTATAAAATGGTCCTAAGTGGCTGATAGTAGGAACTGGAGGCAGCAAGCAAAAGTTATAGAGGGAAAACTGGAGGTGTAAATCGAATGGGTTGAGGGAAAGTTGGAAACAGGAAAAGTTATTTTCCAGATAACATCTCAAATACTTCATACCCCTAAGATATCATTTCTTCTCTATTTTGCTTCCACTACAGAAGAATTTAGCAGAGACTTTTTCCTGGCGTTGGCTGTTTTTTGTAGCAATTTACTGGAAAGTTTTTTTTTTATTTTGTTCATCTTTTTTATTCACATTTAGTTCTGGAGTAAAGGTAGCAGCAATCTTGAGACAAAGAGCAGTAAATTCTTGAGTAGGTGTACTCAGCTTTCATAATCAATCATAGAATCTTAGTTGGAAGGGTCCCCAAGGGTCATCTAGTCCAACCCCCTGCAATGTCAGAATCTCAGCTAAAGCATCCGTGACAGATGGCCATCCAACCTCTGTTTAAAAACCTCCAAGGAAGGAGAGTCCTCCACCTCTCGTGGGAATCTGTTCCACTGCCGAACAGCTCTTACTGTCATAAAGTTTTTCCAAATCTCCTTTCTTGTAACTTGAAGCCATTTCCTCGAGTCCTACCCTCATTAACAGGAGAAAACAAGCATGCTCCCTCCTCCATGTGACAGCCCCTTAGATGTTTGAAGATGGTTATCATATTGCCTCTCAGTCTCCTCTTTTCCAAGCTAAACATTCCCAGCTCCTTCAAGCATTCCTCATAAGGCTTAGTTTCCAGACCCTTGATCATCTTGGTTGCCCTCCTTTGCATACATTCCAGCTTGTCAACATCCTTCTTAATTCGTGGTGCCCAGAATTGGACACAGTATTCTGGGTGTGGTCTGACTAAGGCAGAATAGAGTGGTACTATTACTTCCCTTGATCTGGACACTATACTTCTGTTGATGCAGCATGGAATAGCAACAGCTTTTTTTCCTTTTTCCTTTTTCCTTTTTTTTTGCTCCTGCATCAAACATCCTATCTATTGAATATAAACCAACACAATCTCTTAAGACATTGCAGACATGACCATTTGTCTGTTCTGGTAGAGTAAATCTGGATACCATCTGTAAGAATATACTCAAATATCACATCACATTTCCATTAACAGTGAATTAATAACTCATTTTAAGCTAGAGGGTTGACTTTGTTAGCTTTATGAAGGCAAAACATGGTAGAATATTGCTGTTTATATCTATTTCATTTAATTTGCTTAGAAGCAAGCCATTTCCCTCTTGCAGTAGTTGGACTTTAACTTCATTCGGCCAGTCTAGATTGCTTAAGTAAGAATCCATGTCAGAGAAGTATACAGAAATTGAACTGCACACTGGTTTAGTTTCTACTAGGTCAGCGGTTGCTTCATTTCACCATGTGACACATCTGTATCGTTATTTGTGTTGTATTACATGTAGCAAAAATCATTTCTAACAAGCTGCCCAGGTTACCACAAGTTGAACAGTGTTAAACATCTGGCTGAATCCATAAACATCACATCACATTTTTTATAATGTCCATCGAGTGCATAATGTGGAAATTCTTGTTTCTGTTCCTTACCATATTCATGTTTTCCACAACCCCGTGCATCAATTTACTGTTATTCCCATTTTGTGGATTTGGAACCAGGACTTCAGGAGCACTTATTTGTCCAAGTATGTTCGTGGCTGGAGAGGTATCTGAATGTAGGCCTAAGGTCCCGGGTTACTCTGTCCTCTGGATTACACTGACGTCCTAACTCTTCATGACTCATTCCCTGGATTCCATCATGGCTGGGAAGTCTCACTCTGAATATTCAGTTGACGTGGAGAGGACTTGCTGACTTTTCCTGGCTGTTAAAAAAACTCTGCATAACTCCGGATTGTTTTGAAAGCATGAAACTTTCTGGCTCTGATCTTTAGCTACAGTAAAAGGTAGCAGCTGGAATTGATATTGCTACTGCTCTCAGTAGTGCCTTAGCCTGGACACTTGGGTCTCTCATGTTGGCTGCTGAAGCACTTTTCCAATTGCCTTTTTTATTATTAACCAAAGAACAGATGTCAGAATTAGACAGTCCCCATAAAATGTTTACTCCAATGGACTGAAAATTTGGCAGAATCGCCAGGAATTCACCAGCCTGAGAACATAACAGCATAAACAAAGAGGTCACATGAATCTACGAGAAAATAGGATTTTTGAGGGGTTGGGAATGTCTTGGGCTTGTGGCTGAGGTTTTGTATGTGTGTTAGATTGTTTTAAGTCAGAAATGAGAAATGGAAATGTTCTTACAGCTTAACCCCTTCATTTATATATAGGTTTTTTCCCCAGCGTAGTGGCCCTGAATTGATGTAAGAATTTAACATGAAAAGGCATGTTTGGAGAGAGATTTTATTGGGTTGTTTTGAAGGATGTGATACACACTGGTTCCCATAGAACAGGGTGAAGACTGGGTAAAATAAGAGATTGGGTTCAGTGAAGGAAACGTACAGTACTAGGATTATTTGTATCTTTGCAGGTTTGTGTGTGCACATGCACTGTTGTTCTTATTTCTATGTTGTTATGAAGGTGACGTGTACACTTACAGAAGGGCCAACACAGTGGGGGGAGGGGAAATAACCCACAAACATTATTTGCAAAGTTATACTCTAAAAAGCTGATCTATGCTGCTTCTATTTTAAATGAATAATTTTTATTGTTTGATCATAAACATGTACAAACTAACACATTTGTATGTATTTATTTGTATGTACTGCTATATGGCCAAGAACGGTAATTTTTGTTGACTTCTTCATTACAGAAAGGCATTCATGAATGGAACTTCAGTGCTGACTCTATAAGAGGAGTAAGGTAAGGTTATTTATTTATTTGTGATACCTATGACATTTCCTCTGTAGCCGTTATTTATTTAATTAAGTTTTATGCCATATCCATCCGAAGATCGCAGGGTGGTTTACAGCAGAAAAATACAAAACAAGAACATAAAATACACAACAGCAGCAGCGGCAACAACAACAAAACCAATAACCCCCTCTCACAAACATATTTAAAAGGCTAAACATAAAAATACTCTTTAAAAATGGGTTCAGAACTGTGGGGAAAATCCTCAAAATGTGCATGAAGCAGTTTTTGAATTCCTGTCTTGTATGACTGACATTAGGCAAGACCCTAGCACATATCAATATTGGGTTAGCCCAAATGTAGGACCTTGTAGATTAGCTTCTATTTTGTGAATTGCATCTTTTTTGGTGTGAATGTATCAGTATTATAACAGATACATGTTTATGTTTTAACTTGCTTGGAGATCTTTGTGTAGCTAGTGACTAACAAGTCAAATACATACATACATACTGTTTATTCTTGCCCAGAGGCTCCACATGACCTTTCCCCATACAAATATTCTAGTCCATAAATTATATTCCTCCCATAATTCAAGCAGTTATTATTTATTGGCAGTACATTTGTTTCTTCATAAATGTTTGCTGGCAACACCTTATATACATGGGGGCTGCCCTGTTTTTATCTGTGAGGTAGATTTGGCTATGCAAGAGTGACTGATCCAAAATTAGTCACTAACCACTCAGTTCTATGCATGTTTACGCAGAATCAAGTCATGCTGTATTAGTGGAGCTTACACCCAGGTAGCCATGCATAGGAATGGAGTCTGAACTTCACAGGTTAACATAATTCCAAAGCCGGGTTTCCCAGACTCATCTCAACACACCGCCCACCATGTGGCACGGCCCTCTGCGGCATTGTGCCAATGAGAAATGTGGTGTTGAAGTTTCCATTTAGTACATATGCGGACAGGGGCCTAATTGTTTCTTGCTTATTGCTTCCATCTAGTAGTATTAGGAGAGAGGCAGTGATATAAACACATTTAGCACCTTGATAGCTGGTGTTATCACCAGATACATGTTATGGGATCCTCTGGAGTAGCAGTACCAAAACCACAAAATGTCATGTAAGAACCATACATAGGTGCAGAATATAAAAAGAAAGTAAATGGGAAGGCAGCCTGGACACTTGGGAGAGACAATTTGTTGCATCTTTGATTGCTTCTGCTAACAAAAATGACATCTCTGCAGTGAAAGAGCATATCAGGGAGAGGACTATGGTGAACATTATTCCTGCCCTTCTAGCTTTCATTGCTCAAGAAGGGTGTTTCCTCTGCGAGGGAGCATTCAAACACATAAGCTCTACATGCAGCCTAAAGTAGTGCAGTCTAAACTTGGCTCTGCTGACATAAAATGGCTCTGAAAAGACATCTTATTTAAAAGGAGTGTTGAAATCAGCTTGTATAATCCATGGTTACTAGATTTTTTCCTTCAGAATGAAGGGTGTCATTAAAAAAAAAATCTAGGCCTATTGCAAGTACAACACTGAGTGCTGAACAAGTGTATGTAATTCTGTTGTGTTTTGAGTGGTTTTTCTTCAGTTTTTTCTTCTTCGTTAGTAGCTTGGGTTTTATGTAAGGCATGTCTGCACAGGAGCTTCCTGTAGACAGGTTTGATGAGTTGTTGTTAAACTTGAAATACAGGAAAGAGTACATGTTGCTGACTGCAGCGGTTTGATAGGTCTGCACTGTATCAGGTGGGCTTACTTCGTAGTGGTGGTCTTCCAAGGGCACTTGCAAAAGGCATGGCTTGGTGCCCTTCCATAGCACCGAAGTGGAAGATTTATAAATTTCTCTCAAGTCTCCTGACACTGGCTAACCATGTAGGGAACGGCAGTTCAATTAGAAAGGAGCCACCCAGGACCTATACTGAAAGGAAAAGAGGCACATCACAAAACACCTCCACATTGCAGATCTTCAATATTTCCAATTCTAGGCAACATTGTAAGTCCTGTTCTTGAAGTCCTGTTCTTACCTCAACTGTTGCATTAAAATAACGCAATGGTTTTTGTAATGGGTGAGTTTTGACCATAGAGATGATTGGACCCTAGTATCTTGGATATGCAGTGTCTCATTTTTTTCATTCACTTTATTTGAGATTTAACTTTTAGTTAAATTCTTTTTTTAAAAAAATCTCATTTTTAATTAACTTAGAAAATAACTGGTTAAAAGAAATCCCAAAACTCGAGAGCTAGAAAAACATTTCAATCCAGAAAGATAGTTAGATTTAAATCAATCAGGCAAGCTAACCACGCAGCTAAATTAAGTACAATTAATTTTGATGGAATTTAAGTGTGACTAACATATTCTGGACAAGGAGTTGTTGAATATGAGGTACAGAGGAGGGAGAAAAGTTTTACATTTGTTGTATCCTTTGGAGTCCGCTGTGCTCACATCTCCCTAGGAGGTTTAAGGAGCATAGCACTTTTTACTGTTTACTCCACTCCTTTCCAAATATGTGAAAGGGCTGTGGCTCAGAAGGTCGCAGGTTTAGTCCCTGGCATCTCCAGGTAGGTTTGGGAATGTCTCTTGCTTGAAATCATGGAGAGCTGCTGTCAGTCAGTGTTTACATTGCTGAGTCAGATGGAGAGGCAGTCTCACTTGGTATAGGTAACTTCCTCTGTTTCTCTGTGTTTCATAGAATAACCATGTGACAGCAGTATTTGAGTGGTGGTGCTTTTACTACTTTAAGAACAACAAAATGACTTATACGTTTGTGCTAGGGTGCCCCCTGATGGCTCTTTCCCTTTCATTATAAATTAAGAAATGGATTACGGTTACAGTGGTACCTTTGGTTACGTACTTAATTCGTTCCGAAGGTCCGTTCTTAACCTGAAACTGTTCTTAACCTGAAGCACCACTTTAGCTAATGGGGCCTCCCGCTGCCGCTGTGCTGCCAGAGCACAATTTCTGTTCTTATCCTGAAGCAAAGTTCTTAACCTGAAGTGTTATTTCTGGGTTAGCGGAGTATGTAACCTGAAGCGTATGTAACCCAAGGTAACACTGTATATTCTGTTGGTGGGCTTTTACTCTGCTAGACTTCTACATTAGTTTTTGCAGCACATGTCAGAAGGAGGTATTTTCTTCATAAGTGTTTATTTCTGGTAAGATAAATAAGTTAGCCAACTCCTCAAATTGTTTGTTACAGGGAATAGCTGTCCCAAAATGTCCCTGTTGCAAAAGTAATTGTTAAACTGATGTTTTGTGTGTGCTCAGTGCTGACTGGAAAGCTTTGTCTCTAGAAAACACTCAGGGCTGCTTTTCTGCAATAGTTAGTTTTGTTGAATCATTTTCAGTTATGTGAAGCTTTTTCAGTTAATGTCATTCTTTATATTTTAATATAGCAAAAGGACAATCATCTAAATCCATCTATTGCACATGAAATACAATATAGAACATTCATTTTCATTATGCAATATTTATTATCCCACTTCCTCCATGAAATCCTGACCCATCTTTCAATTGTATAACAGCCACAAATTTCCCTGGAGCAACTTCCATTTGAAAGGAACTAACTGGAGAAAGTATGGTTCTATCCTTTCTCTTGCAAGCATAAAGAACAAAATTTCTCTTTTTGAAATATGAAAACTGCCTGAAGCAGAGAGTTACAAAACCATTAACCCGTGCTAACTTTGCTTCTCTTGCAGCATTTCAAAATTTGAAGAGCGATGCTGTTTCTTGTACGTGCTGCACAATTCAGATGACTTCCAAATTTATTTCTGTACAGAACACCACTGCAAAAAGTATGTTTTGGCCAGTTATCTACACGGTTTGCATGACAGTGATCCTGTGAGCTACTGCTGTTTAGGAAATTGGCTTCGGCTGACAGGATCATCTTTGACCAATTACATTCCGCCTGAGCATGAGATGTGTGTGCATGAGACAAGTGTATACAGTGGTGCCTCGCAAGACGAAATTAATTCGTTCTGCGAGTCGTTTTGTATTGCGAAAAATTCGTCTTGCGAAGCACGACCATAGGAATGCATAGGAATGCATAGGAATTTAATTCCCATAGGAATGCATTGAAATTTTCGTCTTGCGAAGCACGACCATAGAAAAATTCGTCTTGCGAGTCATCCTTTCGTTAGTGAATGCCTTTCGTCTATCGGGTTTTTCGTTGTGCGAGGCATTCGTCTTGCGAGGTACCACTGTATTAGGGTCAGTATAATGTTTATCAAAATAAATTGAGACCCACAGATAAAATTGAGATGAAGTGATTTTACTGGGAATATCAACACATTCCTTTTCTCTCTAAGCATGCTGCAGTGGTATAAGTGTTAGAATTCTGGAGATCTCCTTTTGGTCTTATGTTTTCTAAAAGAAAACCCGGCATGTGTGAACAAGCACACTGGAGAGGGGGGCTACACCAGACCTTTGTTAGTTAACTACATGCAGGCAGGCTTAATTTTACATGAAGCAGCATTTAAAAAATGATACACCCATAGGCCTGCAATTTTTGGTACAGTCTAGAATTCTGCCAGCAGTATCTTACTTCATTCTGCATAATACATTGAATGGCTGTTTGACAGGAATTGAAATGTTTGAAGAAAAATAATATTCAGTATTCTAAAAAGAAGTAACGGCTGGTGATGAGCCTCAGGCAAACATAGAATGATGAGCATGGAGTGATGTTTAGAAGGGTTGCTTAAAAAGTTCTACCTATCTGGTCTTGCTTACAGGGTTGCACCATGACATTATTCTGGTTTTGATTTCCAATTTGTATTCAGATGAATAGTTGGTCCCATTTTTCAGTTCACATTGTGCTAATCATTATCATCCACCAAATTTTTCTTTGCAATTGTAACAACAACAATTGCAATAATAATTAGCTTGCTGCAATCATACATTCACATAAAGATTGAATCACTGCACATATAGACAATTCCAGCATACAAAGGAATCCTGATGTGATAGTACACTTATTTCAGGATTCCTCTTGGCATGATATTTTATCAGCATGTCTTCCTTTACAGTAGTAGCAATGTAAAGGAAATAAGATGCAAGCTAAAACTGTGGCAAATTGTGCAACTGCCCGTTTTAAAAATTAATCTGGAAGGCAAGCAGAATAGGGCAAAAATGGATGTGGTAAATTTTGTTAATCCCTGTTGTCTAGCTGTGATATAATTAGAAATCATGGTTTGTACTCGGGAGCACAATATTATTAGAGTACGCATTTATACAACATGCACAACTGCATGTATTTTATCTATTTATGAAAAACCCTTCGCATGAATCTTTGAGACACTTTACAGAAAATCTACTACAGTAGCTTTAAAAACACCACAAAAATTACAACTCAAGAGAGGTTTTAAAACAACGCAGAATAATCACCTAGGGAAGAGACCTTTCCCCCAGGTATTCCTGTGTTTCCAAAAAGGATGCAGTAATGGGCATCTGTTGTACTGGTATATCAGTAGTGATGCTGTTGAGTGGAGAAGGGGAAATGGCTTTAAAAGAGGATTAGACAGATTCATGGAGGAGAAAGCTATGAATGGCTACCAGCCACAGTGGCTATGCAATGCTTCTGAATACCAGTTGCTGGAAACCACAGGAGAGTAGAGTACTTTTGTGCTCGGATCCTGCTTGCTGGTTTCCCACAGGCAACTGTCCAGCCACTGTAGGAACAGTATGTTGGACTAGATGGGCCATTGGCCTGATCCAGCAGGCTTTTCTTACATTATTATGTTCTTAAAACGGAGGGGGTGAAAGCTATTATGAACACATTGAATCAGTCATAAGCAGCTAAAAAAAAGAGGCAACCACTAGGATTCATTTTGCTGTAATAGTATAATTTCTTTCATATGAATTTTTGGCAGATTTTTTGAAATGGTTAATAGCATCACTGAAGAAATAGGAAAGAACACGGAGGAAGGTGAATGTGACGGGGACTCTCTGGAGGTAAGGGTAGTGTTGCATTCGTGCCACTTCTCACACTTTTACAGAATTGTGCTCCTGTTGGGTTACTTTTTCTTAGCTGGATAATTAGCTGGGTGAGTCTTAACTGCTTTGGATAAAAAGCAAGCCAAATCCTCACCTCTTTCATATTGAAAGAGTTCAGTGTCAAATTAACAACTTCTGGATTGTTCCAGTAATAGTTGTTAATGCAGTTTATCTCAAACTTGAAAGTACTGCTTCAATCTTGTGCCCCCTAAGCATGTCCAACAATCACTGGCTTCAGTCATGTTCTTGATTTCTCTATGGTAGCTGTAAAATCCAATGCAAAGTAGTGTTATCATAGTGAATTGCTGCTTTGGGAATATCAGTTGGCCACTGAAGTGCAGGGTGTAAATTTAGAAACAAATAGAGGTTACGCTATGTTTTGAAGACTTGGAACTTCTAAGATACTTCTTAGAAATGTTTATTCCAGGCTGACAACCGCAATTTAATTCAGGTAAGGCATGACTTCCCCGTGTTACTTCTAAGCACAAGACAATACTTAAATGGAATAAATACCAGAATCACTGATATTTTCCTTTTGTTGTACTTTCTGTTGTAGTATGACTATGAGTATGATGAAAATGGTGATCAAGTTATTCTGGGTAAAGGCACTTACGGTGTAGTTTATGCAGGACGAGATCTGAGCAATCAAGTGAGAATTGCCATTAAAGAAATCCCGGAAAGAGATAGCAGGTAAAGTAACGGTCTGCATTCCATGTGCAGGCTTTCATGTGCTCCATGTTCTTAGTTAGTAAAGAAGCCAAGCTTCATTCTAGCAGACTGACAGTGCAAATTTAGCAACAGGAGAAGAGCAGGAATTAGTCCAAATGCCCGTAGGTGCCAATGATGCAGCAAAGATCAAAAGCTTCAAGATTCCCTAAACACAGTTAAGGGATGAGGCCAGTGGTCAGGATTCCAGGATCAGGAGCTGCAACTTCAGACTGCACAGGAATGTGAAGTTTTTCAAACAACTGGTCCCAACCATCTGCCATGCTTTTAAACAGAGACAAGGGAAGTCTAGTTACTTGTGAGAATGCTTGGCCTGCTGAGAACTCCTGGCCTGAAGCCAGGTGCTCCTTATTTGGGGGGAGGGAGGGTGATCCTGCCTCTGGTTGCACCTCTGTTTCTTTGAAGACAATGCCTGGCTTTCCTGCTCCTCTGATAGCTCACTCTGTGACATGGAGCTCTTCACCTCTCCTGGCAGAGAAGTGGCTTCCCTGGCATTGGATAGCTCAGCCTCCTCATCCTAAGCCAAGGAAGGAGGGGACCTGGAAGGCTTTCAGAGGGAGAGTTAAAATGGAGGGGCCCAGCTCAGAATCAGGGGCCTGAACAGGAGAGTTTTGATCTACAATGTCTTCCTCTCACTTGTCCTTATCAGGGAACACAGGGAGAGCCACAACACAAAGGTTCTCAAAAACACTCACCTATGACAGCTTTCTAGGCTCCTGATTGCTGCCATAGACTTCATATGGGAGCATGTGAAGTGCCATGGGAAAGGTGGGCCCTTCCCTGCCCCTCACTTGATATCAAGAGTATTGAAATAGCTCACTTGATCCCTGAAATTGGATTACTGTAGTCTTGTGGCTCAGGATTTTGTGTCTGGTAGCTTTCAGCCCATGGTCAGGAACATGATACTGCAGAAGAAGAATTCAAATGTATGGATTTGTAAAAACTCAACCCTAATACCTCAAATCAGACTCAGTCCTGATTACACTGGTGGTTTACCACCATCACCACCAAAGAAAATCCTAGTAGATTGTGTGGTCTACTCACATGATCAATACAACAATGGAACAATGGAATGACTAATACACCGTGAACACAAGTTAACTACTCATATGAGCAGGGGTGGGGTTGCAAAAGCTGGCTGCTGCCATGCCATTAAAACAGGCTCCATGCCTTAGTTTTCCAGAGGAAACACAGAAAATCACTGAAAAAGCCAGCCAAATAGCACATGTGTGTGGATACTGGCTGAAAACTGCAGATCTCTCAGTGAAGAAGAAGAAAAAATGTTATTGCACTTTAGGCAAACATCCATGGTTGACATTTCCTATAAACCTCCCACTTTAAAAGCTTTTCATTTATGCTGGATTATTCAACCAAAGAGATAAGCTTGAGTTTTATTTTTCTGTGTTGTTGGGATGGTTCATTTATTTAGCCTTCAAGCTTTCTGCCTGCCTGTTTGTTCTCCATTATCATTTAGACCTATTTCCTTTTGATAAACGTTGCCTGGGCAATTTCCTGTGCCGTTTTACCTTAAAGTATTTACTAGCAGAATTGCTATTTTGGGTTGCTTTTGAATTTATATCATGGCATGGTAGGTATGGAACTCCATAGAGTGAAATAAGCTGGTTGAGGCAGTCTGAACTTTCTTTCAGGTATTCCCAGCCTTTGCATGAAGAAATAGCTTTGCATAAGCACCTCAAACACAAGAACATTGTCCAGTATCTTGGCTCGTTTAGTGAAAATGGATTCATTAAGATATTCATGGAACAAGTACCAGGAGGTAAGAAGCTTTTGGTTAATGAATACACACACACACACACACACACACACCAATCTCTGCATCAGAACAGTACACACACACACACACACACACACACACACACTGTTCTGATGCAGAGATTGTTGTGCTCACAGGACTCCACACACATTTTCACTGAGCAGGAGAAAGTAGGACCCTTCATATTAGCTGAGGCATTGAAGTGTTTACTGATGGCACCTATCTAATAGGCATGTGTACAGCATTAAGTTCCTTAGACCATAGGCCTAACTTAAGCGTAAGCCCTTGAGAACTCTGTGGGGCTTACTTCTGAGAAGACATCACTAGGATTGCACAGCAATGTATACAAATCTTGGGGCACAGTTAAGCTAATGATTCCCATCAGTGGCAGCCCTGCACAATGACTTCCACTTGCCCAATGGAGCTTCCTGCCCTCTTCTCCTTCCCACACTACCTGAAATTGGTGCAAGTGGAGGGGGGGGGTGTCAGGAGAGCCCCCAGAGCAGCAGGAATGGGAAAGGGGAATTGTTCTGTCTGGCAAGCCAAAATGTTTAGCAGTCGCCATAGTGCATGGATAGGCAAACTAAGGCCTGGGGGCCAAATCTGGTCCAATAGCCTTCTAAATCTGGCCCGCAGATGGTCTGGGAATCATCGTGTTTTTACATGAGTAGAATGTGTGCTTTTATTTAAAATGCATCTCTCTGCTATTTGTGGGGCATAGGAATTTGTTCAATTCCCCCCCCCAAAAAAAATATAGTCTGGGCCCCCACAAGGTCTGAGGGACAGTGGACTGGCCCCCTGCTGAAAAGGTTTGCTGACCCCTGAGCTAGAGCCTACTGTTGTTTTTTTTAATATTGAAAAGTTGAAATAATCAAGGGAAGTATCCTAAACATTTCCTGAGCAAGTCTCTCAATGGTACTGCTCTGTGGTCTGCTTTGAAATAACAAAACTTGAGTGTTGGGGAAAGGAAGGGCTTTACCTGTATTTGAAGTTCATGCCACTTAAAGATGCCTTCCCTGAGTCTGCTCACCATACATCCCCCAGTCCTACCCAGAGATTGTTAAGCCTAGGTCTGAATCCCATTGAAAAAGTTTGCTCCCCTGCTGAAAAAGTTTGCTCACCCCTGCTAGTGCAATGTGAAATTCCTCTCTATGTGTCTATGGTGTTGATATTTTATACTTCAGTTATCTAGAAGTTACCTAGCTGGCTGGATTAACAGAACTTTACCAATTCCATTATGTTGGGATTTGCTTTCCTGCCAACTTTCATATCTCAGATGACCTAAAAATAGCACAGGCCTTTGAATTGGAATAAGCAATTCATTCTCTTTTTCTATTATATAATAAAAAGGGATATTGTTTATTTTAATTGACAAGCCTATCCAGATGCTTAGGCAGCGACCAGATCAGCCCCTCCCAGGCCACTGGGCCCCTTCCCCAGGATCAGTTCCATACTCTTGTCCAAATCCTGCTCCCCCTTCCATCCAGCCTGGCCAGAACATCTCCACAGGGCTAATGACAATGGCGATCTTCCTGATTTGAAAATTGCCTTCATTGACTTTTTTTTCCATATTACAGGCAGCCTTTCTGCTCTTCTGAGATCGAAATGGGGACCATTAAAGGATAACGAACAGACCATTGGTTTTTATACCAAGCAGATTCTTGAAGGATTGAAATATCTCCATGATAATCAAATAGTGCATCGAGACATAAAGGTAGATTTCTTTACAAAAAGCATTAGATTGATGTAATGGACATGAAGTTCTTCTTAACTGCCCTCTGAAGCAAAATGCAATGGAATGAAGAGGAACTTAATTCAGTTCTCGGAGTCTTAAGCTGATGAATCATAGAATCTTAGAGTTGGAAGGGACCCAAGGGTCATCTAGTCCAACCCCCTGCAATGATGGAATCCCAACTAAAGCATCCATGACAGGTGGCCATCCAACCTCTGTTTAAAAACCTCCAAGGAAGGAGAGTCCATCACCTCTTGTGGGAGTCTCTTCCACTGCTGAACAGCTCTTACTGTCAGAAAGTTTTTTCTAATGTTAAACGGAGTCTTTTTTCTTGCAACTTGAAGCCATTGCCTCAAATCCTACCCTCATTAACTGGAGAAAACAAGCATGCTCCCTCCTCCATGTGACAGCCCTTAAGATATTTGAAGATGGCTATCATATCTCCCCTCATTCTCCTCTTTTCCAAGCTAAACATTCCCAGCTCCTTCAAGCATTCCTCATAAGGCTTAGTTTCCAGACCCTTGATCATCTTGGTTGCCCTCCTTTGCACACATTCCAGCTTGTCAACACCCTTCTTAATTTGTGGTGCCCAGAATTGGACACAGTATTCTGGGTGTGGTCTGACTAAGGCAGAATAGAGTGGTACTATTACTTCCCTTGATCTGGACACTATACTTCTGTTGATGCAGCATGGAATGGCAACAGCTTCCCCCCTTCCTTTCCCCCCCTTTTTTGCTGCTGCATCAAACATCCTATCTGTTGAATATAAACCAACACAATCTCTTAAGACATTGCAGACATGACCATTTGTCTGTTCTGGTAGAGTAAATCTGGATACCATCTGTAAGAATATACTCAAGTATCACATCACATGTACATTAAAAGTGAATTAATAGTAGTTCTGACTTTACTCTGTCACCCAATAGCGTTTCTCCATGTTCCCTACGCAGAGAACTTGCTTGTTCTTCCTCTTACTTTGGGCATAGCCAAAGAAACCTTTTAAAAATTATTTTTAACCTCTTTTGCAAGCCTGGCTACTCGTGTATTCTCCTCCTTTGTGATTTTCCCTTTCTTCCATTTCTTATACATGCCCTTCTTAACTCTCAGCTCATCTGTAAGCTCCTTATGCAGCCACACCGGTTTCCTTAGATGCTGATAATGATTCAGTTGGATAGATTACTATGATCCAGTGGGATAGACCTGTTGGAATTCTTGGCCAGAGTTCAAATCTCCTTTTCAGCTACGAGTTCACTTTGTGGCTGTGCATATGGCACTGTCCATTTTACTCACGTTCTTCAAAAATGTTTTCTCCATAAAATCAGATGGAGTTCTTTTTCCTAGCACAGTGTATAACACCCTATGTTATAAGACAGATCACTGCTGTTGCAACAGCGCCAGCTATCAACTGCCAGGCAGCATTGCATAAGCAGTTATATGACACAGAAAACCCCCTGTTCAGAATATATAGAAGATGCAACTGTGCATGGAACTATTTGTTTTGCAGCAAACACACAACCATAGCAGATTGGGGTACTTCTACTCAATTCTAGATTTCATTTCTGTCTTTTTTATGTAGAGAGCCTTTAAAAATAAGGCATTATGATATTTAAAAATGCAAAACAAAACAAAACAAAATTGATTGGGTGATTTTATTTAAACTCAGTGCTTTTTTCTGGGGGTTTGCAGGGGTACACATACCCCTAAACATTTTGTGAATATAAGTTTGGCCTCATTGAGGGGCAGTATTTCAATATGAGTAGTAAAATGAGAGTACCCCTAAATTTATTTATTTATTTTTTAGAAAAAAAACACTGTATAAACTAATTTATAAAAACAAATTAATCCACTAAAAACTAATTTCATAAAAAACTAATTTCTATAGAAAGCATGAAAGGTTCCAAATGTTACTTTACGTAATAAACCTAGAGAAATCTAGAACTCCAAAATCTCATAATAAATATCAAAATAGCCAATTGTTCATAATTTGTTTGGAAGAATTTGAATTCTCTTGTTTTTATTACATGCATTCCATAATGTAGCTTGGTAATTTCTCCATTCAGGAATGAACATTCATTGAACTAGAAATGAAGTGACTAATAGCAGCTTCCACTTAATTCCTCTTTTATTACAAGCCATTTCATCATTAATTTTAGCTGCAAACTCTTTTTCAAGATCAGCCATAAGATAAAATAAAAATAACAATCCCAAATGTTCTCCCCTCCAGGGTGATAATGTACTTATCAACACATACAGTGGAGTGCTAAAGATTTCAGATTTTGGGACATCAAAGAGACTTGCTGGCATAAATCCCTGCACTGAAACATTCACAGGTATGTTTCTAAAATATATTGCAGAGTCGCCTAATTTAAGAGTAAAAGGAGAATATTCTGGAGCATAAATTAGATATGGCACTTACTCCCAGGAAGGTGGGTACAGGTTTACAGCTTTAGTTTTGTACATTTTTGAAAACCCTGATACGGGTTGAGATCCTAAGCACACTGACTTGCAAAGTTGCACTGAAGTCATTGGGAAATGTTTTCAGGAGTGTGGCTTGATTCATTGACCAAGTTGTGGTCATCAGATAAGTATTAATAATCTGCCTGCGCAACGCACATAGCAGTTTCCTTCACTGTTATCAGCAACATTCCTGGTCCCTGAATCAAGAGAAACCCAGACTGCTGCAGTTTCCTGACCTTCCATATTATAAGGAAACATTCTGATATAGCTAGAGGCAATACGTCTGCTTAGATGAGCGAGGAATTGTGTGCACTCTGTTCTGTTCCTCCATCTAGCAGCCAAGACAGCATGCATCCATTGATAGTTTGGTATCAGCATCAATCAATCGTTTGGGACAGTATGTTTCTTTGTAGATTTAGTTCCCTGCCTCATTTCCCCTTTCTTGCTAAACAGCTAATGAATGGTACTCAGATTATCTGACTGGGCTTCACACATGCAGATTTGAATCATGTTCAGAATTTATTTTGATTACTATTCTCTTCATTTTTAATTTCAATTGATATTGGTGGTGATTGTGATACTAAATTCAGTATTATAGTCTTACTTTTATTCAAACTTGCAGAAAAGCAGTGTGGCCTTAGGTAAGCTACTGCTGCAGCCCACTTTATGCCTGCCTTGCAGAGAAAGTCTAGATATATTTATAAATAAATTAAATCTCTTAGTCTCCCCACACAATTCCATTTATATATATATATATTTACCTATGTTGTAAGAATTGCAGAGATAATGGCCTGCTTTAAACTGTGATTTATTGGACAGAGAACAAGTACTGAGCCCATGGTTCTCCTTTCCTTCTTGCACGTGTGCACCATAAACGAACACTTCTGAGGTTTATTTGGGATTGTAAATGGAAATTAAACCACAGTTTCCCAGTTCAGATGTAATTGGGGAAACTCTGAAGCACCCAAACTTCGCACGTGAAGGGAAAGGTGAGAACAGAACATGGACACAAAGCCTATTACATTGGGTCAACGCAGCTAAAATGCTTTGCACGCTCTATAAAGTGCAAAACACAATAAAAGCCTGTGAATTTAATATTTGACTGTGTGCTTTTCTTCCAATTTTCGCTTTTGATTAAAGAAATTCCTGCCTAAGTGAATTTTTGCTTGCTTGCTTGTTTTTAACAGGTACTCTTCAGTATATGGCACCAGAGATCATTGATAAAGGACCACGAGGTTATGGAAAGGCTGCAGATATCTGGTCCCTAGGCTGCACAATTATTGAAATGGCCACAGGGAAACCTCCATTTTATGAACTTGGAGAGCCGCAGGCAGCAATGTTTAAGGTTAGATCCTATATATGTTTTAGGTTTTTTTAAGAGACGCTGATCTGGAGAAGAGCCATAAGATGAAACACTCGTCTGTGTGTGTCTGTGCAGTAGTGATTCAGTTAAAGAGGAAAATACGCTAAAGAGAGAATATTTAAAAAGTTGTTCAAATTGCAATGAATGCCTCCCTGGGAATGAAAACCAGTTTCAAATGGAAATGCTAATGACTTTATGTAATGTTTTATTTTAAGATGACGCCTCTCTGTGATGGAAGATCTTGATTGTCTTTCCATTTCTGTATTTGTCAGGTTGGAATGTTCAAAATACACCCTGAGATTCCTGAATCCATGTCAGCAGAGGCAAAAGCCTTCCTATTGTGCTGCTTTGAACCAGATCCAGACAAGAGAGCCTGTGCTAACGAGCTTCTTGTAGATGAGTTTTTAAAGGTTACAAGCAAAAAAAGGAAGTCTCATTCAAAGTTAACAGGTAAAGACCTATTTATGCCTAAAGAGCTTAGCAATTCTGTTTAATTTAGCCAACATTGACAGCTTCCTTGAGAAGCTCAACACAGAATCACTAGCATACTTAAAATGTGGCTTTAACCAAACAGTTTGCATCTAATAAGTGGTTTTTAAATCTTGATGATACTATTTGTTAATATTTAACTTTGAAAGCATTGAGACTTACTTTGTTAAATTATTTTTTCAGTGAAAACAAGTCATGAATAACTTTAGCTAGATTGAGGCCTTTATGTTGAGTAATGTGTGTCTTAAAACAATCATTTAAACACAAAACCCCTCTGTTTTAAATTCTCTGAACCCCCCCCCCCCAAATGGTCAAATTACCTGTTGCTAGTTCTACTTCGTAAGTGAATTCTGGATGGTTTCAATTAATTTTCCTTTTCTCTGTTTTTTCTCACAGCACTCTCAGTTGGATCAAATGGTAAGATTAATATTTAGACCTTCCTTTTCTTACACTTAATGAAATCTTTGAACTTCAGTGTTTTATTTAGTCATTAGCTACTACATTTACCATTTCAAATGAGAAAGTAAGATCCAAATATGACATCTGCTCACACATTGGGACTTCCTCTTTTCACCTTCCACAGCCTCTTGTGCAACTTCAAAACCTGCTTCAAACGGCAATAACAGAGACATAATTGGTACAATCAATCCTGTCATATTAATGCAGATCCCAGACTTGTACATGTGGGAGGGGATTTTCATAGGGTATAATGAACCCTCTCTCCCCACCAAAGCCACATTTCCTTGTGGTCCAGTTCAGTGTATCTGGACATTATCTTGGATGTAAGCATCACATCAACTCCCATAGACCCCACAGGTTACATGTGCTTTGCATGCTAGATGAGATGGATCATTGCTAATGTTTATTATAATTTACTGTGTCCAGGCTTGATTACACTAATTTTCTGGGTTTCTTCACTTCCATAAGCAGAATATCTTCGAAGCATATCTTTGCCTGTTCCTGTTGTTGTAGAAGATACAAGTAGTAGCAGCGAATATGGCTCTGTTTCACCTGACACAGAATTAAAGCTTGACCCGTTCTCTTTTAAAATGAGAGCCAAATCTTGTGGAGAGAAGGATGCAAAGGGGCTAAGGTCCCTTTTTCTAAGGTAAAAGGCTACATAACTTCCATACTGCTTCGTGGAAAGAAAGTGACTTTTGCAAATAAATTTGGTGGTTTTAATAGCGGTTTCTAATTTATATATTCGCAGCATCCCAGATGAGAATTTTGAGGACCACAGTGCACCTCCTTCACCTGAAGAGAAGGATTCTGGCATCTTCATGCTCAAAAAGGATAGTGAACGGCGAGCCACCCTTCACAGAATCCTAACAGAGGACCAAGATAAGGTGGTGAGAAACTTGATGGAAGCCTTAGCACAGGTAAAATTTATAGGGAATAAAAACATGTCAGTCAAGATATGTATAGTGACAAATGCTCTATTTGACTCTCAGAGACTATAGTTTGACTTGAAAACAGAAATGCAAAAATATTTGTGCGGTTCTGTATAAATTCACACACACTGTTATTAGAGTACTTTAATCCGGGAATAAAATTTAAAAGTGAGGGAAATGTACAGAAAAATGTCAGAAAAATACTTCCCTCCCACTGGCCAAATTGTAACACAGTTGACCTTGCTAGAGCACACCATTGGGATGGGACTACAAGGAATTGACTCCAGTTAACCCTGGTAGTTTGGCAACTTTGCTTAGAGGAATTTACTCAACAGCCTTTGGTTTGTATGGTGCTAGAAGATTTCATCTTGTGTTACAGGAGAATGGCCATGACTATCTAACAACAACATCGCATTGCAGATGTTGCAATTAGTAGATAAATGAAGTGTTGTTCTGTGACTCACCTTGGGTGAAGTAATGTAACTTAAGTGTCAAATCTGAGTTGACCATGGCATATACCTAAACTGTGCTCAGCACTAGGACTGCACAATCTGATCTATTTCACCACCAATGAGTCTAATTTTATCAACCCCAGGCCAGAGGTTGCAGCAAACATGGGAAATGCTGTGCCTCAAAGTGGCTTACACTTGCAGCATTATTATGTACAGGAAGTTCCACATTGAATAAGCCAGACCATTCTGAGATGAGACGAATTAAATTTCTCATTAGTCAGGAGTTATTATTTGCTGCTTTCAAACTTTCTTTATTAATCCTGCCTGTGCCCCTAAGCAAATTAGTGTTTAAAATGAATTGAGGAGTTATCTCCAGATAACCAGTGAGGCAGTTCATACAAAAATATTCAAAAGGCATGTGATCCTTTTCACTGTGCTTTCCTCACACGTTCATGGGGAATGTATTCAAAAGTATTCTGTGAGAGTCTTAGCTGAGAAGTTCAGCGTATAAATTCCAAAGTGTGAATGAGATGTGTTGGCAGGGGAAAGGTAATAAACCAAATGTCTTCATACATTGAATGCTCTGTTTCACATCTTGTCATGTACCAAGTCCTTCTGCACCTGGGGATGCCACCAACGACATAGGAAATAGATCTGAAAATAACATTTTCTATTGCAGTTTTGGAAATGCTCATATAGTAAATGTTTACTGCTTCAATGAATGGTAATGAACTACACTGTAGTTTGGAAAATGAGTACACCACTAGTACCCTGGCCTTTTTCTCTCATTCCTGCCTCTGTGCCTTGTGTCATGCTTCTCTTTATGTCTAGAACAGCCTTCTAAAAGTCAGAGGAACAGAAGAAGAGCCTCTGCTGGGTCAGACAAAGGCCTGTCTAGGCCAGCTTTTCACCATGAGGAAGCAGGTGCCTATGAAAAGCCCATAAGCAGGATGAGAGCAAGAGTTCTCTTCTTCTGTTGTTTCCTGCTTTTCAGATACATGCTGCCTCTGATCCTGGAGGCAGAATATAGTGAACATGATAAGTAGCCATTTATAGCTGTATCCTCAATGAATTTGTCGTAATTCTTTTTTTTAAAGCCAATCTTAGTTCTTGGCCATCACCACATCTTGAGGAATTAGATTCCATAGTTCAACTATGTGCTGGGTAATAAAGTCCCGCCCTCCGCAATCTGTCCTGGGTGTCCCACTATATACCTTCATTGGATGCCCAGGAGTGCTAATGAGTGGGAAAAGCATCTCTCTATCCACTTTCTCAACACTAAGCATAATTTTATGAACTTCAACCATGTCCTTCTAACGACCTCCCCCCCCCCGAAGTACCCCCCTTTCCCAACATTGTACCCTTTCTTCATAGAGAAGCTGCTCCAACCTGGATCATTTTGCTTACCCTTTTCTGCAACCTTTCCAGCTCTACAATACCCTTTTTTAAGATGTATCAACGTATTCCAAATATGATCACTTCTCACAGATTAATATAAAAACATTATGATATTGACAACTTTGTTCTCAGTCCCTTTCCTAATATTCCCTTGCATGCAATTTGCTAGCACATGTTTGCCCATGCACTGGGTTGATTGTTGTCATTGAATGGCCTCAAGGTCCCTTTTCTGGTCAGTCACCACCAGTTCAGACCCCATTAGCATATTTGAAATTTTTGGTGCCCAATATGCATCACATCACACTTGAACCACAGACTTGGACACCTAACTACTCATCTGTAACTCCAGATCATTTATAAGCAAGTCAGAAATCACAGGTCCCAACACAGATCCTTGGGAAACACATTTCTTCCATTGTGAAAACCTTCAGTTTATTCCTATTTTCTGCTTTCTGTTTTTTAACCAGTAATCTGTCCATATGTTCTTCAGATACCTTGGGTCAGGAATTTTTATCAGAATTTTTTTTAAAGTCCAAATACACTATGTACATTTCTGGAACCCTGCAATTTCTGTTATAATAATAATACAATAATAATAATACCTTTATTGTCATTGTACAACCTGTGTACAATGAAATTAAATGAGCCTCCCCCCCCAACACTCCCCTAGCTAAAAGAGCACAGTATTTGCAAAAGGACTGAATTGTGGAAGCCTTATTGAAATCTATAGATGGAAGTAGTGCCTAGAGGAATATTCACTGAATATTTTCCCTATTGCCTCAGTGCCTCACAAAGGTAATTAGCTATTTTTTGTTTGTTCTAACAGGGACCTGAAGAGCCTAAGCTGAAATGGGAACACATCACAACTTTAGTTGCTAGCCTCAGAGAATTTATACGGACAACTGATCGCAAAATTATTGCAAATACACTTTCAAAGCTAAAACTAGAGCTAGACTTTGACAGTCATGGCATCAGCCAGGTTCAGCTGGTCCTCTTTGGTTTCCAAGATGCAGTAAGTAAACCTTTCTCTCTTTTTTTGCTAGTTTTGCTAAACTGATTTTTCTTATTCTGATGAATGCCTTAAATTTGCAACACAATTGAGTGACAGTTAATCATGAGCCAGTTTGCTAAAGTAGTCACAGTGCTCGGAAGGCATACTTTAAATCCCTACTGAGACATGAAGCTCACTGGGTGACCATGAGCAAGTCTGTTTTTCATTCTAACCAACCTCACAGCATTGTTGTGAAGATAACACAGGGATAGAGGACACACAATGTATGTTACCTAGAATTCATTGGAGACAAAATGGAATCAAAATACATAAATAATTTCCTTGTACTAGAGTTTAGAATGAGAAACACAATGTCCAGGGTAATACATTATGAATAGTGTGAGAAATAACCTCCTTCTTCAGTTACATTTCACATTTATTTCACGTATTTAACTCCAAGGAGTTTGATGTCATGCATCCGGGTGTGTGCGCACGCAAGGAGGCTGGTCGAGCCAGGGCAGCGAAAAGGTGTGGCCAATAAATACATGACCCCAGGAGAGATCTAGTTCAGTTCGATTGTACTGGGTGCAGAGCCTAGGGGGCGCTGCAACTATGAGGTAGAATGGAAGGCGAGAGGCAGGAGGGCATCAAATTCTGGCGTTGCACAGAGCACCGCTGAAATTTGAGGCCTCAAGTTCTGCCACTGATCTAGTGGACTGAGAAGGCCTCTGCTTGGGAGAGCCAGAGGAAGAGAATCCTGAAAAGGATTCAAATGGGTGGGGGCGTTCCCTTGCCCTATTCCGCCTCTCCATCAGTCCCCACAGCCCTGAGGCACAGGCTTCTCCATCTCTGGAGCAGTCAAAGATTGGTTCTGCCTCATCCATTTTTTTCCTGCAGGAACACCAGCTCTGCCTCTGGAGTTGTGAGAAACCATGTTCAGTGCTGTCTTTCTAGGGGAGGTTGCTGTTCCACCTGTCCCATCCACCTGTGATGAGGCAGTGACCCACCTAGGTGACACAGACACCAGTGTAGACATGAGCAGGTGGAGTAGGCTCAGCCTTCTCAGAGAAGTGCTAGGTTGCTCGCCCAGACTTCAGAACAAAAATGCTTGTTGCACTAAGAAGAAGAGGAGTTTGGATTTGATATCCCACTTTATCACTGCCTGAAGGAGTCTCAAAGCAGCTAACATTCTCCTTTCCCTTCCTCCCCGACAACAAACACTCTGTGAGGTGAGTGGGGCTGAAAGACTGCAAAGAAGTGTGACTAGCCCAAGGTCACCCAGCAGCTGTATATGGAGGAGCGGAGACGTGAACCCGGTTCACCAGATTACGAGTGTACCACTCTTAACCACTACACCACACTGGCATTCACTTGCAGGGGGGGAGCATGTTGTTGGTGTATCGGTGTCTTTGCTTGTGTAGCTGCTGCCCCTTGGACTGCATTTTGCCTATGCAGTGCACTGATCTCAGCATTAAAGATTTTGGTAGAAACTGCAACCTATGTTCAAGTTCTTCATTGAGTGGGAGCCAGGACACTCAAGGTGGTGCTTAACAACTCTCCGAAATAAGTTAGACTGAGAGTCAGTGACTGCCCAAATCCACTTGGTGTGCTTCATGGCTGAATGGGGATTTAAACTCTGGTCTCCAAGCTACTACTTCTGAACTTATATTAAAACTCCTCCAAAAGATGTCTTCAGACGACATACATTCTGAGGTGTTTTTTTTAATGCATTTTCTATGCCCTCTGGCATGCTTCATAACACCCAGCCCTTTTCCTAATCTTTGAGGTGGAGGGGCGGGCATCTATCATCCCTCTTTCCAGCCCCATGGTTGGGGGGAAGGCAAGGGCTTGTTTCGCTGACATTCTACCAAGGCTGATGGTCGTTTAGGACACAAGATCCTTTTCTGATGCTATTTTTAGGTGTATGTAATGGTGGTGAAACATGAAAATATCAAAATTGCCTTCATTTCCAACAATGAATAACTTTTCTTTGTTATGCACACCTACACTTTAATATTAGAAAGGAAACTTAATAGTGTTTCTAATTCCAGTGTCTCTTTCCAGGTGAATAAAGTTTTAAGAACTCACAATATCAAACCACATTGGATGTTTGCGCTAGATAGCATAATTCGCAAAGCTGTGCAGACTGCTATTACAATCCTGGTTCCAGGTGAGACACTTGCCACTCACTGAAATAGTTCTCTAAGGCTATCCTCCTAAGTGCACTTAACATGGAGGAAAATTCTGCTGAAATCCCAAACTTTACATGTCAATGCCTGTGGTTGAATACCCTTGTTGTGTTCCCCTAATAAAATTGTGATCTTTGAAGCAGTTATTGGCTACCCCTGAGGGAGGGGGAGTGTACAAGCACAGGACTCAAGCATAGTTTGAAGGATCAGAAATATGCCAACTATGTGTCTCTAAAATATACCCACTAAAATGTATGTATGAAGGAGACCATAGTTTCAGACCTTAGGACTTAAAACTGCAAGTGTTCTAAGACTTACAGCTAAAAAAAAATTGACACCTGATTATGAAGGCACTTGAATTTTACACTTCTCTTTTTATTTCTTTAAGGTTTAGCAATGCATTAGATTTAATCTGAGACTCTATCTTTCCCAGAATGCTTAGTACATACTGTGAACAGTGAACACACAGTTAATTGGACCATATATATACAGTGGTACCTCTGGATGCGAATGGGATCCGTTCCAGAGCCTGGTTCGCATCATGAGCAGTCTGCATGCAACACTTCTGCGCACGCACGGGTTGCGATTCGGCGCATGCGCGTGACATATTTGATGTGTCTGCGCATGCACGAACTGCCGAACCCGGAAGTAACCCATTCCGGTACTTCCGGGTTCAGCGCGTTTGTAACCTGCACCGTTCACAACCCACAGCGAACGCAACACAGGGTACGACTGTATTAGCTCCCTTTGGGGCACATATCGTTCAAGACAAAAATGATCAAAAACTGTTCAGCTTCTACTTCCTATGCTCCTTCTAAAATCAAGAGGGCGATTTATCACTTTTGAAGTGCTTATCATTTTCTAAGTGCTATACAGAGTTTGAAAGGTAAGTCGGTCCAGGCCCTGCAGCCTCACAATCTATCAACAACATGGAAAAGGAAACGAAGAAGAATGGGGAAGGTAGAAGAAAGCACATACATTCAGGCACTGATTCTTGAAGTTACTGAATAATAATAATAATAATAATAATAATAATTGGTAGGAAGTGTGCAGTTTGGTCTAGATGGATTTATAAAATGTTTGAAAAAAAAATCAACTCTGGTCAGAGGCATGAAAAATAGTAAGCCCTGAAAGCATTTGCTGTATGAAAAGTGCTCCGGCTTAGTGACCAGGAAAGAGCTTTAGAGATTATTTTTGAAAAATCCCTAAAGCCTTCCATTCTGCATGCAGCTGCAACGAGTATTTACAAGACATAAGAATGAATTGCCTGATAGATGTAATGCAAATCCTAGTCAGCACTTGTTGATTTAGTAGCTGCTGCAGGTCAAACCTCAGGGCCTGTGTGTAGTACAGAGGTTGCTGTACATCTCTTATAACCATCAGCCTACATCCTATAAAGGACATGGCTGTTAGAATTAGTAATAATTTCTTTTGGTTGTAACTGCATCCCACTTGCATATCCACTTCAAAGCATCTTACAGTATAAACACAATATAAAATGCCAGCGTTGCAGCAAAAGAATATCCATAAAATGGAATGGAATGGAATGTAAAGCAAGAGCAGTATAGAACCATGTGAGGCAGGACAAAAGTGCTGGCTTGGCAGGCTGATCAGTGGAGTCTACTAGTACAGTTTTATTATGTACAGTGCTTAGAGAGCTTTGCGGCCAAGTGGTTTATAAATCTTTGTGAATAAAATTAATTAAATACATAATTACTACGAAGAAAGCAAGAGTGAAACAAGCCTGGTAGGAGAAAAGAAGGTAAGTAAACAAGAAAAAGCGCAAGATCAGCCTGTGGGGTGAGGACTCTGCAGCACATGTTCCATAGGCAGAAACGTCTCTGGTTCAATCCTTGGCATCTCCAGCTGGGACTGAGAAAGACCTGTGCCTGAAACATTGGACAGCTGCTTCCAGCTGATGTAGGCAGCACTGAGCTAGATGGATCAGTGATCTGAATCGGTATGAATGAGCTGTCTAGGTTCAATCCTCAGCACCACCAATTAAACAGGGTGATAGCTGGCCTTGCTGGACGACACTTCCGCCAGTTGCAATAGGTTGGGTACTAGACTAGGTAAACAAATATAGTCTGTTTCAATGTAAGTACACTTCCTCAGCTTCTACTGGAAGCCAAAGTGCTCTGGACATAGCTATGTTAGCATAATTTCTGTGGCAAGCTGCTGTCTCGTGAGCTGAGCACAGCTTTTAGCTTTATATAGGTGTGCTCCTATCCCTTCTTGGTGGCGCTACTAGCAAGCTTTGTGAGTGACAAGTCTGTGCCAGTTTCTCCTGGGGATCAGCACCTAATTTAGCAGTTTGATTTCTTATTTGTTCTTGATGTGCCGGATCTGCAAGGTTATTATCCCTGGGGTCCTTTCTTATCTCACAAACTGCATCTTGGTTTCAACCTGGAGAATGGGTGCAGCCCGTACTGTTCCAAGTCCTCCCAAGTTTTCTGCCCATCATACAGGACGCTGCAGAGCCTGTCATACTTGTCTCTGATTTCATTGCTGTGATAATTAACACCAAGCCTCCTCTCTAACAGAATTGAGGACACACTTCATTTTAGCATCTGAGAGTGATACAGCCGATCAGGAGGACATCGAAGGTGAGGAGGAGCATGAAGAGCAACCTCAAAATCCAAGCATTCATCGGCCTTGCCTTGTATTGGAAGATGCTATAGCTACCTCAGGAGTGAGCACTCTAAGTTCTACTGTATCCCATGAATCCCAGGCTGCCCAGCGATCCCTCAATGTTCAACTTGGAAGGCTAAAATTGGAAACTAACAGGTAAGTCCCAGGTAGTTGAAGACCTGGAGCTGATTCCTTAACAAAGTTGCACCAACATTTTAAAGTATATTGTTGCATAATCCACTGGGCATTTTTCATTTATTTTTGAACACAAGTCTTAATCTGCTGTGCTGGATCAATTTAATTCTTTGAGGCGAGTAAAACACTGACACTCCAAACTAGTGGAGTGGGCACAGAACTGTCAGGGCTGTGTGCATGCAGAGAGAAAAAATGAAGTTCTATCTATCAGCTGAATGGTAGGAAGGATGAGTAAGGAGGGCAAATCTAGGCCCTACTTCTCCCCAACAGACAATTGATAGGATTTTAGCTTTTCTTAAATAATAATAATAATAAAAATCTGACTGTTAAATACAAGTCCATACACAATTCTTGTAGTTCTGGCTAGAATAGGTAAGGTAAACGGTATCCCTGACCGTTAGGTCCAGTCGCAGACAACTCTGGGGTTGCAGCGCTCATTTCGCTCTATAGGCCGAGGGAGACGGCGTTTGTCCGCAGACAGCTTCCGGGTCATGTGGCCAGCATGACTAAGCCGCTTTTAGCAAACCAGAGCAGCGCACGGAAATGCCGTTTGCCTTCCCTCCGGAGTGGTACCTATTTATCTACTTACACTTTTACGTGCTTTCAAACTGCTAGGTGGGCAGGAGCTGGGACTGAACAACGGGAGCTCACCCTGTTGCAGGGATTCGAACCGCCAACCTTCTGATTGGCAAGCCCTAGGCTCAGTGGTTTAGACCACAGTGCTACCCATGTCCCTTCTGGCTATAATAGGTTCACAAAAAGCTGCTTCCATGTGACTCATACATCTAGCTAGATTTATATAGCAGTCTAAAGCCTGCTTTTAAAATGTTCTTGGGGTTTTAAACCGCCTTCGTTACATGGGCTTCCAAGATCTTCTGTTATAGTCCTGCCATTCACAACTCATGATTAAATAACAATTCATTTTCATAATAGTATGAACCACCACCAGGTCTTCTTAATAATTCATTCACCAGGAACAAATCCAAGCTACTGAACACCTGGCTTAGCACAGCTACCTAGAGCGCATTGTTTTCATTGTTACTGACCTCCATTTAAAATTTACTATAGAAAACTCAGTCCTTGGAACTAAATAATTATTTAAAAAATCAAATAATGTGAGACAGAGAATATAAAAAAACTCAGTTGTTAGCTTCCAGGTCCAAAACTATTTTAAGTATGGCTTTTAAAGCTGATTTTGCTCCAAAAACATTCATAGAAGCAAGTAGGCACAAATCCTAAGATTTCTGCTTATCGTGATTGTTCTGTAGGAGTTAGCATGGATTTCCCCCCCATCTATGTGAATATCTACTAAATTCACTATGATCCTAATACACCTTCCACATTGCATATAATTAATGTTCAGTGGCGGACGTGTGCACATGCGCATGCATGCACATATATATCCACACTTTTTCGCTATATATGTGCACTGCTAAAGGTGGACCCATGTTCACCATCTCTTGCTCCTGTTCAGTGTTGTATACTGGGACATGTGGGGAAATGGAACAGAGCTAGGATATCATTGTGGGGAGAGTAAATGTAGGGAGTTAGCTCCTGCAGCCAGACACACACACCCCTTCCTGAGAGAGGCAAGGAAGCCGGATGGGGACGGCCAATGATCCTCCACTCATCATTACAATGGAAGCAGACACAGTCCTGCCCCTCCTTTTCATTGCAGCAGAGGCTTTTATGAAGGACTCATATGCAGAACAATAGAGGGATATTTGTGTAGGGGAGGGTTATTTCCTTCTCTTTATGTCACATATTATTTAATCCAAGCTGCAATTTAAGAGGCAAGGGTGCACCCCCTGTTTGCATTACACACTGGCAAGCAGGTGGGGAAATACTCTTTTTGTCTGTGTTGTCTAACAGTTGGTTGGCAGTGGGGTGGGGACAAGGAAGCAAGATGAGAAAGATGTTGTTGACCTGATGATCTCTTGTTCATTTCACCTCCTCTCCCTACTTGCTACATATATGCACTCCTTTGTTGCGCATAATAATTTGCAACTGCATAAAATTATCACCTCCTAATTTCTTCTTTTCCTTTCCTAGCATTTGTTTCATGTGATGTTTTACTTTGATTCTAAAGGACTTGCTCTGGGATCCTTCAATCTTGGTGGGCATATAGAACCCACTAGTTGTCAACCTTCAGAATTGGTTCTCTTTGGAGAACTCTCTCAGCCCATCATTACAAATTAAAAGGTTTTAATTAGGCAGACAGTTGAACTTGCTCTTTAGTGATCATTACTAATGCATTGCCAGAGTTCAGAGAGAATTTTATGAATGAGATTTTATTAGGTTGTTTTGTTTTGTTTTGTTTTTTGCATTCCTCCTCAGATTTTATTTGCAGTAGGCAGGGTAGGGTAGAAATTAAACAATAAATGCATTTCACTTAAATGAATGGAAGTCCCATAGGTTTTGGAACTTCAGAAATAGGCCTAACAGGTGCCTCTTGCATTTGCAAAGTATACACAATCTGCTTTTCATGAACTGTAGAAGCTTGCTTTGTGGTAGGCTTGTTTGTCATGGAAGTTGTGTGAAGATATGGAAGTAGCTTTGGGGAATTACTAATGCAGTTCTGCATTTTTTTGCTTTTCACTTCATGTTGTTACCTTGGCAAACACACAGTGAAATGTAACTCTTTCCTTTCATCTCTCTGACTTCCTTAACAGACTACTGGAAGAGCTAGTGCAGAAGGAGAGAGAATTTCAAGCCCTGTTGCATCACGCTATAGAAGAAAAGGAACAGGAGATCAAACACCTGAAGCTTAGGACTCAACCAATAGGTGCTCCACTAGAATCTTCAAAGGCAATCGCTCCTCAAAGCAGTTTTCAAAAGAAGACTGAGCAGTCAAAGCCTTCACATGCACCCTGACCCATCTTTTTCATTTTGGTTATTTTGCCTCCTTTGTTTTATCACATTTTCTATGCAGTTAGTTCTTTGAAACAGGCATATAATATACCTGCATGCATATTATTTCGGATACTGTATAGCATCGGTAAAGCAAGTGTTTTACAAATCTTACTTAGAACAAAGATTTATACATTACTAGCTAATAGCAAGATTCTCTCTAAATTTTATTTCTAGGTTGTTGGGTTTTTTTTTTAAAAAAAGAAATCTGTAACATGCCTAGTTTTATTATTTATGTGCAAGCACTGACACTGGTCATTGTGAAGCTTTACCCAGAGTAAGGAGGAGCAGAAACCTAAGACTACAAAATGGAATGGTACAACTCGCTTTTGTTAAGTACAGAGCAAAGCAAATACCCATGAGGTTTCCCTGCAACAGTTCAAATTAATTGCCACAAGGCTCGAACTTGTTGTAATTCAGCATAGCAGTTCTTATTAAAGAATTCTGACAACATATCTGATAAGATTTGGGTGCCTTTTGCCACTCACTAAGTTATTTACACATGCAAACTAAGATTTCTTCAAATCTTATGTTCTAACACACATTGTTTTCAGTCACTCTACTGAAATAACTATTTTGTGGACGAGTTAGGTCCATTTTTGTTACCACTTTAAAAAAAAAACCAATTCACATAAATTTAAACCATACATGATGTGTTTTAGCTAGCTGCACCTTATGTACACAAGGATTGTGAACAAATATTTTTCTTCTAAATGGGTTCTCCCAAATCAAGTCACTTAACATGACAAATGGCATGATTATATGGGTGGTGGGTACAGTCCTTCTCTGCCATTTCTTCATATTGGCTGCCGGTTATAATTAGCACAAGCTCAGTTCTGAAGTTCACAGTCTTTGTCTAGCACTTCGCCCCATTGGCAACTACAGGGCACATGATATAAAATTCCGCATGAAGGTTGGGGGAAGTTTATGGGTCCATGTAAATGTAAAAATGCACTAACTTACCGGTCTCAAAAATTTGTTTCAGCTATTCCTGGCAAGTCTATGTCTCACCATAGCACAACTGATGGAGGGGTTGAAGATCCAGATCTTACTAATTGGCTGAGAGTTCATGGTGCTGATGAAGAAACCATAAACAGGGTAGGAAAGATATTTTATTAGGTATGTTCTGTTTGTGATTTTGCTAGACCCAGAGGTTTAGTTTGCAAACTTTTAAATGTTGCTTTATCTATCTGTTTGAAGGGGGGGAATCAAATAATGGGAAGAAAATGTGATGTTTATAAAAAGCATAAAAAGTATTGCTATATTTCTTCATCCTTCCTGGATTTGAATTAATATGGTGTGTTGATATATATTATGTCTGATCACTGGATCACTAGTTCAGTCATGAGCTACTTTTATTATTTATTACTTGATCCAATGTCACTGTACTACAGAAGAAGAAGAAGAGTTTGGATTTGATATCCCGCTTTATCACTACCCAAAGGAGTCTCAAAGCGGCTAACATTCTTCTTTGCCTTCCTCCCCCACAACAAACCGTCTGTGGGGCTGAGAGACTTTAGAGAAGTGTGACTAGCAGCTGCATGTGGAGGAGTGGAGATGCGAACCCGGTTCCCCAGATTACGAGTCTACCGCTCTTAACCACTACACCACACTGGCTCTCACTGGCCGAGCTGTAGGCTTTCTATATATGTCACATATGCGTTCTGCCACTGAGCTATGGGCAGTCTGATAAGTGTGAAGAATCTCTGTAAACTACCATTAAGTCAAACTCCCCACCCCCACCCCAAAGAGTCACTTTTTTGGGCGAGTGAACAAATCAGGAGCTGCCGGTGTCGTAAGGAGTCACCTTGTTGACACTGGTGTCACTAACTGCACATCTGGATGGGCCAGGATGCTAGTGGGGTCAGGGTTGCATGCATGCATTGGTAGAAATGCTGGATTGGCTTTTCCAGTGCACCCATTCAGCCCTGACCTTGACGGTGACTCCTGGATAAAACCTTCTGTGACTTTATTACAATCTACAAAGCAGCTAAACAAGCAATCTTGTACTTACAAGTTGGCTTAGTCCCATGACTTCTGTTAAAAAATAAATTCTAAATGGTTTATAGACTCCGGTTGTTGGGCTGTTGTTGTTTTAAATGCTTATAGCTGATATTCTTAATGTCTAGAGTAGAGGTAGGGAAACCTGTGGTCCTTCTGATGCTGCTGATAGACTCCTGCACCCATCATTATTGACCTATGACCATGCTGACTGGGAGTTGGAGTCCAACAGTATCTGAAGGGCCACAGGTTCCACAGCCCTTAACTTTAGTGTAAAAATGCTAATGCACTAATGACTAGCACACTGCTTAATTTTGAGCAGTTTATTTGGTTCTTTATGCACTGCCTCTGACCAAAGCTCAGTTGTCTTTATTATAGTCTTTACAGTGTAAGTTCTGTAAAAAGAATCCAGAACACCATGGTTCCCTTACTTGGCTCTTATGGGTACATAAAGAACTAAAGTATTAAACAAAAGTATTACATTACTCTTACACATTCATCTTACACTTTTCTTGATAAGTTACATGTGCACTGTGCATCTTTCCGACAAGTAGACTTTGATTTAATCAGGGACATTGTATAACCTTGAGAATAAAGCAAGAGTGATAACCAGTGGCACAATCAGCATAACTTTCATCATAGATTTCTTGTTTTAGTTTTTGGCCGAAGACTACACACTAATGGACGTTCTCTGCTATGTTACTCGAGATGATCTAAAATGCCTTAGACTCAGGTAACCAAGTTTTCTTTTTTAAAAAAACAACAACAACTTGTAGTACTCATTTTACCAAAGGGCTTATTGTTATTTCAATGAATCGATTACTTTTATTTACGAACTTCTTAGACTGACATAATTTTCACATATACATATCGAATCCTTATTTATACAAATTGTGTTGCTTATTAATGTATTTTTTTTAATGATAGCTAAAACTAAACTAGTACATTTTATCAATTATGTAGCTAGTGCACTGCATTTAATTATAAGATATACATCAAAATCTCCATTAGGATTTCATTATTGCACAGTGATTGATAGGAACTAAAATTAATGTGCATTGTTTTTGCTTCAGAAGTGCATAAGGTGTCTGAATCAAGACATTTTGCCAGTGAAAATACTGTTTGTTGTGAGTAAAACAAAACAAAACAAAAAGCCTGCTGTGACTTTCTTTTGCAGAGGTGGGATTCTATGTACACTGTGGAAGGCCATCACTGACTTCCGAGAGAAGCACACCTGACCCCGATTGAAGGGATTCCTCCATCTCTGAAGAGAACTGGAGCTTTCCAGCAGCCCAGAACAGGAGCTCTGTATTAAAAAATGCTGTTGCACTTTAATCCAGTATTTGTTTACCGTTGCTAAGGACACTGCAGCTTTCTGGCTGCGTCTACTCCTAACGTTCCTGAGAGACCTGTCTACAACATTAAATTTTATTTTAGTTTTAAATATTTTTTTACACAGAATCTTCTCTTTTTCTAAAATGATGGAACAGCGGCTATAATTAACAAAACCCATGTTAATATTGCAAAGACCCATTGTACGATTTCATGTGATTCCACATCAGTGAAGCAAATGTGAAAATTGGCTTTCTGCGTTAATATGTGTGTAACCAGAGCCTGTGATGGGGGCAGGGTGTTTTCTGGGACTCGGTCTCTTTTTCTCAGCCTGCAGAAGAGAGTGATGGGAGACCTATCAGTTCAATCTCAGGGTGGCTTTGGAGCTTTCCTGGGGTGGGGTGGGTGACTCAGTGGAAGGGGTAGGTTTTGGGCGGGGGAGACACAAAGGCCCATGGGTATTGTCTTTCCAAGGACTGAAGACATTGTTCTGAGGCTCTTGCATGTTTTCATAATTTGGGGTGGAATTCATAACTGAAATGATTGTGTAAACCTTATTTGGTAGCTTTTTCCTTCTAGTATGCTGAATATTATACTTGGTACTTACAGTTCTTTATAAATGTTTATATTGTTTTTATTTTAGTAACTTAAATCCTGGTCTACAGTGCAATTTGTTTTTAGTGTTGTTTATGTACTACTGAACTGTACCAGTTACATATGCCTGAAAATACATATAGTACTGTTAGCTTGTTCTAAAGCTATCCATTGTGATACACATTTTAGGAATAAAAAAAATGAAGCACAATTCTGATAAATTTGTTGACTTACTGGGTTTAAAGTTGTAATTGAAAGATCCGAACTATGACAAACAGGAGGAAATGGAGAATAATTAAAGGGCCTTGCTAGTGAAAGTACAGCAGGCAGAAACATCTTTACAGAAGTACAGAGCGAAAGTGTCTAAATATCTGTAGAAGTTAGAAAAACCACCCGTCAATATGTACATCAAAGGAATGTGCACATGCATTTGTTTGAGGAGTGGGGAAATAACTGATAGGATTTTAGTACACTTGGCCATACACTAATTAATCACCAGTGCACTGAAAACTGCTTTAACATATTCAGTTTAGTGCTAGTCTTAAATCATCAAAAGGGCTGAGGTGGGCCAGTAGCTAAATTGAGTGATTTTTGTCTCTCAGTAGAAGCCTGGCACAGTCTGAGTTCTTGCTTCTGTACAAGAACAGAAGAAGCCTGGTCTAGTTGGTAGTGTGTGTGTGTGTGTTTTTTTTAAATCATTAGTTTAGTGATGATAAGATATAAGAAGCTGCTGCATGAGTGTTGCCCTGGAGTTGCCCTTGTACCCTGATGAAAGTTGCACTGGTGCAGTAGCTCAGGAGATTATAACCAGGATCCAAAGTACCATGCAAATACTTATGCACTCTTCCTGGCAATGCTGTTGGACTTGAGGGCCATTCAAAAATAGGGTGTTGGGTGTGGAGGTGGAGGTCTGTTGTTTGAAAGTGGGAGGGTCCCCCCCCAAAAAAACCATTAGGTTATTTTGAGTGTGCCAAATGTAGTAAAATCAGATTTCAGGGACAAGACATGAGACACACAATATAATCCTCTCTCCCTACCAACAAGGCTGGACTCTCCTTTGCTCTGGTGCAACAACCTTTTCCAACCAACCAATGAGGCAGCTGCCAAAATCATCACTATACGTTTAGTACAAATTTCTGATTTAGCAATAGCAAAACAAGTGACAATACCGTTGAATTTTAAAGAAAAATGCATTAGGAGTGCTATTGAATGGCAAATGTCCTCCCCTGACATCTCTCTCCATCCTCATTGCCAAACATCATTTCCCTCACAACTCACTCATGTGAGGCTGATCAGCCATGGCCTGTGTGTGAAAAAAACAGCTTTCTTCTCAATACCCATCTCTGCAAAAGGGTCAGGTGGACCTCAGTGAGCTTTCTGCACCAGTAGATACAGTATGCTACACCAATGGATGAACTAGCATTCACAATGCTTGGAAGGGATCCTTTAAATTTACAAGGAGCTCTGCAAGCCTCAAAAGCAAGAAAATAAATGCAGTTACATGTCCAGAGACTGAGGTTAACTTGGTGAAGCTGAATGCAGCTCAGGAAACAGGCATAAACTGGAAATGCTTTTATACTCGTTGACTGTTCAAATGGGTCGTTGTAATGCTGTTTCACATGCATTGCGTGGGGTTCTTTTATTTCTTTAGTTTGGGTTATATAATGCTGTAATTTCTTTACAATCGGTAATAGATTTCATTCACCTTCTCCAGGCTATGGAATGAAACGTGGTTTTATCACCATCTGCTGCTGTTCGTTGCTGCACTTTGGCTCCAATTAATCTAAAGTTCACAGTTCACTTCTCCAGACTGTTTTGGGGATTTCAAAGTTTAGCCAAACGGATTTCTATTTCGATTAGCATATGCTAATCCGTGGCCCTTCGTTCTTGCAAACTCTCCCCCGCCCCTTACGCTTAGCCAAATGGCTCGTCTAGCCTCCTGTGGGGCTCGGAAACTGCAGGATTCCGGAGGGGCTGAGGTGCCTGAAGGTGCTTGGATCGCAACAGAATCAAGGAAATAAACGCGAGAGCGGAAGATAAGCGAGGGTTATTAAAATGCCAATTTCTGCCGCCGCCACCGCTCCCTTGAGCCCCATATTCAATAATGTGCAGCTTTCAAGACGTTCGGGCGGAAGTGCCACTTCGTACTTTATTGTTGCATGTTTATTTAGTCGGCCGAGCGAGCAGACGCCCCAGTCAGAACAATGGTTCTCTGGGCGAGGCAAAAGCCTCAGTCTTACAGGAACAATCCAAGCGACTTCAATGGAGCGGCGAAACCAACAAGCAGCCCCCCACCCCACCCCTCAGCCAATGAAAGTGTCCCCATGGCCGTGCCGTTTAAAGGCACCTCAGCCCTGCCTGAGCAAGAGCTGCAGATGGCGGGCTCCGTCGCGCCTCAGGCAGAGGGGTAGGAGGAGAAGGCGGCGGCGGCGGCGGCGGCGGCATCGGCATCCTCATCATCATCTCCCTCGCCTTCAACCTGCCCACTAGATGGCGCTGTCCGCCATAAACACCAGAGCCCGGCCACGCGCTCCTCCCTCCCTCCCGGGTCTGCTTGTGGCGCGCGCGCCTTTTCCTTCTCACCTGCCCGGGCCACGTTCTGCTCCCCGGGGGTGGGACGGAGCAGCTCCGGGGCGGAGCGCCGGAGCGGAGGGAGCCGACATGGCGGAGGCAGAAGGAGCGGCCGCCAAGAAGAGCAGCGGCGTTCCTGCTGCCCAAACAGGTGAGTCTTGCCCGTGGCTCTCAGCCGACGGGGCTGAAGGGGCGCCGTGGGGGGGTGGGCGTCTGTTTGGGAGGCGGCGAGCGCCCGAACGCCCCTCTCCCCACTTCGCCCGGCTCGAAGCCGGATGTTATTGCTGAGGGAAGGAGTCTGAAAACACCAGATGCGCTCCAGGGTGGAGGCGCGCCAGCGAGTCATAGGACTGGCGCGGAAGGCGCGCCTGCTGAGGTGATGTGGATGCACTCAGGCGACCGCCCTGGCCACTAGGTCCGGCGGCCGCCTCCTGCTGGAACAGGTAAGGGCACCGCACCTGCACAACCCCAGTTCCTCAGAAATGATAAAAATAATAAAAATCGCCCTATACCTGTGGTTTCTTTGTGACCTTCACCTTGGTCAAGAATGTCGAGCCAAGGCTCCGTTATCCAGAATAAAATCCCCCGCCCCAAAATAAAATCGAAGGTTTCAATGCGGCCATAACCACGAAAGTTCTGGTGTGCAAGATAACTGATGGGTTGTATGAGAGTAGTTGGGGTTTCAGAAATTGCAGTGAAGTCGGCTTGCTTCCTTCTTAATCCCCCCTCCCATTTTCTTACCTTGTCAGGGCTCGTCTGCCATTAGCAATGATTGCAGCTTTTCACAGAGAAAAGCTGCACCTGTTGAGTATCTGCTTGGTGGGCAACAGTTAAAGGCAACCTTGCTAGATTAAAACTGGCGAAGCTGTTGCTGATTTCCCCAGCATCTTCTCTTGTTTATTTTGTTCTAGCAAGGGGTTGGATTTTAGTGGAATCTTGGCACTTGCAGCTTGTGCTATAATGTTTTCTGTGATTTGCTCATGGGCTTTTTTTTTTTTTTTTTTTTTAATTTTATATGCGACACATTTAAAGAGAAAAGAGCAGAACTGTGACATCTAGTGTTTGCCAGCTTTTTTTGAACATCAGACCATTACACAGTTTGTTTATTCTGTAGGGTAATAAAGAGGTGGACACCAGAAGCTGGGATTAAGCAAATCATAACTCTGTTGGTAGGAGCATGATACAACACAGTAGCTATTAAGACTAGCAGATAAGGACCCATTTTACGTTGCAGGGCCCACAAAGACTGCCATGGACAGCAAGCCAATATGTTTCCCTGGCACAGCTCCCCTAGGACTTATGCTGGATAAATCATCTCTTTCCCTTTCAAGCAGAGGGAGGTGTGAAGTTGTGTCCCCACTGGAAGCACCTGCCACTCTATTGCATGTTTACAAGCCCTTTTGGACAGCTTTCCCTATATCCTGGCTGAGATTCCCTTCCTTTACCCCCTAAGCTTTCCTGGAACTCAACAGCTGTGTTCCTTAAATATTGCATACTGCCTCAGAGATGGGAACATTTCCGCCCCCAAACTCCCTTCGCTCCATCTGGTTCATTAATTACTGGAACACCCACCTTGAAATTATCCTGCCTATGTTTCTCTTTAGTTTCCTTGCCCTGTTTCCCATCTTGGTAGGGCAGCCCACAGAGTTTTGCCTTCCCCTTTTAGAACCCATTTCTTTTCAAACAATCCTAACAATGGGAACTAACTGTAGTGGGTCCAATGTCCTTCAGTAATGTGCTTATCAGTTGATGGGGAATAGCAATTGAAGATGGCTGGTGACTTCTTGTAGACTTCCAAAAGCCATCTTACTGGCCCCTGTGGAATACAGGATACAGGACTAGATGGAAATTTAGTCCAGAAAACTGGACATTTATAGGTCTCTCCTCTCATTTTAAGTTTGACAAGATACCAAGGCCAAGCCTCAGGTACCTTAAGTGATGCAGGCCTGAAACCTCCCACTATGAAGTCAAACCAGGTCACCCTATTTCTCCCTCTCAAGCCATCTTCCCCTCCTGGCAGGATTAGCCACACAATAGTGGGGACCCCTTTGCCTTTGTCCTTCAACTGCCACCTTTGCATTTTGCTCATTTGACTTGGAAGTGGCCCTGATCTAGATTGCCATGAATATAAGGGAGTTATGTTTTATTTTTAAACTATATTTTCTGGGGTTTTATAGCTTGGTTGGCAGCACTTGGAGAGCAGAAGCTTTCAGCATGCTGATTTCTACAGAGTGTGGTTAATCTGATTTGAAAGCTTTCTGCTAAAAGGCAGGTGTATGCTTTGCAGTCGAAAATCCTGTGCAGAAGTACATGCATGGATAACTCTACTTGGTCCTAATGGAATGACTCATGGCAATAAATTTGAACGTACATGAAAAAACATACTTGGCTAGAGTTGCGGCATGGTGTGTTTGATTAATGATTTCAATTTTAATTTGAACTAGCTTACTGAGTAGAAATAACCAATTCTGGGTACACTGTATTCTAATTTTAAGGATGGTCAGTATTGCAGCTGGTTCTGGGAGTGCATGTTATATGAGCTGATTTGCACTTCCTTGTTCACTCTTATTGGTATCATAATTGTACTGCTGAAGCAGTACACACATTGAAATAAAGCTAATACTCATCATGCATTGTTTCTCATATTGTCTGTCTCTTGTGTAGCATTGCAGTTTTTTCTACATATCTGTTTTATTTAAGTTGGCATAAAGAATAGAGATTCAAGGGCAGGGTGCTAAAGATCTGTAGCTAGATGTGTGCTTCTTAACACTTTATCCACTATTTCTGGATCAGGAGCTGAATGGCAGGGTGTGAAACTGCCAGGCAATTTCATGGAAATGAAAACTCTGAAACAAGAAAGCTCTCTTTCTTGAACTGCAGAAGCATAGTGCAATATTGCAAATACAGTAACATTAACCAATAATTTGCCTAAACCAGCATAGGTGTGTTGACTGGGGCTTAATGGAGTTGTAGTCCAAAGCATCTCTAAGGCACCAGGAGATAGAGGCTGATTATTCTGTGCATGATGATCCAGGCAAATATTTTTTTATTAAATGTTTTTTATTAATTTTTAACTGGATACCAACAAAAGTTGTAACAGAAAAATTTACAAAATAAAATTTATAATGAAAAAAGTATACCATAAATACCAGGCAAATATTTTTGAATGGGTGTGGGACATTTGGAAGATACCCTGAATAGCTGACAGCAAAACTACAGTGCTGTTTTTAACTGCATGCTAGGTAGCTTTGTCAGGAGTGCAGGAGACAGCCATATTTGAATAGCCTGGTGACTGTAGTATCTTGGTATCTTCAAGACTGGATTTTTGCAATGTGTTTTATATGGGAGCTGCCTTTGGGCCTGAACCAGACATTCCATCTAGTGCAGAATGCAGCAGCTGGACTGTTGATGGGGGTAGATGGTTGATAACATGTGACATATTCTAAAACATCTGCACTGGCTGCCCATATGACATTGAGCCAGGTTCAAGGTTCTTGTATTAATGTATAAAGCCCTGAGCACCCTCAGTCTAGGATACCTTAAATATCATCTGAGCTCTTTTATCACAGCTCAATCCCCCATGTTTACAGAGACTTACCTGATTTGCTTCAACTAGAAGTCAGGCATTTAGTGTCAGCAGCCGCACGCTGTGGAATATCATTCCAGCAGGTATTTTGCAGGCATTCTCAGTACTGACATTCAGGTGTTTCTTGAGGACCTCCTTATGCTGCCAAGCCTATTCTCTTTTAAAATTTCTTAAGATTAGCCAGTCATTTGAAGGATTATTGTCAGGGAACTGTCCTCAGCGCAGCGCAAGGTGGTGGAAGGGCTCTCAGGATGCTACAGAGAGCCCCGGTCCCACCTGACCAGCAGCAAGGAGCAGCGAGGCTTCCAGTGGGGAGGGGCATGCGTTTCAGGGAATGGAGGGTAGCGGCTCTGAGGATGCTGGAAAGACCCTGCACTCCCCTAGTCCAAGGGGCGATGAAAGAGACACGCAGCTTCCGTCACCCCAAAAGCGTCGAGGGGTGACATGAAAGGATGGGAGGCGGGGTTTTCACATACTGAAACTCTTTTCTTGGGGTCAGAACCGGAAGGGGCCATTCCCAGATTCTGCCACCGCTTGATACAGACATGAACTTATTGGCTCTGCACTGTACATACTTTGCACAATAAAACTATTAAAGGAAAACTCGGAGTTTTGCCTGCTTACTCATGAGCAACTAACCGAGGACCTTACAATTATTTTGCATTGTTTTGATGACATTCTGTGCTTTATTATATGTGTATGAATTGTACACCGCCTTGATATGTGATAAATAAGTATTCTGCAATATGTGAAAGGAATGCAGTCTTTGTCCAGAGAGTATTCAGTCTACTTTAGACAAAGATGGTAGTGGAGTGACAAGGTACAGAATGAAATATCAGCATGAGCATGAGAGGAAAGAGTCAGATTACTCAGAAGGAAGGCGAAAGAGTTCAGAATTTTATTTTATTTTGCTCAAGAATGGTCTTGAGTGGGGCTGGCCAAAGAAGGAAGACCTGTCTATTGCAGACAGTGGCACATTTAGGTTTTTGAGACTCTGGACTTAATAGCTTCCCCACATATTTAAATTGTAAGGTGTGTTACGTAACTAACTTCAAAATGTAGTCAGCTACCCCTGCTGCATTTGGGGGCAATGCTGATTGTTCTGCTGAGTGGGGACCTACCTGATCGTCTGCTTTGTTGGCATGAATAGTTGCTGGCATTATGGAGCAGCACTTCAGGAAGCCCAGAAATGGAAGTGGGATATGCAGACAAAGGAGACTGTGAGCCAACATATGCTTTTACCTTTTGTACCAGAATTTTTAAAAAAGTACTATCAGTTGAGAACAGCACATACTTGATCCTATTCAGAGTTGGGGGAACCACAGCCCATTGTTTTCAGTGGGCTTATTTACCCTAACTGTTGTTGTTGTTCTTAACTTGTTAGTCATTTGTTACACTAAAGGCTTCCAAGCAACTAACAGCAGATTTAAAACCAAAGCATGAATGGACATACACTATAATACGAACACATTCACGCAAAATGCTGTCGTTCATAAAAAAAGGCACAAAACAACCTCCACAAAAGTCCATCTGACTCTGAATAGGGTCAAGCTGCTTATGGTTTGGTTTTTCTGTATTCAGCATAATCTTGCTCCTTCAAAATCTGGCATGATATTCAGAACTGAATGTGCCTAGTAACGTCTTGACTCTGATTTTTGTTGTGCAAATTGTTTGTTTCATTCCCCACCCCCACCAAAGGAATCTATTTAATTCCTTACATCCTAGAATTAGTGCTCGCTACGAACTCACTTCGAAAAGCAGGGCCTTCAGTTTGCTCTTTTGCAGTGGGTGGGTGTGTAATATGCAAAATATCTCACAACAAGGTATAGCAGGTGATCACGTTAATAAAAGGCTGGAACTCAGGCAAATGTAATTCAAATCAGTCCCTGGTATTTGTGTGCCCTTAGTCGATGTAAAGCAATTTCTTTGCCAATGTGTGCCATGCCAGGATATGGGCTAGCAATCCTAATAGCGTGTAGGTGGATGAAATGAATAGGTTGCAATGCAGGTTAATTACTTTCTGGAGGTGTTAGTCACAAAGACATGGAATTATATTCAGTGGCATGTTTTGAGATATCCTCTTTTCTACAGAGGAAACAGATTTTTCTCCATTGATGGATGGCAGCACCATAGGAAATACCAGCATAGGCATCACTATTTACAGGAGAGTTCTTTTCCTTTAATCAGTTTATGGAGAGTTATTCCTCTTTCATCTTCTTTGTAACTGAGCGTGAGCCACTGTTCCAGATCAGCCTTCCCCAAGCAGTTACCACTCCCCACCAAATGTTGCAGGACTACAGCACCCATAAACCCCTGGCCACTGGCTTTTCTGGCTGGGGCTGATGGAAGTTGTAGTCTATGTTGTTTGCTGGGACATACTGGTACTTAATGAAAGCTACCTTTTAAGTGGCTTTCTGTATCAAAATCTAGTCTTAAACACGTGGAAGCCAAGAATCACAAGATACATTTTAATAAGTCTTTCTTTCTTACTTGTTTAAAATTATATATTTTTAATGGCTGTAGTGGAACACACCATTACATTGTGACAAATCCACTGAAATCCTTGAGACATGTGCACTTGTAACTGTAAGCAGGATGGAATACTAAGTGTTTAAAAACAGAAGCTGTAATTTTGCACTAGAAATGGCCCTTGCTTTTCACTAAACTTCCCCTGAGCTGTCACCCTTTCCTCTGCTTGTGCATGAGAATGGATGTTCTTTGTCAAGGAAAATATTTTAAGGGAAATAAATGCATCAGTCCTAATACACATCTGCTCTGATCCGCATCCTGTGTCTCTGTCAAATTTCCTTTCCATGAAGAGAGACAAGAGAGCCTTGTGGATATAGATCTTCCTACACTTTGGATCAAGTTTATTTGCTTGTAATTATGGAGTGTGTATTTTACGTCAAGTAAATAGCTTTAAGTTAGTTCCACCCAAGAAGACAGTCTGACCTAGTCTCCATTGGTTGTGCCCAAACATGTACTATTTTGAGAGTGGACATTTTACTTTGATTCTGGAAATGGGAAGATTTGCCTTATTGGCTGTTGCTTTTATTTTTTTACTAGGTATATTTTACAAGGTATATCTTGTAAGTGGCAAGGCAAACAAAATGTCAAAAGCATGAATACCAGTCAGGTTTTCTCTGGATGTCATAAAATTCCTTTAATTCCTGGAGCAATTTTGAAACTGTTTGCACACACACACACACACACAGAGAGAGAGAGAGAGAGAGAGAGAGAGAGAGAGAGAAACAAACAAACAAACAAACAAACATATAAATGCATATACAGTGCTCTAAAAAAGAAGAAGTGTATAGTTCACCTGATACCAGTTGCTGAGAATTGCAGGTGAGGAGAGTGCTGCTGTGCTCCAGTTCTGGTTGTGGGCTTCTCTTAGGCATCTTTGAGAAAAGGGTGCTAGACTAAAGCCTTTGGATTTATCCAGCAGGCTCTTTGGAGCAAGAGTAATGCGATTGTGAAGCAAATTGTGAAGCAGAGGAAGTAAACTGTGCTCACGGGGGAGGTGGAAGAAGAACCTGCTGTGATTTCTCTTTACATTATATCCGTCATCGCCCTGTGTTGATCTCCAAAGGCACTTTGTCAGGGAGATAATGTAATGTTTTATGAAGGCAAGGTTGAGTTTTTAAGAATCTGCCCAACAGTCTCAAATTTACTGTTGCCCTTGGAGAGCAGCTGCATTTTGAAATTCTGTTTTATCACAAAAACATAGTAAATATAGGAAGGGGTGTTTCTTGCCATCAGTTAACATACACAGAACGTTAATGACTGAAGATCTGCAGTCTGAAGGCACAGACTGAGTAGTGGAGCAAAATAAGGTATCAAATACTGCAAACACTATCACGCTTTAGGTTTAGCCAGCTGCTCTGTGTAGTTAAGATGACTGGATTCAGTTATACACAGAATGAACCACAAGATGGTGCTGCTGACATTTTAAATCGAAGGATATGCTGCTGAGCAGTAGCATTTCTGTTTTGTAAAGGATGTACTGTACTATATTTATTTATGATGCCACTTTCTGAAGATGATTGAAATGTTTGTAGTATAACATACTCTGATCTTAACAAGTTTTCATTAAAATGATATTGCAGATAATGGCCCTGAAAAAGTGCTGAAAAATAATATTATTTAAATGAAAACCTGTCAAGATCAGATTGATTTTCATTTAAAAGCAACATATTTCAGAAGTTTTATAATAGATTGTATGCAAATAAAGGAATTAAGGACAAAGAGGTGGATCAATTTTGTGAAGGATTGGAGCTCCCAGAATTAAGTGAAGAAAATAGAAGGGAATTAGATCAGGATATAACAGAGGAGGAAGTTAGATTAGCAATTGACTCTATGAATGTGCAATCGGCACCCGGATTGGATGGGTTTAATGTGGTGTATTATAAACAATTTAAGGATATATTGGTGCCACATATGACTGTACTGTATCAAGGAATTTTGGATGGTGCTTCAACACCACCTACCTGGATGGAGTCGAGGTTGGTATTAATCCCCAAACCGGGAAAAGATCAAACCCTGCCGGATTCTTATAGGCCAATATCTATTACTAATATGGATTATAGAATATTCACCAAAGTTATGGCAATAAGGCTAAAAAAATGTATTGTACAATTAGTGGGGAAAGATCAATTTGGGTTTATGCCTCAGAAGTATTTGGTGGAGGAAGTTAGGAAGGTTAGGGTATGGTGTATTTATCAAAAAACAAGGATTTGCCTCTTACTCTCCTATAATTCCAGTATAGGGAACAAAATGTGTGCACAGATCTTCCTCTTTTGATTGAGCTATGTATTTTAAGACCATTTCTAAAAATATCCAAAAGGTATACAGTAAACCATAAATGCACAATAAAACCAATGGTCTAAACCACTGAAAGCAACATTAAAGACTATAAAAAGTACAACACAGCATCACAAAGTACAAAAGCAGAGTCCAGCTTTAACGGCCAGAGAGAGCCTGAAGAAAAGAGGCATGCCTTCAAAAGATGTCTGAAGGAAATAGCTGATGGTATTTCCTATATAGCAACGTTCCATAGAACAAGGGAAATGGCAGGAAATATCATCTAATGGCCCACCATTCTAAAAGGTCATATGCCTAGTGGGCTTGGAAATTTATTTTTTTAGAGTTCAGGGATCTTGGTTTGTTGTAAATGACAAAGGCATGTTATAAACTCTGAAGCAGTTCCTTCAGAGAGAGAGCGCAAGTGAGTGTGCATATGAAGGAAGTGTTTCATCTGTTTTCAAGGTGGAAAAGGATTTGGCATGTCAAAGATAATTAAACATTATCCCTCAATTTATCTCAATTAAGTAGGCAGTATGTAGCCACCAGACAACATGCTTCTCTTTTCTTTTTGGAAAAAAATAAATGCAAAAATGCAAGTGCCAAACATGTCCAAACCTGCTGTTGGGTTTAAATTGGCCGTCCTTCTCTAACAACATGACAAAAACCACTACCGGACCACTAGAGGAGGAGAAAAACATTCTGAATCCCTAAGCTCTAGAGAACTAAAAGAAACAATCTCCTAGAGTAAGCGAGATGAGAGAGAAAGAGAGAGAAGTAAACACACAATTGCACTGCATATTTGGATAATGAGGAATTAACTGCTTAGTAGGCAATACCACTTAAGAAGTAGACTTGGGAGGTTTCGGTTTGTTGGTAATATCAGTGTTGGCGACATGATGAGGAAACATTAATGTTTATGTTTGGTGTATTAACTTTTATTTGAAGTAGGCCCATATTTCTGAAAAAAGTGGTTTATACATGGTTTTTACTTCCAAGTGCAAACCTGTTCATTCCATTGTTCCTAAGTTAGCAATGGCAATTTATACCCAGAGTACTCATTTAATGGCATATAATTAACTTTCCCCCAAAGTTAAGGAAGGACTCAGCTATTTTGACTCCTGCTGCATATTTAAGTGTGTGGTAGATAATTTCATTCATTTTTAATCAGCTGTCCTCTGTTTATGGTATTGCACTGACAATTTCCAGAGGGATAGTTATGTTGGTTACAGCAAAAATAGCAAAGAGTCTTGTGCCACACACTCAAGATGGAGCAAATGTACTAAGGCACCAGCTTTCACAGATTAGAATACACTCAATCACATGCTCAAAAACCTATGGCCTAATAACTTTAAGGTGCCATGATACTTTTCTGTCATCATTGACAGAATCAGTGTTCAAATTTGCTGCCTATTAAAAGTGTTGCTTAAAAAACAACAACACTGTCTCTGATGGCAGCAAAGCAGGATCTGATGGGAGTTGTAGTCCAGAACATTGGGGGGGGGATCTGATGGGAGTTGTAGTCCAGAACATTGGGAGGGCATTAGGTTGGAAAGGCTGCGCTAAAGGAAGTGCTTAGGGTGTATGCTCACAATGGAATGTACACAGCGTGGCATAATCTTGGAAGTGCCACCTCCTATAATTGCTGCTGAAGTGGGTCTATCTGTCATTGTGATAGCAGGAGATAATGCCTCTAGGGTGATGCCACATGCAAATGCATTTTATACAGCCATAGTCTCATGTGGGAACACGGACATCTTAGCCATTGAGGCTACTGGCGCAAGGCGCCACGGCCTGAGGAGGGCGCCTGTGCCCTCCAGCCCCACCGGCAGCGCCGCTCTCGCCCACCTCTTCTCGGGCTGCGGACATGGGGAGGCCGTCGGTGAGCTTTCCGTCGGCACTGCAGCCAGGGCTCCCTGGACGGCAGCGCTGCGCCGACGCTTTGGCGGAGGTGGAGCACAGCTAGCAGCATCCCCACCCACCCCTCTGTGCCCTCCGGCTGCCCGCTGCGCCTGGTCCTGCCCGGCGGAGCGTGAGGGGCACCGGAGGGATCTTCACATCAGGGCGCTGGATTTACTTAAGGCGGCCCTGTGTGGGAAGTTGATTGAGGGAGAAACACCCTGATGGGCACATTTCTGAATCATGGCTATTCTGTGGTGAATTTAGATGCCCTAAGCAATTCTAAATGCTCCTGTTTAGCAGTTTATTGGGGATTGGCAAGGACTTCAGTTGTTAAAAGAGAATTTGTGGTTCAGGAGGGGGAAGATGTTGTTGAAGGTGAAATGGTGTGAATAGATTGTCCTGTACTTATATTTGCATTTCCCCCTGCCTTTCTGTGATAAGGACACCGAAGGTGGTCTACAGTGCAAAATTATACATCATAGAGCAAGTTAGACTACAAGGTGTGCATGCAAAGCAGAAACATAAAAAGTTGAGTGACTTTGAGAATGTCATGTAGCAGGTTAATATGAGACAAGACATTTAGAGAATGTAGCCTTGAATACAAGCCTGAATTCCTTAGTGGTGTATTCTGTCCCCAAGTGTTCATCCATCTGCTTTTGAAGCCAGGGAAACATAATTGTGCATCCCAATTGTTCCTTTTATATTTGAAGCATTCAGGAAAGGCAAAGACCTCAAGGCTCAGTGCTGATATCTTTATCATTTGCCATCATTTGCAATTGAACAGTTCAGTTCCTCGGGCCATGTACTCAGGCTCTGGCGAATCCTTTGCAAAAATCAGCCATCCTATGTCTTTCCTTTTCTGAAGCTTCCAGAAAAAAGTAATAAATTTAATAAAACACATTCACGACTGGTGGATATAGACAGGGAACTTCAGTTATGTTTTTACAAGTGAAGTCCTTTGGGAAAATGTCACATTGAGCATGTTGACCTAAAATGGACAAGTACAGGAGGGGAAATTATTCTCCCTCCCCATAAATTAATCTGTGAGAAGCCTCACTAGCAGTTTGAAGTATTTTTGGGAGGAAGACTTATTGGAAGCAAGCCCCCCACTACCCTACCCATAATGACCCTTCAATATCTTAAAGTTGGGGCTGATGGGAGCTATAGTCGGAAACAACTGGAGGGCACCAGGATGGGGAATAGTGCTTAAAGGATTGTGAAAGGTCAATTGTTCCCTGTCCCATCCTAGGGCTTTAATGTGTGAGGGGAAAATTGTTTCCTCTTTAGGTCCCAAACTGAAGGGAAGGAACCCACAGGCTGCTTGCTTGCTTCCTTTCATTCTTTCAGTCCCAGCTGAGGTAAAGACTATCTCCAACATACCCACAACACACTTTTGATTCAATGCATGTTTCCATGCTGAATGCCCCCTTGGAAAGCATTAAATAAAAACATCTCTGGAATGGGCTCTGAAGTATTTTGAAACTCAGATCTTCATATTATTATTTAAATATAAATAAAGCCAGATGGCATGAAGTGTTAGATGTGAATTGTACACATTCTAAATTATTGTTCTCTGAGGGGGAGAGGAGCCCATTTAAGACATGGCTGTGCTGCTTACAATAACCAAAAATATTTGGCTCATTCTTTTAATCAAGAATGTCTGTGAACATGTAGTTTTTTTATGTGTGCATTTTTGTGGATAAAGTTTGAGAAATGAAGTTTCTAGTTCATCTTTAGATTAGAAAGTGGACTGAAAAATGCTGGGAGGCAAACTAACGAAGGATGATCAACTTGGGCCATGCAGGGATTTACTCAGTTTACATATGGCTCACACTCTTTTCTTAAAAATTTCTGCCTCATTATACACCTTGTGTCACACGTGAGAGCTGGAATCCTGCCAAGAAGGAAGCAGCTTAAACAAAACTAGAAACACGGTGAGGCAAAACTAGCTCAGTAGTTTGTGCCTTTGTTTAAGTGTGGATTCTATGAGTGTGCTCACAAAATCTTCTCTCTGTGCTCACAAAATCTTCAGAAGTCTCCCATCCCACCTAATATTGGCTAGTCAAATGCTAGCCATTGGGCATGGGGGAATGAAATGAGGGCCTGTATCTAGAACAAAGACAAAGTTTGGCTTTCCAAGTCTGACCCAGATTGCCATGCATCTGTTTTGTTCTGAAGAACACATAAAGGGACCCAACCCATATCTCTTTAGCCCAAGGTTATGTTCATCTACATAACCTTGCACTGGGTTTGTTTTCAGAGTTTTCCTAGAGAGTGACAAGGAGGCCAAACACAGAAAATGACAAATACATAGAAGGATGTGTGAAAGATGGACCTTGGATTTCAATTGAAAGGTGTATTGGAGAAACCAATTTGCTTCATCTAGCATTTGAACAAATTTAAGTGAGCAAGCGTCTCCCATAAAAGTGAGGTTTGTGACACCACCAGTGCTTTGAAGTACTATTCCTACTGAAATCAGACAAACACCTACAATTTTGAAATTTCATCTGCTGAAAACATTTCTGTTTTGCCAATCATTTTCAGAGAATTAATTTGACTCAGTGTTGGCCATTTATTTCATGATTTGGTAATGTTTTGACTGCCATGATATTTTTATGAGCTGACTGTTCAGAATTAATAATTTCAAAATAGAAATGCACTTTTAACAACTTAGTCTAGATCTGCTTTTTAAAAAATGCATTCACACAACACATTAACACACCCAAGCATTCAGCCTCCCCCTGAGTGCTACAGTTTTGAAAATCCTCTAGGTACACTTTTTGAGATTTGCCTCATATAGCCTCTTCGGATTAGATTGAGGAGAAGAAATGTTGCTGGATGTGCTGGCAAATAGAGGTTTATTTCTTGTCTAGTACTAAAATTATTGCAAGTGCCTCAAGCACTGGATATTGAAATGAATGAGTTTTTTGCCAAGCGGCCATTATGGCCGAGAGATGTTCATGTACTATGCATACTTTAATTCCTTCACTCTGTTTGTTGCGGGAAATACGTACTAGGTTTGCATTGCCAGGAACTTTGAGCCATTGAACTCTGGATGGCAGTTTCTCAGTGTAGTACCTCAGACTCTGGACTGTCATTGTGTTCATCCAGACTTGCTGCTGGATCCTCCTGGACAGGAAGAGACCCCTATTTCCCTTACAGAGCTATAATTTCCAGAGTTTCCTGGGAAGAGAGATTGATAGTTAAACTACTCTGGGAACTGTAGCTGTGTGAGGATAACGCTTAACAACTCTCAGTACCCTTAACAAACTACAGTTCCCAGGATTCTTTGGGGGAAGCCATGACTGTTTAAAGTGGTATGATACTGCATTCAATATATAGCGCAGATGGGACTATGTGCAGTTTTTTTGTGGAAATGTAAATGATTTTCTGTTCAGTCAAACATTGGGCTTCCTTTCTGTTTTTCTCCTTTTTTAATTTCCTTGGGGGTGTGTGTGTTTAAAAAATCTTGCTCTGTGCTGTTTCTTTTTATGCATTGTTACAATTTTAGTAGGGATGCGGGTGGTGCTGTGGTCTAAACCACTGAGCCTAGGGCTTGCCGATTGGAAGGTCGGCGGTTCGAATCCCCGTGACGGGGTGAGCTCCCGTTGCTCGGTCCCAGCTCCTGCCAACCCAGCAGTTGAGAGCCAGTGTGGTGTAGTGGTTAAGAGCGGTAGACTCGTAATCTGGGGAACCGGGTTCGCGTCTCTGCTCCTGCACATTCAGCTGCTGGGTGAACTTGGGCTAGTCACACTTCTCTGAAGTCTCTCAGCCCCACTCACCTCACAGAGTGTTTGTTGTGGGGGAGGAAGGGAAAGGAGAATGTTAGCCGCTTTGAGGCTCCTTCAGGTAGTGATAAAGCGGGATATCAAATCCAAACTCTTCAGTTTGAAAGTACATCAGAGTGCAAATAGATAAATAGGTACCGCTCCGGCAGGAAAGTAAACGGCATTTCCATGCGCTGCTCTGGTTTCGCCAGAAGCGGCTTAGTCATGCTAGCCACATGACCTGGAAAAACAGCCTGCGGACAAACGTTGACTCCCTCAGCCAGTAAAGCGAGATGAGCGCCGAAACCCCAGAGTCATTTGCAACTGGACTTAACTGTCAGGGGTCCTTTACCTTTACCTTTTTACAGTTTTAGTGTATATTTTGTGATCTGTTTCTCTAAACATTTTAAACTGCCATGAGCAGAAAGGCATAGTACTGTAAAAGGAAGTAAACCAACAAACAAAAGTTTTTGTGTGAAATGGAATGTACAGGCAGACTTATGTACTATAAACAGCAAAGAGCACTGTCATGTTACACTTTGCCTGCTGGAAAACTTTGATAAATACTTTGTCCGATCCTCTTAAGTTGTTGTTACAAATAACCTTTGTGCTGTATCAAGTTAATGTTTGCCAAAGGGAACACCAGTTATTCATGCAAGGTGCATTGCCTCAGTCTTTTTTTCTTTTAACTATCTTCTTATTAAATTGCACAAGAAAACACTTGAGTACCGCCTTGAGATTTTTGCCCTTTACGGAATATACACCTACCTTATTCGTGGAGCATGTTTTCTGATTGCAAGAATGGGAGCGTTGCTGGAGAATTCAAAAGAGAGAGCCTGCTTTGGTGAAACTTGCAGACTCTGAGCGAAGGGAGGAACTGGCAAAAAAATACCACCTACCTGCCTGCAGGCTAGTCGGCTTCCCTTCCTCAGAACTTCCCTGCTTGTGCAAGCAGGAGCTCCATCCATCCTCCGCCCCGTCTCCGAGGGAAGAAGGAGCAGCCCAGCCTGCTAGGTGGTTTCGGCCTTTTGTGCGCTGGCTTCCTCTGCCTCAGCAGCAAGCAAGTGCACAGAGGGAACATTCCGGCAGGCTGCTTTCCTGCAGCTGAGGAGACGACATTCATGGACCTCCTTTTGATTAGGATATGTCACTGTTGTCAGGGCAACTGTTAACGGTGGCGTATCATATTTTCTCCTCTTGGGCTGCCTGCTGAATATTTCAGTGTGCAGTAGCTGGAAAGAAGAAGAAGATACAGGGAGGGGGGAAAGGTGCTGCATCAGGAAGGACAGAAGACGTGGGATCTGACTGAACAGGTTTAAAGGCGTCAAGAGGAGGAGGAGGAGGCTTCCAAACCAATGGGCCTTTAATTAAGGCCTTTTATTTTATTTCGTCAAGGTGGAGGAAACTGCAGGCCCTCGTCTGCCAAGTGGATGTTGGTGTTCGTCAGCTGTTTGTGCATCGCTTATACCCGTACAGGATCTGTTACAAATGAACGAGCTGCTTTGCAGCTAGCTAGCTGCTAAGTGGAGCCTGGGACTGATAAATTGTAGTAAGGAAGAAGATAGCAACATGCCCGGTTCGGCAACTGCTATCCGGCAAGAGAGGCTAAAGAAAGCAGGCGTGAGGCCAAATACACCTGTTCTGTTCACCATTAATGAGGAAGATGAGCAGCAAAAGAATGGCAATTCCAAGAGACTGAAAGGTATGCATTACTTAACACAGGGAGAGAGGGCTCTCTGTAGGATATTCAGCTCAGCAAATAGTATATTTTGCTAGCTGTGTTGCTTACGGTATTCTTCATAATGGGTAGGATTTGTCTGTTTTGTATCTCAGTGACTTTTTTGCATGCTGAACGTGTTTGTGTCTAGTGAAATATTATTGCTAGATTTCTGGATTTTAACTGTGCCTTCTGCTTCTTGTTGTGATATGTTTATCACATAAAATAAAATGCTATATCTTTTTAGTCACACAGTCTGTTAACAGTGAAGCTCTGATAATATAAAGAGGCATTTGTGTTTCTATTTAGGGAATAAGTGTTTGTTTTATTCCTTTGGCACGTTCTGATAAAACGAAGTCATTAAAATGGAGAAACCACAGAGGAAACCAGACGACTGAGGAAACTAATGCAATATGAAATTTTCAGTTGGTGTTTGTGCAGATTGTGGTGGCGTTATAGATAGTTGGGTACAAATATATGCTCAAGTACAGTACTTAAAACATCTGACCCAAAACATCAGTACTGTCCAGGCATGCTTTGAAAGGAGGTTTTACAGAGAATTGCTTGGCAAAATCTCAACTAAACATCTGTAGTCATCATAATAGCTTCCCTTCCCCCAGGATTTTTAAGGTTCCGATTTTCTGCCATTCAGTCTCAACCTTTGACCTGGGACTTGGGATGACTGCACTGCTTACTGCTTTTCACCTTTGCATTCTCAGCTGTGAGAATTGAAAATGTTACATTAGAATTCCTTCCTCACAGTACTGTGAAATCATGAAAAACAGCTGTCAGGTTTTTGGTAGTATTTATTAAGGAGGAGGACTCCACACAGTTCAGTTGTGTTGTTGACATAGTGATCATTATTTTCCCTGTTCATTCAGCCAGATAACCCATGGGAGAGTTTGACTGGCTAATATTTACAGCTTTAAACAGCATTCATGTTTACCTTGTGCTGAGTTTGTTTGAAAATGACAGTTACATTCGTGTGCTCAGCTAAATAGTTAACTCCCAGGAGGCTGGGTGCTTCAAAATATGCACTTCAAAGTTTTTAAATGCTTGCTTGGAAATGGAGGGAAATTATTTAACAAACCTGAGTGAGCTATTGTATATTTGCTGTTCTAGTCAATCCCTACCCCAAGTCCCAAACTACTTACGTTGGGAAATCCATAGCAACTTTAGCTTTTTGTTTATCTATTTTAATGTGTGTCATAATCCCGGTAGAAATTACCGTATATTCTATGCAATTACTGTGGGAAATGAACTTGGAGCAAATGGGCTTGTTAGAAACAGAGCCCTTCCAAACTTGTTTACCTTAGCACTTCAGTTTCCAGGACACAGATTCTTGTTTGGACTTTCGCTTTCATGTTGAAGTGCCCATTCGGGTGCTCTCTTCAAAGTGAGTTTTGCATGATATTAAGGAGGGTTAACCTGGTCCCCCTACACCATGGGTAGGCAAACTAAGGCCCGGGGGCTGGATCCGGCCCAGTCGCCTTCTAAATCCAGCCTGCGGACGGTCCGGGAATTGGTGTGTTTTTACATGAGTAGAATGTGTCCTTCTATTTAAAATGCATCTCTGGGTTGTTTGTGGGGCATAGGAATTCCCCCCCTCAAAAAAATATAGTCCTGTCCCCCACCAGTTCTGAGGGACAGTGGACTGGCCCCCTGCTGAAAAAGTTGGCTGACCCCTGCCCTACACTGTTTTTGCTGCTCATGTGTGCCAACAGTTGGGGGCAATAATGTTTAAAGCTTCAAAGTACCATTTCCCCCAGCTTGCTGGAGTGAAAATCTCACCTGACTGTCATTTTAAAGTACTTTGAAGACTCACTATAAGTGCATCATCAAGACTAAGATTCATAACATGTTTACTTGGGGAAACTTTCCATTTATACAGGAGTACTTACTTCCATGTAAATTTTGTTAATATTTGGGGGTTTGGTTGCAATTTGTTTAGAAGAGATTTATAACTTTCAGTCAGTTTTTCTGGGTGGTTTACATATGAAAGAAATAAGTATGTTTCTGTGTAAGACAAATACTGTACACATTGATACATTTCAGATTACAATAAGATCAGTAGGACCTATGAACTTGGTTCAGTGAAATCCTTAGCAGTATCATGTGATATTGCAATAGAGAGTGACAGATCTGTTGGCCTTATATGAGTCTATATGAAGGTGTATTCATTATGTTGAAATCCTGATTTATTGGCCATTTATTGTATATTACAGTCTGTTTATGAATGTATTCTCCATACCCCAGTATTTGCAGTTAAGTCCACCTACCTATTACCAAAACAATTTGCTATTTCTTCTGAATGAAAAGAAGAAGATGCTTGTTCAATTTCAGCTGGTGATGCTTGCATGTCCAGTGACCCTTTATCCTGATCTTTCTGATATCTCCTTTCTAAAACCCTAGAGAGCTGCTGTCAATGCATATAAGGTAACTTTCTATGCTTCTTGCAAGCTGTTTAGTGTCACTTCCTCTCCTTGTTCAGTAACTCTGTGCATTGAGCATATGTTAATGGCTTTTAATTGTATGTTGTCCTTGTAAATCACTTTAGGACTCTAATCTTCTCTAGGTGCTCCAGTACCTTTTGTTACTTGTATTTCTTCCAGCTGTGGTTGTCTAACTGTGTGATGGGCAAATGGAATTTTTGAATTGATAATGGTCATAATATACTTTCAGAGATGTACTTTGGACTCCCAGTGCACCAGAGGCCTGCCGTTTCTTTTGTACACAACTGCTGATTCTTGGGTTCAGTGCACATTGATTCAAACAGAGTTGACAGAAGGAAAAGCAACCTGGTTTGGAAAAACAAAACAAAACCCCAGTCATGCAAATCAGTCCTTGAATTTCTGGTGTCATTTCTTCTCCTCCTGCGCAAAGCTTCTTGAAGCAGTGCTAAAACAAATGGCCTTTAGCAGTTCAGTAGCACACATGTGGAGCATCTTGGGTAACAACTTGAGTAAGCTAATCATAAGCTTGTTTTAGCTGGGAGACTTCTAAGCGATGGAGTCAAATTCCTCATCTAGATGGATCTATCTCTTGTTTTAGAGAAGTATGACTCAACAGAATGTAAGGAATAGCCATTATTTTAGATACCATTGTTTGTGGCTTATGGTTTATATTTTTGATCTGTCCATTGAACAGGGGAAAAATAGTTGCTTTTTTTACTTTAAAAGATATGACTGTTGAGCTAAGTGACTTAGCCTACAGTTACTAACCCCACTTGCCTGGGAGACTTACTTCTGAGTAGATATGGTCAGGCTTGCACTGTTTCTTTGAAGCCTTTGAAGCAAAATGTTAACTACAGTATTTCTTTAAAGACAGACTCTTCTTTTCTGTATTGCTACCTGTTCATCCAGATGCAATGTTAGTATTTGTTTAACATTAACCAGCCAAATATATCTATTGGAAAAGAATATTTCAATGCATTGACATTTTGGTAAGCCATACGTATATTATATATAACAACAACTTCTCCTATGTCTTAAAATCAGAGCATGTTAAAAGTGATGTCTCTGTATTTAGTACTCATTTCAGGTACTGACTTTTGTGATAACAAGTTTGTGGTTGGCTTTTGTAATTAAGCATCTAAGTTTCTTGTAATTTTGATTTATTTTTTTTAGTAAACAAATAAATGGAAACCTAAATGTTTAAAGAGGAAACGAGGCAGAGAGAATCTTCAGTCAGCTGATAACAAGGGCAGTCAAATGTGTTCTGGGCCTTTGAACAATAAAATCAATTCTCTCTTTCTCTCTGACACTTTGAAAACAAATGAAGAAAAGGCCCCTTTTTTCTTAACTTTGGTGCATGGCAGGGATGTCTGTGATGATCACAGAAGTTTAACATCTGATGCTTTCATGCTAATGATATTGTGTGACTGCGTTTCCAGCAATGAGCTTTATTTTGTTCATCCAGAAAGATGAGAGAGGTTTATTTTAATAGCAGCTGTGTATTTTGTAGTCTTCATTGTTCTGAAAGTGTGTTATGTGTGTATGTATGGGGCATGGGAAGTTGTATCTAATTTTGTGCAAGTAGGCAGTGGGCTATTTTATGGTATTTGCTCTAGATTAAGATGGGATTGAGAAACTTGGCTTTTTCAGTTGATAGGACTTACTCATGATCTTAGTAGTCACGAAAAGTGACATGTGGTAGTCAGGGGTGTACCTAGGGGTTGGTTAGGTTGGCCCCCACCAAGGGCCCTGGCCCAGGGGGGCACAAAAACCACAACCCTCAACTCTGGCTCAGAGTGACTTATAGCCTGCCCACCTACCTGCTCTCTGGGCTGCTCCTCCGCTGTTCTGGCTGGCTGGGTTAGGTGTGCAGTGTGCAGTGTGACTTGGCGGAGGAATCTGCTCGCTGGCACGGACCATCACAGCAACACTATGGGGCCTCTTCCACAGGCAGCCAGTGCTGCTATAGAAGCCAGTGGGGCTTGGAGAGGAGAAATAGGAGGGAGCAGGCAAGAGTTGCAGGAAGAGGAAAAAGGGAGGGAGGAAGGAAGGCAGGCAGGTAGACGGACTGATGGAGGAGGAGGAGATGGAACAGAGTGGAGCAGACCTGACCCCAGTGGCAGCGGAGGAAATCATTGATGGAGCACGAAAGGTGATGAAAAGCAAACTTTTTGAGTTTCTGGTTCATTGCTACTTCCAGCTTCAAAGTCACCAATACAGTTCCTTGCCAAGGTAGCAAGGGACGAGGGGTGCTGATACATCCCCTTGCCATGGGTTAAAGGGAGCCTAGGTATGCCTCTGGTGGTAGTTGTGGATATTGAAATCCAGAGAAGGTACACAGGGCAAAAAACAACAACAACCCTGGAAATGCAAGCTCTTTTTTTCATAGCTGAGCCAGTGGTTGTCTGTCTGAAACTTGGCTCTTAAATCTGAAAAGACAGGCTGGTTCCCATGCTGGCTTATTCTTTTATATCTTACCTAGTACTTGCACCAGTTCAAATATGGAATGTCTTACTAGATGGCAGAAGCTGAAGAACTTGGTGAAAACATAGAAGCGGTGCCCATCTATGCTGGCTTTTCTTAACCTTTGAAGGAAACTAGATGCCTCACTCTTTACATAAACAATTCTTATTCCTGTCCCAACACACCCACATGAACTGCATTAGCTCACTTACTCATAAAGCTCTTATTGTACCTTTCTATTCTTCAAAAAGAAAAAAAGAAAGCCACCCTCCCTTCACAGAATGGAAAAACCCGTCTTTCCAGTGTTGTATTAGTGAACTGAAAAAGCTGCTACCAAACCTTGCCTTACCAGGAACAGCAGGGCTGCTCCTAATAGCCATTTTATGACACAGATGTCATTGATATGCTATAGGAGGCTGTGGCCACAGCCCTATGTCAGATAATGAGCAGTGTTTGGTCTGTGCACCTTTCTCTTGTAAGTGTAGTAGTGTCTGTGAGGCTGTGCTTTTTGGGTGCCTTGTTATTGTCAAGGCAAGGGTGTACTTTTTGTCTCTTCCTCATTACTGCTTGCACAGGTCTTGATTATCAGTGCACGACCTGCCTTTCCCTGAATTAGCCTGCAGCCATGCCTTATGGCTGCTGGAATCAAATGTGATGCTTGTACTGTATGTATTTCTTGCTCAATAGCTTCATCTACTGACAGGAGGTGGGGAACTCATGGTCCTCCATATGTTGTTGAACTCCAGCTTCCATCAGCCCCAGACAGCATGGCCAATGGTCAGGAATTATGAGAGTTAATGATGCACAAAATATTTTTTATTAATTCTATTAAATGTGTATCCCACCCTTCAAAGGATCTCAGGATGGTAATAACCAATAATATTATAATAAATTTATTGATCCATAGATCTAAAATAAACTTGGTTTTTGGGTGAAGAAGAAAAAACATTTTTAGAAGACTGGTGAAAGTGCATTCCTTGCTCGGTCAGCACCTTTTATTTTATTTTTTTTCTAGTTCTGGACTGAGCTTTGAAAAAAACCCTGTTTCTATGGGATTTAGTTTGAACTAGGAAAAGCCTATTGGGTGGTGCCTGTAATATCACACCTTCAAAAACTCATACACAAACATCCTATTTTGCAACTGCTTTTAATACATTTATAAATATGAAAATTTGTATTCATCACTCGTTTCAAAATGAGGAGATGGTCGCTGCTCAGTGGTTAGAGCAGGCTTCTTCAACCTCGGCGCTCCACATGTTTTTGGCCTACAACTCCCATGATCCGTAGCTAGCAGGACCAGTGGTCAGGGGTGATGGGAATTGTAGTCTCAAAACATCTGGAGGGCCGAGGTTGAGGAAGCCTGGGTTAGAGCATCTGTTTTGCATACAGAAGGTCCCAGGTTCAATCCTCAGCATCCCCTGGTAGGGCTGGGACAGTGTCCTTTCTGAAACCCCGGAGAGCTTCTGCTAGTCATTGTAGACAATACTGTACCTTGATGGATGAACTATCTGATTCCATATATAAGGAAGCTTCCTGCATTAATAAGTTGCCTAATGCACATACAGTGGTGCAAGTTCAGGACCGATGTACATTCCTGACATGGGTAGTAACATGCTAATCTGACAAACAGTTCTAGGAAATTGAAGTCATATTTACTGTAGACCAGGCACTAGTGACCTGCATATAGCCAAAGTTTATTTATTGCAATGCAGTAGTTCTGCCTGTGGTGAATTACCAGATCTCTTTCAAGACTGGGTAATGCATTGAGCAGATCACAGAACTACCCGATAACCATTTTAGTGTGTGCTGCTCATCTCCCTTGGTTTAGAAATGAAGCAAATAGATCACCCTATTCCTTTGACTTGGGTTCATATCTTATAGTACTTTCAGCGTTATGAAAAGGTGACTGACTTCTGAGGCAAAATGCATATGCCATCATGCTGCAAATATATATATTGGGGGGGGGATACATTTGTATTCATCACTCGTTTCAAAATGAGGAGATGGTCGCTGCTCAGTGGTTAGAGCAGGCTTCTTCAACCTCGGCGCTCCACATGTTTTTGGCCTACAACTCCCATGATCCGTAGCTAGCAGGACCAGTGGTCAGGGGTGATGGGAATTGTAGTCTCAAAACATCTGGAGGGCCGAGGTTGAGGAAGCCTGGGTTAGAGCATCTGTTTTGCATACAGAAGGTCCCAGGTTCAATCCCCAGCATCCCCTGGTAGGGCTGGGACAGTGTCCTTTCTGAAACCCCGGAGAGCTTCTGCTAGTCATTGTAGACAATACTGTACCTTGATGGATGAACTATCTGATTCCATATATAAGGAAGCTTCCTGCATTAATAAGTTGCCTAATGCACATACAGTGGTGCAAGTTCAGGACCGATGTACATTCCTGACATGGGTAGTAACATGCTAATCTGACAAACAGTTCTAGGAAATTGAAGTCATATTTACTGTAGACCAGGCACTAGTGACCTGCATATAGCCAAAGTTTATTTATTGCAATGCAGTAGTTCTGCCTGTGGTGAATTACCAGATCTCTTTCAAGACTGGGTAATGCATTGAGCAGATCACAGAACTACCCGATAACCATTTTAGTGTGTGCTGCTCATCTCCCTTGGTTTAGAAATGAAGCAAATAGATCACCCTATTCCTTTGACTTGGGTTCATATCTTATAGTACTTTCAGCGTTATGAAAAGGTGACTGACTTCTGAGGCAAAATGCATATGCCATCATGCTGCAAATATATATATTGGGGGGGGGGATACATTGTGTGTGCAATATAGACTAATTGCCTTTTATTTTTGAAAAAAAAATGCTTGGGTGAGGGAGGCAGAAGGAGAATCCACAATATTTAGATAAGCAGATGTACTCTATCATTGGATTATGTTAGAAGAGGCTACAAAGGGAGTGTAAAGCAAATTTGGATAATTGGGAAATAGGGATTCTACTTTATGTACAGATGGGTACTGATAGACCATAAGGAAAACAATAAAGGCTGATTCAGCTGTTCAGTCCTTAATACAATACAGTTTTGGGATCTCCCACAAAAGGAACCAAACCTTTGAATCAGCCCTCCTCTTGCATTTACCTCCAACAAAATCTGTGGACTCCTCCCCCCCCCCAATATTCCTTTTGTTTGCATATTTAAAGGTTTGCAAGAATGTGAAAGATGCCAGCTCTCTCTGCCTAGGTGCAGGCATATGTGAGAAGCAAGCTCACAGACACACAAATAGCAGATGGCAGGAGCCATCTGTAAATAAAATAGAGCAACAGTAGCCAGATGCAGAATGATGGTGTTTTGGCCAAGTTGATTGTGAGCCACACTCTGCTTATTGTATAGCAGAAGCTTTTAAGGTTCTGCGTACTGGGAGCCGTTAGCCGGACCTTGTATTCCCACCCACTGCTTCTCTGGCCCCCGCACCCCTACTTTCGTCTTAGAACAACATTGAAATGCATTGTTGCTTTTTGTAGCAGGGCATCTTGTAATTGAAACATAAAATGAAACTGAGCACTCCCAAGGAGACCAGGAGACCATTTTAATGAGACATGAGGCAAACCCTAATACAGGGGTGTGGAGCGTGTGGCCTTTCAGATGTAGTTGGACCACAACTCCCCTTATCTCATGGTGAGGGTTGAAATCCCAAAAGCAATGTTCGAATGGTGGAATTTTCCTGGTGTTGCATCACACATGGCCTAGACACGAAGAATATCTATGCTTGGGACATGGGAGTGGACGTTTTGTTTCTGTAGCCCCTCCCAACACCTATATTGCCTGTCATAGGGGCAGGCACTTGTGTGCATTGGTCCCAGTAATGTTGCTGCTGACATGTGTACGCCCTGACACACATGACAGGTTATATGCATAGTAAAGGAAAGCGAAAAAGGTTGCAGTTCACTTCTGTGCCTCACTACATGCATGTCCTTCACGTATCTAGGTGTGATACCTGTGGTTACGAACTTAATTCGTTCTGGAGGTCCGTTCTTAACCTGAAACCTGAGGTACTACTTTAGCTAATGGGGCCTCCCGCTACCGCCGCCGTGCGATTTCTGTTCTCATCCTGAGGTAAAGTTCTTAACCCGAGGTACCACAGTATAAGTAATGGCTGCAGGAGACCCAAGCAGTAGCAGGATTGCCATGGTCCTGCTAAAGTCACATTGCTGAAGCTGCTATTTGCACAAGGAGGCAGTTTTCATTATGGCCACCACTGGGTGGAGGAAAGAGGGTTAAACTCCCCCCTCCATCCCCTGTGACCCTACTGCTGCTCCATTCCTCCTGCAGCTGCTATTAGTGGGTTGTGGTTTTAAAAAATATATAATTGCATCAAAGCCGAATCTAGGGGAGCGCGACCGGTGTGGTTGCACTGGGTGCAGAGCTTCTGGGGTGCTGCAGCAGGCACCACAATTATGACATCCAGTGGAAGGCAAGAGGTGTGGGGGCAGATTTTGGCATCACACAGGGCAGCACTGAAATTTGAGGTGCCAAGGTCTGCCACTGATTTTTTAGTTTGGCCCCTAAAAATTGTTACTGAAACCTACTTCTGGCAGATACTTTCCCCTGATGCTTCAGTTTCCAAAGTGTCCTTGGGGTGCTTGATTGTGCCCTGATGTTTCTAGTTTCACTGGGCAGCAATGATCCTAGAGAGATTTTCCATCTATCCCCCCCCCACCCTTCTGGTTGGTTGCCTTGTGCTGCTCTTTTACTAGCAGGAGGAAGTGGATGTGAAATCTTCATCATCTCTGAGCAGCATGTGCATCTATTACTTCCATGAATAGATCCTGAGCTGGCCTTGCTAGAGGAGGGGTGGAACGTAGGCATCTGATTTCATTACCTCTCTAATTGCCCATCACTGTTGTATCACTGTTACAGTGCTGAATGAAGGCTTCTGATGGATCTTGAATTCAGCTTTTTGTTTCCAAGCTCCTTTATGATTTAAGGCATGTCAAGGATGAGGCAACTCCACTGACCCTACACTCCAATTCAAAGCTTTTATTACAATGATGGTTCCAGTAACAAGACGAAAACTGACTGGGAATATTGTTCTGTTGAGAAACTAATCTTAGCCTTGCCATACATCCAGAAAATTCTGGACATGCCAGGAAATTGGGTGCCTAAAATGGTGTCCTGGGGGAAATTTTCAATTTTAAGAGATGTCCAGAATTTCCCATATGTATGGCAACCCAGTGGGTTTTTTCTGTTGTTTTTTTCTTCCCCAACTGAGCAGCGGAAGGAATGTCTCCCCTTTACATGGGAGACCCAAAGCACATTTTAATTGAGCATATTGTTATACCAGAGTCATTAATGAAAACTCTCTTGTCCTTCATAAGAGGAAAAAAATAACCTGTAGCTCTAAGATATTGCTTGTCTGATATAATCAGTGACTTGAAGTGCACTTTATGTTATCTGCTTGGGTTTTTTTTTTTTTGCCCTAGTTAGTTTTGCAAGATGATTGCAGCCATTGACAACAAACAAATCTAACTCTTTCATTCTTGGCAGATGTTCATATATGATCTAATATGGTATGTTGAGCCAGACAGATTCTTATTTATGATGTGAAATGGATTACTTTTGTGAGATACGTTGCAAATGTTTGTAATGCTAACCTTTTTATATTTTTCTCTTTAGAGTTGCAGGAAGCTAGTGCTGTAGGACTTGCTTGCTTAAAGATTAATGTGATCTTTGACATGACTCATCTTATGTTATTTCCTGAGGCTTTCTGGCTGTTGAAGACTGCTTACCATGCTTTTTCTGCATAATAATAACTATTGCACTTCACTCTCATAGGAAGGGTTGGGTCACTTGGGAACTTCACTAGAAAGTCAAACAAAATTCTGCTTTTAGAAAATAATATACAAATGGTTATGGTTGGTTTGAACCAAATTTAACTGATTTTGGAGGTCTATTCCTCTTGAGTGTTAGCCAGGTGAAAAGACAGTGGATTACCTCAGCTGCAGTCAGTGCCATGAGGCAGCCCTTGGCTCTCCATTAGTGTTGTAAGTTTATTTAAGATATGTAAGTTTGAACAAGGGATGCGGGTGGTGCTGTGGGTTAAACCACAGAGCTTAGGGCTTGCCGATCAGAAGGTCGGCGGTTCGAATCCCTGCAATGGGGTGAACTCCCGTTGTTCGGTCCCAGCTCCTGCCAACCTAGCAGTTCGAAAGCACAAAGTGCAAGTAGATAAATAGGTACTGCTCTGACGGGAAGGTAAATGTGTGCTGCTCTGGGGATTCGAACCTCCGACCTTCCGATCGGCAAGCCCTAGGCTCTGTCGTTTAGACCACAGCGCCACCCGCGTCCCTTTCGAAAGAATACTGCTTGCCAAATTTCCCTAGCCCATGGTTCAACTTCCCTACAAGACTCCCTGAGTACCAAGAAAACATGAGAGACAGCTGGTTTGGGGCTCAACTCTGTGGGTCCTTTAGGCCTCCATGGGCTGCAGGCTATTGCCTGGCAAGATGCCCTGTGTGCTGGCATCAGCCACTCTGTATGCTTTGAGAAAATTACTACAGATGCTTTTTTCACTGCCAGAAAGAGCTACCACAGATAGAAGAGTTCGGTAAGAAGGAAGCTTAGCTATCCTTTCACAATTGGTATTATGTGTGATTGCCATTTTCAGTAAGGAGTATCTGAAGAGGGGTGGGGGGGGGACTCAAGTCTGTCCTTCCTGCTCCTGAATATAGGTGAGGGCAGCCTGACAATCCAGGTCAATCTCCTGTTAATCCAGGGAAATACTCCTTGCGTCAGCTAGTTGACCTGGACTGTGATCCCCAGACTGGGCCAGATTCCCACTGTTATCCCAGTAACAGACTGGAAGATCACATCCATGGTAATTAATTACCGGTAATAAAGTAGCACTCCTGAAGTCTAGACTAGCTCAGAGGCTTTTCTGCAAAGGAGAACTGAGTGTGCCAAATGGAATTCTGTTCTGCTGTTTAGCAGCTGGCAAGGGGCTGTTTTCACTGAACCAACTCAAGGTGTATACTCAACGATCCATGCTGTGTAGGCACTGATTTTAGCTGTGGCTGCACAATTTTGCATTATGATAATCTTGTTTTTCATTTTTCCAATGAGGTTTTTTCCCAAGCAAGTTTGTAGTGCAATCCTATAGATAATCGTTAAGAACTATGTACCCGTAATTCTCGTTTAGTCAAACTGAGCTTACTCCCAGTCAAGTAGGTATAGGAATACAGTCTTATACTGTAGTTACAAATGTAAGGCTTGAAAGTACGTAGACAAGACTGCTGACTTGTAAGAAAAGGTTACACTAGGTGGTCTTCCTAAGGAGTTGGGCTTGATTGTTCTTTTTCCCTCCCTGTTTCCAGCAGAGGCAGAATAGATTATGCAAATATACACAAATTTGCTTGATTCATACTAGAATTCTGATTTCATGGGTGCTGAATCTGTTAATTTGGAAGAGATTCTGCACAGCCCTGTAGCCACTAGGTGTATGTGTGTTTGTGTGTACTTATCATGCATACCCAGAATCATGTTTCAATGTATACTTATGCATGGTATGGAATCTCCCAGTCAATTGCTCCTCAGAGGCTGAAGGAGCCTCACCATTTCCTCCTCCCATCCAAACAGCTTCATTTCAACTAGACGTTAGTTGCAGTGCATGTTGGCGTTTTTTAAATTCATCTATGCATGCATATGTTAATAGGGAGAGTAGGAAACCTGGCACAGTTCTACTGACTCCAGAGAGAAAAAGAATTTGACAGTTACCTGAACCTTTTCTTACAGGGCTTCCAATTTAAGAAGCCCTTCGCTTCTTTATCTTCTCCCCTTGAGATACAGCTAAGTAGATGGTATGGTCTGGAACCATTTGTGTGTGGACGTGAACTCCTTGGTATTATTCTGGACCAATCAAGGGGCATGCTCCTGCTCACATCCTTCCCCTCACATTAAAAAAAGTTCAACACAGCTCTGTGTCAGGTAATTTGAGTTTATGTATCACCTGAGAGTTCTCCAGAATGCACCCCTTTCCCTGTTGTTGTTGTTGTTGTTGTTGTTGTTGAGTCATTTAGTAGTGTCCAACTCTTTGTGACCCCATGGACCAGAGCACGCCAGGCACTCTTGTCTTCCACTGCCTCCCGCAGTTTGGTCAAACTCATGCTAGTAGCTTCAAGAACACTGTCATACCATCTCGTCTTCTGTCGTCCCCTTCTCCTTGTGCTCTTAATCTTTCCCAACATCAGGGTACATAATGCTTTATGTTTTTGAATCACAGCGTTCTATGTATCTTCACCAAAAAACCCCTACAAAAAAACAAAAACAAAAAACAAAAACAAAAGCCAGTTAGGACGTTCTTGGCAAACTTCAGTAGATGTTTCACAAAAAACAACAGCTTATCACCCTGTGGTGCCTAAAACAACACAGTTCTTTAAAAAGCTGCAATTCTTGCCCATAACCAAGGCAAACCCTGTTTAGCTCCCTGGGCTGCACGTGGCAGTGCCCTACATCTTTCTGTTCTAGGACAACCTGCAGCTACTCTTGCATGCTGATCAGCTATTCTTGGCCACATATCTTCTGCCTTGTGGCATTGGATCAGTAGGAGACTTAGGGTAAACTCTGTATAGAGAATGCTCTGTGTTTGCTTCACATTTGTGGTTTATTTAGAAATTATTTGTAAAAAAAAAACAACCTATGCACCCATTCAAACCACATTTATTTTTTCCTTAAAAATAAAATAAAAATAAGGCTGGCCTTAAATCTTGTCAGTTTTGCAGAGGGGAGGTGGTCTGTGGGAGTAGCTGCAGTACCAGATTTAGTTTCATTGTGGTGCCTGAGTATTGTAGCTCAGGCTTCTTAAAAATTACATTCTGCAGTATTAAATAATAAACGGAGGTTCACCTGGTGCCTTCTTTATACACCTTTAACCAGACCCTTGGTTGATCTGATTGACATTCTATGCCCTTTTAAAATGTGTTGGGGGGGGTTTGTTGTTGTTTTTATTTTGATTATGTACTTTGTGGTTTATTCTGTACTATTCTGATTTTATCCTGTGAACCGCCCTGCTTCTTGGGCTTGCTGTTCGGAAGGTCAGCAGTTTGAATCTGTGCAACGGAGTGAGCGCCCACTGCTCTGTCCCAGCTTCTGCCAACCTAGCAGTTCAAAAGCATGCCAGTGCAAGTAGATAAATAGATACCACTGTGGTGGGAAGGTAAACGGCGTTTCCGTACGCTCTGGTTTTGTCACGGTGTTCCATTGCGCCAGAAGAGGTTTAGTCCTGCTGGCCACATGACCCAGAAAGCTGTCTGCGGACAAACGCAGGCTCCCTCGGCCTGAAGTGAGATGAGCGCCGCACCCCATAGTCGCCTTTGACTATACTTAACCATCCAGGGGTCCTTTACATTTACTTTACCTTATAGGGCGGTATATAAATAATAATAATAATAATAATAATAATAATAATAATAATAATAATAATAATAATATACAGTGCAACTTCTTTTGTTTCTGCTCAGGAGCCTATTAGCATTACAACCCTTTTCTGATAAGTTAACAGTAATGCTGTTTCATATTACATTTCAGTTAGAATTGTTAACTTCACTGACACCTTTAAACATACTGTGCTTGTAAAACACTATTAATCGGATGACAGGGTCAGATGGATCTCAATTAAAGCTGCAGTCCTATACTGTACACATTTACCTCTGAGTAAGTCCAATTGAACTTAATAGGACTTAACTTTTGAGGGTTGCTGCATAGGATTGTAGTGCAAGTTACACTTTAAAAAGAATGAGGGTTTTTTTTTCCCTTTTTACAATTATTCCAATTTAATGTAAGAATTAAATTGTCTAGAATAGATTACAGTGCTGCAGCTGAATGGAAATGGTACTGTGACCTGTAATGTTATTAATTTCTAAGATGTTGGCAAAGCTCTAATATATAAGAAACCATGTGCAGCATCCATATAAAGTTCCTGTTTGGGCTGAAAAAAGAAAATTTTCATTATGTTTATGTCACTTAGACTCAGACTTTACCCACGCCCTCAACATACCATGTTAATTTTTCCTTCATGCTTTTTAATTGGCATCTAGCTGACCCTAATGCCCTTTTGGTGAAACTCTCAACCCTGGTACAGTTGTGGCAGGGACCAGAACACAAAAGAACATTTGTCTTATTTATTACAGATTGCATGAATTATTATGTGGCTGTGGTTAGAGGAAAAGGTTTGCATATATTGATGGGCTGTTATAACCCAAAATACTTAAAATATCATTTGTTCACTATAATTATCAGTAAGGTATTTTGTTCTGCTTCCTATTATTAGCTTTGCAGTTTAGTCCGCCGTGACTAAACTCACAGTTTTGTGGAGTGTTTAGTGCAGCCCCATAATTGAAATAATTGTTTAAGCTCTTCCAGTTCACGTTTTATAGTCATGGATCCACAAGCATGGCATGCTCAGCATCTCTGTCTTGCCAGACTGTATCCTAGCATATGTTCCTTGATTGGCAGCTGCTTTGGGTGTTGGGAATCCTCATACACAGATACTTGTACCCCCATATATGGACAAAGCCAATTGTGAATATTGACCCTAAGCTGGTGCATTATACTGCCATTCTTAAGATCAATTATGTTTTAAGACGTACCATATTGCTATTAGCTAAGCTGTTTCCCACTTTAATAGAAAGCTACAAGTCAGAGTTAGAAAGCGGTTAACACAAACAAGTTTTTATGAGCAGTTAAGAGTGCTTACAACTCACTTAAAAAGGGCTCCAGCAGAATACAAGTCAAATGTGTGCTCCAAGTAGATCCCTAGCCTCTACAGTAAAGTTGGTCATATACTTCAAGACCAGTTTGATACTGTGCCTGGTTCAGAAGCTTACTGGGTGGTGACACAAAGTTCAAAGAATGGCGGGATGACATATAGGCACTCCTCCCCAAGCATCTAAAGCTATGGCTGGGAACCTGTGGCCTTCCAGATGTTGCTGGACTACAACTCCCATCATTCCCTGACCATTGGTCATGCTGGCTGTGGTTGATGGGAGCTGGAGTCCAGCAGCACCTGGAGGACCACAAGGTCCCCATCCATATTTTAGAGACTTTAGGGAGAGAGTTAAACACTGAAGAATTACACACCTAGGAATGTACACAAACTAAATATTAGCAAAATGTGCCCAGAAGCAAAATGGGTGTGTGTGTGTGTGTGTATTGATTTGCATGGGGAAAAGGTCCTGGAAAATAAGGACCCTCTCTAGTAAATAGGGGCATATGGAGCATGTGCTATGACTTGTGAAGTGAGGTGGTGTGATAGACAGCTGCTGCCACCACTAACCAGTTGCTTCAGGCTTACCTTCAGCTAAGCTGCTCATACTACTGACGCACTGCAATGGGAAAGGCTCTGCAGCGTCTCCCCCTTCTCTGCCCCCACAAATAATCTCATGGATGTGACTGACAAGCTCCATTTTGATCAGATGCTGAACCAGAAACCATAAGAAGAGGTCAGTCTTGATTTGGATAGCTATGTTCCATTTGGACAGGATATTTTCCCTCCTGGCTTTTTTGAAGTAGCACAGCCAAGTATCTTCCACGAGCTCTTCTCTCTTTTCTTCTGTGGATTGCTTTGCTGCCAGCTGGCTTTAAACTGTGTGTGGATTTAAGTAATGGAAAAGTCATGCAGCTCCGATATGGGTCACACCGTGAAGCCACAGTAGATCCTTGGAAAAGCGTACAAGACCCATGGTAATGGAGGAAGTGGGTAAGGTCCTTATTTTCATCTTAAACGGTTCTTTGTGATTTGAAGCATAGGAAAAGGGCCCTAAATTGTCTGTAAATTAGGAAAGTAACCTTTTTTCTTTGTACAGTAATTTGTATTTTCCAAACGTGCTTGTAAAAGCTAGTACAGTGCAGTTATTTCAGGAAAACATAAAATGATTGTGCTGTATCTGAATGAGTGTTGCATTGTTACACATGTTGCCATTTTGCCCTGGAATTTAAATGGGCAAAGCTTATTTAGAAAACCTTCTGCAGTAATTTATAGATTTTTCTCATTCAATGAAGTGTATTCTACTATAGCCTTAAATTTGTTTTCTGGCTTCAAAGACCCATCTCCAGAATACATAACAATGAGTTATCTTTCCTGCTGTGGTGATTGGACCTAACTTACCAATGTATTTTTCAAAACTTGATGGATGCAGAGGGTAAGCCCAAGTTAAGGACGAAAGGAGTAGCAAATTCACTGCAAAGTAGTGAGAGCCCTGGAAGCCCTGTTTTCTAGCATGTCTTAATGTGCCTTGAATTAAGACCTGTTGCAAGGACTCAGGCCAGGATGGCAATAAACAATGGCTTTCTCTATTTTTGTTGTTGAAAGTATAAAACAAATTCCAGTTACAACGATTGTTAACTCCAGGACAAGGCCCTGTTTCGTTTATTCTTCTTCTTAGTTTTATGGTCAAAGTGTACCGAGTGTGTACACTTTGACCATAAAACTAAGAAACGACAGCTGAAGAAGAATAAACGAAACAGGGCCTTGTGCTGGAGTTAACAATAGTTGTAACTGGAATTTGTTTTATACTTTCAACAACAAAAATAGAGAAAGCCATTGTTTATTGCCGTCCTGGCCTGAGTCCTTGCAACCTTTCTACTTTATTTCCTGTATTCTCCAAGGACTCCAATTTTCTAATTGAATTAAGACCTGTAGCAGCAGCTCAGTCAGAATGCTTTAATATCTGACCCGCTATTCTGTGGAGTTCATAGAACCGAAGAACTGTTCTGTAAAGGTATCTCCTATCTAAAAAGCTCAGGTGTGTCAGCTTAGAATCCATGCTGTGCATGCTTTTAGTGAACATCCACAGCTATTTTTTTAATCTCCTATTTCTGAAAGAAAAAAGCTTCCTTCGTTGGCATAATGATCAGTGCTGCTGCTAATGTATGATAAAATAAGATGCTGCTGCTTGCCAGGTTCATGTTGTTCTGGTTGAAATAATACTAATTCATGATGAAGTTAAGTGACTTCTTCCATAAGCAGTGGCAAAAACACTGTGTGTATTAATCTATGTGCTATTTAACATGGATTGATAGGAATTGACTGTTTAGTTTATGTGCTTTAAAACAAAATTAATTCCCAGAAATAAAATATGCCTTAAAGCAGAGCAGATATGGGAGACATTGAAGACAATAATGTTCTAACAGGTACCAGGCTGTCTTCTGCACAGCTAGCATCCTCCCCACCCCACCCCTTTATTTCAGTCATGAGCTTAAAGACTGCAAATAGTAACAGATTGCATGTTGTGGAAATGGGGGATGGGTGTGGCTTGTTAAGTGAATAAACGTTCAGTACGAAGTAGGCCAAGGCTTCAGCCTCATTTTCATTTCAGCCTTAATCCATCTGTCCAGATGTGAAAGGCCATCATATTTAATCCTCCATGCAGCTCCCAGATTCTCCTTTCTTAAAACGAATCCACATAAGTTGAACTTTGCACACCCATCGGGAATCGGTCACCAAAGTAATGCAGGGTGGTAAAGTGTGAGTTAACGGAAGGCTGAAGAAAAATATATGAATTGCAAGTGCATGGAGGGCTTTTGAATAGGAGATCAGTGAGAATGGGGGCCCTCTTTCTGTGGTAGATTTGAATGATAGTGTGTTTTGAAAACCTTGCTTGAAATATTTAACTGGTGTAACATTTCTGTAGGTCAGGAAACAGCAGTACAGGGAAGGTGACTGCTAAAGCAGCTGTTCTCAGGAATGCACTAAATAACTAACTTTAACCCAAGGATGCCAAACAACCAAGAAGTGCTCGTGCAATGCAGCCTGGACCTTATGGTGGGTGGCTTAAATTGTGCAACCCAGCAGAAATCAGCCACACCTAAATACTATTGAAATGAATGGAACGGAAGTTGCAAAGTTAAATGCTTAATATCACATTCCCATCTAAACTTATGCAGAAGTAAGCTATTGAACTCAGTATACTTCTTTCTAATTAAACTTGCATAGGATTTGAGGGGGGGATCTCCCATTGATTTCAGTGGAGCATAAAACTGATTCAGTTTATGTTTTTGTTATATTCAGTTCACTATTCAGGATTCCAAAGACATATGGAGACACCAAAAACAATTCCTCAAAAAATGAGACGTCTGTGCCTGTCCTCCATCCCAGCAATAATGCAAGAGAGTTTCTTTGTGTATTTCCATACAAGCACTGCAGTCACACCTAAAGAATGTTGGGTGTAAATGGACAAATCAGAAAAGAGCCAGGTTGAAGCTACTCAACCCTTGCATCCACTCTTTTTCATTGGCTGATGTGCCATCCTCCCACCCTTCCAGGCATGGCATGTTTGGGCTTGCTTGGGAGTTCCAAAGTGTGTGTTCCATGAGCTTCCTTCAGATGATCCATGGCATGTTTGTAAAAATACATTTAAAAGTCATACAGTGCTACAACAAGCAGAAATATCATTAAGCTAACCAGTATTATTGCTGCAGACTTTTACATTAGTTAGTAAAGTTAAGGTCCATTTAAATCCTGGTGCTTTGTTTAATCTCTTCATTACTTGTCTATGTGCAATCACTGTTGCTGATCATGGCCGTTCATCAGGTTAGCTGTTTAACAAGATATTTAATGCTCTTTAATTCTGCATCTTTTCTCACTGAAGGACAGATTTGGGAAACCTGTTAGCAACCATTCACAAGGTGATAATCTCATCCCACATAGGCTTTCTTCCCATTTATAGCTACCTGCAAGAGCTGAAAAGAGCATCTAAAGGTGAATGTCATTTGGTGATAGGTTCAAATGGTCATGCTATCATTACTCTAGTGTGAGAAAGAGATAAAGCAAGAAAAAAAGGAAGTGTATGGTCTCCTACTTTAAAAAGAACCAGTAGTCATTCATAAAACGCTTGTCCTTTACGAGAATAAGGCCTTCCTTGCATGTTCTCAGGCTGCCTCTCAACAGATGGATGAAGGGATTGGTTCTTTTCTAGAAAGCAAAGCAGGGGAAAATATTTCTGACTCCCAGTTGTCAAAAATGGTAACAGCAGTATGATACCCCTCCCAAGAGAATATACTGCTTAAACTAAGAGAGCTTTGTATGGGAGGGATAAACCAAGATTGAATTCTTTTTATGTTTGCAAGGACTGCAAGACAAGTTAAATTCCGGTACCCAAAAACAAATTGAGATTTATTTAATTTTAAAAGTGCACATCTTTTGGAATAGGCTCTGGTCAGTGGATCTCAGGGTTGAAATGAAAAATCAGTCAGTACTGCAAGTATGCTCTCCACTGCTCTGATACTTAAAAGTGTCTGTGAATAGCACTGAAATAAAGCTGTCTGGTTTGTCCTCTGGTTCAGAATCCCAGTTCCTGATCCTGTTCATATCACCCATGGGCAGTCAGCCCTGGCATATCCAACTCCCCGCCTTCTTAGGAGCATGAGCAGTAACATTGGTGATGACAGGAGGAAAAAGGGAGGAGTCCCCCCACTTCCCTGAGTACCCAGCTGAAGTAATGCAGAAGTGTGATCTAAGTGAACTTTGAGGAGTTGGGTCATTCAAGGGCTTCTGAAGGAACAGGAATTGGGTTAAAAGCAGTGGGACCCAGCACCATCTGCAGGACCATGGATAGCTCCAGAGCACATGGCTTGGGCCAACAGCTTCCACAGCTGAATCATGCCTTTGTATACTTCCCTGCTGCCTGAACTTCCTCGGTAAGGAGTGGCTACTTAAAGAGTTGCATTAGAATTTGGAATGTAGGGTTCTTTTGGCTCTTTGGTTTATTGGTGCGTCTCTAGGATCTCAGTGAACTGGATGAATAAAGAGGACCATACAGAATACTCCAGCTGTCTGTTTGGATCTTTTCAGCTGCTGCTCATGGATCCATGCCTGATGGTAGAACAACTTCTCTGCTCTTCTCCTCAGCAGAGTGGACTGAGAGTTCATCAGAACTACTTGAGTCCTCTTAGTATTTTGTCTTCCAGGTCAGGATCTAACTCAGTGTTGGGGACCACGATATCATACCTGCTGGAGAAGGCAATTCAACTATTGACTTTAGGATTTCCAATTTGAAGTGTTTTTTTAGTAACATCCCCTCTCTGAATATTTTTCATAATAGGAAAATAATTAAATGATCTCTGATATTGTGGAACAAGTTCAGTGGTTTTTATGTACAGGACTTCTGTAGGACTCAAGAGCTCTGGAAATTTGTGTAGCTTTCTAACTGCATTCTGGGAGGGGCTGCAGCTGTAGAGCCAATGATCTGCATGCAAAAGGTTCCAAGTTTAATCCCTAGCATCTCCAAGTAAGGCTGAAAACATGGGAAGCTGCTGTCATTCAATGTTGACAATACAATGTTGACAATGGTATAAGGCTATGTTCAAAACTTGTTTCTTTGAGCTCTTGGAAAACTAGAGCATATGTTACCAATGTCATCTCTCTTGCCCAGGTGTTCATGGTGATCTGCTTTATATAATAATATTGCTTATAGGGCAGGGATCATGGGGCAGCCTGATATCAATGGAACACTTTTTCCTTGCATGAGAAGGACACTGGTGTACTTTGACGATCCTCAATCTGGAGGCTTAGTACATGGTCACTTGAGTTTGTAGCTGATGGGTTTCTGTGATTTCCTTGGTTGGTTGGAGGCCAAAAATATCTTGACTCTCTCTCTTTTTTGGTACCTTTTACAGGTAGTTGCCAACCTTGAGAGAGAAAAAATCAGTGCTGGAAGAGAGGAAGGGTATTCATTGGGGGTTCTTTTCGAGCAAGATTGCAGTGTTTCTGAGGAAGGAATATGTATGTTACTTAGCAACAAGCATTTTTGAAAAGGAAATTGTGCACACCTGCTTGAAGTAAATGTGCAGTTGCATGCTCCCAGAAGTTGTGTATATTGGATAGATTAAAACCCAAATGTAGCATTTTGTGCTTGTAAACAAAACTGATCTTTGAAAGCATTTAACCATAACTGAACTGTCACATCACTGATATTGTACAATGTGAATTAAATGGCATCATTTAGAATCTGAGTAAAGGAGATGTATACTAAGTGGTGTGTTTTATTTTATGGAATCACAAAAATTATTTTTTAAAAACAGTTGTTTACCTAGCCCCCCCCCCCACATGAGCACTCTCAAAAACTTACATTTCCAATTAGTTTATATGTAAAAGAGGATTTCTGAGTCTTTTCTTCAAGGTTAAAAAATATCCCATCAATCATATTTGAAAACATGCTTGAAAACATCCTATGGCTATTTTTAACGTAACTACATCTAAAATAAATCACAGAATCCATATAAGCCTCTTGAACCAGATGGTGACTATTGCTTAAAATCCCACACTAGGAATTAAGCCTGTAGCCACATGATGACAAGAATGGAATTTAGCATGATGAGGGTGCATTATATTTTTGTGCATTGAATAAAAGTATTTCTTTTACTCCCAAGGGCACATGCAATATAAGTTTGTTCAGCATTATTTAGCCTGGCTCTGTCATTAGCTGTAACGTATAGCTGCTGTGTGACAAGTTATCTTTTGACTGCATTAATAAAAGGTTATTGGCAGTTCAGTTGTACCATTATAATCTACCATCCCATAATGTCCATGAGCAAAACAAAGAGAGAAAAGCAACCGCTTGCTCAGACTTGTTTTACTTTTTGACCTTAAGATTGCAAAATTATGTTCTCTTACACACACATATTTTGTTTTAAATTTATTGGTTTTCCATACAAACAAAACAGACACACACATCATAATAAACAACAAATACAATGAAAAATAAAACAAAAATAAAAAGAAAAGAAAAGAAAAACACACATATAATCAAGGAGGAAAACTTCAAAAGAAAACCAGACCCTTCAAGTTTATCTGAGAATACCATAGTTCTTTTGTTTGATGCCCTATGAATGGAAGGTATATATCAGGTAATTCAAAGTAATGTATATTTTTTCCTACGGACTTGTGAAACAGAACTAAATTCCATGGTATTTTTCCTGCCATATAAAATATGAAAAGTATAAGATACTTAAACAAAATAAAGTAATACAGGCTGAGAGCCAGAGAGATCCATGTGTACATGCAAAGTGCCTTCTGGCACATTTCCCTTTGGGCAACAGTGCTTTGTGAGGGGCTGTTTGGAAGACCCCAGGAAGATTTATGAGAGTGCGTAGGGGGGACCACATGCTGCAAAGGTGATGTATGTTTGTATTTTTTTTTAAATCATAATCCACAAACTCAAAAGAATACTGAAGAAAGATGAATACAAAAGAAAACCAGGCGTGATTGGTATGGTGAGTGATACCATGCTGCCCACCCTCCCAGCAGCAGCAGCAGTAGCATCACTGCCACATCCTGTTTCAATGCAGGGGTGGGGCTGTGCGGACACACCAGCAGAATCATTCCAGTGCATCCACTGGCACTGATGCTCCTGCCCGTGTGACTATGCAGCTCTGACCTCACTACTGCCTTGTCCCTGCAATGCAACACCGCCCCACCATGCCAGTTGCTCCTGAGCCATTCCCAGATTCTCTGCATACTCAGGACCAACTCAAAAGTAAATACAGTATGGGTATAATTTTTTGGTTCTACCTTTTAGTTTCTACTGATCTTCTGTGGTGCTCCCGTTGCTCGGTCCCTGCTCCTGCCAACCTAGCAGTTCAAAAGCACGTCAAAGTGCAAGTAGATAAATAGGTACCACTCTGGCAGGAAGGTAAACGGCGTTTCCGTGCGCTGCTCTGGTTCGCCAGAAGCGGCTTAGTCATGTTGGCCACATGACTCAGAAGCTGTACGCTGGCTCCCTTGGCCAGTAATGCGAGTTGAGCGCCACAACCCCAGAGTCATCCATGACTGGACCTAATGGTTAGGGGTCCCTTTACCTTTTAGTTTCTACTGATTTTCTGTGGTTAGCAATGTGCACAAGTGCTGATCACATGAGCTGTCTTAGAGGTATGTCTCACACCAGTATCCACAGGATGCTTCCATTTTTCAACATTTTCTTTTGCCACACAGACCCCTGAAAAAAAAATCTGCGGGTGCCCATGATGAGAGTAAGTCCCATTAAGCTCACTAGAGTTTTCCTCTTGAGTAGACAAGTATAATATTTATTTTCACGTCGAAGTCTCCCAAGGGGGATTTTTTCAATTCCCAAGGGATTTTTCAAAACCTGTTACTCTTTTTGTAAACTTGTTTGCTTTTTCACCTTCCATAGCCAAACTGTGGGAGGCAGTGAAAGATAGGCGTGCCTGGCGTGCTTTGGTCCATGGGGTCACGAAGAGTCGGACACGACTGAACAACTGAACAATAACAGTCAGCACACTAGTTTACATGGTGGAATTTGGTTTTCAGGAAAGAAGGAAGTGCATCCATCATATTCCTGAGGGTGCTGTCTTTTGCAAATAAAGTTTCTCGCTCTTATGTTGAGAAAACTAAACTGCTTACTAAAGGCTCTGAGTTTGAGGAAACAATGTTTGCTTTTATTTTCTCCTCCTATGCAGTCTTTCATTTTAAATAACCACTGTGCTACAGCAATTTCCAATGGCTAACTTCTCCTGGGATGACCTAACTCTGGGAGGAGGATAGTAAGACAATTTCTGCCTGTGAACCGGCTTCTGAGTTAAAGCTCTGTGAATGCACTCTGAAACATCTGGCCTCTACTATCATGCTGAATCATCATTGGAAGTAATTAGTCTTTGTTTAAGGATTTCTAGGCCACCTTTTAGGGCAAAATCTCCACAAGGTGGCTTTAGTAAAACAGTTATAGCGTATTTCAAAAGTCAACAATCTAAAATAGAGTAAAACAATTTATTTAAATACTTGATGGTCATCTCCCCCTCTGTCTCTCCATTTTTTGTTCATGTTTTTACAAATTTGCAGAGAGAAAATCTTGCTTGGTCAGCTACATAGCAGGCACAAATACAACAGGTACAGCTTCCCCCCGTTAATCTGCAGAACATGGCAGCACATTGTTTTGCTTTTCAACCATTTCTTAACAAAATATAAAGCCCCCTAAAATATGTCGTGGCCTCTTTAGTGTCGGGAAAGTTGTTAGATTGCCTTAGAACTGGCTGCATCACATACATTCTACCATTGTTATTTTCTTGCTACTGCTGTTTTTTATTTGGACACGGCACTTCACTATGTTTGTGCAATTTGCTTTCCATTTTGTAGTGTTTAGCAGTTTAGTGCTAAGTGCACTAAACTCTATTTAGTAATCTAGGTATCACTGACACTGAAAGAATCCAAGTACCTGCATTCTTCTTCTACAACTTTTGCTGGAGCGTGTCACTTTAAATTCATTAACAAGGCTTACCTTTCAAATTTATGATGCTGCACTGATGGTTTATGGGTTAGCTATTTAAATATGCCCCCCCCCCCTGTCCTGCATACAATACAGCTCCCTACTGGAGCTGATTCAGTGAACAAAGTTGTTGTCTGAAAACAAGAGTGTATGCACGCAGTTGAGTTGTGTGTCTGGTCACCCATAGCGTTTTACCCTGAATGACCTTCAGGCTGTGTGAGAAATAATACGTAAGGTGCTTAATCTGCCTTCAGTCTTTACTTTGGGTGGTCTAAATGGCTCTTTGAAAATGGCAACCGAAAGAAGGGACAGCAGGGAGAAGAATATAACATGAATGTTTAAAAAATGCTTCCTATAAAAAGTGACGGATGGAAGACTCCAAACCTGATCAACTGCTAGGAGATAGTAAGTTTCATTGGTGTGCCACATATTTCAAAGCATGGCATTGTTTAGTAAAATACAGTTACCTGGTGAGATGCTTAAAAAACAAAACAAAACAAAACAACCCCATCCCTCTATTTGCTAACTTGAAAGAAAAAAACACGAAGTTAATACAGTGGTACCTTGGTTTGCAACAGCTTTGGATTACAACCATTTTGGATTACAACCACGTCAAACCCAGAAGTATGTGTCCCTTTTTTTTTTTAACAACCTTTTTTAAAAAAAATTACAACCATTTTTTTGGGGGGGAGGCCCCATTGGCGAGAGCGCGCCTTGGGTTACAACCTGTTTTGGTTTACAACCGGACCTCCAGAAGGGATTATGGTTGTAAACCAAGGTACCATTGCATTGGTGGCTTTTGCTGCAATTATAGGATTTAAAATATTCAATGTGGCCATATTTCATGGCAAGCGTCATTCAGGTAAGACTCCATGGACGAAACAATATTCATTATGTGAGATTTTGGTTAACCGTAATAAACAAAACACTGCCATTATTAATTTTGTCTACTATATGGACTTAACTATTTGGCCAACTTTGTGTTTTTAAACAAGCATGGTAATTAATTGTAACTAATGCATTGTAACTAATACAATATTCTTTAAGTCTGAATGCACCTTTAGACTGTTCTACGGGGCGAGCTCCCGTTGCTCAGTCCAAGCTCCTGCCAACCTAGCAGTTCGAAAGCACGTCAAAAGTGCAAATAGATAAATAGGTACCGCTCCTATGGGAAGGTAAACATCATTTCTGTGCGCTGCTCTGGTTCGCCAGAAGCGGCTTAGTCATGCTGGCCACATGACCTAGAAGCTGTATGCCGGCTCCCTCGGCCAGTAATGTGAGATGAGCGCTGCAACCCCAGAGTCGTCCGCGACTGGACCTAATGGTCAGGAGTACCTTTACCTTTACCTTTACTGAGACATCAGGTTTCTTAACATAGTACCAGTAAAACAAAGTGCTACTGGCAAATTGTTGCAGTTTAAATCAGGCATGGTATAAAATATTAAGCAACAAACATTTCCTTTGTTGAACTGCCAACAATGATACTGATGATATAACATTTAGCATGATCTCCCCCCCCCCCCAGCACAATATTTTCTTAGACTTGAGAGTTGAAAGCATTGCAGGAATTTGAAAGTCATACTATGCTTGTTTTAAAACAGACTGTTCCAATATTTATTCTAATTTTTGTTTATAGTAGCATAAAATGACAGATTTCTTTCATTTGTATAGAAAAGGATTGTTCTCTTTTTGGGGTACGTGATGAAGGAATAGAGAACAGCAGTAATGTTTTTGTAACTGAAGTGATTGATCATTCTTATAATCTATGATCTTACGAGTAGAAGAAATTGGATTTTAATGTTTCTACTATCCATATGCTACTTTAAAAGTAAATCAAAAAGACATAAATGCACTGCCTGTAATGCTGAGAGAAACATTCTACATTTTGTGAAATAATTCATACTTGGAATATATAGCTATACATACGGCTTTACGTATTTTGAGCACATTAATTCAGCCCCCCCTTTTTTTAGACTGTTAGTGGTTTTAACAGTTACACTTACCAGGGCTGGAGAAATCCCAAGACACATAAGAAATCAGAGGTTTACATTGTGGATTTTAAATGGTATCTTTTCATTCTTACTCTGTATACAGCTGGTATCCACCAGTTTAAAATATTTTTCCAAATCTAGAAGGGGAGGCGGCGAGGGGAGGGACACAAATGTCCAATGATAATTGAAGCAGGGAGGTAACCAATGTTGTGTCCTCCAGGTGTTGTAGTTTACAACTCCCTTCATGGCTGAGCTGACTGGGGTTGATAGGAGTTGAAGTCCAACACAGGCCCATTAGCCTCCATGAAGCAGGCTGGGGACATCTGGGAGGAGCGGAAAATCTGGGCCCCAAGAAGTGCACCACTCAGTGCCTCCTGCACTTGTCACCTTCAACTAACATCTACCAAGAGTAGGGCCACCACTGCCACTGCCTACTCCTCCCCAGCCCCCCCTTCCCCCCCTGCTACCTCCACCATGCTGGGACTACCACCTCCAGACACCTCAAGTGGCAGGAAGGCCCCCACCGTTTTCTGTTATTGTTGCAGCAAAATGTATTGGGCCAGCCATGGTCCAACAATATCTGGAAAGCACTACTTTGACTACCCCTGAAAACACAAAAAGAGCTGCCCAGCTTGGTATGATTGCCACCATGTTTCAAATAATTCTATCAAAATAAACATATTTCTTGATAAAAAGTGCTTGGGACAAAAAAATTCATGTTGCAGCATGCCAAGATAAATGTTTATTTATATACACTAAAATACCTTGATGAAGCTCATTGCAAACCTGTCTTTGGGTTTGTAGAGGGGAAGAAGCCTCCTAGACATCACAGCAGTTTCTCACAAAATTCATCTCCCAGGTTACTGAGAGGAGCCATGATGCTTTAGAAACAGTTTAGGTTTTATAGTGTAGGCATGCAATTCTAGCTCTTTGACAGTTTTTTTTTTTAAAAAGGTGGTCAAATACATCAGATACCCCAATTCTCACTATAAACAGCCAACCTTGATTTTGCAAATTAGGCTCATCTTAGTAAGAATGTGTTTGTCTAATGGAAATGTTTTCACACACAGTTCCCAAATTAGAGAGACTCTTGGCTTTCCGGTAGTATTTTGTGCAACTGAAGCAGAGGAAATATTTGAGAGATGTAATCTTAAGTCCTTACAAGAGCCCATGCACTCCCAAGTTAGCCTGCACTATAGTGTTGCTTTTCTTTGGGGGAAAGGTCATAACTCAGCGGTAAAGCATTTGTTTTACGTGTAGAAAATCCTAGATTCAATCCCCAGCATCTCTAGGTAGGTCCGAGACCCATCTGAAACCCAGGAGATCCACTGCCAGTCAATGTAGACCAGGGATTGTCAACCTGGACCCTACCACCCACTAGTGGGCATTTCAGGGTTCTAGGTGGGTAGTAGGGGGTTCTATGGCACAAACTGAATCCTCCTTCCATCAAGCACTGGTGGGCGGTAAGGAAATTTTACCATGAAGAAAGATGCATTAGTGGGCAGTAGGTATAAAAAGGTTGACTACCCCTGGTGTAGACAACACTGAACTATATGGACTGCTGCCCTGACTCACTATTATGTTCCTATGATTAAAGTTACAGTTGGATGGTAGCAGTTGCGTTTATCTCATTCTCTATGTGATGTTGTGCCCTGAATAGCAGTCTGTTTTCTGACAGAGAAGAAAATTACTTGAGATCAGTCAAGTAACGATATGTGTTTCCATTCTTTATCCATGTAACTGATTCAACATGGCTTTCTCTCCCCTGCGTCTTTTGTGCTGTAGCATTTCTGCCATCTCCTGCCATGTTCAGTGCTCATCTAAAGCATCTTAAGGGGCATACCTCCTTACTTTTGTAAAGAACAAGTACAGTATCACGCAAATGGAGCTCATCACAGACTATGGGCAGTTACAGCCTCAGTTTTAGTAGAGCATCTGGTACGAAGCAAGAGTTCAGCCCGGCCAAAAAAAACGCATATTGGCTGCAGAACATCATTGCTAATTAAAGGAGAGACTGTGGTTGAAACGTTCTTCTGTCTTGTGCTGTCTGTCCTTAATGATTTCAGATAAAAAATTGTTCTGGTAATGAAGATTCTTATTCCAATTCTAAATTCCAGTCTCTCTCTCCATTTCACTCTTTAAATACATGTTTAAATCTATTTTGCTCTTTAAATACATGTTTAAATATTAAAAATATTACAATACTGTCAGCATAGCATATAAATTCACTTCATCACAGTATTATTCATTCCAGTACATAATGAAAATAATTCAATTTTTCAAATTGATGGACTCATGTTTATGAAAACATGTGCCATAACAGATTTGTCAGCCTTGAATATTACAATCTTAGGCTTATCTACTCAGAAGTAAACCTCATTTTGTTCAATGGGGCTTGCGCCCAGGTAAATATGTAGGCTATAGATTGCAGCCAAAGTATTGTGACAATTTACTTTAAGTCCTGTTGAACTCAGTGGGACTTGCTGAGTAAACATGAATAGACTAAACATGCTTTGTTTTTCCCCTCTTTTCACAGAGATGAACAAAAATTATTTATCTAGGCAAGTTATATGCTGCCTCAAATTTCAAATAAAATTTCTAAGCGGTTTCCAGCATCCTCAAAGTATCACAAATGAAAGTCATATAGGAAAAAATACAGTAAAATGAATTTCACATTTCAGAGCAGCACAGATAATTATTAGATAAGAGATCCTCTTAAACATCCATATAAACTGAAAGGAATAATAATAATAGTACAATTTAGACATTAATGCTATTGTCCAGTGTCCACATCCTCTGGGGCCAACAGTGGCTTTCCCTCGTGCCTAAGGGATGGCCCCTCCCACTCCCAAAATTAAATTTGAAAGATGCTTTCTAGTGTACCCAATAGAAGGTTTTTTCAAGCATAATCACAGTGCAGGTTGGTGTTGGGGGAGCTATCTGTGGACGGAAAGGTTAACTATCCCCTCCGAAGAAGTATTCTATTGTAGGCAATGGAAGGCTTTTTTCAAGCTGAATTGGGAAAAGGGTACCGGTAATTTTTTTGGGGGGGGGGTCAAGATTGTTGCAGTGCCTACAGAGTGCCCACAACTGTTTCTCTGATTTGTAGGTGTGCCCATGCCCCCCCCCAAGTTGGCAGTCCCTTGTGTGTGCTATACATACTGAGCTAGATGGTCTGACTCACTATAAAGCAGCCTCCTCTGTTCCTTCCTAGACTTGTGTTAAACAGAGGAAGGAAAATATTCCAAAAGTAATACTTTAGGTGAAGCTTATCAGAACAAATATTACAGAGGAAGCATTAGATCTGATAGCAGAAGGGGAAGAACAGTCAGCGGTAATAATATCAACCTACTGTCTAGAGAGTCCAAGTCGCTGGATCTTGAACAGTAGCCACCTCTATAGTCCTGCTGACTCTACTTCTTTGGATAGATGTTAATTTTATATACATTAATCTCCGGCACAGCATATCAAATTGTTGGACACATAGCTTTTAAAAAAGGAAAGCTGTGTAAGATGAGCTGTTTTCCAGAAAGGCAGAATGCAGCTTTCATTTCTTAAAAGCTTTTAGAGTGCAGTATTGTTAAAAGCAGTATGGACAGTGAAGCAGTGATAAAGGAGTTATTTACTTGCCTTGTTTTTTAGCTTTTTGTTGCAAGTTGAATTCAAATGTGTTCAGTATTTTACATTTCACTCAGTCTCCCTCCCTCCCTTTCTTTCTTTCTTTCTTTCTTTCTTTCTTTGCTGTAGTCCAATAACATCTAGGTGGCCACAAATTTCCCACCCCTGCTTTAGAAACTTGCAGAGCATATTCCTCCTTCTCTCTTAAATACCACAAGAGTGAAATACTTCCCAGCTCAATTCCCATATTGGTTATAAGTCTCAGGCCCTGATTGATGCATTTATCAAGAACCAGAACAGCAATACTGTTGGAGAGGAAAGCTACCTGCTCTCTCCCTGCCATATTTGTATCACAGCCAGGAGGTTACCTTAATGGTCACACCTCTGTCCTCTCTACTGTGCTATTTCATTTCTTGATGAATATATGAAGCAGAGCTGAGACAATTATGGCTTGCTGAAGTCTCTGCCTCAGTAAAGCCTAGCCATAAAATGGTCTATCCACTCACCCTTTCTGCTGCAGAGGACTGTAACAGACTGCAGTTCCCATCTATGCTGCTTACCATGGTTTCTTGTTGGGCGCAATATACAAAATGGCTTCTAGAAGTTTAATACTTTAGATGGAGTTTTGTTCTCTAAATCTATTTCAACCATCTTTTGCCCCAGCGCCCAAACATGTGGTTTGGTTTTTTCCCTTGTGGTATTGGTGTACCTCCTTCCTTTATCCAAGGATTATAATAGTTGCCCATTAGCAATCCTGTAGATTGCTGCTAGAATGACTGAACTAATGAACTAATGTGTGTTAGACTTCAAATAACATGTTGCATGTAAGATTATTGTTTTTGTGGTTGGAGCCAGGCTTTTTCCTCTATGATGGAAGAACCCCCCCCCCCCTAGAAAGTGCTGTGATCCAGCAAAGGTTCTACATGGGAGGAGGGATGGAGAGCAGTTTTCACAAATATTGCTTCCCTCAGCACCACCTTCCAGGCTATTGTTGCACAGGGCAGGAGACTGCACAAGAAAAGAGTAATGGCTGAAACTCACCTCTTACCCCTTTCCTCTTGCACAGATAGAACTCTGCTAGACACAAGTCTGCATCCAATCCATTATTATTTTCAGGTTAACAAGAATTAAATCCACCCCATCCGTTCTGAGTACTGGTTTAAATTGATGTGTACCCCAAAACATATACCGGTATAACTGTAAACAAATACCTTTCTTTTTTTAATGGCATTTATTTGCCAATGGATCTGTGTAGGATTGAGACCCAGTGGCTTAGAGTAAAAAGATGTAGCTCAAAATGTTTCATCTTAATGTACTGCAGTGTGGCAATCAGGAAAGTGGTGTGGAAGCCATGATCTTCATTATTATGGGAAGTGTTTATCCAGAGCAGTATTTGATACTCTGTCTGTCTGTGTGTGTGTGTGTGTGTGTGTGAGAGAGAGAGAGAGAGAGAGAGAGAGCACAATATTAATGTAATTGACCTGAAGGGACAGGAGATAACATTCATTAATTTTATGCTATGTCTATAGCCATAAAACAATTAAATTACGATTTTAAAGCCCTTCAGTTTATTTTTCTGTGCGTCTCATTCCTCCAATACAGCAATGGATTTCAGCTTAATTCATTGTAGCCTCCTGATGTGCTGTTTTCTGTTGTATTAAGGTCTGCTTTTAATATACTGTAGCTTTGTTTATTTTTGATGCAAATGTATTGCTTTTAAATTGTTTAGTGTCTCTTTGATTCCAAAAACAGAAAAGCAGATGTTTTTAATGTATCTTCACAGTCTTTCTATCACAACAGAATATGGACTTCTTTTGGAGTATAAATGATACTTTTTTAAAAGGAGAAGGGTGTACAGTATCTTTCAAACTTAAAGGGAAACAGTTACAGGTAGGTAGCCGTTGGGTCACTATATTTTAGGGTCTGGTGACTTCTGTTTCAGTGTATCTGAAGAAGTGTGCATGCACACGAAAGCTCATACCAAGAACAAACTTAGTTGGTCTCTAAGGTGCTACTGGAAGGAATTTTTCATTTTATTTTGTTTAAAGGGAAACAAATAATCTATTTTAATGTAGTGCATATGGTGAGATTTCTTGCTACTATCTTATGTCTTCACTTTGAGTTGGTCTCAAAAAATACAAGGGACACAGATTTTTCTGTTTTCCATTCTATTTGGCTTTAACCTGCTGCTACCGCCACTGAATAATGTTCATTTGAGACTTGTTGCTGCAAATACCTGTGTCTGGTGCCAGATTTTAATATGCTGTGACACTCACATCATCATGTTGATATAGCAGATGAATTACCCTGTCACTCCCTGTACCAGGATTGACTAAATCAGGACATTGCTGAAATATTTTGTTAGACTGTCATAACATGAATTATTAGAAGCCAGGTGAAACATAGGATGACACAGCTGTATGCAGGGTGGAGAGGCTTGTTATGAATGAATGTATTTTGCAATTGCTCAGGTCTTCTGCCTCAAATGCATTTTTTACTTACTGTTCCTTAGGATTGTAGCTACTTGCACTGTATATAAATTAAACATTGTGTTTCAAAGAATGTTGTTTTCTTAGCTGCAGTACCCAAAGGCAAACTCATAAAACAGTTCATTTCAAAACCAAGGTTGCTTTAATAAAAGCTGCACGATTTCTATAAATTAAAGCAGCCTGGAAACAATTCCTTACCATGTACTTGCAAGTAGATGTGGGTTCTGTGCTGTTTTAACCTATCCTTGAACTAGAAAGCATTGTGAAGATATTAAAAACATGAAGGCCACTGGTGGAACAACATGAAGCTTCATTTTTATATAATTACTGTTATAGATGTACATGAAACAGATATAAATAAGGAGGGGCAGAATTAGAACTCCAGTGATCAGGGTTTATTTTTTATGATAAAAGTATGCAGATTTGATAAACAGAAACTGAAGTGCTTTTAGCAGAATTTAAAAATTAAATAAATATAGTTTCTTAAAAATGGCAGTGCTTTTTGCTTTTGGGTGTCACTAGTACTACAAGTGCATGAAGTTGCCAGTGCCCTGGATTGTATTCAGTTGTGACCATGAACTTCTCATACAAGACGGATTTCTGATTTTCACTTGTGCTCTCGTAGCCTCTGGAAATCTCCCGGGAGACTTTGCAGAACAGCATGAAGTATGACACAGAGGTAGTATGTAGACGGGGCTGGCAAAAATTGGATTCCTTGCCTTGCACAAGCAGAAAACTGTTCCACTGACTAAAGCAAAGGCAGCCTTGGATCTGAGCCTTGGATCTTGTATTTGCATTACCGGGAACAGACATAATGTACTGTAATTGTGCCAATTCTGCTTACTGAAGTGGTTGGATGGTCACATACAGGGACAAGGTGATTTTGTAGGTTTTCATGTGCTTCAGGGCTTGTTCTAAAATGCAGCTCTTATTTTTGAGATGAGTTTGGTTCACACATCTGGCATGTTTATTCATTGCTTTGCATTTACAATTACTATATGTGCCTTCATTTTTAATGTACCAGTGCTTCTGAAGAACAGTCTAATTAGGCATTTCTTACCCTTTTTTTAAAAACTTGGGCCCATCTTCTAGCTCAGTGTTTTTCAACCTTTTTTGGGCAAAGGCACACTTGTTTCATGAAAAAAATCACGAGGCACACCACCATTAGAAAATGTTAAAAAATTTAACTCTGTGCCTATATTGACTATATATAAAGTAATTCTCTTGAATAGGAATCAAATAAACACAAAGAAAGTATTTTATAATTCTTGGACTTAAGAGCAGGGGTCCCCAAACTAAGACCCGGGGGCCGGATGTGGCCCAATCACCTTCTAAATGCTGCCCGCGGATGGTCCAGGAATCAGCGTGTTTTTACAGAATTGGAACCTGTCCTTTTATTTAAAATGCATCTCTGGGTTATTTGTAGGGCATAGGAATTTGTTCATATTTTTTTCAAAATATAGTCCAGCCCCAAGTAAGGTCTGAGGGACTCTAGTCTTGTACCTGAGTGACTTTTTGTGACAAAGACATGAGTGGAGAAGCTCCTGAGACATCCTGACATGATATAATTAACTGCCATGCCACACTTGAGAGCCCAGCCAATGTGGTGTTTCCCTTTTTTGTGATGATCTTGTGCTTTGGGAAGTTCAAAGAGGTTGAACCAGCAAGTGCGAAATAAATGCAAAAGGAAACCTACACATCCTAATTATTCATCATTTATTAGCAAAGTGCTCTCACCCAGCTGAAAGGAGGCAGGCTTGTTATTTCCTCCAAACAGCAAAAGAATTCTTAATTAATTTATGTAGGTTGGAGATGACTGCACTTTGGGAAACATTTCCCTTGAGAGGTTATAGATGCGGTTTTGCATCCGATTTGGTACTGAATCCTCTCTCTCCCCCCCCCACCGGCCTCCGCCTCGCGCGCGCCATTTCCAAGCCCCCACCCACCCCACTGCCGGCTCCCTCCTCCTCATCTCCGGCCCGCTCTTTCCACACACCCCTCCCGCTTCTAAGATGCGCGTGCCTACATTGGCCTCGGAACCCCACTCGCGACAAGGCGCGCGCGCGGGCGGCGCGCAGGACCCCTTCAGGGCCATGCCGACGGCCGAGGAACTCCGGCAGGCCGGAGGGTGCTGACGATTGGCCGGCGGGAGGGCGAAGAAGGGAGGGAGGCACTTTTGAGGCGGCCGGCCCGGCTGCTGCGTCCAGGGCCATGCAATGCAGTGCAGTGTAGCCTCGGCGCTGCTGGGGCAAGGCGGGTGTCTCTTTTTGGCTCTGTGTACAAACGCGCGGGCTGACCCTGATTGGCTGAAGGAAGGCAACAACAACGGCCGGGACGTTTTCCCCACGGCACACCAGGCAACATCTCGCGGCACACTAGTGTGCCGCGGAACAGTGGTTGAAAAACACTGTTCTAGCTCCTGCCCCCCTGCTCTGTGATGTGGGCAGCCATTTATTCAGTCTCTTTTATGAGATTTCAGGGCTGTCTAATTTTTTCTTGGGGCAGGAGGCATGTCACAAGGAACGTTGGTCATAAAATTTAGGATTGGATGAGTGCAAGCTGGCAGGCGCAGGAGCAGCTAACAAAACTTTCATTGCAGAATTGAATATTGGCTGACATTAAAACTGCTTAGGGAAGCTAGAAAAGATGCTTTTCAGCCCAGGAGGGCAACTTCAGTGACTGACAGATTGAGGGCTGGTTTGACAATGACACCGCCTTCATTCATGACTGAAGCATAATGCTGCAACAATAACAATTCATTGTAATCTTCCTTGATTCTAGAAGAGAAAAACCAAACAAGCGTAATAACTGAGATGGAGTTGCACTCTCTTAAGGATCAGGTTTAGTTTTCAGATGTTTTTAGATCCAGCATTGGTGATGGATGCACTAGTGTTGTCAATAACTCGTAATGACTTTCATCAATGTCAGTTCAGTTGCTATGACAGCTGCATTGCCTTTTGGAGAGTACTTTCATCTATGTTGTAACATCCATGCTACTGAATGGCAAGAAGTGTTTTTGCATGTGGTCTTGCCTTTTGAAAGGGCCCAGGAACTACAACTGGTACAGAGTCCATGGGCCAGATTGTTAACTGCTACAGTCTTCTTTGACTAAATGTTAAAAGACATTCAGTGGGCTCCTGGTTCATTTCCAATCCAGTCCAAAGTGCTGATATTTACATTAGAAGCCCTAAATGTCCTACCTGCTAAAGAAAATCAAATTCCGAGGTCACCCCCACTGAGCTCAGGCAGATGGCTCTTCTTTTCTTCTCTTTTGAACTGCTCCTATGGAACTCCCTCCCTAGGTGTACTTGTTGTGACTTAGGATAGAATCTGAAGACAGGGTCATCATGACTGCCTACATAGTCATCTGTGTTGCACAGCCTAAGACACACACACATATGCAGACTGCTAGCAAAGAGGAATAATAGGTTGCTTCCGCATGCTTCCCCATTGATATTGCCAGCCTTGTTACTCACTTTTTATGGAGAACCCAGATTTTGTCATTGATAAATCATTATATCCCAGTGTTGTGTTTTCTGTCTTAATTGTCCTCCCATCTTTTTATGGACCTGTTGATTTGTGTCATTAAAAAAAAGGGTTAAAATGCAATTTTAGTCCAAGCCTGTCAAATGTGGAAAGACAAACATCTTTCAGGCAGGGCTATTAATTAAAAGTTTCCTCCTTGCTGGCTCTGCCCTTTCTTCCCCATCCTGTTGACTGTGGCTCAGGGAGCATTAATGAATACTGTATCCTGTATATCACTCCTCAGATACCCTATTTTAAGATTGTGCTGTAGTTTTAATTGCCCCTTGTTATCAGTTTCTCCTCTGAAGTGGTGGCTGTACTTTCCAATCCTTTTTTCTTTTCTTTTCATTTTTACATAGCGAAAGAGCCGTATTATCCTAAATCAAAATTTAAACAAAAAACAATGGGGAAATTCCCTTGGTCACAGCCAACAGGCTGGAAACTATACGCAGAAAGCTTTTTAAGTAACGTTGGGGGGTTTGCTGAACAGAATGTGCTTCTGAGTAAACATTACTAGAAGAATCTTAGCCGCAGAGAAAGACGGTGGAAATATTAGAGGCTGTAGAAGCTCTGTGCTTGAATTCCACTTTTAGATGACTGAAGAAAAGTCTCAGAGGTGCTTAAGGGGATTGAGTGTGGAACCAGCCACAGGGATTAATCATTTTATTTGTTCTGAATGGATTCCTAGGAAGAATTGTTTCCCAGTTCACAACTGTGGCTTGTAGTGTGTGTGTGTGTGTGTGTGTGTGTGTGTGTGTGTATTGTGTGTGTGTGTGTGTTTGTCAGATGTTGGTCGCCAGGTGGGGTGGAGAGCACCAACTTCTCAGCAGGTGGGTCACTGTTGGTTACTGGGAAGGAGAGGAGAGTGGCAAGGCAGCGGGGAGTTTTACCAGTGCATTTGCCCCATGCTGATCTCCCTGCCACCTCACTCTTGCAACCTTCCTGGCAAGCAATAGTGACCCACCTGCTGGGAAGCTAGGATGGTGGGTCCACCCCACCCAGTGAGCCACTTCTGGTTTGTTTTTGTTTTTGAATATTTGACACATTCTTTACCAGCTCTTTAAGGCAACATAAACTTAATGAAGCAGGATCTGCATGAGCATCTTGCACCCACAAAGCTTTTTTTTTTTTGTACATCTTCTTTCCTTCCTTTGCTCAAGCAAGGAAATAAACCAGGAAGCAGCAGTTAATCGGAGCGTCCCAAACTACATGATGTAGTTAATGGCTTCCTAGCAAGACACCATTCAAAAGCTAATTTTAAACAATGCCTCTGTGATTGTGAACAATATGGTGTTGTTTGCATGTCACGATAAACCATAGTTAATGGTTTACTATGAACATGGAGATTGCTTCTGCTTTGTTCCTACACTAGCACTAGAGGGAGCCTGGCTTAGTGTTACATCGAAAGCAGAATTTGTTGTTTGTTTCACTCACAGCTTGACTTTAAATTATAGTTTGCATGAACAATCCACAATCCCAGGTTTGGATGCAACCCTAAGCCAAGCATTGTGGTTTCTTGTTACTACTAAGAGAGGAGTAAAGTGGGAGCCATCTGTGTGTTCATGGTAAGCCATTAACTATGGTTTACTGTGATGTATAAAGACAGCCTGTGTATTTTTATTTGAATTTTTTGATAGTGTTTTCTGACACAATATATGTTCCAGAAGTGCAGCCATGCTCATTTTTGATAGCAAAATCAACAAGAAGTCCTTTGACAATTTTTAAGAAGTATTTATTGTGGTACAATTCTTAATAGCCTAGAGACTGCTGAGTGAGATGTATGAGGTTATATGATGAAGTATAGAATATATTTATATGTTAATAATTGAACTAATTTTAGATGAGTTTTCAGGTCAATAACCATTGCTGATACCATGCTGTGAGCAATAGTCTTGCCTTTCCAGATTTCATTAAACTATATGTGTATGTCTGGACTACCTTCTTCTGTGTTGATATAAGCAAAGTCCCCTATCATATGTAGCAGCAATATGAACTATTTCCTTAATATTCCCTTAATATTGCTGGCTTTGTCTCCAGAGCAGTGTCATTAAAATTTCAAGCGTGGAGTATTGGAAATAAAGTATTTGGTATATTCAGTGAGTATAGAATGTCATAAGAATACTTAGTGAAACTTATGCCTAGAGCTTATTTCTAACTTATTTAATAAAATATTGCTGAAATTTTGTTCTTTGCATGCTGTATGAGGCCTATGGTGTTTCATTTTACTACGGATTTACATTTCTGTGATTTAAATCAAGACTTTGAAACCAACAGGATGTCTCCTAGTTACATAACAAAATGCATGATTTTATGGAAGAGCACAGGGACTCACGTCCCTAGAAAATTGATGCAAAGAATCTCTACCCCAGGAATTATATAGCTGTAAAGGTTCGGAAGACAATTTATTCTGAATCTTTGCACATGTAAATGGGTCTTTCGTAACAGACCACTAAAACTATTTGCTTCTTTACTTTTAAAGCACATATACACGAAACACAGTACAATAAATCCAACAGTTAAAGCTCTGTTACTGGTTTACAGCCTTAAACTTATTATTTAGGTTGGTTTAAAACACAAGAAAAGAAGGGATGGAACCATATAATAGAAAGTACAAATAATCTAGAATAGCTCATCTGGCCTCTTTCTCTCCCCATTCTGTGTGCATCTGTTGCTCAGGATCCTGTTTGTGCACTGCAGTATAACAATGGCTACTGAATGTAAACCTGCTCACTGTCCTGCTCACTGCAGCATGGCCAGACTCCACTGGGTGTAGGACAAGATGATATTCAGACTGGATACAAGGCAAGGTGGGCCACAGGGTTCTGGCTAGAGCTCTGGGAAACACAGAGCAAGCTAAAATCGAGCCCTCTCTAGCAGTAGCACCAAGTACAACATAACTGTTAGCGCCACCTGCGCTGCAGGATGCTGCTGTACTTAACAGGACTCAACCTTTTTCTACAAAACTCCTATTGCAACAGAGCAAGGGAGGGTCAGGTATTCTGGGATATGCTAGAGAGGCTTTAGGGTCTTCTAGAGAGGATAGCAGTGGCACATTGTTGGGCTGGGAAGAGACCACCGCCTACCCCAGGTTCATCTGGTACCAATGCCTCTGGGGCTGGCCCTGCATGCTCTTCCATTCAGCCTCTATCACCTTATGAGGAGTCTGACTCTCAGTTCCTGACACATATGTGTTAAGATCACCTACAAAGACTCTTCTCTAGGTGCTCCTGTTGTCTGAAGACTGGTGGGTGGTGTCTGCTGACAGGACCTTCTCAGTTGTGGTTCCTAGTCAGGGGTGGCGTGCTTGGGAGTTTCACATTTTTGACCTTCATATCTCCCCAGAACTTTTTAAAATTGTAGTTTAGTTTGATTCTATTTTGTGGCCTTGCTCATGTTTTCTCTTTAATCAAACATTATTATTTTTAAAAGTTATATTGTCATTGGTTAGTTGTTGTTTTTTAACTGCCAAAGATAATACAATTTCAAATAAGAAATAAATAGAAGTTTGGCAGTGGCCATGAGATATTTGTTCCCATGGACTCTCGTGTGACAAAGTGTCCATTTGCATTACCTTAAAAAGAGGGGGGGGTGACTTCAAATGAAGCACCTACCAGAAGCAACAGGTGTGCTGGACTCATCAGCAGCTCCAGAGGAGGCAGTGGAGCTCACGTGCTGGACAGTTCCTTTCTATATCTATCTATCTATCTATCTATCTATCTATCTATCTATCATCTATCTATCTATCTATCTATCTATCTATCTATCTATCTAATCTATTCATTTTTCAAAAAGAAATGCAAACATAATACAACAAATACAAGTACAAAAACAAACTCATAACAAAGAATTTTCTTATATATTCCTTACATAAGTCCTCTCTCATCTTAAAGGTGACTTCCCTCGATCTCCTCCCTCTGGATTTCATTATCAATCTTTGTTGGCAGTTCCATACATTCAATCACCTCTTACATATTTTATCTTATCATTCTATTTTATACAATTCATTTCACTACTGAAGAGACCTACAACCAACTCCCTAAAGGTATATAAGATTAAATAAAACAATATTTTTCCAGATAACATCTAATTCCCCCCCCCCCAATCTTCCTGCACCGATTCTTCTCCTTGGTCATGCAGTCTCGCCGTCAGGTCAGCAAGTTCCATAAAGTCCATCATTTTCATTTGCCATTCTTCTACCGTGAGGATGTCTTGACTCTTCCAATTTTGGGGATTAATATATTCTTGCTGCTGTTGTAGCATACAGATACCTGCTGGACAGTTCCAGGGCTGTTCATCTAAAGCAGTGGTTCTGAATCTTGCTCACCTTCAGAGAACACTTTCCAAGTTGACTGGTCTGCTGAGGGACCTGATCCTATGCAGACAGAGTGCATAGGCAAAGAATGCTTTCCTATGGCTGTGTGTTGTCGGTGAAAATTGGGAGCTGCCTGAATTAATTGATGGGTAAAAATGTATCGGCATAGGAAAAGGAATTAAGCAGATGAAAGTGTAAATCATTGCCTTGTTTGTAATAAGAAATGTTTGTACCCATTGATTCTTTTAAAAGTAGCTTATGTTTGTAAGAACATTTTCAGACTACACCAGGGAACCCTTCCCCCCCCCCATTGATTTGGCTTGACTCTCTCTCTTGAAGTACTTGTTTTTGGACCACGCTCAAATACAGCAGCTTAGTCTCTGAATTTAACATTTGGTGCTTTCTGCCAATTTTAAGGAAGTGATTAACCTTGAACTTCCCACAAACAATAAAACCTTTTCAAATACTAGTGGGTTTTAAAGTTTATTAAATCCCCATGAGGGGTTCATAGAAGAGAGCTTCTCTCTTTGGAAGATAGGGAGAACTTTATACCAAGGCATACCATTGGCCCTTCTAGCTCAGTATTGTCAACTCTGACTGGCAGTATCTCTCCAGGGTTTCAGAGTGGGAGCCTTTCCCACTGAGCTATGGCTCTTCCCTCTTGAGTCTTGAGATGCCCCCTTTCTAGTATTGGACCATCTGGGTGTGTACAGGCATCGTTGTCTTAATTACTACCCATTTCTTAGGGCAGTGGTTTGTATTTCATATTTAGTGGAGGGGATGATTGATTAGGGAGAATATGTAGGAAGAAAAGAGATGGAAAGAGGCAATAAAAAGGGACTGCATCTTTCACAATGGCAGCATGTACTTGGTTATCAGGTTGTGTGTATTCTGTACTAGAATTTAAAATAAAACCTGCTCATGTAACTCAAATTCTACGGCTTGCACAAATAGATGTAACTGCTCATTCTGTACAGTCTGTTCAACTTCTAATAGCCATGGAAGGAGCAGAAGGTCTTGCATTCCTAGCCAAAGGAAATCCTGTTGAACCCCTTCTTTGCAGAGTTGCACTGCATAGTAAATTTTGCCTTGGCTATTGCAAGGTTTGTGTGAATAGAACGAAGGTGCCTTGACTCAGTAGTAGTGGTCTGGTTAACTGATATTCTTTTCTCCCTCTTTTCTGTTTTAGTATCTGAAAACTCCAAAGTGGTGCAGGACAAAAAACCTGCTCCATCCAGCCGCCCCACCTCTGCCGCTTTAGGACAGAATGCCAGCAGTGCTGGAGCCAAGCCAGGTATCAATTTGTGAACTTTTCATTGCTTTCACTGGCCTAGGAATTTATTTTTAAACCCCCTTTTAACAATGTATTTCACCTCTTTCAAAGATGTTTTCAGTCACAATATCACTGAACTTTTAATTACAGATGGCAACCATTTCATTGGGGGGGTCCGTTTCTGGCCCCGCACGCATTAACAGAGCATGTAGAAGTGTGCCCCACCCCTGTTCTGCCTCACGTTCTTCCCCCATTCTGCCCTCTTCCAGATTCAAAAGGACCCACACGTTGGCGATCATGCATCGATTGGACGCGCCTAAAATGGTCGCCACATGTATTTTCAGATATAGACAAGAAACGTTGAAATAACATAGGCAAACTTATATTGTATTTAAAACAAAATCGAAAATTCTTTCCAGTAGCACCTTAGAGACCAACTGAGTTTGTTCCTGGTATGAGCTTTCGTGTGCATGCACACTTCTTCAGAAGAAGTGTGCATGCACACGAAAGCTCATATCAGGAACAAACTCAGTTGGTCTCTAAGGTGCTACTGGAAAGAATTTTCGATTTTGTTTTGACTATGGCAGACCAACACGGCTACCCACCTGTAACTGGAATTATATTGTATTTGTATATTATACTATGCATTTACATAGCACAAGAAATAGTTCTTGCAAAGTGATGAAACCCAGGAAATTGATGTTCCCTTTAACGGCATACTGTATGTACAGACAAACTATTCCTTTGCAAAGCTAAAAGATACAGATTAGGGTCAGGCATACCCTGCACAACCTCTTTGTGAGTGTGCTCAGATGCACTTGGTCTCTGCAATACCAGTGCTGAGTATTGTAAATGTATTTCATAAGCACCAGGTGAAATGAATTTCTGTATATGCTCAGTCTCACACTCCAGTTTTCTTTTGCTTACTTTACAGGGTTCAGAGAACAAATACTGGCTTTACTGAATATAATGTCCTAGCTAGCTGCACATTTCCTTTTTTTCTATCCTCTGGCAAGCACAGTGTTAAGTGAGTCAGGAAAGAGTTCTGTTTTCTTGAATATACACATCATCACTTTAACAACTGTCTATATGCCTTCTGTTCTGCAGCTCAGATTTGAAAGGCAGTTCATTATAAACTGTGAGAAATAAAGGACTCTCAAATCCTGTGAAATGTTTCATCCCCCTATTGAACATCTTAAATGTTATATATCGAGTGACAGGACGTCAGCTGGTCAGTTGTACCCATAATGCAGTTGCTGACACCTGGGCATTCTGCCAAGTAATTAACCTTTCATTCATTACCCCTAAAACAAAAGTTATAAAGGCAAGATCTATGGCATGTGACAACAGAGGAAAATAAGTCTGCTTAGTTAAATAATGCCACCATCTTTGAGGTCTGAGAAGTATTGTGTATGAAGAGCTAGCTTTTGTTCTTGAGATCACGATGGTGGACAACATATGCTTTCACATGTGGCTTGCATGGAACAAAACTGATGTGTTTCTGGTAAATGCTGCAGTGTGTACTGGCTGTTGGTATGTAATTTGAGCAGTTTTTTGGACCAGGGTTTTTAGTACAAAATAAATAAATAAATCCCCGAACATCTAACACCTGAGGTTGGATCTTGAGAAATGGCGGTGGAAGAAGTGGTATGGAAGGTGACTTTCTGACCCCCTTCACCCCCCAGTCACGCCCAAAGCCTCCAAACAACCTCACAGGAAGGTCAGGAAACCCTATTGAATAGGTGGAACTTCAGGATAGGGGAATAAAGATGGAGAAGATAACCTTGAAAATTGGACAGAAGCACCTTCCATCTACCCCTTCCATCGCTGGTGTTTCTCTGGATCCAACCAATGGCCTGTTAAGTTCTCACTTAGGTAGAAATTCAGTGTCTCAGTGGGAGTGGATGTTCCCATATGAAAGAATGAAAGCAGGTGGGAGTGGATGTTCCCATATGAAAGAATGAATATATATATATATATATATATATATATATATATATATATATATATATATATATATATGTGTGTGTGTGTGTGTGTGTGTGTATATATATACCCTGGTCCGGTTGCTCGTCTATAAGAGAGAGAGAAAACCCATATATATATATATATATATATATATATATATATATATATATATATATATATATGGGTTTTCTCTCTCTCTTATAGACGAGCAACCGGACCAGGGTATACACACACACACACACACACACACACACACACATATATATATATATATATATATATATATATTCATTCTTTCATATGGGAACATCCACTCCCACCTGCTTTCATTCTTTCATATGGGAACATCCACTCCCACCTGCTTTCTGAAGTGCTGCAACACAGACAGAAACTGACCACCTCTTTGGGAACCAGGCCTTAAGTGTTATTCTAAGAATTAATTGTATGCCATTCACGGTGGTTCTTTTTTTCTTTAGACAGAGAGATCCCAAGCTCAGCGCAATTAAATATGTGAAAGTGATGATATGTGAAAGGTCTTAAATGGTAACATTACAGTTGCTTGTTAATTGATTTTATAATGTTGCTTTTTCCAATATGACATCTCAAATCTTCTATAATTTTACAGACCCTGCGCCAGTACTGAAAGTTGATGAAAGGCAGCGACTTGCTCGAGAACGGAGAGAAGAACGGGAAAAACTGTTAGGTGAGTCATACTCAATGTACTCTTTCTAGCTGGTGATTCTCATCAGTTATAACATGCTTGTCATTTGACATCTATATTATGCATTAAACAGCATGAGTTACAAGACTATAATTAAATGTGTACTTTTAGCCATAAAAAATAGTTCATGGAATTTAATGACTAGATCTCTGAGGTCTGGTCAACAAGTGGTCCTAGCACATAAGTTGTCCATGTGCTGGAGCAAAGACATGTCCTCCTCACATAGGATATTGTGTACAGAGAGGGATTTGTGTTCATACAAGAAAGTTCAGTGTGTTTGGGAGCAGAATATGCCAACCCAAGTCTTGTTGTCAGTCCTACATTGGATAAAGTAGTGTTACTTAGTACGAGAACTACATATTGCCATTAATCTGAAAAAGACTTGTGTGTCTTGGTTCTACTCACACAATAAGCAGGATGGGCTGTGCAAACTGGCAGGAGCTACTCCAGGTTCTAGAACGCTATTGTCAGCCTCCATCCATGACATTTCAAAATAACCAGTGTCTTTGCCTGCAATAGGAAATACATTGGAGAGCCATATGAGCCTTCCACCTATAGAGGGCACAGCAGAAAAGGCTATCTTGCTCAGTTGCTGCCCACCTCTCCTCAGGTCATGGGAAGCACCTCTAAAGAATATCTCAGTGTATGGACTGGTTGCCATACATTTTCTTATTGTTCACATTTGAAAAGGAAGCTTTGCACCTCCTGCAAGGGTATTTCTTCACTGAAGTTCTAAGGTTGAACTCACAGTGTGCCTTCCACAAAAACATAAATGCTTCTTCCTTCATGGAAGAGACTGAGATCTACTGAAGGCTCCTGCTGGAGGAAAGGAGAGAAGATGGTTTTCACCAATTTTACTCCCTTCAAACCCCCAATTCTATTTTCCATACTTTTCCAGAAGGTTTTTCTCTCCCTCCTCCTTCCGGTGAGAGTGTCCTGTGAAAAGAGTTCTACTTACAGGAGCTCTGGATCAAAGTCATCTTGTTTCATTTTGGGTTGGGTTTTATTTTCGACATGGTTTCATAGCAAACTAAAATATGATGTATGCAGAACCTTCCTATTGAAATGGTATTATACAGATAACCAACATGGTGAGCTCCAAATGTTTAAAACTACAGTTCCCATTATTACTGATAATTGAGCAAGCTGGTTGGGACTGTAATCCAGCAACATCTGAAATGCAGCGCTGGCTGCCCTTGTTCCATAAGAAGGATCCTGTTGGATCAGGGTGAAATATCCCTCTAGTCCAATGCTCTTGATTCCCACAGTAGACAATCAGAGGCCTCGGGCAAGCAAAGCCTACAAGAAGCTAATAGCCCTTCTTCCTGTAACAGCTGGTGTCTGATGGCATTTCACCTCTGAATGTGGAATTTCTATGTAGCCATTATGGCTAGTAGACTTATCCTCTCTGAACTTTTCAACTCCCCTTTTAAAGCCATCTAAGCTAGTCATCTTTGCTACCATATCCTGTGGTAGCAAATTTCATAAATTAATGGTGCACATTTTGAAGACATATTTCCTTTGTTTGTATTGTATCACCTGCCATTAGATGACCTCAAGTTCTGGTTTTATGGGGGGGGGGGAGATTTCTGTCTGTTTTCTACATCTTGAAGTCTGTTGCCTTATGTTGAAGCTCCCATGTAGAAGTGAGAGTGAACTGATATCTACTAATCGGTTAAGTTAGTTCACTACTTAATTTTTGAGAGTTGTTGTTGTTTTGTGAGTGTGCTACAAATCCTGGAGATTCCCAGTCATTTCTGAAGTTCCTTGGCTAGGAACCACAGGGGTTAAGCAGGTTTGAACATATTTTAAATTTTTATACTGGCTATACCCAGAGGCGTCTGAACTGCCAACCATTCAAAGAAGGAGAAAAGGTTGTTTTTCTTCTTATGTGAATGCAAAGCACTGTGGCTGCCACTCTTAATTTTGTGAAAAATGTCTTTCTCAGTATGATGTCTGTCAACTTGCCATATTTTTAAATAGATCATAATGGCACATTACAGTTGCCTGCAGCTGACCCTGGTGGTGGTGTTTCTTTGGCATTTCAGAAAGAAGAGTAGAAGGCAAATATACAGTTATTTCACACACTTATCAGACTCTGCTCACTATTATATTTAGACCATAAAGCATAATTGCACTGGTTTGTGAGTACAGATAAATAAGCAGTATAAAATTAATAGTAGATAAACAAATTCTCTATTTACCTGTCAAATCTGTAAATCATATGTTCTCTCATGCATATGCCGCCCAGAGTGGCTGGGGAAATCCAGCCAGATGGGCGGGGTACATACATTTCTGCAAAACAGCAGAGCCAGTGTGGTGTAGTGGTTAAGAGCGGTAGACTCGTAATCTGGGGAACCGGGTTCGCATCTCTGCTCCTCCACATGCAGCTGCTGGGTGACCTTGGGCTAGTCACACTTCTCTGAAGTCTCTCAGCCCCACTCACCTCACAGAGTGTTTGTTGTGGGGGAGGAAGGGAAAGGAGAATGTTAGCCGCTTTGAGACTCCTTTGGGTAGTGATAAAGCGGGATATCAAATCGAAACTACACCTCCTCCTCCTCCTCCTCCTCCTCCTCCTCCTCCTCCTCCTCCTTTTTAATGTTTCTTTTCTTCCATTTATGTTTGCTTATTCCTTAATAATTTTATTCAATGTACTATAGAACAGGAAGCTGTCTGCCACTAATCCAGGCTGTTCATCAGTCAGTCTGGTTCTCTTTGATTGGTTGGTCATATTGCTCAAACTCTCAGGATTCAATTGAACAGCATGACTTAAACTTGAAGGGACAGTGCAAGGCACGAGAGTAAAGCAAAATATGGACTTGAAGCAAAAGTTCCATTTCCATCTTGGGGGGTGGGGGGGTGGGGTTGAATACTATGTGAAGTGTCCCTCCTATGTTACACCCAGTGAGTCTAGTCACATGCCTTGGACACCTTCACACTTGAATTCTGCAGTGTGGTCTGTGTGTGGCTGCCCTGGGAGAGTTTTTAGAAACTGCAGCTGGTGCAGAATGCTTTGTGGTGTCTATTTCTTGGACCATGCTACACTGGCCTTATACCAGTTGTGCAGGCTTCAGATTCATTTCAGCGCCCTATTCAAGGTGCTGGTTATTACTTAGAAAACTCTTAAATGGCATGGGGCCAGGATAGCTGAAAGACTACCTCTTTCCATATGAATCTAGCTGTGGATTACTATTTTTTTCCCTGGGGGTCCTGATTTATGCTGAGAAGGTGCTTGTAGCATCCAGCTTCTCAGTTAAGTAGCTTTCCACAGCCTAGGGCTCTCCTGTTGTTTTGAACTCCAACTCTCATAAGTCCCACCATGCACAGGAAATGAACAGGGATTATGGGAATTGTAGGCGAACAACATCTGGATGATGTTAGGTTGGGGAAGACTGGGTTAATGTTTTATGGTTGTTAAGCTGACAAGTCATATTCAAAGGTGCTTTCCTTTTTCCTGTTAGGAAAACGTAGCAAACTTCCTTTGTGTAAGCTGTTCTTACACAGAATACTTTAAACACACACACACACACACACACACACACACACACACTATTAGCAGACACCTTATACAAAAACAGTCCCCAAGCACAACAAATACACAACTTCTTGATACTGAAATGACAGCACCAGCATAAAACCAGCATTAAAAAAAAACCAGCTGCATAGTAGTATTTATTTAGATAACTCACCCAACTTATACTCACCCTGCTTCCCTGAAAGGAGTTGAAACAGCAGATAATTGCTTTACGCAGTCTGGCATTCTAAAAATATTCAGTCTGCCTCAGCAAGCTGCAGGAGTTGTGGGATTTTGTAACACTTCATTTAGAGTGTAAGTGCTGATGCCTTGTTCTGTCTGTATAAATTTTGATGTGGATCAGTTTTTCACTCTAGCTGCAAATAGGTAGAAATGCAGTTTAGTAAGGAACTAATTCCCTTCCCTCCTCCTGAAATGAGCCTTGTAACTAACTAATAGAAGGAACATTTCCTAGAGCAAGGTAGACCAACCCTTGGGGTCCTGTAGGCACATATTTGTAAACCAGTTGTTGTGGCTATCACACACATACACACTGCAACCTATTCTGTTGGCTACAATAGAAAGTCTTAATTTCAGAAGGGAGGGAGAACCTGTGGACACCAGGGAAGGCCTCTGCGGGCACATGTGTGCCCTCGGGCACAACTTTGGTGACTGGTGTACCCTATTCAGTTTCTTCTTCCACTTTTCAAAACTATTTTATTGGTTATCCAGGAGAAATAGTTAAACAATAGAGTGAAACCATAAAGTCTATCTTTGCTAGAGCTGCATGGTTTAGTAGATGTATTGCTCAGTTTGCAGCAGTTTGTTATAGAAAGGTTTATCTATACTGTATACAGTATCCCTTTTGGAAGCTGCAGTGGACAGAGTATGACTTCCTTGCACAATTAAGCAGCAAGGAGACTGGCTCTTCCATCAGTAGGGCCAAAGCAGAACCATGGAGCTGGAGGTGGCATTGTAGGCCATCAAGCTTGATGCAGAAAATCCAGAGCTAGAGCAGTGTTTTTCAACCTTTTTTGGGCAAAGGCACACTTGTTTCATGAAAAAAATCACGAGGCACACCACCATAGAAAATGTTAAAAAAATTAACTCTGTGCCTATATTGACTATATATAAAGTAATTTTTCAATTTTCCCCACGGCACACCAGGCAACATCTCGCGGCACACTAGTGTGCCGCGGAGCAGTGGTTGAAAAACACTGAGCTAGAGCACCCCCAAGAGATGGCCCATCTAGCCTCTGCTGCTATTGCCACTTACTTAGGAGGAGAGGAGTGGCCAGGTGAGTGCAGTGCAAAGACAGCAGCAAAGCCAATTTGGTTCTTCTGTTACTGTATTTGCACAACACCAATCTCCCTACAACCTCACCCTCTATCTCCCAGTAAGCAATGGCAGTGCAAACAGCCGGGGGTCAGGTGAGAAGCCGCACTGCACCATGCTGCCCACTACCATCCAAATGTTCAACTGGGGCAGCAGAGAACACTTTTTTGCAGACGCAAAGAAATATTACATTTCTCCTTTTCAGCTATAAACAGACTCACGTGAGTCCCAAGTGTTTGGAAATACAAGATCAGCCAAAAAGTGTGTGCAAACACTTTCCAGCATGATACACCAATATTTTCCTGGATTCTTTTTTCTGTGGAGAAATTGCTTAAGATGGGACAATGGAGCCTTCTAAATTAATTTTAAATAATTGCATTTATTGACATTTGTAAATTCATTGACTGTTTAGAGGCAGTATATGAAGGATGATTTTAGGGTTATGATGATTAAGTTGTAATGATAAATAATAACAACAACAACTACAACTACAACTACAAGGTTTATTAAAAGGCAAAAAAATATCAACAGCATTTCTTGTAACTTTCTCCATTATGGCAATTGAATATTATGCCCATGAGAGTTATTGTCTATAAAATTATTTCCACTTGATTAAAGACTATATAATGAACACAAGACTATATAATGCAAGTTAACACTGTTGATCAGATTTTTGTGCAAGCTGTCTTCTAGATATCTCTTTTTTCTGTCACCTGCTGAAGTTGCCAAGTCCACTGTGGACCTTTTTGAGGAAGAAAAGAATGTTGCCACTGAGGTGCTGGAGGCAGCCTTGGCTTCACATCCTCTCTCTCTTCAGGACAATTTAAAGTCAGCAACTTCTATGTCTTGCAGATGGATGAGAAAGGCTGTGTTTAGGGGGGGGGGAATAGTTAACTATTAAGGAAAGCAGTTGATGCTTTATGCATCCCCAGCGGCTGTGTCTAGATTTAGGCTATGTCTGCATTGCAGTTTTATTGCAGCTTCACTTTTATCAGCTTCGGTTTGAATTCCACAAAGTGTATTTCTGTTTGCTTTAATATTCTTCCCAGTTTTATCTCTGCATCAAGGAGCCATCCTGCCTGTGTCTGTACATCTACAGACAATTCAAGATTCTTCATTCGTTTCTTTTTCGTGCTTAATTCCCCTCCCCCTAAATTCTCGTTAATGATGTGGGAAGATCGGCAGGGGGTCATGCTTACTTTTGAATAAGGCCTTTGTTATTTTTATATTGTTTCCCTCTGTAGAGCTATCAGGGCAATGGAGCAATGATACATACAGGGCAAACCATAAACAAGGAGGCACAGAGTTCTTTTTATCTCCCGTTTCCCTTTTGCACAATTTCCATCCACATACATTTCAGAGCACTTACTAGGTTAGAGCAGGCCTTGCAGAATCGCACTGGGCTTCTTGCCCTCATTATGCAGGCCATCTGCATGTTGCATATGTTGTAAGACAAGCCAAATGTAGACAAGCGCTGAATGATAGATGAGATTTGGAGAGGGGGTAGTAGCATTATTAACTTATGGCTCAGTCAATATTTATTCCCTGAAGCAATATTGACTTACCACCCATGAGTTTCTATCACTTGAAACTTTGTTTCATTTCAAAGAGCAGCATTTCTAACTTATTGTTAATAATTATAACAGCTTTGTATTAAGGATTTTTCATAGGACATAATGTATATACATTTACATACAGCCATCTCTTTAAACAGTAGTAAGATACTTCTGTTAAGCTTTATTTACTGGTATAACTAGATCTGGAAGAATATATATCAAACCCTTGAAAAATAGCATCTTTTTGATTAAGTTATTAAAGGTGGCATCCTTCATCAGGATGCATGCAGTAAAGGGCAAGATGGCATCACCTCCCCACTCAATGTACAGAAGCTGACTGGACTGCCCGTTGAATCTTACTTCAACCCTGGCAGCGTTATCCAGCTCGGGAAATATGGTTTTCTTTATTTAAGTTGATGTGTTGCTTTGTTTTGTTTTGTGTGCTTGCTTGCTTGCTTTGTATATGGTGTTGTATAATACCCTGCAGCTGCACCTTTGGGTTGTTAGTAACAGTTGTTATGCTACAATAATTAACAAACACTGGTGACGATATAGCACTGTCCATCTTGTGTGAGACAGCGGGCTTGTTGAAGGAATCATGGCTGTGCCATGTAGCATGCACCTCTCTGTCTCCCATCAGATGACTGCAGCTACTGCCTTTCCAGCAATTGCCCCCCTTTTTCCTAATGGTAGCATACCCTCCAACATCCCAGTGATGAAAATGAGGATGGCAGTTCCATCTGCATGCCCTGTATACGTGTGTGTGTGCGCGTGTGTGCGCGTATGCGCGCAGCCTTGGTCATGGCAGCCAAGTGGAAACTCCACTTTCAGGGGCAGTCTACCCACCACTCCTCTCCACCAGCACCAGGCACTGAGCACAAAGATTCTGAATCCCCACCTATCTCCCCCGCCTGGTACTTGAACTCCATGGACCCGTTGCCTGGCATGCCCTGCTAGAAGCACACCTTCTGGCTGGCAGCAGGAAGGTGGACATCCTGCAGGGCTGGCAGTGGTGGGTGGGCCTTGATGAGGACCCTCTGGGTGCCCCCAAGAGCAGCAGTAGTTGCCTGAGTGCAAAGGCTGTCGTCGTCACCTCCATCGTCTGGTTCCTTCCTGCCACCGGAAGGAGAGCAGAGCCCAGGCCTCCTCCTTGGAGAAGAAGAGGTGGCTGCGCTCAGCTGTGCTTGAACAGGATGCAAGAGGGTGCACAGAGCACAGCTCCAGTCTCCTGCTAAGACCGGGACTGTGTGCATTTCTCTCTCATTTAAAATGTGCTAACTGACTTGCCACCCAAGAATGAGCATCTCTGAGTCCCGCACTCTTGCAGGAGACCAAAAGACAGAACATTCTGGGATCCAGTCAGAAGCCAGGATGGCTCTTGTAATTCCGGGATGTCCTGGTCAAAACAGGACAATTGCCAAGGATGTGGTAGGGCTGGCCCTGTACAGCACAGAGCTGAATAAATAATATACAGCCTCACTTCCCCCTGCTCCTGCCAGGTTAAAGTTGGAATCAGGGTATTCAAGTGTAGTACAGTAGTAATGCTAATGTTTCTATAACTGGAGGAACAAGCCATTCTTGTTTTGCTGTCTAGATTATCAGTTATTTGCATTTTGAAATGAACCGTAGCCCGAAAGGATGCCATTGCTATTTGCTTAGATAATCAAGATGTAAGCTAATTTATATAATATATCAGTGCTTGCAAGCTAGAATCTTACCTAATGCCATTGTGTTCTGCTTCAGTTCATTCATAAGAGAAGAGATTTTTAAATAGCTCCATTTCTCCAACTCCTGCCCAGCCCAGATACGTAGAGGAAGATTCTTTGAGATTTCAAAGTGTAAATTAATTTCTTGGCATTCAAAGTAGAATCCATGACTTGCCATCAATCTATAAGACAAAACTTATTACCTTGTTGGCAAGCCAGTGAGGTGTGGTGGAACTTGAGATAAAATTTGTATCAGTTGCTTTTTTATTTTTAGCAACTAGAGTTTCAGGTCACCTTCTGAAAATTTCCCCTAATCAGAGCCAGTCTATCCTGTACTCTGTTACCTGTTCTCAGGAACTGCTGCAGGACTTGTTAAATATTGATCTAGACTGCATTTTATTTTATTTGTTTTGTGTTGCCTGTGCATTTTAATTTTGTTGTGAGCTGCCTGGAAATGGCAGTATATAAATTTCTGAATAAAGTAAAAAAATATAGCATATATAATGGGTGGTATTCAAGTCCATGTTTGCACTAGTGCAAGAATCAGCACTAGCACAAGGGGTTTTTCCCCCCTCCTGCTCCCCCTTGCTGTCCCCAGATATGCTCTGGAGGGTAGGGAGAAAATTCAGATTTAGGGGAATGCAAGGGGAGGTGAGAGAAAGAGATGGTTTCATTGTATGAGGAGAAATTATTGCTCTGATGGAACGACCTGCTTAGCACATTGTTGAATCCAACCTATTATTATAATGCACTGTCATTCCTTTAGGGATAAACAAAAACTTACTCTAAAAAGTTGGTGGTTGTGTGTTTTTTTACTTGCTTGTAAATTACATCAGGACTTTTTAGTGTGAAATGGTATACAAATTTAATAAATTTTGCCTCGACCTCTTTATATTAAAAATGTTACAGATCTTCCACCTTGTAAGTATGCTTAGAATCATATCCTTAACACCCCTAACATTTTAGGTTGAAAGTATCTCAGAAAATGCACCCTAATCTCCAGATCCCTTCTAGGGATGTTATGAAATTACATTCATGAAGACTTCCCATCAGATACTGTGTGTGTGTATGTGTGTGTGTGTGTGTGTGAGAAAGAGAGAGAGAGAGAGAGAATGAATGAATAATTGATACCTGAGAACAAAACAAAAAACATTTTGAATGTACTAAAGTTACATGTAAAATGTATGTATGTAATAAATTATCATGATTCCCTTGTCCTTTTTGCCAAAATAGCTCTTCTTAGATTATAGTTATTAAATGCTAAAGGAAAGTATGTTTCAAAACATGATTGATAATGTGATAATTTAGCATCTTTTAAAACACTGCCAATGGTAGAATTTTCACAAATTCCCAAGGTAATTCCCCTCTCCCATCCATTATTATACAGAAGTGCTGTCAGTACGTGTAGATAACACAGAGCTTGATGGACCAATGGTCTGATTCAGTATAATCATGCCCCACTATAGAAGGTTTTCATAGTGTCCACCTATTGTTAATTTTTAGTACTTGGATATGGAATCCAACTTCTTAGCTATTTATATCAAAGCAAAACATCACCAATCATTGAATTTCTAGTCATGGGTAGAATAATGTAATAACCAACCTTATTGCAACTAAAATTGGCAATGATCTTAATACTAGAGTGCTGTTAAGGTGTTCAAACTGGGAATATTGGCAAGCAAACAGTATTGTAAGTGAAAATTCCTTTGCTGTTTAGCGGCAAGAGAAGCTGCCTGGGTAGAAAAAGAAGAGAGAGCAAGGCAATATTATGAGAAACATCTAGAGGAGCGCAAAAAGAAATTAGAAGAGCAGAGACTAAAAGAAGAGAGAAGGCGAGCTGCAGTGGAGGAAAAACGCCGACAGCGGATAGAAGAGGACAAGGTAAGTGGACTGTCCTAGGGGGATCTTCTGGGATGTTGAATTTTCCACCTCCAGCATTTACTTTTTTGCCACTAGCATCAGTGTGGGCTCCTTCCTGCATTCTTCCCATTGTGTATACAGTTTTAGATGTATTTAGATTTTTAAAATTGTTTTATTGCTGGTGTGTTTGAGTTTCTGGGCTCCTTTGGGTGGAAGGTCAGGATATAAATTTAAGAAATAAATGACTTGCTGGAAAAGTCTGTGAGCCACTGTTAATGAGCAGCAATGACCCACACAGCAGGATGGGTGTACTTGGTAGTTCATGCATGTCTCCATTCGGAGTGGCTCTTTGGGCACACCTGAAGATAGAACGCATTGTACCCTTGTTGATTGCATTGTCGCTGTCAAAATGTGGCTGTATCTGTTCAGACACTTAGCCGTGTGTTATCTCATTAGGAGCGCCATGAAGCGGTCGTGCGGCGTACAATTGAGAGGAGCCAGAAACCGAAACAAAAGCAAAATAGGTGGTCCTGGGGAGGTACACTTCATAACAGCAGCAGCATTAACAATACAGGTAAAGCAGGAGACCAGGTGTCTCAACCTGGCTCCCTGTCTTTGTGCTAATATGGGTTTATGGACGGTGATTGAGGAAGCCTGCCCACTCTTCTTGCCTTTTATGCCTAAGCGCTCACAAATGAGAAATTGAACTAATGCTTTGAGAACTGACTGCTCTTTTTCGCTCCATCTGTATTTGCACTTAATTTGCTTTGTTCGCCTCTTTCTTTCTCTCTCTTTCTGCCTGTCTCTTCTCTGACCTTGTGTGTGTGTGTGCCAGCAGTCTTTTGGTCTAAGCCAAACCCTTGAAAACTCATGTACTTGCCGGACTTTATTAATTTGAGTATTTTAGGGAAACAATGTGAATTCTTATATAAAAAGTGGAAGTGGGGATTTATTTTGTTGTTGCTTTAAAAGCCAATATTTGGCGGGTCCACTCATCAGCATAACTAATATTCATTAATATTGAAAAGCTTTTTAAGTAGTTTTCTCCTTTCCTCTGGAAAAGTTCAGTTTTGACAAAATATCAAGTACAAAATAAGTCACGCAGTATTTTCCCCAAGCGCATTCTGTGTATGCAGGTGTCATGTGATGACTTTAATTCTAAAGAGATGCCCAGTACGCTTTAACATTAGGAATTTGCATATATATTGAATACTTTCTTCTACACAAGCACAATAATGTGTGTTGCTGCTTTTATCATGAAACAAATATGTGTATCATTGCGCTTACCAAGAGCAAGTTCTTCATATTACTGCTAATTTCATTCTGTTGCAAAATCAATAAACAGTTGCTTTCCCATAACAATGTTCTACTTACTCTCTTTGCTTCTCTCTTTATAACTTGTTTGCTGCCTTTTAATTTTTTCTTTCCTTTTGAAAATCATTGTCTTGCATTCTGTCCCTAGGTTATTTTGTTGAATCATCATTCACCTTTCTCGATTTAGCAGGCTTGGAGTACCACTTCAGACCTCTGGGTGGTGCTAGAAAACCCGGTACATAAATCCCTGTGATATGTTGATTTTATTTTATTTTATCACCAGTAGTTTATCTCCTCAGAATAGGACCAGTACACCAGTAACTAAACCATCTTTTGTTAGAGACAGTGCATGCCTAACACTTGCCGCATAGACTAGAGCTGATAGATAGCCCCTGCCGTCTTCACATTTACCAAGCTATGATTGGGTGACTTAAAGAATGTGGCACAGCTTCTCAAAACACAGCATACAGTTTTGAAGGGATTCTGTTTATATACAGTATTTGGACTCACTCTCTCCCCCCCCCCCAACTTTCAGAAGCAAACAACATTTTCAAAATTCCTTTTGGGGGAATAAAGTTGTTCAGTTCTTTTTTATCCTCCTTTCTCCCCGTTTCCCACCTCTCATTTACAACTGAAATCCCTTTAAACTGTGTGCTTACCTTGAAGTAACTGTTAAGTTCTCAGTATGGCACAGCTGCTGACTTTGCAGCACTGGAAGAGAAGGGTGGTACAGTATGATAGTGCATTCTCAAACCTAGCCAGCATTTAAGGAAAGTAAAATAAACCCCATTGCAAAGTATGCGTGCTGCAGATTGCCCTTCAGATTACCATTCACTCCTCTCTTCCCTCTGTCCAGACATGCAGTTTCTGTCTACCCAAACAAACATGGCAAATGGCATTCTGGGCATGTCTTCTTCAGTGCTCTCTCCTAGCACTTCTTAATTTTTCCTTTCTAACCTCTCTCATCACTCACAACAGCTTGTCACAATCCCCCCCTCCCAGCCCCCATGCTTTCTCCTCACACTACTAGTTGCTTATTTTCTGTTACAGAAAAAAGAATGTCATACTAAAATTGCAGATTTTTCTGGCCTATCCTGTTTTTTGTTTTAAAAAAAAACTGGTGGTGGAGGAGAAATTTCACTCTAGGATTACAAAATGGCTAGGGTTGTATATCATGCTAGTGGAAACGGTGGAGAGGATAAGAAAAAGTGGATATGGATAACGAAAAAAGTCCTAATAAAAAGCGGCATATAGGTGTTAGTATAATGGCTGGAATGATTAGGATAGTATGACATTTGTCCAAATGGCCATTCAATAATGGATGCTTTTGGTAAGGCATCAGTTGTATTTGACACCAACTTTTCGCTTTTGGGGGAAGAACTCTCAAAATTATGTATTTGTTATTTAAATTTATATCCCACCTTTTCAGACAATGATGAAATAAAACAATTGCATAACATATGAAACACACATATAAAACAAACAACAAATATGGACAGATATCCCTATTTGCTTCAGGGCACAGGGTTAGATTTGTGCAAGCCTCTTCCCAAATAAGTTCTCATATACTTATGGATATTTTTTTTAAAAAAATTATATATGTTAACTGGATTGATATTTAGCATGATATAGCAGTAAATAAATAGTTTTTTATAAATAAAAAAACAAAGTCCATTAAATCAGCTTTATATCCTCTATAATTTATTTACAGGAATTCTTAGAACTTTGAGTCTGCCTAACTTTTCGTCCCCTTCTTTGGTCTCCTTTCTTGGCATGGTGTGCTGGCTGTATTCACTCCTGTCTCATCTTAATTATACAGGTGCTCATGATTCTGAAGCATCCTGGTCAAAAGGCTTACTTTCTTCTGGTTTGCATGACACGTAAGCTAATATGTGGCTTACTGAGACTCTGAGAATTCAGGCTCCTGGAGAGAAGCTTGCAGCTGCTTTGCCCCTGCTATGTCTTTTTTTGCTCCTACTACATCCTGGGCTACACCAAGCTTATCCTTAGTGTATTGTCTGAATCAGGGCCTGTGGTTAAAACCTTCTCCTCCTTAACCATGAGCTGTAGCCAAGGTTTGTTCATGCAAACCAGAACTTAGTAGCCAAATGTTCTTTTTAAAAAGATTTGTTTTTATAAAGCCCAAATACGGGTAGGCATGTCAATGCTTCTCTATCATTTCCCCATATTTCCTCCAGGATTACTGCATCACCTTTACTGTAAGCACAATGAGATGGACATGGAAATCTCATTGTGTTTATTTATTTGTCATTTCATTCAGATTTGTCTCATTAAAATGCTGTTTGTTTGGCTGAATGAATAATGATGGCAACCTGACATTATATCATTTTGTGCCCAGTCTTTGAGTCACCTACAAAGTCCCCTGAAAGTCCTTCCTGTTTGTTAAAGGTGCCATTTGATAGGGAAAAAACCTATTATTCTGGTATGCTTTTCCCTCTAGAGGACTAGGAAGTTGCATTTCTGCATGTGGGCTGTCAATTAGCATTATTTCCATTTGTTTTAGATCCAGACAGGCGATCTGTTTCAACAATGAACCTTTCGAAACATGTTGATCCAGTCATTAACAAGCGACTCTCCTCCTCATCTGCAACATTACTAAATTCTCCAGACAGAGGTACAGTTTTTTTAAAAGGAACAACTGAAAGGAAAGAGCTAAAATGTTCTGTAAAACCTCAGCAACTATTAAAGGCACTTTATTTACATTGCAAAGAGGAAAGAAAAAAGCTTCCAACACAAGACCATGTTTTGGAAAGAAAACAAAACACCACATATCTGAAATATTGAAACTTGCCTGAATCGGTACACTTAGCAAGTGCTAAAAGCAGTGCTTCTGTCAGGTTTTTTAGTAAATGAATTGAAAACTAAAGAACCAGCTCATCTATCTCGCCATACTGCATGGAATCCATTTTAATTTTTTGAACATCACCACTAGACCATACTCATTTGGTCATTTTATGTTTTTTTAACCACTTAAAAACAAGTTATTCAATTTCTCCAGGGCATTCAGATAACTGGCTTAAGTTGGGTAAGAAACTGGATATTCAGTAACTCTGTGATCTTACACAGTGACTTGATTAGAAAGAGAAGCTTTATTCCAAATCATATTTCAGTCTTGGGGTGGGGGGTGTTCAGCTAAATGAGATGCTTCTTTCATTTTAATGTTTTATTGGACATAGAACATAAAATGGGGTCTGTCTCATATGTTCGTTGCTTAGATACCGATAGATGAAATATACTATCTCAGTGTTAACCGAAAATATCCAGAGTGTTGTAATCTGGTTTGTTGCAGAAACTCATTTTTAAAATATAGGTTGAAATTTATTTATTTATTTATTTAAAAGGGGGATTATCAATTGTTTTAAGACAGTATTGTGAAACTGGTTGGAAGGTCTCATATGTTTGGTAAAACCAGTCTGCAATCCTATACACCCTTACCTGGGAGTAAGTACCATTAAATTCAATGGGACTTGCTTTGGGTAAACTTGCATAGGATTGTTCTGATTGTGTCTTTTCAATCTGTGGGGATTGCTTTCAGTATTTGTGTGTGCTTTTCTGCATGTATGGCAATATATGTGTCCCCATGCTGTGTTGTATGCCAGGCTGACAGTTCATATGCTGTAGCTTTGAAACATTGTCAAAGAGTGACTGATCTGGCTGTAACAAACTTTTAGGTAGCAAAGAAATTGTTCTTACACAAGAAAAATAGTTTATTTCTTTTCTATATTAATGCACAAAAACTTCAAAGATTCCCCCCCCCCAAAGTTAACTCTTCTCTTTAAAAAAAAGTTTAAGATTTATGATAAAATGTATTGGAAGTAAGGCTAGAAAAGAGATACACACTTCCTATTTATTGCAAGTGGTGTTTGTAGATAAGTGTGCCCGTTTTCAAATCACAAATTGAGCTTTGAAAGGAGTGGTTGTAATCGCATGTGCTTTGCTCCTGAAAAGCGCTCTCCTCTTAAACTTACTTTCCCAGTTCCCCAGTACATCCATTCCATGACAATTTAGACTTCTGTATGTTCAGGCAGAAGTGTTCATGTAATATTTAAATGAATGTGGAAACCCTGTTTTGCTGTGAAAATGCAGAGTGATTTTCAAAGTTGACTCTTGTCCTACCAAACTTGGTCCTTTAGATTCCCAGCTTCAGTTGTTGGAGCATGAAAGGGTTCTGAAGAGCTACCTGGGTGTCATTAAGAGTGCTACCAGCTAGGTTTCTTCGTAGTATCAGAGATTATAGCTCTCATAGCCCTGGTGGCATTGCCTTTGAGAATGCTTTGACAGGAACTATACCAGTGGTGGGTGGAGCCAGAAGCAAAAGTGGGTGGAGTCTCAGATGTATTTCCCCCCTCTATGTACAGTAGTACAGCTAGTTTTTCTCATATACCTCTCTCTATCTTGGATCTATTATCAGAGTTCAAGGACACATTTCATCCTGGCAAAAACTATCAGGGTGCAAAGCAGAGCTAGAAAGGGGTGTGGCCTGTGGAGAATTCCATGGGCCAGGTAGAGAAGTCTAGAGCAGGCATAGGCAAACTCGGCCCTCCAGATGTTTTGGGACTACAATTCCCATCATCCCTGATCACTGGTCCAGTTAGCTAGGGACCATGGGAGTTGTAGTCCCAAAACATCTGGAGGGCCGAGTTTGCCTGTGCCTGGTCTAGAGAGCTGTATTTGGCCACAATGCCTGAGGTTCCCCATATCTGATCTAGTGGCTGGGCCACTGTGAGAGCTAACTCTCCACACCCCCTCCCATTGCTGCATCCTCAAAAGCAGTTTTCCTTCTGACATGACATGACGTGACACTGGTATTAAGTGGAGGAAAACTATGTATGGGGAAAGCTCTTCTGTAATCCTAAATTGCATTTTTGGATCATGGCTTTAAATATGAATTGGAGCCAAGTGTCACATTTGCCTTTTAAACACAAGCATCTTTTGAGATATCCGAAGAATTAAATGCAATTTTAAGGACTATCAATTATGTATTCGCCCCAAAGGGTCAGATTGTCATCTATCTTCTCCCCCTCCATTACACAAATGTATGGCTGGCAGAGCTATACAAAAGAATTCCAGGTTTTTTTTCCTATTTGCCACTACATCTACTGCATCTGCTACTAAGTTGGTAGAGCATGAGACACTTAAACTCAGGGTCGTAGGTTTGAGCCCCACATTGGGCAAAAGATTCCTGCATTACAGGGGGTTGGACTGAATGACCCTTGTGGCCCCTTCCAGTTCTACAATTCTATGATTCTAACACAAGAAGAGGCTGGCTAGACCAGGCCAACACTAGTCCAGTATCCTGTTGCTCACAGTGGCATACCAGATGGCTGTTGGTAGCCCACACGCAGTGCATGAGTACAACAGGAGCAAGCTTGCTTATGAGCTTCAGCAGCTGATGTTCAGAGGCACACTCCCCCCAATACTGGAGGGGGTACACAGTCATTGTGACTAGGAGCCATGGATACTTTCATCCATGAATTTGTCCAATGCCTTTTTTAAACCATGCAAGTTGGTGACCGTCATGTCTTCCAGCAGTGCATTCCATATTTAAGTATGTGCTCTGTGAAAAAGTAATTGCTTTTGTCTGTCCTGAATCCTCGCATCATTCAGCTTCATTGAATGATCCTTCATTCTGGTATTATGTGAAAGGAAGAAAAAGTCTATCGAGGCACATTTTCTGTGTTTGTGTGTGTATCTATTGTATTTTTATGTGTGCACCCTTTGTCTTCTGCTCTTGTGGCTGTGCAGCATCTATGGTGTAGAACGAAAACCTGATTCCTGTAGCCCACCAGATGTTGGCCTACGTCAGTGCTCTGGGATGTTGGGAGTTGTGGTCAAGGAACATCTGGAGAGCCAGCAGTTGCCCACCCTTGCTCCCCAAAATGGCATTGCCTCACAAATTAGACTCCAGATGGCCCTTAGCTAGGCCAGGTTCAGGAGCTAAGCTGTGATGTGCAAAAGTGTGGTTATAAAGCTAGGACATTTTATTAAAAAAATTTCTACAGATCTTGCACCCAACAAAGACTCCCAGCTCAAAATATGAAGGGAACTTGCAGTCCTATCCTATGCATGTTTACTCAGAAGTAAATTCCCCATGCATAATAAATAGTACTAGTTTTTGGAACACACACACACACACACACACCGCTCCACTTACTTAGCTCCATGATGATTTCACAACAGGATTAGTAGAAAAAACATATTGTACATCAAATGAAAAATAGCTCTCTGAACCACCTGCAGGACTGTAGCCAAACTGGCTTTGTTTTTAGATTGCATGGGTGGACTCAGCACATCAGCTCCACAAACCCCACACATAGTGTAATCTGTGCCTGTGCAGGAGGTGATCCATATTGAGATCAACATAAATTGTACTGTCTGCAAAGCCCAAGGTTCTTTGAAAGTACAGGTTCTGCAACCTGATATAAGTCATATCAAAGAGGCCATTCAAACTTTTGTACAGCGACAGCAAATAGGAACTACTGAAAGTGGCATTATTGTTGCCATTTAGCTGGTTGTTGACAACTTTCCAAGTAAATAGTTGTCTATACCCACCATCCATTTGGAGCACCCTAAGTAGTTTTCCACTAATGGATGCATTAAGGTAACACCACACTGAAGGACTATGCCTCAGTGACAGGCCACATGCTTTGCATGCAGAGGCTCTCTGGGGCAATACCTGCATTCCAGGTAGGGCTAGGTAAGACTCCTATCTGAAACCCTGGCTGAAAATATTTAGCTAGATGGACTAATAGAGGCAGATGGGTTCAGTACAAGGCAGTTTCATATGCTCTGTATATGTAGCAGTTTCCATGTGACACAAATTTATCCATTGTTGACTGTACTTAGAAGGACCAATTGAAATAATTGGACTTACTCGTTTCAATGGGTCTACTCTGTCTCTATCACACATTGTCTCTTATGCATACAATAAATAAATTGAGTACAACTATTTTAATTGTTCAGAAAACTGGTTGTTAAAAGTATAAAATGCTAGCATACTTTTGCACGATTGCATTTTGAATTTAATTTTTCGATTATGCCTCTAGTTACTAGGTAAAGGAGGGGGATGCAGGTGGTGCTGTGGTCTAAACTTGCCGATCAGAAGGTTGGCGGTTTGAACCCCCACGACGGGGTGAGCTCCTGTTGTTTGGTCCCAGCTCCTGCCCACCTAGCAGTTCGAAAGCATGTCGAAGTGCAAGTAGATAAATAGGTACCACTCTGGCGGGAAGGTAAACGGCGTTTCCGTGCGCTGCTCTGGTTCGCCAAAAGCAGCTTAGTCATGCTAGCCACATGATCTGGAAGCTGTCCGCAGACAAACGGCAGCTCCCTTGGCCTATAAAGCGAGATGAGCGCCGCAGCCCCAGAATCGTCCGCGACTGGACCTAACAATCAAGGTGACTCTAAGCTTCACTGTTGGCTTCCACAGTGCACATAATTCAGATGCGTAAAAAATAAATAAATCAAATAGCTCAGTCATTTTGCTCTAAAACATAAAATATATGTTCAAAACCTTTTACTGGGGATGTAGCATACATTTCAGTTAGTCCTGAATCCTGAGTTCATAAATATTCTGGTGCTGTTTGCAAAATCTGAATAGTTACTGATGTTTTTGAAAAGTTCCATTCCAGAGTTACATTTAGCCCATTTCTTTCATTTACCTGTTTAGACCAATTTTAACAGTAAATAATGTAGTTGTAGTATAACAACAACAAAGTGCAATTTCCTTTCTAAAATCTAATCTGTTATGAACATATATTCACTAAATATCCTGAGGATGTTAAAATACTTTCCCACTTTAAACAACAACAACAACAACAACAACGATAATAATAATAATAATAATAATAATAATAATAATAATAATAATAATAATAATAATAATTTATTATTTGTACCCCGCCCATCTGGCTGAGCTTCCCCAGCCACTCTGGGTGGCTCCCAAACGAATGTTAAAACAATACAGCATTAAATATTAAAAATGTCCCTAAACAGGGCTGCCTTCAGATGTCTCTTAAAAATAGGATAGCTGCTTATTTCCTTATGTATTGGGTTCAGATTTCAGACATAAGTAAATTTTCTATTTGATAGGAAAAAATGGATACATTTTTTTTTATTTCACAGCTGTTTGATAAGCCAACCCAAGAGAATTACTCTTAATTGTTCTAGCATGACCCCTCGGGTCAATGAAAACTAAATGGGAGCTCAAGACCTCATTTTTCTGAAGAAATTATGCAGCACCTAGCTAAGTGTCCTTCCCTTGTTCATAGTGCCTACATGGGGCTAAATTTAACTGATTCCTACTGAAGCTTCTTCATGGCTCTGCTTAGGAGAAAGTACCACAATGCATTTGAACTTTTCTTCCTTTTTGTTACAGTGCTTTGGAGTCAAAATTGTTCGCCTTCCAAATAGTTTCACTTTGATTGCCCAGTGGGAAAAGATCTCTGCTTTTCTCTTTATTGATCTTCAGCTGGTAGAAGCTGATGTGGAGTGTTTTTTTTTATTAAAATTGTTTAGATATGGGGCAAATGGGCTTGCTAATTTCATCCATCAACATATAACTTTGTAATATCCTACCACTTTTCTCCTAGACATATAAAGCATTTGTGTGTGTTCTGTCACCACATATATTCAGAACCTATTTCTGCAAAACTTTAGATTCAATTCTGTCTGACCTGTTCTAGGCACTGAAGCTCTGACCCAGTTTTACGTTACTCTTCCTGTCCAACATGCTTATGTTATTTCTCACCAGTACTGGAAGAACTGGATGTTGTGGTATTTCTGATCTTGGGAAGAAGCTGTGATATTCTACAACTTCTCTTCTCTGGCATTACATTTCTGGCAGGAGGAAAGCACCAGCAATGACAGGAGGGTGTTACTGCCATGCACCTTCCTCTTAGTGCATGAGGACCTGCATGCGCAGAAGAGATACATGTGCATAGCCCACCACCACACCGGTCTCTAATTTTGGCCTAGAACTGTGTTGACAGCAAATTTTACAGAAGCATCTAAAACGTGCATGATAGCAAGTGAAGTTTATTTTGCTTTTCTGATACAATTTTTTGTGGGGGGGGAGGGGGGTACAAATGCATTATGTTGTTAACTTGGCAATTAGCTTTTACAGCTTTTTCTAGTTGCTAATATATAACAGTGCCAACATTACTTTTATTATTTATCAATATTGAACCACTGCAGAACTGGGAGAAACAAATGAGTAGAAAAATAATCAGTTCAGTAACCTATTGTACTCAGGTTTTCCAAGGCAATTTTTTTTGGGGAAAGAGGTATTTAATTCTTCCCATGCCTACTGATTATGACTTGCAAATCCCCCATTCCCCCCCCTACTTCCAGTTTCAGAGTCTGACTTGAGAGGAAAATGTGGTAAAATGCTCCCCAACACTCAGTTTCACCCATGCATTCGTGTTAAAAGGAAAATGCAAGGTTCCAGGCTCTCAGTTTGCCTCCAAGCATGTGTTTCTATCTTAAGTTTCAAGGTGCTGATACAGAAGAAGCAGGAGGCAGGGAAATGAAAGGGCAGCAAGAGCAATAGTACTCAACAATGTTTCTTCCTTGAATCTTTCAATTATTTTCCCTCCCATAAACTTGTACTTTGCTAGTGAACAGTTTATTGAAGCGAATGTGTGCGCGCAAAGTGGCGGAGAATGAAATCTGCTGACTTTCATAGTAGGCAAAGAAAAGTGGTGCCCGGAACAGCTCATTGGGGGGAAATAATGCAAATGGTGTTCCTCAAGATTTTATTGCAATGCCTCCCTCCCCCCCCCCCTGCATTTTTAAGATTCAAGTTTTAATGGTCACAGGTGTGCCTTAATGGGGGGCATACATGGTATATTTTTTACTTTATGTAATCTGTCTGGACATGGTTCTGTTAACGAAAAACCTCTTTTGCAGCAGTTTATTACATAAGAGCATTTATGCAGGCAGCCTACTATGAATGTGAAAATTTTTGTTTTGCAACTCCATTTTTCCCGGGGTGATAAAATTAAAGCAGAATAGGGCATAATGTGTAAGTGGGGAGGAGCATTCAAGTTCCTTCCAGGAAAAGTTTGAGATGTGGTTGGTGCTTCAGGGTTGGATGAAGTCTTAAGTTTCACTTGGAAACAAGGGCTTCTGAAGTTAAGTTGTGATTAACTTGCCCCCTTGGTTTCAGTCGGACCTGTGTTTAGCTAACTTAATCTGGATCCACTTATATAATGCTTTTATCTGTCTGTTTCTCTGTGGATGCGTACCAGTTTCAGAAGAGATTACTTCTTTCCCCGCATTGGAAGAATTGTTTCTCCATGTATGTGAAAAGCGTGACATAATCATCTGAAAAATGGACTTTGAAGCAATTCTAGTGTGTCATGAAACCTCTGTGTTAGGCAAGAAGCAGATTGATGAAGCTTATTGGGCAAGCTTTCACACTTTCTGCCACTACTTGTTGCAGATTGAAAGGAAACATGTGCATCTCCTTTGTGTGGAAAATCATGCAATGCATGTAGAATATGTGCATCTCCCATGTGTTTTCCTTTTGCACATTGCAAGAAGCAACAGAAATGGGGCAGTTGCATTTTAAAGCTTCTTGGAGTGTGTGAAACAGGCCGTGGTAAATGTTTTCTTTGTGAGAGCTGATAAATAAATGACATGAGCAACGGTAGTGATGGTGCATGGAAATAATTTTTTTGAAAAAAAACCTTTTACAATAAGCCACTCTATACGCTTGACATTGAAATACATATATTCTGTTTAGGACTAACAGAACATCTGTTGCTCATCAGAGCACTGTGATATATGTCAACAATTTCTTGAAAAGGTGTGTTGACAATAAAAGGTGAAATAGAAATAATACCATAAAAAGTAAATGGAGTGAAGAGTCTGTAGCTGTTTAATGTTTGTCATGAAAATATTCTTGCCAGGGGGCAGTGGTTTATAGCTTCTTTGTAGGGTACCTGCTCATCTGTGGAAGGCATGTGATCTAACATCTTGCTTATATGGTGACACTCAGCTCGACGCCTGCAGCTAAGTCCATGGGAGAGCAGTGTTGTAAGCAGACTACTGACACCAACACATTCATTCTTGGCCAGAAGTAAAAGTGCAGCCACCTTGTCAGGAGATGCAGGTAAAATTAAAAACATTATAGAACTAATTCCTCTACTCGGTTGTGTTTCTTCTTCTTCTTCCTCTTCTACTACTACTACTATTGCTGCTGCTGCTGCTGCTGCTGCTGCTACTACTACTACTACTACTACAGTGGTACCTCGTGTTACGTACCATCCCCCTTACAAATGCTGTGGTTTACTCGCACCATTAACCCGGAAGTAGATGCCCCTTGTTGCGACCTTTGCCCCGGGATGGGAGCAGAAGTCGCGCTCCGGCGGTGCAGGAGCAGCGGGAGGCGCCATTAGAGAAAGTGCGCTTCATGTTACAAGTGGTTTCCTGTTATGAACGGACCTCCGGAATGGATTAAGTACGTAACATGAGGTACCAGTGTATATCTCTGCAAGCCTGTTTTAAAATGAAGTTTGTCCAAGGTTCATAATGTATAGTTGATTTGTCCATAGATGGAATTAACTTGACTTTTCTTAAAAAGGATTCAGTTGCCAGCAGAATGTGGCATTTCTCCATTAGCGGGAACTTGCTCCCACAGCCCTATGTTAGTTTTTAGCCCATCAAATAAGAGGTGTGTGTGTTCTAGAGGTTATTAAGGAGTGGTTTTGCAGAAATCGAGCACATTGATGTCCCTAAGATATTAAGGGGCCCATACCATTTACTTGTGGGCCTGAGTCCCACTGACTTTCAGTGGAAAGTGGGAACCTTTCCCTGACTTGTGTCCTTAGTCATTAAATAGGGAGCATTTAGTAGAGACTGTTTTGTCTGGTTCTGCCTCAGGGTTGGGGAATCTTTGGCCCTTCCAGTGTTGTTGAACTATTGGCTATGGGGCTGATGCGTGTCCAGCAACATCTGGTGGGCCACTTGTTCCCCATACATGATCTACTGGATTAAGAGAGAGATAGAGAGAATGAAAACATGATTAGTGAGATGAATATTTCTGTGAGAGAGTTTGTGAAAGAGAGCCTTGTTTACATAGTATATATTTGCTCAGCATCCCTACCTCATGAACCCAGTGCTTGGGAACAGTAATGCATAGAAAATGAATGCGTCAGTGTTACAAAATCTTAAAGTACAAATGACCTCAAATTGTTCCCCAGTGTGTCAGCTATAATTTCTATCCCAAGGTCATCCTTAAATCTTCCCTTGTTGCTCTACATTAATAATTTGCCAGGGGATAAAAAGAAGAGGCATCAGACTGGTACACACACACACACACACACACACACACACACACACTGTGAATTAAGTCCTAAGAGACTTGAGGAAAAGTCACGTGTGTTTGATACAAAATCCAGTGTGTCAAATGAATGATGACACTTCCTGTTCTCTCATTTTATCAGTTTGGAAATGATTAATTTCACAGCTTATATAATAAGAGTTAATGTAGGCCTTTGCTAGGGGATTTTGGTACTGTATTACAACATCTTTTGAATACGCAAGTATTCCCAGGCGCTTACAACTTCATTTCAAAAAAAGGAGTCTTGTAGGCATGGGAGAATAGAATTTGAAATATTTACTCTCGCTGAGAACCATTGGCTTTTCAGAGGAAGATTAAGGCATACATACAGTAAAAACAGTTAGACAGTAGATAGGCAATCCATATCTTTCCATAGAGAGAAATATGTTACAAAGCCAAGCAGTGTTTGCCTTATCCATACAAGAAAAAGTTATCTGCATTTGCCTTGTCCTTAAACTTTCTAGTCTATGCATTGGGACTCGACACCCCACTTCCACCCCCCAAAACAAACCCACACACTGGTATAGTATTTAAAAAATCCAAGAAACAAAGTCTAATTCAGCAGTGTAACCTTGGTGGTGAAACACTTGGCATATTCCCATTTTTAATGTCTGTGAAGGTATCCAAGGATGATCACGTGATCTTTCTAGTTTGAGCGTGCCTCTTTTTCTCTCTGTATTAATATCTTCTTTCCTTTCTTCCTCCTTCATTCATTCCTTCTTCCTGTTCCTGTTTCCTTCTCTTGACTTTCCTTTTACCTTTTCGGTTTTGTATATATTATGTAATTTTTTTAACATAAAATACCTCCCATACCCTAGTCATCCCCATTTGTCCTCGTTCAGCATCTTGCAGCCCCATCAGCCCTCTCTCCTTCAAGGCCGTAAGCTGTCGGAATCCAGCAGACAGAGCAAAACTCTTTGGCACGACACCTGATGTTAGACGTAGGAGGACTGCACATTCAGCAGGGGTAAGTAAGCTCATTAGTTATGAATAGGCTTATAGCTGTGGTGAAGCAAAGCTACAGAAATGATAGACTACATACTCTGCATTCATCAGAGAAAATGGGTTTGGTAGACAACAAGATGATTAATGGAATATGAAGCTTTAAACAGCTGAGGCTTTCCCCCCAATAAGCAAATGCTTATTTCCGAACACCAGATACTATCAAATTTAATAGTAAAGGCTGCCTTTCTTTGTGTACTATCTCTTTTCCCATGCACAGTGTGCAAAGTACTGCTATTATCGAATCACATGGTGATGTGGCTGATTGAACCTCTTTGTCAAATTTTAGATGAGCAGAAAAGAAAAGGAAAAAGTCCTTTCGTTGTCTAACCCACCTGGCAAAAAAAGATCACGTTCACCTGCTACCTTCAGAAGCAAATCAGCTGCTTGGTAAGTAATTGGCTGACCGTCTGTGCATCGTTTTAAGTGCTGTTTTCAGTCAGCATTTGCTATAAAAATAAAATGCACATGGAAATGGAAAGGAAGTGCAACTGTTAGAGGAGTGGCCCTACTCTGATTTTCCACTCACTCACCTCTGGATTATCAGGAAGGCCTTCTTTAACCACTTGACTCTGGAGAATATTGGAACAGACTGTGATATCATACCAGACTGGGACACTCTGTACCTGATGTAGGCAGAGGATGATCATGCATGCACATACTGAAGTGGACATACTTCCCACAGCCTGCTAAACATGGAGCTGACATCTGTATGAAAGTACAGAGAGTAAGGCATTTCACACCACATGATAGCTAAGAAAATGGCCGCTACCTGCCTTGTTTTACACTCTAGGACCATTGCACAGCTAACAAATGTTGGAAGAACCACCCTGATGTTTAATGATATAGCAGTATAGTAATCCTTTTATGGCAGTGTACAGATACTTTTACAAACAAATAAATACACACAGAGCTCAGGATCCAAAGAGTTCATTTACACATATCAGGTTGTTGTTGTTGTTGCATGTTTTGTTATGTCCAGTGGGGTTTGTAACTCCCCACCCCCACTCTGAACAGCCCATGCCATATCACAGGTTGCTCTTGACAGTAGTCTTTAGTTCCAGGTGCTTTGCCGTGAGACACTGGAAAGGCTGCTTTTTTGAAAAATGCCTCTTTGGTATGTAGAGCTACTTACAGAAGTGCTTGGTTCTGGGCCACAGGGAAGTTTCTCATACTAGAGAACTCTCTGTTAAGGCAGACTTTTGACCTTTGCAATACATAGAAGAAGATAGCAGGACACAGGTTTATACTGAGTCAGATCAGTGGTCCATCTCATTTGTTACTGTCTCCATTGATTGGCAGCTGCCTTCCAAGGTTTCAAACTCAGCTCTCTCTGGAGATGCCAATGATTGAACCTAGGACCTTTTGCATGGAAAGTCCCAGAGTTACAATAACCCATTGTTCTACATCTAGTATAGGCAATCCTGTTTCCATGGTGCCAGCATAATCTTTACTCATTGTCAAGAAAAAAGGGAAAGCTTCTCAGCATGATTGCAGTATTCTTCATGACTGCTCACAGCTAAATACTTATCTGTATTTAGTTCTGTTCTTGCTAGTCTTGAAGATAAGTTAACAGCTATTAATGTTGCCATCACTGTTCCTTTATGGCTCCAACAGGCATGCCTCTAGGTCTTTACCTTTCTTGCCTGGAACACCCAAAAAGGTGATTTCAGCACATGGATCATCCAGAATCTCTTCTGCTCAACAACGCCCTCCTTCCCCTGGCAACATCCGACCCACCAAAAATGACCGCAAAGTGGAAAATGTGAAAAAAGAAATACAGCGGGAGCCTGAGAAGACCACTGAAGAAAAGACAGACCATGCGAAAGCAACCTTCAGTCCCACAGTGGTTACAAACCTAGAAGCACTCCCTTGTAAAACAGAGACCACACAAAGTAAGACTTGACTTATTAGCATTCTAGTGTGCTCCTAACTACTCTGGCCCACCTTTCAAACAGGTAGCATTTGGGTGCCATTTTGATTCGCTAAAGCCCATGCGGGGAGTTGTGGCAGGCCTCCGAGTTTAATGATTTCAAAATGCTTCACATTCATTGTCTTTGTTGAGACTCCAAATTTTGGAGAGCCCTCAGGCAAGAAAACCCACAGTGGCCTCCTCCTTGGTGAGGGCAACCCTCGCCTTCATAGGCTACCTCCTTAGCAGTACTGTTGCTGCCATGTTATTCCCCTCCTCACCACTGTTGCCACTGTCATCTTGTTCACTCTCTCATTCATTCATCCACCCTCTGGACCTGAGGGAGCAAGCAAGTGGGGGGGGGCTGCTGCTCCCCCTCCCCACCTCCTCTCTCACAACTTCTTCTTCGTCTTCTGATTATTATTATTATTATTATTATTATTATTATTATTATTATGATTATTCTGCCACTCTGGGTAGCTTCTGCCTCTCTCTAATTTTCTCAACATCAACTAGCAGACCATGCCATGGCAATTTAAAATTTCCTCCTAGTTACACAAGTTGCATAAATGTTTCCTGGATTTTGACACCTGATAAAAAACTTTTTTGTTTAGGCAACTCTACCCAGACATGTAATTTTTATATGTGTATTTGTGCTTTTTTAGCTGTGGATTTATCTAGAGTTTGATAATTGGACTATGTGTACTGCTTTTGAAGTCTGTTTTACCACTATTTTAATGAATATTTTATGCTGTTTTTCTTAAACCACTTAGAGATGCTTTTTATTTAATTTCTTTCTTCCTTCCTTCCTTCCTTCCTTCCTTCCTTCCTTCCTTCTCTCTCTCTCTCTCTCTCCCCCTCCCCTTTAATATCACCAAGATGCTAGGATGTCCAGGTACACAGAATATGCATTGCCGAATATTCCTTTCTTACTGTTTCAGTTGCTGCTCCAGTTCTGCCCTCTGCTCCTTCAGTTGCTTCACCACCTCCTATTTGTAGCAAGCCTTCTGCGGGGACAACAGACGCAGAAGAAGCAACCAGGTTGCTTAGCGAAAAAAGAAGGCTGGCCCGGGAACAACGAGAGCGGGAAGAGCAGGAAAGAAGAGAGAGGGAAGAGACTGAAAGGTGATGATCTCAACATTTAGAAGAGATGTAGAAGATGCCCTTTTAGCACAGCTTAACATTTCTTTGCATGAGTCATAGCCCCCCAAATCACAATGTTGAAAACCAGATATTGCCCAGCCCTACTGTTTGCATCTACATAGTTCCACCTTATTCCAGACGTTGTGGTATATGGGTATATCACAATGTTTAGTTGGTGATATATATTGTGATGTTGAAAACCAGGTATTTCCCAGCCATAACGAGAACAGAATGCAGGGTCATATGGTGCCCCGTCTGAGGCCAAAATTTGACACCCTCCGGTCCAAAGCCACTTCCCAAAGGCGGGTAAGAGAGGCACTGGGTTTGGTCAAGCTCCTGTCTTCTTCCCTAAGTTATGCAAGTGCTAAGTAGGCTTTGGGAAGAAGGCAGGAGGATTCTAGGACCTTGTCAGAGCCCTCACAGCTCTTCCCAAAGCCCAGTGCTTAACAGGCTTTGGGAAGGAAGCAGGGAGGCACCCCCACCGCTGCGCCCTGTGCAGGGGAACCAGTCGTGTTCCCCTAAATTCGCCTCTGCAGAATGCATGAAAGGGGAGTTCTTACTTTGGTAAACCCTCACACAGTAGTCTCCCAGCTTGTGTTGCCCCCTGCACTCTGAGTTGGTACAGGCCAGTGATAAGTATGATTTGGCCCTTACTAATGGTGTCCACCCAAAGAATGAGTGACTCTGTGTTTCCAGAGAAGGAAAACTCTTCTTTTTACTTTTTGTGTTATGAACTGCTGCTGTCTGCCGCATGTTTCTTTTGGTGAATTTAGTGGTTGGGGGCACTTTAATTTAGCGTTTGTTTAGCTATTTGCTTTATGTTGCTAAGGAGCAGAATAAACTATACCGGAATAATAAAAGCAAAAATCTTATTCCCCTCCCCTGCTGTACATTCATCTGAGGCTCATTCTTGATGTTCATAGACAAAAGAAGGAGGAGCTGGCCCAGAGGATAGCGGAAGAAAGAGCTCGCCGAGAGGAGGAGGCTCAGAAACAGGAAGCAGAGAGGAAGCAGAAAGAGGCAGAACATAAGCAGGAAGAAGAGGAGCAGTTGTGCCGCCTGGCGGAAGAAAAAGAAAAGAAAGAACGAGAGGAAATGGAACACCTTCAGAAGCAGGTATTATAAATTAAAGCGGATTTTCACATTTTTATCAGGGTGTCTTGCAGAGATAGCTAAAAGATGCTTATGTGGCTTTCTGAGCTGGTGGAAACTCGAGATGAAATTAAGAAATGAAAGGAAGAGAAGACATCCTTAGCACCCTAGAGAATTCCTGGTTTAGACACACACATCATACCACCTCATGTGGCCAAACTTGACATCCCACAACACCACACTGGTCTACATTTAGGCACCCTGCATTCCTGCAAAAAAACAAAAAACAAATGTAGCCTAGCCACTTTGGACAAATAAGCACTGCCACTCTAGGGCAATACTTTAATTAGGCCAACCAAAATGTCACAAAATAGCATAGAAGTTTTTGAGTTCTCCAGAATTCTCAGATGAGATGGTAAACAAAGTGAGGGGTGGGGAAGGTGAAAAAGTTGGCTGATGTTGGAAGCCAGTTAGTCACAGTCATAAGATGGAATGTGGGAGGAGGCAGCAGACACTCAAATTAGGCTCTGCTAGGAATACAACAGGTTTCTCCTGGTTCATGCTGGGTTTCATATTTTTGCTTTAGCGGTTTTGTTGAAATAGTCTGCTTCTAGTGAGACCAAAACTAGCTTTTCCCCTGTTCCAGTTCTCCATCTTTAACTTGGAAATGTAAGGTTGGATTCAGATTTAGTAGCATTTAGAGAAGACCCATTGAAATCAGTGGGAGTAATACAAGGTTAAATCCAGACTGAGTCACATCCATATCATGCAGTACATTTCTGCTTTGAACATGCAAGGGGAAATCCCTTTTCTAAAAACTCTTTTCTGTGCCCCGCCCCGCCCCTGCAACTCCCAGTGCAAATAGCACCTTCAGAAGGAAGAATTCCTCTCAGGGTTACAGCAGGAAAGGAAAGGATTAAGCTCCCCCTTTGCACCTGCTCTGATTCCACTCATTATCAGACACTGCCCCCACAAGATGGTGCAATTTATTAAAACCTGCATGATCAGTACAAAGATGAACGTAGCATCTTGTGTAGTTTGGCCCCTAAACACAGTTTTCAATGTATCCTCCCAACATATCATCCATGTACAAAAAAAGGAGGTACTTGGTGATAAGTACAGACATCAAGAGTAACCGTGGAGGTAAGAATTATGTACTCCCAGGAAAACGAATGATCCTTTAAGCAGGAACATTGGCATTTTAATTTTTGGAGAAGCACAGGGTTGAATTTAGAACCCCACATTTTAATTTGGAAAGCACTGTGATTGAAATACAGAGAAGTAATGAGATTGCACATCCAGTGAGGTTCTTTTATGAGCAGCAGCACCTTCCCCTCCACCCCATGCGCAATTGTAAGCTGCTTATGAAATCTATTAGAAGCTGATTTCAGTATGGAAATAGAAAAGAACTATGATGCAAACACTGCTGTACTGACACAGCCTCTTGGCGCCTGCTTGTGGGATTGCAGCCACTGAACACAGAAGTGAACCCGTCAGGTTAGTTTAAAATGCAATGAGCAGATAAGCAAATGTTGGTTCGTAGATGAGTTAATCCACGTTTTCCTTTGCTGTGTTGACATTTAGAAGGAAGAAGAAGCTCGGTTACGAGAAGAGCAGATTCGGTTAGAGCGTGAAAAGCATTTCCAGAGAGAAGAACAAGAGCGCTTGGAAAGGAAGAAGGTAACAGGAAGGCACATGGGCATGTGGAACAGGATCTTGTGTGTGGCTGGAACCTTCCCATTAGGGCAGGTGGCCATTGGAACATCCTGCGATTTAGCCTTGTGGATGGGCGGTGCTTGAGCTTGAGGGCCAGATTTCCTTACAGAAGAAACTCCAGCCATTTTCCGGGGACCTTCCTTTACAAGAGGGGCTCTTCTGGCCCTGCACCCTCCATGCTGTGACAGTGCACAAATTATCCCTCTGATTTGGAACCCTGCACAATCAGAGTTGCAACTCACAGGGAGAACCTATACTTCTGGGGATATTTTTTTCTGTTAAGGGCCACATTCTATCAGGGATAATCTGTTGGGGGCCACATGCTGGTGGTGCGTGGGGCCAAAACCAGAAATGGGCATCCCCTTCTTTGTCTCCTTCCTTCCTTCCTTCCTTCCTTCCTTCCTTCCTTCCTTCCTTCCTTCCACCCCATTTTCCCTCTATCGCCCTATGTCCCCCTCTATGCTTCCCACATTAAACTAGGCCAAAACCCACAGGTGGCCCTCAGGCCACAGTTTTTCCATCCCTGGTCTATGCATATACAAAGAGGCCTTTCTTCTTATCTGTTAGTCCAAACATGTAGACCATGGGTAGGCAAACTAAGGCCCAGGGGCCGGATGCGGCCCAATCGCCTTCTCAATCCTGCCCGTCGACAATCTGGGAATCAGTGTGTTTCTACATGAGTAGAATGTGTCCTTTTATTTAAAATGCATCTCTGGGTTATTTGTGGGGCATAGGAATTCGTTCACCCCGACCCAAAACAATATAGTCCGGCCCCCCACAAGGTCTGCGGGACAGTGGAGTGGCCCACTGCTGAAAAAGTTTGCTGACCCCTAATGTAGACAGTGTGGCAACAGGGGTGGCCTCTTCCATTCCACCTATTCGTATGGAGGGAAACCCCCCAAACAAGCTTTGCAGTGAGTGCTGTGAATGTGCTTTGAACTCTCTGCTAATAGTGTGATGGTGCCTGTTAAAAAGAAACTGGATCCAATCTGTCATTGCCACCTCCCCCTTCCATCCTGCCTGTTGGAGAATAAGTTTCTTGAGAATGTTTCTGTCTCAGGGGGACTGGGAAATGGCAGAGGAGGACATGGTAGCAAGGGGGACTGCAGCATGAGAGGAGGGAACCAGGAGAAGGAGCATGCAAGGAGGCAGCTTGTTCACCACCTCCCTCCCACTGCCGCCATCTCCCCAGTAGGGAATGGGTGGTGCTGTGGTCTAAACCACTGAGCCTCTTGGTCTTGCTGATCGGAAGGTCAGTGGTTTGAATCCGCACAACGGGGTGAGCTCCCGTTGCTCTGTCCTGGCTCCTGCCAACCTAGCAGTTCAAAAGCACACCAGTGCAAGTAGATATATAGGTACCACTGCGGTGGGAAGGTAAATGGCATTTCTGCGCGCTCTGGCTTCTGTCATGGTGTTGCGCCAGAAGCAGTTTAGTCCTGCTGGCCACATGACCCAGAAAGCTGTCTGTGGACAAACGCCGGCTCCATTGGCCTGAAGCGAGATGAGCACCGCACCTTTGACTGGACTTAACCATCCAGGGGTCCTTTACCTTTACCTGTACCTTCTTATCCTGCTGCTGGGTTCTTGAAATAGAAACAGCCCATTTCAGGAAATCAGTGTCAGGACACTTAATTCCACAACAATAGGAAGAAAGAGAAGTGGCAACATTGGAGTGTCTGTAGTAAGTACCAGTTTCCGATTCAGTACTATGAACCAGTAGCCCTCCAGATGCTGCTGGAACTCCCACTCCCATCAGCCCCAGCCAGTTTTTCCAGTTGTCTTGGTTGATGGGAACTGTAGTTCACCAGCATTTGAAGGGTCATTGGTTCCCCATATCTGGTATAGGAACACATACATTAAAAAAGAGAGTTCACAATGTGTTCACAACACGTAGTTAAGGACTAACCACAGTAAAGGGTATTTTTATTTTCTTTGCAGCGTCTTGAGGAAATTATGAAAAGAACTAGGAGAACAGAAGCTGCAGAGAAGGTAGATACATCATTTCATCCTCTCTTGGTAGAAAGCATTGCTACCTTCATAAATAGATACATTTTCTGTCAGTGGAGCTTCTAACTTTTTTATTTTAAAAAAATATTTATTTTACAGAAATCAAATGAGCAGCAAAATGGGGAGATAGCAAAGGAAACAGGTATTACTTTTTTGATCCGCATCTACTTTCATTCTGAAATTATTATTATTCACAGCATGACTTGAGTAGGAGAGAATTTTAAAAGCTGGCAATCCAAATATATTTAATGAAAAGTCAATGATGAATCAAAGCACATGATAGTCTGCTACAAACATAATTATCAGTGTGCAATTAAATATATAATTAGGAATACAAGCTTTTATTAGTTTAATTGCCAGATTAATCAACCAAAGCTTTAAATAATTAGTCATTTGGGGGTCAGTTTTAATCAGTATGGGCAAAATATTGTTCTTTCATCAGTCTTTCCATCTGCACATGACCTATGGCCATGGCAGGGTCACTGATTTCAAGTGTAATTATGCTACTGTCACAAATTACTTCTATTTGCATTTTGGGAAATATGAAATTGGAAGAAGGGCATAAATTATCCGTTATGATTTCTAAACAAAAGAGGTGCAAAAGGAGAGGTTTCATGCTAGATTGTTTTGTAAAGCCATGATGTTGTTACTAATTGGATATTAGAGGTTTTCCTAATGCTAAGAGGGAAACCATTTGCAGAGCTTAATTGGACACAGAACCCTCTATTTCTGTCTTTGCTTTAAGCCTGGAGCATATGATGTGCTAAGAAAACCTTTCCCAACCAGGAACTCTCCATATGTTTTGGTCTCCCAACTCCCATCAACCCCAACCAGCCATTGGTCAGGAGTGATGGGAGCCTGGAGTCAAAAACATCTGGAAGGCACCGGGTTTCAGAAGGATGTGCTATGGAATTAACACAGGAAAAACTGCCGTACACCAAGTAAGTCTGTTGGTGCAACAAAGGGTGATCCAGATGAGCAGCTTGTATCTCAAACAGGTTATTCAGATCTAATTTTTCTGTGCGCATGTTTAGCACATTAGCTTCCTCCTGTTCATGTCTGTTCTGTCATAGATAGTCATAGTCATTTTGTGGCTTGTCATCCACATCAGTAGGAAGAACTTCATGAGTTGTTTCTGGAGGAGTTTTCATCCCTCCTCATAATTGTTCCTCCCCTGTTCTCTGCTGCTTTTTCTGTTCTGAGCATGTACATGGATTGAAGTAAATGCACCCTTTTCTGTCAAAAGTGATGTGGAAAACTTTCCCCCCTTTCTCTAGCTGTGAGCACTCCATTAAGCCCTGCAATGGGTTCTCAGGTTCAGTGTGTGCCAGAATCTCCGCGCAACGGGGAATTGCTCACCCATACCCACGTGCTAATTTCTCATCAGCCCACAGTCAACCTTGACAGGTGAGAGACCTGAACTAAGATGTCTCTAGCAATACCTGATGTTTCTTCTTACTGATATGAAAGCATATTATTTTCCCTTGTGGGGTGTCTGCATCAAGAAAGTTTTCATTACCTGCTCAACACAACCAAACACCTTCACGCCCCCCCCCCCAGCAATCAAATACTGTACACTGTATTCGGTGTCTGTCAAATGTTCCTACATTAAATATTGTAGTTCTTATCAAACCACTTAAAAGCACAGCTTGCTGCTTGGTAGCTAAGAGCATACCCTTTAAATTTTAATGAGAAATTTTCTCCTCCTATCTGCACTATACCATTATTGAAAAAGAGGTTGCTGTAGAAAATACATTGCTAGATTCCTGCTTTTCATTGTACAGGAAAGAATGCTAGTTCTCTTACATGAGTGTCAGTCAGCATGTCTCTGAGTTTTTTTTTTAAAGCTTTTTTTGTAACTAGAATCAAAGCAAAAGTATCCTTTGTGTATTCAAAGATTTCTTTGCACTTCCTGGGCGGGGGGGGGGGGCACAGTTAGCAGTGGCACAGCTATCTAGCTTCTCACAGAGTCACACTTTTCACACATAGGCTTGGAGGAAGCTTGTTTCCCACTCTTCAGAATAAGCAATAGAGAACCTTGTGCTTGGGCATGCCCCTTCTCCTCTCCTCATCTTTCATGCTCACGAGGAGGCAGTCAGAAACTTCCACTTTTCATTTTAAACTAATTACCATTCCTTATGATAACCAAATCATCACCTGCGTATCCATGAACAACAAAGCAACAAGGATGGCTAACCTGAACAGCACTGCTTATTGTGCCAGAGCAGGAAAGGTTCCTTAAGGCAAAATAAAAACAGCTACTCCACCCTTAACACTGTACAAAGCTCATTAAAAGTGAAATATGTTCAGTATTTAAAGGGAAAACTGTATCCGCCAATGTTTAATTCTGCTTCAAATTAATTAGCAAGTACCACCTGGCTGTCAATATTTATCATTGTGTATATCGGTTATCTGTCTCTTTAGATTGAATGTTTTATCTGCAAATTGTGTAAGCTCTAGAGAGGTGTATATTGGCAGAAAGGCAGGGAGGCTGCTAGGAGACTAAAACAAGAACATCCGATGCATCCAATTTGCATAAATAATAATGAATTGTTAAATCAGAGGGACACTTTCTTGATGCTCATGGGTTATAAGTGCTGAAAATTTGTTATTGGCAACTATTTTGACATGGCCAACAGTATTTGCATTGTAACTCATTTTGCACCATTGTTGCCTGGCAAATTCTGTGTGCATAAATGTTAAGAAGAGCCTGCCCCTCCAGTGACCCATCTAGTCCAGCATCCTGTTCTCACAGTGGCCAACCAGATGCCTGGGAAAGCATGCGAGCTGGGCAGGAACACAAAAGTACTCTGCTCACCCGCATTTCCCAGAAACTGGTATTCAGAAAATGCTTCTGACCCCTGCTTCGAACAATGAAAGTAGGACATAGCCATTGTGACTATTAGCCATTGATAGCCTTATCCTCCATGAATTTGTTTAATCTTCTTTTTAAAGTTGATGTAATCCAACAGATGGAGCTATATACTGAAGCAGACCATTTGATGCATCTAAACCATTTCTGTCTATTCCCATGGCTAATGATTCTGTAGGACCTCTAGCAGAGGACTTTCCCAGCATGGCTGCCTGAGATCTTTTTAACTAGAAAGATTAAAGACTGAAGTGTCAACCTCCTATTTTTGCAAACCATGTGCTCTTTCACTGGGCTGCGAGTTTACATTAACAGAAGCTAGTCTAGCGTCAGGCAAATGCTTCGTATTGCCAGTGCATGAAAAACAAAGACAGCACTGTAAATTCATATAAGAGAGTTTCAGTTGTTTTCATAGAATTGTAGAGTTGGAAGGGTCCCTGAGGATCATGTAGTCCAACCCCCTGCAATGCAGCAATATGCAGCTGCCCCATACAGGGATCGAACCTGTAACCTTGGCATTATCAGCACCACCTTCTAACCATCCGAGCGATTATATTCTTGTCACTGCTGTGGAGCTTGTGTTGATTCCAGTGAAATCAGTGTTTTAACAGTGTAGCAATTGTTTCATATTATATTTAATGGAACAATGTTACTGAAGTGGCTGGGGAAACCCAGCCAGTTGGGCAGGGTATAAATAAATTATTATTATTATTATTATTATTATTATTACTACTACTACTACTACTACTACTACTTTAATTATTATTATTACATAGATGTGATGCAATTGTTTGACTCTGAAAATGAAACTGCATGATATGCAGTCAGTTACACCGAGTTAGTACTGACTTCTTTATACAGTGGTACCTCGGTTTACAAACTTAATCCGTTCCGGAAGTCCATTCTTTTTTTTTTCCCGGAAGTCCATTCTTAAATCAAAGCCGTTCTTAAACTGAGGTGCGCTTTCCCTAATGAGGCCTCACGCCACCGGTGCCCTTCCACCATTTGGCTTCCATTCGTAGACTGAGGTAAAGTTTGCTAACCGGAACACTACTTCAGGTTTTGTGGAGTTCGTATACCAAATAGTTCGTAAACAGGGCTGTTCTTAAACCGGGGTACCACTGTATAATACTATTTCTACTATCATGATTATTCTTGTATTGATAAAAGCAATGTGGTCTTATACATTAAAAAATTATAAGAATCAGGATGTTAGCATGCTAGATAGTGGGAGGATTCTATCAAAAATAGGACATTGATCTTTCTACTTGTGGGAAAGGCCCTGACCCATGTGTAGCACCGCTGCTTTTTCTTAGAGGAGAAACAGACATTCAAAGGAAAACATTTGGCTTACCTCTTTAATGGAAATCAACGCAGCTGAAAAGCACTTAACCTTTTGTGACCTAATTATTATCAGTGGTGGAAATTAATTCTTTACTACAACAAAAACGGTGCAAGTACTAAACTTCGCACACTGTGTACAGTAGTGTAGCATACAAATGTAGAAGAAAAATAATCTTAAAATGTTTTATAATCCATAAGATATTTTTATTATATTTCAGTAATCTCAACCCAGGAAAACATCCAAATGAAAATGGAGTGTCTATGCAGAATGATAATTTTGAGGAGGTCATCAGCTTGCCCATGGGAACGAAACCATCCAGGCTGGATGCTATGAACAATGATGATAAAAATAGCCCTGACATTTCTTTGACTCCCATTTTGGCCTTTGAAGAGAAGGGGACCCTAGGGCCATTGCCTCAGGTAGATAACGTTCAAACACATCAAACAGCAGGTAGGTTTGTTTTAAATCTCTTGTTGATTTTCTAACGGGCATGAAGTGTGGCATCCGAGATGTTTCTAGCAAGTGTCTGGATTCAATTTTTTATTAAGTGCAAGTTCAGGACATGGAACAAATTGTATAACCTCTGCATTAAAAACATTTGTCATGTTGCAGCCCAGTTGGAAAGTTAGAAATAAGTAGGAACCTGCTGGTTCGATTCACTGGGCCAATCTAAGATTGGAATGAATTGTTCACTGCAAAGAGAAAGAGCATATACCTCATCCTTTCTCCACCCAAATGTGTGTTCTTTAAGAAACTGGCTGTTTTGATATAAGGGTGAGGCAAGATGACAAGATGCAAAGGGCAGGGTTCTTATAACTGTAGCAGAGGTACAGCAATAGAAACGTCAACCAGTGCAGCTCTTTTTACCCCTTCATGACAAGATGCACCTGTAAAATCATCCTCTGCTACTCAGCACTTCTGTTCTCTTTTGCATCTGATCACCACACGAAGCAACTAAGTCCTCGGTTAACATTTTCTGCCTATTACTTGGAACTTGAGCTTCTCTTCCATGAATGGGAGGGCTCCCTCCATTGATTGAAGGAACTCTGACCCAATGGAGGCTCTGCTAATGATCCACTGATTTCCCCCTTCAGCCTCCCACCCTGATATCTCCCACACTGTTCCAGAAAGTCCCTCAACTCTATCAAACATATTTGCAGGTGGCACAGGGTGGGTGGAAGGGAGAATTGGTAAAAATCACTTCTTCTCTCTCCTTCTGCCCACAGAAGTAGCCAGCGTGTTTGTTTGTTTTTATAATAAAAGTACTCTCTTTTGATGTTTGTTCCCTATGAAGATCTTTTTCTCTCTGCTAATTTGCTCTTCATTGGCTTCTTTTCTTCTAGAAGTTGTCTGATCTCTGCTTACAAATTACCAAAGGTGGCATAAAAGTCTCTGCAGCCAGTGGAGTTCCTTCCATGCTATGAAGGAGTGTGGTAGTTTTTGCACTCTCGAGTTTTCTAAAGATTTCTTGGACACAGGTTTTTTTGGGGGTTTTTTTAAGGCCATAGTAAAACCAGCAGAAGAATTTATTGGGAATAGACTTGGATTACCTTTCTATCAAATAGATCTCACCACTAGCAAAAATCATGTTTCATGTGCATAAATTGCTTATATCCAGCAAGTTCCTTTGGTTAGCATAACAGATATTTTCTGCATTCTTGAAGACAAAAGCTTCACTGGATTCTAACAATAACGGGCTGATTGGGGTAATGGACTTGTTTTCTGTTGTTTTTGAAGATGGGTATTTGGTTTTAAAAGGTATGTAAAATCAGCAAAGTATCTTTTACATTTTACGGATTGAATACTTGAAAAGTAAATGCCTCACTGCTCTACAAGTAGGGCTACTGGGGTGTTTTTTTATTTAAGCCTTTTGGTTTAAATATTATTGCAGAGAACTCTTAATTATGGGGGCAACATAGAGGCTTCTGTATCAGGTTCTTGTAAATGTAACTCCTACATGGACATTCTGTATATTTAGGCATCACTACTGTCTTCTTGCATTTTCTTCTGAAAATAAAATAACTTAGCAGGTTTTAAAATGTGAAAAATCGAAAGCATTATTTTTTCATGGATGAAATGGAAAACCTGTTGTTATCCTAGATAATGTATTTATTAATTTTGTTCTGTACAAAATAAATCATAGAAAATGTGCTTAAAAACTACATTGTGAACTTGATTTTTCCTAGTTTCCCTTCTGTAAGGGAATGCAGGGGATAAAAGCAAAATCTTCGGGCATGATGTGGGTCATTCAGCCCCATACTTGGATAGTAATGGGGAGTGGAGAGCTCTCTCTAGCTGATGATGTGATTGATGCAAGATACTCCTACACACCCAGACCAGATCTTTTTCTCATGGTGCTTTGGAAATGCAGACCTGTGTGTGGTCAACAAGTACTGCAATAGAAAATAATTTGGAGGGCTCCAGTCCTTTCTTTTGAGGTTCTGGCAGGGACAGCAGGACTTGGGCTGCCTGTAGCCTGATTGACTTAGACTGGTTAGGATTATTTCAGCGTACAAGTGCTGCAGGCTACTCAGGTGAAAGTTGTATGTTCAACAGGAAGCTCTCATATCCTGTGATTCCATGTGCTGCCCCTGACATTTACCCCTTCTGATTTTGCACCTCCCACTGCTATGCCCAGACCTGTAAAAACTCTGCCTACCTTTCCATTTGGTCTTTTGCTTTTATATCAAACTTGCTATAAGTGGATATCGCTAAAGTGATACATTGCACTTTAAAGTGCTGGATGATGTGCCAGTTCAAGTCAAAAGGAGTGCTTGGTGTTAGTGTGAGATTGGGCAGTTAGTGTGTAGCAGGAAATCAATCTCCAAGGGGATGCTGTCATAAAGAGAAGTGATTTGCAGCTTGAATTCATGTAATTTATTGGGTGCATGCTGTGTCAAAGAAAATTATGCCAACTGTGTTGGGAATTATGTGAGACGATGCTGCTTTGTTTGGCTAGAGTGAATTGGAGTAGTAGTAGTAGTAATTGTGATATAGCAAAAACAAAATATTTTTATGTTCTCTATGCTCCCTGTATATAGCTATTATTTTTTTAAATGCCCAAAATATGTAGTTTTTGCTTCTATATAGGATATAAGTATTAAGTAAACTTCATATAAAACATGTGCACTTTTAATATTTACTTGTTGGTGCACTGGCTGCTGTTGAACAAATATAATGTGTCTATTTGGGGAGCTGAATAGAGGAAATTTCATCTTAGCTCTTTTGTGTTTGAGTTTCAGATGATGCACTTTTTGCTCTAAGTTAATACAAAACTTTAGTGTTCCTGTTTTCTGTATAGAGGGCAGTACATAGTTTTTAAACCCTTTTTATTTTTCAGCAGAAGGCTGAGAGAAAATAGCCACCAGTGTCAACCTGACTCCTGTGTGCACTGTGGAACTCCTGAACAGACAGGCTTTCCCATTCATGTCAATGGAGGGGCAGGGTGTGAATGTGCTTTCCGTTTGTGAACACATCTCTCCTCTCTGATAGATAACAGGGGAAGCCCTTATAGGCAGGAGAGCTCTGTGTTAGCTGTGTAATCCTTTGTACGTGCAAGTTAGGAAGCTATTGATGTATCGGGGCATTTGCACTTTTTAAATATATAGAGAAAATCAGTGTGCTCAGGTGTTGAATTGTAGCCATGTAGTTGGGCTACTAGTCGCATGAAATAACATAAAAGCAACAGTAGTCGAACAGTGTCACAATGCCCACCAGTTTTGATGGTTTTAAAAGGGGGTTAGACAAATGAATAGGGGACAAGGCTAAAAATGGCTACTAGCCATTGGCGTGGCTGAGTCCTACATTCAGCATATGTACCGTATTTTTCGCTCCATTGGATGCACCGGACCATAGGGCGCACCTCATTTTTAGAGGAGGAAACAAGGAAAAAAATATTTTTCTGGTTTTCCTCCTCTAAAAGCCCTGGGTGGTTTTTTTTGGCTTTTTTTAAGGATCAGCTAAAAGTTTTGCAGCTGTTTTTGCAAAGGCAAAAGGCCTTTTTTTAGGATCAGCTAAAGGTTTTGCAGCTTTTTTGCAAAGGGAAAAGCCCTGGGTTTTTTTGTTTTTTGAGGATCAGCTAAAGGTTTTGCAGCTTTTTTGCAAAGGGAAAAGCCCTGGTTTTTTGTTTTTTTTAGGATCAGCTAAAGGTTTTGCAGCTTTTTTTGCAAAGGGGGAAAAGCAAAGAGGAAAAGCCCCATTTTTATGGGGTTTAACTCACATTTCTGAAAAAATCTTAAGGAAAGGGAGCCATTTCTACTGTTTGCAGACAGATAATCTAATCCGCCAGTCACATGTCCTGGGGAAACAAACAACCTCCCTCTGCAGCACATTCAACAAAGGAGGGCGTGGCTGAAAGGGAGCAGGGACTCTTATCTCTCTCCCGATCTCTTGCTGATCAGCTGCTGAGCGGGGTCCTTTCAACACTCCCCTTTCTCTTTGTAAAATAAAAAGCACAATCTGCTTTTGGCCCCTGGGCAATTCAGCTCCAGGGACCACCATTCGCTCCATAAGACGCACAGGTATTTCCCCTTACTTTTCAGGAGGAAAAAAGTGCGTCTTATGGAGCAAAAAATACGGTATGCATCTGAATACCAGTTGCTGGGAATCACAAGTCAGGGGAGTGCTGTTGTACTAAAGTCCTGCATATATGGTTGTGCTAAGGTCCTGCAAATGGTTAGCCAATTTGAGAACAGGATGCAGGACAAGATGGGCCTTCGCTGTGATCCAGCAAGCCTCTTATTGTGTTCCTAAGCACATTCAAAAGCAGTTAATCCAAGATGACATTGACTTAAATCCAAGGGTTCTTTTCCTCCAATAAGAAGGACTTCTTCTGTAGGAGGATCCAACCCAATTATTCTCAAATGTTACCGCAATGAATATTACAAGAACACAGGAACTGAGGGAAAGAGTTCATTTCTTTTGACATGGCTTCTCCTAAAGCACAATAGTGGTCTCTGTTTATAGGATATCAAAATAGTAAATTAAACATTTTATGATTTGTTATTTGGGCAGTGTAAAATTTACCTGGCCTTAATCAAGAGTGCCGTCATTCATAACATGGTATCATAAATACCCTTGCCATCTGAATTGCAGCCATAATTCAACTTAACATCCATTTTCTGTTAAAAGTAGCACTCATGGGAACTTTTTAGAGGAAAATATTCCAACATGGGTTTCAATTTTACTGCTCAAAAGTTTTTCCAAATTACCGGTACTGCAAATTTGTTCTGACATCCATAGGTGTGTTCTATTCCAAAATGATCAAGGGATAAGTGTCAGGGACCCTGCATAACAACTTTTTGAAGTGTTTGAATTAGGGCAAGTGTTTTGATGGGCAGCAGAAAGAGAATTGCAAATGGAGATAAATGGATGATACTTGTGTTTCTCACTTTAGGACGTATCAAAGTGAATGCCGGTGAAGTCCTACTCATTTGCTAGTGAGGCAGTTATAAAAACTAGTGATCCAGGATTGTCTAGAATGGTTCCTGCCAGGTATTTTGGTGTGTGTGTATGGGGATGCAGTGAATTTGGATGACATGGGGTATCTACAGCTTTCCTAGAATTTGTAGAATGTGCCAACAAATTCAGCCAGTGTGGTGTAGTGGTTAAGAGCGGTAGACTCGTAATCTGGGGAACCGGGTTCGTGTCTACACTCCTCCACATGCAGCTGCTGGGTGACCTTGGGCTAGTCACACTTCTTTGAAGTCTCTCAGCCCCACCCACCTCACAGAGTGTTTGTTGTGGGGGAGGAAGGGAAAGGAGAATGTTGGCCACTTTGAGACTCCTCCGGGTAGTGATAAAGCGGGATATCAAATCCAAACTCTTCTTCTTCTCTTCTTCATGCTTTGGATAATGTGCTAAAATCCTAATGCTGAAAACTGAGGTCTCAAAAGCTATAAAGTGTTCCACCACAACATATCCTTAGGCAATGAAAGAACTGATTGGTCATTCATGTATAAACATAGGCTTACTGGGTAGCATTATATAATGGTACCAGCTAGCATGATACATACTTTTCACACACATTTCTTTCTCAAAATGTAGATTTTAATAAAAGATTATAAAATTTCACTTGAAAAGCTAAGATTTTATTATTTACAACTGGACATCTGGAAGGGGTGAAATTAGGGTTCAGGTATTCTGAAATGGGAGACTGCCATCAACTTGCAGATGAGTTTAAGGCCATCAGAGACACCTAGGCAGCATGAAGGTATTTGCCTCGTGAAATGGATTGCATGCTGCCAGAGCTGAACCTAGAGCAAGATTGATTAGTCTACCAGTATAGGGTCTCACAGTTCATGAATGCCTCAACAAGGACAATGCAGTGCTACAGTCTGTACATCTAAGGATAGTGAAAGTATCCTCAGGCCTGGCCCACGCATGCACATCCATGTATCAAATAATGAGCTGCATTGTATGAATCAGTCATTGTGGATCAAACAGCACTAACAGACCTTTTATAAAACTTCAAGGAAAATGCTTTTTAGTAGAATCTGCCCACACATCCTACTGTGAGTCATCAAGCGTTGAATAATGGAGCAGTAATACATTACTGTGTAAACTGGTCCCTAATTTCCACCCATATGGAAGTTAAAAGTCCTATTGCGCATGTACTTGCTGTGGATTTGCCCACAGCCATAGTGTGAAGCTGAGACACCCACATTATGAGTCAGCTCCCTATACAGAGGCAACAAGCTAGCCACACAGAGCGACATCACCTAGAGCAAAACACATAGGGTGGAACAAGGCTTCAGGTGTCCATATGTCTGACAGCAATACTGAGAAGCTCCTGTGTTTCTGCAGTTTGTTGACGGACTTGGTCAAGGTGCTTCTTCAGTTGGCTCCGGTTGAATGCTGATGAAAACTCTGCATCTAAAAAATAGGGAAGCAACAACTCAACTTCTAGACCTGCACAACTCATCATATGTGAACATCTTGCCCTGGTCCACAACTTTACAAAACATTGGAGAGAGGGTTTGTTCTGCTGGCTTGCATTCAACTTGGATCTACAAAAATCTGACATTCATATCAAACTCAAATTGACAAACTTTGAGAACAGGAGTGATCTATTACTCACACCTAATATATTCCTTGTTGTTTTATTACTTCCCAAGAGCAAGTTAAGATGCATCCTTTGATCCTTTACTTGTTCAACAATGTCTCCTGAGAATCTTGCCTCCTGCTTTCTTTTCTAGGGGTATTTCCCCACTTTCATACACAGAGTGTGATGATAATCTAAGCCATTTATCCAACATTTATGCATGGTAGTTATTTTGCATTCCATGTTAACGGATACATTTTTAAAAAAGCAAGTCAGGTTTGTTTGGTGCTGGAAGGGGCATGTATAACTACTCTTCCACTGTGATTTTTTAAAAACGCCAAAAAAGAAGAAGACTGCTCCCCACTTTTTTATGAGAACCGTAAATAGCTGTTTCCAGGATTCATATATGCGATTATGAGGACAGATTCAGTTCCAGTAGGAAGCTTGTAATGAATACTGCAAATGAGCCTGTATAAAGTTCTGATTGCATTCTCAGTGAAATGAGAGTCAATTAACTTTCCACCAGACCTTTTATAAAGGAGGACTTTGGTTTTCATTACCAGAAGCAGGCAGGACTCAGCTGTGCATTATAACTGTGGTGCTTCTGGTAAGTACTGATGAGCGTAGCTGTTATGCCGTTGCATAGGAATCCCATGGGATGTTATGTGGTGAGTGATACAGTAGTCCATACCTTTCTGTAATATGCAGAGTGTGGATATGCCCAGATGCTGAAAGCGATTCTCTTGGTGAATAAGATACTTGATGAGGTATTGCTGTACCTTGCTCATATGAGATTTCAACAAAGACACCACCTCTTCTGTACAATTAATTTGGAGACGGGAATAATTACAAAACTGAATGCACAAGGCAACATTTTACACACTTAACCTGGGAGTAAGTCACTGAACAAAGTGGGATTTCTTCTGAGTAAACATGCACTGTAAAATGTTGATACCCCCTTACATTGCTGATGCACTACTTGGTTTTCTTGTTACTAATTTTTTGGGTGAATGACAAATTATAAATTGGTATTCATAGTGTGGTAATGCTTATGATAATTTTATGGTGGGAAATGTATGCTTGGGCAGATGTTTAGTGTGATCACTTTTATTGTTTTTTTAATATATTTGTTTACTATGTAATTTGCCTTGAGACCTTAATAAACAAAGATGTTATAATGCTAATTAATAATATTCAGAATTCATATATACCAATCATGAACGCCAGTATGGTATGGAGAATAGAGCCTTAAACTTCAGGTTTGGTTCCTCAAGTTGAAGTTTGTAAATCAGAATAATAAGATTTCTTGTTTATTTTGGCCACTATAATAATATACACTGTGATGATTCTGAATCTAACACTTATAACAGCTGCTATTTTTAAATGTTATATTGTGCATTCAACAGAAACATCATGTTGTGTTATCATTGATTATTCAAATTAAGCATGACTTCATATGGTGCACAGTGATGTACAAATATTTTAGCAGCTTTGTGCAGTGTTGCTATCTTCAACAGGGAAATGTAATACTGAGAAAAGGATGCACACAAGCAAGACAGAAGCTCATGCCATGAACTCAACATGTATTCTTTACACACAAAGGAGTCTGCTGGTGTGGGACAACTGATAGATGCAGCTGCCACTTAGTCCAGAAAAAACCTCTTAGGGAGTCCTATTGTAGCCCAGGCAACTCTCTGAAAACTATCCTAGAATTAGCAGGATTGGAAAATTAAAAAGTTTTGTCAAATTTGACCAGTATAGTGTTCTCCCCTGCTATTCAACCTGTTTGGGCCCATGGGACTTCTGTTGTTGTCACCTGAGTGATATCAGGCGTGCTGGAAATGCAAACATCAGATCCTTTCCATTGATACGTACTGTGCTGTAGGAGGTGTTTGAGCACAAAGGCAGCGTGGAAAGAAGACTCTGTTTGTTCCACTTGGCCAGCCAGTGTCACCAGACTGCATACCACTGAGTCATCCACCAATTCCAGCATGCGCACTGTGGCTCCCTCTGGTGGTAGAAGAGCAGAGTAAAAGACTAAATCAGCACAGTTGAAATAAAAGAAGACAAATGAACAGGCCTAGGGCCAAGGCTGAAAAGACACAAGCAGAGCTTTTGGGAGGCCAGTAAAATGGATTTCAGAAGACTGAAATACATACATAGAGAGTGGGGGGGGGGAGAGATCAAAATGTTCAGAAGCAGGTATAGGTGGGAAGATTCCTTAGGGAGGGTTTCACCGATGGGAAATTTGATGAGAAGGTGTCCACATAGAGAATAGATATGAAACCAATCTCCACTTCTCTGCTGCTCTGCTACCTCCCTTTCCATAAATTCAGCTAGTAGGTGGGACTTTGACCTCAGCATTGCACACCACACCAGCCCCACCCTCTGAAAGGGGGAGCCTGCTGCATACAGCTGCATAATTGTAGACTCTCCTTTTCAAACGTTGCTGTGGCCACTCTGGGTGAGAACAGCAGTGTGCGCAAAGCAGCAGGGCCAACAAGTGCAGCCCTCCTTCCTCAATCTGCATTCACTGATCGTATGGGAAGGATCACGTAAACACCTAGAGGGCACCATGTTTGCCTCCGCTGGTCTAGAAGCACTAGAGAAATTACTAGCAATGCCAACAGTATGTTACTGACACTACTCTTGAGTTGGGATTAAAATCACTTGTCTGCTGTGTTTCACTCCTATTAGCAGCTCTGGTAGCTATGCAGCCAGTGGGATAGCATAGAACTGACTGTGGGAATCTGTTGGTTTTTACGACTGCCCTTTGGTTCCCTCTGTGCCCCAAAATTGTAAGGCTTCTGCAACCCTATTCACACTGACTTTTGCGTAGGTAAAGGCTACAGGACTTCCTTCTGAGCAAACATGAATAACACTGTGCTGTAAAGTTGGCAGCAGCAATGGAAATCATTGAGTACAAAATGTGTGTGCTCTCAACCCACCCACTCAGCACTCTGAATGCCCCCTTACCATGTTTCATCAGGTCAACAAGACAAGACATCACACAGTGAAGAGATTCCTCTTCTAGAAAGTCTACACTCTGGACAGCTTGAAAAAGTCCTTCAATGCATGGACTGTCTATGACTCTCTGCAAATAACAAAAGTAGATGTTGTTACACTCATTCTGAAAATTGTGGTCCCCACCCCCCATTATAGATGTCAAGCTCTTAGTTTGCCTAGGGCCTTCAGGGCTGTGCCTATTCAGCTGTTAAGCCCAAAAATGTGTGCAACAAAGGCATCTGTGGGGATTTAATCTATGCAAATCCATGCTCTATTAAATGCCCTAGTTATGCATCATGACGCACTGAGACTGTCCCACCAGGAGGGTTCAAATTACACGGATGTGCTTGAAATTAATGAATACAGAGTAAGTCTGCAATGATATGTGTTACAATAGCCTTCATTTCACAAGAAGCCATCAAGTGTGTGATAAGGCAACCTGGGAGATGGTATGAGGAGCCAAGAATGTAAGGCATATTTCCTGCAGACATTTATCCATACACAGTGGGTTTCTACTTTCTTGAGCAATCATCATGTAAGGCCCTTCTTCGTGTGCCTCCTCCATGAGAGGTCTGGAGGATGGCAACATGAGAATGGGCCTTTTCTGCAGTGGCTCCCTGTTTGTGGAATGCTCTCCCCAGGGAGGCTTGCCTGGTGCCTTCATTATATATCTTTAGGTGCCAGGCAAAACTGTTTCTCTATAACCAGGCCTTTGGTTGATTGAGCATTCTATGGCCTTTTAAATGTGTTTGTGGGAAGGGGTGTTATTGGTTGGTTTTTGGTTTTGTTTTATTATGTATTTTGTGTTCTCATTTTGTATTTTTATGTTGTGAGCTGCCCTGTGGTCTTCAAATGAAGAACAGTATACAAATTTAATGGAGGAGGAGGAACCTAGTTGAAAAAGCATGTACAGTACACAAACAAAGCCAAATTTCCAAAAAGCCTACAGTGAAGGCATAAAAGTCACAACTTGCTGCTTTTTATTTGTTGGTAAGATCTTCCTCGTGTACTTTTTGAAACACACGGTCATTTACTCCCTTGAATGAGAATGAAGCAAAGATGATGTTTCATCTTAATATCACTTAGTAAGAGAAACAGTGAAGTGAAGCCTTCAGAACAATGTGTAATCCTGAAAGGGAAACTTGGCACTCACCTGTATGTTTCTGGAAAGGCTGAGATTTTTAATAAAGCAGGCAGCGTGACCTACAATCACTGGGTCCATTTTCCAGGTGAGCAGCAGCTTCCCTATTGCCTGCAGCACTTCATCACACATCAGTGCATCCTGCAAAGGGAAAGGTAGCCAGTGAGTTGCTGAAAATGAAGGCAGCAGAAGAGACATGGTTCTACCATACCACTGTGAATGGGACTAGAAATGGGTGGTTGAGATATAGATATATAGATATATATCACTTGATTGTTAATAAAACTTCAAAGTGGGTAAAAAAGGATAAAAACAATAAAATTATCAGTTAAAAAACCCAATTAAAACAAGTATTTAAAACATTTTTTTTAAAAATTAAAAATCAGCAATAAATTAAAACCAGAAAACACATGCCAATATTCTGCATGTCCAGACAGACCTTTTGAAACAAACATGCTTCTTTTTTTTAGCAGGCACCAAAAAGAGTAGAGTGAATAAATTAATAAGGAATCAAAGAGATATGCTTTAAGTTTTTAAAACTCTTTACATTTAGGATGAACTGCAACATTGTAATTTGGGAGCTACAAAGCTGGGATGGAGAATTATGAAAAGCTCCACAGATTGTTGTCTCTTCGTGTTTCAGTCCCAACTCACAGCAGCAATGCAGAGAAATCAAGCCTCCACTACCTTCAAACCACATCAGACGATAGTGAAATGTTTGTGTGCATCCAATGACACATGCAGGATTTGACTTTCCTGTTCCACCACAAACCTCCCATGTTACAACCTCCATTTGTTTTATTGATGCCTGTGTCTCACCATCTTGAGACTCGTATGTCACTCCCACATCCGAATGCAGATGGCCTTGCTTGCATTTTTGCAGGCAAGTTTATATTATGAAGATGTGGGGCTTTTCCGTTTGTTAAGGAATGAAGGTGCTATGAAGTCAACCAAACCCAAAGTCACCGAAGAACAAATGATTTCTTCCTCCCTAGGAACACAGTGTAGTGTTGGTAACCACTGAAACATTAGTTCATCTTGGTTGGAAATGTTAGCTTTGTCCCACAGTTTGTTTTCCTGCTGGGGTTCCCATGGAGAGCTCCTTTTCTACTTCACTTGGAATTCAGGTCAGAGCAGAATGGGAATCCTTGAAAAGGTCTTTAAAAAAAAAACCTCCAGGCTAGAGGGCATTGAAACCAGTAGTCTGAGCAAACCAAGATGAAAAGCTGACCCAACAGAAGACAATATAAACATCTCTACTGAGGATCAATTGTTCAGGTTTCCTCTATCACACACAGAACATTTTCTCCACTGCCACAGCAGCTATACCATCCATCACAACCACAAATTGACATTTGCTACAGAATGTGAATCTCAAGAAGACAGATTAGAACCCAGTATGATTATAATCAGAATTTGTTCCCAGCACTCCCTTTCCAAACTTATTTCTGGATAGGCACATCACCCCACACTTTCAAATGCATGCTGAAGCCTTTTCAGAATGAATTTTGAATTACTGTCTACTGATCACCTGGCCGTGTCAAACTGTCATTTTAAATGTGTTACCTTTGATGAAACTTTTGTCCACTGTCATCTTTCAAGGTTGAGCTGCCTCTGAACATTACGGCCATGCACATTTGGCTAAAGCTTACAAGGCAAAGGGTAATATGAAACAGAAATGTGTACCTGGTTGTTTGGTTGCTGGGATAAAATCCGGAGGAGAATGATGGAATTGTGCTGAGTGTCTTTCTTGTTAGATGCCAGGAGAGGGAGCAGGTGGGATGGGATCTGCATAGCAAGGATGCTGGTCTGACCACTCTCTGTTTGGAAAACGAGAAGGTTGCTCAAGGTTGTGTGCAGATCAATAGAAGCTGCTTTGGAGAAAAGGATTTATGAGAGAAAGGGGCCTCCTCTAGACTGACTCAATCAAGTCAGCTGGACCTCACAGATCAGGCAATGTTATGTTATGACAGTATAGAAGTTAAACTTTTGGTTCTGATTTTAATGAAAAGTCAAAAGAAGATGAAGACCAGACTGCACAAGAGGGTTGGACCGGTGTTCTGGCCAATGGCATAAAAGAAAGGGGGAAAGATAGACTAATAGGATGTTTGAGCAATGCGAAATGTTTGTAGAAAGGCACTGCTGGCAAGAATTCTCTTCAGATTCAGGGGACTGAAATTGATAGAAAGGGCCCAGAGAGTTGTGTTTCTGTAACTTCGGTTAGGTTTGTGGTTGTTCAAAATCAGCTGCTAGGCATAAGTGTCTTGACTGAAGCCTGTAGATTAGATAACCACTGGATTAGATCACACACACACACACACACACACACACAGTGCTTTTTTAAAAAAAAATGTTTAGGGGTACTCTCATTTTCCTATTCATATTGAAATACTGCCCCTCAATGAGGCGAAACTTAGATTCACAAAATGTAAGCTTTGTGTGTGTGTGTCCATATTCTTGTCTACTTTTTCTCACAGAATTGACAGTTTAAGAATGGTAAAAGGAAGTACCGTTATATGGATTTGTAGTTATAATCCATATTAATGATCTTGCTTGTCAATTTAAAACACAGAGAGACATCTTTCATTACAAGCACATGAGCAAAAATGTCACTGGCCAGGGATATTTTTCACCAACTCCTTCAGTCTCTTTTCTCCTTTTATAGATGGTGTAAAACTTCCACATGATCTCTCCCCCACCCCCAATATCTGTGGCAGAAATGTGCCTTGAGCATTGTAAGGTATTGGTCAATCAAGTTTTACTAATCTTTATATCAGTCTGAATGCTGGATTGGTTTGCAGTCACCTTCTCTAAAAAAATGAATCCGTGTTTGTTGGTATACTTTAAAACAACAGTACTGTCATTCTCACAGCCTTTCTGAGGTAGCAGCATCTGGTAACTGAAGGGTTTATTAACTTTTTTTAAAAAAGTCACACCATCCACGTGCCTGAAACCAAAACATGGTATTAATCTTATTTAAAGGAACAAAGAGTGACTTGAGGACATTCCTTCCTAAGGCTAGACTGTACAAAACACAGGAAGGAGGGAGGGTGTTCTATTTTTGTATGTTTTAAGTGACTGCAATTTTTCATTTATTAGCATGCTAGGACTGTAGTACTTACCACTCGCGGCTAAATTCCTGAGACAGACACAAGCCTGGTTCAAAACCTAGTTGCAGAAAACAAAGAAATCAGAACACAACAGAGAAACAACTTTTGGCTGTGAAAAGGCCGCAAAGCTGACTGGTCCACAACAGCTTTGTGCAATACTCGCTAAACCTCCAAAATGTTCTGACAGGATTATGTGTCAGTGATGGGTAAAGTTAAAATGTAAGCATGTCCTCTGTGCCAATATGAGGCAAAACTAAGCCTTTAAAGCCAACTGTGACAGTGCCCCATAGATATCTGAAAGATACACCAAAAAGTGCCACTTATGGGTGCCTAATTGTACAAGGATGTGTAGCCTTTCAGAAAAAACAACTTGCTCTTGATTTAAGGTGCATACACACCATACATTTAAAACATATTTTAAACACATGACAAACCCCCCCAAAAAAGAAAAGAATAATGGAACTGTAGTTTAACAGTGCTACAAATTGAAGCTCTGTGAGGGGTAAACTACAGTGTTCAGGATACTCTGAGGGAAGTCACGTGCTTTAAATGCATGGTGTGTATGCAGCCTTAGTGAACAATCCAGTTATTTTTGCATTTGTTTGGGAAGATACGTAATTGTGAAATTTTACTCCCCACACTGCCTCACAATCTTCCCCAGGCAGAGATTAGGAAAAAAGCCCATCCCTATATTCCCATGCCATCACTGTGAGAAGGAAAATATTGAACCAAGAGATCTCACCATTATTTAAACATGGAATCCCCTCTGACCATAGGAGATTCTGAGTTTGATCTCTTAAAGATTCGTGGAAGATGCCACATCTAGCTAACTGCAGCATTTGTGTATTCTTGCGCCCCCGTGCTGAAGAAAGCATCTTTTCAGTCATTTCACTGAACACAAGATACTTGGCCTGCAGTCCTAAGCATAACTTACTTGGAAATACATCCCCCTGATATTAAAATAATATTTCTGAATAAACCAGGGGGAGCTGTTAGTAAAACAAACCTGCATAATCCACAGCTTTACCTTGTCCACAGATGAAGACAGAAGGGAAAGGAGCATCCGCAGAAGAAACCTATCACCGGTTTGGAGCATGGCTTCATGGTGCTGCGAGTTTGTGGCCATGTTGCTCAGAGCTGCACAGCTATAATACTGCAAGAAGGAGATGTGTTGTGATTTTGAGAAAGGAAAGCTTGTGGCCAAGGGTTCTTAAACTGTGGTCAAGACCTCACAGCAAATGAAAGGGACCATGACTGATGATGGCGTTCCTAGGGTGATCAAATTGCTGCTGATGAAAAATAACCAGGATCTCAGGGTTTCCCCTCCTGTCTCTGGTGACTCTGCAAACAGGAACTGGGTAATTTGCAGGTACTAGCTCTGTTGGAGGGAACGAGGTCTGAAGTCATGCTAAAGTAAACTTTCATGTTTATTTGCCATAGTAAACTTTGGGGGGTGTTGGCTGAGAGAGTATTTGCATACAGCATCTCCCTGCATTTTCTGGATTGGGACTGTAGTACATCTCCAGGAGTTTTGGGAATGTCCCAGGAAAAAAGAATATTTGTCCAACGAGACACAACTGTGATCACTACAGTCCACACAGACTGTGCTGGTCCTGCACTGGACCCTGCCAACTGTGTAAACCAGCATGTATTGAAATGACCCTTGGATTCCCTTCCAACTTTACAATCCTATGGGTCAATGAAATACTCTATTTGTCTATATGATTAGAAAATTACCATTGTGTAGAGGGTCTGGATGTCTAAGGGTCAAAAAAGGGGGACAATACTGCAATGGTGAGATGACCAGATCCCTTTTCTTAACTCACACACTTTTTTGTCCCCTTCTGCTAGGTATACTGCATAGATCCCGCTAGGCAAATGGCATTCCTTGCATTCATATAATACTCATCATGAAGCTGTTTACAATTATCAGGAGTCATAGTAAGAACAGAATAAAAATCTACACTCCAGTCATGTATTTACATGTTTGCATTTCTCTTGCACTAGCCTATTTGAAGATGAGAAAGAAGTATTTGTTCAGTTCTTGAATTTCAAACAGGTTAGTGCCTATTAATAGCTATTTCCAAATAAAAGCTAAGAACAGAACTGAGCAACTGGAATACCCCCTGGCTATTTTCTTTAACCCTATAACAAACCTGAACTATGAAGCAAGAGCACCTTTCTTCAAGCTGCAATGACCTGTTTCTTTATTTCACTAAAGAGGTTAGCAGTTAATTTCCAAGGTGCACAAACCTATGTCCCCCCCTCCAAGCAGAATTATGTGCAACACCATTGAATTACTAATTTCTGGAAGTTAAAATGTTAAAAACTACTGTCTCGTTTATCTTTTCCTGTGTCTGTAGGTTCAGTTGAGCAGCTGACCATTTCCACAGCTTTGAATGCTCAAAAACTGCTATTTTAATGTCAAGTTTACCTGTACTTCTGAGTCGGGAGACTGTAACAAAAGGGTGAGGACTGGAAGAGCACCTTGTCGAAACAATATTTGCTGAATCCGTTCTGCAAGGGAAGAGTGGGATTGCTAATGAGCTATTTTGACCAAATAAACATGCTCTTTATCATCACTGCATAGATAACAGGTTAAGAGCTAAAAACAGCATTTTTTGGGAATAAGCCGAATTGGAATCAATTGGCTTTCCTGCCGAGTAGACATGATTTAGCATTGTACTGGAAGTACAATATTTCATTTTAAAGAAAACAGTAGCTTTGGCGATAAGTTTCCGTTGCTACAAATTTCTGTGTCATTGCACTTGGCCCATTGAAATGAATCCCCTGCATCCTAATACCTGATTGTGTGAGGTTGAAAATAGCTCCCACTGCATTTTGTTGGACTCTAGGATCGTAAGATTTAGAAAGGGCCAGTAAGGGTACCACTCCTCCTGCTGCTGCGATGGCTTCATGGCTGACATCTGGTGAAACAACAGGGGGAAATAGAAATCAACAAGGTTTCTTTAGAGGAAGAAGTATCCCTGTTCCTCCAGGCACACTTTTAAGGAATAGAGAGTAAACAGCGTAAAACAGTTGCAGCATATGAGTTGGGAGTCCTGGGTGGCAGAATGAATAATGTTAAAAGTTTACCATCAGGTTTTTGTGAAGGAGTTTATTGCTATGGGTCACCTTGAAGGAAAACCTGACTTTAAAGAGTGCACCATCATTTATTAAGATTTGAACCCAGGACTCCAAGGCCAACTTTGTATTTATTGCACAATATGGCGCCAGTGACTAGGCAGTTCTTAGGCAATCCTGGAGTATTGCATTGGCTCCACTTGTGTGTCTGTGAAGCACCAAGCGTATCACCACCCAGAGCCATCCAGGTAAGCTGCAGTCAAACTGATGTCAGAAGTGTGCCTCCACAAGCTTTGCCCCACTACACTGGCCATGACTAGTTATAGCAGGGGTCAGCAAACGTTTTCAGCAGGGGGCCAGTCCACTGTCCCTCAGACCTTGTGGGGGGATGGACTATATTTTGAAAAAATATATGAACTAATTTCTATGCCCCACAAATAACCCAGAGATGCATTTTAAATAAAAGGACACATTCTACTCATGTAAAAACACCAGGCAGGCCTCACAAATAACCCAGAGATGCATTTTAAATAAAAGGACACATTCTACTCATGTAAAAACATGCTGATTCCTGGACCGTCCGCAGGCAGGATTTAGAAGGCGATTGGGCCTCATCCGGCCCCCGGGCCTTAGTTTGGGGACCCCTGAGTTATAGCATACCAATGTGAATAATCCACTCTGCTTGAAGAATTCAGCTTTTCCTGATTCAGAATTTATGTTACGATAAGCCACATCGTTACCTCCCAATCACAAGGTGTGGATGTGACATTGTCCCTGGACCTGATTATTGCACTATGCTTTGGGCATGCTCCTCACCTGTGACAGCTAGTGTCATTATGCAGGCACAAGAATTAAACTGGACCGTGGCATCGTCAGACTCAAGCAGTTCCAGAATTGGCTCAATTAGATCCATTTGGACGACATGATCCTTGGTTACTGTTTGTCAGTAAAAGCAGGAGTAAATGTTATGTTTAAAGTGCCTTTAATTCAGCTACTACTGGAGAGAGAAAAGGATTGCCATCAGCACACAATAACACTAGTCCATTTTACACCAGAATAAATGATTTTTTACCCCCTTGGTACGAGAAGTAAGCAAAACTCATCCTCTGAATGAATGCTCCCCCCCCAACCCACATTTTATCAGGGCAAACGTCCATCCTACTGATTATCATTTTTTAATATAGGAATTTATATCCTGCCCTTCAAATAAAATACCAGGGCAACTAGACAGTGGTAGTTCCTAAGATCACAGTTGATGCTGGTGGAGACTTCAGGATATGGTATCTTGGTCATTTACTCACCATTTCCTTCCAGTAAGAAATTCACAAGGGACAACGATGAAATCTGCTGAACCTCCAAGTCATTAGACTTCAACAAAGCATAGTATATTTCCAAATGCTCTCGAGGCAGCTGGATGTTCACTGCAAGAATGAGATTAAATGCTGATTGTAAAAAGCTCTCCTGGAACACTTGTCCCTTACATCTTCAAACAGTTGATGCTTTTGGAGCAACACCTAGATGGCCTACTTTGCTTTTCAAAATACCTTGTAGCCCTCCTTTCAGCTGTCTGTGCAAACTCACATGAAAACTAAACCTGTATTACTTCTTTTTATTGTCCCCTCTTCTGCCAACCTCTCCTATGAGTAAAAAGCCAGCTAGCACTCGCCCACCTCTATAAAATAATAAAATGGGAGACTAGTGACTGCAAAAGTTTTGCCACATTATCTGGACTCCAAATAAATATTCATAGAACTTGCATTAGAAGGGGCTAGACCCAATTCACACATGCTAGGGAACCAATAAGAGTGCCTTGGGCACAACTCAGCTATGTTTGTTTTGCTTCTCCAGGTTTCTACAATATATTTTTTAAAGAGTATGGAATGTATCTTACAGTTTTGATGATTTATGTTCAAGTAATAGAGAGCAGCAGACTTTTGCAAGCCAGGGTTCTCTGAAAACGCCAAGGTCCTCAGAGCCTCTAGGGAGACCTTGCCAAGTGGTGACATTTCAAAACCTTAAGAAAGATGTGATAATAACAGAGTCTGAATTGTGTCAGAAGAAGTTAAATACCTGAAGAGTCCAAATGCACAGAATTCAAAGCAACAGATAAAACACGACAGAGACAAACTTCCATGTAGAAATATTCTCTCATTTAAAATTAGCATACTAGAGCTGAACAAATGACTGCAAAAAATATTACAATAATCCCCCCATTCATTTTTGCAGTCCAAACCTCATGTGAGAAAAAAGTTGTTATATATATACCAGTTTGTGAGAGCAGTTGGGGCATTCCAAACTTGGATTTCTATTACTGTATTTAGCAAAGCAGCTTAGCCATGCTATTTCCTTGATTACCAAGGATGAAAACAAAAGATGGGAGCACTTAAGAGTTGGAAGAAGTGGACAGCATTCCATTTGATGTCTTTCTGCTTTCAAAGAATAAATTCAAATCCAATCCTCTAATACCTAATAGGTTTTTACACAGAGTATTTCAATGTTGGCTTAGGAAAGTGCTGGTGTTTGTAGCAAAAGTATGCATTAGTTAAGTCTTTTAAGAGGCCACAATATTTCTTGTTGCTTTTATGCAGGAGGCTAACAGGTCTACCCCTTGCTATGATGCCTTTTGTAGAACTGGGATTTCAAATGCTGAATGAGAGTAATTTAATCCATCAGCCTGGAACTGGGATCCACTACTTTGTCTGAATATTTGGTGCTGGTGAAATACTGGTTCCTCCATTCTCCCTTCATTGCTCATAAAAGCAGAAGCATAAACAGCTCTGTGTCATTCACTTTCTACGATCACTGAACTGCATGATCTTAAACAAAGCAACCAAGCTCAAGTAAACATCTCTCCAACTTTGGCTGCCCCACCTTCATAACAGAAACTCCTCACCTCTTTCAATGTGCTGCAGAAACTCCTGAGCAATCTCCTCTTCCTGGGTCTGAAGGGCAGGCTTGTATAGCTGCTTTGTTTTAAAGTTTTTCCGTTTCAGACAGGGGCACTCATGGATCTGACCCAAGCACTCCCGAATATCCTGCACCAGACCTGAAGACAGTGTTTTTACTGAGAGAGCCAAGTCACAAAGCAACTGGACACACTTTGTACACAGCTGACCCATGATTAACTTTCGGATCCAACAGAAAATCAGAAATGCATACTCTCAGTTTGTACTCCCACTGTTGCTCCTGTGTTCCCTGGCAGATTATGATCTAGATAACTCAAAAAATAATTATCTAGCCAAGTTGGGGGGGGGGGGGGAAGCTACTGCTGCTTTCTGTGTCCAAACTGCATGGCTGAGCAAAATCTAACTGCTGTTCTCTCTTGCGAAGCATAAGAAATACTTTTAAAACTTTAGGCTGCAGCCAGGGGTGATCACCATTCCTCTATCTTAGGAAGGAAAAAATTAGGCGGTCAAACAAAAACTGTACATTCAGAATCCACCTCTGTTCTGTAGCAGAGAAATCATGTTTTGTATGCTGAGAATAAGGTCAACTGTTTTAGAAGGCTAGTAGCAACAGCCTCTGGGATAACAAACAAAAGAATGCTTGCGTATTGTGGAGTGGCATCATAGGTGAGGGCAGCACACCTGCTGGGCTCCACCTCTACAACTGAGCTGCCAATCAGAAAAGACAAAAAGTAATAATAAACTAACAAGAAATTCCAGTTTCTACCAGACAGAAACAATAGTACTGTCTGAATTGGCCGGCCAGCCATAATGACTTTGAATACTTCACGTAGACAAAAGCAGAAGAATACACAAATGCAACCACAATCATTAACATTTAGTTTGCTATCCCTCCCACTTTGATGTCATCTGCAAATTTGATGAGCATCCCCTCAATTCCTTCATCCAAGTTGCTTATAAGGACATCACAGGAGCCAACTCCTAGGGGCAGAACCCTGCAGCACCCCACTTGCCACTTTTTTCCAGAATGATGGGGAAACATAATGGGTCTTGGTAATCACAGCATCCTTTTCCTACTACCTACGTCAAGTTGACCAGTTCGTAGTTACCGGGGGATGACACAACATTTGCCTGCCTCCAGTCTGCAGGGACCTAAACTTAACCTGTTCTCCAAGAATTCTCAAAGATTATAGACAGAGGCCTTGAGATTACATCCACAAGCTCCTTTAGCAGCCTTGGATGCAGCTCATCAGGCCCTGGAGATTTGAATTCATATAAAGTATCTTAGACTGCAAGAAGATCAAACCTATCCATTCTTAAAGAAATCAGCCCTGAGTGCTCACTGGAAGGACAGATCCTGAAGCTGAGGCTCCAATACTTTGGCCTCCTCATGAGAAGAGAAGACTCCCTGGAAAAGACCCTGATGTTGGGAAAGATTCAGGGCACAAGGAGAAGGGGACGACAGAGGACGAGATGGTTGGACAGTGTTCTCGAAGCTTCCAACATGAGTCTGACCAAACTGCGGGAGGCAGTGGAAGACAGGAGTGCCTGGTGTGCTCTGGTCTCTGGGGTCACGAGGAGTCGGACACGACTAAACAACTAAACAACAAACAAGCTGTTTCTTTACCACCTCTTTTCTTATCTTAGTCTGTCCTGACTTCTATTAAGTCAAATTTTATCCTTACTTCCTGGCCACTGCCTCCAATCATAGAATATTAGAATTGTAAAGTTGGAAGGGACCACGTGGGTCATCTAGCCCAACCCCCTGCAGTGCAGGAACCTTTTGCCCAACATTGGACTCGAACTCACAGCCCTCAGATTAAGAGTCTCATGCTCTACCGACTGAGCTATCACAATCAGTACATAAAATCCTATATAAAATAAATACAAATACCATATGGTGCAAAGATTCAATTTGTTCCAAAGGCCTGAATGCATAAATGCCCTTCAAATGGCAACAAACTGACAATACTGAGAGGGGGGGGCAGTCATTTCAACAATGGGAGGTAGTTCCACAATTGTGGTGCTATCACAGAGAAGGTCCTGCTACACATATGGGCAGCACCCATCGCCAGCATAGCAAGCAGGGATGCGCTTGATCGAAAACTTGGGTTGGGAAAGGCAGTCTGCCAAGCATTTAGACGATGAGATGCTCAGGGCTATATACACATCAAAACCTTAAATTAGGGCTGGTAACATTTGCAGGGAATAGAAAAATGATAAAAAGGCACTCTCCATCTCCACCCCCTCCTCTCATTCTCTCACTTAATCATATCCACACTCTCAAATTCAGAGCCCAATGCAAAGAGCTGATGACCTTTAAAGCTGTTCATTGTTTGGGACCACAGTATCTGAAAGATTGTCTCTATTTATTACTTTATTTTACTTGCTCCCCGGAAATGTATGATCATTTACTTCTCCCCGGAAATGTATGATCTGAAGCACTTTTCTGGACAACACAGTGGCAGCAGAATAGCCAACTTTATTTTATTCCTTTAAGGTCAGCACTACCTTGACATGCAAAACATAAGCAAATGAAGATGGTCATCTGATACATTTAGGAGTAAGTCCGCTGGATCACAGTGGGACTTACTTCTGAGTATACATACGGGTATAGCTGTGCCCTCAATGACTTGACCTAATTAATTTTTGCTTGTTAATCTGCTGGATCACAGGAATGGAACCAGTACAAAAAGTGGGGACACTGTGAGCCCTGGTTCTGCCTAGTGTTAACTATCCTGCCACAACTTTCAGTCTCCCATCCCTTATCCCAGCTATATATTCCCTCTACCTTCCATTTTTATTCTATGCATTTGTTTTAAAACTTATACTATTAATATTAGTAAATAATAATAATAATAATAATACACTACACTAACTACACTACACTATACTCAGTGCTTTTTTCCAAAAAAATGTTTAGGAGTACTATCATTTTGACTCAAGAAAATCACCATTTTATAGTTCAAATGGGGAAAAATAAATACAGTAAATGGACAAAAGTACAAAGGGTCAAAAATGTTTAGGGGACCCCTGCATCCCCCCCGAAAAAACCCACATACTATACTATACTATACTATACTATACTATACTAGAAAATTCTTTCCAGTAGCACCTTAGAGACCAACTGAGTTTGTTCTTGGTATGAGCTTGGTATCTGAAGAAGTGTGCATGCACACGAAAGCTCATACCAAGAACAAACTCAGTTGGTCTCTAAGGTGCTACTGGAAAGAATTTTCTATTTTGTTTCGACTATGGCAGACCAGCACGGCTACCCACCTGTAACTATACCATATTAAACTGTTACTAAATTGCTTATACTATCACTAAGTGATATAAAATGATAGCAGCATGAGTGAAGAGTGCCACCTATTGATATGTTCTGTCCTTAGAGTCACAAAGTATACAATACGGCTTCTTTCCCTATTAAATTTTGTAGAGACCCACAATGTACAAGTGACAGATGACAGAAGCTGCTTTATTCCTTTTGTAAATTGGGAATTTATTCCTTTATTTCTTTTGTAAATTGTTGCTTTTAAGGTATTTACAAGAGATGTGTTTTGGCTCTCTGTGAAGCCCAAAAGACAATGTGAAATGAGGGATTTGGCCAGTTTGTATGTGCCCAGGTCAGATTGTGCTGTTAATAAGGTGTCTCATGTTGAATCAGGGATACTCTAAAGTCCCAAGTCACTTTGTGGACTTAAGTGCTCATATATGGCAAAACCATGCCTGCTAGGCAAACATCCTAACCTTGAGTGGGGAAGGAACTGAGAGGTTGGGAGCATCTTTCATTTTGATGGATGGACAGGTCTAGGTTTTAATAACATTGGATCATTTCCCCAGGACACTCCATGTGAAAACGGATAGGGTCAGTTAGCCAGTTTTAAAACATGGGTTCTATGAAATCGAAATGCTAAGTAATGATGGTTGGGATTGAACTGATGATGGCTGGGAAATGCGCGTGTGTTGACCCCGAAGATAAAGAAACTCAATGGATGGCAAGGAACAAGTTGCTGTCTCTCAGTCCAACCTACATTAAATGGATGTTGTGATGCTACAACGCTATTCTAAAACAACAAGAAGAGTCTTGTGGCACCTTACACGGTAACAAATTAATTATGGCATAAATTTGTTTTAAGATGCCACAGAACTATTCATTCTTTTTGCAGCAACGGTCTCAAAAGACTGAAAAATGCCGTTCTATACTCTTCCCAAGAAAGGGCACAATAAACTAAAAAGAGAAGTGGAAAGTAGGAGGCTGTACAGTATGCTGGATTTGGACCAAGGAACGCAGCTCAATGGGTGGCGTTAAGGTAGTGGTTACACAATTTCCCTGTTAACCCTATGCGCGAACATTTTCCTAAATGAGCAACATAATGAGAACCCGAAATTATCTGCCCTTATGTTTTCCCCAAAACTATGTCGTAATCCCGCAGCTATAGCAAAACTATGAAGACTCGAGCAATCAACCCTATTTATTACCCGTGATTTGTTGCGCAGACCACGGTACCTAACAAGGGGGGGGGGAGCGCGACAGGGCGCATGCGTCTCAGCAGCCATAGGGTTTTCCCTCTCCCTGCGTCCTTCCAACGCAACGAAAGATCACGTGATGCCGAAGACTTCCTGCCAGGGCAGGTAGCGTCACTCACGCCGCCTCGGCCGCTTCTAACCGCCATCTTTCGTACGGGTAGCCGGGGACGCCAAGGTAAAGAGGTCATTTGCTGACTTCCCCTATTTCCTCTCCGCCCTCTCTCCGAGCGGAAGTGATGCCATCGTGCTATTCTAACGTCGCAGAAAGTGTTTTTTCTCTCTCTATGGTCGTTCGTTCCTCTCTGTCTCTCTCCCCCGCCAACCCCCATTTCTTTTCCTTCGCCGAGACTGGAAATGGCCGCCGAGCGGTAAAGAGCCAAACGGGAGCTGTCGCTCAGAGAAGGGTGAGCCATAGCCAACGCAGGACTTCGAATAGCCCGAGGAGGGTTGGAGCCAGAGGTTTTCCGCCTGCTCGGGTTCTTCCTCGGACGCCATGGGTGCCGCTCCCTCCAACCCCCCCCCCCCGGCCAGCTTTCGGAGCTCCGGCGCGAGAAGCCTCGTTAGCGCGCTCGGCAACCCTCCCCCGCTCCCCCCCCCCGCTTCCAGACGCCGTTATTTTTTGAAAAATTCCCTCGAGTTCTTCCCTTCGCAACCCCCCTCCCTTTTTCTAACTGAAGGCGGGGGAGGGGCTTGGTCTGCCTCACAAGGGCGGGAGGAACGGAGGGGGAAGGGAACTAGAGGCGGATCCCTTCTCCCTCACACCCTGCGCGCAGCCTCCCTTGTCCAAACAAGGGCCCGTCATCTCTCCCTGTTCCCCCCACCCCCGCCCGCCTCTTTCCCCCATGGGGTGGGGGAAGGAAACAGGTAGGCCGGAATGAGGCCGGCTGGGCGGGGCCAAAGAGCGATCCGCCTCGCCCCTCGAGAGCAGGCGGGGGGGGGCGGGGGCGTCGCTTTCTGATTAGTCTCTTCCGCGCGACGAGCAGCGCCTGATAACGTTTTGACTTGCCGCCATCTCTCGCCACCCCGACCAGTCAGTTGAAGGGCGACGAGGTGTAGCTAGGGGGAAGGAGAGTCCTTGGCAGCCTCCCGGCACAGTCGCCGCACCGAGGGCCCTAAATGGATGCCTCGAACGAACACGCATGTCGCCATGCATGTGCCCTGCCAGGCAGCTGCCCGTAACTGGCTGCGGGTCCCAGTTGAGCACCAGAACTTTGGTTGATAAAGGCGATAATTACTTCACATTTGCAGAGTAGTCAGTGGATCGTGCCGCCTTCACACAGTGCCAGGACTCTGGGCGAGTCCGCTCGATAAAACTTGCTTCCAAGTGATGCTCGAGAGTGTTTCCAGGGAGGCCTTAACTTGGAGAAAGGGGGTGTATCCTTAAGAATTTCGTTCCCAACAGATAAAAAAATGACTTATCACAGTAATTGCAGTATCTTTCAACTGCAGCAGTGTGTGGATATTGCCCCAGGCTCATGCAAATGTGTCCTCTGAGAGCAGCATCTGGAGGTAAAATTTACAGTGTGATCCAAGCCTTTTCAATTCATTTCATGTGATTGGACTTACCCAAGTCAAAGGAAGAAAATAGCTGTTAATTATGACTCTTTTCCCCATTCTCCACAGTGAACTTGGTATAATTATTATTTGGCACTTGGAAAGTTGCCTTACACCAAGTCAGCTCATTAGTCTATCTAGCTCAGTGGTGTCTTCACTGACAGGCAGCTGCGCTCTCTGGTTTCAGTCTTTCCTTACTGTATCTGGGGCATACCAATCAGCAGTTGCTCTACCACTGAGCTATAGTTCCTTGATATGGTATACTTCCTTCTCCAAGTATTAAGACCTTCAAATAACATTAAGGGAGATTGTATTGGCAAATTGTATTAGGGCTTGTACCTGTACTTTCACACAGGGAAAAAAGACTTCACTGTTAGGCTGCAACATTTTCCAAATTATGATGGCAAGGAACAGGTCACTTATACCTGAGAAGGTTTTACTTTCAGAGTGTAAATGTCAGGATTACTTGCTCTCGTTGCTGTTTTGAGCACCTTCTGTTCTGAAAGCTGGTAAGCCTAGCTCAGTGACTCACACTGAGATGGAACAGGCAGCCTACTCTGTCTGCATCAGAAGTAATTGAATGGTCAAGTCACACTTGTTAGTGGTGGTAGAATATTCTAACATGAGCAAAGGCTTATCAGAAGAAACAAGCTGGATCAGTAAATCATGCAAAATGCAGCAGGAACGCTCCTTAATGAATGGTTGTGTCATGCTTATTATTATTTTAAGCACTCTAACTGCTGTATCAAACTAGCTCACATTTATATACAGTGGTGCCTCGCAAGACGAAATTAATTCGTTCCGCAAGACTTTTCGTCTTGTGGAAATTTCGTCTTGCGAAGCACTGTTTCCCATAGGAATGCATTGAAATTTATTTAATGCGTTCCTATGGGGAAAAAGTCAGGGAGAGCTTGTTGCCGGCAGCAGCAGGGGGGGATTGGGCCTGGCTGGGCGCAGCCGGAGCCTCCTGCCGCCTGCACCGAGCAAGCGGGGACAGCGGTGAGTGAGCTCTCCCCACACCCGGCTTCCTCCCGCCGCCGCCGCTCTCCCCACCCCCAGCTTCCGCCGCCGCCGCTCTCCCCACACCCCCCACACCCGGCTTCCTCCCGCCGCCGCCGCTCACTTACCGCTCTCCGCCGCGCGGTTCTCTGCCTCCTCCTGCCGTGTCCAGCTGCCTCGGGGCGCGCGGCCCTGCTGGGCGCCGATCCGGGAGGCCACCTCCTTCTGCTGGCTTCCGGAGGCTGGGGGGCTGCTGCGAGCCGACCTGGCAAACCTCCTCCTCTTCCTGTAGCAGCAACAGCCAAGCCACGGCAGGAAGAGGAGGAGGTGGTCTGCCGGATCGGCGCCCAGCAGGGCTGCGCGCCCCGGCAGGCCACCTCCTCCTCCTGCTGGCTTCCGGAGGCTGGAAGCCAGCAGGAAGAGGAGAGTGCGTGCCGGATCAGCGCCCAGCAGGGCCGCGCGCCCCGGCAAGCCACCTCCTCTTCCTGCTGGCTTCCAAAAACAAAACATCAAGCTGAAAAATTATTGAGTATCTTATTAAGAACTACCTTGAGGGAGGACAGAAGGGAAGAAGTTTAGACCAGGGAGCAGATTTCATCAGCTCCTGACAGAACCATCAAAGTTCTACAGAACTGTTAGGCCAGCAGAACAGTGGTATATAAATGACATAAATTTATATTTCTCACAGCAAATTAGGCTACATTAAGGTTTTCTCCATTTCATATTAGGCTGAGCATCTTAAGAGTTATTGCTGTAGGTTTAATAAGTAACAGCACTGTTACTTACTAGTTAAAACTTTTTTTGAAGAGAGTCTGTACTTTCCCGTCAACAGTGTTAGTATAAATCACGTTAAAAGTGGCTAGTATCACTTGTGGATGCTGGTAAATTGTGCAGATTAGTATGTGCAGTATTTTTCTCCCATTATGGATTTGTCATAGAATTGCAGTTCTGGAAGAATTGTGAGATTTGTTCATTTGGGTTGGTTGTTACCAGATAGCATTAAAAATGTGTGGTTAATTTTAATCTGGCTTTTTTTTAAAGTTCATTTTTATTTTGCTAAATGTCTAGGCTTACATTGCTTGGTCTGAGGACACACATTGAAGCTTAAGTTAAGCAGGTCTGGTAACTAGTTAGCACCTGGATGGGAGACCACCTGATAATCCCATATATGCCACCTTGAGCTCTATGATGAAAGGAAGACAGGATTTAAATGCACTAAACAAAAAAATTCTTTAAGTATGCTGGAATACTGAAAATTACATTCATATTCAGAAAAGAGGCAGGTATTGAGGTATAAGCAACCATATATGTTGAGCATATATTTTTTGTGATTCATTGAGAGCTCTCACATGCAGAAAATGTTTTCTGTATGTGTCCCTTATACCATTGTTCAGCACTTTAGGTGGATTAGGCACTGCATTCAGAGGCAAAGAGCATTGGCACCTTCACATTAGGTTTCCTGTTGCTCCCAAGCATGTAAGGGGCTCTGTCTAAGCTCTGGCTTTTATGCCCCAGACCAAAACCTCTTTATTAATTTGTGGCACCACAATAGGGGGTGGCACTAGGATAGGTTACTGTAAGATACAAGAACGTTGTGAGACAATACTTACGGTATATATTCTTACTGAGCGATTTTTGGAAAGGCCAGTAAATTAAGTCAATGTGAACATGAACTATATTTCTGAACAACCTACGCAAACTCAGCAGGCTGTGAGACAGTGTTGCACCGAGTACCGTATATACTTGAGTATAAGCCTAGTTTTTCAGCACACTTTTTGTGCTTTAAAAGCTGCCCTCGGCTTATACTCAAGTCAACCATTCCTTAAGAAGTGTGCAAGAACGGTGGGTCTTTACTCTCCCCAGGCAGCTTGTTCCATTCCTGAACTGCTCACATAAATGCAAACTTTAGACCCCAGAAGGCAGAAAGCCTATCAGTTAAGGAAGTATTAAAACCCCACAGGTGCTCACTTTCCCTGGCTCCTGCTTAAACAGGACAGGATCCCAGCCTTCTCTGTATAACACAAGGGAACATTGCGCTGTGAGTTAAGCCACAGAGCCCTAGGGCTTGCTGATCAGAAGAATGGCGGTTCGAAACCTTGCGACGGGGTGAGCTCCACAGCAGCAAAGGAGGAAGAGGAAGGAGCAGCCCAAAGGGCTGCTTTGGGCTGCTCGTTCCTCCTCTACCATAGTGGCAAAGGTGAACCGGCTTATACTTGAGTCAATAAGCTTTCCCACATTTTTGTAGGGAAATTAGGTGCCTCGGCTTATATTTGGGTCGACTTATACTCGAGTATATACGTTAAATGCTACTCTGAGTTTGAAACAACATAATCCATCACATCAGACTGTGCTTCAGATCTTCTCTGTTTAAATACTTCAAGCATTTTTAAAAACCTGTATTAACTATGTAGTCAAATAACATGTACTTTTGTTTTTTTTTAAACAGGAATTAAACATTTGAGTGCATACCAAGAATTTTAAATCCATTTCTTGTCTAGCAGGATTGCAAGGTAAGCTAAATACTTAGCTATTTTAAATATTTTTAAGACCATTAAAATTCAAAAATATTTTAAATATTTTGTTGGAAGCCTCTCAGAGTGGCTGAGGAAACCCAGCCAGATGTGCGGGGTATAAATAAACTATTATTATTATTATTATTATTATTATTATTATTATTATATTAAATCATATAGTTTCATTTGGGGGGATGGAGACAGTTTGTTGGCATCCATCAGTCTCGAGAGACAATGTGTCTCAAGAGACAATGGAGTGCATCTCGGGGGGTGAATTCAAACCACTGGAGAATCACAGTACCTGCTGTGGCTACAGAGATTGGTACCTCGTAACTGCTCCCATCTGCATTGTTTTTGCTGCGTTAGGAGCACCAAAGTGACCTCTCTGGTGGTGCAAGCCTGGGCAGTGTCTGTGGAGGTCCTGAGCTGCCTAGATGACAACACCCCTCCCCCCCCTTTCAGCCACACTAATGTGATCTAAAGGAAAGCAGAGCAATACATGTGGCACCAGCTTGGTTGCAAGAGGAGCTGGAAGGAGGCATGCAAGATGCCATCCAATTGCCTTAGGGACTCCACTTCATATCCGGGCAGGGTTTAGTCCTTAGCTCTGGTAGTACCTCTGGTGGGGGACACATCATGCTCCTTCTGGGGTACTTTGTCTACCTTTGGTCCCCACCCTGAACTCAGTTATCACCTGTGACTCCTAAAAGTTATCTGCATGAGACACCCTGGAAATGGCTTCAACTAGCTGGGTAAACCAGGTGAAGGTAGCCGATGGGTCTCAAACCCTCAGTGAGTTAAGGACTTCCCCTGCATGTGAATTAAACATAAGGATTAAACTATTGGTGGATGCCTAACCCTTGTGTGAAGAAGCAATATGTCCAGTGTTACTGTGCTCCAGTGTGTTTTTCATAATAAGTAAAATAATGTTTTAAATAGGGACCCAGGTGGCGCTGTGGGTTAAACCACAGAGCCTAGGGCTTGCTGATCAGAAGGTCGGCGGTTCGAATCCCTGAGATGGGGTGAGCTCCCATTGCTCGGTCCCAGCTCCTGCCCACCTAGCAGTTTGAAAGCATGTCAAAGTGCAAGTAGATAAATAGGTACCGCTCCGGCGGGAAGGTAAACGGCGTTTCCGTGCACTGCTCTTGTTCACCAGAAGTGGCTTTGTCATGCTGGCCACGTGACCCAGAAGCTGTACGCCGGCTCCCTCGGCCAGTAACGCGAGATGAGCGCCGCAACCTCAGAGTCGGACACAACTGGACCTAATGGTCAGGGGTCCCTTTACCTTTACCTTTACCTAATGTTTTAAATAATGGTACTAATTTATTAAAGTGGCTGTAAACTTTTACCTTTTGGTCCTTATTTCTAGAAGTATATAACTTTTAAAATCCAATATATTCAGATCTCTAAAATTCCAAATTTCAACAATTTCAGATTTAATAATAATAATAATAATAATATTTATTATTTGTACCCCGCCCATCTGGCTGGATTTCCCCAGCCACTCTGGGCGGCTTCCAACAGAAACCAAATACAACAATATCAAACATTAAAACTTCCCTAAAAAGGGCTGCCTTCAGGTTTTTTCTGAATGTCAGGTAGTTGTTTATTTCCCTGACCTGTGATGGGAGGGCGTTCCACAGGGCGGGCGCCACTACCGAGAAGGCCCTCTGCCTGGTTCCCTGTAGTTTTGCTTCTCGCAGTGAGGGAACAGACAGAAGGCCCTCGGCGCTGGATCTCAGTGTCCGGGCTGAATGATGGGGGTGGAGACGCTCCTTCAGGTATACAGGACCGAGGCCGTTTAGGGCTTTAAAGGTCAGCACCAACACTTTGAATTGTGCTCGGAAACGTACTGGGAGCCAATGCAGATCTCTCAGGACCGGTGTTATGTGGTCTCGGCGGCCACTCCCAGTCACCAGTCTAGCTGCCGCATTTTGGATTAATTGCAGTTTCCGGGTCACCTTCAAAGGCAGCCCCACATAGAGCGCATTGCAGTAGTCCAAGCGGGAGATAACCAGAGCATGCACCACTTTGGTGAGACAGTCCGCGGGCAGGTAGGGTCTCAGCCTGCGTACCAGGTGGAGCTGGTAGACAGCTGCCCTGGATACAGAATTAACCTGCGCTTCCATGGACAGCTGTGAGTCCAAAATGACTCCCAGGCTGCGCACCTGGTCCTTCAGGGGCACAGTTACCCCATTCAGGACCAGGGAATCCTCCACACCTGCCCTCCTCCTGTCCCCCAAGAACAGTACTTCTGTCTTGTCAGGATTCAACCTCAATCTGTTAGCCGCCATCCATCCTCCAACCGCCTCCAGGCACTCACACAGGACCTTCACGGCCCTTACTGGTTCTGATTTGAAAGAGAGGTAGAGCTGGGTATCATCCGCATACTGATGAACACCCAGCCCAAACCCCCTGATGATCTCTCCCAGCGGCTTCATATAGATATTAAAAAGCATGGGGGAGAGGACAGAACCCTGAGGCACCCCACAAGTGAGAGCCCAGGGGTCTGAACACTCATCCCCACCACCACTTTCTGAACACGGCCCAGGAGGAAGGAGCGGAACCACTGTATAACAGTGCCTCCAGCTCCCAACCCCTCTAGCCGGTCCAGAAGGATGTTATGGTCGATGGTGTCAAAGGCCGCTGAGAGATCCAGCAGAACTAGGAAACAGCTCTCACCTTTGTCCCTAGCCCGCCGGAGATCATCGACCAGCGCGACCAAGGCGGTTTCAGTCCCATGGTGAGGCCTGAATCCCGATTGGAAGGGATCCAAATGGTCCGCTTCTTCCAGGCGTGCCTGGAGTTGTTCAGCAACCACCCTCTCAATCACCTTGCCCAAGAATGGTAGATTTGAGACTGGGCGATAGTTGGCCATATTGGCCGGGTCTAAAGATGTTTTTTTAAGAAGCGGTTTAATGACCGCCTCTTTCAGCGGGGCTGGGAAGGCTCCCTCACAGAGGGAAGCATTCACCACCCCGCGCAGCCCATCGCCCAGCCCCTCCCGGCTAGCTTTTATAAGCCAGGATGGGCAAGGATCAAGGAGACAGGTGGTTGGTTTCACTCGTCCAAGCAGCCTGTCCACATCCTCGGAGGTAACAGACTGAAATTGATCCCACGCAACTGGACTAGACAGGACTCTGGCACTCTCCCGCCCTGGCCCTGCTCCCACGGTGGAGTCTATCTCTTTCCGAATCTGAGCGATTTTATCTGCAAAAAACTTTGCAAACGCATTGCAGGAGATCTTGGGGTCCCTACCAGGCCCCGATGACGAAGGTGGCTCCGATAGATTCCGAACCACCTGAAAGAGTCTCCTGCTGCTATTTTCCGCAGATGCAATAGAGGCGGTGAAGAAAGTCTTCTTCGCCGTCGCTATCGCCACTTGGTAGGCTCGACGTTGAGCTCTAACCTGTGTTCGGTCGGATTCAGAATGGGTTTTCTGCCACCGGCGCTCTAGCCGTCTCAACGATTGTTTCATCGCCCTCAGCTCCGGGGAAAACCACGGGGCTGTCCGGGCTCCATGCAACCGGAGAGGGCGCTTCGGAGCCAAACAGTCAATAGCCCTGGTTAGCTCCACATTCCAGCGGGCCACCAGGGAATCGGCTGAAAGGCCATCAACATGGGATAAAGTATCCCCTACCACTCTCTGGAAACCATTTGGATCCATTAAGTGGCGGGGGCGGACCATCCGAATTGGTCCCACCTCCCTGCAGAGGGGAAGGGTTGCGGAGAAGTCCAGTTGTACCAGGAAGTGATCTGACCATGGCACTTCTTTAGTTTCACTTTTTTTTAATGTCAGATCACCAACATCCATAGAGGTGAATACCAGGTCTAAGGCATGTCCTCGGCTATGAGTTGGACCAGACTTATTCAGGGACAGCCCCATGGAGGCCATGCTTTCCACGAAGTCCCGAGCGGCCCCTTGTAAGGTCGTGTCGGCATGGATAATCTCAGTTACCATTTTTTTCAACCCAAACTTGGCATAGATTGGTAAATTGGAATGAAGATGGCTGTTTTGACTTTTATTGTCAAATAATGACTTAAAGTGTTGCCTGTGTTTAAAAGGAAAGAAAAATGGCTTGGTTGAATTGCTGAATGTATTAGGCTGCTTACTATACATTAAAACAGCCAAATTTTCAAGTATGGAGGAAATGTAGGAAAGAAAGGAAAAGAATACCTTTCTGTCTGTTCTGAGTTAGCTATTTTGTCTTTGGGTTTTTTGTTTTGTTTTTGCTTTTCATTGAATATGAGCTACTAAAATATATTAATGAGATAGCTCTTGCCTCGGCTGTCATATGCATCAATGTTCTCTGTTTATACTGTATTGCAGTACTTCAGTGATGGGGAATACACCAGGGATGACTTTGTTCATTGAAGTCTATGTTACTAGTCTGTTTTGGTTTAGCTATGTTAGTACAAAAAAATTGGTGTTTTGAGTGGCTTTCTGAGTTATGGATCAAAGGTAGATCTTTGGGGTAAAGAACAGTAGAGTAGTTAGTGACTATTTTTAGTCAATATAGACAAGGATAAATGAAAGGTTTTTTAACCTAGAAGGGAACAGCACACACACAAAATGCATAAGCATTAAATGTATTCAGTGTGAATATTGAAAGAATAGTTGACATTTTTGTTCCCTATTCCCTATAGTGCTTTCCACTGATCTTTGCCATGATGTAGAACAGAATGTTTGAGGAAATTAGTGATAATTTGAAAAATTTTTTGGAAGGGTAGGATGGGGTCTTCTTGAATTGTTTTTTTTAAAAAAAATCATTTACCACTATCCATATATGAATTGATCATTCTGAAACTAAGGCAATGTGTTTCAATTTACTATTTTCTATTTGATAGGTATAAGCTACTAGGGGGAAAATGGGTCGCTCTAACACTAGATCACATTCTTCAAGATCAAAATCCAGATCACAGTCCAGTTCAAGATCCAGATCCAGATCACACTCTAGAAAAAAGAGATACAGGTACATTCTTCCATTTATTATCTTTCTCAGTGGTTAATTTTTTTAACATTGAAAGACAGGCTTTATTATCAGCAGAAATTTGAAATGCATGCTAAGAATCACATAATAGCTTGAGTGCTGTTTTGAGAAGATTCAACTGATTTTAGAATACATTTTTGCTTTGGCAAGCTTGTAGGCTACCGTTGAGTGTGGAGTAGTTGCAGAGGATGTACAGGACTTTATGCTTATAGCAGATGAAATGTCAAGAAAAAAATGCCTATAAACAAGAGAAACCAAGGGAATAAGTTGCTCTGATTCTTTACCCTGACTCTCCCCAGCCCCCTCCAGCTCCCATCATATAAGCAGAAAGAGTAGCTATCTGCACATTTCTTTGAGGGAGGGCTTCTATATTTTATTTCATTCACAGAGAGTGCCTCCTGGCCTTAATGGAGCTACTCAGGGGCAGGGGTGTCTGGGCCATGCCACTGTACATAATATGGGTAATTCTTATTTTAGAAGAGTCATAAACTATGGCCACTAATGTTTCTATTTATCTTAGTTCTAGGTCTCGGTCTAGGACATACTCACGATCTCGCAGTAGAGATCGTGTTTATAATAGAGATTACCGCAGAGATTACAGAAATAATAGAGGAATGAGACGCCCCTATGGCTATAGAGGAAGAGGTAGAGGATATTATCCAGGAGGTGGAGGTAGATATCACCGTGGAGGTTACAGACCCGTTTGGAATAGAAGACACTCTCGAAGCCCTAGACGAGGTCGCTCACGTTCTAGAAGTCCAAAGAGAAGGTCAGTCTCTTCCCAGAGATCTCGGAGCAGGTCTCGCCGATCCTACAGATCTTCCAGGTCTCCAAGATCATCTTCATCTCGGTCTTCATCTCCATATAGCAAGTCTCCTGTATCTTCTAAAAGACGTGGGTCATCAGAAAAGCAAGCAAAGAAAACGGAGGGAGCTGCTTTACAAGACAGTCCATTAAAAAATAAATCACAAGAGGAGGAGAAAGGTGCATTTGAACATGATGCTTCTGAGGCACTAGATGATTTCAGTAAATCTGCAGCAGCTTCAGGTGATATTTGGCCTGGCCTTTCAGCATATGATAACAGTCCAAGGTCTCCCCATAGTCCTTCTGTTGCTTCCCCACCTAGTCAGAGTTCCTCATGCTCTGACGCCCACTTACTCAGCACAGTCCATTCAGCAAAAAACACACCTCAGCACTCGCATTCCATTCAGCATAGTCCTGAGAGGTCTGGGTCTGGCTCCCTTGGAAATGGCTCTAGTCGCTATAGCCCTTCCCAGAATAGCCCACTGCATCACATTCCTTCAAGGAGAAGTCCTGCTAAAGCAGTTGCATCGCAGAATGCTCCACGTGAGGAATCTCGAATACGTTCTTTTTATCCTGAAGCTGGGGATCAAGAAAGTACAAAGGGTGCAAAATTTCTGAAAAGGTAGGAACCTTAACTACAAAAATAAAGATAACACAAATAGTACAGTAAGCATACTTCTTTATACATGTATATTGTGCAATGAAAAGTACCTGAATTTTCTCTAATTTTATGCTGCTTATACTTAGGTTCTGATTTAGGAATGTATACATGAACTTTTCATTGTTTCTCAGGGCTGTAAATACACATTTTCATTAGTACGTTAAAATGTCTTCATTGGAAGCAATTACAGAATAAATACACTGCAGATTTATGTGTATTGAGAGTCCTGTTATGAGAGTGATTTTCACATATTTTTTACAGCTTTAATAAGAGTTTCTCTAGCAGTGTTAAGCAGTAGTGCTGAAAGATCCTGGTCTCTTGGTAAAGGAAATACCATTGTGGTGGCCCAGATATTTCAAAAGTGCAAGATTGTATCTTATCATTTTCAGTACAGAAACAATTTGTTAAATTTAAAGTGGACATTGGCAACTTTCTAGCTGACAAGGTTCTCACCTTTGTTTATAATGTATCTGTTGAAATAGAACTGAACATAGCAGTAACCATTTATGCAATGTTGTGTCTTTTAAAAATGTAATAATCAACCAGTTGGAAATCTGTTTATCTGAGCTCTGCAGGATAGATAGCACAACTCTGTTCACTTCTCAAATTACTGAATATATCTTCTGAAATATATCATTTTTATAAAGGAAAAATTGTGCTATTTGCTAAGTAATATATAATAAATGGCATACAAATATAGTAGAAGATTACAAATGAAATAGACTAGGGGACTAGATGTACTTTTAATATATAGGATAGAGACTAAAAACCACATTGTATTGCTTCAGTAACTGCTTTGGCAAATGCCTTGCAATTTATTGTATCCAGATTGTGAGTGTTTTCTACTATGTAAGCAGTGTAAGAAAACATTTTTATAAGCTTTTTTGACACTGTTATATGCTCTGAACTTCTGGAATTAAATGGGATACAGATACTGTGCTGAAATGTATTTAAGAAAAATAATGATTTGTAAAAGAAAGCAGTTTTCTTACCAGATAAATTGGCACAGAAGTACAGGAACTTGTGCAAGAAATATGTTTTAAAAAAATCTGAAGAGCCACTGTTTATTTAACATCTGAAGAATCTCATCAGTCAATATATAAAAAGCGTTATAATTGTGTGATTAAATTTGTTTCCCTTGGTACTAATTTTTGTGGAGTTGGGATGCCATAAGGATAAATGCTACAAACTGAAATGAAAGCAGTTAGGAGTTATTCTCTTCTTCTTGCCATCCACAGGTACACAGATGAAGAGTCTAGAGTATACCTGCTTGATAGGAGTAATGCTAGGGAGAAAGATGGTCAGAAGGAGAGAGGGCTAGAAAAGGGAGGACAGAGGGAGAGAGAGAGTGGGAGGACAAGAAGCTTTGGAATATTATATGGATAAAGAATCTGGAAAACAAAATTTAATGACTCTGATGGGGAGGACACGGAGGGAGACTGAAGATTATAGGACAGTCAGAAAGTCTGTTTTGGCAGATCAGGGTAAGGGCTTTGCTGCATCTCACCGGAATGCTGAGGAGGAAGGCTCAAAGTATAAATCTAAAATCTCTCTGAAGGCAAACAGAGAAAGTGAAGGATTTAGAGAAGATAAAAGTTACAAGCTTAAAGACACAACTAGCTATGTAGTGGAGAGGCCTAGTGCACTAAAAGATAAGCACAAGGAAGATGAGAAAATATCTGAGAGAATGATGAAGAAAGAAACCCAGTCACCTGAGCAGGTAAAGTCTGAGAAGCTCAAAGAACTCTTTGATTATAGTCCTCCCCTGCACAAGAATTTGGATGCAAGAGAGAAATCTACTTTTAGGGAGGAGAGTCCACTTAGGATCAAAATGATAGCCAGTGATTCTCATCGACCAGAAGTTAAACTTAAAATGGCACCTGTACCACTTGATGATTCAAACAGGTAATTATCTGAATTTGTAACAGTTTTCCCTTATCCATAAAGGAATTGCTTTTCATAAATTTTTGTTCTTCCTTTTGTGTTTTGCACTTTAGACCTGCTTCCTTGACTAAAGACAGGCTGCTTGCTAGTACACTTGTCCATTCAGTCAAGAAGGAGCAAGAATTCCGATCCATCTTTGACCACATTAAGCTTCCACAGGCCAGCAAAAGCACATCAGAGTCATTTATTCAGCACATTGTGTACTTAGTTCATCACGTCAAAGGTATGCTTTGAATTTGCCATACAAAGTGAGCATCGCATGGCATTAGGAAAGTTATGAAGTCAATCCATTGGGAAATTCAGCCCTTTTATGTTCATATAGACATCATGCTTTCCTCTTATGGTTATGTAACCTAACATTCAGCATTCTAGGAAATGGATCTGTGTTGCATAGTTTTAAAGAAGCTTTGGCAGATGTTACTTAAATTATTCCTCTTTTCCCTGGATTCAGATGAAAAGAAAGGGAAAATGAGATGGAGATTAAAGAGATGTTTAGGACAGAAAAATGGGAAAAGATGGGGATAATAGAGGTGAGAGAGCAGATAGTGTTATGGGATACAGAGTGAAAAGATGGGGGTAACAGAAATGGAGCTGCAGAGACCCTTGTAGGTGGGGAGGAAATATTAAAAAGAGGGTTAACCGAGAAACGAAGGTTCAGGTGGAAAGATGAGTGTGTGCTATGATGTACAGAGCAACCTAGTTAGAGATGACTAAATAAAGTGCTGGCATAAAATCATAACATTGTGGGGAATATAGTGACAGGTAGGTAGCCGTGTTGGTCTGCCATAGTCAAAACAAAATAAAAAAAAAAAATTCCTTCCAATAGCACCTTAGAGACCAACTAAGTTTGTTCTTGGTATGAGCTTTCGTGTGCATGCACACTTCTTCAGATAATAGTGGTTTCCTAATAAGAAAGTGGCCCTCGGGGTGATTTGAGTTGTATACCTCTGGCATAGGCCGGTCTCTTGCATCTGACTGTGTGCATGTGTATCTGATACAGTTACAATTTGCTGAGATTTCATATGGTCTTGAATAATTTTGGTTTGCACTACATTGCACCTTGCATAGGTGTAAGTGTTTTGTTTTTCACCGTACAGCCAGAAGTTGGGTCTCCTGCTCCAGTGTAAGGAACTTAGGCAGTCCATTTATATCTGGGTAGGCCTTGGATGGTACCCAAAGGGCAGAGATTGGCATGGGAGTGTGAAGTTAGTTGTCCTTAGGTACCTGTACAGGGCTGAATTTCAAAAGCATTAGTTGTTTGGGAATCCAAAGACACAGCAGTGCATAGCCCCAGTGAGCAAATGGAATGCATGCTCCTCTCCACAGCTGCATGCTCTATTTTGAAATGAATATGACTAATGCCATATAAAATCCCCCAATGTGCCCCCTCCATAGTCCTGTGACCTCCATTGTCATGTGAGTGGACTTCCACTTGCTCAGTGGGACTTCCCATTTTTCTTCTCCACCCTGTTGCCCTCTGCAAATCTTCTCTGAAAGGTCTCTGAACCATCAAGCAGATTTGAGGGGCATGGGAGCTAAAAGTGGGAAGAGAGGAAGGGGGAGTTTCATTGTACAAAGAAATATATTACACAGTTGGAACTGTAGTCTTGGATGTTACCCTTTCTGTGCATAGGAGCAGATCTACTAAACACTATATATAAGAGCAATCTTATGTCATTTGGAAGTACAGGGGGCACGGACAGACACTATAACCCCAGCATCAGTGCACTGGACCACCTGTAAAGTGAAAGATGGAATGGAAAGTTGGAGGCCAGGCTGCAGCCTAGCTGTTACATGTACAAGGAAAGTGCACTGAAGCCAATCTTAGTTAGATTTTAGTGTGTTAGCACTTTTCTTATTTTGCAATTAAACGAGTTGCATTTAAATTAGTTATATATAAAGCTGATTGGGATTGCCTGACTGATCCAAATGATAATCTTCTAGAAATATATATTTAAAGACACCCTGGTTACTAATAGATTTATAAGTTTCTCCTCAAAATGGTGATAGCTCTTACTTGCTAGCTAGAAAGCTGCTATTTGGTGTAGGCAAGTCCCGAATCCAACAAAACAAAACAAAACAAAACAAAAGCATCCACATATGACATTGCTCAGTCATATTTGAATCAAGCTGGGATTAGAAGGGGAAGATTTTCAGTAGCAGCCAGAAACACGTGCCTGTGTTTGCAAAACACTAGCTGAATGATTTAAGCATATTATAAGTCTAGAGATGTGATACGTTGTTTTTCTGTTGTTAGTCATTGGGTCCGCCCCCCCCCCCCCGGTGAAGTAGGCATTTGGGAAGAGAGCATAGGTAGCTGCCTTAAACTTGGTCAGACTTTTTTGTCTATTTGGCCCAGTATTGTTTTGTTTAACAGACATGAGGTCTTTCATGTTACCTACTCCTCTTTTTAACTTGAGAGGCCTGGGATTCAATATGGGACCTTGAGCTTGCAAAATATGTGCTTTATCGCTGAGCTATAGTTAATTCTCTTATCTAACGTTACTGATATTCATAGCTTCCTAGCATTTCCACATGCATATACTTTAGTTTGAGTAGTGGGTCTGCCAAATCTATTCATTGGAAGGCACCATCACTCAAGCTCAGCAGATATCAACTGTAGGACATCTTGATTAAGGACAGATTTTGGGTTGTATTCAATGTAGCACTAATGTGAACTTTCTGTTGGTGTAAGGATTTCTCCTTGTGCAATGGTATGTTCTTGCCCTGTGCACCCATGAAATCTGTTTTGGAGTTCCCCCAGCCCTCCAGAGCAGATTTGGGGATGATGGGGGAGAAGAGGGGGTTTCATTTTGCTAGTTCAAGAATGTAGTTCATTTTGCTAGTTCAAGAATACCACCCTAAATTTTGCTTTATGCTGCTTTCTCTTGAGGAACAGCTAGTTTTGTTTAATAGGAATAAATCATGAAGAATGTAAAGGATGTGAATTTGCTGGTGAAAATATTGAAAATAACATAGTATATAGACTGATTGACCAGACTGATTGAACAGTTATGCAACATGGGGCACAATATTATTTCTCTCACTGTACTAATTGTTCATCAAGGGAGGAGCAGACAATTGATTTTTTTGCCTACTATAGAATGAGATCCAACATAGCAAGAGCCACCATTTGTTCACGTAACAAGCCATCTTCTTCTCCTTCTCTCCCTTGCATGCCCCAAATCTGCCTGGCAGAGTTGGGGGACCCTTGAGCAGATTTTGGAGCTGCAAGGAGCTACAGCGTGGAGAAGAGAAACCAGTAGTCATATTGCAAAAGCAGATTTTTTATGCAAGTGGGTGTACATCATTGGATGTCACCATTAGAATGAAGTATTATCTTGGCCTAGATAGAAAGTTGCATTTCTGTATGTCTTGTGTTATATTTGTACATCGACTATAGTAGTCAGATGATCTTCTAAACATTTTTAATTCATGCCAATTTGAGAACTGCAAAACAAATCTTAATAAACTTCCCTACCCAGAAAATGTTTACCAAATTATGCTAGCTAAAGGATCATTTAAATTGAATGGTTCCAGTGAATATATAAAATACACACCAGATATCACTAATCTGTGACCAAATTAGTGCTGTGTCTAAATCATAATTTGTTTCCAGAGGTATTTAAATATTTTTTCACACTTCAAAAAACAAAACAAAATCTTGGATCGAGTTTTGGTAAAACATAGTAGTATTTTACATTATTGGTGCAATGCAGCTAGACTAAACCTCTTCACTTTCCTAGAGCTGAAAATGCCCAGTGATATTTCTTTTTCATTGCAACTAGGTCCTGGAATGTGTTTTGAATGCAAAATCCATATTACAAAGTAAATAGCTGTTGAAAGATAACAGATGCACAAACGGCAAAGTTGAACCTTCTATCTTCCTGGCAAAAATGGCACAAAACTGAGTTGCTAGCTCAAATTCCTGTGTTTGTGGAATTATGATTGAGGCACTACCCTTGTAGTGGCCATATCAAGTTTTAATGATTGGTTAGATTGATTGCTGTATTGGCGGTAAGTTTGATACAGATGTAACATTGACCTGTTAAGCGGATAGCTTGCTTTATTTGTAGCATTTAACAGTCGGTTATATTTTTACACGTGTTTCTATTTTACATTTACATTCAAACATCTGTTGAACTGGTCTTTCACAAATGTAATGTGCGTTACTAATTTAAATTGGTCTTTGGGTTAAAAAAGAAACTTCTAAATAGCTACCAAGTTTGCCAAGATGCCAGATGTTTAATATATTCAGCTGTTAAGGTCTTCATTCTGGTCGAAAAGACGAAATTGTGTTCTTTTTAAGAAAAAAACACTCCCATATCTTTATCTTATAATGTTTACTTGGAATAAGTCCAGTGAAGTTAAGAGGGCTTACTCTAAAATAAACGTATGTAGGTTACATCATTAACGAGAACACTTAGCTCTATATGTATCAATTAATTAAATAACCAAAGAAGCTCTCTTAATTTGTTAATATTTTTCCTCTACAAATACGCAATGTTCTGCGCTCTTAGGGCACAAAGGAAAGATGTTTGGTAAAAAGAACTTCTCTGGCATTAAAAGTTTACTTTTATTTTGTTTGAATAGTGGTACTGGGCAGTTGTATGTGTAGAGAAAATTGTAAAATACAATGGTTACCTGTTTGCCGTACTTTAAGGAATAGTGGGACAAATGTTATTTTTGTGTCTTGTGTATTTTAAGAATTCATATGCTTCTTTACATCCTTGTTTGTGTGATATATATATATGTATGTATATGAGTGAAATTAGACAGTATTTGTCCTCTGTCAACCAACAGAAACAATATTTCAAGTCAGCTGGAATGACCCTAAGTGAGAGGTTCACTGCTTATCAGAATCTACTGAAGAACTAGCACCGGCAAAAGAGTCCTGAAATACACAGTTGCAGTTTTGCATAATTTTCTCTGGCTCTTGCCTGCTGAAATACTAGTTACCTCCAAAAGATACATCTCCAGAAAGAAACTTCTTAGTGAACCAACAAGTTCCTTCTAAAATGGATGTGAGTAGGAATGGATAGAAATTATGGGGGAAATTGCCAATCATTGTGACATACTAATTGTTAAAGTCTGGTAATAATGAAAATGTTCATGAATTTAAAATGTTCTGTAGCAGGAGAACACTCCTGACTGGGTTTTCTTTCTTTCAAAAGCAGAGGTTGGAGATCTGAAAGGGGGATTTTTTTTTTTTTTTTTTGTTTTGTTTAAAAAAAAAAAACATGAATCCCTTGTCATGGTTACTTCTTCTTGAGGTTTAGATTTTCCCCCAGTGAATGGATGGAACCTATTGAAATGGGTCACCTCTGAAGACTAATGGGGGCTCTGTAGGACTTCTGGTATGTTTGGCACTGCTGTTGAAGCCTTAGTTGCTCTGTAGAATATGGAAATGACTTGGCAGTTGACATAGTGCCCAGGTGTCCTTCTCCTTAGCAGAACCTGGGCAGCATTTGGTATATAGCTACACTGATACCTGGTTCTGGGGAAGAGGTGGGATATTATTATGGTGAGGGTGAGGGCAATGAAATGAAGACTTGTGCTGAGACCTGATCACTATATTGAGATTATTCTATGTTAGTTGTTCCTGCTAAATTAAAAAAATGCTCACCACTGTTATATTCTCAGTGTTATTCAGCTGAACCTTTCTAGATGTATAAAGGCCTGTTTACAGTGCAGTTTAGAGAGGCAAGCAGTAGGAATACCACAATGAGATATATATGGAGTTGCCTTAGAAAACAGTAAAAAAAATACAGCTGGTTTAAAATAGGACAAAAAGAACATCAGTGCTTTGTTAACTGCACTGACTCCTAGTCAGTTTCTGGGCCCAGTGTTGGTATTGACTGAAGATAGTCTCCTCCCATGTAGATGTACCTGGACCCCAATCATCTTCAGAGGTCTGTCTGTAGGTGCTCGCACCCAATGAGGTGAGGTGGGTGGCCCCTGGGTAAAGGGCCTTTTTAGTGGTGAGGCCCCATTTGTAGAATGCTATCTCCAAAAAGATTGTGGTCTTTTGGGTGCCAAATGAATACTTTTTTATTTTCAAACGTTGTTTAGATTTAGTGTATTTTTAACTTCTGTGCACTATTGTTGTTTTCTGATGCTGTTTTAATTGATTAATATTTTATGTCTTTCTTCTATTTTTACATTTCATAGCTTAACTTCTATATGTAAACTGCCCAGAGAAATTTTTTGGGCAGTATAGAAATATTGTAAGTAAATCAATAAATGCTTCATTCAGTTTAAATGGTAATTATGTATATTGGCAGGACCAGCACAAAATTTCCTGGTACCTGAGGGCACAGCCAGCACTGCTTCCCAGTGTACCATTCCCATGCACTGATCTACTGCCTACTCCTTTTGTCTTTTTTGCTGCATCAGTGGCAGCAGCATGGAGGAGCTCTCTCCAGGGCTTCCTACTTCGCAGTGCTTCACTCCAGTGAAGAATTCTAGGGAACATAGGATCATTGCAGACCAAGGCATTGTGGGCCAGGTGGCTCTGAAGGGTGTCTTTGTCTCTGCTTTGACACCATGGCAGCCAGCAAATAACACTTAAAATTAACAGTGTACTACTTTTAAACTTTAAACTGCTTACTCCTCCTGAGAACAAGGCTGGGTGACCCAGTTCCAGTTAAAAGCCTTGTAGGAACTCCTTGAGTGCTGAATAAAAGGATGACCAGACTGAGGGACAGTGTGTGAATATGCTACTCTTTTCAGCCTGCCATCTGAAGAGAAGGTCTCAGTATAGCTAATGGATGGGCTGGGCCCGTCGGGGAGGGGATACGACACTTTATGGCCAGGATACAAAGAGCAAAGGGAAATATATGTGCTTTTTCCATAGCTATCCTCTGTACTGTATCACAAATTCTATGTAGTTACAAAAGTACACACAGTGCAGTTGCTCAAAGAGAATTGGAATTCTCACTGGGGCTTTCTCTGATATACAGCTCTTTGACTCAAGGCCTAAGTTTGCAAAAAGTTAAACAGGATATTAAACATTACTCCCTAACTCTAGCTATGTGTGTTTAAGTGAATGATGATACCTGTCAAATGAACTACAGGTATTATGTTTCTCTGTGTGGAGTTGCTATGTCTATGTATTGTTAATGTAAAAAGGCATTTGAATTTTATAGTTTCAAATTGTCAACTTCATTGCCCCTGAAAGAAAATATTGCATTATGTGGTTTTTGAATACTGCTGTTGGTTTAACTTCATGGAAATGTGTAGCTGTTGCTATTTTGATTTGACTGGTAGGTCTATGGGTTTTATTCTTGAGATGTATCTGTACTTTTAAATGGGTTCAATTTTAGACTGCACAATGGCACTTCTTCTTTTGTGTTTCCAGTTTTCCACTTGACAGAGATGAATGTTGGCAGCCATAATTATTACTTTTAAAAATCTTGCATTTAGGAGGATTGACATCTCTCCAAGTGCCCTGAGGAAGCATACCCGTTTAGCGGGAGAAGAGAGAGCCTTTAAAGAAGAAACTCAGAAAGTAGGTTCTAAATTGATATTCTTATTTTAGTTTTGGTATAAAGCATCCAAGCCCTTTATCCCAGAGGCATGTTTTACAAATTCTGCTTTTATCATTTTATGTCTTCAGTGATAATAGGTCTGACCTAGTTCTGATCATTTTTGAAGGATACAGTGGACCAGTTTTGTGTAATCTAATTGTGACATTTTATCACTATGGCACAAAAGGATTACTGTACTTTTTGTTCCTAGAAAATAGACAATGGATTCAGGGACATCCTGCTTAATTCTCTGAATTTGCCAGTCACACTAAAGTCTTTCACTCTCAGGAGCAATTTTTTTCTTTTAAGTGCAGGGTGGGTGATATCCAGAAAGCCCTGTTTCACGAGTGGTATCCTATCTCTGGCTTCAATCCATTAATAACCAATGCTATCCATGAAGGATGTAAAATAAACTTTTCTTTAGACTGTCCCAGTAATTGTTAAATATGTCGTTATATTGAAGTTTTTTCCCCTGGATAATACTTGAAATATTCTTTCAGGGTCTGCTTTCTTTTTGTAAGAGTACTTTTCAATCCCAATTCAAGCAAGTTTACCTCTCTTGTATGAAAGATCATCCTACTAATGTGCAAAAGAGCTATTGGGTAATGGAGTATCGCTTACATAGCTGGGTAACAATTGAATCCTATGCCTGTTTATTTAGATGCGTTCCCACTAGGTTCATTATGACTTACTTACAGGAAAGTATGTATAGGATTGCATGCAAAGAGGTTGATTTCCTATTTCATTCTCTTAAGGGTTTTAATACTAAAACACTGCACATTTCTGATCCAGGGAGATAAAAAAATTAAAGTGTGATGCTGCAGATCTTCGACATGACATCGAGCCGGCGTAGAAAAGAACGAAGTAAAAGAACGAGGAGACTCTAAAGGTTCCAGGGAATCCAGTGGCTCAAGGAAGCAGAGAAAATTCCAAAGGATTACAAGGATTATAAACCTTACAAAGATGACAGGTAAAAGGCTTAGGCTCCCATAACTAGGCTTTTAGCTTCTAATTAGACTTTTGTAATTATAAGCTTAATTGCTTTCAGGTATCACTGTACAATGGAACATCTAAATTTAAACAATTAAAATTAATTGTTTACAGCAAAAATGTATTTGTCTTTTACACGGCTTATGGTGGATGAGGACAAAAACTTTGGAATAGCAAGCTAACACTGAAAAAAAATGACAAATTAATCTGTCCTATTATCCAGGCTACATCAGGAGGTTGGACTTCAATGCAGTACATTTCTTTAAACAGTTTGTGTAAGAACTTTGGTTCGTTATGCTTGATTCCGCACTTTTTCAACTCATAACACCCAGATTATGAGAATTTTACTGACATGTAGGCTTAATGTGGGAAAGGGGGGATGAGAGTTATTTTTCCCCCCTCAAGACAGATAGTGGGCTCAGAGGAACAGGTTAGTCTTTAATAAAGCAACTTACTCAATGTGAACTTGTAGCAGTGATAAGAATTACTATCAGGTATATCCACCTTTGGGGATTTTGTATTATATTCTATAAAAACTGTAAAATCAATGCCAAATGTATTTGCTTTGGGGAAATTGAATGTGAAGATCATATTTTCCTGCTCTTACTTACATAATCATGGATTTACTTGCACTTTCTGTTTACTTTCTTACACTGATGTCCATACAACCATACAGTTGCTGATTATTCTGCACCCTGGTTTATGTAGCAAAAAGGCAATATCAATTTTTGCTTCTTGGTAAGATGTACAAAATAAATGAAATAGTATCACTTTAGAATTTTACCCTTGGGGATTTTCCCCTACCTTTTATTCTCTCTTCCATTGTAAAGCATGCATATATATTTAAATTAGTTTGCTGGCTAATAAGTTCTCCTTGTTAGGTGCTAATGAGCCATTAGCTGTTAAAGAGTTATAGATGGAAACTGGATAGTGTAATAATACTGCACATTAGATTCAAACAAGAAAAGAGGATAGCTTCTATGGGCACAGAAAATAATCCTATGTATAGGATGCTACAGCAAACAGTATGGTTTCTTATTTTTCAGTAAACAAAAAAGAGAGCAAGACCGTTCTCGATCTTCCTCAACTTACTCCCCCATCTTCCTCCTCATCCAGTTCCCGAGAAGAAAAGGACAGCAGAAAGAAAGAGAAGAAGAATTTAAACCCCATCATGAGCAGAAAGAATATCCAGGTTTACAGGAGTTGGAAGACCTAGAGGCACATTTGTGGAGTTTCTACCATACTTTTCTGTGGTTTTTTTTAAAAGTCATAATTGTAATAACTGCATTCAAATTATTAGGGTTAGTTGTTTTATATGAAATATTATGGAAGTGCATTTTGAAGAAGTTCCCGCTTGCAAGGAGGAAATATATAAACTCCTATCCTAGATAGGGAGATATTTATCTTTTTTGGCTTAAAATAATAAACATATGCACAATAAACAATAAACCTGTGGTGTTTCCTATTGTGTTCTACCATTAGCTTGCACATATGCGTGGTAGTCATGATTTTAGGTGTTTGAAAAGTTGATTGTGAATTTTCTCACAGAATATTCTGCCTTGTTGGTGATCCTTAATTAAGGAGTCAATTTTTCTGCTGTGTGTATTTCTTTTTCAATATTCTTTGTTTTACTTTTTTGTATTTCTAGTCTCTTTTTAATCGTGAGCAGTGTTTTGAGCAGGAGGGACGAAATTAACCAGAGTAATGCGTGACTACAAGAGAAAACAGTGCCATTTGGGCTTTCATGTTCAGTGACAAATAAGGAGTCATCCATTATTTGAGATTGGCATGAGAGACAGGTGTATACAATTTTAAAGCAGTTACCTTATTTATATTGGGCTAAAGTTCATTGCATGGGACGCGGGTGGCGCTGTGGTCTAAACCGCTGAGCCTAGGGCTTGCCGATCAGAAGGTCGGCGGTTCGAACCCCCGTGACGGGGTGAGCTCGTCGCTCGGTCCCAGCTCCTGCCAACCTAGCATTTTTGAAAGCACGTCAAAGTGCAAGTAGATAAATAGGTACTGCTTGGGCGGGAGGGTAAACAGCGTTTCTGTGCGATGCTCTGGTTTCGCCAGAAGCGGCTTAGTCATTCTTGCCACATGATCCGGAAGCTGTCTGCGGACAAACACAGGCTCTCTTGGCCTATAGAGCGAGATGAGCACCACAACCCCAGAGTCATCCACGACTGGACTTAACGGTCAGGGTTCCCTTTTCTCTTTACCTTAAAGTTCATTGCACTCTGGATAGTATCATGTGCTTTAAAATGGGATGAGAGAGTTCATTATGGGGAGGAGCAAGATGCATTTTTACTGCCTACATCTCATTGCAGGCTGAATCAAACAATGGATTACTTATACCCAACCCAAACTTCACTAGTAAGGTGTTGGTTTTGTGTGACACGTAGTCACAGTTGAGTAATGCCCTTTAATTGCAAATGCCAAAATCCTGAGGCCCTAAAAATGGCATATGGTTTCATTGTGTATTCTGAGTAGGATAGCTAAATTTTTAATAGTAAATATTATAGTTATCAAGGGTACTAGGGCAAAGTACTTTAAAGGATTACAATAAATTGTTACGTTCAATTGGACTGTGAACAACCAATATTTGTAAAACTGACCTAAGAAGTTGCACAAGAATGTAATCAACAATAAGGGAATATAAACATTCTGTTATGGAATGAAATGCATGCTGTGAAATGTAAGCAACATTTTAACAGCTTAGTTTAAATGGGAAGATGGAATTGGGACTGGTTATCATTATTGAGGGTGCATCCAGTTTAAATTTTAAGAAACACCATTAGAATTAGAAAACACTCTTAATGTGCGCCCAATAATTTGGTTTGTTTTCTTCAATGATGTGAGTGGACTTAAAGGGCAATACAATGCACTTGCCCTAGCATGCAATCTGTATGCAAATGCCAAATTCTGTATACCCATACTATATTAGACTTGGAATTTACATACTTAATATAAATGTAAGTATGTACATTTAAGAACCTAAGCTTCAGGCAACCTATTTAATTAAGCCTTTTCTTCCTCATAGCAGTTGCTCCTCCACATCTGCCTCAACATTACGCCACAATATTTTTATATTTTCAGAAATGTTACCAAAGTCCATTTTCCAAGATCTTCAAATTAGTTACTAATGTGGTTTATACCTTAGTTAATGGCTTTGAGTGAATATATAATCATTTAATGTTTTGGTGTACGTAATATTGTGCCATATAGTTCCTGTTATAAATGAGCCTTCTATATGAGATAGTGTATGAACATTGAAAGGCAGCTATGACTTGGACAGAACTGTGGGTCTTGCCATGCTAGCAACTAGAACAGATCAAGACTTTTTTAATGCTACTTTTAAGTTACTTGAAAGTATTTTTCCTATTAAATCTCTGTTGTGCTATTCAGTTAAAATGCATTTTAAAAATCTAAGCTCTTTCCATGTCTTTTACTTTTTTCTCCTTTCTTGCTTTTTATGTTGAATATTCTAGACTACCAGACTTTGATTGTTCATTGCAATGTGCAGTAAGAGAATAGTAACTCCCGAACACATGTGTTTAATTTCTCCATCCTTCAAAGCTAGGCTTTTAAGCTGCTTCTTTGGAGAACTAGAAGCATCAACAAAAATTGCTGAATTTTGTGTTTTCTGACTACTAGAAATTAGAATTTTCTCACTATCATATACTACTTTTTGAAAGTGTTATATTGGATACGCCCCTTTTTAAAAAAATAATTGTAAACCGCTCTTCTGCTAGCTAGAATGCCATTACCTTAAGTGGCTGTTAAATTCTGTAGATTGATCCATAAACCACTTCATTTGTGTGTGGTATTATCTGATGAATGATAACAAAGCATATTAGTTCATGCATTAGGAATTATCATTTGCCTTTGTGTAAACAAATTGAATGCATAAATGCTTTGGTTAATCAGTTTCGAATTAGGGGCAGAGGAAGAGCCAGAGGCGTGTTTGCTGGAACAAATACTGGTCCCAGCAACTCAAACACTACTTTTCAAAGAGACCGAAGGAGGAGGAGTGGGATCCTGAATATACCCCAAAAAGCAAGAAATACTTCTTGGTGGGGTGCCATACTATTATGCAGCATCTTTTCTCAAAGCTTGTCTTATAAGCAAATTTATGTAGGCAATATCTAAAGCATCTTCTATCATTTGAAGAATCTTAGAGTCCATTGGAGCTCAGGCTTGCTTTTATATTCATCTACGTAGGCTGTTAAAAAATGACTAGCTGTAGAAGAAAGGTCTTTTTGCACAACCTCTTGCTTGTCAGTTGTGAAGAGAAAAGGAGAAAAAATCTAGCACTTACAACAGGCATCCCCAAACTCAGCCCTCCAGATGTTTTGGAACTACAATTCCCATCATCCCTGACCACTGGTCCTATTAGCTAGGGATGATGGGAGTTGTAGTCCCAAAACAGCTGGAGGGCCAAGTTTGGGGGTGCCTGACTTACTCCTGCAATACACTGTGTAAATACTTTATTCTATAGCAGATTTCACAGTTGTAATACCTGCAACTGTGAGGAGTTTGGCTTGCGTAATTGCTGTGAGAGATACCAATAGTAATAGCACCACTGGTTTCAGTTGAATAAAAATAAAAATCTTGCCCCTCCTGTTCACCCCACCTGCCTGCCCCCAAGTGCCTTTTAGACCCTGAGGAAGTTACAAATGCTTCCCTGACCCAAGCCTTTGGTCAATATATGACTAGAAAGAAAAGCACAGTTTTTGCATTGTATTCTCTCCTGGTGCCCCTTAGACCCAGTTTTTTTTTGGGGGGGGGAGGTGGGAGAAATGTTTACAACAGACTACCTGCACCATGACCTTGAGCTGCTTTTATGAGGCGAAAGAGAGCTATTTATGCCTTCCCTATCAGTGTTAGCCTGGCCGTCCAGTGTCAGGTAATGGGCAAGTTTATCCCCCAAATGGTTGCCCCCAAAGTACAGCATTTCCAGTAGCAATTCATTTATTGGTGGGAACGTAAAAGCATCCATTCAAGGAAGCCACTGAAGTCCTGTCGTCTACCCAAAGTGATTTGGGCGTTGCAATTCCTTAACTTGTTTTTAGCCTGTTTGCACTGGGAAGAAAGTGAAGGCTATACTGTATCTGTATAGCCTTGTCTGTCCTGTGTTCTGTTTCATGGTCTACACTGTGTCAATATCGGGAACTTGCATTTCTGTGTAATAAATAATCTTTCTGATTACTCACTTGGCAGATTTTTATAGATGAAAATAAAAAAATGTAATTAAGTGTGATCTGCAACAAAATGTTAACAGTGCTTGTTCCCCTTTTCCCCTCCTCCAGCAGCCAGCCAACATTTTGTAGGCATTGTACATACTTAGCCTTAATTGGGCTGTTTTGGGAATCCTCCACTTCATTCTTTTTTTGTGTACTTCTGCAAATCTTGGGAGTTCCTCTGAGTTTTGACTACCTAAGTGATAGTTGCAACCACACTCATTCCTCAACATTGGAAATTGAGAGAATGATATGGTAGGCATGTTTAGTTTTCTTTGATTTTTTTCGATGTAGCAAAATCTGCCATGTGTCTTTTCAGAAAATATGTATATTAACCCATTATTTACTGTTTCTTCCCATACATTTTTGCATTCCATCAATTAGTACTGGTAAACCCGAGAGTGCAATACAGATAATTGAAACATAGACAATTTATATTGAATCAGACAAGCAGAAGTTTAGAAGCCTGTGCAAATGACTAAGCTATTTTGTTGCACCTAAAACTATGAATAATCTGTTCTGTGTCCCTTCAAATCAATGAGGGCCCTTAGATCAGTGGCACAGCATATGCTTTGTATATATAACACACTAAATTTAATCATTAGCATCTCCAATTAAGGGATATTTGGTAGCAGCTCTAGGAGATGTCTCTACCCAAGACGTAGTATTGCACAAGCTTTCCAGTCCAAATGGACAATATTGAGTTTGATGGACCCAATATTCTAACTTGATATGTCTGTATGCTTCAGAATATCAAGAACAAATGACTCAGCTACAGTTTTTAGCTGTGTGAAGCAGGCGGTTTAAACTTTTCCAAATAAAGTGTGTTAGATGCTTAATTTTCCATTGTTAATCCATGTTTACTCTAGCATGATGACAGAGATGATGGTGTAGATTACTGGGCTAAAAGAGGAAGAGGTCGTGGCACTTTCCAGCGTAGCAGAGGAAGATTCAACTTCAAAAATCAGGTAGCAGTCCAAAGTGGACACATGACAAATACCAAGGGGATGGGCTTGTGGAAGATGAAGAAGAAACAATGGAAAATGAAGACAAGGAGAGACGTAAAGAAGAAAAAGTAAGTAGTTCTGGTTTATTAACTCCTTCATTGCTCTATTAATTCTAATTCTAATTTTAAATGGCTTAAAAACCCAAAGTGTAAATAGTGCAAACATTTTCATCTCTTTTTGCACAGGAATAGTAAATTTGAAGATGAACTACAGCTGAAAACATCTATATGCTATCTACACAGCATTTTTAATATGACTTGTCTTCAAATGAATGTAAGCATTTTACTTCAGTTTTATTGTTGGAGAGTAGTTTAGTTTAGTTTTTGTTTTTTTGTTCTTTTGCAATCTCACTAAATAGTAACTGTTGATGATTATACAAAAGCAAGTAGAAAAAGTACAATACTATTTGTCATGAGCGACTTTTTAAAATGTTTGCTGATTGTTATAAGCAGTGTAACTTTGCTTTGTCCAGAATATATGGCGAGAACCCTGAAAGTTGTATTTCATTGCCCCTTCCACAGCTGTGTTTATTCTAAAGTAAATCTTAGGTCTGCACATCTAAATCTTGAGGCAGCATTTTAAAATAAATCAGTACTAAAGATCAATTCTATGATGGAGTTAGTAATTTCCTGAACTTTTTATTTGTGTGGCTTACGTTTAAATTTTAGCATTATATTACTTTGACTGATTTGGGGTGGGAGACTAATAATTTGTTTAATGCAGCCACCAAATGTCTCAACATTTGAACAGCACTGCAAGATTAAGGATTTGCAATCTGTTTTCACAAAGCTTGCTATTGATCACGTTTGAGAACCTGAGTACTTTGCTATCTTTTGTATCCCATTTTCTGAAAAATGAGTGCAAATAGGACATTATGCAAGTCAGTGTTGGGATCTTATTAATTCTCTCATACATTCACATTTCTAGAACACGATGGGAGTTCTCTTCTGAACTGATCTAGATCTGACAAGTAGAGCTGTAGCTTAACAGGTGCTACGTTTCTCCGTCCACATACCCTTACTGCTAATGGGGAAATGCCTCAACTGTTTGTGCAGCAGCACTAAAAGTAGCTTGACCTTCTGCATACTTTTCTTACAAGAAGACTTGTCCTACATTCCAAACCTTTAGGCGTACGACAGAAAGAGGTAAATTGTAGCGAAAAAGTTACCTTTAACACAAGCATGTTTCAGTGTCCCCTCCCCCTGAGTTTACATGCATAATAAACATAGTCTTATGTAAAGCACTAGATGCTATCCATTTATAACATTTAAGCAGTGTGTATAACGAAATGACATTATTACTGCAGGAACATTAGAGGAAGACTCACTGACATCTCGTGAAAGTGTCGGCCAGAAAACTCATGGCAATATTGATCCAGCTACCAAATGTATCAATCTTTTCCCCAGTTTGTAAAATAGTATTTTCCATGGGTTTTCTTCAGATAAATAACTTGACCATTTGGATATCTTCATGTTTTCAGTCTTCAGTGGAATAAAGATGTGAAAATTCTAAAATGACATGAGACTTTCATTTGCAGGTCCAACACATGTCATAGAAACATTATTAAAGCTGTATGTTTAAGTCTAAGTTATAAGGATTCTTGGAAGAAAGTCTGACAGTCTATTTTACATTTAAAAACCACACATTGAAAGAGTAATTTAAGCCAAACTTGAATTCATGTGCCCATTTAAAAGTTGAAGACCAGTGTTTTGTCCAATAAATTCTACTGCTTGAAATAGTATTGCAGTAATTGCTAAGTTCTGAAAGTCACACTGTTGGTACTTGTACTCTGACTGCCATCAGCTATTGAGAGATTGAGGTTACCGTCTTCTCTAGTCCTGCTTCCAGGTATTAGACTGAATGGCAGCTATAAATGCAAAGCATTGATGTGTACCGTTGAGCACACTCCACTCTGTATATTAATGGTAATGTGCACAGTACTGTATTCAGTAGTAAAAAAAAATCAATTTTTTGTAAGGTAAACTGTGATATGAAGATTATGGTCTACATTATGACATCACAACAGAGCTTCTCTTTCCTGTTCTCCTTTCAGCCCCACAAATCTCTTCCAGAGAGTTGGGGAATCCTATGGAGCAATTTTTGGGAGCTCAGGGGGTGAGGAGAGGGGAGAAATTGGAAGCTCTGTTGCACAAGCAGATGGGTATTATGGATGCAGCCTAATTTATTCTTACCTTGTTAGGTTAATTAACCAAGAAGTCTAGATGCAGCTGTCCAAATTACTTGTTTTCACAAAATAAATTCTAGGCTTTTGTAATGTACGACCATGCATCTCCTTTATAAAATTGTACTTTGGATCTAAAAGGGAGATTTATGCTGTCTTAATCTAGTCACAGATCAAACAGGATTTTATTTTCATAAGCCCTTGGGTGGAAGCACAGTGCCTATTTTAAACAAGCAAGGTTACAAGAACAGAGTTTACAACTAAACATCAGGAATAACTTTTTGACAGTAAGAATATTTTGACAGAGGAACGAACTCCCTCAGAACGTGGTGGACCCTCCTTCATTGGAAGTTTTTAATCAGAGGTTGGATGGCCATCTGTCATGGATGCTTTAGGCTAGATGACCCTCAGGGTCCCTTCCAACAGTTCTATGATTCTAAAGTAGATTAGCTCAGAAGTCATCTATTTACAACAGTAGTATAGAATTGCAACATTGGGAGCAATGGATTGTCTCTGACTAAATCATATGAGCAGACCTATTGAAATCAGTGGGCTTAACTTAGTTACTAACATAAGAACAAAAAGAGCCTGCTGGATCACCATCTAGCCCAGCATCCTTTTCACAGCGGCCAACTGGATGTCTGTGGGAGGCCCGCAAGCAGAATTCAAGCACAAGAGCACTCTCCCCTCCTGGGGTTTCCTGTAACTGGTATTCAGAAGCATTACTGCCTCCAGTAGTGAAGGCAGAACATAACCATCAGGGTTTGAAGCCACCAATAATATAATAATAATAATAATATTTATTATTTGTACCCCGCCCATCTGGCTGGATTTCCCCAGCCACTCTGGGCGGCTTCCAACAGAAACCAAATACAACAATATCAAACATTAAAAACTTCCCTAAAAAGGGCTGCCTTCAGGTTTTTTCTGAATGTCAGGTAGTTGTTTATTTCCCTGACCTGTGATGGGAGGGCGTTCCACAGGGCGGGCGCCACTACCGAGAAGGCCCTCTGCCTGGTTCCCTGTAGTTTTGCTTCTCGCAGTGAGGGAACAGACAGAAGGCCCTCGGCGCTGGATCTCAGTGTCCGGGCTGAATGATGGGGATGGAGACGCTCCTTCAGGTATACAGGACCGAGGCCGTTTAGGGCTTTAAAGGTCAGCACCAACACTTTGAATTGTGCTCGGAAACGTACTGGGAGCCAATGCAGATCTCTCAGGACCGGTGTTATGTGGTCTCGGCGGCCACTCCCAGTCACCAGTCTAGCTGCCGCATTTTGGATTAATTGCAGTTTCCGGGTCACCTTCAAAGGCAGCCCCACATAGAGCGCATTGCAGTAGTCCAAGCGGGAGATAACCAGAGCATGCACCACTTTGGTGAGACAGTCCGCGGGCAGGTAGGGTCTCAGCCTGCGTACCAGGTGGAGCTGGTAGACAGCTGCCCTGGATACAGAATTAACCTGCGCTTCCATGGACAGCTGTGAGTCCAAAATGACTCCCAGGCTGCGCACCTGGTCCTTCAGGGGCACAGTTACCCCATTCAGGACCAGGGAATCCTCCACACCTGCCCTCCTCCTGTCCCCCAAGAACAGTACTTCTGTCTTGTCAGGATTCAACCTCAATCTGTTAGCCGCCATCCATCCTCCAACCGCCTCCAGGCACTCACACAGGACCTTCACGGCCTTCACTGGTTCTGATTTGAAAGAGAGGTAGAGCTGGGTATCATCCGCATACTGATGAACACCCAGCCCAAACCCCCTGATGATCTCTCCCAGCGGCTTCATATAGATATTAAAAAGCATGGGGGAGAGGACAGAACCCTGAGGCACCCCACAAGTGAGAGCCCAGGGGTCTGAACACTCATCCCCCACCACCACTTTCTGAACACGGCCCAGGAGGAAGGAGCGGAACCACTGTATAACAGTGCCTCCAGCTCCCAACCCCTCTAGCCGGTCTAGAAGGATGTTATGGTCGATGGTGTCAAAGGCCGCTGAGAGATCCAGCAGAACTAGGAAACAGCTCTCACCTTTGTCCCTAGCCCGCCGGAGATCATCGACCAGCGCGACCAAGGCGGTTTCAGTCCCATGGTGAGGCCTGAATCCCGATTGGAAGGGATCCAAATGGTCCGCTTCTTCCAGGCGTGCCTGGAGTTGTTCAGCAACCACCCTCTCAATCACCTTGCCCAAGAATGGTAGATTTGAGACTGGGCGATAGTTGGCCATATTGGCCGGGTCTAAAGATGTTTTTTTAAGAAGCGGTTTAATGACCGCCTCTTTCAGCGGGGCTGGGAAGGCTCCCTCACAGAGGGAAGCATTCACCACCCCGCGCAGCCCATCGCCCAGCCCCTCCCGGCTAGCTTTTATAAGCCAGGATGGGCAAGGATCAAGGAGACAGGTGGTTGGTTTCACTCGTCCAAGCAGCCTGTCCACATCCTCGGAGGTAACAGACTGAAATTGATCCCACGCAACTGGACTAGACAGGACTCTGGCACTCTCCCGCCCTGGCCCTGCTCCCACGGTGGAGTCTATCTCTTTCCGAATCTGAGCGATTTTATCTGCAAAAAACTTTGCAAACGCATTGCAGGAGATCTTGGGGTCCCTACCAGGCCCCGATGACGAAGGTGGCTCCGATAGATTCCGAACCACCTGAAAGAGTCTCCTGCTGCTATTTTCCGCCGATGCAATAGAGGCGGTGAAGAAAGTCTTCTTCGCCGTCGCTATCGCCACTTGGTAGGCTTGACGTTGAGCTCTAACCTGTGTTCGGTCGGATTCAGAATGGGTTTTCTGCCACCGGCGCTCTAGCCGTCTCAACGATTGTTTCATCGCCCTCAGCTCCGGGGAAAACCACGGGGCTGTCCGGGCTCCATGCAACCGGAGAGGGCGCTTCGGAGCCAAACAGTCAATAGCCCTGGTTAGCTCCACATTCCAGCGGGCCACCAGGGAATCGGCTGAAAGGCCATCAACATGGGATAAAGTATCCCCTACCACTCTCTGGAAACCATTTGGATCCATTAAGTGGCGGGGGCGGACCATCCGAATTGGTCCCACCTCCCTGCAGAGGGGAAGGGTTGCGGAGAAGTCCAGTTGTACCAGGAAGTGATCTGACCATGGCACTTCTTTAGTTTCACTTTTTTTTAATGTCAGATCACCAACATCCATAGAGGTGAATACCAGGTCTAAGGCATGTCCTCGGCTATGAGTTGGACCAGACTTATTCAGGGACAGCCCCATGGAGGCCATGCTTTCCACGAAGTCCCGAGCGGCCCCTTGTAAGGTCGTGTCGGCATGGATGTTAAAATCCCCTAGGACGACCAAACTAGGTGACTCCAGGAGAACATCCGCCACGACCTGAAGCAGCTCGGGCAGGGAATCCTTGGTGCAGCGGGGAGGTCGGTACACCAAAAGGAATCCTGTACTGCCCCTATTGCCCAACTTCCAGAACATGCACTCAGAGAACTGGGTCTTCCCAATAGGACGCCTGGTGCAAACTAATGACTTCCTAAAAATCACTGCAACCCCCCCTCCCCGCCCAGATGGCCTGGGTTGCTGTGCGTAAGAGAAACCTGGTGGACAAGCAGCGGCAAGGACAGGCCCATCCGCTTCATCCAACCAAGTCTCTGTTACACATGCCAGGTCAAGTCCACCATCCACAATCAAGTCGTGGATGGCAGTGGTTTTATTCAACATTGACCTGGCATTGCACAGCAGCATCTTCAGGTCATGTGGGTATCCCTTGCTGAATCCAGTATCCGTCCGGTCAGGACCAGACCCGGAGGCAGGAATAGTCCTCAGACAACGACTAAACCTGCCTCCTCGGCAATGACATGGTCTGGTCTTAGCGTAACTCCTCCTCCTGCCCGTGATCACTGAGATCGGTTGTCCCAGTGCATCCCACCCTGTGGAACCTGCCCCAGCCATTTTGTTGGCCGGGACCCCCTCCCAGGCAGCCCTGACCCCACCCCTTAAGAACAAAATTAAACCTATATAAAAACAAAAAACAAAACACAACAATAAAAACCAAAAACTATAAAAATTACAAGTAACCAAAATTATACAAAACTCAAAACCCCACTAAACATCTATCCCACCCCCACAACAAGAAAACTTACTCCTCCATGAATTTGTCTAATCCTGTTTTTAAGCCATCCAAGTTGGTGGCCATCACAGCAAGTGACACTGTGAGAAGACGTACTTTCATTTATCTGTCCTATTACTAAAGTAGTCCATTGATTTCAGTGGTTCTACACTGAGCATTGCTTAATCAGATACAATTCAATATCTACAAAAGGAGGGATGTTCTGTGAAGTAGTGGGAAAATTGGCCAGCTCATTTCAGGGTGACACCAAAACCCCCCACCCATTTGATTGAGCTGCAACTTGATGTTCAGGAGGGGCAGTTGCGCCCTTTATTTTAAAATCTTAGTAAGGTAAAGGTGGTATGACATTGTCACATTTATTGAATTCCCTGACATCTATTTTCAGGAAGTACAGTCAGATGTGACCCCTTCTGATAATAAAAGGCATCAAAGCCTGATGGTAGAATGGTATCTTGGGCACTGAAATAAACAGCTCAGTCCTAGATGCAAGCCTAGTGATGATTAATAGAACAACTGCAAAATACGGTAAATCTATCTGTTGGTCCTCCATGGCTCTTGCTTATGCCATTTCCCCACTAATTCAAATTGCTAAAGATGTGCTCAAAGTGAGTTTTATTTACTTGTATACTATGGTCCTGTCAAGTCCTAGGATTTTGTGGGGTTTGAAAAGGCTAACCAAAATAATTTTGCCATTGATGTTTCTTCCTCCAAGAAATTCACAAAGTTACTTCCAAGAGCATGGGCACTGACTAGCTTGCAACAAGCTTAGTTCTGGTATACTGAATATACTTACAGACATATGATATACAAGGAATGGAAAGCAAAAAGGCCCTCCCAGACAGCCAAACCTGGATGGTGGAAAATAATTGGTTTTCAGAGTACATAGTGGATTGTAACAAATGTTTGAAATATATGCTTTCAAAATAGGTTAACTAAACAGGACTGACCACCTCCGTCTACCTTCTCATACACCAGACACACTTCTGCTCTATTTCTTTATTCAAACTCAGCCACCTTAAAAAATGTGTTGGTGATACCACTTGTGCTGTTCCAGGAAGAACTGATAAATGAAAATAAATGACTTGGACATAAATGTGTTGGTTAGTTTTATAATGTGGCAGGAGATGGAAAGTTTGTAGTGTATTAGATATATTTATATAAAAACTCAGAAAATTAGGGCAAAAGTAACAAAAGCATCTGGATCATCCTACATATTGGTGAAAATCCCAAGTAGTCAGGCACACTTGGCACTAGTTCAGAAATGGCAAGAAGAATGAGGTATGGCACAGAATTTGAGCATTGGGGGAAACCAAAGAGCAAATGCATTGGATCAGCAAAGCCTAGAACAGAATTCTTTAGTTTCTGTTTTGGCTTAAACTTAAGAACCAAATACATTACGATGAACAAGTGTAAAAAACATGGATGTGGTGATAGACTGCCAAACCACCTTGACTGAGCAAAGTAGCAAACAAGGAAGGCCCTGTCAGACTTGAGATCACTACAAGTGAAATAAGGTATGTGTTTTGACATGCAGGACCAATTCAGTGTTTACATGACTGAAACTGCTGTGTTTCCTGATGAACATAATGTTTAAAGGAGAGTTACACAGGGGCATGTTCCCAGGAAGCTGCAATTGGCCATAGATTCAAGATGTGACAGATCGGAGACACAATCTCAATTTGGGAACCAGTAACATTTTTCTGAACCAGAGCAGCTTGTTTCTTGGACTATGGAACAATCACAGTGCCAGTAGTGGTTAAGCCAGGGGTCAGCAAACTTTTTCAGCAGGGGGCTGGTCCACTGTCCCACAGACCTTTTGGGGGGCCGGACTATATTTTGGAAAAAAGAAAAAAGAACGAATTCCTATGCCCCACAAATAACTCAGAAATGCATTTTAAATAAAAGCACATATTCTACTCATGTAAAAACACGCTGATTCCCGGACCGTCCGTGGGCCACATTTAGAAGGCGATTGGGCCGCATCCGGCTCCCGGGCCTTAGTTTGGGGACCCCTGAGTTAAGCACTAAGGTAAACCTGCTTTCTTGACACAATGTTGTATCTATTTGTTAACAGTGCATGTTGCAAGCAGAGAAAAAGGCTGCAACTTGGGAGTGAAAGCACACCTGGTATCTTTGCAACAACCAACAGTGTTTAGTGGTGGGAGCTCATACAATTTAAGCAGGCTCATATTGTGGGAAGGGGATTTACCTGTATAGCAATAATCAAGTCTGTAAATTTGAAAATAAAGCAAGTTGAAACCTGGAATTTTCCTTTGCACAAAAATTAAATCAGATTTAGGAAGGTGAAATCTAGCAATACTGTTCATTAGCATGTGCATAATTGCACTCCTGTTTTAGATATTTGCATAGCCATCAGGATGGAAACAACTGATTTGTAGTATACACTATTCCCTAGTGTTTAGCAGTTTTGAGATTTCATCTGCAGGGTAGTGGTTATCAAGGCATTCTTTCCAAAACATTCCGCTTCCTGAGCAAAGGATGGCTTCCCCCATTCCATGTACAGAAGCAGAACTTGAATCTTCAGCCCTGGTGATGGGATAGCATCCTCCAATGCACCTGAGTGGAGCTTTGAGAGTTCTGTTAGCTTAGGGCGGTGCACAAAAAAAAGATTTGTGACACACAACTTCGTTCTCCAATAGGCTAGTGGATATCTGGTGGAATGGCTGAGGGGCTGCCATGGCAGCTTTGTGTGGCTATTGGCTCACCTAAGCCTCCTTGAGTCGCTGTCAAAGGGAAAGGGGGGATATAAATAAATATAATAATGGTAGGGATGGCAACGGCTGTTACGCTTTCATTAGGTTTTGATGAAATATTAGGTGGCGCTGTGGGTTAAACCACAGAGTCTAGGGCTTGCTGATCAGAAGGTCGGCGGTTCGAATCCCTGCCGCGGGGTGAGCTCCCGTTGCTCGGTCCCAGCTCCTGCCCACCTAGCAGTTCGAAAGCATGTCAAAGTGCAAGTAGATAAATAGGGACCGCTCCAGCGGGAAGGTAAACGGCGTTTCCGTGCGCTGCTCTGGTTCGCCAGAAGTGGCTTAGTCATGCTGGCCACATGACCCGGAAGCTGTCTGCGGACAAACGCCGGCTCCCTCGGCCTATAGAGCGAGATGAGCGCCGCAACCCCAGAGTCGGACACGACTGGACCTGATGGTCAGGGGTCCCTTTACCTTTATAGCTTTTGTCTTGTGTGCTATCTACCATAAAAGCAGCTAGAAGTGCAACTGAAACCACAACCCCTCGCTGACGTTTGTTTAACATATATAAGACACATATATAAGACACTGTCTCTTGTACATACACCGGACACAACCACCTTGCGGGTTCTGTTGCCGACCGATTGGAACGCGCTGCCGCTTCCCAGCAGCCCCCGCGGTCCCAAAGCGTGTCTCTACGGTTGGGCTCCGCGCCGCACCACACTTTTTCCAGAAACGGCGCCTCAGCGCCGCGGGATTGGCTGCAGAGCGAAGCCACGCCTCTTCCCGCTCATCCAATCGACAGAGGGAGTGCCAAGGTTTGATTGCGCTAAGTTATTGTCTTGCGCTCGGCGTCTTTCCGCCCATCTCTCGCTTCGGCGTCCGCGCGCGCCTGTGTGTGTGTGTGAGAGTGAGAAGTCTCGCGGTGGCGGGTGAGTTTCCCCTCCGGTCTCCGCGCGCTGCGCTCGTGCTGCGGGCCGGGATTCGTTCAGCGTCCTGCTTTACCCGACGGTTTGGGAAAGTCGTATGAAAGCAACCCCTCCTCAACGGCTGAAGAGGACCGTTGGGGCGGGGTTGGCTCTCCACGCGTGTTGTGGGCTAGCTCCCTCCCCGGCCGATAGGAAGCGGGCCTGTAGAGAGACAAACGAGGGGGTGCAAAAAAAAATAAAAAAGCAACCCGCCACCAACCTCACGGAATGGTAACACTCCCCTTCCTGACCCCTCAGCTGCTGCAATGAAAGAGGGAGGAAAAGGGGCTCCGCTGCTTGAGACCTCTCGCAACACTCTCCCTTCTTCCTGTCACATTGGTAAGGTCTCTGCAAAAGCTGCAGGAGGTTTGTTCGTCCTGGTAACAGCTTCTCATTCAGTTAATACTTTTTTTGTTTTCAATGTGTTTATATCACGGTTTAATCATATTTCCAGGGTGGTACTTGGTCTTGGTTTACAAAAAAGTCGTTTCCTTCCGTCTCTAAACGCACGACCGTCCCTTTCCCTTTCTTCCGTAGAAACGTGACCCTCCGAATGGTGCAGCAATAAAACTGCTCGCACATTTGCAAAGCTGAGCAGGGTCCAGGTTGGTTTCAGATTGGATCCGGGAGCGCGGGTTGAGGTTGCTGCGTTGCAGAGGGTTGGACTAGACGACGCTTGGGAGTCCCTTCCAACTCTACAATTCACAGTTTGAGCTGTTGATGAAATGGTGGTTGTGTTAAACATCAGCTGCCTCTTGAGCTAAGGGGGGGGGGGTTTGAGAAATTGTGGTTCATTCTCTTGGCTATAAAAGTGTGGCAATGTTTTTTAGTTGTGTGAGAGAGGTGTGTTCCTTTTGAATATTAATACTGCTTCTGGAAACACATACTAAGGATCAAGCTCGAGTTTGGGGGGGAAGTACTCTACAATTCAATGATTCAATTATTTCTAATAATAATTTATAACAATCCTTCTAACTAATTGTGCTTTTACATTGCATTTATAAATATTTCATGTGGATGTATAAGTAAACTGAGTTTGTAGTTTTACCCTAATTGTGAAATAAACTGTTCTCTTTGCAGCTGTAGCAAATATTTGCTGAGCCCCTCTGGCATGTGCAACAGTAATTTTTAACTGGCACCTGAGTTAATTCAAGTGCTTTGTACTATGTCTCTTGTACTGAATCTCTTAAGACAACTGCTGGAATATTATGGCGTGCCACCAGAACTGGTAAGCAAATATTATTGACAAGCTCAGGAGTGGGGATATTTTATGGAAGTTTTGTATTAAAACAGAGTTAGAGGTATACAATTTTCACAATGTTCCATGACTCCATTCTTTATGCTTATCATCAGCGTCTAGGGAACATGATGAGAGGATGAGAGTCTTCCTTTGGAGTTGAGGACAGTGGCAACTGTCCACAGTTGCATTGATCTTAATTGATTGCCTCATAATTGATAGTAGCATTTTCCATGAAAACAATTGCTCTCGTGCTAGGTAGTATTTGATAATGAAAGCAGAAGTGAGTGTTTTCTCCTCAGCACCATAGGAGCCTGAATATGCACATTTCATTTAAAAGTAGGTTAAATGCTGCCCTACACCATAATAACCTAACATTTGAATTCTATCATTTATATAGTTATATCTGCCTTGATGTTATTGAAAGTGGCAGATTACAGACATCATAATGTCTGGTTCATTAGTGATTTCGTTTTAGCAAATGTTGTAGGTGGGTTACTCCTGTCATTTTATTACTTGCTGGGAGCTGCAGTTATGGTAGTTTCATCTTGGAAAGAAACTGGAATGTTGGATTCACCATGAAGTGTTCTTCTGGTGAGTGTGGAGGAGTGGAGCAGGAAGACAGGTGAATGATTGAGAGAGAAACTTGTACCGGTATGTCCTTCCTGGAGAGGAAGAGTCTTGCAATTTCAGACTTGATTTCAGCACTGAAAGTGCTTAGAACTGCATTTATCACCAATAACATAGTAGTAAAGAAGAACATCATAAGGGACAAGAATCAGGAGTCCAACAATGTCCTTAACAACAAAAAAGGCTATAATAAATAGCATGGAAGACAAACATAAACCACTCTCAATAATCTGACTTATCTATATAATGTGAGTTTGCCTCTCTCTTCTACTCCCTGCTGACCTGAAGAACAAAGTGAGTCCAACTTTCTGTTCTCAATCAGGAGGGTAGTGCACCAAATAGCAGAGGGGTATTCAGAAGAATAGAGCCTCTGATTGTGAAGGCAGAGCACAGCCACCATGACTAGAGCTACCATGCTTTTCTCTAGAAGGTAAAGCCAAAAAGCTGGAAGGTTCTTCCTTCCCAGGGATGACATGAAGTTTTCCCCTCCTATCCTGTCTTCTTTCTGAAGAAGAGTTGACTCTTTTCTGTTTGTTTGCTTCCCTACCCTGCTGACTGAGAATCTAGAATGTTTGGGTTGATTATAGATTCTTGGATTTGCACAGATTGCCCTTTTTATTACATTTTTCTTTTTACAGCTTATACAGAGGTGTGAAGTTTGTCTTAATGCCTTTGCTCATGTGATTGCATCCCATCTTCCTTCAAACACCTCTTCAGGAGCACACTTCCAACAGTTATGTGCCATCTCAAGAAACTATGCAGTAAGATCATCAACATTTTTCTTTTTTCCTTAATAGTGCTTATGAAGTATGTAAGTATTGGCTTCTTCCATAGCAACTTTACTGCATGGCTAGCTTCACATTTCTGCGCTATCAGAAACGTTCTCCTGTGTCCTTTTCCTTCGCTTTTTTATTTCTTTTCTATCTTGGGAGTCTTCCATACATGATGATGATTAATGATATTTCTATGCCACCCTGTAACCAAAGTTATTGGTGGCATACGTAAAAATGTTTAAAATAAAGTATAAGCAATGAAAATAAGTTGCAGTATATGCAACACAGGACATATTATGTAATAAAATTTAGCAAATAAGTGTTTTTTGCAAGCAGTTATCTTTTTGTAAGTTCTACAGTTCTACACTGTACCTTTTGATAACTTCATGTGCTATTTATTTTTGTTAATGAAATTTCTAGACTGTCCTTCACCACACATGGTTAACACAGGGCGGTTTCCCACATAATGTAACAGCCTCATATAACATAAAAGAATAATAAAGTTAAATTGCTAATAAAAACAATCATCAGTCAAACATGTTGGTGCAGAGTAAAACCAAAGGCCCAGGAAAACAAGTGTATTTTAATTTTTAATTTTAATTTGGCTGTTGACTCCCAGCAAGGATGTTGCCATCTGTGCCTTCAGGAGAAGAGAATTCTACACTCATGGTGCTACACTGCAACAGACAAGTTCCTATCCCACATCACTGTATAGCTGGTTGGTATGGGAGGAAGTATAACAAGGTTGCAGGTCATTTGAAGCTTTAAAAGTCAACACTGGCACCTTAACTGTGCCTGCTAACATACAGAAGAAGAAGAGTTTGGATTTGATATCCCGCTTTTCACTACCCGAAGGAGTCTCAAAGCGGCTAACATTCTCCTTTCCCTTCCTCCCCCACAACAAACACTCTGTGAGGTGAGTGGGGCTGAGAGACTTCAGAGAAGTGTGACTAGCTCAAGGTCACCCAGCAGCTGCATGTGGAGGAGTGGAGACACGAACCCGGTTCCCCAGATTACGAGTCTACCGCTCTTAACCACTACATCACACTGGCAGCCAATACAGATCATGCAGAATAGGTGTTAAGACAGTGCAGGTGCACCTATCAATACAGTGTCAGAATTTGCCACTAGCTGGTTAAAAGACATCTCTGGATGTCTTTAAGGGATCCCCAATGTAGAGTGCATTTCAATAGTCTAGGTGTTACTTACATGGGAAACCTCCTTGAACTTGGTATAACCTCCCTTTGAGTAGACAAGCACAGGATTGCACTGTCAGTGTGCTTTATTGAATCTCTCCACCCCAACCCCATTATTACACGTCAAGTACTTTTTGACTACTGAAATAGTAATAATAATAATAATAATAATAATAATAATAATAATAATAATATTTATATCCTGCCCTCCCGTGCCAGAACCGGGCTCAGGGTGGCTAACATCAAAATACATAATACAGTGGTGCCTCGCAAGACGAAATTAATTCATTCCGCAAGACTTTTCGGGATGGGAGTTTAACCCCCCCCAACCCCATGTTGTCTTGACCCAACCAGAGGACCTCTGTCTTTAAAGAACTTAGCTTCAACAGACTCCCACACAACCATCCAGCCATGGCTTTTTGAGAGATACAATACATAAATTAATGTAGCAGGTTAAATAAACATGCTGAATCAGATGTCAATCAGTTTATGGAAACAGTTTCCAACTGAAGCATTCCTGGGGAACCCCCCCTCCCCCATTATTATTATTTTTACTAAAAGTATGATTAAAATTGATGATTGGTGTTTACCTTAAAATCCTACACAGTAACAATCACCTTTATTTGCCCAAACAGTAAGTGTTTGCATCTGTTACTAAGTTGGAAACCAGCCTACACTTTTTTAATTCCTAAAAAATGCATCTATCTTAAGGTTTTGGTAATGTGCACATACATTTTATTGGCTAAAAGATAGATGACAAAGCAACAAAAGTTATTTAATTGGTTGACAGCTGTTTTTAAAATATTCTTATTTAACTTGAAGAGGATTGCTTGATTCTTAGGTGTCCTGGACATGGGAAAGAAAAAAGTATGGATCTGCCCGAAGTTTCGTTCGCAGACTGGGGAAGTATCTTTCGTTAACTCCTTGTCCAAGGCCTCAGTTTCAGGTATAGGGGTTATTGCACCGTGTAAGATTAATACAATTTTAATACCTTATTTAAAATCATGTTCTGTGTGGCATATAATAATGTAGGGAACAAACAGCAGGCATCCCTAAATGAATTCTACTGGAATCGTGCTGTTTAGGATTTGGAAATTGGTAATAGAAATGTATTTTGTGTTATGGTAGAATTTTTTATTATCCAGCACTGAGAATTAAGGGGGGAAATGGATAAAGGGAAGGGAAAATCTGAAATATATCTATGCTATGAATATGAAAAAGAAGTATTTGGGAGTCCAAAGCCAAATGATTTTGGAGACCATGAGATCATCTATGCTGTAGTACTTTGGGGGGAAAGTACTCAATACTAGCTGCTAGCCATTGCAATTCAGCTAAAAGATGGTGCTGTAACTGTGCTCCTGAAAACGAATTGAGAGAATTGTGCTCTCTCCTACCTAAGTGTTGGCTTTGGGGACATTCAGAAGAGTTATGGTGGTAGTGCCTCCAAACCTCTTGAAACAATAGGAATAACCTTGCTGTTGACAGTTCTAGTTTACCTCATCTTAATGGATGATTAGAATTTTCAAAGATAAAGACAAGAAGTAAAAAAGTGGTTGCAAGTATGGCATTGCTACCAAAGAGGGCAATAAAGAGTTGTCAAGTTGGAGGCTGCTTCTTGCCATTTGTGTACAGTGGCTTGCCATGCAGATCAGGTGATACCATGTGTCACTTCTCTTTGCCCTTGAGGTTTGATCCATGTGGTGAGCCTCTGCCTATCACATATTGACACACAGAGGCAGGCAACCCACAGTGGCATAATTGGTGGCTGATTTGTCTGTTCTTGTTCTCAAAAGCTTATTCTGCTGCTTGGCAAATAGCTGATAGGATATCGGACAGGACAGCAACATGGTCCTCCTGCACCACTCACTAAACAGAGAAATAATTCATTAAAATACTAGAACTAGTGGATGCTTGATATTTTTATTTTAAAAAATACTGATATACAATTATACACTCTTAATAATATTTCTCCTGCTGCCTTAGGTAATCCAGAGTTTGAATTCTTTGACATCTGAGCAAAGTATTTCTAGTAGCTCTGTTACACCATCTCTTGCTGATGTCTTGTGGATGGCAGAAAATGAAAGAGAACCATATGCTAGATTTAGGTAAGTAAAACTGACATGTCTTTAGAATAACTGTATGTTTTATAATGGAATTGTCTCAGTGTTTCTTAGCTACTGCTTTCCATACTTGAGAGACAATAACAATCAGCATTTGATTTTTTATTTAAAAAATTATCCAAGCTTTTGCAGTCATATTAATATTTCTCAGTAACGGGTTGTATCCTGAGAATGGAGAGTGAGGAAAGATGAGGATGGTGGCTTTCTCATTCCCTTTCCTTGTGCCCACCCACTGAGAAATGCCTCTCTTGAATGTCAGGAGGCCCGCCCAGAACAGTGGCATGGGGGATTTTATTGAGAGAAGAAGATTGCCCAATTTGTAATAGAAGCACTTTGTACAAGTAGACTTTTAAGAATATAAGATGAACCTACTGAATCAGGCCAGTGGCCCACCGAGGTCCAGCATCCGGTTCTCTCAGTGGCCAACCAGATGCTTATGGGAAGTGAACAAGCAGGATGTGAGTACAACTGCATTCTTCGGCGCCTGAGAGAAATGCCCATAAAACACAGAGGTACTCCTAAGTAGACATGTATAGAATTGTGCTGCATAGCACCTAATATTGAGTTCTATGTCATGGTCAGATGAATATGTTTGTATATCTCTTTACAGTAATAATTTTGGCTTTTAAAGTGTTTCCTCTGTTCACTTATAAATCTATACATTGGTATTTTCTAGATTTGATGAATGGAGAGGAGTTGTGCCGGTTGCTACAAAAGGAAGTATGCAAAAATTAACTGTTGTGAATGAAGATGCGTTCAAAAAAATTTCTGCTCTTGAGAATGAATTAGCTCATCTTCGTGCACAGATTGCAGCAATTGTGGCAGTGCCTAGATCAGGAAATGATCAACCATGTAAGCCCGTCTTTGTGATTCTTGATACATTTGTCCATGCATGTCTCCTTCTCTTCATAATGTCCAATCACACTGCCATCTCATAGCAACATTTATATAGAAAACTGTCTTGATATTTCATTGTCCTGCACACAGTATACATATGTTTAAAAATTAGATATTTACTGTAGGCAAGCGAAAATGAAATAACATATATTAGAAATAGAAGTCTGGTCAACAAACTAGATAGGAGAGTTATTGGGAATTTTGCCTGAATCCAAAGAACTCACAATTATTTCTATATATTCCTAGAAGGGAACAGCACTCTTCCCCGTGCCCCTGCAATGTTGCCTGGTAAACTTCTTTTCAGATTGAGGGAAAGATCAAAAGCAGATTGTGAAATAGTATAGAGGTCTACTGTTCAAGCAAAAAAGGGGGAGTCCTGGCTGTTGTGTATTGTAAAATATTCATTAATTATGTAAATGAAAGTTGGGGCTCTGCATTGCCCATATTTTACCATTGTACCATACCAGCTGAAAATGTTACTATATTCTTCAGGATTCAGCCATTTAGAAGTGAGGATGATAAACACTTTAACAAATAAAATTTTCTTTTAGCCCTTATAACTATAGTAATGTGCTTGAAAAGGTGTAATAGTGATGTCTGAAATCTTAAACTAAAGAAGGACTGTGAGTGACTTTAGTGGTGGGGGGTTGTCCAATATAGTTTATTTACCATATTTTTATCCAATTATTTCTCCATGGAATTCATGGCACTACAGTGGTGCCCCGCTAGACGAAAATAATTCGTTCTACGAATTTTTTCGTCTAGCGGTTTTTTTGTCTAGCAAGGCAGCCCCATAGACTTTTTCGTCTTGCGGGGCAGCCTCCCGCTAGACGAATGCCTTCGTCTAGCGAGTTTTTCGTCTAGCGACGCATTCGTCTAGCAGGGCACCACTGTATTTATAATATTCCATTTTACCCTTGCAATATTTCTGAGGAAAGCTAAGTTAAGAGAGAGTCACTCAGTAGTTGTCATTGCTGAACAGTGATCTGAATCCAGGTCTCCCTGGTCCAGAACCAGTGTAGTATAATGATTCGTCTGTTGAATAATCTTTTTAAAAGAACCTTTCAAGGTAGTATGATTTTGTTCCTTGGTGTCTTCTATTGTTCCATGGAAGACAACTCTTGCTAGACTTTGCAGATAGTGTTAAAAGTGCATCAAAGAAGTGTTTCTGTATGCAATAGCAGCGGCCAGAATATTGGTAGCAAAAGGTTGGAAAGATCAGGAACTGCCAAAAATTTCAGAATGGCAGAGCAAACTACAAGAATTCACTGAAATGGCTCTATTAACTAACAATCTTAGAGGAAATTCTAAGCAGAAATTTGTGGGGAAATGGGATATATATGAGATATATGCAAAAATACAGTAATAGCTTTGCTTCCATGCCAGCTTTTGAGTGATAAATGAAGGATAACGAGTTGGGAAATTATGGATGTATAAGGTTGTAAGAATGTACTGGAGAATATATATATGAAGGTTTATCGTTTGGGCTACATTCTGCATTAAGAAAGGTAGATGCAAAGGGATTTGACAGGAAGTCGGATTTGTGGGATTTTTTTTTTTTTTTAGGAAATACAAGTTAAGCTTCTTATAGATATATTTATTATTATGTGTATATGAACATATGTATATATATGTGTATGTGTGTGTATTTTATTTTTTACTTTCCTTTTTGATAGGGAATCATTTAAGATACAAAAAACAAAACATAGACAAGATAATGTTGTATGTGAAACTTTATTTTGTAACGTTTTACACCAACAGTTGGATTAAGATGTTCTTTTTTGCTAAATTAAATTAATCAATAAAATTAATTTTTAAAAAGTGCATCAAAGGACCTTCATGTCATTGTCATATCAACATTATAGTTCCCTATTCCAATAACACCTCTTTAATTGTTTAATAGGTTCAGGCATTGTGAATTCCTCAAACATGGCCTTTAATGCTCTCCCACAGCCAGGAGTGACTTCTACACCAGTCCCAAGTTCTCACATTGCTGTTCCTCCACCGCCGCCACCACCATGTCCAGCTGTACCGCTATCTAATTTTGATTCCCGTAATTCAACCATTGAGCTTATTAAACAACGTCGGGCTTCAAGTAAGATAAGAAATACTACAGATAGTACAGGTTGGCAGAAGGAAGAAGCTCTTCCCACTATGATGGATGTTCTGAAGGATATAAATAAGATCAAACTAAGAGCAGTTGAGAGGTATGTTGAGCAGAATATGCATTTGAAGATAAAATCATGAATATAAAATACGGTCAACATCTTCCATCTTAGAAGTTATTTAAGAGTGCCTGAAACTGGTGTTATATGCACAGGTGCCTAGCTGCTGCCAGTGCCCACTCCTGCTTGAATGCACTTCGACTGATGAGTGAATACATAAATTGTGCAAAGAACTCACACTGAACAGCAAAATTATTTCCCCTGGAAATCTAAGTTGGTGCTCATAACCTTCCTTCCTTTCCCTGTTCTGCTGAGTGGGTGACAGAGGACATGGCATTGAAACCTCTCCTGATAGTTCATTATAGCTGCTACAAAACATTTTTGCCATATAATGTATTTATTTTTATTTAACAAATTGTGTATACAACTTAACTCTAAATACAGTTGCACCTTGGTTCTCGAAGGTAATCCATTCTGGAATTACCTGTTCGAAAACCAAGGCGCAGCTTCCGATTGGCTCCAGGAGCTTCCTGCACTCAAGCGGAAGTTGTGTTGGACATTTGGCTTTTGAAAAATGTTCAAAAACCGGAACACTTAATTCCAGGTTTTCAGCATTTGGGAGCCAAAATGTACATGTACCAAGGCATTCAAGAACCAAGGTACGACTGTACAACCTCAAAGCGGTTTACAAAGATGATAAAAATCACATCAAGATGGTCAACAAAAATCAATGTTAAAAACAGTTTTTTTTAAAAAAAGGAAGATCAATAAAATCAAAAGCTAAAAGTATATGTTCTACAATTTGTTGAATTCGAATAATAGCCATAACAGGCTAGCTTCCTTTCCCCCCTAAGGAGTCTTTTTTTGGATCTGAAAATGAACTGAAATCAAGAATGAGGTACATGATAGCAAATGCATGCATTTGATACCTGAATGCATCAGCACATCACATAAATTTGCACGAGGTTGTGCTGTTGTGAAGGTGCCTACTTGTCATGTAGTTCAATACGTCTTGGTGTCAGTTCCCCAGTCATAGATGAAGAATTGGTTACCAGTTTTATATGAAAAGTTCAAGTGCCTACTTCATGCTCTCTCACATGCAGCTGAACTCATGGGAAAGGATCTACAGTGGACTCAATGAGTTCTTTAACTCTCTTCCCCACTTACTATGCCAGCTGCACATAGTGTCAAGTGTACAGCAGCATACCCAGAATTGACTTTGCATTGATTCTTTTCAAAGTGACCCTTTGCTTACATAAAGCGCTTTGATCCAGCGCTTTGATCCTGTCTGTCAAACAGGGAAGAAAACAACTTTCCCAGATACACCTCTTCTTGTGCCACTTCCCATGCTATTCTGAACAGTACCCCAATCCTCTGAAGCAGATTTGTGAAGGCTTTGGTGGTTGAAGGGGAGAGGGAATACATGAAAGTTTTCTCTTTCCTAGTTGTATTGTCAGAAGCCTCCCTGGAATTTAAAAAAAAGCCTTCTATCTGTGGAGGGTCACAGGACTGAAGAGGGTGGCAATTAGTACTGCATGCATTTACTATGTTGGAGAAGCAGCATCTTTGACTGAAGATTGTAAACATTTTGGCTCTCTTTCCAGATCACCAGGAGGTACACCTCTACCCAAAACAAAAAAAAGAAATGCATCACAGTGGGATCCAGCAGCTTTAATAGCAGAAGCTCTTAAAGAGAAATTTGCATCACAGAACAATGATGATTCCTTTGATAAAGAGAACAGATCCTATGGTGCTTCTCCATTTTCCAGTCCAGATACCCCAATGGTATGTATCTGGGTTTTTTTTGTTGTTGTTAATGGCTTCTGTCATTTATATATGGCATGAATACTTGTGATATAGAAGGAAGTCCAATAGTGTCCAGTGTTATGATCTCAAGGGGGGGAATCAAGTGCTAAATAGTTTGTCATTTTATTAATTATAGATATTTTTGTACTGCTCTTCATTAAAATTGTTAGGGCAACCTACACAAGAACATATAAAGTCAGTTAAAATACACTTATAGCTTATAGTTTATATTAAAACAGTAACATAATAGGTGAAACTGTAGTACAGTATAAAAAAGATTAGCAGCATTGAAGAGCTCTAAACCAGACTAAGAGATGTAACCAAATTTAAAAGGTTAATGCTGCTACAAAAGCCTTAAGCATGGTTTTAAAGCTAGTGGAGGAAACTTGAGAGTGGACTTCCTGAAGGAGGCTTCCATGTTCGCATTATGATCATTACCGATGATTAAGGATTGGGAGAGGGTTGCCTCTGCACTAGCTGAACATCTTGCCCATCCTTGCTTTCCATCTTCTGCATTAGGTGCCAGTAGAAGGGGGCTTACTTTCAAAGTACAGGGGTGGCTTGAATTCTTCTCTTGTCTTACAGAGAGGATGCCACACAGTAGCTGTACGGTTGTGATCCTTTGTTTATTTTATTGTGATACTTTCTCTTGACCCTCATTGAAATCAGGAAATGAGTTAAAAATTAACTGCCATGCAGTAGTTTCAGTTATTCAGAAGCTGGTGGGAGATTTACAGATGCATTTTGAATTAAATAACTAACTAACTAAACAACAATAATTGCATTTGTATACTGCCCATATTTACAGAGACAACTACATCCAAAATTAGCAAAACCAGTTATAAAAGCATTAGCAAAATATACCCACATAGACACAATGGCTAAGGACAATTAAAAACCCATATAAAATGAATTTAGCCCCCTTAATACTAGAACATGACAAACTCAAAAGTGGGAAAGGAAGTTCAGAAACAACCCATGAAACTCTTTGTCATGATGAGCAGCAGATTTATTCACATTGGACATAGGAAAATAATTCATTCTGAAAAATGAGTAAAACTTTATGCCGCATTGTGGCAGACTGTCCTATTACGATTTTATTTATTTATTTTGCTAAAATATTTAGTGCATATTTCCATCTAATATATGGAAGCCCAACATATTTCATATCAGAATGCTTCTTGTAAAACTGGTAAGTCATTTCCTAACAAATTGGTTGTTTATTGCAGGCCTATGTTTGACATTCTCACTCGCCCTACATTGAAGTTTCTTGCTTGGCCTGTTCATTAAGATTGCAGAAAAGTTTAATCAACTCCTATTTTTCTCTTCAATCTTTTCTAAAAATAGCATTTAAAATGTTGTTGTTTTTCAGGTTAGCTGTCGTGTTTTGAAGCCAAGTATGAAGCAGACGCTTATTAGAACTAATGAGCTGATGTAGGTATCACCTGCAAAAAAACCAGCAATTCATATTTACTCATGGTGTAGAGCTTCTTGAGAAAAGCTCTGCCATTGGTTTCGTAGACCTTGATACTGTGCTATAAAGCAATGGCTTATAGAGCTAGCTGTTTTTCATTAATCTACTTCAGCACCCAAGCATCTGGAATTTGTTTGTGTAAAATATTTTATCAGCAGGAGTATGTTTTACTGATTTTTATAACAACTTTATAGTCTGAGCTGCAGAATTTAAAGCAGACACATAAACTGTCAAAAAAAGGAAGAGAATAGTACCATAGAAACAAAATATAAATTAATCATATGTAGATAATATATTTACGAAACAGTATCCTGTTCATTTGTTTTCCTATAATGAGATTAGCTATTGTGTGAAGAGTTGACGTGTGTTGTGGCTTTTGGCCTCTCCCCTGCACATTCACATTCTCTGCAGCCTCACGTCAACACATTGAGGATATCTCTGTAGAGGGAGCATCTGTCCCACCTAACACATGTAGCCTTTCCCCATCAACTGAGACCCTTATCATGTATGGAGCTTGCATGTGCTTAATAGGCTTTCCCTTTGCAATCTTGCCACCAATGCGCTTACAACAAGGGAGAGGTTGGGGGTGAAGATACAGAGACAGGACTAGTGGACAGCCCCACTTCCTCTTACATGATTGCTAATTGCATGATAGGAACATCACTGAATAGGGCTAATGTGCTGATAGTAAGGAATAGCTTCCTCAAAATTATCCCTTTCTCAGTTTGATTCAGTGGTGCAGCCTTATAAGATCTCAATAATTGGCACCAGTGGTGTTTGCTCGGTTTTGAGTAAGAGACCATTAACTTCCTTGAATACTGTAAAAGTTTGTCAAGAAAATACAGGAACTGTATGCATATTTGAAATGCGTGATTCAAATAAATATTGCTGTTGACTATTTGCACTCCAGTAAATTTTGCTTACAAAAGAAATCTCTTATGTCTAAACTGTATGATCATTCTCCATGACTAAAATATTTCAGATTTTGTAGTCTTGTGTATGAAGATTTGTGGAGAATATAAGCTATATGTTATGTCATTCCCCTTGTAACTTACAATACGCTATACAGGGTGGAAGTGTTATCTAAAAAAAGTTTGCATCTCTTCTACCACAACCATTTAAACTCTGGCTGCCCCGTCATATGTGCAAGCTAGATATTGCACAGCCCATAGGGTTTGTGGATTGTACCCATAATGTGTGTTTATCAGGTTCTCCTATATATATTCACCTGAATGTATTGTTAGTCCAGTGAATGTATTAAGTATAAAAGAACTTCTTAAGCTTTTCTGTATGAAACTGCTCTGTAAAGCTGTGAACTCTGATCTACATTGCACTGGCAAATGATTACTAAGTGTCTGGAGATAACAGTAGACCTTACACAGAGAGTACTGTAGCTGTCCTTGCAGAGAGGAACTGTTGCCTAGGTCAAGAGATAGGGTGGCCTTGCTGGAGTGCGCATGAACCAACTCTGGCTAAATGTCATTTGCCTTATATGTACAACAGGAAATGTTCCTTATATGGACAAGAGGAAGTTTTCTGGGGTGGGAAGAGAGCCAGAGAACTGTCTATAAGAACTGTCTGAAAATTGACTAGTTTTGTACTTGCTTGGCTATCTAAACACCGAAGTACCTCTGCATGCAGAAATTAAATCTTTCTCTCTCTGAAGCCAGCAGCCTCAGGTCTTTTCTGCTTCCATGTTTTCTCACCGGGCGCAACAATGGGAACCCGTAGGGGCAAATAAGGCTCCAGTGTATTCAAACCTTCTGGTGGACTCTTGCGGACTTTTGACTGTTGCTTTTTATTGCATTTTTATATTTTTATTTACTTATTTATATTTTTATTTATTATCCCAGTTATATTATAGTGCATTGTTCCTTATCTTGCAAATGGGTTTTTTTGTGGATGGCAAGCAGAGGAAATATATTGGCTCAATATATTGATAATTTGTTGCTTGATATTTTGTATTCTGTTCCATCATTGCATGGTGCTTACTCAAGGGAGAGATAACTTTTAGTTCTGTATTGATATTTGCATAAACATAGACTTTACTTGCCTTGGCTTGTATCATAAATAATGTGATGGCAGTAAATGCACTTAATTTGAATGCTGGCTATGTGTGCCTGTTTCCGTTATTGAGTGATGTGCCATTGATGCCTGTCTTAGGATGTCACCTCTTAATTGTAAACAATTAGCAGTGTGTCATATATAGTCTTTTAATACTTAAACAGTGGGTTAGAGATAACTTGGAAGCCATGTATGGTTGGGTGTTTTTTTCTGGCAGTAATGGAAATTCTAGGACAAATGGAAAGATAGGCAATACTTGCCTTCTTATCAAACCTAGAATCATAGAGTTGGAAGAGACCACAAGGGCCATCCAGTCCAACCCCCTGCCAAGCAGGAAACACCACCAAAGCATTCCTGACAGATGGCTGTCAAGCCTCCGCTTAAAGACCTCCAAAGAAGGAGACTCCACCACACTCCTTGGCAACAAATTCCACTGTTGAACAGCTCTTACTGTCAGGAAGTTCTTCCTAATGTTTGGTGGAATCTTCTTTCTTGTAGTTTGAATCCATTGCCCTGTGTCCGCTTCTCTGAAGCAGCAGAAAACAACTTTTCTCCCTCCTCTATATGACATCCTTTTATATATTTAAACATGGCTATCATATCACCCCTTAACCTTCTCTTCTCCAGGCTAAACATACCCAGCTCCCTAAGCCGTTCCTCATAAGGCATCATTTCCAGGCCTTTGACCATTTTGGTTGCCCTCCTCTGGACACGTTCCAGCTTGCCAGTATCCTCATTGAACTGTGGTGCCCAGAACTGGACACAGTATTCCAGGTGAGGTCTGACCAGAGCGGAATACAGTGGTACTATTACTTCCCTTGATCTAGATGCTATACTCCTATTGATGCAGCCCAGAATTGCATTGGCTTTTTTAGCTGCTGCATCACACTGTTGACTCATGTCAAGTTTATGGTCTACCAAGACTCCTTTTCACATGTACTGCTCTCAAGCCAGGTGTCACCCATCCTGTATTTGTGCCTTTCATTTTTTATTTTATTTTTTGCCCAAGTGTAGTACTTTACATTTCTCCTTGTTAAAATTCATCTTGTTTGCTTTGGCCCAGTTCTCTAATCTGTTAAGGTCATTTTGAAGTGTGATCCTGTCCTCTGGGGTATTAGCCACCCCTCCCAATTTGGTGTCATCTGCAAACTTGATCAGGATGCCCTCAAGCCCATCATCCAAGTCATTGATAAAGATGTTGAATAAGACTGGGTCCAAGACAGAACCCTGTGGCACCCCACTAGTCACTTCTCTCCAGGATGAAGAGGAGCCGTTAATGAGTACCCTTTGGGTTCAGTCAGTCAGCCAGTTACAAATCCACTGAATGGTAGCATTGTCTAGCCCACATTTTACCAGCTTCTTTACAAGAATATCATGGGGCACCTTGTCAAAGGCCTTGCTGAAATCAAGATAGGCTATATCCACAGCATTCCCTTCATCTACCAGGCTTGTAATTCTGTCAAAAAATGAGATCAGATTGGTCTGACATGACTTATTTTTCAGAAACCCATGCTGACTTTTAGTGATCACAGTGTTCCTTTCTAGGTGCTCACAGACCATTTGCTTAATGATATGCTCTAGAATCTTTCCTGGTATTGATGTCAGGCTGACTGGGCAGTAATTGTTGGGGCCTTCTCTTTCCCCCCTTTTGAAAATAGGGACAACATTTGCCCTCCTCCAGTCTGCTGGGACTTCGCCTGTTCTCCAGGAATTCTTAAAGATTACTGCCAGTGGTTCTGAAATCACTTCTGCCAGTTCTTTTAATACTCTTGGATGTTGTTCATCTGGCCCTGGAGACTTGAATACATCTAAACCAGCCAAGTATTCTTGTACTACCTCCTTACTTATTCTGGGCTGTTTTTCCCCTGCTGAATCATCTGCTCCATATTCTTCAGGTTGGGCATTGTTTTCTTTTTTGGAGAAGACTGAGGCAAAGAAGGCATTGAGGAGTTCTGCCCTTTCTCTGTCTCCTGTTCGCATTTCACCATCTTCTCCTCTAAGTGACCCCACTGTTTCATTGTTCTTCCTTTTGCTATAGACATATCCATAAAAGCCCTTTTTATTGCTTTTAACCTCTCTAGCAAGCCTGAGTTCATTCTGTGCTTTAGCTTTTCTGACTTTGTCTCTACATGTGCTGGCTATTTGTTTGAATTTCTCTCTGGTGACTTCCCCCCTTTTCCATTTTTTGTACATATCCCTTTTAAATCTTGAATCAGTTAAAAGTTCTTTAGATAGCCACCCTGGCTTCTTTAGGCACCTTCCATGTTTTCGTCTCATTGGTACTGCTTGAAGTTGTGCTTTTAATATCTCCCTTTTAACAAACACCCATCCATCATGAACTCCCTTTCCTTTTAGTATTACTGACCATGGGATCACACCCAGCGTTTCCCTAAGTTTTCTGAAATCGGCTTTCTTAAAGTCTAGAATTTGAGTCTTAGTATGCTTGGTTGCTCCTTTCCGCTGTAAACATGTTTATCTTCTTGAACAACAAAAATGCATTGTATAACTTATCCTATACAACTGCCCTATTTGCACATATTTATGAAATGTACAGAAAAATCCAAAGCACATTTATTTCAAAATAATAGCTGCTCCAGGCAAGTATACTTGGGATTACAGCCTCAGAGCTATAAATGCCTTGGATTGTAATCCTGTACACTCTTTATCTGGGAGTAATTACCCTTAAACCCAAATGGACTTCTTATTGGACATTGCTCAGTTTTGTAGCATACTGTCTGTCTCTCAGTTGTTTGAGGGGGAGAGGTGAAAAAGGAGTCAGGTTGGAAGGACAGCAGATACAGGAAACTCTGCTTCTAGCAGTATGTCAAAGCTGTAGCAAAGGTCTCCAGAAGGCAAGTAGTAATTCACAAGATAATTAAGGCCCTGCATACACTTTGCTTGACAGTGTCAGTAACAGCCCCCCAAAAAACACATTTTGGATTTGAGTGTTATCTGTATCTCCTTTAGACACAGCAATTATTACTCTCAAATGCTGTAGATTTTATTGCATAAAAATCTTTATACCGCACATTTTGAGTGAGTAAAAACCTTGTCTTAATGAGCATTTCACTTATGCTAAAAGAGAAATATTTTAGGAGGTTTCCCCCCCCCCCCATGTTTGCCATAATTTTCAGTTGCTTGTAACTTTTCCAAATGGAATTCATTTTGTATTTGAATGTTCAGTTGTGGTTGTATTTTGAACAACATAAGTGAGAGTGAGGTTGGTTTTCATAGAATCATAGAATTGGAAGGGACCCTGAGGACTATCAAGTCCAGGGTTTCCCAAACTTAGGTTTCCATCAGTTTTTGGACTACAATTCCCATCATCCCTGACCACTGGTACTGCTAGCTAGGGATGATGGGAGTTGCAGTCCAAAAACTGATAGAGACCCAAGTTTGGGAAACCCTGATCTAGTCCAACCTCCTGCAGTGCAGGAATATGCAGCTGTCCCATATGAAGATTGAACCCTGAGATCTTGGTGTTATCAGCAACATGTTCTAACCAACTGAGCTATCCAGTGCCTTGTGCTTTTCGGGTTTCCATTCTAATTGAAACCATTTGAACATTTTGTGAGAGGTGAACCAGACTAGGAATGGACTAGCCTAAATCCATTTTGTTTCACTGTCACTGGTCTTCAATCATAGGTTCATTCCATCCCCGTTTCTTGCAGACTTAAAAATCAGGATGATGTTGATGCATTTTACATGCACTTCCCCACAAAACACACAGATTTCAATCCAGAGGAATGTATGATTGCATTCTGAGCCAAAAGGAAGATCGGAAAAATAGGGAACAAATTCCTCCTTCATCCTTATTGTGAAAAACGGTATCTCAGTTGCATCCTTTACCTTAGATGTTAATGAACGAGCCATATATGTATTTTACATGTGATTAACACATGCTTCTAACCACCAGAGGGCAATCTGATACTATAGCTTTGCAAAATAATGGTTTTGCTTTCATATTGCCTGTCTTCCATAGACAGCACCTTTTCTTTCCAGAAGTACAGTTTAACAACCAAATACCTTGGTTTTGTTTTTAGTCTGTTGATAGTTATGCTATAAAGTTTTTAGGTCTTCATAGATACTAAAAGAACTTGAGAGTAGAAGGCTAGTTTCTCAAAAGCTGCAGTTGCCTGGTGATAAACAGGATTCCTGCATATCCAGAGGTAAATTCCCTTCTCTGTGGGCTCATTACCATATATTTCTCTACTAGTGTATTGTGCTATGCCACTTGCTCTGTCAGCTGCCCCCCCCCCCCGATTTGTATGGCGTCCCCATTCTGTTGGTGTCTTTAGAAGATTACAGCTGCACCAGCACTTGGAACAAGACCAGCTAGCTGACCAGCTATTTCTTACTGTATTATTATGTGGGCTGTAGTGACTACAGTATTTCTTGTGTGAGTTCTTTGCTCAGTGTGCTTGCTGCTGTCTTCCCCTTCTCCCTGTAGTCAGTTAATATTTATCAGTGGAGTGAAACCTCTACGAGTGCTCAGTCCTCATGATGCATGGTTGTTCTTTGTCTTCTGGTGCTTGTGCTTCTCCTGATACTATATGGGAGCTCTAACTCTTGGCCGTTGTGTTTTGCAGTTATCTCTTACATTTCATACGGTATTCTCTCCGAAACAAAAAAAAAAAAAAAATCAATGCATTGCATGGCATAGAGTTAGCATTGCAGGCTTAGTAATGACTTCTGTAGCCTGGATTTCTTAGACCTCCTGGATCCTGATATGCAAATGGAGCTTGAGGTTCCTTTATCTCAGCGGTAGGCAACCAAAGGCCTGGGGGCCGGATGCGATCCAGTCGCCTTCTCAACCCGGCCCATGAATCAGCGTGTTTTTACATGAGTAGAATGTGTCTTTCTATTTAAAATGCATCTCCGGGTTATTTGTGGGGCATAGGAATTCGTTCATCCCCCCCCCAATAATAGTCTGGCCCACTACATGGTCTGAAAAAGGTTGCTGACCCCTGCTTTATCTGGAGCATATACTAAGACTTATTTTTTTATAAAGCAGAAGTGCCATCTAATCATAAGAATCTTGGTGCACTGACATACCTCCCATAACCCAGTAATCTGCCCTCAAGTCATTTTTAGTATCTTAAATACCGGTAATACATTTTATCTGATAAAATTTACAACTTTTTGCTTCATCTAAGGAGTTTTGCACCTTTTAAAATACTGATATTTTCCCCCTACTGCATTTCACCATGCATTAAGCATTATTTCAAGTTAAATAAGTAGAAGGGGGAAACTCAGCTATAGAAAATATTATCATGTGAATAGAGACAGCACTTTGGTTGTGGTTTATTATTTTTAATTTGCTTATCTTTGATTTGATAAATGAGCACTGGCTTATATTTCACACTAGGGTTAATATACCGTAGGTTGAATAAATTTTCTGTACTTCGGTTTGACTAACTTTTATATTTATGGATATTTGATAAAACACACTGCAAGGAACTCTGACACTTGGAAAATTGTGGAGTGCAGGATGTCCTCAACTGCTGGAATAGCCCAAAAATGGGATCAAAAATTGTAGCATATTAACTCATAATGCAGATTGGCATAGGCAGCCTAAGTAACAAATTGCATGGAACTGAACGCTGGGCTATAGGAGTCATGTTACCCTTTCCCACCCTCATCAGTTTTTGATTTGGTAATGGAGAATTTCTACTAGCAGTCAGAAATAAATGGTTTGTTTCCTTAAATCACAGATATAAAAGTTATTAGGATACTTCTGTGACCAAGAAGTCTTCAAGAGATCCTGATGGAAGAAAAAAAAATCCTGATTAAAGAAAAGTGAGAAAATAGGGGATGTTTTGGCATCTAAAAGTTGAAGTGCATTCTGAGAACTTCTTACTAATTGTATGACGTGCTCTAAGAGGGCCAAACCACATGGATTGCTGTGATAAGAAGTATTACCCACTCTTGAACCAATTCTGAACTGTAGGTGGATTTTCAGAAATAGTCTGGAGTGTTCAGGGGGTTGTAGAATTCAGCCTGTACTTATCATAAACAGCATATGAAAGTCGCAAAAATTCTTGTGCAGATGCAAGCACAAAGAAAATGCTTGACTACATTGGCTAAAATGTGAGATATGCACATATGCAAACATCCTTTGTCTTTTTTTATTAACAGTTATCTTTTGACATGAATACTTACAGCAGTATGTTAAAGATACAGTTTAGTTCTTGGCATCACTGCATAGCAGTCACAATTTCACACAAGGCCTTGTTCAGACCTAACACTAAACCACAGTTTGTTTGTTTAACTTAACTGTAGTTTGTATATCCAAACCCTCCCCAACCAGCTAACTATGGCTTATATACAACCAGGAAACTAGAATATGGAACCATGGTTTGAAGCTGGCTCATGATTCTCTGCTTGCTTTAACTGTGTTCGTCATTGCAGCCAAACTTGGCTGTCCTAGGTTAATCCTTTTTGTTCCAGCCTTCTACCCCAGCCACCCACAGGGGGTAAGAGTTGTTAGAAAATGCTCATGCAGCCCAGTGAATCTCACTGGCAGTTTTCCAGCTCTTTCCTCCCTCCCTCCTCTGCCTAGCATTAGGGTTCCCCCCCACCTATGCCATGACAAGCTGTTCCTTTCCATCCTGCCAACCTAGCTCCACTTTGCAATGAGAAAATGTATGCCATTTTTTTACTAGCATGTATCCAAGAGCACATGTTGAAAGCATTCCTTTGTTCTTAGCATCTTACCCCAATGTTAAAGACAAATGCGGCTTCACAAAAATCCTGTCTATAGCAATGACCTTTGTTTTTCCCCATTTATGTGCTTTTGGCAGTTCTGCTTCTGGGAAACGCTCATGACCCTTCAGCACTTAGCTCTCTGAAGTCCCCCTTTGGTCAGTATCATGCTATCACCATGGACTCAGGCAGTCCAAGGATGATTGCTCACTCAGAGTAATCATACCAGTACCAAGGTTTGAAGATTGTAAACAACGTGTGATAGCAATTATTGGGGAGAGTGTTTTTAAAAAAATATATAAAGACACTGTTATTCCCTTGGAAGGAAAGATGTTGTTTATGTGTGTCAGCTGCATTAGCAATATCTCAGCTTTGCTGCTGCAGAATAGTAGTAGCTGGTGTTACAGAAGCAAAGGACAAGAAAGGGAGGGATTTTTGTTGACACATGAAGAAAAGTGCAAAAGGGAACTATAGAATATGAACTGCAGTGAGGCGATACTTAGCCAGCTGTCCAAAGAAATGTCCTTGAAAGGGTTCAGTTGTTGCATTCATCAGTGCTGTGCAAAGATGAACACTCTTAAAAGCTTAAAAAAAATCTCACCACTCACAATAAGGACTCTGGGGTAGAACCATGCACTATGATGTTCTACAATAAACTAGCCTCACTCCTAGACAGATGCCACCCTTGGCTACTGGGCAGTCGGCAGCATTGGTGGCCAATACGGGCCGCAGATCTTCTCTCCTGCTCCTGGAATTTTTGGACATGCATCTTTGCTGGCAAAGCTTCAGTGAGTGCCATTATCATGGTAGCCATGTACAAACATCAAGAGGACAAAGAGGCTGGTGGGGACAGTACCAGAAACAACTGCTATATCAGCCTGAATGTGCTGTCAGATGCCTCAGAGGAACTGTGCAATGGGACCAAGAGGGCTGATGAATTGCCTGTGTATTTCCTACAATCTTTTGAGGACTGGTTCATCACCTTCCTTAGTTTCCAAGATATGAAAGGAAGAAGAGCAACCACCATCCAGGGCTCTAACTACAGGTAAGAAAGCTAGACATAATGCAGACCTTGGCCGCATAGATAAGTCTGGCAGGAGTTGGGAGTCAGGAATTGGTTTTTAGAAAGTTGGGAGCTGACTTCAAATACCGTATTTTTCGCTCCATAAGATGCACCTTTTTCCTCCTAAAAAGTAAGGGGAAATATCTGTGCGTCTTATGGAGCGAATGGTGGTCCCTGGAGCTAAATTGCCCAGGGACCAAAAGCAGATTGTGCTTTTTATTTTACAAAGAGAAAAATGGGTTTTGAAAGGACCCCGCTCAGCAGCTGATCAGCAAGAGGTCGGGAGAGAGATAAGAGTCCTGGCTCCCTTTCAGCCCCGCCCTCCTTTGTTGAATGTGCTGCAGAGGAAGGTTGTTTGTTTCCCCAGGACATGTGACTGGCTGATTAGATTATCTGTCTGGAAACAGTAGAAAAGGCTCCCTTTCCTTAAGATTTTTCAGAAATGTGAGTTGAACCCCATAAAAATGGGGCTTTTCCTCTTTGCTTTTCCCCCTTTGCAAAAGGAGCTTTGCTTTTCCCCCTTTGCAAAAAAGCTGCAAAACATTTAGCTGATCCTCAAAAAAAAACCCAGGGCTTTTCCCTTTGTAAAAAAAGCTGCAAAACTTTTAGCTGATCCTAAAAACAACAACCAGGGCTTTACCCTTTGCAAAAAAAGCTGCAAAACTTTTAGCTGATCCTTAAAAAATGAGCTGTTTACTCCTCTAAAAATGAGGTGCGCCCTATGGTCCAGTGCGTCCTATGGAGCGAAAACTACGGTGTGTTCAGGTATGAAACAGAGGTTGGTGGTTTGGGGTATGTTGATGTCTGTGGAAAGAGTCCATCTTACACTGCTTATGATTGGGGAGTTAGGTGTTTCATTCACAGCTAAGAAGGTCTCTGTGGAGGCAGAAATTGGGCAAGAGTCTTTTGTGTTTACTGTGTGATTGGTAAAGCTGGGTGGGTCGTTCTTTCAGAGCTGGTGTTGGATGATTGAGTATCCACTGGAGTAGTATATGCATCCCTTCCATTATCATCAGTCATTTTTTGGGGTGGCTAACAAATTTCAAAGAAATGGCCATAGGACTGCAGGGAGACACCTTGCAGCAAGAAATTATTTTATTCAGGAAGGTTGAGAGGGAAGGATTTAGAAATGTGTAGGGCATTCTGAAGAATTAGGGAAGGGAGGGAAAGTTTATCGTTTGTGTTTGGCATGAGGTGTAACAAGTATGTTCCTGCCCCATTTTTGTAGCTAGGTAGTAGTAAGAGAGCCAATAATGTGAAGGCCATGCCATTCCTTGACCACTGCAGAGGCAGCAGAGTGGCCAACAAACCAAAATTACACCAAACAATCCATGGTATCAATTGTGAACAAAATGCATGGCTTGGTAAATGGTTAAAACGAACTCTGGCTTGGTGTTATGCTCAAACACAATCTATTGCTTCCGTTCAGCTTAATGCATATTCATACACAATCATAGTAGCTAAAGCTTGGTCCTACAAAAGCTCATGGGCTTTGGTTTTGTTAGGACCATATGATACTATTTGACATAGCTTTATGTAAAAATATGTGTTTCATACCCAAGTCTAACTTCTATTTGCATGTAAAATTCATGTACCAAAATATGTATTGATTGAGTGTTAACAATGCTATGCTCATCTGTTAGCAGGAGAGGAATGGAGCCAATTTTCAGTGATCCCCAAACTAAAAAATCTTATTAGGGGGATACCCCTAGCCCTTCAGAACAGATTTAGGGAAGCATAGGTAGGTAGCAGAAGGGAGGGGACTAATTGAAAATTGCCTAAATCCCTGTTTTGCTGACATGCCTTCCATCAGTGGAGGGACAGCAGTGGATGCCATCTGTTGTGCTGAAATATTTGCCACAATACAAAAGCAAGAGTTTCTTTTTGCAGTATGGTTCCCACACGAATAAATGCCATTGAGGATGTCTTATGCCCATATCTAGCTAAAGAACTCACACTGACCAGTGAATAGACTGCTTGGTACATGACCTACCAGAATAAAGTTGTCCATGATAGCCATTCTTCTATTCAAAAATGGAAGAAGATAATGCCCAGAGAAATCTTTCTTGTTTTTCAGACTTGGGGAGAACATCAACACACTCTTGAATTTTTGTTTATTTGTCACTTCCAGGTAAATGTGCTTAGGAATTGCAGCCTTTATTTAAAGTGTGTTTCACTGAAATCAGTGAGACTTCTCACAAGTACAGTGGTGCCCCGCTAGACGAAAATAATTCGTTCTACGAATCTTTTCGTCTAGCGGTTTTTTCGTCTAGCGAAGCAGCAATGCAAACCGCGGTTTTCGGTAGACGAAAAAAAAATCGTCTTGCGAGGCAGCCCCATAGACAATTTCGTCTTGCAGGGCAGCCTTCCGCTAGACGAATGCCTTCGTCTAGCGAGTTTTTCGTCTAGCGAGGCATTCGTCTAGCGGGGCACCACTGTATATGAATATAGTTTTGGAATATTTTAGTAAATTGCAGCTAGGGTTTTGAAGTGCACTGGTATCACAGTGTGGCTCACTTGCCACCTATATTGAAAAAGAAAGGAATCTGATAAGAATTGTAGAAAAATGTCAAAGTAGAGTTAAATATTGAAACATTCAGTAATTACTATTTATATAAAGCTCCTTTCTTCACAGGGTGAAATGTGGCTTCAAAGTCCAGTTCATCTGATATGTTTACACTAATCTAAAGAGATCACACTAGTATTTTATTTTTTCAACCTAAGCTTTCCTTTCTGCCTTGGGACTTACTAAGGTTTACATCCCTTTGGCTTGGAGACTCTGTGGCTCTTGCCGTGTATTTCTTAGTTCTGGTTTTTGGTAAATCACTGATATTTCACTTCTTAATGCTTGCTTTAGTATCTGTTTTTTAAACTAATGGAAGTAGCACTTCAAGGCATTCATTCATACAACCAGGTTTCTCCTACAGTAGGTTGTAATTTATCATGTGCTGGTGGCACTGATAGAGCTCCCTTGTTAAATGAACAGTGCACTCACCTGTGGCTGGGAAGCTGAGACACAAAAAGCTGATTACTGCTCTAGCTGTGTGAATTCACTATATGGAGTTGCTATAGGCCTCATTAAGGCAATGAAAGTGTGGGTGTTTCCTAAGCACAGATGTACCATATCTCGTCTAGAGAACTCTGAGTTTAATCAAAATGTAATGCTATTGTGTAGCTGTATGTCAGAGTTCTTGAGCACTGTTCTTCAGTGAGTTTCTTGCAGTATTGCTGCTAAAACTTGTGCCTAAAGCTCAGTTTGCTCAGTACATTTTCTTCCACGTTGTACAAAGGGAGAAAAAGCTTTAAATTTCAATCTCTGAGCAGAAGTAAGCTGTTGATTTGGCTTACAAACAAAATGTTCTTTTGCACTGTTGTGGGTTTGCTTTTTTGCTGTGTTCCAATTCAGGCAACACCTAAGATTTCATTTTGATGTTGAATTTTTTGAAATCAAAGGATAGTTTAACTTTATCATGATTCACATTTCCATTGCAGGATGCATACAGAAGAATGGGCTGACATGTAATTGTATGTACTCACTTGCCTTTTGAAATTAATCTGTCATAGAAACTCCCTCATAATTGTATAACAGTATAGTTTTCATGGAAATTAAGGAGTACTTACGTAATAAGCAATTTTATGGTAATTCTGGAAGTAGATCACACCTAATAGTCACATAAATTATATGTGACTAGTGTAAAAAAATGGATTGGATTATTTTCAAAATGATTTTTCTTTAAATTGTTAAACACATCACACTCTCAAACAAGTGCAGGAAATCTTGTATTTTTCTCTGAATTTCAGCAGCCCAAAATATGATGTAACTATCATAATGAAATGTGCTTGGTGAAGCACTATTAGATAAGCAAAACCATTAATGGTTTTACTTGTATATAGGAGAAAGTGAGTACAGAATCCCCCCCCATATACCGTATATACTCGAGTATAAGCCGACCCAAATATAAGCCGAGGCACCTAATTTAACAACAACAAAAAACTGGGAAAACTTATTGACTGGAGTATAAGCCTAGGGTGGGAAATGCAGCAGCTACTGGTAAATTTCAAAATTTCAAGGGCTGCTTTCAAGCTGCTCATTCCTCCTCTGCCAACAGCGGCAAAGGCGGCGGAGGAGGAAGGAGCAGCCCGAAAGGGCTGCTTTTGGGCTGCTTGTTCCTCCTCCTCTGCTGACAACAGCCTCTGTCACTCACAAGGGCAGGCACAGGAGCCGAGCTTGGCAGACCAGCAGCGGCAGCAAACAGCTAAGTGGGACCTTCACTCGAGTATAAACCGAGGGGGGCTTTTTCAGCATAAAAATTTGCTGAAAAAGTCGGCTTATACTTGAGTATATACGGTATTCAGTAATCAGTTACTCCCATATTTCTGCTAATTTTGGCATGCAAAACTGAGTTAAGGTTTTGAAAGAGATCATGAGATTCAAAATGAGCTGTTTGTGATTGTTGTAGGTATAGTACTTCTCATTATATGATTAAAAAGAATGAGCTTATGTCTGACAGGAAATATGACTTTCAACAAATTTTTGGTGGGGTGTGCCTCCACTCCCAGTGATTGTGGATACATCTCAGCATATTCAATTACTGCAAAATTTCAACAAGATCCATGACTACGATGAAGCCCTTGCTGATTTTCCCTAGTGTTTAATTCTCCAAGCTTCATCAGGTTGCAGTTTGCCACCATGTTCCTAAATAAGGTAAAATTTTGTGAAAAATATGGACAGATCATTTGAAAATACGAGGAGGTAGGGATTGGCAACAACTGAACTGAGGTGCAGCTTAACTAGAGCAGTGTGGCTTAACACTATGGAGCCGCAGGTGTATCAAGCATTCAAATAAATTGCCCTTCTAATCTAACCCTTGGGCAACTGACAAAAGGCCGGACTAAAATGAGATGACTTTTGACAGCCATCAGAAAGTAATGGATGCTAGAGGTTAAGGCCTTTATCTGCAAACAAAAGTGTATTAATAGTCTAACATCTTTACAAATGCTTCCAATACTAAAACTAACAGTATTTTGTTCACAGTGCCATTGTTTATATAGGTAGCTTTCCCATAATACTTTGTTATTTCGGTATGGGATCAGTAGCGCCTTATATGTACAGGAGACACATATGTGCGAATATAAACAGGTCACAGATACAGTCATCAAAAGAGACATCTGGAAACATTTAAACTGTACAACTCTTCCCTTTTTGATTTGATAGGAAATGCTGTTCTTGCAGTGAGAAGAATGCCAGTCTTTTACCTAAAGTGGCATAAAATGGTTAACAAAATGGGGCACCACCATGAAAAAGCTTTGTGTACACAGAATAACCTTACATCAAGGTTCTTGGATTTCTTGTCCAGTGCACCAAATACAAAAATTAAAAAGGCTTTAATTGTTTAAAATGAGACGCTTTTCTCTTGCGTGGCCAGATGTCCTTCTGACGGTGCTGGTGGTGGGTTTTAATGTGCAGCCCAGCTGCCAGACTGAAGACTGTACATTGCTCTAAGCCGTCATTCAGAAACACATGTCACAGCATGACCCCAAAGTGAATGCAATAGATAACCAAGAATGCACTGGTCTTGCCTGTATCCTCTAATCCTCTTATTAGTTGGTACCTGCCTACTGCCCCAGCTTCAGCACTACTGAAAAGCTTCTCATTCAAGCAGTTTGTGATCAGAAGTGATGAATGGCTTCAGATAGTAAGATGAGGAAGTGGGATTTGGCAGAACTTTAGGGCCAAACCCCGAAGTGGTGTAGGTTTAGTTGAGGAAGGACATCTGTCGCTTTGGCTTTCCTCCCTGATTTCTTCGCTTCCTGCATTGTTGACCATGGCCCAACAGACCCCTTAGGGTTTTGTTCACTGTTGTGAAAGGTAGTAGCACTGCAGCAGAGTGCTAAGCCAGCACTATGGGGCTTCTTCATTTAAAGTCTGTTCTTCGTTTTCAGTCATTGGGACTGTGTGGTCAGTGCTCCTGCTGCTGCTGTATTGCTTATGAAGCAGGCTTCTCCACTTGGTCTTGTTCCTCCTCAGATGGTTCAGCATGTTTTCAGATAAGGGTGTGTTCCCAGTAAAGTTGGCCCATTCTTCAAAGAGTGGCTCTACAATGTAGGTCATGAAGCCTGGGGGAAAACACGAGGCAAAGCATATCAGCAGCTAAGTCAGCTAGGCCTTCCCGCTAGTACAAAGCTTGAAATAAAACCTGTGGACCATGTTTTCTTCTTCAGCAGTGATGCGGGGGGGGGGGGGGCGGGGGCAGGGGAAAGATGGCAACATTGGAGCCTCATGTAGCTTCAGGCTTTCAATTTATTTAAATTTAATGTAAATTTATTTTAATTAAGCTGGAAACACCACCAGTTGCTTCTATGTCAACTCCTTTCTTCTGCTTTCAGCAACGGAAACTGTTTAACAAAAAAGGGCAATGGTATACCACTGGGACTGTTCGGACTTGCCCCATACAGAAACTTGAATTAGTTGTCTAATCCAGTTTTAAGTTTAAATTAAATTAAATTTGCATTTGCTTAATTCCTGCAGAGACTTTGAGCTAGCTCATCTATTAGTGTCCCTGTCCTAAGGAGCTTATTTATTAGTTCAGGAAGTCTTAGGGCTACTTTGCACATTCCAGAAAAGGATATTACAATTGTATATTTTCATGGTGACCACCGTTATACAGTGGTACCTCAGGTTAAAAACTTAATTTGTTCTGGAGGTCCGTTCTTAACCTGAAACTGTTCTTAACCTGAGGTACCACTTTAGCTAATGGGGCCTCCTGCCACCGCCGTGCAATTTCTGTTCTCATCCTGAAGCAAAGTTCTTAACCCGAGGTACAACTTCCAGGTTAGCGGAGTCTGTAACCTGAAGCCTCTGTAACCCGAGGTACCACTGTAATGTGAATGGGAACTGGATCCAAGAACTCTTGATAAACATCTGTTCAATGTCTGAAACAGTAATTAGAGTTGGGCCATAAATTGTTACGAGCTCATTTCATGTGATGCTGCTACTATTATAAAAATATCAGACATTTATCTTTTTGAATTTGATCGCTGGGTAAATTCATTACTCAAAAGAAGACAGACACCAAAACAATTTAATCTGCCATTGATTTTAACTATAGCTGGTCCAACTATTGCATACCCCAAAGCTCAGAGAAAAGTAGAAGCATTTCTTTGAGCAAAACATTTAAAGGTTATAACTATCTTTTTTTTTAATTTGGCAGGCACAGGACCAAGAGACAGATGATTTATTTTTAAATGGAAAGCAACCATTGAGTTATTCAGCTAACTTGAGCCTTGTTCTTCAAATCTGCCCTAGACTTAAGAGGACTTTGTAAATAGTCTATCCAGGTTTGGGGGAGAATGGAAGTTTTTTGCATCTTAGTGACTTGAATCATTTGACAGAGGTGAAGGTGAAGTAGATCCTCCAATTGCTTATTCAAAATGTGCAAAACTGGAGTACACCACACCTCTCAACTTCACAGGCACATGTGCTTTGATGTGGGGAAAGGGGAAGATGTGGATGATTCCTGGAAAACTACAAACAAGTTGGTCCTTCACAAATACAGGATTTCAGATTTTGTTTCCTTGTTAAGTATTTAATTGAGGCTGTGCTGCAGAAGGTAAGCAACAAGGTTCATCTGAGGCACTTCATGCAGAACCCTTTTTTACTGGGTTGGTGGTCTTGAATTCTGTTTTTTTAATTATAGCTAGTAATAAAACCAATGTCTGTCCCACTACACATAGTTTTTTCTCCTTAGAACGCTGAAAGTGATTTGAAAACAGGAAGACTGAGCATGGTGTCTACATTATATCTACTTTTCTGTCTGGTAAGCAGGCTTCAGGTGGTGGTGGGACTATTTTGGTTCTTCAAAAAATTTGCAAAATGGGTTTTGACATAGCAACAGGACATGGGGAAAGAGCTTTTACCACCACATGCAGCTCTCCATCTGCTGTCTGTTTCCAGCCTTAAAAATATCTGAGGCTTCATTTTCATATTTCATCTTTCACTCTCCTACCCCACCCCGCACATTTCACTTGTCTGACAAAGCATCAGATCATGCGAGTGAAAGATTCCATACGGCTGATCTGCCCTGTATGAACTATTTAGTTACAAATAAGTATATACTTTTTGTATATACTTTTTTGTTGCAGCTTAAATTTGTCTCCTGGATTGTTTGCAAAACTAATTTGACTTTGGGTAATCTGTGCTTCATCATTTGGTTTATGATCAAGCTAATGATGGAAGGCATTGCATACTCACCAATTTGTATACTAGGTATTGTGTCATTCTGCTGATTACAAAGAGGGCTTACTTCCAAGTCAAATTTCTTCTCCAGGTCACCTACCAGAAAGAAGGAACAACTTTTGAAGGCTTATCTGGGTGGTGGTGGCTATTTTGTATCTGTGTGATATACAGGACGCAGGTTAACAAGAGTTTAGAAACGTCTATACAGCCACGTTTGAGGCGGTAAATGTGCAAACAAACAAACAAACGGAAAGCTTTGTCATTGTCTAGTACTCCTGCAATGCTGTCTAAAAGACACATTGTAAATAGCCTTTAAAAAACCATGCGTGCTAACAGTGCTATCCTAAAAATGTCTACCAGAAGCCCTGCTGGATCAGACCAAAGGCCCATTAGTTCAGTGACTTATTCTTACAATATTTCTACAAACCTATGGGAAGCCTGGAAGCAGGTAATGAGCACAACAGCACTCTCCCCATGTTTGCTGCTCCTCAGCAAACCTGTATGATACTGGAGGGTAGGATGCAGCCATCATTGCTAGTAGCCACTGATTGCCTTATTTTCCATAAATTTCTCTAAACAAGTGCTCGTTATTACATTTTATTGTGAATTCTACATTTCTGTGTGCTGCAGGAAGAAGTATTTCTTTTTCCCCCCTGTCCTGAATCTCCCATTCTACTTCATTTGATGAAAATGGTTTCTAGGATTTTTAGAGGAAAACTTCTTTCTATCCACATTCTCCACATGATGCATAATTGTATATATCTCTAGCATATCCCCCCTTCATCTCCCTTTTTCCACACTAAAAATCTCCAAATATACCTTTCTTCATAGGGAAGTTGCTCCATCCCCTTTATCATTTTGGTTGCCCCTTTCTGAACCTTTTTCAAGCCCTTTCCACCTTAAGATCCTTTTTGAGATGGGACAACCAAAACTACACAGCATACCAAGTGCAAATCACACCATAGATATGTATGACAGTGATATATGTAAGGTTTTTTCTCTCTCTCTCTTCAATTCTTGCTTCTAATATCTTCCTTAATTCTGCTTGCTATCCTCTTGACTTTTATGGGATACTCAGAAGGAAGTCCCATTGAGTTTCATGGGATTTACTCCCTGATAAGTGTTAATTTCCCCTAGGAAATTTTACTTAATCCTGGTTTGTGTCATTCAGTTACTGGGCTGAAGATTCTTAGACTCTTGATTTTCATAGATTAATGATTTTAAAATTTAATTTTAAAAAACAACAACACACGTATAATAGAGAATTTGTAATGACTTGTAACTTAGCAAATTGTAATTTTGTATGACATGTTTGCAATGCCCTTTTGGAACAATTAGGACTATGTGAAGCTCAATGAATAAAAGATAACATGAAACTGTGTGATCTACTGGCATCTCCCTTAGTGTGCCTGACAAGTGCATTCTAATCATTAGCAACTCTAATGACATGCATTGCACAATGCTCAAGATGATACCTCACTTTGGAGGCAAGTAGAGATTTGTCCAGAACAGAAAAGTTTCTGAGTGAGTTGGGTTCATGTTGTCCTCAGATGTTATCATACCATATAATGTAACCAGGTACCAGTAGACCAAAGCTTGTATGAAAACCCTTCTGCAGGTGGTTTGCCACTTGTAAGGACTGCATTTTAAGAATGGTACATGCTTGCAGGCAAACTCAGACATTGTTGCCCAATATCTGGTAGTCCAGCTAATTAAGCAGCCTTAGTTCTATTAACTTACTTCTGCCCTTTAATCCTAGCCACTTATTCAACGAGGCATCAAGTCTGTCAGCATATTTTTGTGGGAGGCTTAAAGTGAGCATTGGGCACTGTGGGATGAGTAAATGCCATTCCCCATTAACAAAAGCGGATTGCGTGTCTGGAAACACAAAGTGAAATGTATGAGCCTGCTGACCTTGCCTGTAGAATTCCTCACAAACCCGTTCACTCCACTGTTTGCTCATCTCCCAGAGCCGGCAAGGATTGCAGATGTCTGCACACTTTAGCGCAATCTGGAAATAAGGACAAGATGGTATGAATGACGCAGTAAAAGATACCACACTCCATACACTCAAAACGAATGTGTAGTATTGGCCTAATGCCTATTGTGCTAAGGACACCACTGTTGTTTATGGGCACAACGATTGCTTAGTCCAGTATTAAAAGTTTAATTCAGCACATTTTTGGGGAGTTACTATATTTTTCATGAATAAGAATAAAATTGGAAGGGGAGAAACTTCAAATGAAATAAACACACAACTTCAAAAGTAGCATCTAAAAGCAAGTGTCCCCCACTCCTCCTAATAGCCCACAGAATACTTGGGTCAAAATAATAATAATAGTGATGGTATAAAACAAAGTCAATTCTAGCCAATAGGCTAATATATAGAGTTCTGTTTTACATAAAGCAAATACATTGTCTTAAATGTTAATTAACTGTTTTTATGGAAGGATTCTGGATCCAGGTTTGTCCATGGGAACCTTGGTACCTGAAAATTTCCAGAATGCTTCTGCAAAACCATATGTTTTTATTCTGCCATATATGATACATTGACTTCGGTATTGCCATTGTCATGATTTTCTGCTAGACTCTAGAGATGTGTTACCCTGAGTTTCCTCCATTTGTCAGCTTTGTTTTCCCACTTTGTATCATAACTTGGCTCCTGTTCAGATATAGGTCAGATAACATACCCTTTCATTTCAGGTGCATAATAATTTTAACTGGTTCTGGTCTTAGATTTGTAGACTGTTGCATGATATGCTATATACATCAAACTACCCTGAATGTTCCATGAGCTTCATTCAGGTGGCTCACAGCAGGTCTGTGAATCCAATCTTTTGAAAACTTTGACTTGGCACTTAGACCATAGCTGTCAACTTTTTCATTAAGCAACCAGAAAGTGCATTACAGTGGTACCTCAGGTTACATATGCTTCAGGTTGCATATTCCGCTAACCCAGAAATAATGCTTCAGGTTAAGAATGTTGCTTCAAGATAAGAACAGAAATCGTGCTCTGGCGTCACAGCGGGAGGCCCCATTAGCTAAAGTGGTGCTTCAGGTTAAGAACAGTTGCAGGTTAAGAATGGACCTCCGGAACAAATTAAGTACGTAACCCGAGGTACCACTGTACTCAGTTTAATCAATTTGCTCGCTTCTAAATTGAACCCCCATAAGTTGTTCATCACCATCAGGAATTTCCCTCCTGAGGTAGAATGCTTTAGTCTATAACCTTTGGCTAAAGACAAAATCAGAAAGACACTGTGTAGGGGAAGAATGCTTGAGTATCGTGCTGTGGTCATAGCGACTTATTTCATTGGGTCAGGGTATATATCAGGACAGCTGTTTTAAGTTGTGTGACTTGTTCTTTTTATGATTACTAGGTGGCTTTTATTCTCATTTCCCTCATCCCAAATACTGCTTCTGATCACACATGAAATATCTCAGCCCATATGAGGAGTTCATTTTGTTGTCTCCTTTTATCTTTCATGCAAATATGGCTATGCCATGAACATGTGAAATACTATTTTGGTCAAAGAACATTAAGTACAAGGTGTGAGAGACTAGAGGCAAGATAGGCAGGTAAGCCTGTAATTATGCTTTGGAAGAAGCAGCATCTGCTTCGTGATTTGTTCCTCTGACTCCTCCACAGTAGCAGCTATGTTAAGCAGTCTGCAGGCGGGCTTTCCATTTGAAACGGAATAATGATCTAAGCTTTTTTTTTTAAGCTAAAAGCTATGAAGTAGGAGGCATCTTCTACTGTCATTTCTTTTGTTAAGCAATCAGCGCAAGTTATATTTCAGGTTAATAACCATAATAGTGGGACCTTAGTCTGAAGATCCTATTACTACTGCATTACAGCTAGAACAACCAATTTGAGTCTTTCTGAGCCTAAATTAGATTTGGCTCTGTCACTGCCCTCTGAAGAACAGCCAAGCGAGACTAGAATGTAGCAGATTAGAAATATTTAGGGATGGCTTGGCATTCACTTCTAACAAAGTTAGGGGAAATGATTCTTGATACTGGGCAAAAAGAAGGGCTACCAGCTTCTTTTTTGGTAGGCCTCTCCTTCCTTTAGTAAGGTGCCTGGTTAGGAGAAATTGCATAAGTGAAATACTTCCTAGTTGGAGATACATTGTCAAAGCTTCACCTGCTGAATTGTGCATGGCACACTGCTTAGATGTTCTATGCAGCACATCAGTAGCTGTATGCTGTTAAGATAAATAATAAGGCTAACTAGGTGCAGGAGTGTACTGTATCATTTTCATAGTTAACAAGACATCAGCCATTGATGCATAGGAATATGCAGCATAATTCATTATAGCTTGGAGTTCACTGTTGTCTAAATGGCTTTAGGATACGTCTCTGTGGAATAGCTTTCAGTGCACACTTGAGTAAGAAAAAGTGTTAAATACATATTTTCTGAGGAGCTACATCAGGTAAGTGGAGAGGAATAGCAGCTCACTTTAACTGCTATATAGTAGCATCTAGCATCTTTGCTGCTATAATGGTATAAGTATTCAATAAAATACAATCCAGAACTTTCTATAATGGAAACAAAATGTATTAAGGGAGAGGCTTTATTTTGATAGAACAAGGGACTTGTATATCTTTGCTGAACTCTTTAGAAGTGGGGAATATCCTCCTAAATATAAGTAGTTTAATTGCAGCTTTTTCTACTCAGGCATCATCTGCAAAATCCATTTAAGATTTTCATGTGATGCCATTTATTTTTGCTGGTATTTCTCTATAAAGAGAAGATATTTAGAGCAGAGCTCTGTCTCAGTAACAGAGGCTGACGTACCTTCAGCCCCAAAGTTTACATGCTGCATTAAATGTTCCCATAATATATGCAGCCAGATCCTAGTTTAAAGCAACAGAAAATGGTTAGAATTTGGCTGGCATGCTGACATGTTTCCAGTCCTCCCATGACCCTGCACATGAGAATTATTATGTTCCCATCAGCAGGACCACTAATTTTTGAGAAGCCTGGTTCATGAAATTTGGTAAGTTCTGAGAGAATCTCTTTGGAAAGCAAACTATGAATGCCAAATTTTATGCTGCATGAATCTCAGGAAAAGTAATAGAAAATCCAAGAGAGAAAAAATATAGGTGAAAACCCCCCCACTGTGAATCTTGTAGGCAGCTTAACAGATTGGAGAGAACCAAGGCATTCAAGGACTCCCCCACCCCACCCCAGCAACCAACATTGTTTAAGATGCTCATTGCTAGAATGGTTAAACCTCAGTCACGTGTAACCAGAACTAGCATCACTTCTCATCAGCCCATTTATCTCCCTCTACCTTTTTTGTACTCTACAGAAAAATATGTACATTTAATTTCCTCCATCTCAGTTACAATTGTGGTTTTTTTATATGGAAGTGTATGATCGACATTTGTCTGAATAATACAGTGGCTGGGTTATTTGTGCACTACGGAACACAACCTCAGTGGTCTCGCTCAATCTAGCCTAGGGATGCTTTCAGATAGAGGGCTTCTAGCACTGACTGCCAAATTATTGCTCTTCTGCTGGAAGGCACAAGTTGAAATGTCATTCCCTGTCCATGCTTCCAGAGGTGTGGCACTTGTTTGGTGCCAGCATCTTGCTATGTTCTGTCTACATCACGATGGACCATAGACCAGTGGGAAGTATTGTCCCCTTCCCTTTACTGACTCCACATAGTCACCACACCCTTTCTCTTCACATTTTGAAGCAGGTGTCTTTCACCACCATTTGAGCACCCAGTGCATGGCTAGTTTCGATATTCCACCATAATACAATTGCATAACTTAAAAGAGTGCAACCTAGTGCAAGAGGATCATAGCCTTACTTTCAAGTAAACATTGCTGTGTTTGGGTTCTAGGTCCTTCCTTTTTCTTCACAACCCAGCTAGCAATTTCATGTTTGCCTTTTCTAGGCATTTTCACAACTAGAATTTTGTTACATTGTAATTGTGCTCTTCATATACCAAAAAACTTAAAAGCGTAAACAGCGGTGTGTAGCGAGTGAGGACAACTCCCTCTAGGAGAGGCAGCAATTTAATTAAGGTGTTTTTAAAGAAAAGGGGCTTTGCAAGGACATTACAGCCATCTTCTCTCAACCAAGCAATGCATTCCTTAGTTCCCTTTCTGTCCGAGGCATTCTAAAAAACCTTGCAAACAGAGGATTCCTTGCAACCAGAGAAACTGCTCTTTGTAATTAAGGGGCCAAACAGTTGTGCAGTTGTAAAAAGAGGAAGTAATTAATTAGGCTGAGCCTTAAAAGAAGTCAGAAAAGTAACACCGGGGAATCTTTTACACTACAGTGATGTTCAATATTTGCTGTTCTGTTGCCTCCTCTGATGTTTCGAAACGGGTGCCTGCTTGTTTAAATGGCTTTCAAGAAACAAAAAGCCAACACTGGTGAGAGCTTTGCTAGCTTTTACTTGGGTGCACCAATAAAAATGCACGAACTGTAGCACAATTGTGTTTTGATCTTTTAAAATCATGTGTAAAAAAAAAAAAACCAGCACTTTCAGCATGAGACAAGAGGACTGCAGCCATACAAGATTCCATCTGGAACACACCTATTACGTTTATTCAAAAGTAAACACTTCTGTTTTCAATGGAACCCCTTTCTAAGCTCCAGGCAAACAGCTAAGGAGAGAGAATTCCCTTTATCTGCAGTGCAGGACATGAAATGGCTTTGCAACCAGAAATCTAATGGCATCTATAGCATCTCATTTAGCTTCCCAGAATAACTCCCACTGTGCCTCAGTTTTACTTTTTTCCTCTCTGCAACTGCAGAAGGAATGTGCTGTTATTCCACTCCTTTCATCATAGTCAGATTTTTTGGGAGATTTGTTGTTCAATCGTTCAGTCGTGTCCGACTCTTCGTGACCCCATGGACCAGAGCACGCCAGGCACGCCTATCCTTCACTGCCTCTCGCAGTTTGGCCAAACTCATGTTAGTAGCTTCGAGAACACTGTCCAACCATCTCATCCTCTGTCGTCCCCTTCTCCTTGTGCCCTCCATCTTTCCCAACATCAGGGTCTTTTCTAGGGATTCTTCTCTTCTCATGAGGTGGCCAAAGTACTGGAGCCTCAACTTCAGGATCTGTCCTTCTAGTGAGTACTCAGGGCTGATTTCTTTGAGAATGGATAGGTTTGATCTTTTTGCAGTCCATGGGACTCTCAAGAGTCTCCTCCAGCACCATAATTCAAAAGCATCAATTCTACGGCGATCAGCCTTCTTTATGGTCCAGCTCTCACTTCCGTACATTACTACTGGGAAAACCATAGCTTTAACTATACGGACCTTTGTCGGCAAGGTGATGTCTTTGCTTTTTAAGATGCTGTCTAGGTTTGTCATTGCTTTTCTCCCAAGAAGCAGGCGTCTTCTAATTTCGTGACTGCTGTCACCATCTGCAGTGATCATGGAACCCAAGAAAGTGAAATCTCTCACTGCCTCCATTTCTTCCCCTTCTATTTGCCAGGAGGTGATGGGACCAGTGGCCATGATCTTAGTTTTTTTGATGTTGAGCTTCAGACCATATTTTGCGCTCTCTTCTTTCACCCTCATTAAAAGGTTTTTCAATTCTTCCTCACTTTCTGCCATCAAGGTAGTATCATCAGCATATCTGAGGTTGTTGATATTTTTTTTGGGAGATAGGTAAAATGACAGAAGTAGTGCTGGGAAATATAGGAAGGTTACAGGATGATGATTGCATTGTATAGCCCTTCTGTTAAACATGAGTAAACGGGGTGTATCACTTGCACAATAAATGCTTCCTCTGGGAGCAGCCTAGGTAAACCAGAATACCCCAAATGCTACACATGCTCACAAGCACTCATTGCCCCGGTATCAATCTTGATGTAACTATATAGTAGGGAAAGCTCTGCTCCATAAGTAGCAGGAGAGAAGTGGTATGCTGTTCCCTGTTCTGCATGTGTATTACAAAAGGACCCAACATGGAGTGTTTGACAGTTTGTCAAGCCAATCTACACATTGAATATATGAATGACTACACACACACACACACACACGTTAAGTGTTCACAGAAAGAGGTAGGAAAATCTTTACATTTACCTGAAGCATAAAATGCCTATCAGGAGCGTCCTCCATTTTCAAATCCTGATTTTTGAGGTGAGCTTTCAACCGGATCAGAAATTCGTTCTGCCTGTTGATGTCTGTTGCCAAGATCAGGGAGCCCAGCTGCTGTTCAATATCATGCCTGTAGTTTAAAAAGGAAAAGTGTGTTTTGAGCAAGGCATTACTAATACCTCTTCATATCATCTCCTATCTTCTGGTGTTTGGGGATGCCAACTGTTGTAGCAATCCTTATTTAGCGCATTCATTTTAATGCACCATTGCTTAACTCACATTGGTATACTTCTTCACAATTATGCTCCAAAAGTTTTCTCTCCACTCCCAGAAGCAAACACTCTGCACTGGTTTAGCAACTATCAACACATGACCACTAACTGCATCCTGGTAATTGGTTAGAATCCCTCAATTACTTAATCGGCTCTCTCGTCATAACAAGCTCAAATAGCAAGTGGTGAAGGAAAATGTATGGCTTTCCAGAGAAGCTTTTTGAGGCTTTATGCCAGTGATGGCCAAACTTGGCCCTCCAGCTGTTTTGGGACTACAACTCCCATCATCCCTAGCTACCAGGACCACTGGTCAGGGATGATGGGAATTGTAGTCCCAAAAGAGCTGGAGGGCCAAGTTTGGCCATCACTGCTTTATGTTTACTTTATTTGCAGCGGGATGTTTTACATCGCCCTGGTCCAAGATAGAAGGTTCCTATTCAGGTGGTTTTATTTCTTTATTTCTTTGCTTGTTTGTTTGTGAATTTACCCGGTATATACTGCCCTATACCCAAAGGTTAAATGGAATGTAAACAAAATAAGGTAAGCTGGTATTTTTCTCTTTGGTCCGTCTTATCTGCTGTTACTTTAGTCAGACTATTAACTGAGACATTATTTTGTCCATGAAAAATAGGATGGGATTTTTTTTTTTAATCCACAATTCCTCCCCCCTACTGAAATTTGTTCCCATTTCTAAAAGTACCAGTATATTGTTTCATAAAATGACTTAGTAGCACAGCAAATTAAGGCAGAGTCCAAAGACTGAATATTGGCATGTTCAGCTCAAATGTATGAGGAAAATAAAGCTATTCTAGTGGGTGTGGGCAGCACAAAATTACCTTGCAAAATTACTTTGGGGTCAGAGGTGGAAGCATATTTCTCCTTTAATGTGTTTTGCTGTCTCTTCAGCAGCAGCACAGCTGCTTGAGTTGACTACCGTGTGGTGGCTGTTTCCCCCCACAATGCCCTGGCTTGTAGTTCAAGAACATTATTTAGTAAAATTGCTGGTCAACACACAAAAGAGCACCCACAAGGGATGTGTGGTGCTGATGGCCCCAGAATAATAAATTTCTGGGTCGTTTTGAGAAAATACAATAGCAGTCACTGATTCTCTCTCTCTCACACACACACACACACAACAACAACAACAACAAAAACTGAAATTTGCCATACACTCCCTTCCATCACTGCAATTGCTGAAATGGGAACCATGTTTCATCTCAAAAACAAAGTGTGTGTGTGTGTGTGTGTGTGTGTGTGTGTGTGTGTGTTTCAGTTGAACCCTAGAATGCATACAATACCAGTCAAACTGGGCAATTTTAATGTAATTTTACTTTTTTCAGATGGCTATCCCTAGGATGCATATTTTCTTTCATTCACATCAATACTCTGCATACCTACCTGTATGCAGGGGAGTTACGACGTTGTCAGAGTCAACATTTTCTGGAAAATAACATGTTTCTTACTAACCTCTCTTCTGTTGGCAGATGTGCAAGCAGCCTTGACTCTCGAAGCATGCCTATTGTAGATCTCCAGTGATGATTTTCTAATACAGAGACATTCTGGAGGAGGAAACAAATAACCAAAAGGATTCTCAGCCCAATGAAGTCCATGTGCATGGAGGAACAGGCATCAGTGCACATATCCCTAACTGAATGGGAAACTGCACAGGCCCATGGTTGCTGCATGAATTATTCCCCGGTCCTATTCGCCAGTCAGGAATACATGGCTCCAATTACACACTTGAACCGTTGTTCGGAATGAAATGGGTAGCAGGGCTCCCTCCTTAACTTTACCAGTGTAACAGCATCATGAGTCCTCAACTAACTAATGTAATTCCCTTACACGTGTGTTAATTTTGTATGATGCTGGTGCTACTATGATTAACACTGACTGTAGCTTGTGATCTATAATGACAAGGCAGGAAAACAGGAAGAAAGCAAGAGCTCATGTTTTCCTTTGTAATTGCCTATGAAAGTTGGAGGCAAAGTCTTGCGCGATAACGAGGCGTTTTTCATAGTTGGAACTGTGGTTCCAAGGTCCTTGTCATCATTGTTCAAAGCTCCCCTGCTGTCCTTGTGGCATCAGGGGCTCAAATCAGACCTTTGTACTTTGGGAGGAAAATTATGGTACTTGGTACATGCTGTTCCCATCTGGAAATCTCAGGTCACAAAAGGCAGCTTTGTCATGCATAAATGATGGAATGTACTAGAAATAACACATTTTCTTCTGGAATTATTCATGCAACAACCTTATTCCTGTATGCTCTCACATTTAGTGGTGTCTAATGTATGACATAAACACTGCTGTTTCATTATTTGCAACTAACATTTTTGCACACATCAAAATGCATCAGTAAATGACTGACAGGCTGTTATGCCAAAATGTGTAAGAAGAACCACTGACTAGGCAGGTGAGTGCTAAGAGGGGTTGGATTTTTTTTAAAAAAGGAATTTAAACATGTTTTGGAACTTTTAAAATAAAGTAGATGCTGCTCCTTATGTATGTGATAGTGATATAGGGGGCACTGTTCCATGTCATGCTACATTTTAAAGCATACTGTTCTAACAGGCTTGAAACAAACAACAGACTTACATTTTTACACACTGTATCCACACATGCACCTTCAAGCACTCTGGCACAGCAAATCCACTTTAAAAACCACCTGACTTTTTGCAGTTAGGAAAGTGATGGGAAAATGAACTGAAAAGTATGGGATAATGATTAACAGGAAGACATAACCACTATGCAAACAAATCAGGTTGAAATTTGTAAACTACTTTGTGGTGGTTTTTTTTTAAAAAATAAGCTGTATATAAATTGTATGGAATAAATAAATAAAATTGGGATGAATGTTCATTGTCGTTTTACCACCCTGCAAACAAGTTGGACTGAATGTTCAATAAAAACCAGACCTGCAGAAGCTTTGTGAAAGCAAATCAGGATGAGTATTTAAGAAGAAGAAGAAGAAGAAGAAGAAGAAGAAGAAGAAGAAGAAGAAGTTGTCTAGAGGAGCCTTACAGTAATGAATGTCTCAGATATGCCTCCACAACTATATTGAACACTCTAAACCAACAAATGTAAAAAAATTAAAAATGGAGATAATTTAGTCTGAATATTGTTTTGTTACAAGATTAAGGTTTCTTGTTTGCTTTATAATTTGTAAATTGGTTTGTTGTACCCATCATCTGATGGAACTATGATATTGCTTTCTAGATTCTTTTGAAGTTAGCATGATGTGGGTTTCCTAAAATAGGATGCCCTCTGAGTTGTGGTTGTTCATGTGAGGATGAGGACATTTGGAAAATATGAAGATTCCTGACATAGCAGTTTATCTGTATGTCTATTTGATTATATTATGCAACATTTTGGTTTATCTGTGAAGACTACAGTTTTCAAAGAATAATCCGCATTTACTTCATAGGATAATAATGTTCCTCAGAGTTTTCTTTTCCTCCTATCCGGAACCCCTGACATTTGGAGGAGTCTGGAGAAGTGCCCCAGATCATCACATAAGTATATATCTATGTTTGGCTATGGCTTGTCAAAACAGATAGAGCGAGTTGAGTTAGTCACAGGATATCTCAGCATCCTTCTGTCATAGCCTTGGCTCTCATAGCCCTGTCTGTTGCTTTATCTTAGTGTAGAAGGACAGTCTGGCCTGTTACACAACTCACATCTCCAGGGAGAAAGTATAGATGGTAGTGAGAACTGAAGAGAATCTTTCACTCTCTCTCCCCCTCCATACCCAATTAGTTCAATAGAAAACCAGGATTCCCCAGAGAGCTGGTTACAGACTCAATCGCACTAATCTAGTTCACCAGAAACAAGCAGAGCACAAGTGAGAGTGGCCAGTGAATTAGGTAGTATAAAATACTACCTGTACTAGCATAATAAATCCTAAGGTTCTCTGACCACAGTTACACATTTCAGATACAAAAGCAACTGCTTGCTGTGGTTAACCTCTCACATTCTTTTCGAAGACATGGGTGCAGTCTTTGGAAATCCCCTCTGTGCACACTGTACTTTTATGTTTTGAGGGTGAGAGTTGAAACTTTCAAATTTCTTAAGAATATCTAGGAAAAGGCCAACTGCTTCTCTCCACCCCACCTCCCTACTTTAAATCAGGAAAGGGTTCTGTGGGATGCCCAGAGGGCATGCTGTATTGTCATTTAGGTAACCTGTGCCAAATAGGTAACTCATCCACCATATAATAAGTGGAGAGGGTGGGGGAGCACAGGGAACAAAGATGTAGCTAGTTACTAGTAAAGCAGTGTATCTGTGTGAAACAGCTCTTCATTTTGAACTGGGGTCTTCTCTGTGAAAAGTCTGGCTTTGGGTAGATTCCATAGAAATACAGAATAGCACTGAATGTTGTAATGGGAATATAACTTTTTTTAAAAAAGTTTGTCGCTCCTGAGATAAGTTTGAAAGTGTGAGGGGATGTTTTCCAGTGTCTACATAGCTCCACTTTTCTCCCCAAGACCAAAATAACACAAAACTGTATTGTGCAAAACAGGAAAAATTATACAAATCAGTTTAATTTTCACGAGTTGCCAAGTTCAGATGTTCTACTCACAAAAGTTGCCTAGATGCAAAAACTCTACTTGGAAAAGAAAAGGAAGGAGCAGCATATAGACAACCCTGGATATAATGATGTCTGATTATTTGTGACAGTGACTAGAACATTTGTTTGTAAAAGGGAGAAGAATCGTGAAGGATTTCTATCCAGAAATGGTTCCAGAGTTTACACGACTCCTTCCTAAGATAGAAAACCTAATGTTGCAATTGTAGTGCTGCAATATAAAATGCAGCTAAGCTATAATGGAAATCTAAAATTGTTATACAACTTTTGAGACATAAGTACGTTCTCACCTGGTATAAACTAGCAAGATGGTGTTTGGTTTTTATCAAAAATGGTTGGTTTACTCCTGGATGATCTACATCATGCGCTGCTGCAGCCAGTAGTCCAAGCATGATGTCCAGAGGTGTGAGGAAGTTGGCAAGCTGCAACCATGCAAAAAAAAAAAAGGTTAAATGAAATATGAGAGTTGTTGCTCACCATACACAGTTAAGTGAACTCATGCCCATAAAACTGTTCAACTTTTATGACAATGCAGAGTTAAGTTCCCTATGTAGCTCATTTGCATGACACTGATGAGGTCATAAAGGCTCTTGAGTCTATATTGCAGCTCCACATTGATTTTTGCAGCAGCACACTTGGGGTGCTTCCAGGCTTCTGCTATATTTGAGTGGGATTTAGTCACATACTAGCAAATCCAGTTGTGCAATTAAATTGACGTGGCATCCTAGCAGCAAGAAACCCCCTCCTTATAAAAATAAAAAGCAGACTTTCTGCATAAAAATACGTGACAAGAAAAAGCCCTGGGAAGTGTGGCATACCATTTGCTCAAGGCAACATTTTACAACCTCCCTACAAACAAATCTGAATGCATGCTCAATAGGTAGCTGACAGTGTCTAACGTCACAAACTTTGTGTAAACAAATCGGGATGAATGCCTGGAAGTGACCTCAGTTGAAACAAACGGTTGAGGTGCCAGCAATCAAAACAATGTTCAAATGGGGAGGTGGATGTTACATATAAACACCTTTTGAAAATCTGCCAAAGAATAATGCAGATACAAGTGATAGCAGCCAAACCTCATGCACTACAGTACTGCCACAATGACGGATATTAATGGTGAGTAAAAGTAGTGCATTGTAAAAAAAGCATTATTTTAGCAAATCTCAAAAGTCAATGTAGCACCCTTTGATTTATGACAGGGGGGTCCAGCTGTTCTGTCGCTGGGTGGCATTCATGAACAATGTAGCTGAGAATAGCTTAACAAGGAAAAGGTGCTGCATAAGCAAAGTACATACCTACAGATATATTCATCAGCTGTTCGGTTGATTTGGTGACACTGGATTTAAGATGGCCTTATAGGTCCTTCATATGTTCCAAGCAAAGGATATGCATGCATGTCTAAGATACTTTGAGTGGTGGTCAGCTATCTTTTACTCAGTGTAGACCCACTGAAACCCCCTCCCCTTGCAGCTTTCTTCATTTCAGCTTCATAATTTCTGTGTGTTTGTGTAATTTTGTTGTCATTCTTAAACTAAGAAACCGTTGCTGATCAACAGATCTGCCAGTAGATCCCAATCTATATTCTGCTTCACAGCAACTCAGTCAATCCACAAGCAAAAAACCCCCAATATACATCTTGAGGAACGCATTTGTCTTTCGTTAGTAGAATGGCTTCAGTATTTCATATTGAGAAATTATCTTAACAATTCTCAGGAGGGAAGTAGTTTGGTTACCTTGGGCTCCTTTAGGTAGCAGTGCATAGCTTGGGTGACATCAGCAGCATGAACAGCATTGTGGTATGGGTTTTGGCTATGGTAATCTTCTTGCACCATAACTAGAGGTAAAGGGATAAACAATTGGTGTAGCCCTTAACAGTGCCAGAAGGCAAAGGGTTAAAGTGTCACTTATATTTTGAAGCATTCAAAAGTCGAGTCCAACCAATATGTCACAAAATAGTGAGCAAGCTCTTGAGTCCAAGATAATTCTTCATCAGACTGGATGTTAAGCAAACCAAAAGGGGGTGATGTTAAGCAGGAGTGGAAGTAAGAGGAAAGCTGGTTTGGCACTGAATTCATAATGCCTACACTGGTCAAAAGTTCATTTTTGTTGCATAGGCAGAATGGCTATGGGTATAGAGATTGTCATGCAGAGTGCCAGCACTTCAGAATTTACCACTACACCACTGACTCTTACCCCAAAACATGATCATCCTTTGAATATGTGATTAAAATATGTTTGGTTATTTTGAAACTTTGGATTTATGTCTTGAATTCAACCCACTGAAGCTCTTTCTTTAAAAAAAGAAAACAAAACAGTGGCTTGGCACTCTTACAAGACTGTCCCTTGGTGGAAGAAAAACGCACCCATGTGCTAGAAAAGGTTTGTCAGACTTTTAAAGGCTTGGAAGCCTATTTTATAAATCACACTTTATTGTTCTTCATGAAAGCATGGATTCAGAAGAAAAAATAAACAGTATTTGTGGAGGACAGAGGGAGAATCTATGATTGCGTAATTATTTAAGATTGCTTTTCTATATGAATATTAATATGTTGGTACCTGCATTTTCTGCTGCAAGAGATTAACACAGCTACTACCTATCTGGAAATGGCCTCAAAATCTGGTCCTCCAAAACCACCCCTGCACTAAGGCAAACAGAGACCAAACATTCTGAATCTGGATTATCACTTAAAAACAACAACAACTTAGCATTTTAAGATTCTCTAGATAATATATTTATTCCAGTTCTGGAATGGGTAAACTTTCCAACTTTACAGCCCTCCCCACTCCCATTATCATAAGAAATGAGAATTGTACAGGTTTGCTGCTGAAGCTGAGCCTCCCAATTTCAACTTACCAAAGACTGATAAAGAAAATGTCACACTAACCCAGCACTAAAGAAGAACATATTATACCAGGCAGAGGGCCTTCTCGGTAGTGGTGCCCGCCCTATGGAACACCTTCCCATCAGATGTCAAGGAAATAAGCAGCTATCCTATTTTTAAAAGACATCTAAAGACGGCCCTGTTTAGGGAAATTTTTAATATTTAGTGCTGTATTGTTTTTAACACTCGACTGGGAGCCTCCTAGAGTGGCTAGAGAAACTCAGCCATATGGGCGAGGTATAAATATATTATTATTATTATTATTATTATTATTATTATTATTATTATTATTATTATTATTATTATATTGCTAGAGAGAGGAAATAAGTACTTACCTAAGAATCTGTGTAATGTAACCATGTCTAACTGAAAATGGTGGATAAGCCCATGTACGTTGAAGAGGTGGCACAGCAAGGTTACAAGGCTGTTTCCTGAGGGAACAGACAGACGTGCATTAACTGGATGAAAAAAAAACCATATTTAGCAACCTTGTTAATTGTGTTACTGTCTTGCGCTGTCCATGGATATGTAAGTTATTAGAATCATAAAATTGTAGAGTTGGAAGGGCCTTGAGGGTGATTTCACTAGAATACAGCCGACTGTAATTCATAATGGCTTTGCTGGGGACCCAGAAATGCAGGCTCCATAAGCCGGAAAACCTTCCTTCTGCTTCTCAGTTATGTTAACGCATAGACTCGTGTTACTGCAATGGCAAGAAAATCCCTCTCGTAATGGTATTTTCAGAAGCGCCTCCCCAAAATAAGGGCCATAGGATTGGAGGGGGGGGCATAGCTTGTTGGGTAATCTAAATGGCTTGCACAAACAAGATCCCCTGTTCATATCCTACCATCTCCAGTTACAGACAGTGAGACTGCTGGTGGCGGTACTGGCTTGTGGTCCCACAATATGCCTGTAGGGTAGATAGCAATTTTGTGCAAATAGTTTGGTGTGGTGAACTTTCTTGTATTCACATTCAAAATTCCAAGGGGTTGTCTTCAACTAAAGCCTTCTCAGAGTAAACCCGTTAAAATTAATGAACCAAAGTCAGTAGTGTCCATTAATGTAAATGGGTCTACGCTGAGTAGAACTAGCACTGAATATCATCCTACTTGTCTAAACGTTTTGCAATTTCTGGAAACTAAAATGAATGGTTGCTATTTAAATTGCTCTGCTTCAAGAGCTAGGAGGAGATAATAGCATATATATTTTTCAACCAAATAACATTGAAAAACAATTCCCAAGAAAATTGCATCATAGTTTTCTTAAATTATTTGTAAGACAAATTCTGGGTTGTAGCAGAAGATGGTCTGGATATGTTTTGTGTGTTGTTATTTTTTTAAAAAGATGTAGGCGATTGAGGGAAATGAGTATTTCTATGCTTCAAGGATGCCAGGAATAATGGTGTCAATAGCCACATCTCTACTGCCTTTTGACAGTAGAGATCTCTTCAGCATACATATATTGTCAGCCTGTTCCCACAACGATGGGATCTAGAAACTGAGCTCTTGAAAATTGATTACATTTTTTCAGAAGTTTGCACACGCCACCAGATTCTGTATGGAACAGATTCTGCAATACCTTATGATGTGACTGCAGCTATGCACACTTCTAAACCCTTCCCTTCATTTAGGAAAACTGACACATGGATGATGGAGAAACCTAAAGGCAATGATTAAGAATCAATAATGTTGTTCTCTGAAAGGTATTTTATGCGACTTACCATTTGTCAAGCGGTCAAACAGGAAAATGTCAAAATCCCACATTCCCACTTTGGATAGCATATACTGGGAATACAAAAATAAAAGGCAGAATGACTATGTACAAGCTAAGTATTGACAGATTTACATAAAAATCAGCACTTTATAAATTATGGGGCTCATGCTTTCTAGGAAACCCTCATTAAAGAGATGTGGAAGTGGGCTGAATTTGCACAGTGGTAAGGGAAATGCACTCTATATATGTTCAGAAGTAACCATCCCCTTTCACATGCTCTGGATATGAGCTCGCAAATTATTACTACTTTCTTATCTTTGCCCTGGCCTTTGACACCTGAGATACGTGCTTTCAGGACCCACCCTGCTCCTGTGATTGTAATCTGTTTTCACTGCATTTTGAATTTTAATTTGTTGTAACCTGTCCTGGGTTAAGGGCAATCAGTATATTTAATAGCAACAAAAAGGATAACCATAAATAATTAGATTTAATAATTAATAATAAACCTGAAATAATTGTACTAATTTAAGGGAAAAAAAACAATACATTAGAAATAACTTAGTACATAAAATTGTAATCTGGTACATTTATGAAATTTGAAAGTGTAAGTACCTTTGTTTTAATTGAGTAATAGTTCAAATGTAGCCAGTTTTAGAGATGAACCTGCATACCGAACACTGCAATCCTATACATGTCTAATCCAAAAGTCACAGAAGCAAGCCCAAAATGAGACTTACTCACGGCTGATTGTACATAAGATTGCAGTCTAAGACACCTAAGTATAGGTTAGTATTTGTCAGTAGGGAAAACAGCACTGTAAACAAAAATAGGTTTTTATATGGAAAGCTCATTATCGGAACTCACATTATTTGGGGGGGGGGGGCTCAGAAAATGGGATGGGGAACCTATGGCCCTCCATTCATTTCTGGACTATTGCTCCCTTCATCCTTGACCCTTCATCCTTGACGGGAGCTGGAGTCTGACAATATCCGGATGGCCATATTTCCACATCCCGGCTGTAGTGTAATTAACAACAATTTAGAAAATCAGCAAGACCATCTAATCTACCTGCAAACAAATCAGGACAAATGCTCAGTAAACAGGTTCTCTAGAAGCACCCATAGAAACTGTAGAAAATTAGGTATGCTGAACTTGCTTTCTTTTTATCCCATTCCATCCAAGTAGATTACTGGTATATATCCTTGAAATAAGTTCTTAGCATAGCTCTAAATATATTTCTCTAAAAAGGACCAGCATCTTAAAGAACCACAGCTTCTGCTTTCCACTTTCAGTTTCACAGACTTCAGAAATGAATTTATTTCATATATATTTTACATAATGCTTAACGCTAGAACCGTCTCGAAGTGGTTTAGGAAGAGAAATTGAAGGTTTGCCCAAAACTGAAATGAGCTTCTCAACACTGTGCCCTCCAACACTTCAGACAAAAACAGGGACACATTTGCAAAACCTCAACTGGTTGAAACTTCCTGACATAAGGATGTAAGAAGAGCCTGCTGGATCAGGCCAATGGCCCATCTAGTCCAGAATCCTGTTCTCACAGTGGCCAACCACTGTGGCCTGCATGAAAACCCACAAGCAGGATTCGAGCACGAGAACCTCCTTCCTGTGGTTTCCAGCAACCAGTATCCACCGCTGCATTGCTGCCTCTAGCTGAAAGCATGCTTTGCTGAAACCTACTTTTAACCCGTTTGTTTGCTGAAATGCCTGCTCTCTGCTGTATTAATTTACACTGCAATATCTGGCCTAGTGCTGTTTTAGAAATCATGAAGGCAGGGGTAGCGCATCCCGTTTTGCCATTTGAGGCAAAATAGGAAGTGCCACCTTTCCCTGCCCTGCCGTTCCCATACCTGTTGTGCCACTGGCACTCCTTCGCATGCACTTCTGCTTCTGCAATTTGGGGTGAGATTCACCCAAAACAAACAAGATCTTGCACACTCGCAAATCTTGTGTAATTACAGCTGAAATCAGTGGCGCTTCTGCAGAGGCAGTGGGGCATCCGTGGGACTGCTGCTTGAAGCATCTACGCCAGTGTGCCTAATGGCACAGCCAACTCTGCTTGAAGGTATGGTTTCACAGAATCACAGAGTCGGAAGGGACCACGAGGATGGTTAAAGATATACTAGAATAAGGGTAGCCAACATGGCGCCCTCCAGAGTCACACACTTTTGAGTTCTACAACTTGCAACATTCATAACTATTGACCATGCTGCTGGCTGGGGCTGATAAGAGTTGTAGACCAACAACATATTGACCACGCCATGTTGACTACCTGTGTGCTACAGCACACTTGGGTCATTTCCCCTCCCTAAGCAGTCCCCAAACACTACCACACATTGTTCAGGAGAGGCCTCTGACCCACTGGGGGTGCAAGTGGTTACAGGGGGAGGAGGGAGTGAGAAACATTCTTTCCATGAAGTCCCTTATGTTAAATTATCTCAGGATCCAATTCCACATTTCTAACATCCCTTCATGTTGAATTCAAGTGAATCTTCAGCCAATCTCTTTGTTGCATTTAGAACAATAAGTCTTTAGTGCGGAGTTTGTTGGAGATGCCTCTTACCCTTGCTTGCCCAAGGTAGCCTTCATCCAGCAAGTACAGCGAAGCCTGCGGTACGATTCCACGCAGTAGCCTGGATGCATGGAAGTATCTCTGGAAGCTCAGCAGTCTCTTCACCTTTTTCTTTGTTCCAATTTCCCCTGAGTAAATGGTATCTGTGGGAAAATGACAGGTACAAAGATCTTCACTAAACAAATAAGCAGGAACTCAATGAAAGCCAGATTTTGACTATGCTAAAAATGCAAAAGTACTAGGATCGTGGGGTTTTCTCTTCCAAATAGATATGTTTCTGCCACTATATTCTTCTCTCCCAAGGGCAACAATAAAACAAATTATAATCTGTCAAGGATATGGAGCATCAAAGCATTGATGCTTTAACATGTTCTACTGGAAAAAAACAAATATAAGGATAAAGTGAATTATTTAAGTGGGTTTTTCAGCAAAAAACAAAAAAAAAAGCAATGTGATTCAGAACACCTTGGACTTGCAACCAGCATGAATATTTGATAGAACAATGTTCTAGGGAATGTTGAGTAAACCATGCTGAGGGGAGCACTGGAAGATAGAAACAAAGCCAAATTTCAAACAGAATGAAACATCTGCAGTCATAACAGAAGTGTGAAAAATATCCTTTAAAATGGATGTTATATTTAAATAATGTAATGGTGGCACTGACTAAACACACATGACCAGATGGTATCTGGTACAAGATGCTTCATGATAATGTACAATTCATTATATTTTTTTGTCTCCCAACTTACCTTACATAGGCGATGTTCAGGTTGGGGCAATTGTCTTGGGCCTCATACATGGAAGCACCCAAACAAACCAAGACAAACTTGGTTATGTTTCAGTGTTCATCATAAGCTATACTCTATTTACTGGGTCTGACTTCAAAAAGACACATCTTTTCTTATTGTCCCCTTGTTTGGCCTCCCCCTCCTCTCTCAGACTGCCAGGAGTGAAGCGGCTGACCCAGACTGTCTGAGAGACCAGTTCTCAAAGAATCTGCAATCAATTGTTTCTGACAGAGGCTGTGTACATATTACTGACTTAAAATATAATGAGGTTATCTCTACCCTGGCTGTGTTTCAAACCACTTTCGTATTTATCTGTATGGTTTGATGTATTTCAAAGTCACCTATGCTGTGATATTCATTTACTGACTCACACTTGAGTGCATGAAAGGGTTAGCCCTTAACAGTTTCAAATCAGACTGAAGCTGGTATAGGGAAAATGCATCAAAGTGCAGTATTTCCCAATAATCTACAGGATAGATATGGATTGTGGCTAATGTTCTGTGTTCACAGTCCACTGGTGGGAGCATGCTTGGTGTGGAGTTAATGGAAGCAGGCATACAGCCTGACTTGTGCTTATTGGTCAATTGCCTCTGCTTGTGAGCTTCCTCTCTGAACAAGAAGTATGCTCCAAGCTTTCCAATCCAGTTCTGAAATTCCACTGAAAATTAGACAAAGACCCAATGACCACTATTAGAGATGCCACTGTGTTTCTAGTCGACCACTGGACAGGAATTTATTCCACTGAATGAACAGAAAACCTACTAAATTCAGTAGAGAAACCATCAAAATTAGCAACAGTGTACTGGCCAAATTAGGATGCGGGTGGTGCTGTGGGTTAAACCACAGAGCCTAGGGCTTGCTGATCAGAAGGTTGGCAGTTCGAATCCCCACGACGGGGTGAGCTCCCATTGCTCGGTCCCAGCTCCTGCCTACCTAGCAGTTCGAAAGCACGTCAAAGTGCAAGTAGATAAATGGGTACCACTCCGGAGAGAAGGTAAACGGCATTTCCGTGTGCTGCTCTGGTTCTCCAGAAGCGGGTTTGTCATGCTGGCCACATGACCCGGAAGCTGTACACCGGCTCCCTTGGCCATTAACGCGAGATGAGCGCTGCAAACCCAGAGTCAGTCACAACTGGACCTAATGGTCAGGGGTCCCTTTACCTTTTTACTGGCCAAATTGGTTGATACCTGACAGCACATTAACTGCTGAATCTGCAAACAGATTAAGGTAAAGTACTACAAACTTAGGTTTAGTTCCACTGACTCTAGAGTGCCAGCAAATCGTTCTGCAAATGCAATTGTATGATAGAACTGCATTGTGTCGCAGTAATAAATTCGACAATCAACCATGTAAGGAATTTTCAGATTGAGTGTCTTAACCTAGCTTCCTAAATCTTATCTGTAGCTTTCTAGTAAGATACATTTCAAAGTGTAAAATTATGGCTGATTACAGAGTAGTGAAAGGAAATAGCCATTCTTTTCCCCGTTCCTCCTTAAGGAAAATGAACATAACCTGCAATAACAGAAAACCCTGTTTTTCATTTATCATCTTAATAGTTCATCCACTTTGTTCTCTCTCTTCCTTGTGTCAGCTGGAAAATCTCAATGTTATCATCAGAACACCCTTTCCTTAGAACAGAAGGTCAGGTAACAAATTAAGCAACTCACCGCTATGTGTGTGTGTGTGTGTGTGTGTGTGTAAGTCATATATGAAAAAGTATCAAGGAACTAGTCAGATTCTTGTACAAATATTGTCCAAGTAATATAAAATATTTTTATGGAATTAGAAAAACAATCCTTTATTGGCGTTTGCAAAGTTAACACTGGGACATTATTTTAGTGAATTAAAATATCTCAACAAGTTTATTTGGTTTTCTCAAAAAAAGGGGGGGGAGGGAAAGGAAGAGTCTAACCTACTTTCAGTAATGGTTTCAACTAATTAGAATGCTGCTGAGAATTTGAAAAACATAGATATTTTCACCATAACAGAAGTCATTTAAGAATCCTACACAAGGATTCCATAACTATGTCCTGTTCATGGTATTCCAGCTTTGCTTGTGCATCTTCTAGCTGAAAGTATCATCAAATACTTTAATATATGTCTAATCAGAAGTAAGCCTGATAAAATTTTATAAGACTTACTGCTTCTACACCATACTTTTAAAACACATTTCATTTCCCAAAGAATCCCGAGAACTGTAAGGTGTTAAGGAATCTTGGAATTGTATACAGTAATGTATACTGAATTGTATACAGTATATTGGAATACTACAGTATTCAGGATCCTATCTGGGTGTGAGGAAAGAAATGTGCTTTAAATGGATGGTGCATACACAGCCTTGCAGCCTAACTTAAGCAAATGAAATGATTCATGTTATTGGGTTTGAAAATAAAATGCCATTTTACTAGTATTTGATTTGAACACACACACACACACACACACCAAGAAATCTGAAAGGTATGCTGGAGTTTTTGTGGATTTTTTTTATGGTGTTCATGAGTGGGTGAGCTGTAAAAATCTCAAGGCACATCTAGATGGGTCTGATACCAGTATAAATTTCTGTGCTTTCAAAACCTGTAAGTCACATATGCAGTACCCTTCAGCCTGTTTGATTCTTTACTAAGTCCATCTTGGTAGGCACCAGTCTGACACAGGCTGAACTTTCTATGGCAAGCATGGGGATGTCTTGGAGAAAAGATGCCTGCCTTTCCCCAGGGCACTTTTCCCGCTCCAGCTGTGCATTAGTGCCTGACAGGGATTTCAAGAAACTGGTATCTGAGTGCACCAGACACCACATTTGAGCACTATGATATTGGTTTGGAATACAGTGTCAACTTACATGGGGGTTACGTTCTGGTGATCACACCTATACAGTAGTCATATACAGTAGTCAAAGCACTGGTTTCAATGGCAGATGGGATATCAAAAATATTTTTCCCCTTAGATGTCTGCCCCCTTTCTTCCCCCATTTAAAAATATATATTTAATTGCTAAGTGCATAAAGCTGAATGCACAGAAGTTAAATGCATGGAGGTTACAGACTTATTGTAGTCTGTTCTGCCAAATTTGAGAGAGAGAGAGAGAGAGCGCGCTCTAAAGTGGCCTGTTTGATTGATGAGCCACAAGTCAAGTTCAAAGTATACAGTTCACTATACTTGAGCAACTGCCAGGGTTAACTAAAGACATTTTGGTGCTTGAAGCAAAATCTCCAAGTGGTATCTCCCCCAAGCCCCAAGCTAACTTCTATGAAGGAAGAAAGTTCTGAGAATGAAAATAGAACCCAAGAATACTAACTGTACTTGTATAGTTGTTGGTCAAAGTAAATCTGCATCCTAGTGTTAATATTTTTAGATATGAAAGTGACGTTCGCTGGGGAATCTTGTATAATTTGTCCTAATGAACAATAAGAGATGTAGGTCTCGTTATCAATCACTTATAGGTATTAATAATGAAGTATATTAATATGGTTCATAGCCCCTTTCTTGGGCTGCAGTTTTAGGTGCTTAATAACAAATTCCCCATTAGGAATATAACGGGTTATTGGTTTGTGAGGTTTTTACCGTATTTTTCGCTCCATAGCGCGCACCGGACCATAGGGCGGACCATAGGAGGAAACAAGGGAAAAAAATATTTTTCTGGTTTTCCTCTTCTAAAAGCCCTGATTTTTTTAGGATCAGCTAAAAGTTTTGCAGCTTTTTTGCAAAGGGAAAGCCCTGTTTTTTTGAAGATCAGCTAAAAGTTTTGCAGCTTTTTTGCAAAGGGAAAAGCCCTGGTTTTTTTAGGATCAGCTAAAAGTTTTGCAGCTTTTTTTGCAAAGGGAAAAACCCTGTTTTTTAGGATCAGCTAAAATTTTTGCAGCTTTTTTTGCAAAGGGGGAAAAGCAAAGAGGAAAAGCCCCATTTTATGGGGTTCAACTCACATTTCTGCAGGTTCTAAAGGAAAGGGAGCCTTTTCTACAGTTTCCAGACAGATAATTTAATCAGCCAGTCACATGTCGCTGGGGAAACAAACAACCTCCCTCTGCAGCACATTCAACAAAGGAGGGCGGGGCTGAAAGGGAGCCGGGACTCTTATCTCTCTCTCGATCTCTTGCTGATCAGCTGCTGAACGGGGTCCTTTCAACACCCCCTTTTCTCTTTGCAAAATAAAAAAGCATGATCCTCTTTTGGCCCCTGGGCAATTAAGCTCCAGGGACCACCATTCGCTCCATAAGACGCACAGATATCTCCCCTTACTTTTTAGGAGGGAAAAGGTGCGTCTTATAGAGTTGAAAATACGGTAGTTCTTGCTTTTTGTGTTTTTATCTTGCATTTGTATGTTGTGAACCGCCTTGAGATCTATGGAAGAAGGGTGGGTATAAACAAACAAACAAGGGAAAGCACACACACACACACAGTTCTCTGGGATTCACTTGTCCCCCTGCCACTGTGCCACATGGAATTCCCTCTTGTTCTTAATTAAGGCAATCAAGAAATATGTGCTGTATCAGTCATTGACAGATTGCATCCTATGATAATGAAAGCTAATTTTAATCACCACACATGAGTCACTGAAAGGATTTGGTTCAGTGATTCACTGAGCAACTTAGTCAATTGGAGGATTAAATTATTGCTGCCTTACCAGGAGAATCTGTTTGGAAATCCAAGCTGGGCTAAGCTCCAGTAAAAGGGGAGGGAAAGGATGCAATAAACATCTGATAACAGAAGCGCTATAAATAAATGTGAAATTTACCCTTCATACTATACAGATTACCTGTTCTTCTACAAATGGCCATGTTTAATTACACACACACACACACACACACACACCCCAGAACTCTCACTTTGAGAGAATTGAGGGGTTTAAATAATTGTGACATGGTTTGTACACTGAAATGTGCTACAGATTCATTAATAAATGCAGGTTAAAGGCACAGTTCAGATGAAGGAAAGCATTTTAACTTATGTTCAGTAGGATTTTAGAGTGCTTAACTGTGGCTTGATTGTGGCCCATACCACAAGCAAAATTCCACCAAGTGAAAGGAACATTGAGCTAAAACCATAAATCTTCATGAGTTGCAAAATTCAAGATCACACATTCTAGAAAACTCCCAGGCCTCAAAGAAAACAAGCCCCACCTGAAATCCCAAGTGGAAATAGCACACCTGATCCTGCACGTTATGCAGGTACAGGATTCTTCATCACATAACAGCCCTTTGCTTGTATGTCTGGCTTCCTATTTGACACATAAGGAAGATGGAGGGGGAAGTCCTGACTTTTTCCAGGATACTTTCTAAGGGCTCATCCACCACATCTGGTTGTCCCGTGCCTAGAAAGCATGGGTCCAAGCAGTTTTCCCCTTGCCTCACTCTTTTCTCAGGGAAACCCCACTCTTTAGCTCTAAACTGAAACAAATGGCAACCCACAGAAAACCTGATTGCCATTTGCTCTGATTGAATGCTAGAGAACAGTTTTCCCTGGGACAAAAGGAAATGTGGTTAAGTAGATTTTACATATGTGCCTCCGATTTTATTTCTTCAACAGCAGGCATGGCAGTATATATTGGCTGGTTCTCTTATCTGTCCATGAATTCCAGCCTCTGGGAACATTCAGAACTGAGTAAGCAGTTTTCACCTGATGCCGCAGGTAAGGTAAAAATAATTTATGAATGTGAAATTCAATTTATGAATTTGATAATAATTATTAGACTCTTTGTGGTATAACAAGTTAAATAATGCATTTAAAAAAAATCCTCTGCCCACGAATCCACTTTCCAATAAGTGATGCACTTACTGTTGAGAAGGCGGAAGTCTATGAATGGGTAGGAACCACGTCGCTCAGAGAGAACCCCTGTCTGACCTCTCAGCCGTGCATCTCCTGCAAAACACGATTATTCAGGCAAGATTAGGGACACATTTTCTTCCAAGAGAATGTTGAGATACCTTATCAAGCCACAAGATTAATGGTAGCAAAGGAAAATGTCTACGAAACCAAGTTTAATTTGATATAGTAAACTGGGTTTACTATAACTGGGGGGAGGGGTGGTCCTTTCTCAGTTCAAGGTCTGCATTTCCTTGTGGTTAGCCATCCAGTTAAAAGTAAAAAAAGTCAAACTAATGAAGTCTACAGCCATCTGTGCACATTTGTTGTTCCTATGCTGTCCCTACTGCTTGAGGAATCTGCACTGATCTTCTCTTGGAGGGTGAGAGGAGGAAGTGGCCAGTGAACTATAATATGGCTGCATATACCTTATAAGCTTAAAGCACAGGTCATTCCTTTTCTCAATTTGGACTGAAGTTGGTTTGGGGAAAAACTCATCAGATTGGTATTTCGTATGGATAGATACAGGATAGGTATGTATTCTATGTTACGTTGTGTGTACACAGCTTCCCAGACTAGCAGAGGGAGCACTGGACGCAGAGTAAACAAGAATGTGTACACAGCCTAAGACACACACATCCTTTATGCTAACGTGTTTTTCAGCACAATCACGAGAAACAAGTCTTTTGCAAGTTTCATGTAAGTTAATGGAAATTGGGCAATAGCTAACTGACAATACAGTGACAGAGTCCAAGAAATATGAGTCATTTCCTTCTTAAGGAGTAATTCAAGACTTCCATATCCCTGGAAATCCATATTTGTATCTGTATCTGGTTAGCAAAACAAGCACATACTGGAAACAATTTTATTAGTCCTCGCCTATAGTTCTTGCTCATTGATTACTTTGTAAAAAATAGTGAACATATCAATTGATTTCATGTATCTCTAGGCTGATTTGAAATGTCTAATCTTTATTTAATAAAAATACTTGGGTTGAAATATCAGTGCAAAATTATCATTGAAGATCTGCAAGCAAGAGCATATATTTGTGGCATTTCTAATACAAGGATCTTTTCTGGGAAATTCACATGCATTTTAAATGCCAGTATTTATTTATTTTAATTTTTAAAAATCCCACTCTTCTCCCAAAAGGGCTCCCAAGGTGACTTACAGATCATTATTGGGTTTTTTGGGGTTTTTTTAAGCCAGAGGCTTACCATTTAAAAGGCATAGCACAAAAGGAAAAGCGGGGAGGAGGAAGAAGGAAAATGCAAACTTAGGCACCAATCTTTAAAGTTGCATTTCTTATAAAGACTGGCTCATAATATGTTTAGAGGCATTTATCAAAACATGAGCTTAAAATGGAAAAAATATTACTCTGAAATTAGTACTTTCTGGTTCCAATCTGACTAGAGTTTTGCATGATATGTTGTTCCATTAGTACATTTCCCCATGTGTATCAGTTGCTTGTTCAGGAACAACAGGCATAAATCAAATGGACATCCAAGCAGAACCAAATTAAGACATCTAGAAGCCCTAAGCACTGAAAAAATTATTGTCCCCCCCCCCCATGTAATTCAAAATAAAAGCAATACTAAACCGTAAAATAAAATTTTAAAATAAAAAGAAATAAAACAGAACACTGATTTATTGGAACACATGACTGGACTTGATTTCCTCACATTATTTTGACCTACACTACTAGGCAGGGGGAAGTAGTAAACAGGAAAACGGGGGGAAGAATGTGGAGTGAAGCGTTAAGAAGTCTAACTAAGTTCTGATGTTCACAACCTGGTGCGACAAGTCACATGTAAACAACTTTTTAAAGTGTTAATGCATTTGGATCTGGTCCACTGTTTCTCGCTCCTTCTCCTTGGGGCAGGTTACCATGAATGACCTCCATCAGAATCTCGGGTACTTACTGTAAGACTTTGGAAAATGTTTGTTTCTCAAGTGCAGGAGTTAACGGCAAGGAGACTCATGCATGCCTTAAGAAGACTGCATGAGGGCACAAACAGGGTGAACAGGTGCATGTGTGCCAGCCCTGCCCCCTCCACATCACTCCCACATCACCCCCAACCTTCCCACACACAAAAATGTGTTCACATGCTGAGATTAAACCCTTTCACCTAGATAGAGCATCTGCTATAGGGGAATTCATTTTCCATCTCTTCGATAATTACATTTATCACTGGCATATTTGATTACCTGCCCACTCTTTCTGATATGTAGTTGAAGTAGTGTCATAGGAGTGTATTGGCTAGTGCCGAGGACATCACTGACCAAAAGCAACACCTCCCATGCTCAATGAAACAGATTATCTTAATCTGCAGGCACTGTTGTCTTCTTCAGAGGCTCAACTGAGGAATACTAGTTTCTCCTGTTCTTTTTATTTTTTTTAGTTTATGAGAGCTCACTCTTCTTTCTTCATTTCTGGAATGCATACTTTCCATGTTTACAAAAACAAAACAAAACCCTAACAACCTGGCTAAAGAGCAATCTGCCCACATCATGCTGTGAATTTCTGTGTCCCTGTTATGTGACCCCAGTGGCCACAGGCTGTGTGTATATAGAAAAGTGCTGAGTGTAAATCACATACTGAGTACTTGCAAAAGTTACAGGCCAGGTAAGGATTGTTTACCATAGGATACATTTCCAATAGCAACTCCATGGCAACTGTAACGTATGCTCTGCCCTTAAGATTTCGTAGGTTTGATAGTAGCATCATTAATTGCAGGAATCGGCACATGCATTTTAGGCTTTCTTGCATGCATTCCACCTTCCTGTCTAATTTATTCAAAACCAAAGCACAATGGATGTTACATTTTTCTTTTATCTTCATCTTCTCTTTTAAAAAAAAAAGGATTCTGTAGAAAAGAAACAGAAAATTATGATCTTGAAAAGCTAGAGTTGCTCCAGCCTCTTTGCACCGCAAAGAAAAATAATCGTAGCAAAGAGAAATGGAAAAAGGGCTGTCTCTTTTCTGCTTGTTGAAGCTGAAGTCAAAAGATATCACTCTGGAATGTTCAGTGTTACAAACAGCTACTTGTCTGTCAGAGCCAATGGCTGGGGCAGCTGCTGGTTCTCCCAAAGGAGACGTTCCTCAGATTAATCTGTTGCCCACTTGGCTTCTTACTTTGTCTGTGTTTAACAAAAGTCTGTGCTGGGTAACACTTTTTGTTTTTAACATGGCTTATTATGTAACTGTCAGCGAGGGTGGGTGCTCTGGTGACAGCTTACTGTTAATGGAACATCAGTTTAAGTGACCAAAAACAAGCAGCTGTCTATAGCTAAAGCATCAAAGTCAATGTGGGATGTAGAGGAGACAAGACTGGGACATGGCTCATACCAGCATCAGTTAAGAGCAGGGCTGTAGACTAAAAAACATATTGAGCTGGATGGTCGACATATATGCAATGCTGAGGAGCATGAGGGTACCCCAAACACCTGCAATTCACAGGTGTGCAATACCACACTTGTTACAGAAAACAGACTGAAATGGTTATCCTCTAAAAAATCTCAGTCTGTGAGTGTGCAAAGAAACACTGAGAACTAAGGTTGCAATCATAACCCCACTTACCAGAGAGTAAGCCCCATTAAATTCAACAGGACTTAATTCGGAGCAGACATGGTTAGATTATGCTGTAAGGAACAACTGACGTGATCTATCATGATATTTGTGCAACAGCAACCTGTTCCCCCTCCCCCATGTTTTTAATTGGATTCACAAACCCAACCCCAGACAGGCCCATTTAGCCTTCTAAAACCTCCTGAAAGGTAAAAGTCCAGACTTCCTCCCTTGCAGTGCCCTATAATTCAGGCACTGAAAGGGAGGCAATCTTAGCATAACTTCAAGAGCACATTAAGACCATAAGAGCCCTACCAGATCAGTCCAAATGCCCATCTAGTACAGCATCCTGTTGGGTATATTGCGTTTGGGGGGGGGGGAAGAATTCACTTTAGTTTTTGAAAAACAAACCTTGCAGGTATCAAGATCAATTGCATTGCTGTGCAGATTCAAAAGGTAACGAGCATAACTCAACTGTCCTTGAATGCCATTGCTGCATTTTACCATGTTGTAGGCCACAAGGGTTATCACATTCTATAGCTTATTCCCTGAACCAATGATTAACAGAATAAAAAATAAAAAATGCCAGTTAATATATGGAATTTAGCTTCTGAGTTAAAAAAAATTCAATTACTCTATACAGGGTGGTGTTGTTGTTTTTAAAGTGCATAGTGCATGCAGTCTGATATAACTAAACTTGCTTAGCAACATATAATGCATTGTGTTACTATGGCAACATGATAGCCAGGGCCTTCATTAATATTTCTAACAAGTTTCATTACGATAATGTGTTTTATTAATTATGTAAATACTAGTTGATGAGTGTTCGGTTGCCTTTGTAAAATTCCTTTCACCAGAGGAGCAGCGTTCACATTGATGCAGAGACATGAGCTGGGAATTAACCTTTTTCATTAAAGCATGCTCACCACTGCCAATTTTATGTTGACGGAAAAGAAGCTGTAGGGTCCCAGGATTCTGGATCTGACCCTCCACCAATTTCCTAGCAACCCCTGCTCCCTTTGCTCCTACTTCTGTTCAAAGGTCTGTAGTAAACACTATGCACAGGACGCTCCCCCATCTACGACATGTCTCGGATTCATGACTTGCCATCAATTGGAGGATGCCAGTTATTTTCAGCTTAGTAAGTCCCTAAAAGTAGAAACAGCAACTTGTGGGTTTACAACGAAGCTGAATGTTGGAAAATTCAAGACAGATAAAAGTGCTCTTGTGCTCAAATCCTGCTTGAGGCTTTCCCACATGCATCTGGTCAGCCACCACTATGGGAACAGGATGCTGGACCAAATAGGCCATTGACCTGATCCAGCAAGCTCTTCTTATGTTCTTAACAACAACACAATCTAGCACACCAGACAGAAAAGGTTATTGCTCATATCTCTTTCTGCTCTGTTAATTTTCTGTTGTGGTGGTGGGAAATTTATGTGCATACACGGTAGCTTTCAAAAATGTGATCCTTTATGTGCTTTTGCTTGCAAGGAGTTGCTCTTATTAAAAAGGCATTCCCTTCAACAATCTGGAGTGATACAGCCCCAATTTACCACTTCATTATTTGGCTGCATATGTAGACTAGACTAATTTTCACTAGTTTGTTTGCAAACCCTAGCTCATTGTGTCTTTAAACACTTCAGTGTTGTGGTAGGCACCACTTCAGTAATTAATGTGTGCTACTGTAATAACTTATTTTGCAAACACCGTAAAGCAGAATCAAACCATTAACTTTCACAATTTTAAACAACTGTGCCCTTTCCAATTGCCTGAAATATCTGAGACTATTTCTTGCAAATGATGAACAAATTTCCAATTAAGAACTGACTTGCAGATCATTTATAGCTCTCGGCAAATGCATGTCCTTTGTCTGTGCTCATGGATTTAATGAGTCACACTGCATGCATTTTGTTTTATGATTGTGCAATTGATGTAATATGTACATAGTAATTTGTGAATTCTATTGAAGATACAATTGGAACTTCTTTGTTTTTCAATTACTGTATTTTTAAAGCACAGCCTGGCCAAAATCACACATGAGCTTCAGCTGGGATCAGTGCTTTTCTTCTAGAAAAAAATGGTGCCAGTACTATGTACCCTTGAGTACACCCCCCCCCCCAAAAAAAAACTGGTCAGGATTCTCTTTCCAATGGAGTTCATGTGCTTCCCTCACTTTTAACTGTTAGCAGCTCCCATTCAACTAGTGCAGAAGAAAAGAGTCTTCTACTTCCCAAGACTGGTGGACACAGCTCTATAGCTAAATCCAGATGCATTGAGGCTTATTTCCCTAGCATTCCCTTATTCCTCCCCACCCCCTTCTTTGCATGAGATGCCAACTAATGCATCCCGATGCCAAGTAGATGGTGTAACATTGGCTCATGGGCAGCTTCCCCTGCCAGATGTGTTACAATAACCATTTAAACCGATCCTGTTGGGAATTTAGCCAGGCTGTCTTTGACTGTCTTTATTCTGACAAATGCCACCTGCTTTGGGGGGATGTTCTTTGTTTTAAAAGGCTTGTGCTGTGCTCTTGAACATCTGCAATATTCTAGATTGGACACCCTTTTTTGTATCACAGGCATTTCTGGTTTTGTTTTGGAAACTCAAATAACATGCTCAAATTGGCACAATTTGAATATTTAGGTTGCAAGTCTTGGATTTCTGCAGGAATCTGAACATTTGGGCAATGGGGAAAAGAAGACAAGCATATCTTGAGAAAATCCAGTAGCAGCATGAGAGCTAGCAGTAGGATTTATAGAGGAGAAGTTATGCAAGGTACAGAAATAACTTTGTGTAGGAGCTTTTCTGATCACCAAAAGCCCGTCACAAATCAACCATTGATTTCTAAAAGGCTCGCAAGCTTTCATTGATTTAATCATTAGATTCATCAATTAAAGCCTTGCTTGTTTAATATAGCTGCAAATTTTAGTCAGTGTATGCATTTTTATTAGTGGGGCCGAGACTGCTGACTTTTCAAAGCCATTTTGCCACTAGTGACAAGGAATTGAAATGTAAGCAATGAACATGCTCTTCTTAGTATTGAGTGGAAGTTTTCATTTATTAATATGCCAAGTTGTATCACAGTGCCCCAAAACACACCTATAGAGAGGTTTCTTTTAAGTGTGCAATTTTATTTCAATTTAATAAATTATAAACTGTACAATTCATCTGCCAAAACGTTCTTACTAGTGAATAGCTGTATACAGATAGCACAACTTCCTGTATATTTCCCAAATGTTTTGCTCTGTGACCATGAAGCTTAAATAATAATAATGTGTATAATATGTTCAGCATTCTGTATTTCACATACTTTGCTTGGATCCTAAGATGTGGACAGAAGGAAATTCACAGAAGAAAAGTTTCCCACTCCTCCTCTACCCCCTGAAAAGTCTCTCCAAAGGTTGTAGTCCAGGTCTTTAAATTACAAATATCTGTATTAACCAAATAATTGTTTTTTAAGAATTCATTTAGAAGGGTCCTTGCTGTGCCCTTCAATTCCCCAAACATTTCTTCAAGTCATATTTGAAAACACAAAGAGCAGGATGTTTCAGGAACTGGGTTGTGTGTTGCAGGCTCAGTTTTCCCCTTCCCCAAACCTTTCTGAATTTCCAAACAGAGTAATCCCAGGGGGACAAGCCTTTTGGCCAACTTTGGCCAAAAACATCACAAAGAAAGTGGCCCCTAAATTGTAATATCCTCATCCTATTCATACAAAGGAAAATGCCCCCCCCCCTTCTGCTGCCCTCACTGTCAATGTTTCCTAAGATATAGGTTAAAGCTGAAAAATCAGTGAGGATATTTATTTTGGCAGGAAAGTCCTATAATCATGCCTCTGTATTTTGTTTCTTTCTAGGCAGCAAATCTTTATATAGAGAGAAGAGGGGGAGTTTGGATGTTCATGCAAAACAGATGGATAATCTAAAACTTCTAGATGAAAACATTTTACAAATCTTGAAGTAATATACCAATAGTGGCTCCCATACTAGTTCTCTCAAATCACAACCTTGAATCTTTGGGAACAAAGGCATATGACTGTGTAATATTGAATGAAATTGTAGAAATATATGGTTTCTCATTGTAGATATTTTAGCATGTGTAAACTTGTAGGGAATACTGCACAGAGCTCTTTCCTCCCAGGCACATAAACTCATTTTGTAGCTCAGTGTGATAGTGTGCAGGCTTCTCTGAAATGCAACTTTTGCATCTAAGAAGGAGGTAAATAAGAAAGGCTTATTTATTCATTCATTATTTACCCTGCCCCAAATCAATGTGAATACAGGGGGGGGGGCAAAATTTTCTGAATTTTTATTTATTTTATTTATATAATCCCTCCTTGATCAGGAGAAAGAGAGAGAACATGCTGTTGTCACAACATGAAAGCCAAGTAGTGCCTTGAAGTGAATGTGCCTTGGACCGCTTTTTAAGGTATGTGTTATAAATACACATTTATAAAATAAAAAAGCTATGAAGTTGACTTTCCTTCCCCTTCCTCCCTGCAACAGCCCACCAATGTGGTCACATGGCAGAATGCCGAGAAGTTTCAATCCTTTGGTCCCAAGAGTAGACAGAATATAGCAAGTTCACGATCCTCCTGCTTTTTGCTGTGTATCAAAAATATGTACGTGGCATGAAGAAAGTGGATAAAGAAAAGTTTTTCTCCCTCTCTCATAACACTAGAACTCATTGACATCCAAAGAAGTTGAATACTGGAGGAGTCAGAAAGAAAGACAAAAGAAAGTACTTAAACTATGGAATTTACTACCACAGGAGCCAATGATGGCCACTAACTTGGATGGCTTTAAAAACAGAAACTATGCTTCTGAATACAAGTTTCTGGAACCACAGGAGGGGAAAGTGCTCTTGTGCTCATGGGTTTCCTACAGAAATCTAGTTGGCCACTGTGAGAAGAGGCTGCTGGACTAGTTGGTTTGTTGGCCTGTTCTACCTGGCTATTCTTATGTTAAAAGCCTCTTTTGAAGCTTGGGGAATAGTGAATGGTGTGGGCTGTCACATAGAGGGCTGAGGGATACCAGTGAATCCCTGAAAATTTGGTGCAAACAGCTTATTTGCACCACACTTCCATTAACGCTTAACACCATCTCTTAGATGTTACCCTGAGTGCCTTGAAAGAAGGATGGGCTAGAAACATAACACATAAATGCACAACCAGGACTAGGGTAGGCCTACCAAACTTACTGAGTAGAACCCTAGGACATTCACAAAAGCCAGCCATTTACTTCCCGCCTACAAAATTCTTGATAGAACATCAGCTTGGCCAGGTTCTTATTAAATCTAGGAAGCTGCAGTACATAGATGGTGGACTACAAATAATATTGAGCTGCTCATTTCACAAGGCTGTACTTGGCTGCCATTTCCCTCCAAGGCAGGGATGGGGAACCTGTGGCCCTCTAGACATGACTCCCACAATCCCAGACTGTTGTGGTGGGGCTGATGGGAGTGGGAGCCCAACAGCATTTGCGGATGCTCACCCTTCCTTCATAAGGAAGAAGCTTCTCTTTAAGCTGAGCTCCGGCTTCTTCAGATGCATGCTCTGCACTAACTTGCTCTTAATCAAGCAGCTGATCTGATCAGCAGGTAGCTGGAATCAAGCTTTAAAAAAAATGATTTGCAGAAATACAGAGCAGACATGTCACAACATGCCAGAACATGTTCAGAGGCCCAGCTTCTTTCCTTTTTAATCGGGCAAGTAATTTCAGTAGTCTTCTTTTATTTTTGTTTCGTTCACTAGAGCATTTGTGAAAGTTAGGGAACTGGGGGGGGCATTTGCCAACAATGCATGCATTTTTAGGGGGAAATGTTCCACACAAAACCCTCTGAATGAAAATTATTCAACTTTGCTGTCAGCAGTTAATTCCAAGTGAAGGGAATAGTGATGGTAAAGCCCAATGCATAATGCTTCTCTGGCACAACCAACACACAAAAGTGCTTGTATGCGTGTGCTCTATTGCAGTGTTCCCCAACCTTGGGCCTCCAGCTGTTTTTGGCCTCCAACTCCCATCATCCCTGACCACTGGCCTTGCTAGCTGGGGATGATGGGAGCTGTAGTCCAAAAACAGCTGGAGGCCCAAGGTTGGGGAACACTGCTCTATTGCCTACACTCACACACATTTCTTGCTATCTTCTACATATTACAATTCATATTCGTACTACAGACAGGCACAAATACTTGTTACTTTTGTTCACAAAGATTTCCTGGAACTTCATTGTTTAATATGAAGTTGATCTAAGTCTTTTTCAAAATCATTTTACTATACATCTATATTTTAAAAGGTGTTTTATTTGGAGTACAAACTAACACAGGCTGCCTGAATTTGTTTAAATCCAACGAGCTGGAAACTCTAGGCTATCAAAACATCAGGATTGGCAACCAGTGAAGTTATGCCAACCGGGTCTCACTCCTGTTAGGAACTGTGCTGCAGTATTCTGCACGAACTACAGTTTTCAGGTCACGTGCAAGAGAAACCCTGCATAGGCTGCATTGCAACAGTCTAATCCTGAACTCAGCAGTGCCTGAGCTACTGTGGTCAAGTTCTCCCCACCCAGGAATGATCAAAGCTGCTGGTAGAAGACACTTCTAGCCTCGGGTTATCTGGGCCTTCAGTGACAAAGCTGGATCCAGAAGCAGGTAGCTGTTCTTTAAGGGGAATTGAAACCCCACCCAAGGCAGGTAATCATATAATTTCTCATACCCAGAAACCACTCGCCCGCAGTACCTCCAGCATGCTAGGGTTCAGTCTCAGCTTATTGTCTCTCATTCATTTCCACCAGGCACCTGTGTAGCCTCTCCTGATTTATATGTCATGGAGAGAGAGCCAAGTGTTATCAGTGCACTGATGGCACCTTGTTCCCATACTCCTTATGCCTGCTCCCAGTGGCTTCATATAGGCATTAACTAGCACTGGGGATAAAGTAGTGCCTTGTGGTACCCCACAATGTAACTGCCAGGGGGCTGAAAAGCACCCCGCCAAATGCTATTCTCTGGACTGGAAACACATGAGGCAAATTGAAACAGGTTCCTTGGGTGGCAGAATCCTGTGGGATAGTGCCTCTGCAGGTACCCCACCCACTGTACAATGGTGGCTTTCAGTGAGATCTCACCAGAACCTGCAGCTGCATGACCCCAGTATGCAAAGCTATGGCATGGGGGGAGGTGGGAAACACACCTTCCGCAGGTGACCACCCCTGCACTGTAGCACACTGCCCCCATTCCATTCCATGGAGCTGGTCCAGTATGGTATCAGGAGCAGGAGTAGGGTCACACTCCCCTTGTCCCATCCATCAGGATTACCACAGCCATGCCTGAACTCAGATTCAACATATAAAGGCTGAATATTGCAAAAACAGCAAGACTAAAAATACTTCTAACTTTCCAACTATTCTTCTACTCCCCTTCCTTATGAGGAAGCATTGAGAGAGCTGGGTATGTTTAGCCTGGAAAAGAGGAGAATGAGATGAGATATGATAGTTATATTCAAGTATCTAAAGGGCCATCACATAGAGGATGGAGCAATCTTGTTTGCTCCAGCTCTGGAATCTAGGACCCGAACCAGTGGCTTCAAGCTACAAGAAAGGAGATTCCAGCTAAACATCAGGAAGAACTTTGAGAGTAAGAGCTGTTTGACAGTGGAACAGACTCCCATGAGACGTGGTGGGCTCTCCTTGGAGTTTTTTAAGCAGAGGTTGGATGGGCATCTGTCATGTGCTTTATTTTATTTATTGAATTTATATACCATCCTATACCCACAGGTGTATGATTTAGTTTGCAGCGGGTTGGACTAGATGACCCCTGGGATCTCTTCCAACTCTACAATTCTAACGGCCTTGATGAAGTTATGACAGAAATGCTTAATCCACAGTCTAGACTTCTCAAGTACCTACACTGTTTTCACTGCTTCTCTCCACCTCACTCCACAAATGTAGCTACTTGATAGATCCATACTTCACTGAGCACTAATAAGATCAGCCTTATCAGAACAGCTCCTGCATGTTTATTAAAGCCATTCTTCTACCTTCTAATTCACTAGGATCAAAAAGACACCTAAACCAGTGACATTACTGGCTACTTAAAGACTTGAGGCAGGATCCTACCATGACACAAATTTAAATAATAATTGTGTATACTAACTTTTGCTGCATACATAATATATACTTTCCTCAAGACTGGAAATTACAGTTTAGCCCTTACAGAGCTATATTTCCTAGCACCCTTAACAAACTACAGTTCCCAGATTTCTTTAGGTAGCCCATGTGCTTTAAATATAAGGTGTGAATAGATGCACATTTTAGTTTCTGAGCATATTAAGATAGTGAGCAGCTGTGGTCTCACATGGCACTGCTTTCCAGTATCTCCAGCACCTCTGAAAGTAAAGCCTTTACACACACACACACACACACACACACACACACACACACAGGCTAGAGAGCTGGGCCTCAGCATAGCAGACCAGCTGCTCCCCTAACAACACCCCTGACCCCAACCAAATAATTGCTGTCCTCAATTTGTCTCCCTTGCTGCAGATAATGTGCCCAAAAGAAATTACAACACACCTTCACTCCAGGCTTCGAGAATTGCTTTCCAATGGAGTCTCTGCTTCAAAAAGAAGAAAATTCCACAAGGAAAAAATGTTCTCAAGCAAGCACTGAATTCTATTACGTTTCCCCAATTGGTGCAAATTTACTTTGATACTGACAGCTGAAATTGCCACCCTGGGGGGTCACACATATAATCACTAAAGTGAACCAGGTGTTTGGGAAGGGCAGCTGGTTCTACAGATATGGCTTGTTTTTAAAGGGCCAGTGCACAGGAAAGGCCCCGAGAGCCTAAGGAACAAAACTAACTTCTTCAGTAGCTGGGCCAAAGCAATAGCAGACGATGCCAGGAAGAGTTAGAATAATTTGTTCAGCCTACAGGAAACTCTGTGTCGGTGTCTGCAGCAGCACCAACACAAGCTTTCCACGCTTTTTTATTGTTATGTTTTTAACAAGCCAAGCAGCACACAATAGTAGATGAGGGCACTAAAAAGAAGCTGAGCAGTCCATGATTGCTACAAGAGCAAATTAGGAGCAAAGGAAGCTGACTCATACTGAAATCAGACCACTGGTCTATCTAGCTCAGTATGGTCTGCTGCGCTAACTGGCAAGTGGCAGTGTCTCTCCAGGGTTTTGGATAGGGCCATTCCCAGGCCTACTAGGAGATGCTGGGGATTGAACCCACGCCCTTCTGCATGCAGAGCAGCTGTTCTACCACTGAGCTATGGTACTTCTCCAACTGTTATCCCACATTTCATTTCTTTCCTGTCATTTCTCTACGGAGTCCAGAATAGCATATGTGGAATTCTTCCATATTACAAAAGGTCAGGGATGCAGGTTAGGTTAAGAGAGCAATGATCAGGTTTGCATGACACGCTAAGCTATGCCTTGTTTATTCTTGGTCGCAGCTTGGGTTTAGTGAGGACAAAGCTTAACCATAAGTCCTGGTTTTGGACAGCATACTAAGTCAAACTTAGCACAGCATGCCAGCAGAAAGAGAGGAGCAAAACAGCTGTGAGCTTCTTTCTGGCAGACTGATACAAGGCTTCACTAAGACAAGGTTTGGCTTAATTTTGTTGAGCAAAACTGGAGAGATGGGGAAGAGGAGGCAGACAGAAACTGGTGCAATGTCACTGAGATTCATGGCTGAATGGAGACATGAACCCAAGTCTCCCCAGTCTCAGTACTCCTGTCTACTGTGACACCACATTGGTTTTATTAATTCAGCATCTTAACAGAAATTGTATTAAACCAGCAGTTCTTACATTTCTTAAAAAACACAGCAGCAGAATCTTCTCTTTTTGTATTTTGATTTCTCATTATTTTACCATTTTACTCTTAAGAAGCGACGCTTAATAGTATGGACAACTGAATTTAAAACAAGTAAAATGAAAAGCCATGTGAAAGACACCAGGTCTAAAATTATTAAAATATATTTAAAAGCTTAGCATATGTGACATATCAGCTAGTTATTACTGAGAGAAGATAACTCAGGCTTAGAACACATAATCTTAATAATCAAAGAAAGTCAAGCTCGTCTTTTATACTTTCAATCGCTAGTGTCTACTTTTGTTAAGAAGAGGAACCGTTTCTCTAAAATGTTGTCTTTTGTACTGAAGATATTGATTGTAGCTGAGTAGATAATTTGTCTACGGTAAGCATACCCTAGATTTTATCATACCAACCCCCAAGGATTCCCCCCCCCCTAGAAAAAGAGGTGCCAGAACTTGTGGAGCTTTTTTAGAGGAGCTCACCCCTTAAAAAGCTTCTCTTCTTCACCCGCTCGCCACGATGCACCAATGGGCATGCCACCCACAGCCTCCGCTGTGCAACACAACGCACTGTGCCACCCACAGCCTTTGGTGCGCACCCCCGAGAGCTGTGCCTCCCTGCCGAAATGCTACAAAGGTGCCAGAACACCCCAAAGAGAAAAAGCCCTGGCAACCCCTAACAAGGAAGGGGGAATATATTCCACCCTTCATTTCAGTGCTGTTTTAAATATGGATGAAACTAGAAGGGACCAATCCAATTAGGTTACATGTTATGTACACAAGGCCTTCACCTGCCCTTTAACTTATCATATCCTTGAAATGATGACTTTGTGCCAAGTGTGGGAAGGTACACCCATATTGTAAGGTGGAATAATGTCATATATTGTTGCCACACAACTTCTCATGATTTTGCTGTCAGTCATTTCTCAGTTCCTGAGAAGAGTAATGAATGATATGGGATTGTGGGCTCAAGACTCTATCCTGGAGGGTGTGGGTAGGAAGCAGCACAGTCTCCCGCATTTCTATAAGATAATTGGATTCCTTTTGGGAAATTGTATATTAGAGGGTCTGGTGGGGATTCACTAGGACTTTTTTAAAAGAAAAAAAAAATAAAAATTGAAAATTGCTGCAGAGAGGTGGAGAACTGAATTTCCACTTGGAAAAATGAGATAACTGAAACCAACAGATTCTCTATTCCCTCCTGTTCAGGATATTCGTTAGCATGAAAGAGGAGGTGCCTCATCAGATCACATTGTCCCTGGTCTCAAACCTAGAGCTGGCCTAGTTGTCGTAGGGTATTATTTCAATTTGATGTGGGAAATAATCTTCTCTTTCAATAGTCACTGCTTTACAACATTTTTAGTACCGATATCGTACAGTACCAGGACACTACAAATTTACAATCTTGTATGCATTTTTACCACCAGGAAGCATTGATGTGAAGTCCCTGCATATGGACTTTGCCAACTCAGAAATGTTCTTGTAAATTTGACTTTTGGTATAATAACAACTTCCTGTATTATACCAATAAATGTTTTATATAATATAATTCTATAAAAATGCACCCACTGTTGTACATTTTGTGTTGCGTTGCTGAAAGAACAGAAATTATTAAGCATTCCAAGTATTTTATTTAATCTCCTGCATTCTTCTTGTTTAAAAAAAGCAAAACTGAATTATTATAAATGGGTGGGTTGCCTAGAGAAATAAAATTTCTGGTTAGTAAAGCTGCTGAGATCCACCACACGCTCTTGTGGGGGGAATTTATGTCCCTCACCAAATTAGGTAAAGGTAAAGGGACCCCTGACCATTAGGTCCAGTCGTGTCGGACTCTGGGGTTGCAGCGCTCATCTCGCGTTACTGGCCGAGGGAGCCAGCGTACAGCTTCCAGGTCATGTGGCCAGCATGACAAAGCTGCTTCTGGTGAACCAGAGCAGCGCACGGAAACGCTGTTTACATTCCTGCAGGAGCGGTACCTATTTATCTACTTGCACTTTGACGAGCTTTCAAACTGCTAGGTGGGCAGCTCACCCCGTCGCAGGGATTCAAACTGCCGACCTTCTGATCAGCAAGCCCTAGGCTCTGTGGTTTAACCCACAGCGCCACCTGCGTCCAAAATACATGGCACTAAATCTCACTTTATATTGGAACTGCCCAACATCAGGTTTGGGCCAGGAATTGAGCACTTGAGAAATGTTAAATCACAGGTTCTTTTAGTGCCTTCAAATTATAGACCTTCATTTTAAAGAAAATTAAAATGAATGCATTTCCCTGGGATTTTGGAATGGCTGATATGCAGCAAGTGTTGCTTATTCTATGGTATAAAGCATATAAAGCATTCAAGAGCTGCAGGAAACTTTAATGCATTCAATATTATTAAATTTATACAGCACTATCAATTTGCACCATCTTTTAGAGAGTAACATAATGATGGCCTATTGGTTGGATTCTTTAACGGCTAAATGAATGTAAATGTTTGAATAATTTCTAATCATAAATACATAGCAACAGCATCCCTTCGCCACTCCCTGTCCAGAATGTCTTCATTTTATCTGCTTCCTAAGAGAACTTCTCAAAACAGCCAAAATAAAATACTGTATAAGAGTAAACAGAGTATCATTCATGAAGTTTTGGCTGGACAATGTGCATTGCCTTCCAACAAATTTATTTAAGCAGCTACTGCTGTAACTAAAGGATATAAGCAGATGGAAGAGGAAACTAAGGAAGAGGAAACTAACAATCAACCTACAGGTCATGGCAGTAAACCCTTGCTTTTAAACCCGGTCTACTCCAGCCATATAAAGGGGCAAGGGGTCCAGTTTTAAGAGTAAAAGGGGGTAAACCGGCAAGGATGCCTTATTTTCCTTTTCTCTCCACCACACTCTGCTTACCTGTCTGCTGCCTGCCACCTGCAACCTTTTCACCAACTTGGCTCTACCCTCTAGGACAGGGGTCAGCAATTTTTTTTTATCAGGGGGCCGGCCCACTGTCCCTTAGACCTTTTGGGGGGGCAGACTATATTTTGAAAACTATAAATACCCTGCAAGCCGGTCCCGCAGCTGCCTCTGGACCTGGAGGAGAAACACACTCTGCACATGCTCAGGAGCGTGTCTCAGTGTCGCCTGCTCACTGGCATTGTTGATGAGCAGCATCTGCTCCATCGGCCCATCCCTGAGGAGCTCCCAGGCAGTGTGCACCACGCGCTGCAACCCATCGTCCGAGGCCAGGTCGGCGGGCAGGCCGCACATGCGGGACCTGCAGGCGTGCCAAGCTCCAGCTGAAGCCCTGCAATGCGCCCATCACAATGCCCATGGCGTGGCCCAGACCTGCCAGCTGCCAGCTGGCCTCTCCATCCATGGCCACGCTGGGTTTACCTCAGTGCACAGGCAGCAAAGCTTCCTCCAGCCAATCTGAAGCCGCGCCAGCGCCGCTGCCCACCCAGAGGCGTCTGTGGCTTCGGATTGGTTGCAGGAGCTTCCTGCAGCCAATCCAAAGCTGTGTCAGCATCATGGAAGTCAGTTCCTGTGTGGCGAGGCATCCACGGCTTCTTTTCAAGGAAATGCTGCATCACGCCGGTTTAGCTCAGCATGGGGACTGACCGAGTGGGCAGCAGGGTCCACGGGCCAGATTTACCGGTACTAACCTGGTGGGCCACATTTGGCCCCCAGGCCTTAGTTTGCCCACCCCTGCTCTAGGACAAAAGTTCCCTTTGGGAGGGTATGTAGGGAAGGCAGCATGGACCAGATGTGAATTCCACTCTCTTTGCATACCCTTTTCTTTTAAGATCTGATCCCTGCATCCTTTGCACATGCAGGGGAAACATGCATTTGTGGCCATCATATTTAGTTTAAGCCTGAAGCAGGGAAGGTCAGTTGCCATGAAGCTGGTGATCGGCATGCGCAGCTTGCCCTTTTCATTTCCATGGCAAGGACAAAGGGCAATAAGTGTGGGAGTGCCCACTCAAGTGAAATGCATGGGGAAGTTCAATAGGAACACCAGAGACCTCACACCTACAAGAGGCCGAGGGGAAGATGTCTTGTGTTCATTTGGTACCCAGCTCACCAAATGAATCCACAGCACAACTGCACCAAAGTGATTTCAAGGGATAATTATAAGTACTCCGTATCACAGGACTGATGCTATTCTGTATAGACTCTTTCTTATATTTTAAGCTGCACTATTATTATTTTTTTAAAAATCATTTAAACTCATCTCTGCTTTCAGTCTGCCTACAGGGTGAAAAATTGCAGCTCTGGAAAAAAAAAAAAGAAATCTGTTCTGAGGAACTGTGTGTTAATGCAAGTGAAGAGCTTTGAGAGCCACTGGTGCAGTTCTGAAGCACCATTTCTTAAGGAATGTAACGCAAGGTGGAACCATTAGTAATGACAAGCAACAGCGTCAATGTTTGCATTTGATTTATTCTTATCGGAACACTAATAGCAACAGCATGCACGGTGCAAATGAAAGATTAAGATTACATACGCCAAGCAACGGGCTTTCAAATAAGAAGGATGTACAGCTGAAAAATCAGAGTGCAGTAGTCACACATAAGCAATAACATAGCCAGGTTATAAAAGTGACAGCCTCTAGACTGTTATAAAAGAGGAGAGAAATGCAAATCCTGCTGCCTGGAACATCATGTTCTTTCGTGTGTCATGGTTATTGTGCCATTTTTAAAACATCTCAGTTCTTACGTACACAAGATAAGATATAATCAGCTGCTCCAGAGCCATACTGCAAGTTTAACGTCTCTCGTCTTTTGTGTGGAAATCTATTGGGAATGAGGTAGTGCTTGCTGAACACTTTATAATTGCTCTCTATTAGTAATAATTTACATTATATTACAGCTGTCACAGAATGCCAAGATAATTCTGTTCACCCCCCACTCCAATTACTCTTCCTCCTTTTCCTCTTAAGAAGCTTTTCAAGAACTCGGGCTTAAAAGGATCCTGTTCCGTTAGTTAGGTTCTCGCCAAAGAGAAGACAAGAGGCAAAGAAAAGAAAGGAATCAGTAAGTGGAAAGAACCTGATTCTTGCAGAACGGATGGATGATGATCACACCTAACTATGAAGCCCCCTTTTAAAAAAAAGTGCCGCTTTGCTCTTTCCAGTTAGAAAATAGATTGTAAGAAGAAAGAATTTCTGTCTGACACTGCGACTAGTATGGCAAGAGGTGTTTCCAGACTGTCACTATTTTACAGGAAATTCAGGCTGCATATTTACAATTGAATTTGAAGGTTTTGCAAAACAATTTTTTTCCCCAAAAAGGTTGAGCTTTTTGTGATATGAAAAGTGGTGGGGAACTTGCACTGGAAAGTGTGGGATAATACTTGCTTAGATGCAACTTCATCGAATCTCTCTGCGAACAAATCAGGATGGATGCTCATGAAACATGTCATCTGGAAGCTCCCAAGGAATCATTCCACAAAGGGAAATAAGTGTGTGTCCATTCTTTAAATAAAGCTTATGTTGTCATTTCTGCCACTAAGCTTTCTCCATTGACTTCCTCCTTATGGTGAATTCTGAACACTACTTTAGGGTAGCTGCTATTCCCATGGCCAATGCGCTCTATCCAGGACGTTATGGTAAAACCAAAATAGTGGCTCCTATGAGAATGTTTGGCACAAGCCTGGTCATCATTTGGATATGCTTACACTGCATGATTGTGAAACAGGGGCATTTTTTTTTTTTGGTAAAATTCTAAAAGGCTGGTGGCTGGGGAGGGCTTGCATCAGCCAGTGGGGGAGACTGAACAGAAGGTATTAGTGACTGAAGAGGAGGGTGAATCTTGTCACCTAGAACCAGGTGCACCTTTGCAGATAAGAGCAGACCCACCTACCCTAATAGAGTGCAAACTTGCTAGCTTGACATTCCTGCAAAGCAAGAAAGTATTGAGAGTGACAGTGTCTCATCTTTAAAAGCTTGGTGGGAGAGATGGGGAAACTTGTTGGGATACCTCTGCCACTGCTGTCCAATTCTGAACCTCTTGCCCTGTTCCTGAGCTCCTGGGCACTGTGTCTGCTGTTGAGCCTGAACCATTACTGGCCTGAATAAAGATTTCTTTACTTACAAATAAAAGCCTCTATCTGCATGTTCTGGATGGGAGCCAGGACAGGTATAACAGAAGCACATTTCAGTCTTCCATAACTTGAAAATACGTTTTTGTTCTGTAGATTTTATTTTTTTTAAACCCCTTAGAACATTCTTAAGTTACGTCTGTGATAGAAAATGGGTCCATCTTGAAACAATTTCAGACAGGAAGATAGCATTGGTTAGTGAGTGCATGGTAGCAACCTATTTTAACTCTGGTCCATAAGAAAAACGTTTTAAAGCCTGGGTGGTCCTTAGGTGGCTCATTCTCAGCTAATAGCAGGGGCAAGGCTGAACACAAACTTGCTGTGTTTGATTGACAAAACTTCTACCTAAGGATGATTAAGGCCTCTCAAAGTCGAGACATCATTAAGTGGGAGAGAAACACGGGATAAAATAGACCCAGTTTGTGACCACATTTAGCAGCAAGATCCCTATTGCTTATCAAGTTGTCATTTTCTTTTTTATTCTTCTTGTCAAAAACTGTTTATTTCAGATGCATGCATTGCTGAACAAAACCTTCAAGCTCAAATCTTTAAGATAAACAGAATAGGCCCATTTTAGATAACTGAAGGAATTCTTTATTTGTGTCCAGCATGATGGACTATTATATTTAACAAAATCACTTCAAAGCATGGTACACAAATAAATCAATCAACTGATTCAGTCAACTTTTACCACATGGAGATCTTGAGACAATTCTTCTTGGCAAACAAAACTTTTATTTCTAATCTTAACAGCCCTTGTTACAGAGCCTTTTTGTTCTCCTAAGAGCTTTTAATTTGCCTCAACATACGTGTGCAATTACCATAGAGGAACATCCCCATATAAGCTGCACACTTTTTCCTAAGCAGATATATGTTCATCTGATGTATGTGGTGGGTATATTTGGGTGTGTTTTTATTTCTGTCACTAGTTTTCTCCCTTGCAGCTTTTGTGATTGTTCTGTCATTAGCTACAAACATGGCTTATTAATTCCAAAGATATTTTACTCGGATTTGCTTTCAAGATTTTCTTCAGTCTTTTGTGAGCCACATTGGGTGCCTCAGATTAGGATATAAAGGCAAACTATAAATGATTTTTCAATGAATACATATGCATATGATTTGTCAGTCACAGGATGTGCATTCAGATTAACAGAGAAGGAAATGGTATGTCAAAACCGAACCAAATGCCTCTAGCCAGCACAAGAAATTCCACTGCAAAGAGCTCATTTGAAACATTGTACCTATTTACAGAGCTACAGTATTTTCTTTTTTATAGGATGCAAGATTGGGAGTTGTGCAAAAATCATATTTCGAAGTATTTTCAAAATTAGTTAATGCATTGTATATATAGTTGTATTTTAACTATAGAACCACGTGAAGTTCAAGATTTGAGGAAGATCTAATACATTTCCTTTGAACACACACACGCACACACACTGTTCTGCTTTTCAAGCTACGTAAAAAATAATTAATAGCGTTTTAAAGGTAATATCTTTTTTTCATTTACCCCCACAGCGAAGCACATTCTTTCTTATATCAAAGGAATGCTTGCAATTTTGTGGTATTATGAAAACCCCAATTAGTGATCCACAAGATGTGTTGAAAAACAGTGCCTAAGGTGTTACAGACATTTAGTGGCCGACTTCCAGAGGCCTGAAAAATGTCTCTCTTGAAAGAAATGTTAAGAATTGAATCATTGCAGTCTGGCTGGGAAATGCTGTTAGAAATAATTCCTCCAACAGTTAATAAAAGCCTTTCTGTAGGGGAGGGTACAATATCCTCTGTGTACCAACAGGATACAGGAGGTGAAAAGACGGCCATGCTTCCTTTCGCAGTGCAGAGGCTTGCTACTAAGTGAGGTGCTGTTTACCATGATGGTCTGTCTCACTGAATGGAAAGTATTTCAAATTGTTGATTAACACTCTCTTTTTAACTACTGGACAATGTTGGTTGCTAAATTATCTATTAATTCAAGTGGCAAGTCTGTCCAGTAAGCAGGAGTCTTTGATAGTGTGGTTGTGAACAATCACTGTACTTATTTACATTTATTTAAGTTTCAGTTGAACTTCGTTCTTTTCTTTTCTTTTTTGCATTTCTTAGTGTTTGACTCCCACAGTTTATTTCTCTGCTCTGCCCACCTGAATTCAGCTCTTTATTTGTAGTGCAGATGACATTGGATGGCATTCAACTAAGTAAATGTGTGAGCAGAATGACTTCTGCTTCCATAATGGGACTTGTCTCCCACTCCTTCCCCTGTGTGTGCCCTGCAACCATCCCCAAATGTGCTCTGGATGCAGTGGCGGAGCTTCATGCTCCGGCACCGGGGGCGGGAAGCATGCAGGGCGCGCCGCCCCCAGGGCCATGGTGCGCATTCTGGGGTGTGGTACGCTGCCTGCAGGGGCAGGGCACACGTTCTGGGGTGGGGCACGCAGCGAGGTGGGGGGCAGCCGAGATGGAACCCTACCGGGATTGCGCTGCCCAGGGCACCTCGCCCCCTACGCCCCGCCCTTCCTACGCCAGTGTCTGGATGATCGGGGGAATCCCCAATGCAGATTTAGAAGGCACAAGGGGGTGAGGTAGGCGAGTCCCACTGTGTAAGTGGAAGTCATTGCTATGCCTTTTATGCCTTCCTCTCATTCCAATTTTAAATATTTGAATCTTAATTTACATGGGTGTTTAAGGTGACACACACACGTAAGAACTGAGGTTAAAACAGATCTCAATAAATGTATTTACCACAGCTTCTAAACTGACAACAGAAGGCCAAAAGTACAATTAAACCAGAGTAAGTGGGATATTCAGAAGTCGGGCACGACTGGACCTATTGGTCAGGGGTCCCTTTACCTTTACCTTTTTAAGTGGGATATTCACTTTTCATAGAAGTCAACTATTTTGGATTTATTCTGGTCTATATTTATACACATCCTTCACTTAACCAAAGTTCTCTCAAATATATACAGTTCTGTTGCAATATCAATCTACATGTCTCATTTTTAACCATCTCCCCCTCCCCCCACTCTGGAATTATACATTGCAGCGAGGGAAGCCGCCACTGTGATCCTAAATAATGTGGATTTAGTTATGGGCTTTATTTCAAGTTCCTGTTAGTTCTGGAAAGATGCCACTCCAGCTCAAATCTCTGCTGCCTAAAGTTGGCAATGTTGTCTAGAGAGAGAAAGGAGGCCCACAGCTGCAAGGAAAACAAGAATGTGCCTTCTGATTCCACATTCACAAATCTGATTAATTCTGCATAATTGTAGTACTGAAGCCTTGGGAGCCATGAGTGAGTGAGTGCCTGTCTCCTGGTTTGCTTCCTGCTAAAGCTCTGGAATGCGAATGAACTACACAGCAAGACAGCAGCACCAGGCCACCTTAGATCCATATGGAAGATTGTTACCTGTGACAAATCAACAGAGTTCACTCCATAGAACTTCATAAAACAGATCAGAGTTTATTTATTGTTCCTTTCAAGTGGTCTGGGGAGCTTTCATTTGCTGAACCTCTCAGAAAATGTGCAAGCTACCATCCCCTTGTGTAAACCACAGAACTGTTCAGATGTGTATCATCTCATGCTCTCAACTGATTCCCCCCTGCCCCGCTGCCGCCACACTTGTTGCATTATTTCCAAGGTTAACTTCAATTTCTTCTCCACGAAGAAACCGAAACGAAAGCTAAATGAAACCTCATGTGAATTAGGCAGCACCATGTGTCTAAATGGATTGAACCAGCTTCTGGTTTTGTAAACAAAAGCAAATATGATAATGATGCCATAAGTCACTGACTCTATAAAAGGCATCTTCGGTGAACTTCTCTGGTTAAGGAAGGAAAATGGAAAACATATTAGCCAAGACTCCTTCTAATATGCTGCCCCCAAGTGTCATCAGAATGTTCCTTCTTCTCTGGTTTACCCAGTTATTAAATTGTGAAGTACTACATAGCATCAAACTATATAAAATAACTTTTATTTTTCTAATAGTATATTGTAGGCATTCCCATCTGATTTAAATAATAATAATAATTGTTACTGTTGTTTTTATTATTTTATTAATCACCTTCTACCCAAGTAGATCCTCCACTCCAGCCAAGCATTTAGAGGCTAGGGATGGGGAGGCAACAGGGTTGTTGTTTTTTTTTTTTTAAGAACTTCTTTTAAGAGTGTGTGTGTGTGTGTGTGTGTGTGTGTGTTTGTAGGAGAATATGCAATAAGGAGAGTTTGTGTTTGTTTGTTTGTTTGTTTGTTTGTTTCAAAAAATACATGCATCCTAAAGTTTGACTGATGTTTATTCCAACCAGCTTAACCAATCAACTTCTTTGTTTTAATTTCCTAAACAATTTCAGTCAGTCATCTGATAGAAAGCCACAGTTCTTTGTGTTCACGTATTTGTTGGGAAACATTCATGTACTGGACTTGCTAAAAGATCTACAGGAAAAGGGAGAGGCTATTGAGATGTTTCACTTCCTGAAGGCATCTGAGAAGTAAGTACACACTTATACATCCTCATTATACATAAAAGCATCCGAAGTGACTGCGTGTCCCTCCTGTTGTGGATGCCGAGATCTGCCAAGCATTTTAATATGAAGGAAGGAAACAGAGAGAGATGTATGGTTCTCATGAAGACAGAGAATTCACACTGACAATTGCTACAGAGTAGAACAAAATCCTGCTCCATTATATTGGGTCCAGCCCGGTGAAATTCTGCTTTAAACAACCAGTGAAGAGTTCATCCATGTTGTATTTTGTAATGTGAGGTAGTTTTCTTTGATGCGCCAGAGAACTGTTCTTATGATCTTAGTTCATGCTTCCACACCCTAATAAGTGACGTACACAAAGTGTTAGCTGACAGCAGGGTTAGGTTTACCTCCTGTAGATATCCTGTCATGCAACTGTTTCGGAAGCTCATAGTCCTATTTCTTCCCCTTTCCATTCTGGAGAAACAGTGAGGAGTAATGCTGGTCATGATGCTTATACTCCATCAGAGGAATAATGATCATGGTCCTCCATTTTACAGTTACTCATTTCAGAATCAAACGTAATGTTCCATAGTGCCTCAGTCACGGCTAGAAAAAGTTGTTTCCATGGTACTGAGAAACAGCTCTGCACATTGCATTTCTTTGCATGCTGCATGCTTTCACACAGCCAGCCACAATGTATTACTGAGTAACTCTAAATAGCCCACTGTGGGTTTGATCACTCTAGTGTGAAACTGGATTGTGTGTGTGTGTACCAATGACTGCTGCAAGTACTAATCAACAGATCTTAAAATGGTTGTATATCTATATCCTGAGAAGCCATAAAATACTTGTGCTTAGAGGCGGATATAGAAATAGAGACAAAAAAAGACCCAGTACTAGCACAGTACAAATAGTGAGTTGCGGTGGTGCTAGTACGTGACTCCAGCCTAGCTGGGGGAGCAAAGGCAACCACTGACATAGTTTCATCTGTACAGATATTTATTCCAGCAATTGGGCGCTGCTCCAAGATGACATGGATTAACACCCTGATCTAAAGCATCTTGTTTGGAAGAAACTGCCAACAATTTCAGTGTAACTTTCAGGCAAGTAACTGTGCATATGTAAACCACCTAAATCCAAGTCGTTATGGGCAGGAGTCACTGAAACTACTTCTAATGCTTGCACAACAGGGCTTTCCCTCCCTCTTTTCCTCCTGAATGCCCAAAATTGGCTTGGGAGGTTGTCAGCTGAACCCCCAGAACAGCACGCAAGGGGAGGAGAAAGGTGATGATGCCATCCAGCAAACTGTAATGCTTACAGAGATGAAATGTTCAGAGGAGTATGATGTTGAATTACACCCTGTGGCTTTAAATGGGTTTTTAAAAATCTGTATACCACCCTATACCCATAGATCTCAGGGCAGTTCACAACATAAAACATGACTGTACGCACTTTGGATTTATAGTAATGTAATTGGATAGATGCTGATCTTCTCTAATCTTGGTCTCAACACTTTGAAACACCTTTCTTTAGTTATTCCCCTTCACCCTGGGATTTTATGCCTGCAAATGTCAGAAGGGTGCCCACAATAATCTGTTGTGTTAAAATGACAAAAGGATCCTTGCCTTTTCGCAGATACAGATGTCACTGGAGAAGTGGTTGGCAAGAGAAAAGACTGAGTATGGTATAGTGAGGAAAGGTAGGTTGGTGAAGAAAGATGTGCTGAGAGAACGAGAACACCAGATAATTGTTTAATGCTTTTTTTAAATAAAAAACACTTCAAAAACAATCAATGTCTTCACAGGTCTGGATATTTCTCAGCCTGCCCAACAGTAATCAGTAAACAATGAAGATGAAGGCTGTTCGTAAACTATACCAATTAATCATTCAATAATTTGTTGAAGGGATTTGATGGTTCTTGAGATATACCAGTTAAATGTTGGAAATGTGTCTGATATGATGCTAGTTTTCTAGATTCACAAACTAGGCATGGTGAATGCAATCTTTTCCCAGTAAGTGACTGAAACAAGGATGAAATTTGGTCATTAACCAGAGGCACTTGGTTGCCCTTGGAAACTCCTGATTAATGTCACTTTTTAGACACCTTTCCCCACTGGTCCCCTTTCTGACATTTACTGAAACATATGTACACTATATACACATTTGTGTTTCCACAGAATACACTAACTGCACTTTTTATATACACAGATACACATTCCTGGCAGACATACAAGAGCAATTAGGAGCCCTGGAGACAACCATGTTCTACTGAATTCACAGGGGGAGCTTTTCTCTAGCTATAGCAAGTAGATGGCAATATTGTTTTTCCTGTCTTAGTAGCTTTTCCAGTGTTTTCCAACCTCCTTTGCCCACAACATGTGGTCGGTACAGCATTACCTCATGCCTCTCTGGCCATGGTCCATTCCTCTGAATATTGAACTGCTAATTGCCCCACAAAACTTCAAAATCCCTTTCAATTTGCCCTATTCCCTCCCCAGCCAAAATGCTTTAGAAATCATGCATAGCCTGGTCTCTTTCTTTTACCCAAAATAACCTCTTTGGAAAGACTTCTAATTTAGTGTCCTTTTAATATAAATTGTTCCCAGCCTGCAAAATAAAGTATGTAGTGCTTTTTCTCTGGAGACTGACATTATTTCCTCCTTTTACCATTCCTGCTTTATTAAAAAATATGTTATAAAAGCCCAATATTTAATCCCCCCGTGTTGATTACTAATGCTGAAGCGCAGCTGCTTGGCTACAGCCACCTAGCCAATCACTCCTTCCACAGTCACCACAATATCATGTGGACCAGAAGTTATCCTGCCAAAAGCAATACATATACTCCCTAACTCAGCCTGTACCCTCCAAAGATACACTTTGTCTTTATGATTCAATCAGAAGTGTAGAAAAGTGTTCATGTTGACCTCAATCCTCTTTGAATGATAGCCTGTGGGTTCCTACCATGGGGTTACTGTGTGCTCCCGGTATACCTTCACCACACACAGTCCCAATCTTCCTTTCTGGATGCAAAAGTATTGTGTGACCAGTATGGCATCTGTATGCTATAACATGATGTTGGCTGCTTGCTTATCGCAACCCTTTTCTGGACACTTTGTACTTGCTGCTTGTACAGTAAGCATGCTAAAGAAAGAAAGGAAAGAAGCTCCTCTGAATTTCCACAAACTTTTCAAAACTTGTATTAGTTTAGGGATTTAAAAAAAAAATGACTGATGTTTTAATGCACAGTATTTTTAATCTCCTGTTGGAAGCCGCCATGTCAAAGTGCAAGTAGATAAATAGGAACCGCTCTGGCGGGAAGGTAAACGGCGTTTCCGTGCGCTGATCTGGTTCGCCAGAAGTGGCTTAGTCATGCTGGCCACATGACCCGGAAGCTGTACACCGGCTCCCTCAGCCAATAAAGCAAGATGAAATGAGCGCCACAACCCCAGAGTCAGGCATGACTGGACCTAATGGTCTGGTCAGGGGGCCCTTTACACACACACACACACACACACACACACCCAATCCAAGATGAGATAATGGCCCCAATTTATAAAGATATCCATAGGGCTTTCTCTAAGAAGATGTACAGGACCACAATTCTTTTCTATGGCTTTAAAATCTGAACATTGACAAAATCATTACAGCAAGTAGAAAGTTAACAGAAGAATCACTGTTGTACTTTCCCCTTCCACCTGCCCATTTCCTATGGTAGCCTTTCCTGTACTGCACTTTGAGATATTCGCATTGATGAATAGGTTTTTTTATTGCATTATCATAAGTGCATGTTAGTACATCAAATGGTCAGTACAGAGTGTTTTTAAGTACCAGATACCCACTGTGCAAGGAAAACTAATGTGCATAAAAGTTCAGGCAGATAATCCTTATTCTAGGAATATAGACGAATCTGCTCATTTTTCTTTCTCAGCTTTCCAGTCTTAGGTGTGCCACACTTCAATATCAGTTCGCAATTTATTTATTTTAAAAATCATGAAAATTAGGCAGCATATTAGTGCTAATTTCTCCTAGTATACACTTTTTATAAGCATTTTCTCCAATATAATGCATTTATGCATGTTATTTTCACTACTATGTACATGTCTATGCACACTTTTCCCTAATAAACACCTTTTGGTTCAGAATTTTTCATTGGAGTATTGCTTTCCAAAATTCAGAGAAGTGGGAATTTCAAAGGATAGCCATGTTTTGATTCCCATGTTGTTTCAGGAAATGTGAATTAGGTAGGTTCACATTAAGCTGTGAAATAAACTGAATTTGTCCCCCACTCCTCCCTTATACATAAACATTAACAACTGAAAAGTTCAATCAAAACCCAGTCAAGTGTAATCAGCTTTGATACAAATAATCAAGACAAGAACTCTAACCCAAAGAATGTTACTGCCCTATTTTGAAGACAGACACAGAAAAAATGGCTGAAAATGACTGATTATAATAAAAGTATCTTCTTCATATTACCAACATTTATGCTAAAAGAAATGGACCTATACTGACATTTTCATACTAGCTGAAGATGCAAATTAAGATCTCAGTAACTGCCAGTATGAATATTCTGTCTAAATAACACAGATGTATTTTTGTTGTTGACTTATTTGAATCACCATTTATAAATATACTACATGGCCTCCTAATGTAACATTTTTAAAGAAGTTAAATATCATCAATCAGATTTGGCTGAAAACATGCAAGAGAGGAAACACATTTAAAATATTTACAAAACTTCACTAGCTAGGTACTAAAGGTGGCATCTTCAAAAGTTCACAAACTACTTTCAGAAAGTAACTTCAATTCCACTTCAAAGTTTCAACTTTTACCCCACTCTTAGGTTCAGGATAGCAAAAACATTTATAAACAAGTCATAATTTGGGTAGAATTCAGGCAAAGTTAAGCACTTTAAACACCCCCTGTTTCATTGGAAAAACACTTTAGCACATTCATAAATATATGTACTGTATTAAAATTAGTGCGTTTTGAAACTTTTGTTTATTTAAAAATTATTATTTCCGTCACTCATTCCCTTTTTGCTGTAACACGTTGAACTTGGGCAGAAGGAGCTAATAAGCTTTCAAAGCTGGCTTTCAAACCCACCAAGACTGCATCTATACAGTCCTCAAACTTAGGAAACTTTTTTAGCAGATTCATTAATGATGATACATGCAGAACTGTTAGGTTTTTTCATGGATGGTTGCATTTAGGGAGGAAGACTCCAGCATACTGCTCCAAATTATTTAAGTAAATTAACAAGTTAGCACTAAATCACAACCTTGTTGCTCCTAGATGGCCATTCTGAACACATCTTCCCAGAAGTAAGTCCCACTGAGTTCAATGGGGCCTATTCCCAGCTAAGTACAGAACTGCACCTTAAATACCTAAAACATAATAATACAATTTTTCTTAAGTGTATTCTCACAGAAGCAACATTAAGCTCATGTACTACATATACATAAATCATTGGTAAAAGCAACACATTATGTAAAATGCCATTTGCCAGCTTTGACTTTTCCAAGTCTATCAGAAACGCAACAAAAGAACTGTATAACATTTTCAGTTTACCTGGCAAAATATTTGGACCGTCGCTGCTGTCCAGAACGCTTCTCTGCTTTGTCCCCCGAAGCTCACTTTTTGATTTCCAAATGAGCTTTACCATTCTGAACATCTCAGGCAACTCCCAACCTAGGATCCCCTGCTGACGAAAGGGCAGGCTGCCCATGGACAAGGGCATCAGATCTCCCTCAGTCCCCCACCGCCTACCCATGTCCGACACGTTGAAAAACCTATTCAGCACAGGCATCCTCAAAAGACAAGGCTGCAGCTACTGGAGAGGAAAACTCCTTAGGCTCCAAGAGGAAATATAAAAAATAAAACAAGCTGCACATCACTGACCCAGCGTACAGAGAAGGCTCCTCTTAAGCTGGCAGCAGCCTTGGTACTCCTGAAGCTGAAAGGGCTAAAACTCCCTGGAGAAATGTACCTTTCAAAGCTCCCCAGTCGGGAGTGTTCTGGAACTGTTCCTTCTCGGATACATGCAAATATTGTCCTTCTCGCCCTTTCCCTCCTCCTCTCTCAAGTTTTGAGCTAACTGCACTTGATTAATCCCAGTTTACTGCTGGAACTATAAAGGAGATTACAACCGAGGAGATGTTTCTTTCCTTTCCCCCTGTTTTACCCTCTGAGAGCTCTGACTATAAGCCACATGCAAACAAAAGTACTGGCAAATACACCCACAGGGAAAGAAATTATTCACCAGTTCTGCAATAATTAGGCACTATAATGTGAACTGCGGCTGGCTTGAAACACAAGAACTTTGTCAAGCTATGTTCTGTACTGAGGGACAGAGACAGAACAGAGAGAAAGCCTGAGTAGCCTAGCAAAGCCATCTGAAATTTACCTCACTCTGGCTGGACCTGCCCTTAGGGCCATTTCCCCTGTTCTGCTAATGACTACCTTCTGGTGTCGATATTAAGAAGGCTGCATTTGAATTTATCTGCAAAATAATCCAATTAGCGTAAGCTTCCCAACCCCCCCCCCTTCCTCTTCCCAGTTGTTTGGTTTTCAATCTCAGCAAATCCGAGGAGCAGACTATTAATCAAGGCACTTTGTAACCTCAGCCGCCCTTCAGATGGACAGGAAATAACACTGATTCACATTCCAGAATGAACTGTGAATGAGATGAATCAGGAAAGCAGTAAGATCCAGAGATGGTGTAATATCTAACAGAACAGCTCTGGGTTTGTTCTGAATTTGAAATTTTGTTCTTTAAAAAGAAAAATAATTATTAAAAGAGCGAAAGATGGTGGTCTTGCTAGACTGTCAAGTGAAAAATCAAGCTGTTGAAATTAAACTCATTTCCATTTAGAGCTGCCCCCCCCCTAAAATCTTTAGCTCCCTCACTGTACAGTTCGCCCTGACTGAAGCAGCAAGTTCATATGAGGACATCTGTTGGTGTGGGCTAGTAGATTATACAAAGAATTCAATAGTTCTTCATTATTCACCTTCAAAGACAACACCAAAGAAGTCCTTCTCACTGCTCCTCAGGCCCTTGTGCCATCCACAGAAACAGAGGGCCCTTCATTTCAAGTGTTTTCAACAAACAGAGTGACTAATGTTTGTACTGATGTGCACAATTAAGTATGTTTTGGTGTACAAAGTGCCTTCTAATTCTTAAATACTTCATTTCTGCTCTCTCTTTTTAAAATGTACTTGCTTCTTTAAGAAGAGCAGCTGTTCTAAGCTACCGAAGCAGAAAACAACAAAATAAATGACCAAAAAATTTATCATTACATGCCAAGTCGGACTGGATTTTTTTTTTATCTGCAACAGAGAACACAGAGAGCATGATATAGCAGGTTGAGATTTGCATGGGGGAGACCCAAGTTTGAATCAATGCTCGTTATGAAGGACATTGATTGACTTTAGGCAGCAAAGTGTCTCTTGACTTCTGTTCCTTCACATGGTTAATTGTGAGAATAAAGTAAGACAAACCCATGTATGCTACCCTGAGTTCCTTGGAGGAAAGCTGGGATACAGATGTTGTTGGTAGAGCTGCAATCCAGAACACTTACTAGGTTGTAAGCCCCACTGAAGGCACTAGAACTTAGATCAGAGTAAACACACATGGGGTTGCAGTGTTTAAGTAGTTAATATGTTTGCATGATGGCTAGGGAGGCAATTATTTGAACTTCTCCACAAGAAAATTAAAAATAAAAAAATCCTTCCAGTAGCACCTTAGAGACCATCTAAGTTTGTTCTTGGTATGAGCTTTCGTGTGCATGCACACTTCAGATACTGAAGAAGTGTGCATGCACACGAAAGCTCATACCAAGAACAAACTTAGTTGGTCTCTAAGGTGCTACTGGAAGGATTTTTTTATTTTTTATTTTGTTTTGACTATGGCAGACCAACCCGGCTACCTACCTGTATCCACAAGTTAGACAAGACATGAAAGATGACTTTTAAGAACATTGAAATCAGTTTGAGAGAGGTATTGCCTCCAAAGTGCACACATATTTCTTTTGCTCACTGTCATCTCTGATTTTGTTTTGCATGTTTTTCTAGGTTTACCTACAAAAGCACATAAAACCTGTTTACTAGAGGCTAAAGTTATATGATTGTAGAAACCACTTTCAGCACTCTGGGGAGAGGAGCTATTCTTTTTTCCCTTTAAATTTCGAGTACTTCTGCCTTTTCTGCACAGTTTTACAACAAGCAAATTTTAATTTCAGCTTAATTTTTGTTTTCCTTCCAGCCTAAAATTAAGCATATTGTCCGTTTCTAAACAGGAAAATATACTTGCAGATAAACAGGATTTTCATTCTCATAAGAAGAAACAGAGCGGGGGGAATTTTAACATCCTTAGGTTTTAAAAAACAGAACATACAAGGTTATCCTGCTGGTGCCAAAATCACCAGAAGCAGCAGCATGATACTTCCACTGTCCTAAAATCCTCTGCCATGTTTACCTTAAAGTGTTTCCACCTCAAACAGAAGACGACTGTATTATTAAAGAGTTTCTCAAATGTTCTCTAATCTTCTGTGCTGCAAAAATTATTTCTCTACTCTGCTGTCGTTATAGTTATAGTAAGCACTTCAATGTCAAAGTTGCACCAAAAGCAAAGTTCTTAAGTGGCCTATTATACCATTGTTGCTGCAATTATATTATTTTCCAGTAGTGGTTAGCACCAGGATATCCTGACCCTTAGAACAAAGGGGTTAAGAAGAAAGAAAACAATGACATTCTGTAGGATTCCAGATGCACTGATCCATTCATAAAAAAACAACCATGGCTATAAGCCTGTTATGTCCCAGACAGATAGAATTTCAGCTGTGATTCAGCTGTAATTTCAGCATTAAAAACTCTGTCTGTTTGTGAACCACCTCCCCCACCCTCACCCCGGTCAGGTTAGCCCTGGTAGACCTGTAACAATTTTACGTGCCGTGGTGCACTGAAATAAACCACCTGGCGTGGCCAGACGTCCCTCACTTCTTCAAGCAGTGGTGTATGGGGGAGGCGGCAAAGTAACAATGGTGTCCCCCAGTGAGGGTGGGGGGTGCGGTTGAGGCAGCTTTGGGTTGTCAGCAGTAGCTCCACAGGTGTGCAGGTACAAATAAACTGCAAACTCCCCCAACCTAACTGACACCTTACTCTGTCACATCCTTATCCCAGTGAACAGCAGCAGCAGCAGCAGCACTGTTCCTGCCCCCTTCCCAATGCCTACTGTTGCTGACTTCTTCCCTGGTGAGACCCTGGTTTCTGGGTCCACCCAATGCTGCTGATTCAAGCATGTTGCGGACTACATGGTGATGAGGCATGTGAAGATGGTGGAAATCTCTCATATACTCTACCTACGATCGGAGCTGGCCAAAAACAGCACTTGGAGGCCAAAAGCTCATCTGTGATGATTTCAGTGCATAATGTGAGTGTGTCGCATGGTCCACGGCTGGAAGGCTGTGCAAGTTGACGGAAAGCTGCAGAGATCTTTGACTGAAACTGTCACATGAAAAGACCCTGCCAAACAGCAGTAAAGTCAGCCATGTGGCTATTGCCTAACATGTGACCAGATCTCCATGAATGGAAGCACTTTTTTGAATGTTGTCTGTAAACAGGAAGATATGAGTGGCTTCTGTGAGGAACCAGGAATATGAGCAGCTCACTTTTAAATACAAATAGGAGGAAAAATAACCCCATCCCTACTTTAGCATAATAATGGGAAGTCACATCTTTTTACACCACTTAGCCACTGATAGCAATATTTTTAAAACCAGGGGCAGGGGGAAGCTTGAAATATCCAGACTCTCTGTATGAATATTGGACACTTTGAGAAGAAGCTCTGCTCTGTTGAATTTGCCACTCAAACCACTAGAACTATGTGGACTAGAAACTAGAAGAAGATCCTGGAATTAATGAGAAGATGCATCTATGATTGATAAATTATCAGGGTCATCTGAACAACACAACCACCATTTTATTCCTAACAAATAGCTGTGCTCTGAGGTGAACTATGCAAGTATTTCACATCTAGTATGAAAGAATGAGCAGTTATTATTCACATCACATTTTGAATTAGCTAAATCTTAAGAATTTCCACATATTTGTGAACTTGCTGTTAATTTACTATGTGTCTGACAATAAAAGAAATATCTGCTGTGTATCTTGCCAGTCTGTTGTAGCCTACTAGAAAGCCATCAATAACCTAGTGTACTTGTGTTCATTTTAGTTTCTGTCTCTCTCATCCATTTCCCTTTGAAAGGAAAGGCAGGCTTTAAGTTGGCACCAAACTGTCTTTTTGGCTCTCAACTGCCTTGGCCTCCTGCCTCCCAACAGCTCTCCCACAACAAATTAGTCAGGACCCACAAAAGTTGTTAAAAATCCTTTGTCCTTCCAATCGAGTCATTTTCATTCCACTGTCCAGACACTATTCTTCAGTGATAACCTCCTGTTCTGCCATGTCAACAACTTAAATCAGGGCTGGCCAACTTCCAAGAGACTGCGATCTACTCACAGAGTTAAAAACTGACAGTGATTTACCCCTTTTTGGGGGGTTCAGGTAAAAGTTGTTGAGCTTCTTTAGGGAGGAGGAAAGTGACATTGAGCTTTTTTTTTAGGAAGGAAAGCCCTGATTTTTTGGGGGGGGGTTCCGGTCATTTTAGGGGTGCAGGGCAAAGATGATGAGGTTTTTTAGGGGAGCCAAAGTTTTTTAGCTTCTTTGGAGGGAGCCACTGATCTACCGGTGGTCTACTGCAGACATCCAGTGATCTACTAATAGATCACGATCTACCTGTTGGACATGCCTGACTTAAATGATACCTCAGTCAGAGGTTTTGCCAAAGGTTCCATCAGAGTTTACCCACTGATCCCTAAGCAAATGAGCCCACTGTTACATATTCATTCTTTCTGTAACCCCAACACTGGGAATAGGGAATCTCCTGGGTCTCATTGCAAAATGGTCAGTACATGCATGAGCACCTAGTGCTCAGATGGATAGGTTGGAGAGAGAAGAAACATAAAAGTATAATAAAACCACCTACAATTGCTTAATATTTTCTAGAGTTATGTGTGGTTATTGCTAAAAAAAAAACCTATAATCATAGGCCTGAGTAATCTTGAAGAAAGATGGATGGGCTGAATATGCCTTTTAGATACAATTTTTGTCTTCTTCTTCTTCTGTGCCATAGTAGCAGCATATAAAGAGTCTGACTGCAAACCAAAACACAAACTCTTGCTTGTTTCACATAGGATGACAAGCACTTTGCCTCTGACATTTTGGCACATGGTGTGAACCCTGGTTTAACATTCTTTCCTAGAAAGCACTTTGCAGCAGGAGTAAATGGGGCATGAACATTGTAATAGTCAGAGGAAAGCAAATAAGGTACTTGTGTGCTTATTTGCTTGGAAATGAGATAAGATGTCCCCATGATACGATATCTTCATTGTGCTTTTGGATTTTCAAAACAGAAATGAGGCAATGAAAATCTCTTTTGAAGATAAAAACACATACAGATGAAGTTTTTAAATATTTGTGGACATGAAATCCCTAAATATGCAGAATAAACTTACTGCTTTCTCCAGTCGGCATATATTTATAACATGAGAATTTCATTGCTGGGTCACACAGAGAGGTCCAGCTAGTCCTCACTTTTGTTTCCAACAATGCTCAGCTCCAAGTCTAGCTAATGACAGCTATCCCTTATAAAGGGGTCCCCAACCTTTTAGGGTCTCGGGGCACATCTGGAGAAATGTTGGAGGATATGGAGTTATCCGACCCCTGAGCCACCTGAAGGCAGCCTTGTATAGGGAAGTTTTCTTAATGTTTTCTTGTGTTTATATATATATTGGAAGCTGCCCAGAGTGGCTGGGGCAACCCAGTCAGATGAATGGGGTATAAATAGTAAAATTATTATGGGATGTCCCTATTTTCATCAGAGAAATGTTGGAGGGTATGCACAGATACCCTAGCAAAAAAGAAAAAAAGAAAAAAAGACTAAGCAAAGTACTTACACATATCCTAAAACACAGGCAAAAAACAAACAAACCAAAAGATGCCCAATTAAAAATAAAATACAAATATTTGTAGGGGGTGTCTGAGAACACTGCAGTGCCCCTGAGCCCCCAATAGAGCTGTATCTGAACATAACCCCCCCCCCCATTACAGCTACTACAGCCAAGTACAGCTAATTGTCATGAATGGACCTTTCCTTCATAAATATGAGCTGCTAGAAATTATCAGATAGTTGAAGCAATGTATCCTCTTCTGTTCCTCAAACTTCTGTATAGGTAAGATATAAAGGGTGGACAGAACATTTTACATACCCTGTTTCTCCTAAAATAAGACATAGCCATAAAATAAGCCATAGCAGGATTTCTATGCATTTGTGAAATATAAGCCGTTCCCCAAAAATAAGCCATACCCCGAAAATAAGCCATAGTGACGTGGTACCTCCCATTAAAACAGCCTGGAGAGGCGTGGCTATGCAGCGTACCGATGCGACACGGCTAAAATAAGACATCCCCTGAAAATAAGCCATACTGTGTTTTGTTGAGCGAAAAAAAATATAAGACGGTGTCTTATTTTAGGAGAAACACGGTAGTTTAAATAATATGGAAGAAGGACTTGAAATTTACGACTTGTACTTTACTTAAAGAGAACTATACGAAAATGTTCTACAGATTGTATCTAACTCCGGCAAAATTAGCAAAAATGTATAAAACAAGAGATAACAAATGTTGGAAATGTAAGGAAACAGAGGGCACTTTTTACCATATGTGGTGGCAATGCAAGCTTGTTAAAAGGTATTGGGAAATGATATATAATGAATTGAAAAGATGTTCAAAATAACCTTTGTCAAAAAGCCAGAATCCTTCTTATTAGGTATTACAGGAGTAGATCTACTGAAAAAATATAAGACATTGTTTATGTATGCAACAACAGCTGCTCAAATACTATTAGCACAACCTTGGAAATAAGAATTTGTCCCTACGAAAGAAGACTGGCAAAATAAGTTAATGGAATATGCCAAAATGGCTAAATTAAGTGGGAGAATAAGAAATCATGAAGGCAATAAGTTTAAGAAGGAATGGGAAATGTTTATTGCATATATAAAAAAGCAATGTATACAAGTTAATACATTAGCAGGATTTTAAAAATGCTTGTAATATTATAGACAAGGTACAAGAATTGGAAAGAAAAATGATTAAAGCTTTTATGGATATGCATGAATAACATATAACAAAGGAACCAGGGGGTAGAGGGAAGTCAGGGGATTTTAACAATCCCATATTGTGGATTTAAAATGGATTGTATATACAGCTGATTTAATATTTTGATATATGAATTTTTTTCTATAAGTGATGTTTTGTTATTGTAAAATCAATAAGAATATTATATAAAAATACATAGTTATATAATAAGTAAATTACAGAACAACCCTCCTCTAAAACTAGACACAAGAATGTATCATATGTCCCCTATGAGGCATAGATTTCTCTCATAGGCAAGCCCGTGGGAGAATAGGTTATCAATGGCTATTTGTTAGCTTATCCAAAAATAACCACAATTACTAGATGCTAGGGGAAAGCAATAGGAAATAGCTATCTCCATCATGCTCATGAGTCTCCCAGAGCTAGTAACTTTGGAAGACAGTGCTGGGCAAGATGGTCTTTTGGAATGACCCAGAAAGGCAATTCTGATGCAATGACCCAAAAGGTTCCTTTAGCTTTAATAGTCATGTATTAGGGAGATGCAACTTAACAGGGGGAAGCTCAGTGGTTTGCTCAGAAGCTTTGTTTGCTATGCAACCTTCCAAAAAACACAAAAGAAGCTACTTGCAGACATACCTATGATGACAATAGCAGTGGGGGGGGTAGATTTCAAGGAAAAAACAAATGGCTGGGGGTTCCTTCCCATCTTTTTTCTTATGCAGATAGTACCCTCTCCCAAGGGCCTTTGCAAAGGAAAGGGATGTTCTTTTCTTTCTTTCTTTTTACATGCAGTGTGTAGTGTAATGTGTAATTTGCTCTTTAGGCAGGGTGGCTGAGAGTGACAGCCTATGGCTGGAGACTAGACCCAGAAGTATACCAAGGCTGAAAATCTGCACCGGGACAAGAGAAGAAAGTATACTAAGGCTGCAAACCTAACCCTGAATCCATGCTGCTGGAGCAGGTTATGATTGAGTGAATCTTGCCATCTCTTGGCTTCTATTTGTGGTATGGAAGCTGCTGATGCAGCCATGAAAAGCACAGAAGAAGAAGCTATTAGTGTAGCAATAGCTGGCACAAGACCTGAAACAGGCCATAAGGTTACCAGATTTTTTTCAATGAATCTGGGGACACTTTTCAACTTCCATGGATTCTGTATGGGGACTGATTTGTAAATCCGGAGACTGTCCCTGGGAAACGGGGACATCTGGTAACCAAGCATTACAGGGACCAGGCAAGAGTGAAGCCGGGTCATGGATCTTCTGCATCCTGGGCTCATCCATTCCCCAGAGAGAAATCTAACAAATGTTTCCCTGCAAGGAGGGAGTGGGTGAGGGAACCTTCCCATTGTCTCAGAAATTAAATAATCAGCATCTCAAAGGAATGGCCAGGCTACCAGGAAAGACAATCAGATAAGACAGTAGCATATGAAGTGACAGACAGGAGATAAACAGCCCACTCAGATTTCTCTTGAAATCTGTTGGAGACCGCCTTTTTGTGTGATGTAGGTGTGCTGTTGATCCTGAAGTTGAGGCTCCAGTACTTTGGCCACCTCATGAGAAGACTCCCTGGAAAAGACCCTGATGTTGGGAAAGATGGAGGGCACAAGGAGAAGGGGACGACAGAGGATGAGATGGTTGGACAGTGTTCTCGAAGCGACTGGCATGAGTTTGGCCAAACTGCAGGAGGCAGTGGAGGATAGGGGTGCCTGGCATGCTCTGGTCCATGGGGTCACGAAGAGTCAGACACGACTGAACGACTGAACAACAACAACAAAGGTGTGATGTATCTGGGGGGTGGGCTTTGGGCTGCACCTCTTCTGTGATGTATGTGTGAGGTTTCGGGGGGTGGGGTGGAGTCCAAGGGGGATTTTTTTGAAATGGTCTTTATAAGTGCTTGCACGCATGGCTCTGGGTCCCTCCCACACTCTCCTGTGTGTGGGGAGGTCAACCCTGTTGCAACAGAACAATAAATATCAAGCTTACTAGCTGCTTTGCTTCTAATTATTCTCTGGTTGGCCTCTGTTTTTTACTCCTACCGATGGAGAACCTGCAAAGGACTTTACAAGGGCTCTTGTGTACCCCATAAGGGAATAAGGGCAGATTTTTGCTTATAACACAACAAAGCTTCAAATTGCAGGATGTCAATAACATGAGGCAGTAAACCAGGAACTTTGGTCATTTGTAAACAACTGCCACTTGAAAGCCTCTTACTCCACATCCCTCAGATACTACTGTGTGGTTTTTTTTTAGAGCAGGTAAGAGCACACACATTCTGCTTCTGTTTACATTTTTTACAGGCTTTATGTCAGGCAAGATAACATTGGCAGCTGCTTCTTGCCTTGTTTCAGGCTCTTTCAACCATAGGCAAGTTCATAGACTAAGATAATGTAATATGTAGGACTTAAATGATCCTTTTCCTTTGGCTAAGCACATTTGCTGGAATACAACCATTGAAAAGTGTGGGACTGCTGAAGAGTACTGAAATGCCCAATGACTAGTGTAAGAAAACAGTATGAAACTGCCAGTAGTAGACTCAACTGTAAGCAAAGGCTAGGATTTTGAAGCAAGGACACTACGTTCTCTGGGGAAAGCTCAAAATCAGGCATGTCCAACAGGTAGATTGTGATCTACTGGTAGATCACTGGACATATGTGGTAGATCACTGGTAGATCACTGGCTCCCCCCAAAGAAGCTCAGCAACTTCGGCTCCCCTAAAGAAAGCTCTATATCTTTGCCCTGAAGCCCCCCAAACAGGGCTTTCCTTCCTAAAAAAAAGCTCAACTTTGACCCGAACCCCCCAAAACATGGATGGCTTTCCTTCCTAAAAAAAAAGCCCAACATCTCAATCTGAACCCCCCCCCCAAAAGGGGATAGATCACTGCCTGTTTTTAACTCTGTGAGTAGATCACAGTCTCTTGGAAGTTGGCCACCCCTGCTCAAAATTAATAGAGCTTCCCTTATCCTATCACAAAACATGTTATAACTATTTGATCTAGGACTTAAATCTCTTTAATTTATTCTACTTTACGGCAAGGTTTTTAGTTTTGCTATTTAAAGTTTGAGAAAAATGAAAGATGGGTTGTTTCTTGTAGAGGCAATTATAGACTCTGGACATAGTGGTCATTTGGGGGAACTTCTTTGGATGGTAATATGTATTACTTCACTTTGATACCATTGTGGCAAATTTTGATGCTCAGGAGCTCATTATGATATTCCCAATGCTACACCAGCTGTGATGACCCATATATACCCCAAAGAGCAGCAGCACATGACACAGTACACAATTTATTATGATAAGATGACAGATGGAACAGTGAGTTTGCAAATGGTGAAGCAGTGGCCGGACTTGGGCTTGGGTTCACATTCCTAACAAGCGATAAGGAATGATTTAGTAGTGTGATCAGGGTGCTGAATATATTGCAGTTCTTGAAGTGTTGCTGTTTCACTACTTTACTTAATAAGCAACACTTTCACCATGAATTGCAATGGACAGGCATCATGCTGGGTTGGACTTGTCTCACTGAACAAGCATAGAATGGCAAAGGAATCTCCTGTACTGAAAAAACCACACCATGCTCTATTGTAGCTGTCTATTTGTAGGATGAAGATATTAGATGCACTGGCCAAGGAAAGCATTCACTAGTCACTTTCTAATCCAGGGGTCAGGAAACTTTTTCAGCCATGGGCCGGTCCACTGTCCCTCAGACCTTGTGGGGGGCCGGACTATATTTTGAAAAAAAAAATGAATGAATTCCTATGCTCCACAAATAACCCAGAGATGCATTTTAAATAAAAGCACACAATCTACTCATGTAAAAACACCAGGCAGGTCCCACAAATAACCCAAAGATGCATTTTAAATAAAAGGACACATCCTACTCATGTAAAAACACGCTGATTCCCGGACCGTCCGCGGGCCACATTTAGAAGGCGATTGGGCGGCATCCGGCCCCCGGGCCTTAGTTTGGGGACCCCTGTTCTAATCCATCAGAGCACCGGACAGGAGGGTCTACTAACATCCAATCGTAATAACACTCTGCATAAAATGCACTGGTATCCAATTTTCACACAAAAAATTGTTTACTGATAACTACCACACTCCTGGGCTTTATAAACATCACAATCTCTATTACTATACTAGGCTACTGGATGTAAGCTGATGATGTCCCATTGACTTCAGTTTTCTTGGGCATGGCAGGTTTACGGCTCAGTTCGATACCAAGCTTTTACTGGAAGGCTCACAGTTTTAAGACATACGCTGCTAGGAGCCCAAGAATGGCACACAGTGCAATGCTATCAGCTGCCAAGCAGAACGTGAATGATATTGCCATCTATCTGTTTTTACAAATAGGAAGTCAGTCATGACTCCTCATTTTCCAGTAGATTCTTAACATTCCAGTACCATTATCTTTACAACAGTCTGGCTTCCTCCAGCCATACAGTACTACTAAAATAAGCCTTTGCATGCTTTTACTGAAAATGATGGGAACATTTTGGCTGCAGTTTCCCAGTTCCTTTAAAATAGAGCAGCTTAAGGCAAGGTTTTCCAGACTATGGTCCATGAGTTTCATTCAGGTGGTCCATGCAGAATAACGGGAACATCTGCTGCTCTATCCTTCTTAGAACTGGGCACTCTGCCCAGAAGGTAAGCAGGGTGGGCAGGAAGTGACAGGTGGAGAAGACACTTGAAAGGAGTGGAGAAGATTGTCATCAAAGTTAATGGGATGCTAGAATTAAGAAGTTTTACATTGATTCACACTATTAAAAATTGTATTCTATGGAATTTTGTTGTGCGTTCTGCTCTTCTCCCAGGCTGGGGAGGTAGAAAGGGTGGCTATTTTAGTGGTGTATCAGTAGCATTTCTCCTCCTCTGCTGCCACGTAATTTGTGTGGAGGATGGCTCATCCCAAATCTTGGGGAAATGATGAGGGAAATCATTTTGTGGTGATTTTGTTTCAACAACTTCAAAAACCTCTTGCCTGGCAATAACCCGCCCTTAGTGCCTTGCATTGCTACATTAATTACAGTAAACTTCTTGTTTCACTTTAACAGTGTACATTTTGAAACAGCTGAAGTACCGAAAATGGCTGCTCTTTTGACAGAACATAGATCCCATCACAGTACAGGGAGAGTAGACTGAAAGAAAAATCCAACAATGACGCTTTCTGCCCAAAGTCTTTTGAAATTAATTATGGTGACATTTCTTTCCAGAACACATATTAAAGGCATATAGTTTGTTTTCATACAGATGACAGCAAATGAAATTAGACAACCAGATTTATGCTGCTGCAATTCCTTCTGTCATTAAAAAAAATGGAAATATGTTAATAATTAGAATCACATGGGTTTTAATTCTTCTGGCTCCTAAATAATAAAGCAGATGACATGTGTGATTCCCTAAAGAGTCCACTGAAGAAAATCTGCCACAACAGTAAATAGCCTACATAACAGAAGTATTGCGGGTCCACAGGCTTCTCGTCTTTATTTATCCACGTAACAATTTTTATTTATCCACATAACATCACATAACTACTGGGTCCTGCTACAATCCTTTTGGGTGGGGCCTTATGGCACTATACATATGGAACTGGACCATCTGAAGAATACATAGGTTTGTCTAAAGGCCTATCCAATCCATAATTCTGTTCCCATGGTGTCCAGGCAGATGCCTGTGGGAAGCCCACAAGCAGGGCATGTATACAACTGTACTCTCTTGCTCACACACCCCAAGAGACTGATTTTGAGAAGCATAATGCTTCTAGTATGAGAGATAATGTAATAGCCACAGGGCTGCTCCTGTGATATTCAGAGGGCTCTCAGTATGGTCCTGCTGCTGTCAATTCCCCCCACCAAACTACTGGACCCTCTGCCCCAATCCTCTTCTTTGTGGCAGCAGTGCAGCTAATATACTCTTCTCCCTGCCTGCTTCCCTTGCCTATTCATCTGGACACTTCTACAGCTGATAGGGTAGTGGAGAAAACAATCTCCTCAATTCTCCCTTACAGTTCCTTATTGCTCCTGAAAATGTGCTCTGGAACCCTCTTCAGGTGGTGGTGGGGCTTCGGGGAAAGGGAAAATCAGCAATTATTGCCTCATCTGCCTCACTTGCACCAGTGGGGACATCTTGTTCATGGAGCAAGAGGTCCCCCTGGATTAGACTTGCTTCTGTGACCAGAAAAACAGGTCTGGATCCAACCGAAGATGTTGCTGAGCTGAACCTATTCCTATAATTTCAGTAGCACAAGCCTATGCATGTGCCATGGGAATCTTTTTTTTTTTTTTAAGAAGTGAAATAGCAGATTCTAACAATTTAGTTGAAGAAGAAGCCATGGAATTACAGTAGTCCAGTGCTAAACTATCTGCTCCTGGGACACAAACAACAACAACAACACTTCATAAGCTTTGGAGGCATTATTCATGTCTGTTTAGTTTTTTCATGGTTTGCATTATCATCTCTAAAAAAAACAAACACAGAATGCAAACAACGAAGTACAATTTATGTCAGTTTGTAGCCTTGCCTCCTTTCCACTGAGGAATCCGATAATTTGCCACAAGACAAAAAGCACAATCAAATAATCATTAGCGATTAAAATCTGTGGCATGAGGCATTCCCAGTAAGCCAATTGCTTCTTGTCAGAAAAATCCCTGTCCAAGTTTTGCCTTTGGGGAGACTCCAGGGAACACTCCTTACATTCTTTTGTTAATATTTACTTGCTTTTTAAAATTAGTGTTTATTAAATATTTCTTCATTGTGGAACAAAGGTTAGCTAGCTTAAAACAAGAAACAATTGAAAACAATAACATGAACAATGAAAATACTAAAATCAGTAGTAGCATAACTATTTGTAGAAAAACAAAACAAATCAGAAAACTTATATAACTCATAGAAAAAAGCTGTATCATGTGACCTATAAAAAGGTGTTAGCAGAAGCACTACAACAAGATTGGTGGAAGGAGATTTTACCACTACCTTCTCTTTTGGCAGCTCCCCACTCTCAAAGCTTCTGAAGGCAGGTGGACCTTCCTAAACAGGGATGGGCTGTGACGTGGGGGCATTGCCAAAAATCAGATGGAGACACCTTTAATGAATTGCAAAAAGGTCTTCTACCCATGGGCATTGTTAGGGGGTGGTATAGGAGGGCCAGGTGTTTTGTACCGAGCCCCAGAACTCCTACTCTTCCCCCCTTTAAAAACTATTGATTTTATTTTATTTACTTTTAAAAATAATTTTTAGGGATGCTGGGCAGATTGGGAAGTGCTGGTGAGACCCCAGCCATCAGCCATCTTAAATCCACCCGCAAGAGGCATCTATATAAAAAAATTAACACATGCCAATTTTGTCATACTCCTGTGTCGCAGCAACAACCCTGCTATTACTATTCCCCTTCCGTTGGCACTTCTCTGGATCCAAGCCGTGGAATATATACCCTCACTTGTTAGTATAAGTGGCCATTTTTAGTTCCATCCCCAGGGATCTAAGAACAACTCTTTGGAAGGACAGAATGCAATGTTTTAGTGGATACATGTATCCAGAAACACTAGGCACCATGTTATGTGCAAATCCCACCACTTAATATGCTAGAGTTTGAGACATGGGTAGGCAAACTAAGGCACAGGGGCCGGATCCAGCCCAATTGCCTTCTAAATCCAGCCCGGGAATCAGCGTGTTTTTACATGAGTAGAATGTGTGCTTTTATTTAAAATGCATCTCTGGGTTATTTGTGGGGCATAAGAATTCGTTCATCCCCCCCCCCCCGCAATACAGTCCAGCCCCCCACAAGGTCTGAGGGACAGTGGACCGGCCCCCTGCTGAAAAAGTTTGCTGACCCCTGGTTTAAGAGGTTAACTTTGAAAGGTTCTGCATGTAAGACAGCCAGGATGAACAGAACGAATGCTCAGCATACAATGAGCAGAGAAGAGCAATGTGCAATAGTGGGGTGCATGCATGTGTGTGCATAGGTTCAGTTTTGCCACTAATTGTTGGTCTGAGAACAGGGGTGTTACAAATATATGAGTCCCTATGATCATCTGCGGAATGCTGGGCAGGGGTGGGGGGTGGGTGGGTTATGGGAGAAGAATCTGCTTCACTGTGTAGCATAAAAAGACTCATGTCCTCCCCCAAATAGTCATATTGTGGTCAGGTTATCCACGCAGGCACTGGAGACAGCCAGGCTAGATTATCTGACATAACACAGGACATCTGGCTTACTCAATACTTAACAACTGTAATTAATTGGCATCAATTCAGGAAATAGCAACAGTCTTACAGTTTCGACACAGCATCTGCGGGGGAAAGCTTCTGCACAGCGTTCCCTCAGATCCCAATTCGTTTATCCAATACATGTCTCCTTAAGTATTTCTAAAATAAAATTAATCTCTCTCAGATTATGCAAGGGCAGCGTTACCAGTTGCCACTAAGCAACGCTAAACAAGGGGCGGCCCTTTTTCTGCGGTAGTAGTCTAGTGGAATGCTCCCTTCCTGGCACCATCTGGACTTGCATGGTTCTGATGAGCAGAAACAGTAATATTTTGCAGGATGGGGTGGATAAAAACACAAAGAACAAAGATGCACCAGTCTGGTTAAAGAAACCAAAATTTGATGTCTATTATACTAGCATAAAGTTCTCATTTGCAGCCATGTTGTACCTCCTCCTGGCACAAAAACTATGTGAGGTAGGTTAGACTGAGAGTTGGCGACTGGCCCAAGGTAGGAAGTGAGCAAAAAGCAAAAGCTCAGAGTATTGTTTGTTTGTTTGACCTTCCATACAGCTAGATTCAGTAAAGGGCTGGAATCTGAGCAAACAGATAAATTCCTGAATTTAGCAAACTAACTTCCTCATGAGGCCAGCCTGGTGATGCCTCGCTAGGGGTGGGTCATTGAAGAAACAATGGTACTGATGACCAGTCATTAGCCCTTCATGGGAAGACCCTTGAAGCTGCGAAATGGGAGTTGCCAGGGTTACAGGGGGCATGATGCCACCAATGTAAAAAGTGCCTTTTGCAAGAGGCTTTTGAAACAGAGGTTACCAGGGGATGACGCAACTATGATTTAGAATCGAGCACAAGAAGGGGGGTGGGGTACGCTGAATTTTGTCTCCACACAGGGCACCACTGAAATTTGAGACTAAGATTCGCCACTGTTATGGGAGAAGCAACAAGAGACACTCTTGTGGTATAACGTTCTGCACCCTCTCCACTGAAAGGTTCAGGTTGCAAATATGTGTAAATAAACCATATTTCATAAAGACACTTGTGCCTTAATTTTCCGAAGGAAACGAAAACCCTGGTTAAGGGCCAAGGCCCCTGGAATCTCATGCACCACTTGGCACATTCATTCAGAATGTTAGTAACTGATGCATTGACTGCAAATAACAGGAATCCCTCTCTGCTTGCCCAGCTCAAAAATATTCTACTCCACCCCTGGGTTTCCACCCACCCCCCAAGCCAGCATTCTGTACTTACTGAGGATGCTCAGTCCTCATTGGGGTATTCTGAACTTCCTCCTCACATGTAGGTAGCCGTGTTGGTCTGCCATAGTCGAAACAAAATTTTAAAAAAATCATTCCAGTAGCACCTTAGAGACAAATTAAGTTTGTTATTGGTATGAGCTTTCTCTGAAAGAAGGTATATGAAGAAGTGTGCATGCACACAAAAGCTCATACCAATAACAAACTTAGTTGGTCTCTAAGGTGCTACTGGAAGGATTTTTTTATTTTATTTTGTTCCTCCTCACAGGCACCCTTTGATTTCTCATTCTAAAGATTTCTGTCCTTCTGCAAACCCTGAGTTTCCCAAGCCTGCTGAAGATGTTCCATTTTGTATGTGTTGCCTTTTCGGTTGCATAAGGATTTACACTTGGATGTTTGCTAGTGGTAAAAAGACGAATGGTAGGTGATGAAAATAACAGGTATTCATGCCAATTGACAACACACAAGAGCCCTGTATTTCATTTCTTTAGTTCAGAATTTTGAACACAAATGTATTTTGACATATAAATCTGCCTGGCTTTCAACACTGGCAATTGGCCTTACATTCAATGGTGATGATTTATAACATTATATTAATATGGTAAGAGCCATTCTGATTTTTCATCCTGAGTGAAGTCTCCTGCTGTTGCTTTTCTTGTTGGCTGTGGGATAGGTGTGTGGGGCGGAATCTCTTCTATTTGCCAATGACCACTCTAGGGATTGTAAAATGCTAAGGGTACTGTTTTATTTCTGGGTCTCACAAACAGGAGCAGATCTCTGTTTTACTTTACAAGTTGCTTACCAGACTAAGCTGCACTTCTTACAGATACCGTGATCTGTTTTCGTCCAGAGAAACAGTCTGGAAGGGCAGGCTTCTTCGGGCATAATGGAAGCAGCATGCAATGATTTGGTATGGCAACACAAACGGGAGAAGGAGAAGATGAGCAGGAGCAGTTACTGTAGATTCTGCGTTAGAGATGAGAGAAGAAACCAAAAGCTTGACAAAGGTGAGTGATGACAAGTAAACAAGCAAACACCATGCATGAGAAGAAGTGTGCATCTTCAGAGTGGAAGCGGAAAATAATTTGAGATCTGGAACGAGCAATCTTATTTCACAAACTAGAGGATGGGATAACTAAAATCTGCAATGTGAAGTTGGCAGGAGGGAAGTAGGGACCCCAGAAAGAGAGGAATCTCTGCCTAAAAGAAGAAGTCAGGCTAGCAGCTATGGCTGTGTGACAGAAGAGCAAGTTAGCAGAAGCAGAAGCAACAGCTTCAGAATTTGACAAACCTGTTGCTATGGCTACCTAGCCTACCAACCAACTTTCAGACAACCAGAACGTACTCAGAAATAAAATTCATGCTGCGTACAAAGGGGACACTGCATATACTGACATGTACAGAAAAGTAGATGGGGGAAAAGAGCTTGATATAAGATTACTACTATTATTATTAATGAAAGGCAAAAGCTTTGTTGTTGTTTTCTAGTTTATAAACGGGATAAGACTGTCGAGGATGAGAAGATTAATATTAGCCAAGAGATTTTGCTTTTCAAGGCAAAACAGCAAATGGCACTTCTAAGCCAAGGTGTGCAGGGCACTTTTATAGCTACAGCGATATGGGGATAGTGGAATGCATTGCATAGGCAGGGTTATTTTGTGAAATCGCCAAAAACCTAAACTTGGGTTACCATGTCACTCTGACAGTAATTTATTTTAAATCTGTTTTAACACTGAATTTTAAACTGTTGTAACCCACCCTGCGACCTGCTGATGAAGGACAGGTAATAAATTAGTTGTTGTCATCATCATTATTTGTTATGGTTAAAAACAGGATTATTAGCTTTAAGAATAATACGGGGAGGGGTACCCAATCACAGCTAAATTAAAACCTTGGGTTCCATTTTGTTAGTTCCACACTTTCAAGCCTACCTGCAGCAATCATGTAGTTCCTCCACCATCAATTGCTGTCCCCCCCACCCCCCAGCTCTACTGTTTATTAGTAGTTCACTTACATCCTACAACTTCTGCTCTAAATATGGCACTCAGAGCAGTTAAGAAACATGTCAAAGGTTGACACCAACGCCAGGAGAAAAACTATAAACATTAAAAGACAAAAATAATATTTTATAACTAAGTCACACTAGAGCCCAGAAACAATGCCAGAAAAAAACACTCCCAAACCAAGCCATTTTGAGGTGCTGCTTAAATGAACCAAGTGAGGAGGAGTGCTGCATCTTCCAGGGCAATCAGATTTGTGACACCAACACTATCTCCAAGACCACCTCGATCAGCTTCAGCATTGAGAGTTAAGCAGTGGGCTGAGTGGTCCAGCAATAAAATTCCAATCCTGCTTTTGGAATCAAGAGGTACCACTGTACACTCAAAATTAGGCAACTGCTGGATGTGGCACCAGGTCACGGAGGATAATCTCAATAGGTCATGGCCATACCACTTCTTCACACTCACACACACACACACACACACCCCTCTGGTTTTTGTGAATGCTACACAAAAGGAACTTGGTGGTCATAACTGGAAAATATTAATCCCAACACATTGTCTTTCAACAACATATCAGGTTGGTGTACTCATCCAGGATCAAATCCAAGACATCAGAAATCTTTCTGTTTACCAAGCTGGCATTTAAAAAGTAGCACCTGAAGATAAGGTAAGTCATGGTGCTTTTAGCTGGAGGGAGGACCAAGTTGCCTGACATTCCTTCTCCCAGAAATGACTTTTCATTGAAAGAGGTATAAAAAAAAGTACAGAAGTATAGGAAGGTCTGGTTGGGCATGATAGGAAATGAAACTATGTGATTCTGATAAAGTGAAGCTAGAGCTAAAATGAGCATAGAATGGAAGATAATTTGCTACTGGGATAGGTTAGTTTGCTTACATTTTTAAGGGCTCTACTACAGCTACTGCATTCATTATTAGAACCTGTGTTCCACAGCATGAGCATAGCCATGCAATTTTTTTTTAATAAAAAAAATGTGAGTCATTTAATTGCTTTTACAGTCGTACCTTGGTTTCTGAACAGCTTAGTTCTTGAATGTTTTGACTCCCAAACACCGCAAACCCGGAAGTGACTGTTCCGGTTTGTGAACTATTTTTAGAAGCCGAACGTCTGATGAGGCTTCTGTGGCTTCCGAGTGGCTGCAAGACCTTCCTGCAGCCAATCAGAAGCCATGCTTTGGTTTTGGAAGTCAAATGTACTTCTGGAACGGATTCCGTTCAACTTCCAAGGTACGACTGTAGTTTTAACCAGTTAACTAATGAGCTGATTAACAAAATTAGAGTCTCATAACTGTTACATAATGAATATACCCAAATGGAGGATAATAATTATTCTAACCAAAGGACACAAATTATCAATTGTGTGGAACACAATGCGTGGTACAGCTGCACTTTATCACAGAGAGCAACTTGAACTAAAGGCCAATGTTATTAATGAGTTATTTGTACCACTGTTCTCTTATTCTCTGTGGAAAACTGTATGGACTGTTTTGTGAGAACCGCAAAGACTTATTGCCAAATTACACACAATGTATATGCACCCAATATAGGGAGGGGGGGGGAACTGATTGACTAGCTCACACAGATATTTAAGAATTATTGTCTACAGGGCAGACCCAGAAGGATGGCAGCAGTGCACCACATATTGTCACCTACAGCTCCCAGCTAAAACCATTCCAATGTATAATCAATGATCTACAGCTTATTTACAATGACACTTCTATCTCACAGGCATTGGGTAGATCCCAAGAGCACTATATTCCTGCCCCCAACTCATCAAATGCCCCTCTGAGGGAAACAGAGTGGGTTTATTCTTTATTTACTTATTAAATGTCTACACTACCCTCCACAGTTAAAAGGCCATGGATTGTTTAATTAGCCAGAGGTCTGGGAGAAGACAAATGTTTTTTTGCCTGGAGCCTAAAGATATGTGAGGAAGGTGCCAGGAAAGCCTCCCTAGGGAGAGCATTCCACAAGTGGGGAGTCGTTCCTTTTTTCTCATGGAGGAGGCACACAAAGAAGGGCCTCAGATTATGATTGCAGGGTGTGGGTCAGATCGGTTTAGATTCAGCTGATCCATTGCCAACATTACTTTATCCCCAAAACATTTCACTTCAGGGCCTTGCGCTGGCTATTGCTGGTGAAATTCATTACCAGCTTGACAACAGCCCATATCTTAAGAGGTGGCTGTAGGGACTTCTATCACTGTGGTGGTGCTGTCCTCCCTCCCTACTGCTGCCAATACAGTTAGTGTAGGGTGAGGGGACCTCTGCTGAATCATAACCTCTGCCAGCAGCATGAATCAAATGCTAGGATTGTTCTGTCACACTGCCACTTCTCTGACATTGCATATAATACAGATTCCTGGAGTATTTGGAAAGTCTGAAAACATGGATAAAACAATTAAATACTGAAGTTTTCACACACGGTCTTTCCTCCTCGCCGGTGCAAGCTAGTCCATTAGGGTGAATGAGGTACAAACCTCTTTCTACCCTCAGCCAGGTTCCCTACTCGCCTGCCTTCTTACCTAGAACCAGTTTACTGGCTGTCAACTTCCTTCTCCTTAATTTCTGTTTTGCCCCTTGTAGAACTCAGCAGGGGCAAAACTAGAATTAGTTTGCTCTGATTGTCATTGGCTCTAGTGCCACCTTCTGTTGGCCTCCCATCCTCCCAGTTCTATTAGGCACCAACCCACACTGTCTCTCCTCATATCAAATTAACAAGAGTCCTAATTGACTTTTCACTTAAAATCAGCACACATCAGACCGTCGCAGTGAAGCTGCTTTGGATGCGAAACAGTTTGTTTTTAAACAGAATTAAAACTGATAAAAGTAAGAACCTGTACTCTTTATGCTGCCTAGCTAAAATCATTTAAAAAAGCAAGTTGATTCAAAAATGAATAAATAGATGCAGTTCCAGTTATGCAGTGTCTTGTAACAATCTGCATTTAGATTTTGTAGCCAACAGTCAGAAATCACTCTGTCAACAACTTTCTACAAGTGAACTGAGGGCTCATTATAATCAATTAGTGCTCATATGCATTCACTATTCATACCAGTTGCACCAAAGCCAACTATACATCCAGAAGAATTATGGCTACCAACCAACCTCATTAAAATGCAGACACTCTTTGAAAAGAAACACCTCATTAAAACAGTGCATATTTCTCCACATACCAAACTCCAGATTAAAGAGAATGGACTCCACTTACCTAGCATGCGAACACATTTGGCACTCTGCTCCGGGCTATCGAATGAGATTTCTCCACACCTCTAGGGAAAAGAAAGGAGAGGAACATATTCAATGCAAAACCCAATATTAAATCCACGTTAGCTTTACAACTTTTACTGCTTTTGTTTTCCATATGCCTATTCCTTCATCCAAACATTAGAAATCAGTGTCATTTTAGAAGCCAAAGTTCTCTGTTAACCAGAGCTTTTTATTAAGTGAGGAAAATATGCCTTGCTCATCTCCTCCTCTTGCCTTGAGTTCAGGCTAATAAGTAACCCCTGCACTTTGGGATGCGGGGTGGCGGTAAGCCTTAGGAAAGGAACCTGGGTTTCTTGTCTATTTATTTTGTATTTCTTTTCAGTTTGGTTTGTCATCAATGTTTTGCTTATAGGACTTCAATTATCAGGACATAACTGTACTGTATCTTGTAGGATATGGAGATGCTGGAGCCTAAAGTGCAGGATGGTTACATTATTGTCATACAAGATCAAGGTGGCAAGGCTTCTGGTATTTACACCTGGCCTGGTTAATCCAGAGTCTTCCTACTGCCTGCCATTTGTTGTTTGTTGTTGTTGTTGTTCAGTCGTTCAGTCGTGTCCGACTCTTCGTGACCCCATGGACCAGAGCACGCCAGGCACGCCTATCCTTCACTGCCTCTCGCAGTTTGGCCAAACTCATGTTAGTAGCTTCAAGAACACTGTCCAACCATCTCATCCTCTGTCGTCCCCTTCTCCTTGTGCCCTCCATCTTTCCCAACATCAGGGTCTTTTCTAGGGATTCTTCTCTTCTCATGAGGTGGCCAAAGTACTGGAGCCTCAACTTCAGGATCTGTCCTTCTAGTGAGTACTCAGGGCTGATTTCTTTGAGAATGGATAGGTTTGATCTTCTTGCAGTCCACGGGACTCTCAAGAGTCTCCTCCAGCACCATAATTCAAAAGCATCAATTCTACGGCGATCAGCCTTCTTTATGGTCCAGCTCTCACTTCCATACATTACTACTGGGAAAACCATAGCTTTAACTATACGGACTTTTGTCGGCAAGGTGATGTCTTTGCTTTTTAAGATGCTGTCTAGGTTTGTCATTGCTTTTCTCCCAAGAAGCAGGCGTCTTCTGATTTCGTGACTGCTGTCACCATCTGCAGTGATCATGGAACCCAAGAAAGTGAAATCTCTCACTGCCTCCATTTCTTCCCCTTCTATTTGCCAGGAGGTGATGGGACCAGTGGCCATGATCTTAGTTTTTTTGATGTTGAGCTTCAGACCATATTTTGCGCTCTCTTCTTTCACCCTCATTAAAAGGTTCTTCAATTCTTCCTCACTTTCTGCCATCAAGGTAGTATCATCAGCATATCTGAGGTTGTTGATATTTTTTCCGGCAATCTTAATTCCGGTTGGGGATTCATCCAGTCCAGCCTTTCGCATGATGTATTCTGCATATAAGTTAAATAAGCAGGGAGACAATATACAGCCTTGTCGTACTCCTTTCCCAATTTTGAACCAATCAGTTGTTCCATATCCAGTTCTAACTGTAGCTTCTTGTCCCACATAGAGATTTCTCAGGAGGCAAATGAGGTGATCCGGCACTCCCATTTCTTTAAGAACTTGCCATAGTTTGCTGTGGTCGACACAGTCAAATGCTTTTGCATAATCAATGAAGCAGAAGTAGATGTTTTTCTGGAACTCTCTGGCTTTCTCCATAATCCAGCGCATGTTTGCAATTTGGTCTCTGGTTCCTCTGCCCCTTCGAAATCCAGCTTGCACTTCTGGGAGTTCTCGGTCCACATACTGCTTAAGCCTGCCTTGTAGAATTTTAAGCATAACCTTGCTAGCGTGTGAAATGAGTGCAATTGTGCGGTAGTTGGAGCATTCTTTGGCACTGCCCTTCTTTGGGATTGGGATGTAGACTGATCTTCTCCAATCCTCTGGCCACTGCTGAGTTTTCCAAACTTGCTGGCATATTGAGTGCAGCACCTTAACAGCATCCTCTTTTAAAATTTTAAATAGTTCAGCTGGAATATCATCACTTCCACTGGCCTTGTTGTTAGCAAGGCTTTCTAAGGCCCATTTGACTTCACTCTCCAGGATGTCTGGCTCAAGGTCAGCAACCACATTTCCTGGGGTGTATGAGACCTCCATATCTTTCTGGTATAATTCCTCTGTGTATTCTTGCCACCTCTTCTTGATGTCTTCTGCTTCTGTTAGGTCCTTTCCACTTTTGTCCTTAATTGTGGTAATCTTTGTACGAAATGTTCCTTTCATATCTCCAATTTTCTTGAATAAATCTCTGGTTTTTCCCATTCTGTTATTTTCCTCTATTTCTTTGCATTGCTCGTTTAGAAAGGCCCTCTTGTCTCTCCTTGCTATTCTTTGGAAATCTGCATTCAATTTCCTGTATCTTTCACGATCTCCTTCGCATTTTGCTTGTTTTCTCTCCCCCGCTATTTGTAAGGCCTCATTGGTCAGCCACTTTGCTTTCTTGCATTTCTTTTTCATTGGGATGGTTTTCGTTGCTGTCTCCTGTATAATGTTACGAGCCTCCATCCACAGTTCTTCAGGTACTCTATCCACCAAATCTAAATCCTTGAACCTGTTCTTCACTTCAACTGTGTATTCATAAGGAATTTGATTTAGATTGAATCTTACTGGCCCAGTGGTTTTTCCTACTTTCTTCAGTTTAAGCTGGAATTTTGCTATAAGAAGCTGATGATCTGAGCCACAGTCAGCTCCAGGTCTTGTTTTTGCTGAGTGTATAGAGCTTCTCCATCTTTGGCTGCAGAGAATATAATCAATCTGATTTCGATGTTGCCCATCTGGTGATGTCCATGTGTAGAGTCGTCTCTTGTGTTGTTGGAAAAGAGTGTTTGTGATGACCAGCTTGTTCTCTTGACAGAACTCTATTAGCCTTTGCCCTGCTTCATTTTGATCTCCAAGGCCAAACTTGCCAGTTGTTCCTTTTATCTCTTGACTTCCTACTTTAGCATTCCAATCCCCTATAATGAGAAGAACATCCTTCTTTGGTGTCATTTCTATAAGGTGTTGTAAGTCTTCATAGAATTGATCAATTTCGGTTTCTTCAGCACTGGTAGTTGGTGCATAAACTTGGATTACTGTGATGTTAAAAGGACTGCCTTGGATTCGTATCGAGATCATTCTATCATTTTTGAAGTTGCATCCCAGTACAGCTTTCGCCACTCTTTTGTTGACTATGAGGGCCACTCCATTTCTTTTACGGGATTCCTGCCCACAGTAGTAGATATGATAGTCATCCGAACTGAATTCGCCCATTCCTGTCCATTTTAGTTCACTGATGCCTAGGATGTCAATGTTTATTCTTGCCATCTCATTTTTTACCACATCCAGCTTACCAAGGTTCATGGTTCTTACATTCCAGGTTCCTATGCAATACTTTTCTTTACAGCATTGGACTTTCCTTTCGCTTCCAGGCATATCCGCAACTGAGCGTCCTTTCGGCTTTGGCCCAGCCGCTTCATCAGCTCTGGATCTACTTGTACTTGTCCTCCGCTCTTCCCCAGTAGCAAGTTGGACGCCTTCCGACCTGAGGGGCTCATCTTCCAGCGTCATATCTTTTATATGCCTGTTGTCTTTGTCCATGGAGTTTTCTTGGCAGGGATACTGGAGCGGCTTGCCAGTTCCTTCTCCAGGTGGATCACGTTTGGTCCAAACTCTCCGCTATGACCTGTCTATCTTGACCTGTCCATAGCTTGCCTGAGTAATTCAAGCCCCTTCGCCACGACAAGGCAGTGATCCATGAAGGGGGCCTGCCATTTATACATTCCTATTTCCCTTCTAATGTTGTATGTTCCCATTTTCCTTCTATTCCTGAAGAAGGCTAATTGAAATTCATGATTTCAGTTGAGCACAGGTCCGTTTCACACACGTCACAATCATTGCATTTTATTTTATTTAAAAAATTAATTGAAAAAAAATCACATATTTGGAAAAAGTCATATACACCATAGAGGTAAAAAGTGAATTAAAAGGATGGCAATAACAATTTTGATCAAAAGTGTATGGAACATCAGTCTACTGAAAAAACTAACCAATGAACTACAGTTGTTGAGGGAACAAAAATTACCGGACAAATTCACAAATATTTTGCTTAACTTTATTATGTATGCAAGTTTTCCAAATAATAATCAAACCCCTGCCACCCGCACAACATATAGCTCTATATGGCTAGAGTGGTCGCCCAATAGAAAAAAGGCTTTGGGTTTCAAATCCTTTCCCTGCTCACACTCACATTGACACAAACACATACTGCTCTTCATTATCCAATAAAGGAAGCATTTAGTTCATTAATAATCATCCTTACACAAGACTCACTAGAATCTCTAAATATTTATCACTACATGACTGCCACTCAAATAATGCTGATGAATGTACTTGAGAAATATTGTATTATTTTCTATTTTTAGATTTTTATGTCTTTATTTTCTTTCTTCTTTTTTGTCTTCCTTTTGTTGACACTTGATTCTTCATCAATATAATACTATGAGGTCTCACATTAGAAATGTTTCTTATTTGTTTTTACATTCTATACATTGAGAGTTTATAAGTGTTCTACATTGTTAAACTGTTAGATTTTAAAAATTGAATAAAAATTATAATTATAAAAAATATTTTTTTAAAAAATATCAGGGAGTTCCAAGATTGGCCTCCATATATTTTTTACTCAGCTGAATGGAAGAGTTCCAATGAAGTTTCATGAAAAATGGATTCATTCCTCAAGTATGTTTTAGGAGCCATGGCTCTACACCGGTGAGCTCATTCAATATTTTCCAAGAATGCAATACATTTTACTCTGGTTTACCACAAGGAGGAAATGGACTATACAGTAGAACACTGTTTGGTCAAGAAAATCATTTTTTCCTTTCCTCATTTCACAGTATTTAATAGGCTTCTTCATTCCTACCAATCCCCCATCCCCATTTATTAGAACAGAACTTTAAAAGATGCATACTGTATTGAAGTTATTAGTGCCAGAGGAGAAAGATAGCTGTATATTTTAATGGAAAACTCTGTGTACGGGGAGGTCTGTTCTTGAGCAAACAAAAAATTCATTAATTCTCATTTGATTTTTCTTTTGCATTCACTATTATTTATAAGCGACAAACATTTTTTCCTACTCTCACAAAGTATGCCTTTTGGATTCTTCATTATGACACAAGAATAAGGTCTGTGTGAAGGACCTGATACTTTTGTATGTTTTGGGAGTAAGAGAGCAGTGGCTCCTTCCAATCCTCCTTTGCTTCTCCTGTGCTATTCCTCTTTTTACCTCAATGTGCATTCAGGACCCTGTGCAAACAGTACTCTGAATGCATGAAGAGCAGTGTAGAGGCAGCAGTCTGTCACTCCAGCCATCCATTAATTGTACAGGCTACAGAATCAATTTATATCACATGCAGTGGCATGACAACTTTGGCTGCCTCCCAACGGCTATTAGAAGGGCTTCTCTAATTTGATCATTCCACTTCCAAGGCAAGCATCTCAGACCACACCTGGGTACTGACAAGTTATAATGTGTGCAGGAGGGTGACCAAAGATCTGGAAACCAAGCCTCATAAGGAATGGTTGAGGGTGCTGGGTATTGTTAGCCTGGAAAAGAGGAGAGGAGATATGATAGCCATCTTCAACTATCTAAAAGGCTGTCACATGGAAGATGGACTAGCTTGTTTTCTCCTGCTCTGGAGGCTAGGGCCTGAACCAATGAATTCGAGTTACAAGAAAGGAGATTCCTACTAACTCCAGGAAGAACTTTGATACCAGAACTGTTTGACAGGGGAATGGACTTCCTAGGGATGTTGTGGACTCTCATCTCTTGGGGATTTTTAAGCAGAGCTTGGATGGCCATCTGCCATGGATGCTATAGCTGAGATTTGTACATTGCAGGAGGTTGGACTAGATGACCCTCTGAATTCCTTCCAAGTTTACAATTTTATGATTCTATGACATGCATTCTATAATTCTGTGATTACATTGTTTTTTGGAAGCACTCCAAGTCTCACTGAAGCGCAATGTGCCATCAATGACAAGACCCCCATACTTCATCTCCTGGAAATTTGTAGAATCTTGGCTGTCAGAAACATTTTAAGCAACACCAGTCAAGTGATTGTGTTTTGTTCCACAGCTCGTAACTTCCCTAGATTGCTGGCTAGTATCTATGAGACCATAACATAAACAGTAGCACTAGAGAAATCATGCTGAAGTGGATCACATTCCAATGCTGGTTATGTAGGAATTGTTGGGAATCTGGACTAGACTTTATTTAATCTCCATTGAGCTGGATGGTAAATTTAGGGTGTTGCAGGTCACACGCATAATAAATCCATGTGTAATTCAGTTTCTGTACACATGAACAATAGATGATAGATGCAGGAAGGCATGATTGGTATTACATCAATGAAGCTGACAAATTCAGTACTAGCAGCAAAGACTAACTATTAGCACACTACAAAAATCCTTCTGAACTTGATGGAAACACTGAACCTCCTATCATGAGATCTGCCCAAACCAAATTCACACAATCTTCTCCTTGGTGTTTTATTTCAATAACACTTACTTTTTTATTATTATCTGCCCAAGGCTAACAATTTAAAGTAACTGCGCCAACTTTTATAAATAGCAAAAAATAAAAAATAAAAAAATTGGCATACTAAATACAGTAGCATCTTATAATAAATCCAGATCTTCTGTGCAAATACCACAATTCAAATATTGTGGGATCCCTCTCCAGCATGTGACCAAATGGGTAATTTATGTTGAACAGAAGAGCATTTGTAAAGGACTTGTTGCCTCTCCAGCCCCAAGATGCTCCCTGCATGTGAAACTAACAATCAAATGTTACTTTATTCCCTTCAGTTTTGAAAATGGTAAGCCAGGCCATGGAACGTACTTAACTTCAATGCAGAGCAAAAAATGAACCCCAGAACTTCAAAATGCAATATGTTCCTAACAGATCATCTGAAGCCACAAAATAGCAAGTGGCATTTTGGGGGAAGGGGGAAAAAAAAGGAAACATGCATTTCGCTGCTGCTTTTGACAAACATCTGAATGCATTTAGAAATAGCCTCAAATAGTGCCTACTTTGAGAAGCACACACATTGCGTTTTCATGTGGCTCAGAATACTAATTCAGCAATATTCTTTGCAATTAAGAGGGGGAAGGGTGCCTTTAAAACTAGTTGAAAAATTGAAGGCATGTGACATCCGTCCTAAAAGCAAAGCTAACATTCTATTTAACTCAGTTACCATCATTTAATGTTTTTAAATCCCAAAATACAAAAGTAAGTTGGGGAAAACATTTTTGCCAGCAAAAATTGCATGGGGAAAATTGATACCACCTAACACAAACTTAGGGACGCTGGTGGCGCTGTGGGTTAAACCACAGAGCCTAGGGCTTGCTGATCAGAAGGTCGGCGGTTCGAATCCCCGCGACAGGGTGAGCTCCCGTTGCTCAGTCCCAGCTCCTGCCCACCTAGCAGTTCGAAAGCACGTCAAAGTGCAAGTAGATAAATAGGTATCGCTCCGGCGGGAAGGTAAACGGCATTTCCGTGCGCTGCTCTGGTTTGCCAGAAGCGGCTTTGTCATGCTGGCCACATGACCCGGAAGCTGTACACCGGCTGCCTCGGCCATTAACACGAGATGAGTGCCGCAACCCCAGAGTCGGACACGACTGGACCTAATGGTCAGGGGTCCCTTTACCTTTAACGCAAACTTGTAAGAAGATTTCTTTAATATTCTAAAGCCTGGAGCGGAGGTTCAATTACCTGCCCCCCACCCCACCCCTAAGACCCCACACGTTTAAATTATCTGAAGGAAAGAGGAATGCTTTTTATAAATTTAACAGATGAGAAAAAGCATCTCTCACTGGGTTAGCTGTAAAGTAACTGCCTGTTGATCCAGTATTATAAATGTAAATAAAGGAGTGTTCCAAAATCCAGCTGAGTTAAGTAAATTCTCAAAGGCTTAAAACAGCAGTTCTGAGATGATTTCATAATGTTTGAAAACACTGGGCCATTGAGAAAACATGCCATACCCCTTCAGCCATGGCCAGCGTATCTGACTGTGTGTGTAACTACACATTACACACATACACAGGAAACATAAACTCAGTGGCTACTTTTCTTAACATTTCCCTTTTTTAAAAAAGCATTGAAACTATGTGTGGGGAATGGTAGTTTCAGGAGATGAGTGGGGCATCTGGAACAAAACAAAACAAAACCAGCAGGTGGGACAAGGGTTAAGCAGTTGCTGCAGTTTCTCTGCTCCAAATTGCCCAAACACATTTCCTCTAGTAAAAACCATCACATTATTGTTTCTTGCAGTACCACTGAGAGGTGGGAACAGAAGGCACAGATGCACCAGACCCAGGCAGCAGGGTCCTAAACTCTAAACTTTCCTTTAAAAAAAAAAGGTAAAACACTAGGCTTCCTGGAAATGAAGATACAAAACAAAATGTGCAGGTGCCGGGCTGCCTGCTCCCACCTTACAGGATTTTTAGCCAATAACTGGAGTCAGAGTTACAGATATTCATTTCTTACATTTTTATTTAAAATATATAACCAAGTTGCCCAGATGTTTACTGTTGTCATTTTTAGTTACACTTGAGCTCTTCGCCTGATTTAGAGTTTGCATTAGAGATGGAGGAGAAATTCAATTCGGTCTGCATTTAAGGGCAAATCTATCAAATCTGCACTTTCTGAAAGAGTATGAGAACTGAAACAGAGCAATTGTTTGTGAATTTTTTAGTGTTCTCTAACCATGCAATGGGACGCAGGTGGCGCTGTGGTCTAAACCACAGTGCCTAGGGCTTGCCAATCAGAAGGTTGGCGGTTTGAATCCCCGCAGCGGGGTAGAAGAGATTCACACTATGATGCTGATGAATTTTCATAAGGATTTCTTTATTTAAAGAACTTCACAAATTGCTGCAGAAATGTGGAGAACTGAATTTAATATTGGAAAAATGAGAAACTAAGAAGAAATTTGTGTCTTCTGTAGGTTCAGCAAAGGTCCCGATCCACTTATAACTGGGCCCAGAAAATCCTGTCTGTCCCAGTGGTTACATAGTTATGTTATCTAATGGGTTGCTAAACTCTAGCTGAACAACAGCTGACTGAACAGCTTCTATGCAAGTATAAAAGGACCAGTGAACTCATACAGCATGATGTTGGCCCAGACAACTCTGTTTACCATGTGAGACAGCTAATCAAAGACAATTTTGTGGGGTCTAATATGGGCTTCTGCTCCACTGAAATCATGAATTTCAAGAAGCACAGCATGCCTGCGGGAGTTATCTACATCTCCTTATAGCAAGAGTATACTGTACTGATTTATACCTGGAGACATGCTGATAAGCAATGTGGAAAGGTCCTTATATTTACTGCAAAATGTATAAGAGGCACTATTATTTCCTCACTCTGCAGAGATGGGAGAAGGGGCATTACTAGATAATTAAAGGACTGTTGGCAGAGGCCCATGACACCAATTTCCATAAGTGTATATAGGTCTTTGAGCAACTTACAATGATGTCTGTGATGTCACCAGCACTATCCTTTACAGCAAGGGGTCGGCAAGGTTTATCTTGCATGGGCTGGATCGGTCCCATGGAGATCCCTCCATGGGCCGGATTGCGTGTGCACCCACCATTTCTGGCACAATGGAAGCGAGTCCCTGCACTGCGCTGGTTTAGCGCAGCATGCGAGCAGGCGGCTCGGTTCCGGGGCAGCTCGTGGGCCAGTCAAACGACCACGGGCCGCTTCTGGCCCATTGGCCTTAGGTTGGTAACCCTGCTTTACAGCATGCCCAGCTGTCCTGTAAACAAGCTTTTTTGGGGGGGAGAGATAAGGAAATTTGTGGCCCTGGCATAATAGACCTGGGTCCTCAAGCCCCCTGAGCCAACCCTAGCAGAAATGTGATTCAGTTTGCAGCTATGGGGGAACTTAACTAATTTGGACTTTCTGAAACAACAGACAAGCGAAAACACATTCCAAATTCTGTAGCACAGTTCTCCAGCCAATTAATGTGTGCAAACTGTATGTACCAGGGTAAAGTGTGCATTAAATGCATATATTAGGGGGATTTTTTTGGGGGGGGAGAAATTTGCATTAAATCCTCATGTATTTTCATGAGGACTTTTAAGGAAACTGCTAACTGATGTAGAAGTGCAGAGAACTGACAAAGTTTGGAAAAAATGACAACGTAAGAAAAAACATATGGACAGTTGTGCCCATCCCTAGATGGCATGAGGGTCGTGGTGGTACTGAGGCTGAGAGAAGAGTGGCTCATCTACAACCAGCTTATGAGTTAAGCAATGAAGCAGTATTTTGAACCACCAGCTCCTTCCTTTATGGCTCATACTCATACAGCATATTCCCAAATATGTTTACTCTGAAGTAACACTCAATGGGACTTACTCCCAGGCAAGTGAATATATGAACCAGCCTTCATCGCTACATTATACCAACTCTTAATCAAGGCTCAAACCCCCCAATGGATTTTTTTGTTTTATTGACATGATTCGTTTTCCAGATGTTTACAGAAGGATAAATTTGTTCCTGAAACATCCTGGCTTCTTTGCAGCCAGCTGCCTTCTAGGCAACAACTGCAGGCCACTTTCTTTTTCATGCACAAAGAGCAGCATATCCTTTAAACCTCTTCCACTTGGTTAGTTTTAGAATATAAAAACCAGAAAGAAGCATAACTACTGTTTTTTGCCAAAACAGGAAGAGGTCTATTAAAATGAGCAGCAGGGAGACCAATCCAATCCTTCACGGTGGCTTTAGTCTTACAGAAAGAAGTTAGGACACACAACTACATCATACCTGTCAGTAAGAGGAGTGGATAGTAAGAATCAAGGCTTTAACCTTCTAAACTAACTGAACATAGAACTGCACACTATCATAATTTTTCAAAGTTTAAATCTAAGCTATTGAATTTGAACACATTTTTTCTCAGTGGAAGAGATGCATAACTGTATGCAATAACAATGCATGGGATGATTTTGTCCTTAGATCTTAAGTGTTCTTCAATATTTTATGGATTAAAGCAATGTGTTAATGTACTAAATTAAAAGCTTTTTCACCTTGTTCTTTTTCACTCTAAGCATCAAATCAAACTATGCTCTCTCTCTCTCTCTCTCTCTCTGTGTGTGTGTGTGTGTGTGCGTGCGCACATGTAGTTTCAACTGTGAGAATGTATGTTCTAATTTGCTTGCAAACCATTGTCCTAGGAAAATTTGCTTGAGAGAGAAACACTTCCCTCGGTCCAACCTGGCTTTCTTAAAAAGCCAAACTTAGTAGGCAAGGAATGATGTCACACAGCCATGTTGCCAATATGATCCCCGACTGGCTGGGATCTCCTCAGGAACAATGCCCTCTGCTTGTTTTTTGAAATAAAAAGTGGTGTTAAAGCTGCAGATCAGGGAGAGCAGTTGTGAGTAGACATCTAATGCAATCTAACCCATTTTTGTGGTTGAAAATTTGGTGGACCCCTAATGAACTGAGTACAAAATGCTGGTATTTTTCTTCCCTCCCCACTCTAATTGCTTAAGAAATAATACTGCAAATAAGGCTGTTACTCTGCACCTATGCAAGGCAGTGCTCTGTGTTTTATGTGGATAATCACTGGCCTAGGAAGGGAGGGGCGTAGGGGACAGGGCGCCCCGGGCAGCAGGATCCCAATAGGGTTCCATCTTGGCGCGCCACGCCCCCAGAATGCCTACCACGCCCCTGCAGGCAGTGCACCCCGCCCCCAGAATGCGTACCAGCCCCGCTCCCATCTGCTTCCCGCCCCCGGTGCCGGAGCATGAAGCTCCGCCACTGTGGATAATGTTTCATTTCAAAGAAGAAGAAGAGGAAGAAGAGTTTGGATTTGATATCCCGCTTTATCACTACCCGAAGGAGTCTCAAAGCGGCTAACATTCTCCTTTCCCTTCCTCCCCCACAACAAACACTCTGTGAGATGAGTAGGGCTGAGAGACTTCAGGGAAGTGTGACTAGCCCAAGGTCACCCAGCAGCTGCATGTGGAGGAGAGGGGAAGCGAACCCAGTTCACCAGATAACGAGTCCACCGCTCTTAACCACTACACCACACTGGCTCTCAAGACAGATGAGTAAGGCTTTCTGTAGTTTCTGCTATCAACCTCCTAAGATGTGTAGTAATTATTTGTTATCCTTTATATTTCGCATATACTACAAAGCCTGCAAACTATTTTCAGCATTATAGCAACACTGATCACTGATAAGAAATGAAAACACTGATAGGGCACACTGCACATTTAATGCACATGGCTTCTGCCAAGGAATACTGGGAATTGTAGTTTACCCCTCATAGAGCTACACTTTCCAGGATTATTTGGGGGAAGCCATGTACTTTAAATGCATGGTGTGAATGTGACGTAATCTTCCTACACCGATACACTGGAGTATATTTTTGAAACAAGGAGGAGTTCATATGTATAAAAGTAAACAATAAGGCCGTGATCCTGTATGCATTTAGGCTTCTTATCCCACGGGCTGTATTGCAAGTGGATTGCAAGTGAAGTGGGCAGTGAACCACATGTTTTCTATGCCACTTCTTCCATTTATTCCTGTGAACTACAGAAAACACCTTGTACTTTTCCAGTGACATAACTATGGAAGTGCAAATTACCCTATTGGGTACAAGTCACCCTACTGGGTACAATAGAAGCCTGTTTTTATTCTGTCTTAGAATGATTGTATCTGAAGTAATTGGTTACATAAATTAGCAAGAGTTAGTTAGCCTACATTAAACATGCACGAGCTACTATTATTTCAGAGTTCTGGAAATTTACTGATTGTTTACATGGAATAGTAAACTACTAAGAAGATGATTAGGCTATAAACTTAATCCCCATCTTCTTTTTAAATTGTGATGGCAAGCAGGTTCAATATTGATGGCCTAATGTTATAAGAAAGCAACACAGGCAGGCCAGGCATCTGAATTGCCCCAAGTTTGGATTTTCACATAGGCATGTATTGTATAAATGTGTATACCAGAGTGAAGACTTGGCCCTCCTCAGTTGTGTGGTTTTAATTTTCTTCTTATCTAAGCAGACATGCTTGCTTGAAGCTAATTAGAACAAAATGTAATGATATATTTCCAGCAGAAAAATAAAAATAGGCTGTAACTTGCTTTTTATGGGTGCATCATATAATTTTATTCCCTGTTTCAATGCATCTCACAAAGATCAGACGTTAAAAAGGAGTCTGTATTTAAGGCCAAACAAAACCCCCCACCAACCTCTTAGGACGGCTACTCTTGCCATCTGGATGTAATGTAGTCCAGTGAAAGGATAACAAAGTTATGGTTTGGGTTTATAATGTTTTCTTTAGTGTTTTATGTGGTATTTCACAACCCATCGGGGCCTCCTCAGTTAGTACATTAGGAAACATCCACTGCAATATTAAATTCACTATGTGAAAAATTACGGTTTGCTAGAATCAAGTATTTAAAGGACTATTCCATTTAACTGATTTGGATCTCAGTGCTTTGGAACAATTTTAACTTTTAATGACCAAATAGGCAACCAGTTTGTGAAAATTGAGGTTTTATCTCACCAATACTACTCAACTATCTTGGTCTGGCTGTCTTTTATACTCTATTAGACCTCCCAAATGTGGAACATTGGCTTACCAATCTTTCCTCAAAATACATTACATATATATACTTTAGTTCTTTCTCCTTAAAAAATCCAGCACAACCATAGAATTTGCAATAAAATCTTTTCCACTTGATACACTGTCTAAAATGCATAGTGGGGTATTCAGTTAATAGGCATGAAATGAACAAATACGCAGAATTTTTTAAAAGTGTAGACTTATTTGAAAGTGTAGTAAGCTGTAAGAAAGATGCAGAGGACAAAAAGTTGGCTCTCTGGTCAGGGACTTCTCTAGTAGGCTTGCTTGAGCATCCTCTGAATCTTCTCTGCTCATCAAGATATTTGACAAGCAGGATATGCCAAAGACAATGCCACAGTTGTCCCTGGAAACCTGGTTCTAACTGCTTTCTGTTGTCACTCTGGCACAAAACTGTCCTCAGAAACTGGCTTTGGAACTTTCCAACCCTTTTTAGCCCTCACAGCTTCTGCCCTGAATGATTTCAACCAGTCTTGAGGTTCCTGCTAGGCACAGTTGCTATTGCTTCCTCTCAGATTCTTCCCCACTTGAACTTCTTCCTCTGAACTTGGCAAGCTGTGACTGCTGTTTTACATATCAGTCAGTATTCTCTGGCCAATATACTTCCACTTCTATACTGGCCAAGTCATTGGCCTATGTTCATGAACCAATTAGAGCCAATTGGTTCATTAACCAACCTATCAAAACCCAACCTTCTGAATTTTCCTGTCCATTATATAAACTGAGAGGTCTCACTGTGAACCATTTAAGGCCTAAAACAGCTTTCATAGTAAATGTAGCAACTGTGGCCAGCATGATTGTCAGGTACACGGTGCCAACAATAAGTTTACCCCACAAAGTAACTGCTGGGCTTTAGTTATGTAACTCCTCACTGTTACTCACTCATAAACGCAACAATATTACATATATAACTATTGTTATTTCTATATTTACATAACATATTTTACCTCTTTCTTTTAATTCTCCACACAGCTTGAGATCTAAAGATACACAAACATATTATTCTATCTTCTAAAGGGTGGCAACAGTTCAGTATTAATATATTCCTAAACCTACTCTATGTGTTCTAATTTAAGAAAATCATATGCTCATGAAATTATGGCTGTGAAAATCTGAAATAGTTCAGTTAGATTTCTCATTATCCTTTGGTGGATCTTAAGTTCTCCAATCAACTAGAATGAACTGTAAGAGCATTGTGATGTGTTAGAGAGCCTTGATAAGTTTAAGTATCTTCCTACTCTTGCTAGCCCTATATGGATGTTCATTATACTTGCATATAAGCAAGCTGTGAGGGGGAGTGGGGGTGCAATTTCAACTCTACCCCCCCCTCCAATGCACCACTTTCATCCAATATGTAGCCTTTAAGTATGAGATTGAAGATCTGAAGTGGAGGAGATTTCTCTACCTGTGGAGACTCTCTTCATGATTTAAAACACTGCATAATCAAAGGCAGGACTTTCACCCCAATCCAGTTTTATACATACATAGTTCTGTGTCACTAATTGAGGCAGAATGCAGAATGTGATGTGCATTCAGATGCACTACTGAATATACATTCCATAAAAAATAATATGAACTGTTACTGCATATGAACTATTAATATTATATTATTGATTAAATGCATGTGTCACCTAATGCACAATGTGTCCTAAGCAACTTACAGTTAAAACACAAACACACAATACTAAAAATACTTTTTAAAAAAATGCATGCATTCATCATCATAAAATGAACACCACCAGAAAAATTCCACTGTAAACCTAGTCTAAAATAGACACAGAACCCCCACGTAACAACCGAAATAAACAACATTAACCACCGTCTGAGAAAACTCTAAAACTTTTACTATTGTAAATATTGCAGATGGCACCTCTATCCATACTGCATTCTAGCAGGTCGATTGGATTGGGCCAGGAGAACATCAGTCTGGTTTAGGGGCAGGGCAGAAATTTGATCCTGTTTGCAAAGGCAAACCAACCTAATCCACCCTTTCCAAAACAATATGTGATCTGAAAGACAGCAACCCTTCAAAATTTGCACTTCTCTGAATTTTGCAATGCCAAGTAATATGTACAAAAAATGCATATGTTGGGATAAAGTATGCATAAAACACATACCTTAGTGAAAGTAACATTAAAAAATTAATAACACTGGGAAAAAATGCTTTGCAAAAAATGTGTATATTAAGATATATTTGCATCCATTCTTTCTCAGTCACCTGCCAAAGAGGTTCTGCAGGGGGGGGGGTGACAAATATTCACCAAACACCCCACACCCCTAGTTCTCACTCTGCACTCCAAATGAAACACACATAACTTAGAAGAAGTGCCTTGCAAAGTATCCTGGATAATGCAATGCATGTTGCTTGGAGGAATCCAAGGCTACCAGCAGCTCTGTGCCAAAGATACTAAGCACTGGGTAAACTCAAGGTTCCCTTCATAATGAAGATTAAGTATTTAAAAGTTCCCAGCCTTCCACTAAAAAGACAAGACAAAAAATTCTGGTCACCAGGATATATTGCCAAGGCTGCTCTCAATGCAAGTCTCTTTGAAATGCTCCCAGACAGTTGCTCCCTATAATCCAACAGGGTGTCTCAAGTCTGACACCTTACAAAATCATCTTTCAAAGAAACCCAGAGAACCCGGCGGGCGGGCGGGCGGGGGTGGGGATACAGGACCTGTAGAGAAGCCATCTGTCCTTACCTCACCTCATTCCAAACAACTGAAGAGCCCTTAAGAACTTCCAAAGGCATGAAATTGGATGTTTGAAGACTGGCTGAAAAGAAATTTATTGTCTCCCAAATACATAACAAGTATGCCCTTTTGGTTTCCAACGTCCACAAGTGAAAATGAACGCTTAGGGTACAATCTTACGTACACTTACCTAGAATCAAGACCCACTGAACATGCAGTGCCATTCCTGATGGAAACTTCCCACTTTGTCCCCACTTTGAAGCCAAACACAAAACCCCCACTTTCAAGCCACACATGCATTATTCCATAAAATTTATCTACCTATGTTTCCAAGCACATTGTGCTTGATTCATCTTGTCATATGGAGATAGGGAGCTGCCTTACACCAGGCTAGACCATCCAGTATTAGCGACACTGGCAATAGCTCACCAGGGTTTCAGATTTGTGTGATGAAAGGCAAAAAAACAGTGGAAGAATTTTATGCAATGACCTGCACAGCTCCTTACTTGACCTAAAAAAAATAATATGGTGCATACAAATATATTTTTTCCTACTGTTGCCACTGGCCAAATGGGTTTAGATATTTACCTGAGGAAAATGTGCACACTATGCGTGACAACCCCTCTTTCAAACTGCCTACACCTCTGCAAAGACAAAGAAACCCAAACACTCGCCTGTCTCTAGCCTCTTTGCAGTACAATTTTGTTGCAAAATGCCAGGAGTTTTCTTAAGGTTTACAATGAAATTGCATCAGTTTTACAAGTTTTTCACTGTGCAGGCAGAGATAGATGCTTTGGAACAGCGACAACACTCGGAACCACATACACATTACTTAAATTCACCTTAAATGCTGTTTCCTCTTACTTACAAATGCTGCACAGAAAGTGAAAATTCAGACCAACCAGCCTGAGAACCTACAGCATCTACAGATAATAAGTGGAGGATTGTTGTTTTCTATTTATTCCATGCTTATCCCATCCTCTCACCAAGGAGCTCAGAGGTGGCTTGCATGGGTTCTCCTAATTTTATCTTCCTAAGAACCCTGTGAGGTAGATTAAGCAGAGAAGGAGTGATGTGCCCAAGGGACACCCAGAGGGCTTAATGACTGAGTGGGCTTTTAGGACCAATTTTCCCTTGGTCCTAATTACAGTAAAACAGCCATACTGTTCTTCACTTTTTAAACTTCTAGCTAGATTAAAAGAGTTCTACAACAGGAGAGTATGCAGTCTACAGATGATGTTTTCAAAACAAAACAAAACAAAACAAAACAAACACCCACCCAAATAATAAAAGTTCATAAAATGGTGCAACTATTGCTGCAGGAATAAAGAATTGTGTTTCTATTTACCAATTAAAAAAAGAGTACCCCCCAGTGACCCATGTCATGTTTTGTTATTTAGGTGTGTACAATTTTGTAACAAGTAAACAAACAAACAAACAGGAGTTTGAAACCTTTACCCCTCCAGATGTTTCCGAATTACAACTCCCATCATCCCTGGCAATTGGCTGTGATGTATAGGGCTGATGGGCAATTGTAGCCCAGCAACATTTGGATGGTCAAAGGTTCCCCATTCCTGAATTAAAACAATGTATGGACCAGAATTGTCCAGTGGCAGAAGCACTTGGCCTTTAATGATTTTTTTTTAAAAGCTACTAAGCCCACATGGATGTGAAGAAGGGAGGGGTGGAAATAGTTGCTTAGCACTAATTACATCACAGATATTATCTAAGTGGTGCTCATGACGTTTGCACAGCTTCAGTTGCATCCCAATCGACGTGCTATCTTAGGTGGTATCACATTTCCCCCAAATACAACACATTGCTCTTTTAGTACTGTTGGAAAGGCATCAACCCCAGAAGAAAAAGTATTACCTTAAGCCAAGTCAGTGTGGGTAAGAAAGTGGAAACAAATGGACATAGGAAGCTGCCTCAGCCGTCAATCTCAGTATTACATGGACTGGCAGTGGTTTTCCAGACAGGGGTCTTTCTCAACCCTATGTGGAGTTACCAGGGATTGAACTAAGGCATGTGCCATGTCACTAAGCTATAGCTTTGCACTGCATTTGTACTGAACTGAAGAAAACCTGATCATGTAAGAAAAGACCAAGTATCCCTTCCTGATTTTGGTATTTTAGCCATTTGAAATGCCTATGAACCCAAAAGCTTATTGACTTGGAAAATGAAAAATTAGTGCTATATGGATATGGACAATTAGTAGAAATAAAATATAATATATCTAATTTCTAGTTCTCATGATCGCTGAGAAAAACTTGGAAACAACTCTGTAACTCCCCTTCCTCCATTTCTTTTGCTGAAATACTGCTTTTTTTAAACATCTGCTTTAAAAAGCAAAAAAGCAAAAAATACAGAATTGTGGAAAGAAAATTAATTGTGTAGAGCTAATGTATGGACACACATTTGACCTATACTGCCTGATAACAAAGATGTCTGCTTCCTGGCTGGGTTTTTGGCACAGTTTACATGGTAGGCTGAAAAATACTAGTTGCAGCCCTTTGGCTCTAAAGTCCATAACAGCTGCTGAGAAAAGTTTTTGTTCAGGCCATGCACACCTGGCCCAACCAATGTAAGGATTAGGGAGTCTTGTCCAAACCTATTATTGTTGGTGGCTATGACAGAACCACACACCTTTGACAGCTGCATTATTAGGACAAAGATTTGTCTATATGAAACACAGAGTTCGGAAAGAGAAAACATCTTTTAATTGCAAGTCTAGTCATGTTCTTGTCTGTGTGATCTCTTGTTGCACATTATTATAAATGGGGAATCTGTGTGCTTTGAAACCAGTAGGACTAGCGAGCTAGCTCTCCAGGAGGTGGCTGAATCCTATTGTTTGAAGTCTTTGTACCATGTTCATTGGCAAGGACCCAAGAAGCCCGACTCAGTTTTAGCTGGAGGGTCAGAAAGAGTGCTGTAGTTTACAGCCAAGCTTGGGAGATGAAACAGAGAAATAAAAATACACTGCAAGTTATATGATGGGTCAACAGGGGGAAACCTCTGTTCATTATAGGATTGTGTAAATGAAGCAGCACAGAATTCCCCAGAGGTTGCACTGTTTAAAAAGCAGGTGATTGGTACGTTACAAGAAAGAACTTAAGAGAGAGACGAGATTAATATTAGATGTAGTAAAATGGCTGTGGTGAATAAATCAGAATCTTATGGCAGTTGCCAGAATCTTACAATTGTCTAGATGGTTAAAGATGTTCCCTGATTATATTCAGTATGAATATTTTCCCAAGTATGTTATCTAGGCTGAGTTGAAGCTGGGGGCACTTTTCTCAAACATTTTCAGTAGCAGTGACAAGTTCCCTTCTTTGGGGGATTCTGGGAGAGTGGGAAATGACATCAAAAGGAAAAAATAGTATTATCCCATTCAGAGTGAGTGCTAAGTGAATAAAGGAAGCATTGCCCCCACTCTGCATTGGCTTCAGAGTGCCACATGGGCAAATCTGACTGGACAAATTAAGTGCATGACATCATCAAACCCACTACAGGATCGTCTGTTTGTCAGGGGTCACTATTCCAAGGAATACAATAGGCTAGGTCATTAAGAAAATGAACCAAATAAGCAGCTTATTGAGAAACCAATGGACAGTAAACATTCCAACTCCCCCCAAAACTCTACTTTTGTCTGTTAAAGTGAATCAGGCAAACAGCTGGTGCACTCCTCATTTTAGTCAGACCCCATGCATGGTATTTCAAAAGTAAACAGGATTTACTCCCTAATGAATCTGCATAAGATTTCTATTCGAGACATTTTTTTTGCTCAATAATATTAATAATATTTTTTTTGTGGTTCTAATAATTCGACTAAATAATAAAAAAGAAACATTTATCTAAAGTGAAAGTAAAATATGTACACAACGTAAGTACTAATGCATTTTTCAAACTGCTTAAACTAAAAAATAAAATAAAATGTCTACCTCCAAAAAATTCCCCCAATCCTAAAGTACATTCTGGAGGCTATAATGGTCTGTATGAGGATCAACAAACTAAGGCTGAAACCAAGTAAAATAGAGGACATAACCATTTATGAGCCATGACAAGGGATTACCAAACCTTTGGGGGTCGGTCAGTGCATTTGGAATTTTTAGAAATCACCATGGTTGCCAGTCACAAAATGGCTGCCATCATGTGTGACATAACACAAAATGGTGGCCAGGTGTGGGAGCAGCAAAGGTTAGCTTGCAGCAATGGGGGCAAGGATGCTAATTAGACTCTTACAATCCTCCATTAAGGTCACAAAGCTAATTGCTGAGGAAAACCATAGACCAGGCAACTCTTTATCCTTTTGGGCAGGCTAGTGTGTATTTTGCTGAAAAATTCCACCATTTCTAATGCTGTCTACATATATTGCATACAAGATAGGCTCTCAAATACAAAGATAACTCTCCAGGACCCAAGTTTTTCTTAATGGTACCCCAGTTATCCTCATGCTCTTTCTGTGATGCTTTTACATCTGAGCTTAACAATAGATAAGAAATTACAGTGGCGACACATATTGGGTTTCTTCTTTTCTTCCTGTCCTGTGGCAATTGGCACAGTAGCTTTGTTTACCAGAACATACAGTTCGGTAGAAATCCCACAGTGACGTCATCCCACAGATGGAAGCTTCTCAGTGTGGCTTTTTGGGATAGTTTCAAACTTGTGATTCACTTCCTTAAATAGGAAAAAAATATTAAGTGACACTTTAAGGCATATTGTATCCTTTGGAGAAATCATAGCTCAGCAGCAGCTTAAAGATCTGCTTGTGTTATGGCCCAGTACCTGCAGTTAAAGAGCTGTCAGAAAGTTTGATTCAGGAAGACCTTTAAATATGATCCTAAAGACTTGAGTTTTAAATCGTTTGAGGCCCATTCAGTGATTTAACACTGGCTTAACTCACAATACTGTAATGTGGGGTTTTAATATCCCTTACAAACAGGTATACCACTTCTTTCATTAAGTGGAAAGGAAGCTACCTGAGAAGAATGCCAGATTTCTAGTGTCAGAGAAGCCATCTTCATGCATGCATCATGTGACAAAAAATCACCCTCAAGATCAAATAGTGCCCTAGCCCCGCCCCCGACACCTGTATGTGGCATATATACTTTCCCTGCATTTTCCTGCATCAGCCCCACCAGGCATGGCCAAGGGTAAAGGATGGTGCAAATCCGGAAGGCCACAGGTTCCCTATTCACAACACCTGTGCTAGCTGGACTATTAGCAGAGCTCAATACAATGTGGCTCTTTAAATGTGCAAGGAACTTTATCCATGAGTGCACATTCCAAGATGCAAAATCCCACATCAAACTGCAGTAATAAAGATCATGGAAACTTTCAGTGCCTGGTATGGTATATAAACTTGCCACAGGGTAGAATTAGGAATAGCTCTCTGCTTAAAATGAGATCTGAGGTAAGAGTAGTGTCTTTTGGGTCACTGCTGAAATTTGTCCATCTATTTGTCCATCTATTTGTCCATTATGTATAAGACACCCCCTATTTTTGGGGACTCAGATTTAAGAAAATGGGGGGAGATGGCCCCATGTATAAGACACCCCCTAATTTTTGACATTATTTTTTAGGGGGGAAACCTAGTCTTATACATGGAAAAATACAGTACTTAAGTTGTCTCTTTCCCTATGCTCAGCTTGTATTCAGTAAATCTACAGCGTGTATATTTAACTTGTGCACATCCAGCTTTATGTGCATGGCAATTAATTTTTTTACAGATTTTTAAAGGGGGTGGAAAGGGGGAGAGCATTCAGGAAAAAAGACATTGGCAATCCTACTGACCATTGCACCCAATGTGTTTTGACTACACGCAATTGGCTTACTGTATTTGTACACTGTAAATTAGGGATAGGGAAACCTGTGGCCCTCCAGAAGTTGCTGGACTCCAACTAGGCATGTAAGGCTACAGCAATTTTCTTCCCACCCAGAGTCTGTTGCAATCAGCACTGTTTCCATTCCACTACAGTTCAGCTTCTGTCAAACCTACATTATTCACCCCACTATCTACAAAATGCCAACCAGCTACCAGTGACTTCCTTCCAAAGGAAATATAACACAAATAAGCACTGTGCTCCTGGAACTGTTCAGAGACATGGAGTGTATGTAACAAGGTAATACCGTTTTCCAACTATGATAGGTTTTCACATATAGAGATAGCATTATATTTTATTTCAGTATCTGTTTAAATAATCTGGGGAAATTAAACTTGGTGACTTAAAACTAACCAACTGTTATTGCTCAATTAACAAAGCATTTCGCAAAAGCAACTGCTAAACCAGCAAACAAATTCTAATACAAAAAGCCACAAAACTTGGGCATAGTCCATCCTACAATGCCATTTTAGGTTAATTCCAGATATAAAACCAGTAGCTATGAAAGGCAACATGCAGTATGGTGTTAAGTTTTTATCTCCCACTATTACAGGAAAACAGGACATATTGGCATGCTAAGAATCTCATATACATCTTAAACAAACACAGCACATTGTATAAATGTCTCACATTTTACTCAAGGAGCAGCTGAGATTTTACTGTAAAGTGCAACTTCACTGAAATGGCAACAATATGGATGTATAGCCAACAATCTGAACACATCTAAACACAATCTGTCTTGTAACACATTGTGCAAAGGAATACTATTTATACAAAGCGACTTCAGAAAATGGGAAATTGTTAAAAACATAATAAAATGTGCTGAACTCTTACTTTGAAGCAGACTGTATAAATTGAGAGACTGAGAATATATGTTACTTTGTTTATTTGCATGCCAGTGATGGATTGTTTTCCACAAATACATATCCCAGTGTATCAGCCTGTCTTAGTTTTAAATGATATTTTTACTGCAGCCCTGGGAGATGTGTACTCTGAAGAGCAAGCTAGCAATGTGATTCTATTCTCCGTATTTCTGAAGTCAATATTTTTAGTACAATACAAGAACCAGCTGTGTGTTGGATGAAAACAAGTTTGTAGAAAATTGCTTGTGAAAGTTGAAGGATGCACCCTGCTCATGAATACATAAGGCATGATCCTGCCAAAGCCAAGCACTTTTAAATACCTTTGGTCCATCAGATATACTCAAATGGGGAATTATTCTCATATTTAAATAATGGACTTTTGGAGAGCCAGTGTGGTGTACTGGTTAAGAGCAATAGATTCGTAATCTGGTGAACCGAGTTCGCGTCTCTGCTCCTCCACATGCAGCTGCTGGGTGACCTTGAGCTAGTCACACTTCTCTGAAGTCTCTCAGCCCAACTCACCTCACAGAGTGTTTGTTGTGGGGCAGGAAGGGAAAGGAGATTGTTAGCCACTTTGAGACTCCTTCGGGTAGTGATAAAGCAGGATATCAAATCCAAACTCCTCCTCCTCTTTTTTCTTCTTCTTCTCCTCCTCCTAAAAAAGCCGCCTCTTAATTTTGGCTGCTTTGTGCTTTTACAGTCTATTTGAGGTTTTAGGTTGTATTCTCTACTTTGTATGTTTGAATAACCATCTTCCCGCAACTTTAGGGTTGCCATACACCCATAATTTCCCAGACATTTCCATGATTCGACCATTGGAAACAGTGTCCAGGTAGAAATCAATTTAATGTCCAGGAAAATCCAGACGTATGGCAACCCAGGTCGGAAGTGTAGATTTTGGTGAATTTCCCTAAAAATAGCTCATGTTGTGTCCGGATTTTCAGTTTTTGAAATATGGCAACCTTATTGCTAGCAGATGGTTATATTTTGTTTCACACCATAAAATAATAATAATAATCTGCTGTTTTCTGAATTTTAAACCTCTGTTGATGGCACAGGTAAAAAAATCTTTTTGCCAGTTGTCATGCACTAAGGTTCTTACTACTATCATGTTTTCAGGTGGGGGTGGGATGGGCCTTTGGCACCTCCCGATGTTGTTTGAAGTTCCATCACCCCAGCCATCTTGGCCAATGGCCCTTGGAGCATGTTCCTAATCCTGGTTTTAAAGCATTTCTCCATAGAATTTAATTATATTTGGGTCAGTACAATCCCATCTATGCTTACGGGGAGTGGGGCATTTCCACTGAAAGCAGGATTTATTATTGCTGAGTTCAATGGAAAATATGCACAGGATTTGTAACCAGTAATATTTAATCAGATTACAGAACCTCCATTCTTCTAGGGTAGCTTTATGAATCTGTCTTTTCCAAGGTGGGCAAGTATTTTTTTTTAATAAATAAAATAGCATTAGGTAGTTGGTTATTAGGATAATGACACAGTCGCAAGTGAAACTGAACAGTGCCAAACATTAATTAATATAAAGTGGTAATAGATTCAAGGCCAAAAACATATTTTACTCAGTTGAAAAGGTGTTTTTTTCAACTGGCATCATAGGTTATACTTTGCCTTTTTAATCACTTCTTTCATTTTCTGTCGGGTCAAATTTTCAATGTTGTATCATTTTTTATCTCTGTAACATTTCTGAATTGTTTAACTTTTTATAATAAAAAGCCCACTGTTATTCCAACATTTTATTTTGGCACAGCTCCTGTACCTTACTATCATAAGAATTATTTCTTTGTGAAAACACACTGCACCACGGTTCTGATTTTCCTGGTTCTCCATCTGCATCTTCCAATATGGTCGATATTTTTTTCGAAGAGCTCTATTGACGATTTTGCATGTATTTTTTCTCTCCTGTTCCTCTTTATAGCACTCTTCCTTTGGCACTATCTAGACACAAAAGACTCTTGTGGCACCTTAAAGATTAACCTGTTATGCCATAGGCTTTCAGGAGCCACATAGACCTATGCCAGAATAAATACTGGTACATCCTTAAGGTACTACAGGACTCTTCTTTTATCCTTCTGGAAATAGTTCTTAGACCCTTTTCCTTCAGAACTTTATCTCTTTTTAGTGCATATTGTTATGATGTTTAAAGTCCCTATGATTTATGGACATATTAATTTCTCTCCTACTACAACGCAGCATAGAATTGTAATGGATTTGTTTCTACACCATTCAGTTTTACTGAGGAAGGCATAGTGGTTTAGAAAACACACACATCACGAAACCTGCTTGGTACAGCCAGTTTATTCCTACTTTGGTGATAAGTGTTTAACAAAGCCTCATGAGGAACGTTTGAGGGAACTAAGTGTTTAGCTTGGATAGGAGGAGATTCTGACTAAACATCAGAAGAACTTTCTGATGGTAAGAGCTGTTCCATAATGGAATGGAGTCCCTTGGAAGGTGGCAGATTCTCCTTCTTTAGAGGATTTTAAGCAGAGGTTGGATTACCATCTCTTAAGGATGCTTAACGTGGGTGGCGCTGTGTTCTAAACCACTGAGCCTAGAGCTTGCTGATCAGAAGGTTGGTGGTTCAAATCCCTGCAACAGGGTGAGCTCACGTTGTTTGGTCCCTGCTCCTGCCCACCCAGCAGTTTGAAAGCACGTCAAAGTGCAAGTAGATAAATAGGTACCATTCCGGCAGGAAGTTAACGGTATTTTCGTGCACTGCTCTGGTTCACCAGAAGTGGCTTAGTCATGCTGGCCACAAGACCCAGAAGCTGTCTGCGGACAAACGCCGGCTCCCTCGGCCTATAGAGTGAGATGAGCACCACAACCCCAGAGTCATTCACGACTGGACCTAACGGTCAGGGGTACCTTTACCTTTATCTTTAAGGGTGCTTCAGTTGAGATTCGTGCATTGCAGGGGGTTGGACTAGATGACCCTCAGGGTACCTTCAATTCTATGAAAAAATGTTTCTATTTTAATGCGGAACAGAAAAAGTATGTAATGGACCTTAGCTCACTGGTAGAATGGCCACCTTGACTTCCTAGTTTTCTCTACACCCACTGCAATAGGCTTTTGCCTATGAAAGCTCATATACTAGTCTATGTGAATCTTTAACAGTGTGTTTCTATATATGTCTTACTTTGAAGGATTTATTCTTATACATGGTTCAATCCCAGGTATCTAGCTAAAAAGATTTAACAGCTAACAGGTGCTAAGGAATATTATCTGTGCAAGACCCTAGGAAGCTACTATTGAACAAAGCAGATATCCCTGAACCAGAATGACCAATGCTCCAACTCAGTTTAAAGCAGATTCCTAGTCATTTTCATCTAGGCTGGAACTGAAGTCTGGCATGCTCACTTGTGACAAGAAGCTATACAATGTGTGAATATTAAGATACTGTATATTCTTATATTATTTCTTGTGGGGTTTTCTATGCCAAGGGTTGGGTGTTCAGTTATTTTGAAGCACACCTTTCCCCTTAAATATTGCTTCTAGTTAGGCATGTTTACTGTAAGCACAACAGCCAATCACTATAGTTTTGCACAATTAAACAAGCAATGGGAGATAAGAGTATCTTAGTCATTACTAGCTGGAAATCTCTCATCAGCCTTTGGAATTTCATACGCAGCAGATTTTGGGAAGAGGACAAGCATACTATTTGGGGAAGTTTGAACTAGGAGTTCAAGAGAACTAGGAGTTTAGCTGAAATAACTATAAATAAAATGGAGTACTGGGGTTATTTGTTGTAGATCTGATGCAGGATTAGCAGTTCTGCTGTGTGCTTTAGGAGTTTGCTTGCTCCAAAATTGTTCTGCTTATTAATTTGTAAAGAAACAGATATTGCAGGGGCACGGTACATATCTATTGCTTTTATAACAAAGAGGCAAACCCTGTAAAGAGGTCGCCCTTGCAAATTCCTATGACTCAAGGAAATTCAGATGAATTATTGTTATTGTAATATTTCTGATGTATTCCTGTACATTTTAGGAAACAAGTTACAATTCTGCTCCAGGTTTTGACTTAATATTTGCAACCTGCATCCGCTTACTTAAATGTAAGCTCTGTTGAGATGAGGACAGGACTAACTTCAAAGTAAAATTTGGGATTAAGATTCAAGACCAATGTCTTCAATGGGGATGCAATGTATGTATAGGCATAGAATTGCAGCAAGTGTTTCAATTGTCACCTCAAAGAATGACATTAACCTTGAAGTATTTTCCACATGATTTCTGTAATTATCCAAGAGCTATACATTGCGCGGAAGATAAGGTAATTTGAAATGTAAATGAGCAGAACAATAATGTTATAAAAAGGACTGATAGATGATATACTAATTTCATATCTGCCTATTGCACTTGGATAATCTCAAATGTACTGAACTTCGATGCTTGGTTAAGAAACATTCTACATTTTATAAAAATTCCTTGTCCAAACTGAGAAAACTTAACACTCTGGAGTGTAGCCTTAAAATATTTTCCTCCAGCCATGAAGAGTTTTTGCTTCAGCAACAGAAAAGTAAGATAGGATAATGTTCTAGGGAGAGTATAACGACAAATGACCTCAGCCAGTAACATTAGTCTACGCTGACATTCCAGTATATGTCACTAAACCTACGTCAGCTCCAAAAATAGTAAGGGATAAAATAAGCCAATGTGTCAGCAAAGCAAGAGCAATCACTACGTCAGCAAATATTCAAAACTATGCCTAAGACCACATGAGATATCTAAAGCCACTTGTCCTTGATCATCAGATGCACTTGGAATGTGACAAGATCACACCCACACACACCCACACACACCCTTGTGGAATACAGAGAAAGAATGCAGACAAATTTGAGCGGCACAATCCTATAGTCAAGATCCTCTAGCTGGGGACACTTGGAAGTGATGGATAGTACCATCCCTAGGGTATGGTGAACTGAAGTAAATACCCTGGGCTGCATGCTTTGGGGATCCCAGCGTAGGGCTGGCTCAAGGCATTACACTGCCAGAGGTGGACGCTGCTGTCCTTACTACTCCTTGTTATCCTCTCCTTAACCCTCCAGTTTAAAACTGTTTTGCCACTACAGCAGCACATTTCCCCCCTCTCTCTCCCTCTGAGGAAGGAGTGAGGCATTTGGGGCAAGGTGGGCCAGGTGGTCCAGAGAGTGCCTGTGCTGCTGTGGCAACGGATAGAAAATGTTTTAATTTGAAGTTTGTTTAAACATTCAACCATTTTGAATAAAGATTCTTAAGCCAGCAGTGATGCAGGTGCTCTCTTACGCCACCTTGCCCAGAATGCTTCACTCTGGGGAAGGACCACCTTCCTCAATGCAAGGGGGCTGGCGCAGCACCAAAACAATTTTAAATAAGGAGTGGGGAGATGAGGAGAAAGGGGAGCGGGGATGGTGGCAGAAGCAACAGGCACTTGGGAGAGCCCCACAGCTAGGTGGACAGCAAGTGTGACTTTCTCAGGCACAACACAACCCTAGAGATGGTCGTAGGGACAGAAGCCCTGATATCATACTGTACAACATTTCAGGTCAAAAAATCCCATCTTCCATGATGTGCTCCTGGGCAAGTCATGTGACCTGTGCTGCAATCTGCAACCCCCAAAAAAGTGCTCCCCCCCCCAACACATGAGCACATGAGATGATCACTGCAATCTTGTACCAAAAAACAGGATGTTCCCTTTTTTTCTGGGCACTAAGCAGGTACGTGATATGCCTGAGCAATATGAGCTACAGTAGCAGAACTACCATGACACACTATTGCCAGCAAAGAACACCCAACAGAGATGAGCAATAGAATAAGGGAACATACACCATTATGTATATGTGCCATGTTTTCCTACCTTTTGTCACATACACACACAGGAAACACACTCATCTGCACATTTAGGCAAGCTTTCTGTTGGCAAAGGCGAGGCACTCCACTCCAAGCATTGGCATGGCTGGTGAAACACTTGTTAGCACTTTCTGGATCCACCCTATCCTGTTCAATACAGGTGCTGGCATTGCCATGTGTGTTGTGGCTTTCTTACAGAGGTGTGTGCTGGGGGGGCATGCCTCACTTTATTTTGAGTTCACTAGTTCCACGTGTAGGTGGTTATGTGGACATTTTTGCTGGCCTAGTTCCTGATTGGTAGCCACTGCCAAAGTTTCCAGGGAAACTTGCATTTCCACTCGGGTGTTTTTCATCTTATCTCGCAGACTCAGCAAATGAAGAAGAAGAAGAAGAAGAAGAAGAAGAAGAAGAAGAAGAAGAAGAATATAATAGAGTGCTCTTCCTGTCAGCATCACTGGGGTATATCTCCAGTCCCAGCATAATACAGGTGTAAGATTGCTCTGCCTAGCGACAGTCCTAGAGTAGGGTTGCCATTTCCCGGACATATCCAGAATGCTGCAGCTGCAAGTGGTGTCCAGGCCAGTGTGGTGTAGTGGTTAAGAGCGGTAGTCTCGTAATCTGGTGAACCGGGTTTGCTTTCCTGCTCCTCCACATGCAGCTGCTGGGTGACCTTGGGCTAGTCACACTTCTTTGTGAGGTGAGTGAAGCTGAGAGACTTCAGAGAGTTTGTTGTCATCTTGCTTTTCAGGCATTTTGTCCACAGACAGCTTTCCAGGTCATGTGGCCAGCATGACTAAACCACTTATGCCTCAACGGGACAAGTGCCAGAGGTCATGGAAATGCCATTTATTTTCCCATCACAGCGGTACCTATTTATCTACTTACACTGGTGTGCTTTCGAACTGCTAGGTTGGCAGAAGCTGGAACAGAGCAACAGGAGCTCACCACTGTTGTGTGGATTCAAACCGCTGACCTTCTGATTGGCAAGCCCAAGAGGCTCAGTGTATAGGACACATGTCTAGGACTGCATTGGCATACATTTTTGTGGACTAAGGCCACTCCATCGGATGCATAAGCCAAGCTCAAATATATAAATTGTAATCACTGAGACTATCCCAACTGCCATTGCTGGAAAAGCAATTAAGATCAAAGCAATTAAGATTGTGTTAACAGCTCTGGTTGGGGAGAAAACTTTGGTCTCAACCAAGTCCTAAAGGAATAGAGTCAAACTTGCCCATAAATTCTGAGTCAGCAACTTCATGCTGGAATTTCACCTTGAAGGTCTTTTATTGAAAAATCGTGCCTTTTGGATAATCAGCAGAATGCCGTGAGATATTTCAGTCTATTTTTAGTATACTATATTTAGTTTGGAGACAATTTTTAAAAATCAACTGTAGACACGTACTGTTATTATTGTGCATGGGAATGTAAATTAAAAAGAACATTATATCTGGTTGCGTTTTTTAAAGTTTGTGTTAACCATAAATATTGTAATGTTTGTGCAAATGTCACAGAGAAGAGCACATGTTAGAAGCATAGGATTTAAAATAAAAGTTTAATAAACCGAGGGAGGGAGAGATGCACTTTGGATTGTTTCCCTCTCATTCCCTTGTGTGTCTTAAAAATGGGTTCCAAATGGTGACCTAGCAATTCAGGCTATTTTTCAGAGGCTTACCTTGAAGACAGAGTACACCATTCAAAACAAGAAGTAGCAAAGAAAGGATGTATTTGGTACAGAAGCCAAGTGATATATAGTCCAACAAAAGCAGCATTTCCCCCACAAAGAGGAAACACCTTCTATGGGTGTTAACTAATTTACCAGCCCCTTTTCCTGTGTAGGGTAGCCAGGTGAAAAAGAGGACAAGTCTTCTACACCTTGAACAGTTAAATAGAAAAGGAGGTTTACACACCTGAAAATAGAACTCTGTTCACTTTGTCACCTGGCTACACCACTCATGTGCCCTTAACTCAGGCACAGGCAAACTCTGCCCTCCAGATGTTTTGGGACAACAACTCCCATCATCCCTAGCTAACAAGACCAGTGATCAGGGATGATGGGAGCTGTAGTCCCCAAACATCTGGAGGGCCGAGTTTGCCTATGCCTGCCTTAACTTGATGTCCTAATGGAAGACAATCTTACTCGGCTACGAGTGATCACCAAAGAAGGTCTAGACAGCTGCCATTAACTTCCATTTCACTGAAATCTTTACCAGATGGATTCTGCCAATTATGCTATTGTTAAAAAGCACAACACCTGATGTGCATGCATGTTTGTGTTCATAGAAGGGCTTAATCCAACTCCTTACATTCACCCACTCCTCTCCTGTACAGAAAGACCCCTCTAGAGCACAGAAAGACCCCATTTCCCTTTTTTTTTCAATCTTGTGTGTGTCTGTTTACTCAGAGGTAAGTCTCATGGAGCTCAATGGAACTTACTTGCAAGCAGGTCTGCAGAGGATTGCAGCTTCAAAAGTGTTTGCCTGTTTTGTATCCTTACAGGTTGTTTAAATTGGGCTCCCAGACAGCCAGCATATGAGTGCTGCACAGATACTTCATGAAGCCATATTGCCGTCACAGAGGGTCCCAGCCGTAATGAAAACCAACTGTGCATGAGGAAGGGAGAAACTAATCTGATCTGACTTACATCTGCAGCTGGTTCTCCAAGCAATGCAGCTGCACCGGTTAGCTTGCAGGTGGCATCCTGCATAAACCCCACTGAAACCCATTGAGGATGAATGGCAGTGACACTTTTTATAAGCGTTTCTAGTGTACTCATGGAACTTTTAAAGTTACTGTTTTGTGTTATTGGTAGTCTATGTCCACAATTTTTCTGGGTTTTTTTTTAAAACTACTTACTCACATTTACAATCCTAACTTGTGTTCTATATTATTGCTATAATATAGAGGTGTAAAAGCCAATGTGGGATATTACAAATGGCTAGGGTATGCTGTTTTAAGAATTAGGATCACTCTGTTTTTCAACGCCTTAATTTAGTGAGGTTGTTTCTGAATTTCCATTGACCTCTCTTCTTCTGGATATCCATAAACAAATGTATTTTCTTTTTCTAAAATAAAATCTATATGAGTGCTTTTCTCTCTCTAGACTAAATATTTCCCCCTATGTTTTCTGCCAGAAAAGAATGATTTTTTTAAAATGCTTAGTAAACATAGCATTTAAACAATGATATTAAATGCCCAAGCTTGCCTTTCATTGTATCAAGATAAATGAGCCTGGTTCATTATCTTTACTTGGTTTCTTTTTGTATCAAATACTTCTTATGGAAGATCTTCCAAAAAGATAATGAGAGAAATATTGTGGCAAATATTGTCTCTAGTAACATATGTGAAGAAGCTGTCAGGAGATCCAGAGGTCTACAGAAGTTGCACCCTGTAGAAACTCTGAATGAGGGAGAACCTCAAAACAACCCATTGAAGACAGAGTGCTCAGCACCCCTGGAATGCTGACTACCTGTTTGGAAGTGGGAATGGAAAACTGGATGGAAGGAGGAATGGAATGGACTATCATACAGGAGGCCATGGATAACTGACTGAAAGAGTAAACAGAAGCACTTTACATTGTGACTTTTTGCTGCAGACAGAACAATTATTTCTGTCCTATCACGAAAGTCTCACTGTGACTAATGAAGGCAACACACATCTGAATCTTCCCAACTGACTAGAAGGAGACTTGATGCTACCCAGAAGCTGGTGCTTAGGGTGGTTCTGGAGTTTCAAGGGTAGCTTCAACTACCAAAAACAGGTTTGGCAGAGACAAAACCAATCAAATGTAGAGTGGGCAATGATGGTGTTCCAAAACTTGGGTCTCCAGTTGTTGTTGAACTACAACTCCCATCATCCCTAACTAGCAGGGATGGTGGGAAATGTAGTCCAAAAGTAGCTGGAGATCCAAGTTTGGGAAATCCTACTCTACAACATCAGCAACATGGTTCTGGAAAGAAGTTTGGCAAATTTATGGAGTAGCAGGGATGTCTTGAGAGGGAGACAAAAGTCAGGCACTTCCCAGGTCACAACTGTAGTTGCAAGGGAAAGGCTTATGACTCAATTTGCAAATGCTGACAGTTTGAATGCTGTGCAAGGGTTTATTTTCATAATGTTGTGGCAGGCCTGGAGGAAAGGTAGGAGGAAAGACAGAAGGGCAATGGAAGTGACAAATGCTGTTTGAATTATAGTGGCTTCCAAATGCTATGGAGCAACACAGCTAAGATCATGGTTGCCTTGTCTTTCAGAATATGGTGAAGGAAGACAGATGCTGCAATAAAGTTGTGTAAAATATAAAACCACTATGCCAATTCAGCAAGCAAAAAACATTAATTGTGAACTGGACATGAAAGGGAGGCTTGTTTCTTTATGCTATTGGCAAAGTCCTAGAGAAACACTGCCTTCTAATCTGTCCTGAATAGAGATAATGCTAGTTTTAATGGAGTTATATTTTCCATACACTTCACACTGTAAGCACACATATTTCACAATGGTTTGTTTGGGGAGCTGTGTTCTCTTTCATTTGTCTGTTTTGCCTTGCCACTATTCCTAGCAGGGTTGGAAACGTATTGCAACCAAGCCACATGAACCAATTTTTCTTTTCTTTTCTATTGAATGCATATTGACGCTCCTCTGCCTCAAAACACTCAGTCACCCTGAATTCTCTTCAGTTTGTTGGTATCCTCCTCTATCAACCATCCACATATTGGGACAAAATGAATTTGGAAAACGATTCTCAAGCAAATAATTCTAACTTGATATCAGCTTGAAAACATTCAGTAGTTTGCTCCTACTGAGAACATTCTTTCAGGTTGTTCCCAAAAACTGTTATGAAGATGTTTTTGAAAGATAAACATGGTGCAAATGATGGTGGTGCTGTGGTCTAAACCACAGAGCCTAGGACTTGCCAATCAGAAGGTCGGTGGTTCAAATCCCTGTGACGGGGTGAGTCCTGTTGCTCAGTCTCTGCTCCTGCCAACCTAGCAGTCTGAAAGCACATCAAAGTGCAAGTAGATAAATAGGTACCACTTGGGTGGGAAGGTTAACGGCGTTTCCGTGCGCTGCTCTGGTTCGCCAGAAGCGGCTTAGTCATGCTGGCCACGACTTCCGGCGGCTGACGCCATTGCGGGTGGTCGTGGGCTGCTTCGGCTGCGAAGCACCCAGTCCATCCCGGGGGTTAGGAGCCCTGCTACCGCAAAGCGGGGCTCCGGTTGGGGTGCGGGAAGAGCGTCCCGCACCCTGGGCTCCCCGGCTGTGCCTGTTGTGGCTCCGAACCCTTCCCCTGCTCCCCCTGTAAAGGGGGAGTGCGGGTGAAGGGACGACGGAGCCGGGCTATAGGGGACATGCCCCAACCGGGATGTAAATGCGGCGACAAAGCCTGTGATGAAGCGTCTAAGTTCTACCTGTCCTTAATGAGCTGTTAAGAACCCAGAGGCGGTGAGTAATTGATTGACTCTTTGTATTCCTGGAACGATCTGGGGAAAGAAGAAAGGCAGCCCGCCTCCTCCCTTCGGGAGATGAAAGGAATTAACTCTTTAAGTGACTGCTGCTACAACAAGCGATTGAAAGTATTTGGAATTTGAAAACTGAGACTGTTGAGATTTCCCTTCGGGGGTTAACTGGGGGAAAAATATCTCCATTTGAAGTTTTGGTCTTTATACTCCGGCATCGGAGAAATGGCGACGACTTGGACTCTCGTGGGAAAAAACTGAAACAAGAAAGGAAGAGACAGGAACTGAAACTTGATACTCACCCTCCCTCCTAAAATGCTGGACTTTGCGCTTGCACTGGTATCGAGCTCTGGTTTGGAGGAGGAGGAAATGCTTACTGTCTTGCAACTGGAACTGCTTAATCGAAAACTACAAATGTTGAGTGGAATTATAAATGAAAAGAACTTACTTTCCACAGAAGAGGCTTTTCAAAAGGTCTACACAATGGAAACAAACTTTGGCAAAGAGCTGGGAGAGGCGCTTGAAGGATGTTTGAGATGGCTGGGCAACTCCGAAAGGAAGGGGGGGCCGGTTTCTGGGGTGGCAGCCCTGGAACGGAAAAAATTTACAATATCCAGACTCCGAGGTGGCAGCTCGGGGGCAAGGGACAAGGAATTAAGATTTCTACAAGAAGAAGAAGAAGAAGAAAAGAAACGGAGAAACCCAGAATGGAGGGGAGGAACACCCTGAGGCTCGATGCGGGGTTTGTTGTGGATGCAGCCTGGACCTGTGGACACTTAGAGGAAGACAATTGGAGATTTGGTTCTGGTGAAAGACAGAAAAAGACAATGGACAGAGGGGAGTGGGTTGAAATATTAAATGTATAATTCAAATGGTCTGCCATGGTATCCGAAATCGGAGTGTGAAGTCTGTTAATTACAAGTTATTTTAAATAAGTAAGGAGATATTGAATCTTAAGTTAAAAGCAGCATGATAAAGGATAGAAGAAATAAGTTTAGCTATAAGAATACTTGGTTAAGATTTAGGTTATAATGCAAAGATTAAGACAATTGTGTTTTTTTCTTTTAAGTAAAGTTAAATTTTTTACAGAGAAAAGTTGTTAAGGAAATAGTATATTGATTTAAAACCGAAGGTGTATAGGCGGGGGAAGTCAAAAGTCAAGATTCAGAACTAGAAATTTTTTTTTTGCAAGGTATATAGATAAGAAGAAGAATCCTGACATTATGTGTATTTGTATTTGTTTTGTATTTGTAGGTGTGGGGTTGGGTTTGTGTTATATTATGAAAATGCTAATAAATTCTGTTTAAAAAAAAAAAATAGTCATGCTGGCCACATGACTCAGAAGCTGTATGCCAGCTCCCTCAGCCAGTAAAGTGGGATGAGCACCACAACCCCAGAGTCGTTCACGACTGGACCTAATGGTCAGGGGTCCCTTTACCTTTACCTAACGTTATTGTTTTAAATCAGCATTTCTCCATCCAGCTGCTATTCATACGATTTGGACTACAACTCTCATCACTCCAGACCTTGACCATGCTGGCTGGGACTGGTGGGAGTTCTAGTCAAAAACATCTGAAGGGCACCAGGTTGGGAATGGCTGCTATAAATCAAACTACTCAGCTGTGAAAATCAGGGTTGTTGTTTTTAAGCTTTCTAAGTCAGATTTAAAAAATGAAATGTGAAAGTGACTTGAATTTTTAAAAATAAAAACTGCACAACAGTTAATCAGTTGAAATTAGACATTAAAAATTAAACTTCAGTTCTAATTAGTCATTAAAAATATATTTGATTTGAGGAACAATTCTCTCTGTTTCTTACTAGCTGTTACTCATTTTTCTTATTTTCTTTGTTCATAGAAAACAGTGTGTTACAGTATTGTTGATTCCTCTTGATGTTTAGCATTTAAAGATTTCTAAGCGGTTTAAAGATCAAAAGCCCCCAATGTTCATGCATTATTTTCCTCTTTAAATAGCTACTGGACCTAATCCCCAAAGTGCTTTTTGTATTCGAGGGTTCTTCAAAGAGAGGGTGGGAGACTGGTGAATTAGTACCTTCCTTATCCTTAGTTACATTTCCCTTTACTTATTGGTCTTTCCCCAAAAAGTTGAGTTTCTGTTTTCCAAAATGAAGGGTGGTAGTCAACAGGTTTTACTCAGAGGCACCAACAAGAGAGGCCGTATTTGCCTTGAAGTATCTCCAAAGCTTGCTACACTACAAAGTGAATGGGACTGGCCCTTTCTTGTTAATGTTTCAAGTTCTTTGTGCGTGCCAACATGGTGAGAACAAGTCTACCATTCCCCTCTTAGTTCTCTTTAACGCACTGAGAACTTGGGAGGTGGTTCTCTTCACTTTATGCTGGACACCTAGAGGGCAGCCGAATGCCAGGAAGAGATTTACAGCCACTGGGGACACCTGAAACTGCACTTGGTGGATCCCTATATGCTTACAGTCCAAATTCCTATACTCTGGGATTGTGAAGCAAACTGCTTTTTAAAACCCTCAGCTAGAAAAAAGGCATTAGTTAATGCAGCTATGCATAGATGAGGTTTCTCAGGAAATCACAGTCCAAATCCTCACCTTATATGTGTATAAATGTATAAATGATTTAAATAAGAAACCCTAAACCTCCACTCAGGGACGTGGGTGGCGCCGTGGGTTAAACTACAGAGCCTAGGGCTTGCTGATCAGAAGGTTGGTGGTTCAAATCCCCACGATGGTGTGAGCTCCCATTGCTTGGTCCCTGCTCCTGCCAACCTAGCAGTTTGAAAGCACGAAGTGCAAGTTGATAAATAGGTACCACTCCAGTGGGAAGGTAAACAGCATTTCCATGCGCCAGAAGCAGCTTAGTCATGCTGGCCACATGACCCGGAAGCTGTACACCAGCTCCCTCGGCCAGTAAAGCGAGATGAGCGCCACAACCCCAGAGTTGTCCGCAACGGGACCAATGGTCAGGGGTCCCTTTGCCTTTAAACCTGCACTCAAAATGGAAAGAACTCCAATTATAACAAGAGGAGAAAAAACCATCTATACTCTAAACAGGTTATATGTTATATGTTACATGTCAAGAGATGGGATGGGCACTATATGGGCACATTGAAATAATATAATTTTATTATACCCTGCCCTTCCCAGCCAAAAACCGGGCTCAGGGCGGCTAACACTAATTAAATCACAGCAAAAAGATAAAGACAATCAATTTAAAATACAGATTAAAATACAAATTTAAAAATTCAAAATTAAAACTGCATAGTGTATGGCATGGTCCTTGGATATAGGATGCTTAGTTCAAGTGCTACACACATGAACATGTGGAAGCATTTCTATAAAGTCCCATGTGATGGCTGAAAACATAAGGATATGCAATGAATGACAAGTCCCTGCTACTCCATATAGGTAAATGTCCATTTATAAAAGACATAGTGAAAAAGGAACTGAGAAAAAGATTCTGAAGGACAACAAACTGATAAATAATAATACAATATATGGACGCACACGCTTTGCAATTTTAGAGATTCTCTGAACATCAGAACAAGATTCCAGAACAAGCAAAAAGTCCTAGGAAAATGTTAATGTCAACTTATTTTTACTTTAGTAAAAAAAAGTGTTCAAAACTAATACAAGTTGACATGTTTTTAGTGAAAACTTAGCCTTAACAATCCATTATAAAAGCATGGAAACTAAACTAACAAAAAAAAAAGTTAGATCACGATTTTATCTGACTCAACATTGCAATCTGCACCCAAATTAAAATTTTGAAAAAACTTAATTTACTGGATCATTCATGTGCATTGTGAATGGCACTTTTATTATTTGCTGGTTTGTTTGTTTGTTTGTTTGAATCTTGCACACTGCCTCGGGCAACTTCATTTGAGAAGCTGATTAAAATAGTGTAAATAAATTATAAAGAACAAACCTGTGTACATGTAACCACCTAACTACATTTGTACATATAGCCTCCCCCAATAATTTTTGCTTCTGACTTACCTATCTTGTCTCTCAACCCAGTCAAAATTTAGATTGCAAACTCACTGGAACAGAGAGACCCCCCCACCCAACTCTATTGTCTTTTTTGTGCTTGTGATCACTGTCAAGTACCAGATATGTTGACAGTGTGATCTATATGATGGGTGGCTGAAAAGTTCTCAGCTTGCCTTTTAGCCAAAACCTAGGGAGGAAACCTGTGGCATTTCAGATGTTTGACTCCATCTCCCACCAGCTCCACTCAACATAGCCAATGGTTGGGGATGATGAAAGTTGAAGTCCAAAACATCTGGAGGGCACCAGAACTCCCATCACTGCTGTAAATAATATACTTTTTCATGCATCATCATCATAATAATATTTCACCTGGAAATCTGATTTCTTGGGGATTAGCTGCATTCCAAACTGATATGGAGACAAAGTAAATACTAAATCCTTACTTGATGTCTTGTTCAAGCAAAACTCCCACTGGGAATAAGGATGGAATGATAATGTGAGATTTGGCCTAGAGCAGCAACTTTTTCAAGTAGTTGATTTTAATCAGCTCAGGACTGTTTATACAACAAAAATATGACACTCATGGAACGTGTATAACCTGAGATAGTTCATAATGGGAATGTCTAAAAAACTCAGAGTCCTTCAGCAGTGGTTCTCACACAATATTGTGTGTGTGTGTGTGTGAGAGAGAGAGAGAGAGAGAGAGGGCACAATACACCTTGATATGTCTTTCCTTGTATTTTCATAGATTTGTTCTTCTACTTTCCCTCTTTCTTGTAAGATAATGGAGAGAAAACTATAGGAAAACCTATGATGAACACAAGATGAACCTGCTGGATCAGGCCCCATGGCCCATCTACTCCAGCATCCTATTCTCACAGTGGGCAACGTATACCCATGGGAACCCTCAAGGAGGACCCGAGCACAAGAGCCCCCTCCCCCTCCAGCAGTATAAAGCAGCTAGTATTCAGAAAAAATTACTGCCTCCAACTGCGAAGGCAGAACATAGCCATATCATAACTCATAGCCATTGAAAGCCTTGTCCTCCATGAAAAGTTTCTTCTAAAGGTTACCCTAATACTAGAACAATTCAGCAGTGAAATAAGCTACCTAATGGAGCTATGAGATCTCCCTCCGTGGAGAGATATTCAAATTCCAGCTTTCAAGAAATGTTTGGTCAGGCATCTGTTGAGGATGCTTAGGCACATGATGTTCTATCTCTAGGGCTGAACTCCAAATCACTAATCTACTACATATAGCAGCTGTAGCATTGGGATTAATATCCATGTCCAGAGTTTATTAGAGAGCAAAAAGGACTCCTAAAAGCATATTAACCACATGTTGTAAATAAATATTCTAAAATGCAAAGTCCTAGCAATACCTCTATTAAAAAAAAATTTACAAACCACTCATCAACACTAGGCATCTAAGCTCCAGCTAAATAGGTAAAGGCATATTCCAGTCAGTTCTTAAATCCTATCTACTAGCCCAGGCATAGGCAACCTTCGGCTCTCCAGATGTTTTGGCCTACAACTCCCATGATCCCTAGCTAATAGGACCAGTGGTCAGGGATGATGGGAATTATAGTCCGAAACATCTGGAGAGCCGAAGGTTGCTGACCCCTGTACTAGCCTGTAGCCTGGCCCTGCTCTGCTTTGCCTATCATGCTAAATATGTAAATAAGCATATTTTTAGCAATTAAGATGAAGATAAACTTGCAACAGCTGAGTTGTTTGACAAAACTAAGGGCTCATCCCTACTCCCTTTTGTCCTGCAATTTCTTTCCTCGTCCCATGATCTAAAGGCACAGTTCCAAGAGGTTTTTCTTGTGTCCCATCTGTTTTCTTGGGAAAACCTGTGGTTTACTGCTGAATGAGAACAAGCATCAATCCACAGAAAACCTGATTGAAATTTGTTGTGATTTATCAATAAGCCATGGGTTTTCCTGAGAAAGCGGCAGGGCAAAAGAAAAACCTATTGGACCTGAGCCTAGAAACCATGGGACAAATGGAAGTGTGAATGAGCTCTAATAGAGGTGGAATCATAGAACTGTCGAGTTGGAAGAGAACCAAAGGTCCAACTCTCTTGAATGCAGGATTCACAGATATAAAAACTCAAATGGAGGAGAGTCCACCACCTTCCAAAGTAGTCCATTCCACGTTGAACAGCTCTTACTGTCAGAAAGTTCTTCCTTATGTTTAGTCAGAACTTCCTTTTTGTAATTTGAATCTATTGGTTCAGTTCCTGCCCTCTGGAACAGCTCCTAAGCTCTCCTGGTGCTTGCTTTGGACTTGGGGGAAGCAACAGCAGAGACACCGGGTAGCAGAGGTACTTTCAACTACAGCAGGAAGACAAACATAGGAATGAATTCATTGCTCACACCTCTCCCTGACTCAGAAGCCCAAGGAGGCAACCATACCACCACTGTGCCAGGTCGCGTTCTCTTCCTCCTGCCTTTTTTTGTACTTTAAAGAGTCCACTGAAAGGAAGGCACACGCAGGTTTCACACACACCACTTCAGTTACTTTTGAGGCATCTCCCTCATGGTTGGTGTGGATGTGTGAAACACAGAAATGCAGTTTTTAGTGTGCTTGCATAACCGATGGCTATGCACGGAGATGGATTTACATTTGAAATTTCACTCCATCTTTCCTTTCCTGTTACAGTAGGCACAGGGAACCTTTGGCTCTTCAGACGTTGCTGAACTACAACTCCCATTAGCTCCAACAAGCATGGCCAATTGTCAGGGATCATGGGAGTTGTAGTTTAGCAACACCTGGATGGACAAAGCTCCCCCACACCAGCGTTAGGACTACCTTAAAGAGAAATGTTCTGTCATTTTCTTTTTTTAGTCCTGCACACACCATTCTCCACACACACACACACCCCCCATAGTTGTATACACCCGGGACTGAGATTTTTTACATTTTAACACTAATGGCATAAAAGTGTAGGAGGAAAGCCTTCTCATTCCTTCCACAACTCCTTCCCTCCCCCACCTACAGTGAAGATGACAAGGTTGTTGGGAAATCTTATCAGTTTCAAGGCTGCCAATAAGCTTCACTTCACCATCCTCCCCCTGCCTCCAGTGTCACTGAACAACCTTGGGGAAAACCTTGTCACTCATGCTAGGGAATTTTTACCCATCCGTTTCCCTGCCACCACAGCTGAAGAAAAGGAGGGGGGTGTTCCACTCCTCAAAAGGGGCCATGTATAAGGACAAGCACTCCTGAGCACAGCAACACTTAATTTTTATAGGAACTAACAAGGTATTAATTTCACTAGAAGGCAGAGGGAGAGATTGCAAAGGAATTGGCAGTGGGATAGACTAGAAGGGTACCTATGGAACTGCATCTGTTTAGCCACAGGGTAATATGGACAGGCAGGTAGTGGAGAATTGTCCTGCACTGGTCCTGAAAATGTCCCCCTTTAAAAGCAGTTTCCAAGCTACAACACTTCCCTGGCACAGAGGCAGAGCACACGTTTGGTAAGTCATAAAATGGTTCACTCACAAAACTCTTCAAATGTTGGATTCATGTGCTTTTGCATACAGCAATCAGAAAAGATGCCCAGGCAGTAAAATGTTGCTTAGTTACAAATGGTTAAGGTTTCTAAACTATTGGTAGTGAAAAACACTAGCTTCAGACTCTGTTCAGGTCTGAAACAAAAGAGGCTGGTTAAAGCCTTGCTCAGAGCTTCTTATATACTGAAGTTCACATGGGGAGAAAGAGGCAGGCAGAGGCTTGGTGACCCATTTCTTCTCAAGGTGGGAAGTGATGACATAGGCTAAGCCTGGCAGGACAACTTACTCCAAGGTTTAACCCCTTCATGCACTAATTAGATTCAAACATGCTAGAGCTATATGAGGCTGGAACTCCACGCAGACAACTTTGTTTTCATAAAATGCCAGTCCATAAAATCCCACCTACACCCATTTAATCTAGGAGGAAATCCAATAAGGAAAAAAGGGGGGATCTTTTGCCAATGGCCATTTTTGATATCTCATGACCTGCTTGCAACATTAGTCCCTGTCTAGAAGTACCTGAGGTGTTTTTGACATTTTAGGCAGGGGACGACGACATTAATTTGTCAATTGGCGGTAATGAGCATTGACTGAAGTGAGGGTGGAAGGTGCACAAAGAATAATCAAAATGCAAGGCGGAGTCGGGTCATAGTTGCATTTACAGCCCGGTATGTATTGCCAGTCCCAGTTCTTCTGTCAACTGCCTTAAGGCTCATCCACACTTCCGATTTGCCCCGCACTTTCTAGGTAAAGCTCTGCACTTTCAAGCTCCCTGTCAGAGTGCTTTTTTTCATTTGCCCCAGCGCTTCATCCACTCTTCAGCTCTTTAACACTGGATCAGAATAAACTGCAACTCAGGTTTCCTGCAGATTGCCATTTACTCCCATTGGTTTTCATGGGGAAAGCACCAGGGCAAAAACAGAAAAGGTGTGAACCTATGCCTTGTATGTAACATGGCACAAAAGGAAGTCTGGTTGAGCCTACATCTGCCTTCCTTCAGACAAGTGCACTTAGGGGCTCCTCCAACGCATCTGCTGCTCACCCCCTGTGATGAAAGGAGTTGCTCTAGCAGTTGATGACAGGCACCTTGCAAGTCAGATAAACTTTACAGGATATCAGTCCCAAGCCAGCTGAGAATAGAGCTCAGTAGACGAGCATCATTTTAAAGACGTCCAGTGCTGCTGCACCAACCGCTTTCAGCTATAAACAAAGTCTCTGCATTGTTTATTTACTGAATATATGGCTAGGATCCATCAGTGAGTAATAACGGGGTCGATCAATTGTAGCATGGGTCACCAGAGATCCAGCGGAGGAATAATGCCACACAGAGGCTGGATGAAATTGAGTTCAGACAAGACAGGGTTAACGGTGGTTCCTAAGCAAAAATAGATGTCCGTGGATAGTTCCTCTTAGAAGAAAAAAAACGGGGGGGGGAGGGAATAACTCTCTACAGAGTACAATTGCTGACTAAGTTCAGGACATAAAAGCAGAACAGGCTTAGCACTGCTTTTCATCCATAAAGATAACTATATGAAGCATTTTTCAGCTGCTGCAGTTGCTACAGGAAACTGCAGCAGAGGACTCGGGAATGACTGGCACATCTTGTCTTGCTGCTGCCTTGCACATGTAATACAGCTCTGACATTCTCATTTTTAAAGCATGTATTAAGGTCGCAAAACATTGTCTTTATTAGGGCAAATATTCAACTACACACACCAGTTTTATCGGCTTTACTGTTCACATGGTCAGAACTGTAGACTTGATAATCAAGGGAGGGTGATGAGTTTATGACTGGGCCAGGAGGACACATGCTTACTGTGATTTCCTAGGCATCTGTGGGAGTGTGTCAGGCAGGGGTCAGGAACCTGAGGGCTGAATGTAGCCCCCTGCAAGCCCTTAGGAGTCTCCAATGGTGGGCTGAATTTGGCAAGAGCTACAGCTCCTCCCCAGCCCTGCTCTGCACCCAAAGAACATAGTCATGTGTCCTTTGACTATGTTAAACCTATCATTTGCCTAAATGGAGGAGAGAGAGAGAGAGGTAGTAGCCTGTGAATTTTGTGTTGCTGGTATGTACTGTAGTTTACTGTAGAAAGGAAAGACTTCACTCACTTTTTGCCTCTGACCTCAGGCACCACTGTCATGCAGCCCTGGAAGGGTTGCCTACAGAAAAAAATGTGGTTCTCAGACTGAAAGAGCTGCCACTGCCCTTAGGTAGGGTACGGATGGTGGTACAAAGCACAGAAGTTTTAAAGATGGGCTTCTTGCACATCAATTCCAATCACCTATTGACCCAAAGTCTGCCTGACTGAAGGCAATGTGGTGTAGTGGTGTATGTGAACAAACTAAAACCGTACGGAAGTTGCAGCTGAAGCTGTTATTAGCATTTATCATAATGCTTTTCAGCCTGTGCCAACCTCCCCTGAGGCTGAAATGAGCACATGTAAGTAAAGCTTAAAGGTTGCATTGCATAAAGATAAATATATTCTCTATGAACTCTATCGAAAGAAAAATGGAATGCTTACATGGTGCTGTTAATATTCTCATATGGAGCTTTGATATGTTTAGGCTATGACATTGTTGGACAAAGCAACCAGACCCCTTAGGGGTTGAGTCAAATCATTCTAATAATTTCATTTTATTCTGACATTTAGGATGGAATTCAACATCACACTCTTCCAGTAATTCTGTCTGTCCACGCATTGCATCTTGCCAGATGGAATGTTCTCCTCTCTCCCTGCCTGTGCACTGTTTTGTGGGTTCTCCTGAACCCCAGAGCCAATTTTGGAGGGCATAGGGAAAGGAGGGAAGAAGTCCCCATTGCACAAGTCCTTGTGCAGGGCTTTTGCTGATAGGGCTGGTTAGGTGGATCCCACCCTTAGCTGGCAACGTTGTCTTAACATCCTAATGCTAAGTTTTCTTTCCTGCAGTCCTTTGAAACTCCCCCCCTCTGGAAACTGAGCAAACATTTGGCCTGGGTATTACTCAAAGCACAACAGAACATATTTATTTGGGCTAGAGTTTGTTATTGCTAAGTTAGGCCATTAATTTCAATAGGTCTACACTGAATGAAACCTGGTTGAATACTGCTCTTTGGGTGGAATTTTTTTTACCATTGTTGTGTGTCTACCTGACATCTGAATTATACATTGTAAACAGCAACTAGCATTTGGGATGCAGTGGACCAGAAATTTAAACAAATGACTGATCAGTGTTGTTTATAGGACATTTACAGAAACTAGCTAGTGTGTCCCAACAGAGTGTAATTTTGTTTCCACATTTTGTTCTGGTTCCTGTAGTTAGTATGCATCTTAAGACATTTGATCACTGTTTGCAAGCCTGAAAAGTTGCTCTGCTCAAGAATACTGTGTACAGTCTCTTTGCAGACATTCTGAGGGCATGCAAAACGTTTGTATAAAATGGATGCTTAGAAGAGGCAGAGTGATCCTCTAACCATATAGAAGACACACACAGGGCCCCCAAACCTATTGAAACCAATGGAATTATAACCACAAATTGTAAGAACAACATGTTATAAAAGGCAATAGCTGATGCTGAAAAAGGTATCCTCGTGCTGAGGTCTTCTCCTGTCTTGTGAAATGTGAAGCATCTCTTTTCTCGTGATGCAAGGGCACAACATGATGTCTTTCCATTCTACTCATATGTTTCAACTGTCTCTATTCTAAGTTGCTCGCTTCCACTGAAGGGAACAAGGGAACCCACAGTGGGATGACAACACGCAGTTGGGTAAGTGCTGCAACATGTTGTGGAACATTGGAGAGACGCGCCACATGGTGTACCGATTTTTCAAGCACCTCTGCATCTTCTGTAACATTCAGCTTCTCCCTTGGTTGTTGTGACTTATTTAAACCCTATTAAACTCACACAGATTTAAACAGAACTTAACCTCTCCTGATCAGTAGTCAAGACTTCTGGATTCCAGGGGGAGAATTCTCTTCCCATTTACAATCCTCACTCAGCACTCATATAGTATAGTGCGAAATGAGTTACATGCCCCAATTAAACTTGCAACAGGGACGTTCATGGTACAACCCTATACTTGCCTCCATGGAAGCATGCACTACTGAACACAGTGGGACTTGCATCAAAGTAACCTGTAAAGAATTGCACTGTTGATGCTATCAGAAACCAGAGTCCTTCAGAAAGTTTGAGTGCTCTTTCTTCTTCCCTCTGATTTGTCCATATTCCTTTCCTGCTACAGTGATAATTTAATTGAATAATGCACAATTATACATAGCAGTTGAAATGATTCTCTTCAAAATAGTGTTTTTGAATTTCCGGAGCTTGCTAACATTTTTCAGTGTATAAGATCTACTGTAGACTGGAGAGAGAAGCATGAGAAGCTAACAGTTCAGCTGATAAAAACTGACTGTGGCTGACAGGCAAAAAAGGAAGAAGGATGCCTTAACCCTGCATATGAAATGTGTCATTAAGCAATTTATTAATGACAGCAGCCTCTTTGTTCTTGCAGCCATCAGTGAAGATACAGCAAAGGAAATGGAGGAGCTGCAGTTATGCATTTGCAATACACAAAGTCCGTGTTTTTCCCCACCAGGCACTGCAGGATAGCAATTGTCATTCACAGCACATAGCAGATAGTCTGCATTTCAGAAGCTAATATTTACCATTCTTAAGCTGGCACTTATGAATCAAGTGCAGTTACTTGTTTCTCTTCCTCCCCCCACCCAAAAAACCCCTTCAAAGTATATTGCTAGGGTGACCCATCCAAGGTTTCTGAATTCGTAAAAGCAAATGAGTTTGAAATTAAGAACAATAATTTTCAAAAATGCAACACGTCCCTCCTTCCGAACAGCTCGACAGAGCTTTCAGAGTGATGAAACCTTGCAATGCCTTCAGACAATACACCTTTCTGCCATCGTGTGTGTGTGTGTGTGTGTGTGCGCGCGCGCGCGCGCGCGTATCATTGGCTATTTGGACAGGATTTTAACATGCAACTCTCGGGAGTAGCTTTCTCAAATGCATGTTGCAGCCACTCTCCTGAAAACAATGTGAGTTCTGTTCAGCCGAACCACTGCTCCTGCTCCCTGCAACACTAGCAGGTCACTTGAATGCTGCAGCCACCCTCCAAGTTAAGAGTACAGGCTGTTGTTTGATGACCAGTTGAACCTATATGTCACCAAACAGTCATGAGAAGATGCTGTTCACTGTTTTGCCCTTCAGCTAGCTGTTAATATGTTATCTCTTTGTTGATAGTTTCAGCACAAACCCTTTAATGAAGTTAAAGAAACAGAGGAGCATTTGTAACCTGCTAAAACACCCAGAAGATAAAGATCTGTAACATATATTGCAAATAAATATTTTTTATTTGCATTGCCATTCACTTCTCCCTCCTTCGGTTAAAAAAACACACACAATATTCCTAGTTCCAGCACATTTACAGCAGAGTCCTTTTCATGTCTACTCAGAAGTAAGACTCATTCAGTTCAGTGGGGTTTACTCTCAGGTAAATGGGTACAGGATTCCAGCCTCAGTTACCTGTAAGCTTCTCTTTTCAAGCCACTGAAATGCTAAGAACTAAAAGGGGCAAGAAAGACTCTGACTCTCCTAATGGTCATTAAGTGTTACTGTCCCAGAACCTTTCCTTTATCTTTTGCACTCAGTTCAGTTGCAATTCATGCAAGTTTCCGTGGCTTAGGACAATACCAACAACAATGAAAATGCAGGCACGGACATTTAAAAAATAAACAAGCAGCAGTTTTCTTAGTGAGAGCCATCAAGGTTTTCTTCCAAACACAAATATCACCTCTGCTACTAACTTTGGCAAACGCAATCTCTCTTTCTCTCTCTCTCTCTCTCTCTCTCTCACTCTCTCTCTCCCCCCCCCCTTTAAAACAAACCTTCACCCCCATGACCATGGCGCTTCTGAGGATTTGCTATATACATACCTCAACCATTAAACAAGACATTTAACCATAGTGGCAGTTCTGTGACCTTTGAATGCTGCGAAATCTGTAAGCGGCGCAGCTTGTTCATGAAGACTTGTGCTGCAGGATCCAGAAACTGCATTCAGGGTGAAGCAAATAATTGAGGGAGACGCGCGGGAGGAGAGAGGAAGGTGCGCATGGACATGTGCAACGGGGTGGGGGCGGAATGTCCAAGGAGACAGGAGAGTGCCAAAGAAGCAGAAAGAGAGGAGAGACTCTCCACAGAAGACGGCGGCACTTTCCTGCCAGACGAGCGCTGGGATAGAGCGCTCAGCTGGGGGCTTTGCTGCAGTCTCTGAGTGGCTGAGTGTTCAGCAGCAGCAGCAGCAGCAGCAAGTCGAAGGCCAGTGGCGTGCCTGGCTGGGAGGTGCTGTCAACTGCCACAGGCACAGCCGAGCCGGCCAATCAGCTTGCGCCCTGCGAGCTCGCTAGAGTGAAGCCTGCTCTGTTTATGTTTCCTCGTTTCAAGAGTGACGTCAAAGGGGTTTAGTTTTTCCTCTGCATGTGCTATTAATTTTAAAGGACTACTATGGGAAGAATGTGGCAGTGATTTCGGCAGGCTACCACCCTACTCTAGAAAGAAACCAGAGCTGGAGGTGTCCCCCACCCCACCCCACCCCCGCCAACCGCTTATTCTTAAAAAAAGGGAAGGAAAAGAAAAGAATCTAGATCTCACTTAGAAATGTTTTTGCAGTCAGTTTTGCTGCCAGAGCGAGCTGATGAATGCCAGCAAAATAAAAAGGGGAAGGCTTCACCTATTGATTTGTGTCAGGACGCAAGACTGCACGTTGCAGGGGTTTGATGGAAAATAAAAAAGGAGCTTGGGGCTATGTGCGCACATTTTATTCTAGAATCAATGGAGACTGAGTATTTGGAGGTTGCTGGGTTTTTTTCTTTTTAACATAGTCCACACAGTGTCTAGATTATTTTGTTGGTGTTTTGCCCCGAAAAGTGCTTCTTGAGAAACTGGTTTCATGACAAAAGTAAAAGCTCATTGCAGATTGATGCATTACCCTGCAGTGTGTACATGGGCGTAACCAGGATTTTTGTGGGGGGGGGGCAGGACTTGGGGGGGCAGAACCAATGTGACTGGTCAGTTAGCTAAGTATTTCTATTGTTTTTCTATTGTTTTTCTATTCTACTGCTCCCCTTCCTCCCCCCTGGCTACGCTCATGAGTGTGTCCACTTGAAAACAGATGAGGGTAGTCCCAGCAGTGGGTATACCTGATCAATGACTTTGTGGGTAAGTGTATACTAAGACTGCAATCACTGCTTCCTTCTTCATTCACCTGGGACATGTGAAAGGAGGAAAAGGCATGGACAACCTCATCAAGGCAAGGGCTTTCAAATGGATCTGTTTTCTGTGTTCTGTTGTTATATATACCGGTAGCATAGATCCAAGATCTATGAGGAAGAGCTGAAGGAGGACTTGGATCTAAATTGTCACTGTATTTTCATGTTTGTTACTACTCTGGACCAGATTTCCCATGCTTGAATGTTTCTGGTATTTGTTGATAATCAGATTTATTTCTTTTAATTTCCAAGGATTTGACAAAAATAACTGTTTCTTAATTTTTACTTATCAACTTCATAACATGGAAAATAACACAATGTCCATATTCAAAGCCCCTAGGCAGCACTCCATTTTTCTGAGTAAACTTGACCCCAAACCACAGAAAAGCTGTAGGCGGTGAAGGTTAACTGTAGATGAAGGTTGCCTTCCACTTCCTAGCCACCATGGTGTGTGGGTATGTGTTGGGGGGCTAGCCACTGTATTCAGTGGCAAAGAACAAAGAAGCAGACCATATACTGACACTTTAACTTGGCGTTCACATGGGAGAATGAGGAAATGGAGGGAGAAGGGGGAGAGATTGAGTAAGAACACTCAATGGTCCATCAGAGCAGTTCCTGGGCCTGCAAACTGAAGAGAAAAGAGGAGGGTCACTCACAACCATAAGACCCTCCTCCTCCTTCAGATGTGGAAAATGCACTAAGAGCGAGGTGTCCTGGTTCTCTGTGGGTAAAGAATTCAAAGTCAGATTATGGTTTCTGCCAAAAACTTCCATGCTCAAATCAGTATGGTTCATGAGCAAAGCACAGGTTAAAGGCACAACAGGTGCAATATATTGGCTGCTTAAGCTAAGATGCTGATCCAGTCGTTGACACATACCAGGGATCCCTGTTGAGAGCCAGTGTGGTGTAGTGGTTAAGCGCGGTGGACTCGTAATCTGGTGAACCGGGTTCGCTTACCCGCTCCTCCACATGCAGCTGCTGGGTGACCTTGGGCTAGTCACACTTCTCTGAAGTCTCTCAGCCTCACTCACCTCACAGCGTGTTTCTTGTGGGGGAAGAAAGGAAAGGAGATTGTTAGCTGCTTTGAGACTCCTTGTTGTTGTTCAGTCGTGTCCGACTCTTCGTGACCCCATGGACCAGAGCACGCCAGGCACGCCTGTCTTTCACTGCCTCCCACAGTTTGGTCAGACTCATGTTAGTAGCCTCGAGAACACCGTCCAACCATCTCGTCTTCTGTCGTCCCCTTCTCCTTGTGCCCTCAATCTTTCCCAGCATCAGGGTCTTTTCCAGGGAGTCTTATCTTCTCATGAGGTGGCCAAAGTATTGGAGCCTCAGCTTCAGGATCAGTCCTTCCAATGAGCACTCGGGGCTGATTTCCTTCAGAATGGATAGGTTTGGTCTTCTTGCAGTCCATGGGACTCTCAAGAGTCTCCTCCAGCACCATAATTCAAAAGCATCAATTCTTCAGCCTTCTTTATGGTCCTTAAGGGGAGTGAAAGGCGGGATATCAAGTCCAAACTCCTCCTTTTCCTCCTCCTCTTCTTCTTCTTCTTCTTCTTGTAAAGTAATGGGGTGGGCAAGGGTTTAGTATGGCAAGTGGGACACGTCCTTGGACTGGGCAAGCAAATAGGAACTCCTTCTGGTGGGTTGGACCTGAGCTGTCCATTCATGCTAGTTCTGACAACTCCATGATCTAGGCAACAGAGGAGGAGCCAGAGCCAGACTTGGCATCTGATGCCTCCTCCAGAGGCAGAGGCTCACCAGTAGGAACTGGAGGGAAAGGATGCTCCAGCAGTGCAGGGGCTGTGGGCTGGGGTGGCATAGGCTGCTTGGGGGACAGTCTACTGGGTCCCTCCCCGGGATCAGACTACCTAGGTTCTCCCCAGGCAACTCCGATGTCTCTCATGGCCCATCTCAGCCTGCTAGATCCCTCCCTGGAATCATTGGCCTCTAGCTCCTCAGGCTTCTCCCACTGTTCATGCTGATCTGACCAGCCTCTCCAAGACATCTCCATGAGACTTGTGACACTAAACTTGTACAAAGGCCCAACTGATGGTGTCTCTGCTAATCTAATTGTATCAGAATGCAACACGATATTTCAGCAAATAACAGTTGCTTTTATAGCTTGGATGCTAGATCTTTGCAAAAATCTAGAAGGTTTAAAGCTTAAACTCAGTGCATAAGTGCAACTGGGAACTGTGTGAGTTTCTGTGATACATATTGTTTGTTTGTTTGTTTGCTTGCTTGCTTGCTTGCTTGTTTGATCAGTAGATACGATTGTGGCAATGAAGAAAAGTCCTTGGCAGTGCTAAAGGGAAGGTGGTGATTCAACAAATCCTTTGCTTATAATACAGCATTGGTTTAAAGTATTTGGAAGTCAGATTGATACAAATGTGGTACAAGCCAGGTGAATCAACACCATATTTGAGCTGTAATAAATAGTCATGCATAGACATGTCATAATTTGGAAGCAGAGAATTATCTCTGATACATCTTTTTAAAAGCAAATGTGAATGTTAAAAGAAACCTGTGAACTACTCCAGTTATGTTGGAGGGGTGAAGTGGCAAGACAAATTTCCTTAAAATCATAAAGCACAACTGGATTGCTTTAAAAATCCTTTATGAAATGTCTCACAAGTTCAGTAAAAGCTTGTTTCATTTAATCTCCCAAGGGGAACGCTAAAAGGTTAAATCTTTTATGTAAAAGTTTCCAGAACAATTTTGAGTATTTAGAATGGATGGTTATATTTCTAAGTAGATATACCAGATAAAAGCATATTGTCTACTGTAACTTATAAGAGAATAACGTGAGATTTGAGACAGAAAGAAATAAGGGTACATCTTAACATAGGGGAAATAAATGTGGCGCTAATCAACAGATATCAAACTGCTGCTGCAAAGGCATTGTTCATACTACAAATCTGAGCGTGGATCAGAACAAACATTTTGGTGGCGTTTCCCCTCAACCCTCACAGATAATTTATAGATTCGAAAATGTCTGAATGCTATGGACTCCTGTTGGTTCATCATTAATTAGTGAAGAAATAATTGCAGAACAGATCAAAGATGGTTGAGCAGGCCACTGACTTGCTTGATTCACAAATCCATTCACATGCTCAACTTTTCAAGTCAAGGAGTTACCCCCAATAGGTTTTTTGACCTCTCAGCTTGAACAGTCAAGCAGCCCAACTTCTCGCCCATTCAAGTTTCCGTTGCACTACACTACAGTCATACCTCAGGTTACGGCCGCTTTAGGCTGCGCAAAATTCAGGTTGCGCATCGCGCCAAACCCACAAATAACAGAATGGGTTACTTCCGGGTTTCGGAGCTCTCGGATGCACAGAAGCACTAGATCATGCTTTGCACATACGCAGAAGTGCTGAATTGCATCACACGCGTGTGCAGACGCAGCAGCTGCGGGTTGCAAACGCGCCTCCCGCACGGATCGTGTTTGCAACCAGAGCGTCCACTGTACATAATTTGAGGGCAAACGGTGGTTTGCACAAACCACAGTTTGCCTTATTCAGATGAAATGAAAAATCTCCCTTCATGTGCAGGGGAATGGTTGAGGGAGGACTGTACAAGCCTGAAGCTTGCCACTTCTCATTCTTGTAATAAGCAACCATGGTTTGTCATCACATCTTCAAAATCCATATTGATGGGAACCCTCTTAAACCAGTGGTGCTTCTGCTACTAAATTAGGAGTAACAAGAAACTTTTAAATGTTCTAGATTTGGACAAACTTTTGGTTTCATAATTGTTCACGTACTAGACACAGAGGTTTAGTCTCAGATATTTCTATTTCCATATTATTGAGTATAATGCATATTAAATCAAGGCTGCGCTGTTACTTTTTGCACTTCTGTTTACGTTTGTATTCCAATCTAGTTTGTACTCTGTTTATTATATGGTTAATTTGCTACCTTTTGAAAAACACAAGTAAAAAAACCTTTGTTTAAAAAAATTGTCCACATACATGAAGCAGTGGCGTGTGTGTGTGTAAGGACAGTGGCACCCTCCTAGCAGCAGTACTGCTTGCCACAATAGGGATGGGACAGGGCAAAGTGATCGCAAGGTCAAGGGAGTTCCAGGTTGATGGCAGTGGCCTTGCAGATACATGCGCCCACTGCTTGCACCCAACCTGGAGTTCCCCCAACCTTGCCCCCACGTCTCCCCATCACCTTCCCCGCAGATGCAGTACTGGTACCCAAAGTACACCACTGCCGCTCCGTTCTCTCATGCACTGCTGTTACATACATGACTGAAATATCACATAATTACTTGTTGAGTTCTGTTGGGATCCTCACTATTGCCCTCCAGTTTCAGCAGTGGAATTTTTTGGTCAACGTTCTCAAGACAAACCCCCCCCCCCCCAAAAAAGTACTGTTTTGCAAAGAGTGGGTGTGTTCATCAGTGATAGACATCTCTTTTTACCTGCCCTAAATAATGTATAATTACAGATCCTCCAAGTGTCCCTATTTTCCAGGGATGTCCCTGATTTAGAGAAGCTGCCCCTATTTCTAATCTGATCCCAGAATGTCCCGCTTTTCTTTAGGACGTCCCTATTTTCATCGGAGAAATGTTGGAGGGTATGTTAGCGTTGGGGTGGTTTGTATGCCAGGAAGGGTTGCACAGAAGGAGGGGAAGGAGGAGGCATGGACATGAGAGTGAAGGTGAAAATGGGGTTGCAGAATAGAAGAGAAAAGTGGCTTCAGAAATGGAGTTGGGAAGGTAAAAAATGGTTGCAAGGGGTGGGAAGGGGGTTAATATGGGAGGAGTGGCAGGGAGGGTTGGCGCGGGGTGTGAGCAGGGGCGCAGTCCCTATTACAATATAAAGGCATTGGATGCATTTATAGTGGGGAATTTGGGCCTCAACATCATGCTAGTGATGGTCTTAGTTTCATACCCCAACCATTAGAGTAGAAGCTGAAAGGTCACAGTTGCAAGTACTAACATGAACAGCCACTCCCAGGTAAGGCAACACCACTGAACTTCCAGCTTACTACGTTAGCTCAGTAGTTTATTATTACATGACTGTGTGATGTAATACAAATTACCACTGCCACTCCAAGGTGGTAGGAAGGAATGCAGCTCCCTGGGATCAGGATTCTAACTGGCTGGTTATTAATACATGGAAGGGTATTAACTGATAGCAGGGGATGCAACCCTGTGACTTGTGTGCACAGAATTGCAGGCAACAGCTTGCCGTATGTCATGGCTTGCCGTATGTCATGACAAATTAATGAAAGACATTAAAGTAATTGTACATGGGCCCCCACTTTCCTTCCACGAATGTAGCACAGTTCTCCCTATTTCTTTGCTGCATCCCCCAGTCCTCCACTGCATCTTGTAAATGGCCTACCACTGAGCTATGGGCCTTCTCATTCATTCATTCATTTAATTTATATACAGCTCTATACCCGCAGGTCTCAGGGCAGTTCACAGAATAAAATCACAATATAAATCCACAAAATACATAATCAAAATAAAACAACAACTGTTGTTGTCACTGTCTTTGTATGTTAAAAGGAAAATATACCTGCTTTTTCCTCCTACCACACCGAGGTTTCAAAGAGAGAAAGAGGTATGTTCCTTCTTATTGCCGTGCTGGTTGCACCTGTTGGCAATGCAGGTGCAGAAAAGGCCTGCTAGCTTTGGGAAGCCATGGTTGTCCAGCCCAGCTGGTAAAGAGAAGGCCCTTGAGGAAGCTGCTGTTCCTTTAAGAGTTGCATAGAACCAATAATTTCACAAACTGCAGTGTTCCCCATGCTTTCTGACAGAAGAAGACAGCAGATGAAATTGTACTTTCCATGCAAGGTTGCAGGAACTTATCCGGGGGGTAGGAGGGTCCAGTGCTATTTTTCTAGAAAAGAGGTGCCGGAGCTTGCCATGAACGCCTCCCTTGTTCTCTTATAATGGCAATGGTGCCCACCTGAGATGTGCCAGAACTGAGTTCCGGCTGAAAAAAAAAAGCCCTGGGAGGGATCATACCATAACAGTCGTAAAATTATTGCATCACTAATATAAAATGAGATGGAGGGCACAAGGAGAAGGGGACGACAGAGGATGAGATGGTTGGACAGTGTTCTTGAAGCTACTAACATGAGTTTGGCCAAACTGCGAGAGGCAGTGAAGGATAGGCGTGCCTGGCGTACTCTGGTCCATGGGGTCACGAAGAGTCGGACACGACTGAACGACTGAACAACAACAACAATATAAAATGAAAAACTTGCATTCACAGCTAAGAACCAATGTTAAATGTTTTGTTTAAAAACCATAACCAAAATGTAATGACTCTTCTGTACACAAGAAAGTAATAATTATCTTGTAGTGAAAACACAAAGGAAGAATAAAGTGTGAGAGAACGGGTAGGAGTGTGTGTGTGTGTGTTATGAAAGGACTAAAATGTGAATTAAAGGCATATGTTGACTGAAATCATTTGAGCAGTTCCTGATCTATAATCCTAAAGGCAGACTATTCTATCAGCAAGGCTCATAATCGGGCTAAACATGACCCAGATTAAGAGGTAAGCTCTTGGCTAGCAGGGAGAAGTTGAATTGTGCAATGTTCAGCGATTAACTCAGATTCACCATAGGGATGAGCGAGGATTTTACAGTCAATCCCTTGTGAAAGTGGTAGGTCAGCATGACTTTCCTCAGGACAGAGACAACAGAGTCATATTTGTCATGTGTACTCTGCCTGGAAACCTGCTACCATTCTTGATGCAAGGAAATGAAGTTTGACAGAAAACCACTCATCTGAGTCAAACTTCACATTCATGCTTCTCTGACATGAGCTATTTGTTCATCTTCATTTGCAAAAGTAGCATGGTACAGGAGCTAGTAACTCACCAATCATACTTGCCACGGCTTAGTATCATTTATTTCTAGCTCACATATGGTATTGCCCCTATACTGACAAGTGTAAGAATGGCTACCAATTCTGTGGAAAAAAAGCCTGGTGGTCTCTAATGCTGGTTTCCAGTCAGTTTAAGGGTCAAACAACACTTGATATTTTGGTGTTTAACCTGAAGGTTTTCTAAAAACACTAATAATAATAATAATAATAATAATAATAATAATAATAATAAATCATTTCTACCCCACCCATCTGGCTGGGTCTCCCCAGTCACTCTGGGCGGCTTCCAACAAAAGATTAAATATACATTAAACCATCAGTCATTAAAAACTTCCCTAAACAGGGCTGCCTTCAGATGTCTTCTGAATGTCATATACTTGTTTATTTCTTTGACATCTAACAGGAGGGCATTCCACAGGGCGGGTGCCACTACCGAGAAGGCCCTCTGCCTGGTTCCCTGTAACTTCACTTTTTGCAGTGAGAGAACCGCCAGAAGGCCCTTGGTGCTGGAACAAGGGCCAGCACTAGCTGGGTAGACTGATAATTATCAGGATCAGAGGAAGCCTGGAAGGGGGATTTACTGAGGAAGAAGGAGATCCTGGGGGAAAATCTCTTTTCTGAAATTTGTATTGATAGGAAATTTCCCATTGGAACCAATGAGAGAATAGCATAGACAGGCAGGATCGCGGGCCTTGTTAACTGTGCTCTAGGTTGCTACAAAACATTCCTTTTGATCTTGACTAAGTTTCAAGCAAGCATCTCTTTGTAGGGTGTTCTTTAAGTCTTTTTCCCTATTGCTATTTCCCTTTTATGTCATGCTTACAGTGTATAATGATGAAGTGTCTGTGTTGCTGTTCTTTAATGACACTAGTGATGTCATGATAGTTCGTTTTCTGTTGGTATTTTTTTACTTCCCAGTAGCCAAACCTTTTGCTCTTATTTCCTTTAGACCATGTCGGTGAGCCTGGGGGGGAGTGTCTTTTCGTCTGGGCAGCCCAGGACCTCCATACACACTGCCCAGGCTTGTGCCCCAGGGACGTCACTTTGGTGCTGTTAATGCAGAAATCTGACTTCAACCCGGGGACACACTCCATTGTCTCTTGACCAACAACAGAAAACATGTAGCAGAAAATGGACTATGAAGGAGTAATATATATTACCTGTACCCAGTTTATATATGAATATAAGCCCTGCTGCTGGTTGCAGTTAGTGTGAAATAGCATTGCATTTGTGTGCAATAGCACCACTGGCATAAGACCCCAAACTAAAGGATTTGTGAAATGCAGTGCAGGGTTACAGATGGATCTGCTGGATCCAAAGTCTGAGTGCTGCTACAGGAAGAAGTTCTAATCACCTCTGCATATGCCCTGGCCAGCAAGTCTGCAGATGCGGTGGGAAATGAGTTGCTCTCTGCCTTGATTAAGATTCGTCTCAAAGTGTGTTTGTTTTGTCATGTTAAGCTTGTGGTCTACTCAGGACCGGTGCTAGGGCTTCTTGCGCCCTAGGCGAACCACCTTCTGGCGCCCCCCGCCAAAGCCTGCTTTAGCGGGAGCCGCGGGTGGTGTAGGGGGCAAGCAGTACCTCTCCGCTACAGCGGAGAAGCTGTTGCTAGCCCGTCCCACCCCCCTGCCCAAGCCTGGCCAGTGCCCCCTCCATTTTGGCGCCCTAGGCAATTGCCCTGGGTCTACTAAGGCACCTAGATCCTATTCACATGTACTACTGGCAAGCCAGGTGCCCTTTGTGCAGCTGGTTCTTCTTGCCTAAGTGTAGAACCTTACATTTGGACCTATTGAAATCCATTTTGTTAGTTTTGGCCCAGTTCTCCCATTTATTAAGGTCATCTTGAATCCTGATTCTGCCTTCTGGGGCATCAATTACCCCTTCCAGTTTTGTGCCATCTGCAAATGCGATGAGAATTTGATGAGAGGGAATGGCCCAAGGAGAGTCCAGAGAGCTGGAGAGAGACTCCTGGGGTTCCTCACCCCTGCTTTAAGCTTCCAATGCAAAATGTTTTTATTTCACCTTCTGGCTGTCATTTCTACTGATGCTGAAACCTTTGTCCCACGACAGCCTTATAAATGACTTGAAGTAGTATACAGGCAGTCACGATGATATATGTCTAGATAACACACTGCTAGCACTGAGCCAAGGCACACCTTGCTTTTCACTGACAGATCGCTAAGGCATTTCCATAAGCACAACTGCAATACCGTTCCAGATCTACTAGGCAGATGCACAGAGACTGTTTCTGGCAGAGATGAGAGATAGTGCTGTTTCCCACTTTTTGTGCGCACTGTAAGACACACTTAGCAAGTCTGGTGCTCTTTGAAGTGCACACCACTCAGAGTGACGTTAATCACTGGTGGCAGTCGCTCATTGTAGTAATCAAGAGTGTTAGAGGTTACATAAATGAATGTCACCCCGATAAGAGAATATGAAGCAGACAGTCTCTATAGAAGAGAATGATTGGGAGAAACAAGGAAAGAGGAAGCAAGAAGGAGACAGTAAAGGGGGGGAAACAGGGGAGGAGAATGGAAGTGAGATGTAAGTTCACAATCCTTCTCTCTCACACATAACGTATCAGGAAATATATCAGCTACTCGGTTTCCTTATCTTAAAAAGGGGGAAATATATTTAATTGTAGTGAGGATGAATATACATCCTGAAGCAGTCATATAATATTGTTATAGGAGGATGTACCAGTACTTTCTATAAACAGGGGAAGAGATACTGTTTTGCAGTCCATCTTCTTTGAGTGGTAGGAAGACAGCCTTTATGAAACCAGCTTCCTTGACCAGCTTTTAATGCGTAATGTTTTATTATGTTTTTATATATATATTATATATGTTGAAAGCCATCCAGAGTGGCTGGGGCAACCCAGTCAGCTGGGCAGGGTACACATTATTATTATTATTATTATTATTATTATTATTATTATTTGCACTTCAGATTAAGGGTGGTATTCAACTAGGTTTTACTCAAAGCAGACCCACTAAGTTAGGCCCATTAATTTCAATGGGACTTTTCTGAGTAAAACTTATTTGAATGTCACCCTTAATCAAATATCACCCCCTGGCCGTTTCCAGATGATTAAGTATTTATCCTGATTTGTTTGCAGAGAGGTTAGACAATGTTGGCGATTTATTGAGCATTTCAACATTCATTTGTCTGAAGGGAGGTTAGATGACATTGCATCAAGCAAGTACTGTGCCACATTTCCCAGTGCATTTCCCCATATTGCAAAAAGTCTTTTTATTTTATTTTATTCTAGGTTGAGCAAGTATTGGGCTATACAGCAGGAAGAACTAGACAGGACAGGACAGCAGGAAGCACCACAGCAATCCAGCACCCTAGAGCTGGTTCCAGGGTTCAGCATATCTGGGATCCCAGTTCTGATCCCCAGGGCTCACTGACCCTGCACTTCCTCCTCTTTGGTGTGGCTCGGCGGCTGCCTAGTCATACAAGCAGTGACTTCCACCACATCCTCCCCATCTAAGAAGTGGTATAGATTCCCAGAGGGAGAGAGTGAATGAGCAGCACTGACAATGTCAACGAGGAAAGTGGGCTCATAAAAGGAGGGGGTTCGTTGAGAGAATACTGTCAAATGTTCACCCCTGCCTCCCCCCCCCCCCATCTAGAACCAACGTTAAAATGTACATCATTTAGAAACCGGCATGGGTTGGAAATGTTTATCTTCACAAACCTGATATATATGTTTTTGTGTTGTCTGTTATGTCTATAATGTACAATTCATACATTTGCTCCTGGCCGCTTCGTCTGAGAGACTAGGTGGCGTGCACTTGCAGCTAACAAGCATGGACGGTGATGTCTTGATATCTCATGTGTAGGTATGGGAGGGGGGATTTAATTTGGTTTCCATTTAAAGGGAAATCTACCTAATCCACACTTTCTGATGCAAGACTTGAACTGGAACACAGCCACCCTTTGAAATTCGCACTTCTTCAGATTTTGCAATGCAATTCTCCAGCTAAGTAATGTGTACAAAAATGCAGATGCTAAGGTAAAGTGTGTGTAAAATGCATACATTATTGCAAATAGCATACAAAAATGCATTATGTAAGAGAGTGTTGCTTTGCAAAATGTGTATATTTGACGAAATTGCATACAAACACATGCACATTAAGGTAAGTTCAGACTGAAATGCTGCGGAATTTTCACAAGAACTCATTGTGTGTGTGTGTGTGTGTGTGTGTGTGTATTTTAAAGGTGCAAACCGACATGGAGATATGGCAACCAGAACTTGGAAAAATGAGAAACAGAGATAAGCCAAAATGGTCAGATTCATCCATCCCACTTCATGCATAACGTATTTTAGTCCCCATTTTATGGTTAGACGAAGCATTGGAAAAATAAGCATCTAGACACTGATTGAAAGGACTTGACATATGCATGAGTGAATACCAAATGCAGTAGCCGGGGTGCCCAAACTTTTTTCAAAGAGGGCCATATTTGATGAAGTGAACATGCATGAGGGCTGACCAAAGTTGTTGACCCTTTTTTCTTTAGGATTGCAGTTGAGCTTTTTTACAATTTTACCCCAGGACTTTTTCTCCTTTTTTTAGGATTTTACCCCAGGACTTTGGACACACAAGGGGTGGGGGTGAAATCCCAAGCTTGGTTACTTTACAAAACTATTTCCAAAGGGAGCTTTGCATGCCCTATAATTTTGTTCTGCATCGTCAATGACACCCCTGCCAAAGCCTTCCCTTGTAAAGTACACTTTCGTGCTTCGCTTTGTCTGGTTTCCAATCTTGTATAAACTGTTTCCTTTATGATTTAAAGAGACAGTAATCAATGTCGTCCACAACAGGAAATATCTGATGGACTGTAACTGGTAAAAGCCACGCTACATGCCACCTTCTTCTTCTTTCTTGCTTTCTGCACATCAATGAACTTTTGTGGTAGTTTAAAGGTAAAGGGATCCCTGACCGTTAGGTCCAGTCGCGGACGACTCTGGCGTTGTGGCGCTCATCTCACGTTACTGGCCGAGAGAGCCAGCGTACAGCTTCCGGGTCATGTGGCCAGCATGACTAAGCTGCTTCAGGTGAACCAGAGTAGCGCACAGAAACGCCATTTACCTCCCTGCCAGAGCAGTACCTATTTATCTACTTGCACTTCATGCTTTCAAACTGCTAGGTTGGCAAGAGCCAAGATGATATCTTTTGACTCAATTTCTGAGCAAGAACTGAATTAGGATACTAGTTCAAATGTCAGGACATATTTAAAGAAGAGAAGAGTCTGACGGAAGGGAGTGCAGACTTAGGGCATTCAATTCAGCAATATTAGAAAGTTGCCCTGGGAAAAGGCAAAATGCAAATTCCAAGCTTGTTTTGTAAAGACAATGAGAATTGACATCATTTGTCTCTGTCAGTGATATTTTGCCTCTTCTGAGAAGAAGCCCCCAGGGGTCCCCAGAAGAAAATGAGAAAATGCCTGTTTTCAAATGGGCTACGAAACTAGTTAATCAGAACAATGAATATACCAAGTTGGCTCAAAGATGTAGAACGGAGATGACTATGCAAATGAAAACCCATGAGAATTCATGAAAAGATTTGGCCCAACTGATTTCTGCTTTGAACTCAGTGAATGCAAGCACTCAGTTCCAGAGTCTATTTGAAGTTAAGTGGGTGTGAACCTTGATCAGTGCCTGAGCGGGAAACCAGTGGCAGTCCAATGTCATAGTCCCCCAACCATCAACCCCATGTACAAGAGAGATCCCCTCTTTTCCACTGCCTGAGGGAAAAATAGCCCCCTTTTGTCTCTCTCTTTGATTGTTAGATACCACCAGCCCCAATCAACATGACCCATGATCAGGAATGACAAAGGTTGTTGTTGGCTACCCTTGCTTCAATTTATGTGGGAGTGAATGCATATTCACACACACACACACACACACACACACACACACACACACACACCTGTGTAAGTTATGTGTGTGCCAGAGGGGTAAATCTCAGCCAGTGAAACATAGTGTAAAAAAATGGACCACCCAAGACAAGAGTGTCTATGTTTTCGTACATGAAATGCTGGAAAGGGTACAATGGAAAGCTCTCTTTTACCTCCACACCCCTGCTCATCAAAAGGGGTAACTGTACATGGGGTGCATAGTCAGGGCAGGTGGGGGGACATGATAATCTGTAGCTTCTCACAAAACTGTGAAGTGAATTTTATTGCACAATCTCCATGCAATCAAAAATCCAGGGCTTAATTTTAATATAGCTCTGAATGGAAGTTATTCACAGCTAACTTTAGCTGGTTCAGAGCCAGGGAGTAGGGCACCAGCAGTATTTTCATGACTCTATCTTAGGTAAGAAGAATTTGACCTTTTTATCTCATCCTCACAAGAAGCCTATGGTGTGGGTTACTTACTTACTTAATATAAGAATCATGCTTAGTATTTGTATAGTGCTTTGAAGAGTTTTCCATGCATTATCGTAACTATCCCAACACCCCTGTAAATTCTATTATCCTCCATATTACAGACAGGTGGGGGAAGGGCTGAGGCTGAGAGAGTAGCTCTTCAGCCAACTGTTGTGCCATGCTCAGGCACAGTCGGCCTTTATTTCCAGGCAACGGAGCAGAATGAAGACTTCTCCACTCCAGTCTGCCACTCAGGCTCCACCCGAGTTTGCCCCTGATAAAGGCAATTTCAAAATTTGGAATAGCGACTTTAGTCACCAACTGGGGCAAGTCCCAACAGCCAACCGCCATGTGGAATTGTTTTGTCCTGGGGGGGGGGGGTGAGGGGCTGCTGGGCCAGGCCACAACCACCGCCCACCTCTGAACCAGGTAAGTGGCCTTTATTCTCCATATTACAGATGGGAGGCAGGAGGACTGAGCTCCTGGTAAAGGTGAGATTTGAAGAAGGGCCTTCCTGATTCATTGCTAATTCTCTTAGTCTCTATATTTCACCTGGTGTGCTGGAAGCCACCCAGAGTCTCTGGGGCAACCCAGGGTATAAGTAAGTAAGTAAGTAAGTAAGTAAGGGCTCACACTTTTTAAACATTTCAAAGTACAGTGGTACCTCAGGTTACATACGCTTCAGGTTACATACTCTGCTAACCCAGAAATAACGCTTCAGGTTAAGAACTTTGCTTCAGGATAAGAACAGAAATTGTGCTCTAGCGGCGCAGCGGCAGCGGGAGGTCCCATTAGCTAAAGTGGTGCTTCAGGTTAAGAACAGTTTCAGGTTAAGAATGGACCTCCAGAATGAATTAAGTTCTTAACCCAAGGTACCACTATAATAACTTTGATAGGAGCTTTGCCTGAAAACTATTCCCTAGTCATTTCCTTACTTTGCCCTACATTGAGAATAAAATGTGTATAACAAAACATGCATCTTTTCGACTGAGACCTCTCAGCACAGTATGATGATGTAGCAGATATACCAAATGTTTAAGCAAGTATTTCAGGGACTTTGCATGGCCATGCATGACATCCATTTGGAAACTTTCGCCAGTAAAAAAAACGAAGACAGTGAAGTCAAATCATGTTATGCATGTGAAATCAAAGCTTTAGTGATAACAGCTGTGTGCTGTTAAGAAGAATAGAAAAAACTTTTCTGAATGGAAATACTACCTCCTAGTTTTTAGCCAAATGGATTTTTTTAAAAACAAAAACAACACTCCTAATTTTTGGCAAGAGGTGATTTCTGACCTTCCCTTGGTTACTGTATTGTCCTTCCATCACAGCAGCAATTTTATATGGCTTGGATGGGTCCCCTTTCTTTCCACTCCTTTCCATTAACTGTTGGTACTGATAATTTCACTTTTTAAACCAAACCAAACCTCTCTTTTCCTGTGAGTCTAGTCAGTGAACAGAGCAATAGAGATCAACAGCCAAAAAGGAACTAAAAGAATCCCTAAGCAAGACTAAAGCCAAGCTTATGTTTGGATCAAGTGCAATTTCAGCCACTGGAACCACGTACACACATGTGTGCAAGGAAACACATAATGTTATAGAGGAGTTGCTTTCAGTTGCTGGTTAGGCAAGCCAGAATGTTAGTCTTGCCATGGATCTGCATGCTTCGTAGATACAGAGCTGTGGCAGAGCAAGTTCTTCAGTTCAAGGCTGGTGAGAACAAGCCCTTCAGCTACTTATCTGTGCCTACTTTATCCACCCCACAATTTCCTCCTGTGTATTTATCTCTTTGCCTAATGCTCTGCTATATTTCCTCCTGCATTCTGGCTGCAATCCCAAACTCACTTACTAGTGAGTAAGCCCCACTGAACACAGTGGGACTTTAAAAAAAACAACACACACACACCTAGGTTTGCACTGCATTTCTTCCTTGGGAATCCGTGGACAGATGCCCTGACAGCTTTACTGCTAATGCATTATCCTTACAAATGATTTTACTTCTGTTATTGGACCATTTTTACAGCAAGCTGTGTTTGTGTTGAAAGAGGAAGCATTAAGTCTGCTTGTCCAACAGCAGGCAAACAGGAAGTCGGCTTTTCATTTACATCCCCTGTCCTGCCTTATTTATTCTGTTTTAAACTGTCTGGGTAGAGCATGTTGCTCTCTATGGAATGGCTATAGCAGATAGTAGTAGCTTTTCGGCCAGTTTAAATCTCAGACAGTTGATGAGAATTTCCAACTTGAGCTGAGCCATTTAAAGAGCTGTGGCAAGTCCCAGAAAGTGCAATTATATTTCCAAGCGCATGGCAGTAATCTTGGAGAAAGCTCTTAATGAATCATAGGCGAGGCACGCTTCTTAGATGAAGCATATGTTTTTTGCTACTATCTTTCACAGCTCCATTTTGTGGCGTGGTGAAATCCAAAGGAAAGCCGCTTAAGGGCATGGCCAAACTATTCTGTATCCACTCCTGAAGTGCATTAACTAAAAGAGGGTCTTAAAACATAAAAAGACAAAAATGACCCTTTATTAAAGCTTAGAGATGCTGTGTATTTTGGAGGTGACAGAGACATCTGATTGGAAGGCTGCCTAATGCACTGCTACAGACGTATAATCAGCAGATAGAACTCTAGGTCACAGCTCTCAGATGAAGTGAACACAGGGCCATTTCTCCTTTGGAGACTTGATCTGGCTTTTGACTTTAAAAATTTAGAACAGGAACGGAATGGATTTTTTTTTCTTGGATAAGGACAGCTTAGCTCAACAGTGCAGGGGCCTTGTCTACTGCAGTACCCAAAAGCTAAATTGTTCCTTTTAGAGAAGGAAGAAAGACTAATGGCAAAGTCTGCTTTTCAATGATACAGAAAGGCTGGTTCTACGGGTGACAGTCATAGGCTGGCATTCAAATAAGCTTTACTCAGAGTAAACCTATTGAAATTAACAGAGGGTGGAGGGGCTCATAGCCCCCAAGAGGATCTTGCTTGTCCCATAGTCAAAGCCTTGGGTGCCAGCAAAAAACAGGCATGGCTCCGTCTCTCAATTGCCCAGGCTGCTTCTAGCTTCTAGTTCTCTCTCACACAAGTCTGGTTTTTGTATTTCTAACTACCAGACAGTTGTGGAAGGGGGCTCCACCCATTTGCTGTCTGGCACAGAGCCACTTCCTTTGTTACTTTAGTGGCCCATACTTTGGGGATCTTTATGGTCCCTGTCTGGTTAATTCAGCAATTGAATTGCTGCTGGAGCCAGGAATTTGAAGGGACTCAGGCATGCAACCTACCCCCATCTCCAAACACACAACAATGTGTGTGTGTGGAGCCAAAACAGTAGCAATCACTAATGAAAGTACACATGGAATGCACTATGTATAAATATTGTATAGTATTCTGCAGAATAAAAGTTTTTTAAAAAAAAAAATCCAGTGCAGAATCTATCAAGGGTTTGTACAGAGTTTCTAAAAAGACTGCAGCTCTCACCACAATAGTTTTTGGGATGCAGAAAACACTGGAGACTTTTTACTATGAGAAACTGGAGAGTGGAATTTGATTCTCAGTTTTGCTGGGCAATAAATATAAAACTGTGTCATTGTTTTGTGAATTTTCTCATTACTGTACTCTGTTGCCACACTAGATCTCGGCGTTCAAATAAGTACTCTACAGCCTTCCAACCCAGCTAGCAATTGTGTTCCTTCGTCGCTGAAGTTCTACTCTACATTTGTGCTATCATAAGAGTTGTCATGGTAATGGCGAACATGAGGTCAGCGTCCGTGGCTGGAGTGAAATCCAAATGTCGTTATTCAGACTACTCTTATGTGAAAAACTGGACGAAAAGAAAAGAAAAGAAAATCATTCAGACTAGACGGAACCTCCCCCCTCTTCTGCCGCCACCAATACTTATAATTTCAAAGAGGAGAAAGGAATTTGTAAGTTTATATAAATAGCTAATAAAAGCCAAGAGTACATATTCTCCAACATTCTACTGATGAAAACAAACACTTGAGCATTTGTAACATCACAGCAAGGGGTCACAACCTGAGTGCCACACACACACACACACACAGAGAGAGAGAGAGAGAGAGAGAGAGAGAGAGAGAGAGAGAGAGAGCCTGTTGCATGATTCTGAAGGCTCTTCTTCTAGGCATGGCATTCCTTTCCCTTGCAGTGGCCTGTCTTGGACTGGCTCCTGAAGTAAGGTCTATGTTTACGAGTGGCCGAGCATTGCACGCAAAATGCTTACGAGGACACCTTCTGTTATGTACTGAGTCGCTCCAGCACCCTTCCTTCCTTCTTTCCAACAAGAAGACACTTCGGGCCAGGGAACTTCAGAATGAAGGAGCAGCAAAAAACAGTTTATTCTTCAAATCACCTCTCCATGGCTCCTCCAAACCTTCAGTATTCCAAACTTGTTGGCAAGTGTAAAACAAGTGTCCTGAATTGTGTATTTGGAATAGAAACATGGAGGGCATCTCTCCCACACTGTTGTTGTTGTTTGGCCGTTTAGTTGTGTCTGACTCTGTTTATTGAGCATTCATCCTGAATTGTTTGCACAATGCCTGCATGGACATTATAGACTGTCCCCTGCTAATTGAGTAATCATTCTGGTTTGTTTGTGCAGGGGTTACATATTACTTCCTGCCAATTTATTGTTGCCCTACACCTTCTAGTGCAGGGCTGGGAAACTCTTCTTGGACCAAGGGCTACATTCTCTTCTGGGGACCCCTGGAGGCTGTATACCATGGCAGACCATTTTGGAGGCCCTGACCCTTGACCTGTTATAGGGGGCCCACCAATGAGGTCTGGCTAAACCACTGTTATTTTCTTCCAAGGGGAATGAGAGAAGCCAACACAGACAGATCCACTCATCCCTAGTTTCCACACACATGCCTCTATCCTCCATGCAGCAGCCAAGCAAGGGGCATTAACAGAGTTTTTGTGGGGTGGTTGTGCCAGAGTGCTTTAACCCACTTTAATTGCACAAACCTAAATTTGTTGTTACATAATTAAATCTCCCCCACAAAATAGTGATAGTCTGAAGGGGACCTTGCACACATCTGCATGTAATATATAGATAGTGCCACTGCCTACAATATTTATTTTGTACAAATATTTAATATAATGTTTAATAATGGATCTGTTTGAACTCATTATAGAATAGCTGCAACTCAAAACACATTTAGTTGCATTAACCATCTGGATAGACGCCGGGGGTGGGAAGGTAGGATGGAAGGAAAGTAAAGCAATCCTATTTTTGTGTCCGCACAAATACAACAGCATGCATCAGCGCCAGAGACAAGGTGCATTTGCCCTCCCACCACAAATATGGAGAATTAACTTCCAGACAGATTCAAGGATGGGGCTGAAACATGATTAATTGTACTGTACTGCACGGATATGGGTGCACAATAGCACAGGTTTGTTTGTTTTTATTTTAAAAAATGCTCCAGATCTTTGCAAAATGCAAAACAGAGATAGTAATCTGTCAAGGATAAGCATCAGAAAACAGGAAAACAGATGGAGGATGCAAAACTGTATTGCAGGTATCTGTAATTTTGAATAGCACCATATCTTGTATAGGATGCTTGACAGCCAAACTACATGTTACACCCAGTTTCATTTTTCTTCAGCAACAGCATCATCCGCTGGTGTTTTTCTTGCTGTTGCAGTTTTAACCCCCCCCCCCTGAAAAGTAGCCCCAGAAGCTGTAGTTGAGAGTGTTAGACCAGCTAGGCATTCTCCTCTCTCTTACTTTCTTTTCCACTTTTAAGTACTAGTATAAAAGGCCACATTATAACACTGTGGTGGTTTTTTTGTTTCCTCTATGCATTGTATATCTTCTTGTGTTTGGGTCCATGAGTAATATTAGGATGCTAAACCAGAAAGTGACTTTTATAAAATATATTGATGAGTTTTATTTTTACTGGTGGGACTTCACACATAGCACCAAATGTGGAGGAGGTATCTGACATAAAAGCTGGTATTTACACGAGCAACAGAATGGAGTCTTCCTTGCCTCTATTAATAATCTTCAGATAGAGTGAAAGGAGTTCTGGTGGAAATCAGAAATGCATTAAGTCATACTGATTATTATATGCATGTGTGTATTCAGGTAAAGAGCAATAGAAACATCATTAGAAATTACTCACTTTCTTCTATGTGGAGTTTGTTCAGCTGTTGCCAATAAAGTTATTGTTTTACTACCCTCTAAAGGAGGACAGAAGCTTTTTAACTTCTGAAAATGTTTTCTCTTTTTAAGGACAGAGTTCATCTTCAGCTTGATGTTTTTTTGGTCCAAAAAAGCAGAGAACAGCAAATCCTTTTCTCTACAAACAAAATGTGCTACTTCAATGCTCCCAGTAATTTCCATAGCCTTGCTTAAATTGTTGAAAGTGTTAGAGGTACAGCAGTTGCCAAAAAAACTACACTTGGAAAATATATTATGCTTATATGCATATATTTTGATAGAATGAACTTAATGATTTCAAAACACGGCTGTTCAGCATGCTGAAAGCAGTCTCTCTTTCTCTCTCTCTCTCTCTCTCTCTCTCTCTCTCTCTCTCAGCTTCCCACACACAGCTCTGAAAATGGGACCCCCATCCTGATGCATGGTGACACACTGTGATATTCCACTCTTGGAAAACTGCTTGCTTGGGCTACTCTTGAGGAAAAACCAGCCAAAGCAATCTGGAAAGTATGGCACATTTGAACAACGCAGTCCTGATGGCTCAGCACTATTTCCTTGCAATGATGTGTGCTTCAGTATCTGTACACTTATGAACTCCTGCTGACAGTTGCCAGCTCCATACTTTTCTTCTCAACACCTCCTGTGAATTTAATTCATCTTGCCATCCTTAAATATAACCTAAGGCTGCCACCACTTAATCAACCCCAGCTTCCAATATATTTTAGTGGGTTGTTATTGTTTTTTAAAGTGCTTTAACTCTATGTTTGAGTTAGAGTGCCTGTGTTTTCTTCTCTATCATCCCTGAAGCCCTTCTGGACTCACAGAGTCAGCACTGGACTGCTGGTAGCCAAGCATAGAGGGATATGGAGTGTGTGGTGACAGGAAGAGCCTGAGGAGAGGCAAACCAGTGGCATCTCTTTTTCCAACAGTTACTGCCTGCCGGTCCTTGCGTTTAGTTTGTGGAGCACATCCGCAGCAGGGAAAAGGAGTGCTAACTGGGAGTCACACTATGGCATCCCAGGTGAGGGGACTTCAGTCGCTGCAGGTGTTCAATGTAGGAATGAAGTGGAGTCAAGTGTTGGCTGGCTATTCTTACAATGTAGCTGTGCCAGCAATTTTCTTTGGCTTCTCAGCCACAATCCTCCTGAAAGCAACACTGAACTTTACATTATAGTGGTGGCAGCCACCTAGCTGCATGCTGACTCATGGCTTTCCTTGCATCTTTCATTTATACTAGACATAATGGCACGAGATAGCCACCGTGGGTTGCATGTTCAGAGAAGGAAGACTGATAGATGCAGTGTGCAAAGGAGCACAGGAGGGTGCTGAGGCAAGAGGCTATATTGCAAAAGGAAGGAAGAGGTGGGTAGGCCCCAGATTTACGAGTAAACATGCACAGGATTGAAATTTACAAGCAGAGCTGACCAAGTCTGGTATCATGCTAATGCGTCAATTAAACATGCACACAATTGAGCTCTGCAGCTGAAGATAGGCTTTGGAAGAGACTTGGTAGCATAAATAATCATATGGAATTTGCTAACATAGCACATCTTCTTAAACACTGACACTGCAACACTGCCCCCAGATTCAGTGCAGGAGTCTTCCATGAGTTTCCTTTTTGTGTGAGTTGCTAAGACTTTTGCCTTATGAGCCATAGCTCCTCACCTTAACTAAAGGTTTTGGGAAATCAGCCAAATTATGCACATCCTTTGTGGTTCATGTGTATTTCTGCCAATCTGTCCAGCAAGAATGAAGGAAGGAGAGGAGGGTTTTGCCCCAGCATCCTGAAGCAGCAGAGGACCCATATGACAGAATTCAAGCATCCAGATCTGGGTTGGCAAAGCCAGAGGAGTTGTTGCCTTACAGAACAGATGAACTGGCACCAAGCAGCTACGGACTGATGATTTAACAGTGAAACTGGTGGCTCCCTCTCTTCCAATATCTTCTTGGGGCCCCAAGCTTGCCACCTCCACCTGCAGAGTTTACCAGATGAAAGGGAGGCCTTAGGCTGCCAAAGGGACACTGCATTGCCTGATATATGAATAGGCACATGCCTATCATAGCCATCATTTATGGTGTCCTGGTGGTAATGAGAGAAAGATTAGAGTTGGGTTGGAGCTTCTGGGAAATGCCACAGTATCTTGCTCCTTCTCTTCAAACCTCATGTTGAGTCCTGGGTCCAAGCTTGAATTTATTATATGTTTGCTAAATTGTTGGTTTTTGTTCTATTTGAATTTACTGGCACGCTTTGTAAACTGATTTCACTTCCCCACCCCAACACTTTGTACTCGTGTAAGTGAATGATTGTTGTATGCAACTTTGGGCAAAGCCCACTGGAATGGTGACACATAAATAAACTCAATCAACCCATCAAATAGTTGAATTATTAAATATACCTTTAAGGTACATTGTTTTCTAGAGGAAACAAAGGATCCTCACAATGCCAGCCAATTTTTGTTCTTAAAAATTGCTGGATCCCAGCCTATTGTCATCTAAGTTTCCAGCATGCGAAAAGCTTGTACACCTCATGAAGCAAATTTTATATGGACAGAAGTCATTGTATCAACTTTATAAGAAACAGAATTTTCATCCTTAAATTGATGGAACTCTGCAAAGTTGTCCTACCATCACTGTGGAGCACAACTGGGGAGCATGTGGTTCTCCAGATGTTGTTGGACAGCAGCTTCCATCATCCCTGGCAATTGGCTAACCTGGCTGGGCTGATGTGAGCTGGAGAACAGCAGCATCTAGAGGGCCACAGGTTCCCTATCCCTGCCGCAGAGCTTTTGTTGTGACTCTGTAATCAGGCAGTGGGAAAGGAGGTGGGGAGAGCTGAGAAGTCTTCTGGTCTCTTTTCAGTCCTGCAGTTCTTAAACATTCTTTTAACGTGTATTATTAATCTTTTTCATAAGCCTTTCTCTTGGTCCTAAGGTTATGCTGGAGGTGAAGGCCCTATGTGCTCATTCTGTATCCACTTTTTCCAACCCAGAAAGAAAAATAAGATTTTTCGAAAGGATTAGGAGATGGAAATAAGTTGTGCGTCCACAAAAAAAGGGCACAAGGATCTTCACTTTCCAGGTTTTGCTAAGTGTGAAGGTATTGCACTAAGGGGGAGTGGAAAGAAGTGGGACAGTGTTGGAGTCATGCATTGATTTGAATTTAAATTGGCAGATGCTGAATGAGGTTTCATGTTTGTTCAAGTTTTGTTCCATAGCGGTGAGCTGCAGGAATCATAGATGAAGAAAACAGACTTGGTTGGGATGGCTGCAAATGTCTTGGCTAACCTGTAAACACCTCATTCATTTCCCCCATTTGAAATCTCTAATGCCATAGAGGCCCGTGGACTCAGCGTCTTCTTAATCAGATACTTATACATATTTAAAATAAGGACCCTTCTAGTCCAGCCTGAACAAGATTGGCAAATATCTTCAGGAAATGGCTTGATGGCAGCAGTTTCCATCACTATACCAGTTTACAAATCACTTTGTGAACTGCATTCAGATACCCCTGCCTACAGCTCTTATCAACAGGGCACCCTGTGAATCAAATGGATTTCTTGATCTCAGTGGAGAACATTTTTAAAACAAGGAAGCCATTAATAACCCTGGGGTGGATTCACGTGTGGGGAATATTGCATTAGATTTCCTGATTATAATGCTAGCTCTTCTGTCACGTTTTCTAATGTTCCCTCTATACGGCAATAACCTTTGTATTATGGAACTGTGGCTTTTGGACCAATATACCTGCATGTCATGCTAAATTTCATTCACACCAGTGACACAACAATGAACATCATCGGACAGCATCACTACTCCCACTCTTTTTGCACATGCATGCACCATGATCCCCACGGGTAAACAGTAGGAAAGAACTGGACGTCAGTATACTGCCCCAAATTTTATTCCCACAATATTCTCACATGATGCTTGTTGTACTTCACTGCTATTGCCTATGCATACATTTGCAACAGGATAATGCATGCTAAAGATGTGCTGAGGAACAAAGGAATCATATGTATACCATCCTCAGCCAAACATCTCTGTGGGCTCTGTACCCTGACATGCTGACAAATACATGAATGCCAGATATGCATAATTGTAACTCCTGATTTTTTAGGTGTAGGGAAGCTGTCGTTTCATCTTGTGCCCATTGGAATAGATGCACTACATTTCCTTGTGAGTCGTTTTGAAGGCCAGGATAGGCAGGTGTGATCTCACTGATTCAGCAGAAATTCTGCACCAGCTCAAGCTTCTGAACCGTCTTCAAGAGGCAGCCCTACGTATAACGTGTTTCAGTAATCCAGCCTAGATGTTACCAGAGCATAGACAGCAGATGTTAGGCTATCCCTGTCCAGGTAGGGGTGCAGCTGGGTCACCAGCTGAAGCCGATGGAAGGCACTCTGCACCATGAAGACCACCCAGACCTCAAGTGACAGCAGAGGATCCAGGGTTACCCCCCAAGTTATGCACCTGCTCCTTCAGAGGGAGTATAACCTCAACAAGAGAAGGCAACCACCCAGCAGTGTCAGATCCAGACTGAGCTTCAGTTTGTTGGCTCTCATCCAGTCCATTATCAAGGCAAGACACTGGCCCAGCACATCCACTGCCTCACCTGAATATTGGCCATACTGCTTAGTTCTAATACCCCACCTTTCTTCCAAGGTAGCACACCTGGTTCTCCTTCAGTCTCCATTTTATCCTCACAACAACCTTGTGAGGTAGATTGAACTGAGAGACCCACTGTGCATCATTGATAGAGTGTGGGTTTGAACCTAGTCTGACACTCTAACCATTACACCACACACTTTTGTACCTGGTTCCTTTATTTATCCTCTCTCTGTGTGTGTCCTTTGCCATGATTCAGCTGAGATTCTCCACTGGGAAAAATGTATAAATGTTTGTTTTTTACTGGGAATTTGCAGGAGGTGAGCATTTACCCTAATTTGCTTGCACAGAGGTTATAAGTCTTCCTGTTAATCAATTTTTAAACCTGCACTTTTCAGCACATTCACTGTCACTTTCCTAACTGCATTTTTTGTGGATTTTGTTGTGACAGAATGCTTCAATCCACCTTAACTGTGAAAACCTAAATTTTCAGTATTGGGATGAATGCTTAATAAACAGGTGCTCTGAAGGAGCCCAAAGCTTCCTCATCAAATGTGATGCCTTTCACAGCCCAATCTTTCTGCAAGTAGATCCAACATAATAAAAGTTGCTAAAAATAAACCACAAAAATTGCAACATTAAAAGTAAAACAGTAGTACAAGTGAAACATAAAAAAGTTATCCAAAGGGGGAAAATAAAGATTAAGGCTGCATACACAACATTTTATTCCAGAATCAATGGAGACTGAGTAGTTCTTTTTTCTATGTAGGCCACCCACAATCTACATCTATTGCATATTTTTTAGCCTGAAAAGAGCTTTTTGAGAAACTGGTTTCATTCTGAAAATAAAAGCTCATTGCAGATTGATGCTGCAATACCCTGCAGTGTGCCTATTTGGAAACAGATGTTGGTGGTCCTGGCAATGGGCCACCATTGGCCCACATCTGCTCAATGACATTGTGGGTGGGCATATACCAAGGTCACAATCACCCCTTCCTTTTTCATTCACCTGGGACATTTGCAGGGAGGAAAAGACATGGATAATCAAGGGGAGCCTTTTCAAATGCATATCAAGTAACCACACCCAACCTCGTGGACAGTAGGATCTAGGATCAATCTAGATTGAAAGCAGCATGTTGAGTACAAACAATTTTGGATTGGGGGGAAAACTAACAAACTACATTTGGTTAATGTGCATGCAGCCAAGGCAACTAAGAAAACCAGAGAGGACAGTGGCTGCAAAGCTCATCTCCTTCTCCTCTTTTCAGTCTTTACAGCAATATACTACAACCTCCCACTCTTTCGGGCCAGAACTGGCTCCCAATCTTTTCTCCAATTAAATTATAGCAACATTTTGTTCATAGGATTCACACAGTCAATCATCATCATGTCAACAGATTTCAAACACATCCATATATCTGCAGCCCCTGCTGGAGAAACCAAGTGTCTGGTTATTTATATTGTGTGAAGAGAGGACTGTTATCAGGCCACTGGATACAATTCATTGTTTCTGTGAGTGATGACAAGCTTCCTTCCTGTACTTAACATCTGATTAATGTTAGAAATATTTTAATGAGAGCATTGAGAAGTCATGAAGAGGAAATAAAGGGGGCCTTGTCGTGGTCCTCTTCAGAAGGGACAAGATTGAGAAAATGTACGGCAGAATGCTGGAGATAGAGGAATATCAGTGAAAAATAACTGTATGACATGCTTCCCAATGACTAATTTGTAACTCATTACATTATTCAGAAACGACGGAAAGGCTAAGGCTTGGTTCAGACACCCACTGCTGTACAAAAGTGGTCATGGGAAGTGGAATGGGAGCAAGGGCTGCTAGTGGGCTTGCAGCCTGGTGGAGTAATGTAACTGATGGTATCATAGAAATGTATAAAATCCTGGCTGGGGGAATAACAACCCTGGGCTAAAAATAAATATTGCTTCCTAAATGGCTCAAATACTGCCCACTAACTGCCAGAAAATAATGCCTTATCATTGGGCATTTGTAGGAAAGTGCAAATGATCTGTTATCCTTCCTCTCCTTTCCTCTGGGCTGGGTGGAAAGCTTAGAATGAATGAGTGATTTCCCCCTTCTATTCTTCTTCTTTGTCTACAACAGGACTGTGGCCTTCTAGAGGTTGTCAGACCCCAACTTCCATCACCCCCAACCATAATGGTCAATAGTTAGGGATGATAAGAGTTGCAGTTGAACTTCTGAAGGGCTGCAGGTTCTTCAGCCCTGGCTTATAGCCTCTAAATTTCATTGCTTGCACCACAAAAATAACACAAGATGGGATGAATTAGCGGAGGAATCACCTCCTCCAATACTGCTTCAATTGACATGACTGCTTCTTAATATCTAGGGGACCCTATTAGCTGTCCCAACTGTGGCAGAGGCATGGCTGGTTGGGAAAAGAGAAGGAGCCTTCTTGGTGGCTGCATCCAAGTTATGGAATATCTTGCCCTGCAAGGTTTGCTTGACTCCTTCCCTTGCCATTTCCTGCCATTTAATGAAAACTTTCCAGTTCCAGCTTATCTCAACCCTGTTTAGGGCTTTTATCTGCTGAGCCTGTTTCAGTTCTTATACAGTGGTACCTTGGGTTACAGACGCTTCAGGTTACAGACTCCGCTAAAACAGAAATAGTACCTCGGGTTAAGAACTTTGCTTCAGGATGAGAACAGAAATCGCGCAGTGGCAGCGGGAGGCCCCATTAGCTAAAGTGGTATCTCAGGTTAAGAACAGTTTCAGGTTAAGAAGGGACCTCTAGAACGAATTAAGTTCTTAACCCGAGGTACCACTGTATTATGCATGTTCTCTCTCTCTCTCTCTCTCTCTGTGTGTGTGTGTGTGTGTGTTTGTGCTGTTGTTTTATGATGAGATCATCGTATTTCAACTGGTGTTAGCTGTTCTAAGCCATGTTAATGCATTAGTAGGATATACATCTTTTGCAGAAATAAAGGGAAACACTATTGCATATGTACACAGAGTGATGATTTGTTCCCAGTTGAGAATGCTTACTTGAGAAAGGACAGTCCCCCTTGCCAATTCTATTATGCTGCAGGTCTTATAACAAGACTTGTAGTTCTGTAACCCATTGTGAAATAATAGGCTTATTTAGACAAGCTCACAGGTTGTTACTGTGAGGCAAGTAGGAACTTTCTATGATAACAACCCTTTCTTGCTGCTGCTGTTTTTTCTGAAAGCTGTATATCAAGCACATTTAAAATACATGTAGACACACACACACACACACACACACACAGAGAGAGAGAGGATACAAAATGCAAGGAAGAAACTAGAGTAGTCTAATTTTTCCTAAATATGGTGCAGTCTGAAAGATTCAGGTGCTTTAGAAATATTTAATGCAACTTTTCCATAATGCAGTCTTTTGCCATTCTGAAATTATTATTGTAAACCATGTATGGAGAAATTGTTGTGGGACTCCAACTCCCATCAGCCCCAGCCGGCATGACCAATGCCCAGGGGTGATGGGAGCTGGAGTCCAACTGGTCCCCACTCCCCTGTTGTAAACCAAACACAGCAGGAAACTATGGAAAATTAATTCAGCCCTTACAAGGAGAATTAAGATAGGGCAGGTGGTGGGAAACAAAATAAAGCCTTGACTGTCCTTGTGAGGCAAAAGCTAGTGCAAATGAGAAAGAAAAACCTAGAAGGATCCTGAGCAGCATTCAGATTTTGTGAAATCAGTCCTCCCTGGTCCACATTTCAGGCTGCATCTTCTCAGCATTATCTCTCTCCTGCTTCCTTGCCCTGAACAAGACTTGATTACGTGCTGGATCTTACCCGGTGACCCTAGCTGACTTCCTTTTCCACACAGAGCAACGGCAGGATAATTAGTCAAAACCAGGACGGTGGATTGCCTAGCCAAGTTCATTTTTCTACTTTGACCCTACCAGTCTCTCCTGGCTGACAACTGCCATTCTGCAGAAGGGACAGCGCCAGATACGCTGCCACAGCTTACAAATGCAATATGAGGTAAACAGATTTAGACATTATTGCTGTACATGTTATATGTCCAGAGAGAAAATCCAAATCCATACTCCACTAAAAACATATAAAAATGCATAGGTAAATACCATTTGTTTTGCCTCAAATCAGTCACCTAGGGCAGCTGGCTGTCTCTGCCTCTTGATGTCTTGCATTTGAGCTGGATTCCACACACACCCCCACCCTTGTGCAGATCAAAGGATCTAATCATGTGAACACAGCAGAACCAAAAGTGCTGAAACTTACCTGAGGCATGGACAACATGGGAAGCTAGTTCTCGAGTTCCTCTGACCTTGATGAAAGTTCCTCCCAAAAATCACATTCATATTCTTGTGCCTTCACCAGACCCAGTTCGAACCACATAAACTTGGAAGTGAAATCTCACTGATTTCAAGGGAGCAGCATTCCAAGCAAGCGAGCTTAGTATCACAGCCTTAAGCACAACTCTTGACAATTTGACACGGACCTATAGAAAGCAATCTGGGAATCTCCGTCTACAGGACCCATTTCCTATTGGTGCACCTAACTGAGGTGGATATACATACCAGATTTTGTTTTATGGGACTGCTTTCTTTTTAATAGTTGAAAGTATCCCTGAGTGAGGCAGGGTAGGGTACGTGCTTTCCAAATTAATAAAATCAATATGTTGTCCCTGCAGAATTTTTTTTTCCAAAACACTTCTCTCTCTCTCTCTCTCTCTCTCTCTCTCTCTCTCTCTCTTTACAAATGCTTTTTTTTGTAATACATAAATGCAACAATGGCACTTCAGTTTAACCTTCTACTGCCATGACTTGCACTAATACCAAGAAGCAATATTTCTTACATTTTAACATACAGGTATTTTTCCACCTTCAAAATTTGACTTCTGAGCCAGGGAGTGGGAAGAGAAAGAGCTGAGGGAAGGTCACACAAAAAAAAAAACAATGAAGGCCATCTGCTCACAGCTGTGAAACAATGAATACAGTTCCACCTCATAAGTAGCTGCTTCTAATTTTGAAATTCACTATACTTTTCTCTCTAAAATAATATGAAAAAAGACCCTGGAAAAGAGTGGCACTATGGCACTGGATAGGAAACTGCCTAGAAGCACTCCCCCCACCCCTAATGCCACGGGCCAGGAAATAATATCTGCTCCAAAGCTAACAAACTTAAAATGTGCCATTTCCATACCTCTTCCCTCACACACGCCAGTTCGATCCAGGCTGAGGCCTCTGAAAGATATGCTGCAAGAAGCAGGCGGTTGGGAGGCACATGCTGTAGCAGCACTGTTCTGACATTTGCTAAGCACCAGAGTCCCTCAAGTGACTGGGAGCTAAGCCATTGACGTCACTGAACAATAGGCAAAATATTTCCTCCTCCTCCATAGCCCTGAACTGTAAACACCAAGCCTGAACACAGCAGGCTGAACATTTGGGGAGAGGTGGGAGAAAAGAGAATGTGAGAAGCTCTCAAGCGATGCTGCCTGAAAATAAGCAGCTGCTACTGCTGCCGCACAACAAGAGTCTTCATCTCCATTCCCCCTCTCTCTCTCTCTCTCTCTCTTTGTGTGTGTGTGTGTGTGTGTGTGTGTGTGTGTGTTGTGGTTGTTGTGGTAGTTGTGTTGTGTGATTTATACTGTAAGATTGTTGGAACAGACTTGATTTCAGCACCCAAAGTAGTAGAAGTGTTATAAGGAAAAACAACATCCCTCTTTACATATATTTCTTTAAAAGAAGAAGAAAAAGAACCTGTCGCCGTTGCTGTCATCTGTCCACGTGCCTTAAGTTAAGTCCCAGGGATGCATTTCCTGAAAGAATTAAATTATCTTCCTTTTCAACCAGTGGATATAAGAGGATGTTGAAGAAGCAAGCCAGAGCAAGGGGACAAAGGGGCAGAGAGCAGGAGGGGAAGGAAAGAGGGAAAGAAACATACGGAGCCTCCCTTCAACAGTTAGGAATCTGCCTTTTACTGCATCAGGCCATTGGTCCATGTAGTTCAGTACTGTCTGCACTGACTGGCAGCAGATCTCCAAGATTTCAGACATGAGTTTTCTCTCAGTCCTACCTTGGAGTGCCAGAGACTGAACCTGGGGCCTTTTGCACGCAAAGCAGCTGCTCTAACACCGAGCTGCAGTCCTCCCCTTCCTCTAATGTTCAAATCCGGCAAGGGAAATTGTGTGTGTTCCATCCTATTAGACCTTTCTTTGACCTTCAGTTCCACTCATCACAAGGTGTTGGCAGTGCAATTGTGAAACCCAGCAAGCATTGTGAGACTAATCTTCAGCGGTAACCTCTGTAGGACAGTCCCAGACAGTTGCAGTGCACGCTCTTGTTTCTCCAGCTTCTTCAAATTGAACAGCGTGGAGAATATTTCTCCTGCATTTTTGAAGCATTCTCCATCAATTAATAAGAAAAGGAAATTGCATTCCATTCAAAAATTATCAGAGGGGGAAAGAGAGGGTTAGTGAAATTCTTGTGGGTGGAGTGCAGGGTTTCTTGTAACACTTTGCTTACTTTTGAGGTGTTTGTGGGTGTCCTTTCTGAGGGGGTAGGTATGAGATGGTGCTAGTGAGGATATATCATTATTTAGAGGCTAGGCAGGAGGTAAGATCAGGATCTGCTGGCAGATCTATGGGTGATCTGCAGTAGATCAGCAAAGGTTTCTCATTTGAATTGCTTAACAATTAGGGTTGCCATACATCTGGAATTTCCCGGACATATCCAGAATACTGTAGTTGGTAGCAGTGTTCGGGCAGAAATTGTCAAAATTTATGGGAAAATCTGGATGTATGGCAACCCATGTTGGTAGCGTCATTTTTGCCCAAACCTTTGCTCCCCCCCCAATAAACTGAACAATTTTGCCCAAAAAAAGGTCACTGCTTGAAATAAGGCAAACCTATTTAACAATAAGAACATTTGAGGGGGTGGGTTTTTCTGTGGCAGGACAATGAGTTTTATGAAGTTCTAGTACTCAGATGCCTGGGCTCTGTGTTCTTTAAATTAAGTGTATGTCCTTTTACCAAGTTCCAGTGATGGAACTCAAGACTCCATGTCTGTCCAAAGGAAGTATGTGGCACCACCACCTGTTCAAAAAGCCTTGTTTTGAAAGGTAAGGTGCAACATCAAACAAGATGAAGAATCACATCTCTGTGTGTGTGCCTTTTGTGGAAAGCTAATATTCTAGTGAAGATGCTAAAATTCTAATTTAGACTTCTGCTACCATGCTGGCTTTACATGGGTTGGGAGTTTTTGACATGGGACCACTTTAAATCATTTGGTTCTCAAACCTGTATTCTGAAACAGTAGTCTGAAGAGGGCTTTAACCACACTCTTTTTCTGCACATTTTAAGAGAGTCTGGAGTGGAACGTGCTTGCAGGAGCCCTCTAGACGATGCTCCTCTCTTATGCAAGTATGTGGGTGGGTAGAATTGGATGGTTTGAATGAATGTTTCCATTAGTTCCTGAAAAAATCCCATAGGCAGGCTAATTCTGTAACTGGGAAATTTGTATGTCTGGATTGTATCTTCAGCATTCCCCCCTGGATGCAACCCTACCTGTCCTGGATGCCGTCAGCAATTCATGGTGGTACAATGATAAGCACACTTCTGCTCTGTCTGCATAAGTGAACCATCCCCATCACAGTGAACTGTTCAGAACTCCATTGAGACCAAGGTTCAATCTCAGTCCTGAGGCATCTGAAATTAATTAGTTAACATCAATATGTTTCTACCACAGTTCACTGCTGAACTTCAAAATTAACCATATAAGATATTTTTCAAAAGCTAGAAGGAAAGGGGAAAGTGCGAACATTTTTGCCAAATAGGAAAAACTTATTTCATTCAGATTTTGGATTTTTGTTTTATAATTTGGTTACTCAGTCACAGCTAAACTCAGGGCTCCCCCCCCCAGCCAGAGCTCACCAAAGCTCAGCTCCAACACCTCTCAGGTGGGCACAATTGCCATTGGCTAAACTCAACATGATTTTGTTCAAAGTTCAACACAAAACATTCACCTTCATAGCAAGAAAACTTCAGTCCCTATAACAAATGTAATTGGTTTCTGAAAAATCATCCGTGCACTGAGAGGGATTCAGGCACATACCAGGAAACTGGTGCTTTGTCACCCCAGCACACTTTATAAAAGAAACAGAGCTTTCTGCAGGTAGGAAAGTCACAGGGAAATGCATGGGAAGGTATGGAATGAATGAATCATGGGAAGACATATTAAACATACTGTAGGCAAATCAGGATGAATGCTCACTGTCATATAACCTCCCCACAAGCAAATTAGGATGAACGCTCAGTAAGGCAAGCCCTATGTGTGTGTGTTCCTGCCTGATGTTTTGCAAATTGCTCTGTAGCAGCTGCAACTAGCACCCGTTATAATACAAAAGGCCAGAAAATGAGCCATTGGTTGCTGTGCTGAGTGACTTAAGCTTTAGAAATTATTCTCCTGTTAAGTAGAAGAGCAAAAGTGCATATATATATATATATATATATATATATATATATATTCTTCTAACCAACTCATGCCTGCCAGAAAAAAATTAAAGATAGAAGCAAACCAAGAAGTCGTCTTAGCTCTCCAAACCAAAACGCAAACCGCATCATTACATTATACACAGAGGAGGATAAAATGGTATGTTGGTGAATAAAATGTCACTGTGACTTTGAAGAAACATTGCTGGAATATCTGCCCTTCCTTATGCATGAAGAGAAAGACAAACACTCAGTTTTAAGCCAATGGAAAATCATAATAATCATATTTTACATTTTAATTGGATTATCTCCAACTAATTAAAAAAAAGGCCATGGAAAGTAATTACTGTGAATTGTGGAGAAGTCTCCAAAATGAGGATATTAGGAAGTACCTAGGAAGGCCCCTAAGGAGTATTTGAGTAGGAAAAATCTTAACAGAAAACAGAGTATTAACTCAAAATGAAATGCACGGCCATGTGCACGAGGAGTAACTAGAAAAATATGTTGCTATCTAGACCACGTGGCTCTGTGAAGTCCCATGAAGTAAATCAATGGCCTCAACATTAGTTTAATCAATTCTATGTGAATGGGCTGTCACACATTCATTCATTCATTCATTCATTCATTCATTCATTCACCCATTCATTCATTCACTTGCACTTTATAGTGTTGAGAGTTGGGGGTGGGGTGGAGTGGGGTGGGAAGGTTAGGTGTATGATGCTTCAGCCCCTTCTAATTCATGGATGCAGAAAGGTTTAAAATCTAATGGAGGATCCCATTGTTGAATTAGCCAGGCAGGGGCCATAATGGTCCCTTGGTATGGGTCCTTAGTATAAGAAAGGAAGTGGCTCCCTCCCTCTCCTGGTTGGTAGTCAGAAGGACAATAGTCAGAGTGCACTGTAAGTGTGGGGCTAGAAGCAGTCAGAGAGTGAAAGCCATGTCTAATTTCTGATACAATCCAAAGCTGTGGCTATGGGAGAAGCAAGACCCTCCTGCAGTGTTGATGTGTAAACCCCCTCCATCATAGGCTCAGGTTGTATTTATGCATGAATAAACCATATATCATAAAGACACCACGGTCTCTGCTGTTCCTCATTCTAAGGAAACTGAGCCCTGGGTTGCTTACCTGGAAACCCCGGAATCTTACCCCACTCAGAGATTGGGGTGGCGTTCCACAATAGCTATGCCTTCACCATCTTGCTGGTTGAAAGAATAGAACCATTCAATGAAATGTGGATGTGTGAAGAGGCTGCATATAATGTGAAGGATTAGATGCACTGAGTTCATTCAGTCATCGTGCTCTACTGATCAGCCAATAGTCATGTATCTGCAGTGTGAAACATCACTCACTGCAGACTTCCTACAAGACTTCCTCTCCTTGGTTGCTGCTAGGTGGTCACAGCTTTGGTGAAAAACATGCTGTGAGCCACCTTTCACAGCTTACTGTGTCATGGGAAATTGGAGAATTCCTCTGCACGCCTTTACTTAAAGCCTCACTGCATTCATAATTCCATTTCTTCTTGCATAATGAGGATGATGCCATCTAGAAGCCATCCCAATACGGCACAAAGAATCACAGAAAGTCAACCAACACAATGCTCAACGTGCTTGCCTATTTTCAAAGCTGGGTTAAACAGGAATTTGCCAAGTCGTGCATCCATATAACAGAAAAATCTGACTAGAAGAGGAAATGAGTTAAAACATCCTTTTAGAGCTCTTTTGCTGCCACTTACTAGCTGTGCTATCTTTCCACTCAGCAGATCCATCAGTCATCTCTCTTTAATATCAGATACTCTCTATCACCCTCTCTGATTAGTTCCTCTGCTAGCTGCTGCTTTGATAGAGTGGGAAATATTAGACTGCATCACAAGTTAAGGTGAGAAGTTCAAGAGACCAAGATGCAGGCTGCCAGACAGTTGTGTATGCGGCATATTGTCAGGTTAGGTTTTAGTAGGTGTGTGTCACCACCGCTGTTCATATGAAGAGCTTTTATGTGATTTGAGAAAATCCACATGGTATGTAGCTGTCAAACATCATAGCCCATTCAATTAAACTAGTGTCTCGTGGCAGTTTTCCTAAAATGTGGCAGCTGGAACATTTAAACTGGCCCTAACACAACTACTCTTCCACAATTTGATATCTTGAAACATGGCTAACAATACCTGGCACACCATGGCGAGCACTTTTAGGTGCCCATTTATAAGTAGTCCAGCTAAGGGAAATGTCCCTTCTTGCTTGCTGTTCCTCTGCCTTGTTTAAGAGGATCTCCCTACTTGAAACCCTTGAGCAGAATTCTGCAAAGATCTAAGTTCTAGGCTGTGTTGGCATATTTGGATATATGTGCAGTGCCCTCTTCTGGGGGGAACAAATTTAGCTATGCGCGAAATGAGTGGAAATCAGGGCAACGCTGGCATTTCAGAAAACAAGTTTCACCTCTGACACATGGTTTCTCCTTCCTTCTCTCTCTTTTTAAACCTCCCACCACATCATACTCCTTCCCTAAGGAAAAGTGAATCTGTCCATTTTGGTTTGTTTCAGTTTCTCATTTGAATCTTTAGTCTTAAGCTCAGTTCAACGCAATGCAGCACCAGGTTGTTGTTTTTAAAGCCCTCATGAAAACCCATCAGCATTTTAGTGTGCATTTCTCCTCAATATACATATTTTTGGAAAGCATTTTCTGTAATATAACATATTTTGTATGTTTTCCCCCCTAATATATGCATTTTAATGCGCACTTCCCCCTGATCCATGCATTATTTGGTTGGAGAACTGTATTGCAAAATTTGAAGAAGCGCGAACTACAAAGCATTTTGCTTCACATTTTGTTTAGGAACCAAGGCAAAGAAGCAGCCAGAATCCCATTCCACATATAGAACTCATCATACAGCCCCTCTCAGTTGCACAGTATATCATCATCTGAGGCAGGATATAAACAAAACATAAAAGCAGCTGTCACTGTGCATCTTTATCCTGTGGGTGTGCCCAGCTTGACAGACATAGTTGACAGGGACTTCTTAATTGACAGAGATACTGACCCCCAGTGATCTGAATGCAGTTTCCATCGTCATATTGCCTCTCCCTCACGCTTCAGGCAGCCTGTGTGCCTTTATTATTTATTTAAGCACTTCATGTACTTTCATTCAAATAAACATTAATTGATTGCTTTGAGTTCTTGTGGTGCGTTTGGCTGCACAGGAGCTCCATGGAAGCCGCTCAAGGGTGGATGCACTTACACGTAAGTAATAATAATAATAATAATATTTATTATTTGTACCCCGCCCATCTGGCTGGATTTCCCCAGCCACTCTGGGCGGCTTCCAACAGAAACCAAATACAACAATATCAAACATTAAAAACTTCCCTAAAAAGGGCTGCCTTCAGGTTTTTTCTGAATGTCAGGTAGTTGTTTATTTCCCTGACCTGTGATGGGAGGGCGTTCCACAGGGCGGGCGCCACTACTGAGAAGGCCCTCTGCCTGGTTCCCTGTAGTTTTGCTTCTCGCAGTGAGGGAACAGACAGAAGGCCCTCGGCGCTGGATCTCAGTGTCCGGGCTGAATGATGGGGGTGGAGACGCTCCTTCAGGTATACAGGACCGAGGCCGTTTAGGGCTTTAAAGGTCAGCACCAACACTTTGAATTGTGCTCGGAAACGTACTGGGAGCCAATGCAGATCTCTCAGGACCGGTGTTATGTGGTCTCGGCGGCCACTCCCAGTCACCAGTCTAGCTGCCGCATTTTGGATTAATTGCAGTTTCCGGGTCACCTTCAAAGGCAGCCCCACATAGAGCGCATTGCAGTAGTCCAAGCGGGAGATAACCAGAGCATGCACCACTTTGGTGAGACAGTCCGCGGGCAGGTAGGGTCTCAGCCTGCGTACCAGGTGGAGCTGGTAGACAGCTGCCCTGGATACAGAATTAACCTGCGCTTCCATGGACAGCTGTGAGTCCAAAATGACTCCCAGGCTGCGCACCTGGTCCTTCAGGGGCACAGTTACCCCATTCAGGACCAGGGAATCCTCCACACCTGCCCTCCTCCTGTCCCCCAAGAACAGTACTTCTGTCTTGTAAGTATGTTTCAACAGAGCTCAGCTTATTAAGGTAAACTGTGTCTTCGCAGAAAGCCTTCAGGGCTTTAGGCTACCCATCTCCACCTCTCATGCCTTCACAGGAGTGTTGAATATTTTCTCCTCAAAGCGCTCTTCGGGGTTGGCCCATAACGTTTTGCCTCCTGAGGCGAAGAGAAAGATAGTGTGTGTGTGTGTCTCTCTCTCTCTCACACACACACATTCCACATGCAGAAGCTGGATCTTATTTCAACACTGGTGACAGAACAGAGTCCTCCACTGTGACTGAGAGCAGAAGCCTGGCTCAGGGGCTGCAGGGCAGGCCAAGGCGCAGCAATTGGTTGCTGGAAACCACAGGAGGGGAGAATGCTCTTGTGCATGAATCCTACTTGTAGGTTTCCCACAGGCATCTGGCTGGCCACTGTGAGAACAGGATGAGGAACTAGATGGGCTACTGGCCTGATTCACCAGGCTCTTCTTATCTTCTCATCTGGCACCCACAGTTGTATCCTTCAACACCTTGCAGATACTTCCTGCCTCCTTCCCTTGAGCATCCTTTGCCTGAGAGGTGGACCTCACTCTACCTAATAGTAGGTTCCAACCTGACTCCTCAGTCTCCTAGCTTGCCCTAACCAGGGAAGGTTAGAAGGCCACACTGTCATTGGGTCTGGGTACATTTCTCAGCTATTTGTTTTTTTCTTCCCCTCCCTCATTTCTTTGTGAAGTAAGAGAGGGCTCTCCACCTGCCAGTCTCCTAAATCTCTGGCCTCAATGACTCCCCCCTCCATCTTCTGCCCATCTTCTGTCCCATGGCCTGTCCACTTATCTGTGATAGCCCTCTCCAACTCAACATGCTGCTGGCCAGGGCTCCCCCCCAGGGGGTACTCAAGGGTACGCAGCACTAGCACCTTTTTTGTTGTTCAAAAGTGTGGCACTTGCTGTAACAACTTCATGTTTTTGGGGGGGGAGGGGAGCTCTGCTGCTGGCCATGGCTGAGCTCCAAGGGCAATTTGTCTGTGTCTGATGCTGCAGAAGAGGTGGGCCAGCGATGGTCCGTATCATAATCACCTTGTGATTCTTGTAATCACCTTAATCAGTTGTAAAACTGCTGGAGAGATGGGTTTCCTAACACCAGAGCTGCTAGCCTATCAGAACTGTGCACAGACATATTCCCCTGCTTATGGAACTGATTTTTACTGAGCTTGACCCCGTGTTTCTAGAGCAGATCCAGGACTCAATGAACTTGATAACACAATGAAAGCAACAGCAATAAAACATATCAATCATGAAATTTATATATCGTAAGATTGGCAATAAGCTGTGACAAGCATAAAAAGCACAGAAACCCTAACTGCAATAAAATCAAGGAGTAGGTGTGTAGCAGATTGGCTACATATGCAGCCCCAGCAAGTAACTGGCAGCTAAAATTCCGTATTTCCAAACCTGATTTGAAATTTTAAGCGTCTTTATAACCCCAATGGAAAACACTCCTTTTGAGACTCCTTTGGGAAAGAATTCCCAAGCCTGAGAAAGTCCTTTCCTATACCATATGGCCACCTGCCCGTCCGCCGTCCGCCCCCAGCCCACCTGGCAGGTGGGGAAATAGTGAGCAGGGCCTCCTCTGATAATCTGTGTGACTGGGGAGGCTCATGTTGTAGGAGGTGCTCCTTCAAATATCCCAGACCCAATGCAATTTATGGTTATAGAAGTCCATACCATTACTTGCAATTGTGCCTGGGTACATATTAGCGACGTGGGTGGTGCTGTGTGTTAAACCACTGAGCCTCTTGGGCTTGCTGATCAGAAGGTCGGCGGTTCGAATCCCTGCGAAGGGGTGAGCTCCCGTTGCTCAATCCCAGCTCCTGCCCACCTAGCAGTTTGAAAGCACGTCAAAGTGCAAGTAGATAAATAGGTACCACTCCGGCGGGAAGGTAAATGGCGTTTCCGTGCGCTGCTCTGATTCGCCAGAAGCGGCTTAGTCATGCTGGCCACATGACCCGGAAGTTGTATGCTAGCTCCCTCAGCCAGTAACGCGAGATGAGCACCACAACCCCAGAGTCAGACATGACTGGACCTAATAGTCAGGGGTCCTTTTACCTTTACCTTTACAAATTAGAAGCCAATGGAAAATATATGCTCCACATAATGGGACCCAGTTAGGATCCTCATTGCTCCCTTTTCAACTGTATACAATTGCTCCAGGTTTTGGAGAGCCCTTGGGTATACACCCTTCTCAGTACACCCACCAACTCTCTACTTCTGTTCTCCTGCCCATTCACTTGCCCTTTCCCCCAGTCCATACAATCAGTCAGAGGGAGAATGAAAAGCAAGCAAAGGATGCTCTGCTCACCTTGGTTAGGTGAATAAGCAGTGGCAGTAACGAAAGGCAGCAGGGCTATGAGGCTTCAGAGGTTGGGAGTGGGCCCTACAGTGGTGTGGCTTTGGCAGTTGCCCAAAAATGCCTATTCCTGATGCTGGCCATGGAAGCAATATGTTTGGACATGGTCTATATCTAGCATATATACAGATTTGCTCCTATAATGCCGAAACTGCAATTAAATATATACAGAATAGCAAATAAGGGGAAAGATAAAATATAAAGCCAGATCCTTATTTTAAGACTCGTTATTTCTGTGAATTCATTGGAATGTGAATCTTAGCACTTCAGAAAGCCAACACAAACCCACTCCCAATGGATTTAAAGCAGAATTTCTGCTTTCTGCATCTGCTATTATGTAAGAGCATTTTCCCATCTCTCGACTGAATCGCTGCCCACCCTCTAATGGAGAGCCTGCCATGTAACAGGAGGGCTATTCCCTGTGTATTTAACTAAGCAGCAAGCAGGAAACAACCTAGAAGTACATGGTGATCTCATTGCAGGGTCATTTTTTCTTACAAGTCTTCTCCAGGACAAGTTGGTGTTTACAACTCAACAGCTGTCATGGGTTATTCCACACTATTACAGAGACTTATGGCACAATCCAAGGAGCTGCTGTGCCAGCACAAATACTCACAAGATTGCACTGAGAAGTCCAGTGGCAGTAAAAAGAAAAGAAAAGGCCACAATATTCAGCCTTGTGCGGTGTGACCTGACATCAACCTGACTGCAGATGCAGTGACAGATATTAGGAGGCTACTATGTAGCTTGTGAAACACTAACACACACAAAAACTATAGTATCTGAAATAAATATTTATGTTGCGTGAATCAGTCCTTCTTGGGGATAACCTGCCAGAGCAAGCAACTGTGGTGAAATACACAAAGAAGCCCACAACTATTCAGTGCTTTCTTTTTCTTCTTCCTCTTCTTCATCATCATCATCATCATCATGAAAATACTGTTCTGTCGCCCTTCTGCCCCATTCTGCTCCACCACCAAAAGTGCAGCACCAAAAGTGGCACACCCGTCAGCAGTCACATGTGCGTCGGTCACATACAAGTGGGTTGGTGCCTGCAATGTGTTCTACATCAGACTTCACTTGCAGCTGGTCTGGAGGCTACAGCTGGCACAGAACACTTAGGGTGAGTGGGGCTCCATATTGAACATATCACGGCAATGCCGAGGGGTCTGCACAGGCTTCATGTTGGCAACAGAGCAGTTTTCAGGTTCTGCTACTAACATTCAAAGCCCTAAATAAATCCAGACAAGGCTATTTCAAAAACTACTTTCTGCTCCATTGCCCATTAAGGTCATTACAATCAGCAATTGCAACCCAGTTAGTTTTGCCATGGCCTGATGATTATCAGCTTGTGATAACAGAGGCAGGCTTCTTCACTGGTGACACCAGTTTTGTGGAATGCCCTCCCTGCTGAAATACATGAAGCTCCAACAGTATTGGCAGTCAACCAGCTTCTGAAGACACACCTGTTTAGAAGAGTTTGGATTTGATATCCCGCTTTTCACTACCTGAAGGAGTCTCAAAGCAGCTAACATTCTCCTTTCCCTTCCGCCCCCACAACAAACACTCTGTGAGGTGAGTGGGGCTGAGAGACTTCAAAGAAGTGTGACTAGCCCAAGGTCACCCAGCAGCTGCATGTGGAGGAGTGGAGACACGAACCCGGTTCCCCAGATTACGAGTCTACCACTCTTAACCACTACACCACACTGGCTCTCTCTCGTTTAGACAACTATTCCCCTGAGTTTGAACTTGGAACAGTTTTAACTTCTTCTTCTTTTTAACTGTTTAATTGTTGTGCTTTTTAACTGGCAACTATTCCCCTGAATTTGAACTCTGAACCATTTTATCTGGTTCCCCCTGGTTTTCCCCCCCACTGTTGTGCTTCTTAGCTGCCATGTTTTGTTGTATATTTTAATTCATGAGATTTTAAGGTTCTGTTGTCTATTTTAATTATGTACACATTTTTGTAATTGATTTTATAGCTGCAAACTGCTTAGAAGCCATTTTGGCACAGATATATTATTTAAAAATTAATAATAAAATAATAAAAACAAGCTCTTCTTTTGGAAGAAGGTTAGTTTGAAGCTTGACTGCACCTTTAAATGCAGGAGAAACTGCTTTTCAACATTGCAAGTACTTGTAGAAAGGAGTGTACAAGAGAGAAATTGCATCTGGCCAAGTTGGTCCATGAAAGCGTATGGCACAATGAACTGATTTCTCACCTATATGGTGTCTCAAGATTCTTAACTTTTTTCTTTTCTTCTTTTGCAAAAAAAAAAGAAAAAGAAAAAAGGATTTGTGTGCTCCACTGGAAAAAAACCAAATTTGATTCAAGCAAGCTACACTACGTTGCATGCTGCTAACAGAAATGACCCTCTGTCAGCAGCCAGTCAGATGTAGTAGAAAATCTCAGCAACAGCAGCAGTTTAGGAGCTGATAATTGTTTAGAAGCTGTATCATCCACTGCTTGATATCCTTCTAATTATTATTTTCCCTCAGGATAAAAGAGAAATCAATTTTAAAATGCTAAGTTCAATAAGATTAATTGTCAATTAAGTGCACTTTGGCTGTGGAATAAAAATGATTGGTCGCATCCTATGGCATGGCTAGGAAGGAGAACAATACTTCTGTACACTTCACTGCAAACCAGCCTAACGTGTCATGGCTTCATGCAAGGTTTTAATAAATTAAGACCACTTCTTGATTTTTACTGATTTCCTCTTCCTCATGATCCAGTTCTTAGAAGTGAATCTCAGCTGGGAAACAAACAAGTTAAAAAAAAAAAACACCTCCATCTGGAGAAGAAAATGAAATGGGTCGTATAATTTTGCAGGGAATGGGAAGACCATTGCTCAGTGTCCTCTATAGTGAGGGGGGCACTGAGCTGCCCACACTGTCTGCATCTAGCTGCCTGATTCTACATTAGATCTTGTAGCTCAGCTACAACCATTAGATCTTGTAGCTCAGCTTCAAGATCTAATGGTTTCAACCATTAGATCTTGTAGCTCAGCTAAATCGTAAATAGAACAACAAGGCAAAGCTCTAGCACTTTTGCTCTCTGTTTTTCACAAGAACCAAAGTTTAGGGACAGGGGTTAAAGAAAAAACAAGGAGAAAAATACCGAGATAAAACATCCATTGGAAGTGAATAGTGTGGGCACCTGACTGTTATCCTATCACCCTAGGCATCCTTGAAAAGTGAGTCAGTTGCCTCTAAAAAAAGTCCCAAATGCCACTTGATATGTTGTTCTTTGTGCACCTTTGAGGTCTTGTTCCGTCCCAGGTGCCTTCCCTTGTTTCTTTCCAGGGCAATTGGCTAGCCACTCTGTGTGATTGGGCAGGGATTTTCTGAAGCACAGGTGGCCAATGTTGTACCCTCCAAATGTTGTTGGAATCCAACTCCCATCAGCCCCAGCCAGCGTGGCAACTGGTGAGTGATGATGGGAATTGTAGTCCAATAGATTCGGGGGGGGGGCACCACTTTGGCTACCCCTGATCTGATGGCTAAATTGACAAACATCTGCATTCAGCCTGTTGCCTAATCTGGGCATCTTTTGTTTAAAATTTTCATTTTTTTTAATCAATAGCTCTGAAACCCAACTTCACTTATTCATTTAATACGATAGGCAGAAATAAATCTAGGTGTGGGTTTTTTTAAAAAAAAGAAATTGTATACAAATGAAGTTTGTGCCTGTAACCAATATCATGAATAGTATGATTCAATGCCACTATGTGTACACATGGACACATTCAGAGCAACATTGTAAAATTAACTTGATAATGTAGGACTTCTTAAATTTTGCACTGTTGCTCTGAATGCATCTAGCTATAATAACATCTGGTTACCTAATCTACATAACAGACAGATAGACCTGGCAATCATTTAGTGTGACAACAGGAGCAGAATGAGACAAGTGGAGAGGAGCACTGAAATAGTAATACCAGACATGGTAGAAATTAAACTTTTCCCAACAATTTACGCTCTGGATCATCACTTTTAGTTCTGACACTGACAATTGATAGTTTTCCACATACAGTATCTAGTCCAGTGGGACTTGGAAGGGCCCCAACCCTGTTAAGCAACTAGGGAAGCATTAATGCAAGCTTCTACAAGATTTTCTTAAAGCAACAGTACTCCATCAAAAACCAATACGAGTTTTGACATAGTGGCAAGTGAAATGGTTCCAATTAGACAACAAGAATACAAACAAATGGCTCACTGCAGACATCAAATTAATGCACACTCTCTTCATATTTTAGGTCATTCTCCCACAGAGTCACACATATTTTCCCAGATATGGAAAAAACTTCTGTATCCTGGGAAAGACAAAGGGTGAGTCAAAGTTGATTCCGTGGGTTTTTGTTTTTTATTGTGCTGTCTGGGAGCAATTTTCTTAAGTCCTGTCATTTATCTGGCATAGCTTGGTTTAAGAACAGTGATCTGTGCTGAGATGCTCTCCCTGCCTACCCGCCTCAAATCACACTACTTTCTAAATTGAAACCCCACCAAAGAACTTGGGGTTCCTCAACAAGCCCTTTAGTCACCTTGCTAACCCACTGTAGCACAGCTGGACAGCCCTGACTTCTGAGTCCACTTTGAAGTTAGAGTTAGCTGCCTCTATGAATGCTCAGGAGCTTTTGAGCTCTCCTTTCCAATGGAAGCAGGGAGGGGTGGAGCGGTACACTATCTGCTTTGCATGCAGAAGGTACTAAACTGAATCTCTAGCATCTCCAGATAGAAGATGTGTCATTAGATTTGTTTGTGGGATTCACATCCCACCTCCATTCTTGAATGGCACCAGAGCAGCTTACAACAAGAAGACAAAAACAATGCCAGACATAGCATAACATAAAGCATTATGTGCATGTGTTTGCTGATTGGTTGCCTAGATGATGATGATAATGATGATGATGATTATTATTATTAGTTTAATTACACATAAACTACTTTGCCACCCATGGAGGCAAAAACAGCCAAGCAGAAAGCAAAGCCAAACCAATTTGAAACCAATATGAATTGTTTGGCAAAATAAGCACTGTATTTGGCAAAATAAAATAAAATAGTACACTTTGAATGCCCCCATTTCAAAATAAAAAACACACTCCACAAAAATGTGGCATAGTCCTAGGTTTAGTAATAAACTTCAAAGTGGCAGAGTCAGATGGATATATATATAAAGATGCTTTCTACTAAATCAGATTTCTTGACCATTTAAGTCCAGAGTTGTTGACTCTGACAGTGGCTATCCAGGGTCCCAGGCAAATGAGATGCTTGGGACTAAATTTGGAGTCCTCTGCATGTAAATCATGCAGTCTACTAGAGGCCAAATAAATTGTAAGGGGAAAGACTGACATGTCCATAGCCAATGAGTAAATTTCATAGTTGGAAAAGATTTTATACCTTATGGATGCAATCCTAATCCCACTTTTTTGGGAGTAAGATCCATTGAATTATTGAAGTAAGACTTAAATCTGACTAGTTAGGATTATACTGATAATCTCCCAGTTTCAAAGCCCCCTAACTGTGGGTTAAACCACAGAGCTTGCTGATCAGAACGTCGGTGGTTTGAATCCCCGCGATGGGGTGAGCTCCCGTTGCTTGGTCCCAGCTCCTGCCCACCTAGCAGTTCAAAAGCACGTCAAAAGTGCAAGTCGATAAATAGGTACCGCTCCAGAAGCTGTACGCCGGCTCCCAGGCCAGTAACGCGAGATAAGCGCCGCAACCCCAGAGTCGGACACGACTGGACCTAATGGTCAGGGGTCCTTTTTAACTTTTAGCCTGCCACTGGCATACGCTTGACTACTGAGTGATATTCAGAGCATCAGCACCAGTGTAGGAGATCTGTGCAAACCTGAATTGTTTGGTATACTTCAGCCAAGGTCTTTTGAACAGTATCAACAAATACTGTTTAATTCTATGCAACTCTCTTCCAGCAGAGGTCAAACAGGCCACCTCCTTGTTATGCTTCCAGTGCTTACTGAAATATTCCACCAGTCTTATCGAATGAATTCTGATTTCATAGTTTTAACTCATTTTTAGTCTTATTGTACTAGGTCTCCTTAGAGAAGATAGATTAAGCAGATTAGTGCAAATTGTTGAAGTGAAATAAAATAAACCTCAGTGAGCCACTTTAGAATCATTGAGTTGGAAGGGAGCACGAGGATCCAATCTTTTTGCCCAATGAGCCCTGTGCTGAATCATAATGACATCATGCAATGATTAATAGGTGGCTGGCTCCACCCACCTGTCAAACTGGACCCTGAGTCTGATCCTGATAAAGTTCTAACCTGCAAAGCCAAAAAAGTTCCCCATCCCTGCTTTACCCAGTACATAGCCAACATCATCCGACCTCCCCGCAAACGAATCAGAATGATCACTCAATAAATAGCTGATAACATCTAACCTCCATGCAAACTTTGTGCAAACAAATCAGGATGGGTATTCAATAAACAATGGCATCTGGAAGCAACCTTTCTCTCCCTGGTGAAGGCAACTGTGGGAACAATATGCTTTTATTGTATAATCGTGATATATTTTTGTGAGTCGGTGGTTTATAAATGCTCTTCTAAATAAGTAAAATTAAAAAGTGAAAGAGAGAGCAGAAGGAGGGGACAAGATTGGTAGCCCAAACAGAATCTGCAAACAGAGCTACTATTGTGGATCTATGTTTTCATGACATCTGTCTTTGTCCTGATGTAACTTAGGAGATACTATTCAGGATGTAACCCATTCTTCCCAAATTCAAATTCTCTTCTCCACGTCATTCTCTTAGTGCTACATACTGTACAGAGGAGGACTCTTAACTTCTGACTACTGTCACACTGTTTAATTTAAGCATGCATTTTACACCTCGTGATTTAACAATTTATGGGTTTGTTTGTTTGTTCATTCATTCATTTCAAAGAAAGTGGAAAAGAATGAGAGGAAACCACTTTTTTCCTTTCTATTACAGTTTTAAGGGCTTTGACTCAGGTTTTGTAATCAATATGCTTTCGTTTGCTCACATCACCATGTTGGACTGCATTACCATAGAACATACTGTACTTTCCCGGGTCTTTTAATTAAGGGAACCACATGAAAGTTTTGTGGGTAGCATGAGTAAGACTTACTAAGATTGCTTGGGCTTTGCATGGGCTAAGCCTGCAAACGCTTATAAAATGGATTTGAAAGGAAATCCCAGATGGATATTTCTCATATATGGTAGGATATAAAATCCTAAATGCTACTTTGTGCAATTTTTAGTATTGGGACTTAGGTTGCCCTGTCAAAAATGCCTTGTAAACTGTCCTTTGTTATAATAAGGATAAAATATTTGGCAGTGTGCAATATTATCCAGCCCATAAATCGTTATAGAATTTAACCCCTTCTAAATGAAAACAACTGAAATTAATGAACGGCAATTAATGTTGACAATGAAATTTGTATCACTCATTGAGTGTACATGAAATATATCAAGTTGAATAAATGTACGTACAACATTATCAAGAAAAAATAGTATTCTGGAGTATTTCTAGGACAGGGGTCACTAACCTTTTAGAACCTTTGGGCTCATTTGGAAATTTGAGTGACTCCTGTGGGCACCATCCCCTCTGGATGCTTATTTCCCCGCTCCCTTGGCTCACTCTCCCAGACAGTTAGAGAAACACAAACAAGGTTGGATTACCGGTAAATTCTGACACAGCAGAATTAAAATTCCTCTTGAATTTGCATGATGCTATATGGGTCCCCAAAAAGCTACCATCAAATAAAAGCTTACCGGGGTGGAGTGGGGCAACCATGAAAACCCATGCCTTGGATCAGTGTTTTTGTGGAACTGGCAAGACCAGATCTGTTATTTTTACATCATATGTTATTTTTACCAGATCTGGTGCTTGTCAGCTCCTCAAAAACACTGATCCAAGGCATGGGTTTTCATGGGTGTCCCCCTCCCCCTTTAACATAGGATGACAACAAAACCACCTACAAATCACAAAACACACATGTAGACTCAGAGATGGCTTATGATTTGATGGCTGTTTTGAGGGAATCCTCATAAAAAAATGTTCCTCTGATGCATAGTTTTGCACCATGGCGGCACTGAAAAGCACTGGATTTTTATGATTCAGCCAATGGAGACTAAGAATGGTGGATAAATTTGATCAAACTGCTATGGAAACAGAAAGAACTGAATGTAAGACTGGAAAACGAGAGAAGCCAAAATTGACAGATTAGCCCATCCCTAATGCAGACAGTTGTGATCTATGATTTGATGGTGGTTGAAGGGAGAGTCTGTGGAAAAAACCATGCAATTTCAAAAAGATCAGTTTTACTAAATCTACATTTGTGTGTTTACATGCATCTGCTACCACCTTCCCTTCATAGTACTCCATTATCTTTCACTTCTGATTCCTGGAGCATCTCTACCTTCTCCTTCCTGGCTAATCCATTTTTCTCCTCTCCCTGCATCCCCCTCCTTAATCCCTGATCCCAGATGTCCAGATGGGCCCTGAGTTTCTCCCTTGACTCCTTAGACACATGGAAAAAAAGTAGTGGTTTCACTTTTTGTTACTCTGTGTGTGTAGCCAGTGTGGTATAGTAGTTAAGAGTGGTAGACTCGTAATCTGGTGAACCGGATTCACGTCTCCGCTCCTCCACGTGCAGCTGCTGGGTGACCTTGGGCTAGTCACACTTCTTTGAAGTCTTTCAGCCTCACTCACCTCACAGAGTGTTTGTTGTGGGGGAGGAAGGGAGAGGAGAATGTTAGCTGCTTTGAGACTCCTTAGGGTAGTGATAATGATTAAGCGGGATATAAAATGATAAAGCGGGATATAAAATCCAAACTCTTCTTCTTCTCTTCTTGTTGCATGTAGCAGATAGTTCTTTGGCCCCCAAAATCCCATGTGCCAACCATGCACCACCAGTGGAGGCAACAAGGGAGCACAAACAGGATCCTATTGTTCCCCCTGTTTCTTTACTGTTGTTCCCTTGGAAGTCGTGTGCTCGCTCATATCAGTGAAGCACTGGTGTGTCATTCTTTGTCAAGTCCCCCCACCCCACCCCACCCCACCCTCTGCAGCAACTTTGACTTTTTCAGTACATAGGGGCAGAGGATATATAGTATCATATGGTGAATGTGAGTGCAACCCTAGTAGAGGAAAGCAAAATCTTCCTTGTGAAAGCGTCTGGAAAGGCCCTCAAAGTTGGCATAAGCAAAAGAGAAGCTGCCGTCTGTTTTTCTGGAATCCTGCCGAGCCTTGAATGAAATACATTTGAGAAGCCGACAAGCCTGGCCGTGGACTCTGGAGAATAAATTACTGGTGTATGAAAGATTAGAAGCACTTAATTTCCACTCCACATCCATTTAAACATGCATGATGTTGTGTTCATCAGGGAGTCACTTTGCTCACAACTGGACAGCATGCACACAATGCCTTGTTCAGAGAAGAGAAAGGTGACAACAAAGTGAAGGGGGAAACAAGCAGTAAAATGTGTAGCATGAATTATACAATGGGCTCAATGGCTCGGACTCAAACACCTGTTATACAGCACGCTGAGAGAGAGAGAGAGAGAGAGAGAGAGAGAGAGAGAGAAGCCATGAGTGAATTGTTCAAATGTGTAATGGGGATGAAACAATTTGCAGACTGAAGTTTGCAGAATGGATATCAGGAAGATTGCAATGTCTCATAGAATCATAGAGTTGGAAGGGACCATGAGGATCATCTAGTCCAACCCCCTGCAATTCAGGAATATGCAGGTGTCCCTTCCAGGGAAGAAAGAATAGCTGAAGGAGGGGTGAGGAGCAAGCACAGGGGAAAAAATTCTTCAGAAAAGTGATTTGGCTGAACTGGGTTAGACAGTAAACCAAACAGAACTGAAGTAAGCTTTGAACATGCATATGAACCATACAAAGCCCAAGGGACAACAAAATAAGATAAACTGCTGAGGATACTCATTCAGTTTGGCTAAATTCTCTCACTGCACTCCTATTTATATGGATTCATACAATAAGGCAATTATATGGCCAGTTGCATAGATCATAAAGTGCTTCCTCTCTTTGATATCTTCTTATCATATACAAGCTGCACTCATCAATAAGGGCAAAAGTTGCCTGTAATAAACACAGCACTGGAAGAGAACAAGAATTAGAACACAAAGACTACCTGCCACGAGTGGGTACTGGGAAACATCACTGGCATTAGAATTTGATAAGAGCTCATGATAGAACAAGGGCTACACTCTTCTCTGCCAGTTGGGAGACAACAGGAAATTCATTACTGTTATTACTCCATGGGGTGACTTCAATGACATTGATCTGGAAAGGAACTTAGAGGAAAACAGAGGCTGCCTCCAGACTGTCAGTATTTTGTGAGATTCAACTGCATACCAGAGATTTAGATTTGTGCAATTAAAATGGATAAAAGTGCTCTATTGCCTAGCACAACGAATCCATTTTCCTAATACAGTAGATAGGAATGTTTTTGCAGTTAGGAAAGTGTCAGGGAAAATGCACTTAGAAGTGTGGGATAAACATTTGGCTAGTGGGAAGACGTATAACCACCATGCAAGCAAATCAGAATGCAATCAGGATGAATGTTCATGGTCGTATAACCTCATAGGGGGGAAAAATCAGAGCAACTGTTTAAATAAAGACTCAACATCACCAAATCTTTGCATAAGCTTTGGGCAAGCAAATAAAGACAAATGCTCAATAGACAGGTCATGTGGAGGAGCTCAGAGAAGATCTCAGCAAAGGCAAAGTCAGAATGTGACTGAGATGGGGGGGATATTAAGGTGCAGCAACTTCTCACAGCACAGCATTTTTGTATACCAATTTCAAAATACTGTATACAAGCAGTGCAACAAATATGAATTGTTCATTTGTGATTATTCTTGGCTCCCTTCCTCCTCAAAGTACACATGATATATATGGGTTGTATCCAGTGGAGGCTTTGTGCTGGCAAGAAAGCACTTCTGCTCATGCAAGGCAAAGCACAACATGTTTCACCAGTCACCCTTAGCTACTCCACCCTTCCAAAGTAAATCAATCCTGCTCCTGAGGGTTGGGGGATCTTCCAGAACAGAATGCTGCAGAGGTTTATGCTGCAGAGAAGTTCAGTAGGTGGGGCAGATGAGGTACCATGCCTTGCATGAGCAAAAGGACCTCTTGCTGGCACAAAAGCCACCACTGGATACAACCCTGTGCAAATTTAATCCATGAACTAAAACTCATATGATCAATGGAAGAAGATCCATTTTTATCAGGTGCCAGCTCATGCTGCTTATGTATTTCATTCTTGGGTATTCATTCCCATTCAGGGCAAAAAAATAAAAATATCATAAGAACCAAATTTATTGGACAGATATCGCATCCCTAACCCTAGCACAACACTAAAGGGCCTTTTCAGCTATCATCAGAAAAGGGCCTAAGAATATGTTGCTCTATTAGAAGTACTGGATTACATGGATTTCTAGTTGTTTTTAGATCTCCTAGAGGAGAAAGAAGAGGGAAAATGCTTTGGGTTGAGCAACTAACATGCAAGAGAGACCTTTAACCTTGGGCAACCTGCCAAGCGCAGGATGTTCTAAGCGGGAGTAGTCATATTCAAGCACTTATGATTGCAGTGATAAAGCAGGCAGGAAAGGAGAGCAGGCTGTTCACAAGGGCATAGACAACTCACCATTTACTGTACATTGTAGCCACTCTTTCCAACTCAGATTATGTGTATTAATTCCATGTTTTGCTTTTAGGGATGGTAAAGGTAGCCAAGGGCCCTATTAAAACAGGGGACAATTGGTTTCCTTTTAAAAATAAATAAAAATGCACCATTCCTTAGAAGTAGATCTACTCCTTAATATGTGCCCTGTGCAATCGGTGCATGCCTGTTGAAAAGTAAGTGGGGGTTATTCCCTAGCAAATGTGGTTAGGATTGCAGATTTTGGGTTGTATGTGCTCAGAAAGTAGCTCTGTCAGCGAAAGGGTTTTTGCTTGTGCAATGGAACTTCAATTCTCTCCCCTTTATATCTGTTCTCCCAACCCCCTGAATCACATTTGGGGAGGGCACAGGGTCAAGGAGAAAGAGAAGGGGGGGGAGATCCTGTTGTGCTCAAGGGAATCCTTGTGCTGTTGGGATGCTGTAATACAGGCACGTCTAACTTCCAAGAGACTGAGATCTACTCCCACTATAAAAAAAAAACTGGCAGTGATCTACCCATTGGATTGACCAGAGTTGTGAGCTTTTTGGGGGGAGGGAATTGACCAGAGTGTGTGGTATTTCCCTCCCCATTCCATGTACTCATGCCATTCCGCATTATTTCCCCACCCCTACCAATCTCTACCATTGGCTACTGCAGACATGACATCATGATGACATTATCTGAACTAGACAAATCTGAACCTGAACTTGGCCCCTAAGGGACCCAAGTGCTGAGGTTGGGCACGCCTCTTTTGAGAGTTATGCCATGCAATTGCTGCTACAACTGAAAGGCCCTTGCTCCAAGTAGGCATCTGATGAAATTCAACTGGTGGTGGCACAAAGAGCAGGGTCTTTGATCAGCTGTGGTAGGTGGAGCTGCAGTGCCCACCTGACTTTTGCTTGGCAGTATCACTGCTACACAGTGGGAAAGCGGGGAGGAGGGTGGAGGAGGCTGTGAGGACAGCATGGTGACAACAGACCACCTGTGGCACCAAATTGGCTCTGTCAATGCTTCTGTAGTGCACCCAATTCACAACCACCTGCCTCTTTCCATCCTAGTATGCAGCAACAATGCAAGTGACCAGAGGTCAGGTGAGTGCTGCAATCCCACCTCATTGACCACACTGCCACTGTTGATATTGAGCTCATTGCATGAAAAGGGCTCCTACTGTAAGAGGTGTTCCTTTTAGGTCCTCAGATCCCAAGATGTTTTGGGTGTTAAAGGTTAAAAAAAGAAAGAAAATCTATTTCATTGTATACTCTCTTGTTTACCATCAGCATAAGAATTCATTTTCCACCATGAGCCTTGTGGAAAGAGCATACACTAATTTTATGCTACTTCTATACAGTACATTTCTTTTCCAGGCAGCGTTCAACAAAATGCATCAATTTGCTCGAGAAAGTTAACTTCTGAAAGGAGGAGGAGAAAAAGAAAAACACACCGACATATCAAACACACTTATCAATCTGGAAATATTTGAAATGGTGGTCAATGTCAACCCCTGAGGCAAAGAAATTCTTGGCTTCTCAAGTGAAAGCATTTCAACTCTTGAGCACAAGAAATGAACATAAGTTAGCAAAGAAACAGTGGCATTCCAACCACAGGTTCAGGTAAGGTTCTTGCAATTGCATTTGTGCCAAATGTCAGTTAAACCAGAAAGGAGCCAAACAACAAGAGAGTGGCCATAATAAGGATATGCAAGGGAAACTGAGAGGCACGCATTTCTGAAAGACGTTGGCCACAGAAGAAACAAAGAAATCTGACGTTTGGAGAAAGCATTTTTGTTGCACTCATACATAATTCAGCTGATCAGAATAAATTAGTTCTGAAACCTCAATAAATATTTGGGGAAAGCTTATTGCAGCAAGCAAAGTTTGCTTTTAGACCAAAGGCTAACTGGAGCCTGAAGTTTCAAGGAAGCCTTGTGCCAACTCTTCTTCAAACCTGAGGCCCAGCCGTCTAGACCCCAACATCACACTGAGATAGGAGTAAAGCTGAGGTTCTGTGGATTACTCTGCAACGCAGTATCAGAAAAAGAAGGAATCCTTTATAAGCTATATAGATCTTGTGTATACTTGAATGTGCCCTGCTAAAAAATAATGTTGGTTACCAGGATCTCTCCTGTCAGGTAGAGGGGATTTCATAGACAAGTTAGCCCACTTGGAAAGGATCAATAAAGTTACCATCCCTCAGTTCCATTGCAGCTACTACTGCTGCAAAATGGCCAATACAGCTGTTTCTTTGCTTTCCTCAATATGGTTTCACTCACTAAAAACAAAACAAAAAACTTTTCGTTTAAAAAGCAGATACTTGCATGGTATTTACACCTTGGAAGAGGTTGTTGAAAACTGTGCGTGCCAACTTATTTTTGAAATGTGCTGAATTGACAGCTTTGGAGGAAAACTGGTTGCTGTATTTATGACCTGCTATATAAGTATTTGCTTGCAAATTAAATTAATGTGTGGTTTAAACTCTTCCTCAATGTAAATATGTACAGTTTTATGCTTCCTTATGTTAGACAGGGAGGTATTCCATTTGGAAGAACGTTAACACTACAAACCATTCCAGCTGCCAAGTGGTTAAGTGTTGTTACTGCACTTGCTCAGGTCATGCAGCTCTCTATGTGTGTCTGAAACCTACTACTCTGTGTGCAGGCAATAAGCCCTTCTGGAACACAAATGACTGGAGGAAATTACTTTGGCTCTAGGGGAACATCTCCCTCTGTGCTCTGGCTGCATTTTGCCAGACAATAGACTGCTGTCAGCCCAACAGAACTGGCCCAGAGACTAACATGTTTACCAAAATATGCAAGAGCACACAGCCTAGGGAACTTCAGTCTAGGTTGTAGAGTGCCTTCCTAACAGATCTGGGAGGAATAAAAGGCAAAGGCAAAAAGAGGAGTTTTAGTTATAGAGTGAAATAAAAGGTAAATTACTAAAGGCATGTGTTAATAACAAGCAACCTGTCCTTATTCAGATTGTTTAAACCACCATAGGGTTGCCATGCGTCCGGAATTTCCTGAACATAGCTGGAATACTGGAAATCTGTATATGGCAGCTCATGTCAGAAGTCTAGATTTTGCCAATTTTCCTTAAAAACAGCTCCAAAACTTCAGAAAATAAGCTTGACAACTTGTGTCTGGCAAACCTAGGACTCCATTCCCCACTTTACTCCAACATCTGCCATTGCTTAAAGTAGCCACTTTCTTAAACTTCGCCCTTTTCCATTCCTCAGCTGCCTCATGTGGAAGAGATAAAGGATGCAGCGCATACAAATATTATGTTGTGTTTTCAGTCAATGAAGGTACTTTGTGCAAACCCCTGCCATTATTTTACCCTACCTCTCAACCTCCATGTTCCTCCTATGTCATGGCCCCTATTGTTGTGCAATGTGCCTTCATTTTTGCTCTCCTATCCTGCCCTGACTTCAGGCAAATCAAAGACTGTAATGAGAGACTACAATCCTCCAGGAGTGGCTATGCCCTAACTTCATGCAAATCCAGGATTGTGGAGGGAAACTACAAAATCTCCATGGGAGCTGAGTGATGACAGTCTTACATTTTTAATATATAGACATATATTATATAGAGAGAGCTGCTTAAAAAGGAAAGCCCAATAATACACACCTAAAAGCTTAACACACAAAAGCTGCTAATAAACAAGTCTTTCACTTCAAACCAATTAATTTTCTGCCAGGGTTATTTCCCACACTTTGGACCAGCTGAATAGGAAGCACACAAGAGCTGCCTGAAAACACTTCTCAAAAGCACTGTTCTCAAAAGCAGGCATCTACCTTTAAGTGGGAGGGCAGTAATGGGGAGGGTGGGGTAGACTTCACCACTCCCACCCACTGGCTTAAAGGAAAAGTTCTATTTGAAGCTTTTTGATGTTTCAAGCAGCACTTTTGCAAAGTGTTCTAGGGAGCAGGTGAGCCACTTTACATTGCTTTTCAAAAGTGCTGTTTGAAGCAGCTTGTGTGCTTCTCCTGAGAGCAGGTGGCTGGATGGAGGGTGGGTGGGGTCTCTTCCCTCCACTCTGCTGCTGCCACCACCACTACTGCTGCCGCTGCCACCTACCCAAGACATGCATGTGCTGCTTCAAACAGCATTTTTTAGAAGCACTTTAATCACCAGTCACCAACTGATGAGCAGTGATTAAAACCTACTGTCTCGGCTTCTGCAGCCAGGCAGAAACTGATAAACTGATTTCACCACTGGTATCAGCTTATGAATGGGTGGGTTTGGTTTGGGGAAAGTTAATTCCCTAGACAGCTAATTACTATTCAACTAAAAAAATTTTTTAGATGACTTGGTCTTTAAAGAGAGTCTGCTATAGTAACAAAATGCATTCTGTTATCTCAAAGTTGCAAAACGTTTATCAGCAGGCAAAAGGAAACGGGTGCAAATAACATATTCCCCAAAGATGAGGAAGACAGCAACAGAGCTGGAAACAGAAAACATGGCTTAACTTCAAATCATCTTAGAAATACTTGTGATTTAGAAAAGCGGTGTGTGTTTATGTGTATACTGAGCATGCACAAGTCAGGGAGCTATATGCATGCACTAGGCCATCAGAATGGATCCCACATACAAACTACATGTACTTAGGCTCTGTCACTGCAGTTACAACGCCTGAAAAAATCAGAGTTCCTGAGTCAGTACTATTTATCTACATTTCATATACTGTATCATATTGGGTCTCTTCTGATAGCCTGCTGAATGCAGGGTTCCTGATCATGAGCAGGCCTCTAACCATGTTTAGGTGAACACACTGAGACTCGCCCTGCGGATTTTTGTGTTTGGTATATAAAGGTGGGATGTGGGTGATCAGGGATGTTGAGGATGAGATTGCAGGCACACCCCTCCCCACTTTAAGCTCACATCCATTCACCCAGACACTTGAAAAGAGAGCTTCAATGTTTGGACAGAAGTAAGGAAGGGAGAAAAATATTTTGACTGGGCTCTCAGTCTCGAAATGGATCATAAAATGCATGTTATAGGCCAAGAGGAGGCGGGGGGTCTCATTGCCTTTCAAATATTATTTCTTTAGTCAGGAATTGAATTAAATTTACAGAAACAACAGTGGTTTTTAAATGGGATGAAGCAAAGCTGCATATGGTTGAAGTAACTATATTTTTGTAACGCTCTGAATATTGCTTATGCTGGCTGCCCTTTTTACCATGTCACATCCCAAATCCAGGAAGCATATGGAATTTCCTTTCCATCTGACTACTGAACAGGAAACGTTAGAATCGTGAACCACATGGAAGTTTTGGTTGAAAGGCAAATGAACCCACACATTCACTGGGGTTGTCTTGATGGCTTCATCCATCATGGCTGCCCTTCCTCCTCCCCACCTCTTCTTCTTCTTCTTCTTCTTTTTAAAGAAATCAGTGTTGAAATCTGATTGAAGAGAGCATCCTCACTGTATTTCATGCTCAGCAAGTGCTCTATTTATTCCAGCATGTGTTCTATCCCACCTCTTTTGAACGAGTGTTTATGAGCTTCTTCCAGGAAAACTATGCTTTTAACATATATTAGTATATTTTCATTTGTTAGTCGCTTTACACCCAAAAAGTCTCAAAGCGACTAACAAGATAAAATACAAACAGATAAAACCATATTTTTTTATTTTTTATTTACTTTAGTCCGAGTCAGCTGACATTAAAACCTCCAGGTAATCAGGTGTCTCAGTAAGGGGATGTGCTACTGGTGGCAGCAATACTGAGATAATTGGAGACAGGATTCAGGCAATCACTTTTGAAAAAGAGTCGTTTTAATAACTGCACTTCAAAGCCATTTCAGACTTGAGGCTATCTGTTTTTGTTTTCGGCTATTCAGTAAGTGACTGCAAACGGGGAAATGTCTCCAGCTGGACCTCAATGATGGAAAATGGACATTGTTCAAATACTTCTAAGATGAACCTCCACAGAAAGTTAGGGTGACCTTTCACAAATGTATTTTCCTGTTCCGTTAGAAGATCAGACTACCTGCAGTCAAAATTAAGAACCTATTTGAGGTTATTTGAGTGAAACCACAGCTATGTAAGTAAATAAATAAAGCAACACTGTGTCAACCGCAGTTGCTACATTCTCTCGTGTCTTAGCGCTGCCTACTTGAAAAGGGGGCAGGGGTGAAAATGTGAAACCCCCCCCCAAAAAAAAATCTTCTTCAAAAGGGGAGGTGGAACCTTGGCAACCATCATGGGAGGTATCAGCAGTCCAGTCAAGCTACACATTTGTAAAGTGTTGCGATTATCAGCAAGATCAGATGCATCAATGAACTCCTAAAAATCTTCCTTGAGGAAAAGCAGTTTCTGTTTAACTGTTCCTTTCAATGGTGCTGTGTTTGTGAGGCAGCAGGAGAAATTACAGCTCTAGTTCAAGAAAGATTGCAAGTATTTTAACTATTTAGAAGCCTGTGATGTGGAAGAGATGGAGCAACAGTATTTGCAGGAAGAGAAGAATTCAAGTGTTTCAAGCAGAGTTTCTTTTCTGTGGCCATTCTCAAGACATTGCAACCCTCTCTCCTCTCCAGAGATGTTCACCTGGAGCACCAGGTTAGGCAACAGGTGAAAAGCCACTTCATCTGCCTGGAGAGTGATGTTGATTTCAGTGATGTTGTGGAATTTTTATTGTTACGTTATTTACTTTTTATGTTTATGCAGAGCAACCCCACTTTAAGAGCCAACATCAAAGGCCTCTTAACCACGTTTAGGGCTGTTTGATTAAGGCAAAGCTTCTGTGCACTAGCTTTGGTCACTGCTTCTGGATGGCTTACTAATAAAACACCTTTAGTTCAATAAATAATAATAATAATAATAATAATAATAGATTTATCATAAACATATGTACAAATTAATACATACCATGGAAACAATAACAGAACAATATACTGTATGGAGAATATTCAGTAGCTTTTAGTTCTTTATATTTTCTTCAGGACTTTCTGCTTTTGTTTGGGTGCAAATTTCACAGCCATACATCACAATTGGACAAGAGGCTGTTCTGTAGGTCAACCATTTTGTGCTCTGGGGAGAAGCATTTAAATAATACAGAAGGTTGAGAACAAACAGATTTCTGCCTGTTCTGGATTCTTCCCTGCTTTTTCTTTTCCGTTCCATTTAAAAAAAAAAAAACACTGGAGTGGAATGCAAAACAGATAACTGGCTCAAAGCAATGAAACCCATTTTGTTAGGCCTTGTCTAAAATGCTCCACAAAACAAATAAATCAAGGACATACAGCTGCAACAAGGCTTTTTTAAAAAAAAGGGGAAATGCATATACAAGTTGCTGTGGAAGATTTCAAAAGACATGTGCGTGGGAATTGGGTAGATAATATTCGACAGAAAATTACTCTAGATAGCATTATTTCCAAAGAATGTGTACTTAGTTGAAATTTTCTTCTTTTCACTTTTGTCTCGCCATTTTATTATTAGGCATTCTTTTTTAAATCTAAACATCAGCCAGAAAACTTTCCAAAGTTGTGGCCAGTGTTTTGAAGAAAAGGCACAAAGGCATCTAGAGCACTAAAAGATGGGAGAGTGGAGGTGAAGTAAAGAAGGATTTTTAGATGTAGGGCCACTTCACCTCTATTCCTGGTCTCATCTGCGCTGTGTTTTTCAGCAATATCACACCACTTTGAACTGTCATGACTTCCACAAAAAGAATCTGGGGAACTGTTGTTTGTGAACAGACTTCTCAGGAGACCCCCTATTCCCCTCAAAGAGCTATAATTTTCAGTGTAATTTAACAGCCAATCCCTGTTCCCAGGGAACTCTGGGAATTGTAGTTCTATGAGGTGAATAGGGGTCTCCTAAGAACTCTCAACACCCTTAATAAACTACACCTTCCAGGATTCTTTGTGGGAAGCCGTGGCAGAGGGGTTATTGCTTCTCTTTGTTTATTATGTATTTTGTGTTCTCATTCTGTATTTTTATGTTGTGAACTGCCCTGTGATATACAAAATAAACAATAATGGATCTTTAAAGTGGTTTGATACTGCTTGAAATGCATAGTGCAGACGGAGCCGCCTCTTCCTCTCTGTTTTGGTCTCCTTAAAAAAGAAAGATTGTTAGCCTGCAGACATCTGCAGTGACTAGAAAATTTTACCTGTTTTATAAAAAAGAAATGGTGAATATAAATGATGCTGCAGATCTACAGCCAAAGCCCCGGCTCAATCATTCACATTAATATGTGAAATCCATTCACTCATCTTTTTGTATGTATCTTATCTAACCAAGAATTCCCCATTTCCCCACTCAGTTTGCCCCCTATATATTTATCTACCAGAATACCAGATAATTCTAGTATTATCTTTCCAATACCAGCTGTTTTTTCAGTGAACACCCTCCCATCTCCCTTTCCTTCATCTCTGTCCTTCCATCAACCACCCTAATTGAGCCCCCAATTTTAACCACCCTGCACGCCTCATTCCTGTGGCCTTCATGCAGCCACCTATCTCATCCCCTTTCTTACAAATGTATATTCCAGGAGTCGCCAACCTGGCACCTGCAGGTGTCATGGCATCCATGAAGACCTTCACTAGTGGTATCAGGCACAGACCCCAGATTCTGAGCTTTCATTGTTTTCTTAAAAAATAATAATAACCTAGTCCTCCTAGAAATAAAGTTATGAAGCAAAATGTGCAGGTACCCTTCTAAGTGATTTCTGTTAAATGAGTGAAGTCACAGCTCCAATTGATAAATTAGTTGTTTGACACCAGACAAGAAGAATCTCTGAAGTCCTGAACTGTTGCTGTTTTCCCCTCCACTTTAATGCACTTTTCCTGGTCTTATTTTCTAGGCAGCAATTCAGCAGGTTAAGCCTTTTCTCATATGGAAATACAATTCTGGAAAAAGCTTCACTGTGATTGTACTTTATTGTGTTTTGCAATGCTGCCTGTGCAGTCATGCAAATGGAGTAAAACAGGCATGAAGTTGTGGTGGTGCAGTGATTCTTGCCATGCCTGGCTATGACCCAACAGAACTAGAATGATGCAAAAATGTCCAACTGCGGTTATTATGCTAATGCTTTGGTTGGTTTAGGTCCTAGCAGCACCAAAATAAGGAGCCAGATGCAATTCTGGCTCCCAGATGAGAACATATATAAGATGTATTTGAAACAAGTATTCTTTGCATCCATGCTGTGCATTTTTGTATGTATACAAACAAAACTCGAGAAAAGTTTATGTATGGAGTGCGGAACTGGTTAGGGCACCGAGAAAGGCTGCAATAGCACAAGGCATGGTGTGTAAGCACCTTTTGGAATAAAATTCAGTAGGCGTTGAATGAGATGGTTGTTTGCAAGAAATTGCTCTTTAATTTGCTAGTATTTCTTTTGTAATGCCTCTTATTTACAGCATTAGCAAACACTTGCATTTCCAGGAATATTCTGTGATCTTCAGTAATCCTATCCCAGAAAAGAAACAATGACGACTTCTTCCAATTGCAGTCAAAACATAGCGGGGGTGGGGTGGGAATTAAAATAAATGGAAGAACTTTCAGTTTAGGTGCAAAGTTGAAACAAATTCTGGGATTATCAATTTACCATGATGTTGACACTCTAAGACCTACTTGTTCTGTCTCTAAAATGTACGAGAATATGCCAGACTAACTAACATATAAATAATGATGGAATATATTTATTCTTCTATTATTTACTGCATTTATACCGCCTTTCTGCTAAAGCACTCAAGGAAAGTTGATTCAACTATTAATACCTAGCATAAACGTATCTTAGCAAGGGAGTCCCTCTCATCATGCATTCCTCTGGTATCATATCATCCAGAAGCTATCGCAGGAACCTGTTGGTGTACTCTAGTCGTTCTTGTAATACCAATATAAACTGTCCTCGTCGTTGTGCAGCAAACATTGGAGTCACACAGACCGGCTGTGCTTTGCATCAAAATGCCACTTTTGCTTTCCCCAAGCACTGCTCTATTTCATTTTCATTTTGTCACATTTCAACCCCACAGAAGTCAAGGTAGCACACCTGTGGTTCTCAGACAGTCCCACATCTAGATACTAACTAAACCCAGATCTGCTTTGCTTCAGTGGTTTCACACTGAGCAGGTATACTATAAAAGAAAAAACAATGCACTTTCTAACTTTTCAAAAGTCATGCCCTGAGGCAGTGATGACTAGCGCTGCATACACATTATACCTTTAAAGCACATTTGAAACACATTTCCCCTTCAAATAATTCTGGACACTGTAGCTAGTTAAGGGCTGTTGAGAATTGTAACTCTGAGAGGAATAAACCACAGTGCCCTGAATTCTTCAAGGGAAAGAATGAGCTTCAAATGCACTTTAAATGAGGATTTATAACTGAAGGCATTGTTCTCTGTTCCACCATGTATTCATTACATCCAACATTGTTTCCCTTCCTCTACAGTTCATCTTCTTCTTTCCCTTTTTTTGTGAACCACCCTGAGATCTATGGATGAAGAGCAGTAAACAAACAAACAACAAACATTCTGCCCAAGCCTGCATTATTGGTCTCACTGTCCACCATGGCAAAAATACATAACTTATATAATTTACATAATTAATTGCATCAGTTGCATTATTGTGCTACTCCACCCATTCATTTCAGTGCAAATGTAATGTAAGGGGGGTATGTAATCAGTTATGTAACATTTGGAGACTGAAAGCAACAGCAAATACCAATCATATTTGCTGGATTGATTCCTGTTCTTGACATGGGACAAATAAGCAAACACCAGGAATTTCTGCTTCTGTGCCTTAGAATTTTCCAACATCCCTAGTAATGACTGATGGGAATTGGGCAAAAGGTCTATGCCAGGGGCAGCCAATGTCCTGCCTTTCAGATGTTGTTGGACTCCAACTCCCATCAGCCCCATCCAGCAGGGTCAATGGTCAGGGATGTTGGGCTGTAGTTCAACAACATCTGGAAGGCAGGGTGTGCCTACCTCTGGTATGTGCACTTCTGTGAACTTACAAAACCAGCAATGTGGCTAGACAGCTTTCAGTGTCGAAACATCGCCTCCCCCCCCCCCCCAAATTCTCTGCTTTAAAAACTCACATTCAAAGCTGCCCTCAAGATGTGATCAGAGAAAACTGATTAGCAGAGGCTACTCTTGGAAGCAGTGAAAATGAAATCCCAACGCAGGTTCCTCATTATCTTGCAAATCTCTTTAATCAACCTTCCTCAGAAGGTATGATATGAGGGGGACTTTCTGAAAAGATCACAGGGCATAGTGTCCTTAAAATAGGAATCCATCAGCTGCTGACCAGATTAATCAACTGGGAACTGGCCCAACACCTGCTTGGCAGTTGCAGATTCATGGTTATATGTATGCATACATAACCCGTCCTTTCCCCCTGCTGACTTATAAGTGATGGCATCACACAATGATTCTGGAAACTATTTTGAGCATAGAAGCTTTTAATAGGCCAGTGAAGGATTCCGTTCAGACAAGCCTGTAGGATAGCTCAGAAAGTTAAGGAGATGCCCTCGATATGAGGACAGTGAAAACATTCTAACCAATGTGTGGTTTTTTCTGCCTTCATCTCCAGATTTATAGCAGGCTTGCCCACTAAAATCAAGGTCAAAAGCGTATTGTTTATTCATAAGCAACATGGGAAGCCCAAATGAGGTATCCTTCTGGTATTTAGGCGCAACAGGCAAAGGGACTTAGCTAAGTGGTAGAGCACAGGCTTTGTTTTCTGAAAATCCCATGTTCAGTCTCTGACATCTCCTGATAAGATTGTGGGGAAGGCCCAGCCTGAATCTGAGACTGGAAGCCCTGTTGAAAGCTTCTGGGTAGGAGAGAAACACTAATGATCTTGCTGTGTCAGCATACTGATTGCCCGGCCAACATGGACTATGTTTTCCTGAAAAGATGAGAAAACATTCACAGAACAGAGACATATTTAATAATGGGGCATTTCAGTTATCTGATGTCTGCTGGAAGTCAAACTCTAAAATATAGGATGGGGGAAAGCTGACCCCAACAGTATGTGAGGAAAAAATGGAAGTGCCTTAGTTGATCATAAGGTGAAGACAAGCCCAGTATGATGTGGCTGGTATACAGTGTAGTATAAGGCTGCATCCCATGCACTTGACATGAGAAGAGTGTTTATACTGTATGAAGATAGGCACAAACAGATGTAAAACATGATTAAGCAGAAACAGTTAAACCCCAGAGCTCGTAATACATTCCTTGAACACTGCACCTGATACTGGCAACTACCGGTATATTTCATAGAGTTGATGGTGGTTTGAAAGATGGGTCATTGCTCATGGTGTGTTTACCCTCACCTCTTTGCAAAAATATACAAAAAATACTTGCCTAAAAATGGAATATTGCAGGGGAGGAGAGATATGAGCAATGCCTATCTCTCTCTGAAACTATTGTCTTCTCTAACCTGACTCTGACACTTTGTCCTTGCCTCTTGTGTTGCTGTCTCCTCCCTTAGAAAAAAGCTCACTGATATAACCTAACCTTTTAAAATTCACCTTAAGTACAATGGATAGGTTTTCCTGATGATTTTTTTGACAACTGATATATGTTGCGGGGCTGCCTGGAAGTCATTCATTAACATTAAAATATATGCTTATCCAGTTCATTCATTCCAGGAAATCCTTCTATTCAGACACAATCTCCAGAGATGGACACAGTTGGGTGTGGGTAAGAGCTAACTGATCTCGGAAAGATTTTCTGTACTCTTCAAGTCAATGCTCACGCAACAACCATTTTTGGGCATTCTAAAAATACCATTGTATTCTGAGTATTCACTTCTGATTCACCAGCAGTATCCCTTTCTTTGTGTAGATCTCCCAAAGAGCTTAGGTAAGCTTGGCATGCTCTTTGGTTGGTTTATCTTACACAAGCTCAAGGAACACAAAGTAGAGAATAAGGCAAGAGACCGAGAAAGAGCAGTGTATGTTATTCACATCTGACCATTTGGCTTCAGTCTAGGAAACTAAGGCAGCCTTTGCAAAGTTATGACACTTCAGATGGTTATGACGACTTACGCTAGAGGACTGTAGTGAGAATTAATAGACAAAAAAAAGTAAAGAAAAAATGTCTGAAGAGATTGAAAGGACCTCATTCATGTTAACAGTAACTAATATATGGTTAGGGACGTGGGTGGCACCGTGGGTTAAACCACAGAGCCTAGGGCTTGCCATCAGAAGGTCGGCGGTTCGAATCTTCTTATAGATTTCTTGCATGAAAAAGAAAATGAATTCATGATACTGTATTTGTGTTTGAGGATTGAATATAGTGTTGGTTTATAGAATGTGGATTTGTTAGGTATCTGAAGAAGTGTGCATGCACACGAAAGCTCATACCAAGAACAAACTCAGTTGGTCTCTAAGGTGCTACTGGAAATAATTTTCTATTTTGTTTCGATTTGTTGGGTGTTACCTTGGAGTGGATGTATTGAATAATTTTATATACAGGTATAGCTAACAGATAATAATTGGAAGTTCTCTTTTTCTGCCCCCTCTTTCTTTTTCTTTCCCTTTATCCTTTCTCTATTTCTCTATATCTTTCTCTCCTTTTCAGTATTTTATTCAGATTAGCTTTTTAGCTTTGATAAAAAGAAATTTGATACTATTTTGTATTCCTTTCCCCAAAATTTTAATAAAATCTATAAGAAGGAAGGAAGGAAGGAAGGAAGGAAGGAAGAAGGAAGGAAAAAACACAGGCACAGTAAAGTTTAAAAATACAATAAAACCAACAGTACAAAAACTAGAAGACTATCAGGATCAATGTATAAGAGGCTGGGTTGCTCCAGCAGTTGTGACTACAGTATGCATGTGTGTGTATATATATATATATATATGAATGAATAAGTTGTTATTTGAGCCATAGTTAATTTTCTCTGTGCTTAGTAGCTGCAAATTAAAGGATCAAAAAGTGATTCTTGCATTTTAGCCTAAATGGGAGGCAATGGAACAAACTGTAAGTGCTGTATGACTCACAACTGCATTTCTTTCTTTATCCAGTACGGGAAAAGCTCCTGCTACCTTTTGCATAATCTAGCTCTCCAATCTTTGCAGAGAAGCCACAGAAGAAACCTCATCTACGTACAAATTCACCACAGTAAACCACATATGCAGCAAGGTGGAAATAACAGGCTTCTAAAATACTCATTACATAAATAGCTGGAAAACACTACTTATAAACAATTTAGTAAAGGTTTTGAAAGTCTTGGAGAATGAGATAATTATTTTCTCAAACAGCACCTGATGGAACCTCTTGTTTTCACAATTTAAAAAGTGGCTTTCCAGCGAATGTTAAACAGGCATGGGATAGTTATGTAATCGTAATTTCTGACATTGGTTTCTGTTAGTTTGCAAGAGAACATTTTAAGTTCAATGAAAGTTGCCTCTTTTATTGTATATTCAAGAGGTGCTTGATTATTTACTATTATGTTAGAAAATAGCCAAGATATTTTGGTAAGAAATTCTACAAATCAATATTTTACGTGTGCATGCGCACACACGAAAACAGGGAGAAACACATATGGCAAGGGCCACTTGATCTTTTATAGCAATCAAGGGGTGGTGAACTGTCTTAGATAAACTGATATGAAAGCAAACTGAATATATATGATGCAACATTATACAGCTTCAGGAAAAAAGACTTCCTCCAGTACTGAATTTCTGGCTGATCAAAAACAGGAAGTGACAGAAATCTCGTGCAGCTAAACCTCAGAAACCTTTGCCAGTGTGCCCATTGCTAGCGTGACTGTAACAAACACCGTAGACTCTAGCTGTATAAATAGGGAGCATATTGTGTTATGATTGCAAGTGCGGTTGCTCAGCAGGATATGACATTCCAGCACCAGTAAATTTGCCTCAGCACTTGGGGCATAATAAGTGGATGCATTTCCAGGCCCATGCTATAAATTATTTTGCAATCACCACGAATCCTCTTCGTGGAACGTTGGGCAGATTTCAGGAACATTTTTTGCCCCCCCCAAAAAAAACTGCCTGGGGCTCCTTTTAAATCACACTATATGGTTAAAAGTAATGCTCATTTTAAGTATCAGCTTATTGGCAAAATCAGGAATCAATCAATAACAAGGCAGGGTTTATTTCCAGATTACCTGGATGACATGGGACTTGAAGGCCCTGTTTTGTGGTGGTTCCAATCCTTTGTTCTGTTTTAAACAATGGCCCCAGAAGAAGGAGAGTTCAAGGCAAAATTTGTGGACCTGAAAAGGAAAGAAAGGCAGATCAAACTCAGCCTGAGCATTACAACAGAGCTGCATCTCCTTCTTGGTTGGGGGGGGGGGTAATCTGTCTTTAGTGAGAGTAGCCTCTTCCAGAGCCATAGCTTGGGCAGGGCTGGGGGGGGGGCGTTGCCCCAGGCACAGTTTTTTTTTGGGGGGGGCATTCCTCACAATGCTCTGCCAGCCTGCAGGCCAGGCAAGGGCTGTGTGAAAAGGATGCCACAGGGAAGGGCGCACACAGGGCTTGAAAAGGACACAACAGGCATGTGCCCTGCCAGCCCAAGCAGCACTGGGGTCGCAGGGCGCCATGAGTGCACCCTTCAAAGCAGTCAGTCAACTGTGCACGGCACAAGCCAGAAACACTCCGCCACTGGCCTCTTCCATTAAAGGGGCCTGGCCTGTTTATCAGCTGTTGCCTCACGCAGGACAAAGGATGCCATAGCTCCAGTTGGGCTTCTGGGCTGGATCAGAAGAGGTAAAATGCACTCCTCATGTGTGAATGCTTCCAAGATAGTGGATGGCTCTGGTGGCAATTCTCTCCCACTTCCTTCAAATCCATGGCTTCATCCCTCAAAGATGGGGAATCAAGACTGTGAGGTCATAACATACTTCAGATGATGGAATGTGGTTTCAGCTTGTCTAGGATTCAACTGTGCTCCCCTTGAAAATTCCAATTTTCAATTTGGGTATTATTGCAGATGCATCCCTCAGCCCAGGTTTGGTGGGACCAGGAGCATCTTTGCACAGCTAAGAATAGTGCCTTAACTGGGTTCGTTCTTGGAGATGTCAGGTTTGCCACTATTACTAACACACTCCTTAGTTTTGTATTGTTTGGGCTATGTAATGTGCTCTTTATGGGGCCTCTGAAGCTGGTTCAGGGTGTTGCAGCCAGATTCTTGACCAGAGCCAGTTACAGCAAATATGTGACCCTATGGTTACAGCAGCTTCACTAGCTGCTAAACTGAGTCAGGGTTAACGCTGGTTAAGACCCATCAAACCCAAAACAACTTGGGGCCACGTTACTTGAAATACCACCCTCCCCATATAAGCTGACATGGTTATAAAATCTTCAAGAAAAGCTCATTTCAGCCCCATCAACACACAAGACACTTTTGGCAGGGGGTAGAGAGACAAACTCTGGAGCCCTTTCCGAGGGAGGCCTGTCTAGACCCCTCTCGGATTACCTTCTGTCAGCAGATGAAAACTTCCTAATTCAGACACAATTCATTTTTCTTTGCTGCTGTGTGCATTTCTGATCATGCCGGTTTTAACTGACTGCTGTTTTGTTGTTTCATTGGCTCTGGTTTCATGTGGTGTGATATTTATCTTGACTTGATAGTTCATAATGATTTTACTTCTGTTAGCTGCTTAGGGAAGGTTCTCAGGGAAAGATGGGGTACTAGATAAATAAATATTGAACATTCCCAACTTAAGAATATGCCAAAGCTGGATGTGTGCCATGACAAACCTCAAGTCGGATCTGAAGCTAAATCTATTTATGCACAGGTACATGGTTATACACAATCCATATTTATGCCCAATTATCACATTGTCTACCCACCTCTCTAGTTATATCACATACTATATATCTATTTTATCAGAACTTACTTCAGAGTAGGGCCATTGGAATACAGTGAAACTTTACAACTGAATAAACATTCATAAGACAGGGAAACACGTAAAAGAAAGTACACCCACCCATATGAATAAAGGCAAAATATTCCCATATATAAAATATACTGCAAACACAAATGTTGCCATGCTCCTTGGAAAACAATGAAACTGGACATGCTGAATTCCCGTGCATTTTACACGGTTATGAAATATGAAATGTTTGTCTTAACAAAACAAAAAGAGCAGTTCCTGAAAGTTCATTGCTGACTTTCTGGTCTCTCTCAGCTTGTTTATGTCAGATGCCAATCTGCGTCATTGGGTTGGTTTTGTGGTTGTGTCTGTGGCCCACTGAACACCCTGGTGCAAGAATGGAGTCACCACAATAGTTCAGCATGTTAAAATCAGCTAACATGACCTAGTGTTTTTCAAAACATGCCACATAGAAGTGCAACAAATGGCTAAATGTAAGAAACTGCTGCACAGTACAGATAGAATAATGCAGCATTTATTATGAGTGTGACCTTTCTGATCTAAGCAAAAGTACTGTTATAGGACTGGGAAGTTTTAAGGACTCTGCAGGGCAGTTGTAGGAAAAAGATGGAGGCAATCCCTAGTGTGCAGCTGAAATAGCAAGTGTGTTCCTGCATATGGGTATTAAGGCCCATTGTGCAACCACAAAGGCAGCTTCAGGACTGGAGTTGAGGGTCTAAGATAACACATGACCACCAAAACTAGAATACACCATGGAATAGATTCAACAACAAAAACAGTTTGACTTGTAAGGCAGCTATCTTTAATGTGATCCTAAAGTTATTTAACTGAGCTGTGATATCTGGAAGAAATAAAAGCTCCCAAGCACATTCTCATTCTCCCTGTGTCCTGTATCACATGTCTTAGGTTGTCAGTCTTGTTCTTATCTTTTCTAAAGGCACAGGTGCACTCTCCTGGGCCAAGTGTGTGTCTGAAGATGCAGTAAAATTAATGCAAGATCTAAAATATACATGTCTCTTTCTGAGAGAACATCTGTAGACTCCAGGGCCGCTTCAGGGGATCTTGATGTATTTGGGTCTTCTTACACAGACACATGTATGATAATACATTCATTACTTTTTCAAATAGCTCCAGAGAAAATGCACTGGGAAGAACAAGAACACAGCCAGAACACCAAGATTCTTGTATCTCACTGCCAGTGCTCTTAGTGGCTTCAAGAACTCTTTGCAACTGGTCTGTCATGGAGGCACCAATTTGGGTTGCCATAATTAGGGTTCACATTTTAATATCCACCTAATTCATACAGCTCTTCAACCAAGTAATGTCTATGAGGATGCATGCATTAGGACAAAATATGCACAACAATGCACACATTAGTGAAAATTTACCCCAAAATGCATTATATTAAGGGTACTGCTTGCAAAAAGGTGCATATTACAGGGAAATGCAGGCAAATAATGTTTATATTAGGAGCATTGCATACTAAAGCGCTGATAATTTTTCATAAGGGCTTAAAAGATATTCACAAACTGACAGCGGCATAGTGTTGGTTGCCGCTGTGCCAGGTGGGGGGCTCCAGCCCAGTCCGTCGCCGATGCCACCAGAACAACCCAACCCTCACTGGAGCAAAGTGGGGCCATGCTGAGCTCCCTGCTCACCTGCGCAGGGGAAAGCTTGGCTGGCCAATGTGGCCCTTGGTGGCAGAGAGGAGCATCGGGCCATCATGGGAGTCCCTGCATGGTGGTGCCTTGTTTGCACCCCTCAAAAATCATGCACACGGGGCCACAGCCCCCTGGCAACCCACACACTATGCCTCTGTGAACTGATGCAGAAATGTGTTGGATGGAACTTAAGACAGGGAAATGAGAAACTGAAAGAAACAAAAATGGGCATGTCTCTCCATCTCTTGCTATAACCTATGTTGAATAGAGCTCCTGTATCTTTCACTGGTTGTGCAGAACAGGAGCAAGCAACTTCCTCTGTCAATATAAGACAATCTATCCTATTGATTTATATAATGATTATATACATTACATTTGAAAATTTTTAGTTTGTGAAAACTATTTAAAGATAAGTTTGTCCTCTTGATCGGAAATATACTCTTGAAAATTGCATCGTTAAATTGTATGGTTGTATGTTTCTCATTTTTATGTTTACTGTTGAGTTGTGAATAGGGATTATTCTCATCATTGAATGGTAATTGTTGGCCTGAGTTCTTTGTCTGCTTTCTAATCATGTGCCTTCAGGCCATAGCCGGGGTCAATACAACAACATTACTAACCCTGGTGGCATAGGAGCCAACTCCTGGGGGCCAAGGTCCCTCCGCTCCCCCACCCTAAAATAATTGAGGGGCTGTCACCTCAAAGTTGATGGGCATTGCCATTCAAATGGTGTGCATGTACCACATCTCGTGATCAATTATGTGGGGCGGGCCTTACCTGTCCCTTCTCCCCCAATATTTTATTCAAGTTAGTGCCCAGCCTAGTGATTATGTTCTACCTCCACTGCTGGAGGTATGATTCTGAATACCAGGGGGGAGAGTACGGTTGTGCTCAGATCCTAGTTTGTGGGCTTCCATAGGTGTCTTGTAATAACAAAATGGTGGACTAGGTGGGCCACTTGCCTGACCAGCAGGCTTTTCCTATATGTTTAGGATAACAAGGTACATTTCCTTTGCCAGCCACAGCTAATAACAAAAATCAGAGAAACACATTGTGACAATGTCAGAACCCAGAATTAGAGCACAGAAGGGTAAAAAACACTTGAGTGGGGACTGTTGGGGGTAAAAAACAACCAATTTTGTTTTCTTTGGAAGATCTGCCCTTAAATCTGGAAATATCCAGTTATTATTTGTCAACTGTCTCTACACAACAATAAGGGAATAGCCTTGCTTGAGGGTGGGGGGTTGGGAAGACAGATTGCTGTGCTGTGTTTTTGTGTTTTCTTAAAGAGAGGAAAAATCCCACCCCCAAAGCCTGTCACTTAACTTTTATATAGCGGCTGCTGATACCACTTTTATATAAGCAGCAGCTCATGTCGCTTAGTGAGTACTGCTTGGCTACAGCTCATAAACACTGTAAATATTTTAAATAGATGCAACAGAAACTAGTTTTACCCATTGTAAAGCAGCTATCTTAAATACAGATATAAAGCTTTTTTTCAATTGTGCAGAGAAATGTGTGTTTAAATATGTGATATGTGATTATTTTCGAGCAAGAAATGATAAGAGGATTTCCTCAAAAAAGGAGTGTTTTAGTTGTTTCAAATTTTATTTAACGCCTGCCTCAATGAAAATGCGAAAAGTAGAGGGTATTCAGAGTTTTTAAAGCATTAAAACATTAAAATCAAATGCATTTTTTAAAATACAATAATTCAAAACTGTTGGTGCAAAAGAAAAATATAGAAAGGATTCCTGGATGCTAAGATCCAAGTTTGGAGCAAGAACTCTGGTGAGAGAACTTCAGCAGATTTAAAATCTCAAAATATGCAGCGAAGAAGCACGGAAATACAGGCTGTTGGACCTTTAAAATACGCCCTTCTAAGTGAGTTGCAAAATGTCCCCTTAAAAAGCTTCTTCCCAAAGTTTCTCTCTTCTACCAGCATAGGAAAAACCATGTTTGATTAAGTTAAAAATTGTTTACTTACAAACTCTTCAAAGGTCAGGTTCATGTACTTCAGAACACGGCAATAAAACTTAACTTAGTTACAAAGTGGTAAAAGTTCCTAAATTATTGGCATAGGAACTCAAGAGTGGCTTGTGAGAACCATGCAGTTGAGCCAGAACAACCAGCTCAAACCTCTCCCCATGTTGAGCTTCTCAGGTAGAGTGAGGAGGAGAGAACAAAGGCTTGATTACCTAGTTCCTCTCAAGGTGAGGGGAAAGCCTGGGAGGATAGCTTACTCTATGGTATTAACCCCTTCATGCATTAATCAGACTTAAGCATGTTGGTTATCTGAGGCTGGTTATTCCACAAAAAAATGGCACAGGGGTGGAAGAAGAAGCATGGCACATCACCAGTTATGATATGGACATCGCTGATGTGATGTCACCCATATGCCAATGGATACCCGATATTAATATAACGAGTATACATAGAGCATTTCAAACTCTGCTATTTGAGTTTATTATTATTTTATTGCTAACTGCTTTGAGAATATTCTAGAAATTTGTATAGGATTGTATTCAAGTAACTTTTGCTCAGATTAGACCTATTAGAATTATGGCCATGACTAACTTAGGTCCATAAATTTTAATGGATCTTCTCTGAGTAAACAGTAGATGAATTCAACACATAGACTCCTACAAGACAGATAAACCTATTATTCCAGAGAAGGAAACATAATGGCCATAGTGCTAGGGAAATGTGTCTCTGTCGTTACAATTGTGCAAGATAGGTGATGATCCACTGCAACAACTGTGATTTGATGGCTTAATGTAATAATAATCCTGTATATTTCTTAATAGAAGGGTGTCCTTGCGTGACAAAACAAGACCAAGTACTGAATGCATATAACTTCCAGTGATTTTTCAGGGTTCTGAAATATGTGGGGAGCCTCTATGAGAAACCAGATATCTCATGCTCCTTGAGGACTATGTTTGGCAAAGTCCCAGGTGCCCACTGCACAGACCCCTTGGCAGTCATGTCCTTTGTCTGGTGAGCCTGGAGTATATGTGTTTCACCTATTTGGGATTTGTTTGTTTGAACTTTCCTCAAGAATACTGAAACTTAATTTTAAAAAAATATTTTCTTAAGGAAGCTTGAAAACCCCCAAATATTTTTCAAGCCAAGCCAAGGAGACATCACCCATCATCACTAGTGAAAACAGCCTACCCCACAGGAAGGCAGGAAGAGGAAACAAAGTCCACAGTGTCAGAGTTGCCATGTATTTGTGGAGGGGAAAGGATTGTAAGGAGGTTACTGATATTGAGAACAAAAGCTATGCTAACAGAACTGTACAATTTCAACAGAAGCCTTATTACAATAGCCAACAAGACAGATGGGGATATTACAACATGTCACATGAGAAGAGAACAGATTTACCTGAAGTTTGGAAATGGTTATGATGTTTGGATTAGGCCCTTCAGTAAATACCACATTTGATGGTTTGCTATGCTTTATTCCTCCCCCAAAAAATTAAAATAAGAAAAGCAACGAAAAAGAAAAAAGGTCAAAACATAGATGTATGTTTTATTGCATTGTTCCCCAGACAACTAACTCCTTGTAACTAAAAGAAAAAGCATCTGTACAATAAGAGCTAATGTATGTATTTCCACCTATATATGTCACAATGGCAGCCACAGAATGTAAATATCATTCCAATCTTTCCTGAGTAGCTCTCGTTTTGCCCACCCACATAGCAAGGCAACACAGCCTTCAGTACTGGGTCTCAGATAATTTGTCAGCCCTTGGGGAAACAGGCTGGGTGCATTATTATGGGTGATAGTAAGCAGTTAAAAGAGGTATACTAAAATAACTCAGATCAACAAAGAATGTGCTTCTATTTAGTAATTAACTTGTTATATTCACAATTATCCCACTTTTGTTTATAGATTAAGCCAATTTTAACTTATAGCCCAGCGCAATAAAAAATAAATCAACCGCTAGCTGCTTTCTGAACTTTTATGATATCCAGAACACTAAAGAATTCATACAGAAAGGATTTGGAGAATGGAAAGAAGAGTGAAGGACTGATATAGAAAGATAATTTGGCAATAACACTTCGTTCCTATTCAAAATTTACTGGGAGGGATAAGATTCCCCCAATCCCAATTCCTGTAGGGGGGCAAGAAGAAAAGGCATAGACAACTTAATCAAGCAGGGCAGTGTATCAAGTAACCACACCCACCTTTCTGGATGGCAGGATCTAGAATAAATCTAGAATGAAAACAGCATGTTGAGGATGAGCGTGGATGATTCAGCATTGAGAAAAACTACATTTCTGAGCTACACACAGGTTAGTGCATGCATGGCCCTATTTGAAAGCATATAGGAAGGTTCTGGTGGCTGTGCATGTGAGCCTTTGGGTTCTGTTTACCTACCTGCCCCTCTCCTGCTTTCAGTCACTTTTGATCCACCTTAAATGGTTATAGTATTGGGAGCAGGCACTGCAAAGAAGATAGCATTGCCTACTTGTGGCTGCTCCCAGACTCTGGAACTCCCTCCTCAAGAAGCTAGATTGGCTTCCTCCTTGTCCTGCTGGCAGGTGAAGGCCTTCTTGTTCCAACAGCCTTTTGGGAATTGACTTTTTATGAAAGGGCGGGCGCCATGCTGTTTTTATTGCAATTATTTCTATGTTTCAAACAGATTTTATATATGCTCATACAGTAGTTTTAATTCTAGCAATGTTTAATATTTTTTGTTTTTTTTAAATGATTCATGTTTTTATACATAAACTGCCTTGATTCCTGTCAGGAAGAAAGTCTCTCTCGTGTGTTGTGTGTGTGTGTGTTCAAGGAAAGGCATTCATATTAACATGTCTAGGATATGCTGATCTGGATGTATTCTGTTGATTTGCACAATTAAATCTGAGTAACTGTACTGCATAAAACCTTTGAGAGGAACTGATGATTCTCCTCATTCCTAAATCCCAAGTTCCAGTTGCAGGTGGGTAGCCGTTGGTCTGCCATAGTCAAAACAAAATCGAAAATTCTTTCTAGTAGCACCTTAGAGACCAACTGAGTTTGTTCCTGGTATGAGCTTTCGTGTGCATGCACACTTCTTCAGATACACTGAAACAGAAGTCACCAGATCCTTAAATATAGTGGGGGAGTGGGGAGGGGTATTACTCAGAAGGGTGGTGGGAATGGGTGATAGGCTGATAAGTGTGGAAAACCTGTTGACGACTCTAAACGGCTGCAATTAGTCTTGCAGGGAAAGGCAAGGGGTGAGATGGCTAAAGATGGCTTTGTTATGTATAATGAGATAAGAATCCAATGTCTTTGTTCAAACCATCTCACCCCTTGCCTTTCCTGCAAGACTAATTGCAGCCGTTTAGAGTCGTCAACAGGTTTTCCACACTTATCAGCCTATCACCCATTCCCACCACCCTTCTGAGTAATACCCCTCCCCACTCCCCCACTATATTTAAGGATCTGGTGACTTCTGTTTCAGTGTATCTGAAGAAGTGTGCATGCACACGAAAGCTCATACCAGGAACAAACTCAGTTGGTCTCTAAGGTGCTACTAGAAAGAATTTTCGATTTTGTTTTGACTAAATCCCAAGGCCACTTTGTACCGGTATTTTACCTAGCAACCATGCTTACTTGACTAAACTGAAGTTATATCAGCTGGTGCTTCCTGGAGAAAATATGTAAATCGTGAAAGGCAATATACCTTCCCAAATGCAGTGGGCATGTTCCAAGGGACCATGGCCCAGTAAGGATTAGCATCAGAGCTAAATCCAACCCTCTGGAACACACTACCTATTTTCCCCCTAATGCCAACAAGATGGGTATTTGGAAGAAGTGGTGGTTCCGCTTTGTGGAGATGCCAGCATCCTAATCTGGGGAGTGATTATCTGAGGTTTGAACTACCCTCTACCACCCTTCTTAAAAACATGTCTCTATTACTATCTACTTCTTAATCAGAGTTGTAAAGCAAAGTAGCTGACTTAGAGGCAATCTGTGGAAAATGTAAACAATGAAGAGAAATAACCACCCCACCCCTTTGGGAGCTTACACTGTTCTTTTATGTCCTCATTTCATCCCATCCACTTTCAATTAGTACTTCCTGTTTAAACAATATCAGATTTTTCCATCAGATCTGTGGTGGAAAACTCATTCATCCATTCGGCATAAGAGAAGTCAAGATCTTTATCTTTCTTCGGAGATTTGAGAAATAGAATTCCTGTCATTTGTGTGGTGGGAATAAGCAGCTCTAAGGAACAAACAAAACCATTCTAAAAAGCGTGATATATGGCACGTGATATATATCTCTTGCAGACAAGCCTATGTGTGGCTTATGCAAACAGAAACATATTCATGTTTCTACACAGATAAGTGTAATTTTATACTTATCAGCTGGGATTCAAAGAGCCCATCTGTGTGCCAAAAGCAGTTGTGCCTTGATTCCGCCCATTACATGAATTGGTTTTCTCTTATTTATTATATTATATAGCTTTAGTAGAGACATCATGATTCAAATTGAAACCTTTCTCTTCCTGAGAATTCAAGTATTTCTTACCTTTAACTTCTTTACAAATTTGAAAGTTCTATGGTGTCTATAGTTTGCAAAGTCAAAGCCCTTATTTTGCAAGTTCTGCTCAACCTTCTCCAGTCTTACTAGGTAAATACAGTGGTACCTCTGGTTACGTACTTAATTCGTTCCGGAGGTTCGTTCTTAACCTGAAACTGTTCTTAACCTGAAGCACCTCTTTAGCTAATGGGACCTCCCACTGCTGCTGCGCTGCCAGAGCACGATTTCTGTTCTTATCCTGAAGCAAAGTTCTTAACCTGAAGCGTTATTTCTGGGTTAGTGGAGTTTGTAACCTGAAGCCTATGTAACCTGAGGTAACACTGTATAACTAGCTTTGTACAAAGTGACACTAGGCTTCTTCTTGGGCTGCAAGATGATTCTTGGAAAGTATCTTATACCAATACTGGAAACTTTCTGTCCACAGCTGTCTCTCTTCTTCTGCAATATGTTTTATCATGTCAGCACCAGAGTAGTCACACATGTGCTGTGTTATGCTCCACATGGAGGAACTGACAAACATCTGAGAGTCCTGCTGTCCTAAAAGAGTTGATGGAAGGAAAATGCCAGTCCACAAAAACCGAGGGATACTTGATGGAATAATCCAAATACAGTAATCTATGAAATAGTTTTTTCATCATCTGTAAAGTTCACATACATAAGATAGCCTTAGAGAAAGGGTTAGTGTTTACTTTTTAAAAAAGAATAACATGCATGATTTCCATCTGGTGTCCTTACACTACTAACATACAAAATGATCAAAGGCTTCTGGTCAGTAGGACCTGGACAAGCAATTCAGATATGTTGCTGCATTATAATTAGCATTTACGTGTAATACGAGGGGTGGCATAAAAACAATGGCTGTTTGAGTAGGAACTGTGCAATGGACTGCTAGATGATTTGAAAGATGAGGGCCAAACTAGATCTTGTGCAAAAGATCATGTAGATTTCTCATGTGTTTTTAAAATTAAAGTAGCCTTTCATGGCTGTAATGCAAGGGTGGAAGAATGTAAAGAAGTCCTTAACATTGACTCCTCTTGCCATTTACCTGCTCACCTCAACTACCCTTTTTCACAAATAAACTGGTTATTTTCTAAAGGTGTAAATGCAGATTTCCTCCTGACCAATATATCTAAAAAGATATAATAGGGGTTTTCTTACACTATAACTAGCAGGTGTGTTTGTGACTCCTTTCTCATTTGAAACACAAGAGAAAATCCACAGATCCAATATCTAGCATTATGTGCTTTGATTTATATTTTCCCTTCCTTGTTCTAAAAGCTTAATACAGTTATAAATGATTTATAAATGGTTCATTTTTGAAAATTAAAAATGTGTTCCATTTTTTAAAGCTGAAATGTTGACATGTACAAAATGTAGTAACTCAGCATTTTCAAACAAGCTTGCATGTGACCTGTGCAAATATGAAGCGGCACAGCTGATGTGATAAATCTAACAGGAAGGATGGAGTCAGAACAGTTCCCAGAACCAGTGCTTCTTAATCTTGGGCAGTGTCTAATGCACCTTTCCACCTAAGGGAAGGGGTGTGGAAACAATACAAAATTTCCTTAACGCAGAAGATTAAACAGAGCAGTGTTGAAGAGGTCATTTATCCTGCTTTTCCAAACCGAGGGGGGGGGAAGAACCTGATCAATAGCTCACATATTTAATATGATCAAGAAAATGAAGTCTAATTTCCAAGCACTGATTTTTCTAAAAATACTTTAATATTCAGTGACCCTGACGCAGCTCTATAAGCACACAGAAGTTATAGCTGCATGTGATAGCCCTGCCAGAACATCAGCAATCTGCTGTTCCATGCAAGGGAAGAAGAAAAATGACTACATATTCTAGACATACACCTACCACCACCCCTGAACAGCTGTTGGGTACAATGGCTGAATTTCTATCTGGGGGTACACAAAACAAGCCAAATATAGGCTGGTTAGCTCTTGTGCTTGCAGGTTTCCCAAAGGCAGGCCACAGGTTGGCTACTGTGAGAAAAGGATGCTGGACTAGATAGGTCATTTCCAGATCCAGCAGGCTGTTCTTACCTTCTTATGAACAGTTAACATCATAGTTCAAATTCCTGAACACTGGCACAAGAGCCTGCAATAAATCTAGATGCCAACTTTGCTGCCACATACACCCAGACAACATCATTATTGGCCCCAGTAACATCAAACATACCATCTCAGGCCTATTTACAGTAATTGTTCATCTTCCAACATTATACAGGTATATGCTATCAAATGCCAAGTGCTCTTCAGCTCTCTGTATTGGACAAACAGGACAAACCTTACGCCAAAGAATAAATGGACATAAATCTGACATCAGGAATCATAACACAGAGAAACCAATAGAACACTTCAATTTCCCAGGACATTCTATACAAGATCTTAAAGTAGCTGTCTTATTGCAAAATAATTTTAGAAATACACTTGAAAGAGAAGTTGCTGAATTACATCTCATTACCAAACTAAAAATGATGGAGAGACCTGGTGTGACTAGAGATATTGGATTCATGTCCCATTATACATGCTAAAGCTAATTTTGGTCATCTAGCCCTTTAAAAATCCCTTGCCCTTCCCTGTGGAACCAACTGCCATCATTAACAGTCATCAACAGTTATAAGGTTGTAGTGACCTCTGCTTCAGAGTATCTGTACACATGAAAGCTCATACCTAGAAAGCTTATACTTAGCTGGTCTTTAAGGTGCTACTGGAACATCTTTCGATTTTTAAAAAAACCTTTCATCATTGTTATTTATTACGACAGACCAACATGGCTACATTACCTGAATCTGTATGACCTTGGGTTAGTCTTCTCTGAACCTCTCCTACATGATTGTAAGCTGTAAGGAAGCACAATTTGTGACACTAAACAACTCATTCACTGAATACACATCTATAAAGGCATCAGCCTTAACTTCCAATTTCTCTGTGGACCTTGAGCCAACATGAGACAGCCTTACATTTGGTCTTAAACGGTTAGGGTTGTTTTTTTAATCAGTGACTACATATCCCCACACCCTTTTTCTAGCTAAAAGCACCTCCAAATGTCTCCACCATTAACCATAGCATGGACTAAAGTCATGGTTGGAGAAAATACCCTAATAATTTTTATTTATTTTTTTAAAAAATATTGTCTTACTTTTCTCTTTAGACAAACATTTCATATCAATAACATACATATAACACATCTTACCCCTTCCTTCCTTCCCGGACTTCCCCCAACTCCCATTTCTGGTTTGTTTCCCTAATAATTTTGAACCTCTGGAGAGCAGGTGGGTTACTCAGTCCCTGGTGTAATTTTTTGCACACTAAAAGCACCAACTTCTTACACACATATATGTATATTACCTATTATGTACAATATATCGTTTTCTTTTGTAGCTTAGATCACAGTCAGTGGAGTCAGTCGTGTCCCACATTTATGATGTTCCTCTGCATGTGTATATTAGAGCACTAGTTTTGCAAAAAATTAGCACAAACATAATGTATGAGCTGACCCTAAAAATGGTCAGTAAAAATGTGCCTCCGAAGTAATTTTCCAGAGAAATGGGGGGTTGGGAAGCTATACATGTGTAACTTCACCACCACCTAGAGGACAGTGTAAGACTAAAACTAAGTTTTTACATTTACTTTCTTGCAATAGCCACAGTCTATTACAGTAATATTATGTTTTTATAGTAATAGTCTATTATAGTAGACTATTCTTTCACATAGAATCCAGAAATCCAATTGGCTTGTGAAAACAGCATCTTCCCTGCAAAGATCCAGGTTTGAGTTGTCTCAGTGTTGTTCTCTCCCATCCATGGGAACATCTTCCATTTGTTTAGGCCCAAGTTTGTAGCAAAATAAAATAGCAACAGTCTAGACTACTGACATTGCTCATCTGCTAGGACAAACCTGCTCTTATGCCTCTGCAAACAAACACATTTGCACACAAACATACACATACACACATCTGTGTATGTGTTTTCTCCTGGTTGCTAGGCAGTCACCGAATTATTTCTTAGAGCTTCTCTGTTGTTCTCGAAAAGTAAGTAAACTTAAAGGCTGGATATCTTTTTTCAAAAGTTAAATTCCTAAATTACAAACACAGCTTTGACTCAACAAAAGGGTAGTATAACATTTGAGACAACTGATAACATTTGACAATTTTATGTAAATACATAAAAGCATTATATATGAATAAATGTCTGTAACGAACATTAATTTTCTAGGTTGCCAAATACATAAGTTGGCTTGAGTATCTACTAGGTTTGCTTATTTATTAAAACCTGTTTCAATATACAAGAGGCTTCTTCTTCTTTCTTCTTTGGCGATGACTTGTAGTCAAGTAAGATTGTCTTCCATAAACACGGTTTTAACAGTAAGTCCTTAAGTAACTGTGGAGGCCAATTCTGGATCCGCACGTCCTTCCAGTGGGGACACTGGTTTCCGGGCAGGAGTTGATCACGGTGTGGATTTGTTTCTCCCTTACGTCCTGAGTTCGCATTTTAATCCTGACATGGCAACCCTAAACTGTTATGTTTCCTAGATACTGTGGACAGGAAAAGTGGGATAGAAATTTTTCACTAATAAAATTATTTTTATTGTGATTTTCAAAGCGTCCTACCTTTCTGTATTTTTTTTTAGTCTACATTGCCTTTTACTTTCCATAAAGTTCTATTTTAGGGTGGAGCTGTGGGTTAAACTACAGAGCCTAGGGCTTGCTGATCAGAAGGTCGGCGGTTCGAATCCCCACGACGGGGTGAGCTCCCGTTGCTCAGTCCCAGCTCCTGCCCACCTAGCAATTCGAAAGCACGTCAAAGTGCAAGTAGATAAATAGGTTCCGCTCCGGCGGGAAGGTAAACAGCATTTCCGTGAGCTGCTTTGGTTCGCCAGAAGCGGCTTTGTCATGCTGGCCACGACCCAGAAGCTGTACGCCAGCTCCCTCGGCCAGTAACGCGAGATGAGCGCCGGCGCGACTGGACCTAATGGTCAGGGGTCCCTTTACCTTTACCTTAAGGGTACTCCCAGGCAACACGTTTGCTGTGTTTTTCCCGGAAAAGGGTAAAAAATATCCCATTGGGGGGTGAATATGGGCTAGCATTTTCATGCCAATGACGCCATGTGAGCAGTACCCCGGTACCGAACAACCTACCAAAACAACCATATTAAGTAGCAGACAGACCGATACATGCAACTTCGCGCACGTTTGGCTTAGTTTGCCTTGCCACGTCGTTTGCGCATGCGCGCAGGCCCGTGGGCGCCCTTGTTTCCTTGGCAGCCGTGAGCTTGTTTGAGGCGAAACCATTTGGGGCAAAGGGGGGTGACGGAAGAGGCGAGGAACGGAATGAAAGGGAAGGCCAATTGACCGGGAGGGTGAAGAAGCCGTCGGCGGCATCGGAGGTAGTCAACAGAATCTGAGGCGGCGTAGGAGCTGCCGTTGAATTTAGCGCGGAGCAATCGAGGGTTGGAAGTGAGTTTCTAACCACCTCCCCTCCCCCTTTTTACTGGGTTCCCACCAGGACCGGCTACGTGGTTGGTTAGGAGGGGGGAGATGGCGGCGCAAAGCCACCCTGCCCACTCCACCCGAAAAAAGAAGCGTAGGCGGCCTCTGTGCGGGGGCTTCTTCCCTCCTGAGGACGGCCAACATTCTAAGCGGGAGGGGACTCCTGAGGGCGGTTATTTCCAATCCAGAAATGTGGCGAATAGGCGGGGCGGAGGGAGGCGCTTATGCCCAAGACGCTTCACAGTCGGCGGCGCTTTGTCGGGCGCTGAGCGGGAGGCCTTTAGCACGCAGCTACCACGCATCATCCTCAGCCGCCGACGAGCAACTGCCACGGAGGCCGGTTGGGCTCCCAACGGCTTTAGCGCGCTGCGTTCACAGCGCCAGCGGCCCCTCCCACAAAGCAACCGGCGTTCTTTTCCGTTAGAGGAACGGCAGCCAGCGCCTTACGGGTGGGGGAGAACAGAGTGAGCTAGGAATGCAAGAAGACTACGAGTCCCAGCAGCCCCAGCCAGCACTACATCTCCCGTGGTTCACCCATGACAGAATGAGGTCCTGTTAGGAGACGGAGCATGTACCTTTGAAGAGGAGGGAGGTGGGCGTGCGCGCTTCTTCCGAAAGCAGCGCCGATTGGCTGAGGTGGAGTGCGAGGGCGGGACTAGAGGAGCATCGCTTTGGGTCGAGAAAGAAGGGAGCCCAAAATGTGAACCAAACCCGGTGATTTCTGTTGTGGCCGTTATTAAGGGCTGCCCTCCTCTCCGCGTTGTTTAATATGGAGCGGGCTAGAGAAACTTAAGATCGAAAAGCGATGCCCATGAAGCTCCCTTTTTCTTTAGTGTTTGAATTCGTAGTGCTTTAGCGCACTTTAGCGCAACGCAATGCGATGATCGCCTCTGCTCGTGGGGTGGTCCCGGGCTGCGCATATTTACTCGGAAGTAAGTCCCTCTGGGATCCAGTAGGGCTTGATCCTACGCCAGAAAGCTTTAAATCTGGAGTTAATGCTCCTACACAGATGTGCCTAGGGGTGTCAGTTCTCCTTAATAGCAATCCTATGCAGAAGGGTTACTTCCATTGAAGAGTACAAAATAAGTGTCATTATGTCTCTCCCTATGGCTGTGAACTGACTTCTTCATGTCCATAGTCTACTGGCAATCCCATACCGCACCAGTGACAATAATGTTGGGGTTGGATGTAGCAAAGAAGATCAGCTTTAAATCCTTGCTTAGTTCTGAAACTCATTTGATGGGAGAGCTGTGGCATTTGAAATTAGCCAGTTCTAATCTGCTTCATGTGTAGTTAGACTAAAGGGAATCATGTTAGTTAGACTAAAGGGAATAGTGAGATAATTGAGAATAATTACAGATAAGGATACAATATATTTAAGTACTGTATATTTAAGTATAATTACTTAAGAATCACATGAAATATGATGCTTCTTTGTGTCTTGTTAAAGATGCACATGACAGTGCATGGAATCAGACAAGAAGAACTATAACATATTTCAATAAATCTAGATGTCAGAAAATATATCAAAATGAAAATCTACTATAAAATGGGGCATATATGCATCCATTCCTTCTTTACTTTATACATTATGTGGAATGACAAATTATTCTAAAGGCAACTTTTCCACTATTAGGGGAAATATGTATGTCATTTTTATTTGTGTTTTTATAACACAATTTGGATTAGGCAATTCCTGCATTGGAAACCTCACTTTCTTCTGCCTATTTGAGTTGAATGATGAAATCATTTCTATTTTGAGATGGGATTACAATTAGTGAACATCCTTATTCAGGTTGCTTAAAGGACTATATTTACACTCTTTCCCTCTCCATTGACGTTTGTCTTGTTTGTTGCTTAATCCAACTGCATTGCTAATACACATAAAGCACACTGTGTAATCCTATCCTTTATTCAGAAATAAGTCCGGTTCAGTTCAGTGGTAAGTGCAATATAGTATTCCATCCTTAATTGCCTTTGTTGACGTTAATAAAAATGTAGGGAAGAGTAATGCATACAGTAGGAAGCCATATAATTGTCAAAATGCCTTAAGGCAAAAGACAACAGTAACAGTCTGCACAGGGTATTCAAGAAGATGATGGCTTAACTGTGCATGATATCTTTGTGATGGAAAGGACTAATTGTGTTAACCATGATATCTTTTTAAGTAAAAAAAAAAAAGTTGTAAATCTAAAATAAATTTCTAACACCTAGAAGTATTTGAACAGAAATATTTAATTAGAGGGAAAATTTTAAAAGTATTCTGAATGTGGATTATATTACTGGTTATATTATATTATATTAAAACACAATCAAAACTTTATTTGGAAATTGTTTTCATTGGAATACTTATTTTTTATACTTTACTGTTAAGACATTATAACTCACAAGAATACATTTTCATTATATTGTTTTAATTTGAAGAAGTGAAGACATTGCAAACTGTTAAGAACATGATTTTATCATGCCCAAAGATGCCTGAAAAAAAGTTAAGATCAACTTTGAAGTTGATTCAGCTTCCATTCTTTATATTCATTCTTGGTTAAATAAAAAATTGTTAAATAAAAATGTTTTGTTTCAAATGGAAAATTTTCCATAACAATTTTTCCTTGCACATCATTGGTTTTGAATACAACAATGTAGATATGCAGTGTTTAGATCTTTGCTTATATATTGTGTTGATCCTGATGACATGTGTACCGGTAATTAGTTCTTGTTATGAAACGTTGGCAGTTTTACATCAAGATGCAAACATAAGTTAAATCTTGATATCCCAGGGCAGCTTTATATGGATTCCCCTCCTTCCTTTATGGCATGGGGTGGAACCTTATACTGAGGGCCACATTCCTCTGAAATAATCTTTTGGATGCCTTATATTGGCAGTGGGCAGAGGCAGAGTTGGGAGTGGTTGGGCTAAAAGTCTTCTAGAATGGCTACCGTTTCAAACTTAAAAGTCTTCTAGAATAGCTGCAATTTCCAACCTGAAGCAGCCTCAGGTAAAACATATTGTAATGGTCCAGTGGTGAGGTTAACAGAACATAGATAACTGTGGCTAGGCCATCTCTTTCTAGGAGAGTTATAGTTGGTATATCAGCCTCTGCCCATAGGAGGCTTTTTGTGCTACTAAGGCTTTCTGACCCTTAAGAGGTAAAGGGGAATCTAGTAGCACTCCCAGAATGCACATCTAATCATTTTAAGGAGTATACATTCACTTTCGTAGTTGCTGAACACCATCACACTTGTTAGACAAGTTTATGGACCCTGTTCTGGTCCACTGCTGTTCCCAAACACTGGTTCAGCACTTCTTCTGACTTACCTGCAAAAGACAGGTAGACCTGGGTGTCATCATCAGATCAATGACACCCAACTCCATATATGCAGGTGACCTCTGAACAACTTGCTGAAGAAAAGGATTTGCATTTGGCTGGTTGGGTCCAGTGAGGATCCTTTGAATCTGTGACAAGAGAACAGGATATATCCTTACTTATTTTATTAACCAAATCCAACTTCAATGGTTTTCCTAAATCTTTCCGCTCCCACCATTTAATATAACTTGGACCATTTCACCATTAACTTACCAATAACCTGCTAACTGTGATATAAAGCCAGACAGATATATGCACTATATTTAGGAAATATATTGTTTGTTTATTAAGGATTATGTAGTGCACAAGCTTATGTGGTTACTTTAACATAGTACAGTCTCTTTAAATCGACATACACTTTCCTTGTTAATTAACTGTAGCTTGTTATATACTCTGTTACTAAAGCAAGACAGCTTTGGAGAACCTTATTAAAACTTTTAGCCCAATTGCCTTTTTATTTACTCCACCACAGCTAAGACTACCAACACTATAAGTGAGGACTTTTGCTGAAGCCTACCAGACCTCAGAGCCTGGCAGTGCAACTTCTCTACTTCTTGCTCGAAACAAAATAGAAAATTCTTTTCAGTAGCACCTTAGAGACCAACTGTGTTTGTTCTTGGTATGAGCTTTCGTGTGCATGCACACTTCTTCAGATACATGCACACGAAAGCTCATACCAAGAACAAACACAGTTGGTCTCTAAGGTGCTACTGAAAAGATACTTCTTGCTCAGCACTGTTCTCTCCTCATCTCTTATTCCTGACCCAAGTGATTCAGATACCCCAACAAGTCTTTTGCCACCAAGACACTTTGCCTTTCTTGTACGTATTCTTTCTCAAGCCTCTCCTTTGCTGTCTTCTGGCAGCGTACCACAAACACCATGGACTCCTTCACTTACCAGCACAGACTGACTTCTGCTGACCCCAGCCAATCACATGGGTCTTAACAGAAAATTCTAACCCTGCAGCCAACCAGAACACTGCTTCTTTTGCATATTGAGAATTCTCTCTCTAACCGCTCCTGAGCTGTCAGTTGAAGTCCCTCAGTGACAGTTGAACCAACTTTTACCTGACCAGACAGGACTCTCCGCATTAAACATTACAATGTACATTACCATACAAATAACAGAATCCAATCCACATTAAAACTGAATTCAAATAAGCAAGATTTCTTCACAGGAATGATCCTAACAGCTGTCATTTAAGGTGGCCGAGACTACCCCTCCCTGCCAAAGAGGCGTTTATAACTCTGGACCCAGCTTGTCAGTCCTCCCTGCTGGATGCAATGAGCCGGGAAGGGCAACGGTTAACCTTGCAAGTGGTGGGTCATTTTATTAAGCTGGGTTTTAATGTAGCCTGTTAGTTTGTGGCACTGCACTGGTGTCATAGTCAACTCTTGACAGTTGCACTGGCCTGTCTCCACAGAATTAAATGCAGCTTCCATGTGGCAGGTGTATTGTCACAGGCTGGCCTGTGCCAGTTGGCAGTTAAGTCCCATCTGTCCCTCGTGAATGTTCCTAGTGCTCTAGAGTCATTCTTTCACAACTTTTTACACAAAAAGCTATTCATGTGGAGTGGTTCACTGCTCTAAGGCATAGCTGTTTGAAGTGAATGAGCTTGGGAGACATCTGAGTTGGGTTTTCACACCTATGCAGACTCCCCACACCCAAATAGCACACCGAAACAATCATTTTCACTGTTGTGAAAGTAACAACCGTAATCACATGATAGACTGCTTCACCTGAACAACCTACCACTGATAACAGCTACCATGAGGACTTGCACAAAGCAGCTTCTATGCAGTGCCTGTGACATGTATACTGACTTAAAACATTAAATGCATATACACTTAAAACACATAAATGTGCAGAGAGGGTAGCCAGGAGGAGTGAGGCAAGCAGAAGGGTAAACGACTGCCCATGTTTCTGAAGCCCTTTTTGGCCAGTGCATTAACCAAATTACATGATAAATTGTGCTAAGTCGTCATTATTTAGTTGCACATGCTAGGCAGGATTTTAGGATAGGCATAGTATGGGATTACATCACAGCAAGCACTTCTGTAGAGCAAATGGGTAAGCTACAGCAAGGGAGCATTCCTGGTGGCTAAGCTACAGGTGTGGTGTTTTCTTTCTGTTGAGAGCTCTCCCACCCTCCCTTGTGAGCATGTAGAATTTGTATCAGGCTTTTTTTTAGAGCTTGAAGATCAGCTGGTTATAGTGGGGTGCCATGTTCAACATTTGTCAGATGCAGTGAACTCATTTATATAAACTATAAATTATTGCACCAAATCTTCAGCAGGTGGGGCTAGAACCATTGGAAAACCAAACATGAGATTGCAAGAATTCAGAGAATTCATGTCTAGCTTTCCTCTCCCTGTCGTCTTGTACTTACTATGCCAGTTAATTATTGTGAGGCAAAGTGTGCATAACCCCAGGCACAATGACCTAGAAATGTCTTTAAGCAAATAAGGGTTTGGGGCGATCGCTGAAGACACTGAAACTAGCATAGGCGCTCTAGCTGCCGCTACAATCTTAAACATTTGTAGTAGTGTGTATATGGCATCACTGAAGTTTTGTAACACTATTCATTACAGTATATTATTCTGCACTTTAATTCAGACTTAGTGTGGTGCACTGCACAGGTGTATCTGTTAGTGCATCAAAATGTTGCTGGCTGATTAGTTAAGACATTATTTTAGAAGTCATTAAGGGGACCTGGTTGATGAGGTTTAACCAGTTGCTGCTGCATTAGGTCTGAGAATTTTGCTTACTGGTTTTTTCTTTTGATTTATATCTGTCTTACTGGCTTCCCTCCAGCCCTATATATTTTACTTGATGGTGATTTCTGTGGGCCTTATGGACCAATTCACAGAAAATAAACCTTAAAACACATTTTTGCTTCCATGGGTTCTGCTTTTAGATATAGTTCATATAGAATAAGTCTACAACTCTATACCCATTTCCAGAGAGTAAAGCACAATCAACTCTGCTTTGGACTATAGGATTGTAAATCAAGCTTTAAACAGTGAGTTGATTAATTAAAAGAAGAAAACTTTACACAACTTTAGGATCCAGAGAGCCAATTTAGGTGATCTAGGGCTATTGTCCATTGAGGGAGATTAGGATTTTCAACAGGATATTCCTGTCAACCCATGCTGTAATACCAGTGTTCGATTGTTCACTGATAGTTGTCTTTCTCAGTGTTACTGTCCTATAACATATTCTGGTTTTCTTTGCAGAATGAAGAAAAGTGAAATGTGTTGAGTTGCCTTTGAGGGTCATGAAAATGCCAGCAGGTATGTAGTATACGTGCTATAGTATTTTTACTTTTGCACTGTATGAACCATTTACTGTTAAATTTTATCTGTGTAAAGAAGGGTTCTTATTACCGATTAGTATTTCCAGTTACAGACCTGGGTCCTGATCCAGAGATGATAACTGTACACCCAAAGACCCTGACAGCAACTAGTAGTGCATGTGGTATGCATTCATGTCTGCATTGTGATGCAGTAGCTAGTTTGCAAGGAAAGAATCTGCAGTATTATCACCACAGTGCTTCTTTAACTCTTAGCAGAAATGGAATTGCAGATCCACCCTGCCAATAGCACTTAGGCTTTTTACAATGAGGTTTGGCAGAGTGGAAACAGGGTATTTGTTCTTGTTTTCTATGGCTAGCAGGAGTCATGACCTCATATTATCAGGGATCACCAACTTTTGGGGCCCGTTTCCAACAGGAAACCCTATTGTGATCACCGCACACAGCAACCAAGCACACACTACAACCTTTTCTATTGATGACGATAGAATTATTTGTTTATTTAATAATAAATAAATAAATTGTGGATTGTGTTGAAACCTCTAAGAAAGCCTTTTTCAGGCCTAATTTCAGCAGGGGAAGGAAGAACATCTGCAGGGACGTGTGTGCCCTTTGCACCTTTGGCATGAATGGAAGAGGTAACTGGGCTGTGACAGCCATTTTGAGCTAATAAGCTAATGAAAGTCATGAAACTGCTGTTTGACCTTTTCAGTGGAGAGTGAAGCCAAGGCAAAAACCAAGGTTCGTTTTGAAGAAATATTCAAGAGCCATGCTGACCTAGCAGATAAAAAGAAATGAAGAAGAAAGCATTAGGCACGCCAGAGAACATTGTGGTGAGTTGGCAACTCTATGAAACTTTGTTTGCCTGTCTTGGCAAACAGGTTTAAAAAGAGCAAAACTTAGTGTCTCATGCCCAATTCCTTAAGAGATATGAAGAAACCTGGACTGTTCTTTGCAGAGTTAATTCCTTTCAGAAAGCAGAGATTGTTGCAGCCTTGGGGTTTCACAGGGACTTACAAATACCAGCACTTCAATCTCGGGGTTTAGAAAAGCACAGCCTTCAGATTCATGACTGCTGTTTCATTTACTATTATTTTGTTGGTGGTGGAAGTGGCTCACTACTAATTTGTCCTTTTCCCTACATAAAGGAGGTTCTGTGAATGTGAAAAGAAAAGCACTTTAATTATCATTTTGGTCTATCTTGTGCTATTGATGCCTATATTGAGAAAAAATGGTACTAGTACTTTATACAGTGTCTAAGTTCTGTGTGTCTATCCACAGTCTGTACATTGGGTTCAGGAAACAGCAGTGGGTTACTACACATACAATTATACTAATTTAATTACCAAATTACAATTAGAAAATATCTCTTTAAATGAGTTGTTAGTAGGCAGAATTTTTTTAATATCTTGGCTCCAACCATTTCTTACATTTTTATCATGAGGACATTTTGTTAAATATTATTTCAGTTACACTAGATCTGTACACCCTCCTCCTCTTACTAACATTTATGTTACATAACTTAATTATTTTTCAACTCATATTTTAACAGTATATAATAACGACATACTGGTAGGTCAATTTTCCAAATATTCTAGAATACATTTGAGGGATTTTTTCTTAAAAAAGCTTTGAAGAATATATTAAAAGCTTGGTCAAATCTAGAATCTTTTCATGTTTCATATGAATTCCATCTGTTGGTTGCTACATAAACAATTAAGACATTTAAAACTTCGGTGCATGCAATAAAACTAATAATATACCAAAATATTACTATTATAATACATATGCTTGTAATTATATAAGAGGTGGCTGACTTTTCAGTGTTTTTGTCTTGATTGCAGCTTGAAACATTCAAAAATCATCTTGGCATTACCCAAGAAAGTGAAAACGATGAGGTAATTATAAATGATACTTATAACCCAGAGGAAAGGAGTCCACGGATTACAAAAAGCAAGCTCAGACACAAAGCCTCAGTTGCAGAAAAATAAATAATAATGTTGTTAGTGGAGAGGAAAGTGTGCAAGCAACGTCTAATAAGAAGAAGAAAAAGTCAGTGTTACATGAACACTTAATGAGGAGAAAACCTACGTGAAACTAAGTGGACAGTTTTGAAAACAGATTCATGTTTTTTCAAAGAAAAAAACAAAAGTGTGTTAGAGGCAGATGCATTTCATCAAAAGGGGGACAGCCACATAAAAAGTGCCTTGAATGGAATGAGAGGGAGATCTGAATTAGATGAGGAAGAGCAGCTAATTCAAGCCTATGAGCAGCAAGTGGCTGAGGAAGAAGCAATGCAATTAAGAAGAAAATAAAAAAGAAACTTAAAGAACAGATGTCTGAATCACCCCAGTGTTCAAAGCCAGGAAATGGCCACTGAATAATGAAGTGAGCAAAAAGAAGAAAAAGAAAAAGAAGTATCTGTTGTATCTGAAGCTCAAACAAGGTATAGTGGCAAACAGCAAATTGGTGTGGATTTAAATCTTTACAAACTGTTGATTTTCATTGCTGTTGTTGAAATGGAAAGAGTTGTATGGCTCTCCCCCGCCCCAAACCTGGACATACCATTTTACAGAGAAAATGTCATGAAAGCGTGTAAGGTATACCAGTTCTTCTCCCTCCTTGCAAAGTTACTTTTGAGTTGCTGGGAAGCCATGAGTGTTGCTCCTGTGGGAGGTGATGGCAGGACTCAGTAAGGAGTGCAAGGTGGGCAAAATCGTTTTTTTTTTTTTTTTTTTGGCTTTATTTCTATTCCCAGCTCAGCTTCCAGGCACCAGACCAAACCTGAGGAGAATCTTTGGCTTCATTGCCTTTCTCTCTTAACTGCTTCCTCTTAGACACACACTATCTGTTTCCTACCTAGCTTTTTCAGGATGGCCATAACTTTAGAGAGGAGAGAATAGAATCCTAGGAAACTGCCTTATACCAAGTCAGACTGTGATCCATGGAGTTCAGTATTGTCCCTGCTGACTGGTAATGGCTCTCTTGGGTTTTTGACAAAAGTATCTCCAACCAAACCTGGAGTTGCTGGAGGCTGAACTTGGATCCTTCTGCATGCACAGAAGATGCTCTCCCTCTGAGCTAGGGCTCTCCCCTTTCCCCTTTGTGTTGCCTGGCAAAAGAAAATATTATCATCTGGGTTGAGTGGGGCTGTGCTCCTGTTGTCTGTTGCCATGGTGACTGGGTGAATGGTTCCCACCACATCATCTCTTCTTGGCTTGTTGACAGCCTCTGTTCTGGAACCACTCTTTGCACAAACCCAGCTTGGTGGGAAGAGATGATTCATTTGTATCACTTTCCTTGCTCATCTCAATATCTCTCTTCAGGGGAAACAAATAAAATAAAAAATTCCTTGCAGTAGCACCTTAGAGACCAACTAAGTTTGTTCTTGGTATGAGCTTTCGTGTGCATGCACACTTCTTGGGGGGGGGAGCAGCTAAGTCTAGGAGTGGTAGCAATGCATTTGCAATATGTTGGCCCTGCCTTAAGTTTACATGGCCTCCTTTTCTTCCATCAAAGCCAGGGGAGGGGAACTGGATCCAGTCATTTCCTACAAAGGAAAATCCAAACTGATCCCAGCGGGTTTTAAGTTACTACTGGTCAGCGGATGGATGCTGACTTAAACTCTGCTTTCTGCTGGTTGGCAGTTGCCATCCCACTCCCTTCCCATGAGCTCATAGGTGCGCCAACTTCAAGCTGCCTTCTGCTGGTATTACCAAGTTCCCAATGGGAAAGTGGAGCTTCAAGGCACCGCTTGAGTTCCCTGTGGCAATCACTGTGGCACATCCCAGCAGAAAGGGAATAGGTGCTGACATCAGGCTCTACTTTCTATGGTGTCAACTGGCTATGGAACTCACCATGGAGAAATCAAGAGTGCAGCCAGTTCCAGCTGGTCTACCAGTCATCTGATCACTGGTGAAAGCAAGCCTTCTTTGGCAACGAAAAATCGGGAGCACATTCTGCCTGCTTCACACTTGATATGACATCTGACATCTGGTGCGAGGGCAGATGGCAATCACTTGGTGAAATGGGCTTTGTGGGACCCATGTCAGGCATAATTAAAGCTCATGAGCCAGTGGAACCCCACCCCCCGGGCATGGCTGACCTCAACTAACCACCCTGGCTGATGGTTGGAATGTTCCTTACTTGCATCTCTCTGGCAGACAGCTATCATTATTTGGCAGGGCTGGGTGTATGTATACATTCCCTTGTTTAACAGCGAGACTTACTTCATTGCAGTGCAATGTCCCTCTCTGAACTACAGAATGACCCAGAGGAAGAAAATACTAGCAAAAAGAGATCATTGGAAAAACCACTCATATCAGAATCTAAAGAGGATGATGTGTTACAATGAACAGGAACTGGAGGAGGATATTGAAAAACAGAAATCTAAAGGAAAGAAACTGAAAAGAAAACCCAAAAAAGGTTTGTGTGGCTACAATTTGAAGCTCTACAAATGTGCACATGAGTACAGAGCCCATTTATGTGGCTGCATTGTGTGCTTTTAGTGACCTAGACTGCACCATCCTCGTGGCAAAAAAGTTGTCTGAAGTTTTTCACATGTGACCCACTGTGATTTTGCACAAGTGAACTTTCCAAACCTAGGTTGAGTGGTAGCATGTAAAATACTAGTTTGTGCTCATGATGGCTGATTATCTGCTGACTATAAGCATTGGCTGAGCAATATCGAAAGCAACATGATGGCCAGAAACAATTGCAGTATAAAAAACTTTATGGGATAATGCAAAAGTCACGGTGCCAGACCTTACCCGGCGGAGATCAAGCTTGTAAAGCTTTGTATAATTGGCAAAGCTTGATCTCCGCTGGTAAAGTCTGGCACCGTGACTTATTCAAGGACTTTCAGAGACTTCAGTTTGATAGTTTTGATGTTTTGCATTATTTCATAAGTTTTCTATACTGTAATTGTTCTGGCCATTGTGTGCTTTCGATATTGCTGACTATAAGCATTGTGCAGTCCAATTAGAGTGAAAACTATATTGTGAACATAGAGGGTGAGTGAGCTGCCCTTACCTCACATTTATTTCAAATAAATATTGAAATAAGGACTCATTTATTGTGTCAGGAACGGTCCTGCTATCTATGAATAACAATTTTTGGAAGTAGTCTATTCATTTGACTACTTAGAACATGTTGGAACATGTAAATGGAAAGTTTCAGCTGCATCTGCTTTTTGTGTATGTGTTAAACTGCTGTTCATGTTAATAGATCACACATAAAGAGTAATGTTGTACATACTAATAGCCTGAAATTCTATTCACCTAGCCAGTTTTTGTCTAATAACACATGCCTAGGTAAAGGTAAAGGTAAAGGTACCCCTGACTATTAGGTCCAGTCAAGGACGACTCTGGGGTTGCAGCGCTCATCTCGCTTTACTTGCCGAGGGAGCTGGCGTTGTCCGCAGACAGCTTCCAGGTCATGTGGCCAGCATGACTAAGCTGCTTCTGGTGAACCAGAGTAGTGCACGGAAACGCCTTTTACCTTCCCGCTGGAGCGTTACCTATTTATCTACTTGCACTCTGACGTGCTTTTGAACTGCTAGGTTGGCAGGAGCTGGGACTGAGCAATGGGAGCTCACCCCATCCTGCGGATTCGAACTGCCGACCTTCTGATAGGCAAGCCCTAACGCTCAGTGGTTTAGACCAGAGCACCACCCACGTCCTCTCCAACACATGCCTAGATATAAGCAAACATGCTGTCGAATATACTAACTGATTTTTCATAATGCATTACTAGTGGGGCTTGGTAACTACAATAGGTGTTTACAATTTAATTTTGATAATATTTAATTCTCACTTCAATCTTCCTTCTGCTCCTAGTACTAGAAGAAAATACCCAGAATGCTGCTGAAAATACACACATGTGACTGATGGAAGTGTTTCACCAGAATCAAAACCTGTTTATGATGATAGCCTCGTTTTAGGGGTTTACATCCATCGAACAGATCGACTTAAAACTGATCTCATGGTATCACATCCTATGGTTAAGGTTCATGTGATTGATCAGAAAACTGGTCTATATGCCAAGAAAGAAAATAGGTGATGTCATTCACTTTTAAAGTTTCCTTTCTCTTCTTCCATTAACTAACTTATCTCTCCAATTTTCCCACACCAAATGTGATTTACTGTAAAGACGTCTCAGTTGAATATTGATGTCCCTGGAATCTCTTCCCTGCTTAACTTACACTTGCATGTTCGGGACTTAGTTTGTTTTCATAGATATGTTTGCTTATTCTCTTGAATTGCAGTTGAGCACTCTGGAAATATATGCAGTCAATTGAGAATTGAAAGGCTACCAAAAAATCTGAAATTCAGTTACTTTTCAAAGTTCATTCTCAAGAGACTATTCTGTTTAGGTAATGTTGCCCATCTATATAGGGCAGGGTAGAATATTCATCAGATAATGTCAGAAGGTGGACTGAATGAGAGGCGAACATGGAATAAGGGTTGTATCAAATCCCAGAGTAGCTTCTAATACATGTAAAGGCCAGAAAGATGACAACAAAGAAAACATTATTCAACTCTGTGTTTGAGTAAGATGTAAAGCTGAAGTCCTATGACATTTCCATTGCAGTCCCCTTAAACTAAGTGGAACTTAACTTTTAAGTAAATATGCATAGGATTAAGCTATGCCTCTCATATGTGAAATCTCTTAAGTGTTATAGGAAGCACACTCCAAGCATAGCATGTCAAGTAAGCCTCAGGTTTTAACCAGCAAAAAGACTGGGTTAAAATGGTTAAGCACAAAGCACAGAAAAATGCACATTTTTTTGTAAGAATATAGACATGAATTTACAACCATTTGGATTATTTCCTTTAACTGTGCCTTTCATTAATGTTGTGCTACATTTGCTTTGAGTCAAAGTTATTCAAGCTGTCCTTGCACTTCACAGGGCTGTCGATAGTGTGCCTAGAATAGTCTGAGTTGGAATAAGTTTAAAGCCAGCTGACGTGGCTATTGAACATTTCACATACACACCCTGGTAGCATGAATGCTAGACTGTATATTCCCCATGCTTAAAAGGGTTGGACTGAACAGAGTTTATTGTTTTTATACAGCAGCCGATCTGTTTCATCTTTTTATGAACAAGAAAAAGTGGGACATATTCTTCCCATTATGACCCAGCCGTATGATTTTAAACAGTTTAAGTCAACACTTCCAGAATGGGAGGAGCTAATCATTTTCAATGAACGCTTTAACTATTTCCTTCAAGATGCTGAAGAAAGTCCAAGAATAATCCTGTTTTTTGAGGTACAGAATGAATTTCCATTTCATCGTGTTACCTTTAATTTTGGCAAGTATCTTTTAATATTTTAATTCATAGATTATTTGAAAGGTACCGTATTTTTCGCTCCATAAGACGCACTTTTTTCCTCCTAAAAAGTAAGGGGAAATACCTGTGCGTCTTATGGAGCGAATGGTGGTCCCTGGAGCTGAATTGCCCAGGGGCCAAAAGCAGATTGTGCTTTTTATTTTACAAAGAGAAAAGGGAGTGTTGAAAGGACCCCGCTCAGCAGCTGATCAGCAAGAGATCGGGAGAGAGATAAGAGTCCCGGCTCCCTTTCAGCCCCGCCCTCCTTTGTTGAATGTGCTGCAGAGGGAGGTTGTTTGATTCCCCAGGACATGTGACTGGCTGATTAGATTATCTGTCTACAAACAGTAGAAATGGCTCCCTTTCCTTAAGATTTTTTTTTCAGAAATGTGAGTTAAACCCCATAAAAATGGGGCTTTTCCTCTTTGCTTTTCCCCCTTTGCAAAAGGAGCTTTGCTTTCCCCCCTTTGCAAAAAAAGTTGCAAAACCTTTAGCTGATCCTAAAAAAAACCCAAAAACAAAACAAAACAGGGCTTTCCCTTTTGCAAAAAAGCTGCAAAACCTTTATCTGATCCTAAAAAAAAAAAACCAGGGCTTTTCCCTTTGCAAAAAAAGCTGCAAAACCTTTAGCTGATCCTCAAAAAAAAACCAAAAACAAAACAAAACAGGGCTTTCCCTTTTGCAAAAAAGCTGCAAAACCTTTATCTGATCCTAAAAAAACCCAGGGCTTTTCCCTTTGCAAAAAAAGCTGCAAAACCTTTAGCTGATCCTAAAAAAACAAAACAAAACAAAACAAAACAAAACAGGGCTTTCCCTTTTGCAAAAAAGCTGCAAAACCTTTAGCTGGTCCTTAAAAAAAGGCCTTTTGCCTTTGCAAAAACAGCTGCAAAACCTTTAGCTGATCCTCAAAAAAACAACAACAACAACAAAACCAGGGCTTTTAGAGGAAGAAAACCAGAAAAAAAATTTTTTCTTGTTTCCTCCTCTAAAAATGAGGTGCGCCCTATGGTCCGGTGCGTCCTATGGAGCGAAAAATACGGTAGGTGGCATTATGGATTGTGCCTATTCACGTAAGGACTCCCACTCGCACAACAGAATTTCTCTTTCCCCATGCATCCCAAAATCTCTTCTGGGGGTTCCTCCAATTCTGTAGAGCCAATTTGGGTTGTTTTGCAGGGGGGACGAGGAAAAGAGAGAAGTGCAGGGACATGACTTGGTACTAGTACATCAGCTTTGCATGCAGCAGTTCCCCATTCAATCACTGGTATCTCCAGATACAGTTGGGAAAGACTCCCTGCCTGGACTTAGACAAAAAATATTCCTTGTCATAATTGTTGATTGATTTAACTAAATAAAACTTTCCCCCCTGTTTGGTCAGATACTTGATTTTCTGAGCATGAATGATGTAAAGACCAACTTTGATGTACAAGCTAAGGAAAGTGGCTTCCGGAAAATCTCTTGGGCATTTCTAAAGGTATTTTATTTTATTTTTAAAATTGGAACTTTCCCCCTAAAGTATCCAAATAAAATCTAAGCGGAAGTGAACATAAACAACCACTTCTGTGTTCAGTGGTGAAACTATATTTCAATCTTGGTTGTGGTAATAGATGAACTGCAAGCACATTTGTCTGATAAATGTACAAAATTTAGATGAGGTACCAAAAAAAAAAATCTCATGAAGGTGTTTTGTATAAAGGTGGAGTTTAGTGCTATTGCGTTTCATAAAGCCCCATGTTTCCCCTGTGTGTATTGTGCTATCCTTTCAGAACTAAATTTGAGAATCACTGTGTGCATCTTAGGGTAGAGATGGTCATAGCATAGGCTGACTGAAAACAAATAATCCAGTTACCAAGGTTCACTAGCAAGTGCACAAAGGCCTGTACCCCTCTGCCAAAGATGAGCCCTAATTCTGTTCTGTGTGGCTTCTCAATGTCAATTCATCCAAACAGATGAAGTTATAATCAGATGATCTGCTGATACCTAACTATGTGTACTACATCCTCCCATAGGAAATCTGTGCCCACTATCTGCGGTTACCAAACTATAATGCTACGGTTTTAAATTGTCACATCACAAACAGAGTGATGCTATTTCGTCTTTGTTTATTTAAAATACAGGGTGATGCATTATGAATCACCCTGTATTTACAGCCTGCATCATAACCAATCCCGGGGCAGTTTATATATTTACAAATAAAACAATAATGCTAATTGTTTATCAATTAAAAGACCCCACAAGAACAGATAAAATACTAAAATACAACAGTAATTGTCAAACTGCAAAGCACTTCCCTCCTTCCATATAAGACTGACTAGATTAATATTTCACAAAATCCCAAGTACAGTAAATAAATTGGTGTCAACTTTGCTTCAGAGGGAAGATCATTCCATGAACAGGAATGAGAAGGCCCTTTATCATAGCATAATGTACCTCATCAGAACATCAAAAAGGGACTTCTCCAAAGCTCTACTAGCATTTAGCTTGTAAAAGCTACATCAGTGTCACCCACAACTAGTAATCACACATTTTTTTCACTTCAAGAATTTTGTCTTTTCAGCTTGTGGGTGCAAATGGAGTTCTGAATGTTGGTGGAAAACTACGTCTCCAACTATATTGCCCTCCTCCAAGGTCCAGATCGCAACTAAATATTGTGGAAATTTATGATTGGTGGGCAAAATGTCCCAGAAACCATTACCCCTCAACACTGTATGTAACTATAAAGGGCATTAAACTTCCAGAACATGTAAGTTTAAGTTGCATGTCTACCAACTAAACTTCAGCAGAGATATATCTGTGGGCGTGAATCTGAGAAAAGTTGTTTTTTTGTTGGCCTTTTATAACAAGCTGTAGAACGGAAACAATTGGCATGTTCCCTTAAATACTTGAACATTTCACATCTGGTTGCTCCTGTCCAGTCATCGCTGGAACTTTGGCTACTTTTCTGCCAGCCAGATGCTGAATTCTGTATTTAAAGGGAAGGGGGAGAGATCCATGAAGCATTTTCAGCTGCTTCTTTCATTCAGTCTGGTGAAAATCTGCTGAAGTGAATAGACTTGCAATAACAGAGATCTATCAAGGAACCTAAAATATATCTGTGTTACATTTATTTTATTTTTAAATGTACAATTTTAAAGATAACTCTCTAGATTTCAGAAATATTGGTCAGACTTCGTTCCAGTTCTTCTGAAATACAAGTTCATTTCCATGTTAAATTATGATCCATTTTGCAGTTCTTTTGGATTGATATGTAGCATTAGTCATATTTAGAGTAGACCCACTGAAAGCAATTGGTTTAAGTAACAGAAGTCCCTTTCAATGGGGCTACGTAATTGGGGTATGGCTTTCTTGGATATCACCCTGATAGTTTACATCTGCCAAAAGAAATTTGTCCTATTACACTTTTAATCTATTTGTAGGTAGATCCTTCTTTACGGTCTATGATGGCTGTTCAGCAGGAATATCATTCTCCATCATTCTTGGACCTGCAAAGTGAAGTATCTAAAAAAGCCAATAGTTCTGGACCACATGTGAAAAAAGAAGAACTACATAAGTGGTCGCGATTTCCTGGACAGGCAAGAGTTTTCATACCTTTGTACATAAGGATTGTGTTTCTAGGGTGCAATCTAGAATTGTTTAGCAGCACTTTCTTGTTTTCAGGTGTAAGCACAAAACAGATGGTTTATTCCCCCCCCCCCATGTATGTGAAAAGTCCCAACTACTAATAATTTCCATCTCAACTGTGAAGGTTTTGCAGTGTTGCAGTACAGGCGTGCGTTAGAATTTAGCAGTGAAGTTTAGACAGTCAAATTAAGAAAACGGCTTAATAAAAAGCATGAAAATTAGTGTGTTAGCACTATTACCAGTGTCCCCCAGATTTCTTTGGACCCGTTCAGGCAGTACATTCGTCCACAGGATTCTTTTTCTTTTAATTGTTTATTTTTAATTGAATGGGTATATATCTTTAAAAAGCAACACAACCAAGCTAACAATTACATACCAGAATTCTACTTAGCTGGTTGAATGGGAGAAAAAGCTTGTTCCTCAAGCTCATGTATTTCTTCCCCTGCTTCCCTCACTGCAGAGAGAAAGTGATGCGTGCTTTCAGAATTTGCCATGCTGATTGCAAGATCTACCTTACAGAGCCATGGAGGTCCTACATTTAAGCATAGGTTCTCTTATGGCAAAACGGTCTGTTACCTTATTCATGCTTTTAAAAGAAGCATACTTAAACTGACCACTTTTATTCTGAAGGAAAAGCAGCCCTGGGGCTCTAATACAGAATGTTCTCTAGACCAGAACAGGGGTCTTGCATCAGTTTCTCATTGATTGTTGCTCCCATCTCTCCCCCACCAGGTTTAAGCAAGTAACTGGCTCAGGGCCCAGATCAGCACCCCATTCTCCCAAGCCGGTGAATACATATCTGCCACCTTTCCATTTTTTTCTATGTTTAATGGCACGTTTTTTAAATCAAAAGTTTGCTGTAACAGTCTATCACTGATACCTTTCTGGAAATAGTTACAATTAGTTGATGATGAAAATACAACTGTGGAAATAACGGCTTGCTTTGGAAATGCAGGTTTGCCGTATACCAAATAAGCATCTGTTTTCCCTACGAGCGGGAGATATGGGATGTTTCTGTATTCGCTTTTCCGAAGACGGACGAACCTTAGCAGCAGGTTGTGCAGGAAGAGATGCTTATCCAATTATTTGTAAGTTGCAGCCTTACGGTGTGTTTCACTTTTAATACAGAGCCACAGAATAATAAGTGTTTTTGGTCTCCTAGTTTCATGTTTTTGAAAAGATTACCCTAAGACACAAGTGTTACTTTTGCTGAATCCTCTCGCAGGCAGAAGAAATTAGTCAGTGGGACAGCGGAGGGAGGCGGTTTTCAGTTTAAGACTGGCAGAGGGAGCTCTCTTGGTAATTCCACAGTCCTGAGGTAGCCTAGGAGAGGACATTCTTTGTGACAGCCCTTAACCTATGGAAATCCTTCCCCACATTGATGCGTTTGGCACTTTCATTATGTAGCTGTGTCAGATGCTGAAGACACACCTGTTTACCCTGGCCTTTAGGATCCATCCTGTTCTTGTGGCTGTAATTTATTTTAAACTGTATTTAAATATATTTTTTAATTTCTTTAATATTGTAATGTTTAAAATGACTAAATAAATAAATAAATATTTTATAAATAAATAAATAAAAATAACCTTCCCTGGACCTTATGGTGAAGGCTGGGGTAAGAAATAAAATAAATAATACTAATAATAAAATGCAACAACAATAACAACTGATGTAACAAGCAGTTAAGTTTGAACCACATGTCAAGCCTCCTTGGGCTCCATGATTGAAGAAATGATGGTTATGATTATATCTAGCCCATACTATCAAAGGAGCTCAGGGCAACAAACAAAAGATGGGATATAAATATGGGGGCAGGGGGGGGGAGAGAAGCATATAGATATTAGGTACTCTGAGGTGGTTCCAGAAGGGTTTTTGGAAGAAGTAAGTGTTGAGGTATTTGAAGGATGAACGTGAGGGAGCACGGCTCAAAAAAAGCAGCAAACTGCTACAAGCAAAAGAAGTGACATTGAAGAACGTTTGCAGATAGAAATATGTGTAGAAATCAAGTGATAGTATAGCCAGTAATGACTTTTGCAGTATTTGTGGTTTCTCACCAACCTTCCCTACTGGTGAACAGTTACAGAGCAGGAGAAAAGGACACTGAAATAGTATTATTGTTCTTGAATTGGAGTGCTTTATAATGTCATGTTGTGAAAACCCTTTATTTAAAAGTTTAGCACACATACATAATTCTCATTCAACCACTAGATGGAAATAGATACTTGCATGCTTATTTTAAATTTAGACTCTTAACATACATCTGGCAGCCACTTCTGAAAATCTGAAAATCAGGTGCTGGTGGAGGCTGGATATAACTATCATGTCCAGTAGCTGCTGGTAGCTTATTCTGTATGCATTTGTTTAATTTCCTTTTAAAGCCATCTAATCTGGTGACTATTACAACATCCTAGGACAGTGTGCATGTGTTTGTGTGAAGTACTTTTTGAAACCAAATAGTTTCCGTTTGGATGCTTCCTTGATGTACATGATTTCTTAATTTTACCTATTCCTAACCCCTTAAAAAGCATTTTGTGTTTTCATCAGTATATGAGATTCCTTCTGGGCAAAACCTGGTGGAATTTTATGGACACCTGAACATTGTATATGATCTTTGCTGGTCAAAAGATAACCAGCATCTCCTTACCGCATCCTCAGATGGTACAGCAAGGTTAGTATAAGTGAGTTTGTCTTATTTAAATGGTAACATAAAGTGAATTAACATATTATATGTCTGCCTCTTTCCCTTCTTTTTCACAGACAGGGTGTGGGAGAATTCCATGACAGAACCACAGTTCCACTGCAAGGATGGTGGAAATGTTTTTGAGGGTTTTTTTTTTGCACCCGCTCCCTACCTTTAGGGCCTTGCTATGTGTAAGGGTGTTCTGGTTATTTAATAAATATCATCCTAATAGGATCACTTTTCTGCAAAGGCAATCTCTTGAGGAGAAAATAAAGCAAACCCTCTACTCAGCCACATTCTACAGAAATCTTTTTGACCAGGGGTAGGCAAACAAAGGCCCGGGGGCCGGATTTGGCCCAATCGCCTTCTAAATCCAGCCCGTGGACGGTCCAGGAATCAGCGTGTTTTTACATGAGTAGAATGTGTGCTTTTATTTAAAATGCATCTCTGGGTTATTTGTGGGGCATAGGAATTCGTTCATTACCCCCCCCCCCAAAATAGTCCGGCCCTCTACAAGGTCTGAGGGACAGTGGACCAGCCCCCTGCTGAAAAAGTTTGCTGACTCCTGTTTTTGACTGTATTCTGTTCTCTTCACCCTCACTTAATATAAATTATTACTTTTTATTGTTGCCCTTTCACTCTTGCACTAAAGAAGAAGTGAGGATTTTATTTTTATTTAATGCAAACCTCCAGTTACAGCAATGACACTCTGCTAGGTTATACTGGATAAACTGGCAATTCAAAATGGCATTTGCATGAAGGAAAATACTTAAGACGTTTAAAGGTGAAACAAAACAAACCGCAAATTACTTCTTAAGACAGGACAGCACAAAAAGCAAATGAATGTCATTTGGATTCTTTGTAATAATTCAGTGAAGAAATGATATCCATTATTGATATCTGGCTAGCATATGACTCGGTGTTGAAATCACATACGGCATTTTCTAAAAGATATTAAGTTAACAGTTTCCTAAATATTGTTTCCTTCTAGAATGTGGAAAATTGAAGCCCAGGCTACATCAGCCGTGAGAGTTTTCCCTCATCCTTCCTTTGTCTACACTGCCAAGTACCATCCAGTAGCTGAATATATCATAGTGACAGGATGTTATGACTCTGTCATTAGAGTATGGAATGCAAAAGTGAAGGACATTTATGGGCAGCTTCTACAAGAGTTTGATGGTCACAAAAGTTTTATCAATACATTGTGCTTTGATGCAGAAGGCAAGTTTTGAATCATTTCACTCTGAAAATGCTGTATGTAACAATTTAGCTCATTCATCTTTATAATAACTCTTGCCAGGTGTGGCATGACTGTTGTCATTTTGTAGGTGGGGGCTGAGAGATTGTGACAGCCTTGTTGACAATGGAGCGTGGCTAAGCAGAGAGGGGAAAGGTGTGTAGCTCATCAGAAGGGCCTGTGCCACCTGCAGAATCTTCTTCCCTTTTCTCAGAAAATGCATGTTCCCTTTAATCAAAGCACAGCATGAGAAAAGCATATATGTGCATTTTGCGATGCAAATGGGAGCCAAATGCTCATTAAATAGTACTGAATAAATAAATAAATAAATAAATAAATAAATGTGTGGGAAAATTCATGTGATTAGGCAGAATGTGAGATGATTAGGATGGGGAAAGATTTGATCACATTCAGGGTTGCATATCATATGTGGCATCTGACCAGTGATCTCCCATGTCACATGTAATTTTAAATTCATGAGTTTTAAAATGTTGAGCTTTCATTAATATTTTAAATGCTGTATATTTATTACAGTAAGCCACTTTGAGGCCTATGTGGTGAAAAGTGGGATATTGATTTTTAAATGTTTTTTTAAAATGTAATTGGGCCCTAAAACCATGAGACTAGCGGTTGTTCTTCAATTTATGTGACCATTGTGTGCGCCATGAAAGTTTCCCCAAACATACTGGTGTTTCCCCATGGCAAACTTGTAAACTTTGTACTTGAGTACTGCTTGCAGCTCTCCCACAGCTTTTCTCACACCTATATAAGGTGAGAAAAACTGGGTGCTAAAGACTCAGCTCTGGAGAGGACTAGGGACAGGGTGAAACAAGAGTCACAAAAGAAACAGGAAAGGGGCATTTGGAGCAAAAGAAAGAGATGCAAAAGGAAAAAGAGATTTAACTAGAGAATGTTTTCTGAATTGCGTTATCTGAATACTGTATGACATAAAGTAAACAAATTACTATTCTCTAGGATTTCATATGTTTTCTGGAGACAGCACAGGGCTGATCATCATCTGGAATACTTTGGTAAAAGGCAATTCTCAATCGCCAATCCAAAGCTGGGGTATTGATAAGGTATATAGATGTTTTTAATTAATAAAATAACTTCTGTGCAGGTTGAGGCATTTAAGACATGCAATTTTATGGGAAGATGCTGGAAACAAGTAGGTTTGTAGCCATATACAGTAATGCTTAGAGTTTCGTTCCTGTTAGCAGTAGGTAACCAGTCCTGCCAGTGGGATTCCCTGCCCTTGCCCCCTCCTTGAACCCCCTGAAATTCCATTGAGAAAGGGACTGAAATTTTGATAATAAAAGTGGTGCAGTCACTTAGAATAGAGCAACTTCCCTATGAGAAAATGTTACATCATTTGGAGCTTCTTAGTGTAGAGGAAAGGCGATTAAGGAGGAATATGATAGAGGTGTGTAAGATTATGTATGGTGTGGAGAAAGTGGATGGAGTTTTTCTCCCTCTGGTATAATTCTAGAAGCTGGGGCCATCCATTGAAACTGCATTTTGAAAGATTCAGGACAGACAAAAGAACATACTTCTCCACTCAGCACATAGTTAAGCTATGGAATTTGCTAGCACAGGATGCAGTTATGGCGGATAGGGCTATCAGTGGCTACCAGCCATATTGGCTATGTTCCGCCTCCACATTCAGAAGCAGTATGCCTCTAAATACCAACTGCTGGGAATCAAAAGTGGGGACAGTATTTTGAGCTCAGGTACTGCCTGTGTGCTTCCTACAGGCATCTGGTTGGGTAGTTTAAGAACATGATTCTGGACTATATGGGTCCTAGTCCAACAAGGCTCTTTTGTGTTGAGATTCTTCTCCATAAGAAGTAGTGTTGGCTGCCAATTTAAATGACTTTCAGGGGGGATTAGACAAACTCATGGATGATAATGTTGCTAGCAATGATAGCTCTGTACTTACTATAGGAGCATAGGCACTATGCCTCTGAATAGCCTTTGCTCAGAATCAACAATGGGGAATGGACTTTGCAGAGGTATATGATATCCACAGTGGGTAGACTATATAGGCCTTTGCTTTGACCTGGGAGGGGGCTTCTGCTTATGAGAATACTGTATTGCATCCATGTTTTTACTAGCTCTGTCGGTGGTGTATTTTGTAGGAGATAAATGATGATGATTTTAAAGGGACTGCGATCAACCATTTAGAAGTACATCCAAATGGAAGGCGTTTATTGATCCATACTAAAGACAGTACTGTGAGAATTATGGATCTCCGGATGTAAGTATCTAAAAGTGACTTACTTTGTTTTAAAGTGTTAAAATGATATTTGGGTATAATCCGTTATCTTTTCTTTCCACACACTTAAAAATAACGTAATGCCTATCTCATTCATCATTCTGTCCCTATAGCAGTGCAAGGGTTGAGAAACCCTTGTCTCAAAATAAAGACCTAAACTCAGCTATGGGGGATGATGGTGGGTAGGGTGACCCTACCAGTAGAGGTACTACTCTTGGCCCTCATGGATGCACAAGAAAGCCCTTGTGCCACTTCCTTTGGAAGCAGAATTCAATTTAGGATTAAGATTCATTTCAGGATGTGGCATTTTTTTCACCTCAATTTTGGCTTCAAATGAGACAGTTTGAATTTTGACCTGTTGTTATTTTTACTAACTGAGAGCTATACCTTATTTCTGTTTGACTGTATATCAGTTAAGTTTCAAGGGATTACTTGGAATTATGATGATCAAAAGTCTTGGTACTGAGAGTCTCCTATTCCTTTGGCTGATGCATCTAGATTGACTCTGCCTCTATCAAATGACTCTGAGGGAGGGTCATTTTGTGGTCTGAGGATGTTTGCCTACCACATCCTGGAGTGAAAACTCACAGTAAAGTGAAATTCAGCTTTTATAACTTCTTTTTGAATTTTTTTTCTAGCCTTGCCACAAAGAAATATATTGGTGCAACCAACTATCGAGAAAAAATCCGCAGTACTTTAACACCATGTGGAACATTCCTTTTTTCTGGAAGTGAAGATGGTATAGCCTATGTTTGGAATCCAGAAACAGGTATGGAAGTTCATTATTTTAAGCTGTTAGAAAAGAACTATATTTTTTCATTTACAGGTTAACATATTTTAAATGGAGGCTTTTCAAATACCTTTGGCATAGAATCAAAAATGCAGATCTGTTTGCCTTTTATCCATTGCTTCCTGTATGCTGTTACAGGTAGGTAGCCGTGTTGGTCTGCCATAGTCGAAACAAAATAAAAAAATTCTTTCCAGTAGCACCTTAGAGACCAACTGAGTTTGTTCTTGGTATGAGCTTTCGTGTGCATGCACACTTCTTCAGATACACTGAAACAGAAGTCACCAGATCCTTAAATATAGTGAGGGAGTGGGGAGGGGTATTACTCAGAAGGTGGGAATGGGTGATCAGCTGATAGGTGTGGAAAACCTGTTGACGACTCTTAATGGCTGCAATTAGTCTTGCAGGGAAAGGCAAGGGGTGAGATGGCTAAAGATAGCTTTGTTATGTATAATGAGATAAGAATCCAATGTCTTTGTTCAGACCAGGCTTCTCCATAGTTTTAAGTTTGGTGATAAGTTGCAATTCAGCCACTTCTCTTTCCAGTCTATTTCTGAAATTTCTTTGTATTAAGACAGCTACTTTGAGATCTTTTATGGAATGTCCTGGGAGATTGAAGTGTTCTCCTACTGGTTTCTCTGTCTTGTGATTCCTGATATCAGATTTGTGTCCATTTATCCTTTGGCGTAGGGTTTGGCCTGTTTGTCCAATATAGAGAGCTGAAGGGCACTGTTGGCATTTGATTGCATACACAATGTTGGAAGATGAGCAATTAAATAGTCCTGAGATTGTATGTTTGATGTTGTTGGGGCCAGTAATGGTGTTGTTCCTGTATGCTGTTTAAGTGACTGATCTTTTTGCCCCTTTCTACTTAATTTGGAAGAGGTGTTTGTGAGAGGGAGTATAGTAGTTAGTTCACATACAAAAGGCTTTAGCAATCGCTGCTCTCTTTCCCTACCCACTGTGTGCCACAGTTTCTTCACCTACATTCTGGTTCTTGGTGATCCATAGTTTACTGCTTTGTCTGAACTGGGCAAACTGTGGTCAGCTCAAGCCCTCAAATCCAGGGTTTGATTGGGTGTGAATAATCACTGTGGCTTGTATCCAACAATTTCATTCTGTTTGGGCAAGGACTTCTGTTTGTGCATGAAACCTATCCACTTGTGTGCCCCTCAGATCTGTTTGGGAGGTGGGGGGTCACTCAACCCTCCAGATGTTCAATAGTGAATGGTCTTGGGGGGGAAATAGTGCTGATTCAGACAGACTCTAAGCCACATCTGGCACACCATGAAGCACCTCAGAATGAGGTGTGCTATTTTCTGAAAGAATGAATTGGGTTCCAAACTGAATTTTGTAGTTGGTGCACAGCGCTAGTTTCAGGTTTTCTTAACTTTCCCACCTTTGATTATTTTTCTAACTGGTGGTTGTTTATATACTGCTGTGGGCTTTCCTCAGTACCTTTACTGATATAGTTGACATGCACATCAATAAATAAAGTTTTTCATTAATGTAGACACAGCATAAAAAACCATAGCAACAAAATAGAGCAGCAGATAAGTATTTTGGACCTGTACAAAAAGAAAAGAGTAGCTAAACATGTTATGAGCAGGATATTTGCCTATAATTCTGAAATGGCAAGTATGAGATCATTCTTTGGTCACTGGACTCATTTAAGTCAAACTAGCTCCACTAATGAAGAAATGCATGGCCATTTGAATAAAGCTCTGTCTAACCGTTTCTTTTTAATTTTAACTTTCTTTTTGTAGGTGATCAGGTAGCCATGTACTCTGATCTTTCCTTGACATCTCCAGTTCGTGATGTTGCCTTCCATCCACATGAGCACATGGTGTCATTTTGTGCCTTTGGTCAAAACCAGCCTATACTCGTGTACATTTATGATTACAAAGGTAATTTGTATGTGACTGTATAGGTCTATCTAGCATTTCCTAATCTGCAGTGACTGTGACAGGCCATTCTCCCAACTTTGAAGCCAAAGTGGTGGGCAGCTCTCATTCCAGCAGCCTTGCAGGGATCTCCGCTCCGCTCCCCAGTTCCAAAGTGGGGATATTTCTTTCTGTAATATCAAGGTGTGGGGAAAGAGATTGTGATCAGGACTGCAATGCATATGGAAATTCCCTCTTGCCAAGCTTCTTAGCTGCATGTGAGAGGAATATTTTTCACCCAGAGAACAGCTGTGTTAGGGCTAGACGTTCTCTGCTGCACCCTTGAGTCCTGACGATAATCCCCATTGCTGTGCTTCTAATTAAATAAAAAACATGGGCATAGCTGCACACTACACTTTCAGCATACTGTATAGCTTGGACCTAGTTAAAGCCTAATATACTGGCACAAAGCTCTTGCCAAAGAAATTTACTCTTGTTGTGCTTAAATGTTATTTGCCAAGACTATGGCTGCATCTATGCTTTTGGAGTGCATTGCCTTGCCAGTTGTTTCAGAAATAGGTTTTCAAAAATCTTGAGGATAGCCCAAATAAATTTAATGCCAGTAAAATATCAAAGCCAGCTTTTAGCGATGGTGAAAGCCAGAGAAAGGATAAAGGAGGTTATTGTTAGACCTGTCCCAGCATCCCCTAGCGGTAAAGAAAGATTATTGCAATGAAAAGGCCAAAAGTGTATTTTGAGGACAGGAGTTTACCAGCCCAGATTGCTAGGCAAGGGCATGTCTGCATTGCCAAGAATGCAGAGCTTCTCTATTGAAACCTGTACTGCAAGATAATCTCACTCCTAGGTATATTACAGACATAGGCATTTCAGGGTGCCAGGATGGGATAGCAGTCTCCCTAGTCACAGGGACAGTGTCCTCTGACCTACACCACCCTTGCATGAAGAGAAAAGTTTTTTCGTTTGTGTTTTTTATGCTCCTGCTACAGCTCAATTGTTTGCAGTGGAAGTGGGAGGAATTTCTGATGTGGACATGCTCTTATGGAGCAGCTTCTGCAATGCAGGAAAGAAGCCCTCTGCCTCAGCTATTATATAAGACCTTTTTCACAATGATTTTCATTTTTTTAAAAGATTGTAAAGGCAGTGAACAGGAGAACAAATGGCTTTGGGCCTTTCGTTATTCGAAGATAAATGGTTTTCTCTGTAGTGCTTCTAAACTCTTTACAGGCAAGATTTTCAATTGTCTCCCCCTCTCAAATCACATACAGTAGAGCAAGTTCGTTTCAAGTATTTATATGCTGTCTTTCGGCTTTCAGCCTTGAAGCAGTTCATTAAAGTCATATGAAGTATCCAGTCTATGTTGGCCTTCCCAACTTGCTGGCATCCAAGTGTTCTGGACAGAGGTGCCAAGTTGTGCCCAACATGGGGGGGGGGGATTGAGTGTGTGTGACATCACACATGCTCCGGTCCCCACAGCCCGGTCAGGCCAACTCAGCCCGCCATCCCCTGCCCGCCTGCCACCTTACCTTTATTTGCCGCCACTGCTATGAGGTTGAGGTCACCTCCTTCCCCTCCATGAGGCCCGCTTTGGTGTGTTCCTTTGGATTGCCATGGTGCCTTCCCAAAAGATAAAAAGCTTCTAGGGACCAGCCAGTTAGTATCCTCTCAAACCTGATAGTATCTTTCTTGATCTGTGGTATACCGGTACATACTATCCAAGCATAGGGAATTAATTATGACTACAGCGGGTGGTGCTGTGGGTTAAACCACAGAGCCTAGAGCTTGCCGATCAGAAGGTCAGCGGTTCGAATCCCCGCAATGGGGTGACTCCTGTTGCTTGGTCCCTACTCCTGCCAACCTAGCAGTTCGAAAGCACGGAGTGCAAGTAGATAAATAGGTACCGCTCCAACGGGAAGGTAAACAGTGTTTCCGTGTGCTTCTCTGGTTCGCCAGAAGCGGCTTAGTCATGCTGGCCACATGACCCAGAAGTTGTATGCTGGCTCCCTCAGCCAATAAAGTGAGATGAGCGCCGCAACCCCAGAGTCATCTCCAACTGGACCTAATGGTCAGGGGTCCCTTTACCTTTACCTTTACAGATTTTTAGACTAGTCAGTTTTTTGTGGCTTCTCTGATCCAATAGTATATGAAGTTTAACAGTCTTTTATGAAAAGATGAACTTAGTGCTGTTCCAATGTTTTCCATCTGCAGTTGCCCAGCAAGAAGCTGAATTAGTAAAAGATTTTAGAGGATTGAATCTATCTACGTCATCTAGAGGTCCACAGATTTTTAGGAATTCTGCTGATATTTCTGGACAAAAAGACTCAATGTCTCCTGCTGACCAGTTTGCCAGTGCTGCAAGAATGTCTCTGAGGATGCAGAAAGTGAAACAAAAACTGGATTCTGTTATGGTATGGTTGGATTTCTTTATTATTTCCCACTAACTGTTCATCTGTAGTAGGTAAGGTGGGAGGGAAGGGATTTAGGTTGGCTGCTTCAGTACCTAAATCTCTTTGCACCTTGGGGAGGGCTTCTGCTATTTGAGGATGTCCTACTTCATGTGCTCTGCTGTATTAGATCCATCAGAGCTTGAGTGTATCCTACAAAAACAATGTCTCCTCTCTGTCTTTATTTCTGTTGTGCTTATCCAAAATATACATATAAATATCAGCTAAGCTCAGCTATACTGGTCCACTAGTGCTGGTCCACTAGTTTGCATATGCCAAAGAAGCATGGCCATTCTAATGATATAGGCCCTAGCATCTTGAGTCACTGTCTTCTTATCTCTCTACAGGTACCTTTAAAAATAGAAAGAGTAACCTCAGATATATCCCCAGCACCATGCTCTTCTGCTTTAATGTGACTTGTAAATGGACAGAATTAACCACTATCCAACACTGTTAGAACATTAAGTATTGGGAAATAAAGCTTAACTAAGGTTTGCTGCTTTTCTGCACACATCTCATCATACTATTTATTATTCATTTTATCATATTTAAAATATTTATAGGCTGCCTTTATGAGTAGATTTCTCTGCAGGCAACTTTGCCAGAGGGAACCACCGCCATATCCATAGCCTGGCCACTTGCAGCAGAAAGTAGGGGGAACACAACTGGGCCCGATGCTGTTATATGACAGCAGCGAGATTGGTCAGGATCCAGCAAACTTTGCCCCTCCTACCCCATGAAATGCCTCATTTCATGGCTTTGTGCTGGCGCTTGCCAGCAGGGATAACACCAGTGGGCCACAGCTGACAGAAGGCCATCTTAGCTAGGGGAGCTGAGTGGACCAGCACCTCCATTTGGTGCAAAACCCTCACCTCACTGTGTAAGAGCGAGTTTGGATTGTTGTACCCCATGATAGAAAATCAAAAATATAATAGCCAAAATACACTCTCAGCACTTAATGAACCAGCAATAATAAAACACCCACCCAGTCAAAAAGAAAGACAGTTTCCCCAGATTAAAATTGTTGTTGTTGTTGTTGTTTAAAAAAGCACAATATTTTATAAAAATAAAAACAAGAGCCTACAAATAGATGTATAGCATCTTGAAAGCAGGTTCAGTAACACTATCTCTTCTCTAGCTGCATTTCAGACAGGATTGCAGCAGTAACCCTGCTCTGTAGGGATAAGTATGGTATTTCCTAGATAGCATGCACTTTTCTGTCTCTCAGTATTTTACCTCCAGCACTTCCTATTTCTGTCCCATTTCCAAGTGGTGGGTCACAATAGCCTTATGCATCCCAGTAGGTGAAAAAAAATTGCTACAGAGTTTTAATACAAGTTGGTAAAAAGATTTACATGCATGACACAACAATTCAGGGATTTATCATCTGAGATCAATATAATTAAGTATGAAAAAGCTGTAAATATATTGTTATTACTTAAAGCAAAATAGGCACACACACACTGTACACTTTTATAGCTGCCAGAAGCAAATACCGTAAATGCTTCAGAACTAAATGAAAGAGCTCTCTGAATCTTGATTGAAGTGAACATAATTACAATTTTTGGCATGTCTCGTAAGTGACAAATGTTTATATTGTACCTCCCAAAAGTATGTATAATTATGTGTTATCTTTTGAGACTGAGAAAAGGTGTGGCTTATTCAAATTATGTAGATGTATCCTTGTACAGTGGTACCTCAGGTTAAGTACATAATTCGTTCCGGAGGTCCGTTCTTAACCTGAAGCGTACTTAACCTGAAGCACCACTTTAGCTAATGAGACCTCCTGCTGCTGCTGTGCCGCCAGAGCACGATTTCTGTTCTTAAGCAGAGTTCTTAATCTGAAGCGTACTTAACCTGAAGTGTACTTAACCCGAGGTACCACTGTATTTATAAAATAGTCATAGTATTTTACATTTGCCTTCATTTGACATAGTTGCAGGTTTTTTATATTCATCTCAATAAGTTTAATAAATGACCTCCACTTTTGCTTTCCCTCCTCTATTCTATTTGTACCCATTCTTTTTTGGCAATAATAATTTTTACTAATTTCAATATACAAACTACCTTTTAAGAATGTCTCTCTCTCTTTGTCTTTCCCTTAGCAGTGATAAAATTGAGTGTAAAAGCTTTCATTCGATGTATTTGATTCTTCTTAATATTTTCCAGCTTTTCTAGTATGGATTCCATTATTGAAATTCAAGAAAAAGCAAAGCCATGGCTTTGGTGTATAGGCTTTATGTAGTTACTCACTGGCAAGGATGAGGCAAGCACTTGCACGTCAGGGAGGCTTGTAAATGTGACACACACGCAAACACTGTTCAAATACTACCAACCCATTTTGGATCTATCAAATACTTGCTAGTTTGGTTCAGTTCTCAAAATGACTTGCAATTTTAGATTCCCCAGCATCTCTGCTCCATGGCTACCTAGCTCACTTAATATTGCAGGCGCATGTTGGACCCCCTCAATCTTGGGGGCAACCTGGAGCCTCTGGTTGGAGGTATCAATATTTGGGGGAGGGGGATCCTGAGTTCAGGCTGAGATCCAAAATCGCCGATGAGGACTGAGCATGCTCAGTATTATCAATAATACTATTTATTTATTTATTTATTTATTTATTTATTACCCCGTCCATCTGGCTGGGTTTTCCCGGCCACTCTAGGCATCTTACAGAATATATAAAGCATAATAAAGCATCAAACATTAAAAGGTTCCCGATTCAAGACTGCCTTCAGATGTCTCCTAAAAGTTGTATAGTTCTTTATCTCCTTGACATCTGAAGGGAGGGTGTTCCACAGTGAGGGCGCCATTACCGAGAAGGCCTTCTGCCTGACTTGGAGGAGAAGCAGAAAATTGGGGGTAGCAATGCAATTGAATACCCTGGAGAGTGAGCCCAAAGAGGAATACACCACATTGCAATGCTTTGTAGCAGTCTCACTTATGTATAGCCAGAGCAGTCCCAGTTATCTGATGGAGTTGGGTCCTTGGATAGGCAAAACAGCACTATCGACACACAAGAGGAAAGGTATCAGCAGACTTAGGGAAGCCTCAGCCTCTCTTCAAACCAGCCCAATAGAGACTTTGCATGCTCAGCATCCACAGAATGCTGACCAAGTAATGGGGGTGGACAGAAAGGAAATCAGAAGGGAGAGGATTGGAATGAACCAGGCCCATACTGTTGGTTTCTATTGCAGGTCTTTATTTGCAACTAGTTTTGGGTTGGATCCAGAGTTCATTTAAGTGCTACTCGGTTTGTGGTAGTTGAGGGACCCTTCAGAACAGCATGGGAGGTGGTACCTATAGAGGGAGGGGGAATCAATGAAAAGACCTTCCCCTCAATCCAGAAGGAACATCTATGGGATCGCAGTCTCGTCTATTAATGGGAGGAACCCTTCTGTTTGCTGAGGGCAAATTTGGCTCCAATTCTGATTGCACCAGTATGGTGCTGCAGTGTAGTTGATTCTTTTCTACAGCTTTTGAGAAGTTCTGCTCAATGCCAGTTGTGCAGGATGTGTCAGAGTACAAGCAACTTCCATTGTGCACAGAAGTTAGACTAGATAGGGGTATGGGAGATGCTGTCTGCTTGCAAACTGCACAGAGAAATGAGACTCTAATTTTAGAGTCTGGTGGGTATCTTCCACATGCAAGTGAATCCTCACTTGCATTGGCAATAGCTAGACAGCAGCTTTTTCCTATGATGGCTTACTTTTCTAGAAATGATGTATGATTTGCCCGTAGGAGAACTGTAAATACACAAAATACAGTAGGAAAATTTCAATATAGGAAAATATTTTTTCCAGTAAATTCTTTTCTAATACTAATTGGCTTGGCCTTCTTTGTCGTTATTCTGGGAGCAATAAGTGACATATAAATAGCAGCAAGTAATATATTTATATGTAGGATCAAAGTTCAGGTTTGCATAGATTATATTGCAAAACTATATTTTTTGTATTAGAGTGGTTTTGCATGTGGGGCTGCTCCGGTATTGAACAAAAGAGTGCAGTTTTTCTCATAGCTGACTATTGTCAGCTTCCTAGTCTGAGGAAATCATGATTTAAGAACTACTGTTTATTCAAGAACAGCATGTCCCAAAGGCACAAAACTTCAAAAAGGAATCTTAAAAACAAAAAGACAAGGCATAGTGCTGACTTTGCCAGCCTAATTTGACTTGCAAGCATATATGAAAATTTTGATTCTATTAGTTGAAAAGGTCACAGCACTGAATTATCAAAGAAAAGCCAGAGAAATAGTTATTCACTTGTCCGGTCTTGAACTTGCTTTAATTCTCTTTATTTCTGTGTACAATTCACTTTTTTTACATGAAAATTAGGCCCATTGAAAATGAATATTTGCATAATTTACATAGAACTGCCATAATACAAAGAGAGAATGCAAAGCAGCTTTGTTTAAACTTGGCAGAAAGTATGTGGCCTTCTCTTTAAAAGCATGCGCACACACACAAACCCATCCCTGACATTTTTGTACTTGTAGTTTTACTCAACTCAGACTTTGTAGTAAACTGTCTGTAATAAAACTGTGGTTTATAGGTGAAGCAAGCCCAGTACATTGTGAAAAAAAATGAGTTGATTGGTGTTAACTATCTTAGCCAACCTTTTCTTGTTGTTGAAAAGGTGTTTAGCAATCCCTTCCCACAGCCTGCATTTCAGAAATGTGGATTGCTTCACTGTGATTGTCCCATAGATGTTTTTACATGCTGGTCGATTAAAAGGAAGGAGAGGAAAAAAGTAAAAGCCAGGCAGCATCAAGAAGCACATGTCTACTTTACCTGTTTACTGTAAAATATACTGTAAAATATTTCCATTTGGCTCATGTGCCTCACAAACAGAGATAGCTCAGTAACAGCTCTAGTAATTGCTTGGCTCCAGAGGTTGTACTGGGTAAGTGTCAGGTACTTCTGCTGTTCACTTTGGGGAGAGGGGTCTTGTGTGCAGATGTATCTCCGCCTCCTCTTTCTGCAACCTGCTTGTTCCCAGAGAAAAGTAGTTTGAGTGCATTTTCAGGAGAGAAGAGCCTGAGCATTGACTCAGGAGCAGAGATAATCAGGAACATGCATACCCCATTCATGAGAACAGAAGATTCTTCCCTTTAGGCAGTGGGATGTTTGGCTAAGTCAATGTTTAGAATTTATGTTGGGAATATGATTGGCTCTAAAGAATTCTAATGGAACTAATTCATTTCACGTGGGTGTGCACAAGGGAGCTTCTTATTTAATTTTATCTGTAGTCCTCTGTTCTTTGTGGAGTCCAAATTGCACCACTGTTATGGCATATTTTATATTGCTGCTGCTGCTGCTGCTGCTGCTGCTGCTGCTGCTGCTGCTGCTACCAGATAATCATAGGCAGAGACATATAAGAGGGTAAGGAATTATATGTGTTTCCTGTAAACATTAGTTTCCTGAATAATAATTAATCATTATTTTTGTTAATTTATTACCTGTCCTTCACCCCAAGGTGGCTTGCAGCATTAAAACACATTATTAAAAACAATTCAGAACAGCTTACAACTATAAAAAATAAAAGGTAAAGGGACCCCTGACCGTTAGGTCCAGTTGTGGACGACTCTGGGGTTGTGGCACTCATCTCGCTTTACTGGCCAAGGGAGCCGGCGTACAGCTTCCAGGTCATGTGGCCAGCATGACTAAGCCGCTTCTGGCGAACCAGAGCAGCACACGAAAACGCTGTTTACCTTCCCGCCGGAGCAGTACCTATTTATCTACTTGCACTTCGTGCTTTCGAACTGCTAGGTTGGCAGGAGCAGGGACCGAGCAACGGGAGCTCACCCCGTTGTGGGGATTCGAACCGCTGACCTTCTGATCGGCAAGCTTTAACCCACAGCGCCACCCGCTTAAAAAAATAAGGTGGGCCCTAAAAACATATACAGCTATATTCAAAAGCCAAGGTAAGAACTTGCATAATGAAGGTGCCAGACCCACCTCTGTAGGTAGGGAGTTCCACAGCTTCGGGGCTGCCACAGAGAATGCCCTCTCCCAGTCCGCCACCCCCTCTGAGGGTGGTGGAATTATCAATAGGGCCATATGCCAATCTCAGCACCTGAGAGGTTCTGTAGGGAAGGAGGCAGTCTTTTGGATACTTGCTTTAAATTATAACATTGAATTTGGCCCAGAAACCAACTGGCAACCAGTGCAGCTTTTTAAAAACGGGTTATTTGAGATCTAAATGGAACCCCAGCCAGAATCTGGCTGCTGCATTTTGGAGCAACAAGTTTCTGAGTCGTCTTTAAGGGCAGCCACACATGGAGTTTGTTGCAATAATCCAGTCTGGAAGTTATCAGAACGTAGAGTACAGTGGCCAAGTTATCTCTATCCAAAATGATTTGTAGCTGGCAAACCAGCTGGAACTGGAAAAAAGACACTCCTTGCCACCGAGGCCACCTGAACCTCCAACAACAGTGTTGAATCCAGGAGCACCTGCAAACTGTGAACTTGCTCCTTCCAGTGAGTGTTGATAGAGCCCCTTTGAAGTCATCACCATGATGACTTTCCAGAAGTATTGTTCACAGTGGTAATTTCCCACATGCACAGCCAGAATCATGGTACACCGTGCTATAGTGTACCTCTGTATACTATTATGTGAAGGCATTTGGCAGCATGAACTGGTCCTTAATTTAATCTGAGCTTTGGCAGACAAAGGACTCGGTTGAACCACACTTTAGTTTTTGAAAAGATTGTTCTAATATGCATAGCTTAGAAAATCATCAAATTTCCATTGCTGCATTACATTTCTATCCCACCTTTTTTCTGCTGTGGACCCTAAGGCAGTGCAATGTGTTTCGCAGGTGATCAAGGCATTGATCAGAGCTAGGCCTGCTAATCTTTAGCAAGGTGTCACCTGCTTGTGTCTTCAGATTGATTACAGAACCAAGTAATTAATCTAGTCATAATAAATAAATAATCTAGTAGTGGTAAAATTATAAGACAAGGTGACTGCAGAACCTTTTCCCTTCTAGGCAAACTTTTGCTGGCCACATGCCAGTGTTGGCTGGGGCCAGAGGCAAAAGTGGGCAGAGTAATGGGTGCAAATATTACCTTGGCTAATCATCCCTTTCTAGACTCCATCCAGGCAAAAGTCATTATAAGAGTTTGTTGGTTTATTAATGATATTTTATATTGCTTAATACGTGGCATTCTTAAGCTGTTGTTATGGAAGTTCATGGACATATTCCAGCTAAACAAAGCGTTCAAGGAGTATGTGGAGCAAGGCCAGGGATGGGATGTGACCTGGAGAGAGTCGATTTGGCCCTTGAGCCTGAGATTCCTCACCCTCAGTGTGGCACGTTCATCAACCCATAAGGACTGAGACTATGAGTATTAAATGAGAGGTTAAGCAAAGATTTCAAGAGCTTGAACAATTTTGATATCTTGAACTTTTCAGTAACCCCATATTTCAATGTCACAGGTTTTGAGTGTTTATAAAGTGAAAAGAACTAGATTAGCCATGTTTCCTCTGAAAAAGTGGAGTGCAATTTGCTATTGGGGAAGTAAACAAATATTTAAGTTAGGTTCATTTTTCCCCCTGAGTCAGTTATCCAGCCATTCAATCCCACTTGTGTGGCGTATGAATGAAAACCTAAGCCTTTACTAGAAAACTAATAACTCTGACAGGAATGCTAACTAAACTCTTGTAGGTATATCTTAAATCTAATTGAAAATATGTCAGCAGAATTATATTACAAGCATAATATAGGACTATCGGTCCACAATAAGTGGGCAGACATATTTATTACTTTGCAGCATGGAGGCAACAATATTGATGCAACAATTAAAACAAACGGGGTGCCAAAGGGAAATATTGGTGGTGTGTATTCTAGAAGACAGGATGGAATCAATAATCTTTTATAATTGCATTTGCAAAAGTTTATTTTTAAATCTACTGTATCATCTTTTTGAAAAGCAAGCCATTGAAATTTTCTGTTCTTGCACTGATCTAACAATAATTGTGCTGTAAATTTTGTGTCCCAATTAGGAAATTACAACTTTCCTTTCCTTTTGTAGACCAGCTCCAGTCCATTGCTTCCTAGTCCATCTCTCCTTTCACCACACTCCAAATTAAGTTTGGCAAGTACACTGGGCAAACCACCAATTCCTCTGTATCCTCTTCCTACTCAAAGCGGTAAGGTGATTTATTCTGTTTTTGTAGCATATTCTTATTTTTGTTTCTGTGATTATATTCAAGGAGCATACATAATTATTGCTTTTGTGTACATTTTTAACATGTTTAACATGCACACTCTGAACTAAAACCCATGTGCTTTTAAGAATGCCATGTTTTTATCTACTTTCAAAAAAAAATTGAACTGCTTTTTATTGTTGTGGTGTTTGTTTGATTGATTATACTGTACTATACCTTTAAAGCAGTATCACACCACTTTAAACAGTCATGGCTTCCCCCAAAGAATCCTGGGAACTGAAGTTTGTTAAGGGTACTGAGGATTGCTAGGAGATCCCTACTCCCCTCACAGAGCTACAATTTTCAGAGTGGTTTAATAATTGAGCCATGTTCCTGGGAATTCTGGGAGTGGTGGTTATGAGAGTTGTCTTATAACACTCAACATGCTTAACAAACTGCAGTTCCCAGAATTCTTTGGGAGAAGCTCTGGCTGTTTAAAGTGGCATGATGCTGCTTTGAATATATAATACTGCTGGAGCCTAAATAAAAAATAATATATGTAATGCAGACTCAACAGAAATGAATTAGAAGAGCTGGAGTCTGCATTATGCAGCAGTTGCTCAAAGCAGTCAGAAGAATAAAAGATAGGAAAAGCTGCTGGTTTCAAACTGCTATACAGATCATTAACATCCACATAAAGTGAATGGAGTCCCACTCCAATCACTGTCAGGAGAAAAACTGTTGAAGGCTGCGAGCACTCATAATAATAATAATAATAATAATATTTATTATTTGTACCCCGCCCATCTGGCTGGATTTCCCCAGCCACTCTGGGCGGCTTCCAACAGAAACCAAATACAACAATATCAAACATTAAAAACTTCCCTAAAAAGGGCTGCCTTCAGGTTTTTTCTGAATGTCAGGTAGTTGTTTATTTCCCTGACCTGTGATGGGAGGGCGTTCCACAGGGCGGGCGCCACTACCGAGAAGGCCCTCTGCCTGGTTCCCTGTAGTTTTGCTTCTCGCAGTGAGGGAACAGACAGAAGGCCCTCGGCGCTGGATCTCAGTGTCCGGGCTGAATGATGGGGGTGGAGACGCTCCTTCAGGTATACAGGACCGAGGCCGTTTAGGGCTTTAAAGGTCAGCACCAACACTTTGAATTGTGCTCGGAAACGTACTGGGAGCCAATGCAGATCTCTCAGGACCGGTGTTATGTGGTCTCGGCGGCCACTCCCAGTCACCAGTCTAGCTGCCGCATTTTGGATTAATTGCAGTTTCCGGGTCACCTTCAAAGGCAGCCCCACATAGAGCGCATTGCAGTAGTCCAAGCGGGAGATAACCAGAGCATGCACCACTTTGGTGAGACAGTCCGCGGGCAGGTAGGGTCTCAGCCTGCGTACCAGGTGGAGCTGGTAGACAGCTGCCCTGGATACAGAATTAACCTGCGCTTCCATGGACAGCTGTGAGTCCAAAATGACTCCCAGGCTGCGCACCTGGTCCTTCAGGGGCACAGTTACCCCATTCAGGACCAGGGAATCCTCCACACCTGCCCTCCTCCTGTCCCCCAAGAACAGTACTTCTGTCTTGTCAGGATTCAACCTCAATCTGTTAGCCGCCATCCATCCTCCAACCGCCTCCAGGCACTCACACAGGACCTTCACGGCCTTCACTGGTTCTGATTTGAAAGAGAGGTAGAGCTGGGTATCATCCGCATACTGATGAACACCCAGCCCAAACCCCCTGATGATCTCTCCCAGCGGCTTCATATAGATATTAAAAAGCATGGGGGAGAGGACAGAACCCTGAGGCACCCCACAAGTGAGAGCCCAGGGGTCTGAACACTCATCCCCCACCACCACTTTCTGAACACGGCCCAGGAGGAAGGAGCGGAACCACTGTATAACAGTGCCTCCAGCTCCCAACCCCTCTAGCCGGTCTAGAAGGATGTTATGGTCGATGGTGTCAAAGGCCGCTGAGAGATCCAGCAGAACTAGGAAACAGCTCTCACCTTTGTCCCTAGCCCGCCGGAGATCATCGACCAGCGCGACCAAGGCGGTTTCAGTCCCATGGTGAGGCCTGAATCCCGATTGGAAGGGATCCAAATGGTCCGCTTCTTCCAGGCGTGCCTGGAGTTGTTCAGCAACCACCCTCTCAATCACCTTGCCCAAGAATGGTAGATTTGAGACTGGGCGATAGTTGGCCATATTGGCCGGGTCTAAAGATGTTTTTTTAAGAAGCGGTTTAATGACCGCCTCTTTCAGCGGGGCTGGGAAGGCTCCCTCACAGAGGGAAGCATTCACCACCCCGCGCAGCCCATCGCCCAGCCCCTCCCGGCTAGCTTTTATAAGCCAGGATGGGCAAGGATCAAGGAGACAGGTGGTTGGTTTCACTCGTCCAAGCAGCCTGTCCACATCCTCGGAGGTAACAGACTGAAATTGATCCCACGCAACTGGACTAGACAGGACTCTGGCACTCTCCTGCCCTGGCCCTGCTCCCACGGTGGAGTCTATCTCTTTCCGAATCTGAGCGATTTTATCTGCAAAAAACTTTGCAAACGCATTGCAGGAGATCTTGGGGTCCCTACCAGGCCCCGATGACGAAGGTGGCTCCGATAGATTCCGAACCACCTGAAAGAGTCTCCTGCTGCTATTTTCCGCAGATGCAATAGAGGCGGTGAAGAAAGTCTTCTTCGCCGTCGCTATCGCCACTTGGTAGGCTCGACGTTGAGCTCTAACCTGTGTTCGGTCGGATTCAGAATGGGTTTTCTGCCACCGGCGCTCTAGCCGTCTCAACGATTGTTTCATCGCCCTCAGCTCCGGGGAAAACCACGGGGCTGTCCGGGCTCCATGCAACCGGAGAGGGCGCTTCGGAGCCAAACAGTCAATAGCCCTGGTTAGCTCCACATTCCAGCGGGCCACCAGGGAATCGGCTGAAAGGCCATCAACATGGGATAAAGTATCCCCTACCACTCTCTGGAAACCATTTGGATCCATTAAGTGGCGGGGGCGGACCATCCGAATTGGTCCCACCTCCCTGCAGAGGGGAAGGGTTGCGGAGAAGTCCAGTTGCACCAGGAAGTGATCTGACCATGGCACTTCTTTAGTTTCACTTTTTTTTAATGTCAGATCACCAACATCCATAGAGGTGAATACCAGGTCTAAGGCATGTCCTCGGCTATGAGTTGGACCAGACTTATTCAGGGACAGCCCCATGGAGGCCATGCTTTCCACGAAGTCCCGAGCGGCCCCTTGTAAGGTCGTGTCGGCATGGATGTTAAAATCCCCTAGGACGACCAAACTAGGTGACTCCAGGAGAACATCCGCCACGACCTGAAGCAGCTCGGGCAGGGAATCCTTGGTGCAGCGGGGAGGTCGGTACACCAAAAGGAATCCTGTACTGCCCCTATTGCCCAACTTCCAGAACATGCACTCAGAGAACTGGGTCTTCCCAATAGGACGCCTGGTGCAAACTAATGACTTCCTAAAAATCACTGCAACCCCCCCTCCCCGCCCAGATGGCCTGGGTTGCTGTGCGTAAGAGAAACCTGGTGGACAAGCAGCGGCAAGGACAGGCCCATCCGCTTCATCCAACCAAGTCTCTGTTACACATGCCAGGTCAAGTCCACCATCCACAATCAAGTCGTGGATGGCAGTGGTTTTATTCAACATTGACCTGGCATTGCACAGCAGCATCTTCAGGTCATGTGGGTATCCCTTGCTGAATCCAGTATCCGTCCGGTCAGGACCAGACCCGGAGGCAGGAATAGTCCTCAGACAACGACTAAACCTGCCTCCTCGGCAATGACATGGTCTGGTCTTAGCGTAACTCCTCCTCCTGCCCGTGATCACTGAGATCGGTTGTCCCAGTGCATCCCACCCTGTGGAACCTGCCCCAGCCATTTTGTTGGCCGGGACCCCCTCCCAGGCAGCCCTGACCCCACCCCTTAAGAACAAAATTAAACCTATATAAAAACAGAAAACAAAACACAACAATACAAACCAAAAACTATAAAAATTACAAGTAACCAAAATTATACAAAACTCAAAACCCCACTAAACATCTATCCCACCCCCACAACAAGAAAACTTAAAAAGATGAAAAGAAATAATAATAATAATAGAAACATTTTAAAACATTTAAGAAAAAAAAGAAAGAAAGAAAAAAAAACATCACCCCTGCCTCTGCCTGCTCTGGAATAATCTTTGTCTTAGGACGGGAAGAAAGAGGTGGATGTGGTGGCAGTTCATAGACTCAGGGCAATAGTAGCAGGCTGCAAGCAAGTATATATTTGCCTACTGCTCCTACTCATGAACATTTGAAGAGGAGTGTTCGCCTGTCCTTGAATTCCTAATTACCTCTGCTTTCTGATCATTACATTTAAGTTCCCTTAAGACATACAGTACACTTATGTCCTATAAACCTCATAGAATCATAGAATTGTAGTGGTGGGTGGGACACCAAGGGTCATCTAGTCCAACTCCCAGAAATTCAGGAATCACAGCTAAAGAATCCCTGACAAATGGCTATCCAAGCTGTTTAAAACTCCAATGAAGCAGTCCACCTTTCAAGATATTTCATTCCACTGTCACACAGCTCTTGGTTCAAGTCCTACCCTCTGGAACAGCAGAAAACAAGCTTGCTCCATCTTTCGTGTGACAGCCCTTCTCCTCTTGATCTCCTCTTTACCAGGCTAAACATACCCAGCTTCCTCATAAGGCTTGGTTTCCAGACCCTTGATCAACATCATCATGCTCCTCCTCTGCACACATTCCAGTCCATAGCCTTCTTAAACTGTGGTGCCCAGAGTGCAGTATGTTAATAATGTATAGCTTCCCATGCTAGGATGAGATATTGTTCTACACCTTTAAGATGCGGCCAAAGATAGCAATCTTGACAGCAGCTCAATTTCAAGCCATAACCCCTTGGTGTGTCACAGCTGTGCATTCATGTGTCTATAATCCATAATTGGCAAGACTACCTAACAGCACTTTTAAAAAGCAAAATACATTCTTTAAGTCAAAGGAATGACACTCCAGAAATATAAACAATATCTCAACTTTATTTTAATGGATCTTTTCAAATACATGACCTGAAAATCAGGATTCCGGGAAATCTACTATAAAAAATGATGCATATGTTCTTAGATTTTCCCATGAGAAAATCTCTTCAGTTTTGGAGATATTGTAACACCATTGATTGCTCCCAGGCTGCATTGTTATGGTCCTCATGGTATATAAGCATTGTTTTTATAGAGATGGGGTGGAGGAGAATTATTCATTTTTCATACCTTTCACCATCAACTATATACTGTGAAGAAAGGAATCTCTGTTATGCACACTTGGCTCTGAGACTTTTTAATTATTACCTGATTATTTGATTATTTCACCATAAGAATAAGCTCAGCCTTCTCCACTTCTCAAGATTGGGGGGGGGAGGTGCACCTCAGCCCCATCCCAACAGACAGCCCTGTAGAGTTGGTGCCTTTGTATCTGTGTAGTTTAGATTTTTCTCCTCCTTTCCCACTGACTGACTTTGGAAGAGGGAAATGCATCAGTCTGTGGCTGCAATGAAGAATATTGCTCGGTTGCATTCATGTTTTCACCTGCTTGTTATTACAGTGGTACCCCGGGTTACGCACCCCCCGTGTTGCGGATGCCCGCAACCTGGAAGTGTTTCCGGAGCATGCGCGACCCCCGGATGCGCAGAAGCGCTCAAATCTTGCTTCTTCCAGGTTTTTTTTGTTTTTTCTTCATGTGTTCATGATACGCCTGCCCGCGTTACGTACCACAACCCAGAACGGATCGCGTACGTAACACGGGGTACCACTGTATTGGATTGCTCTGTGCTTTCACCGTAGCTCAGTGGTAGAGCATCTGGCTTTGAATGCAAATGTGCCAAAATTCATTCCCCTGCATTTCCAGGTTGGACTGCCTCTGCCAGTCAGTGTAGGCAGTACTGAGCTAGATGTACCAATGAACTTGCTTCAGTATAAGGCAGTTTCCAGTGGAAATGAAACCCTGCATAAGGACTTCTACTTCCACAGTGGGGCTTCCACCCCACATGCTGTTGCGGATGGTATGATCAGATGAGTGCAACATTGAATTCCTCACTGTGCTTCCCAGTCTACTCTTGGATTGTACAAATAAGGGTGGGATAAAAATATATTTAATCAAACTCATCTTTAACATCTTCAGCAAACTTTCTACTTTGATATTATGAAAGGAAGATAAGGGAAAGGAATGGAGGGACAGGAAATATAATTCCTGAAATAAATTACATTTAAAATACTTGGATTCTATGGCAGCATCATTGCCTATTAGTTTTGAATACAATTAGGGAATCCCCATTTGAAGTTCTAAAGCTATTTATTCTAGCATAGTGCTGTTGATCAATGGAACTGGTCTAGTAAGTACATTGAAACCTTAATAAGTTATTAATTTTGGACAGGTCCTATGCTATATCTGGACATGATCCAGGAGTTAACCACATGGGATCATTTCCTCAGTCAGAACAACTAACCTCTAGAAATGTTTCCTCTTTCTTAGGACTGGGGAGACTCAGTTAAGCTAAGCATAAGTTAGAGCTGCCTGAAGGCAGCTCAGCTAATGCCCAGGAAAACTACTGAATCTTGCTTTCCAGAAAAGAAGTGCAGCAAAAAGTGAGATCTGAACCAACCGGAAAGTTATAAAAGGGCATGTTTGTCCTTATGAAAAGATTAACAAAACTGATTGGGTTTTTAAACACAAAATTCTAAATGGGATCTTCTAATCACAAAGATGTTTTAGCATGTGCTAAAGATAATGTTTATATAACATTATATGGCTGTTTCTGTAATGACAGCAATTTGGCTATTCCCCCCCCCTCCCAATTTGGTTGGTTTCTTTTCTTGTTTCTTGTTTTTTTTTTAATATGACTTTCCAGATTTCTGTAGTTGACTGATAATTTTCTAAAAGTAATAGTGCAAATGTCAAATAACATGCCTTTTAAATTTTTGGCTTACTTAATCTGTTTACGTTGAAATCAAGACCGCACAGATTCCTCCATTATGTGTTCTTTTTTCATGTTTTTTCATGTTTTTTTCTAGGCATGTTAATTAAAATATTTAACTGGGGAAATGTAGAATACTGAGCACCATAGCTGCAAAACTTTGAAGATTCCAAAGCTTTATCAAGTGAACATAACTCATATTTATGTGAAATTGGTATATGTTAGGATAATTACTGCTGTGCCTTTGGGATAAAGGAAGTATTGTCAGCCAAATTATACAAGGGTGTGGATTAAATCAGCCATTACTCTCTACTTGGCATTGATCATTGTGGGTTGCAAAATCAAGATATGACGTAGTATTGTGCAAATTACTTGCCAAAATGTGTTCCTGCCATTTTTTTAATTATATGGTAAAGTGGTTGCGGGGGGTGGGGGTGGGGGTGGGGGTGGGGCGGCAGCCAGCTATAAGCAAAGGATTGAGTAGAATTCAGCTTAGATTTATTATGATGAGTTACCATAGGCAAATCTTTAAAAATAGAACTACAACTGGGGTTGGTTTAAACAATGAATTAAGAAAAAGGATCTGCTTTGAATTACTGATTTTAAATCATGTTCTCTATTTCAAATTCATATTTGATTGCTGTATTAAAACATACAGGTTTGTAACTAACTACATACAGGCTCTGAACTTTAAATTTTTTTAAAAAGCAAATCTCTAGCCCTCTTCGGAAAATGAAGCACAATGTACAGGTACCCTCTAGGAGGCCTCATATTGCTTTGCCATGGCAATAAGCAGCACTATCACATTCTAAGGACATGCTTAGGACAGGCAAAGGCATTTGAGGAGGGTGTGGAGAGTCCTGAGGTCTGGTTATAAAGGTCTGGATTTCTCTATTTAGCTTGCTTTTATGCATCTTCATGTTAGGATTCATTCCCCGTGTTGCAGTCATGGGATTGTTTTTATCACATGTCGGTGTATGTTTTCCACATGGTGCGAAGTGATGGAGACAGGATGTTTTTGTTACTGTGTTTCCATGACGTAGGATTTTTGTCCTTTGTTCTCTCTCTTTGCTGTCTGATGCTGAAGAGGAAGGAGCTGAGTCAAGATGCTCCGACTGTGTATATGTAAATAAATGTGGTATAGCCAAAAGCTGCGCTACTGAGTCTGAACGCAGGCTGCCTATACTCTGCCGATCCTGAAGTGTGCTGATGCCTCTTGGTATCAGTCACTGTGGTGTTTGGGCTGGAGAAAGCTTTTGAACCTCCAGAACAAACGACCAGGAGGGAGAGAACATGCCGGTCGGGCATGTGTCTCTGTCAGACCCCTACTTGTGTGTAGGACCTCCTGATACTTCATAGCTGTTCTTTTTTGTGTGTGATGTTTTATTGCTTTCATTTTCTTTTCTTTTTCTAAAATGATTTTTATTAACAGCAAGAACACCAAACATCATAGTTCCAAAATAGGAGCTGTAAAACACCAAAATTGGAATACCCATAGTAGTAACATACACAATAACTAATTTGGTATTAAGCCAATATAACCTACAAAATCATTTAAAAACAAACTAATCAAACTACAAATAACATATACTAAATCATGATATGCATGGATTTTTTCATGTCAGGATATTTTTCTGAATATTTTATATCCATAAAATAAAATGTTACAAGTGTTTTAAAGGGAAACATATGATGGAAATAAACTGGGAAATCACAGTGAACTACAGCTTCATGGAATGTGCCACTGAAAATATCACACCACTGTACTCACTGTGTTGCATGAAGCATGAATTGGCTCTAACTAGAGCACATTATCCCATTCCAGTGCTCCACGAATGCGCCAATGTACACATTTGGCTCTTGCAATAATGGAATGCCCTATTAAACTGCACACGGTGGGCAGGACCCCCATGAGTTACTTGCAGAAGGTTCTTGGTTTAAATCCTTAGCATATCCAGCTAAACAGATTGTGAGTAGCCATGCTGTACAGATCTCTACATGAATCCCTTAGAGACAGGCGTGCTGGGTTCCACCCAATATTGCGGGGGCCTGTCATGCGTGTGTGATGTTACATGGTGGTAGGAGGTCCGACGGGGCCCGTCATGCCCCCCAAAAGGCCTGATGAGCCCCGCTGCAGCAGCAGGCTTGCCCAATGGAGCCTGCCATAGCCATGGGAGGACCCAACAGGGCCCACCAAGCTGTGCAATATTGAGGGGGGCCTTGCCCCCCCCAGTGAAAATGGGGGGGCTCAGCCCCCACAGCCCCACATAAATGATGCACCTGCTTAGAGAGCCATTACTAATTAGAGTGGGCAGTCTTGGTCTTGGTGAACCTATGACCTGACTCAGGAAGTTAGCTTCCTAGGTTAATACATCTGCATACACATGGGGGAGAGTGCCCTTTGCATGTTGGAATCAGGTATCAGAGAACTGGGCATACCATCCCGTTCAGTTGTATGATAGTTAGGTTATGAAGTTGATTGCATGCCTGGACTCCACACACAATTTGTAATTGTGTGAAAATGAAATCGTTTTAAAAATCTGCTCATGCTGGCCTTGTTTGCTAAAAATATATAATTAAGTGGAATAAATTGTGGCCTAAATTTTTAGGCAATCTGCAAAGCCATCTGGGTTTTCAGAATGCTTGTCTGGAAATGAATATCCTTTTCTTTCTGAAAGTGCTACATCAGGAGGGAAATGGGGTTAATATGCAAGTGTTGACTATTGTGGTCAGAGTAAATACCTCAGAAGCAAAGCTGATTTACATTTTCCAGAATGTTGCCCGAGTAGTTGCTTGGAAGTCTTTTTCTCTGAATAATGTAATATGAACACTTAGACTATTTCCCTTTGTTGCATCTGCCTTTTAGTCAACTTGCAATTTACAGAGCAAAGTGAGTAATGCAGAAATGGGTAATTTTTTACTTTCTATATTGGCTGGCCCTTGTATCTGTGTGGATAGTGTCATTAGATTGTTTCGTCACAATATTGCTCTTGACGTAGATACCGTATATCTGGGTGGAGTCAGGAGTTTCTTATATTTGTGTTTGAGAAAGAGAGAAGATAAAGTTCTCATTTAGCTTCCTAACTTGTGTGTCCTCTAAGCCTTCCATGACAGTATCTGAGAATATTTTGTATTACAAATTTTTCATGAAGGGCTTTGATTTTTATCATGATGTCAGAAGTTCAGCCAAGGTGCCAAAACTTAGGTGTAACTTATATCCCCTTTAGTAAAATTATAGGGTGGGAAAGGATAATTTAGGGTAGTTTTACTCAAATTGCAGGGAGATGAGGTATACCCTCTCGGCTGTCTACCCTGCCTCAAATTCTGTGTTGTACCTCCTAGTCCCTGTTGCCATCAGCACCCCAGCCTTATCACCTTGTTTTCAATTGATACTGAGTATGTTAATTGTCAGGGCACGGGTGGCGCTGTGGTTTAAACCACTGTGCCACTTGGACTTGCTGATCGAAAGGTTGGCGGTTCGAGGCTCCGCAATGGGATGAGCTCCTGTTGTTTGGTCCCAGCTCCTGCCAACCTAGCAGTTCAATAGCACACAGTGCAAGTAGATAAATAGGTACCGCTGTGGCGGAAAGGTAAACAGTGTTTATGTGTGCGGGAAGCAGCCAGCGTTCCTTAAGTAGCCAGCTCATCACCACGCCTTTTACGAGCTGCAACTGCCTCCAATTGCTCCCTCCGTTTCTCAGCTCTACGCTCTACAGGTGAGATGGGAGGAGGGGAGGGGGCCCGCCGGCTCCTCTCCTCACAAGAGCCTGATTCTGGTTCAGCTTCTTCCTCCTCCTGTTCTGGCCTTCCCTCTTCCCTATCTGCTTCTTCCTCTTTTGAGGAGTGTTGCCACCAGTCTTCTTCAGGTAAGAATCCCTCCATTTCTCCGGACTCTTCCATGGTTGCCGCTTCGCCTAGGGGGGCTTGCCACCACTGCTGCTCGTCTGGTGCAACCCTGACAATAAGTGACTAAGAAAATCTTGGCTGGCCTCATGTGAGCCATAGATTGAGCAACAGAGATCAGATCCAATCACTGCTCTGAGGCAAGATCCTTCTTACATCAGTCGCCAATTTTTGCATCATATATTCATCCTTATGCCCAGATTAGTGTTGGTAAATATGGTGACTGTTTACAGCCTGAATTCCCTGCACCGTTATGCATAGTAAATTGTATAGCTTAAATGTGAGGCTGCTGGCACCCCAAATTAGAGTATTACCTTAGCTGGTCGTATGTTCTTTTTTGTTATTTAATAAAACATAAAATAATTGCTATGTTCCTTAGCTCAAATTCATGATCTCATATCCTTTCCTAATGCAAGCCCTGTTCTAAGAGAGCATTTCGTCATATGCTTCCAATAAATTTACTTGTAGATTCTTCTGTGGGAGTGCATGGAGAATTCTACTGCACTCTGTAGCAGTCCAGCTCATGGGACAGTGCAACCTGCCTGACATTGTGAAAAATCATTCCCTGGTCTTCTCTGCACCTAAGATTCTACAGAGATCTTCATATTTGTAAGGGGGAAATACAAGGATCTTTCCATGAGATTACTAAGGAATCATTTTATGGGTGTGTCAGATGCTAAATATATTTGATTCTAATCTCTAATTAAAATGTTGGCTTTTATTGCTCTTAGTTTTGATGTAACAGGTCTTTCTTCATTATAGCTGGAAGCTCTGTATTCTGTTTTTTAAAACATCTCTGAATTCAGCAACCAAAAGATCCAGCCTCTGTGACTGAAATCGTAAATGTGTGTATTTTATATTCTGTGTGTGATGTTGGAAAATTGGGGTAATGAGGGGTTTAAAAATTATTTGTTCCAGTATTTCTTCCAGGGGCTTCAGAACTGAGGCCAGATCTCTTATGATACTAGAGGCAAAGGGTTCTTTGGGTTAAGGAAACAGTGTGCTTCAGTTTTTCCTTGACCAGTTGCTCCTTGCATTGCAGATCAGGGTTGGCAAATCCAGTGGTGGCCACTGGCGGAGGAAGGGGGTGTGATAGGTGCGGTATGCCCCGTGTGTCATCCTTGAGGGGGGTGACATCGCTGCCCCGCCCACCTGGGACGCTCACTGAGGGCGGCACCCCACACTGCCTCATTTACTCTAAATAGACTAGCCTCCCAGGCCTATCTGGCCCTTGGAATTCTCCCCAGGCCACACACCCTTCTCAGAAAGAGGTCTGAGTGGGTTTAGAAACAAGCCTACAGTACAAGGCAAAATTTGCATTCATTTCTCTGTTAACTTTTGTTTCCGGCCCTGCCCACCACTGGCATGTGGCCCTCAAAAGGCAGATGGGGAGGTGGCCTTTGGGCTGAAAAAGGTTGCCCACCACAGGTGAATTTTCACAGGCTTGATTCAGAACGGTCTCAGCTAAATTTCTGCTAAGCATACCCTTGAATGCTATACTATACATACTTTATTCGACCGACAGTCAGAAAAACATTTCTCAGTACAAAGTTAGTACAACTAAAACATCAAACAGGCTACACAAGTAAAATATGGACAGCACTAATAAACACTATACAGATAAACCCACGTCGAGACATTTGGTTTTACGTTTCCGACACTTGAGCGCTAGGAAGAGGAATTTAGCCACTGATAAAGCTGTTTTCCCAGTGGGCTTATTCAACAGATATGCTACCTGCCTTTCTCTAGATAGAGAACTAAGCTGAGAGAGATATGGAGCTATGAGATATTGCCTTAGATCAGCATAAAAGGAGTAGCTCAGTAGAATGTGTTCTGTGGATTCTACCTCTCCCAAGGCACAATGGCACGTTCTCTGATCATATGGAACTCCTCTGAATCTTCCCCTTAATACCACGGATTCAAAAACATTCAATCTAGCCACAGTGAGGAGTCTGCGGTATTCCACATAGTGGATATCCGCGAGGTAAGGGGCTGGTGCGGCCCGATAGACCTGCTCCCCCAGGAACATTCCAGGTCTCACAAGAGCTATATCCTCTTGTCTGGCGATATCACCCAATCTCTGGGAGATCACCGCTCTAGCTTGACTGTATGTCATGGACTGTATGTAAAGAGAGGACAGTCCGGATTTCTGTACTTCCTCTAACACCTCCTTTTCCCATGGTGATTGAAAGTTATCCCTCAGTATCAGAGGGGCCAAGCCCACCAGTCTAAAGCATAGCTTAAGCCATAGCCACAGTTTCACTTTCAGGACCACGTACCTAAATGCTTGGCAGCCAGTCTCTGTTCTCATGACCGCACCCGCAACAGAAGGGGGGGATCATACTCCACTCTTGGGAACTTCTGGTGCCTAAAATCTGAACTTCACTATTTTCATCTGGCCTCACCCCTGTGCAGGTATTTTAATTCAGGGGTGACAGCTCCAGATCAGCAACCCTAACCCTCAAGCCAATTTTTCCGCCTTCTATAAGACCCCACCAAATAAAACAGCAGCAAATAACTAAATAAAATAGACACAGTGCTGAGGTGTATGGAGCCAGGAGCCTGATGGGAATGCAATTTGCCCCCTACCCCAGTCATCAAGTTAATCAATTGATGAGCAGAGATGGTGCACTAAGCCCCTTACTTAGCTGATCTGCACAGATCAACTGAGGAGGGGTAGGTACCTCTGTATATTTGAGAGTTTGGGGTTTCTTTTACAACCAAGAGGTATATAACTTTTATGAAATAAATGTGTGGGTGGGTGGGTGTATCTATCTATCTCCTGTGTGCCTACTTTTGAGAGTGTGCATGACCCCTTACTATAAAGATTCTGCCTTGTGCCTCCAGCTTTTATCACAGAACTTCAGTGATAAAGTTAAGAGTCAAAGCATGACTTTTGTAAATACACCACCGGCAATATTTTGGAAACAGTGACTGCATAACTATTTTGTCGTCACTGTAACCATCACACTGTGCTTCCTTACACAGATGCCTCTTGCTCTGGGGTAAGCATTATAAGCAGGGTCAGTCAGGGTGAGTCAGAAAGGTTACAGCTTTTTAGTTTAGAAAAAAAGCTAGTAAGGGGGCTTGATGGAGGCATACACGATTATGCATGGTGTGGAGAAAATGAAAAGGGGGAAGTTTTCTGTTCTCATGATAATAGGACTTGAGACAATCCAATGCTGAATGTTGGAAGACTGAGGACAGACAAAAGGGAGCACTTCTTCACATAATGCATAGTTAATCTACGGTAATTCATTCCCACAAGATGTAGTGATGCCCACAAGACTGGATGGCTTTAAAATAAGCTGACCATTTTTTAAAGGATAGAACAAATAGGAGAAGGTTATCAATGACTACTAGCCAAAATGGCTGTATTCTTCCCCCAGTATCAGAGCAGTATGTCTCCGGATAACAGTTCCTGGGTATCACAAGGCAGGAGAGTATTGTTGCATTGCTTGCAGGATTCCTATAGTCATCTGGTTAGCCACTGTGAGATTAGGATGCTGGACTAAATGGGCCTTTTCTAAATAGGCCTCATTAGAAGAGCAGGCCTCTTCTTATGTTCCTATATTCTTATGTAGTTTACCTCTTTGACCCAAATAATATGAGTATTCAACAATAGTGCCCTTTCTGAATCATTTATGTTTATTATTTAGGCTTATATAGGGCAAAGATGTGACAGAGGAGGAAACTGGGTAACTGGAGCACACACAAACCTATTAAGAATGAAGGTTTTTTCTCTCACAGGAGAAGTGTTTGCAAGATTGTGGGCAAGCTAGCTCTTTGAGGCGGTGCCATCTAATTACATATATAAATATCTTCCAGTGTTCAAATATTTGTGAGGAAATTTATTATGAGTGTGACTAATACCACTGGCTTAAGGGCTGGCAAAGTGCAGGTGGAGGTTGTGCAAGCTTTCCCATGGATATGTGCCAGTGCACCTGAATAATTTCAACCATTAGTTGAGAATCCAGGGAACTGATGAGCAGGTATCACCCAGAGCACTTAACTGAATGGTGTGTGTGTGTACATGTTGACAGTTACTGAATTTCTGGTTATCACCATAACACACATTTGGGTGAATGAGGAGCAGCATTTCATTCTGGCGTGTGTTGCTAACAGAAGGGTTAGTTTTGGTCACCTCTTCTTGGATCCAATCTGACTTTTTTCTTCTGTAATGACAACTTAATGTAAGCCCTGCATGTGATAACAGTTCAACCATATGCAAGCTTTCCTCCTGCTGAAGCTGGTAATCTTTTCTGATTAAATGACCATCATGAAAAAACCATAATATGATTAAAGAAGGGTATGAAGTGATAGGTGCCAATATCCTTGAATAGTCCTTGAATAAGTTAAAAAGAAGATTCGCCTCATGTGCCAGTTTGTGGACACAGGGACGAGACTGGGGGAAGTCCCTTAAATACTTTGGGCTCTAGATATCTGAAGGGCTACATACTCCCATCTCACTGCAAGTCCTGAAAGACCTGTTTCTGCATATCAGAAGACTGATGCCTCTGTGCTCCAAATCTCTGGATGACATTTCCCAGTGGTTTCATATAGAATTAGTCCAAATGCCTCCCCCAAGCCATGCCCACCTTGCATCAGATGTGGGGCAGGGCTCATTGGTACCTACAAACCCTGAAGCCTTTGCCCACACAGTTTCATTTCAAACCACATGGAAAAAGGAAAGCACTTTACCTGAACTCAAATGGGTGTCAGATGACTGACGGGGAAGTTGGGGGTGTCAGGATCCAACCCACCAGCTGGATCCCATTTCCCATCCCTGTTCTAGGCTACCACTCTTAACTTCTTCACCAAACTGCAATAGAATTTGCAGAAGGGAGGTAGTATAGGGATTATCTTCCTTGTTTTGGGGAAAAAATGCTTCTTTAAAGATGTTTCCTTCCTTAGAGCTATGCACATGCCATCTACAAAAAGAAAAGAAAAAAGATGAAGCCATACATATTGAAAAGATTAGTGTGAGCTTGGTAGTCCGTCTAATAATACATGCAAAAAGACCCAAAATGACAAATAAACCCTTTTAAAAATATACTGTAGTGAGCTGGAATAAAATAAACAGCAAGATGTGTGCTGCCAGGAAGTCATATGATCAAAGAGAATACACTGAATAGCTTATACCTATTCTTTCAGATAAAATGAGTAGTTCAATGCAGAGGTGTGATCACTTCTGGTGGGGGGAACTTTATATGCATGACTCAAAGATTCAATGGCTGGGAAAGACAGTGCTGGTTTTAAATAATAGTGTCAGTTCTGAGTGCAAGGTGGTATGTGGTCATTGCTTGCAGTATCTTTCTAAATCATTTGAATGGAAATATTGGATTAGCTAACCTTGTGTCAGGTCTGTTAGTTAGATAAACTCTCCAACTGTTCCTGACTGAAAGATGCATAGCTGGGACTGAAAGCAGCTGCTGCTTTTTTATTCAGGTTTTTGTGAACTGTCTTACCATCATCATGTTTATATATATATATATATAAATATATAAATAAAATGATTTATTAGACTGAAAGGGGATAACAAGCCAAAATTTCACAGCTTTGTCTTTTCACAGGGAGCTTCATCCCAGTAGGAAATCCTTTTTGCCGAGGCCCATCAGCTGGACTATACACGGTAAGCAGCTCAGTATTCCTTTTTCTTTTTGCATATAACATTAAAAAAACTTTTTAAAATCCTTCTTCAAAAGTTATCATTGTACAGCAGCTTTCTTATCCTTCTGTTCAGTCATAAAAGACCTGCCTTCCACAGAATCATTGTCCATGTAGGCTTTTTGGCTCCCGCAGTTGCACTCTGAACAAAAGATCCAATATTAGCTTTGTGTACTATGCTTGTAAAACTCATTGCAATTAGGTATGCCTAGATCGCAACTCTCTATCCTTAGGATGTCTTTAGATACACAGTTGTGGAGAATAAGGAAAAGTGGACACAACAGGACCTGAACTTGTATGCTAATTCTTTGTACTTTCAATTGAGACAGACACAGAGAGAGATGGACTCTAATTGAACTTTTGCTCATTGATTGTCTTATATTAAGCAGCATTGTTGCCACTTGTGTAATGTGTAGACTGAAATCTTAGTTGTACTTTGTGTTTTACTTACTTTAAAATAATAAAGAACCAGAGTTGTGAGTAGGGAGGTTATTGTTAAACAAAATAACCTCATTTTAACCAATTGGTCTCCCAAAGGCTTCCCATACTTATCTCTTTATATATATACATACATTATCATCATCATCATCATCATCATCATCATCATCATTATTATACACACACACTATGACCAATTTTTTTGTATGGATGTGAGTTAAGTTGTTTTGGGTAACTCCTTTGTTACACGTATCCAAAGATCATGACTAAGATTAAGGTGCTTCCTTTCCAGCTGTGAGTCTTGCAGAATAGCCATCATACTTTGTCCCTCACCTTCTTCTGTTCCCTCCTTCACAAAATGCAGTGGCATAAATAATGCAGCACTTAATTACAGCAATTACATAACTGAAGTGCCCTCCCTACCAATTTATTTCAGACCCGGGGAACAGATTTGCTCATCCCCATCTTAAAGCACATATTTTTCCTCTAATGTGGGCAAACATCTCACCCAAAGTGCACTAGGGACCTCTCATCATGCTCAACAGAGGCTCTGGATTGGAGATGTTGATATATATATAAGCTTTTGTTTACTGGTTTTCCAAGCTTATTGTGCCCCTGCATAAAAGCATGATTTATATCTATAAGCTGTTTTTTCCTCAATTAGTGCAGAAACTAATTTTCTGGCTACATTGGCTCACAAATTCCTGAGTGAGAATTACTTTCAGATATACCAGCCCAGAATAGCTGAAACCAAAGAGGGAAAAGTAAAGATGGGAAATTCATTATGGTATTCGTTAACTTTTTTATGGTGCTGGTAGAAAACTTCCAACAGTATGTAAATTGACGTCCTTTAAAGTTGAAAGTGAAGTGTTTCTGATTAAAGGGAAATGGATCAAAATAGTTTTGGAGTGTGTTTGAATAATCTTAGCAGTTGAATTATGTCACCTACTTTACAATTCATCCCTTTTTTAAAATCCCTGTAGGCTTTGTCGAAGCAGCTGTGTTTGCATTTCTTTTTTGTGTTTGTACATTGCAGGACTCAGTAAAGTGCATCCTGGCACAGCTTTTCCTCTAGGCAGATTATAGATTCCCATGCTCATTAAATGCTTAAAGGACTATAATCAAATCAGGATCATAGTCTTCTGAAAACCCAGGAAAGCAACAGTAGTAGCACCAGCAATAATTTAATGATCTATGCCGTAGAAAGACCAACACATGACAGTAGTTTAGTTACTTTTTACAGGAGTTACTTATTCTGTAAGATTTTAACACAGTTGTTCCTTTTTCCTACCCATTGTTTATAATCTGAATTTTTCTTCCTACCATAAAACACAGCATAAAACCTGACGTTACATGAAAGTTCTGTCACTGTGAGCTTAGTTGTTTTAGGCTAAGTGACTGACAACTCAGAACTCTACTGTATCTCTGTACTTTATCTGGACAACAGGAATAATACTGTTTGGTTTCACAGAGCTGTTATGATGGTAAATGAATAAAATATTGTAAAAAGCACTTTCTATTTCTATATAAATTCTATTTGTATTTTTTTTACTGATCATATAGGTTTTATAATTATGTCAATCTACCAGTTTGAGTATCTTAAGCAGGATACTTGTTAATAGTGAAAGTAGGTGTCCAGTTGTGCAACAGACCTTTGCTTGCTCAAACAGGACTTATCCTTCCTCCCCATTCCTTGCAGACCCTATGCATCCCTAATACCTGCCGCTGAGAATTAGGAGACCCCCCTGGAGCGGATTGGCAGAGTGCAAGAACATAAGGGGGAAAGTGAATTCTCATTACATCTGATGACAGGACACGACACTGTATCTCACCCAATAATTGCCTCCTAAGGCCGCAGTCCTGCTTTTCCTTGAAGGGCATTTTAGGGGCCATTGGGTTTTTCAGATCTCCTTCACAAAGCATAGACATGGTCCTTAGAGAGGGAGATCTGACCTTGTAAGCTTCCTTAGTGAAGCAGTGAAAAGGACCACAGCAGGTGTTCCTCTGACATTTCAGGGGCTAAAGGGAGGGAGGTTGGGATAGGCTATGGATCCAAGGCCCTCCTGTTCCCCCAAAAGCCACCAGAGCAGAGGTTGGGCTGCTAGAGTTTATTTACCTACCACTGGAATCAACGGGAGGAAAACTTTTCATGGGGGGAAAGTTCCCAAAATGGGGTCAGAAAAGAGGGAGCAAGAAAAACTGGAGCTTATATATTATGGTTTGTCCACTGCCTTTGCTTCTCCATCCTTCAGCCCCTTTGAATTGCTTGTGCTCTTTTTACTTACTTATCTGTTTAATAAAGTAAGGAATACTCTTTGGACTACTTTATAGGGCGTCGTCCTCACAAAGTGACTTGCATTAAATACATTTTAAAATTACATTTAAAATAAATAAATAAACCTTTTTAAACCAATTCCAAGAGAGTATGAAACAATGTAAAGGAATCACCTGCAACAAATGAGTAGCTATGGCTCATTTGAAAGTCTGCATTGTAGGGGCAATATGTGATTCAGTATATTCATTCCATCCACATCTCTAAGAACCTTAATTCTTTTATTTTTATTGATTATTATAATTTAACACAGGGAAAAACATCTTAGTCCAACTGTTATTGTATGACATTAATTCTTGTCTTTGATCAGTTTCTACAAGAAGCAGAGAGAACCTAAAAATTACAGCATAGTTACATTTTCACCATGCTGTTCAAGAACCCTGTGCATGTAACCAAAGGTATACCAGCTTGTCCAGTGCTATTCAGTCTTCCTCATTCAGCTTAATTTTGAGGGGAAGCTTGAAATATACAAAAGGATATGTTCACAGCTATTCCCTGCTTCTCCGGATGTAGGGGAAACTTTTGCTCCACATCCAAAGGAAAGTGCTGAATTGGGGTGGAGATGTAGAGTTCAGTGGTTCTCAACATGTTCCATAGCTGGAAAACATGCCATCTGCCAGAGGCAGGCCCACTCTGAAATTTAAATCTGACCCTATCCTAATAGTTCAAAATGTCTGTGGACTCTTCTGTATATTTTAAGCTAATATGAGAAACAAACAAGCCCCGCGGTAGGTAGGGATTAGAGCAGTAAAAAAATAACTTGTATCCTTAATGAAGTTTATCTTTGAGATTTAAAGTTGCACAACATTCATAATTTGCTGTGATAATTATTTTAATATAAAGTCCTGGAAATTAAACAACCTTTTATACATTTGCAATAAAGTAAAATTCCATGTGCAGCTTCACTACCAACATGTTTGTTTGTTTGTTTGTTTGTTTGTTTGTTTGTTTGTTTGTTTGTTTGCAATCTCTTACTTGCACTTCATGGCTAAAAGTAATACTAAAGGGGGCTAGAACAAGCTTCAAAGCAGATATATTATAAAAGAGTGAAATAAGTAAAATATAACACAGTAGAGAATCTCTTCAACAAAAGAATCTGGAAATATCCCAGAATCAATATATTGGTTCTATTTTTGAGCTCCTCAAGGCAACTGAGTCTTCCATTCTCCATCTGGAAGCTGGTCTCTGTTCAGTGAAGGACCAGAGTGCCTATCCTTGCCACTAGGTATTAACTAAAATTTTAAAAGTGGGATCAGGCCCATTTTAGTACTTTCTGCTTTCAATGAGATATTGACATGCACATGACCTCTCTTTTGGCATTCTGAGCTCATTAGACTTTGAGATTGCTTCTTGCCACATGAAATCTCATATTTTAAAGCATGGTTTTTGTGCTAATCTCACTTCTGCCTGTCTGTCCAAATGTGCCCCTTGGTATGCCAAACTATCCATTCAGACCCCTTGTCCTCACTAAGTAACCAGCATCACAAATGTCAAAGTCCCCCTACACTTCTGTCTTGCTTTTAGAGCAACAATTTAAAGGAGAAACGTTTATGGGGATAAGTTAAGAGTTTGCTCCCCTGAAGAACTTATCTGACACAATGTCTGGTTTAAATTATCATTTTAACTATGTAATGTATTGTTTTATGTATTTTTTAATGGCTTCAGCAACACGAATAACAGTTGTTGTAAATGAACTCCAACTCACATGAACCACAGCCAATCTGCTCAATGATCAGGGTGGATGGGAGGTGCAGTCTAGCAACATCCAAAGGGCAATCGGTTCCCAGTCCATGGTCTACAGTGATTAAGTGGTTCTCCAGGTTTTTAGACAGCTTCTATATGACATCTGCTCAAACTTCTATTTTAGACAGGGGTCAGCAAGGTTTACCTTTGGCTGGGCTGGTTCACTCCAGCGGAGAAACCTCCATGGGCCGGAATGCGCGCATGCGTGAGCGCACCTGCCTGCGATTTCCGGCATCTGCGTCTGTGCAGACACAATTTTTGGCATCTGCACATGTGCAGACGAGATTTCTGGCAAGTCCCCGTGCCGCGCTGTGCTGGTTTAGCACAGAGCACGGGGACTTGCTGAGTGGGCAGCTGGGTTCGGGGGTGGCTCATGGGCCGGTTAAATGACCCCTGTGGGCTGCTTGTGGCCCATGGGCCTTAGGTTGCCCTGATTTTAGATGTCTAGACTGCCTATAACATGGAGACATCTATATTACCTTGTAAATAAGGGTATATATGCCTATCATAATGGGTGCTGTGTTGCACAATTTTGTTGCCATCTCTACATGCTGGCCTGTGTTTAATGGCATAGGAGCCAATGAAAAGGTGGTAACCCTGAATCCATTTCTCTGCATGGCAAACTGGTGCAAGCAAACCTTCCATATGGAGACAGCCACTATGAAGAAGGGTTTAAAATGGACCTTTGTGCATTTGAGTATTCCTTAAGTTTGTAAGCCTTAAGTCCACAGACCTTAGGAAATCCTGAGCTAAATTTAGTGACATGCTTACTAACCAGTCATCATTGTTCCTTATTTGCTGATTTTTCAGTTTACCAAATTGTCTCTAGATGCCTTCCATGGCCAGGTTTTGTGAAATTAAGAAGTAGAAATGATACACTAATCACCATTAAGTCCTTAAATGGAGGTTATGTATCATCCCAGTTCCAACAATTGAAAAGTAAAACACTTATTCCTTTAGGTGGAAGCACTTTGTATCCACATAAAGCTTTAATACAACATCTGGAAGCATTCAAAAATATCCCTGGGCATGCTGAAGTTTTTAATCTATTATTTCCTAAAGCTTACCTCAGCTCAAGGAAGTTTGATGGGGCCTTTGGAGAGCTCATAAATATCTTTTTGAAAAGAATTATAATGAGAATAGTAATCATCATCATCATCATGACTCATCACTAACAAGAGCCACTCCTTCCCTTCTGGTAAAACTCACTGCCTTGACAGTGTTACTACTCTACAAATGCTCATATCAAGGAATGAAGAGCCAAGAATAGGCTCAAACTTGCCCTTTCTGGATGGCTGCACTGAGAAATGACAATTAGGTAAATCCACTGGTTCTCTGCTATAAGAGCCAAACCAGGCCTGATTTGTGTGTTTAAACCTGGATCAGCTGCAGTTCATTAGAAAGACTGAAAGGCATGGTTTGAACAGCAAAAAGGGGTGCATGGGTGAGGAGCACAAAACTTCCTCTTCCTTGCAGGATGTAGCTTACTGTCCTTCAGCTTCTTTCAACAAGTGCCTTCCCTCCCTCTCCCCCTCCCAAAAAGGCTCTAGTATTAAAGCCCAGCTGAGGGTAATATGCTTTTATGGCTGCAGGGTGGCAAGGCATGAACAAGGGGAGGGTTCAGGACCCCTCGTCTCCCTGATCATTTGCTGATCAAACCACCCCCACTGCATTTTCTATGGGTGCAGGTTGAAGCACGGATATGCCAACATCACATCTATTTTACCTAACTGAGATCTAGTATTCCCAAATTATAATTTTTTTATTTTATTTATATCCTACCCTTCCTCCCTGAGAACCCCAGAGTGACAAACACTAAAGCAATAACACAAAGGAATTAAAAATAAATTAAAGCCCCATTTAAAACATTTAAAAATAAGATTTTTAAAAATGTGAAACAGTCACATACCCTCACAGGTAATAATTTCAAGGTTGCTGAGATCTTCCAGTCATCAAATGCCTTGGAGACTCCACTATTGCCCTACCCCCTCCATGCCGGCCTGAAGGTTGCTAACTAATTCCTCCTCCCTCCATTGGAAACAATCAGAGCAGGCCATAACTGTGGCTAGTCCACACCTTTACACCACTCCCCACCTGCATTAATGCAATCTATTCCTGTTAAATAATTTCTTCCAGAATGCCGAGTTTCCAGCAGCACCCTGTGTGAGAGGAGACACTAGTTCTGGTTCAGTCTCTGTCCAAGAAACAGTAAGTGCCAGGCAACTTTTAAAATCTATTTTCTCTATTGTGTGTTGATTTTTCATCTTAGAAATTGTAATAAGTGCTTCTAAAATGACCTTAAGTTCTTCAACACTTGTTTTAGGAATATATTGGCTCTATTTAAAACAAGATCACGCAGATTATCAATTGTATATAAAATGGAATTATGAAAACACTGGTGTACACTTTTAAGTATTTCTTCAAAATCAATTACATTGCATGGATAGGGGCCATTGTGTACAAAAGAAGACAGCTCTACTACAACTCCCCTTCCACAAACCCCATTCTCCTGTGAATGGAACAAAATTGTTGGATGTCACCCATTGGATATAACAAATTCTGTAATGCTCAGCTATTCATCAAGTGAGCAAACAAGCAAACTTTTCTTGTCACTAAGCTTCTGGATTCTCTGTTTCAAAATAAATGAACTGATGTTTGGCATTATATTCTAATAACTCCAGTGACAGAAAGAGCATGTATAGCGTTCCTTTATTATTATGCATTCCATTGAGCCTTTTGTCAAATTTTCATTTTTACCTTAGGTGCCCTGTATGGTTTTCTAGTTATTGCTGAAGATTTATTAATATTTGCAACAGAGATTAGGTAACATCATATATTTTGCAATTATTTAATGCAATGACATCCTGCCTTTGGGAAAGATTTGGGGGGGGGGAATCCCCACAAGTACTATGTCATAAGTTCCATCTTCATCGTTTTGCTATCTAGTTTCCTCTTACAATACAGATGTTCTCAGTAGTGGCAAAGGGTTATCAGTGAGCAAAAACAATTCTGTCTTCCCACAGCCACTCATGACGAACCATCACATGATGGCTGCTTTTCATTACACCATTGGTGAGATTGCACACTTCACCCAAAAAAGCCTATTATTGCAATGCTATCAAGAAGTCACCTAAATAAAAATGGGTTTGCGGTGATGTCCCAACACTGGGCTTCTCTACATGGAAAAGGCATTTTTGATAAGATGTAATGCAGTATAAAAATATCCCAAAAAGTTGGAGTTCTTGATGAATAGATGCAGGAAATAATGGAGTAACAAGAACTCAGGCCACAGTAATGGTTTGATTAATTTCAGTTTTACAAGCCCTGTTTCAGAAATTCTTCCTTCTTCAGCTAATTAAGTATGGAAGTCTTAAGGTCTACCTTCTTCTTCCTTCTTCAGCTAATTAAGTATGGAAGTCTTAAAGTCTACCTTAAGACTTCCATACTTAATTAGCTGAAGGAAGAATTTCCAAAACAGGGCCTTGTCCTGGTGCTTTGTTTCCACTTGACACACAAATACTAAGAAATAAATTTACAAAAGACTTGTAAAACTGAAATTAATCAAACCATTACTGTGGCCTGAGTTCTTGTTACTCCATTATTTCCTGTATAAAAATATCCAACATGCCGTGGCAATTCATTTGTGAACTGATCTAAATGCTAGTTTGCAGTGACATGGTCAAAGTTGGGGGGGGGGGTTCTGCTTTGAGTTGCTGCAGGTAAATGGATTCTTAAACACACATCGTTTCCATGCATTATGATTTAAGGACGCCCGCAGCACAAAGTAGATTGTCACGTGCAGCAGCCTTTAAAAATACAGATCAAATGGATTGCTGAGCTAAACTCATCAGAATGTACCACCATATAGGCGACTTCGCCAAAATAAGTCTTTTACCTAATTTTTGCAATTGCTTTATGTTACCATAACCATCTTTACAGCAAGATATCAGTATACTGTGTAAGTAAATGATATGAAGTGTTGTACTGAGCAATATCAAACTTTTATCATCTAATTATGATTTTTTTAAAGTCATCTAAAGTGTAGTAGAAAAGTAATCAGTGCAGCATTTCCCAAAATGTTCCGAAAGAGTTTTCAGCTAGCAAAACTACCCCATATCTCAAGTGTTCGTTCCAATATGTTATTTTGTACCTCAAGGCAGACAAGTTCACAAATAAAGTGGGCTCTGAGAGTGGTATAACAATTCTAAGAAAGTAAATGTATCAAACTTCATTTGCTTATAGAACCAGCAGCTGCTGTTGTTTTTTTGAAGCTAATCTTAGTGCCTTTCAATGTTCTTAACTCTTTCTTGAATCCCACAACCCCTTTATCTTCCTTCTCCTGCTGTGTTCCCACCAGCCCCAAAACCTGAGACAGCCTCAGCTCTCACCCAAGTGTAGCTTTGGTTACAGCAATTTTTCTATTAGAGGAAGTGAATGTTGGTGTTTCGTCTCTGTGGTGCATTTGTGATAAAGCTGTGGTGGTCTTATCTCTTTCTTAGGTAGTGGCTCTTTATGACTACACAGCGCATCGATCAGATGAGCTAACCATCCATTGCAGTGACATTATCCAAGTGTTATACAAAGATAATGATAACTGGTGGTTTGGCAGCCTGGCGAATGGACAGCAAGGCTATTTTCCAGCCAATTATGTGGTTGGCGAAAGTACGTATAATGCTTCTCCCTAGTATTTTTCTGCTTGTGGGGCCTTAACTGATTATCAAAGATTTGTCATTCTGTGCCGGTGTGCTGATGTGTTCAGCATACATCTGATATATTAAAATAATTAAAGTAGGATTAAATGTGAAATTTGAACAAGCATGCACTAGTCTGACCAACAAACAAGAAAGTGATGAACTACCACACACTGAGACTACCTTAACTACCTTATATTGTTCACTCTAACCTCATTGTAGAATGTTGTTAGAGTGAACAAGGTTTCAAGGCAGAGAGTTGCCCTGTCTTGCTAACTGCCATCACCTTATAATGGAAGATGTTGAAGCTGCTATCTTTAATGTTTAAAGCATGCACTCTGCTAAGCATTTGGTTTTGTCTAAAAATTGAGGTCAGAATATATGTCCTGTTTATTTTTTAAAAAAATCAGGGATAACAAGCACTATTTTAAAAGGCATTCCCCCCTTTATATTGTGAAGGAAGGAATGCCTTTTCACATGGGAGGAGATGTCTGATGCAATGGGTGAGAGTCACCTATGGAGCCCTGTCAGTGGAATCCTTCTGCAAGGACTTTCACTTATGCAACAGGGTGTTGTCCGTCCGTCCCCGTCCCCCCAAAAAACAACAATTCTGGAGAGATCAGGAGAACCTCCAGAAGAGGGGAGGGGGAGAGAAAGGGGGGATTGTTCTGTTTTACAAGATGAAATGTTTGCAAAGACTGAACCATTGTAATAGCATGACATTGTGCTAATGCATGCACGATGGGTGAAATTCAAACAGAGTCAGTGTGCTTCTTACTTCAGAAATACTGTTTTAGCCCATATGTAAGTTTAATCAAAATCATAAAATCATAGGATTAAGATTTTTTTTAATTAAGCAAATGTTCTCAAAGAAGATAACCACAAGTGCATTCACAGACTTAACAGTCTCGGCATAATCCCTACATGTCTATTAGTGTCTCTTTCCTTACAAAAGTGTCCATATTATTATTACTGAAAATTGTATCCACTGATGTTAGAATTAGTCTCCACACCAGAGGGCACCCTATGCAAAAGTCCATCTATTAAATCTCCATTTTTTATTATTTCCAATAACTGCTATTCATATACCTCTAAATGTTTGGTATCTATATGATGAAGTCATGAAGGGATGGAACCGAAAAATATGGTAAACGTATAACAGTAAGCGAAGGCAGTTGGCTATTCATTTTCTCTGTGTTTTGTAGTCTCCCTTCCAAATGTTGCAGTATTGATTATATATGGAGATGGAGAGTACAGATGTATGGAGAGAGACAGCAGTTACTTCTTTCTGTGTCATATGCAACAGCCAGGGAAGTACTACAAAAATCAATAGCCTTGAGTTATTGAAATGGGTATATTGAATAATGATGGAGAAGCTGACCCCAAAATGCTATGGATCAAGTTAGATTATCTCTTTAGTGTCATGTTAGTCATAATTAATTACTTATGATTCATTTTCAGCACAATATGAAGAACAACTATCTTCGGGTTTGGCCGAAGATTCTACTCCTCTTCTTTTCAGTGAACAGGGAGAATCAGCATCGCCAGCTATGCCTGGGGTAACTGTTTGCAGGAAAGGGCATATGGCACAATTATGCAAGATGGGATTGCATTTACTATTTCTTGTGATAACAGGTTAATTGCCAAGTGCTTCCAGCATATGTTAATTTTAATGCATGGACTTGCATGAATTCAGCATTTCTCAAACAGTGGAAGCCTGGAGGTTTTTATGCCTACAAAATACAATCCGTACATGTTGGGAAACATTTCATTTGGCAGAAAGGAAGAGATGAAATTTAACCAAGTTAAATTGTTGCTACAAATTGTTTAGCTTGATTTAGCGGGAAACATATCCAGAAATGCTAATAAAGTGAAGATTCCAAATGGTTTATATTCCTTTCTAATTGCAGCTTCATGATAGATGGTTCTTATGTCAATCAGGAGCATGTTACATTCGGGATCCAGAGCCCTGTGCAGTGAGTGCCTAGTGCAAGGACTGTGCACCAGAATCTTTGGTGGGCATAAACATTTGCCATTGGAAAAAACTGATTTAAGTTAGGCATAACTGGGACAACTTCAATAAACATCAGCTCCTCAGAAAGATGGAACGATATAATAGTGCTCACCAGTTGCTCTTTCATTTACTTTATTTTAGAGTCAACACACTTAAAAGGAGTTCAGATTTTTTCCCTAGATAAATTTGTGTGTGCATGTGCACTTAAAGATTTTGTATTAATTAGCTATCCTACATCAGCAAAAGGGGGGGAAAAGTGTACTCAAGCATTGTATTTTACAGTGATCAGGCAGAATCATTAACATGGCTAAAAATGAATATATGTTTGTGTGCAGCCATAACTCAAAGCCCATAGAATCCCACAGTGAGCTGCACATGCCCACAAACCCACCTCCACACCAGATGGCAACTTAGGGGCAATTTGAAACCTGGAGGAGTTCTTGAAACCTGGAGGTGTTTGTGAAGCACATGAGAAGCTGCTGTTTAAAAAACTCACAAATTCAAAAGTCCCATTGCCACACCTAAAGGAGCTCTCTGGATTGTGTAGTGTTTCATACGGGTGTTTCATAATGGCAATTTTGATACAGCTGGACAGCGGTTTTGCCGTTGTTTTCTGAAATTTCCATATAAATAGATACAGATAAAGACAGATATATATGGAGTCTGATGAACCCATGAGAGGTACAATTTTGCAGTTGTACCATTTCAGAATTTCCATGCCATCACATCTCATAAAATGCAAAGTAAAAGTAAAAAGTATTCACTGCATATATATCCCATTAATACTTTTGTTTGAGCCTAAATCTCTTAAGTCCAGCATCAGATTCAGTGAGCCACACTTGTTCATTTTCCACTATATTTATATGGAATTAGATAGTTAGAAACCATGCAAGTTGTCTGCCCTTGGTGTCATAGAGGACAAATGCTGCCTTCCTTGGTGCTCCACTCCAAAGTCGCCTTTGACTGGACTTAACCGTCCAGGGGTCATTTACCTTACCTATTACCATAGAGCAAAATTATCATTATCATACTAATAGCCCTATTAGCATTTCTGTTTCTAACTATTAAAGACAATTTACAATCAAGACAAACACAAAAATATATAAAAGGACTTAAGCTAAAGAAAGTACCAGGATTTTTTTAACAGCTTAAAGGTTGTACTCTGCAAAAAAAAGAAGAAGGGATAAATCTGTCTGCTCTACCTATCTGAAACCAAGGGGCACTGGGGACCAAGGCCTCTCTTGAGACATGGTATCAGATATTGGGTGCTACAGCTAGAAAGGCTTTATCTTGCTACTTAACCACCGTATTTCTGGTGGCAGAGGGATAGACAAAGTGGTTGGGCAGGCTCAAATGGAGGAGACAATCCTTTAAAAATTCTAGTCCCAAACTAGATTCTGATGTTACTAGATCTAATTTTGGATCTAGACAATAGTGATCTGTAATTGATCTCCATCATAGCACTAAGGTAGAATATGTAGGTGCTGCGTTACATTGAACATACCCTGTTGTGTTTGTTTTTAAAAATAATAATAATACTGTACAGCAATAACATTTGGAATTGGTATGTGGCAGTTTGTATGCTTATTAATTTCTGGCTTTAACTACCATATCTTTAAAATATTCTGACATTGCATTTAGCTGATATTTTAAAATAATCAATTCACACAAGAGTAATTTTGGGATTTTTACAAATCTCCCCTCAGAGTGAAAACTGATGTTAATAGTCATTACATTGTCAATAACATTTAAAAACAAATGCAGTCCCCATTGAAGACTCATTCAAGCATAGATTCATAACTTGTGTGTGAGAATGTATATGTATGTTTTTGCTAAACACACCTGAACATTTCAAGGGGGGTTAAAAGCTGTGGAACTGTTTCCTCCTTTTTAACCACAAAGGGTGAGAATTTCATGGGTGAGGGATCTTCTTTCTGAAGCAAGGTATATTCTACCCTCATTCAGGAAGCCTGTGGGTTTTTTTGTCATACACGTGTTGACCCCGTTTTCTTCTCCCCCCCTCCCCTTTCTCCTTTACTGATTAAAGTTTTCCTATTTTGCAGATGTCAGCATACTTCAATAAGTCAGGAGACCAAAGATTTATTTCAGAGAATGACACAGACTACCTGGCTACACAGTAAGCAACCATTTGTGGAAACCAACCTGCTTGGTTTGTTCCATTGCTTAGAAGTAGTTTTTTTAAAAAGTGCTGATTTTAATGCAGCTCTTGAAACTAAATGGTTCAGACAAGTTTTTACCAATCAGAGTTGGATTTGTGAATTCTTGATCTTTTCCTCTGAAAATATGAAAATTATTCTCTTAGCATCTCCCTACCTGGATTTCTTCTGAAAGATCAATCAACAAATTGTCAAAGAGTTAGTTCAAAGTGTTCACCCACTTTCAGCGTACTTGTCTTGAGGATCATGTTTCCTTTAGACACAGTTTTGGTGTGTCCCAGCATCATGAGATCAGCCCGCAGCAGCCTCAGAAATGGAATCTAAAGGCCAGTGATTGGGAAGAAGCACAGTCTAAATAGCTGTAGTCTGACAAATTTCTAACACAGCCTTTTATTCTACTTTCCCCATAGGAGTGGAAAGAGGAAGACAAAGAAGAAAGGCATACAAATGGAGCAGGCAGAAGCCATAGAATGCAAGGCTAATGCAATTGACAACTTTCCATCTAATGATGTTGAGGATGAACCTAAAAAAAGCATGGTGAAGAAGAGGAAGAAAAGAGCTGTCAAAACTGCAAGTTCAAGTGGAACTTCAAATGATGCTTTCCAGCTGGACTCTCCCAAAGCATAGTCTCCATTTTGTTTTTGGATGCTGAGTTCATGGATAAAAAGTAGTATGCAAAAACATTCCACTGTTTATTGTGGAATGATGATATCATGTTTATCGTGGTGTGGTGAGCCCAAGGAGAAGAGCATGTACTGAATGTTCCACTGAAACGCATATGAGTTAAAGCACCAAGTATGACTTGAGTATTTCATTTCTGAGAATAGAAAACACTTTGAAATATCTCGATATTTCTCAATTGAAATATCTTCAATACCATTGAAATAATCAGTTTTTGTTGGGCCTATTCATGTCAAAATAAAGTGGTCCGAGAATAGTTTGTTTAAATTTTTTTTAAAAGCACTTTTCATGAGTAAAGTCAAAAGAACTGTTTACTGAGGACTAGCCTTTGCAACGGTCTCACATACTGATGTGCATCTGCAAATGAGAGTGAATAATCATATGAGTAAATGCCAACTACAATCACTACGGGATGCAACAGATAGCTTTTTGTATATTGATATTTAAAAGTTTTAATGTATATTATTAATGCACATTAATGCTAATAGTATTAAAACAATGCAATAGTAATACAATAGGTTTTGCAGAATTCTGTTTTTGTTACACTCAAAGCATTGCCAAATTCATTTTCTACTTTGTTCTGAAAACCTGTTTTGCATCAATATGTGGGTGTGATATATTTTTGTGTCGTATTATGTTTATGCTCAGGTGTAACTGTTTTTAAATTAAAAGGCATTAAGTTGTGAAGGAATTATTCATGATGATTTCCGGTGACTTTATTTATGGTCCTCTTGTGTATGTTGACTGCGGATGTCCAGGTTATTTATACCATGTTAGGAAATTCTGCCCCCTTCCTTTCCGAAGCAATAAATAACATAAAATTAGAAAACCCTTTTTTAGTAGTCATGGCATTTGATTCCATTAAAAAGAAAGAAGTGAGAATAACCATGTTGACCACTGATGTGTAAAATAACATCCAGATGCAAAGAATTAAATACTATATACATATAGTATCCCTGCACATGTTTAGCAGGCACAGAAACACATAAACATGTTTATCTGCATAAAACTCAGTTTCCTCCTTCAAACAACTCTTGTAAAGATGTAGTTTGTACAGGAGAGCATTGCAGTAACCCAGGCTGGATGTAACTAGGTCAGGGGTACCAATGTGGTACCCCCCCCCCCAGACAATATTGGAGTACAATTCCCATCATCCTTGACAATTGGCCGTGGGAGTTTGAGTCCAGCAACATTATGGAGGATGCCATGTTAGCTATTCCATGTTGGTTATAAATAAGTGAGGCCAGATATACTCCCTCTAATTAGGATTTTAGTTTAGGAGTCAGCCAAAGCTGATTCAAGGGTCAGAACATCTCTATGCACTTCAACAGATTCATCAGCCAACTGCATCTGCATCTTACCCAGATTACTTTTCAGTTTATTTGTCCTCATCTACACTAGACACTGATTCAGGGTTTCCACAGCTTCCATAGAGTCAGAGTATGGAAACAAGAGCTGCATGTGATTGAAATACTAGTGACACTTCAGCACAAACTTCTGCATGAATTCTCCCAGCTGTTTCATTATAGGTACTGAATTGCATGTGGGACAAGGTGAAACCCTCTGACACCCTGTAAACCAAATGCCATGGGATAGAGGACTAGTCCTCCACCTGCAAGGAACAACCTTCCGGCACATTGGGGAACCAATGCCACCATAAAACAATACCTCCCAGCCCCACCTTGGGAAGGTTTTGATGGTACTGAATGCTGTTTAGGGGTCCACAAGTAACAATTGGGTCACACACTCCACCTGTCATCTACAAGGGTGGTTTTTTTCAGTATTAGAATCAGGTTGGAATATAGAGTGGAATGGATCTAGTTAATTGGTTTCATCCTGTTAATCTGTAGTTTAATACATGAAATTGAGGTGCCACTGAATGCATATAACATGTATTTTTTAGAATACCAGATGTTTGTAAAGGACTGGGGGCTACCATTTTTTCAAGTCAAGTTTAGAGGACTGAAGTCACAATAGCTTGTTCCCTTGTGATACTGTAACATTGCATTTCAGACTCCTCTGCATGCTAAATATCCTAGCTCTCTGCTCTTTTAATATTCTAGAGCTGCTGGTGGTGATGTTCTCATCTCATTTCTTTTTTTCCTTTACATAAAATCTCTCGTCATCTTCAGGTTTTGAAAGTAAATAGTCTAGTGTGACATCATGCTATGTATTGGAGAGAGCTGAGCAGTAGCCAAGATCTGGATGCTCGTTTGGAAGGCATTGTTAACTATTAATTTGACATTGTGGACACTGAAGACAGAAATAACACTTCACATAAACACCATACTGATGTGGCTGTAATCAAAGGCACAGCGCCTCCTTTCATGCTAGCAAACTGGGACTCCAATTATGTTCACTGCTCTGAAGCTGAATAGAGCTGCTTTGCCACACTTTCCAAATTGAGAGTGGAGATGCAGCAGCAGTCTCTTCTAAGGCACTGTTCCAAATAACAATTAAGGAGAGAAATCAGATAAAAGGCCCAACATGAAGATTTATGGAGCTGAAAACATTCTCTTTAAAACAGTGTTGTTGCTATTGTCATTACAAAGAAAAGCATAGGTTTTATTTGCATTCACCTTCCTTTCCACACATGGGAGTTAAAGTTTTCTACTGCTTTGCATTCTTAGGTGCAGAATTAATAGCTATCTGCCTTTCTTTGTTACACAAAGTGCACAGATATGTATTCAACAAAATGGTGCACAAGTGATTTTCCAATGCCTAGCATTAATATCTCATCTCCCTTAATATGAATAAGTATCAGCACATCACAAAACTATTTTGCATCATTCTTCTCTTGGCAGAATTCTAACCAACAAACCATACAAAATCTTCTTTTACCTTTTCTGAGAGGATTTTCCCCAATAAAAATTATATGTAGTGGGGGTGTATTTTGTTCAGGGATGCAGAGAAATATTCGTTTATGGGTTTGAAAAGTGTTCATTGGTGGAATGGGTTTCTCAAACGATCAGTCTGTCAACAGGGAGTGTGTATGTGGGTGGAATCAATTGAGCAGATTGGTATTGGAAATGAATCTGAGAATCTCTTTGGTCACAATTTTACTTCTCCCCTCACCTGTTGAAGCTTGAAGTACAAATGTCTGTCTGAATGTGGTCTTGGTCTGCACCCTGCAGCATGTTGTGCAACCGCACACATGCACACGTACATGCTAAATTCTTAAGAACTGGGTCATTGTATTTTCTCAAAGTCGGCTTTATCTTAATAGGTACCACTTCAGTTCTGCACAATTTCTTAGCTGCCACTCAAAATCCTCCTCCCTCCGCCCTTAATAGGAACATCCACATATGTGGAAGACACATTTCTGGCTGCCACCTCATATCCCATCTGGATCACATATAAGAAAATTGCTCTATTTATTGGAAGCTCACTTGGATACTTTTATAAAATGGTTCTGTTTAAAGAAAAATGTTGTATTCCTTTGTGCCTTTGTGTTGTTGTTGTTTTAGTGCAGTTGCAAAGTTAATTGAAAAAATAATTTGGCATTGCATGATTTATTGGGCAAAACTTTCCTGGCTGGAGAGGGTTTCCTAAAAAGTCTCCATATAACTCAAGTTAATTACAAGAATTAATTTTGAAGTGAAGAAGGCTAAGCTATATGGGCACAACACCAGGAAGTTTAAAACATGAGTTCTATTGAAACAGTGGAGCTCTGGAAGAACCTGCTACATGCTTTTGTGCATTTAGGGGGTTTAGAGGCTGGGCATGATCTGTTGTTTTCTATTTTCCTTCATTTTTATTAAGTTATAGCCCATCTTTTTTTGGAAAATCAAAATAGCCTTTAAAGTCTGTTTGCTCCTAATTTAACATGTATAAATAGTTCAGCAAAGGCACAGTGAACAGCATACAGGCAAACCATTAAAAGGAAAAGGAGAAGATGACACAAGTTGCCCTTGCCAGCTCCCACAACCATCATGTTGCATTTGGGTTTTGCCTTAAAGTCTTTTAAGAAACAGACAACACGAATCAGAGCAGTGTACTTGTAGCATCACTTAATTCAAAAGGCAAAAGGGGATCACAATCAAACAAGGGCTAATGAGAACACAGAGGAACATGACAATTGAGAGTCTCCGTTGACTAGCGAACTAAGTCTGCCGGCTGGACCCAATTGTCTACCAAAGAATTGAATGTCAGGATCATTTAGGGTTAACAATGGTCCAACACAAGAAAAAGCAGACAGCTATGAAAAATAGCCGGCATGGTAGCCATTCTGCAGAGACCAGGGATACAAACTTGATAATGAGGCAGTGCATTCACTGCATCCTTCTGCTCTAATTACTAAGGTGAATAGGAAATACTTAATCGAAGACGGGAAGAGGATAAAGAAGGGGGACAAAACACTTGTTTTGTAAACACAAATAGGAGAATATTATTTAAAGAAACCTTTTCTACTATATGTGAAATAGTAGCCACAGCTCTGCAGTAACTGCAGCATACATTAGCAGGTGCCGTTTATGAAACACTTGCAGTGCAGTAAGTAACCAAATTCTTTTTGTAGAAGGGGAACTGTTCAGTAGGTGATTGTTTTTAAGTAAGCAGATATAATTATGAAATCCTAATGTGTATTCTATGGAACTGTTGTTTTTTTTTTTTTTTTAGCTTGCCTCTAATAATAAATACACTTTCATCATTTAAAAATATAAATGAATGAATCAACACTGTACAGGCAAAAAAGTAGAATTTGTGTGCTAGAACAAAGATTGGCAAAACATGGATGGGTGCTGTGTCTTAAAGTATTTTGGTCATAAAATATATCATTTGGTAGCTCTGAAGGGAAACAATAGCTGGTGGTTTTAAAAAAACTTTCATTTCTAGTTCAATTATTTCATCTACAATGTTTTGAAAATGATAATTATAAATGTTCCACATCAATTCAAAGTTCCTTTTGGTTTCAGCTATTAAAGTATACATTTATAAATGAACTATGTAATATGCAGAAAGTATGACTGAGAAACATCTATACAAGAAAGAGAGCTCACTCTGTTTTGAGGGATAAGCAGGAAAGTGACAAACCAGAGCATCGTAGTTTGTGGGATAACTTCCTTTCACAAGGATGGGAAGTTTTAGCCTTGTCCTCTGCTTGAGGTAACCCATTTACTTTTCAACTCTTTCCCTTATTCTGAGGTAAACATGCTGCATTTCTTAACATACATTTTGTGCATCTGGGTTCTTCTTTTGGCAATCTTTTGGCATTGCTATTACAAGATAATGTCAGACGCTAATAGGACTGGGCATTCCTCCTTTTGCTAAAGATTGATCAGGAATACTCAGTTTTGTGAACGCCATTCAGCTGCAGTTAAGTGGAGAAAACTTATTAAGAACACTTTTCCAGTGTATGAAGAAAACACACTAAGCAGGGACTTGATCAAATGGCCTACATCAAGTGACACCTGAGCAAATAATGTCATCACCATTTGTTCTAATTTTTAATAACTCATTTTTATTGCATTTGTGGTACATTTCACAGGTCTGAACAGAACGAAGATGGAATACAACTTTAGGACACTACACTGCCTTGAGTCCAATGGAAGAAATTTGATAGATAATTAATTTTATTCATATAACTAACAGCCAACATCCCTATTAACTGCTCTCTGGGGGTTGCATTTGAGGCAATACAGACCTCCATATTATTCTGAGATAACTGTCCTGTCCAAGACTACAACTCACCCTGTACTGACTGGGGCTGATGGGAGTTTGAGTCCAGCAACATTTGGAAGGACACAGCAATGCCAGATTTAGAGTGGTGCAGGCAGTCCCCCCCCCCACAGGGTACTAAGCTGAGGGGATGCAAAATTGAGACCCATAACTGAAAAGATCCAGTGGGGGAGGGGATTTTGGCCTCACACAGGGCACCCTATTACAAAAGTTTACCGAAGTTCACACCTAACACATGTTCCCTATCCCTTTTGTAGGCCAAGGGTTGTGGTTAGGAATTTCTAAACAGCCATTGTGGAGGTGAAGGGAGCAATATCTGTGGCTCCAGACAGCTTTGGGAAATCTTGGTTGGATATACTGGCCTAGCTGAAAGACCAGTCAGCTTTTGGAAAATTTCAGAGCCAACTGGCAAGGCTCACCATTCACTAGACCCTCCTCTAAAGCAAAGTCTGGCCTGGTACTCTGGCCCATCGATGCCAACTAGTCATGAGGCTTCATCCGGGACACGGGGCAGTATGTCACTAAATAGCAATTGCTGAGAAACGAGAGCAGAAGAGGGCTATTGGCCTTGTGTCCTGCTTGTTCTGCTTTCTGGTGCGAATGTGCAAAACAAGATGCTAGTCTCAATAGGCCTTTGGTCCGACCCAGCAAGACTCTCATCTTTTTATGGGCAGAGCCTCATGGCGGAGCCTCGCTGTCATTTTAACTTCCCAAATGCACCCAAAGGAAGAAGAGAGTAGGGCACTGTGGGGAATTTAATGGTGGCACCCAGCCACCCAGTACTCCTCAGGGCACTACTGCTTCCCAACATGACTGCCAGGTCAGGCCACCTGGTCCCACCAACAGAGGACAGTGAGCACCAGTGCTCACTTTGCCCAGGCCTTCATTGTGATAGCCTGTGGCACTCAGTTGTTTGCAGCTTTGTACCTCAAAGGAGTTATTTTCCTTCTTCCCTAGTCTTGCTGTATTTATGAGTTGTGAATACCCCCCTCGAGTGAGGAAAGTTAAAATACCAACAACGGCAGTGTATTCAACTGAAGCAGCATTTTCACTGTCATTGTCTCGAGGGCTGACCAATTCCCTTTTCATTTCCTTGATGCCAATACTGTTCTTTTTTAGCTTGCAAATGCTTCTTTTAATGGAACAATGTATCTTAACAGTAAAGACATACATGAATGCATGAAAAAAGCAGACCAATTTTTAGTTACACTTCTATAGTTACACAGGCTGGAAGAGCAGAAAGCTAGCTGCTGCAGCTGTAAATTTTCTGAGGATTTATCTAACCACAAATACAATGAAATGGGGAAATGGGGCTATATTAAACTGTGCAAGAGAAGCTGCTGGAACTCAGCCATTTCTGCAACATCCTGTAATTAATTTATTATGACAGGTCTGGCAAACTGAAACACCCAATTCACTTGCGACAGACTTGCGACGATAGAGATATTTCAAACTCTGTAATAATCACATAAAGGGCAGGTACGTCTGACCAAATGTGGCAGTCAGGGGCAAGGACAAGACTGTAAAATTAACTGAACAAGTTGCTTCTCCAAGATGGCTGCCATCAAGACGCTTTTTTGCTGCCTGAAGCAGTGCCCAAATGGTACCAACTTGGGACAACGCCTTTCCTATCCCTGCCTTCATCTATCCCTCCCTCATGGTGTTGCTTAAAGGAAGTCCATTGGCCCCGCAGAATCGACAGGGCCTCCTCTGTCCTTCTGACCCTAGAAAAAAAAGAAAGCCTATTTTAGGGGTCAGCAACCTTTTTCAGCCTTGGGCTGGTCCACCCAAGACCATGTGGTGGGCCGGACCATATTTTTGGGGGGCGGGGGATGAATGAATTCCTATGCCCCACAAATAGCCCAGAGATGCATTTTAAATAAAAGGACACATTCTACTCATGTAAAAACACACTGATTCCCAGACCGTCCATGGGCCGGATTGAGAAGGCGATTGGGCCGCATCTGGCCCGCGGGCCTTATGTTGCCTACCCCTGGCCTATCTGATGAAGAGTGCATTCTTCTTTCAGGGTGCATTTCGGTATGGATTGCACAATGCCCCAGTGTTTGTCACCCTCAACTTCAAGTTATGTTATTATACCACATCATGTTATGTAAAGAAGATGAAGTATTTTCATTGTTTAACTGAACATCCAGAAATGCAGACAAATAATATTCCTTCAGCTCAGCAGGATGAGGAAAACAAAACAGCCTTTTTTGAGGGTTTGAACACAAAACAAAAGAAGTAATTCGGCAACATTCTGAAAAACATTAAACAAAATGGCTGTGCTTATGTCACAGCTGACATAGAAAGCCTAGACTATTATGTTCAAAATCCTCTGTCACTCAAAAATGAGCCACGTGGTATATTCAGATGCACACACAGAATTACTCAGCAATTTCAGCGGGGTGGGTTATGTATACAATTTAAGAAATGTTTTCCCCATATTTGTTTGCAGTGTTTTGGATACGCCAATGGGAAACTAGAGCTGAAATCCACCATAGCTTACCTTTTAGTTCTTCACCTCTAGAGGCAGAATATACCATTCTAAAGCCATTCCTAAAAACAGAGCAGCCCATGAAGTAGCATAGTTCAGGCTTTGATTATCAAATCTCTTTAAAATATGCCATAAATATAGAACAGGAGGAGCAAAACAAGGCATGGAGGTAGGGCAAGTAAGTTTTGTAAATGTCCAAATGTTTTGTTTTGATTTCTCAATGCTCCCCATTTGTATCTATCTGCTTAGGGATTTGCAGAGCTAGCATGAGTCACAACAAATGAAACGGTAGCAGAAAAGAAAGGTGTAATAATAATAATAATAATAAAAACACTTACTACCCGTGTTTTAAAGAGGTGGCAAGGTTCATTAGATCCCATAAGTACAAGGGCATTATGTTGGTTGTCATGCATTTATTTAACCGGAAGACTTTCAGCCATACATACAAACTGCTCTGCGTGCCATCTAGAGAATTTTAATAGCAACAAAGAAAGAAGCTTTAATTTTGTATTGGGGCTTATTGTTGTATGTGTGTAAGGAGTTACTCTAACCTGTCTTGTCACAACACACAATTGTGCCTATGATGATTGTGAATGACATCAGCCTCTAAAAATGCTTTCTATAGCTGAGTTATAGTAATGTGCATAAGCCTTTAATAGGCTTATGAAAGACGGAGAAGGGAAACAGGGGGTTAATCCTCATTATGGTTTAGTAATATGACATAATGAGAAAGTGACATTTGAAAAGTACACACAATGAAGAACAAATGGATCAAGAGTGTGCCATGGGCACTAGAAGAGTCACTTCCAATCCTCTCGTTAGCAAGTACATGCTGAAGGCATCCCTCGTCATCTGAAGGATTTAACTTGTGACAGCTCAGTTTCTGGGCCAGTCTATACACAAGCTGCTGGTTCCTCTCTGTTCAGTCCCTCCTATGCACATGGGGTGTATGACGAAACCTTAGTGTGCATCAGGGTTTAGGCTCCTATAGCCCTAAGGCATACCAATCATCACTGTGGTCTTCCGATTTCCTGCAGCTTGTGTAGAATCTGACTCAGGGCTTATCCACACTTAACCTTTCCTCCGCTCTTTCCAGGCACGGTCTGTGATTTAAAGAGCCACGTTCAAGCAGGCTTTTTAGTTATTTATTTTATTGTTTTAGTTTGCTCCAGAGCTCTCCCCATGAAAACCCAGTCTTTAAAGCTCAATCGGAACACATGTCAATCTGCGGACAACCTGAATTAGTGTTTGCTCCAATTTAAAGGGTAGGTTTTCACTGGGAAATCTTGGGGCAAATAATAATAATAATAACGCCCTCCGCCCTTACTCTTGACACTGAACATTAGAGTGTGGCCCTCTCCCCGGAAAGAGCAGGGCTTTAAAGATAAGTGTGGCTAGCTAAGCCCTTATTCTGAGGTTCCTCTGTGTAGTCCCAATTGTATTACACCTGAGCTGAAATGTGAGAATTGCCTTTTTCAGTCTGTTCCAAAATTGTTGGAGACTTTCAGGGGAGGGGGGTGGATAATATCCAGCAGACTTCCCACCCTGCTATTTCACAAAAGGATAGATAATTTTGCATGCACATATGGCTCCAATCCAATTTGATATTGTTGAAGAGATCAAGGGGGTTGGCTCCTCCTCCTCCCTCTCTTTACCCATTGCTTCCTCCATTCACCAGTATGTTCAAACAATCTAGGTCGTTTCAGATGAGATTTTTCAGAAGGTAATTGGGAATTTTTGTTTTCATGCTTCTGCTAACTGTTTGGAAAATATTCAGCAGAAACCCCTGCCCCTTCCTTTTTGACACCCACAAAAAGGGTAGGTCAAAAAGGCACAAGGCAAGCCACTGTGGGCCTGGCATTCCATAAATGGGGTGCTGATACTGAAAAAACGCTTCCTCTGGTTGCTATTTGAGCTATATTACTTTGTAAAGTTATAGGGATGCAGGTGGTGCTGTGGTCTAAACCACAGAGCCTAGGGCTTGCCAATCAGAAGGTCAGCGGTTCGAATCCCTGTGACAGGGTGAGCTCCCGTTGCTCGGTCCCAGCTCCTGCCCACCTAGCAGTTTGAAAGCATACCAAAAGTGCAAGTAGATAAATAGGTTCTGCTCCAGCGGGAAGGTAAATGGCATTTCCATGCACTGTTCTGGTTTGCCAGAAGCGGCTTAGTCATGCTGGCCACATGACCCGGAAAAACTATCTGATGACAAACACCGGCTCCCTTGGCCAGTAAAGCGAGATGAGTGCCGCACCCCCAGAGTCGGCCACGACTGGACTTAACGGTCAGGGGTCCCTTTACCTTTACTTTGTAAAGTGCCATGCTTTGATTCTACTAGTACCATATAAAATTAATAAAATAATGATGATAAACCAATGATAATAATAATAATACATGGCTACTCTGTGAAGCAATTCCTGCCACAACTGGGGAGAAAAAATCCTAGTTCTACAAAAATGGACAAAGCTATCTCAATCACAGCAAACACTGCAGCTGCTGTTGAGTCAGAAGTAGCCGCTGGTGGCAATACTAGTAAATCTAGCCCTTTTTCTCTGACACTCTCTCCAGAGCTATGGGCATCAACATAGGTGCAGCACTGTGCATAAGAGCAGAAGAGCATTCTATAACCATGACCTTATGATGGAAACTTTGGAGGACATGCGCTTTCAGGAAAGGAAGTGCTAAAGAAACCGAGGAAGTTCATAAAAGGATGGAATCTGGTTCCTACGTGTAGAAGAGATTCTTGTTTGGTCAGCAGTCTAAAATTTAAAATAAATAAATAAATAACAGGAAGCATGTTCTGCAGTGCTGGGCTTTATCTTCCAGCATCAGGCAACCAACCTCAGCTAAGCATCAACTACCTCTGCACCAGCATTTCCACGATTCTTTACTTGGCTGTATGTTTTCAATCTGCATGTAAAAGAACAGGCCATGAATTACTATGCAATGGTACACTCAGATGCGGCTTGACATGGCAGGCTGGGGACCTTATCCTCAAGAGCATAAGAGGCCTGCCCACCTAGGCCAGTACTGTACACTGTTCTCACAACTAACCAGAAGTTCATGGGAAGCTCAGCAGCAGGACTTGGGCGCAGCTGCATTCTCTCCACTTCTGATTCCCAGCAACTGCTGCTCAGATGGATCTACGCACATGTAAACATTCACAGAAAACTTGTGGGAGACTCTGCCCCAGGTACCTAACTAGGCACAGTGACTCTAGCTTGAAACAGATTCCAGAAAGGGAGAGAAATGTTGCAAGTCAGGATTTCAATGGTAACATTAGGTGACCCTGGAAACACCAGCCTCTAATTACGCTCAGGTTAGCTTAAGTCAAGAAGCTTTTGCCTTTCAGGGTTTTTTTGTTTTTTGTTTTGGATATTTTTCTCTTTCTCACGGCAACTATTGTCTTTCCCCTTAATAGCTGGGCTCTCTTTGCTCTAACGCTGAGGTGGAGCATGGCCAGAACAGCTGAAAGCCTTGGAGTCTTTGTTCTCTTGGAAAGGGGTAAGGCTCTCTTCCCCCCCTAGGCTTTATAGTACTCTTAAATGAAGATATAATTATGATCCAGAGATAAGAGGTACATGTTGGAGGTACTGGAATGAAGAAAGAAAGGCAGCCCCACCTCCGCAGTCATCACGAAATGAGAGTGTTTGTCTATGGGATGGGATGGAGTTAAGTCAGGAAAAACACTTGCCTCACAAGTTGTATAACCCACTCCCTTGCATGAATCATTAAAGCAGTAATAAACATTTCCCCGGTTTTGTTTGTTCCTCCGTCCTCCGGTTTCTCTCTAGTAAGGAACTGGGGAAGGGGTCACCAACTTTGGGGACCTGCGGACAGTGCTTTTTTCTTCTTCTTCTAGAAAAATAGATGCTGGTACTCACTATGAAGTTGTTATAGTAAGTGCCACAGTTCATAACAAAGCAGAGAAACTGTTGTGGACACGTGCACACACACGCACGCGCACACACACACCACAATCTGTTTTATTGGCTATGCTTCTGTCAAACTTAATTTCAGCTGGGGAAGTGGATCCTATGGTCATCAGGGAAGGCTTTGGCTAGGCCATATGCACCTGTGGGCACCATGATGGCAACTTATGAAACAGAGCAAGACATGCTGGTCCAAGACCTTACCAAATGTTGCAGCTCTGCAGTGTGAGTTGGTGTCAGCAAGTTGCAGTCTTTCAGGGTATGGACAAACACATTCACCAAATATGAGGCAGCTTCCTCAGACTGCAAACCTGTACACCAGGAGTGGGGAACCTTTGGCCCTCCAGATATTGGTGGCCCAGAACTACAAGCATCCCCAGCAAGTGTAGCTGATGGCCAGGGATGCTGGAAGTTGCAAGTCTGCAAAAGCCGGAGGGGCAGGGCTCCTGCTTCCTTAAGATCTGTATGGAGTAGTTCATTGCAGCAAATGTAGTTTGTCACGCTTGTCCTTCCACCCCCAACTTTCAAAGGCACAGGAGCCCTGCTCACTTTCGCATCCAACTACTCTAGTGTGTTCATATGTTGCAACACCACCAATCCTTGTGACACTTCACAGAACAAAAGGTGGTCGCTGCCCTGGGAGATTACTTCTGACAGTGAGTGAGACCAATTTGCATCCTTAACATTTTTTGTTCATTTCTTAACAGCGAAAGTCATATTGAGCAAACAGGTGCTTAAGATCTAATCACAGGCAACAGTTTTGCCAATGCAGGGCAAAACAGAGCTTTCCTGTTGCACAGGTCCTTATTTGTTAACTTCCCCATATATAAAACATTGACTGAATTATGAGACATAATGCTCAACAGCAAGAGAGAACATGGGAAGGAACGAGAGTTATGTGCAGCCCCAGTTTGTCATTTGTTAGGAACTACCTATGTTGGGCTGACAGCACCTATTGTTCTGATACAATTGAAGGGTGTCCAAGTTCTTTGCATCATTAGATTATCACCATGGTGCTAAAACTTCACTTCCTGCACAATCTATGAGTTTCAAGGCATCGTGAAGCTTTTATCTGTCTCATCTAATCTCTGTGAATGAAGGAGCAATGCATTTTTTTTTAAAACATGAATGGAAGCTTGGCCACACCTGTATATGCAAAATGACCCTGACTTATAATCACAAGAGGGAATGGCATGATAAGTTCCTGTTTTCCTGTATAATAGTCAATGTCATGTAAGTAACGAAAACAACTTGTTCAGATAGAAAAGATACTGAGAAGTTATGGTAATGTGAAATGTAAAACCAGATAGTTCAAATAAAAGGGTGCTTCGGATAGTAACAGCAAGACTGTTGTTGTTCTTTATCTGCACAGTTGTTACTAAGATTTATACTCTGTCCTTCACATACATCACCAGGGTGAATACATTCTTTCCTGACTGTATAAGATTGCAATTATTTTCTGAAATGCCTGCTCAGTTTATGGTTCCTAGAGGGGGTATTAAAAGGCTACAGATTAATTCATGTACACTACAGCTTTCATCACTCCCAGTCACTTGTAGGCAATAGCCAAGGATGTTGGGAATTGCAGTTGGAATATATGGAGAACTCCATGTTAGCCAACCCTAACATTTATAAACTGGTCCTTTACACAAACACACACACACTCCCACAAAAGGCTAAAAATATGTTAGCCTTCATATCACCACACGTCTGAGGACAGCTCCCACACAATGTATCTAATTTGGCAGTTCCACTGACACACATCAACACCAAATGCTCCAAAAGTCACAAGTCTGTCAGATTGGGCTTTTTAAAAGGCCTTGTCATGCATGTTCTGAGACCTCTGGTGTATAACACGACATCTCATTACATCATGGATTGCTGTGCGACCCTCAGCCATAATGGTTTCTGTACATGTGTGGTGAGATATACTGTGTCCTCAAAGTATTTTAACACCTTAAAAGACCTGTGATCTCCCTGGAATATATCACAATTCTATGATGAGTGCGAACTGAGGTTTCAGTACCAGATTACACTGCTGGAATCCTATACATACTGAGCTGGGAGGGTAAGCTCCACTGAAAACAGTAAGATATACCTCTGAGTAGACATGTATAGGATTGCACTATAAATTACTTATGTACTCTGTGTAGCAAAAAATATCAGCATAGGTTACAGGCAAAAAAGTGTGAATTCTGTGTGAAAAAGTGTCAATTCTGAACAAAACTATTTACTTGCCAATAAAATTTACTGAAATAATAGGGAAACACTGCTAACTAATTGTGTTGAGGACTCTAGTGTTAGAAATTAAAGCAACAACAATCCTGAAGTTCATCCACAAATAAGCGGAAATTATGTATCTTTGGACTGAAGAATCTAGGAACTTCACATATGCACAGTCATCACTAGTTAACAACACTATGAAGTAGCCAAGTAGGGTAGCTTTCTCTTAAGAGCTGCCTTTGAAGATGTCCAAAGGTCCAGTTTAAAGATGAAGACTCATAAGAAGGGAGAGCAGTAGGGGCCTTTAAGTTGCTCATGAAGAGTTGGCACTTGGGCAGGAGCCTGATTGAGCAGCAGACACACAGAGGCAAAATATGTATGTAGAACTACTCACGTGTGCGGGGTTACAAATAGGCAGGAAGTGAGGCTGCAGGCCTGAAGTCATGGATAGCAAATGTGGCACCTTTCAGATGTTGGCCTACAACTCCCATCAACCCCAGCCAGCATGGCCAGTGGTCAGAGTTTATAATAGTTGTAGTCTAAACATATTTGCTACCCTTACCTTAAATTGCAGAGGTCTGCCTTAAATAATCTCCCAGACACAAGCAGTGCAGCCATCTGAAAAGCAATGGCATTTAGCAATCAGCTGTGAGTCATGGTAGACCTGTGCAGAGAGCCTGAGTGCCAGGGGAAGTCAACATACAACAGGAAGCAGGTTTGGCCTTTCAGCTCTGCACCTAGGTGCAACACATAGACCTCCTGTACATATTAAAGCTGCATGCATGGTCATCTGCACCTTAAAAATCTTGAGTACAGTGGTACCTCGGCTTACGGACGCTTCAGGTTACAGACGCTTCAGGTTGCAGACTCCGCTAACCCAGAAATAGTACCTCGGGTTAAGAACTTTGTTTCAGGATGAGAACAGAAATCGTGCTCTGGCAGCGGGAGGCCCCATTAGCTAAAGTGGTACCTCAGGTTAAGAACGGACCTTCGGAACGAATTAAGTTATTAACCCGAGGTACCAATGTATTTCAGATTCTTTGGCAGTGACTTACTATATACATTAGGAATGGGCCAGACAGAGTGGTCAGCGGGGAGCTGCATTTGGCCCCCAAGGCTCTGGTTCCCCATCCCCAATACACAGCTTACACAAAGACACACAGTTTCTATAGAAGACATCATTCTGTGGATGTTAAGAACACAAAAAGAGCCTGTTGCATCAAGCCAATGGCCCATCTAGTCCAGCATCCAGTTTTCACAGAGGCCAACCACACATACGTAATTTTATTTGTATGCCACCTTTCCACAGTTCAAACCATGCTCAAGGTGCTTACTGCATGGGAAAAATCATAGTCATAAACAATTGAACATTGAAAATATGCAACCAAACTGAGCAATTGCCACACAAATCACAAGATCTAAAATAAAGATGCAGAAAACCAACGGCAATGATAGCAACCTCCCGGCCGCAACAAAAATCCCCTAACAACATCCCAGCCCTAGAGTCTGTTCAGCAGCCTCAGCTTTTGTAGCTGGAGTCAGTCAGGGTCCTGCCTTCCCAGGCCTGTGGAAAACTAGCAAGCATGACCCTAGTACAATAGGCTCAGAGCAGGGCCAGAAGGTGCAATAATGCCTCCACCACCCCGCCATCATACTGCTTATCTGAGGCATTAAGGCCATCAGCATAAAGCTGAATAGCAGCATAACCAGGGGGTGAGTGATCAACTATTGCATATGTCTTACCCCACATGTGTTCTGGAAAAACTGGGTCACACAATTCTCGTCATGCTCGCACAATTTCACATTGCAATCTCTCCCCAACCCCAGTACTTTGTCCTGAATCCCTGGCCTACCTAGTGTCAAGTCAGTGTGTCAAGTCCCCAGCTGAGGGTCAATCCACGTGTCCAAAGTCCAAACTGAAGGACAGTGCTGCAGAGATCCTGGAGCATCCAAGCTGAGGCCCATCAACATGGGCAGTTGAGCAGACACAGCACCTCAGCTCTGCTGCCCTTTTATAATGTGAACAATCACAGGCAACACACGGCTAATAATGTTCTAACAAAATATTTGTAACATGTATTATTTCACAATTCTTTAAAAAAACTGTTTAAGAATTGTGAAATAATACATGTTACAAATATTTTGTTAGAACATTATTAGCCGCGTGTTGCCTGTGATTGTTCAGAGTTGTCTGTTTTGCAACGCATTTCCTTTGTTGTAGCCCTTTTATACTGTAGCATCTGGGCTTGATGAGGCATGTGACCCTCACCTGTTCTGAGCCTACTCCAGCTGAGGAATCACACACCTCCTCCCAGAGCTAACGAGCCCCACCTGGCCAGCTAGGGAGCTGGGCTGTGGGCCCTTGCCTGCCTCAGCCTCCTAGACCAAGCCATCCCACTGATCCCTACATCTCAGAGCCCACCATGTTTGTGGAAACGGGCTCCTCTGGCTCTGGAGATGGGTCCTGCTGATCTTTTTCCTACACCAACCTCTCCTTCCCCATCCCCAGCTTGCCCTGGGGTGTCCCATTTCTGGCTATACCACTCACTGGGATCCTCTTCATCCTCCCTCATGTCCAACCAGTTTACAACATGCTTTTTCCAGGGCCGTGATCTTGCACGGCGCTCCAAAATGTGAGCCCGAAAAAGTGCTTTTGGGGGAGGGAAAATTGCGGCATGAAATCATGTGAGATCACAGCATCCAAAATGGCTGCCATTCTCTCACAAGAAAAAACGGGACAATGGCATCATGGAAGATTGTGTCTGGATTTTGCTTTCAAGGTGTTGGAGGGTATGATATGTGACCTGGGCCCAAGATCACCAAGGTTTGTGTGCAGTCATACCTCGTGTTGCGTTCGCTGCAGGTTGTGAACGGCGCAGGTTAGGAACGTGCCGAACCCGGAAGTACCAGAATGGGTTACTTCTGGGTTCGGCAGGTTGCGCATGCACAGATGCATCAAATGACGTCACGCGCATGTGCAGACACGCTGAATCGCGACCCGCGCATGCGCAGAAGCTGCGCTACTGATTGCGGACTGCTCAGGATGTGAATGGGGCTCTGGAATGGATCCTGTTCGCATCTAGAGGTACCACTGTACTACTATGACTGGCAATCATGTCACAGTCTGACACACCCTTATGTTTTGAAAACATCCCAGTCACGATTTGATCCCACTCATTAAGAAAAGAATTAAAATACCAATGTGTCTCAGGAAAAGCAGGAAGAAAACAACATCTGGGGTGGGTGGGATGTAGAGGACTGGAGCTGGGAATGTAAGGAGCAGAGGCACCATACGGCAGAACACAGCCCTCACCCACCTGGTGCACCCAGCAGATCCTTTGGACTACAACTCCCATCAGCCCCAGTCACGGCACAAGTTGTGGGCCAATACATATGTGGGGTGCAACATTTTTGGGGAAAGGATAGCATCGTGCATGTCTGACTCCAACTCACAGGCAGGGAGAGTTTGTGCGTCCCAGCAGGGACGTTTCCATTGCTGGCATCTACAGGGATTACCGCTTAATTAATTCCTTTCAAATGATTCAGCATATAGAATATGGCTCACGGGAGGCAGATCAAGTATTTTAAGGCTGGAGTCAGGCTGCTGCCTCCCACTGTAACAATGCTGTCCTTCCTTATTTCTGTCAAGCAGAAACACTATCAAGTTGAGCAACTGGCTTTCGGAAGAAGAAGCTGACCAGGCTGCTAAGCCTGAATTAGTGATCTTGGAAAACTAGGCCAGGCCATGATGTAATCATTTGGCAGCAACATACTGGCATGAGCCTTTTCCTGACTGCTGACTTTTCATTTTATTGTATTAATTATCAATATATAGGAATACTCGCTTGCATACTTGAAGTCATAATCTAGTTCAAATAAAAGAGGCATTATATTTAAATAGTTTCTGCCCAACTAAGCTGGTAAATCTGATACCAATTAAGGATAATTTGAAATAGGCCAGTAGATTAACTCCCATTGTTCTTTAAAAGGCCAAGATTTGTAATTCATTAATATAGTTGTAAGTGTTTACATCTCCAGATTTTCTCCATTCCTACTGCTCTTAAAAAGTAAAAAAAAAAAAAAAAAAAAAATCAGAAATTAAAATGTGCTTATTTTTATTTCTAATGTATTTTAAATGGTGCAGCAGAATCTCTAATGTCTCCACATGTACTCTTATTCCAGGAATCACTAACACTTTTAACGTATTGATGGATGTTACCAGTTTCCAAAATGTTAACGTAATAGCGGAATGGAATACGGTGGACTCTCCTTCATTTGAGGTTTTAAAACAGATGTTGGATGGCCATTTGTCAGAGGTCCTCTAGCTGTCGTTTTTGCATTACAGGGGGTTGTACTAGGTGACCTGCTGGTTTCCTTCCAACTCTACAATTCTATGATTCCAGGGGTGGGTGGGAATCACCATTTGCACTTTATCAACTCCACAGCACCAAAATTTGGCAGTATCTGATTGACATCTTTTGTTTAATTCTCAGTGTATGCACCAAGCTACATCTACTAAATCGCTGGCTTTCATTTTGATTGGTGTTTTATTTTTGTATAAGTGATGGGAAGACCAATAATATAGATATGTGTGCATCAGCAGTGCAGCTTCCCCCCCCCCACTGCACTTGTACACCACTTCCTATGGATTCAGTTGATTCAGGTTGTGAGGCTGCACCCTAGTTGGTGTTAATGACGGCCATATAATGAAACGAAGCACAAATGGAATATATTGCTGTTTCAATGAGTAATAGCATTTGACACATTTGATGACACACGAGATTTTTAGGAAGATAATCACCGTCTAGAAAAGATTCCAAGGAAAGCTATGAGGAACTAATAAAACGTTTAGAAAGCCTGCCATATGAAGACTAGAGGAAGGAGAAGGAAAGGTTTAGAGAAGGGACAACATTCTGATGTTTGAAAATGTTAGAAAGAGGGAGAACAATGACTTCTGAGAATGGGGAAGAAAGCAATGGATTTTTGAGAGATTGTAAGAAGAATTGCCTTGCTGGATCACCCTGAGGTCCATCCAGTTCACCATCCTGTTTGCAGCTATGGTCTCCAGTAGCTCACAAAAAGGCTATGAGGTGAAAGAATCATTGAGTTGGAGGCGAATGGTAGAAGCATGGCGTGAACAGCAACAACTAGTACTATTATACCCTCTTCTCCTCTTCCTCTTCCTCTTCTTCCCTCCCACTGTTGGACTGTTTATAACTTCCTCCTCCTCCTACAGTTCCTTTGTTAGTTCACTTCCCATGAGGCATCCCAAAGCAATTTGTTGTTGTTGTTCAGTCGTTCAGTCGTGTCCGACTCTTCGTGACCCCATGGACCAGAGTACGCCAGGCACGCCTATCCTTCACTGCCTCTCGCAGTTTGGCCAAGCTCATGTTAGTAGCTTCAAGAACACTGTCCAACCATCTCATCCTCTGTCGTCCCCTTCTCCTTGTGCCCTCCATCTTTCCCAACATCAGGGTCTTTTCTAGGGATTCTTCTCTTCTCATGAGGTGGCCAAAGTACTGGAGCCTCAACTTCAGGATCTGTCCTTCTAGTGAGTACTCAGGGCTGATTTCTTTGAGAATGGATAGGTTTGATCTTCTTGCAGTCCACGGGACTCTCAAGAGTCTCCTCCAGCACCATAATTCAAAAGCATCAATTCTACGGCAATCAGCCTTCTTGATGGTCCAGCTCTCACTTCCGTACATTACTACTGGGAAGACCATAGCTTTAACTATACGGACCTTTGTTGGCAAGGTGATGTCTTTGCTTTTTAAGATGCTGTCTAGGTTTGTCATTGCTTTTCTCCCAAGAAGCAGGCGTCTTCTAATTTCGTGACTGCTGTCACCATCTGCAGTGATCATGGAACCCAAGAAAGTGCAATTTACAACATAATAAAGACCTGTCCTCTATAATAAAATTGTTGCACATATATAAAACTATTAAAAACAATTGCACATACAAATTCATTTTTTTTAAAAAGCAACAACCATAGTTTTGTTAAAATAGCAACAACATGTAAATAACTAGGGCTTTTTTTCTGGGGATATTCAAAGGTACATTGTACTGGCATCTCGCCCCTCCCCACCTCACCCCCGCCGAGGTTAAAAGTGTGGCACTTACTGTAACAGGCACCTTTTTTTATTAAAAAAGCACTGTGTAAATAACTGACAAAAAAATCACTAAAAACCAACCAACCAACTGCTAAAGTTTTGCTTAAACAAGCGGAGGGTCTCGAAAACAAATGTTGCTCCCATTAGCTGTACTTTAGCCAAGGAAGATTGGAGCATTATGTTTATTCTTTGTGTGACTGTCGAAATGAAAACACGTCCTTAGCAACCTCTCTTAGATAAGGAAGGGTTAATGAGACTCAGTGAAACATTGACAACCAGGAGGGGCTCCCTCAAGTGAGATGATAAAAACAAGGCTGCACCTGGATGCCGGCAATTTGCAGACAGACACATTCTGGTCAGACCTTTTGCTCACCCGCTTTGTTCTGCCAGCTGCCTTGGTGCTTTGGATGCAGGTGGAAGGGTGGACTTTGCTATCTATAAAAATGTTTAATAGTGAAGACCAACTTCCGCTTCACCTCTCAAGGGATCAAGGTTAGGCATGTATTGCTATGCCAGACAGAACAGCAAAGCAGTACAGGGCAGGTGAGCAAGTGCCTAGCTCTAAGATGGAGGCCTCTCTGTGACAGAAAGTACACAATGAGAGTTTTGCATCTTTGGGGGTGAAAGGCAAGGAGTGGGGAGGCAGCCAGCTTCCCTAGATGGGGCAACAGTGCGCAGAAGGGCCAAGCATCCAAATCAAATGAATTAATTTCCACCCAGGAGGAGTGTGGTGCACCCGTTCTACCAGGGAGCTATTGTATTTGCTCATGTATGCTAATGTGAAGAGATGGATCGCTCCACAGGACCAGGGATGGCCAACAAAATGTGGCTGGCAGAGCAGCCCTCACAAAGAACCTGAGAATTTATGCCTTGCTCTTTGCTTGTTAATGTGGAAATAAAAGGGCCCACCTGCTACTTGAAGTCACGATCATTGGCAGAGTGCAAGCGGGGGAAGTCTCTGGGTAAAGCTTTATAAAAGGGCAAAAGAGCTGCAGTCAGTTTCTGTGGTCCCTTTCTTTTGAATTAGGGGAATCACACCATGTTCCGTTGTGATGGAGAAGGGCTAAGGTTCAAAGAGCTCCTCTTGAATACTTTTTTTTAAAGTACAGTATTGTATTATAAGTACATTTGCTTTTAGTCACCTGATAAGGAATGGCATGTGGTCAGGAATACAAGCGTGAGGAAATGATCTCTCCTCCCTAGTGTGGTGTTGGACTAAGACCTGGGACACCACTTCAGCCTCAAAGCTCACTGAGTGACCCTGGGCCAGTCATTGCCTCTCAGCCTAACCTACCTCACAGGGTTGTTGTGGGGCTAAAATGAGGAGGGAGAGACCCATGCTTACCACCTTGAATTCCTTGGAGAAAAAGGTGGGATTTAAACGCAATTGAGCAAGCAGTAAAGGCACCCTTTTATGAATGTCTTTTAGGGTCAAACTAGGCATAGCCTTAATTGTGCAGCAATTTTAAAATATTCCTCCTTGTCCTGTAATGATTTCTTGATGGGTGGGGTATAAATGAATTATTATTATTATTATTATTTCTATTTTAAAAAATCAAAAAAAAATCCTGTAACCTCCCCCCACCCCAGTAAGTATGTCATATGAGTCATTGACAGAGCTGTCAACCTTCCTTTTTTGCATTGGGAAACGGCCATAGCTGTCAACTTTCCCATTTTTTTGCAATGGGAAACGGCACTGGAATAAGGGAATTTCTTGCCAAAAAAAGGGAAAGTTGACAGCTATGGTCATTGATACTTCCCTCCCCAATTTCAAGTACACCTACTATTGTATTGCAGGGAGTGTATTTTATTTCACAAGATTTATATAATTTTTGGTTGTAATAAAGTATCACATCAGTTTACAAAAACAATAAAGCAATAAAATTATCAGTAAAAAAGAAAGTTATAAACAATAAATAATTCAAAGATAATTAAAATCGACTAAAATCACCTGGACTGGATATATCGCACAACTTGGATTTGCAGGTGTGTCACACAAAGGCTTCACATACATTGAATGGACAGTGTATGCAGTGAATGTACAGTATGCACAAACATTGAAAACACAGCCTGGCTAAGTCCTTCCTTGCACTGCAGGGGAATTACCATATTGAACTGGAAAAACACATTTCAAGAATCATTCCTGCTCCCTCCAAAAGCCTTTTTCAATTAGCCATACATTTTTGAATAATCAAAACAAACATTTTTTGAGCGGCTGCCAGCAGATGGCATCTCCCTGTCCATTCTCCAAAGTGAAGCAAAAACTTTTCCGTGTAGGGGAGCCAACTCAGCACTTTGCAAAAAATGACAGGAAAGACAGATTGGGTTGGAACCATCATTAGGAAGCAGGATAAACAGAATGTTTCTTAAATAAATACTCTTGCATGATTTACCCACTACGGGTTGAAAACGTAATATTTCATATTTAAAAGTAGAAGCTGCCACTAGAGCCATATATTTTGGCTAGTTGGGTACAGGAAAAATAAATGATGCAACTGAGGATCAACACAATTAATACAACTCCACCTGAGTATAATCTCTATCCCTGCATTAAGTTAATGGACTGAAGAGTGCGCACATCTGTGTTGGAGAAGGCCAGACGCTGGTGGTCTTCATCAGAGACCCTTCTCCATGTGTCTCACACAAGGTGAGATGTGTGGAGGGTCTAACAATTGGTCTAACAAAAAAATTGCTATTTTACCTGGTTGCTTACATGTATTTCTTCAAAAGAAGAAATATAAATATAGGCTGTATTTCTTTATGCAAAATAGAAGTCATATTATTGCAACAAGGAATGCAACTAAGAGTTTCTGGTGCAGAGAACTAAGCCTTAAGGACTTTCTGGGACTAAGCAAAGATCTGAAAAATATTTTTTGTGATATATGTAACATTGCTTCAGCCAAATTGTATTCTTTGGGGATTAGTTGATTGGTTGATTGGTTTCTTTCTTCATGGCCACAATGAGTCTGTGTGTAAATTTTACCCCAATTTGGATGGCTTTCCATTTTCATATAAGTAAATATTTCTTCCTTTCAACTGCTACCTGCCAAATAACTTATAAGTTATCTCTTTCGAAGTGGAAAGAGATAGGGGAAAGACAATTAAGATGCACATGACCTAACCTTCTCCCTTTAAGTATTTTTTAAAGTTGCAATTATGTCAGCAGGATATATGATGTACAGAATATTTGTTTGGAATATTCCAATCGGTACCACTTCAGAGCCAAAAGTAAATGCACCTCAAGCAATATTAATATAGTTGATACTTAATTCATTGCAACATTTTAACAAGCAATTTTATGATTAGTGTATGCGTTCCCACTCATGCACGCTGTAGTCTTAAAAGTGATGGCAATTAGATAAGAGTAAAAGCAGGAAATAGGTGTTCCTGGAGAGCAAAGCTCCCTTGAGCTGTCATACTTTCTCCCGCCCTCTGATTTTCACATTTGGATTCTGAATGGCTGTGAAGATGCTTGCTCTGTGACAGCACAACTCAATTTCGTGTTGGATCAGCATGGACAGCTGTGGCTTTCGACAATGGAAGCCATTGTTAGGTCCTGAAAGTTAATGTGATTATGCAAATGTCGCTCTAACTACCCGGGCTCTCTTATACTCTTCACAAATGAGCACATTGTCACATTTCATTATGTGCACCCAGTCCTGCTGGTTTGGTGGTATCATTATATCTCTCAGAAATGGACCACATCAAGACTGCTCACTGCTGGTATTAGGCAGAGAAAACCAACTCTGACCCACAAACAAGGATTTGTGTGTGTGTTGTGGGGGGCGGGGGTTGTAGCTTGACTGAATCTCTATATTAGTTCTGACTGACTTTGGAGGGCCAAGAATAGTAGATAGAACTACAAGACAGAATCTGGTCCAGGAATAGACTTTGAACCATTTCTGGCTCCCAAGAATGTACGTATATATGTGAACAGGTTTTCCTTCATTTGCACACCTAATCATTTGTAAAATTCTGTTAACAGGCGCCGGATTCCTGAACAGCTCTGATTCAACAGATTGATTGCTGACGTGCAAGTTCTGTGGTTGTCCATCTCTGACAGTTTGCTGCCATGCGTTTGCAGCCCTAGGAATCACTCCCCACAATTATACCATAAAATGTGAAACCCCACCTTATAATGTGTTGTTTCTTTCTAAGAGCCAAACCTTCCGTTAAAAACATTTATTCAGTGCCACTTCTGGTGGTAAAGACTTGAAAATTGTTCCACGTTGAGTTGGGCGGGGGGGTGGGGTGAGAAGCAGGGCTTTTGTTCTAGCTCTTGTTGGTGTGGTTCCATTTGTTTATATATCAATGCACACAAGCCCCTGTCCAGAAGACCTTACAATCTAAAATTCTAAAATGTGACACAGGGATAGAAAACAAGAAGGGGAAAGAGATGGAAATGGAGATGGGACAAAGGGAGGAATGATACAAACTGATGTGGAAATGTGGAGAATGGACCTGAAGATTGGAAAAAAAATGAGAAAACAGAACCAACCGATTTGCCCATCTGTACCTGTTACTCAGGTTTGCCATTTCAGATATACGGTAGTTCTCAAACAGAACACGTCCCTTTCCTGGAGAAAATTGATCCCTTTCCTCTTTATGAACTGCAAATCTCAAAAGTGGCACTTTAGTAGTAAGAGTCCCAGCATACTGTTGTAAGTATGTACATTTTAAAAAAAAGTTGAAGTGCCTGAGTCAAAAATGTAGGGCACAGGTGTTTTGGGGTCATTCATTTCTCAGCACTGTTTGTGACAAGATCCCAGACACATTCAGAGAATGCAGGTTTGGTGCAGTGCCAGCCATCAAAACCTGACAGGAAAAAACAGGTGTATCTGGTGATGACATGCACAGCGTACAATAAGAATCAGACTGTAGAAACATTTACGTTCATTAAAGGAGCTGCCATTACATTTTTCTTCAAAAGGCATGGTGAAGAATATACTGGACAATTAGGCAATTTTCACAAATGGGACATTTTCAGCACCCGGCTGCAAGACAGCTGGTAAGTTGAGGGAAGGCAAGAGGTCAAAAGACACTGTGGCTGTTTGTGAATGTTGAAACACCAAAACCCTGGATGACAGTGGGGGCCCATAATACAAAATTGCAGCCTTGTTAATAAAAATAAAAGTCCACACAAGTTTATAGCCGGCAGCAAAGAAAAATCCTAGACTGCTGCAAGCTAGCAGAAGAGAGAAGGTGTGTGTGTGAGAGAGAAACCTTTGCCTTCCTTCAGCAGGTTCCTGCATTTCAATGTTGGGAGAGATGCAGCACTCCACTTTTCCTCACCTAAATACTATTCCGTATTTCTGTATTAGCTCATAGGCTAATACAAAGCTTCAATACAGAGCTGGATGCTAGGAGAGCTGGATAAATCCTGGCTGTGTAGAGCAGGGTGAGTTGCAACAAACAGAGATATTAAGAAGAGCCTGTAACTCGAAAGCAATAATAAAATAAAGGCAACACCTTTGCTCCTTGAAGGTTGTAAATATTGGTGTCAAATTGAACACAATGTAAAGTTCAATGTGTGTGTATCTAAATGTGCACCTCTTACTGCTATATAGCATCCCCATTGGTTTGTGTCTGCTGGTGTTCCTAGACTGAAATGAATGGGGAGGTTCCATGGGTAGGTATATAGCCTACACATGCAGAGTGGCCTCTCTAAAGAACAGCACTCTGGCTGGGGAGCTCTGTGCATGTATCAGAGTGCTTGCCTCCCAAACAGATTGCTAATATACACACACATATACATATATATTGCAGGCTCATTTGGGGTGTTTTTGTGAATGTCAGTTGCATGGGCACATTACTAAATAAATCTGAATATGCAGCTACTTGATTTCCATGTCATATACTTGTTATGTATGTATGTATGCATGCATGCATGCATGCATGCAATAACAGTATGTATATGGCAAATAACAAATTCTGTACATGATTGGGCTAGCATTGTAACGGCTTAATTTTGTGAGCTCTCCAGGGCAACTGAAACAATCAGGATTAAAAATTACTGATGTAATGTTGAGAGCATTACTTCACTGGGAGCTCTGTAAAAGCATGCCTGATGAAGATTAATTATCATTCATATATACGGAAAGTAGTGATATCACACTTTGCACACACTATCGTTCTCTGTAGGCATAGATCCAGAAAAGTTAACATGAAACCACCTGGGTGATTTATCATGAATTAAGACACCAAGTACCTCCTTTACTATTTATGTTAACGTAACTTTATTGCTTTGTGTAGATTTGCAGTTGTGAATTTGACTGGAACTGTTGTACAATGGACCTGTATATGACCTGCAGAAGTCCTGCAATGTATCCTGCACACCTACTGGGTTGCTGTTGTAGTTTAAAGTTGTCTTCAACCTTTGCAGACCCAGGACCACCTTTAACTCAAATGTGCATTTGGACACACACTTCTCTTCTTTACCATGTCTTTATATGGAGGTAGGGCTGTTGTGACCCACCTTAGGTCATGTTGCAACTCAGTAGTGGGTTCTGGTTCACCTGTTGAAGACCATTAATCTAGTGGATTGTTGACTGCCAGGACCACTGCTGGACCGGCCCAGTCATAAACCAGGGGCATTTCTACGTATTTAAAAGAAGGCACAAGACTATGAAACAAATCTCCATGACAAATGAATCAGCTCTGCAAGTAAAGTGTGTATGTCTGTAGATTATTTATATATATGATGGGGCATGAGATATGGGGCCCAGTCCCAAAGACCAGCCCTTACTGCCCTTACATAGAATTATAGAGTTGAAAAGGACCTCAATGGTCCTGAGCCCATCCCCCTTCCAATGCAGTAAGCCCTTACTACACAGCACCCACTGTAGTTTTCCACCCAGGAGCTAAGTTCTATCCAGAGTAGACTTATAGAAATTAATTGACCTAGCTTGGTCATGTTCATTAATTTCAGTGGATCTACTCTGAGTAAAACAGCTGAATGCAACCTTCCCACCACCCTCTGCTTCAGTGAAAAAGTGTCCATCTCCTTCTGTTCTATCAACTGATGGCTCAAACTTCATCAAGTTCTTCCTAATATTTTGTCTACATTCTTTTACTTTTATTTATAGAACTGTTTCCCTAATTATAGCTTCTATGTATTTGATATATACAATATATTGCTTGTACTAATTAAATAATACAGGTTTGTTTCTTCGACAATTTGTTTGGCATCGAACCATATTATGACTGGAGTAATTTCTGGAATAGCCTCCTCAGACTTGACTGGTGCTTATGTTATGAATTTTTAGGTGCCATTGAAGGCATTTTTCACTTCCCCAAACCTTTCAATTTATGACAGGTATGCATTCTTGCTGCTCTGAAAAGACTTGCACCAAATATCTTTTCAATTTGCAAGTTCTTATGATAGCTTTATGTTGATTTTATGTTTCTGGCTTTGGGGTAGGTGAGATGTGTGCTGATTTGTATTGTAGATTCATTTCTCATTTAAAAGTGAACCTCCCTAACAAAACAAAAACAAACTCATCTTTGAAAATGTGCACTTCTCTGGATTTTGCAATGCAGCTCTCAAGCTGTGTTTAAAAATGCATATTCTGAGGTAAAGTGTGCATTAAAATATATACGTTAGCGGAAGCATAATTAAAAAAATGAATTGCATTGAGGAAATTGCTCTTAAAAATGTGTATTAGGAGAAATTTGTACTCAAATGCTGGTAAATTTCCATGAAGACCCCCCCCCTTCTGAAAAACAACAATGAACTGGTGTGAAAATGTGGGAAACTTAAGATGAGAAAAATGAGAAACTTCTATCCCTACCTGCAAGTCAATCAGCGAGTGATGCCTGGCCTCCATGTTGTTTTCAAACAAAAGGTCTCCACAAGGGCTACTTTCTCTCTTTGGGAGTTGGCAGGAGCCGCCTCAAAGCATCCTGTCAGGCCCAAAGTATATTGGAAGATAAAAACAAAAGAAGCCAGGACTTTTGTTAGGGGGGGCAGGCCTTCTGTTAGGGAGGCAAGAACCTCAGTTAGCTATGTATTTCTATTTATTTCTATTGATTTAGGAGGTTGGGCAGCTGCACCCATGTTTCTGTGGCATTTTGGAACAGGGATTTTTGAGAAGCTGTGAAAAGCAACCTCCCTGAACAGGGTGTTGCAGTGCCTCAAAGTGCGAAAGGTGAAGCAGCGCCCCCCCTGGCGTGCCCTTCAGGGCAAAGGAGGAAGTTGGGCAAAGCTGTGAAAGTGAGGACAGGTTGATGCTGGATGTGAAATAGAAAAGGAAATCAACAAACTGAAATAGTGAGGAAGCATGGCAAACGTCTAGTCAAGAAAATGAGGGAGACTTTGTATCTGTGACAACCCATGACACCCCCCTCCCCACGACTAACTTACACACAAAAAATTGAATGACAAAAAAGAGCTCCTATTAGCGTAGCTTGTTTTATTGCCATGTTGGGGCATGAGGCGATTTTGGAGGCGAGGGATGGGGAGGCACCCATGGAAGGTTTGGAAAGTTCCACTGAAGGTGAGAAAGGTCCACTTCTCACCTTCAAAGTGTGTCCCCCTCACCATTTTTGGGTGGGGGTAGAGCCTTGGGGGGTTTGCTGAGCATGCGTGTCCACCAATGCCTTGCTTGTGAAATAATTTTCCTCCCAGGATTGTTGTGAGGATACAGAATATATTATTAAAGTGTTTTGTGCCATGAAAGGGTTTAAAAAAAAATAGTGAGGACAGCAGCAGTGTCATATGGCATGTGATAACTTTCTTTCAAAGTTCAGAAGATTATGGCATCCCAATATGCTGGTCATGAGGCACCTCAAACTTGTCTTCAATTAAAAGGTGAGCCATATGAGAAAAGAAGCAATTTTGAGGTTCAAAGTACAGCTCGTATCACCTTTTGGCTTTCATTTTTTTTGTATTCTTTGGCCTGGGGTCAAACAGAACCTACTCAATACTGGGGGAAGTATACAGGCCCAACTACAAAATACACCATGAAGCGCACTTGAGTCGATTTTTCCTTGTTACACTCTTGTGTTGAGATGCTGATTGGACTTTTGTCTTGTTTAAAATGTTGTGCAAAATACACACATGGGCCTTCTGTAGTACCTAACTGAGTGTATATCCATTTTTGAACTAGGATAAGCACATTCCATTCAACATGCATTTTTTTATTATTCTGGAAAATGAATCGCTAGCATGCAGACAGAAGTTCCTCTCAGCAGAACCTAAAACCTGGAAAGATGCAAGGACTCAGGCACCAAGCCATATTTTTTGTTGTTTTGCACTATATGAGCCCCATCCTGTTCTACACACAGACACTCCCACAATGAATGGAAAGAATGTTCTGAATGGTATAGAATAATTTATTTAAACAACAAGATCTAACTCAAATATTCATTGTAGATATCCACTGTAGAACTGGACTGTCCCAACTTGATGGGCAATTTGAAGCCTTGATACAGTTCTATGGGTTCCCAATGTTTTGAGTTCTGGGTAGAAGGGAATCTTGTTACTTTGCAAAGACCTGCTCAATGAACAGATGGATGTGGCAAGATTACTTTCCCCCCCCACTCCTCTCCCCCAAATATGCTAAAACTCAAGTGCATTTAAACAAACGGTAGGTTTTTACAAAACGGCACACTTTATTTATCTACAAGGCAGTAAGTACAGTGTCTTATAAAAAGTTAAGTGCAGGAAAAGCTGCACCTAATTCTATTAAGGCAGCAAATTCAGAATCCATTGTAAGAAAAAGAAGCAACCTTCTCTTAGTACTGGGGAAAGTTTGATATGGCAGCCCAAAAGACATACATTTTTTTTTTTAAAAAAAATGTTTTTGTGTATGGAATCCATGTTATTTAGACTACACAGAAACAAGGGTAGAAGCAGCAAGCAAGACTAGAATCTCCCAAATACCTGGAGTTTGCATTCTATGTTGTTGCAAACCCATGAGCACACATATAGGCACATAAAATCTCCCAAGAACAGTGTTTTAAAGTACAGTGGTACCTCGGGTTACATACGCTTCAGGTTACAGACTCCGCTAACCCAGAAATAACGCTTCAGGTTAAGAACTTTGCTTCAGGATAAGAACAGAAATCGCGCTCTGGCAGCAGGAGGTCCCATTAGCTAAAGTGGTGCTTCAGGTTAAGAACAGTTTCAGGTTAAGAACGGATCTCCAGAACGAATTAAGTACGTAACCCTAGGTACCACTGTATCGCTTGCAAAAAAAAGAAAAAGTAAAAAAAGGGAAGGCCAGGTAGGGGGTTAAAAAGCAGTAATATTTCCAAAGTCAGAAATGCTAGTGCATAGTGAAGTTAGCTACCCCCCCACCCCAGGTTTCTCTTTCGTTTATAAAGCTCTATGGCCTTAAGCCCATCTACATGTTGTAAATCTGCACCAGAAAAAAATCAACCCCCCCTGCAAAACAAAACCCAACCAAACCAAAAATAGAACAAAACCCATTTGGCATTTACAAAATTAAATTACTGGATAAAAAATATAATTTGTTCTCATAAAACTATGTTTCATACCGTAATAATTTTTTAAAAGCAAGCTAATTAAAAAAACAACAACATACACACGTAAACAGTCTACAGTTCTAATGAGTGGAACAGTTCTTCAAACAGTATAGCTGAGTGACCATTGCCAGTCTGGATTGGCCCCCAGCCTACACCTTTAGATCAGCATTTGCAGTAATGCTTTTCTTGCAGTATTTCATACCGAGACATTTGTTCAGTGATTGACGCTACTGATGGAGTGCCAGCTCTTCAAAGAAAAAAGGAAACCTCAGCAAGCATCCTCACTGGTATGGGTACTCATGTGGCAACTCTTCACTGAATTAATACTGGTCCATTTGATCTCCCAAAAAGGTTTTTTTTTTTTAATATATATAAAAAAATCATTTAAAAATCACTTTTTAAAAAAGAGAGAAAGAAATCGGCATTCACATTATTAATAATTAATTGCATAAAATTCAATACCTAAGAGTTTAGGTAAGCATCATCAACAAACAGAATTATTTTCTTCTTTTTTTAAGTTGGGTGAGATCCAACATGAACAATATATACACATATATGCTTTTGTGACTGAATGCACTTTGTGCTGCTCCCAAATGTTGTACCACAACAACAACAACAACAACAACAACAACAAACAACAACAACAACAACAACAACAACAACAACAACAAAAATGGTTTATCTCCCATGTAGAGGAACGGTAAGTCCAAATCAAGTGGAAGTGTTTTGAAAAGAAAACATAATGCTTATTGGAAGACTCTTTTTCACATGACCAGAGTTCGAGTCGAGAATGCGTTCATATGCTTGCGTGCAGGATCCGAGAAGGTCAGCTGATCCTCTGTCTTCCCACAGAATGCTGAATCCCATGTGTTGCTAAAATGCTAGAAACAAAAATAAAAAGGAGGGAATTTTTTTAGAAACTGTGGCACAATCCAGTCCTTCCTGTAAACCTGCTCCTTCCCAGGGTTGGTGCTGCAGAATTGTCCTCTGTGCTCGAGTCACCTGAAAGTGTGGCATTACAGAGGAGTGAAATCATGGGGACTGCGTACACACACCTTTAAAGCACATTCAAATTCTCAAGACCCTCAAGAAAGTATGATTCTTTTTTGGAGGGGTGCTTTGAAAATTTTGGTGGCTACACAGCGTTAGTCTACAAATGGGTTTGACCGACTTGCCACTGGAAGCAACGTCTAGGAATGTTGTGTTGAAGCCAATCCTAGTGTTTCTGAGAGCCCCTGAGATGTAAATAGGCTTAAGAAGGGAATGAAGGAACGATGCTAAAAATATTTTCAAGCAACCCAGCAGCAGTAGGCTTTCGGAAGCATGTTAAAAGGGGTTTAACTGGCAGCAAGTACCATGTCAGGAGCAGCCCACCCCAGTGGGGCAGAGCCACAGCAATAGCCTCCTGGCAGTGGCATGGCTGCTTACTAGGAGGAGAAGAGGGCAACCGTGAGGCTGGGGCTGTTTGGGTACACTAGCAGGACTGCGAGATTGGCTCCACCCGCAACCTCACTGGCCTTTCACCCAGTAAGCAGCATGGATATTGCTGTCAATGGGTTGTTGCCTGGCTCTGCCCCACCAGGCAAGTTGCTCTTGCACAATGTAGAACCAGAGCTGTCTTCCATTTGTTGCTTGCCTACAGCTTTCATATCAATGCTGGCCATTGGGCTATGCTGCCTAGGGCTGGTGGGGGATGAATTACTAGAACATCTGGAAGACCACAAGTTCCCCAGCCCTGGTGTAGATAGTTGCTGGACTTGTGGGCTGAAAGCATGCTGACTGTGCCCAACTTGCATAGCCCAGTCCAAAGTGAGGGTGCACATAGACAGCTCTGGACTCAAGTTAATAACTAGCTCAGTTTTCCCCCCAGGTAATTTCAAAAGTATGTTAGCATATAGCCAGAGGTAAATGTTCCACTGTGAAAGGTACTGGGGGGGTGGGGATGGGTACCGGTCTGCTGAGAGAAACAAGTTTTTAAGCCATAATTTAATATCGTTTTGTTTTTGTGGTATTTACAAAGATTGGAACCCCTCCTCAGTGTTGTGCTGCCCAGAGATAAACGTATCTGTAAACAGGGTGGCATTTCAGTCATTTGCTTGTTCTTGAGACATGCAAAATGTCTTGGTGCCCCAAGCCAATAGGAGGGCAAAAATTTCACCACTCTATGGAATGTGTAAATACAGATATATTTTTCTTCTTCTCCACCTCACCCGCCCTTTTTGTACTATATTACTACCAGAACTTGCAGTTTTGATGCAGCAATTCACTCTCCTCTATGTATAAACTACCACACAACACTCAATCTCTTTCAAAATTCTAAGCACACTTATGTCAGATCACAATTCTCAGGGTGGTAATTTACACGACAGCAGGGAGGGAACAAAGGACAAGATCTTTGTGAAAGAGCAATGGGGTGGGTGGGAAGAACTGTTAGAAATCCCTTGTCTCTTTGAAGAGCTTCTGTGAGCATAAGAACATCATAAGATCCTTGCTAGACCAGGTCATCCATTTATTAAGTTCAATTGTCAAGTGCCATATTGAGGCATTTGTGATGGGTATTCCACACTATTTCTCCTAAGCTTGAACTACTGAAATTCAGATTAAAACATTTGAAGGCTGGGAGTGGTCATTTTGATTGCATAACCAATACATTCTAAAGGAGATTAAGAAGCTGCTGTCTGAGCAAACAGGGGATTCATTTGTATTTTTTTAAAATATTACATCCCTTACACCTACTGCATAGCTCAAAGGCAAATGCCTAATATGTGGTATAGCTGGAGTTTCAGATATGGCCAAGCTTCCGCTCAAGACAAATGGATTCCAATATAATCAAGTTTCTTGCCAGAAACAAGTGAACTCCTCCTCAAAGAAAAGAAATGATTTGTGGGGCAAATATGTTTCCTATCAAGGTGACCCTAAGGGGAAAGGCAAGTGAATGACTAAAAGTCATTTTTCTGAATATACAACTTTTTATATTCTTTGTCTTTTGCCTTTTAGTTCCAGCAGTCCTGACTATGAAATCCACCTTTTGCATTCCCACGTGATAACACACTTTGGTATTCAAACAGTTCAGAAAAGTGTGACACGGGGCACCCCGTTTATTTTGCTTTCTCTGCAACATGGGCCTCTGTCTCTTCAAACCGCAGCCAAGGGCAGGTGTGACATACTTTTCACATCACAGATATGCCACCACACTGCTGCTGTTTCCTCTGCTACAATTTCAATGAACTATCTCCACCCCTTTGGGGAACTTGGCATGCCTTGGGTAATTTCAGTCTTTGTTGTAAGCCCAACAACTCAGATCCACTCAGGGGAGAAAGCAGCCACTGCTGGAATGATGGAGGTATTTTTGTACAACAGTACATAGGCAAAAATGGATCATACTGCTGAAGGGTGTCTAGATTAGGCATGGGGATGTCTGAAGTTGCTTAAGCTCTGTGGAAGGGAATGACAACATTTGCCTTACACTATGGGTTCTTTGCAACCCTTTAACTTTTCTCTTTGTTGTTGTTTAGTCGTTTAGTCTTGTCCGACTCGTCGTGACCCCATGGACCAGAGCACTCCAGGCACTCCTGTCTTCCACTGCCTCCCACAGTTTGGTCAAACTCATGTTAGTAGCTTCGAGAACACTGTCCAACCATCTCGTCCTCTGTCGTCCCCTTCTCCTTGTGCCCTTCATCTTTCCCAACATCAGGGTCTTTTCCAGGGAGTCTTCTCTTCTCATGAGGTGGCCAAAGTATTGGAGGCTCTGCTTCAGGATCTGTTCTTCCAGTGAGCACTCAGGGCTGATTTCCTTCAGAATGGATAGGTTTGAGCTTCTTGCAGTTAACGAGCATACATTAAAGTGTGTTAGGAATACATTATTCTCTGGAATATTTTGAACAGTTTTAGTTTGACTGTTTTCATGTAGTGTATGTGCTCTGCAGCTTGCATTGGGTCCATTGTTCTGGTGGAAGGTGGAAATTGTTCATATAAAATAAAATAAATAAATTATATTCTGAAGTAAAACAGAAAGTGATAGGCAGATGCACTTGTCTGGCTGCTTCTTCTTCTCATGATAAGAGACCATATGAACAGTAACTCACTTCCATTATCTTAAACAAGCAGAAGTGGGTAGGGATCAGAATTCATTGAAAGCATACAGTGACCTGATAGTAACTAGAGACAGTCACACCCTATGGCTTACCACATTTCTCTCTCTGTGTGTAAACAAAGGCCGGGCAGTCACCTCTGAAAATATTCTGGATGGTGCTCTCCCTTACATGGTCCCTGTGCATAGTGGTGGGGGGAGATAATCCCTTTCCAATCTGCCTGAGAGCACCTCTCCTACTTCCAACACCCTTGAATGTCTATGCATCACCTAGTGTTTCAACAGGGTTACATGCATCAAATCCAACACACATTGGCCCAAATGGCACCTCTAGTGCCATACAAGAACATTGCTATGGGGGGGGGGGGGGCGCAATTGCCCAGACCTCTGGTCTGCCAGTTTTAGAAGGTGGTTTCACAGACATACACGAAAGTTTTCAGAAATGAAAAAGCTCCACTTCCATACTTGGTACATACGCACAAACACAAAACAGGCACACATTTCTGGACAAGGGTGTGTAAGGCTGGTGCTCAACAGCAGCAGCAGCAGCAGCAGCAGCAGCAGCAGCAGCAGCAGCAGCAGCAGCATCTTCCAACGTATTTCATCCCCTTGCAAGCACTTTTGTGGGATGTGAGTGTTAATAACCCAGTTGACCCACTGCCTCCCCCTCAAGATGCCCCACTCATCAGCAATGGCCACTTCCCACATGCTGTACCTCTCACAAGCTGCCACAGGCCAAATTTCTCATTACCATCCATGAGAGAGTGCTGCACGAAACACCAATGTACGAAACACCAATGCTTGCCATGTGACTCCTGTTCCATTGGTCTTATGTATGGCTACTTTTTGCTAGGTTGTGCCAGCGGGCTCAGAGTGCATCATTAAAGGCAATTTAGCCCCAAACCAGGAAAAATCACTGGCTGGCTATATGTTTCGAATCAGGACTTTGGATTATATGAGTCTGTTATGTTTAGTACTAATCCACTGCAAATATTGCTAAAGCAATCCATTTGTTCTTTCACATCAGATTTTAAAAGTTAACAGTTTCCAAAGCTACTTCAAAAGTTAAAATTGTGGATAAGAAAGGCAACTTCCATATGTTTATGCCACGTTGATATATAATTATCAAGCCATGGTGTATTTTCAGCTGTGTCACTCTTGGTTCATTTTGCCACATCAGTAATCCTACCAGAACATCCTTCTTCTAGCTAGGCAATTATCTCACTTATCCTGTAACCTGCCTTCTGTTGCCCCAGGGAAGAGTGAACAGTAAACAGATTGTCAAAGCTTTAACTGGGCTATCCAGTTAAAGCACTTTAAAGAAAAGTGACCCCTCTAGGGAAAAGAGAGAAACAAGGCAAGGCTGTGCCAAGGTGCTTTCCTTCACTCACAAACTGTAAAGACTGATTCACACATTATCCTTTCCTGTAAGTAGGAAGCACTCAAGTGAAGAAAAGTGGGAATAAGTAATAAAGTGAACTCTCAAGTGACCGGGGCGCGCACGCTATGTTCTGGGGATCATGCCTCAAGCCAAAATCACATATAGTCAAAACACATTTGGTGGGTGGGATTGCCCATGTTTTGTTTTTTTCCTAGGACACCTGCCCCCTTTATAATAGCAAAGTACAGAAAGGTGAAGGTTTGGTTTCTGAATCCCAAGCGAAAAGCTCACATATTATACAATTTATACCAATTGTTGTGAATTCCCCATTCAAAATGGTGGTTTCCACTTGGATTGAAATTTAGGAATCACTTTTTAATTGGAGTTGGATTTTACCTCAGGCCAACATAAACATTTGGTTCACTGAAGTCTGCTGTGATTAGTGCATTGTCTTCAGCCACTCTGTACTTGAACAGATGCAAATGAGCAGAACACTGACCTGATTGTTGTACAATGAAGCACTCTTCTGAAAACAAAATGGTCGCCGACTAGGCTTTTTGAAGTCAACAGCAAGGCTACTAACAAACATTCAGGGTTGTATTCATAGTGAGACTGATAGGTATCCTTTCTCCTTAGTAATTTTTAAGGGGCCACAGCCTGCAATCCATTTATTAACTCAGGGCTTGTTCTGCAGTAATATTTCCAAGTTTTAGGTGGGAAAAAAATGATCTGTAGTTTCAAGCTTTACCCAGGGAAGAATCCCACCCCATACCACAATATGATTACTTTGATGTCAAAATGACCCCAGCACAAAGAGCGTCCTAAAGGCAACAGACACAACCGGGAACTCAAAGCTAGCAACCATTATCGTTCAGCATAGCAATGTTGGAGCAGACCACACAGTCATATGGTCAGAAAACCCCCCAGTTCGCTGTTACAAGGTTAATCTGAATGGGCCTGCTGGAGCAAGTGGGAGGATAAACCTACAGAATGAGAAAGTATTATTAAGCTCTTCCTCTGCTCTTGCCTCCTGAATGACAATCTCTGATTGCCTCTTTGAGTAGGAGGGAAGGTGAGTTCTCCCAGTGTACACACAATCTTTTACTGAGTTTGCACATCTAAGGATCAGAACAACTTTTGAAAAGTGACAACCCTGAGGTTCATGACTGGAACAGGGAGAAAGCTCATTCATCAGCCATTTATCAATTCTGTGGTAATAAAAGTCTAATGCAAAATTCTAGTTAAGGTGATAAGCCAATTCTACTTCATTTACTCAGAGCAAATGCTATTTGCTTAAGGAGTAATAAAAGATTCTAAATATTTTGTTGGCTCAGCTCTATAGAAGTAGATGCTCTAATGCTCTTGTCCAGAAGGGGATTATTACCATATGAGCAACTGCTGTACTATTTATCTTTGCAGCTTCACAAGACAGTGGAAAGGTACCATGCTTTAAGTCTACAAGTCACAACTGTGGTGTGTTTTTCCCTGGTGTGTGGAGCCGTCCTCCATTATTTCATAGATAATGTCATAAACCCAAGAAACTGATCTCCCTCAAGTGCACTTTTGCTGAGAAACAATAGCTGGAGAGGGCTGATGCACTTTTGCTCTCTGCTTGTGGGCTCCCCATGGGTTTTTGGTTTGCCACAACTGGGAACAGAATGCAGGCCAAGGAGAATCTTTGGCATGATCCAGCAGGGCTCTACTTAGGTTCTTACGGCTTAAAACCTTTTGCATTAGTAACTAACCTTACCTTCTTCATAGCTAAACACAGGAAACAGTCTTACACTGGGCCAGACCATTGAACCTTCTAGCTGTTTTGTCTATTCTGCAATGGCTCTCCAAGGTTTTAGAGATGCCTTTCCCAGCCTTATCCCACCTTTTTCATGGGAGATAAAGGGAACTTGGCATCTTCTGCATGCCAGGCACATACTATAAATGTCCTACCACTGAAATCAAGGCCCTTCTCTAGGCTTGGCAACTTTCCCTTCCTGCCATTCTGTCAAAATCTTGACTTTCCATTGAACTGCCTTGTGGAACTTTGCTGAAATTCATACTTACGATAGCCAATTAAAATGATCAGTCCAAGGAAACCAATACGTAAAAGAGTATGCTTCACCGCTATAAAAATGAAGCCTGTAATGGCTACAGGAGGGAACAACATCTGTGTCTTCCCTTCTGTTTACATTTTGACAAACCATTTTTTCCAGGTTGCAGAAAGAAGAATGCCACCTTTGAACCAGCGTGCCAAAATGTCAGGTCAGCTATTCTGCTTTCCTTACAGCTTTTTTCATTAAATTTTATAGTCAGCAAACAACATTGCATCCAATAGTAATCTAAAAATAAGTTCTATTATTGTCCAAGGAATCATCATATACTGCAAATAATTTTTAAAGGTGAATTTTACCTGAAGTGGGCTAACTGATGACCTATTTCTATGTAATGCAAATAATTTATGAGTATTGTCCTCGTCTTCTGATGCAGGCATCTTTAAACCAGAACTGGTAAGTAGATTCTGATGAAACAGTAAAAAAAGAAGAAGAGGTGATTGAAAAGGAAGAAAGAAAGAAAGAATGAATATGCTGAATACATTATTTCAGTGATTTAATTTCAGTAATTTAAAACAGTAACTTGGGTACAAGATGTTGCTATGCATTGTCACAGCTTGATCCTAGAACAATCACTTGGAAGGAAGTTCCAATGTGATTTTGTTCTGTGTGCATTTCTGAATTGGCTATTGTGGTGAGGTCATATAAGCAAGTCTGATTGGTTATACCGAGTCATGGTATTACATACATAACATGAAAAAGAGACAGTTAAAAGGGAAATATTGTTTTGGAGCAGCTGCTGAGAGAGGCAACAAGTATCAGTGAACGGTCAGAAATGATAAATAATGGGCTGGGAGTTTTCATAGAACATCTCACCCTACAGAAACACCAAACTGCATGCCCTTGTTGAGCATTAAGCCCCTTTCAACTCAGCAGAATGTGGGAAATTGTAGTCAAATATAACTGGCAAGCTTAGGGCTAGTTAATGCATGAAGGGGTTGAGACCACAGAACTCTATTCGTAGACTCAGGTCATGCCACCTCACCTCCAGTGAAGAAGGAAGTGACCCTTACTTGGTTCGGTCTCTTCCACCATGTGAAGCTGACCAGGCAACACGTCCAGACCAATTCAAGCCCAGACTGTGTGCTCAGAAATATTTTTCTGTATTTTGTAACCCAAATATTTTCTACCTGTGTTCTTCTTGCTGCTGCATGGAATAACACATGAATCTGACCTTTGGAGTTTGTAAGAAAAGCATTTAAACTTGCTAACAGTGTGGTCTGTTTATTGTGAGAGGGTTAGAGAAGGGAGGCACTGTAAGACGACTAAACATGATATTGAAAGGGTCTAACAGCTTACCGGGTATATTCCTCACACTTCACTGAGCTGCATGATTCTGTGATTTTAAGACTCTCTGTTGCTGGAGGGTGTGTTTAGTTCTGTGCTTTGGATCTAGGGATCCAGTTAATTCTTTATTAATTCAGCCCACAAAGGTGATTTATCTATATCTATATTCTTCACACAGAGAACTTTCTTAGTTCTGATTAAAGCAGCATAGGATAGGGCTGTCAGATTCTTAAAAGAGAAATCATAGTGATATGAAATGAAATGTAAGGTTTATTTTCAGCAAACTACTTAAGCTAAGCTTAACGTAAACAGCTCAGCAGCACACTGCACTGAAAGGATCAGAATGACATGCATACTAAAGTGGGAATTTCTTTGTCCTTTAGTTGACAGTATTAGCATGCAGTGTGACTCACACAGCCCAGTAAAAGTGAAAACACGCAAGGCTAAATCTGGTACCAGTCGCTTTAAGGGAACAGTGAGAAATAAAATTTAAATAGCAGAAAATCGGCTTAAGTACAAGTATGTAGCAATTGGACTATATTGTGTTCTAATCCCATTTATATTAAAAATGAAATTATGCCATTTGCAAAGGGTGTTGGGCAAAGAAAGTAAACATTTCACTGATTCCACTGACTTCAGCAAACACTTCAGTGATCCAATTATGAGCAGAACTTTGGCTCAGCTTTTTACACAACCTAAAGTGCACTCTGTACCAGCACAGTGCTTTTATATATACAATATAAAGAAAAACTGGTGAACTTAAGTTGAAAAATGTTTTGGCACAATCCTGCCCAAATTAAGTGTGTGTGTATGTGTGCGTGTGTGCACTCACCCCCCCCCCATGATTTTCAAACCAAAGCTAAGCATTTTAGTGTCCTGTTCATTATAATGAGAGTAGTTAAAAACAAGAATATTTCCACGTGCGTATCTTAGGCTGTACATCAGGCATCCGCAAACTTGGCCCTCCAGATGTTTTGGACTACAATTCCCATCATCCCTGACCACTGGTCCTGTTAGCTAGGGATGGTGGGAGTTGTAGTCTCAAAACAGCTGTAGGGCCGAGTTTGGGGATGCCTGCTGTACATTGTTTTATTACTTGAATTTCAGAAGGGGGTGGGGGGGGAGGTATTAGTGGCTCTACCTAGGGTCTTTTCTCTGGGAAAAGTTTTCTACTCCTTTCCTGCAGAATTACACATCTTGCAGACAAATCAGGCCACAACAGCAGCCTGGTGACATGGTTAGAGGAAACATCTTGGTGAGACAGATGTGGCTCCTGAGCTGTATCTGCTTGTTTACCACAGCTTCCAAATATGCCATGTCACAAAAAACAAAATAACAAATAACGCAAGATTCATAGCTTAATACATACCGGCACATCTTCCACGGTGGACACATGTGTGAACAGCTGTGTGTTCAGCCCTTCCCCTTCCCAATGGTTTGAGGAAAAGAAGTTTCCTGCTTTGCCTGTTGGAGACTCTACCTATAAGCAGAAAGCAGAGCTATGTTTCAAATACAACAACTGACTTACTTTATCCCTATTTAGCAGTAATTGTTATTTCCAGATCAATTTGGCCTACATCACAAGTTAGCTTGGTCAGTGTACATTAGTTCTTGAAAAGTCACTCTCTGTATGACATAAATTAAGTTCTGACATTCAGGACTAATTCAATTAAAAAAAAACCTATTTAAACAATAATTTAAGCTCCTGGAAATCTAGACTGCAACTAAGTTCTTAGAGGGGCCATTAATGAAAAATGGTAGTCTTTTACATTATGTATAAGATTTGCAAGGCTTCATTGATTAACTTTCTTGTTCCTGAGAATTCCACTAAAGCCAGTGGGTCATCCCATGCCAGAGAGTATGAAATTTTTGAAATTAATGGTTTACGAGACTCAACATAGTTTGTTGTATATAAAGACCAGGATAATCTATTCTCAACATATAAAAATCAGGCACCAATTGTATACTTTTTGTTGTGGAAGCAATGGCCTTCTCTGAAAGACAGAAATGACAGGACAGTAGGCCCACAACTTACATTCCAGGGATCGCACCCAAAACCAAAATCGTGTATAGTCAAAACCCATTAAGTTCAATGGCGGATGGATGGCCAAAGTCACCCCCTTTTTATTATTTGCCATGCACATGAAGCTGAATGTGCACAAGTTAAATGCATGCAAGTGGCAGGCTTACTGGACTGTTTGTGTGACATATTATGGTTCACCTAATATGTTTGCTTACAAAAATTTAAGATTGAGGAAATATTTGAACAATCTGATCCAGCTCCTGATGATCTAGAAAAATAAAACATGGCAAAACTGGCTTCTTGCCAGAGTAAGTGAATCAATTTAAGACACTTCTGGGCAATGTGAGCCCAGTTTTAAGTGGTCTTAGATAAATATTGTTAAACTTGCCTCCTGTTTGATTTTCTTCAACAAAGGGGATCCATTTTCACATATGCCAGAAGCAATGTCAGTTTCATCGGACTCTTGTTTGATAACATCTTGCAGATCGTCTACAAGGTGAGCTGGTGTCTGAGGCTAAAAGGGGAAAATAAGTATGCAATGAAACAACACGAAACTCTTCATATCATCCTCATATAAATCCAATTTTTATCACTGCTTTCCCCCCTTCTTACCAGCATTTTCAAGGGTCCATATTTGAATTCTTGAGCTGTGAGTGCATTTTTAAATGGAGTTGGTGTTCTTGGAGAGCTCTCCAATATTGATCTTTTGATAGCTGGAGTTCTGAAGCTGAGTCCACAAAAGGGGGGGGGGAAGAGAGAGAGAAATTAGGAAGTAGTTTGAATCTTTTTGCTGAAATCCTAGTTTAGAGTAGCGTCAGATTAAAAGGTTGACTTGTGTACTGCAAAGTTCTAAGTTCCAAACAGCCATGTGCACTATGGGGATAATAATGAGGGCATGTATTTCAGGGGTGCTGTGGGGACTGCTGAAATAATGTCCATGAACTGCTTCAAGCACTTAGGAGTAATGATGGTGGACGCAGAGTGCAATGTGGTTGGCTTTAAAAGAGGACTGGACAAATTCATGGATGATATGGCTAACAGTGGCTACAGCTGGAGGCAGAATTCTTATGAACACGTTGCTGAAAACTACAGGAAGAGAGTGGTCTTCTTCTCAGGTCCCACTTGTGGGTTTCCCACAAGTATGGGAGGCCACTGTGAGAACAAGATACTGGGCCACTGGCCTAACTTAGCAGGCTTTGCTTTTGTTCTAATTATATGTGCCCAGAAGGAGTTCCACTATAAGATGGTAGGAACAACTGGCCTAGTGGCCACCATACTAGTTCAAAAGCAACCCTACACATCTGGCCCCCTCATTCTTGTCAATGGAAGGAGCAGCTCCAAATGTACAAGGCTTAGCTGCCCTCCACTGAAATGAATGGGATGCTTATTTACAGAGAAGCTCTGTGTACCCAACCAAAATCCAACAAACTCTGGATCAGGGTGAAAGAAAGAAAGATGCATGTCTGTAGCCAATTTTAGCTGTTATAGTAACATGGCAAAAGTGCATTTTAAAAAAATAAAAATAAAGCAAGAGAAATTACATATTATTCTCCTTCTGTATCTTAAATGCTTGGTCTCTGTGAAGAGGTGCTGTAACAGTGAGTTTATGAGCACAGAGGGGAGTAGAAGTTAAAGTTGGATTGTCGAGGTCTAGGCTTTCTTGGCTTGATGAGGTGTTCAAGAACTGCAAATATTAAAAGAGAGGGGGAATCTCAGTTAACAGGAGTGCTTCTTCTACGAACTTACAGTGAAACTGTATCAACAGCAGCGTCATGTTGTGTGGCAGTATTTTGGTTACGATACTCCAAAAGTAAAGTTTCACATTTCTAGTGTTTGGCCTACACAAATATATTCCTTTGGTTTTGTTACAAGATTATTTATAGAAACAAGTATTTGTTTTACCTCACTGAGTTTATTTGCCTTTGCAAAGAATGTCTAATAATATGAAAGAACCTTGGAGCTTGGTTAATGAGAAGTACTGGGTGACGTCTGCCTAGGTCATGAGCAGAGTACAGCCAATGAAATATATGGACTTGACTTCAATTATTTCAATGGGTCCACTCCAAATAAGTAAAGATATCAGCCACTGGTATGAAATATGGCAACTAGATTTTTTAAAAAATTAAACATTCCTGTTTTATCCATTAAAAGTGATTGTTTTACTTTCAGAGAACAGAAAGTAAAAGTTGCACAGAGCTTTTCAAAATTACTATTTTGATGTCAATATTTAATTTGCTGAAAAAGGCTGCTACTGCAGAATTTAGGAAATAAACTTCATTAGCAGTAATGACTGTCATTAACTCAACATGTTGTTATTTCAAACTCTACATGTTTAAGCAGAAGTCAACAAGCCACTTAAACCAATTCACATACTCTTAATCTGTTTAGCCCATTCAATGAGATGCATATACCTTAAGTATATCAAGTAGTTTGTAACTCACACCCTACTGTTCAAAAATGTTTTCAAATAATCATTTATTTTAAATCACTTGTTAGTTTGCAGCATAATTTGGACACCATTGTCTGTTTAGTGTAAATTTAGGGGGAGTCAGTGAACCCAAATGTGCAAAGTATGGGGTCAGAAAAAATGGTTACAAGGAAACAGAAATGTTAAATTCTGGTAGCTGAAGGAATGACAAGCAAGAGCAAAGCAAACAAACCGCTAACCCATTGAAAACCACCAAGAATAAGACACACAGAGAAAAGCAAATTTATCAGTTAGATTGTTGGCAGTCTAAACTCCATGGTGAAGAGTATGCTATGAGTAAATTCAAAATTGGAGAGCAATCAGTGAGTGCAACAGGAATTAGTCATTCGTTCCAATGATTAGTTCTCCTATGTTGTTAACACCTTGCTGACTTTTGAGGATTAGTAAAATCTGTGCAGAAATCTTGCTCTACCTGCGAGGGAGAGAAGGGCAGGCTTTTGACAGGGGAGCGCTTAGGAGTTGAGCTCCTGACATCAGCAAGTATGAAGGACTTATGGCCACTGGCTAAGTGGCTGGGATGCCCTCTCTTTGTGCGCAGAAACACCAACGGAGCTGTGCCACATTTTGAGCCAGCCAAGGACTTGGGCAAGGCAAGGGAATCCTGACTCAACATGGCTTTGCTCAGGTTTGAGAGAGGGTGTCCTTCAGGCCTACATGCACTGGCCTCTGTTTGCTGAAGCTGTGGGGCTTTGCCTGAGGGAGCTCGGCTAGGCGAGGTGTCTGCTTCTTCAGAGAATTCAAAACTGCTGAGATCACCCCATGATGAAGGATCCTAAAAACAATGGGGGAAGTCACGAATCTATGAGACAGTGTACGATGCCCTCTCATTTAAAAAAAAAAAAAGATTAAGTATAGCACTAACATAACAACTTTAATAAAAGGGAAACAAAGTAAAGAAGGAGCCATTGTTCCTCATTTTTAAGTCATTTTGACCCAGTTTCAGTCTTTCCCAAATGAAAACTATCCTAATGGTGGATTCCTAAAAGAAGCAACACTTCCCCTCCCTTACCAGTCAGTCTGTTACAGTCTGTGACCCATCTGCTTTATTAAGGAGGCAGGATTCTTAAGTGAAAATGAAACAGTTGAGCAGGTGATGCTGTCATAATGAATTTGTTTTGCCAAATGTTTGGTTTCAGCCCATACTTCTTAAAGAGCCCTATGTCAGTCTTAGAATTTCTACATGAAAGTCTTAGAATCTTCAAAAATGACATGCAATTTCTCGAAGTTTTCATAGAAGAAAATCATTAATGCAATGTGTGTTTCACAAAAAAGGAGGGATCCAGGAAGGTATGCAGAAGTGTACAGTCACTTGAAATGGAACTAAGAATACACGTAGAGTTGTGTGTTTTTTTTTTGTAATGTACAGTATGATTTCACTGTTAAAAGGCACAACATATTTAGGAATAATTTTAAATATGCCAGCTCACTTAGAATGAATTTATCCTTTGCAGGTTAATATACAAGCAACCTGAAAACACTAACAATAATGACAATACATGCATGTTATAGGTAAATGTTTACCTGTGCTTGATAAATATTGGGAGCCCACGTACAAAAAGCTATGGCTAAATGCTTGGATCCTACCATGTTTATTCAGAAATAAGAGCCCATCTATTTCAATGAGACTTACTTCCAAGTAAGCTTGCATAGGACTTGGGTTGCAAGTTGTAAATGTGCAGCAAAAAAACAAAAACAAACCACAACTGTACTCAGGTGGCCATGGTGAAAGTTTACCCTGGATATCGGATTATCCAGTAACAAAGCAAACAAGACAGACAGAACGTAAGAAAACAAATTGATACAGAAATAGCATATGACTCCAGTCCTTATACCAGCCACACCTTAGAAGATGACCATTCTACTTACGGAATCTATCAGCTGAAGCGTTTCCGCAAATTCTAAGAGATTCTTAACATTATCCAGGAAGTTACTCTGGTGAACAATCATGCACCTTGCAGGGGATGCACTTTCTTCAGGCAAGCAGCCATGGTCCACTGGTGGAGATGGAATACAATGATGATGCTCCCCCAAAGAGGAAATGGGCGCACTGTTACCACTAGTTCTGGTACTGTCTGCAATTGCGGTGCTGTGCCATCCTGGGTAATCTGACGTGTGGTTCTGTGTCTAAAGGAAGGGGGAAGGGGGGGCGGTAAAGAGGGTGCAAGAAAAAAGAGGCAGAAGGAACTTAGCCAAGAAATTGCACAAGGTATCGGATGGCTGTTGAAGGGAAAGATAAAAGTAGTTGCATCATCTAAGCACTTAATGCCTATGAAACAGTTGTCAAGATGTTTCCTTTCATCAGTGCAGCAAGAGCTTGTTTGAAAGGGTAATAAATTTATAGCTTTCAATTTGGCATTACCTCATCTTGTGCAACAACTCTGCATCCTGGGCCAGTATCTATAGTATAACAAGCAATACAGCTACTGTACATGCATACACTCTTCTTCCAAAGTCCGTGAGTGCACAAATCTGTTTTTCCTTCCCTGTGCAAAGTAAGGAAATTGCAAGATTTCCCTAGTGCAAAACTCAGTCTGATCTGCACCTTATGGATTTAGATTGTGAATTCCACATCACGTTTGAAGTCACTGGCAACCTTTCCATTGGTCTTTGCGGATTTAGATTAATAGCAGTTACTTATTTTTTAATATATCTCCCCTCATCTTTGCCCTATCTCTGACTAGCGCTACAGCTTACACCAATGCAATGAAAAGGCTGTAAAATCAACGTGGTTAGGAAAGCAGAAGAGCAAATTAACAGAAGTCTCTTTGCAGCATAACCATGCAAGAGAAGACATTGCAAAACTTCAACTAAAAATTAGAAGTGGCCAAACTAACATTTCATGCACACGGTTGTGTTTTCCCCCCATTAACTATAAAATGAATTAATTATTAATATGAATTAATTAGATGTTTCCTGCTGGCTATCACCCAGGTTTTTGTTTTTCTGCAGTTCTCATATTAATTTTATTACATATGCAAATTCAGTAATAGCCAGCTCTGGGTTTCATACATGCAGTTATAGAATCTAACTTTCCTCAAGAGAAATATTACCAAACATGCATAAAAATTAAAAATAAAATAAAATTGACCTTATTTGGTCTGTGATTCCCAAACCATTTGGTCTGGAGCAATAGTCCTGTCTCCCCAACGTCAATTAAAGACTATGTATTCTCAACCTGCAGGGCATGTGGCACAAGTGGCCCTGGGGAGAGGATTCTGTTGCATTCTGAAACGGAGGAGACAGGCCCAGTGGTGTGGCCAGTGCAGAGAGAATACTCTGCCTGCCCTCTTCCATGCAGCGTTGCTCACTGGCTTTGCAAGAGTTTTGAATACATACAAGTAGCACTCTTTAGAGCAGTGGTATGTGTCGTACTCTGGACTTGACTTGTGCCACATTTGCCCAGAAGAGTGAGCAAGACCGCCTACAATGGCTTGAGGATCACAGGCCAGGAGTGCAAAATATAGCTGAAGGTGAGGAATATAGCGCAGAGAGAAAGAGAAGAAAACCAAGAGCCAGGCACTACATTTTCATTATGCACAGGGACTGATTGTTGCTGTTCTTTTTTTTTTAAATAGCAGTCCATTTACACATAAAAGCAAACATGGTGGAATTAGTGTACCACTGTAATTTGGAGATGGGGGGCAGGGAGAGAAGCAAAAGCTTATGGGGGGGTTGGAGAGCAATGTGACGTCTCGTCCTCTTCAAATGGAAATATAGAGCCTTGATTAGTGTCAGAAGAAGAGGGGGAGGGGAAAGGGGGGGGAAAGAGAAGCACTGGGGTAAAGCTGCTATCCCTCCGTCCAAGCACACAGTGACATTCTTACTGGTAATGCCTGTTGCCCTTTCAGTTCATTCTCAGTCGACATTAGTAGCAACTCTAATTCCTTTATTCGCTTTTCTTTCTCAGGGTCTTCATCATTATAGTGTCTCTGCAATTAAGAGTTAAGGGAAAAGAGAAGGTAAAGGCCGGGTTGGATGCTGCAGTTTACAACGATGACGATGGCTTGCAGCCTTGCAGAATCGCAGCCAAATCAGCCTGAGAGGCTCCTCCACTGGACAAAAAAACAGCACCTCTGCTTAATTTAATTTTTTTTTTTTACACAGGTATTAAAGTGCAAAACACAACACCTATTTTCTGGATGCCTCCTGCGTACCAAACTAGGGAACCTAAGAAACCATTCCAGATCACTTTCCCTGGCCACCTTTTTAAAGAAATGAGCAAACCTCCTTGCCCTGATACAACTTTTCTTTCTGCCAGTGTTGAAACAAAAGCACTGGGTAGCCGCTAACTGTGGTTAGCAAACTGGAAGCCTGTCTCAGGAACGTGTGCCCTTACTCCCTTTCCTGGAGCAATTGATACCCTCAAGTTCACCTTCACTAATGTTGACTCTGGTGAAAGCTAACCAGGGGTTACTCTAAAACCAGAATCTGAAATCCACGCCAATCTGTGGCCTTCACATTTTTAGAAAGGGGAAACCCTGTTTAGCCCTAAGCTGAAAACCATGATGACAATCCGCTCAGTCACCAAGGTGAAGTAGAATTTGCTCCAGGAAGCGAAGGAGCTGTGAGGAGAGTGTGTGTCTTCTCAAGGCTGGAAACATGGTTGCCCAGGGCCTTCTCCATCCTTTACTTTGTTAAAGAGCTGTGCCTTTTTCTGATTTTATTTTTTGGCAGGTTAAGTTATTTGCATATAACTTGCATATGAAATGTATGGCAAATGGACCCCTGAAATAGTTTTTTAAATTTATCTACCTGAATAGCTGCAGCAGCTGGCTGGGGAACATTAACAATATTTACATGAAGTGCTACTGGATATGGGATCTGAGAAGAGACCTAGACCAAAAGACAAAGAGAGCCCAAATTAATCATGCTGTTCACACACCTCTCAATAATTATAATGGGCTTAAGCAACACACACACATACTATGTACTTCTTATGCCAATCTTTCTACCTCCTTGAAATAAAAGTGGTATCTCATTTTAAATGCAACAAGTTCAGTAACCCTTTTGGGAATTCTCAAACTATAGTAATCCAATGATCAATCAATAACACCCCCCAATCATCCATTGCTGTTTTATTAATTACTAATTTTGTATTTGTTTTTGGTTACTGGATTATTTTGCAGGCCTGGCTTGAATTGATTTTTATGGGGTTGTGAGATTTTCTGTATTGCATTAATGAATGGTTGTGTCTTTTGTACTCCTGGCTCCTCCTTGAGAAATGTGCCTAATTCATGGACAGACGGCATCAAGGCCACTTGTGTTGGGTCAAAGGCTAAGCATCTCAAAGTAAAAGGGGATAACAGGCCCACAGCATGATTTTTAATTCCCCAGAGAAGGAAAAGGAAAAGAAGTCTTGTTTATGGGCTTCCCAGGAGCATCTGAATGGCCACTGTTGAAAACAGGATGCTGGACTAGATGGACCTTTGGTTCAATCCAGCAGGTATCTAACAAGATATGTTTCCCCACCCTTTACAACTACTTGGTGGATTGTAATACAGACAGACCATCAGATCCATTGCATGTATGGCTTCCACATACATCTAAACATGAGGAAGAATATAGAGAAAGCAGTTTGTGTTATAATCTACCAATCAGTAAGAAAGCATGACAAAAATTGGATACCAAGTTATCCTACATGTGCTTCCACAATTAATTAATTAATTAATTATCTGCCGTTTATCTGTAGATCTCAGGGCAGTCCACAACGTAAAATTACAATATGTCTCATGTAAGAATGTCCCTGAGTTCTTGCTATCAAGAAAAGCTAAATACTGTGAAGCAGATACCTCAAAATGCTGTGACAAATTAAAAAAATTAAAAAGATAAGGAAGAAGTGTTTAAATTGCAACCAAATGGTCCAGTGTTTGACATTTTGTATTTACTGGCAAAATTCTGAGTGGGTTCTATTTGTATTATCGATTTTTACCATATATCATATGGACTGCTATATTCTGTAATAAAATAATAACATTACAAACATAATAGAATCATAGAATTGTAGAGTTGGAAGGGATTCTGAGGGCCATTCTAGTCCAAAATAGATTCATATAATCTACTTAATAATGACTATGAGTTTATAATTATTTATAACTATATAACTTATCAGCTATAACTACTTACTTCACCTGCAGCCAAATTGTAAACCAGTGGAAGTCTAGAACAGGAGAATGCTACAGGTTTAGACCCCACAGAGGAAGTACAACTACTCAATGATTACTTTCTACTTGTCAAAATTAAGACATTAAAAATGCTTTCACACAAAAATATCGGAATAGGCGTGTCCATCTGTCTTACATATGCACATCACTGTTATCTGAATTCCATTTTTTATGGAACGCATAGTTGTAAAATTAAAAACACTGAATGATATCTAATGTAACTATACTGAAGAGTAGAGTCATTGAAATAAATGGATTTACATTACTCAAGTCCACTGACTTCAGTGGGTCTAATTCCAAATAGTCGTACCTCACCCATTGTTTTAAAAGAGGCCAACCGTATGGCTGCAATTCTAACCACGCCTACTCACGAGGTAAGTACCAATGAATTCAATGGAGCTTACCACCAGGTAAGTGGGGGTTAGCACCGCAGCCATTACTGCTCTTACACACAATTGCCAACTAGCATCCCTCCCAGCCCTAGCAGGTCGTTTGGGAACTGCTGGTGCTGCACTGTGGCTAAAGCTACATAAATGTGGACCTGATTAGATCCTCAGATGAGAGACCACAAGGAATCTCGTGCAAAAGCAAGATATAGCAATATATCAATCATATTAGCCTCCCTTTCTCCATTCCTGCCATGGTCATGCATGGCAGTTACAATATCTCAATTATGGGGAGACCTAGCTGTCAACCGATTGAATTGTTTCCATCAGCTTACATTCTGTGTCTCAGAAATGTGGTAATAGGAGTAGTCACTGGTAGCTGGGTTTGGGGTGGAGGTTGGCAGCTGCACAGAAGGTGGAGTGTGGGTAAAGCCCATTAAATGGTTGTTCTTTGGAAAACTTGTGGCTACTGAAGGCTGGCTGACTTTGGAAGACTCCTGAAGATAACCTTCCTGTTCAACCTTTCGCCGCATCGTAGAATTCCAGTGGTTCTTGATAGCATTATCAGTTCTGCACAAGAACACAGGCATATAAGGAAGGAAGAACAACACGAAATCGGAATGGTCAGGCATGGTTAAGGTTAACTGGCAGGAGAGAGCAGTTAACATATAACATTTTCATGGTCACCTAGGAATCTCCTTTGCACTTCAATAGTGCTTATATTGGAATATGTCATTTGGCTCACATGGGCTGAACTTCTGCTACAAGCTCGCAACAGACGGGTTTTTACTGTTGTCAAAATATGCAACTATCCACACTGCATTTCATTAGTGCCCCGCTTCTGTAACTGGCAGCAAAAATTAAATAGGTAAAGCAGTGACATAATAATCAAACAAGTCTCCCTGAATTCCTGATTTCAGTTCTGAAGTGAACTCCTCCTGCCCCTTTTCTTACATTATGTTCCACCTGGATAAATTAATCACTCCAGTTGTACCTCATCCCTAACATGTGACGCAACAGGCACAACCTCCTGATTATTTGATGTGCTAGGCCCTTCAAGCTTGTGAAATGCAGCCATTCCAAAAGGAACTCTGTAGCATTCCACTGCTGCATGGAGGCAGTGCAAAGTGGTCATCCTCCAAGCAAACATACTAGAAAATCAAAACCCGTTCTACAGTCAATGAAGCAAACATTTTTGCTCTTCATGGGTTTGGGCTTTATTTGTGGTTACCCCAGGATGACTGGAGTTCATCCAAGGGATGTATGCACAAGTCCTTGATCCTGGGAAGGTCTGCGGGCCTAAAATGCATGAGAGTGTAATGTTCTATCCTGACCCACTCTGGTGGATCTAATAAGTTTAGGGAGTGAGGGAGTATAGATCTGGGAAAGGGCAATATGAAGCAAGAGTTAATCACTCTCTCCCAGAGCACCATTTTCCTTATCTTCAAAGGATTTCCAAGGCCTGAAGTGGGAGATCCTGATCACAGATCTCCTGTGTCATATTTAGTTTGTACCTCAGTTATCTTCCAGTCTTGGGACACAGCTTGTTAGGGCTTATGTGACTCAGTGAAAGGAAGATGCTATTACTCAAAGAAAAAAACAGATTTGTGTCTGTGTGTGACATTCTCCAAAAGCTGTTTGGGTGCTTGAGTAATAATTATAAAAATTATCTTACTACATTATGAATTTAGAATGGTTTCATAATTATGCTTTAATATTATCTAAAATAAAGTTTCTGTTCATTGCAAAACTGTAAAAAGAAGATGACGTGCCAGGTCAGTTATGCTTCCTCTTTCCTCACATCTACAGGAGTAGTGGGACATGGATCTCCATAGAGGGATCATAGAACTCTCCATATGGGAGATCAGCAAGTCCCACGCCCCACACAATTCATACTATGGTAGAAATGAGTCGAACACGCATTTCCTTCTGTCTTTAACATATGAAGACGTTGTAACTTTATCAGGCAAGGTCTTCTGTGTCACTTGAGATTCACACAGCCTTAAATCATCTGAGACGTTATTTTACAGAGGACCCCCCAACAGCTTCCTGAGACAGCCTGTTCTATTGACCAGATACAATTTAGAAAACTTCCCCTACAATTAAAGCTAATAGTTGGTTGCTGTAGCTTTGTACCAACTTATAAAATAATGCACAGCACTTTGATCTCATCAGCTTGGCCATGCATTCACTTAACTTCATTAGGAGCAAAATTTGACTTTTAACGTGCATTGCATTTGTTCTGCTAAGACGACAAAATACAGAGTTTCATCCACTCAACTCTCATCTCCACCCCAGTCTTTCCTTTAAAGTGCTAACTCTCTGTCATTACCGTCCAGGAAGCAACTTTGCAATTTCTGCCCATCTGTTTCCCAGTCTCTTGTGTGCTTGGTAAATAATTCTATCTTCTTCCTCTGTCCAGGAGGTTTTTTTAACTTCTGGATTCAAATGGTTGTGCCATCGCTCTCTGCATTGTTTCCCGATCCTTCCTTTCAAGTGCTTAGCGATGACAGACCAGCGCTTGGGACCGTATTTCTGCACCAGCTCTATCACCTTCAAACAAGCACAAAAACAAATAAAGCGCCACCTCTAACTTTTAATGTGTTACGCTACGGGACCCAAATAACAATCATTCTCTTATGTTTCATGGAAGATCAGGGCTGTGATGTGCACCAGGAATTTAGATAGGCCAGCATTATTATCCGGGGAGAAAAATGGGGATAAAAACAGGTGCAAAACCTATCAGGGGAAAAAAGAAGGCAGCCGTGTAGGAAAAGATGTCATCCTATTTATTGTCTTGCCATTACAGCTGCTCCATGACAGTTCCAGACTATCACAAATTTTGGGTGAGATCCTTGCACAACAAATCCACTCCCCCACAAAAAACCCAGACTTTTGTGATAAGGAAAGTAAAGGGGTAAAGCACACTGGACACAACATACAACGTTCCCACAGATTAGAATTAGTTATCAATCAATATTCCACATAATCTAACCTCCCCGCAAACTTTGTGCAAACAAATCAGGATACCTGGAATCACCTCTTGTATAATTATTCCCAAAATATTCCCCAAAGATGGGAGGGAGGATTTGGGCTCAAAAACATGAGGCTTACCCATAGCTGTCAACTTTTCCCTTTTCTTGCGAGGAATCCTATTCGGAATAAGGGAATTTCCCTTAAAAAAGGGAAAAGTTGACAGCTATGGGCTTGCCTAAGGCCATCTAATGAGATAATAACTGAGATTTGAGTCAGGGACTTCCTGGTTCACAGCTCAGTCTCTCAACCATTCTGTATTACACCACCTCTCAAGTGGACAGTTAAGCAATTATTTAAAGTGCTGCTGGAAGAAATGTTAGGGGCTGTAAAGATCAATTGTTAAATAACTGAAGATACAGGTATTATTTCATCAAAGTGGATGTAGGTTGGCTGGACCCAACATTTAATGCTGATGGAATGATTAGATTAAAATAATATTGTTAACTTACTCGCTGATCTTCTTCTTTAGTCCACGGGCCCTTAATAAGTTCTGGATTTAGTACCTTCTGCCACCGATGCTGGCACTGTACATCTGTCCGATTCTAACAGGCCAAAAAGAACCCAACAAATTATTACATAATTGCTACAGCTGCATGAAAAATTGCAACTTTGTTAACAAATGTCCCACAGATGCAATTCTGAGTCATGATATTGCAGTATTTACACTATTATTCAGCACACGTGCTGGCTCTGCAAGTGAAATCTTCTCTACATTTTATTGCTTACATCACAATCAAAAGAAGCAAGGATCAGGCCACTGATAGAGGTAAAACTGAGATGCGGATCTTCCAAAGGAAGAGTTGGAAACTATGACAGCTTCAGCTATAAAAACCTTGCAGCACCTTCTCATATTAATTTTTGATTGTAGACAGCAGACAGATACCATAGTTGCATACTAACCTACCAGCTATTCGTTAAAAATGAATATATAATAAACTTCACCTGCTGCTTCTCAACGTGTCAAAAAAATTACCAGCAGAACCACACACTTAATAAGCAATAGCAACTACGGATCAAAGCCAGTTTCTATTCTGCATTGATGCTTTTTTGTTCCATTGAGAGACAGATAGGTAGATGATGTACCAACCATCTGTTTGTATATAAAATCCCCCCAAAGGCTTTTAACATTTCTCCTTCCTCCATTTCATGAGAAGTGAAAGAAAGACATTTAAATGTTGGGTATACATGGTGAAGTTCTGCAAGCCTCCCAAATTGCTATAATTGTATTAAGTCCCCATCTGTAATTATGAAACAACCTCCCCTGCTTTCACCCACTGATAAATGTGTGGTTATAAACAGAAAATGAGGCCTACTTACAGGAAGGAAATTGGCAATAACTTTCCAATCTTCTGTGCCATTCTGCTCCACAAGTTTCTTTAGCTTCTCATCCTAATACGTTTCAAGAAAAGGTGATTTAAGTTCATCTGACTTGTGTGTGTGCATTTGCGGGTTTTAAAAGTCAATACTATGCATTGCTGATTGTCACAGCATCTTTCAACAAGGAAAAGGAAATCTCTAGTTTGGTTGTTCTAGGCATCTTGCACACTTTTTACGAGCTATTGGCAAGATTTTGCAACTTCACTGAAATAGTGTGTCATTTGCTATTTTGGAATTGTGAGCCCGCCCCAGAAGACTAAACAGTCAGTATACTGTATGGAAGACAAGGCAAAGTTGAATTACAGCGGAACTTTGGTTCTCGAATGGCTTAGTTGACGAACAAATTGGCTCCCGAAAGCCGAAAACCCGGAAGTGTTCTGGTTTTTGACCGTTTCTCAGAAGCCGAATGTTCGATGCGGCTTCCGCTTGAGTGCAGGAAGCTCCTGCAGCCAGTCGGAAGCCGCGCCTTGGTTTTCAAACAATTTCAGGAGTCGAAAACCAAGATTTCACTGTAATTGATCAGCCTTCTTTAAAAATCCCTTCCTAGTAGCTTAATAAAATGAGGCCACAATCCTATGTACATTTATTCAGCATCACAGGCTAATACAGCTAATTCCACCAGATTTTTGAATCTAATGTATGACCTACTATACTCTTAGAATTGCTTAGTGCACCACCCAACCACTGAAGTGTCATTATTGACCATGCCGTGAATGAACATAAAGCATTATCTTGATGACATTATCGTTATATAGGAACAATACACAACGAATAGGAAAATTCTGCACAGCAACGTTCTGTTCCATTAACTTCCTTCAACTAGCACATATTGATGTACATTTTGTATTCACAACAACACAGCAAACTAAGCTAGGCTGAGAACGACATATTGCAATGACACTGAAAAGAGCAGCTCTGTGTTGAGGTTGTCCTTTTCTTTGCATATAATAAAATGTACCTCGCGTTCTGATGTTACTATTCCCTACCCCGTATGATGGGCTAAAGGTGGCAGGGAAACACACAGTGAGATAATGCAAGTTTCACTAAATGTCCTGTAAGGGGGGAATTCAATGTATGGGTGGTCTTGGCAGCAGCCCCATCATTATCGTAACATGCAGTTTCACCCACAGCGACTTGCCAAAAGCCACTCAATGAACTCCATGGCCGAACAGGAATTCAAATGCAGCTTTCACCATTGAAGTTCAATACTCTTTGTAATTGGGCCAATGGGGTTTTCAACATTATGCCAACCAACCGCATGGAGCACTACCATGAAGGAACACTTTGCAGTTGCAGTTGGGGTGTAATGTTTTAATTGACACCACCCGCCACTGCCATTATATTAAAGTACTGGCTTAATTAATTTGTTGATTGGGCAGCAAGACAGCAATCTCCATACTATTTCTGAGTATTCTCACTGACAACAAATGCATTTATCTAGCAAAATTATTTGTGAACTGCTATGTTGTCTCAATAACCTTTACTGAAAGTTTAGGAAGCATAACACTAGGCCCAAAAGGCTATTTAGGAGGAATGAGAGTTCTGCAACAAACAGCCTAAGCTTTTACAAAAGCATTTGGGAAATGACCTGCTAATGTTTACATAGCAACATCAGTGCATGATGTTAATCAAGCCAAAATAACTTTATGAAAATTGAACTGCACAGAAATAATGGAAGCTTAAATAATGATTCTCGATACTGCCAAGTGATTCTGTTCCCCAGTACAGAAGCTTATGCTGAAAATAAATATATGAGTGACTGCGTGTGAAAAAATAACTGAGGCTTATATCCACTTACCTGGGAGAAAGCCCATCCAGTGGGAGTTCTGAGTATTCAACTCTCACATTTAGACTGCTATCCTATTCACATTTACCTATTAGTAATCTCTATTGAAAGTAATGAGACCGGGTTGCACTGTGCTTGATTGCTTTCCAAAAAGGAGATAACATATTGAAAACTAGACTGGGTAGTAGATAGTCATAGTTCTTCAGTATCCTAAGAGCTGCTGTTCTAGAAATGCAGTTTGGTTTTTCAGAAACTCCAGTGGGTCCTACTGGTTTGGAGTGTATTAAACAAATGGTTCTAAGGTCTTTCGTAAGGGATCAGCCTTTCAACACCATTTGCTTTTGTTTAGTAGCTCCTGACTAAATTAGTAGTTCCCAATTCTTTAACAGTCTCATTATATATTCCTTTCTCATTAGTGACCACAGAAAGAGTCAGAGAATGGAAGCAACCCCCCTACCGCTTCTCTTGCAAAGCCTGGAGGTTGGTGGCCCATCTAGAAAGGATCCATAGTTTCTGCGCATCTGTCTGCTATAAGGCATTGCTATCTTGGTTCCTCATGCAGCAACCATTAGAAACACGAAGCAATGACACTGATATCAACAAAAGAGAGCCACAGGGCAACTTTAATATGTCCACGCTTCATTACTTTGTGGCCTGACCTTATGAAACAGTGCAACCCACCCATGTATAAATTTATAGAGCAAATAATGTTCAGTGATGTTTTCAATGGCCCTGGATAACTTCAGTTCAGGTGCATGCCAGTTTGCAAACTTGTATGGCATAGTTGACCAGTTGGCCACATATAGGTCTTGTGCTATGGCTACAAATACAGCCTTACAACACAAAAGGAGATTGTGGGTGTGCCCTACCCCAGTACCTTCCCCTTTCCACATGAGTCAATGGAGTGATTGCTGCTCTGTTGCCTTCAATGAAGAAGGGTTGGCGGTCTGTGTGCACATTGTGCTCCCAAGTGGGGGAGAAAATACGGCTCTATTAATGCTTCTCATACTTCTTCCATTGCTCCTGGGTGTCCCTCATCTGTTCCAATTCCGTGCCATAATGGCTACATCAAAAGTATCTGATGGCCATATAAGAGCAACTACTGAGTAGCAATGAATGAAGTAGACCAGAAGTGGCTTTCTCAGGAATGGGGGAGAGCCTGAATGCTAGTCTCTCAGCAGGTGTGTCACTGCTGCTTACCAGGAGGTGGAGGGGCGAGGCAGCTGGTGTGGATGCTCCAGCAGGAGTGTCCAATTGGCACCACTGGTGCACCTGCATTGCAATGAAACACCTGCCAAGAAGCTAGCATTGAGACTCCGCCCCACCAGGCAAGCTGCTTCGGAAGTAAACTAATTATACATGTCATAAGGATTTCCTTTCAAAATATGTTGTTTGAGCAAGCTTCCTTGGATATAACCCAAAAAAATCTTTCCTTACCCCACCCCAAGAAGTCACCTATAAAACCCCAAAAAAGAAATATTCAGATGATTTAATTGGCTATCGTCCTTTCTTTCAAATTTACTTTTTTAAGAACAAAAAAAAGCAAGCTACCTTTCTAAGTACAGGCCTACTCAAGGCAGTTGACAAGAAATTTTTAACAGGCCTTGGCTCACATTTCTTAACAGCAAGCATCTTCTATTCTTGTACTTAGGAGAAGCCCAAGACAACTGAGACTAGGAGTTTTATCCACGTTTCATAAGAAACATAAGAGGAGTCTTCCTGATCAGACTGAAGGCCCTTCTAGTCCAGCATTCTGTTCTCAGTGGCCAACCAGATGCCCATGGGAAACCCATAAGTAGAACCTGAGCACAATGGCACTCTCCCACTCATGTTCTCCAACAACTGCTATTCAGAAGTATAGTGCTTTCTGGAGATAATATAGCGATCACAACTAGCAGCCATTGATAACCCTATCCTCACTTAAGCTTGTTGTAATTCACCTTTTAAAGAGTCATCCAGCTTAAGTGGTCATTGCTACATCCCAAAGTATCGAATTATATAATTCTATCTATGCATAGTGTGAAAGACTACTTCTACTTGTCTGCCCTGAACTTTTCAGCTGTTTACCTCTTCCCGGGTCCACCGTGTTTTCCCTAAATGGCGTTTTCCACCCTTGGGCAGCAGACCATCATAGTCATGATCATATACCTCCAGATCTTCATCCTCATCATCGCTGCTGTATATGCTGGAGAAACAGAGCACAAAGACAAAACAGGGTAAAATGCGAAGCTGTTTAGAATGACAGGATTTACAAAAAACTAAAACTAAAAGGTTATGAGGGTAACTGTTTGGAAACTTGCACTACAAGATTTTGTTCTACATTCTGTTCCTAGTATTCTGAACTGGTTCTGCTGTTTTTGGTATCCACAGATACAAGCAAAAGGTTGGCAACTTTCTTATTACTGTGCATGTTTAGACCTGCTCATACTGTTAGATCAGTGGCAAATTACACACTTGGCAGCTGTTCAACCAATGATGGTTTCAAATTAAAACGCAATGTTTAGGACAATAAAGAGAACGGAGGCTGTGTCCTTTGCCCAAGTACATACTCAAAATCCTTAACTTATGCCAGATCACTTGAAGAATGCTCTATGCTTTCACACACTTGATAAAGAAGCTTGCATATTCAACTCCCAGGTGATAAATGCTGAAGGGTTGGGTATTTTTACAAGGAAATACATTCAATACTATACTTTGTCAAATAATGAAAAGACTAATAGCCTGATCACTGATTCAGAAGCCGTGCTGAGTTCAACTTGACTGATGCCAAGGAAAGCTGCATTTCCCCTGCACACTTACTTAGGTGTAAGGTGTACGCCCTTACAAGGAAGTAAGTCCCAATGAATTCAGTGACACTTGCTTCCAAATAAACATGCACAGGCTCAGGCTGCACAAATGCACAGAACAGCAACCTAAAGAACATCAGAGGGCAAAGGCTTCTCAAAACAAATGAAATGTACAGACATCAAGTGATCAGGCTGTTTTGTAAATGAAGAGCAGTACCAACAAGTCCACAATTCATGGCCAACTACAACTATAACTTGAGGACAAATGCACCATCTGAAAACTTCACAGCACTGAAGTGAATAGTCACATTACTTAATTATAAATAGTTGTCTTGTTTCTAGTCCACCTGAGGTATTTTCAGCTGCTGATTGAACCCAGATCTCTCCCAAGGCAGCAGTGAGTGGAAACAATCACAAACATCCAGTTTAACCCATCGAGTTCAGTAAAGTTAAAACAAAGTGTGTTGCAACAGAAATGGCCTTACTTCATTTCTATTGTGCAATGTTTTATTTCTAACTTTATAACATAAACATAACTTTTGAAACCTCCGCATACTAATTGTAAATGCAGTAGAAAAGAACACACGGATAATTTATGGCTAATTATGCTGATATGTGAACGGGATAGACCTTAGATGCAGTTTAAGCATGTGTTTTGAGGAGGGGAAAAAGCTTATTAAAGCAATCCTGACTAACACTGGAACAAGATCTAATGGCTAGGAGCCTCAGCTAGTTACACAGGTGGAGAGTAAATAGGATTACTCAGAAGCAGCGCCTTGAGGGTTGCATGTTAGCTGCTGTAGTATCAAGCTTTTCTTTTCTGCTACCACACAGTTTCCAAATAAAGGTGAAAGAAATTTTCACCTTTAAGGATGTACCGTACACCAGATGTTCTACAGATAAAAATTGAATCATTGTTTTTATCAGTAGAATACATGGCATGTGGTGAATGCCAAAGACACTACACTACTATATGAAAAATCAGAAGTCGATTTTGAAAACTACAGAGATACATCTGCTTAAATTGAGAGTCGTTCATGAAAACCTAAGTCACCTACTCAACTCATATCTCAGGGAAGGGGTCACCAACCTTTTTGGACCAGTGAGCACATTTCAAATGTTGAGAGCATCCTGGGGATGCCTAGCACAAAAATAACTGCTATGGGTATGTGTGGCACAGCACAAAATTGGAGCGATAGACATCCCTAATACCCTTATGCTTAACCAGAGGAAGTCAGCTATGTCCTGCAGGTCCTGATTGTGGACGTCACACAATACTGATTTTACATACAGGCAAACAAACAAACAAACAAACAAACACAAACCAATGTTGCTGCAACAACAGGGAATATTACTCAGTATCAGGAAAAAGATACAAGGTGGCCACACCACACTCACATTCATTTCACAGAAATTGCTCAGAAAGCACCTGAACATTTTGCCCCACAACTTTCATTCTAGGGCGGCTGGAGACTTTAAATAAATATCCAGAGTTTGGAGCACCTTCCCAGGGGCACCATTAAAAGCATTTGTGGACACCATGGTTCCCACGGGTGCTAGGCTGGCGACCCCTGTCTTAGTATCCCCCGTCACTAAACTATCGCATGCCATTCATCCAATGGTCAAGGAGGATGGGAGCTGCACTCCAGCAACACCTGGAGGTTTGCAGGTTCCCCATATCTATCCCTAGCGAATGTGTTTTATTAATCACTATCACACCCTAGAACAGTTGTGGGGAATCTTTGGCCCTCCATATGCTGCTGAACTACAACTCCCATCATCCCTGACCACCTGCAACGCTCCCCATGCCTACCCTAGAAGAACCTTTCACCATGGCAACATTGGCTTTGTACATGCAGGGAGAAAGTTATCTGGGTGAGCCCCAGTATTAAATCTCTAACCATAAATCTAAAGTGGCACATTTCTGCAACAGGTACATCATGTAGGACTGCTGGTCATGCAGCTTGGCCATCACTCATAGCCGTGGGTAAGATGCCCGGTTCTCAGCCTCAATTTTCCCATGCATAAAAATGAAATGGTGGCGAGTCACTTTACAGGGCTTTGAGAAATCTAAAAGTGCTAAGCAAGTAACTAAAAACTGAGAGTACAGTCCTGCAGCTTTAAAAGTACCTCCATGCACTAAGCCCCAGCGATTGCATCACCAATTACCAGAGGCCAGAACAGTCTGTCTTCCACAACATCAACACATCTCTACATTATGTGCCTGTATGGACTTACGGTAATTGTAAGCTGCCTTGGGAGGCAATCCTGGCTGAGAAGCAGAGTTCAGATGCAATAAATAAGTAAAGCACAGGAGTGGGGCATGCCATGAGGTGGAGCTGCCCTCACTGCAGCTTACTTGGACAGGGTTGTGCAAGGTGACAGTGAGATTGGAGCTGTGCAGGCAAACTGGCAGGAATGCCAGAGTGGTTCCCTTGGTGTTCCTGCACGGCTTTGATCTTGCTACCACCCAGGGAAGCTGCAGAGATGTCAGGACAGGTCGATGGCTATGCCTCACAACACAGGTTGCTACTGATAACAGATGTTCTGCTGTGTTCCTTTTCTCAAAAAGTAGCTTGAGAACTCCCATCATCAGTTATATGCCCTCCTCTGACTGTGATCAGGAAACATGCAAAGGGATGAGCATGTTCAATCCCTGCACCTTTTAGAACCCTGTTTTCTAGGGTTACAAAATACTCAAGGAACATATCTGAGTATAGAAGGCTCCATGTTGCAGTCAGTCACCCTCCACAAGTTGGTCAACAAGAACAGTGCTGGGGAAGGGGCAGAGCTAGCATGATTACAGGACACATAATGCAAAGCCATGGCTAATGTTAGGGCTGCCATTTCAAAGGCGGAATTGACGTCTGGGGGGAATTTCTGAAAGGCAGCGGTTTGTCCTGGATCTTAGGCAAGTCAATAAAAAGAAACCTCAACAAGATTTGTCTTAAAAAAAAAAGCTGAGGTAGCTGGTAGACAGTTGTTGAAACACATGCACTCGTCTGCCATTAAAGAAAACACAAGCCAGGAAGAGCAGCTCTTCACTTTAGATTTTAGGCAGTGGCGGCTTCTTAACTGTAGTTAATGTGGAGGTCTGAGTTCACACATAATGCTATGGTTAACATTAACTACAGTTTATAAATAAGCTACAAACTTTAGTCAGCAAGCAACCTTGAATCGTAGTTAACGAACCCCCGTTAAGCTGCTGGACTGGGTTCATATGGAATACTAAGACATGAAGCTGGAATCTTATGAACACAGTGGACATTGTTTCTGGATATGCAAACATAGGATGGGGCTGTTTGTCCCATTGAAACCCAGAGTACAGTTTAATTCAGCTTTGAGTAGAGTTTTGCTGATTTCAATATAACTGTCATAACTACCTTTATCCGGATCTGGGCCTTTATGATTAGGTCACTATTTGAGTGACTAATAGCCCCATCCTATGTATATTAAGTAGCAGTAACTCCCAATGCTTTCAGCTGCGAGTAAGCAATGAAACTTAATATGCTTAATGAATAAATGGGGGCTTATTCATGTTGTAAGCCAACTTGAGCATGGTTGTAACTATTGAAAGGCAGCATACTAATAAAATTATGTGTTTGTATGTATGAATCATAGAACTGTAGAGCTGGACTGGACCACAAGGGTCATCTAGTCCAACCCCCTGGAATTGTAGGATTGGTTCTCCACATGCATGCAAGGTGTTGTTGTTGTTGTTTTTTTTCAATGTTGTAATTGCAAGTCTATAACCCCCATTCACCCTTTTGAAAGAATTGAGTTATTCATTTATTTATGCCGCGTAATACTTGACAGTCCCTAAAAAAACCTACAAAATAAAAAATACAATATGTGTTTACAATAAAACTCAGAAACTGCACTGTATTTCAATGCAGTATTAGAAAAACCTATTGCTAACGGCCCATTTGCAATATCTCAATGGCCAGTTTACTGCAGCCTCGAATTTCAAACCAACTCTGCATCCTGTTTAGCAGCATTGCAGCTCCTCTTTTACATTTCAAACAGAGTGGATCCAGCACCAGATCTGCCTCTCTCGTTTCCTTCCAGCGCAATAAACTGCTCAGTGTACCTTTGCTTGAGATGACGTGTCAGGCCGAAGGAACCTAAAGAGTTAAGAGCACCCCACCTGCTAAGTTTTGCTGAAAGGCTCCACTCGCGAGCGCTACCCTTTTGCCAAGGAAACCAAATTGTGCAACCAATTCAAACGAGAGGAAGGGAGGAGAGAGGGGTGGAGGGGCGGGGAGGAAGTGATTTGTTGCTGGAGCTTTACTACTACTACTATTACTACTATCGCTGACACTGTGATTGAAAGGAAAAAAAAAAAAGCGAGCACCGCGCTAGCCAACCGAAGAGCAGCCCCTGCCGTTGCTCTGACGCGATTTCCCCACGCTAAGCCCTCCGGCCAGGTGCTGCAAGGGGCAGCAAGCCCCGGGCTTTTTTCCCCTTTCTCTTTCACCCTCCTTCGCCAACATCACCGCCTGTTCTCCCCGCCCGGAGTGCAAGAGATCGTAACTCCCCGCCTTGCAGTCCCATTCATGCTTCACACACTAATACTACAACTTCCTCTACAGGATGTATTATCATCATTAAAAAATAATAACCCGGCGTTGAGTGTTTTTTTTGTAAGGCACGGTTCGAACTCTTCCCAACCCAAAACTTTGCGCATTGCCAAGGCAAAGCTGGGAAGAAACCCCACGAGTTCCCCCCGCCCAGCGCTGCAGGAAGGAAGCGAACTGGTTGGGCGGCGCGGCGCGCGAGGCGGCGGCGGCAATGCCCGGGCTCGGCAGAAGCGGGGCACCCCGGGTGCGTCACCGAGGGCCGCCGATATCGCTTTTTGTGACCCAGACTCGCAACTTCGGCTGCACACACAATCGCGAGCGCACGCATGCCCCGCGCCGATCCGTTTTCTCGCCGCCTGCCTTTTCGTATTAGATTAGCAATAACCGAAAGAGAAAAGGGAAACTTCAGGGTGAGCTCCAGCAGCTAGAACTTTGCTTCCCGTGCCAAGGGGAAAGGAAAGGGAGGAGGGGAGAGAGAGCGGGCAGAAAGGGAGGAGGGGAATAATCGCTGGCGCTACACGGCGAAAGAGAAAGGCAAGTTCTGGCTCCACGTGGAGCGACTGTCCCGAGATAATTGGAAAACAATCCTGCACTGTGTGAGCGTTTCTGCAGACCACGAGGCGCTGCTTGGCCCTTCCAGTTTGCTGCTGCACGCCACGAACAGCGGAGGGTGAAAGGAGCAGCGCCGGGTAGCCAAAGTCACCTCCACCACCCCACAGCCACAACGTTTCCCAGCACAGGACGATTGAGGCTTCCTCCATAAGACACACAGGCGACCTTTTCTTTCTTGCCATGCAAGATGAGGGTCAACATTAGCAAAACGAGTGACACTTCTTGACAAGCACCCCTAGCCCGTTCTCTCCTTCCCTCCCATTGCATCCTCCTCTCCAGCCAAAGTTGTTCCACAAGTTGCTGCAAAGAACGCTCGGGCTTGCGGAGAACAGCGTGTGCATTAATGTATGCCACATTACACAGCACTGCTTTTGGGATGCACATGTACACACACACATTTTTTAAAAGAGGGGTTATCGGGAGGAAGCTGAGTTTGGAGTCCCGAAACACCACGCCAGGCAAATTCAAAAAGAGAGAGATGGGTCTCCCACGCAGCCTGTCATCCACCTGACACAACCACAGAGAATGAATGAGACGAATGGACACAGGGATCGAATACCTGCAAGCTAAGCCGCTCCGACATTTCTACACCCTTTTCTTACCTCCAGTGGGCTGCTTGCTCGCCTGCTCCGGCCCCAACCGATCGCGGAACGGGGAAGCCCGTCGCGATCGCCGGAGGCAGCGGGTCCCCTTGGCAAGCCAGGAACGGGCCTGAACCTTTTTATTTAATTATTTGGGCCCACGCGTGCAACGCGTAGCCTGGGAGGAATACCCTCCCGCGCACGACACACAAAACACGCCTTTTACTGCACAAACCTGCACGACTCATTGCAAATAATCGATTCTTCGTTAACTCCTAAATTACTCGCAACCGGGAGCGGAGGGATGTGGCTTGCCAAGGGGAAAGTAAGCTGCTAAACTTTTGCTGATGCAGCCTTGCGCTTTCTTGCAAGGCACCCGTTTTAATGCACGCTCTGACAGGTGTGCAAAGGAACTGCCGCAGCTCTCGCCCTCCTAGAAGCTTAGGGAGTTCCTTTTCTTCTCGGACACTGCGATAGTTTCCCCCTCCCCAAAAAAGCAGCCCGACAAGACAAGACGTACACACAGAAAGAGGAGCCAAGACAGACAGAAATGTATTTGCGTTGCGAAGAGGTTTGCTTTTGTGCCCCTTCTTGTTCTTATTACCTGTGCCTAGGTCTCCTGGCCATCCTTGCATTAGTCACTGAGGGCAAGGCGAAAAGTAGGTGGGCGGGTGGGGGAGGAGAGGGCTTTATGCTGCTGGAAGAGGTGCTTGGCGTTTCTTGCCGCTTAAGAGGAGCTCCTCCGCCGCAAAGTTCTCAGGAGCGGGAGAGGGGAGGAGGAAACAGGTTGAGATGAAAGAGTAAACTCTGTAAACAGAGATGCCATCAAACAAAGGGCTTTTTGGACACTCCCCCTCCCGCCAAATCTGGCGCCCCTGCAGTGCGCAGGCGCTTCTCCAGCCGCTGGCCCTGGGTCTTACTGGCACGGAGGAAGTCCTTCCAGCCCATTCGGCTCTGTGTGTGGCTCGAAGCGCGCGCGGCTGAGGCGGCGCCGGCGGCGGCAGCCCGGAGCTGAACTCGAGGGGGAGAGCGGGCAGGCGCGAGAGGCGCCTTTTGCCGCACAGTCCCGCGCAGCCGAGACGTGTCCTGCTGACACACACAGGCACACAACACACACACGCCCCGCCAAAGCACACCCTCGCCGGACCGCCTGAGCACGGGCTTGCTCGTGGAGCCGGGGTGGCTGTGAGGCGCCATGCCAGGCTCCACGAGAGGAGCCCGCTTCGCTCTCTCCTCACCCACTTCGTGGCCTCCATAAGGAGACGGCTGGGCTCAAACTTTCTCTGGCGCTCTGCCCGTTTTGCTTGCCAAGGAGGAAGCTCTAAGCTGCAATGTATTCTCCGCCAGGTCCACCTGTCTTTTTTGCGGGGTGGAGGTGGACGGTAATGTCGCTAGTTTTTTTCTTTTTACAGGGCTTCTACGACTTTAACGGCAGGCAGGCGTCCAACAGGTGCAGTGCCACCTTTCTGTTGAAACGACCTGTTGAATTTTTGCCTGGTACTGGAAATGCTGCAGGTTATAAATTCTGCGGGGGGGGGGAGGGGAAGAGGGAGATAAGGTGGTGGCAACCCCATCTGAGGCTTACTGAGAGCAAGCTTGCAAATATACTCTCCTGGGAGGAGATTGCAGCAGGCTGCACTTTGTATTTAGTGGCTGATAGACTGCTTCCAGTGTTTTGAAATCATACCTTCCATCCGGATTGTTGCAGCCCAGGAGGTGCCTTTGCTAAAAGGCACCCGTTGCACATGTGTTAGGAGTAGCTGTGGGGTGCACAGTGGGAGAGTTTCTGCATACTGTATATGTAATGCAAGAGGGGAAATGCAATGCAAGACACCAGCACATCCAAGTTTCTGCACTTTCTGCATACAAGTGGGACCTACAACAAAAGATTTCAGGGTGGAGTGTTGCTTTTCATTATTCCAGTCAGCCATAGGCAGTTGGAGAGAGCGTGGTGCTGATGACGTCAAGGTTGCGAGTTTGATCCCAGTATGGGGCAGCTGCCTATTCCTTTATTGCAGGTAGTTGGACTAGTAGATTAACCTCAGGGTCCCTTCCAACTCTACAATTCTGATTCTTTGCCTTCTTCCAGGATATTCTATTTCATTACCAGCACTGCTCATTTTCTGTTCCCCAACATTTCCAACCATCAGCCAGCGTCTGATGGCTATTGAGAATGCTCAGTCCTGACTGGGCTGGTTTGGGGTTTTTTTTGTCCCCTTAGGTTACTCCCCTTAGGATCTTTAATACTTCTGCAAACTCTGGGGTTTTCCCAAGCTTGCTGATACATTCCTCTTCTCAGTGGCCCCGTTTAGGCTACAGTGTTGGCACTCACCGAGTTCACTATTAGAGAAAGTGATGTGCAATGCATGCACACCCATTATTTATCCCAATGAGACTGTCCTGGCCCACACCAATAGAACCAAGAACAGACTAGCATACTAATAAGGGGTGTGTGTGTGTGTGTGTGTGTGTGTGTAATACATGTCTGCTACTTGTTTACTTCATTACCTTTACAATATTGTCTGTGCCCAGTCTCTCAGAAGTCTCTCAGGTTATGTACACATTAGTTTGCGTTCGCTGTGGGTTGCGTTTGTCACGGAATATGAATGCACCGAACCCGGAAGCACCGGAATGGGTTACTTCCGGGTTCGGCACTTCACGCATGCACAGAAGCACTAAATCGCGCCGCACACATGTGCAGATTCGGCGCTTCAGGTTGTGCTCTTTTCATGTTGTGAACGGGCCTCCGGAACAGGTCCCGTTCGCAACCAGAGGTACCACTGTAGTGATGTCATTCCCCCTCACTGTTTCAAGCTGCCTGTTTACATAGCTGAACACTCCAGAAGGGGCAATGATATGTTCACCTGATACACATGACCTCCTGATTTGTTTTCCTGCACCAAACTCCTATTCCATGAAGCTATCATCTGTGCATGTACCATGGCTGTATCAATTGTACACACAGCTTAAACACAGTTCATGGGAGCTGGTTTGAGGGAAAATGCATCAAACAGCAATATTTCTCAAGAAACTACAGGATGTATATGGATAGTGGCTGGCACCATGTGCACTCAGGTTCAAACATCAGCAGCAGAGATGCATTGGAGTAAGCAGGGGTGTGTACACAGCCTCAAATGTGTCTTCTGTTTTGCAGCCAATGACCTGCCAAGCTGTTTCCTCTTATCTGCACAGGAGTTTAATGTGGATTTGAAGCTGCATGTGAAGCTACTTGATTTTGTTGTTGTTGTTGTCCACGTTGCATTCTCCCCATCCAACTGGCAGCCTACAATTTTTCATACTAAACTTGGAAAGTAAATCCAACATAAAATTACTTGTTACCTGACTGGACACACTAGAACACACTGTGTGGGCAGGTTCTGGTGATGTTTCTGCAGTGTCAGTTATAACCCCATACTTCCATTTTGCTTCCATCAGCTGATAGGAAAGGATTCGGGTTCCTGGTATATTTTTTAATGAAAGCTTTTCTTTTGTGCAGAAGAGATCTTGCACAAAACAACTGTGTTAAAAATTAAAATAGAAGGTGGGGAAAGAAAAGGGAAGGGAAGGAAGTGGCACCCTTTTATGAGTGACTCCAAATCCTTGCCTGGCTTGAAGCAACACACATTTGTTTGTTTAATGCTGCAGTTTTCTGCAAATCTGATATATTGGGAAACTCATCTTTCAAAAGTAATTAATATGTGCCTGCACACAAATATAAAAAACTTGTACGCATGTGGACCTCTGGGTTCTGAAATTTACACTGGGTGGGGAAGTACCAACTGAGGGGAGGGGACAACACACAGTGTGAATACATCACATCAAGCTCTGCCCAATAGTGTTGGTGGGAAACACCAACTTAGCAGTGACTTTAAGAGAAGTCAAAATATCTAAAAAGCTTGGGAAAGCCCCAGAAAGATAAAACAAGCCCTCTAAGGAGCTCTTTGAAAGGTGCCATAACTTAAAAGGCCCTCCTTCTGGATGCCATCCATTGTATCTTAGAGTGATTGGGCAGAATAAGGAGGAGGAAGAAGGTACACAGGGCTTTAAAGACAAGTACCAACCCCTTGACTTGAGCTCAGAAACAGCCCAAGGGCCAGTGAAGCTGTTTTAATGTTAGAAAGATAATGGTCTTGCCATCTGGACCCAATCAATGGCCTAACTGGACTAACTGCAGTTTCTGAATGGTCTTCGAAGGCAGCCCTGCATACAGTCTATGGCAGCAGTCTAGCTTCAATAATATTACTGAAGCATAAACCAGCACAGACTGCAGCTGATGCGCCAGCTTACATTGATGAAAAGCAGTACAAACTACTAACACCACTTGGGCCTCAGTGTCAATTTAAGGCTCTTTACTGCCTTTATCGTTTACTAAGAAAATTAATTGAGGTTATAAAAAATGTCATAACTTGATATCACCCTTATAGCATACACATAGGTTTTGGGTTGAAGTATTATATAGGATCAGTGTTTCTCAAATTCGGGTCCCCCAACTGTTGGACTACAATTCCCATCATTCCTGACCACTGGTCCTGCTAGCTAGGGATGATGGGAGCTGTAGTCCAACAACAGCTGGGGACCCAAGTTTGAGAAATTTAGGGCATTGGTGGGGGCAGAGGGGAGGAAGGAAGCCAAGGAGGTTTTAATATGACTGGAGCTACTGTTTTCCTAGGAAATGTTCCAGCACAGGTGATATAGCCTGTAGCTGATCCCAGGTGGTATCCAGGTGGTCTGAGCTCCACGTGGGGATGGTGTGGGAAAGTCAGTGCCTAATTTAAAAAGAAAGTAAACATTATCTTTCTAGTAGTATTCCAGGCAGCCTGAGGACCATTCTCTATCTCATACTGACGGCTTGTTGAAATTAGTCTCCATGCCTTCCGGCCCACCAGCCCCACTTGGCACCAGCCACCACCATTTACAAGCTTACAATGTAGGTGAGTATTCTGTTGTTTTGTCACCAAGTTGGGTCACAAGTGTTTAAAAATAAAATATTAAAACAAGTTTTCAGACAAATAAAATCAAAAGAATAGAGTGGGTCCTAAAATATATAAATCTCAGGTGTCAAAGGTGAGGGTAAAGAAGTATATCTCCAGCATGCAATGGTAACTACATGATGGAGGTACCAGGCTTTCTCTGTAAGGATAAATTCTACAATTTAGGAGCTGCCACTGATAATTCCCTCTCCCAGGCCACCTCCTTCCTGAGCTTTTGAGGGTGGTGGCGCTATCAAGAGGTGCCCTTCTCCTGATTTTAACACCCATGAATATGTGCAGGGACGGAGACAGTCTTTTAGATATATGAGCCCTATGTTGTTTATGTGTCTGAGAGATGTTTATTATTAGCAGAAACTAGCTGAAATTATTATCATTTTTCTCCACTACATTGCCATCTGGCCAAATTCAAAGTGCTGGTATTAATATTTAAAGCTATGCAGCTTGAGGCCAAATTACCTAAGAGATTGTCTCCTCTCCCATATATGTGCCTGGCTCTAAGATCAACATCAGATGTCCTTATCTGAGTGGCCTCAACACATCTGGTGGGACAGATGACATGAACCAACCCAGACTCTGCATTCCTCATCCAAGGCCCTTTCTGGGTGAGCCACCTCTGAAGTTGCTGTGGAGGGTGTTGACATAAGAAGGGGGCTTCTCAGTAGTGGCTCCTAGCTTATGAAGCATTCTCTCTGGGGAGACACGCCTGGCACCATCACTATCTATTTTTAAGCATCTGGCAAAAATGTTTCTCTTCCACCAGGCAACTGGGCTTTATAATTATCTGTGACTTCAGTGTGTAGAATGTTAGTCTTGTCTTTATAAAATTTAATGCATTTTTAGCTTTTTGCTGTTTTAGTTTTATGTCGGTTATATTATATGTGCCGTTTTTGGGTTCCTATTTGGGAAAAAGGTGACCAATAATTATAATGAGGCACTTTCTTTAGTAGTATCTTGGTTGTGAAATGCCCTCCCCAAAGAGTTTTATTTTTGCAGGATTTTCATTTTGTTCTTTAAAATTCTGATTGCTTTTTAGACCCTGAGCACTACTAGTTTTATTCTTATTCTGGTTGATTCGACGTTGTTTGTTTGGTTTTAGTCCATTTGGTTTTTATATTTTATAGTTAAAAAAGTCTTTTGGTAAACTGCTCAGAGAACATACAGTTAATGAGTGGTATAAAATGCTGCATATAAATAAAACTAATAAAAAAGCCTAATTTCAAAAAGTGCTTGGTACACTTTTGTATGCATTGCTGTGGACATCTCTTCACATATGTTCAATCTAGAGTGGCTGTACTCCTCTGCTTGCCACCCCCCCCCACTCGCCCTTACTTGGGCCAGCCCTGGTGTTGTCGACTTGTGCATCTGGTCACCCTTTTGCAACAGGAGGGTTGTCTTCTGACAGTACAATCCTATTCAGAAGTGAGCCCCATTGAGTTCAGTGGGACATACTCCCAGGTAAGTAGGTATAGGATTGTAGTCCAGGTCTGCAGTGTTTGAGTTGTGTTAACAGGGAGGAGCCCCATGCTAATCCACACAAATACAACAGGTGTTTGGCTTTAGTTTTTGAACAATTCTACTTTTGCATGTTCCTATTTCATTAAAAAAAAAAGTAAATCAGAGGCTAGCAGTTTAAAAGTCCAAGTAATTAGGAAGGGGTTGCTGACTTTTGCTTGACTTTGTATAATAGTCCTGCTGGATTTTTACTCTTATTTTTCTCAGCTTATGACAGAAGAGCTTCTGTTACTTCTATCGTAGGAGGGTGTCTACTAAGCTCAAAATGGCTCAGTAAATACTTTTCTTAAATACAGAAATGACTCACATTTTGAAAGAAAATGGTGAAATATGCAAAGTTCTCAGTTTAAGCAGTATAGGTCAGAATCTTGCACCTTTTAAGTGGTTTTAGGCTCTGTTCCTAAGCATACTTATGTGAAAGTAAGTGGGTCCCCTGATTTTCTGCTTTTGCAATGGAACATCCTCCCCATGCAACCCCTAAATCTGGAGAAGCTTTGGGGCAAGCAAAGGGCGAGGAGTGGTGGGTGTAGTCCCATTGTGCAAGCTAAAATCATTGCATTTATGGGATATGTTTATTGAATATTGGCTGTAATATTTTGAAATTGACTCCAAGCTTGATCTCAACAGCCACTGTGTTGGCACTGATAGTAAATAAGTAGGCCATTTTGATAAGAAAAGGCCTGCCTTGATATCCTCCTGTTGAAATTTTGTAGTAGAAAGCAGTTAGAGAGCAGATGTGGATACTATAGTGCAGGGCTGAGGAATCTGTGGCCCTCCAGATGTTGGATTCCAACTCCCACCACCATGGCCAAAGGTTAGGGATTATGGGAGTTGTAGTCCAAGAGCATCCAGAGGGTTGTAGGTTCGCCACCTCTGCTTTCATTATGCTGTGTCATTGCCGGGAGAGAGGCATGGAAAGAGTGCACAGAGCAAAGTTTTTCTCCTTTTCACATAGCACTAGAACTCACGGACATCCTATGAAGTTGGAAGATTCAGGGCAGATAAGAAAAGGACTTTTTCAAGCAGCACATACCGGTAGTTAAATTATAGAACTCTCACCAGTGGTGGCAGTGAAGGCCACCAACTTGGATGACTTCAAAGGACAAATTCATGGTGGAGAAGTCTATCAATGGCTATTAGCCACAATGGCTATGCTTCCTCTCTACAATTGGAGGTGGTAATACTTTTCAAGACCAGTTGCTGGAAACTGTAGGAGGGAAGAGTGCTCTTGTGCTATGGTCCTGCTTGTGAGTTTCCCACAGGTACCTGGTTGGCCACTGTGAGAAGAGGATGCTGGACTAGATGGGCCATTGGCCTGTTCCAGCAGGCTCTTCTTGTGTTCTTACTTCTGCTTTATTATAGCATTGCAGCTTTGCCCATAGCTAAGACTGGCGAAGGCATGGCATTCAGAAATATGAACCTACGAAGAGCTATTACACGATACACAATTCTGCATGGAAGGCATCAGGATTATATTCAAGCAATTTTTTTGCCAGAGTTGATGCACTGAAATAAATGGCCACGACTGCTCCTAAAAGGTGTGAGCCTCCTGCTTGGGGGTGCTCTTAGATTCAACATTCTCACTGGGTTATCAGGTGGCCTAGGAGTGTCTTTTTCCAGCTCTAGCTGGTTTGCCACTTATGGCCATTTTTAGATACAAATGACTTGGCCACTGTACTCCATGCTCTGGTAACTTCCAAATTATTATAATGTGGTCTACATGGAGCTGGCCTTGAAGATGACTTGAAGAAGCCAATTGGTCCCAAATGCAGCTGCCTAACTACTGGCTGGCTGGGGTTCCATTCAGCACACATATAACCCGTTTTAAAACTGCTGCATAGGTTGGCAGTTTTGTTTCCAGGCCCAAATCAAAGTACTCACAATAGTGTTTGTGAATGTAAGCTTTGCAAACAGTTTTAAGCTGCACTTTAAAGTGTTGTAATCCACCCTGGGGCTTTAGGGTGAAGAGTGAGTAAATAATAATAATAATAATAATAGTATCATCTTCAGTCCTTTAATTTCAATGGCTCTGCTTTGAGTGTTAGTTGAATACAAAGAATCTCACTGTTGATACATGAATAGGTAAGTCATATTAGCTGCATCTTTCCAGCATGAACACTGTATGCCCATGCAGCAAAACCACCACGTGTTGGATTGTCATATGTTACAATGTCTTAAATCACTTACAAGCTTCATGATAAGTCCTTCGCAATGCCTAGCACGAGGAACACAAAGTGAGTGCAAGATTCAAACCTATTATTAAGCAGGGAGACATCCTGCATGCTCCACTCCTAAGTGTATTACTTGGAACTAACTTCCACTGAAAGCACAGTGACCTATCAATATGTTTAGAGACAGTGTGCAGGAGTGTGCCAGGCTTTCAATTCTAGGTACATTCACTCAAAACCCCAGCCTTGTAACCATTATAACTGTTTACTTGCATTGCCAGATTGTAGTGCCTTATGCCCTGCTTTTTAACTAACTCTAAATACCCAACAACTGGAAACAAGGATTGGAGGCCACAGGTTTAATCACAGAGCAGGAAGTGGAGCAAGAGCGTAACTTTGCACAACTTTGGTAGCCAGTGCTGTGGTCACAAAACGATTGCGGAGGCAGTATTTCACGTGAACCTCTGATCCCATCCTCATTCCACCATTTCCCTCCCTATGTTTTCGGGAAAGGGGGAAATCTTATACCTTCTTTGGTAGGAACTGTTATTACTATTTATCAGGAACCATTCTTACAACCTACTTAGGTATCAGGTCAGAATCTAAAACTGCTTGGGCCCTTAAGGTCAGTTTTTCTTGTCAGTTGCTTTGGAAATCTCTGCAAGAACTTCTCCAAAGAACACACACGCTAATAGTTCTCTTCACAACGTACAATTCTTCCCTTGTTTTCCTCTTCAGAAACATTCCCCCCCCCCCTTCAGATTCCCCCCCCCTTCCCGACATGACTGCACTTTCTAAAAGAATTCATGGTCTCCATATCATGTGCATAGTGTAGAGTCAATGTGGTGCAGTAGTGGTTAGAGTGTTGGACTAGGGCCTGGGAGACCAGGGTTCAAATCCCTACACAGCCATAAAACTCACTGGGGCAATCACCGTCTCTCATCCTAACCTATCTCACAGGTTTGTTCTGAAGATAAAATGGGGTCAGGGAGCAGTGTAGGACACCTCGAGCTCTTTGGAAGACAGTGGGAGATGAATAAACAAATAACATCTGACTCCAAAGGGGATCCTATTGCTGACAAAGAATCTCAACACTAGTTCTACATGCACAACACAGCTTTGCGTTTTTGTATTTTACTCAGCCACACATATGAGTAGTATTCAGTCATGTGGGCTAGACAGATCTAGACTTTCAGAAACTGCAGAACACTTTCACTTAGCACTCTTGCTTTAGTAGCATGAGAAGTCATGTTTGAAGCTATTTATAAAGGCTTTGTCGCTTTTGGATAGGAATGCTCAAAGGAATAAGGAATATTCACAAGTACTAATAAAAGTGATTGGTAGATATGTGTCTGTCTACCTCGTGTTTGTTGGTTGCCTTTCTCTTTCAATTTGTAAATGGTCTTTAGGATGCAGTGTTTCATTGATTAATATCACTTCATAAACTTTTGATCAAGTAAAAGGTGCCCCCAATTGATTGGACTGGTTTTTTTTATAAAAAAAATGTTAATTATTTTTAATGTAGGTACTTAAATAAAGGTATTAAAAAACTTCAGATGACAGACACCATCACTGAAGATGCCTATTCCATTTTTAACACACTGGGACCTCTCTTACAGGTGTGCCTGCTATGCTACACATAAAAAGAACGCATTCTTCAAAATGATGGTTAATTGGTTAAAACTTTTATCAATTAAGATATAACTGGGTGGCAGCCTCATTGCCCATGTTTTATCATAATCTGAGTTGAAGAACATAGTTGAGAAAAAATATTAGGAGTCACAAAATTTGGTTTAGGTCATGGGTAGGCAAACTAAGGCCCGGGGGCCAGATCCGGCCCAATCGCCTTCTAAATCGAGCCCGCGGACGGTCCAGGAATCAGCATGTTTTCACATGAGTAGAATGTGTCCTTTTATTTAAAATGCATCTCTGGGTTATTTCTCATACAGTATGTTATTTGCACTTGGCATCAGTGTTACTAGTGGTTTCTCTGCATTCAAAAATGCAAGTGCTAAAATGTTAAGGCATGATTAGCACCCTAAAATATAATTTTAACAATGAGTCATTGGCTGTCAAAAGAGCTTGAAGAGCTTATGGTCCAACTCTCTGAATAAGGACATGATATCTGAAACCCTTACATTCTGAAATATCTTCTTCTTGTTATCCCATCCTTCCTCTCAAGGAACACAGGATGGTGCACATCATAATAAAATTCAATTCAATACGATACAATAATGTTTAAGAAAATGTCAGTTATAATGACTGGAATAATAGCTGTGTCACAATATAACTATCAATAGTGCAAACGACCATAACATAGCTTTAAATAATAGCACAATATTGGCAAGCAGTCTGGTATAATAATAATAATAATAATAATAATAATAATAATAATAATAATAATAATAATAATAATAATTTATTTATGCCCCGTCCATCTGGCTGGGTTTCCCCAGCCACTCTGTGCGGCTTCCAACATAATATAAAAATACAATAGTCTATTAAACATTAAAAGCTTCCCTAAACCCCAAACCCAGGTGAATAAGCGTATCTTTACTTGACAGTGAGGGTGGTAGCTGTATTTTCCCAGGGTGACAATTCCATAAATGTGGTGCCACCACCAATAAAGCCCTATTTCTCATCATCATATCCTAGGTATGTGATCACAAGTAGGGCTTCCTCACAAGAACTTAAGAGCATAGATTGGCTGGTACTGGGAGGTATTGGGAGGTGCTCTTTCAAGTACTTGGGTCCTAAGCTTTTTAGTAATATGCCTGCCAAAACTACAAACATAAACCAGTTTCACACTTATTTAATTCTTTGGTCTTTTAGTTGAGAAATCCAGAAAACAATAATTTAACAAAGTGCTAAGGATTCTAATACTTTTTATCACATTTTTATATCTAATATAATTCCCAAGGTTATGGAATGGGGGCAGCAACAACAGTTGAACTGTCTTTCAGGTTGGTTAAATTAGCAGTGTAGATGCTCCCTAAAAGCTTTAGTTTAAGTGAAAGGACTATGCCATATTTTTAATGACAATACCCTGTTCCAAAAAGGGGATACTGCCTAGAGAGTTAGATGTCACAATGCTACTTGCATGTTTGCACTCCATAACCGTGAAAGCATGTGATAATTTGCAAGAGCAAAACAACCATCACAGAGCAAGTGTCACAGCCAAACTTTTCATTACCTCAAACACAATATTCTCTCCAAGTACCACTGATGTGTTCAATTGTAAGCAATGAAGTGATAACTCATCAAGTGATAACACACTGAGTGGTGTTTGTGAACTGGCTGTACACGTGTGTGGGTGAGTATAGTGTTGAGATGGCAAACTCCATCTCTGACCTATGCTTGCCCATGGTAAGATCTGAAAAGAATCCTGCACATACATGGAATGTGCACAGCTCTGTTGATGGGGCTCTTTTCAGACCTTACAGCAAAAGATCATAGGTTGCGGAGAGGGGGAGCCTTAAAATCTCAGTGTTGCACTACAAGCAATCATTGTAGCAGTGAAGAATGACTGAAGTTGCCAGTGTGACAGAGCAGCTGTGCAGCAATAGCTTGAGGTTGTTGTGTTGCTCATATTGGAACAACATGCAGAAATGACTTTATGGATTTAAAGAATACAGAGTGGGTAGGTGTAGCACACCAAAAGTGAAACTAGGGGAAATACACTCAGAAGTTAATATAAAACTTGCATGAGAATTATTTTTCTCTGAAATAAATGTGATGCTGTATTTTACAGTAAATGGACCCATATTCGCACTTTCCTTCTATCTAGATCCTCATTGATTCTTGAATGTCCTTTTCACTCTACTAGCTGTCCATTTCTTAAAACTATGTTGCTGGCACCCTTTCTTTTTTTCTGTAGTGCAGACAAATGTCACCTGCACTCCAGCTATCTGGACTGATAATGAACTTTCACTAATTGTAAGAAACATGTCAGAAAAGATCCAAAACAACAGTGCAGAGTTGTTTTGTGCTTGTTGGTGCAGCACTTTGGGTTTTTCTTTTTTGGATGTTGAGCGATAGGCCAAGCTTTTCGTAAGCTTCTGCGAAGATATTTAGGATAGTTTAATACCTGATCCCACTGTGAATGGTTCACTTTGAAAGCCATTCTTATCTGTGATTGTTGCTGTCATATTATCATGGAGGAGCCAAAGGATGTTCACAAATTTATCTGGACAGCCAATTTTCAGAAGGACAGTCCACAGAGCATTACAATTTACAGTGTTGAAAGCCTTAGTCAGGTGAATAAATGCCATATACAGGGGTTGGTTTTGCTTCGTTAATGGCTGCATAGGGGGGTTACCGATAGCCAAAGTGCTTTTGCACTCAGCATCTCCCTGCCTCCCAAATTCCAGAGCGAGAGCCAGGTACCAAGACGATCTGCAAGTGAAGTTCATTCCCCCCCCCCCGGGGGAGCGCGCAAAGACAATTACCCTCAAATCATCCTTGTTTATCTCCGCTAATGGTCTCCGCTATCTGCATTTTTCTTGAAGCTGTTGAGCAGTAAAAATCATGTCCACTGTCCCCTTACAAGGCCGAAAACCATTTGGGGATTCAGGAAAAGTAGCCTTGGATATTGTTAGGAGATGGTTTGCTAAGATCCTTGCAATAATTTTGCTGGCTGCAGCTAATAAAGAGATGCCTCAATAGTTTCCTCAATCCATTCTATCACCTTTTAAAAAGAAATTGATAATTTTGGCATCCCTAGAGTCTGCTGGGATCTCCTCTCTCCCCCAGATTTTTTCAATGAGCTTGTGAAGTTATTGTGTAAGTTCAATTCCGCCCACTTTGGAGACGTCAGCAGGTATCCCACCAGGTCCGCTGGCTTTGTTATTTTTCATTTGGTTAATAGCTGTACACAGCTCTCTCAGATCTGCAGATACTGCAAACTCATCTCTATTTTTTTGGTGGAATTTGTAAGAGCAGCTACAGGGGAGTTGCGGTTAAGGAGATGCTGGTAATGTTCTTTCCAGCGCAGTGCAATAGCTTATTTATCTTTTAAAGGTGTGGTACCGTCTGTTGAGCATAGGAGACATATGCCATGATTTATTGGCCCATAGATGGTCTCTGTGGCTTTAAAGAAACTCTGTGCATCATGAGTGTAGGCTAAGTGCTGGATCTCTTGAGCTTTTTTTATCCACCAGGTGCTCTTTAGTTCTCTGGTTCTTTGAACCTCAGCCTTAGCGTTGCCATAGGTTTTTGTCTTTGTGGCACAGTTTCTATCTCTTTGCCTGATCTGAAAGGCCTTCCTTTTCTTGTCAATCATGCGTTCAATCTCCCTGTCATTCTCATCAAACCAGTGCTGTTTCTTGGTTTGGTATCCAATAGTTTGTTCACAGGCTGCAATAATTGATGTTTTAGCTTGGTCCAGTGTTCCTTCATGTTATCAAGGAACTGGCGTGCTGTGGTTCATGGGGTCACGAAGAGTCGGACACGACTGAACAACAACAAAGTATTCATATCTTATTAATTTTATGATAACTCTCCTTATCTCTTTTTTTAAACTCCTATAATGATTTTACATTCTGGGTTGTGTTGGTTTCTGTATCCGTCTTACTTTAATGTTTTATGAGTACTTGTTTCCCATATGATTTGGGGGAGAAATTACCTCTTTCTTTTCCAAATCATGTTTTCACTTGTTCTTGCAAATGACTGCCAGGGTTATAATGAAGGCTGTGTGTGACTGTGTGTGCGTGCATCTGTTCCTTTTCCTCATGGCCTTGTGTTGGGTTCTCCAGGTCTTCCTTTCTATGAAAAGTGGGCCATCTACTGTTGGTTTCGAGTATAGGCTTTAAGTTGATATTAGTACAGCAAGCACAGGGAAAGAATCAGATTGTGTATACATACATTAAACGTGCAGCGTACATTATTAAAAGGAATGTGCTGAGCATATTTACTTTTTTATATATCCCCCCGTATTTTGTTTTGAAGAATTTAACACTTGCAAATTCAATAGACCCTATGACCTGCTTTTACTAACCTAAAAATATCCAGCTTAAAATAAAGATATTCTGGAAGGCTGTGCCCTAAATCTTCCAGAATGTTGTAAAAACTCTCCCGTGAGAGCTGGCTTTCATTAAGCAAGATTCAGATGGGACAAATTGGTTGTAAACTGTATTTTATATTCCTTCCAGTAGCACCTTAGAGACCAACTCAGTTTGTTCTTGGTATGAGCTTTCGTGTGCATGCACGCTTCTTCACACGGAAGCTCATACCAAGAACAAACTGAGTTGGTCTCTATGGTGCTACTGGAAGGAATTTTTTTATTTTTTATTTCGTTCTGACTATGGCAGACCAACACGGCTACCTACCTGTAACTGTATTTTATATGTTAGTAGATATTGTATCCTACAGATACTTACACTTGAGCACAGATCTATCTCTTATGTGCACTATGTATATATGTATGTATGTACAGTGGTGCCTTGCAAGACGAAATTAATTCGTTCCACGAGTCGTTTTGTATTGTGAAAAATTCGTCTTGCGAAGCACGGTTTCCCATAGGAATGCATAGAAAAATTCGTCTTGCGAGTCACCTAAAAATTGCAAAACCCTTTCGTCTAGCGAGTTTTTCGTTGCACGAGGCATTGGTCTTGCGAGGTACCACTGTATGTATGTATCCCCCTATGAACAAACTTTGAGAATGTAAGAATGGACTTCCCCTTTGAAATCAATGAGGAAAGTATTCTAGTCATCTACTGGCTAGAAAAGATAGCTGGATGAGGATATATATTTGCTTTTGCTAATTTTTTCTGGGAAAGTGTCAGGATACAAATCAATCTATCTTCATTTGTATTTTTTTTTTTAAAAAAAAACCTCTCATGGCATAAGGCAAAAAAAAAGGGGGTTTGCTTACAGTTGGTAAAAGCAGTTGTTTTTCAATTTATAGCCATTTACCTAGCAGGTCCAGCTGTTTCAACATGATTATCAAGTGATTGCTTTAAAAACTGCATCCTAGAATTCTGCAATTTTGACTCGTCTACATCTACTGAGTCATATCTAGACCTATCTAGTGAACTGAGAAAAACATACCTAATAATGCCAGTGATAACCAGCCAATGTCAATGTAGACATTCTGCCCTTTGCCCATTATTATGAATCACCTACTTCTGATTTTTGAATTATTAACTGTAAAGGTGATGCCCAAGAAGGAACAGTCCAGCTAGTTTTTCTAATTTCTGTACTAGAGTGTCATAGTTTGTCTTCCGAGTACTTGTTTTGACTTGTATTGGATGTGGTCATGATCAGTGGAAAAAATGACAGTATTCCCCCACTCCCCGCTTGAAAATAATTCAAAGCCTCAGGGGTTTTGTGTGTGCCTGCATGCGTATCTTAAATATAAAGCAAATGTTTCTGTAAGGCTACCAACAACAACAAAAAAGACTTTGTTTCAAGTCTTTGTTTCAAGTGGAAAATATAAAATATTTAAGTACTTTTAAAAGACATACAGCCAAAAAGTAAAAGGTAAAAAGGCAAAGGTACAGAACCCCTGGATGGTTAAGTCCAGTCAAAGGTGACTATGGGGTGCAGTGTTCATCTCGCTTCAGGCCGAGGGAGCTGCCGTTTGTCCACAAAGAGCTTTCCAAGTCATGTGGTCAGCATGACTAAACCACTTCTGGTGCAATGGGACACCGTGATGAGTGCCAGATCGCATGGAAATGCCCTTTACCTTCCTGCCACAGCGGTACCTATCTATCTACTTGCATTGATATGCTTTTGAACTGCTAGGTTGACAGAAACTGGGACAGAGCAAAGGGAGCTCACCCCATCGCACCGATTTGAATTGCTGACCTTCCAATTGGCAAGACCAAGAGGCTCAGTGGTTTAGACCACAGCACCACCCACATCCCATTAGCTGAACAGTAAATTTATATTCATTCACATTTTCTGTAAGTGAACATAGTACAGGACATAGTACTGTACAGTTATTCTGGCCTTGACTGTCATTCAAAGAAATAATTATCACCTTTTGGGCTTGTAGCCTAACTAAAACCACAATCCAAAGAAAGGAAATAGCATGGAAGAGAATGCAATTTCTAGCTGAGATACTATTTTGCTCAGGCTACTCAATAGTTCACTGCCAAAGAAACAGATGGCTATTCTGTTTCAAAAGAAGCTTGACTCTTCAGTAGGAGAAACTGCTGCAGCTACAACCATGTATACATTCCAGCTGTGTGTACTCTTGTGTATATTCATCTCTTACTTGGGTTATGGCCATTGTGCTTTGACTTTATGAAATTAATTAGTTGATTGACATTCAGGGATGTTGCTTCCAGGTGGATAAATGCAGCTAGTTGCTTATTCTGTGCTGTAACTCTTGCTCTTATCTGTATTATGGTGGGTTTTATGCTTTCAGCTGTATTTCATGACTGTTGTAAAGCTATGAGAGTCATTTCACCCAAAACACAGCCTAGAAATGTAACAAACAAATAATGCCAGGATCAGGCATCCTCAATGATATGGGGCATAAAGGAGACAAACTTATTACACTCTGAAGTTAATGGAAGTACTTCACAGAAAGGTGCCTCTGGGTTGCGTATGGGAGCCATTCATGCCATGATTCATCATGGTTGTGTCATCTTTTTAAATAATGATTTTTAAAACTGCAGTTAAAGGGAAGAGATGGTGTTTTACTTCTTGCACATAAGTGATCAGCCTAGCTGGTTGTACCTTTAAAAGTTCACTCTCATTTTAAGAGCTCTTCCCTGTAAAAGAGAATGTGACTAGCACAGTAATCTCTTTAGATCGAGAATGAACTTTTGTAAGTGTGCCAACTTTATACAAGCAAATGTGGCAAATGAAAAATCCCCTTTAACATTGTCACATCCTGGTGGGGGCTGCCAGCTGCTTCCAAGTTCCCATGCGTCTCACTACTGGACTATTCACACCCTTATCAATGAATCAACGTTCTGTTCATTGAGCCTAAATGAGCAGAATTATGATGTGCATATTCGAACAAAGCACCTGACCCTTGGGTGACACGTCCACCACACACTACGTTTATTCAGGCATCTTATCTAAGAATGCAGGAGTCTCTACCTTATATCAGATCAGACTATTTGTCCATTTATAGTCTAATAGTATACCCTGACTGGCAATGACACTGCAGGGTCTCCAGATAGGCCTTTTGCCTCACCAGATACCTGATATTTTTAAACAGTGTCCTGCCACCTATCAGGGGTTGATTCTGGGGCTTCTGCATGCAAAATACATGCTCTATCACTAAGTGATTGTGCCCTTGGTATGTTTCACAGTCAAAAATAATATTGTTAAGGCACTTCCATACCTGGGTGTTTATTTTGTTTTCCATAGTTAGGGGAAGTAGACCCAACAAGCTTTGGCCTACTTGCCAAGCATTGGACACCACTATCTTGGGTGGTCTGACCCTGTTCTGTGGTTTTATAATACTTAGTTGTAGGGTGCCTGCCGTTTCATGTAGGTAGGGCCACAATGATTATGCAGTGCATGTGTAAAGAGGCACACACAAATCTAGAGAGCAAGAAAATGGTGATTTGGACAATTGTTTTGGATGACAGAGTGTATTTCTGGGCATTTTGTGTGGCCACTCAAATGCAGAGGCCATGGCGCATACTTTAATTGTTACACATTGGTTGACATCCTCTGATAAGAATTGCCCTATTTATATCAATATAGCTGAAGGTATATTAAATATTGGCTATTGGGAGGCAGTCACTGCAACCTATTTTATAGTAATAAGTAACACAGAAAATCCAGAATCTCACTAGAAGGACAGATCCTGAAGTTGAGGCTCCAGTACTTTGGCCACCTCATGAGAAGAGAAGACTCCCTAGAAAAGACCCTGATGTTGGGAAAGATGGAGGGCACAAGGAGAAGGGGACGACAGAGGATGAGGTGGTTGGACAGTGTTCTTGAAGCTACTAACATGAGTTTGGCCAAACTGCGAGAGGCAGTGAAGGATAGGTGTGCCTGGCGTGCTCTGGTCCATGGGGTCACGAAGAGTCGGACACGACTGAACGACTGAACAACAACAACAACAACACAGAAAATATTGTAGTCAGCTTACACCAGAATAAATAATGTGGAAATTTGGAAATTACTTGGAAAATCACAATATTTTCTCACTTTCCCTTTTTGGTACAGCCACTTGTGTTGGGAGACACTCCAGGACAGCATTCAATGCCATGCAGAGGTCTGGGTGCAGCTGTGGAGAAGAATGAGCTCAAATGAAAGTCACTCCTCCATGGACAAGCAGAAGTACTTTCACCTGTACTGCTAGAGCACCATTTGATCCAAGCAGACCTGGCCCACTGATGAGGCAAGGTGAAGTGCCCACCTTGAGCAGTGGAAGCCCAAGAGGGGCTCCTGCCTTGCTGGCAGCGGCAACGGTTTCCGGCAAGATCTTGCCAGGTCTTGCTGGAAGCCAATGCTGCTTCCAGCACCACACAGGCACCATCAACAACACAGGTAAGAGAGGTGTGAAGGTGGCACAGCAGTGGGGGGGGGGAGGTAGCAAATTCTGCCCCTGGATCTGAACCCCAGGAAGTATAAGACACCAGGATATTCAAACTGGCCACCAAGGCAATGGAGCCTGGGCTCTTCACTCCCTGTGCCCCTGGGACAACTTTTAGGCTGAAGCCTTAGGGGCAGTGCTACTCATATGGTGGGCAGAACCAGAACTGCATCTCTTCAGTCTAGCCATGACCATGTACTGAGGGACTAACGGGCTGGCTGCTTATATATTAATCCTTGTTCAGTTTGAACAACTCACGGCCCTGTGCCAGACCTCCGAGGCTTCATTCCTGTCGCTGGTCATTTGGTTCTCATCTGTTCAACCTAGCACTCAACCACTAGCACATCTTCACAGTATGTCTCCCCCCCTGGCCTTTGTCTGCCGGATCCAGTGGCTGATCTCCAGCCTGTCTATGACCTCTGTCCCATTTGATTCATCCCTGTCTTGCCAAAATCAGACCCCCAGCTGCAGCCTGACACAAAGGTAGGTCTCATTTGAAACAGTGGAGCATTAGCATTTAACTATGTGTTCAGATTTTCAATAGAACCCATCCTAAGCACACCTACTCTTCTCTGGATTTCATAATTCACATGGCATCCTCAGTGAATGTTGCTCTTTAGAGCATTTCATATGTGGATGAGCTCGTGTTAACAGAGAGCTTCACAAACTTTTGATCACAAAGTTGGAGGCAATTGTTACTCTACACTTCCTGTGTCCCCCAGCAATCTTTTCCACCCTTGAGAATAGTGGGGGTCAGGTATAAAGTTGGAAGGTGGTGGAAAAAATTGTCACCCTCTTGTGTGAATGGAAGACTATATTGAGACCCAAGGTATATAGTGGTGGATGCAAATTTAATTTTTCAAAGTACACTTCAGCCCCACTTGTGGCACATCTGTGTGCCCTGGCACAAAGCTAAGAAATTGCCTGCTCGATAGTAACTACCACCTGCCTCTGGTGTTAAATCATTGAGATGGATGGTGAATAATTTGGACTCTGTAAATGTCAAGAAAACATGCATCCACAAGCTCTGAAAGGAAGGCTGGAGGAGCGTAATGCGATGCCTTCCTTCAGTTACTGCTTTCTTCTTAAATTCTCCTACACTGCTTCGTTGTTGATTTGGGATGAGTTGGTAGTCTCCTTGACCCCTCCTGCTAATTCTTTGCTTTCCTCCTCCCCAGAGTTAAGTGACTTCTCAAATAGTCTCCCTTTTATCATGATGTTTGCAAATGCCTCATCTCCCCCTTTCACTCTCCTCCATCTGCTTAAATGTTGGTCCTTACATCAAAAGCATAATAGCTTTCACTTGTCTACCAGGCCTCTCCTATTTTGGGAGCTGATCTGGAAGTCAGATAGAACCACCAAGCAGGCACAATCTTGCTTTCAATAGCTGTCTGCTCATCTCTTTAAGCCTCTGCAGTCGCTTGAGGAAACTGAAGGCTGCTTTTCATATGTTAAGAAGAAATCATATCTTGCCATACAGTCTTTGAAATCACAGTCTACAAAGAACTGTCCATTTTGTGCTGAAGTTGGCCTGGAATTCCCCTATCAAACACATGTGCTTAACTTTCTCACTGAAACACACATCTGGCAAGTGCAACCTAGAAAAGCAGGCTATTTCATTTCGAACATGGCTGTTCTCCATCTTGCTCACAGAGTAACACCCACCCAGTTCCTATTGAAGCAAAGAACAGAAATGGTCTTGCCCCACCCCACCCCTCACTTTTTGGCATATTAAGCTGGCAGAGCTCTTAAATTCCCAGGAGCCTTTATTCTATACCATCAGATTTTCTGTCTTCGCTGCACTTTCTAATACCCTGGGGGGCATCCTGTGTTTTATTTACAATTTCCTTTCAGTGTTTAAAGGATTATATGATCTTTTGCTAGTCTGAGACAGCAGCAGGCTGTTGAGAAGCAGTAAATGGTTTCATTTTCTTGGGAGGAACTTCGTATTGGGACATGTAATATATTGGCCAATATGAAATAGGTTGTCTTATATTACTACTAATTCTCAGTTGAACATTATCTCAGAAAGCAGCTCACAACAATTAAAACGCTACTGGAAGCAGGAGCATCAAGGAGCTGGAAGGCTCCCCAAAATTTCCAATGAAAGGGCCAGACCCCCTAGTTGGTGGACACTGCCATTCAAATGGTGTGTGTGCGCGTGCTATGTCATGTGATTATGTGGGGCAGGGCTTATCTGGGCTGCCAATATTTTATTCAAGATGGCACCCCTTGCTGGAAGAAAGGGGTTCTCAGCTGGAGCCGAGCCCTGACATTGAGGACTGGCTTGCTGTATCCTTCCTTTTCCCGATGGCCTCAACTGTTATATCTGCTGCAGGAAGGCAAATGGAGAGGACAGAAATAGCTGACGAGACTGAAAAAGATCCACTGCCAGGATCCTATGACAATAAACATGAGCAGAAACTCCTGAAGAGGGGAAGAAAAACTCCAGGGCAACCGCCGGGGGGAAATGTGCCACATGGTCTGTTTCAAGGAATCAATTCTCATAACAACATTTATTTAAAAGAGCTTATGTTCCATTTGTTGACTTCTCTCAGATCAAGTTCTGAGGCCTGAGGAACTGGCTGTCCACACAAACAGGTGCACGATCCAAATCAGGCAGGAGGTCAAGTTCCAGGGCAGCAAATGAGGTTCAAAGCAGCTCAAGGCAGGTGTGTGGTCAAGGTCAGGAAAAAGGTCAAGCTCCAAGGCAGCAACAGAGAGTCACTCAGGCTAGAAGCAGGTTCAAAGACAGGTAGTGGTCACCATGATCAAAAGGAACAAACAGGCAGAGTCCCCACATTTAGTTGCTAAGGCTGAGGAACAAGACCAGACTCTTCTAGGACCTGATGCCCCATGAACCAGCCAACTGGAGGCTCAGGCAGGCTGGTACCGCAACCTAGATGCTATCATTCAAGCTCACGTCTACCAGCCTTGTCATAGAAACAATGCAGGTGGCATAGGTGGTAGAGCACCAGTGTCTTACCACCCCAGTACCTTACACAGGAGCTACAGACTGAAAAAAATAGGTAAGCTCAGATGTTCATTTCGTATGCTTCTTCATAGAGAAGACTTACTTTGAAACTTTATACTGGAGTTGGGGAACCTGTGGCCCTCCAGATGTTGTTGGATTAAAAGTCCCATCATCCCGGACCAATGGCAATGTTAGCTGGGGCTGATGGGGAGATGGGGCACAACAACATCTGGAGGGCCGCAAGTCCATCATCTGTGCTTTATACCCTAGAAATCATTCCCTGTTTTCACAACCAAGAGCATGTGTTAGGATGGTAAAGGTAGCAGAACTTGGACCATGCAGAGATTTTCCCCACCTTTGTCTCTGCCAAAACGTTAATGTAAAGTACTAAAGAACTTTTCAATCTGTATGAACATTGCTCAACACCTTTTCCCTACAACAGATGTCATGCTGGTATGTGGCTGCATAATGTTAGAGGTTCTTTTTGTTAAATATCACACAGCCAACACACTGATTTATGTCAAGGAACATCAACAGGGGGAAGTGATACCTTGTTCTCCTCATACTGAAAAAGTGAAACCTGTAAGACAGACTTGAATCCAGGCAAGGCAGTGGGAGGGATTTCAATTGCGGACAATATCAGTGCTTAGGAAGTCACACTTTCCCCTTCTAGTTGAATATATAATAAAAGCATTTTAATAAACTTATCGCTTGTGCAATAGATGCCTCAGACAGATCACACCTTTTGTCTTCACGTAATACAAGAAAGATATCTGTTTAAGGTATAAAGATGGTGCTGTCTCTGCACTGGGATTTGGAATAAAATACTCTCTCCACTGCTCCAAGATTTTTTGTTTCGACAGTCAAAATACTAAACTGGATCTTTGTTTTGCTTCCAAGTGTGGTTGGTTTTATATTCCTGTTTTTGTACTCTGATCTTATGGCACTTCCAGACTACTGCTCTTATTTCTCAGGCCTTAGATTAATGCCTTTTGTTCTCCATCCTACTGGATCCCCAAACTGCCCACAATCACTAAAGGCCTGAATTCTTTCTTTTCTGAGCAAGAAGCCCCAAGCGCTTTAGCCTTTTGCTGTACAAAAGAGACTCCAACCTCTGTAATATTTTAGTAGTTCAGGTCCTTTCTGAATCTACTTTGAGCAACCTTGACCCCCCAACCATTATTTCATAAACGAAAAAGAATGAGTTTATCAGCTTGGTGCATTCTAGCTTACTATTTGAATCATGGCATACCAACAAGCAAGCTGAACAAAAGTGGAGAGAAAAGGCTGTCGAGAGTATAGTTTGGTGGGTGTGGTAATTGTTAAGAATATCAACAAAAATGTCACTTTTGAGAGGCAGACAATAAATCACAGACTGAGGCCAGCAGAAAATAATCGTAAAGAGGTGGAAGCAATTTTCAATGTTTGTCTAAACGCAAAACAGTCTAATCATGTTAAGACCTGAACTAGTGGGAAACTACAGTTTTGTGGTGTTAGGAATTTTTTTTAATTGTTACACAGTAACAAAAAGGAGAGGCTTTTGCGGTTTTGGGGCTTTCTTGTATTTTGTTTTTAAAAGGGAAAGTGTTCCAAAGTGTTCCAGCAAGTTTTGGTACAGGAAGCAAATTCTATGCCAAATTAGCACTAATATCTAGATTTTACAGGTGTGCTTTCTCCCATCCCTACCTCTTGAGCTGGGAAATCCCCTTAATATTGTTTTTTTAATAAAATAAAATAAAATAAAATATAGTATTGTGAATGTAAGTCTTTTCCCTTGCTTATTGCCCCAGAAGTGAAGATGAGTCTCCACAGAATTCAGACAATATTAACTGGGTCAGACTAATTTGGGTTTTGCATCCTAGCATGCTACTAGTAAACCATGTTCAAACATTCAGAGCTATCCACAAGTAGCCACAGCCCTGGCCATTGAACCAAGTTGCAATGGGCATCCTTTTCACAATTACTGCCCCACCCCCCAGTTCAAAGTGCCAATGACATACATGCTTTGTATACTGATGTTCATTAATTCCGTCTGTGATCATGGAATCATAGAGTTGGAAGGGACCCCGAGGATCATCTAGTCCAATTCCCTGCAATGGAGCAATATGCAGCTGTCCCATATGGGGATCAAACCTGCAACCTTGGTGTTATCAGCACTTAACCAACTGAGCTATTCAGGCACAGATATTTTGCTTCCACATCTGCAGTTCTTTAACAGTCATTTCTTTTGTAACCTTGATTGTTCATTTCACACAAACTTTAAATTCCTGATTCTGACATTTGAGGGCTTTCTCTCTCCCTCTCATAGTTAGAAACATTGCACAAATCCAAATGGTGAAGCTCAAACACTGAAATCCTCTAAACGTATGCTTGTGGCTATACCCATGAGTACTCGTACATGACCATAAAGTTCATGCCTGCATAACCTACAGTAAGAGCCATGACCATCTAAGGACAAGTCAGCAATGCTGTCCCTCTATCAACCCTTCATCCCTTTGACATCTGTCTACAGATAATTTCACTGTCCATCACAAAGCTGATATCATCTGTCTTGAGGAAACACATGGTGGTTGTTTTCCTTCCAGGCAAGCTGAAGATAAGTAGCTATGATACAGAAGTTGCTACATGAAACACTGCGGCAAAACTATGTACTGATGTCTTGAAGGATCTTTTTCTTATTGGCCTTCATTGCAATGTTATAAATGTTGGGTAAATTGGCGGGAAGCAGTGGAAGACAGGAGTGCCTGGCGTGCTCTGGTCCATGGGGTCACGAAGAGTCGGACACGACTAAACGAATAAACAACAACAAATTGGCTTTGCTAATGTTTTTTCACCCTTCTAACTAGTGGTTGAATTTTGAAGTAGTCCATTTTTTTCCAGCTTCCCACAGATCTATGGTATGGACAACATGGAGACATGGACAACCATGGAGTGCCATATTTCTTCACATTTCATGGGCACAGGGTGAGGGGGACTGCTTGGTTCTCAGCAACAAATGTCTAATAACAAGCAATCTCTTTCTTATGATTTCAACTAACTTTCCTTAGTTGGAAAATATGTAAATTACTTTAGGTGCACCCTAGAAACTTTAATTTCCCTTGCTATTGCATCATTAAGCTTAGCTCTTCAACAACAGATTTTTTTTGCCCTCAACTGCTCAAGGGCTTCTCCAAATGACCTATTTATTGAGCATTCATTCCATAGGAGCTAACTCCTAGGGGCCAAGGGGTCTTTGCCCCCCATAAAATATTTGATGGGGTGCCCCCCCCAAATTGCCATTCAAATGGTGTCTGTGCACCATGTCATGTGATGGATTAGGCATGACAGGGCTTACTTGCCCCCCCCCTAATATTTTATTCAAGTTGGCACCCCTGATTCATTCTGATTTGTTTTTAGGGCTGTTATAAGACAATGAGCATTGTTTCTGATTTGTTTGCAGGGTATTAACAAATATTCCTGTTAATCATTCATTCATCCCACACTTTTCTATGCATTTCCCCATCACTTCCCAATCAACAGAAGTTCCACTTTTTGAGAAAATGAATTTATTGCACTAGGGTGGCAGATCACATTAATCTATTTTTATCACACAAGCCTATTGAATCCCTCCTACAAAATACTGACAAACTGAAGGCACCCCAAATCAAAGCTACCGTAACTTTAATCCAAAGAAGGAATGTGTATACCTCCCCCCCCCAGAAACTAAGCTCACAGAAAGTGAAGCTACAGAACCTCCAAATTATTCTTTATCTTCCCAAATTTAAAAAGCAGTTTATGAGCATCTTTTAAAAGCAGGATGCTACTTCTATTTGCAAATTATGACCCCAACATCTCTGCCTGCTTTTTATACAGTGGAAGAAAAGAGGGTAGTTGTTTATCTTCTGCTGAACATTTTAAAGTTTTAATAAATCTGATAATTCCATGCCTTCTTTTAAGCCATCCCCTATGAAAGAACTTAATGTATTTCTTTAAATTGGGGTTTAATTATTATTTTTACTCATAACCATCAGGTAAACGATTAAACATGAAATGGCAAAATGAACAACTAGAACACGCCTAGGGCAATGAACAGAATTTTAACATGTTGCATTTTAATTTCCATCTGTCAGTGACTGTCAGTGATGAATGATGCAACAGGTATAAGTATGATATTAATATTATAATGTGATTAGTTAATGATGGCCAATTGATTCAGTGAGGATTTGCAAAGGGTAGATTCATACATACAGTCCATCAAACCATGGAACCGATATTGCTCTATGAAGTACTTCCTACCATACGTACAGATACACTTCTGAATGGTCAGTATGCACCTTTTTCTATAACATGCATATAGAAGTACAAAATGGGCCATGATAGATCAGGTCCAGTCAATTACCACCCATGCTGCTACTCCACAACTGCCCCTTATTCTAGACATCCCCAAAGCCTTCCTGATTAGTTATCATTGATGGACTAATGCTCTGCGAATTAGTCTAATTCTCTTTTAAAGCCATCTAAGCCAGCAAACATTACCACATTTGTGGCAGCATTTTCATAAAGTAATTATGCATTAATGTGAAGAAGTCCTATGTTTGGTCTGCCCTGACTCTCCAGCTAATAAACTTCACTGGATGATCCAGGTTCTGGTCTTATATGAGAGAAGGAGAAAATATGGCAGCAGTTTCAATTTTGAAGACGAGTCCAGATTTTTAATTAACTTTTCCTCATAGCCAAAATTCTGTGGTCATTTTGTTACTGATGTAGATACAGTGGCCTGGTGACAATCCAGTGCCTAGTTTAGAAAGTGACAGATGCCACGGCTTAATGCTGTCTATGCCCGGAAAGCCTTAGCACTGATCACAGGTGTGCTCACTCTCATACCGATGAGAGAACGGTGAGCATCTGCACATGCTCAGAGGCATTTTCTACTTACTACTTCACATGTTCCATACGGCACCTTGAGAAGCTTAGCTGGCAGAGAAAGGAATCACAGTCAATGCCCATCATTTTTTCAGTGGCCAATTTCTTCCTTATGTGGTTCAAACTCTTATCTCTTCATCGAGCATGAAGGCTGCATGAGAAAATACCTGATTCTCTTCATAATCAGACTATACAATGAATGCTGAAAGAAAAACAATGATGTCATCTCACAGGAGCCTACTAAAATCATAGAATCGTAGAGCTGGAAGAAACCCCAAGGCTCACCTGGTCCAACCCCCTGCAATGCAGGAATCCCTGACAGATGGCTATCTAACCACAGTTTAGAAACTTCCAATGAAGGAGAATCTACCACCTTCTGAGGCAGTCTATTCCACTGTTCAATAGCTCTTACTGCCAGAAATCTCTTCCTAATGCTTAGCTGGAATCTTTTTTATTGCAAGTTGAATCTATTAAATGGCTTTTAACACATACACCTGCCTCTTACTGAAACCACATTCCAAATTACTTGGTAATGTACAATCTTAGTTTATAATTTATTTTTCAATGGCAAGTTGAAAGGTCTGTCCAAGTTGATCTAGGGCACAATCTAGCCAAAGCTCAGCACTTTTATGTCCTATTGGAAATAAATTTGCTTCACTTCTGTGAAAAGCAATAGGACTTTGAGGCTACAATTCTGTATACATGCTTACAGGGAGTAAGGCACATTGCTTTCAGTGGGGCTTACTTTAAACACATCTAAGATTCTGCTCTGATGTACTTTGATGGGATTGTGACCTTTGTGTTTATAGATAGCACACTGGAGATATCTTCAGAACAATTTACTTTCCTTTTTTCCTTTTATCTGATGAAAAGTGTACTTGCTTTGGATGGAACAATGATCTTAATCTCATCACCATTCACTTCAACTCCCACATCTTTTGAAACTGTGTATCTGGAAGTTTCTTCTACAGTAACTGTATTTAAACATTCATGCTTCCTGCCCTCTAGTTTAGGCCTTAGTTATCTGAACCAACATTCTTAATTACCACACTATTATCTGAATGCTATTTTCATAGCTCGGGGGTAGATGATTTGCTCTGCATGCAGAAGGTCCCTGGCTTAGTCCTTGGAATTCCCAATTCAAGGGATTGCCAATTGGTCACAGGCATAGGCACCAAATCCTAGGGGCCAGGTCCCTTCGCCCCCCCCCCAAAATATTTGTGAGAGCCAACCCCTCCTCCCAAGGTGATGAGCATTGCTGCCTTCTTTCTTTGCCATGTTTGGATTTCGTTTTCCAACAAGCCCTGTAACGAACTTGTAAAAGGGTTGTTGGATGAAAAGAGAGCTGGGATTGGACAAAAACCTCAAAAAATGTTTATTATGGGGCTTGCAACTGAAGCTAGAAGGGGCACCTGCGCAGCGGGGGTGGGGAACGACCAGAGGAAATCCAGGCACCTCAACGTTCCAAACAAGAGGAAGAAACTGAGATTTGCGTTCTTTGGCTACTTCTGCAAAGTTTGCATGTGTGTGTGTTGCGCACAGTCTGTCTTGCCACATGTACTACCAACAGCAAGAGACATTGTCCAGAGCTTCACTATTTAGTTTCAAGTGTCTTTTCTGCTGTCCCTTCTTCCTTCCTGCCTCCCATCCTCCCTCCCATATAACCATCTTTGTTTGCCCCCCCTCCCAATTTTTCTTCAAGGTGGTGACCCTGGTCCCAGGGCTGCTGGACCAATAAGGTAACTCAATACAAGGCAGGCTCATATGTAAGACTTAAAGCAGGGGTGAGGAATAAATGCCTTTCCGATGTTGTTGGACTACAGCTTGCATCATACCTGACCATTGGCCATGCAGGGGCTGATGGGAACTGGAGTCCAACAACATCTGGAGGATCCGAGGATCCCCATTCTTGACTTAAGCAGTTCTTCCTTTATTCCTGTCTGGAAATATATATGTGGTATTTTTGTCGTTTCTTTTAGCAAGTTGTAAAAGGAAAGAAGCATTGCTCTTCTGGTTTACATAATAGGATCTTTTTGTTTTCTGAAAAAACCCCACTCCTATTAATTAGACAGCGCTTTATATGTTATTGACATTATATTCCACAGTAAATTGTACTGACATATATTTGGCCTACAGTCAGAGGATGTTATCAAACGCCCATGGAAAGAAAGACGTGCTCATTGATTTATGTTCTTTCCATCATGGCCTAAACTGTCATCTCTACAAACAAACAGAACTGATTTGTGTGGTTTCTTTCTTTTCTTTTGTGAATTGTGTTATCAGTGACAGTATGAAAAGCAAAGCACGGATAAACAATCAGAAAGTTAGAGGACAGTCACCAGCATCTTTCCATTCCTATGTGGGGAGGCCTGCACTGGACCCTCTCCAGGTTGGGCAGGCTGATTGGCTGTCCTCATACATCACATGCATTCCCTGATGTTCAGCCTTCGCTTATGCTGCTCCCGCTACCTGCCCATAGAGATGGAAACAACAGCAATGCTGCCATGGAGTCCCTGTGTGAGAGGTAGGCACTGCTCCCCACTACTGGAGAAGAGTGTTAGGGCAAGGCAGCCGAGGCATGACAAGGGGTGGAAGCGGGGAAGACATGGGAAACAGTCACAAGTCAGTCACACCTTGCAGTATGGCTTCCTTGTGCCCTCATTGACTTACCTGCATAGGGAGTTCTGTCCTGCCTTTTCTCCACATTTGTAGGAGTGAAATGTGGCTTATGAGCATGTGAGCGTGACTGCCTCACCAGTGTGTGAAATTCACTTTTTCCAACTGTTCGGAGGAAGAGTATAAGAACCATAAAGTTTGGACAAGATCCAGGCCACATTCACACCATAACAAACATTCATGGCTTCCCAACCAAAATTCTGGGAGTTGTTTCCCTGCCAGAGCTACAATTTTCAAAGGTTCCTGTGGAGAGAGATTGACTGTTCTGCCCTCCTGCAGTTTCCAGCAACTGGTCTTCAGAAACATAACTGCAACCAGCAGTGGATATTGTTTTGCTGTGGCCCAAACGCTTTCTGAAGCTATCTACCAGAAAAGTGCCTTCTTTTATTCCCTTGTTTAAAAAGTGTTTCACTGAGTTATTTTTATGCAGCAATGCTGACATCAAAGATGGGATGGGGAAGAAGAGGTCAGCCAGAAGAATTGGCTTTTCAGGTTTGCAGATGTGGGATGAGAGTGGGTGAAACCAGGAGGCAGGGGATTTGATGAACGCCCAAACTCATTCATAGCTTGGGGGTAGGTAATAAGGAGCAGAAGGGCTTGTCTGAATGTCTAAATGAAAAAATAAACCAAAGGCCTGGAGGCTTTCTTTTTTACAAAAAACAAAACAAAAACAAAACAAAAGGATGTTTTATGTAATTGCAGGTATCATATATTTCAATGAATTATAGCTTCATTAGGAAATCTTCCTCTTTGGTCAATAATATCCTTTGTGATGCTGCCTGACAGAGTAAAATACATGCCTCTCTGCCCAAAGGTGCTGTGTGCATATGAGTATTAGGACGATGGAGATTGTGCCATTAACTTTGCCAAAATTAATGGAGGAGGAAGGGAAGGTGGCTGAAGGAAGGAGAGGGATGGTGGCTTACGGTAAAATGTTCAAACTGTCAAATTCCTCCTGAAACAAATTAGCCGATTATAATCTTGTTGACATTTGGAGACCATCCAGGATTTCTTTTATCCCCCCATAAAGAATGACTTTTTTATTGTAGGAAACACAACTTACTTTCCTAACATCAGTTTTATATACCTGACCCTTCAGGGCCAGATTATTAGGTATGGGAGCCTTATGCAGAACCCCAATCTGAATCATCCTCTGCTCTCCCAGCACATAAGAAGCCACATCCTTCTCTTTGCTAGCATTCACAAGTAGTTGCAGCCACGCAAACATAATCCCACAAGTCTGTTCCTCCTGCTGGCTAGTCAGCAATTTCTCAAGTTTTTCAGTCTCAGGAAACAAACCCACTATAATCTCAGAACATGTTGACTTAAAAGACCGTTTTCAAAACATTTGGAGACATACGGATGTCCAGTTCAGGAAGCAGAATGAATACACTCTTCATACCAGGATTTCAAAAATGTTAACGTTGGCATATTTAAACTGTGTCATAAAGGGTGGAAACCAGGAGGTAAACTCTTTGTTGTTCATTCATGATTTATATGCCGCTTTCCCACAAAAAAAATCATGCTGTAAGGAGCTCACAACAAAGAAACAGGGACATATTTCAAACAAACACTGCAAAACCAATCTACCGTAATAATAACATAGCAAAAAATTCATAACAACATAGCAAAACAAAAATATAATAACATACCAAACAAACAATTCAAATACTATAAATATGGCAAAATTACTTAAAGAACATGTGGGATCCGATAGCAAAAATAACAAAGGAGACTCAGTTTCACCTTAGTCTTAGAAACACTCCTCCCATGATATTGATCACATATGTTCATACCACATATGGTATACTGGAAACTCAATGTGCTATAGTGGTTCGTGTTTATAAAGGGGGCCTGCCAAGCCCACAGGCTTAACCAGCCTCTAGGATTGCCAACTTTTGAATTAAAAATGCTAGTAACTGGACAGAGTCAGAGCTCAGCAGGTTCCGGAAGGGGTCAAACATAATTTTGGGGGGCCATAGTACAAACATGTAGCATGGGCTACATAAATATCATGAGTCATGAAATCAAAGTTCCTATTATAATTCTGAAATTATATTTCCTACATTTCTGATGTTATTCCATGGCCCATAGTGGGGCCTTTCTACTGTATCCCAACCCATCCTTTTGCTATTTTTTTGTTTAATAATTCAAGAAGAGCTTGCTGGATTAGGCCAATGGCCCATTTAGTCCAGCATGCTGTTCTCACAATGGCCAAACCACAGTAAGGACCAACTCAAATGCCACAAAAAGACAGGGGGGAAATCTTTTTTTCTTGTTTAGGGGAGAGAGGGATGCTGATGCAAAAATATGCTGAAGATGCAATAATTTATCTCGGCTTTTGACACTTGGGGTATGTGTTTTAGGATTGTAAGATGACGCTTGGGGTGTCTGTTTTTAGGATTGTATTTTTTATGATTGTAAGTTATAAACTTTTTTTAATGTTGTATTTTGATGTTGTAACTCACTCTGGGACCTTAGGGCAGAGGTCAGGCAATAAATAAATGAATAACAGCAACAGCCTGGAGACTGACATGGGGATCATAACAAACTGCCTGGAGTGATGTAAGGAGCCTATTCCCCACCCCACCCTACCCCTGAAAAATATGAAAACCTTGGAAAATAAAATCCTAAAGGTTACAATAAACCCTTATTAATTTCCAGGTCACTTCGATGAGAAATTCTATGTCACTATGGGAACTTGCTCTTGGCAAATATGGTAAAATGTTTAATTAAACTTAGCAAAGATATTTTTAGAGCAAGACCAAGACAGACAGAGAAGGAAGAACAAGAGTGACAGAATCTTGGCAGATCAACAAAAGGAAAGAACACAAAAAGAAAAGGATTAGTGAAAATAAAGATCAAGTGAAGATCAAAAACTTATATTGGCTAAATTCCAGAAAGCATTTCCTACATTTATAAGCAACTCTATTCTTAACTGTTTAGAACAGAGGAACTAGTTGATCTTCACCTAAAGGAATACTGACCACCCTCTGTGTTGGTGAACAGAGGCCCTTATAGACACCAAACGAATACAGAACGTAGTACAGTTGTCAACTGACTAAAGTGTCATGTCCTGATATATTATATACTGAAGAAAAGTCTCATATAGAATGTGCTGGTCTGTTTGACTAACATGGTAGATGTCATTTATTTTGTTTGCTTTATAGCACTGGCTTTCAAGCTTTGTGCCCTCAATTAATTCTTCTTCAATTTGCCTGAGGAAGCCTTGTGAGTTGCAGAGAATGCTGGGGCATGCTCTATGCCACATTATCACTTTGTGCCAGCCAGTCCCATTAGAATTTGCCATTGCCTCGCACAAGCTTGGTAAACCACAAAACAAAACAAACACTGCCCTATGGTAAATACTGTACAGGAAAAGCAACAATGTTGGATGTTGATGATCTTTGTATGTACAGGACCTTGTATAAACAGTGAATACGAAAATGAGCTCTTCATTTGAGTGATAAGACATTTTATATTATATTGAATAAGTGCATAGCCAAATTAATCAGTGATAGCATTATTGTAGCATTCTGTAGCTGAGTAATATTATGAACCGCTTCAATAACCGTTGCAAATTTATTCAGTGAAGCGTCTCAAAAGTATGTTAAAAGTATGGTGCTGGAGGAGACTCTTGAGAGTCCCATGGACTGCAAGAAGATCAAACCTATCCATTCTGAAGGAAATCAGCCCTGAGTGCTCACTGGAAGGACAGATCGTGAAGCTGAGGCTCCAATACTTTGGCCACCTCATGAGAAGAGAAAACTCCCTGGAAAAGACCCTGATATTGGGAAAGATTGGGGGCACAAGGAGAAGGGGACAACAGGGACGAGATGGTTGGACAGTGTTCTCGAAGCTACTAACATGAGTTTGACCAAACTGCGGGAGGCAGTGGAAGACAGGAGTGCCTGGCGTGCTCTGGTCCATGGGGTCACGAAGAGTCGGACACGACTAAACAACAATGAACAGCTGGGCTCAGAATCTTCTGGTGCATTCCCAGCCCCTAACATGAGTGTTCCCTTTCACTTTACCTCCAATCAGTCTGCAACAGGAACCTTGTAGTATAGGGTGTGTTGAATTTTTCAACTTTCAAATTCCAAAGATGAAGGGTGCTGAAAAGCTACAACATGACTTGGGAATTCAAAAGATATTTTGGTTAAATTAATAATTTAGTTCTGCTGGTAAGTAAAATCTGTGTAAAATTGCATAGAAATCATTAAAAATGATTGCCAAGTACTTGCAGTTATGTTATATATGAATATAATTATTTAGTGGCAGTAGCATTTAGCATTACTTGACATTTTCAGAAGGTAGAATTAAAGTTCTTTGGTTATCCAAAAGCAGTGGTGCTTTTTCATCAAAGACTTACCATGCTAAATGTTGTCCAATAACAAAAAATAGCAGATTTGAATTCCTCACACCCAGAAACATACTTTTAAGATACTTCCCTGAAGAAATTTGCAAAATTTAAGTTTCACCCCCAAGGACATGCCATGGTATGGAACTTGGGTGTGTGCTACACAGGGCAAAGAGTTTCAGGTTTAGAGCTGGATCCTAGCGCCAAACTGAGCCCTTTTTTGCTTCTATAGCTGAGAGAGGTTGATTTGTCTGAAGAAAGGGAAAGGAAGAATAGTCCTCATTGCTCCCACCTATTCGCCATAAGTGCTTAACTTATCTGTGGTTGGCCACATTTCACTTCCCCGATGGTAGGAATGATGGGACTACCAAGTTCAGTATTAGAAAGAACAAGATGGGGCCTGTTAAGAATTGCAGGAAGGGAAAAACAACTGGGAAATCCATCTCTAGCATAATGCTATCAGAGCACTGGCATTAGATGAGTACCTTCCTGTGACATAGCCCTGCCTGAATTCAGGGGCGTCGCTGGGGAGGGGCGGTAGGGGCGGTACGCCCCCAGTGACAGGGTGAGCAGCGACGGGTGGGGGTGTCAAGCGGCGGCCCCTCCCATCACTCCCACGCGCCGCCGCTCCCTCCGTCACCCCGGGAGCAGCAGCGCTGCACGGACGGGGTGCTCGCTCGGCCGAGCAAGCACCCCGTCCGTGCAGCGCTGCTCCTCCCGGGGTGACCGGTGGTGCGTGGGGAGTGGTGGGAGGGGCCGCCGCTTGACACCCCCACCCGCCGCTGCTCACCCTGCTCACCGCCGCTTGCTCCGTCGCCGTGGGAGCAGCAGCGCACAGTGTGTGCGGTGCTGCTGCTCCTGGGGCGACAGAACGAACGGCGGCAAAAGGGAAAGGGGGGAGCAAACGGGCGCTTTTCTCCCCTTTCGGCTGCTTAAACACGCCAGCTTTGCTTCTCCCCCCCCCTTTCGGCCGCCCCTTTCAGCGCTGGCTGGGCTGCGGAGCCGAAAGGGGCGGCCGAAAGGGGGGGGAGAAGCAAACAGGCGCGTTTAAGCAGCCGAAAGGGGAGAAAAGCGCCCGTTTGCTTCCCCCCCCCTTTTCATTTTCGGACGCTTCTTTCGGCGCTGGCTGGGCTGCGTCCAAAAGGGAAAGGGGGGGGAGCAAACGGCCGCTTAAACGCGCCTGTTTGCTTCTCCCCCCCCCTTTCGGCCGCCCCTTTGGGCGCCAAAAGGGAGAGAAAAGGAAGCAAAGCTGGCGCGTTCAAGCGCCCGCTTTGCTTTCCTTTTTTTCCCCTGCGGGGGCATCCGCAGGGGCGTGGCATCGCGCTGTGCACGTGCGTCATGACGCATGCACATGCCGCAATGCCCCGCCTCCAGGGGTGCCTCTTGGCTTGCCGCCCCTGGCAGCCAGGGGGCTAGAAACGCCCCTGCCTGAATTTCAATAGTATAATGGCTCTGAAGTCTGGGGCTAGATGAGAAGGAAGCTGTTTACTGAGACCTGAATCCAAGCAGCACAGTGTGGCTTCTCCCACTGTGTTCAGTCGAAATACTGTTTCAAGCAGTTTCATCCGTTGCTTTCTTCTAAGCCAACTAACACTCAAGTTCCCACCCTCACTATTCCTAATTCTTTCCTTTGCGGCTACCGCAACTTTCATCATTATTCAGATGATTCTAATGTTAAGCCAAATCATCTGTAATGGGGTCAATATCATCTGCTGACTTGGGCCAAATCATCTGCTGCTACTAAAGCGGAGGACCATAGTAGTCATATTTTTGTAGCTTCTACAGTTTTGATTAGACACCTGGAAGTTATGCACCAGTAGTCTTCTGGTTATGATTGGAGTGCCTTTGGGATCTGCCCCACTAGTGCAGCTGTTAGTCATTGTTTCCGTTTAGGGGGGACTATCCCTACCACCTCCAATGGCCAGACAAATGCAGCAGTGACCACCCCAGAATATACAATAGGTCTTGGTTAGATAATAGCTGAGCCTGGAAAATAGGCTTTCACAACTATCACCTGCATTTGTACAATAAAGTTGGCCTAGAAATGTGAAATGTGTTTTCGTTTTTTTTAAAAACCCAACACTTTTGGTTTTCAGCTGACTCATAAGAAAAGCATTGGCAGGAATAGTGAGATGGTGCTGGGGAGCTTATGCAAAAGGCATGATAGCAATAAAACAAAAACAAAAATACCTTGGGCTGAGAGTCTGTTGTAGCCCTTCTTTCAGAAGATACTTCCTTTTTGTTCTTGTTTTTACAACACAAGGCAGCATACATAACAAAATAAGATGCATTAAGGTACATTAAAATGATGAGATCAAGCATAGCCAACATTTTTAATAAATCAGCTTGTAAGATAAGCCTAAAGCAGAGGTCTCCAAACTACGGTCCACAGGACTCATTTATCCAGCCCCCGGCAACCCCTGCCACTGCCCACTCTTACCAGCGCAGCGTGGTGTGGCTGTCCACTTCTGGGTCGGAGGAACACCGGAAATAGCTTGTCCGCATGCGCAAGTGTTATTTCCAGTGCACATCCAGGTCGGATGAGGCCTGTGCACATGCGCACAAGCTATTTCCAGCGCTCCTCTGACCCGGAAGTGTGCCAGAAATAAGTGTGCACCCGTGTATGGGCACATGCTCCCCCGCCCTCGGTGCTGCAGACACTGGCCTGAGGCGTGGTAAGTTTGCTGACCTCTGGCCTAAAGCCTAATTCAAATAGTTCCATAAAACATGTTAATTATACAAATCTTCTAAACAATTTCTAGGAAATAAGGCCTTTTGTACTTAATGGGCCTTACTTCCAAATAAACTTCCATGGAATTTGTCTGTGAGACAGCTCAGCGTTTCACTGCTGGCTCCATCATTAGAATGTGTTATAGAAATGGCTATTTCTTAAGACTCATTTGGAAGGCCTGTACTGCAGAGGCCAAACGCAGATCCCCTGGTAGAGTTCAAAACTGTGGGGCTGACATGGAGAAGGTTCTATGTTGTATCCAACAAAGTCATTCCAAGAGCAGAACAAGCTCTGCTCATTCAGTGGAACTTCTCCCTTTCTTCTCCCCCCACTCAGTGCACCTCTGTTTCCCAAAAATCAGAGGCTTAGGGGGAACCCCAGAGCAGATTTGTGGGGTGCATGGGGGAGAAGTGTGTGGAAGTTACCTTGTGTGTGTGAAAGTAGTTGCAGTCACACAATGTATTCTTTGGATACACCCCTTTATCTCTTGCTCAGTCTAACCTAATCAATCTTGCAGCAGGCAAACCAGCAGGGCCTCTGAAGATCTCAGCAAATGGATAATATAGTATGGGTGAAGGAAGTCCTTATGCTAATCTGGTCCAAAACTGCTTAGGGCTTTAAAGGTTAACACGGGAACTTTGAAATGGGCCCAGAAACAGCAACTGGTGCATGACTGTTGTTGTGTGCTCTAATCTTCTTGCCTCTGACTACAACCAGGTGCCAGTTTTGCACCAATTGAAGCTTCTGAATTGTCTTCAAAGGCAACTCCACAAGTGCAATTTAGTAGTTAAGCCTGCATATAAGTGGTGCATGAGTAACTAAGGCTGAGGTTCAAGTGCTCTAAATATGCAGTTCCTATACTTCTAAAGACTTCCCTGGCTACAACTGTAACCTGGACCTCCATAAAGGTAAAGGTAATGGGACCCCTGACCATTAGGTCCAGTCGAGGACGACTCTGGGGCTGTGGCGCTCATCTCGCTTCATTGGCCGAGGGAGCCGGCGTACAGCTTCCGGATCATGTGGCCAGCATGACTAAGCCTAATAGTGACTAATCTAGAACTACAAGGCTGCAAACCACAAGGCTGCAAGTCTGGCATTTCCATGGGGAGTGCAAACCCACCCAGAACTGGTTGTACGCCTCCATCTAGATTGACCAATTTCCCAACCCACAAGACTTCCATCTTCTCTGGGTTAAGTTTCAGTTCAACCCCATCCAGCCCACCTGCAGGGATGAGTTCCAGAATCTTCCTGGGTTTAATAGGTGGAAAACAGAGAGAGCCATGTCTTGCTATATATATACACAGTATATATATATTTTTTTGGCACATAGGGTTGCTTTATCTGCTACATTTTGTGTTAAGTTGTAAGATAACACCTGCTGCATTTCTAAAGCGCACCCCCCCATAAGATTCCAACCACAAAAGAAGGCTGCAGCTTTATAAAAACTGCTTCTTGTTGAGAGGTACATTCACTGTTACCATGAAAACATCTCAGACCTTCAGGCAGCTTATATCAGTAATGACTTTGGAGAAAGCTAATTGTTGGGCCTATTTTTTTTTTATTAAAAAAAATCCAAACAAAACATGAAAGAGCTGCCACATAATTTTGCAATACTGTTCCTGTAAAGGTCTATAAAACATAATTTCCAGTTCCTATGCCCCTTTCCCTTGCATTTTGAAGATATGGAAATAGAGGATAACAAAACAGGCAGGCAATTCCTCCTGACCTCTATTATTTATTATTAACAATCATGAATTTTCATACCACTTTAAGGGATCTATTTGAAATGCAAAATATTTATAATATTAACAGCAGAACTGTTATATAGCTTGTACTGTATCTGTTCTTCATGGCAGGAGTAAGAGGAGGAAAGGAGCAGACATTAAAAATAAATATATGGTGCCATTAGTGTGCCAGTAATGTCATCAAAATATGTTCCCTACCTCAAGGAGTCTACAAACTAAATTAAGGTGAGGAGGAAGAAACATATCAGAATAGAGAAGTTCATCCAATAGTGGCAAGAAGAGTTTTCTGAGCAGATCTGGCCATTTATAAGAACTGTGTTTTAAATAGGAAACCTCATGTATTGATTCCCAGTATCAGAGAGCATATCAACAGAATATTGTTTTTCATTCAGATTCATTACGTGTGTGTTCATTCCATCCCATGATCTGGAAACAAAACCCACATTTTGCCTGCTTCGCAAAACACAAGTTCTTGGTATCTTACCTATTGATGTTCAGATTAATTCATTCAGCAATGTACTGAAGCATGAGCTATTGAGTGTTTTGCATAGTATGCTATAAAATATTTAAATCTCCTGTCATGCAAGAATCAAGGGTTTGTTGTGAAGAGAAAAACAACACAGCCAGCCCATAACTATAGCTCTTCATTCCTAGGAGGGAACAAGCTGTTGTTCCTTATCCCTCTCAGCAGGTACAACTTGCCATGTGACAATGCTTACAAACACACACTTTTCTAACCCAGGAAAACTATTTGTTCACAGAATGAAGTGTGTGATAGGCGCATTCATCAAGAGACTATAAATAATCGCATATGCATATCCCTTGAACAGACTGTCAATTTAAGCATTCTCATGTGCAGAAAATGTGTTACTCTGAAGTAACACTTCCATCCATTCACTACCCCAAACAGTGTAAGTTTCCCCCCCAGTGCTGCTGATCTAAAGAGATCATGTGTAAATAGTTTTTGCAAATGCTTAACCTTGTCACCCTCTGTTAATCTGCTTAATACTGCATGAGCAAAAAAGTTCGAATCAGAGGAGCACAGAAGTTAACTGGCTAACAGCCCAATTCTAAACATGCCAATGCAGAAGTAGGTCCTATTGAGTTCAAGGGGAACATGCAGTTAATATGCTTTGGGATTTAAAACAGTTTTTTTTAAAACAGTTCACTGAGAGAAGAGACTTTGCTCTAATTACTTATTTAAATAATTTGAATTGTTTCTACTCTGGCTTCTAAGGAATAACTTTATAAGAAACACCATAAAATTCTAGTACGTGAACACAATGGTTGACATCCAACAGTGTCCATTTGCCTCCACTAGTCTTCTGCTTCAGCAATGGGATTTCCTTTTCCTCTCTTTCAGCCCACTGGCCATCATCCAAAATCTACTCCAAAGGGCTGGAAGATCCTCCAGAGCACAACTGAGTGTGTATGGAGGACTGTAGGGGAGAGGAAAGGAAGGGAAAGTCTCTTTGGGTAAGGGTGGCTGTATGATCCATCACATATATGGATTGTTATAAATAACAGAAGTAAAATAAAACCATAGAAGCACATAATGCCAAAGAGCAGCAGTAAAAGCTCTGAAATAACAACGAAATTAAGATCTCAAAGTAGCTGTCTTAATACAAAGAAATTTCAGAAATAGACTGGAAAGAGAAGTGGCTGAATTGCAACTAATCACCAAACTTAAAACCATGGAGAAACCTGGTTTGAACAAAGACATTGGATTATTATCCCATTATACATAACAAAGCTATCTTTAGCCATCTCACCCCTTGCCTTTCCCTGCAAGACTAATTGCAGCCGTTAAGAGCCGTCAACAGGTTTTCCACACCTATCAGCTGATCACCCATTCCCACCATCCTTCTGAGTAATACCCCTCCCCACTCCCTCACTATATTTAAGGATCTGGTGACTTCTGTTTCAGTGTATCTGAAGAAGTGTGCATGCACACGAAAGCTCATACCAAGAACAAACTCAGTTGGTCTCTAAGGTGCTACTGGAAAGAATTTCCTATTTTGTTTCGACTATGGCAGACCAACACGGCTACCCACCTGTAAACGAAATTAATATTAGTACGCAATCAAAAGCTTGGTCATATGAAACCCTTTTGACCTGCCGTGTGAAATTTAACAGATGAGGCACCTGATAAGATATATCTGGAAAGAGTATTTCACAAGTGGGGCATCAGCACAGCCAAGATCTGGTCCCTGAACTTGGCCAACTGCTAAAGGCTGGGTAACCAGAAAAGAGCCTCTGAAGACTAGCTTAAATGACTGGACATATGAGAGCACGCATATACCTGGATCCCAATCTTCTATTGACAGGCTATGGTTTTCCAGAGCTTTGTTCTTTTTTTCCCAGAGCTTTGTTCTTGTCTCCCATGCTGCATACTCCTTTGGACCTCCTGAAAGAATAGTAGTTGTGATTATTATTCTTTTCTTAGATGTTGCTCTATTTTTCTAGTTGGTTTTTTGTTTTAGTTTTGTTTGCTTCTGTGGTTTTTATTCTACGTTATATGACTGTAAGCAACCTTGGGAGCCTAACATGGCAAAAACTGAAGGACACTTTTCAGGATATACCTTAATGTATACTCATATTAGAGGTGGACATATTCATTGCCTCCTCTAAGAAATGTTACCAGTTTTGTTCAATATAGTTTATTGTGTACAGTAGAAGTTCATGTATGTGGGTTTCCCTACTGTAGTCAGGAATTCTGCAGACTTAAGAAAGTGGAAGAGATGTTACTGGGATGTTATTGAGATCCCCTATTGGAAGGGAGATTTATTTTCACATAGGGCAGCATTCAAAATCTGTTTCTTTGTGTGCTTAGTTCTTTTACTTGAAAGGAATTGTTAAAAAGGCATCCCCATCAACCATCTGGAGTGATACAGTCCCAATCTATCACTTTATTACTTTATTATGGAGTTAGAATTCCCAGCACCCTTAACAAACTACTGATCTTGTATTATATCTGGCACTTATGTAACGGAAGTAGAAGTAAAGACCAAGGAGTCTGATACTAAGGTCTAGAAATGTAATCAAGTCTAGAAATAATCAAATGCATTCATAATCTGTGAACAGATGGCCAAGCATTCAAAAGGAAGTGAGATAGTAGTAATGGGGGATTTCAACTATCCTGATATTTGTTGGATGTCAAACTCAGCCAAGAGCACAAGATCGAACAGATTCCTCACTGGCCTTGCAGACAATTTCATTGTCCAGAAAGTGGGAGAAGCAACAAGAGGATCAGCCACTTTAGATCTGGTCTTAACCAATAGTGATGACTTGGTAAGTGGGGTAGAAGTGGCAGGATCATTACCGGTAGGTGGGAGTGATCATGCTCTTCTGGAGTTTATTATACAGCGGAAAGGAGCAACCAAGCATACTAAGACTCAAATTCTAGACTTTAAGAAAGCCGACCTCAGAAAATTTAGGGAAACGCTGGGTGTGATCCCATGGTCAGTAATACTAAAAGGAAAGGGAGTTGATGATGGATGGGAGTTTGTTAAAAGGGAGATATTAAAAGCACAACTTCAAGCAGTACCAATGAGACAAAAACATGGAAGGTGCCTAAAGAAGCCAGGGTGGCTATCTAAAGAACTTTTAACTGTTTTAAGATTTAAAAGGGATATGTACAAAAAATGGAAAAGGGGGGAAATCACCAGAGAGGAATTCAAACAAATAGCCAGCACATGTAGAGACAAAGTCAGAAAATCTAAAGCACAGAATGAACTCAGGCTTGCTAGAGAGGTTAAAAGCAATAAAAATGGCTTTTATGGGTATGTCCGTAGCAAAAGGAAGAACAATGAAACAGTGGGGTCACTTAGAGGAGAAGATGGTGAAATGTGAACAGGAGACAGAGAAAGGGCAGAACTCCTCAATGCCTTCTTTGCCTCAGTCTTCTCCAAAAAAAGAAAACAATGCCCAACCTGAAGAATATGGAGCAGATGATTCAGCAGGAGAAACACAGCCCAGAATAGTAAGGAGGTAATACAAGAATACTTGGCTAGTTTAGATGTATTCAAGTGTCCAGGGCCAGATGAACTACACCCAAGAGTATTAAAAGAACTGGCAGAGGTGATTTCAGAACCACTGGCAGTAATCTTTGAGAATTCCTGGAGAACAGGCGAAGTCCCAGCAGACTGAAGGAGGGCAAATGTTGTCCCTATTTTGAAAAAGGGGAAAAGAGAAGACCCAAACAATTACCGCCCAGTCAGCCTGACATCAATACCAGGAAAGATTCTAGAGCAGATCATTAAGCAAATGGTCTGTGAGCACCTAGAAAGGAACGCCGTGATCACTAAAAGTCAGCATGGGTTTCTGAAAAATAAGTCATGTCAGACCAATCTGATCTCATTTTTTTGACAGAATTACAAGCCTGGTAGATGAAGGGAATGCTGTGGATGTAGCCTATCTTGATTTCAGCAAGGCCTTTGACAAGGTGCCCTATGATATTCTTGTAAAGAAGCTGGTAAAATGCGGGCTAGACAATGCTACCATTCAGTGGATTTGTAACTGGCTGACTGACCGAACCCAAAGGGTACTCATTAACGGCTCCTCTTCATCCTGGAGAGAAGTGACGAGTGGGGTGCCACAGGGTTCTGTCTTGGGCCCAGTCTTATTCAACATCTTTATCAATGACTTGGATGATGGGCTTGAGGGCATCCTGATCAAGTTCACAGATGACACCAAATTGGGAGGGGTGGCTAATACCCAAGAGGACAGGATCACACTTCAAAATGACCTTAACAGATTGGAGAACTGGGCCAAAGCAAACAAGATGAATTTTAACAGGGAGAAATGTAAAGTACTACACTTGGGCAAAAAAATTGAAAGGCACAAATACAGGATGGGTGACACCTGGCTTGAGAGCAGTACATGTGAAAAGGATCTAGGAGTCTTGGTAGACCACAAACTTGACATGAGTCAACAGTGTGATGCAGCAGCTAAAAAAGCCAATGCAATTCTGGGCTGCATCAATAGGAGTATAGCATCTAGATCAAGGGAAGTAATAGTACCACTGTATTCCGCTCTGGTCAGACCTCACCTGGAATACTGTGTCCAGTTCTGGACACCACAGTTCAAGAAGGATACTGACAAGCTGGAACGTGTCCAGAGGAGGGCAACCAAAATGGTCAAAGGCCTGGAAACGATTCCTTATGAGGAACGACTTAGGGAGCTGGGTATGTTTAGCCTGGAGAAGAGAAGGTTAAGGGGTGATATGATAGCCATGTTCAAATATATCAAAGGATGTCATATAGAGGAGGGAGAAAGGTTGTTTTCTGCTGCTCCAGAGGAGTGGACACGGGGCAATGGATTCAAACTACAAGAAAGAAGATTCCACCTAAACATTAGGAAGAACTTCCTGACAGTAAGAGCTGTTTGACAGTGGAATTTGTTGCCAAGGAGTGTGGTGGAGTCTCCTCCTTTGGAGGTCTTTAAGCGGAGGCTTGACAGCCATCTGTCAGGAATGCTTTGATGGTGTTTCCTGCTTGGCAGGGGGTTGGACTGGATGGCCCTTGTGGTCTCTTCCAACTCTATGATTCTGATTCTAAGTTTCACTGAACTCTCTAGGACTTATACTCAATCATATCTAGGCATGTATATTCAGAAGTCAACCAAGCAACCAACCGACATTTCCACTTTCCTTTTCTTTTACTCAGTAGTTAGTAGTAATTATCTCATTTTCACTTTACAGGAGGCAAAGCCTGCCTATTTGTAGTAATGATTTTCTAACTTTGAATAGCACTGGAGACAAGAGAAAAGTCAAAGATATATCCATTACAGTGGTACCTCAGGTTACAGACACCTCGGGTTAGACACTTCAGGTTAGACTCCGCTAACCCAGAAGTAGTACCTCGGGTTGAGAACTTTACCTCAGGATGAGAACAGAAATTGCGCCGCGGCGGCATGAGGCCCCATTAGCTAAAGTGGTAGGCTACCTCAGGTTAAGAACAGTTTCAGGTTAAGAACAGACCTCCGGAACAAATTAAGTTCTTAACCAGAGGTACCACTGTAGACCACAGTGGCACAGTGGCTGTTAAACACCAGTCTGGTCAGTGAGGCAAGTATCATTGATTTATTTATGTGTGTTACTTTGTTAGATCTCAGTTCAACAGCAGTTGCCAAATTAGGCAGCATTGTGCCCAGTACATGGATTCTTGGCCGGGGGGGGGGGGAAATCACTGGAATTGCTCCCAATACTAATTGTTATCTTACGACAATTATCTATAATTGATAACTTAATATTTCCTTATTTACATTATGGTCAAGGTGCATCAATTAAATATTTAAACAAAGGCTGTTCTACTGTCTCTTTACTTTCCAGTTGCCTGCTTAAGACATGGTGTGTTATGTGTGACTGATTAGATACAATACTTCAAACTTTGACTTTATAATATGTATAGCAAAAAGAATGAAAAGAGATTACAGATACTTAGCCAGTCAACTATTATAGAATACAGGTTAATTTAATATCTGTAATATCCCCAGATTTTGCTGAAGTCAAGAAAAACTGGTTAAAAAGCATTTTCAATGCAAAATAATGCTTTAATATTATTTGGGGGTGAAGCCATTTTATTTTGCAAACTGCTCAGAAAACATAATTGGAATCTTCATGGCTTTTAAATAAAAACATGTTGCTTTTGAGTGATGTGACAATGTTTATTGCCGTTTATCACTGACTAGCTTTTTAGTACATTTTAGCATGCTTTATTATCTTAATATTAGCAGTCTGATCCTATCCTCGGTTACAGAACGTTGAAATTGAGCTGAGTTTAAGGCCATTTAGATTTCCATATTTGTTTGCTTAATTATGGGGCAAACAGTGGTACATGACTGTGTAGACTGTTTCAGGAAGAGGTTTGCATAGAATCCTCTGCTAAAATGGAGGGGGGGGGGCTTTTGTTTTAACTGTGCCTTGCAAGGTGCTTTGAAGTCCCAACTTCAGGACTTCAAAGCAACTTCAGCTTGATGCCATTGTGATGTCAGGTGATTAACAGGTGGACAGAACCACCTATGTGTCAAATTTGGCTTAAGGCTAATTTTGATAAGGATTTGGCCTGTGCAGCAAAAAGGTTCCCCACCTCTGAATAGGAAAATGTTGATTTAAACTAGAATGTCCACAGGTGGGGTGGAGGCCCTCAACCATCTCTGTTCTTCTGAAGGAAGTGACTGATGGCCTTATGCGTACATCCAAGTTCAACAAGCCTTTTCTAACATAGTTGCGTACCCATACCCATTGAGTGAATCACCCATCTCCTACTACCCTCCTGAGAAAAACCCCACCCCACCCTCCCACTATATAGAAGGGCCTGGTGACTTCTGTTTCAGTGTATCTGAAGAAGTGTGCATGCACACGAAAGCTTATACCCAGAACAAACTTAGTTGGTCTCTAAGATGCTACTGGACAATTTTTTAATATTTTGATAGTTGTGTACCTGTGAGCACAATTAGAAAGGTGTATTTGCAGCATTAATAAAATGGCCGTTTATTGGCCTCCTGTTGGCAATCTATTCACATTAAGTTTGCCAGACTAACTTGGACTGGTACACCCAGAAGGCCTGCACTTGTAAGTGGTTTGAGAAGTGCAGGTGGCACAGTAAAACCATGCAAGGCCTTCCACTGGCTACAAATGGGCGTGTGACATCTGGTATTAGAGGAATGTGGGAGTGGTTATATTCGGTGGCATCACATCCTCAGTGCTAAGACCCTTGCAAACCCATTCAAAACCATAGTTCAGAACACAGTAATGTCAATAGAAATCCCACTAGAACAAACACCACACGCAGGAGCTTGTGTATGTGGCAGGAAGTGTAACATCAGACACAAAAAGACCCTCCACAAGCTGTTCCTCAGAACAAAGCCTCCTGACTTGGGACATGGCTTCCCACAAAGAATCCCAGTAACTGAAGGTTGTTATGGTTGCAGAGACTTGTAGCTCAGGGAAGAGGGTAGATTAGTATCCAGATTTCTATCTGGGAAGCCATGTACCTTAAAAGTATTGTGTGTATGCAGCCCAGTGGGACAGCAAGAGCCCTCATTAGAAAAGTACAGTGGGCAGATGAACAAAGAGAAAATCAGTCCATCATTGCACAGGAACTGTTCACCAAGTAAAGATGTGAGAATGATAACTAAATAGAATTGAAGCCAAAATACACTAGCTTGCAGGGTGAAGTATTTATCTTCCTCTCTGTAACTGTGTGAGTTATGAAGACTTCCAGAAAGGTTTACTTCACATGTGGCATTTTTCCTATATGGAAACAAGCACCATGTGACACCCACCTGTTTCTCTTTTGGTCATAAACACACATACTGAAATATTTAGGCATATTGTGTTTAACACTACAAGAAAATTGCCTGAAGGGTTTTTTTTTCTTAGCATGTTTTTCTTAAAAGTTGTGGGTAGTGTGTCTCATTATCAAGGCCTTGCATATTTTCAATATCCACCCAACTTTGTGGTATTACTATAATTTTTTTTTCAAGGGCAGAGTGACAAGCACATTGATATAAACAAAATCATTATACTGCAGGGATGATCTTTTATCAGATAGGTTTTCAAGTAGATTTATAAAATGGGGAATGCATCTGTCATAGATTATTCAAAGATAGCACAATTGTTCTAGCAATGAGTAATAGATTAAGACTTGTGAAATTTAAACGTGCCAACAAACTGATGATTTGGTTCTTTCCCCCTGGTTATCAGGTTCACTGAATGAAGCTAGTGTTTACTGTTAAAGTTCTATGCTCCTTAGGATCTTTCTCCCTTCTCTTTGAAGACTTGTTCCAACCCCCTTCCTCCATCTGAGGTAAGGTGGGTTGCACCCATTTGGTGGATTTCCTTCCCCAGAGTTGCCTGGCACCAAAATTTTTATCCTTTCTGCACCAGATGAAAACATTCCTCCCCCATCTTTTTGGTGCAGTAACTATGTAAAATACTATCACGAACATTTTGCAAACAGAGAATGTAAGCTAAAGCAAAGTGACATACTGCCTCCTTGCATAACATAGGGTAGGCTAATTTTTAAAAAAGAGATTTGAAATGAGGGTCCTGTGAGCAAAGTACTATTCTTTACCACCAGTACAACTGTCATTTATAAAACTGAAAAAATTATAGTAGCTACTTTGGACTTTCATTATTGGGGAGAAGCAGTGTAGCTAAAACTTAAGTGTTAAGGCTAGAATGAGGGCACTTGGTTTCAAATCTCCCTCCATGATTTGACCATTCTGTATACATGTCTACTCAGAAGTAAGCACCACTGAGTCCAGTAAGAAGACTCCCAGGGAAGTGTTTTCTGCTACCTCAGTCACCAAGCTTGCTGGGTGGCCTTGAGACAGTCATTCTTTTTCAGCCTAACCCACCTCATCCGGAGGGTAAACCATTTGTTGTCCTCAGCTGGTTAGAGGAAGGCAATGATTTTCGAAACGTCATAAACTAATAAAATACCTCTTATTTGGATAGTCAAGGGCTACTTGGCTGGCTCGTCTGCCACCTACCTAGCCACATATAAAATGCAAAAAGAAACAAAATCAAGACCTTGCGAGGGCCACATTAACTCTGAAGGACACACGTCTGGTCGTGGGTACTCCTAACTCTTGACGTGGAACGCAGGAATGAGCATTAGGAATAATACTGATGCAGGAGGTGTCTTCGTGTGAGCCCGCCTAATTCAGAGTGGCGTCGAAAGACCATAACTACCCCCCCCCCCTCAACTCGCAACGCACGCGGCGCTGACGTCTGAGAGCGGCTTTAAGTAGAGGGCGGTCATCGCGAGCCTGGCTCTGATTGGCCGCTTGACTTTTCAGCGATCGGACAGTTTAGCTGACGTAGGCCAGCTAAAGCGCGAACAAACAACAACACGCCAAGACCGGACGGGGGCAGTACGTCACGCGCCCCTCCCACCTGCCGCTCCACTCGTCTGACACACGCGCGCGCCGCCAGCCGTTAAAAGGCAGCGACGGCTCTCGCGCGTGCGCGTACTTGGTCGGGGTGAGGGGAGGAGAGAGAGATACATACAGAGTAGCGCATGCGCGAAAAGCTGCCTACGAGGAGGGCGGGGCAGCGGCAGAACTGGTAGGCCCAAACCAACAACATGGTGACCCGGGGACGCTACAGACGCCTCGTCTAAGGTGGTGTCAAGGGGGCCTAGCCTCTCTCAACTACCTCAGGTCGCCATCGGCGCGCTCGCCATGGCCCGGCACAGGAACGTGCGTGGCTATAACTACGACGAAGGTAGAGAGTTGTTGTGTTAAGGGAGAGCTGCTCCTCTGCATCCAGCTTCGCTGGAAGGCCCACCCCGCCCCTCGCTCGGCATGGGGGGTGGGTGGGAGGGGAGAGTCTCTCTCGGAGAGAGTGGCAGTGACGTCACTAGCACGCCCACGACCTGCCTGGCGACTGGGGGTCTCGGGCCAGGCGCTGAGGGAGTCGCGGCGGTGGAGGGAGCCGAGAGGCACGTTGCGGGGAAGGGGGGGGGGGCTGAAAGAGAAGGCATGGCTAAGCATGGGGAGGCCGCTTGGTGCGAGGCGGGTCGGGTTTCGTTGGAGAGGAGCTCGGGTCCTTCCCTCCTGTTTTGCCCCACGGCTCACCACGAAGGACACCTGTTGGCATACCTGGTGGGGGCCTGAAACCTATGGCCCTCATTGTTGACAGAAGCTCAACCATTTAGAAAGGGACTCTGCTGCAGTGTGTGTGGCAGTGGGGATGGCTGATGGGTTAAAGTGGTTCAAGAACTGGCGAGAAGTAAGGACCTTTCGTGGTTCGATATGGTGGACCTCTGGAGTACTCCAAGCCAAGGATAGGGAACCCGAAGCCCCTCCAGTTGCTGCTAGGCACTAGCTCCCAGCATCTCCAGGCAGCATAGGCTGTGGTAACAGATGGTAGGAGCTGCAGCGCTACAACATCAGGAAGGCCACAGGTTCCACTTCCTCAATATAAGGAAAAGGGGCACACATGATGCACAAACTGCCTGCTAGCAGGGGCGGTTGATTGGTGGGTGTTGGAAAATCCTGTCAGTTTCAGTGTAGAAAACACATAATTGCAATGTATATAAACAATCTGATTTTACAACTGCTGCTGAAGATGCATCCATGTATTGCACTGGTCCAAGTTTAGGCTCCTCAAAAAACTTATGTTTAAATATTCCCCCAAAACCTTTTCATAGTGCTTAATCAATTTTATGTGATTACACAATTCATGTAGAGCTTTTAAGTACTGTACTTAAAACAAATGTGAGAATATACCGGTATGTGTTAGTGCAAAGTACTGTACAGCTGCACACCTATAATGAAAAAACACTGTATAAAAACTCCAATAATATCAACAAGATAAAATCTGTCACATGCTATGTGCCATACATCTATATCTATGACATACTATCTTTCATATGAAGTCAGAGTAGGCATTTCAGTATGTATAAATGAATTATAAGGGATTTTATTTGTAATCTTATGTATTGCAGAACCTTTTGACTACTACCCTTCTTGAATAGATATGGTTGGGGTTGTGCTGTAAATCATTAAATTTTATTTAGAAATATCTGTCTTTAATAATTTAAGATCCGATGGGCAAATCCAATATGATTCCTCTATAGTATAATAATATTCTATATCCTATCTGCACACTCTATTTTTAACATTACTCTGGATTAATTACTGCCCTTTTGTTGTCATATACCTTCATGTTACGTATCTTTCATGTGTTTCCTTTTTAATTATTCTACTTAAAGGTAAAGGGACCCCTGACTGTTAGGTCCAGTCACGGACGACTTTACTAGAGAAGAATATTTGTTAAACTTTGACTTTAAAAATTTAGGAATTTGATTTCCCTGTATTTCATCTTTGAGGCCTAAAATCATAATTTAAATTACATTATTAGGAAATAAAACCCTCTTAAATCTCAAAAGTCTGACATTTCCGCACACCTCCATCATTATCACTATTCAAAGACACATTCTAGCCAGGCAAAAGTGCACAAGGAGGACACAGAGCATGGCTTCAGGAGAGAACATGGTCTGCAGAAAGTTCTGAGGGCTGGGTAGAATAACCTGGAAGGTGATGCACCTGAGCTATAATGTAGTTTAATGTTTGTTATAAGAATGTATACAAGAAAACTTTTTAAATTCAGTTATAAGGAAATTGTTTCTTGCTTCTTAGACTTTGAAGAAGATGATCTTTATGGACAGTCTGTAGAGGATGATTATTGCATTTCACCTTCAACAGGTTAGTTTAATATTTGGCCAGTTATGTATGGTGTGCCATCTGACCTAGAGGGAATGTATTGGCTTTCATCAAAAATTGTGTATAGTTTGGCAAGGTAATGAATGAAAGGGAGAGTGGAGGCATAAGTTGCTAAAGTCACTTGTGTAAGATCATTATTAGAAGCTAGCTTAGAATTCATCTCCAGTACAGTAGCCTACAGTATTTCTACTTGAACAACATTTTGATTCCCTATGTGACAACTGCATACTCCTGCATTGCAGGAGGTTGTACTAGATGATACGGTCCCTTACAAACTCTACAATTCTATGATTAACTGAACTAATTTTAGGACTTCCGGTGACTCACCATTCTGACCAGTTGGGAGATCTCTTGGCTCCGAGAGACTCCGGCGCTGTCAGGAATGGGAGTGCCGTAACCATGCTATGGACCCCCAGAAAAACTTCAGGAGGAGCGCCCTGAGGACATGGAGATTTGGTGGGTGTCCATTGCGCTTTTATATTGCTGTGGCCATATAACTTCACTAAAAACAAATTGCTGTGAAAGATGGAAGTCCTCTAAAGCCAACTTGTGTTGATCATAATAGGATCATAATAGGAAACTGAATTGGCAACAGTAAGATATACCATAGAAATCTGAAGCATTTACAGAAAAGCATATTATGAATAGTTAGGATAGCAAATATTTGCTTTGCTGTAAACGTTAAAAAATAGCTTGATTTATTAAATGGTACAAAATGTCTTAGGATTTGGGAATTGAACAAAACGGTTGAACTCTTTGTTTATGTTATAGCTGCTCAATTCATTTACTCAAGACGCGATAATCCTACTGCATATGCCGAGACATTAGAAGAAAAATATGATTATGAAGCAGAACATAGCAATGATTGTATTCCAAGTCACGAGCTAACAGGTGCTGAAAAAGGTAATTGTAAATATATATGACACTGACTTAATAAACTGAAGTGATTGCGTTAACACCAAAACATGTGCATGTGACAGTAATGTCATATTCTGAAGTTTGCATAATAGTTATTAGATTTAATGAGTGGAGACTATTGGGTGGAGATATGGACTGATGGAGACTTCAAATCACTCCCTTTACCTTCACTTACCTGCTCATCGTCTGTTCTCCTTCCACCCCCAGTAAAGAGATGGTTGTACAGAGATGGCTGCTATGAGGGCCTGAGGGCTACTGTTAGACCAACCTCACTTGGGCTGGGTAGCATACTGGGGATTTGGTGTTGCAAGTTCCTTCTGTAGTCAACACCATGAATACAGTTCCTAGAAGACGTCACTGTTGCTCAGCTATTGACACTCAAGCTACTAATGCCTTTTCCGGAGCTTTTGTTGGATAACCTTATATTTCTTTCAGTTTTTTTGGATGTTCCTCTTCAGATCTGCTTACTCTTCACTGTACTTCTATCATGTAGATTGGAGTAGGTGGACAGGCTTTTAGAAGGGTATTGAATTAAAATAAGCGATTCACAGTTCTTAGAGCTAAAGGCTTGTAATTAGCAGATTTTTAATAGCACTCCACTTTTACTGCTTGCAGTTGTGGTTAACCATCTGCTAAATCCTGAGGCCTGTGAAGATGTGATTTACCTTAGAAGTTAATTACAGTATCTGTAAATTCTTAAAATGTACTGTTAAGTGACGTATCAAATTATGTTGAATTGTTTAATGCTGAATATATGCATTTTCCTCTTGGGAGTAAATGCTGTTTGTCTTCTGGATGATACCTATGCTGATAAATATTCAAGTCCTAAAAGCTGACAACTTCATTATTCTGCTTAGGAAAATACAATGTCCTATGTCAGTGCTTCCCAACTTGTGTGTTGGACCTGCAAATGGGTTACAAAGCCTGTGCAAACCCAGAATAATTATAGTTGTTTGTTCTTAACAGGTATAAGAATACCTATTTCAACTTTTGTTTTGTTGGCATGTTATAATGCTGTGTTGACACTTAAAAGGGAACACTGAAAAGGCTCAACTCTTACATTTTAACACTTGGTACTACCCTCTGTAGGCTGGCAACTGGTTTGGTGACAGTTCATCACAAAGTGCTTGTACAGGGAATTGTTTTGAATGACAGCTGCAGCTTGCCTCTGATGCACAGATTCTGCCTTCAGTGCCTGCTCATCAGAGATGAAGCTGCAACAGTCACTGAAGACAGCTCTGTGTATAACCACCTTGTGGTGATCTATCACTAGATCTGCAACCATGGTTAGTTACATGTTTAGGCAAGGGTGATTTGAAGTTTGCTAGTTGAATTTTTTCTGCTGAAGAAACAGAGTTTTGAGTGGGCTTGAAATCCATTTGCAGCTGATGTCACAAAACTGTGCAAAAAGAACAATTCATCGAACTATCAGTTGATAGGACCCTCAAAGATAATTTTTCAGAAGTGAGGTGATCTGAATTTTGACTTTCATTTTACCCAAATTACCTGGTAATCACTGAATATCTTGCACTTGCTGATTAAGTAATGCCTGCATCTTTGTGAGATTTTTCAGCAATGACTGCTATGAGGATGAAATATAGTAATTTTTTTATCAATAATGATCTGAGGCTATGTCTGGCAACCATCAAACCCAGCATTATGCCTTTTGGTAAAATGCAAACTCAGCCCTCCCACTGATACCTTCCAAAATAATCAAAAATTTTTTTAAAAAAAATCCTTCCAGTAGCACCTTAGAGACCAACTAAGTTTGTTCTTGGTGTGAGCTTTCGTGTGCATGCACAAACAGGAAAGCTCATACCAAGAACAAACTTAGTTGGTCTCTAAGGTGCTACTGCAAGGAATTTTTTTATTTTTTATTTTGTTTTGACTATGGCAGACCAACACGGCTACTTACCTGTTCCAAAATGATGTTATTCATGATAAAGTCCATTAAAAATATTCATACTTCATTGGATCTGACACTCGGTAGCAATACTTTTAAAAGAATTTTTTATTAACTTATTAAGAAATATCCTACAGTCAAATGTTTGGTATTCTTACATTCTCATAAACAAATCTGTGAATAAGTTTGTAAGTGCTATAAACATTTCAACAAATTCCACATAAATAGGGGCATTAAGTTACTTTTTGCTTAGATCTCTTAAATAACTGTTATAAAATAGGCAGAAACAGTTTAAATGTATGAAACTGACAACTGCCGAAGTCATAAGGTCCAAAATTGATGTGACAATAAATTTGGACTTGTGGGTCACCATACCAAAAAGGTTGGGGACCACTTCTCTAAAAGGGTAGAGAATGGATATTTGTTCCTGGATAAAGATGGTTGTGATTTGGTTAAGAAAACTTGGAGTACACTGCTTCAAAATTTAATGCAACTGTGCATATTTATTTAAAGCCATTGTATGAGATTCCTTGTCCTTTTTTTTAGCTAAGCTTGATTTGTGCCTTGATCGCATGAGAGAAGTGCTTGGAAAGTCTGTGCCTGAGAAAGTGATGGTGGAAGCAGTATTGAGCAGTAAATTTGATGTACAACAAGCTTTGGATTCTGTACTTGCCCAAGACAATAAGCAAAATAAGATCAAGAATGAGGATGCCATAATTGCAGGGAAGGCAACAAAAGGTATGTTTATGTTTAATTTTGGTGTGATTTACTGTGTGGTTCTTTTCCATAAGGGGCAGCCGTATAGGAAGTTTTTTGCTTCTTTTTACCATTTCTGTTTGTTAATAACTTAAATGACTAAGCTACATATATAGAGGCATCCTGTGATAAATGCTTAAGGTACTGTTAATCTGTAGTCTTCCAAGGATCTGTAAATATCATTAGCACTATATATACATGTACTAAATAATTTGAACAAAAATTATATAATGTAATGGTTAAGTTATCAATTTGATGCAGTTTGTGTAATTAGAGAGATAATATTGAAAAATGTGGCATATTCTAGCTTAGTAGTTGTCAGGGAACTGCCCTCGGCAGGGCAGGAGGTCTTGTCGATGTACCGAGAGCCCCGACACCACCTCAGTACTGAAACCTCTTCAAGCAGGAAAAGCGGCACCTCCTCCAGCGGGGAGGGGCAGGCTGGAAACAGCCAGGTGAGACAAGGGCTTGGAGATGCTGCTGAGAGCCCCAGCACGCCTCATGAGTTTCACTCTGAGGGGAGCACGCCACTTCCGTCGCCCCAGTTGTGCAGAGGGGTCAAAAGGAGACCGGGGAGGTGGCTCTTTGGGGTGCCAAAATTCTTATGTTGGGGTCACAGCCAGAAACCGGCACTCCCGGATTCTGCGAGTGACTAGGATGGTCATGTTTTCACCATAGCTGTCAACTTTTCCCTTTTCTTTCAAGGAATCCTATTCGGAATAAAGGAATTTCCCTTAAAAAAGGGAAAAGTTGACAGCTATGGTTTTCATGTTCTCTGCACTGTAAATAGTCTGCACCATTAAACTGTTAAAAGACAGTTGAGACTCATACCTGATTACTTGTGAGCAACCCTAACGCAGACCCGACAGCAGTGCTAAGTTTCAACTGCAGAGTTGTCTATTTAGCATTGTTAGTAAACTGAATTCATGAGACTGTGATTTACACATCTAATACAGTTTGGATAATGTTTGTTAATTAAATGCCTTTCTGTGTTTTTTCTATTTTCCTGTTGGCTTTCCTGCTTCGCCACAAATTGGAACTGTTTTTGCTTTGACCCTGTGTCTCTCTTGGAATTATTGGCTCTTGTAAGGTAAGGCTTATTTTGCTCAGAAATATTTTCTAGCACTAACAACTTGACTAATTCCATTGAAAATGCTTTAGATACCACTAAATCGTGCTTTAGTCTCAGCAACCCTGTGGTCAATTTTGAATCTTGTAATGCTTCAGCTCCAAGTGACAAAACGGTCTTCAGACCCAAATATGTCAAAACACCTTCAGTAAAAAAGAAAAAATCCTTTTGTAACTCCTCAGGAGCTCTTCCTTTACCATTCAGTGACAATGATAAGTCACTTTATAAACCACTGAACAAGCAGGTAACACTCCCACCAACTGACAACACCAGCACAAGTTGGAAATATTGCGATGAAAGTGATGCATGCTTTAGTTCAGAGGCTGAATTGCTGAAGGAAAGTTCTTCAGAAAATGTGTCTTGGAACCAATCTGAATTTAAAGGAGTTGAGGACTTGAAGGGCCTGGTCAGGCTTAATGAAACAGGTGATTCAGCAGATGCCCAAGATAGTGCATTAATTTTTCTCCAGAAAAACTACAATCATGATAGCAAAAGCTGTTTGGATAATCCTCCTGGTTTTATAAATGCTTTTGGAAATTTGATGCTGGACAGCAAGAGAAGTTACCAGCTCAGTAAAAAGGCTGAACTATTTGGAAATGCCCCTTCATTTTCGCACAGTAAGGGCTGCTTCCAAGGGCATATCAGCACCTCTTCAAAAGCGAATAGATTAACATTTTCCGTGTCTCAAAGCCCATCACTGGCTGATCTTCTACAGGAACACCAAGGAAGTAATTCAAACAAGCCTCAACCCTTATCTGATCTTTGCAACCCATCAGCAGGTTTCACAGACTTGGAATTAGGACTTTCACCATTGTCCCAACCAGCCAACCAACCTCAAATTTCATCTGGAATGACAGAACTGTCAGGATCTTTATCTTCCTTGACATTCTCCAACTCTTCTCCAGTAAAAGAGCTTGAGAGTTTATCACTTTCAGATTTAATTGCAAAATCAATTGCATTGGATAAGCCTCGAACAACAAGCAGCTGTTCTGAGCTTTGTATACCTAAAACAGTGCAACCTACAGCTGTGAATTCAGATATTGATCTAAGTGTTCTTATTAGAAAATCAACATTATCTCCTCAACATGTACATGTACAGTCAGGTACTCCACTTCCAGAAAAAGACGCTTTATTTTCAGAACAAAGACGACAAATGTTAGTAGCTAAAGGAAAGAAGAAGAACCAAATGAAAAAGAGGTCACATATTTTGGAAGGCACTGTTTCATGGGCAAAGGCCCTCTCTGCAACGCCATCAGCCTTTGCTATAACTCTGTGTCTCCATTATCCCCCAAAGAGATGTAAGCGTCAAACAGTTAATCTTCATAAGGCTTTCTTATACAGCAGGCAAATGCAAGAAGTAAAAATTAATGAAACTGGACCCTTATTAGCAATAACACCTTTTGACTTCAAATCGCCATCTCCAGATGACATTGTAAAATTAGGCCAAAAGAAAGCCTTCACTAGATAACAGCACAATGAACTAATGCAGTTTTGATTATTTTTACATTAAAAAAGATAATTTGAACAGGTTGACTTGGACGGCAAAGTGGAATAGATGTCTTAAATGCAAAGACAATTGTCAGTTAATTTTGGTTAACCAACTTTTGTAGTAAAGTTTTTGAACAGATGCACTGAATTCTAGTCCTTTTTATCCTTTTATTCTATAATTGATAGAGGTAGATCTTAATCTTTAGCACCTCAACTTTGGAATAATGTGTTAAGGTGCTGGATGTTTTCTAAATAATTAATATTGAAAAAATATTTTTAAGAAAGAATGTGCTAGCTCCTGCTAGAAACAACATATTTATGGTTTCAGGATTATCTTAAACAAAAATTACACTGGGGACCAAATTATTAAATACTTACTGTGAATGAATTTCCATAATGTTTTTTAATGTCTAATGTGTTTAATATGGCACTGTTACTGTTTGTAGCTGCCTTGTGGCACATTAGAGCTTTGTTTCCTTTGTTTTTAATCTGTCCCTTTCTTCGAAAAATTGATTTGTCAGTGCATGTTTTTGAAATCCCCATGGCAAAAATATTTAATTTACAAATGGCTTGCCATCATGTTCAAACTTGGTGAGACCAGAAGTATACATTCAAAAGCACAGCTAGTGGAATTTTTTTAAATGGGTAGTTGTCATATTTATTTTTTTCTTTCTCACAGATTATTTGGCATTACTGTACTTTCCTGTACTCTCTGGCTTTTTGGTCAATTCATATTAAATCAGGAGGTCATGTGTGTTTGCTGTGATATAGGTGCATAGCATGGAACCACAGCCCAGTCTGTCTTCCTAGTTCAAACTTATATTGTACCAATAAGCCGACATATGCCAGCCATGTGATCACTTTATAAAACTTATTAAGGTATAAGCAAAATATTTTACATGTACCTGCAAAAAGTGTAATGTGTGAAGTGGTCCTTTAAAAGATTCAGGCTAAAACTCCCCAATGTTTTTAATATAGAATAATCAGGATGTTAGTTCTCTGTCCAACTGAGGAATAACTTAATTATTAACCAAAACACCCAGTTCTGCAATCTTTTTAACTTTATGTTGTAGAATACTATTCTTTTGAGCACTGGTATCTTAAATCTCATTCAAATGGTGATAAGATTATATATTTTTTTGTCTATTAGCTTTCAGTTTCTGCTGCTTTACAGACTTGTCTTTTTATTATCATCATCATCAAGGATTATATATAGGCATATGCCAAGTTAAGACTTTGTATGTTTTTGATAATATCAAGTGTTTTGAACAGAACATAATGCATTGCTGTATTTTCAGTGAGCACCCTATCTTAACTTTTGTGTTTAACAGGCAGCTATTACAGTATTTAGTTCACTGGGTAAAATATATATTTATTGGAGAGATGTTTTTATATGCTTTAAAAAACAAGCAGCCATGTCAGTATGTAAAATAATTTTGATTTTTAACTTGAAAGTATATTTTTATTGTAATGTACATTCCATTGCATTTTGGTGCAATTTTTTTATTTTATTGTTGTGATTTGACACTGTCACAATTCAGCAGTCTCTTTAAATAGCACTATTTCCAAATGCTTACTGCATCAGATGACAAAAATAGTGTTTTTCCAGTTTCTCTTGCTCAGTGGAATTCTTCCTCTGTCAGTTTTGCTTAAAGTTTTCTCCCAGTCATCCCATGTAATTGTATGGGATTCCATAGAAAATGAGGGGAAGAGGCTGTTGTGATGCAGGTGGACTAGTGTGGTAGATTGTGGAAGGTGTGGTTTTAGGCAGCTTGACTGGAATAATTGTAGTGTAGTCCATCACTCATTTGACCACAGCTTGAAGCCATGGACTACCTATTTAGACAGGTTCTGAAATGGTCATTAAGTAAATCTGTAAACACTGTATATTTTGATATAATAGTGCAATGATGCTGCAGGTTTTTTTTAATGATGTAGATGTATATAAAATAATGGTTGACCAAAGATGAACTTTGTGTTGTTTTGTAGCTATATTTTTGCTTCCTAGATTTTTTGAAAATATTTTTTAACTTTGAAAATATTTCTGATTGACACATTCTTCAGATAACTTAGGACATGATCCATTCTCCTTTGGATATGGTTGCACCCCTTGCAGGGGCTTGACATGGAGCTGAATAAATTTATCCTCTCCCTCCTGGCAGGCTGAAAGGCATGTGCAAACTTATTGTTGTGCTGTGTCTGTTAGATAACAGTGCAAGGCTGCTGCTTGCCTCTCTCCTTTATAGTGATCCACCTGTCCCTTTTCCCATGTCTTGAATCTACAATTTCATTTCAGTTCAGAGGGGTGGTAACTTATAAGCCCAAAGTACTGTGGAAATGAAGAACATGTGGGTTGCTATATTGGTGGTGTGCATTGACCTTTTTATGATAACAACCAGCATGCTGTACAATGCATGCATACCCAAGCTGGAGGTGAGGCAGCAAATTTAAATCCTGATCTCTGCAAACATGCATCATGCCTTTACATTTTACTGCTGTGAAGCCAGCCTCTGTTTTTGCATGTGTATATATGGTACATTTTTTATTAATAGTGTATATTTTAAAACTGTAAAAAACTATTTGGACATCTAAAATGTGCTAGTCAAAATATTCAAAGCATTGTGAAATCAGCATCTTAGATTTTTTATGTATTCAAAATCAAATTTTAAAGTAAAATTGACCTGTAGCTTGTTTCATGAAATATATATATACATATATATATAATAAATTTAATTTGAGGATCAGTAATCAGTGCACACCGTCTTCTGTGTCTTGGTGTGAGGGTTCAGATACTTACAGTACCTTGTGTTGGTGGCTTCTCCATTAATACTGGTTTTTTTATTAAAAAAAACCCCACAATTGTATATTTTCATTCCTAAAAACTCTGAAAATAGTTTAAATTTCCACTCACATTTTGTGGAATTAATAAATAAAAAGTATTCTTTCCCTTAGTGTGCCTGAATTTAGTAATTGGAACTGAAGTGAAAATAATGGTTGCCCACTCTTTGTTTTGTTGGAAAGCTGTTTAAATATCATTGAATAGTTTGGTTACTTATATTTCATGGTCATTCTGAAGGCTATATAGAAACACTAAAACAATCCAAAAGTAGAAAATCTATCTTTGCCATTATTGTATTTTTTATATTTTGTTTAGAACTGCTGACTTCAGTCTTCACGGCTTTCTGTCTGTAGTTCTTTGAGGTTCCGAGCTATAGGTAAAATAGGTTCTGTGGGAGCAGGAGTGAAATGGGTATTCCTGTATACACTGTGTGTTGCAGTTTTGGTCTCTTGTTTCCCTGCCTACCTTTCAAAAATATGGGTAAAACCCTTGGTCCCATGACAATTAAATCTGTGACAACATCTATTAAAGAGATTTGCCTTAAAACTTAGAGAGATTTCCATAGTTCTGTGAATTAGTGTCTATTTCTTAAACAATTTAAGTGCATTAAAACTCAGGAATTTGCTGCTTGTCTATATCAGATGGTGCATGGGTGTATTGATTAGTTGATATTACAAGAAGTGTGCTTTAACTGAAGATATGCACATGGATTCAATAGCTAAAACTCAGAAAAAAAGCAAAAGAGATGGGGAGGATATTCATGTGACTCAACACTTGAGTGTTTTCCTTCCTGTCTAAAGGTCATATATCTACACAAGATCCATTATATTTTTCCACTTTGTGGCCACTTGCTTTACATTCTGTTACTGCTAAAATCTTCTTGTTGCTTATATGGGTATTGCTGACAAATTGCGGTAGTTGAAAAAGAGCAATGAGATTTGATTTAGCCTACTTTTTGTATTGGAAAACCGTTGTCATACAGATAAGATAATATTGTTGTATGCAAGTTTAATAAAGATTCCAGGCTGATATGTGATATATGACCTCCAAAATCCAATGCATTGTGCCCCTAGGCATCTACTACAGCATCATAAAATTCCTGTCTTGGTTTGTGGTGTTGTTAGTGTACCATAGGCCCAACGAAACAGTTGCATCTCAATTTGTTGCCTAAATACAGCTAATGTAGTGGACAATTTGTATCTCCATGGAGAGGGGATTGTACGTCTGGGATAACACAACAGAAAAGGCTCTGTTCCATACAGTCATGCCATATACTGTAGCTGTAGATGGAACTATGACCAGAGCCACAGATTTTATAGCATGAGTTAGTCTGTAATAGGGAAAATGATATTTCAAGTACTTAGAGCCCAAAGTCAGCAACCTAAGGAGGCAGCTGGGGCTGATATTTAAGGATAGATGTCATATGATCCCGTTTCATGGCAAAATTTGATTAAAATCAATTCAGGTTTAAAAAGTTCATTCTGCCATCTTGATTCAATGTGTTAAGAGATGTCCAAATGCATGGAGAACAGATAAGTAGCTAAGAGTGAATTCTCTGGGTAAAGAATTCGTATTTGATGCAGACTACTACTTAGCGTACTTTGGACAGTTTATGCCTAATATCAAAGTTCCTTATAATTTAAATGTAGCTATTTTAATAAAAGCTTCAGTCATTTATTTCACATTAGTAAAATATGGGGTAGTGAATAGGACCATATGAGTCTCTTTTGGGGAACATTTTGTAACAAGAGTCACATTCTGTTTAATACAGCTGTGTGTGGGCTTTAGAAAGGAAGTGGCTTATGTCAAAAGCAGTGAGAAACATTTTAAAATGTTTTTGAGCTTCACTTTGTATATACACCTACACTGGAAAAAATGACACTCCCAAGACTTTTTCCCTGAGATGTTTTATCTTGCAGTCTTAAAGCTAGCATACTAGATTTTGAAAGAACACCACTTTAAAAGCTAGAGCAGATTTATTTTGCATATCAACAGGAAATCAGTGGAAATGTGCTGCTATGTATGGCTGAATAATGAAATAATGTTTAGTGTTCTCTTCTGTTATTACATAGTTATGTTTTAAACAAACCCTGTTAATATTTGAAAATCTAGGATTTGTTATGTTAAAGATAAGAGCAATTATACGTATTCTACTGGAATTATTTGTTTGGATTTTTTGTCACAAGGCTTAGAGTAGGTCCCAATATTTTAGCGCCTAGAAGCAGAAGAATAATCTATATTTTATAAATAAGAGTTTTTCTTTTGGTCCTTGTAGAAAACCACTTCCTGGTTATTGTTGTCTGGCTATCATATTGTCTGTCTTACATGCATTTATCTTGTGTTTATCTTCACAACTGTAAAGGCTGAGAGATGGTGACCTCTGCAAGCCTACTCAGTTTCATGACTGAGCAGGGATTTGAGCCTGTCACATCCAAACCCAATCTTCTAGACTCAGCTTAATATGCATATTTCATGTATTGTACAGCATTCCTGTTACTACGAGGGGCTGTGCCCCTGCTCACTTCACACGCTAATCCCCCTGCCAGTTTTCCCACATAGCTTTCCCCTTCCCACCCCATGCAACTACTAAGCTTGCTTTTCACCATCCCAACCCCATCTCTCTCTGAAACCACTTTTCTATTCTGCAGCCCCATTTTTACCTTCACCACTATGCCCATGCCTCTCCTTCCTTCCTTTTGTGCAATCTCCCCCCCCCCCGCACACAAACACCCCCCCCATGGTAACCTGCATTTTCTTTCTCCTACACATTGCAACTGCTTAGCACCTTTTCCACCTTCTGCCTTCTCTTTTCCTTCAAAGCCTTTCATTCCCTGCTCTCATCTTCACCCCTGTTCCCATGCCTCCTACTCCCTCCTTTCTTTGCAAGCCCATTTGTACCACCTCTTCCCCCCCTTCCCCTGTCCCCAACTTTCTCTTGCATGCAGATCACCCTCATTTCCTTGCCCTGTCCTCTTTGCTATTCTCCAGCTGGCTTTGTGCACACACCCAGCGTTGATATATGCTATATCTTGAAGATGAATAGAATCTTTTGAACAAGCCTGTTGGGTAGCTTGTTCAGTTAGAGATAGTTACGTTCAGTTGATGGATGTTGTGCATATATGGGTGTTTGCTTGTGAATAATAAACAACAGCAGAATTTGACTGAAACAGGGATGGAGAAACATGGAGGGTTGGTGTTTCTTTTAACCAACAAACCAACCAGTTTTAACAAGGAAAAATAGCTTTCTGATGTTCCCTTCTTCTCCCTCTCATTGATAATCCCTGCTCTTGTGCAACTTTTTGCTTCCCTACTCCACCCTGACCATGCAAATCCAGAATTGTGATCCTGCATTACAACTGGAAGATGGGGCTGTGTGAAGACATTCTTACATTACAGTGGTACCTTGGTTTACAATCATAATCCGTTCCGGAGGTCTGGTTGTAAACCAAAACAGGTTGTAACCCAAGGTGCCTCCCCCCCCCAAATTAGTTGTAATCCAAAAAAGGGACATGCACTTCCGGATTTGACGTGGTTGTAATCCAATACAGTTGTAATCCAAAGCGGTTGCAAACCAAGGTACCACTGTGCTGTTATTATTATTATTAGTATTGTATGGCATTTTCTTTGTTGCAGTCTTGTGAGCTGCAACTTGCACCTTCTAATATCATTTGAATAAAAATCCTGAATTATCACTCTACTAATCCCATACTTTTTATATTTATGTTTTCTGATATCCAACGTTTGGAAACAAAACTTGCCTTTAAAACTATCACATGTAACAGTTTTCTCTGTAAGATTTTCAAGAGTATTCAGAATAAAAGTTTGATGCCATTAGAACTTCAAGCACTGAACCTATCTAAGAAAGTAGTCAGAATTCTTTCATTAGTCTGTAAAGAGTTTTCTAGAGATAAATGCAATACTTCATGTATTGCCAGATGTATCATTTGATTAATCTGTTTAATCTCTTAGGAGCTCTTACCTTTCCAGAGCATTTAGTTTTATCGCTTTGCCACCATTCTAGCTACCAAGAGCCATTGCTTTGTGTATATTCAAAATTTTAGCTTTGTGAATTTCCATTATATTGGGAAACAAATCAGAAATGAATTTACACCAGTTATCTCAACCCCTCACCCTCAATATTTTCCCAACACTGGTACAGATGTGCACTCTTACAGCATATCTACCATATCCCTACCCATTTTCTAGACCTCAGGTGCTTTGAATTAGACTCTTGAAAGTTAACTTAATTTCTTAAGTGCACATTAAATTTAACACAAGTGTCAGATTTTTAATATAGCATCCAACCAAAGGTTGGTAGTACAGTATATCCTAATGTTTTATGACACTGTCTAAAACTTTGCATTGTCTGCACATGCTGTTGGGAGCCTCAATCTGGTGGTCTTTCTTCGTTTAGTTTTTTTTTAATTGGGAGAAATTTGTTCTAATTATTTTAGTATACAAAAATATTTCCAGTTTTGTGATTCTTCTAATACTGCACCATGATTTTAAAAAGAAGAGAGAGCTTTCAAAGTTTACCCTGACACATATTTTAATCTTTGTCGATGGTGAATTGTAGTGTATGCAGTTTTATGTATTAGAAATTGAGTGGGTTTTTTGTTTGAAGAGCTATGGGTTAAGGTATGCCCGGCACAGCTGCAGACTGCTATAGCTCAGTGAACACAGGCTTTGCATGCAAAAGGTCCATTATTTTTTTTAAAGTTTCTCATTACAGGGTCATTGAAGGCAGGAAGAAATCTCTACTGAGCCATTGGCAAGCTGGTGTCATACGAAGAGGAGAACCATTTGTCTGACTCCCTACAAAGCTTCTATACTCTGAAGTTCTGGACGCAGAGTTGTATCAGCTTAAAGGGTTGTCTTGAATCTGGCACAGTAGGAAGGACTCTATGAAGCTGGCCAATTCTTTGTCCTTTGCTTGCTTCTCGGCCTACTTCTTTTTTTGTATCACATAGGAAATATTTTAAATTAAAATTCCTGAGAGTGGTACTGAAGCTTCTTAGCACAGGATGGTTATTGCCTCTGTGTGGTATGGAGCCTCAGTTCCAAATCTTCCTAACTGACCTGTGAACTTTATTCAGTGGCTACAACTAGTTATGGGGATTCACCCACAAGGACATACATTTTCCTCTCTCAGCAGGTGTTAAAGCCTTATATGTGCACGTTTAATCAGCTGTAAGTTCTATTAACTTCTGTGGGACTGGCACCCAAATAAATGTGCATTAAAGTGCAACCATAATTCAGTATTTCCTTTATTTAAAACCAGTTAGCTGATACCATGACCCTGAGTTTTTTTTAAAAAAAAACAGCAACCTGTGCACATTTGTAAGTTTACCTTTATTTATATGTAACAATATTTATATACTGCTGTGTCAAAAATAGATCAAAGTGGTTTATAGAATAAAACAAAAAAACCCATACAATACAAACCATTAAAAAGTTACAAATAAGCTTTCAATTGTTCAGTATACATTCATGATGCAAGGCCTAGCTATAGTGTTCACTGTACTGATGATACCTTTTTAATCAAGTGCTGTAATAGCTTTTTCTATATATAAGGTACAATAAGTGTCACCATACATATGATGTGTGCTAATGTTTTCATTGTTGATTAAATTGGTAACATTCGATATCATAAAGCTATGAGGGCTGATTAGTTCAGGTGCTTAATCAGCCTACTGCATTGATACAGCTTTGTATTACGTTTTGCAAATGAGATTCAAAGCAGCTTTAGCAGTTTCACACTCTGATTTCAAATACTTCTTTCTGTCAATGTGTTACTGCTAACGCATTTAGATAGCAAAGAATGTGAAAACATCTATTCAGTATTTTTAATGTCCTTCAGCTTGGTGCTGCTGTTATTGACATTCTTGTATATAAATCTAGCCTACCAACAATATAGAATGGCAAACTGTGTTTGCTCCTTATTTAATTTTGTATAGAAAGAAAATTAGTGTGGTTTTGTGGAGTTTTTTTTTAATAAAGAGGAGGAGGAGTATTGATTAGATTTACATACTGCCCTTCATCAATGTATTTCAGGGTGGTTCGCAAGATAAAAATACAAGATAAAAGCACAAAAAATAGTTAAAACAGAAACAACAAAACAATAACGCCCCCTCCCACAGACACATTTAAAAGGCTGTAGAATATTAATCAGCCAAAGGCCTGGTTGAAGAGGAATGTTTTCGCCTGGCACTAAAAATATATAATGAACCTCTTTGTCTGAATTTACTTCATACATGGAAAATAAATCACAATCCTAGGATTGACCTAGCATCTATGAAGGAATGTGAATTAGGATTATTAATGGACTTGTAACTGAATGGAAAATTAAAGATGTGTAAGGTAATAAAGGGGAGAAAGTGGAAACCAGGGGTGGGATGGGAAGTCTAGAAGGGATGAATAAGTAAGTAATTTGGATGTTAAATTGTTAAATTATTGAAAATTGAAAATAAAATATGGAAACACAAACCATTTTAAAAAAGGAAAATAAATCATGATCCATCTTATAAACTGAAATTTAGCAGAAAAACAAAAGGGTTGGTTGGGCTATTTTTTTCTCCTGAAACTATCTTGGGTAGCATTCTGTATATTCCTTCACGTGCTCTCTTATCGTAATTGTACTTGCCTTATTCAAGAGTCTTAACTTCCCATGTGGTCTGGGTGCTCCATAGGCCACTGATCTTCAACCAGTAGATTATGATCCACAAGTGGGTTGTACTCCATCCTAAAGTGTCCAGCACCATTGGTACCACCAGTATATTCTTTTTGTTTGGATTCCTTCCTAATCGGGGTGGGGGAAGAGAGGTGATGAAATGCAAAGAGGAAGCGAGTTATTTTAACTTTAATAGATGGGTAGAAGAAGATACTAGGTGTGGCTCTCTCACCTGGCATGATGAGCTGAATCTACAAACAACCCCCCTCCTGTGTACAACGATTTAAAATATAGCTTTGAATTTAGTCACCGTTAAGAAGAAAGGAGAGAAGTAGGTAAGGGTAAAAAAACGTGAAGTGGGTCCCCTATTGCAGCTTGTGATTCAGGGAGGTGGAGGTCCTAGATATGAAAAGGTTGAATATTGTGCTCTAGGGCATTTGGATAAATTCACTTCTGTTTTTAACTGAACTTTGAGCCTGCCTTCGTCATTTATTACAAACATGGTGTATCACAGCATGTTTATTTTAACTGAAAGATACTGGTAGATTATGGTGATGTTGCCTATTTAACATTAAGGAAACTTCTTGCAGTTCTGGGTCAACAGCATTTGTAGCCATTCTTAGTGAGCTGGGTATGTTTAGCCTGGAGAAGAGAAGATTAAGGGGTGATATGATAGCCATGTTCAAATATATAAAAGGATGTCATATAGAGGAGGGAGAAAGGTTGTTTTCTGCTGCTCCAGAGAAGCGGACACGGAGCAATGGACTCAAACTACAAGAAAGAAGATTCCACCTAAACATTAGGAAGAACTTCCTGACAGTAAGAGCTGTTCGACAGTGGAATTTGCTGCCAAGGAGTGTGGTGGAGTTTACTTCTTTGGAGGTCTTTAAGCGGAGGCTTGACAGCCATCTATCAGGAATGCTTTGATGGTGTTTCCTGCTTTGCAGGGGGTTGGACTGGATGGCCCTTGTGGTCTCTTCCAACTCTATGATTCTAGTGTTGCAATATAGAAATGAGCATAGCCTAATGGTGAAGCTCTAGCCTATAAGGGACTAATATATGGCTACTTGGGAAGCCATTTCCAGGCCAAGAGATTAAGCAGCAGAGGGGGCAGTTGGAGCACTGAGGTCTGGGAGTAACATAAATACATATTTGCTCCAACCTACTATCTGTTAGCTATTGTTTATTTTATTTTAAATACACTGTAAGCCACCTCAGACTTGACGTGAATATAAATACTCCTAAATAAGCGAACAGCAGCATTTGCCAGTGCTTATGCTCTTATATGCATTGCCAGACAAATCCTGCAACTTCCAGTTCTTGATTTCTCAACTCCCATAAATCTGGTTTGAGTTGAGGGACTCGTAGGAATCATAAGGTGCAGTGTGTGTGTGGCAGAGAGCTGCAAATGTAATGGTAGTGACAGAAACAACAATCCCCTTATATAGTTGGAGGGGCAACTTCAGATCCATGCTTGTGTATGGCCTGCTTCGCTTATCACACTAAGCCTGGAACATGGAATGCGTGGCCCTAGCTTTCATAAGCCCCAGTGCTTAGCATGAATGTGTGAGCTCCCATGGTTTGGCTTAGCACAATACTTAGGCTAGGCCTACGTATATTATACAAGGTAAAGGTAAAAAAAAAAGGTAAAGGATCCCTGGACAGTTAATTCCAGTCAAAAGCGAATATGGGGTGCAGCACTCATCTCGCTTCAGGCCAAGGGAGCCGGCGTTTGTCCGCAGACAAGCTTTCCGTGTCATGTGGCCGGCATGACTAAACCGCTTCTGGCACAGTGGGACACCGTGACGGAAGCCAGAGCACACGGAAATGCCGTTTACCTTCCTGCTGCGTGGTACCTATTTATCTACCTGCACTGGTGTGCTTTCGAACTGCTAGGTTGGCAGAAGCTGGGACAGAGCAATGGGAGCTCACTCCATCACACGGATCCGAACCGCCGACCTTCCAGTTAGCAAGCCCAAGAGGCTTAGTGGTTTAGACCACAGTGCCTGGATGTGCAGAGTTGGCTCTGATGCTACAGTTGTAATCTCCCCGATACACAAAAAAAAGATGTTTAATGGACAGGTACATGTGTGATGTAATTATTAGCAGACTTTCATTTATCATTCAAGTCGCTTGAAACGTAAACTAATCTGAGTATATAGGTAAGAGGTCTCAGTACTACAAAATAATTGTGCTGCTAGCATACATATTAATGGTGAAAGTAAAAAGCATGAACTTGTGTTGGACTTTACAGTGTATTCAGAAATCTGTTCTGGTGTGATAAAAATTATTATTGAAAAATACATGAATTAACAAATCCAGTATACGTGGTTATATGTGTAAGAGATGTAGAACAGGAATGGGGACCCTTGTGAGATGTTGGATTTTAGCTTTTTCACCATTGGCCAGACTGGGGGTTGATGAGAGTTTCAGTCCAAGAACAGCTATAGGGCCACAGGTTGTCCCTCCTGGTGTAAATTACATTGTAAGTGTTGCCGTTAAAAATTTATAGGTGATACTGTCCTTGGGAACTGGTGGATTTTCACACGCAATAATAATGAGAAGAGCAGATAATAGGGAGGGGAATGCTCAACATTTAGCAAGGCAGAGATATTAGAAAGACAATGTAGACTGAAATTTTCAAACTGCTGGCTCATTTTTCCATTTCTAAGCCAAAGGAAGCTCACTGGATGGGGATTTATAAAATAAATTATTTTGCTATTTTAAGTTTCAATAACTACAACTCATCTGTCTTCTATTTTTGTGCACTTAAAAGGTATGAAATCTTTGTATGAAATCTTGATCTCATTTACATGTGCAAAGGAGAACAGTGTGTGTTTATTTTAATTTCTAGTTAGCTTTGCCTTTTTTAGATAGCATCCAATGTAATGGCATCACAGAAAGTTGTATTTGGTTTGCTGGTTAAATTTAAACTTGCTGTCAGATGTGCAAAAATTGAAAATCTTTTGAAGTTGCTGAATTATTCAAGTTGTCAATTCTTATTGTCCCTAGAATGGTTAACTTACTATTACAAAGTATAAAGTTATAATGAGCTGGGAAACTGCAGTTCTTTTCCATACTTAATTTGTGGATAATGTAGCAAAAATATTGGACAGTAGTGTATGAAATCTACGTTTATTAGGTGGTGGGAGGAATGGTGTCATTCCCCATAGTATTTAGGACTGGGTGGTTTGATCTCTGTCCACAGAGCTTATTATGGGAAATACTTGATGATGAATCATGCATGAAACTATAGCTCATCTAGAAGGGCAAAGTGAAATATATTTTAATAGCACACATGCTGAGTGTATGCAGCAACATTGTGTTGGACAAGAGAATTTGCGGAAAGAACTAAACATAAGATGCACAAGGCTTTCACCAAAAGCAGCAGCCTGGGTTGTGCACTTTTTTTTGTAACAGTAACATTTTGACACCCAGTTACAGGTAGGTAGCCGTGTTGGTCTGCCATAGTCAAAACAAAATTAAAAAAATCCTTCCAGTAGCACCTTAGAGACCAACTAAGTTTGTTCTTGGTATGAGCTTTCATGTGCATGCACACTTTTTCAGATACACTGAAACTTCAGATACACTGTTTCAGTGTATCTGAAGAAGTGTGCATGCACACGACAGCTCATACCAAGAACAAACTTAGTTGGTCTCTAAGGTGCTACTGGAAGGAATTTTTAAATTTTATTTTGACACCCATCACTCCATGTTATTGGAGCTGGGGAATGTTAATCATAATGACATCTGGACACAGTAAGTTGGAGGTACAGATGTCAAGGCAGAGAACTGAACTGGGACTGTTGGTTTTCAGTGGCAACCTTGTCCCCCCCCCCCAAAGTCCCAACCCTATGTGCATTTTGGGCATCTGTTTTCTGTATGAAATTTTATCATTTAACATGTTTTGGAATGAAGAAATGCTTTCCTCATAATAGAAAAGCCACAGGCTAGTGTAATTTTTATTCCTGTGTAGACAAGCCTGTGAAGATTTGCAGACACATTTGCTTAAACTTGAGACTCCCACTCATGTGGATGCTATCATGAGTTTAAGACAGGGGTCAGCAGACTTTTTCAGCAGGGGGCCAGTCCACTGTCCCTCAGACCTTGTGGGGGGGCCGGACTATATTTTGAAAAATATATATGAATGAATTCCTATGCCCCACAAATAACCCAAATAAAAGCACCCATTCTACTCATGTAAAAGCACCAGGCAGGGCCTACAAATAACCCAGAGATGCATTTTAAATAAAAGGACACATTCTATTCATGTAAAAACATGCTGATTCCCGGGCCGGATTTGGAAGACGATTGGGCCAGATCTAGCCCCCGGGCCTGAGTTTGCCTACCCATGGTTTAAGATTTAGGATTGCCTCTGACTAAACCAGGGGTCTGCAACCTTTAAGACAAAAAGAGCCACTTGGACCCGTTTCTGAAGAAAAAAAAAGAAACTGGGAGCCGCAAAACCACTGCGACATTTAAAACAAATATAACACTGCATTTTATTTTTAAAAATCCGATTTAAATTTTAAAAATCTGATTTAAATTAAAAAAAATCTGATTTAAATAAAAATAATCCATTTTTTTGATTTTTTTTTTTTTTAAATCATTCATTTTTATCCAACCTGGGGACCACTACCAGGTCACAGCCTGATCCAGGGTGGGTTGCAACAGCATACAAATATTTGATTTGTTGTTGTTGTTGTTTTTTTTAAAAAATGAGTCCTCAACTGCACACTTGTGTTAAATGTTTGTCCCATGTCTAATTGAAGACTGCTGGCTTTTACAATAATCTTAGTGTCTTTTACCCTTAATATTCCAGACCAGAGGCTATGCTCACCTCTTCCAACCTCCTCTCTTGCTAAATAAAGCACAGAATTGCACCAGAGAAGCCTGTGATGTTTGTGCTGACTTGCATACAGGTGGCTGTAGTAGTTCATAGTGTTCAAACCTTTTTAGGGGAGTTCCCTGCCCCCTTAATGACAATGGCGATAGATTTTGCACATGAACACAGATCCAAGTTAGGACTCCTCTCTTCCATGCCAACAAGTGCTTTGTCAAGGCTCCCCTAACACACACTCAGGACAGAGGAAAAACTGCAACCTTTTGGGGCGTCATTCTCCTACCCATGTCTCTGTGAGAACCAGCCCTTTATTCTGCCTCCCGTAGTACATCCTCCCCCTTCAAGAAATCATTTCCTTTGGACTTTCGGCCCATCTCCACCCCTATTACTCCTTGCCCTCGCGAAGGAAGCATTTTCACAAGTTTTCTTTTTGGTGGGCTGTCCGTGCTTCCAAACACCTGGAAGTCACGACAGGGGCTTCTCCCCCACCTAGTAAATTCTGCCTCTGCATAAGTTACTCAGGTTTGGTTTTCTTTACCAGCCCAACCACCCAACCACCCCGGTTGAAGCAGAGCAATAAGTCATTTACCTCAGCAGGGGACAAGCTCAGCTCCAATAATGAAACCCTTCCAAGGAGTGGGGGGGGGTGTCAAAACTTGTGACAAGCAGGTAGGTGGTTGGAGAGCAGCATCGGAGGGGGAGGGGGGAAGGAAATGAGAGGGGGAGGGGGGAAGGAAGCGAGAGAAAGCTTTCCCAGTTTTTACGCAAGCCGGAGCCTGAAAAGTTGCCAGAGCGTGTGCGGCAAGGAGACTAAAGAAGTGCTATTGTGGGTCGAGTGACCTAGAACTGGGAGAAAAGAAAGCGCGGGAGAACAAGCCCCTCTTTCAGCTGCCGAGGAGGAATCCCCCGGATCTCCTCCAGCCACAGGCTGCCCAACCAAACCGGGGCAAAGCTAAGGCGCCGCTCTTTGTGCCGCGCGTTTGGAGAGGCCACTTTGGAGAGGCCACAGCTGGAGGGCGCGGCGCAGGCGGCCAACTTGCGCTCCTGCGCTCCGCCCGGCAGCCTAAGCAACACACCTGAGGAAGCAGCGGCAGAGGACTCCCCCTCCCCAGTCCCAGTCCCCCACCCCAAGGGACTCGTTGGGGGGTTGCAAAGCCCCCCGCCCACGGCAGGCAGAGAGCTCGATGGTGGTTTCTGCCCAGCCAGCCCAGCTTTGCGCCCTGGAAGGCGGGGGCGATGTGACTAACCTTGCCTGGTGAGGTCCGGTGGCGGCTCCGCTCGACGCTGCTGCGGAAGAACGCACAACTGCCTTTTCCTCCATGCAGCCTTTTGAAGCAGCCACGTCCCTGCTGTGTGTGCTCGGGCTCCTAGGAGCCTCCAAGCCCCCTCGCGACACATGCACCCATTGGCTCCTGAGACGCGGGTCCCGGGCAAGGGCGAGTCCCGGCCTTGCTCCGGGGCGGAGAGAGACGCGCGCCCGCGAGAGCGTGGTCTGAGGCTGCGAGCGGAACCAGGAGTGAAGGAGGCAGCGGCAGGGAAACAGGCGCAGCTTCCTCAACCATTTTTAAAAGGAGGGCTTCCCCCCTCGCCCTCGCCCACCACCCGCTGCCCCTGGCCCAGCCCACAGCTGCCTACCTCGTCGTCGCCTCGATGCAGCAGCCAGCAGCAGCTCCACACCAGCAGCAGCAGCCACACCTCTGGAGGGAAACTGCTGCTGTCTGCTGCTGCGCCTGCGCTGGCAGAAACGAGGCACGACGCATAAGCAGAGCAGCACAGCAGCAGCACCCTCAGCCTCCGGAGGGCGGGCCGCCGGCCAGCAGGAGGGCGGCCGCTGCCGCTGGCCAGCTGGAGAAGTGGACAGGCGTATCCGCCCCGGAGCCCCAGAGCCGCGGCAAAGGTGTAAAAGAGCCGCATGCGGCTCCGGAGCCGCAGGTTGCAGACCCCCGGACTAAACCATATTCAGAGTGGACACAATGAAATCAGTGAACATAAGTTAGGCCTAAAGGTTTTATCTTTGATTTCTAAAGCACACTGGTAACTGTTCAGTTAAAGCACCATCCTCTGGTGTTGTAACGTCAGATTTGCTGCCTGATACTACTTCGTTTCTGGAAACATGACTGAATTGCAGTAAAAGTATCGACTCGTTACATGTACTTTCAGTTTTACATACTCATAACGAACCAGAACCTCAACAGAAATTCTATTAATTGTGTTGGAACGTTACCTTGGACTACATAAACTTTCAGTTTAGATTAACTGGTTTGTAGAGAAATGTTGTTAGGGCTATCCCCCATTTAGTGCTGACACTGCTTTTTGCATGCCTATTTATGGTCAGACAACTGCGCATATCATCACACAATGTTTTCCCTGATTGTCAATGAAACATGCATTGGAGTCATTTAGTAAGATACGTTGAATAAGGAAACACCACAAACACATTTGTGGTTTATAGCAGAATGTGAGAATCAGATAATCAGAGACGGCCTTTGGGAAGCATGTTTACTGCGCAAATGATTCCTGAAATATTGTTCTCACAGCTTGAAGGCAACAGTTTGCTTGAGATGGAACCGAACCTATTAGACCACTTAGGCACTGTGGACATCTTCATTTTTATCTTATACAGCTTGGACTTTCATTTATCTTGGGCTGCTAGTCATGTTTCATTTGTTTGCTATGCTCCTATGCGTTTTCTTTTCCCTAAATCTTCTGTCAATTTGGGCAGGTAGCTTGTTTCACCCTGCTGAACGATATTTATTTGGTGGTTCACATGTAACTAGAGCAATGCAGTTGTAAAATGAAGAAGAATCCCATGAACAAGTTTAAGCTACACACAGCAATATCTGATTTTGTGTGTGTTTTTCTTGCAAGCAGTGACATTTTCATACTGAACTCTCTTGATTCTATTGTGTAGTGTAAATGCACACCATGTGTGTCAGATGTGCACTAATCAGTTAAAAACCTCTGTTTTCGTCTGAGTATGTAGTCAGTCTGGATGATAACCAGTTGTGGCACCCTGTTCTCACAAGCCATTCTGCTAATGGAACCTTGTTCTTAGTTTTAGAGCTGAATCCAGGGCTTGTCTTGTTGTTGTGAAAGATGGTACACAACCACTTTTATCATACTCTGCAACATAGCTGTCAACTTTCCCTTTTTTCCGGGAAATTCCCTTATTCCAGCGCCGTTTCCCATTGCAAAAAAGGGGAAAGTTGACAGCTATGGCCGTTTCCCAATGCAAACAAAAAGGAAGGTCTACAGCTCTGCTCTGCAACAGTTGCTCTTTATGCACCACTCCTTGCACAAAAACGACGATTCCATATGTAACAATAGCACAGTAAGTTTGAATCTTGCTCTCTGTTTTCAGTAGGTGGTAGGCAATGTTTTATCATTAGGTGACACATTTATGGACAAAACATTGATGGGAATGACTTTGGGATAGCCCGCTGGATTATATCAGGAAGAGGATGCATGTTATCTAGGCACATTTCACAGAATTGGATCTGGCTAGCCTCTCTAGGTTACCTCAGGCCCTGGTTGTGAGCTTCCCATAGATAGCTGGCCACAGTAAGAACAGAATGCTGGACTTTATGGATATTTGGCGTGCTCCAGATGACTCCTATAGTCTTAAGAACTCGCTTGGGTGCAGGGGGAGTCATTTAGATAATCTGTATGTAGTATTTTCAAAGTATTTTTTTTCTAAACTCAGAGCATTTTGTGTGTCTTTGCAGGCTATCTTGAGGCTCTGCTCGCATGACAAATGCACTGTGAGATCCAGGTGGCTCTTAGTTATTGTGGTTGCTGCAGTTATGGAAATTGCTACCATTCTGAAAGTGTGCCTGCCTGGTTCTTTGCCACACACACCATACATGAGTGTGTCTACTTAGGGGCCCTGAACATCTTACTTGAACAAGAAATTACCGTGTGTGAACAGGCTCATAAGCTTTATAAAGAAGTCGCAGCTGAAAGCAACAGGGCTTTTACTTGGAAACCCCCTGGTGTAACTTGTATTTAGGAAATAACCTTTTTCTAAATAACTCATTCTTCTTTCTGGGGGAATTATTCAAAAACAGCTTTCAAGTTGCTGAATGTCTCGAAGTAGAGCGAGGCCATACCTACTCACACACTTAGGTGATGACCCCAGTTCAACAGTAGGCAAGGGAATCTAGGGCAGCGTTAGACGGGCAGGATGAGAGACTTCCTCTGCTCAGTACATTCTGTTAACATGTTAAACCCACTAGTTTTGAAATGTACCATTAGTGCAGCCCACAGCTTTAACAAAGTAGAACCAAGTACAGCACACTGGAATGTGGGTGAGAGGGAGAGATGACTAAATACTGTGAAGGATATTTGTGCCCTGGGACCATTAAATAAATTCTGAACCAAGGAAATCTACGTTCCGTTAAGTTGAATAAATTATGCAAATTATTCAAACATACTTTTTTTTAAAAAAAAAATGTTGCAGTACTGAGGATTTGAAAGATTTTGTTTGTGCATGTGTGTATTTCTTTTAAGGACTGGATAATTGCAAAAGTTGAAATGGCATAAAAGTAGGCAATCACTTGGTTGTGGCTCCATGCTGCAAACTGCTGTGCCACCCTATCCTTTAGGAAAATGTCATTCCCTTTCCCTGTCAATATCTGGCTTGAATTAAATTATACACCGCCCTTCATATGAAGATTACAGGGTGGATTACAATATAAAACCACAAAATGCATATAAAACCATAAAATAACATAATAAGAAAAAGCAGGACCCATTAAAAAAGCCACATCAGCCGCAGTGGAATAAAAACACCTAGAATACTGCAGCAGAAACACACAAACTCAGAAGTTTGCAAAAAGAAACAAATGTCTGGAAAGATGGACCTCATTATTTGGGAACACATACAGGGAGAAGCAATTGTAAGTGCATTCAGACAAATATAACTGTGTGCTTTACATTCAACTTTTGATAAAAGGAGAAACACGGGCAGTACAACTAAGTCGGAATGGGGAGGAAATGTTAAAAAGGATATCTCAAATACAGCATCAATAGAAGGTTAAAAATGAGAACCTCTCCTATATGAAGTTAGGGGAGTTTCAAAAACATCCAGCCATTACATAAGAAAACATCCTTTATTAGGATACCAAATATGATGGGCATTGGCTACAAGTTTTGGCACACCTTTTGAGATAGAAGGCATAGATACAGAATAAATATTTGTTAATTTTAGATTTCCTTTTCTTCTGCTTTCAAAAGCTCAAGATGGCTAAAAAAATTAATAAGCTGCTCTGAATATTCACATGTATAGTCTACATTGCTACAAAAGCAGCTTTTTACTTGGATACAACTATACAAATTTTTATTTTTGGCAAACCTGATTTTTAGAAAGCTAGAAGTTATCAGTTGCTAAATCTACCAAGATAACACACTGGACTACACTGAAGATTCAGTCTGTTTGCACTGTACTTATGCTATACATGCATTCTTTTCTCTCCTACTAGGAAAAGTCAGAGATTCCCAGACAAACAGAATTGAATCTGATGTCGTGCCAAAAGTTACCAAAATGACTGTGTCTGGAAAGAGACAAACTACTGGCTTTGAAGTTCCATGGTAAGCCTTTCACCGCTTGCAAGGTACACAGGCATCATCTTCCTTCAGATTGATGCACCTGTATCAAGATTTTTTGGGGTCTATTTTTACAGAAATTTAGTCAATATGTCATAAAACTGAGCAGCATGGCTTCTTGTTTGACTCATAATTACTTTCAGAAAAAGGCATCTTGCATTCGTGAGTTTTTTTTGAAAAAAAATCTTTCACTCTGAGTAGCACAGAGAGAACAGCTAGCCACATTAAAATAATCTGTTTCATAGGGTGCAAAATTTTCTGGAGGTTAGTTTAAAATACAACTTTGCAAATTGAATTGTTGCAAGCTCAGTTATTTGAGGCATAATGATTGAAAGAGGGAAAAAGGAGAGGTTTTATAGTGTCCATCTGTAGACCTGTGACGGCCATACTGACAATGGACTGGTTCACTGATAGAAGCCTCTGCTAGATTAAAGAGCCGCCTACAAGCAGATACTGTATAACTCTTCATGTATAAATTGCAAGGCAAGTAATAGAATGCATGGGGCTGCTTCTGCAAATATCCAGTGGCGCTGCTGCAAACGTGGAGCTCTTTACACAGGCCCTTGGATCAGGGCCATGGTCTGCTAAGAGTAATTCTGAAATGTGTTCTTTACTCAGTTATTCTCAACCAGAGAATAAGGTTTGAAGAGGGGGAATTATGAAATAAAATCAGTAAAGTGGAAGTAACAGATAGTCTGAATGCAACATACTTGTATTTAGGGCCATGAATATGACCACATCTTGTGATCGAACATCTACGTTAAAACGAATGGAGCAACTTCAATCTTGCATGGTCAGCATCTTGCTAGAGTCTTCATAGTTTACATTCTAAATTTATAAAGCAAGTATGTATGTTCAGTATCTCTTCATAGCTATGGCTCAAACCTGTGTTAAGTAATCCTGACTATGTACTCCTACTTAAGAACCAAACGTAAATGATGTGCTCTTGAGCAAAAGTTCAACAGGTGGTCCACGTTAAACTCCTTTCACTTATTAATTTTCTTTCTATTCTGCTATACCTCCACATACTTGTGCATATATACCTGACACTTTTGTTGGAGATTCTCTGTTTGTATGTATACACAGACTTACTATTTTAAACTCAGAATCACAAACACAGTGCCAGATCTCCTCCTGGTAGGCCTCCAAGCATATGTAGCAGCAATGTCTTCTTGAGAGTAATTGAGTAAAGTATGCATTTCAGAGTTACTCTTGGCAGACCATGGTCCTGATCCAAAGATCTATGTGGAGAGCTCCTTGTGTGCAGCAGGACCAATAGATCTTTGCAGAAACAGCCCCTTCACAGCAATATTGCTTACATGGAGGTTTATGTCATGTGGTGTCTCTCTACTTATAGTTCTATTTCAGCAGAGGCTTCTATCTGTGCAGCGGAGAGGGAGGTGACTTTTGCCAATTTTCCTTTTTTTTCTGCACACCATCTCCCATGTTATTCTGGAGGATTCCCCACTATTCTGGAGCAGTTTTTTATGGGGGCGGGGAGTATTGCAGGCAGAGGGAGAATCAGCAAAAATTGCCCCCTTCCCTGTTCTGCTAGCCAAAGTCTCAACTGGATCAAAGAGCCTTCTGTGAGTGGAGGTACCCTACCAGATAACAGTTGGAATGCCATTTATCATTTGTAAAGCCAGCATTTCAAGCAAGCCATTCAGCAGGTAAGTGCAGATGGCCATTTGCCAAGTGAGAACTTAGCACAGATTGAGTAGGACAATTTGGCAAGCTATGGTCTGATCAAGTGATGAAGGGCACCTTGCCACAATTTTGTGCTTACTCATAACTCCAGGGAAGAAGAGTCCCTTCTGTACTGATTCTGCCCTGCCCTGCCAACTGCTTGACATTCACACTGTAGTAAGTCACTGTTTAGTAAATGATTGTCTGTATTTACCCACTGCCTGTGGCTGTTTGGTAGCTTGCCTCTGCTCCTTTATTTTAAAGTTTTGATGAACGTGTAAGAATGAATTTCATTTGTTCTGTAAAGTTGTGAAACTCTTCTTCTCTTAAAGTTCATTCTTTGCTTTCTCCAGTGTGAATGCTGAAGAGAATGGGCATATGCCACAGAAGGGACTCTCAGCTGGAGATGCCAACGTGGGGGTTACTGAGATTCTACCTAAACCAGCTTTTCCACCCCAGACTGTTCAAGCATCAGAAGAACCAACCTTGACACCAACTTCAGTGAAAAAGTCCGGAAAAGCAAAACAGCAAATAGATGTGAAAGCTGAGCTGGAGAAGAGACAAGGAGGAAAACATCTACTTAACCTTGTGGTAATAGGTAATCTTTTTTTTGGAGTGATCTGAATACACATAAACAATTCTTCCCTCAAGTGGCTTTTAACATGTATCCATCAGAGATAATCCCACATGTATTTCCTGTTCTTAGGACATGTTGATGCAGGAAAAAGTACCCTCATGGGTCATTTGCTGTATCTTCTGGGCAATGTGAACAAACGAACTATGCACAAATATGAGCAAGAATCAAAGAAAGCTGGAAAGGCATCATTTGCTTATGCATGGGTCTTGGATGAGACAGGGGAAGAGAGAGAGAGGTGAGCAATATACAATACGTGTGTGTGTGTGTGAGAGAGAGACGTGCACATTGTGTATTAATAGTGCACATTGATGTTTACTGTTAGCATGAATAAGATACGATTAAATTAGTGGAATAAGTGCTGTGCTGATAGAATTGTTCTCCCTTCTTGTGAATTAAGGAAAGAAGCTGTTGGCAAACTATTCAAACTTCCTGCATGCAAGGAATCTTTTCTGCAATGACTTGCCTGTAGACGAATCTCCTGTGACCTCACTTAGAACACTGTGTTTAGTCCTAGATGGTTCACCTGGTAAATAATAATATAGCGTCAGAAGCATAGCTGTCAACTTTTCCCTTTTTTAAAGGGAAATTCCCTTATTCCGAATAGGATTCCTCGCAAGAAAAGGGAAAAGTTGACAGCTATGGTCAGAAGAGGTTCAGAAAAAAGGCAACCAAAATGATTTAGGAATTGGAGCCACACTTCTTGGGGAAACTGTTAGAACATTTGTGGCTTTTTAGCTGAGAAAAAAACTGTATAAGATTATGCATGGCATGGAGAAAGCATAAATATTTTTTTCTCGCTCATAATTCTAGAACTGAGGGCCATCCATTGAAGCTGAATGTTGGAAAAGTGATAGGGCCATCAATGGCTACTATGCATACTACCTCTGCGGTTTAAGATACTATGCCTCAATAGTAGTTGTTTGGAACCACAAGTGGGGGGCAGTGCTGTTGCATTCAGGTCCTTCTCGTCAAACCTTCAGGCCTAGGCTGGCCACAGTGAGAACAGGATACTACAGTAGATCGACCTTTGGCCTGATCCAACAACACCACTTATATGTTCTGAGCCTCTGCCATGAAACCCTTGTTCACTATGCACTCCTTATATGTGTTTTTCAAGATTCTGGATCATTTTATGGAGTGAACACTTGGTTTTTTGGGCCACAGTGTTATCCTATATGAAGCAGTATAATTGAGTTCTCAAGAACATACCCCAAATTCTACTGTAATTGGTTGTGATGTAATAACTGCATGGGGGGGGGATTACTGCACTCTCACTAAGGAACCCGTAATCAGCTTCCAGGGGACCTTAGGATGCTCCATACAGTTTGCACATATCCTTCTCTAAGGCTATTGATACTGGGTTTTGTGTGTTGCCATTGCTTATGTAGCAGAATTAGTGCTGAATTGCATGACTAGTTTCCATGATGAAGTAGCCATGAGACTGTTCTTCTTTGGTATGGTGACCATTCTTGGATGTGGATATTGCAAGCTCATACATTGACACATTTCTGAGGATTGCTACTGTAATTGTACCAACTTGGTGATACTGTATGTTCTGGCGTATAAGACTACTTTTTAATCCAGGAAAATCTTCTCAAAAGTCGGGGGTCGTCTTATACGCCGGGTAGAGAATCTGTAGTCGAGTATATCTCAAACTCTATATTTTAACTGGAAAAATTGGGGGTCGTCTTATACCCCCAGTCATCTTATACACCATGATTTAAAAAATTATTTTGTGGGTGCCTTTATCATAGAATGGCTCTATAATCACATTAGACTCATTTGTGCTTATCCCAAAGAAGGTGGTGTATTTTTAGCACTCATTTATTAATACAGGGTAAACTTTGGAAGGGACGTGGGTGGCGCTGTGGGTTAAACCACAGAGCCTAGGGCTTGCTGATCAGAAGGTCGGCAGTTCGAATCCCCGCGATGGGGTGAGCTCCCGTTGCTCGGTCCCAGCTCCTGCCCACCTAGCAGTTCGAAAACACGTCAAAGTGCAAGTAGATAAATAGGTAGTGCTCCGGCGGGAAGGTAAACGGCACTTTTGTGCGCTGCTCTGGTTCGCCAGAAGCGGCTTTGTCATGCTGGCCACATGACCCGGAAGCTGTATGCCAGCTCCCTCGGCCAGTAACGCGAGATGAACACCGCAACCCCAGAGTCGGACGCGGCTGGACCTAATGGTCAGGGGTCCCTTTACCTTTAAACTTTGGAAAGGATTGTAAGTGACACTTCATGCCTGTGCTTTATTTTTAGGGGAGTGACAATGGATGTAGGTATGACCAAATTTGAGACAAAGACAAAAGTTATTACATTGATGGATGCTCCTGGCCATAAAGACTTCATTCCAAATATGATCACAGGAGCTGCAATGGTAAAGACTTTTTATTGGCATCACCTGTCTATAAATAAGAAGTGATAACACATTGAATTGAGTTTTGTAGCAGTTCATTCACTGGCAGTACTTAGTGGTTAAACCATTGGTTAAAATCTGTGCAGTTTTGAAATGTTCAGTATGCCATCTTGGTTCAAAATGGCACCCAGCTGTCTTCAAACATAGACACAAACCTGCTTCTTGATCTCAGGAAGCATCGTGTAAAATTTTATTATATCATAAGCATTGTCCAAATGCAAAGCAAATAACCACTAGCTTTCCCAAATATATAATAGATCCATACATTTTCCACTGTTCTTACTGTATCAATACAATGGGCACTATTGGGGCTTTAAGTTTTTGGAGTGACTCAGATATGCATGCATTTTATCATAAAGGGGGAAAGGAAGCGTATTTGTGAAGAAATTATGGATGTGGTTGGGATCGGCTGTGTATGGTTAATAAATGCCAAGAAATACTGTGTAACAGTTATTCTTCCTTAGGCTGATGTGGCTATATTAGTGGTGGATGCCAGCAGAGGGGAGTTTGAAGCAGGATTTGAGACTGGTGGGCAAACACGAGAACATGGACTGTTGGTTCGATCTCTTGGAGTCACACAGCTGGCAGTTGCTGTCAATAAAATGGACCAGGTATTTTCCCTTGACTTTCTTAAAATTTATTTTCTGCAAGAAGAGAACACACATGTTGTTACAAATGGAGCTTGGTTATTTTCCAAGGGAATTGTAATATTTTGTTGATTTCTAAATTGATGAAATTCTGTGGAAAAAATGGTACACATACAAAGTGTTTTATTGGCTTAGCTGACACTTAAATGAAGATTTTTGTGATTCTGTCAGCACTCAGTGTTCTTGCTACTGGGTTACCTTATTATTTTATAATTATTTTTTGTTGGGGTGTCTTACTGCTAATGTTACTTCTTGGCAAGAGATAATTTTCACTTATGTTAAGAATGGTGTTTGGGCATTATCTTTCCTCTGTGATATATTATGTGTTTATTTTAGGTCAATTGGCAACAGGAAAGATTTCAGGAGATTGTTAGTAAGCTCGGGCAGTTCCTGAAGCAAGCTGGCTTTAAGGTAAAGAAAATGATATAGAATTCAAGTGACTGATTAAAAGTCTGAGTTTTCAATGACTATATCCACTGCTATGGGTACAGGGAAGGCCACAAAATGCTGTTGCCCCATTCTAAATGTGTGAATAAGATATGTGATAGGGCTGTGACAAAATTTCTGGTGACTGGCTAATTATGACTTGAAAATTATGCTGGCATTTAGCAAAAAGGTTTTCAGCTCTTCAAAGGGCTGATACTTTACTTTGCTACCCACTGCCAAGAATTCCTTTTTAACAAACTAGAATTCTAGTCCTGTGCTTTTCCACTGACAGATGTTTTATATCCACTTCCACTGCTTGGGAGAGCAATACTTCAACTTGGATGCTGTCTTCAAAAGAACAAATTACAGTGTCCTTTCCTCTTGTCCATGTTGTCTGTGGAGGAAATGAGCAGTATTTTTTTTCTCCAGAGAGTTGAGCTTTTAGAGAAGCACCGCTGGCATTTTGCTGCTGCTTTCTGAAAAAAAGTAAATTGAAGGGAAAGAGACTACCCATCCTGGGTGTTGTGTCTTTCCCTTCCCTCTCAGTTTTTGCAGAAGTAGCAGTGAGGCAGTGCTGATGCTTTTTGTGGAAGCTCAGCTTACGAAAGAGAACACCTTTGCTTTCTTCCGTGGTGAGCAGGGGATGGAGAGAGAGTTTAAGCCAAGCAAAGCTTTACAGAAGACCAATAGATTTATTGAGCCCTGCCTTTTGTGAGGTGTGAAGGGAATTGTCATTGGTCAGTTCGAGGTGTGTGGGGATGTGTATGAGAGAGATGTTCTATACAGTGATGTCATGAAAGGATCAGATTGATATAGGTGTTACTTTCTAGAATATTCCAAAGCTCCTTCAAAATTCTGTGAAGTGCAGGGCTTACCAATTAACTTCAGTAACCCATTAAGTATAATTTTTATAGTTTTTTATAATTTTATAAATAGGGGGTGATGTTTTATGTTGTAAATTTACTGCTTAGTCTGTTACTTTAAAGTCCTTTCGAAGTTTTAAGTAGAAAGGCTAAGTATACATATGTTGTTTGGAAAATCGTGCGTGATGGGCCAATGGCCGTAATAATAAATATATCTATCTATCTATATATATATAACCCATTAAGTAGCATTAGCTTTCTATCTTCCACAAGAAGAATCTTAGTTTGCGTTTCAAAAGCTTAGAAATACTACTTATAATGCTGGAAAAGTTGCTTTCCAATTTCATGCTGCAAATTAAACACTTCTCTCAACCAGGAGTCGGATGTAGCTTATATCCCTACAAGCGGGCTTGGTGGTGAAAATCTTGTCACAAGAAGTCAAGCGAGTGAGCTGACCAAATGGTATGAAGGAAAATGCTTGTTAGAACAAATAGGTATGTGTTTACTTCTGTAAGATTTTTAGAAGTTTCAGTACACAGCTGGGGGAATGCAGTAGAGACAAATTAATATCGCTTGCTGTAAGAAAGTAAAGGACATCGCTATTCACAGAGCACATTGATTTATTTACAGATTCTTTCAAGCCACCTCAAAGATCAGTGGAGAAACCATTCAGATTATGTGTATCGGATGTTTTTAAAGGTTAGTAAGTTTTGTTCAGGTATTAAAAACAATAAAATTTATGTCTTACAATTTCCCTTCACTGGTGAATAAATCTCCTAAAAATATTTATTTTTAAAAAACTAATCTAGAAATGCTACTTAGAATAGGTAGTATCCTGCTTTTCATTACTGACTGAAGTGTATGTACTAGTATAGCTGGGTCATTGCATAGCTTGTTGCAATACACAGTGTCCACTATTATAAATGTTTTTTCTATCACTGCTGTTCTTAAATTGGGAGAATTGGCCAGACTTTTTGTAACTTTTATTAATTTCCTTTGTTCTTGCCTGTATTTTCAGTGTACTTGTTTTTAAATTTTGTTGATTTTTTCTGCATTTTTAAAATTAGTACTTTAAACATTTAATGTAAACGGCTTAGATTTTTCTTTGCTACAGCAATCTATATGTTTTGTTAAGTGAAAATAAATAAATTTCAGGAGATGTATTGGCACATGGGAATGTTGGCAACTATAATTATTTTTGCTTCTTATTAGTATAAAATAGTGTACAGTCATACCTCGTGTTGCGTTCCGCTCTTGTTATGGACTTTCAGCTTATGAACATGGCAAACCTGGAAGTGTTTACTTCCGCGTTCAGCGCATGTGCAAAAGCACTTGATCGCACCGCGCATGTGGGCAGAAGAGATGCTCTAGTTGCGGACTTTTCGGGGTGCAAACGGCACCACAAAACGGGTTAAGTCCGCAAGTAGAGGTACCACTGTACACAGATTTGAAATCCAGGCCCATGGTTTTTGAATCTAGGGTGCTTCTCCCACTCCCCATCCCAGATACTTTCATCGTAGAGAGGGCAGAACAAAAGTGTCCTGAAAGAATTTCCACCCTGGTTCTCCAGTCCAATAATGGTTAGGTACACATTGAATAAGGATTCTGTGTATGCAGTGGCAGCTGTTGCCCATTGGTACTGGTAGGATGGAAGCAAAGTGGGCAGTAGTAGGAAGAGCTGGAGCCAGTGGCAGGCAGGGCCAACTAATTCTAGTTTTCTCCCCACCCTCCTCCCTATTCATTCTGCAAAGGGCAAAACTAAGGCAAAGAGAGAAGAAGCTGATAGGGCAACCATAGGAAATAAGAAGGCAGGTTGGTGGATACTTGGAGCAGTATCCCATTTTCCCTAATAGAGCAGCCTGCACTACATTCACTACGAATCCCTGGCTGAACTGAGAACTGTGCTTACAGAAGAGTACAGTTCTTGGTGCTGGAATGGCAACCATAGTGCCAACATACCGTAATCCCTCTGTTTTAACATCTCTGGCCAGTCACATATTTGTAGGTTTGGTGAGAAAATAGTTTTAAAACCACTGAAGCACGATATGTAGCCCAATGGAACATAAAATATTTGAGTACATATGGGGTATTTCAAACAGAAAACTTACTGGTTGGATGTTTATTGTTTTCTTATTGCAAAGTTTGAGACTTGTTTTATTGAAAAAATCAAAGACTCGCTTTGTATTACATTGTAAAATCAATTGTGCAACTATTTTTATCTTATGAAAAATTACGATACTTTTGCTTTCTCCAACCAATGTTTTTGTTGCAGATCAAGGATCAGGATTTTGTGTGACTGGTAAAATTGAAGCAGGATATGTTCAAGTTGGAGATCGACTGCTAGCGATGCCTCCTAATGAAACTTGCACTGTAAAAGGTATAGTATACAGGCTGATGGATGCTCTCCCTTTGGGTTACACTGCAGGCAGCTTTAGAATGTGTTAATCTACACTGTCGTATGTGAAAACTTCAAAGAAAATTGGGTGATTCCTCCTGCTGAACTGTGAATGTTGCTTGAGAGCAGCTTTGCTCCTGGAGGTCCAGAGAGCAGCTGTGTCCAAGAGCACTTTTGCTGCAGCTGCTTGCCTTCCTGGATAAAGCAGAAATGGTTAACTGCCGTGGCGACATCAATATTGGACTATTGCACCACTCTTACATTTATTGAAGCATATTTTCTCCGGGTTCCCCCCCCCCTTCACTGGCTTCCACTTGGGGTAGGGGTTAGAACCAAGATATTGAATGACATACTTCTACAAAAAACCTGTTCACTATTGTCATCATTTTAGAGGTGTTTCACCACATCCTGCTGCCTTCTGATTGAATGTGGCTGGTGGCCATGGAAGGCACCCAGTTGCAACACCCAGTTGTGCAATTCCCTATCTAGATATGTTTGATTCGCTTCACCTCAATTTAATGTAAGGTGGTAGTCCCCCCCCCCTTTTCGTCAAGCTTTTCATTTGGCTGGAGTCTTTATGCTCTTCTTAGTTGTTTTAACCTACCCAGTTTTATGCTCACTCCTTGCAGCTGTTTTAATTGCTGCTATTTGATTTTATTAGTAAGATATTGTTACTGGATATTTTGTAATTTTTATTGCGGGTTGTGTGTTTATATACACATTTTTAACGTTTAAAACTTCCTTAGAGTGAAAGGTCGTATGGAAGTACTTAAATAATTTGCATTATTTCAGTTACAGGTAGGTAGCCGTGTTGGTCTGCCATAGTCAGAACAAAATAAAAAATAAAAAAATCCTTCCAGTAGTACCTTAGAGACCAGCTAAGTTTGTTCTTGGTGTGAGCTTTCGTGTGCATGCACACTTCTTCAGATACACTGAAATAGAAGTCACCAGACCCTTATATATAGTGAGAGAGTGAGGAGGGGTATTACTCCTTGGTTTTTCCTTTAGGACTAATTGCTGTCATTAATAGTCATCAACAGGTTTTCCACACCTATCAGCCAATCACCCATTCCCACCACCCTTCTGAGTAATACCCCTCCTCACTCTCTAAGGTGCTACTGGAAGGAATTTTTATTTTTTATTTTGTTTTACATTATTTCAGTTATTAGAATGAAACAATAATATAGCTGCTGTCATGTTACTGTTGAACTTTCTACTAATACCTGGTCTAGTAAGAATGCCATAGACAAGGAGGGAGAGAAAGTGATATAGAGATTTCTCTAAGCAGCCTTTTTCAGACTGTAATACTTCAACATTTGTGATAAAATAATCCTAGTAGTCAGGATTCAATTTATTTCATTTAACATTATTTTTATATAGGATTGCTACTTAAAATATTCTTTACAGAAGTCACATTCCAAAGCAGTATGAATTTCCATTAGAATTAGCTGAGTCTGTGTATATATGTGTATGTGTATAGTATAGCTGGACTGCATTCCAAGCTTATACTTTATTGGTTTTCACAACTTGCAGAATATTTTTATTGTAGATTAAACTGAACAATTATACTGCTTTAATGGACAAGGCATTATTATTATTATTAGTTTGGGTTTACTTTATGTATATCCCAAATATGAGGCAATAAGTTTGTAAAATCAAGCATTAAATTAATATGACAGTATAGTGCTTTTTCTGAAAGTTAAGTACTTTCAGATTAAGTACAACATTTCCAGAACACTTTTTCCAAAATTGTCTCCTTTTTCCAGTTACGGTTTCCAACAACCATATGAATGCTTCAAAGCCCTGGATGTTCGTGCATTTAGCCATCAGCATATAAGTGCAGGAATTCTTCAGTAACTCATACATATGATTTAGTACAGAGTTTAGTGTGCTTCATAGCACACCCATTTGTTTCACCATTACGTCGAAAGCAAACAAAAACTCATTTGGTGAAAAATGAAAGCAGGTACAACCGAGATATTTAAAAGTTTGCGGACAGGGTGCTTGTACCGTAAATAATAAATTCCTTCTTAAATTCTTGTACAGTCATACTTTCAAAATTGTGACACCCATGCAGTGTGACAGGCATATAGCTCAACACTGACTTGCAGAAAACTCACTCAGTAAGGCAAGGTGACTTTAGATGATGGTAGTTCCCGAGAAGAAAAGCTGTCTGAGGTTTTAGTCAACAGCTTTTACTATCACCTCATTCATACTGAAAACTGATGAGTCGTGGTTGATGCAGCAGAACTGGCAAAAACAGAGCTGTTTGTAGCAGTTAAACCAAGGTAGTTCACTGTTTAGTTCTGGTTTTACTCATTTCTAGGAATTGCCCTACATGATGAACCAGTGGATTGGGCTGCAGCAGGAGATCACGTTATTCTCACTTTGACTGGCATGGATATCATCAAAATCAAGTGAGTACAGAAAAGGCTTTGCCTAAGCAACGGTTTATATTTAACATGAAGCTTTCTAACCGTTGCAGTTGATAATCAGTGGTTTACCGGTTGGGGAGGGAGGGTGTGGGAGGCTTGCTACCTGGATAGCGAGAGCACTGCAGGATCACCTAGCCTGCGTGCAAGTGACAGTGTGAAACTGGCAGTGGTCTTGATCACAGGCAAGCAATTGTTAGGTTAAAAAAATTAATAAGGGCCAGGCATAACAATTTTTTGGTATATTCATCTGGAGTTTGGGGAGGCAAAAGAGTGCTCAAATAGATTGTGTACACGGTTGGTTTTTTTTTTTTTTTTAATCTTTACTGCTACTGAACAACAGTTATTTTAACACTACTAGTACACTTGGTACTATAAGGAACAGAAACAGTACAATGTGACTGCTGTTTGACTGACCAGTCAAAGGGTGACTAAAGAAGATGGCGCTCAAAAAAGAAGCAGAAAAGGGTTAAATTTGGCAGAAAGTATCGAAGAGACTATGATGACCAAGGAAGAGTTAGCTCTTGTCTTCTTCCAAATAAATACGTGTAGGGCGGGGGGGGGGGGGGACAAGAGCTAAAAGTGGCACTCTACATTAAGGTACTAATTTCCATAAAATCAAGCGCCATTGGAGTTTATTATGCAGAGCAATACTGGAGTCCACATACTAAGGGACTCTTAACTGGTTAATTCAGTTTGGTGGTGCTGGGTATGTGTGAAGGAGAGAAGCAGGAGAATGGGTCACTTGGTTATTAACAATATTTAATAGCATGATCCTAACCATATTTACTCAGGAGGAAACCCTTTTGATTTCAGTGGGTCTTACTCCCAGATAAATGGGGTTAGGATTGCACCCTCAGAGATGCTCTGTACTGTACTTGTTGCCAATTAGTGGAATGAATACCTGAATCTATATTATTTGACTTAAAAGATGGAGATGTGAAAATAAAGAGAGTTAGTGATCTTGACATGGGTGATCACTTTTCGTATTAGTCATGATGGACTAAGTAGCTAGAGAGAGGGTAAAGGAGTTAGAAGACTGCTGCTGAAAGCTCTCTCAGTAAGCCATAATTCTGTGTGACTTATAATGTTGTGAACAAATAGCACCACCTTCCTCCGCACATCACACTAAAAATTACTTGGAGAACCCATAACAAACTGCTACTTTGTGCTTTGTTTTATATATGTGGAATTTTGTAGAGCATTTGGGACAATATGGTAGAAAGCAATGTGCTACCCAAACATACATAAAATAACCTCCTCCTACCTAACAGAATGCATGTGCACTTTAGAAGAGCTAGCAATCCCCAAACAGTAATAAATGCATTACTTCTAGGGTACCTGTTGGTAGCACTGCTGCTACCAATCCTATCAAGTCCAACTGAGGGCAAACCTCACCCTGGCACAGTCTGGACACACAAATAGGATTGGCCAGTGGCAAGGCATCAGCCTGGTATAGGCCAAAGGATGACAGTGGGGATTGATGCAGTTTCCATGTTAGTTTGTCATCTAAGCATGCCTCTTGGTGTTACCACATTTTAAACCTGGATGCACATAGCCTGATTTGTTTCTTCACAATCTCTCTTGCAGTGTTGCGTGCATATTTTGTTGCCCCAAGGAACCTATTAAAGCTTGCACACGTTTCAGAGCTCGGATCCTCATCTTCAATATTGAAGTTCCTATCACCAAAGGATTCCCTGTAAGTGTGGCACTGTCTTTGTTTTCTGAAGACATTGCGTTCTTTGTTTTAGCATTTTATCAGTCATGCATGTGCCTGCTTTTTAATCAGATTCATTCTTTATGTGCTGCACAATGATGTGTCCCTGCTTTGCTGCACACATCCTAAAGCAGAGAATACATCTTGAAATTATGCTGCTCTTGGAGAAGATTGGCTGTATTCATTACAGTGGTATTTCGAAGGTTCAAAATCATGGGTTAAGGCGGTAGGCAAAAGCACTACTTGAGACTGAGAGACAGAAAGATGGCCTCATGTGGACTGCACAATTAAATCAAGAGACAGTTTTGGTTAACATTGTAAGGGGTTTATAAGAAAAGCCTCTTGGATCAAGTCAAATATCCATCTAGTCCAGAACTCTGGGTGGTAACCAAAAAAGTATTTACATTAGTGCAAGGATTTCTGGCTGCGCAACAAGGATTTCTGGCTGCCCCTCCACTCACCCCATGCACCCCCTAAATGTATTCTGGGGGATCTTTCAATGCTCCAGAGTAGATTTGGGGAGGGCAGCGACCCATGGGAAGAAGAGAAGATAGTCAAGTTGTGTTTGCACACGGAGATCATTTAGCAAATGAAACTGCTTTGTTTCATATTGTGCTCTATTCTCACAGTGCACAATCAGGTGGCCATAGGAAGCCCACATGCAGAACCTGAACTCTCCCTTACCTGTAATTCCCAGCAATAATTATTCAGAGGCATACTACCTCCAGCAATGGAGGTAGAACCTAGCTGTCATAGTTAGTAGCCACTGATTGCCTTTTAAAGCCATCCAAGTTGGTGGCAATCACTATCTCTTGTGGGAGCAAATTCCATAGTTTAACTGTGTGCTGTGTGACAAGGTACTTCCCTTTGTCCTGAATCGTCCAACATTCGTCTTCATTGGATAATTTGATGAGGGAGAAAAACTTTTCCCTATCCACCTTCTTTGCACCATGCATACATAGTTTTATATGTCTCTATCCTGTCCCTCTCCCTTACTTGCCTTTTCTCTAAACTAAAAAGCCTCAAATGTTGTAACCCTTCCTCTTAGAGGTCAGTTGCTCCAACCCCTTGAGTATTCTGCTTATCCTTTTCTGAACCTTTCCCAGCTATTCGTGCAAAATCTTTTATCTTTTAGCTTGCAAAATGCATTTATAGAAGCATTTCGGTCCTGTTCATGTTTTGTCATCTGCTGAAAATAGTTTTAAGACGGTTGTCAATTAAAATAAACTCTTGTTTCAGGTGCTTTTACATTTTCAAACTGTAAGCGAGCCTGCCACTATTAGGAGGTTATTGAGTGTGCTTCACAAGAGTACAGGTGAAGTCACAAAGAAAAAGCCTAAGTAAGTATTTTAAGAGTAAATTTGATGAAAAATATGTTGCATAGCAAGTCCAACTCGAATTTCTATCATGTTAAGCCTAGTGGAAATGGGAAGAGAGATAATCAGATAGGCAGATAAAATGCAAATAGTTGATCTTAGATCTCAAAGCATTCTGAAACAAACTTAAATATGTTGCTAAGGATGTTCTGAGCATGTCGTTTGGCTGCCTTTTCTTAGTTCTAGAGAGATAGGTGCTTGAAGTACCATTCTTGGTTTTATATTCCCTCTGCTTGTATCACATTCCTGTCCAAATTGCCTTTTTTAATTCTGTGTATGAGATTCCATCTTGTGGAAGTGCCAACAAGAGATTTTGAGAATACCAACACTGGAACTTTTTTCGGTTGCTTGAACTCCATGGGATTTATAATTAATTAAAAATGATCCCTTGCAAAGGGAATGGATGCCAGCCAGCATATCTTGCTCTGGTGTAACCATGTGTCTGTACTTTAGCCTTGTGGGAGTACACTTGGTTGATACGAATGAAGTGGACCTAGGAAAATTCCGTTGGCCTGAGCTTTTATTGTGTAATGATATTGTGTAATGTCCAGCCTCTCAGACATGGACTCTGGCCTTAGGGTTGGTGCACCTCCAAGTTATAGTGAAAATTCAGTTCTTTGCCTCCCCACAAGGCAGGTAAATATTAGCATCTTAACTGTATGACTTCTTTCCAACTTCTTATTTTTGCTGTCTCTTGGCCCTTGTGAGATTGGAAAGCCAGTATTGTACATGTGAATCTTTCTTCTTTGTTCTCCCCAGTCTCTTTCTAAGTAGGCTGGATCCTGAAGGCTTAGGTTCCTCCTACTGTACAAATCAACTCTTCCTCTCTTCCTCCAACATTCTCATTCCCCCTTTTCCACAATAAAGTCCAGGGCATGTGGGGAAGATGGTCTGTTTAATGTGCTATTAGCCCCTTTTGTGCTTAAATTTTTGTACTTGTGCTTCAAGCCACAAAACCATTATTTTTAAATTCAAATTATTTTATGAATAAAAAACACAGCTGTGATCACAGTGTGACCACTCCTGTCTTTTGAAGCAAGCCCTGTCAATAAATGGTTTTCATTGTTACTGCTAAATTCTCCAAAGTAAGCTCAGTGATTCTAACCAATGCAATCCTTCCTGTCTGCAGTGAGCATTTGTCTCCAGTAAATATTCCGAAGTTAGTATTACTAATTCCCCAAAATGTGTGTTTTCCATGAACACATGTGTACAGGCACAATAATAGATCCAATAGCAATGTATAGGAACTGTTGCTCTTTTTCCCTTACAGGTGTCTGACTAAAGGACAGAATGCTTTAGTAGAACTGCAAACACAAAGGCCTGTTGCTCTGGAACTTTATAAAGACTTCAAAGAACTTGGAAGGTTCATGTTACGCTACAGTGGCTCCACCATAGCTGCAGGAGTTGTCACAGAGGTATAGCATGTGTTTGTATGCATGCTTTATAATGACAGATTATGAAGTGGTATATTCTTTGCATTGAGGTTCCAGCCACTTGTTTCAAAAAAATCACCCACAATGAACTACAGACTACTTGAATAGTCAAGCTTGAAAATGAGACTCTTTTATTAAACATTTTTAAGGAAATGAACAACAGCCACTTAGAAATATTAGCACTTTTTTTGTCTCCCAGGCCAAAATCTTTGTAAACACTTTTCTGTCCAGGTCTCAATTCTCATAGAACCATAGAATTGTAGAGTTGGAAGGGACCCCCTGCAATGCAGGAATCTCAGCTAAAAGCATCCATAGCAGATGGCCATCCAACCTTTGCTTAAAGCTTCCGATGAAAGAGAGTGGCCACAACCTCCCTAAGGAGACTGTTCCACAGTCTAACAGCTCTTACTGTCACAAAGTTCTAGTTACAGGTAGGTAGCCGTGTTGGTCTGCCGTAGTCAAAACAAAATAAAAAAATTCCTTCCAGTAGCACCTTAGAGACCAACTAAGTTTGTTATTGGTATGAGCTTTTGTGTGCATGCACACGAAAGCTCATACCAATAACAAACTTAGTTGGTCTCTAAGGTGCTACTGGAAGGAATTTTTTTATTTTGTCACAAAGTTGTCCCTGATAGTCAAAATCTCATTTCTTATAACTTGAATCCATTGGTATGGGTCCTACCCTCCAGAGCAGTAGAAAATAAGCTTGCTCTATCTTCCATGTGACAGCCCTTTGGGTGTTTGAAGATGGCAATCATATCTTGCCTTCCTTATTTTTCCTTGGTGATTTGCACTTTTCTTATGCTATCCTTTAATTAGCTGACTGCAGGGTTTTTTTTCCCCCTTTATGGAAGTGGTTTAGCCCAGTATTACTCCTGCTTTGATTGGGGTTTAGGAATCTGTTAGAAGAGGCCTGGTCAGCCCAGTCCTCAGTAGGTTGGGCATCAGGTTGTCACAAGATGGTCTGTCTCAGAAAATTAGATGGCAGGTCAGCTGCTTGTTGTAATGCAGAAAGTGGCGGCATTTCAGTTCCCCTAATCCACAGCATGTCACTTGAGCGGTACATGTTTGAATAGCCTGATTCGGCCTTATGTGCCCATCCAAACTTCGTAGAAGGTACAATGTGAAGAAAGGCAGAGTTGTGGCTTTAGTTCAGAGGGGACTGCTGTGTGAAAATGCATACTGCTTAAAAGCCATTATTGGCTGTGGTATGTGCAAGTTATTTATGTATTTATTTATTAGTATTTCAGAGATGCCAAGTAGGTAATGTGATGAATTGTTTATGCAGTTGAGTGGCACAACTTTTCTTGAGGCAGGGTGGCATAAGAGTCATCTTCCTGAACGTAAATTGTGAAGGTTTTGCATGTGCACTTTTTAAACCTTACAGTTGGGCAGCATTTCAGCTAACTGCAGAAACGGCTTCGTGGAATGATGTGTCAGTGCACTTTCAAAGAGCTGTGCTTGCAGCTCTTCACTCTTTATGTGCTTAGTCACATCCCAAGCTCAACATGGCTAAAAGAAGGCAGCCCTTGTGTGCCATACCCTACCCCATTGCTCTTACACAAGACCCAATTAATAAAAGAAGAGCCATGCTGGATCTGACCAATGGTCCACCCAGTCCAGCATCTTGTTCTTAGGCCATAAAGGTAACACACACAAACCACCTACTATTCACTAGTGTGTGCACGAACACAGACTCAGTTAAGGTTCAGTGGAATACTGCCTCTGAACCCAGAGGTTTTATTTAGTCCACGATGGCTTATATCTATTGATAAAAACCAGTTCTTCATAAATGTGTCAGATCTTAATTTAAAGCCATCTGAGCCCATTGCAACTTGTGACAACAGAGTCTGTAAACTATGTAATATGTGAAAAACACCTTTGTTTGTTCTGGATCTCTCGTTTCTCCACACCATGTATAATCTCATCAACCTCTATCATATCTCCCACTCAGTTGCCATTCTTTTCCAAAGTTCCAAACACACCAGCATTTCGTTTAGGGAACCTTGCAGTGATCTTAGGCAGAGAAGTCTTTCTGAGTTCTTTCACAAAAGGGTAAGCGCCAAACTAGATGTGATGATGGGGGATCTGTGCTTGGATCACCAAATGTCTCTTTGCTTGCTTGTTTAAAAGCAGGTTGTGAGGGCAAGAGATTTTGCATTGGAGCTGTGCTGCTAGGAGAGGTGTTTTTTAAAACAAAAAACAAAAAACCTTTCCTCGCTATGCCATTTCCCCAATATAAAATTCTCCCCTCCCTCTTACTATTCTTACCACTCCCCACCCCTGCTGTTAGCTGTGAAAGGTAAAAAATAAATAAAATTGCTTGTGTGCTGACCCTGCTCAGTAACACCTTCAAATCTGATTCCAGGTCTTTGCATTTGTACACTTTGGATAAATGCCAATGTCTTCTCTGAAAATTTTAAATTCTTCTTCTTCTTCTTTTTAGATAAAAGAATAACGACTGTGCCAGAACTTCTGCAATCCAACCAAATGAAATCATATGTCCAAATAGGCTTATTTGATGAATCCAGTCATATCAGTGGAAGGAACAAAGGCAATTACCTTTCTAAGAGGAGGAGATGAAATACCAGGTGTTCTTCAAACATTTTGAAGCTGTCCTTGCTGCAAAACAGTATGCCAATAGGGAAATACACGTTGCGCTTTCTTACTGCACAAGTTCCACTCTATTTCCCATTTAAACCATCATTGGTAACTCTAGAGGACCTTTATGAAAAGTTTATCAGAATGATGTGTTAAAGGACAATGATTCATCATGGGGGGAAAGCATGTTACTTCCAGCCTTAAACATTGTTTACAAATTATTTTTGGGTGGGGGGCACTGCTTACCTGCTGCACATTATTTCATAAATTAATTCAATTGGGCTATAGCGTTCCAGATTTTATACAAATACATTTTCAAAGAACCCCGTTTCCTTCTGTTTCAGAAACCATTATTAACCATTAATTTCTTTCTGTTCCAAATTAATTTAAAACTTACTTGTGTAGCCCTAGTTAGTCCAGTAGTGGCTATTTTTATTTTTTTAGATTGTAGAAGAATAAAGTAGCTTGGCCTGAGCATAATATTTGTTTCTGTTCATGTTGTCTTGTATAAATAAAATCTTGGCACAAGGGGTACAGTTGGTTATGAGAGGCAGTAACCAAGACCCCTTGTCAAATGATGTGAACTTTTAAAGACAAAGGTGCATACCAGCAGATAACACCTAAGTCTGAAGGTGTATAAGAACTCTGCACATCTCAGAACACCCAAGAAGTCTATAGCAACTCCTGGAATCTTACCTTTACATGTGCCATCTTTTAAAGACAGGTCAAGTGTATTGATTTTCTCTTCACCTATCAATTACATGGTCCAAATGAGCTACAATGCCAGTACTTCTAAAATGAAGATGATCAGTCTATCTTTTGTTGTTGTAGTTAGTGATCATCACTGTATTTGGGGATAGGAATTCTGCCCCTATACTTTGCCTCATCAGATCATCAGTGGCTCTGGAACTGATTGCACAACAGAATTTCTCCTCCCTATATCCCCCTTGTGCACATCCACATCTGCTCTGGAGGTTTGATGGAACCCCAGAACAGATTGGGGAGCAGGAGAATGCAGCAGAATGAAAAGTGGAGAAGGTTTTGTCGTGAAGATGGAAGTCCTTGCGCAAATGGGATAACTTGGTGAGATGCAACCCTGAGGATTGTCATTACATTAAATCAATCTTACTCTTCCTGTTGGAGTAACATCTGAAGAGCTGCTCAGTGTGTACATTTTTACATGCATTTCCTCCTGGCTCCCTTTTTTCACTCCCCATGTCATGCACCAGCAAATCTAGTTAAATAAATATAATCTTCATAGGATTTTTTAAAAGGCCAAAGCACTGGTAGGGAGCCTTCCAAACTGTACACTTCTTCCAGGGCTGGAAAGTTTAACCTCTGGTTTGCTAGTAAAGCTGAATTACTGCATCACAAAATTATGCATGTCTAGAAAGTGTGTCACCAACGTGAAAAGTTTGGAAAGCTCTGGTGTAATGTATCATACTTGAAGTTTCATGAAGCTATATAATGTCCAGTTCTGATGAGCTATGTAAGTGTGCTACATAAACTATTCCATCTTCATCCCAGATGATTTCTCGTAGAGGGAGTGGTATGGAGACAATGGAATCACTTCATCCTTTGAAATTTTACTGAACTTTTAGAGGAAAACTTGCAGTTTACTAAAGAAGAACCTGATAGCTTATCATGCAAGTTAAGGGGGAGGGAGATGGTTTCATGGCCACTGAAAGATCGATTGTATAATTTCCATGTGCATTCAATGCACATAATTCCCAGTCTTTCTTATTTGGAGGTCATAGCATGCTGGATTGCATTAAAGTTGTAGGGTTTTTTTTGGGGGGGGGATTCTTATGGTGCAGATAGCTTAAAATGCAGTACATCTGCACAATTTTAACTGAACAACAGCTAATATACCTGCTTCTAGAGGTAAATGAAAAACCAGTTACAGCCATCAAAATCTTTTTGGAACTAGCCTTAAGCCCTTGAATGAAGATGAATTAATAAATTTAAAGGGAAAGTTGTGCATGCTTAATATATACCCAGCTGAAGGCCTGCTACAGTGATTTGTTACATATAATAATTATCAGCCTATACTTCCTATGCCTGTTTCCTCCTCTCATGTTCACATTTGAAGTCTCTGCACTGAATCAATCATGTCTTTCATGAAGAGAGGCATTTGGATTTTTTTTTCACATGTAGGCTGTTTTATGCAAAGTTGTACCAATACCTGTTTTGCACACTCACCACCACATGTACATGGTAAAATCATCCTGTGTGGGCATCATAATCTGGAAAACAAACAAGTGAATTGGGCATTATCATCGGCATATGTCCATGGTATCTAGCATTGTCTGAAGAGAGATGGAAATTTCCCATTCGGGGATCCAGTTAATAAAGTTAAAGGGAGGGAGGAGCTCTGACTTACAAGCATAAATCAATAGATGTGCACTATGAACTGAAAGCTCACTGAAAGTACTCAGATCGTGCCAACAGAGTCACAATGGCCGGCTCAAAGACTCACTTGGTTTTGGAGAACTATATAGGAGGCCAATTTATTCCTTGCTCCTCATATTTGGATTCCTATGACCCGTCTACAGGGGAAGTTTATTGCAAGGTGCCAGACAGTGGCAGAGAGGAGGTGAGTTCCTGCATAGATTCAACTCCTTTTTCATGGTAACAGGGTAATTGCCTGGACAATTAACAAAAATGGTTTGCAACTGATTTTGTTTGTTTAACTTTTCCCCAGTATAAAAACGAATGGTGAAATTGCCTTATTTTTTGTATTATGCTGCTAAATATTTGCATAGAATGTCTGTCTGGCATTAGTTAATGGTATTGGTTTGAAGCTTTAAAATCTTTGAATCAAAACTCTTTCCCACTAGTTGAAGCCCTTGATGTTCCTGCCCAAGTTTAATGTGCTTTCCCTTGGAAGTTTTTCCCCCCTTGTTCTTCTTGATGAGCTGTTTCTCAAACTGGAAAGATGGCAGTGTATCCAATGACAAGGTGAACTGAGAAGGCAAGGAATGTGTTCATGGCCTCTTACACCTAATGCATTGTGGGCCTTATTCCTTAAGGCTTTGAAAAACGAGTTAAATCAAAATCTCTTATTTCTAATGACTGAAGTTGCAAAAAACAAACCCACATATATGTTTTTGCAGTTTCACCTCAACCTTCAGCATTGCCAGTCTATCAAATATTTGCTAAGCACTGATAAGTAATGGTTGAAGTGTAACTAGCTGGGTTTGCTAAAGTTTGAACTTGCTCCCTGAAGCTTTGTGCTTTCCTAGTTTGCTTCTGTATGTAAACAAAAGGGGTGATTTTATATTTGATTAAGTATGTTTAGAGAAATACTTCAAGTAGCCACTTGCATTCCCCAAGGCTGTGTCCTCCAGATGTCAAAACAAAATCGAAAATTCTTTCTAGTAGCACCTTAGAGACCAACTGAGTTAGTTGCTGGTATGAGCTTTCGTGTTAGTTACCAGCAACTAACTCAGTTGGTCTCTAAGGTGCTACTAGAAAGAATTTTCGATTTTGTTTTGACTATGGCAGACCAACACGGCTACCCACCTGTAACTCCTCCAGATGTGCGTGCACATTTATAGATGGAGCTAGAGATGGAGGTGTTTGTGTACTCCTTAGGAAAAAACTTGCACTGGGCTCCATTTTTATTTCAAGGCTTGGTAACTAATGTGGAGCACTCGCGTAAACCTAGCTGTAACATCTCAGAGCATTCCTCATGCGGATCAGGGCCCCCACTTTTTGCATTTAGGTGCCAGCAACAGTCAGTGATCAGACTGGGAAAATGCACAACCTGCTGGCTTCTGTCTGCGTGATGACTGGTCCTAAACCAAGGATGGGAATCCTATGATTCCCCACAACTCCTATGAACTCTTAACCATTGGCCAGACTGGACTGAGACTTCATGGTAGTTGGTGTTCAACAACATCTGGAAGATAACATTTTCTCACCCAAACATTATGATAGGGTTGGTGAAAATTTGACAACAGCTTTTGGCAAATGTGTAAACTTGACTTTTAGATGACTGTTTAGACCGGCCTGCTGCTTTTTCAGCACTGGTGTTTTTCATCCATTCCCCTGGGTCATCAGTGCTCATCAGCTGGGTCTCTGTTGTTCCTGGCTGCACAGGAGTTGCTAATCTTTTGGGGCCCATAAGCACATTTGCAAACTGGAGAAACAGCTGGTTTCTTGCTATTACCCTTAAAACGAAAGCTCAGCAGTGCCACCTAATGTAATAAATTGGAAGATGACATACAAACGGAAGAGTATTGTTCCTAGACATGGCTAACACAGCCTTCTCCAACTTTGGGCCCCCAGTTTACAGGTCCCATCATTCCCAGCCAGCATGGCCAATGTTTGAGGATGGTGCAAGTTATAGACCCAACAACATTTGTAGATCTAGCATTGGGCAAGTCAACTGATAGTCTTGGCAATAGCTTAACTTCTGTTTCTAAAGAAGAGGTGTCTGTCTCACAGCTGCCCAGAAGATAACTCTAATATTATTTTATTGTTAGTAGCATGCTGCCCATCTGACTGGGTTGCCCCAGCCACTCTGGGTGGCTCTCATCAAAGGTAGAGCACAATACAGCATCACACGCTAAAAGCTTCCCTGAACAGTTGTGATAACTGCTGATTCTGAACACTCTCATACATGGCTGATGGCTGTGGTTGATCTAAGTAGCTAAGAAGCAATCTATATATGCTCCAGAGTAGGGATGCAATATCTGTGGTCCTCCTGATGTTGTTGGACTCCAACTCCCATCACCAATGGCCATGCTAGCTGGGACTGATAGAAGTCGAAGCACAACAACATCTGAAGGGCCACTCATTCCACACCCCTGCTCTAGAGCCTATTTTTAATACTTATGAATTATCCTCGTGCATTCCTGCTGCTGTTTTCTACTTGGAATGGTGCCCTGGCTTGAACTGAGTCATGGAAAGGGTGATACAATAAATACATAGGAAGCTGCCTTATGCAGAGTCAAATGATTGATCATTGTAGCTCAGTATTGTCGATTCCAGGGGTAGGCAACCCAAGGCCCATGGGCCACAAGCAGCCCACGGGGGTCGTTTAACCGGCCCACAAACTGAACTGCCAGCTCAGCGAGTCCCTGGGTGTTGTGCTAAACCAGTGCAGCACAGCGTGGGGACTCGCTTCCGCAGTGTCGAAAATTCCATCTGCACATGCTCAGATGCTGGAAATCGTGTCTGCACAGGTTGTGCGAAATCCAGCCCACAGAGGGATCTCCGCTGGAGTGAACCGGCCCAGGCGAGGTAAACCTTGCCGACCCCTGGTCTATACTGACTGTCTGGGTTCCAAACTGGAGTACCTCCCAGCCCTACCTGGAGATGCCAAGGAGTGAACTTGGGACCTTCTCCATGCAAAACGTGCTTTGCCACGAAGCAATGGCCTTCCCCCCCTTTTCCTCATAATTTCTGTTAATATACACTGTGCATTTTGGTTTTGCTGAACATCACCCAAACTGCATCCATTCATTGTCTTTTTAAGGTGGAGGCAGCTGTCAAAGCTGCCCAAAATGCTTTCCCAGGCTGGTCGGCCAAAAGCCCCCAGGAAAGGTCAAAAATACTGAGCAAGTTGGCAGACCTTATTGAAGAAGATCTGGAGTCATTTGCTCAAGCAGAATCAAAGGATCAAGGTAAAGACAGAAGCCTGTTTGGGCTGTGCTTCCAAGTGGTGATGGGGTGAAGGAAATGGTGTTCTCTTTGAGTTTTCACCTTCCTACTTGCTCTTCATTTTGCATAATTGATAGGTAATACTTGCATGCCTCATCAAGTACAAGTGCATGTGCATTGTGCATGTTTCCCTGCACATTTCTGTAAACTGCATGCAGGTTGCAGTGGGGTGGGGACAGCAGCTGTCATGTATGGCCTGATATTTTTGTGGATCTTCAAGATGACGGGGAATTGACTTGACTTGAAACTTGTATCCACAAAGAGCAGGGACAGGGAACTGCCAGCCTGTGGGGCCTCCTCATCTGGTTCACAGCCCCCCACCTTGCACTTCCCCGATCACAGCTGTTAAGCACGGCCTCCTTAAATGCTGCTTAGGACAAAGAGACCAGAGGAAGGTGGTCTCTCTGGCCACATCCTCTAGCTTTCTCTGGATTTATCCGTATCACATCAGCCTCTGTTCTTTTGCTGTGTGTTGTTTTGTTGTTGTTGTGGCCCTCTTACTCCTCCCCCTGAACAGCAGCTATGAAAGCCGGGCAATTAATTATCATTCCTTGCTTAAATAACAAAAGTGTGGTGGTATTTGTCAACTGGTTCTCTGTTTCAGGGAAAACCATTACGTTTGCTAGAATGGTGGACATCCCCCGATCTGTATACAATTTCCGTTTCTTTTCGTCGTCCATCCTTCACCAGACAGCAGAATGTACACAGATGGACCATGTGGGCTGTATGCATTATACTGAGAGAACACCTGTGGGAATTGGTAAGGTCTATTATGGAGTGTGCTGTTTGCACACGACCTGGTAGTGCTCACTTGCAACCCTGACACCTTCGTTAGGATCTATTGAGGCTGAGCCCACTGCAGAATTTACCACCCCAAAGGTTAAACAAGGACAACATGAGGAAGGGCCATAGCTCAATGGTCTGAATAAAGTATTTCAGATAGCTTAACAAAATAACTAAATCACATTCCAATCTACATCAAGCCATGCCCCAGAATATGTCTACAATCTCCATCCCTTGTTTCTTTGTTTTTACAGTTTTGCACACCATAGATTTTACAACAAAACACAACATCCCATAACCTTCAATGGAGTAAGGGTATGAAGGTTTTGTAAATGGGAAGAGCAGATAAATTTCCCACTTGTGCATTTTAAATACAAGCCTTTAAACCCATATTCTGAAGGGGGGAAAACCCCGCAACCTACTTTAATTCTACTGTTTTGTAAAATGTGCTTTCTGTTTATGGAATTCCACAGATACACCACTAGGTGTCACAATTTTACTTCAGAATTTTAAAATATTATTGCTGCTGCTGCTGCTGCTGCTGCTACTGCTACTACTATGCCTCAACAAGGTGTTCTCAGCATTATACCTCAACATCCTGGTGTATTAGACAGCTCCTTCCTATACAAGCTTTGTGGACTCCATTATACTCAAAATATTAACTTTTGCTGGATCAATCTCAATTTCAAATCTAAGGAAACATTCTGTGTAATTAAGCATTTGCAAGCAACAATGAAAGGTTTAGCTTTCCGTAAGGACCCAGTGATTCCCTCCAATAGTTTAGGAGGTGCCGAAGCACACAAAGCAAGTATGCCATAAATAGACACCGGCAAATGTTTCAATCGCAGCTATTGCCACTCTGCACTAGTCAGTAATTGATTTTTAAGTTGCAAAACAGGAAATAACAAAAATTCTTCATCTGAGCCTCTCAGCCAGTCACACACACACACACACACACACACACACACACACACACACACACACATATATATATATATATATATATATATATATATATATATATATATCCCATATTCAATCAATTCCACAAAAAAGGCTGCCTCTCAATCTTCAAATCTGGACTGCCCTATAAAGTTTGTTTAGTGTGAGCATATGGGTCAAATTTTAACTGGCAGCACATGCCGCTCCTCTCTCATTGCTAAAATGGTCTGGTCTTGGAATTCATAATGCTTTTTGCTTACCTTGGATGGAGGACAGAGAGGGGTGTAGCCTACTGCATGAAGGCAAGAGTCGCACTGCTCTGCCAAGGTAGGATGGCTCAGTCGGTAGAGCATGGGATTCTTAATCTCAGGGTCATGGGTTTCAGCCGTACCTTGGGCAAAACATTCCTGCATTGCAGGGGACTGGACTAGATGACCCTCGTGGTCCCTTCCAGCTCTACAATTCTATGATTCTAAACACACTTTTCCTTCTGGCCCCACCCACCACAGGCATGTGTCCTTTGGATAGTTGCACAGAAGGAAATATGCCCTCTGGCTGAAAATTTTTGCCCTCCCCTGACACAGGTGAATATTTCCTCTGTAGGCTAGCAGCTGGAATGGGTCCTTGAGGGTAGAGTAGAAGGAAAAACAGCTGAAGCGCATGCAGTGTTGCCATGCTGGGTATTGGGAAAATCTCAACTTTTGTCAAAATGTCAAGACTTCCGTTTTAAACCAATTTATTTCATTTCTCTCCTTAAAAAAAATTAACGATAAAAATAAAGCTGGCTTAATTAGTCCTTGGAATTTGCCCCTTTACTTGCTGACCTGGAAAATTGCGCCGGCCATTGCGTGTGGAAACACTGTCATTGCCAAACCCAGTGAGATGACATCTGCCACTGCTTGGATGATGTGCAAGCTTCTCAATAAAGCAGGTAATTGCCCAAATGATGTATTAGTATAGGGGTGTCATATTTTCTGTAAATCAATCTGTAAAGTGTCAATATAGTAATAAAACAGTTGGCTCATTTGCATCCCAATGTGTATATATTGTTATAGGACGCGGGATAGTCTTTAAAGCAGCATGCTACCAAGTTTACAAAGAGAGTGCTGATGTTTTCTTTATTTCTACCTGCAAGGTATTCCTCCAGGTGTGGTGAACATCATATTTGGGAGTGGTCCGAAAGCTGGAGACGCTCTAGTTTCTCATCCCGAGGTGTCATTGATTTCCTTCACGGGAAGCACTCTCACTGGCCAGCGCATCATTGAAAGGAGTGCTCCGTATTGTAAGAAGCTCTCTCTGGAGCTTGGAGGCAAAAATCCAGCTATCATCTTTGAGGATGCCAACTTAGATGAATGCGTTCCTACTACTGTAAGATCCAGCTTTGCGAATCAGGTGTGGAAAATGGGCAACTCCCTGTCTCTTTTTATACTAAGTGTACATTGCTTTGCTTTTGAAACTCCAAAAACATACATGCCCTCCCTAACAGGATTTTATGCGGGAACTGATTTCTACAAGGCTATCCCACAAGGGACAAACTGAGTGGATACCAGGACATAAATATCAAGTGAAAGGAATGAATAAGCTAATCCTCTTGATTTATTATTGGCTGGTGCTTTTTGAGCTTCCTCAGAGCATGTTCAGAGAACAATTGAGTTCTGTTTGAGAATTCCCTCCTAGTCCATAGATGTGTTGGTGCAAGTGCACAGGTGGTGTTTCTGACACCCCGTGAGTGTTGGTATTATCTGGTGCCATGCATATAATTCCACTTGCGCGTTGGGAACTGTTGTCCAGTTGCCATACCAAGCAAATGCATCTGAGATACTTGAGAATCTGAGGAACATATCGACAACAGCAAAAAGACGCCCACACCCTGATAGTCCTGTGGCAGAAGGCCACTTGGAGAAATCCCCCTACAGTAGAAGAGTGCTTGGGTATGATAGATAGCAATGAAACATGCATTAATTGCCACCTCCCCCCCCCAAAAAAACCCTCATGTGTAGTGCTGTAGTGCCACTTGGAATCACATATACATGTAAGAGAGTACTTGGTAGAATTAGCAGTGGGAGGCAATGGAAAATTCATTCAGCTACAATCAAAAGCCATGAGATGCCTCAGTAGAGAATATATGGTCACCAAGGAATAATTGCTTGGTTGATCTGATTATTTGGTTGGGCAATTTGCTGTTGAATGGGATGCTTGGAGGGTCCCTTGGCTGCACACACAGTTCTGTAGAGCCTATATGCCATTGCAGTACAAGTGGAACCCAGTTCTTAAATTTCACATTTAGAAATTTGCCAATGTAAATATTATTGCAATTGTTACTAGAGGTTTTGATTAATTGTTTTTATGCCGTAGATCTATCTATCTATCTATCTATCTATCTATCTATCTATCTATCTATCTATCTATCTATCTATCTATCTATCTATCTGTCTGTCTGTCTGTCTATCTATCTATCTATCTATCCACACACACACACACACACATTTAAAAAGCTGGGTTGTAGAATATGATAGATACCATAAGTGTCCCCCCCCCCTTCACATGCAGCACAAATTATGTGTTGATTTCACACTGCCCATCAGAGTTTTAACAAAATCTTCAATAAATGGTAAGGAATTTGCAGTGATCTCCTCACATGCACTGTTTGCTTTAGCTCCCTTGTCTATTGAATGTTGGCTGTCCAGGTGCAGAAGCTTGTTAGTCATTAAGATCCAGAGGGATGGCATTTGTTAACTGAGCATCACAAATTGATCAGATCTGTTTTCCAAGTTGACTAATTGCAAACTTCAGTGGCGTCGCTGTTCAGTAATTATGCAGGAAGCACAGTGTGACATCAATCAGATGGCAGGCTTGTGTGGGTAATTTGCTCCAAATTTCTGTGCAGAAATGGTTAACATTTTTAAACATCCAGTCACTGTTTTGGAAACTGCAGCCCTCATCATCTCATTCACCCCATCCAGCAATGTGGCCGTATAGGCTGCATTCCCACTGTGGAAGGACATGTGAATCCAGAATTGGCCTCCACAGTCACTTACAGACTCATTGTTAAGACTGCCACAAGTGATCACCAAAGATCTATTTCAAAAGGCTGCCCTCAGCTGGTTCAAACATGAAACATCTGTTACTTGATATTTCTTCACTCAGTGACCGGCTGCTGCAGTGCTTTTGTTGGGTAAAAGTTTGTATTTAAGGTGGTGTCAGTCAAATGTCTGACGGCCTTTTCACACATGAGCTGGACACCACTGCTGTTGTGAACAGGCATGTGTGGTAGTGACGGGATGAATAATATTTGCAATGGGAAATAGAGAGGGTGAGGACCAGGACATCCCAGGGAGGGATTTTCCAGCAGAGAATCTGAGTGGGAGAGAGCACCTATCAATTCATCCCTGCAAATTTCTCCAAAAGATTACTACCTCTGCCCCCAGTCTGGGTCTGAAATCACAAGTGAATTTGATTGGTGGAGGGGATTGTGTGTGTGTGTGTGTGTGTGTGTGTGTGCATGTGTGTACATTGACAGGAGATAATCAGTAGCTACAAGAAAAGTTAAATATCCCTTCTCATACCTAATTATTGTCCCTGTAAGTGACCTTCCTCCCTGTTATCTGGGCAAACATGGAGTTAGGAGCTCACATTTGTTAAGATAGCTAATGTCTATGTGGTACTAGGGGCAAAAAAATATGACCACATGCTGATATTTGCACTTGATGGAGTAATTCCAGGGCCTCAGGTAGCATGTGCTGGGGAATGGGGCAGTAAGTAACCACACCTACTTTTGTGAACAGCTAGGATCTAGAATCAATCTATATTGAAAGCAGAAGACAAGTATAAATGAATTTGGATTAAGACAAATCACACATCCAACGTCGGGCTTCAATTCTTTTATTTTACATATATTGTAAGAATCATATGTGTGTGTGTGTGTGTGTGTGTGTGTGTGTGTGTCTATATATATATATATATATATATATATATATATATATATATATATATGTATATGGAAATTCACAGTAATGATCATCCCTGACCGATGGTTTTTCTTCCCTCCTGCCTCTCCATCCAGGGTGAAATCTGTCTCTGCACCAGCAGAATCTTTGTTCAGAGAAACATTTGCAATGAATTCTTGAGAAGGTTTGTGGAAGCTATCAAAAAGTGGAAAGTTGGAAACCCCTCAGATCCCACGGTTGACCAGGGAGCACTGATAAGTAGAGAACATTTAGCAAAGGTAAAGAAAAAGAAAAACCGAGGTTGATTATTTGTGATCAAATAAAGTTCTGTTTTTCTTTCTGGCTTGAGAAGAAAGGACCTCAGGACATGAAGAGGGTGCTTTTTCTCACCACTGTAAATTCACAGGCATTTTGGGATGGGGAACAGGGCAGAACTTTTATCTGATTTTGAGGCCCAGTATACCTTTCAAAATTTAAGCACTGTGGTTGTTAGAATTGCATGTATTGTCCAAGTGACAAGGAATTAAAAATGTTGCTTCCTCTTGTAAGCTTGTTTTCCAAACATGTTGACAGCAGGATTGAAAATAACATTTCCTATTTCCAAGAGCCAATATCAACTTTTAATGCTCCAAAGGTTTTCCCAGCATTGATTACTATCAACATTATTAGTTAAATACCTGAAATCCGTAACGCTATAGCTCTCTTCAGGTGTTACCAAACAACATACGCAAACAGATGCAGTGCAGATGAGTGCACTAGCTCCATGCCCTTCTAACACATGGAAGGTGACACTCTGAAGCAGGGATCCTTTTGTGTCTGTCGGGGCCCCCTGCATAACTGGGATTCTGATGCAAGAGCTTCAAGTTTTGGACTATCACCTTCCACCACTTTAGTAGGCGATAGAGGGAGGTGGAGCTAGGAAGCTTCTCCGAAAGCTGTACTGCCCTCCGCCTCATGTCCTTGCTGTTGACATTTAGCGATGCCTGTGAAGTACAAATCACTTGGAAAAAGTTCCATATTTAGATTAGACTGGATTACTGCAACGCACTCTATGCAGGGCTTCCCCTGGGCCTGGTCCAGAAGCTCTACCTCAGGCATCCCCAAACTCGGCCCTCCAGCTGTTTTGGGACTATAGTTCCCATCATCCCTGACCACCGGTCCTGTTAGCTAGGGATGATGGGAGTTGTAGTCCCAAAACAGCTGGAGGGCCGAGTTTGGGGGTGCCTGCTCTACCTAGTGCAGAACACAGTGACTAGGGTGCTGGTGGGGGCAGCTGACCAGCAGTGTGTGACACATCGGCTAAAGCACCTGCTCTGTTTCCCATATGCTGCTGGGCCAGGTTCAAGGGCCTTGTGTTTCCCTGGACACCTTGAGTCCAGGCTGTCTTAAGCACTGCTTGAGCCCTTATACCCTGGCCCAATCACTGGAGTCTGGAGGTGCACTGTTAGTTGTCCCCCTGACTGGCCTCAACCAGATGTCAGGGGCATTTAGTGTCAGTGGTCTCATGCTGTGCAACCATCTTCCGGCAGAGATTTGGCAGGCACCCTCACTTCTGACTTTCAGGAGCCTCCTGGAGACTTTTTTTTTTACACTGAAAGGACTTCAGAGCTGTTGAAACCTTTCACAACTACTACACTATGCTTTTAAGGTTTTCTACAAGCATTTCTTTTGTGTGAACTGCCCGGATATTTTATGAGGGTGCTTTAAAAATACTTTCATACCTATAAATAAATAAAATATTTCTGCAGCCAATTTGTGGATACATTGGAAATTGCAACCCTTTCCAGAAATGACTTGTTGCTGTTGCTCCCAATAGGTAAAGAACCACATCAGAAAAGCAGAGTCTGAAGGGGGTAAAATTCTCTGTGGAGAGGGGATCGATACTTTGACTCTTCCAACAAGAAACTGGGATGGGTATTTCATGCTTCCGACGGTCATTACTGAAATTGCCGATGACTCAAGTTGCATGCAGGACGAGATCTTTGGCCCCGTAACCTGCGTCACAGTGTTTGACACGGAAGAGGAAGTGATCGGGAGAGCGAATGGAGTCAAATATGGACTGGCAGCCACTGTCTGGTCAAGGGATGTGGGGCGGGTTCATCGTGTTGCTAAGAAACTCCAGTGTGGATTGGTGTGGACCAACTGTTGGCTTATCAGGGACTTGAATTTGCCCTTTGGCGGCATGAAAGCCTCAGGGGTAGGCCGAGAAGGAGCAAGGGATTCCTATGAGTTTTTCACTGAGGTGAAAACGATTACTATAAAACACACTGAGATGCACTGATGAAAAATATTCCACATCAGAATAAACAATAAACACTGCAGTTTTTGCTGCGCCTGTCTTTGGAATAGATAATGTGCCCTCAAAATCATAATTTATACTGTACTTGCATTGATGGTATAAGTTCACTGGCTATCTGGCTGCCTGCCTGCCTGCTTCCCATGGAGAAAAGCAGGGGTGCGAGTTAAAATCTTGTAGCTGGAATGTGGGCACTTTTTAGGACCGAGTGCTCATTTTGGGGTGATGGGGTCTGCAAAAGCCAGTGTTTTCAGCTGCATACTGATCATACATTTAAAGGATGTTACTTCCCCCAAGAATCCTGGGAGCAAAGCAACTTGTTAAAGTTGCTGCGTACAGTATTGGAGCTCTGTGAGGGGTAAACTTCAGTTAGCCGTATACTTTGTGTTAAACAGTGTGCTTTAAATGTATGGTGTGGATGAAGCCCGAGAGCCTTTGTCCCAGCTTTGCACAAGCCTCTGCTCATATTAAACCTGCCTTCACCTGGTCTGTTCCCTGAGTCATTTGGTTGGCAAATAGGAAGATCAGAAGCTTCACATGGGCAGCTGGAGAACACCTCCAGGGTGCTGCTGCTGCACCCATGGGTGCCATGTTAGCAACTTCTAGCTTACTGAACAGTACCAAAATTATTATAACCTTTTCGAATGAAAATTCCTTCTGTGAGCTTTAGGAATAGGGAAAACAATTATTGTTTCAGATATAGTTTCCATTTATGTCCATATGAGGGCAGCAGAGTGTGTTGTTTGTTCCCCCTTGTGAATTGATTAGGTTTAATATATTTTGATGTATTTCAGAAATATATTTCTTCTGTGATGTTTTTTTTATACCATTAATAAAATCACTCAAAATGGAACAATCCCATAAAGAAGAAGAAAAATCAATTTTTTTAAAAAATGGAGAAAGGATTCAGTTGGAAGAAACCGTCCATGTTTTTGAGCTTTGAAGGGTAGAAAACTGCCATAGTTTGACTCTGTTTCACTGCCCATGGTGAAATCTTAGTGTTAAGTTGTGGAGAGTGAAAGGGATTCATTATACTAGACCTATGAGGTGCAGTCTGATAACTGTAAAGATCTTGTAGTTTTCCATTCCTGGGGCAATGGAATTTTTCAAAAACCTTCTTTGCTGCCAGCTGTCCTGTCTGGTAAAAGACATTATGTAGTCATCATGAGGATTTTGTTTAATCGTTTTTATGTAAGTCTGAAGAGTCAGCCCATCTGTTAAATCTTACAGATGGAAATCAACTCGGATCTGATCATTCCACTCCTGCTGGTTGACTTTCTCCAGCCTCCAATTGAGACGTGTACGTCATCTTGCAATGATTTTAATTGGCTCTGGCCAGGCTGGGATGTTGCAGAATTTTCTCAGAATGATGCTAGCATTTTCTAATACTTACAATCAAGCTAAAAAAAATATCCCCAAAACAAACAACCACTTTCTCCTTAGGACATCATCTTCATTATTTAAAGACTTAGATTATCAACAATTGAAGCATGCTTTTGGGGAAAGACAGAAGTGGTCATCATCATGGTTCTGTATTTGTGGCATGTTTGAGAACATTTGATTTTCCAAATTTCAACTAATTGATGTTCAAGACTTTCAGCAAAGCTACACAGAGAACTGTGATAAATACAAAATGCTAAGCTAGTATTGCTTGTAGCAACCAATCCTATTGCTTGTGCCCCAAATATATGGTCTGAATTCATTGCATCGCATGTTAGTGCAGCTGCCCTCCAGATGTTGCGAATTCCATTTCACATTATCTCTGACCATTGGCCATACTGACTGGAGCTCACTGGAATTGTAGTCCAAAACATTTGGAGGGCATCCAGTAGGTATTGAAATCAACAATCCATGGGCAAATGTCCAGTGCAAAGATCGGAGATATATTTTGTAGTGGTGTGCAACTGCAGATATTCCTCTTCACCCCTCCCCTTGTGCTTGTTGGGAATTTCACTCAGAAGTCACTCCACCCTGCCTCTTGGAGTTTAGAGGTGAAGGCTGCCTCCTCTACATTTTTGGGGTGTGTGGGTGGGTGTGGGTGTGTGGTGGGGGATGCTTATCTCAGCTGCAACCAGCCTTACAGCTAACTGGATCCATATGACAAGCTCTGCCTTTCCAGAGTATGCCAGTTATTATTGCACAGCCTTCTGCTGAATTCACAGTTCTGTGGTTTATGAAGTGCTTTTTTTCCTTAAAAACAAACAAACAAAAACGTTTTGTGGGTACTCTCATTTGGACTCAAGAAAACCACTGTTTTGTAGTTCAAATCAGGGGGAAATAAATACAGTAAATAGACAAAAGTACAAAGAACATGCATTACCTCATATTACACAGCTGACAGCTCGCAGTAACTTCCACATTGGCATGAGGTTGTGTACACTTAACATCTTTCCGATTCCTCCATAAAACACCACACATCTACATTCCACACTGCTTCATACATTAAACACTCGCTTAGGTCTGAGACTCAGGAAACACCGTGACAGGAAAAGAGGCCGCCATCAGGGGTAGCAATGGAACTGACGATTCACCGTGCTAGAGAAGAATTTTAATTTTTTTTAGTTTCTTCTCCCGTTAGATTCACAAAATGTTTAGGGGTATGTGTACCCCTGCACACCCCCCGCCCAGAAAAAAGTCCTGGGCTTATGCATCCCAGCTATATGGCCCAGTACGACAGGAAGAGGCATTGCTTCCCCCACCCCAGCTGGAGCATGTTGGAGTGCAGTTCTGGCACTTCTCAGGTGGGCGCCATTGCGGGCCAACACTCCGCCCACCCACTTCTTGCCTTTACGTATTTCTGAGAAGCCCAAAACATACATTTCGAGTTGGAATGGAAGTCGGCCAGCGTGTGTGAGTCTATACTTTTTTTAAAAGATTTATGGCTCCACCTAGCTCCTAGCCACTTCTAGCAGCATTTGGTCAAGCTATGGGGTGGGGCCAGTTTGTATTTCCTTTTCTTGAATCCATCTCCTGTGTAGCGTTTGTTGGCTTTAAGCTTTCCAGCCAGGCCTCTACCGTTACATGTGCATGCAATTGCGTGAGGGCCATTCTGAGCTGCCCTAGCCATCTGCCTGAATCTAAGAGAACGGTGGAGGCAGGAGCACATTTATTTTCCTGCACTAGAACCAGAGGTAACCCCCAAACCAGCTAGAGAGACAGTTTGCTGTAGTTTTCAGCACCTCTGCAGGTGGTTAACGCGACTGTTGTCAAACCAGCATCTGTTCAGGGCTGCCCCAAGTCGCCCAGTTGACTTACTGTAGCAACTTCATGTTGAGTTTTGCCACCTATTTTTCATGGGGGGGGGAAGCACTGGGAGGAGGGAAAGCTGCTGCTGAATGTGCATGCAGAGCTGCAGGCTTCCCCCCCCCTCAAATAACCTTGCACCCCTCATTTGTGGGTTCATTTCTGCATCAGGGCAACAAGTGCTGTGCTTCAGTTTCTATCCAGGTTTCACTGAACCCTCGTGATAGAGAGCGAAGACAAAAGTAATTACCTCGCCGTAAGTTAGAAATTAATTTAGGGTGTGAATAAAACTGAAAATTGGGTGTCAATTGAAATTAAATATTATGCAACAGCGAGGATAATGTTTCTTAGAAGCCAAACCCTCCAGGAGAGCAACATTCCTGTGTCTGGCTTTCCTGCCTCCCGCTGCTATAAAATTCTTGTTCTGAATAGCAAAGTTCATTGCCCAACACTTAGTTGAAAATATGATGCACTTTATTTGGCAAGCCCCCTAATGGTGATTATATTAACATACCACGCAGCCTTCATTTTGCTCTAATGTTTATTTTTCTCTCCCAGCCAAATTAACCGACTGCGGCTTTCATCCTGGGCTAGAGCTGTCCAGACAAAATTCCCAACCTTGAGTTTGTCTGCAAAATTTTGAATTTCTGTTCTAATTCGATCCCCTGCCCATTTCATTTATTTATATTTATTCGTTGTCTCATAAAAACTCTCTAGGCAACACTCGGATGCTAAAGAACTCTAAACAGCCAATCAAAGAAATAAAAAAGACACACACTGGGGCATTATTTCACACACAAAGAGCAAAAGCCTTTTGAACGGGGCGTGGCTCCTTCAAGATTTCTGAAAACCATCAGAAAAATTTGAGCTTCTCTCAAAACGTCCAGGCTGTCGCTGCCTTTGGGTGGGATTCGATCCCACAGAGGCAGATTCAGGTTACATAATTAAAGTGAAGCAAAAACAGGCATTCCCCTCTGTTGTCCTCTTTTCCACACATGAAGCAGCAACCACCAGTGGCTTCCATTGCCTTGTAAAAGCGTGTCTTTTTACCAGGCTTTCCCTGACTGAAAAGAGTGGGTCCTCTTATCTGTTTTTATGACGTCGTTCTGTGGTTTCTATGTTGCATTTTTGCACCCTCCCCTTGAGAATTTTAAATGTTAAGCAGTTTAGGAATGCAAATAAACAAATGCATTCTGGAGGATGACTAACAGAGGAGGGGATACTGGGCTAGGACAGCAGAGCCATTGTAATACTGCTTCTTCTTCTCATGGTTCTCACAGAATAAAATTAGATTGCTTCAGAAGAGAGGGAACTGTTTTGCAATCCATAGTTACTGTTCTCCAGCTAATAATTTTTGACGCTCTCTTTTTCTCCCACGAGCAGCATGGGAAGAGCCTGCCTTTCTTGGCTGAAGTGGATCCCATAAATTCTCAAGCATTATAATGATAAGTCACCACCGACAGCTCTGCTGTTTACACTTGCACGCAAAAACGTTTCAAGTTTCAATGGGAAAATGCTGTATCCTTTCTGTGTGTTGATGTTGGGAACTGATTTGGGGCGGGGGCAGGAGGTTGTACATGTCTATCAAAACTGAATTGTTAATCGGATTTTAAACCTTAATGGGTTTGCATCACTGGAAGCAGTAAATTGTCATGCTCATTCCAGTGATGCAGTAAGTGTTCAGAAACAGCAGGTTTTTTGGAGCATAACCTGTACTGGATGTACAAATCTCTTGAAAGGTTTCTGGTGATATTTTCACCATACTGTGAATATACACGAAACCACATATTGTGACCTAGGCTTCTAAGGGCTTATTCACTATTCCTCTTGTCCCGTTGCTGCCCCCCAGGGAAAACCGCTCTTCTGCACTCAATCGGAGCAAACAGCAATTTGGGTTTTCTCTGGATTGATGTTTGCTCCAATTTAGCACTAAAGAATGGGTTTTCCCTGGGAAAGCAGTGGGGCTAGGGGAAAACTGTTCAGACTACTGCCTAGAAAGCACAGGTAAAGCAATAATAATAATAATCACTCAGACCTATTTTTTCTAGGTACGGAACAAACGTAAGTGTAGGAAAGCCTTAAGTCCCTTCTGGTGCAGCCAGCCAGTATGCAGCTTTGCACCATTTCCATGTTCTCTGATTTTAGGTACATATTTCTGGTGAAAAGATGCCTGCATTTTCTCTTGATAGAGCTATAAATCTGCAGGCCCACCTATCCTTTGCATATCTTCAGGCCTACTATGTGAGTACCACTAAAATGTCAAGCATTAACCAGTTTCCCAGCATCATGAAATGCTGGTAAGCACTTGCATGATGCATTCCTCCCAAGCAGCCAAAGGAATTTCCCCCAGAATTATTTCAGCCACTAGGATGGTGTGATTTCTCAGCTAATGTTTCACATGTTCAGTCAGTGAAAAATGTAACAGCTTGAGAAATTGCAGGTGGTGGCTTTATTGCCTGCTGGTTTGAGGAATAGGGGAAATCTAGATGGATCTTTAGCGCTGAACCCGTTATTAAATGCAACACTGAGGAATTCTGCACAGTCTCTCTGCTGCCTTTTCATTCATATCTTGCTATTTTGGAATCCGGCAAGCAAAGAATTTCTATTGGCAGTATATATTCAGTTTACTACATGGGGGCAGGGAACATTTTTAACTAGAAATCATAACTTGACAAATGTCCATCCCATCTTTCTGATCTTTTGGGAGCAGGTCCCTGCAACATAGTTACAATAAAGCTGAGAGGGCCATGAAATTGAGGGCTGCCAGCTGAATGATAACAGTGCCCCCTCATAATTAAGATCTCATTTATTCTTGTTTTAATTGTGCCGAATCCCGATTCAGCTCATTTTATTGGTTATATATGGTTTTTATCAGTATCTGTAATATGTGTCTTTTTGATGCAATGGCCTATAGGCTATGCAAATAAAGTTTGTTGTTGTTGTTGACACCCCCCCCCATCTCTTCTCCTCACGAGCCTGTTTTAGATCCAAATAAAGCACCTGTGGCATTCCAGATGTTTTGGACAACAACTGCTATCAGCTCTAGACAGTATGACCACTGGTCAAGAATGATGGGAGTTGTAGTTCTACAACATCTGGAAGGCCACATCTGCTTGAGAGTGTTCAGTACATGGTAGCCAACCAAGTGGAGTAGATCCATTGAAATTAATGGACCTAACTTCTTCACATTCATTAATTTCTACCTGAGTAAAACTTGGTTGAGCACCACCCATTATCTATATCAATTGACAGTTAAAGAACGAACCATACTTTCATGTTGTTCGGGAGCAAACTCTTTGAACAGAGGCACAGGGCCTCCACGTTACATTCTGTTGACGAATTGTACTTTTGAAGGTTCTATATGGCTACTGAAGGCAATTTTTGGCAATATTATGTAGCTTTGCTGCTTGAATTTTACTAAGCAATAACCCACCAATGAGAAAAGGCATTTTGTTTATATTTTGAGATGATGCCTGTATGGAGAAGATTAAGAGCTACCATCCAGGAAGCTGACTATTACAAGATTTGCTGAGCATATGTAAATCTGCTCAGCTCTTTGCATGAATTATTTAATTTGTCGTATTATTTATTTATGTAGTATGGCGCACACAACCCATCTGTTTTCTCACTTTCCGGTGTTGCTTCTAAATGCCTCTAGATCTCTGCAGTGTTGTATGTGTACGTTTCTGTACAATTTCCTGGCACTCAGCTTCACGCACCATTTTGAAAAGGACAAAACCTGGATCGTTGCCCCAGAGGCATGGAACAGCTCTCATGTTATGAAACCATGCTTTCAAAGCGCATTTCACAGGAAGACAGGCACAACAGCTAACCTGGGGTTTGTGTGAGGTGTTTTCTTTAGAATATCAAATATCAGCCATGCAGGAGAGAGAGAGAGAGAGAGAGAGAGAGAGAGAGAGAGAGAGAGAGAGAGAGATGAGGAGACGATACATTCTGTTCCAAGAAGTAAAATTGCTGATACTGTCTTTCACAAGACCTTTTCTCCCTTCACCCCTAACTCCACTATACAGTCAAAATTGATACATAATCAATATTCATATATCGTGTCTCTCCACCATTATAACACAAGTGCTATACAAGCAAGGAAGGTACAATGCTATTTGACACTGTTGTTGAGATGTTAGAGTGTGGCCTACAACTACTGTTCCCAGGTTCCTCCCTTCTACCCTGCCTCTTCTTCACATAATGAAAGGTTTGAGTTACTTTGCTACTACATACAAATATAAAGGCTTAATCAAATACTCACCTAAGAGGATGAGCGGTTTTCAGACTTGAGGTATCTACTTTGCTTTTTTTGCTAAAACCTACAGACCTACTAGCTGAAGCCAGGTGCAAAATGCATACATTTATATTCAAAGGGTGCAAAGCCCAGGAATTTCTTTGCATACCAGAAGTGACTGGAGTGTACAGTCAGGAGCTGGGAATTCTTGCTGAGCTACTTCACGTCACACAGAGGTCTGCTATTAGATCCAAACCTACTTCCACCCACCGCCGCTCTACTGAGGTCCTCCTCCGAGGTCCTTCTGACGGTTCCCTCCCTACAAGAAGTGAGGTTACAGGGAACCAGGCAGAGGGCCTTCTCAGTAGTGGTGTCCACCCTGTGGAAGGCCCTCCCACCAGATGTCAAGGAAATAAACAACTATCTGAAGGTAGCCCACTTTAGGGAAGCTTTTAATGTTTGATGTTTTACCGTATTTTTAATATTTTGTTGGAAGCCACCTAGAGTGGCTGGGGAACCACTCATTAATAATAATAATAATAATAATAATAATAATCTGCTTGGTTCTCATCAATGTGCCAGAGGTCTAACACAGCAAACCTGCTTTAAGAAAAGTGGGGTAAGGAGATTGACAGGGAAATGCACTGGAAAGTGTGGGATAACACTTCCTTTGTTTCAATGTCATCTAACCACCGCACAAACAAATCGGAATGTATGGTTATTCAATAGACAACTGTCCCAAACCCAGGAGAACAGTCACCGGTTGGTGCAGATAATACTGAGGTAGATGGACTACCTTGGTATAAAGTAGCTTCCTATGCATATTTGCCTACCTCTCCATTTCCATTTCTGTGTTTGGACGAAGGGTATTGTTTTGCTGGTGCTCTTGTGTTTTCTGTCCTTGATCATTATTCTTTTGACCATGGGTTCTTAACTTGCAAGATGCTTGGAATGCCTTTTGGGGGATTTGCTTGCTTCTGCACATGAACTTTTATTACTCTTCCGGGATAAGCTATTTGTGCTGCCTTGTGCTTTATGTTGTCAGGGCAAACAAGCTATATTGTCTTTTGCCCTCCCTTCCACCATCCCACTTTCCCAGAACTGTCCCTGGGAGGTTAATCGAGTTAGTGGCTTCTGGACAGCCGTCAGAAAAAGGGAACTGCACCCTTTCCTCAGGATGTATCACTTTTCCCTTGCAAAATAATAATCAGAAAGACCAGATCATGAACTCTGAGATTTTGGGCTCATGCTGGAGCATGAGAAAAGCAAAGATCTCTGGTCTTACATCCTCTCATCTTCTTGTAAATCCAATGAGTAAGGTGAAATGTACTGGGAATGACAGAGTCTCCTCATGAACTCTGCCATATTATACTATAGAAATGAGACATGTGCTTTATTGTGTAAGTAAAAAAAAAGGGGGGTGGGGTCTTGACAGGTTATTGGCAGCTTTTTCTTTGTACAGTGGTTCAACGGACTGGAAATGCCAGGAAACAAGGGGTCCAAAGTGTGTGGGAGTGAAAGATGGTGCAATCCAGTAAGAATGGTTAGCTCATATAGGTAGAGCTTTGGTGAATTTTTCATCTCTGATGCTGAGCATATTTCTGAGTATGGAGCATATCTCTCATTGTCAAATAATTAGTTGTTTTTAAAGCTAGTATATACTTTTGGCCAAAGTAGACCCTTCATCTGATGGAGGAGGACATGCTTTCCATGCAAAAGGACCCAGGTTCAATCTTTAACATTTCTACTTAAAATAGGAGGACAGAGGGAGGTTTCTTCTCATTTTTTTAAAGCAACAAGCTGTGTGACACCAAAATTTGGTGCCTTGTGCGAACTTCCTTCTTTTGTCCCCAGAGTATGAGGTACATTACTCATTCACGAAATGGGGAGAGGCTTCGATTGGTCATACTAATTTCTGATGTAGCCCAATTAAATTCTACTTTTATGTGCATAAATTCTTTCCTGCACAGAATGAGAGATCGTTATCTTTAAACAATGGTCCGGAGCTAGTCCACTGGCTCTGTGTAATTTAATGTTACTCATTCTTCTAATATTTTAATGGTGCACATTTTATTCCCTATAAAAGATGTGGGCATGTTGGTGAGGCCGATGAACAAGAGTCAATGCTAAGAGGAACACTAGTAAGAGCTGAAGGTAGGCAGTGTTTGCTCAAGAAAATGTAGCTGTTCCCATATGAATTTGGGAGAAAGATGTGTCCTCTTCTGTTCCCATACCTCATCAATGCTTGCATGACAATCAAGGAAATTATGGGCCAGTGCTCACAATTTCTATTATGGCAGTTTGGAATGTTTGGTTTGCATCAGAGATGGTGGTTGGAGAGTTATGTGGGCAGAATATTATGTAGTTGCTATTTTCTCCTCTGAGCCTTAGGATCTTTCAAGAGGATGTGTTTAAAACACAACCAACATATATTTATTGCTCATTTGCCACTGGTACCCAGATGCCCTCTATTTCTATTTCCTGACTCTCAAAAACCATATATAATTGCTGAGAAAATCTTAATTCATTCCCCAGTTACCAGGGCCAATGTGATTAGGGAGTGATGTCTAGTAGAATATAGTTCTATGGGTGTCATGCACACCTGTTGGAAACTGGCTATGGCAGCAGTAGTGATGAGAGATGTTTCCATATCCCATACTGCAGCAGCACCAACTCTCAGTAAGCATAAGGGTAAGGCAAGAAATACAGTCTTGTCCATTGCTAAATAGCTTCAGAAGTCTGGTGTCAGTAGATCTAGAAGGGTTGTTCCCCCCCCCCAGTAGTATTTTGAAGATATGGTAAAATAAGCAGAGGAGCTGCCACTCTCCACAATGGTTGGTGTGCATGACACCCATAGAACTATAGGTTCCTTTCCTGAGAACTGCCAGATATAATATATACCTCAGGGCCAGTCTGCTCATGAGGCTTGCTGACGCAGTTGCTTCAGGTGGCAGGCTGAGTACACCTGGGAGGGGTGACAGTTTTTGGCCCCCCAGGGGCACATCATTCACCACATCCTTTGTTTCTTGCTTGTCACTGCCTGCTCCTCCTCTTACTGCTCCTCTCCAACCTCCTTTTTCCTTTCCCAGGCTGTCTCCTGTCACCTCGGGGTGGGGGGTGGGGGGTAGAAGAGGCAGTGACATTTTCTGTTTTGCCTCAAGCGGCAAAATGTCCTGGACCAGCCCTGATATAATCCTATTTTAAGAGAATCAACTTTGTAATAGATATGAAAAGAACAAACTCTAGCTGTGCATTCAGACTGCATCGCTTGTGAATCCTGAAGTGTTCATTAGAATCATGATCGTCTTTTGTATGATCCTATCATTATCTGTTGCTTCCCTTCCCCTCCCACTTTTGTCCTACCTATTCTAGGAATCTTGCGAGTCATGGTGTATTTCCTGCTTGTGGTGTTTGGAGCCCTGGGTAGGGCTCCTGGACTCCCGGAAGGGAAGCTCGGCTGTGGCAGAATGGGGAGCTTAATGCTTCTCTGTAAGGCCAGCCCTCAAACTATACTCGAGCGAACCCAGGTGATAAGTTCACATGATTTTAACCACCGGATGTGGAGCTTCGTTGTATGACTGTGGGAATTATTTATATCTTCCTCCAAATAGTACATTCGTTTCCCTGAAAATTGCTAGGTGTGGAATTGGCTATTTTTCAAAATCCTTTATGAGGCTCTAAATATAACAATTAGAAAGGGTGGTTCACATTGCAGTGGTGATTGATTTGGTAAGGGATGAAGGGAAACCATAGAATCCCTTGCCTCTCCTTTACTCTAACTCTGAGTGCATGCAGAATATTTTTACCACACAAAGCACTTTTGCCATCCCTACAATAGTACTATGACCTTTTACAAATAAGGAAATGAGGCTGAAAGGGAACAAGTGGGGCTGCAACAAAATGTTGTAGTATGGAGTTCAGGGTTCCAGCTAACCGTGCCCTCTTCCAGGATACTGCATTCCATCCCCATTCCCCAAAATTGAGCTAGTATTCTTTGCTCATTGAGCATGTTCATTTCCCACTGGGATGTTTTTTGATAACACCCTTCCCCTATTTATGTGTCTCTGTGTGTGCTCACATTAGGGGCTGCACACTGCTTGCTTTGCTTATCAACCCCCCTGGCCAAAGCCACTTATTCCCCACCTTTAAACATCACCAAACCTATGCCGTTTTTTCTTGGGTCACCTGCCCACCTGCCTCTGCCTCTGTCTTCATCCTCTGGTTCCTTCCTCTTCACCCTCCAATGCTGCTACTCTGACAGCCCAGTCTGTCATCATGCTGCAGTCAGTGGCCAAAGAACTGCTGCATGTCGACACACTTACATGTTCATTATATGTAAGGTGTGTGTGTGTGTCACTGGTTTGTTGTACAAGAGAAAAGGGCCAAGGTTTTAAAAACTGTCCTGCTGTAGAATAGCTACCTAAACCAGTGCCCTCCATATCTTTCAGGGCAAAATTCCCATCCGTTCCAGCAAATGTGGCATTTGAATGGCTTGCCACAAATTATTTATCTTAGTAAACAAAACTGGGCATTAGAAGAATCACACAATTGTTGTCATGGCTATATTTGCTTTCGAAGCAATCATTCATTTCTGAGCTGTGGCACTGTTTAGAAATTCCTGCTATTGCTTTTTTTAAAAGGTTTGTTGTTGTTTAGTCGTGTCCGAGTCTTCGTGACCCCATTGGACCAGAGCACACCAGGCACTCCTGGTTTATAGGGCCATTAAACACACTGTGACAGATACAACTCTACTAGGAAGAGTGTGTGCCACACAGCTGACTGATGAAACAGCTTACAGGCCCACACAGAACTTGATCATAAGTAGGTGTAGTAAAACTGCTTGCAGGAGGCTGGTGCTCTTCATCGAGAAACGGAAATGGTTCCCTTGATATGCTCTTCAAATGCTGAGCACGTGCTTCCTGTGAGTTATAAGTCAGTCCAAATGCTTGCGTTGAGCAGGAATAAACCCCCATGTGAACCTCTCAAGGGCCATTAGTGTAAGGCTTCAGTGTGAATCACAAATATATATTGAGAGGGGAAAGTCACCACCAGTTTAATGAAGCCTATTCTTCTAAAACAGCTTTATGTGCTTGGAGTCCCAGTAAATCCATTGCTGCACCACAATAGCTTCCATTTGATGTGGATGTGGAATAAGAAAAAAAACAAACACATTCATGGCTGTTGATATTATGAGCTAATTACCTACTTCTGCCTAATATATTCTGCTTCTGATAGAGAATAGGAGCCAAGAGCTATGCAGAACACTCCATGACCACTAGAGGTATTGTTTCTGACCTCCAACATCTTACCATGCAGTGCCTGTATTTCACCATGCACTGCCAACGTTGAGATTTTACTGCTTTAAATTGTATTGCTTGCTTGCTGATGGATGGATGGAATGTTATTGTACTTCACTGTGTTTTGTTTTAATATGACCTTTACTCTTTTGGGATTTGCTGAGCAGAAAAGCATTGAACAAAGTTGATTAAAAGCAGAGATGGGGAAAACCTGTGGCTCTCTGGGTATTGATAGACTCCAGTTCTCATTTGCTCTAGCCCAGGCATAGGCAAACTTGGCCCTCCAGATGTTTTGAGACCACAGTTCCCATCATCCCTGACCACTGGTCCTGTTAGCTAGGGATGATGGGAGTTGTAGTCCCAAAACATCTGGAGGGCCGAGTTTGCCTATGCCTGCTCTAGCCAGTATAACCTTGGGTGACTGATAGTGTGAGTCCACCTTCAGTCCCCAGCAAGGAGCTGGGTATGCTTAGCCTGGAAAAGATGAGACTGAGAGGAGATGTAATAGTCATATTCAAATATCTCAAGGGCTGTCACATGGAAGAGGGAGAAAGCTTGTTTTCTCCTGCTCTGGAGGGCAGGACTCAAGCCAATGGCTTCAAGTAACAAGAATGACTATCATATCTACTACTGTGGGCAGGAATCCCGTAAAAGAAATGGAGTGGCCCTCATAGTCAACAAAAGAGTGGCAAAAGCTGTACTGGGATGCAATTTCAAAAATGATAGAATGATCTCGATACAAATCCAAGGCAGACCTTTTAACATCACAGTAATTCAAGTTTATGCACCAACTACCAGTGCTGAAGAAACTGAAATTGATCAATTCTATGAAGACTTACAACACCTTATAGAAATGACACCAAAGAAGGATGTTCTTCTCATTATAGGGGATTGGAATGCTAAAGTAGGGAGTCAAGAGATAAAAGGAACAACTGGCAAGTTTGGCCTTGGAGTTCAAAATGAAGCAGGGCAAAGGCTAATAGAGTTCTGTCAAGAGAACAAGCTGGTCATCACAAACACTCTTTTCCAACAACACAAGAGACGACTCTACACATGGACATCACCAGATGGGCAACATCGAAATCAGATTGATTACATTCTCTGCAGCCAAAGATGGAGAAGCTCTATACACTCAGCAAAAACAAGACCTGGAGCTGACTGTGGCTCAGATCACCAGCTTCTTATAGCAAAATTCCAGCTTAAACTGAAGAAAGTAGGAAAAACCACTGGGCCAGTAAGATACAATCTAAATCAAATTCCTTATGAATACACAGTCGAAGTGAAGAACAGGTTTAAGGATTTAGATTTGGTGGATAGAGTGCCTGAAGAACTGTGGATGGAGGCTCGTAACATTATACAGGAGACAGCAACGAAAACCATCCCAATGAAAAAGAAATGCAAGAAAGCAAAGTGGCTGTCCAATGAGGCCTTACAAATAGCGGGGGAGAGAAGGCAAGCAAAATGCGAGGGAGATCGTGAAAGATACAGGAAATTGAATGCAGACTTCCAAAGAATAGCAAGGAGAGACAAGAGGGCCTTTCTAAACGAGCAATGCAAAGAAATAGAGGAAAATAACAGAATGGGGAAAACCAGAGATTTGTTCAAGAAAATTGGAGATATGAAAGGAAGATTTCATACAAAGATTACCACAATTAAGGACAAAAGTGGAAAGGACCTAACAGAAGCAGAAGACATCAAGAAGAGGTGGCAAGAATACACAGAGGAATTATACCAGAAAGATACGGAGGTCTCATACACCCCAGGTAATGTGGTTGCTGACCTTGAGCCAGACATCCTGGAGAGTGAAGTCAAATGGGCCTTAGAAAGCCTCGCAAACAACAAGGCCAGTGGAAGTGATGATATTCCAGCTGAACTATTTAAAATTTTAAAAGATGATGCTGTTAAGGTGCTACACTCAATATGCCAGCAAGTTTGGAAAACTCAGCAGTGGCCAGAGGATTGGAGAAGATCAGTCTACATCCCAATCCCAAAGAAGGGCAGTGCCAAAGAATGCTCCAACTACCGCACAATTGCACTCATTTCACACGCTAGCAAGGTTATGCTTAAAATTCTACAAGGCAGGCTTAAGCAATATGTGGACCGAGAACTCCCAGAAGTGCAAGCTGGATTTCGAAGGGGCAGAGGAACCAGAGACCAAATTGCAAACATGCGCTGGATTATGGAGAAAGCCAGAGAGTTCCAGAAAAACATCTACTTCTGCTTCATTGACTACACAAAAGCATTTGACTGTGTCGACCACAGCAAACTATGGCAAGTTCTTAAAGAAATGGGAGTGCCGGATCACCTCATTTGTCTCCTGAGAAATCTCTATGTGGGACAAGAAGCTACAGTTAGAACTGGATATGGAACAACTGATTGGTTCAAAATTGGGAAAGGAGTACGACAAGGCTGTATATTGTCTCCCTGCTTATTTAACTTATATGCAGAATTCATCATGCGAAAGGCTGGAATGGATGAATCCCAAACCGGAATTAAGATTGCCGGAAAAAATATCAACAACCTCAGATATGCTGATGATACTACCTTGATGGCAGAAAGTGAGGAGGGATTAAAGAACCTTTTAATGAGGGTGAAAGAGGAGAGCGCAAAATATGGTCTGAAACTCAACATCAAAAAAACTAAGATCATGGCCACTGGTCCCATCACCTCCTGGCAAATAGAAGGGGAAGAAATGGAGGCAGTGAGAGATTTCACTTTCTTGGGTTCCATGATCACTGCAGATGGTGACAGCAGTCACGAAATTAGAAGACGCCTGCTTCTTGGGAGAAAAGCAATGACAAACCTAGACAGCATCTTAAAAAGCAAAGACATCACCTTGCCAACAAAGGTCCGTATAGTTAAAGCTATGGTTTTCCCAGTAGTAATGTACGGAAGTGAGAGCTGGACCATCAAGAAGGCTGATCGCCGAAGAATTGATGCTTTTGAATTATGGTGCTGGAGGAGACTCTTGAGAGTCCCATGGACTGCAAGAAGATCAAACCTATCCATTCTCAAAGAAATCAGCCCTGAGTGCTCACTAGAAGGACAGATCCTGAAGTTGAGGCTCCAGTACTTTGGCCACCTCATGAGAAGAGAAGACTCCCTAGAAAAGACCCTGATGTTGGGAAAGATGGAGGGCACAAGGAGAAGGGGACGACAGAGGATGAGATGGTTGGACAGTGTTCTCGAAGCTACTAACATGAGTTTGGCCAAACTGCGAGAGGCAGTGAAGGATAGGTGTGCCTGGCGTGCTCTGGTCCATGGGGTCACGAAGAGTCGGACACGACTGAACGACTGAACAACAACAACAACAAGAAAGGAGATTCCCACTAAACATCAGGAAGAACTTTCTGACATTAAGAGCTGTTTGACAGTGGAATGGGCTCCCCTGGAAGGTAGTGGACTCTCCTTCCTTGGAGGTTTTTAAGCAGAGGTTGTATGGCCATCTGCTATGGATGATTTATCTGAGATTCCTGCATTGCAGAAGGTTGGACTAGGTGACCCTTGGGGCTTTTCCAACTCTACAATCCTATGCTTCTATCTCCAGGCAGGCCTTGGAGAGGATCCTGTCAGAAGCCTTGGAGAGTTGCTATATCATCATCATCATCATCATCATCTTTTATCACACAGAGTGCAAAGTGGCCAACGAAGCTAAAACCACACCATTAAAACCAAATCCTAAAATACAATACCTAATGATTAAAGCAATCCAATGTATAATTATCATAGCTGTCAAGTTTCGGATTTGAAAATAAGGGATCAGCAGTCTCACCTATCCTGGGGACAGTCACATGTCAGTGGTGGGCGGAGCCAGAAGCAAAAGTGGGCAGAGCAGCAATGTAAACTCCAAGCAGGCTCGGGCTCGGAGCGGAGCAAAGAGGAGGGCAGCCATGTGCTCTGCGCAATGGAGCCCCATCATCGTCTTGTCTGATCCCATCAAAACAGGACAGGAAGCAGCAGTTGCTCAAAGGCACCCAGGCTCCGCCCGCCAGCTAACCCTATTGGCCGGCTGAGGGGCTCGGCGGCAGCGGATAGGGGCTGATGTAGGGGGAGGAATACACCCCCCTGTGAGCATGGGAAACGGCTCCCACTTGCTTTGAGGGCTGAGGCTTTTCTCTCCAAGTAGGCGAGGTCTTCCCACCCAGTCGCTGGCCAGCAGGGGAGGAGCTGCTTCCATTAAAAACAGGAAATTTTAGGGAAATAAAAAATAAGGGAGAGCAGCGGGAAACTGCTTAAAATAAGGGAGAATCCCAGGAAAAACGGGATACTTGACAGCACTGATAATTATATCAATAGAGGGAAGTATCATGTCCTCTGACCATCATCTGATCTTTTGGTGCCATCTTAGTTCCAATAGTTATGGGCTTTCAACACTATTTGGTCAAGGCTGAGCTGCAGGCCAGGTCTTTTTTAGGGGCAGCTCACAGGAACCCTACAGAGAATCCTTAAGAAAAATAAAGCAATAGAGGCTGGTCAATTAGGGTGAATAGGGCACTGCCCCATTGACCTCAGTTTGCCCTTGATCAGGCCCCACCTGCCTCACGTCTTACCGGTACTTGCATCCAGTCCAGGGATCTTTTTCTTCTTCCTTAGTCTCAGTTTTGCCCTTGTGGAACTGAGCAGGGAGAAGGATGGGGACAAAACTGGTATGAATTAGCTCCACCTGTCATTGTCTCTTGTTCCTCCTCCTGTTGGTCTCCCTTCCCTCCACCCTACCAGTCCCAATGGGCATTAGGAACCACTGATGAGGACAAACAGTGAACTATTCTAAGTTTTCTTAATAACAATGTTCAACAACAGATCTGGAAAGTAGGGTTGTGTTGACATCTCAATTTCAGTTTCCCTTGGTTTCTTTTTTCTGCAGTCAGGATTACTTCTGCACATTTCCACATCAGTTTGCTTCTTCTTCTCATTATTTCTTAAAGTCCCTGGGAAAATTCATCAACAGGTAAATGTGAATTTCTCCTTATTAATTTGACATAATAAGACATGTATCTGCAAAGCAAGTTCCTCTAATTTAATGTATTTTTGTATGTTATTTTCACCAACAGATGCATTTTTACACCCATAACTCGGCTGGAGACCAGCATCGCAAAATTCAGAGCAGCACAAATTTCAAAGGATGACTGTGTTTTAGTTTGTGGATTGTTTCAGAAAGTACATATTAGGTATACTCACATTTAAGTACAACTTCATCAAAATTCGTCCCCATTCCTGTTGGGAAGTACCAAGTGCTCCTTTTCAGCAGGTTTTATTGTCCAGCTGCAGAAACGAGTCACTAGATGGCTCTACAGTATCAAGAGTATGTGCTCCCTGTCCAAGCCTGCTGCAATTATGGGCTGGATTGCATGAGGGCTACTTCCCCCCATAGCAATGTTTGTGCTCATCAAGATTTCATAGCTTGACTCCGGGTGAGGGCAGCAGCTGACCCTCCTTGCTTCAGTCTGAAATGCTATTCCTTCAGCAACATTTCAAATCATCCTATGCTGGTTTAACCACAGTTCCCACTTTCTCAGAGAGGGAAAGAAAATGTGGCAATCACAGGTGTTGTCACCTTTTTAAAGAAACCCTGATCATATTATTTTTTTAAAAAAGTATTTTATTATGCAGATTTAAGAGCAACTCTGAAGGTGGGAGGAAGTGATACTCTGAGTAGACCCATTGAAATGAATGGAGCTGATCAGTTAGTAATGGCTAACTTAAGTTTAATGGATCTACTTGGAGTATGATTTAGACCACTTTCACACCATACAATTAAAGAATCATGACATCACTTTAAATAGCTGTGGCTTCCCACCAAGAATTCTGGGAGCTGTCTTTCTGTGCCCAAAGTGTAGGGCACTTAGTTAACTTTCTCCAACTGATAGTGGAGGGGTGGGGGCAGTGGCAGCAGCACAAGCAAGAGTGACCAAGGAGGGAGAGGCTTGACCTAGTGTTTGATTGGCTGATAAACCTGTCTGGTTGGTTTAATGGTGAAACCAGGCTCACAGTACAACTAATGCATGTGTGGTGAGACCTCTCTTACAATTTCTGTAGCGAGAAGGCAACTCCAACTGTGTTTTTCAGCACTTAGCTAGAAGCATTGTGAAGAAAGGCATGGAACAAACATGGAACTGGTGGAAGCTCCCAGAAACCTTTGGCTATAGAAGTGGCTTGATTCTCTGGGTTGCATCCAGTTAAGTCAGGCATAGGCAAACCCAGTCCTCCAGATGTTTTGGGACTACAACTCCCATCACCCCTAGCTAACAGGACCAGTGGTCAGGAATGATGGGAATTGTAGTCCCAAAACATCTGGAGGGCCGGGTTTGCCTATGCCTGAGCTAAGTCATACAAAAGATCCAGTGAAATAAATGGAAATACAGTGGTACCTCGCGTTACATACGCTTCAGGTTACATCTGCTTCAGGTTACATACTCCGCTAACCCAGAAATAACGCTTCAGGTTAAGAACTTTGCTTCAGGATAAGAACAGAAATTGTGTTCTGGCGGCGCAGCGGTAGCGGGAGGTCCCATTAGCTAAAGTGGTGCTTCAGGTTAAGAACAGTTTCAGGTTAAGAACGGACTTCCGAAACGAATTAAGTACGTAACCAGAGGCACCACGGTAATGAACAAGCCCATTGCCGTATTTTTCTGTGTATAAGACAATGCTTTTGCTAAAAAAAATTAGGCAAAAATTGGGTGTCGTCTTATACATGGATAGCTAATGCAGAGGGAGGACATGTGATTAATGGCAGCAGCAAGCAGGAGATTGGCAGCGGCAATTGGGCGGGTGGTTGGTGGCTGTGGCAAGGCCTGCTGTTGATTGGCTGCGTCTGCAGCAATTGGGCAGGTGACTGGTGGCTGCGGCAAGTGGAAGGATGGGCTGTTGGTGGAGGTGAGTGGGCAGACAATTGGTGGCTGCGGCAAGGTGTGTGATCTGCAGTGGCTGTGGCAAGCGATCGGCAGTGGTGGGCAGGCGGGTGAGCAATTGGTGGAAGTGACCTCCCCCACCCCACTCCCCCAAAGCTAAACAACGTAACTTCTTAATTTTGGGTAAAAAAGGGAGGGTCGTCTTATACATGGGGGTGTCTTATTCATGGAAAAATATGCTAGGTTCATTTGGTCTACTGACTAGACTAAGAGAAGGGTCTTTGGCCCATCAGATATTGCTGAACTACAAGTCCCACCAGCCTGAGCAAGCCTGACCAATGGCTAGGGATGATGGTAGCTGTAGTTCAAGCAACTTCTGGAGGGCCAGACTCAACTTAGATTTGACTTGACTCTTCCCGAGTATAATTTAGTCAGATACAACTCTCTGTTAATTTCACCCAGAAACATTCTCACTTGTTTTTTGTGGTCATTTTCTAAAAATATGTTTTATTGGGTTTTTTTTTAGTGATATGCATATTCTATAAAGCCACAAAACAGAAATGGAATACTACAAGGAATACAAATGCAACAACCTGTTTTCCCCCTGTGCCAGAAGCCAGGCAAGTAATCATATTCATTCTTTTCTATGGTCTATGTTTCCTATTTCATTTATTTGCTGTGTTGTTCTTGCAGGAACCTCACAGAGTATACTGCATTGTCAGGATAATCTTCTATTTTCATTGGCCAGAAGAGACTGAGATATCCAGGGACAAAGTTCAGAGTAGAAATATAATCATGGCATCAAAGGACTGATCAGTTTTAAGTCACTTCCCCCATCCCATGCTCAGTTCTGGCTTTTTGAGTTCATTGGTCTTCCAACGCGGTCATATAGACAGTTTACTAGGTTACTTACTTTTCCTTTGAGCACTTCAATCTTACTGCCCATTAATATCTGCCATGCTTACTGGAAATCCAAAGAAGGTTGAAGGGGAAATGTACAAATTCTTTGGATGTAAAATTAATAGTGCTTATTCCTTTCAGAGATAACGCTGGTATTTAGGAAGTCCCAAGGCGCATTGTGTCTTCACAGATTAAGTTTCCTGTGTAAGCTCATAAATGTTATGTAACACAATTTTTTCTTATTATCTCTTGGCAGCAGCAGGAATAGGAAATCCTAATGCCATCTCTTTTGCTATTCTGGGCATCCTTTTTCCCCTCCAAAAAAAGAAAGCAAAGGCAAAGCAAAGCAAGATGAAATGAACTGAAAAGATCAGCTCAAGATTTTATTATCTATAGCCTATTAACCTTACTAGCTTCTTTCTTTCTTTCTTCATGCCCTTTTAGTGCATAGCATAGCTTGATGATGGCTACCGGACCTCAACACCACAACCTCTGTCAGTCAACATAGCAGTTCCAACTCAGTGTTTCTCAAAAACACGTGTATAGCAGTTTTGTGTAGGCACTCTGTTGCCGGTGCACTGGTGTGGACAAGATTTTTGTCCACTGAAGAGTGCTGTATGTGTTGAATGTGCTGGTCAATTGTTGAATGAGGGTGGGCGGAGCAGATCCCACATGCATCCAAAGGAGATGGCTGGTGCTTTTAAGTGACACCTGGGACTGAATGACAGCTGTGAAGAGAGGGCTGGCATTACACTTCCCCTTTGGTCTGAAAGTAACTGGCAGATCAATGTAGCATTGGATAGCAGCTTACTCAGATTTTTATAAACCCAAAGCATAAACTGAAGAGAGAGTACCAACCCAGAGAAAGTTAGTCATAATACTGAAGTAAATAGGGGCAATTGGCCCTATTTACAAATGCCTCAGTTTACATATGCTTCAGGTTACAAACTCCGCTAACCTGGAAGAGTTACCTTGAGTTTAGAACAACCAAAATCCAGCCAAAATCCACACACAAGAGGAAGGCTTGAAAGGACCCTAAGGTTTACAGAACTCAATTGTTTAAAGAGCTCTTCCTACACATATGTAGGAAATCAGTGAGGACTGAATATGTTCATTGCCCATAGGACATCGAGTGTCTTTTGAGGAGAAGCAGAATGGAACAGAATGGAGTGTCTTGGTGAAAGTAATGGGTGGCTGGACCCCAGAGCAGGAGCACTCCACATTTTATTGCAAGTTTCCCTTGGTCTCCCCTAAGTCTTCCTTCATGTTGACTTCTTTTTGGAGAGTTCTACAATGAATTTTTTCCCTAACTCTGGAATCCCTCCTTCAGAGTAATTTTGAGTCTGGTGTCGGTGATGGTTTTCTTTTTCACAAGGCTTTCTCTCAGTACTCCTGCTCCTGGGCTGCAGTAGAGGCCAACTTCAGTCCCCATAGCTGAGCTAGTTCTCTCCTACTGACCACTCCACCAAAGCATCCCACCCCTGTTGTCCGCTTACCATACATTTATCAAGCAAAGGTGCTTGTGGCTCAGGCATTCAGCACATGCATGCACAGAATTGCATGCATCCACAAAAAGTGAGTGAGACCCCTGCTTCATGCGACTTCCATGCTCCTAACCTCTGTGCTTCAGAACTTTCCATCTGCTTTGAATTAAACCAGAAATCCAGCATTCAAATGCTTTTGGATTTTAATGACACAGCAGTGGCTTTAAGTGCATTGACCCGACTTACGGAACTATCATTGCTGCTGATTATCATAATGGAACCTTGGCCTGATGTCAGCTTGGTCATGGCCTTCAGTTTTACCATCTGCCCTCTGAGTCAGATTGGCTGATACCCAGCACACCCCTTGCTACTCCCACAGATTGCATGATAAAAATGAGTTGGAAAGTGCTCAGAACAGCTCTTAGCAGCAGCCTGGCACTGGGCCTGCTTGTGTCCGTGACCATGAGAAGCTCTTTTTCATGCACCTTTTGCTACTCAGCGTGCCAAGACAGGGGCCAATGGTAAGTAAATTTGAATACATGTCAAGGGCACTGGGAAACACCAGAATATGAGCCATATGCTGACTCTGGGCCTTTTATCTCCAGTTGCAGGAGCATAAGAGCATAAGAAGAGCCTGCTGGATTAGACCAATGGTCCATCCAGCTCAGCATTCTGATCTCACAATGGCCACCTATATGTCAGAGAGCTGACAAGGAAAACAGGTCATCAGAGAAAGGCAGTGAAACACCGGCTAACTTACAGTTAATTTCTTTATCAAGGAACACATGGAGACTTCTAAGCAGTTGCACAGATTGACTTGTAACTCCCCCTTCATCCCCTATTCATCTGTCAGGCCCCTCCCTCTGTCTATGACGAGTCCCCAAGAATCCCTCTCTGTTTCTGCCTGGCCTGGTAACATGCAATGGATGCCTTGTTTTGGGAGCATGGGAGGCTTGCAGGCTGTAAGCAGAGAAGTTGTCAGGGTGGAGCTGCCAAGTCTGATTCCTGTCTCTGCCCTGTGTTGTGGCACCTGCCTGTTTCCTCCCCTTCCTCATCCTTCAAGCTCCCAGCTTCTGGTTGTCCCCTTGTCTGGAGTGTGGCCAGTTTACCACCACCAGGATCCAGGATCTAAACCCTCTCCCTGTGTGCTTTCCCTGGGGGGCTCTTGGTCAGGCAGCTTCCGCCACTCCTCCCCATCCAGCCAGTCCCTGACACTATATGCCTGTGGGAAACCTGAAAGCAGGATTTGAGCATAAGAGCACTGTCCCCTCCTCCTGCAACTGGTATTCAGAAGCATATTGCTTCCAGCTGTGGAGATGAAGCATATAGTAGGTTTCATGGCTAGAAATCACTGATAGCCTTATCCTCCATGAATTTGTCCAATCCTCTTTTAAATTCAGTTGTAAAGGTAATTAAAGTGTGGTTTTGAATAGTTTGAGAAAAGAATTTGTCACAGGTCAATTAAACCTTTATCTGTCTGGAAGAGATTGCCCTGCCCTGGGGTACAATGGAAAGTTCCGAGTCAAGTACAAGCAGAGAGACTAATTCAGTGTTTAACTGCAGGTACCCCGCCCGCCCCCCCCCCCAAGCTGGCTGACCTTCAGCTTGCAAATGCTTTTTTCTCACTGCGTCATGTCATTGACACACAGATGAGCTTTTGCAAAGCAAACAGACCTCTTGAGAGACCAACTTTTTGTAATATTGCATCAGTTCTTTGTAAATAGTGCATTAGCAGTCATTTGTCACTAAAGACTCAAGCCGGGGTCACTTGCAGCTTTCCTTACAACCTGTTTCTTTCATAAGAAAATACAATTATACAAGTAAATTAGTTCATTTGCTTTCCTGATGCTGTTTCCGAGCCGTGAAACACATTAGTTTTGGTTAATGTTGTCCACTGTTTCTTCACCGAGGTCCACTGTACACAGTCAGAATAACATTTCTTTAATAGTTGCTAAAGGCTGTAATAGTCAGAATAAATATTCAGTGCAAACCAAGCTATAATTCAGATCATCCACCATTTTTGTACACTTACTGTATTTTTGAGTTTGCTCCATCTGTCTTACAAGTCTACACTAAGAGTGTCTTAAATTCTCCTGTAAGTTTAAGCAGGGTGAATCACCACAGCACATTCAAAAATTGGCTTCCAAAAATGTTGCCACCTGTCAAGCTGGAGATCATGTTTGTCCCTTTAAAACAGGGTTGGGGAACCTGTGGACCTCCATATGTTGTTGGACTCCAACTGCCATCATCCACAGGCATAAGGCATGCTGGCTGGGGCTGATGGGAGTTGGAGTCCAGAAAACACCTATAGGGCTTCAGGTTCCCCACTCAAAGATCTGATGCAGAGATCCTGGATACATCCACTGAAACCCTTGTCCTGTTCTTTCACTGGTTCCTACACACACACACACACAGTTTTGTCCCATAGAATGTGACCATGGAAGAAGCAGGAAGTAGTTGGCAGGTGCCTGGGCTGCATCATCTAGCTAGTTTCTGAGCTTCTGAAGACTTGAAACCTGTGTAAGATTTTCAGTTGAATGTATTGCATCTTTGTGACCTGGCTGGGATATAGGAACTGGATAGTTAGATCAACAAACTGTCCTCTGAGGAATGCCACAAATGTATATTTTGCCTGAAAATGTTTTACTGTGCCTCTCCCTCTTTTTGTTTTGTTAGTACAAGGGTTCCCAAACTGTGGTCCATGGATCACCAGTAGCCTGTGAGATTCATTCAGGTGGTCTGCAGAGTGTCTGCATGAAATATTCATATTGATTTTTAATTGTATTTTTATTGCTTCTTTTATTTCTTAAATCATTTTTTATTATTTTTATTGAATTTACTGTATATACCACCCTATACCCGGAGGTCTCAGGGCGGTTCACAGAACAAGTTGCATTTTATTGTATTACAATTTGAATTCCATATAACTCAGTATAAAATACAATATAAGAAATAAAAGAAGCAATAGAATAGACAATTGAAAACCATAGCAGAACTATCACAGCATATTGCAATGGCTAAAACAGAAAGAAAAATCATTAAGTAAGGGTGAAGATTGCTTTGCCTTTGAGAACTCTGCCCCATTTGATGCTGGGCTGTGGTGCTACTTGCTCTAGGAACGTAAATTGTTACTTCCGTTGAAGTCATTTCCCAGGATGGTGCTGCTCAAATGCAAGATACTGTAGAAATGAACTACAGACAGCAGAGTACTAAATTCCAAGAGAAAAGTCAAACAAGTATGATGGATTTATTTTTGCTTCTGTTTTTATCTAGCTGGAAGCAGTACAACCTTGCATCGTGCTTTCTGTGAGCTGCGGGATGTGGGGCTTCGTCTTTGTCAACAGGATTGATGCTTCTGTCATGAATCACCTGGAGGGGGAAAAATTGCTACATTTATACAAGCCAGCTGTTGGCCTCCATTGATTTAATGGAGGCATACTGGAGTGGGGTGGATTTTCATGGCCTTTACCCCTTGGGCTCATGCATTTGAATTTTTCCTGTAGTAGCAGCTAAAGGAAAATTACTTTTTGCTCACCTGTATAGAAGAGAAGAGACCGTTTAGTGATATGACAGTTTTCATAGGAATTACCTGTGCAGTAATATCCTGGGGCCTTGTATTATGGTAAGGCATGTACCAATATGAACTTCCTTCCACCCTGGGGGGGGGGGAACCCTTCCGTTAGCAACCGGAATATTCCAACTGGTGGAGAGTCCTATAAGAGAAAATTATACTCTGGATTTGCTCATCTTCCACAACCTCTTGGCAGCAGGAAGGAAGTAGTGCCCAAACAGGAAGCAGAACAGGAAGTACCCACCGAAGAGGTCCCTGCTACTACGACAGCAATTTGGCGGTTTAACCATGATTGGTTTGTGGAGGTCAGCATAGGCCCTGTGAAAACTGCAGAAGCTAAGGATTGTACACAGAGAGAAACAAACTAAAGGAAAAGAAGCAAACAGTATAGATGGTTGTGAATGGTGCACACATGTGCAGTCTGGCTAATGTCTTTTAAAGGAATGAAAAACTTGATAGAGGAAGGAGTGTGTAGGTAGCCAAGTGGGATTACATGTTTTTTGTCCATGTGGCCATAATGCAGGAGTGGCTAACTTGTGGCCCTCTAGATGTTCCTGGAATACGGAATGCTGGCTAGGGCTGATGACAGCAGGAAGCCATCAACATCTATAGGGCCACACGTTCCCCAACCCTGCCATAAAGAGATTCCTGCCTTGGATCTGATTTATGACTCCTACTGATTTTTATCACACAAACACGCTTATGTTATCGTCATCAGAGAGGAATCCTGGAATATGTTCTTGTACCATTACTGGTAGTGTTATGACACATGTTCTCCCTTGTACTAAATTAGCAAGAGAACGCATTATTCTTATGCCTGTGGTTTCTTTTTTTTTTAACAAAACAAATTTTATCTTATAAAAGGAAAAAAATCATTTCCAGTTCTTAGCTAACTATGCAAGAAAAAACAGTGTACCTCAATGGCCAAGGGTGAGAAGTAGGTTCTTCTGTTTGCAATATTAAGGGCTCTTTGATTTCATATTTGGAGCACTTTCTTTTTAAACTTGAGAGCTGCCAGTTGCCCCGTCTCCTATTTTTCCATGTTCCTTGTCTTCCCTGGGACACATCCCCGTGGTTCCCTGAGCTGCTGCTCTGTGCTGCCACCATAGTCAATACCACCAGCACAGTTGATGTTACACCATGCTTGGAGTAATAATGGAAAGCGCACCAGTTTGCTACATTTATCTCTCACACAGCTGAAAGTCCTACAGGGCTCTTGTTACACTGTTTTGTGGGCCCTGACACGAGATCCATGAACTACATTTACAGCTTTCGTGGTGGGGAGGGGGGCAGCAGCAAGACAGACCTTATGGCAACAAGATGACTCAAAAACAGATTGCGCTCATGACAGCAAAATTGCTATAAAACAGAGTGCTGGAAGGAGAAAGAGCTGAGAAAGGATGTCTTTTTAATAGGGACAAAACAGGGGAATAAACAGAAAGCAAAGCACACAGACGAACCTGCAAGCAGCACTCTTTCCCTGATCCCCAAGCAAGACTAGACAATGCAACATCCCGGTCACCTTGGTGCAGTATATGATTGCTGAATGCTTTGATTTGCCCCTGAAGACAGACTACAGGCTGTGTGGGTGATTTATTTTACCTCCAGTTGTCCTCCTCTTCGGTTCCCGCTCCCTTTCCAACACTCATCAATCCCATCCTTTAAAAGGGGGGGGGGAGAAAGCACACCTGGCTTGCTTCTTTTTCGCTAACACCACCGATACCAAGGAGGGCAGCAGCTCAATGTTAGTTAGGGCATCTGCTTCACTCACAGAAGGTTCCACTTTCAATCCCTGGCATCTCCAGGTGTATGAACGGGAACGTCCTGTGTCTAAAACTCTGGAGAGAGAGGCTTCCAGTTAGGGTGGATAATACTGAACTGGATGCACCAATAGCCTTACTTAGTATCAAGATGGAGAAAACTATGCAACTATAGAACTCTCTCCCATAGGAGGCAGTGGTGGCTAACAATTCAGATGGCTTTAAAAGAGGATTAGAAAAATTCATTAGTCTATCCATGATGGAAGCTATGCTCCTCCATGGATTGCAGGGGCCTCTGAGGTCAGATAGAGTATGCATCTGAATATCAGTTGCTGGAAAATGCAGGAGGGGAGAGGGCTCTTGTGCTCAAATCCTGCTTGCAGGCTTCCCATGGGCAATTGGTTTGCCACTGAGAGAACAGGAAGCAGGACTAGATGGGCCATTGGCCTGATCCAGCAGGCTCTTCTTATAAGGCAGTTTCTTATTACCAGAGCTCGCTTGAGCCCAGACATCGGTTGGCTGTGCTATGCTATGTCAGCGTATTACATTAAACTCTTAATGTCCTTGTGTTGGCCCTAGAAGAAAGCAGGTTCCCAGTGATCAGAAAGGAAATGCATAAACAGCAGCAAACCAAATATGGGTGGAAATAGCTTGATCCCATTTCATAATTGTGTTATTTCTGCCTCTCCTCACTGTTCCAGTCTGTCTCTATAGACACAGGCATAGACATAATATTCCTGATGCATGGAGGAATAGCATTCTATTTCATATGTACAGGACACCTGCTGCAGAATTATCTAGCAGCGTTCTCAAACTGAATACCAGCCAACTGTTACTTAACATTAGGCCCATAAACAGTGCACCATATGGTGAATGTCATAGAAGCCAAGTACAGGGCATGAGCAAAAGAACATCTGGTTCCAGCTTTTTTTTTTTAAAAAAATAACACATTGCAATTACTCAGCACAACTTAAAGCAACTGTTGGTCATCACCGCCCCCTGCTATTTAACCACAGCTGAAAGAGGCAGTTAACAGCAGTTCTGTAGCACAACTAAATTCTTAAATTAATTGTATGGGGATTTTGGGATCTCGACTAATGATGCAATCCTTATCTAAGAACGCACTCTTTGGGATTTACTTATGAATAAGTAAGAAATCCCACAATTTCAATGATTTGACAAAATCCAAAAATTTGGTCAGTTATTAAACTACTGCAGCTGTCTCTGAATTTTGCAGCAATTGCCAACTTTTCTTCTGCAACTTTTCTTCACAGCTTTGGAAGAAGAAAGGAAATGGAAGGTGCTGATTGGATATACTGTTGTTTGTTACAATGGGGTTTTGTTACCTGATGGTCTGTGTTATTCACACGCAGACCATGATTATAAATCTTTGTTTTGTTTCCCATCCCAGGAAAAAAAGGTGCAGAACAGACCTTGCTAATAAAGAAGTCCCATCACTTCTGAAGTTTGCATATGGCACTCTATCTCCACCCCCAGCCAAACAATTATATTTTAACAAACCGTTTAATAAACGTTGTTATTTCTATGTGTTGTTATAAAAAAGCGCATCCAATTCTCTGTCCCACCACTACTGATTTCTTTGGGCTGTTGCTTCTTTCAAAAATACATGATAATGACACTTTATCATACAAATATGCAGAGAAACGAATCACAATATTGTTACCACAAATGACAATAGCTACTTGATGATGGGTATCAATAACACTAGCCATACTGTAAATAGTGATGCCCAGTGCTTTTTTTTCTGGGGGTATGCAGGGGTATTTTGTGAATCTAAGTTTGGCCTCATTGAGGGGCAGTATTTCAATATAAGTAGGAAAATGAGAGTACCCCTAAACATTGTTTAAAAAAGAAAAAAGAAAAAAAGCACTGGTGATGCCCATTGTGTAAGTGATGATCAGAACACTGCCAGAGGAATGGAAAACAACAGTGTTGTGTTCACAAACCACCAGCCCCGGCCAGGAGCATACCAATTTAAAGAAATGCAAACTGCAGTAGACAGAGTTTGAGTAACGGCAAAGCAATCAAAAGACAAACAGAAGAATGAATCCCATTCCTGCTCAGGACAGAGCTTTGCCCATGCTTATGGTTTTCTCTCTGACATCCCCCTTCGTGATACCCCTAACTACAAAGGAGATCTGATCCTTCCATTTGTGCGTTAAAGCCACAAATGAACCGCCAGAGAGAGACCTTCCTGTAAGCCTGCACCCAGACCTGTCAGCGGATTTACATAAGCTAAGCTTCTCCCACTCAGAGCAAGCAGATTTTCTGAATCGAAAGAAATGGGTCAATGGAAAAAAACATCATCCAAGACAGCGGGGGCGGAGGGGGGGGGAGAGGTGGCAAAGCAGCTTCAGGCAGAGCACCTGCGTGTAGCTGATCCATGTGTGACAGCCTCAGAAGCAGCTGTCATTTTTTACCTGAGCTGCCAGTGTGGCAGATTTTGCAAGTTGCTCAGAGAAGAGAGGATCTGAGCTCCCCAAAAGGTGAACTGAAGGGCATATGCCTGTTGCAAGCTGCATCTTCAACATAACATGCTACTTTAAACATAACACAGCAAATTACTGGTGCCATTTGGCTATCGGGTAACCATATACCATGTTGAGCATTGTGCTAAATATAAGGGATATTCAAAAGAGAAGGATAATATTTATTATTTCATAGGGTTTTTCTTTTTCGTACAAGTGTTCCATTGCCTACTGTTGTTTCATATGTAAAGATAATAATCATTTAATGGACAAAGTACTTTATGATCCACTTTCAATCACCCCTCTCAACAGGCCCGAGTGGTAGGTTATTGCCTCATTCCTTGTACAGATATGGGTGCTCAGAGGTCGGTAGATGTTTACCTTAAAAGACAAAGTGGGCATACATGTAGATGGTATGTAACTCTTCCTGATTTACTTCCCTGCAGCTCCTTTCTCCAAACACCCCCCCCTCCCCAGGCAGGGTACTGGAGCCACAGCTGGAAGAAATTTGCTTAGAGACTAAAGAAGGGCTGCAGGGAGGCAGGCCACAGGTGGAGAGGAGGGCTGTGCACTCCTCAGACATGTGTCTTTTCCTTTTAACATTGGATCCTCAGTCCCTCTCTATTGTGCTTGGAGCAGTTCTGTATTCAATGCATGCAATTTTTGCAATCACATGGCTCTTGTAGATCCCAAACGTGTCATCTATCCACAGGCAGAGAATCAAATAGAGGAAAACGGAATGGGATATTTTTCTTTGGCAGTGACACCCCAGGTATGGAAGACCCTCTCAGAGGTGTTTTGATGGGCACCACCACTGTTACCGTTAAGGCACCAGGCAAAAATGCTTTTAATTCACCCAGACATTTTAGGTATAGTTTATCTCTGGGCTTTTATCTACTGCTGCTATCTCTGTGTTTTATGATTTTATTGGCTATGGTATCTTTTAAGTTGCATTATTGTGAACGATCTTGAAATCAATTTTTGAGGAAGGGTGGCATATAAATAGAAGTGTAAAAGGAGAGAGTTAAGAGTCAATTGAGACACGCTTTAGAAAGCCTGCCCAACCTATACATCCAGACACTGTAAAGGGGTGATAAAAAGTTTGTTTCACAGGCAACAATGGCTCTATCACATCGCCTTCAAGTCTCTGAAAAGCTAAAGTCTCTGTACAGCCTAAGATGCGCTTGGCAACTTACATGAATGCTAGCTCTTAGAAAACTTGAAGCTTCTTTCTTTTGAACAAAGAAAGCTATATTTTATTTCCCAGCTGTACTGGTTCTATGCTTATCAATAATGAATGAATGAAGCATTCTGCAAGGATTTCAGCTGCGAGGCTTCCTTTGAATTAGAGCTGGCTATCTACTTTGAACCCTTACCCAAAAGAAATAAGAAAAACGCCTCCTTTATGTCAGCAGTGAGACAAACTGCTTTGGAATAGTCTCTGTGCTTAATCTCTCATTCTTAATGGAACGTGGAAAATAGGAAACAGCCTCATACTGAGTCCATTCAACCCAATAATGTCTGCACTGAGGATCTGGCAGTAGTGGTCCAGGGTCTCAAACAGTAATTTCTCCCAGTTCTACCTGGAGATGCACGCAAAGCAAAGTGCACTAGCACTGAGCTACAGCCCTTCCCAAACCAAACCAAACCAAGGCAAGAAAGATGCCTTTTGTGTGTATCAAAATGTGGCCAACCATGTTAAGGAGAACCAGTGCTAGGAGATTAAAACAGGTGTTCTGCTCCTCATGGAATGATGGAGTCCTGCCACCTTTGTTGTACTGTTGTCACTTGTTTCCCTTGCCGTACATCTGTTGGGGACTGAATGTCCACCATAGGGAGCCTTATCTACTTCTGTAGACAGCGGTGGAGGATGCCCAGGGGCGGGGCAAGCGGCCCATAGGGGTGGGGCACACTGAGGGGCCTCCGGAGTCTGCCTGCCTCCTCCCACTCAGCTGCCCTACAGCTGTGGAGGAAACAGTGGGCAGACCGTTTGGGTAGTGCGGAGCATGCGCACGCCTGAGCCACCGCGTCTCTCCCAGGAGAGATGTGTGGCTCGGGCATGCTGCAGGCCCCGCGGTGAGTGCTGCCCAGCATTTTGTCACCCCCCTCAGTGGTGACACATGGGGCGGCCCACACCCACCGCCACCCCTGTCTGTAGAACCTTGGCATGATGGAGGAGGTGGGGCCTATGGGTTCATTCCTGCTCTTCCTATCACATGATTCTAATCATACGGGGTTGAATGACTGAATTGGGCCTCTAATTACAAAGGGCTTGGGATAGTGAATATTCAAAATGCAGATGGTCAACAATCATGAAGAAACTGTGACAATCTCATACACTTCAGGACAGTGTCCTGAATTGTGAAATGTCCTTATTGATTCTTGACGATGACTGTTGAGTGATTGATCCTGTCTGTTTGGCTATGGTGGGAGAAGGAAGTATGGCCACATTCAGATCTAATGATAAGCTATGCTGCAGTTAGCCTCAGGTTTATGAGCCTGCCCTATATTTCATGCAAAGTGTTGTAAAATTTCTGTTTGTAGTTTGTAACAATCTTTTCAGTTTACCATTTAATCAAAGTACTGCATTTTTCTGTTTCCTTCAGGCTGTGTACACCCCCCCCCCACATACTTTGCATCCATGTGCTCCCAACACTGGTTTGATAAGCAGCGTATACTGTTAGCCACAAGACATATACATCATATATCTATCCTGTGGTTTCTTATGAAATACTGTGTTTTGATGCATTTGATCCAAATTGAGAAAAAATAATAACCTAGCTGTGTTTGAAGCTGATAATGTGTATGCAGGCTTAGTTAGATCCTGGTTTGATATCCAGTAAGGAAATGGTAGTTTGTGCAAACCACAGTTTCCCGTGTTTGGATGAAATGTGAAACAGCAGCTTGTTTCATGAATAGATGCTTTTCATGTTCTCTCTTCAGATGGAGGAAGGACTGTTTAGCTCAAAACCCTAGGCTCACTTCTGCATGTTATCATAACAGAGGGACATAGGAAGCTGTCTTATATCAAGACAGACCCTTGGTCACATCAAGCTCAGTATTGTCTATACTAACTGACAGTCTCCAGAATTTCAGACAGTCCTATCTGGAGATGCCAGGAGGTTAAACTGGGTTCTCTGGCACACAAAGAATGTGGTCTATGGCAAATCCATGGGTGTAGCCTGTTGTGAGGCTTGAAGGAAGAACTTGAAGTAGCTTGATAGCAGGCCTAGAGAAGTTAGGACTAGAATGATAACAGGATTACAGAAATCTTAGCTGATTCATACACACTTGTACATGAGCAAAAATAATAGTTCTGAAGCAAAAAGCAGACTGTTTTTAGATTATGCAAGAATGTGTCATAGCACACGTCATCAAAGACGAGGCAGGTCTTCCTGTTCGTGGGAGAGGGGAGGAAGTCTTAGCTTCATGTGCCAATTTTTATTAGTACTTCTATTACAAACACCTTTAAAATATATTCTACCCAATACATCAGGGTATCTATTCCATCAATCAAAACTTATTTTAATTATTAAAAACCTTTAGTCTCCCCCCAAAAGTTATCTTAATTAATTAATCTACTGCAGTTCTACTTCGTAGAGAGGGAGAGGCCACACATAGCTCAGGAATAGATAGAGGTAAGAGGTGCAAGCTGACAGAAAAGACAAGGAAACAGAAAGAGCTCTTGGCAAGGTGTCCGTGAATCATTGCAGGGTCAAAGGTTTCCCCTAAACTTGCCCAAGTTGCAAATACTGGGGAACAGCATATAAGCTCAGGGCATGAAGCAATGAAACTGTTGTACATCATGAATACTTGTTTGAACATTGCCCTAGAGCACAAATAATGGCAGTGGTCCACACTTCTCGCTAGGAAAAAAATACGGGAAAGTGTTGCTTATAAATTTACCAGACTTGCTCAACCTCAAGTTTTCTTGAATTTCAAATCGTAGTCATTCTCTCGGTTTCAGCTACATAAGACCAATATTCTCTTTTATCTAGTGATTACACTTAAGTAGAGCAGGGAGAGAGGGAGAGACTAGGCAGCAGTGCTGCCGCAGCAGCAAGCTTTTAGACGTGTTACTGAATAAGCAGCCGAAAATAACTCAAGAATATGGCCTAAAAGGCCAATTTCTTTTTCAGATTGGTCAAAGCATCTTGTAAAATATTTGGTAACTTACTGAACTGCTCAGCTCTGTTGTTATAGGACATCGTACACTGTTCTTAGCATCATATGCCAAGAAGGATGCTGACAAATTAGGAGCGGTTCAAAGAGAAGCTCTGAGAATGGAGTATAGTGTGTGTGTATGTTTGTAGTGTCTCTGTGTGTAGCTTTTCTGCATTGTATTCCACCACTTAAAAATATGTAAGGTGTAGGGAGCGATAATAATAATAATTATTATTCTGTTGGGCGGCTCCCAACAGAATATTAAAAAGAATAAAATTTCAAACATTAAAAACCTCCCTAAACAGGGCTCCCTTCAAATGTCTTCTAAAAGTCAGATAGTTGTTTATTTCTTTGACATCTGATGGGAGGGCGTTCCACAGGGCAGGCGCCACTACTGAGAAGGCCCTCTGCCTGGTTCCCTGTAACTTCGCTTCTCGCAGAAGGCCCTCGGCGCTGGACCTCAGTGTTTGGGCAGTATATCCTTCAGGTATACTGGGCCGAGGCCATTTAGGGCTTTAAAGGTCAACACCAACACTGAATTGTGTTCGGAAACGTACTGGGAGCCAATGAAGATCTTTCAGGTCCGGTGTTATATGGTGTGGAGGCGCACAGCCTCAAAAAAGGAAAGAAAAAGAAAATAAAAGAAAGAAAAACTTTTAGAAATGTAAGGTTGACAAAATGGTAGGGGCACAGAAAAGAATCTTTCCCTTCTCTTGCCTCCCTCCCCAAAGCAATTTTATAGATTTATAGAACTGTAGAGTTGGAATGGACCACAAGGGCCATCTAGTCCAACCCCCTGCAATGCAGGAAACTTTCACCCAACATGGGGCTCAAACCTAAGACCCTGAGATTAAGAGTCTCATGCTCTACCGACTGAGCTATCCCTCAGATTTTTATCCAGTCTCTTGTGAATTAGGCTGCAATCCTAGCCCACTGACCCGAGTATACGTCTCACCGATTTCAACAGGATTTACTGTTTAGTAGATATGGATGAGATTGCTCTCTTAGGCTGCATATATACCTTACAGTTAAAGGACTTCCTCCCCCAAATATTGAATGATTCAGCGGCCTCCTTTGCCTTTCCATGCTATGCTTTGGGTCACCCCTCTGCCGTGCCCCACTGCTTTATAAGAAATCAGCTGTAACTGCATCCTAACAGATTGGTTGTACTGCTGCCATATCTAGTTTTCCATTAACTAATTTATGCCAGTCAATATGTCCTGAAAATCTTTTTTATGGTGTGCATTCCTTCTTATTTTGCACTCCAGCTGCTAGCTGTAACAATCAAGTAGCCCAAGTTAGCTGTGGAAACCCAATGCCTGCAGCCTGGCAATCCAATTCCTGGGAGAGGCAGATACATTCTGTTACCTTCCCATCTTCACTGGGATGTCCCCCCCCCCTTTATATGATTTATTATGCTTAAACACCAGCAAACCCTCCCCCATACATTTACATCATTTGTTACAAGAGATACAAAGTTAACATAAAATGGACTCAAATGTTCTGACAATAAATCTTCCTAAAATACATCTAACTTCTCGTCGTCTTCATACTTCATTTTGGATTTACTATAAACCTTTCCATTCATTTTATAATAAAATATTATTTCTCCCGTGTCCTTGTTTCTTACTTAGTACAGCTACAGAAGTTACTCAAAGGCAGTGACTGAGTTCATACTACCACAATTGTTCTTAAGATATGTTTTGAAAACTTCCCATTTTGCAATGAATACCTGTTTTGAATTATCTTTCATTTTTGTTTGTTTGTTTGTTAATTTGGCTAGCTCTGTATATTCAACTAATTTTTGTAACCATTCTGACCTGGAAGGGATTTTGTCACTTTTCCAGTTAGTCACTTATTAGGATTCTCACAGCATGTATTTTTTCTATATGCTACCGTCGCTTCACTGGGATGTTTTAGTGAGATGCCACCTGAGTGCTATGCTCTAGCTTTCATTAACCACCCCAGTCGCCCCTGTTTGCTTATAACTCCTTTGCAGTATAACTTCACTGAAGACCAGAAAGAATAAATTAACACAGTACAAACAGAATACAGAACTCTTGCAACACAGTTGAGCCTGCAGCTCTGCTAGCTTCAGCAAATTCGCTGGCTGCATAGCCAGAAATTCCTAAGCAGGAATTCATTTCTTAAAGCTGCTGCAAACCTTTGTTATAAACAAAATTACACCGCACTAAGCACAATCCAGTGCATGTTACACACACCCTTCCTGAACTCAACGGGAATTAAATACTGAAGTTGGTGCTGCTTTCACCTGGGTTTCAATGAGGGTTGGGAATGCCTAACTTTCTTTGGATTCCACCCACCTCTTACCTCTTACCTAGGGCTCAAGTATAATATGTCTGAGCTCGGTACAAATTCATATTCTTCAGGCTCCGTGAAGGGTCTCCTTGCGAGCAGCAAAGACTCTCCAGTTATTTCCTGCCATTTCTGGGTATGAATCGAATTATTTTTTTATTTCACGACGCCACGCGTACGCATGGTCACGTGCGCAACTCAAAGTGGGAGGGACGCATGTATTGCTTGGGAATAATATGAAAGTGGAATCGCGTATGACCTCTGCGATAGCATCATGAGCACAAATAATCATGAATATGTACAAAGGAAAATATTTGCAGGGCTGTCACCATGCCACCTAGTTTGACCTTAAAACCGTTGAGCATTTTTTACTTCCTTTTCGTCCTTCCTGTGGATCCAAGGCCTTATTTTTCATCCCATCTGACAGTTGGTACATTAATTTGTTCCTGGGGTTTTACTAGCAATTGAAGAAGAGCCCCACGCAGCTGCAAAGGAAGAGGTCGCCAGAAATTGCTGCTGTTGACACTTCCCCATCTGTGCTTCTAAAGAAGGTTGTTGTAAATTACCAAGAGGAGCAACTTCCAAGCAAATTCCTGCATTTGCATGAAATTGCCTATAGTTATCATTAGGCCTAACAATAGCTCCCAAAGTTGCCTGCACGTTTGTTTCCCACCACTCTGTTCACTTAATATTCTAAAAATGCGAACTCCACTTTCTTGCCGACAAATGGCTTGATATGGAATTTGAAAAAGCAGGAGGAGTGGTGCCCCTGAACATATTAACTCAAATAGATCTCAGAATGTGATGTAATTTTATATTGAACTACTCGCATTCTTGCTCATGATTTTATTTAAGAGCAACATTAAAAACTGTGCTATTTCTTTCTCCGATCTTTGCATTGTTGGAAGTTAATCATTGGTGGCTGTTTCCCCCATCAAGCAGTAATTTATGGGCATGCACAGTAAGCAGGTATGTGAAACTGAACTGGAATTTAATGTGATAGCTCTTGCCTGTAAGGATGGGACAATATGTTACTTTTGCCAATGGATATTGCTAAGCACATTTTGAAAGGCATTTCAGAAAATCACTATTGAACTAGGCTACACTGGCAAAAATCCCAGCGAATGATAAAAATGAAAGTGAGAGCTTCCACAATATTTGAGAAGGGATTTTCAAAAAATAAATCCTTGGGCGGTATTCAACTAAATTTTACACAGACTAGATCTATTGAAATTAATACACATTAATTTTAATAGGCCTATTTTGAGTTACACTTAGTTGAATACCAGCCTCCATGTGGTTCCATTTTAACATCAATACAAGGATCATCCAGGTAAACAGCATGCTGCAGGCAAGCATGGGGATAGCCAAATGTCCCGGGTGCTCCAGACTCCATTGCAAAAGTAATGTGGCTTTGGGTGCTTACTGCTAAGATAGCCCTATCATTTCTACTGAATGGAAATGTAGACAGGCATGTAAAATATTCATGGAGGTACTGCTGATGTATGAACTGCCAGTGCCCTCAAGCACCTGCACTTATCCAGAACAATTCACTTTGCTACCAATTCTGTACTGTTTTTCTTTATGTAAGACAGATCACACTGAGGGATACATTGATTGTAGATGTGCATGTTCTCTGTGACCAAAATACACCAGAAGATCAAACTTGTTGTTGTTGTTGTTGTTGAAATTGAATGTATGTCAGCTTTGGCATCCTATCTTTCCACATCCCTGCTGCTAATTTGTCCATGCTGTTGATTGAATGGAACTGGTGAGGAAAAGGATGAGAGAGGACCATGCATTCTTAGGCTGAGGAACCAATAATATTCCAGCTGAAATTTTGAAAGAGACTGCAGGTATCATTAAAGCACATCTTTCACAATTAGGGATGGAATATTGCGGATATGTTAAATGTGGTTGTGTACTTTTTGAAATTTTACGTATTGTTTATGATTACCCTTGTTAGGTTTGTAATTATATAATTTGTTCATGTTTCCAGCTGCCTTGAGCATGGTTTGAACTATGGAAAGGCAGCCTACAAATAAAATGATGTATGGTGTATAATAATAATAATAATAATAATAATAATAATAATAATAATAATAATAGGACACAGCAAACAAGGAAAGCAGGCTTCAGTCCCCCCCCCCCAAAAAAAACCATTTACTAGACAGTAAGCCCCATAGAGCACAGTGGGACTTCTGATTGTGCTGCCTGTCTGTCCAGCATTCGGAATAATCTATAAGTTCAGCAACAGCCTTGATTTTCCATGGTTTGCAGCCTGACTGTACCAATGTGGTCTTTCAGAACAGGAACAGAATTGAGAGCTAGAGATTTGATTTAAAGAAAACCTTCTGCATGCAAAGCAGTAGTGGCTGGTGAGCCAGTGTGGGCACCATTGCTCTCCTGTCTTCCTAACACAGCAGGATGCTGCTGCTTGCTGAGAGGGTGAGGGGCAGGGGCGAGGGGCGAGGGGCAGAGAAACGCAGCACAGTCTGGTGCCTGGATGTGCAGCGAATCCAATACTCCTGCCATCAGTTACCGCACCAAGCTCCCTGCTCCTCTTCCCTCCTCCTCTTGGTAAGCGGAAGCCAAGAGGGGGCCCCCACCATACCCAACCAGCCACTTCTATTGTGAGTTAAGTTGACCTGTCTCATCATAGTCAATGTGTGTTCCAGTCGTCAACTCTTGTCACCTTTTGTATCCGCCTTCTTCTGTTTTTATTTGTTTGTTCCCTGTTCACACCATAACTCTATCTGGAGTGTTCCAGTTTTTATTTACCTCGAGTTCCTGGCATGTTGCAAAGCTAGAACACTTCCTCAAAGCCCAGCCAAATCAAACAAGAAAACAATTGTTATTTAGTTGCTAAAAAGTGTTGGCAGCTGCATGGAACTGTCATAAGATCCTACCTTTACTTCAGCTTCTGGCCTTCCGGCCTGAGAGGCAACCCTAACCACCGACTAAACTCTTAGGATGCAGTTTATGACTCTGTATAACAAAAGTCTCTTTTTCTAAACAAAAACCATCCTCAAGTACTTTGATAACATGGACGATGTGTGGGATAATAAAAGTGATGACAGGACAGTAAATTCAGCTGCATTATTCAGTGGAAATGAATTATTATCTCACCTAGATGATTTTTTTTTATGGCAGAAAAGTGAGTAACAGCTTTATTATCCATAGCTGTTGCAAGTGCAAGTTAAAGACTGATATCAACTGCCCATAAATTGCTTTCCAGATGTACTGATCTGTACTTCTGATTACTTCTCCTGATCAGGGCCAATACTATATGCAATGGTGGTTTGTTCTGGATTTCTCTGTAGTCCTCTTAGCCAGACTCCCTTCCAGTACTGGATCTCAGATGAGGCAATAATAATAATAATAATAATAATAATAATAATAATAATAATAATTTATTTATACCCCACCCATCTGGCTGGGTTTCCCCAGCCACTCAGGGCGGCTCCCAACTGCATATTAAAAACACAGTGCTGTACAGCAATGGACCACCAGTAAGAGCTGTTAGATTGGTCAATATCAGGGACAGGGCCTTCCAGTCATCTCATGAGGCCTTTATAATCTCCTCCCTAGGAAGGTATATAAAGTCTCACCACTGTCAGTTTTGAAGAGAATTCTGGGGTTTTTTTCATCCTACTTCACATATGGTTAATGTGTTATGCTTAATTTTCTTGGCTCCTGCTACTGCTTGAATTCATGACTGAAAAAGCAAATTGCTGTATCTCCAGGCTATGCATGTGATGTTTTTTATGTGTTTTGAAACCATTTTTGTAAACTGCTTATGAGGGAAGTGTGCCCTGAAAGTCAAGTTAGGCTTTATATTTTTGCAGTCCCATTTAATGAACGTGACTCATAGCCATTGCTGGACCTACCTGCCGTCACACAAACGCAGAGATGCTAAGCATCTAAACATTTGCAAAACCAAGTTCCATTAAAATTAACTGAATAATTTTGAAATATCACAGTCCGATGGCATGTGTGAATCGCCTGTCCTAGGTAAACAAGCAGGATTCATAAAGCCCAGGACACTGCTCTGAAAATAAAGTGATTGTCCAGTCAAAGTTAAGCAGTCCAAAAGAGGGTTGCGGGAGAACCAAAGGCAAATTGGTCACCTTTTCCTATGTCTTGCTAGCTTCACTCCAGCAGGGCAAAAGGTAGTGGTGGTGAGAACCTTTTCTTCTTTTGGTTACCTGTTCTGTTTCTTGTCCTAAAAGAACCCTGTTTCCATCCATTGGTATCAATGGGAGGGAAATATACTATGGCAACTCCAAACCCATGCAGTTTGTCCCCCATTCCAGGAGCCTGCCAGGGGAACTGGAAAGTTGTCCTGAGATGTCTCTGGAATAATAATAATAATAATAATAATAATAATAATAATAATAATAATAATAATAATAATTTATTACTCATACCCCGCCCATCTGGCCAGGCCTCCCCAGCCACTCTGGGCGGCTTCCAACAGGATATTAAAAACAAAATAAAACATCAAACATTAAAAACTTCCCTAAACAGGGCTGCCTTCAGATGTCTTCTAAAAGTCAGGTAGTTGTTTATTTCCTTGACATGTGATGGGAGGGCATTCCACAGGGTGGGCACCACTACCAAAAAGGCCCTCTGCCTGGTTCCCTGTAACCTCACTTCTCGCAGTGATGAAACCACCAGAAGGCCCTTGGAGCTGGACCTCAGTGTATGGGCTGAACGCTGGGGGTGGAGACGCTCCTTCAGGTATACTGGGCTGAGGCCTTCAGGTATACTGGGCCAAAGACCTCTTCTTCATCATCTCTGATGTCAGTGTGTTGACACTGAAAAGAAACTGGCTGTGAACCTTTCCTCAGCCTCATGCAGAAGGCATCCAGCATCCAACCTCCCTTTCTAAGGGTAGACCTCTCTTTCCAACCTCAGAAAGGAAGAGATGCTATGCCACTAGGGTGCCCTTTAAGGAAACATATTATTGCAGCCTTGGAGAATCCCATGGATTTCAATAAAATCAAAGGTTCGTAGTGGCAAGCTTGGGTTGGAACATGGCCAGAGCTTTAGATTATTGCTTTGACATCTCCAACCCTGACAATGACAGCAAGACAACTAAACATGTATTTGTGAGAGATCCATTGACATGGTTAATGTGCAGAGTGCTAATAGTGAACCTTCTAACAGCAAGCAAGAGCTGCAAAAATAATATATCTTTAACCAATATGTACGTCCTTCTAGCCTAGTTTTATAAAATGAGGCCAAAACCAGAGCAAAACTGGAAGTTAGGAAATGACAGAGTTAGTATATTATAGATCTGATATCCCTTAGACTGGAATGGGGGGATCACAAACAAAACTAGAACACATTATCAGATTAATAGGAAACTACAGTGGAATGTCAAATATGATATGAAGCTTGGCTTGGCTAGTTCTGGTTCCTTCTAGATCACCTCTGAGCTGCAAAGGATTCTTATCTCCTTTGTTTATCAAGAAAGTGCCACATGAGCATTTGAATGGCAGCTCCAGCTTCACAGGAACACCAAAGTTGTTTTGCTTTATCAGAGGCAATTAAAGTCAAGAAGCAACTGGAACTGCTAACTGATAAGGCTTCAACAGAAGAACTTATTTACATATAATCAATGCTGAGCATAAGGAACTTGTCAGGAAGACTTTTATCATCATTGGTAGGATTAGCTGAACCTGTTTATTCAAGGTAGGGGAAACATGTACTAAATCTAGGAGACATAAGTAATTACCAACCAAGTGTTCATAGCTGCTCCACAGCCAGGAGTCCCATGATTTCTGAGATTCCCAGCATCCTGATAGTTGGAGGGTATGGATTCCTTATGGCTTGTTGGTTTAGAGTAATAGGAGAATGCAATGAGTATCTTTTCTGATGGGTGCATATATTAGAACTCCTGTATAAAAAAGAAACCACTGGAATCTGTAACCGTTGCTGCCCTTTTGAGCATTTTGGACAATGCTATAGTTAAGACCATTCATGAAAAATACATAATCTATTCCAGAATAAACTGAAATTGTAGCTTGGTTTATTTCAGACCTTTAACCAAGCCACACATTCACCCTTCCTTACATGTGTTTTTGGTACACCGTATTGATTATGCATAGTTCGGTGCTTGGGGGTAGGCCACAGTTCAGTGGCAGAGTGTCTTTGCATTCATAACTTATTTTTTTTATTGAGATTTAGTTTATAGCCTACTTTTCCTCTGCTATGGTGCTACTTTGGGGCTGATGGACCTGCTGAAACAGAGTTTATACATACATAATTGCTGGTATTTTTTTTGTTTAAAAATGCAATTTCTATAGTGTCTGCTTTTATGCTATTTTCTTATATTACTTTACAATTGCAATTTGTATTTTTGTATTGCTCTGTAAGCTGCCTTTTGTTAGCTTGACACATTAAACTGGCCTAGTCATGTTTTTAAGCAGGCCAAAATAAAGATCTCAAGGTGGCAGCATTAAGTACCAGATTCAATCTCTGGCATCTCCAGCTAAAATGGTGTCTGGTACAATGGCTGGGGAGATCCATCTTTGACCTTGGACAGAGGCTGCCAGTTTGAGAAGGCAGTGCTGGGCTAGATAGATCAGAGACCTGACTCTGCATAAGGTAGTTGCATCTGTATAACCAAAGCATGGAATGTAGTATCACATTGTCCTAAGACTTTTATGTAATTCTTTCGTAACTGTGTTTACAGCAACATCATTCCCTCTTTACTCTGCCTGAGTTTCTCCTGCTGTGGCAGTCCTTGTGACTTTCTAATGATCTCAGCACAATGGGCTTTGTTGGCTCCAGCTCACACTGACCACAGCTGGGGCTCTGTGGGACTAAATGAGCTACAGTGATCTTTCCATAGCATCAGCATAAATCCTTTTTTCAGCACTGCCCATTTCCCCTACCTAACCTCATCATAACACTGAAACTTCATTCGCATAATCACCGAATAAATGGTCTTCCAGAAAGGGCAAGTCTCTTCATATTTTGCTGAATACCTGAATTCATGCCTGTCTCCTGGGAAGTCAAAACAATTTCATTCTCATTTAAAATTAGACTTTGGTTTGCTGCAGATTCTGGATAGGCATGAAGTGCAGGTCTTAACACTTTGAAAAACCGAGTTTTGTCATGTGGGCAATCCAATGGATTCAGGCATGCATGTGTTGATGGAAATAAGACAGGAGTATCTTATAAGTTCAGCTCCCCAATGGTGGCCACCACCAAGCCATTTAATCTCAGACTGTGGCCTTGTATATTACATGTAAAGATGTAATTTGCGAAGTACATTCAGTTAGACTTTGTTTTACAGCAAGTAGCAAAGTTCTGGCATGGTGCTGGACTACCTCCTGTGCTGACGAAGACTGCCTGCTCAAAATTCAGACGCCTCAGCGATGCAAAATTTTGCTTAGTAAAGGTAAACGCTTTCTTGTCTTTATCCTACATGACAAAGCTTTGCATTGTTATTGTTGTGCCGTCGATCTGTGTGGCACTTGCCCCAAGCAGGGTAAACAGTGTAAAATACAACGGTTTCAGTTTTGAGATCATAAATCTGTAGAATGGACAGAATCACATTGGGATCTGTTGGTAGATATCTGGAACTGGTGCAAGGCACCTTTGGGAGGGCTTTTCCACATCAGCTGATTCTTCCCTGGAAATGTTCCGTTGACCATTTTTTTTCTCTAGCTAGGTCCTGGAACTGGCCCTGGAGGGCATAGTGGATGTGGATATTTGCAGCAGAGAATCATTAAATATGTGGATGACTAAGCTCCTCCCCTTTCTGTCACCAGTTCTCTCCTTCAAGTGTGCCCTATGCAGTCATGCTACCTCAAGAACATGTAGTTTTACTCTCAGACATTTAACTGTCTTAAAGCCACAGAGAAGACGGTGAAAACCCAAAGAATTGCATTTCTAGTACATGTCTCTGTAGGCCTACACTGACAACATTTTTAAAAAATGCATCCCTGCAAAATTTAATAGGAACAAAATATGAACAGTGATTTACCAGAGACAAGTACAGAAAACGGGCTGTTCTTGGTCAATTAAGGTGTTTTTCTAAAGTTTCTTTTTCTACTTCTGCAAACCTCTGCATCTCCTCTGGCTGGCTGCCGTCTCCCTCATGTGTGTGTATGGTGTCTACACACTTGAAGAATGAGTTTGCTATTTCTGCGTATGAGATCTTCTCATTATCACCAGCGCTTGATCTTATGCAACGGTACTCTGAACAGGTCTTATTAATAAACGATTAGAGACATCTCTGTTAAACATCGCTCATACATGCTGTCGGTGCAGCATGAGGACACTGGGCTATGCACCATTGGTTTTATTGGAATAACCTAGTAGGCAGTAATGAAAGATCTGTATCTGGGTGTATCTTCCAGAGGCTGCATTTACCAGTTTCATCATTCATATCTTGGCGTGATTTAATTTGATTTATCTGTGCAAACAAGGCTGGTGTTTGTCTGCTGCAGGCGTCTTGCATACCCTCTCTTGTTGAACATTTCCAGGCTGAAACGTGAAGTTACACTGTTGTTGTTGTTTTGGATGATGCCTTTTATAGATTAAATATTTAAAAACAGCAGACAATAACAGGAGGCTTTTGAAGGTACATTGTTTGGGGGCACATAAAAGTTAGATAATACTGCAGCTGTCCGTCCCCCCTGTTGCTGCCCCCCCAATCAGCATAGTGCTTACTTCTTGGGGCAGGGGAGTAATATGTTGGGGTGTATTTTTTACATGTGGGGTGTCACTGGATGAAAGTTGATGTGAAATGTTGTTATAGTTCCATAGTAGAGCTCGTGTATTGCATCCAGGAGATCCCAAGTTGAATTCCAACCCCATCTCCAGGGTTGGAAAGGACCCTTTTGAAACCCTGGAGTTTCACTGGCAATCATTGTAGGCTGGGATAGACAATAATATGTTCTCTAGATCTTGTTAGTGTTGGACTCCTCCTACCAGCCTCAACTCATCATCAGGGAGGGTAAGAGTTGTGGTCTATCATATCCGTAAGGCTCCATGTTGGCTACCACTGGGGTAGACAATATTGAGCTAGTTGGATCAGTGTTTGGCCTTGATAGATATTCCTGTGTCTGTCATGGAAGAACCTAAGTAAGCTTGATGTCCCAGTGAGTGAGTGAGTGAGTGAGTGAGTGAGTCAGTCAGTCAGTCAGTCTGTAAGGCATCTTTATATATCTGATAGTCAAGCAAAAAACCCAAACAAAACCATATTGGTTTTTGTTTTGTGGATTTGGGAACTAACAGCCCATCAAGTCAATAGAAGGGAAGAAACTGTCACAGAAATATTTGTATAATTTATTTCCAAGATATATTTGTCATGGTACTTTTTATGAATTGGTACTGGGCCTATTATTTATTTAGTTCAATGGCTTTTGTCAGTATGTAAATATCCCTAACCCAGTCTAACTGATTGGAATTGTTTGGGTAAGGAGACTGTCTGGATAGATGCACATCTGCATCAGATGCCACATTACGCTTTAAATGTTTGACATAAGTGGGTGGTGCAGCAATAGAATGCTAGGCATGTTTTCTGGCTCCGTGCCTCTGTACATTCTGTGCACTGCTTTCTGAGAACCAGGAAATATTTGCAACATTATTGGAAAATAAGCATCCACCATACAGTTCCTTTACTTCCACTGTGAGTTAAGTGGTTAATAAGTTACTCATGGTCTGAAATGTTTTGAGAGAGAGAGAGAGAGATTATGGAACATTCAAGCTGTGCTTTTATCAAAGACAACCAAGAGTCTTGTGGCCTTTTAAAAAACCAGCACATTTATTATGGTGTGAGCTTTAACAGCAAACAGAAAGCATCTTGAACATTTTTAAAAATCTTTTTTCTTCTCCTTTTTATAGTATATACTGCTACTGTAGCCTCATAAAATTATTTATTGCTTTTTATCATTATACTTCTTTCTTCGACAAATTTTGACAGTGTGATAGAAACTGCTTAAAGAATTGTTGCAGGGTTGTTGTTTTTTTCTGAGGGAAAGAATAAGGATGCTTTAAGCTAGATTTTTGGTGTTATCATTGAATCCCAAGGCTACATTTGTCAGGGGAGGTGTTCATGAAAAATCCCCTGTGAAGATCATTCTGATAGGTTATCAGGGTCCTGCCCTGCCCAGGTAGCTTCTTGGGGCACTTGAAGATTGACAAGGTTTCAAAGTGACCTGGGACAAGCCAGTTCAGTTGCCCTGGGGGGCAAGAGCAGAAGGAATTTAGGCTGCAATTAAAACCCCCAATCCACTGTGCTTGCATTGCATGGGCAGTAGTGGGCAGGAAGTAGCTCTGGCTATCTCCACTCATGGGGTAGATAAAAATGTAGAACAGTTGTAGGACAACTTTTGGGATTGCCATTGGAGTTGAGAGCCTGCTGCTGCATGCAGCTCCTCCACCCCTTGCTGTGTTTTGCTCAATATGTGGACATCAAGGACAACAAGAATCGGAAGGTCATGGACATTGGAGAATGGATGCAAATTCTTGCTTCCCTTCCATGCTGGATATATGCAGTCTCTCCTCTGTTCTCATCTGGGTGTCAGAGAGAAACATGTGGGTTCTGCTTAGGTAGAGGGAGATCTGTGCATTCTGAGCTTGTAACAGAGGAAGTCCAAGAAGAAGGTCCAACAGTGACACCAGTAGTCACGTGGAAACTGGTGCTCGAAGGAGATCTCTGCCAGAGTCCATTAGCTATAAAGCAGGGGTGGGGAACATCTCAGGTGGGTGCCATGACCATTCTAAAAGAAAGAGGGAGGCATTCATTTTGAGTTCCGGCACCTCTTATTCTAGAAAAATAGCACTGGATGAAGGGTAAGCAATCCCAGTTTGTATGTTTGAGCTTTGTTAGGTAACTGAAGCCCTTAATTAATTGGACTCGTTTGCAACAATCCTGACAAAGTTAAAGTTCCGTCCTATAAATTTCAGTGCAAGAGAATTAAACATCTACTTAACCTTCAAAGCTGAATTAATGGAATTTAAAAGTCCTTAATTTGGCTGGATTACATGCCTTGGTTTAATTCTATAAAATCTATGCCACGAGGCAGAGTGAGACCATAGGTTTGGGTGACAGATGCTGAGAGCAGCAGCAGCCGCCTCCAGCCATTCCTCCTGACACCCCCCCCCTTCGGCGCTCCCCTCTGTTGGGGATCAGAGCTGTGTGTGCTACAGACTGCTCATGCACCTCCTAAAATAGCCTGCTGTCCTCCGGAATGTAAGTAGGCAGCGATTTCTGTTCTAACGTGTATTCATCACTGCTTTCATTCTGCTGCAGTTTGATTGTTGCCAAATACTGCATTGTTCATCACTCTGCCTGCTATTTAATGTAGGTTACATAAGTTACATAACAATCTTATACAGTGGTACCTCGGGTTACAGACGCTTCAGGTTACAGACTCCGCTAACCCAGAAATAGTACCTCGGGTTAAGAACTTTGCTTCAGAATGAGAACAGAAATTGTGTGGGGTGGCGGCGTGGTGGCAGCTGGAGGTCCCATTAGCTAAAGTGGTATCTCAGGTTAAGAACAGTTTCAGGTTAAGACGGACCTCCAGAACGAATTAAGTTCTTAACCAGAGGTACCACTGTATAACTTACATTCATTTCAATGTAAAGGAAACATCTAGACAATTTTTTTTAAAAAAACTATTAGTTATGTATCATTTGTAGACTTAAAACAATAACAATGATGTGAATGGATACCAATCACATTTGCTTGACTGAGTTCCATTTCTGACTACAGGTGAACATGTCATTTGCTTCAGGCAGCAAAATGTCTTGGGCTGGCGCTGATGTCCTACCGGTAATTTGGAGGTGGGGGAACAGGCTCTGGCTTGTGGACCAGATCCTTACCTCCCCACGCCATGATATAAGTTTGACAGTTAGCTGGGGCTGCCCACCTGCCAATCTCCTGACATCACAACATCAAGGAACTGCTTTCTTTTCCGATGTGGACAAAGGCACAGCGCTTTGCAGCTGCCAACAATCACTACCTGCAAATACAACTCTCTATCAGTTGCATCTTCACCCACCCCATCATATTTGTCAGCAGGCTGGTGGACCTGTGGGCTGGAGGTTCCCCAGCACTGGTATAAATTGTAATATTGGCCCCAATTTTCTTTCTTTGTTATAGTAAGAAGCTATTTCCTTTACTGTTCTAATGATTCCTAGAGTTGTGACAAATTTGCACAGTCATACATCTTCTAGTCCATAGAAGGCACTCTTGCACCACTGTCTGTTACTGGGGAAAACCTATAACTCATTTGTAATTTGCCATAACAACAGTTCTAATTAAATTTCATATTTTCACAGCACCCATGAATAGCCATGATATTTTAATGGCAAGAAGCATTATCAATAGAAATTTGTGCAAAAATAAAAAAAATTCACTTCCGTCATTGAACAGCATTATAAAAGTGATTTAGTTTGAGAATACACAGATGCATAGGGGAATGGATACAGTATATTGAAATGGATTAAATTTAGAAGCACTTGCCTCACTTTAGCTGAGATTTGTCATTCATTTTGCAGCTCATACTCTTGCCAGCTTTTTAAATTTAGATTTTTATAGTTCATTATTTATTTATTTATTAAATTTGTATACTGCCCTATACTCATAGATCCTGGGGCAGTTCACAACATAAAATTACAATATATATAAAAAAAACACATAATAAAAACAAAAACAAAAACAACTCAATAATTTCACCTTTCAATAATATAGCTTACAGTAAAATATGATTCCAGTTACAGGTAGGTAGCCGTGTTGGTCTGCCATAGTCAAAACAAAATAAAATAAAAAATTTCTTCCAGTAGCACCTTAGAGACCAACTAAGTTAGTTCTTGGTATGAGCTTTCGTGTGCATGCACACTTCTTCAGATACTGGAAGTAAAATATGATATTCTAGAAAGTAAGAAAAAAGGATTACATAGCAATAAAGTATTAAATTAGTGTGAATTATAACGAGCTGTTTAATCTCTTACTTTGTCATTCCAAAATTGGATGAATAAGGCCCATCTCTCAAAAAATTGAATAAAACATGTTCATGATTGTTATATATCTCATTCCTTTTGTATGCTAATTTTGTCATCAGCATAGTTCTTAGTCTTGAGACCTTACTCAGCAGCAGCTCAGAACTGCAGTAATGTCTTAACTTCCAATGGGGAAAAAACACCATATCTATAAAATGAAAACCACAAGGACTAAACAGAATGATATGGGGTGTGCTTGTTCCTTTATTTACAGTGGTACCTCAGGTTACAGACGCTTCAGGTTACAGACTCCGCTAACCCAGAAATAGACCCTCGGGTTAAGAACTTTACTTCAGGATGAGAACAGAAATCGTGCGGCGGCAGCGGGAGGCCACATGAGTTAAGGCCCTCAGGTTAAGAAAAATTTCAGGTTAAGAACGGACCTCCAGAATGAATTACAGTAAGTTCTTAACCCGAGGTACCACTGTATATGGTTTTCTCCCAGGGCTGGCCCAAGGCATCTGGTTGTGTGAGGAACTGTCTACTGACAAACAAAGTAACTATAACCTGCACAAGCAACTTGAGGAGTTGTAGCACATTTGGCATACGGCCTACAGGGTTGGGGGAGGGGTTCAATTCAATTTGCATTTTAAGATGAACCTGCCTAATTCACACTGTCTGAAATAACACGTGGAACCAAAACACAGCCATCCTTAGAAAATTTGTACTTCTCCAAATTTTGCAATGCAGTAGGCAAATGATGCTTGCAAAAAAAATGCATATATTTTATTAGGTAGAGATTATTGAAGACTCTTGTTCATGAGAAAGGGCAGTGCCAGGTAAGGGAGCTGTATCTATTCAATGCTGTGTGGAACTTCCATTTTAGTTCCACTTCCAGCTAATTGCACAAGAGCAATGCCTCTGCTGGACTTGAGAGCTCTGGAATAGAGGCAAACCTCTCTCAGAAAGTGGAACTGGTTCCAAATCACTAATTGCAGGAATGACAGAAAACTAGGCTGCCAGCCACATTAGAGGCCATGGATTTTCCTTCATCCTGGGCTTTGATTTTAAAGACATATGGGGGAAGAAATGCAAAACGTGTCCTCAGACAGGAGCACTTCAGCAAATTGCGTAGGTACACATTCATACTCTGTCCACATTCACGCAGTGCTGTCAAGTATCCCGTTTTCCCCGGGATTCTCCCTTATTTCAAGCAGTATCCCACTGCTCTCCCTTATTTTTTATTTCCCTTAAATTTCCCATTTTTAATGGAAGCAGCTCCTCCCCTGCTGGGCAGGGACTGGGTGGGAAGACCTCGCCTACTTGGAGAGAAAAGCCTCAGCCCTCAAAGCAAGTGGGAGCCGTTTCCCGTGCTTACAGGGGGTGTATTCCTCCCCCTGCATCAGCCCCTATCCGTTGCTGCCGAGCCCCTCAGCCGGCCAATAGGGTAGCTGGCGGGCGGAGCTGGCTGCCTTTGAGCAGCTGCTGCTTCCTGTTCCTGTTTTGATGGGATCAGACAAGAAGACGATGGGGCTCCATCTCGCGGAGCACATGGCTGCCCTCCTCTTTGCTCCGCTCTGAGCCCGAGCCCGCTTGGAGTTTACATTGCTGCTCCGCCCACTTTTGCTTCTGGCTGCACCCACCACTGACATGTGACTGTCCCCGGGATAGGTGAGACTGCTGATCCCTTATTTTCAAATCCGAAACTTGACAGCTATGTTCACACCATACATTTAAAACATTATGATGCCATTTTAAAACTGTTCTGGCTTCCCCCCAAGAATCTTGGGAACTGTAGCTTGTTATGGGTGCCGGGAAAACCCCTATTCCCTCACAGAGCTACAGTTCTCACTTGGGACTTAACATCAACCCCTCTTCGAAGGGAGCTCTGAAAACCCCAAGAAATGGCACACTTATTCCTTGGAGATGGTATGAAATCACCTTGCTGACACAGCAGCAGAATGAAAGCCTACAGGAAAAATTGCCATGTGTCCTGAATCTCTCTATATATGAACATGTGTCAAATTCATACTTGTCAATAAGCTGGTGGTGTTTTTTTTAAGCAGTGTGCAGGGTACAAGTAATGACAATTTAAGGGAACACAAAAAACACACACCAAAATCTCTAAGTTGATTGTAAACAGTATGGCAGCTGCTGACAGAGCTGCAGCTGACAAGTGTCTGTCTGTCTGCCCATCTGTCTACCTACCTACCTACCTACCTACCTAATATTTATAACTTTCTGCATGGCATTTCAATTAGCCACAGCTATGATAACTGAATAATTTGCCTCTGTGTATGACTTTAATTTGAAATGCAGGAAGAGGCTTCTTCCCTTTTAGACATTATATGAATGAGACCACATCTGCCTACTCTGTATGCATCCATTATAAGGTCTGAAAGAGCCTCCACTCTAATACAGCTGTGCCTGCAGAAAGCTCTCTCTACACCAGGAAAGGGGGAAGCACCTGTAGTTCTCCAAATGTGTCTGGATTTGAACTCTTGTCAGCCCCAGCCAGCATGACTACTGAGCAGGGTTGATGGGAGTTGTGGTCTGACAACATCTGAGGGGATTACAAATTCCCCAGTTCTGCTCTACACAATGAGGACCACTAGTTTTTTTCAGAGTAGTTATATTTTTATGCTCCCCAAGAACGAATGGTTGTATAAGTGGTGGCTCTTTCAGAACTTATAATGAATGCATGGAGGTCACAAATGCACTCTGGGTTCTCCAGAATATCTGAACAGGGCTGTGGTGAATCTTCAGAAAGCATCAACAGTGCTGGTAGCGGTGGCTTACGGAGGGAACAGGGATTCTCCTTGGAACAAAGAGCTCCTTATATGACACAAATGTGAACCAATGGGCACTGCTTTGAATAATACTTACTGGTTTAAGGCCGCTGTTGAAGGGCCGGAAATGAATTTCCCTGCCTGGCAGGTTTCGCCTTTCCCGTAGCAATTTGTCACAACTTTGGCGGTTTCAGGCCTTGGGCAGAATCCTTTAGTCATCTTCCTAAATTGGGGGGGGGGCGTGGGGCGGTGACTCCACGCCCTCAGTGTGGCGGCGATAACAGGGTTCCCCGTTAAAGGGGTATTGGGGGGAGGCATTGTCCATACGCCGAGAGGTTTGTCATTGCTCTTCCCCACCATTGGCGGCAAAACGGGGGGGGGGGCTATCTGCTTGAACATATGTTCTCCAGAGCCACCCAATCCCCAACATTCTGGATAACCCTGACATTTTCCAGATCCCCGTCTGGGGGCTGGGAAGGATAAACGCCCAATGCCTGAGCCAAGTGAGCCAAGGTCTCCCTACACCTGAATCTAATAAAGTTGTGGCCAATTTTAATCCCATAGCACGTTGTCTTGTGTCATTATTCCGCTCGGGGGTTGCCCTGGGGGTTGGGGGACTCCGCCTGTCCACACAAATGTGAACCAATGGGCACTGCTTTGAATACTACTTACTGGTTGGCCACTGTAAGATTAGGATATTGACCAAGATGGGCCTTTGGCCTCATTCAGCAGGGGTCTTTTGTGCTCTTTAGTTCTCCAACCTTACTGATCCCTAGCATCACTTGGTGTACCTGTCCTAATGTTACGCTGTTTATTATATATATATATATATATCCCATCTTCCTGCAGTTTAAGTCCAAGGCCAAAGTTACAACTCAATAAAAATTATGGTATGCAGTTTCAGTCAAAGTTAAGAACTTTGCAACCTCATTGATTTATGTGGGGGAGTTAAGCTGGGTACTTAACTTTCACTGATGGAAATCAATGAAACTTACAAATACTTAACTTTGACTGAATGTGTTTGCAACAGCATCATATATATCATTCTGCTTTTGCAACTGCATATTTGTGTAGAAAGAGCATGCAATAGCAGAATTCCATGGGTAAGTTACGCTTACAGGTGATTCATTACCTTATCTCCACACAACATATAAGAACTGTAGCACCCTGGGGCTCATTATTTCATGACATCACAACTCCTCCACCCCATAATAAGACAACAGGGCAATTCCACGCTGGAGATGAGGAAATTGGCCCCAGCCAATATCCGCACGACAATAATAACCAAAAGAACTTCTTGCCGTGGACAGCCTGGAGAAATACCAGCATTCAACTTGGACCTTAACACTGTGAGAAGGATCGACCTTCTCCATTACACTTTGGCGAGACAGAATAGACAGGCCTTCTGAACCCGAAGTTGGCTCTCTGTGGCTAGCGATCCTCATTTTACAGCCCATGCTGCATATAATATTCCCACAATCACAGACAGATCCAACAGCACCTCACCCTCTTCAGGAGGGAGAGAGGGACTGAAACTAGAGATCACGGGTCGGTTGAACGTCTGCCCCAGCCGGGGTGTGGCGGATTGGGGTTTATCTTTTAGACACATCTCCCCATATTGAATACTACCCCCTCCATTGGCCCAAAGATGATTTACCAGCGAGGTGTGTTACCCCCCTATTGGGGATGCTAACCTGAAGCTTGGGATCTCCACTATTGAAGGGCTGGGAGGTATGGCGGTGGGGCTAGATATCACTACGTGCGAAGGGGCTTGAGATGCAATAATTGCTCGAATCCCTTCCAATCTACGCCCCATCCCTGAAGGACGAGGGTAGGGTGAGCAGGGATTATCCACCTCCGTCATTGGTGCTGGTGCAATGCCAGGTCCATTGGCAATAAAACCGCCACCATGCGTGACTTCTTTGTCTCGCTGGGGGTTGACCTGGCTTGCGTGACGGAGACCTGGGTGCGGGAAGGAAGTAGTCCTCCCTACGTGAGATAGCACCCTTAGTTTTTTCCGTCCTCCACCAATCACGGACTGTGGGTCGGGGGGGGAGTTAGCATTGTAATCCGGGAGGTTGTTCTCAGAGCTCTGCCAGTACCGGCGATCTCCGGTATTGAATGGTTGGTCTTGTGTGGGGTTCCAAGGAGAACTTGGCTGTCTTGGCTGGTGTACCGACCACCCCAGCGCACCAGCACCACCCTGTCAGACCTGTTGGGTTGGTGGCGGGCTGGGCCTTGGAGTTCCCAAATCTATGGTCCTTGGGAGACTTCACTCCATGCCGATGCACTCCCTCTTCCGCTCTGGACCTATACCTCCTGGCGAACCTAGCTCTCCCAGTTTGTTTTGGGCCCCACACATCCACCAGCATGCCACCCACTGGAATTTGATCTTTGGTGCGGCTAGATGTGATCATGCTCCCCTCTGTGGAAGTGCCATGGTCTGATCACTACGTCTGAGAGCCAAATTGACTTTTCCGCTCCTCCCCTGCTCGGGTTGGCGAGCCTATTTTGGCTCGCCCGCGAAGGCTGATGGATCCATATAGATTCCGTCAGGCTTTGCGGACCCTGCCCCCCCCCCTGCGACTCATTAGATGACCTTGTCGAAGACTGGAATAACCGACTCTTGACGGCCATTGATGAGGATCGCACCTAAGCCCCTCGCGACCCCGCCGAAACCGGACCCCTGGTTTTCTGAGCAGCTCCCGGAAAATGAAGCGGAGCTCAGACGGCTAGAGCGAGTATGGCAGCGTGCTCGCGACGGAGCCTCAAGAACATCTTATAGGAATGTTTATGAAAACCTATGAGATGGCAATGAAGGCGGCAAAGAAGTCTTTACTTCTCACTTCCATTGCATCTGCTAGCTCTCGCCCAGCACAACTCTTTAGAACAATTTAGTCTTTAACCAACCCTAGAGGGACAACCAATTTAAATACAAATTCGCTCATAGCTGTGAGGCATTTGCGAGCTTTTTTTTTGCGGAGAGAAAGTCTTGCTGCTCCGCCGTGACCTCCCTGCCAATTTGGGATACATAATGGAACTGAGGCCCCTCGACTGTCCTCGGGTCCAGTATTGGACCACTTTGATCGATACTCCCTGCCGATGTAGACCGATTCCTCCAAGCTGGAAGGCCCACCACTGCCCCCTTGACCCGTGCCCGTCTTGGCTGATAGAGCGTGTCCCAGACGAGTACGCCCCTCTGGGTGAGATCATAAATTTGTCCCTTGGCACTGGGGACTTTCCCACGAATTGAAGGAGGCAGTGGTGCGTCCGCTCTTAAAGAAAACATCCTTAGATCCTTTAGATCTATCCAATTACCGCCCAGTTTCGAATCTTCCGTACCTGGTAAGGTAATTGAGAGAGCGGTTGCTGAACAGCTTAGCGGATTTCTGGATGAAACATTGGCTCTGGATCCGTTCAGTCCGGCTTCCGCCCTGGGTTATGGGACCGAGACAGCCTTGGTGGCGCTAACAGATGATCTTCGTAGACAGCTGGATCGAGCGGTTCGGGCTTGCTGATTCTTTTTAGATTTGTCAGCAGCCGTTCGATATGGTCGACCACGATCTTTTAGACCACCGCCTTGCCGACGTGGGGATTCAGGGCCAGTCCGACATGGCTGCGCTCCTTTATCTCAGGTCGGGGACAGAGAGTGGTGCTAGGGAGGGAATTGTCGGCGACACTCCTTGGTGTGTGGAGTTCCGCAGGGCACAATCCTTTCCCCGATGCTTTTTATATCTTTATATCTCCCTCTTGCCCCAGATTGTCCGGAGTTTCGGGCTGGGCTGTCATCATATGCTGATGACACCCACTTTTTCTGTTGATGGACGGCCGCCCTGACTCGGTCCCAGACACACTGGCCAGGTGCTTGGAGGCTGTGGCTGCATGGATGCGTGGGAGCCGGTTGAAGTTAAACCCTTCGAAGACAGAGGTCCTCTGGCTGGGTCGGGACGACATGGGGTTTGGGAGGCCAACTCCCATCTCTTGCGGGGCCCAACTAGTGCCAGCGCCTTCCGTCAAGAGTTTGGGCGTAACCTTGATGCCTCTCTTTCTATGGAGGCACAGGTTGCAACCACAGCAAAGGTGGCATTTTTCCATCTCCGCCGTATTAAGCAGTTGCCCCCTACCTCTCTCGCCCTGATCTGGCCCACAGTGATCCATCGACGGTCACCTCCAGACTTGACTATTGTAACCTCTCCTACTCGGGGCTGCCCAAAGCTGACCAAAACTCCAGCGGGTTGCGAATGCCGGGCGAGGCTCCTTACCGGTGTCTTTGCCCGCGGACCACATTCATCCAGTGCTTTTAACCAGCTGCACTGGCTCCCGTTGGAGTACAGGATCGGTTTAAGGTGCTGGTTTTGACCTTTAAAGCCCTATGCGGTTTTGGGACCCTCGTATTTAAGGGACCGCCTCTCCTGGTATGTCCCATGTAGGACCTTAAGGTCCTCAAGTGAATCTTCTGGAGGTCCCGAGCAACAAAGACATTAGTTGGCCTCAATAGGGCCAGGGCCTTCTCATACTGGCCCCGACTTGGAACAGCCTATCACGAGAGACCAGGGCCCTGCGGGATTGCCATCTTTCCGCAGGCCTGCAAGACGAGCTGTTCCACCTGCCTTTGGGTTGGTTTCTGTTTAATATTTATGCTTCATCTTTTATTGGTGGGTTTATTGAAATTGACACCTGCAGTTTTAATTGAATTTTAAATTTGTATTTTAATCTGTTATTTTAAATTGACCGTTTTTATGTTTTTTGTTGTGATTTTAATTGATGTTAGCCGCCCTGAGCCCGGTTCTCTGGCTGGGAAGGGCGGGGTATAAATAAAATTATTATTATTATTATTATTATCTCCACACAAGAGGTTTCTTTTCATATTTTTTTATTGCATCCTATCAATTCTGTCTTGCGCTCTGGAGGCTCCCACAACACTCACACTTCAGACTCTGAAGTTCTTGTTGAATTCTTCTGTGCTGTGGGTTGTATCCAATGGTTGCACAAGCAGAAGCAGCTTACACAACAGACCCTCCCTCCTCTCAGTTCCCCCTGTACCCCCTGAAAAGCCTTTCCAAAGGCTGGAGGATATGAACATTGGAGGCTGTGTCCTACGGGGTTGGAATGGAAGAGGGCACTGCCACAAATCAGGTGGGGAAACCTTCCATGACTGGAGCTCTTCTGGTGCAAAATTTCTCCACCTAATTCAAAGTAATTTTCCCCTCCCCTTACTGGCCTCTAGCCCTATTGAGGGGTTTTCAGAACGTACACAGGACAGCAGTGGGAAGGAAACTCCAGTAGTTTGCGTTCCACTCACACAACCATTGGCTGCAACTCTATGAGAATTCATTATAGTTGACAGCATGTGAAGCCTGACTCTGTGTACACTCACTTGGAAAGTAAGTCCTACTGTGCTGAGTGGGGCCTTACCAGCTCTCAAGTAACTATTCAGAAGTATGCAGGCTTAACCGTTCATTTCCCCTCTTTATTCCTTCTGCAATGCTCTTATTCTTTTCAAATTGCTTTTCCTTCCTATAATATCATAAACTCAATAAACTAGGATATAATTGCCGGTAAGGAAATAAACAGACAGCTCTCCATTTGTTAGATGTTTGCCTAGAAGCCTACTGGCTTCCTAAGAGAGTCTCTCTCTCTCTCTCTCTCTCTCTCTCTCTCTCTCTCTCTCTCTCTCACACACACACACACACACACACACACACCCAAAATGCTAAAATAACAGACCACATATACCATCTGTGTTTGAGATAGGAAACTGGTACTCCAGAAGCAAGCAAACAAAGGGAATTCTAATGCTCTGTGGATCAGTATGAGGGGTGGGTGCTTGGCTCCAAAAGGACTGCTCAGGTTAATGTCATGCATCCTGGATGCTCCGGCAGAGCCAGCTTGGTCATGCTGCATCAGTGGCAATCTTCAGTGACCTATGATAAACAGGATGAGGGAACAGCAGCAGCTTGATGGAGAGACAGCCTGGCGCTGGCCTGGCAGGCAGACATACTTTTTTAAAAGACAAGGAGGAAGTTATGCTTACAGTTGAAAAAGAGACCTCAAACTCCAGGAAACCAGTGATGAACTTTGATGGTTATAAAAAGATGCACCGGTTGATAGCCACTACGTTACGTACCCTGTACCCTGTACAGAATCTAAAAATGGGGCAACTGACACTGAATTCTCTTACCCGTGGCTCAATTTATTTGTGGTGACTGCACATAATTTCATGGCTAGAAATCAGTGGTTTTTATTTGTCTGCCCAAACTAGTGCACAATGAGAGAAAGAGAGAGAGAGAGAAGAGAGAGAGGAGAGAGAGAGAGTATAATAATTATAAAACAAAGTGAGAGGGAATAAGACAGTTTTGAAATATGGTATATTTTTCTTATTGTAACAAATCAACATTAAAAAAATCTCAATAAGAGCAATATAGTGTGCAGAACTGAATGTTTGCAAAGGAAATAAATGCTGCAAGGACCTGCTGTGATGTCAGATGCAGCTTCAGGAAGTTGAGGATGCTTGAGGCTTCGGTGCCCTTGCCTTACCTCTCTCTCTCTCTCTCTCCAAATAGCTATTGCATAATCAAGTGGACTTCCAGCAAGGATGGCGAGGCATTCCTGTGTGCTGTAATTTCCATCGTGATGGTCAGATTAATTTCTTTCGCAGCAGGCTCACTGTGATTCTGTGTACTGTGCAGTTCCAAAGGATTGGAGCCTTTAATAAGCCTCGACAAAGAGAAAAGAATGGAACCCTTTGATACACTCACTGACTTGAAATCACTGCAGGCATTCTCAAGCAATGAGTTTTTGTTTATTTGTTTGTTTTACATTATAAACTCTCCGCTGATAAATAAATAACCACATTAAGGTGTCATTTTCCTCAAGGTACATTTTAGCATTTTTAGTGTGGAATAGATTTTAGATTCTTCCGTATTCAAACTTCTCAACAATCTCCTGCTTTAAATCATTAGTGGCACAAGCATAGAGAGGCTTTTTGGGAAGCAAGACCTAGAAGCAGCACACAAGATGGTGCAGAGCCACCATGCTACTTTCTCAGCAGGTGGGCTGCTTCTGCATACAAGGGGGGGGAGAAGGGCAAGGTGGTGGGGAAGGTGGCATAGTTGAAGTGCACAGGAAGAAGCACTGGATTGGCTCTGCCAGTGTGTTTGCACCACACCAACCTCCCTGCCACCTTGCCCCTCCTGCCAGGAAGCTAATGTAGTGACCCTGCTTTACCTGGTGAGTTGCTTTTGGTAAGCCTCCTTGAGGTTCGTGGGGCTTCCTTCCAGGTAGGTGTGGCCAGAAGGAAACTCTAGTCTAAGGCCACAGTCCTACGCACTCTTTCCAATGAATAAGCGCTCTTGAACTCAATGGGACTTGCTTCTGAATAGACATGTACAGGTTAATTGCCAATCTACAATTTTTACTGTACAGCAAGCACTACAAAAGGTGATGGTATAACTAAAATTTGCCCCATGGCAGCCTTGTGTTCATAGAATCATAGAATCATAGAGTTGGAAGAGACCACAAGGGCCATCCAGTCCAACCCCCTGCCAAGCAGGAAACACCATCAAAGCAACTTGCCTGGTGGCTACAGCATAGCTGTCAACTTTTCCCTTTTCTTGCGAGGAATACTATTTGGAAAAAGGGAATTTCCCTTTAAAAAAGGAAAGGTTGACAGCTATGGGCTACAGGAGTGGGATTCCATGTGTGAGTAAGTAGGCTGGTAGAATTGTACTTGAACATCATAAAGATTTCTGTTAGAGAGAGAATGATATCTATATCTATATCTATATCTATATCTATATCTATATCTATATCTATATCTATCTCTATATCTCTATATCTAATCTATATCATCTCCTGTGAATCAATGTCCTAAGCAGCACACTGTCTACTTGCATTTAGTCACTTTTTGATTAGCAGGCTCTCTGAAACCCCCCCCCAATGATTTATAACAGGGTTCCATCAAGTTTTCTGAAACCTCTTTTCAAGCAACTGTGCTTAGAATATCAAAGAGAGGAATAAATTTATCTGATTTCCATTTCAATGTGACCCTACCAAATTTCTGCTTCTGAAACCAATATGTGAACTGAAATGCAGCTGTTGCTTGAAATGTAGACTTCTCTGAATTTTGCAGTGCTATTCTTCAACAGCAGCAACAGCAGCAGCAGCAGCAACTACAACAACTGCAAAGCCGTGCAGAATAATGTGTGTGCTAGAGAAACTATAACTGACAAGTTGATCCATTCCTACTAGGATTGTAGCCCTTTACAGCTGTGGTTGGTGTCCATTGGTGCTGGTAGGGCAAATGGCAGGGAGGTCAACAGTTGGGGGAGCCAGAGCCAACGACAGGCAGAGCCAACTAATTCCAGTTTTGGTCTCTTCTCTACTGAGTTCTACAAAAGGCAACACTGAGACTGGGGAGCAGGAAGTGGATGAGCCAGTGCTGCCTGCTGGACTGGTTGTAAGTCAGCAGGCAGGCAAGTAAGGGCAGACTGAGATTATTGGGTAGGTGTCCCATTCACCCTAATGGACCAACCTCCATTGTTTATGTTGCTGAAATTCCCCAGTCTTTTGGATTCACCAGAAGCTGATAGCGCCTCCTAGACAGGGAGGTGCAGTGTGTGGGAAGACCGTGTTCTCAGATTTCAAAGCATTCTCCCCTTTCCACTGGCCTACAGAAGCTGCTAATTGGCAGGGACGTAGTCACACACACCAGGTCCCCTATGCCCTTCTTGCTTAAACTGAAAAAGTAGTTGTGTGAACTGCTCATAAATTGTCTCGAATCTTTGGATACCTTTATAACTGTGTCATAGACAGATGTTCGTAACATATGGACATGAATTCCTTCACTCCAGTGTGGTAAGTAACTTTTAACTTTCTTCTTCCCCCTCTTTTCACAGGGAAGCAGGCTTCAAAAGAACTCCACCCGAATTTTTCAGAAGGGCAAACCAATTTGATGTCAGCTGGAATATGGATACCTGCTAATTTTAAAAATGAGTCCTACAAAAGGGAGCACTTCTTTCTGTTCCGAATAGAACTGTGGAGTCCCTCTTGAAAATGGTTTTCTCTGAAGAAAGGAGACATGGTTCACTCCTGTTTAACTACGACTGTGGGAAAGAGACTAGAAAGTGAGGCCCAAATGGCAGGGCCATGACCTTTGGCATATTCCTGCAGAAGAAAGAAGTGCAAAGATTACCAGGGGGAAAGACTCAGCAGAAACACAAGCCATCTGATATTGTGAATAGACAACACAAAGAATATTTTGTAGAAAAGTTCATGTCAATAATAAATTTGGAAACTTACTCATCATTTCAAAACACTGCACACAGGTACAATTGTTGTACATAATGGCAAATTTACGGTAATCAGGCCATATCTGCACCATATATTTAAAGCACTATTATCCTACTTTAATAGTCATGAGTTCCTTCAAAGAATCTTTGGAAATGTAGTTTGTTATGGGTGCTGAGAGTTGTCGGAAGATCCCTATTCCTTCCAGAGAGCTACAATTCCCAGAGTAGTTTAACAATCATTATCTGAATCGAGAATGTGTTGTGCTTTCATGTTTTCTTTGATTGCACAAATTGTTGGTGGAATCTTATGTCCCTTTGTTCTCTTTCAAAAATGCACTGCCCCCATATACACTATCCCAATCCCCTATCTGTCTCACGTGGCTTCACGTGGCACGACAAACACGGTGTCAGTGTGACTGGGTGTGAAGTAAAATGGAGCTGAGAACGGCAAGCAAACACAATCCCGGGATAAAAGCTAAAATGGGGTGAGAGAGTCAAACCCTAAAATTGCAGACAAAAGAGCTTTTAAAAACTGTTAAGGAAAACGGGTTACGATTTGTGTGTGGATAGAAGTCTGAAAACTCTGTGACCTTGACTTCCTTGCTTCTGTGGAGAATGATGGTCTCAATATGATTATGGGAGCTGAATTGCATAAAAAATGACTCCCAAGTATCTGTTGTCAGGAAGCAGATGACATGCTAAATTACTCTGCAGATTGAATGCATAATTCAGAGATTTCCTGCTATGGGATTTGCCAGTACAGCCATTTTGTCTTTTTTGGCAATTGGTTACTTTTCAGCTGCTGTCTCCAGCAGTCTCCCTTTTGCTTCCTGTCATAGGAAGGCCTGTTTCCTGCAGCAAAGTCCCTGATTAATCTCTGCACTATTTTAGTCCACAAAAGGCCATGGAACAGGTTGCTTCTCTGCATCTGATATTGATTTGTGACAGGGAGTATCAGGCTGAGTCACCGCGATACCACAACATATATGAGTTCTGAGGGGGGGAAATCTGAAATGGACACAGATAGATGAACGTGATTAGTTCTTATCTTTATGGTTTTGAAGACACAGCCCTGTGTTTCCCTCTTTTGAACACTGATGAGGGGTGTGAGCCATAAATGGCTACAACATGTGATAGCTGCACAAAATATTCACAGAGAATTATGCTTTTTGGTAACAGGTTCTGGGACAAACAATAGGTAGTGTCCAAGAAGTGGTGTTCTTGAGTGTTGGGGGAATGACAGAACGGATTGGGTGCGCAAGGGGGCTGCATAGGGGAAGAGGGAGAGGAAATTCTGTTGCATGCATGGGAGTTGTTCCACTCACACAGTGGTGGTTTCACACAAGACATATGATGATGAAAACAGGGATGTCAGTGATGGTGGTGGTGGGGTGATAATATCCTGCCCATCTGACTGGGTTGCCCCAACAACCCTGGGTGGCTTCTAAAGTATATAAAAACATAATAAAACATCAAATATTTAAAAAACTTCCCTATACAGGGCTGTCTTCAGGTGTGTTCTAAAGGTTGTATAGTTATTTGACTCAGGGGTCACATAACTTCATAGCCTCCAACATTTCTCTCATGCAAATAAGGCCGTCCTAAGGAAAAGCGAACATTCTAGGACAGGATCAGAAACTGGGACCACTTCTGTAAATCCGGGGCTGTCCCTGGAAAATAGGGACAGATTTCTGGTTGGCCACTGTGAGAACAGGATGCTGGACTAGATGGGCCACTGGCCTGATCTAGCTGGCTCATTTGATGTTCTTAAAGGAAGGAACTGGACTGGGCAAGCACACCTTGAAACAGAGGACTATCTTCAGTAGAGCAGGACACACTTTACTTCTAACCTAACCTGTTCCATACACTGATGTACAATGTTAAGTTAATATTTTCTTAGTATATTTGTTCCTCTTTTAGAAGGTCTGTAGATACAGATTTTGCTTTCAGTCTCTCTGCTATCCTTTCCATGATGCAACTGGTGGAATTCTTTTTAAGATATTGTGCCAGGGTACAGTAGGTCTAAAGGTAGTGCTGTCATGTGCCAATGCAAAAGAGCCAAGGGTTAATATGTGCTTCCAGTCTGTGTGAATTTCTCCTAGCAAGCGGCTACTGCTTAACTTGTACACCTGAAGTTGCCTGATACTCAGCCAGACCACTTGCTCACCAGGATTGTCAACTTTGACTGACATCTATTTTCAAGGGTCTCGGGGAAGAAGTTTTTCCTATTTTTGCTACCTGTGATATTTTTAATTGCCTATTGTGGGGATCACATTTCTTAATTTTATTTAGACAGTTCACATACCATTTACTTTTTGGGAGGGAGGATCTCTCAGTAGTTTACAACATATCTTAAAACGTAACAAAGTTCAAATTAAAAAAAACCCTACAACACCACAATTAGTAGTTAAATTGAAAGGAAAAAAATGTTTTAATTTTTGTTAGTTTGACCTGGGGATTTTTACAAAAGGAAGCATTTCACAATAGTCCCTTCCATTGGCTGGCCAGCATAGGACATTTCCTCCTGTTAAACAAAGACAATAATGCTCAGTATTGCTCCATTAAAGTCATATGCAGTTGGGAGCCTTTGGCCTTCCAGAGGTTGCCAAACTACAACTCCCATAATCCCTAGCAAGCACTGCTGATGGGGGTTGTAGTTCAGGAACATTTGGAGGGCCAAAGTTCCACAGCACCTGACTTTGTTGGACCAAAGATAATGTATCTGCACCACAGCCAACCAATATGGCAATGTGAATCCTGATGGGGCTGTGGTGCAGGTGACCACACGGTTGTGCGAAGTGTATTGTTGCTAAGTTGGCCCGTATTCTGTTGTTACTTCTTTAGAAAAGGTAGATTATTTTCATAAAAGGGTGCATGCTGTGATCAGCTCTCACACATAGCTATATGCAGACATAGGACATGATCCAGAGGTAAAGTTGCATGTATGAAAGCAGAGCTCTCTGTGGAAGAAGTGGCTCATGCAGAGAGATGCAGCAGTGGCTGGTGAAGTGAGGCAGCAACCAGCAGATGGCTGTTCCTGCTGAGTGGTAACTGATGCAGAGAGGAACTTTGCACCATTATCAGATGACATCTGTTGGCAACAGCTGAGACAGAGGATTTTTCCACAGAACTGTGCAGGAATGCTGTTGGTGAATGGCTTAGAAATGCCCAGCATTGGTATGAGCCAAAGATCATGAATGCTCATGTGAAGATAATGCAAATGAAAACATCATTTTTGGGGGGCGGGGATTGCGGGGCAGCTGCCATAATGCAGCAAATTGTTCTCTTACATAACGAAGCTTGTTAAATGTAGCTGAAGAACAAAGAGAAATATTTATAGATAGAACAGTGAAGAGAGAGAGATCAGAATTAAAACAAGAACATTTCTCATTCATGTTGTTGTTGTTGTTCAGTCGTTCAGTCTGTCGCGGGCCCTTCGCCCTGTACAGCCCACCCCCGGACGTTTTACGGTCTATGAGTGCTGCACCAACGACAAACAGTCCCCAGCTGCAGCCCTTCAGACTACTAGCTGGATCCTGCTTACTTCATTCACCACAGACGAGGATATTGTGAACTAAAAAGATGTTTATTGCGTACAAAGCTTGTGGTTGCGGATAAATAAAAGGTTGTTCAATAAGCTTATAACAGTTGTCCTATACCGGCCTAATACCTCTAAATATTACCGGCCTAATACCTCTAATAGTAAACTAAATATCAATAACAACGCGTTTCACAATCTCTTTATCCTCTCTGCTAACATCCACCTAAGACTCTAAACTCCCAGCTCTATCTCTTGACTCACACTTCAACTCCAACTCTAACTCCCCGCACTTAACTCTAACTCCTCCTGCCCATACTTCAACTGCCTTACTGTCCACTGGGAGGGGTGTTTTATACCCAGGCTAAGCCCGCCCCTGAGGGTTCTAACTGTCAGAAAAGTTAACCCCTGCCTGGCCTTGGGCTAGTTCTCCACATACCTCCCTCCTTTTTAGGTTTGTATCAGAGGAGTTACTAGCCAAAGTATCCCTCTGATACAAACAACAGTTTAAAACATTACTATAGACATTACATAAACAAACATTTTATAACTCTTACCTATATTACCTAACTATGGCATAATATTACCTCTTCAGTAAAAGTACTTATAGTTGTGAACATTATATACAATAGTTCATGCAGCATTAGGCCTTTATTGCAAGAAAAACCGTAACTGTCCATTAACCTTTGTCTTTGGGTCTTCATTATAAGGCGTCTGCGATGATGTTTAGGATCCTTTCACGCTCCTTATCGTCCTTAACCGTCGCAAGAAGTATCTTTCTCGGGGCACCAGTCTTTTCTCTGCCAAACGTGATGGGATGTAAGCTGTCTTCCCCGGCCAGATGACACAGTCCCATTCCGATCCCTGCACTCGAGGCGTCTGTAACGATTGTGGATCTCAAGCTGGGTAGAGTCCTTGTTTCTCAGGGTCAAAAGCTCTCTTAGTTCAACCTCTCCCTCCTTCAGGATCTCTGTTAAATGTTTAAGCTCGCAGACTTGTACACGCATCTCCAGGTCATCATAAGCTGCATAAACACTGGTTGTCTGGCTTTTAAATGCACTGGGAACTATTTTCAGAAGTTTGCGGATATCTTCTTTTTTAGTCAGCTTGCTGAAGCTTTCTAGACAAGCGTGATCACTTAATGAAAATAGGCTAAAAAGCTCTGATTGCTTATTGCTCCTAGCAATCTCTCTTGTTGTCAGTTCATCTTTGGTCTGTATTGATTTATCAGTTCCCACTTCGAGCAATTTTAAGACTACTTTTGTATGCCTTTGACGTGGTAGCCCTGTTGATGCTGTGTAACCACATTCATTTTGGACATTTATTTGTGTTGCATGAGCAGCAGGGTACCCATCCTCCCACCGCACAATCTCTAGTGTAGGGAACACGTTCACTTTCATAGAAAGTCGATGGGACCCATGCCAGCTATAACTTCCAGTACGTCTTTCTTTCTATCTTTCCAACTGATGAATGGTTTATCGTAACTATGACTAGTTGTTTTAACTGATCTCACAGATAGGTCACTGGTCACATTGCAGGTAGACACTCCTTTACCAATATCACAGGCTTTTTCAACAACGTGACTACTGTAGTCTAGATTGGGTTCATGGTTTAGGGACTTGATTGGGTTTATCATATTCACATGCATGACCCGCCTCCCTTCACCATGCTGAATTATGTCGTTTATATCATTCATTTTTGAAATGATCTTAAAAGGACCTTCCCAGGTCAGTTGTAACTTGTCCCCTTTTACTGGTTTGATTAATAAAACATCCTGTCCATGTCCTTGTAATTGACAAGTATGGCACGTTCGACAAAATAACTTTATTTGCTTGCCCATCCCAGGCCAAAAGAAATTTTGGGACACCCTTTGTTTGGTTCTGGTGATTCCCAAGTGACCTCCAAAGATACTGCCATGTGCATGTTGTATTATCTTGGTTCTAAATTCAGTAGGTACTATCAGTTGCCTGTGGATTTCATTACCCCCTCTATTAGGCTTTAAAAGAATCTCTCTGTATAGCAACCCATTGTTGACTATAAACCGCTCCGGGCTTTCCGGGGTTAATACTGTATTCAAGGCTGTGGCTTGAAAATATTTCTGTAAATCTGTATCTAGTTTCTGCTTGGCTGCAAAACTAGCTGCTTGACTATTTGTAACTGGCATTATACTTGTATCTTGTGTCAGTTCAACAATTGTATCAGGCCTTTCCTCCTGAGGTAACTGTCGCAGTTTTTGTGCCCTAGTAATCACAAATGCACTCTGTACATGGTCAAGTAGATCCCACCCAATTAACATTGGAGCTGGGATTTCTGGTGAAACTGCTACTTGCCATTTTCCAGACCATTGTTTATATGTCAGATTAACTAATGCGACTGGCAAGATTTCTGGCTGTTTTGATATTCCTTTTAAACTGATTGTTTTGCCTTTAATAAAGTCTTCTGGCTTTAACAAATCAGGATGTACAATACTAATCTGAGACCCTGTGTCTTTTAAGCCTTTATACTGTTTACCATTCACCCAAATTTCTTCTCCTGTTTTGTTTTAATAGCATGTCATCTTGTTGAATTATATAGCACCTCACAACTTGGGCCACTGGTAACTCATCAGCCTGTTCTCTAGACTGGGCCTCGGTTGCCGTGGCAACCATGTTGGCAGTTGGCTCTGTCTCCACAGTTTGGACACAATATGTCTGCTTCTGAGGGATATTATTTACACTCTTAGTTCTGAGTTCAGTTCTACAGTCCAATTGTCGATGGCCTTTTCTCCCATTGCCAACAGATTAATTCAGGCCTTTTACCCTCACTATATTTATTTACTTTTCCCTCAGTCCCCCCCGTTGTCATAGGCGTGTTATGGGGAACATTTGCATTGGCGGGAAAAATTTTCTTGGCAGTTTCGGTGGTAAACTTTGTGGGCTGTTGCATTCTCTTAAACTTATTTGTTTCCCACTGTTTGTCCTTATATTTTGGGGCATCATAAGCGTGTTCTCGGATTTCATTTATTTCATCTGCCAGGTTAGCAGCTTCCAGGATGGTTTTAGGGCGTCTTTCTTTAATTAAATACTTCAGATGACTATTAATCGTGTCATAAAATTGTTCTAATGCGATCACCTCTTTTATTTTCGCCACAGAATCAGCACCCTCCTGTTCTAGCCACTTGTTTAAATAATTTGTAGTTTTAGCTCCTAGTTGAGCAAATGTTTCCTCTCGCACCTTTTTTATTGTTCTAAACTTTTGTCTCAGTTGTTCTGCAGTAATTCCGAATCTAACATAAACCAACTGTTTAAATGCTTCAAAATCTTTAGATTGATCAGATGGCATTTGAGAATAAATCTCTGTTAATGTTCCACTAATACGAGCTCTCAATATTTGCATTTCTCCTCATCTTTTACTTCAAAATCTTCGCAAGCCCTCTCAAAAGAAATGATAAACGCTTCAGGATCGTCTTTATCTCTGAAGTCAGGGAATCTTTTTAAATCCACCCTGCTAGGATTTTGTGTGGAACTATTGTTGTTGTTTCTATTATCTACAGCTGATAATTCAAGTCTTTTCATTTCTAATAAATATTCTCTTTCCTCCCTTTCTCTTTCTCTCTCAATATTTAAGGTCATTTCTTTCTCTTTCAGTTCTCCCTCTTTTGCCTCAGCTTGGAACTTTAATTCTCTCTCTTTTGCTTCAGCTTGTAACTTTAATTCTCTCTCTTTCAGTGCCATTGCCTCCCTTTCTCTTTCAATATCTAGCTTTGCTAGTTCGATTTTCAAATTAAATTCCTTCTCAAGTTTCCATTTCTCAAATTCCTCTGAGGCTTTAAAACTAGTCCCCTCAGCAGGATTTTTGTTAACTGTTTCAGTACTGGTTTCCTCAATCTGGGAAACCCCATTTTCTTCTTCAGAGCTTTCTACTTGTGAGTCCCTAAGAGCTGTTTTAGTCTTTCTAGGTGGCATTTTCTATTTATTTGGTGGTATTATTTCTGTACTTGAATCAAGGATGTTTCAGTTAAACTATTTCTTCAGGCTCAGTTTCCACAGTTTAGGTCCAAAGTCACGCCCAAAGTTACCTCAGTGCACTTTGTCCAGCGTACTTTTCCGACCTCTCACTATAAACCTTTCTGCCTGAAATAGTTTCCAACGCAAAGTATCTTTGTAATTCTCTCACAATCTCACAGTCTTAGGCGCTATCACACCACACCCTAGGGCCAGGTAATTCCTCTCTGAATTCCCCTTCTCCCTTTCCAGGTGTATGCAATCCCCTTTCTGACTAGATTGTAGAGTCTCACAGAAGTTTGCTTAAATCCTCTTTAAGCCTCACACTTCACACAATGCGTCACCCTTAAATCCTTCTTGTACTTTGGCACTTCTTGCCAACACTTTAGATCTTTGATCTCAACGTGACCACCACTTTATGACTATCTTTCGTCCCGACGCTGCCACCACTTTAATGTCGCGGGCCCTTCGCCCTGTACAGCCCACCCCCGGACGTTTTACGGTCTATGAGTGCTGCACCAACGACAAACAGTCCCCAGCTGCAGCCCTTCAGACTACTAGCTGGATCCTGCTTACTTCATTCACCACAGACGAGGATATTGTGAACTAAAAAGATGTTTATTGCGTACAAAGCTTGTGGTTGCGGATAAATAAAAGGTTGTTCAATAAGCTTATAACAATTGTCCTATACCGGCCTAATACCTCTAAATATTACCGGCCTAATACCTCTAATAGTAAACTAAATATCAATAACAACGCGTTTCACAATCTCTTTATCCTCTCTGCTAACATCCACCTAAGACTCTAAACTCCCAGCTCTATCTCTTGACTCACACTTCAACTCCAACTCTAACTCCCCGCACTTAACTCTAACTCCTCCTGCCCATACTTCAACTGCCTTACTGTCCACTGGGAGGGGTGTTTTATACCCAGGCTAAGCCCGCCCCTGAGGGTTCTAACTGTCAGAAAAGTTAACCCCTGCCTGGCCTTGGGCTAGTTCTCCACACAGTCGTGTCCGACTCTTCGTGACCCCATGGACCAGAGCACGCCAGGCACGCCTATCCTTCACCGCCTCCCGCAGTTTGGCCAAACTCATGTTAGTAGCTTCGAGAATACTGTCCAACCATCTCATCCTTTGTCGTCCCTTCTCCTTGTGCCCTCCATCTTTCCCAACATCAGTGTCTTTTCCAGGGAGTCTTCTCTTCTCATGAGGTGACCAAAGTACTCTCATTCATGCTTTCTGTAAACAGCAAGCTGTGTTTTAATGAGGGCATATGAAAGGGTTGACTGGTGTCAGATCTGGTATCAGAAAAATCACATGAATGAACTCAAAGATCTCACCACTAAAGGTGGAATAGACAAGCCATTACATTTGGCATCCCAACATCTTGGCTCCTCCTCACCTTGCTTGTACTGTAAAGCAGGGGTAATCAACATGGAGCGGCCAACTCTCATCTCCCTTGATTGTTGGTCATGCTGACTGGGTCTGATGGGAGTTGTAGTCCAAAACATCTGGAAGGTACCATGTCGGCCACCCCTGGTGTGTAGGATAGCTTCTGCTCCACATCATTGGTTTGTGATTCCGCCCCTGGCCCCCAGTCCTCATGAAAATTCACCAGCATTTTAGTTCTAATTGCTCATGATAATACACATTTTTGCAAAGTGGTTTCCCTTGATATACAGCATTTTTCACTAATAAATGCATTTTAAAGTACTCTATACCCTACTGGATTCAATTAGATCAATGCAATCTATTATCCTACAGCATCTTAAAAAGTAGAGATATTACCTTGCTGACAAAGGTCCATATAGTTAAAGCTATGGTTTTCCCAGCAGTGATGTATGGAGTGAGAGCTGGACCATAAGAAGGTTGACCGCTGAAGAATTGATACTTTTGAATTATGGTGTTGGAGGAGACTCTTGAGAGTCCCATGGACTGCAAGGAGAAGGGGACAACAGGGGATGAGATGATTGGACAGTGTTCTTGGAGCTACCAACATGAGTTTGACCAAACTTCAAGAGACAGTGGAAGACAGGAGTGCCTGGCGTGCTCTGGTCCATGGGGTCATGAAGAGTCGGACACGACTAAATGACTAAACAACAACAACAACAACAACAACAACAAATCCCATTAAAAACATAATAGTTTATTTTTAATAAACAATTTTTAGGGATGTGCTGTGCAACTTGTGCTTAATCTCTCTCTCTCTCTCTCTCTCTCTCTCTCTCTCTCTCTGTTGATACATGCTTTGCAAATCATGACCATGGTATCATGCACTGTGTTAATAATAATTATTAGTCCACTGAGTATAGAAGCAAGTCCATTCCTATTAACTCATCTGATAAAAGTTACATTCAAAATCATAGCAAACAAAGCTTTATCTATCCATTCCTGAACTGTAGGAGAGCCTTTTTTTTCATTTTGAAGCTGTAACAGCTGTTGCTGCAATCAGTGAAGTTTTCACCAAGTCCCAGTGTTTAAATAGGAACACATCTTTAATATAACTGAACACCATATCTGCAGTCACCCACAGATCATATCCTATCATCCTTTCATCTTTACAATTTCTACTCCAAATGGCTCAATCTTCAGGCGCCGGTGGAGAACAAAATGTACTTCATGCAGTGCCAACATCTATCAGAATAAGGATACATTTACTTCACTTTTGTGAGTATTAAGCACTATTGCAAGGCCATTTTGTAATATTTCCTTAAGACAACACAGAATAATCTAAAAAATAAAATAAAAATCCATATAAAATAATAAAGGAGTGAACTGGAAAAAAATAGAACTGGTGATCTATTTTCTCATTTTAAATAATCTCTCAGCATATTGTCCTTCAAACCACACCACACACACCACACACACACAACACACACACACACACACACACACACACACACACTGTATAATAAACATTTGTGCTCTGTTTCTGTTTACTCTGGCTCTAGGATGCTCCTACTGCTGATGTGGACACGTGACATTAGCCACAATCCATATTTATCCTGTAGTTACTTGAGAAATAATGGTGTTTGATGAGTTTTCCCTCCAACAAGCATCCATCTGATTAGAAAATGTAAGCAACATTTACTTAGCAGTCAATGTGAGGTGCATACATTTAAGACAGCCATTGTGCATGTGCAGAGGATACTTTCATGAGTAGGAGTTCAGCGGAGGCATTGCAGGCATGAGGAAACCAATCAGGTCATGTGCATTAGGTGAAAACATCCCTGAGCCCTCTTTAGTATGTACAGCAATGGGCAAATGAGACTTGAAATTCAACTGGGGGGGGGGAGACCTGATCTAGTTGTGCCACAAATGTGTCCATAGTCTCAGACTTACAGTAAGCAATGACTAGGATTTGTAATTTTGCTTAGTTCATACACATTTCTTAATGTGTACGAACTGAAATGAAAGGCAGCCCCCCTTCCATTTTATGTACCCCCCTTTCTTCCTGTGCTGTGCTGTGTTTAGTAGATGCCAGGCAGTCAGAAATTCAGCAGGTGTATGGAGGTTTTCTGGGCATGGAGACGCAGTGAGACGCAAAATTACGTTGACCTTCTGCTTGCCTTGTTACTATTAAAGGACAAATCTTTTTTCCTTTACTGGAGTTGCTTAATGCAGGTATCTGTCAGGATCAGGTTTTGAGGGCCTGATATTAAAGTTTTAATGGACAGTTGGGCTCTCCCTAGGTTCTAAATTAACGTTATGGTTCTTGGTCATAAAACTGGAGCATTAGACCATAGCTAGGGAAAGGCTGTAGCTCAGTGGTGTATGCATGTTTAGTATGCAAAAGGTCCTTGGTTCAATTCCTGCCATCTCCTGTTGAAAAAATCAGGAAGTGATGGAAAAGACCTCAGTCTGAGCCACTGGCAGAGTAGACAGTTGTGAGTTAGAGTAGACAGTCTGGCCTAGTGTAAGACAGCTTCCTATTTTCCTAATGCCTGCCCATGAAAGGTCTCAAGTGCCTTCAGGAGGAGCAGGGAGATGTTCAGCTAATTATGATTCTCCCATTACCATGACAGGAGTTATATCTGGTCTGTTCTTTAAACGCTCTGATGAAACACGTTTGATGCCTCCCTTAGGTAGGCATTTCTACTGGGCTAAAGGTCTGGTTTGACAGTGTCTGGTTGTTTGTGTTGAAACTCTAACTTAAATTGCCCTTCCTGCAGCGTAAACTGAATGCCATGGTTCAGTTCGCTCCTCTGCAAAGAGCCATCTGTGCATCGGTAGGCATCATCCATCCATATCAAGGACAATGTGCAGTTTTCACATTAGTATTCCTTCTCAACGATTCTGGTGATAGAGGTCAATGGCGAGCTATTTCGAAGCCTGGCCAGGACCCAAGTGCAATGCTGAGTGGGCATCAGATACATTTTTAGCCTTGTGATTGCTTGCCTCATTGGTAAGGCTGGACTAATTGGGAAACTTTGGGGTTCTTAGTGGGGGAAGATTTTTAGATCGCAAAACATGGCAGCAGGTGATGGGGGCAATATTAAATGGTGTCCCTTGAAACTCCAGGAGCAGCCTTAGAGATAGACTTCTTGTGAAGAGAAGGACTGGGTATTCCAGTATAAATTGGTGATTCAAACAAAGGAAATCAGGGAATGAGTTGGAGCATCGGAAGGACAAAGAAAAGGGCATGTGCAAATCCAAGGATTGCTGGACCATTTTGGGCATTACATATGAACTTGCCTAATTAAAGAAATGCCTAAAAAGATCAAGGATGTTTGTATTCAAACCCCAAACTGTAATACAACTGGTTCTATTTTTCGAGAAAGAGAGGTGCCAGAACTGACCATGGAAACCCCCCTTGTTCTCTTACAATGGCAATGGCTCTCACCTGAGGTGCTGGAACTCAGTTCCAGTGAGTTCCAGCTGAGAGAAAAGCCCTGAATATAACAATGTGGAACCTGTGACCTTCCAAAAGTTTTGGACTGCAACTCCCATCATCCCTGACCACTGGCCATGATGGCTGGGGCTCATGGAAATTGTTGTTGTTCAGTCGTGTCTGACTCTTCGTGACCCCATGGACCAGAGCACGCCAGGCACGCCTATCCTTCACTGCCTCTCGCAGTTTGGCCAAACTCATGTTAGTAGCTTCCAAAAGAATTGGACAACCATCGGTTGCTTCCACCTGCTCTGACAATTGCACCACATTGTTCCTTTATGTAAATTGCATCTACTTTGTAAGAACTGCTGTGTTAGATCAATGTTAGAGCCAATACCTTTCTCTAAGGGAGCCCCCTGGCCAACCAGATAGCTGACGAGAGGAGCATGATAGAGAAAGGCCATCTTCCTTTGTGTTTGTCCCCAGCGCCCACTTTCTTTGCTTTTACCACTAATTTCGAATCGCTGACAGAAAAATCAATGCTCCAAGTACTTCATTCCAAAGTGGAGCCTGGCAATCAATCTGTAATTCTGAGACATGAAGGCAGAAGACCTGGCGGTTGTTTTGTTTATGCTTGCACTGTCCTGCTGGAGTCAATAACACTGAGCAAGTCCATAAAAGAGAAAAAGAGGAACTGCCGAGGGATAGTTAGAATAAAGTAGTTGGAGGATCAGGTAGAAGCAGTCATGAGAAGGCCAAAATTCCAGGGCTGTTTTTCCTCCTCTTGCTTTGGAACAACTAAGCTGATTTAAATTAAATTTTCTTAAACATGTCCTCTGGCTCAGAATTTCAGCCCAGTGGAGGATTTTGTTTTGTTTTGTTTTGTTTTTGTTCTTAATAAAAATGACTTGGATATAATAAAATCACTCAGTACCGGGATTCTTCTGGTAGTGTTCTATGGAACAAATTGCCAGGAATGTCCCTTGCGTAAGGCTCATCAAAGTAAACACCATTTGTGCGAGAGTGTTTACCTATCCATTGCACTGACCATTGCAATTCAGCTTTCCATAGAGTGCACCATTGCTTAGTAGCACAGTGCAAAAGTCCCTCAATCAATCAATCAATCAATCAATCACTGATTTCCATCAAGGACCCCCTTTGTGTAAAACTGCCGCCCGCAAAATGCAAAAGATCGGAATGGGTGCTACCCATGTCACAAGATATTTGATGTGTTGCTATGCAAGTAGGGCTTCAATCCTATATCCTTACCTGACAGTAAGCCACACTGAACACAGTGGGACTTAATTGTTTGTTTGTTTGTTTCATTTATATCCCCCCCCCCCGGAGCTGCAGGTGATGTACATGGTTCTCTTCCTTCCCATTTTATCCTCACAACAACCCTGCGAGGTAGGTCAGGCCGAGAGGCGGTGACTGGCCCAACGTCACCCAGTGAGTTTCATGGCCGAGTGGGGATTTGAGCCCTGGTCCCCGGGTTTTGCCTGACACTCTAGCTACTACACCACCCTGGCTCTACTTCTGAATAAACATGCATAGGACTGTGTACACTTATTAATATAAAATATCTTCAGTATGGATGCCATAACTTCCAGGCTTCTCTTCATCTTGCTTTGCTTCCTCTTTTTGGAGGACTCACTCTTGGTCGTGGTTTGAATGGGAAATGGAAGCTTATCTGCTGAATTTGCAATCCACCTCTAGGCTCTGTTATCCAGGCAACACACTGGAGATGCTGATGCCTTCGCAACAGGGTTCCTTATTGCCACAATAGAGCACTGATAGACTTTTCTGAACTCAAGCAAATCCCAGGACTCTGGTACCTTGGTTTCCAAACTTAATCCGTTCGGAAGTCTGTTCTTAAACCAAAGCGTTGTTAAACCAAGGCATGCTTTCCCATAGCAGCGGGGACTAAATTTACAAATGGAACGCACTCAACAGGAAGCAAAACATGTTCTATTCCAAGGAAAAGTTCACAAACCAAAACACCTACTTCCGGGTTTGCAGCGTTCTTAATCCAAGTTGTTCATAACTATGCTGTTCTTAAACCAAGGTACCACTGTAGTTCCTGTGGCAACACAGGGAGATACATGGTCCTTGGGGCATGGGACAGTTAATACATGTCAGTGGCGTGTCAATGACCAAACCTGCAAAAGATCAACTGTCAAATGTTGTTGTTCAGTCGTTCAGTCGTGTCCGACTCTTCGTGACCCCATGGACCAGAGCACGCCAGGCACGCCTATCTTTCACTGCCTCCCGCAGTTTGGCCAAACTCATGCTAGTCGCTTCGAGAACACTGTCCAACCATCTCATCCTCTGTCATCCCCTTCTCCTTGTGCCCTCCAACTGTCAAATATCAAACCCAGAATGAATGTATAACTGTGTTCCAAATACAGATGGCAAATATTCAAAGAACGTTCAAGGGCTCAGGGAATACCTGGAAAATATTTGGCAACCATATTCTCAAGGAGAAACTATGAGTAGCCTGGTAGCATTTGTTGTTTTTGTGCTAGTTTCCAGTTCAGCAAGAGTTAAAAATCAATCCCTGATGTGCACCTCTTCATTGAGATGACAGCAGCATGGAAGAAGAGCAGACCTTTCAAGTGTCCCTATTTTCTAGGAACATCCCTGATACTGTATAGAGAAGCCATCCCGGTTTCTGATTTGATCACAGAATTTCCCACTTTTCCTATTTTCATTGGAGAAATGTTGGAGGGTATGGAGTTATCCGACCCCTGAGCCATCTGAAAGCAATCCTTTATAGGGAAGGATTTTTAAAAATGTTTTATTATGTTTTCATATATGTTGGAAACTGCCCAGAGTGGCAGGGGCAACCCAGTAAGATGTGTGGGGTAAAAATAGTAAAGTTATCATTATGGAATGGGATGTCCCTATTTTCATTGGAGAAATGTTGGAGGGTATGGAAGAGGCTGGGTGCCTCTCCTGCTTGCAAAACACAGCAGCCTGTTTAATAGTTACACAACGGAAATGTCAGAGGAAAATGCAGAAATGGACCACGACAGTTCGTGGACAGCAAGGGGGGTGGGAGGAGGGAGAATGGAAAAAAACAGTAGAAGCTGGACATGACTTGGTTGTGCCAAGCAAATATTAAAAGGACTAAACCTTGTCACTCAGCATTGAAATGAAATGATTACATAATTGTTTGCTCATACAAATAGCTCTCTCCCCTTTAGGCAGCCTGCCATGGTATCATATGGCCTGATTTCAGATGCCATTAAATGAACTAATTGGGAAAAAATAATGGAAAAAATGCTTCCTATTTTCCTGGAAGGTCTTTGGTCTCTCAGCTTTGGCTGTTTGGTTATTCTTCTCAGGTGGAAAGGTAGAACAAGCAATGAGGTCCAAATATATAAAGCAATAGCCTTAAGCTTGTCATCTACTAAATTAGAAATAGGACAGCTGGCACTGCTTCAAGTATCAAGTGCAGGAGCTTGAACATAAAAGCTTGGCTGTTGAATCGGGCAGTGGTGGGGAGAAGAGACCGCAAATTACTGCTTTTGGCCTCATCAAAGCAAACAAATCAGAACAACAAAATAGCTGCTGTTGTCAATAAACTCTGCTACAACAACCAAGGTAGGAGAAGGCGATGCAGCAGCCCTGGCAACGTTCCTATTTTGGGCCTAGTTAGAGAACAATTTGTCCCCTGGGGAAATCCAATTAATTTCACTCTTTGATTTGTCTGCACATTCAAATGGCAAGTCATAGGTTGACCGGCTTTGGAAGAGATTTCTCACCATATCCTCAGACGAGATCAAGGGCTTCTTTGCCCATTTCTCTCTTAAATCATGCAAACAAGGAACAAGCCACTTCTCCGTTCTTAACTGCTCCCAGGCCAGAATGGACGAGGCAGGGGCAGGAGGGCCAATTGGAAAGAGTCTATGATTTTGAGGGGGCTTACTCCAAGTGCCTCTGATAGAGGCAAAGGGGGACACTTTGGTAAAGTTTATTGAAATGGGACCTATATTTCCCATCTGGCCTGGGGCCTATTACCAGCTTTGCACGGCCCAGGCTGCTCCTCTAGTTGATATGTTTCCCAGCAGCCCAAAATGGATCAAACTACAAAGAGTTAGCCCATCGCAGGTGGTCAGGAGGCTGTACACTATATATTTGGTGGCATATCTAGCAGAAAAAGCTCATTCACTCAGGCTTATTGGAGGTATAGCATGCAAAATCCTAAAGGGTGATGTTAACAAACTATAAGACCACTTATAACCCCTCCAGTGATTGAAAACAACCACTGGTGCATCATCAAAAAAGAGGAAACCCATCACCAAAACACAACACAAAATTTACACTTGCAAATTTACAAACAACTTCTATACTATATTTGTATTATTTTTATCGTTTTGTTGTTTGCTGCCCTGGGCTCCTTTGAGAGGAAGACAAGGATAAAATTGTAATGAGATACATTTAAAAAGTAAATGAAATCATAGCAGGGAATTCTGTGAGCAGGTGGTCTACATTGCTGCTCTGCCTGCTGTCTGGGTGCTAACCACTGATGAGCAACTTCAAGGCTCCTTCTTTTGGCTCTTTATCCCAAACTTGGGCCAGACAGCCCTTCAAATTGAGAACCCCTTCAAACAAGAATAGTCCTCTGTAAAACAGAACACAGTTGATGGTCTACTATAGTGGCATAGAAAGGCTACAGACCTGTGATAGTGATTTTGGATTCTCTCCGTTTCTCATTTTTCCCATTGTAAATTCTGTTCTTCACATTTCTGCATAAGTTACCACATTTTTCATCAGCGTTCTGCTGCAAATTGTTCCTAACCCACACACATGTCTATGCGATTTCCCCTAACGTATGCTGTTCTCACCACTAGGTGCATTTTTATGCACACATGGCCACAGTATATATTTTTTGTATGCATTACTTGGTTGCAGAACTGCATTGCAAAATAGAGAGTGTGATTTTCAAAGTTCTTATATTGTTTTGGGCAGTGCAAATTACGTAGATTTGCCTTTAAATGTGAACTGTATTAGATCTATCCCCCATCCCTACCTGCGAATGACTCAAGATAGTCCTTGTTTCTGTAGACCTAGGCCTTTTTGGGGGTATCCAGGTATTCAACTTCTGTGTGATTGTTGCCTCTCAAAATCAGAGATAAAATTAACGTGCTAGGTCTATGAAGGCTGAATTTTATACAAATAGACACTATGTGAATGTTCCTTCCAATGTAGGCTTGTAAATTTAGTTAAAAGTGCATGTACTTCTGTTGACATAGTGGGATATTTTAGAAAGACATCATAAGCTGATTTGAGCTTGTGGGGCAACCCTTTTCCCTGTTTCTGCTACTTTGGGCAAGCAAGAAAAACACGAGAGTTTATAAGTCCATCCTTGGACTGCTATGCATAGCCAGTTGGCTGCATTTTGACTTGGTAGGTCACAAAAACGAAGACCTGAGTTACTGATGTCTCCATTGGGGCTATCATGTATTAAAAGGAGATTAAAGTTTCCTAGTATTAAGCCAGACTCCCTTTAGGCATGCAGAGTAAGTCAGAAAGAACACTCCATGCTCACATGGTGGGAATGGAAATATCGTTTCTGTAAAAGTTTTACAAGTCGAACTGCAGTGACCTTGTGGTGCTTGTGTTCCTTGGCAGGTGTGAGTGACAGGTGACACAGATGCTGACAACTTGAACATTAGGCATGGTCCTGTTTTCTACCATGAAAATGAATCAAAGTCTGCTAACTTATAAACAATAATGTGCTTTACCCTTGGGAATAAAAAAGGGTGAAGTGGCTGAAGAATGCGCCTTGAGAATAAGTGTAATCCTGTTAGGGCTGGAGCATAACAAGATCTAGCCTGGCACCCAGGGAAAAGTTACAGGGCACATGTACAAGGCTGCAGGTAGAAGAGAAGAAGAAGAGTTTGGATTTGATATCCCGCTTTATCACTACCCGGAGGAGTCTCAAAGTGGCTAACATTCTCATTTCCCTTCCTCCCCACAACAAACACTCTATGAGGTGAGTGGGGCTGAGAGACTTCAAAGAAGTGTGACTAGCCCAAGGTCACCCAGCAGCTGCATGTGGAGGAGTGGAGACGCGAACCCGGTTCACCAGATTACGAGTCTACCACTCTTGACCACTACACCACACTGGCTTTCTTGTTTTTTGTTTATTGTGTACCTGTCCTTGGTTCACTAGGAGAACTGTGGAGGAATGCAAAGACAGAAGGGGGGGGGTGGCGCAGGCACAGATGGAAAAGACATGCAAAGCACTGTACAACTTGGTACACTGCATTTTGATGCTTTGTGCAAGGCCCCGGAAATTTCCAAGGAGGTGGGCTTCCCTCTCCACTGGTTTGCATTTAACACTGCACAATGCTCATTATTGTCATAGATCTAGGGTACCAGAGTGTGTTAGTGAATGGTATATATAATAAACAGTAGTATTTAAATAATAAAACTAAGTGTGCAGCAAATCCTTAAGTGACAAAAGCAGAATCATCTTAGCTGAATAAATCATGCAATTTGTATTTGTACATTTATTACATTTTTATCCTACCCTTGCTTCTTCTGTCAATAGTGTACTTAGCTCCCCTGCACCCTGTTATAGGACAAGCCAGAGTGTTGGGTTGATGACTCCTTCTGCCTTTGCACAGGAAATGCCTGAAGGAACTTGGTTTTGGAGAGAACACGCCACACAGAGTGGCACATCACTCTGTTTTTCAAACTACAAACCCAAGAGTTTTCAAAACAATCATGCATACACAATATATCACGTTCTCTGTTCACAATACCACTGCTTTTATTCTAACCCTATTTCTGCAAATCTCACAAGAAATTAGAACAGTGGTAGGCATCCTGTGGCCCTTCAGGTATCAGTGGGGTCCGGTTCCCATCATCCCTGATCATTGGCCATGCTGGCTGGGGCTGGTGGGAGTCCAGCATCATTTGGAGGGGGCAAAGGGTCCCTACCCTTGTCTTACATGATACAGACACCCCATATATATGCAAGCATCTTCAGTCTCAACCCAGAATTTTACTTTAATGTTTAATATGCAGCCCCCTTATTCCCCCCTCTGCTGCATCTAAAGAGATAAGATCACGTTTTTTGCTCTTGTTTAAGTGGCACTAATCTTTAAATCTCTGTTATTCAGTAACCAAGTTTTATGTCACAGTAATTCAGTGTCTTCAAGACATTCCCAAGCAAAGAAAAAAACGAACTTCATGTACTCTGAGCACTTTGCATCACTATGCACGGCGGAATATTCAACCGCACAGGACAAAAGGTCAGGGCATGTAACTTTAACCCGAAAAATTTGGAAAACTACACAATGAATGCTGGAAAAAAAATGTGACAAAATAATTCAATCATTACAAAGGGTGCCTGGAATGCGAGCAGGAAGGAGACAATAGAAAGGGACTGAGAGAGCATTTTGTAGGCTATTATTCTGCTTCATAAACTGCTGGCAATCTGGTTTTTTTTTTTTTTTATTCAGTTGTGGGCCAAGGACCCAATAGCCAATGCTGCTTCTACACAGCCCTGTTGCAAATGTTTGCAGTTCTAATGTAAAGTTAAGCTATGGGCTACAATTCCTTTGCTTTTGCTTGCATATGTATCAAGGATACAAGCTGTTTGCAGCCTGCCAGCTTTCTGTACCTGCGAGTATGTGGCAGAGCGTCTGCTTTGCATGCAGAAGGTCCCATGTTCAATTCCTGACCTCTCCGGGTAGAGCTGGGAGAGAAACCTGCCTGAGACCCTGGAGAGCTGCTGCCAGTCCCAAAATACAGTTCTAGGATGCTATGTGGTTGTTAAAGTGGTATAACAGTGCTTTAAATGTGTAGTGTATCTATGTCCTCCACCCAGAGAATGTCAGAAGGCACATAGTCTAGTTCTACTACAAAGCTAAGAAGGGCTCGGGTCTTTTAAGGTGCCCGGGTGAAAGATGCTCTGGAGCAAGACAGGGTATCTGTTTAATAAATATTTGTTTGTATATATGCGGCTATTTCCCACACTGAAGGTTGTATGTGACTACTGTAATACCTCTGAGTTTGTAATTCGGACACCAAAGCAGTGAAACTCCACACAGCTACTTGCTTGTTGTTGGCAAACTTTCGCTTTGTTTGTTTTGTTATTTTACTGTAAATACCAAGACCATAAAACGCTGCAGTTAAAGCAAGGAGGCTGCTGTTCTGACTTTCTGATCTACGAATGACATTACATAAGAATATAAGACATTACATAAGGCGAGGCTGCTGAATCAGGCCAATGGCTCCTCTGGTCCTATTAGGTGGGTGGCCATAGCAGACGACACAGTGATTCTCCAAGCAGCTCTCTTTATTCTCAGGCTGGAACTGAACTGAACTGAAGGGCTCAGCCAGCCTGGTTATATAGTACTCAGTAACATGCAACAGCAACAACTCTCTCTAGCTACCCAATCCGTGAACAGCACTCTCAATCCTTCATTTGCATGCTGTGGACCTGAGTGAGAACTGCAGTCACGGTGGGCAGAGTGAAACTATATACACAACACCCCTAGTGGCCTAGGGTGAGAACTTCAATACATAACAGGTGTCCAGCATCCTGTTCTCACTGTGACCAACAGGATGCTATGAGAAGCCTGCAACAAGCAGGAGCTGAGCAACGCAGAGCCCTCCCCTCCTGCAATTTCTAGCAACTGGAATTCAGAAGCATATGGCCTTCGATCATAGAGGCAGAGCACAGCCATTGTGACTGGTAGTCATTGACAGACTTATCCTCTATGAATTTGTTTAATCTCTTTTAAAGTCACCACTGCCTCCTGTAGTTCAAGTTCAGCTGTGTAACATATATTGTATCTTGCTATTCTACGCAGGAGCTCAAGGCTGTGTTTGTCTCCCTCTCGTCTTCCTTTTATATTTGCAACAGCAGGCCAGGTTAAGTTAATATATGTACGGAAGCAGCAGTTCTTGTCAAAATACTGTGGGGCGGGGGGTACCAGGAGCCCAGTGCACATATACTGTACCAAGCCCAATAAATTATTTTAGTATCTCTCCTTTTTTGGGATACAGGTGGCAGAGCAAAGAAACATTTGTATCTTTGCTAAGACTGCACGTTCTTTACACAATAAACAAATAATCTGGAATGACCCTGAGTTATTGTGTGTTGCAGCATAACAGAAAGTTAGTGCTCAGGTACTTATAATTTTTCAGTGTGAAATAGCACATAGTGTATCACATTGAGAATAATCTGCAGGTATACTGATAGTTGTAATGAAGAAATAGTAAAAAATGCATTCATCCCCAAAGGGATCTATATGCAATGTTGGATTCCTTGTTGAATGGTGCCTTTCTTTCTTTCTTTCTTTCTTTCTTCTTTCTTCTCTTCTTTATTCTTTCTTCTTTCTTTCTTTCTTTTTCTTCTTTCTTTCTTCTTTCTTTCGTTCTTTCTTCTTGCGGAAAGGTTCTCAAACTACCACACACGGGTAAGTTTCCAGTGGTCAAAGGGATTAAGTGTGGTGATGGAATCAATTGTGTACATTGGGGGATGATGATCAAATTCCACCAATAGCGTGTTAATTATTTAAAGTCTGTTAATATTTCATAATAGAGGTTCAGTTTCTCTGATCACTTTACTCTGAGGAGGAAAGATTCTCAAACACCACAAAATACCTTTCAGTAGAGCTCTAACCGGTAGCTTGCTTTAACAATCAGCTTGTTCTGCCATGTTTCATATGAGAATTTGGAATTCCATTCACAAAAGAACTTGGTTGCTCTGCAATCACCTGGAAACAGGTAATTCTGTAAAAGCCCATTATGAAAGCTGCCACTTCCCATTGTCACTATCTGTCAATAAGAGCAGAACATGTACACACAAAGGCAAATATTTTGATAAATGCATGCCATGAAGTGGTTTTTTATTATGAGAATAGACATGCTCAGAAAGCAAAAGCAGCCTATTCATTCTTAGAAGATGAATGCCTCAACGTGGGTTGTCATGTGTTTTCATTTTGGGAATGTTGCATGTTTATGAACCACTAGTGGGTATGCCCGTTAAATTAACGGGCGCTAGGACACTGCGTCACGCTCGGCTGCACGATCTCGAGCCGCGAGAAGCGGGCGGCGCTGTTGCTGGGGAGGCGACGTCGACGCTCTCAGCCCAGTTTCTTCCGCGCGTGTGCGCCCAGCCTCGCTGACACACACCCTCGCTCTCGTTCCCCCCCGCCCCAGCCCCTTCCCGCTCTCACGTCCGGGCATTCCCTGGCTGGCTTGCCGCCTCCTCGCTTACTGACAGCCAGCCAGCCAGCCGGCCCCCTTCCTTCCTCCCTCCCTCCCAGCTTCTCCTCACGCCGACCTTCCCAAAGTGTCTCTGCGTTCCAAGTCCCAACAGCTGTCCATGGGGAACATGCGCAGTAGCGCAAACCCACGGACACAGGGACTGGACGCAGAGACACTTGCACTTTATTAGTGTAGATTATTCACATAGTACAGCAAGCCTGCAACTTACATTTAACTTGTGCTCATTCATCTTTACGTACGTGGCAAAAACATTGAAAATTAAAAAGGGAGCAGAATGTGGGTGGGGTTCAAGGAAAATGAACCCAGTGTGTTTTGCGGGCTTACTTTTTTGATAATGCAGGATATATATAAGAAACATTCACAATCCATGTTAACCAGCTCAGTGATATCCACTTCATTTTGGGGGGGGGGTATTCACATTTGTATTGAGAGTCGCTCAGTCTCCAGTGAAAAGATGCCTATAAAATGGACACAATTACATTTCAATGTTTTGTTTTGTTTTAATAAAATAACCCACCTGTAAATGCTTTTTCAAATTATTTCATTGAAAAGAAAACAGTTGTTATGATGAATTGTTATATCAATGGTACATACGCTTTAACTAGAGCGGTGCAAGGCCTCCCACTTTGCAGCCCAGTTTAGTCTTTCAGATGAGCTCCCCATTTCATTCAGAACACTTGGGTAGCTTGCTTCAAAGCTTTGCTCTCTCATTGATGTGCATTATGAAACCAAAATGACCTCTAATGACTTTATGGCTTTAAGGTTTGCAGAATGTATTTTATTGAATTAGCTGTATTCTGCCCTGGAATCCTTTAGGCAGAAGGGTAGTCTAGAAATGGGGTTGAGGGATGAATAAAGGAATATGGCAGTTCCACTAGGGCTTGTTGTAATTACCCAGTGGTCTCTGTTATCATTCCATCTACTTCCAATCTTCGGGGAGAGAATGGCATTGCTGTGTAGCCAAAACAGTGCCACCCACACAGAAGGGGATGGTATCAAAAGGCCTGGGGAACACCAAGGCTGCAGATACACAGTAAAAATGTTACAGGGGATACATGGTGGATGGCATGGGGACTGCCAAAAACCCAGTGCAGCAGACTGAATGTGTTCTGTGGCCATATGATGAGGGATGGAATGGGGTGGCTGACGTCCTGAACAACAGTACACCACACTGCAACACTGTGCTGTAGTTCATACTTGTTACTTTCTAACGAAAAAGACCAATGGAAGAACTTAATCCTTAGTACTATGGTGGCTCTAGATCTGGTTCAGAATGAGCACTGAAATGTCAACCATCATGCAAATATTAACAGAGGAGGGTGGACTTTTGATGTACTTACAATGGGCAGGAAAGTGTCTTCATTTTCTATCTACTATCATCTATCTATCTATCTATCTATCTATCTATCTATCTATCTATCTATCATCTCTATCTATCATCTCTATCATCTATCTATCTATCTTTATCTATCTATCTATCTTAGAAAGGGAAAAACATTATTGAAATGGGAGAACTAATGCTGGTTTTCTCCTCTTCGCTGCCCTCTCACCTGGGCTCAATAAGTGCAAGGCAGGAGTGAAAGATAATGATTTGCAGGATTGCACGGATGAGTGACACTTTCCAAAGGAAAGCTGCCACTGTCCAAAGTGTTAGGAAAGCATCCTGGAATTGCTTCAGAGTTCAATGTGGCACTAAGACAGGCTGAACCTCCATCGTCACGTGTAACTACTCTCTGACTTTTTCAAAGCCAAAAGCAGCCTCCAACATTGCAGCTTGAAGGAGAGGAGGGGCAGAAGGAGGAAGCTTTTTCCACTTCCACTCAGGCTACCCACATCTCTTCCCTCTTGTGTGAAAAGCAGCTGGGGTGTATGGTGATTCTGAGCAGAAAATGAGCTGAAGGAACTGCTTGTGGTTTAGGCAGGCAGCCCCATAAGCCATTCCACTGTTTAGCTCCCCACATCCCCAGTAACTTTTCCTTAAACAAAACAGGAGGGAATCTGTTGTAAATGTGCTGTTTAACATCTAGGTTGGCCAAAATACAATAATAATGGAATTCTAAAAATTCCCAGTATCAGTTGCTACTGGTGAAAGAGAAAGAGAATGGGCATTTATTTACTTGTTTGTTTACATAAGTCTCATATACCATTCCTGGGGCATAAAGGAGATGAATTAGAATGTCACCTGTCACACAATAGCAAGATAATCAGAAGGGACACATCTCTGTTCAAAAACAAGCAAGTCTTGTGGCAAACAGATTTATCCTGGCATAAATTTGCACCAGGATAAACATGTTTGCTGTTAAGGTGCCATGAGGCTGTGTTGTTGTGTTGTGACAAATGGAAATGTCTTCCCCCCCAGGTGACAGAGCAGTTATAAAAAGTTCCAATAACTACTTTAGTGTTTAAGCAATGGCAGCAGCTCTTTCATGGGCCTGGACAGTGTCATGCCCTGAGCAAAGTCCAGTTGCCACTTTCCAACATGGCAAGCAAGCAGCATGGAAGTGAATGTGAAAGCAGCCTACTGATCTTTGAAATGGGAGGTGCAAAGGCCCCTGTCACACCATAAGTAACTTATTTTACTCTTTTCTTTCTTATGGACCCAAAGTCCTTTGCAGAATGCCCAGGAACAGAGGAGAAATTCTATTTGGTTTGCACTTTGACGAGAAACTACCAAATTCACATTTTTGAACCAACACACACACACACACACACACACACACACACACACACACTATCCTTCTCTGAATTCCGCAATGCTGCTCTCTATCCAATGGAGATATAGATTTGGGGCAAGTGTACACAAACATATATGGGTGAAAGTAATGTATGCAAAAATGCATTAGAGAAAATCACAGAAGCTTGTATTATACAAAACGGCATTAAAAATCTGTTCATTCAACAGTCACTCTAAAATGCTTAACATTTTCATGAGGTGTGTGTGTGTGTGCAAATTGCTGCAGAAATGTGGAAAGCTGAACATAAGACTGAAACATGAAAAATGGAGATGAATTTGAAGTATTTTTCCATCCCTAGAACTGCCTAACCTCTGCCCATGTCACTCTGTAAAAGTTGGTTTTTACTTTCCACACAGCTGCTGTGTGTATTTGATTTTAAAAGCCTCTGGTCCAGTTCCTATTCTCTGTTAATATCATTTGTATGACTGCATGGAATAAGCTCAATGATACTTGCAGTGACATGTGAGAACACTCTACATCTAGTCCACTTCCTTTATCACAGGAGGAAATAGGTAATCAAGCCTATTGTTCCCCATCCAATCTACCTGAAAAGCTCAGCATGTGAGGAGGTTCGAGATGGTTGTTCCAGCTCAACTTTGTGCCTCTCTATGGCCATTCCTGTGTTCCATGCCAATAATTTATAAACTTTTACACTTTGTAACTAAGCTGCCTGTGCAGCTTTCTGAAGCACATGAACCAGACCTTTGAAGAGTTTGTAAGTAAACCAGTTTTTAATTTATCAGATATGTGGTCTTTTTCCTATGTTTTGGAAAGAAACCATTTAAGGGACATTTTAGAACTTTCTTAGAAGCATATTCTAAAGCCTAACGGTCTATATTCCTGTGCTTTACTTTGCTGCATATTTTGTGAGTTTAAATCTCTGCTGGGGTTCTTTCACCAAAGAGTACTTGGCCCAAACTTGAATCTTGGCATCCAGGTATTCACATTCTCTCTCTCAACTCTCTCTCTGTGTGCGTGTGTCGCGCGCGCGTGCACACTCACACATATACATATACATATACATATACAATACATATACATACATACATACACATATACATACAACACATAATAGGTCACTACCAGCACCTTAAATGCTGGTATTAAATAAATAAGCACAAAATAACTGTGCATGCATTTTCATACTTAGTATAATGTGTTTTCAGAAACACGTCTTTATTTCTGGGTCACAGAGCACAGGATTGCAGCCTTAGTCCTCACTGTGTGCAGAGCAGCAGAAAACGATGAGGCACAGTCACATGATCAGAATTCATGACAGAATTGCTGTCCCTGAAGGAAACGGGGGAAACTGTGATGGCGTGCATTGCTGCTTTCTTACAGAGATGAAAATCAAAGGTAGCCGTGCTTCAGAAACTGGTTATACTCTTAACATCAGGGTATTAAACTGACAAGCAGATGCACTTGATTCAATTCTCACTAAGCAGGCAGCCTGCTTCTGACATGACACACTGGTATGACTATCAATCAGCAGGATTAATTTGATCTGTTGGCTGCAATCACATCAGAAGCACATTTAAATGGTGACGGAAAGATGGCAGTTCATAAAAGGGAGAAAGTACAAATTGTAAAATAAATACTAAATACAGAATGTGCATATGGCCATATAGAAGGCAGGACTAGTCCAAAATAATGTTATATGGATCCCATGGGCTTATGGGCTTTTGTGTACTGCATATGACAGTGCAGCTTGAATTTCAACTCTGAATTCCACCAGCAATTTTATTGCTCGTGGTGCCGTCTTTTGTATCACAAGGTAAGAAATGCTACCTTTAGTCTGTTGGAGAAAATGTAATTCAGTCCTGTTTGCAACAAGGCAGTTTTATCATTATTTTCAATGGTTCTTGCAGTAGGAGGGGAATGTAACTGAGGTCTCGTTCCTAACCATTAATCTGGCTTTACTGATAGATGATTTATTTATTTTAGTGGTTTATCGAATTGCACAATGTCGTCGTTTCTAAACAGTGTACAATAAGCATAAAACATTTACCAGAAAATCAGTTGAAAATAACCGTAAGATCAGGAAAAAAACCTCACTTAAAATGCTACAACAACAACAACAACAACAACAACAACAACGTATTCACCAGGCACCAGAAGTTTAATAAGGGGGCCATGTAGAATTGTAGCAGGAGAGAGTTCCACAGAACTGGTTCCACAATACTGATGACACGTCTCCTAGTGGAATGATAGATCTGTGCCAATGACCTGTGATATTATGTGGTTTTTATTGCATATATTATTTTTATTGAAATTGCAGCATAGATATAGATATGTGTGCCATTGGGGAACCACTAACAGTGGCCATCATATGATGTGCCCAATACATTAGTTGCCATGTGGTGGTGTTTTCATGCCTTCCTCCTGCGTACAACCATACTTCAGTGGAGCACATGTGACAGAGAAAAGGCTCTGGGATGCCATAAATAGTGGGGAAAGCTCTTAGGGGGCCCTGTTTACAGCATAAATATTTTATTTTAAGTGCCTAAGGGCCATTGCAGTAAATAGGTTAACCCAAGAGTGAGTGGATTGAGCTTTGCCTTCAGTTAAATGACAACAGATAGATCTATAGCTAAGAGCTGTGCTCCAGCAACATGCATTCTGGGTGGCCTAAGGGAGAGCTTTTATTCAGCAGCTAACATAAAGAGCTTATTTTCTTCTTAAGGTTTGCATTCAAGTGCATAAACTACCGCCTTCCAAGAGGCAAGGAATTTGTCCAGTGTTCCCGCTGAATAACAGAGCCATTATTAAACACATAATGTTCGAATGCAATGGGCACATACCTTTTGATGCTATCTATCTATCTATCTATCTTTTGATGCGCCCACTAATGTGGAACTCTGACCTTTCAAAATATATGGAAAGTGACATATTGTAAATGACACATGCACATCAACAAGAACTAATGAAGTGGAAGACTCAATGATATGAAAGGAACATCTCAGACAAAGGAACATCTCAGAGCCCATTGCAGGGCTACGGAACACAACATAAATATATGAAGAAAGAAAGTTTCTTTATAAATTATTGTACAAATAGCTTTATAGATAAGATACAACCATTTTTTTCCTGTAGAATGTTCGACTTTGTTCATAACTTATGACAATTTCCCTCAGAATATGTTTAGTCAATGCATTTTATAGATTCTATATATGAATTTTACTTCACAAGACATTTAGGAATAAAAATCTATATATATTTTGGAAAGCTGCTTGTTTGCTGTGTATTTGAACACCTCTTAAAATAATGTAACCAAATTTTGCTGAGATCAAGGAGCAGGTTTTCATCTATGTTTGGATACAATTTGATGCCCATTTTGACCCAAGATAGCAGACTGAATCGTTCAAAAATGCACTGATTTAGCAACTGATTTAAAAACTGAAATGATTTTTAGTTTTCTTAGATGATCAAAACAATGCCAGTTAATTATAAATAACTAAATAAATCCATAGCGAAAAGATATGACTTACCTTTGCCATGCCATATTGGCAGACCAATATGGCTACTGTTTTGGAAAGCAAGTGAAAGTAATTAATTTTGACTTTAGTGTGATATTTTTATACGCACATGCATGCACCATGGCAGACACCCACAATTTGTTTCTCAGGCAGTGAGGAAAAACTCCCTCCCCTCCTCCTGCAAACTCTACAACTAGAAAACAAGGGGAGGAATCAGCTTATTCATATCAAATAAAATACTGACCCAAGAAGGGGGAAATACTCAGCTAAATTAGAGGAAGAAGCAAACAGGAAGGAAGGAAGGAACTCTGATGGGGTGGAAGAATGGGGAGCTTCAGGAAGCATTGAGGTCTGGGGCCACATGATCTGAAGGACTATCTCTGCTCACATGAACCATCCTTGACCTTGTAGTCATCAAGGCAACACAACACAACTGTGACATTCCCAGAATAGAGAAGTCATCTGGGCTTCTGATTTGATTTGAGGAATGTCCTGGAAATGGAGCAGGGTCCAGGCTGCCTGGGTAGAGGCAGGGTTGTGGGGAAAATCCTAGACACCTCCGGCCTCCTTCCCAAAGCCTGGCAAGGGCTGTGAGGTTGCAATCTCAAGTGTTTTGCTCAAAAATGTGCATTTTGGGGCTTCGTGATCTCCCATGAGTCATGTGACTCGCATGGGAGCAGGAAGATGCACATCCTAGTTTCTGCGGTCAACATGTTTGAGGGCATGGCAGTGATGGCTACAACCCTGGATGATATTAAATATGATTAGACAAATTCATGGAATATAAGTCTACCAATGATGAAAGCTATGCTCTGCCTCCATGGACTGTGGGGCAATGCTCTGCTTCCACGTATAGTATGCTTCTGAATACCAGTTGCTGGAAACTGCAGCAAGGGAGAGTGCCCTTGTGCTCAGGGTACCAGTTGCAGGTTTCCCCTGGGCATCTGGTTGGCCACTGTGAGTACTGAATGCTGGACTAGATGAGCCATAGCCTGATCCAGCAGACTCATCTTATGTATGTATGGCAAGTTGGGTTAGGTCTGGAGCATGTGCGCGTGTGCACACGTGTCGCGCACGAGCACAATTTAAGATTTTAGGTTTTCATTTTGTTGTTTCCTCTACTTGGTTTTAATGGCTTGTATCATTTTGTAAGTCACTTTGGGACACCTTTTCATGAAAAAAAGTGACTACTACATGCATATATATTGCAAATGATGTTGATGCCATGGGGCCATGGGTTTATACATTTATTTAAAGATGAGAACTTAAAGTAATATAAGTTGCAGAAGATTTGCTTTGTCTCAAGATTATTCTGAAAGCATCTACGTAGGAAAACAAAAGCAAAAGCAAAACAAAGCCTCTTGAAAAAACAATGGCAATTTACATCACTGTGTGGGTCAAATGGGAAATGGAAAACATGGCACTGTAATAATGTGAGTCATTCTGTTGCACTCTAACCATTCCTCAGACGCATGGGTTCACTTGCTGACATATGTTTTGTACAATTGCGCGAAGTACAAAGCCGGGGGAGATGTCTTTGCTCATTTGCTCCTGCCAGATTGACTCTTAACTGATAATTGGGTTAGCTACTTTCCATGCAAGTTCTCCCTTTTTCACGCAGTGCCCGTTCATTAACCAAAGAGACCTAAACCTGTGCAAACCATTTATCTAACTGATTTCCTTATTTGCCTTAACTAAATTACTCACACAGTCTCTTTACTCTCTTTTTAAAAACTGTAATCACTGGGATGAAAGATGCCAACTTTTTTCTAGGTGGTCTTTTATGCTTTTAACATATCCACCTTAGAGACAAAATTCCTCTATCATGGCATCTCTTTGCTGAGGAAAGATTCAGCGCCTGAATTTCTGCTTCTCATGCCACTTGTTGAAAGCACAGGAATCACGGTGGAAGAGAAAGAATGACAACTCTGTTTAGATAGCACTGCTTACTTTTTCTGTTAAACATGGCGCTTGATAAACTAAAATATTCCATGCACAACTTTTCTTGACATGACAATAAGCGGTAGTAGAACAGCTTCGTCTGCTTAACTTCTTCATGCCGGCTTCTGTGAAAGGCCTTAGAGCATAGGCAATTAGAAGGATATGCATCTCTAGAATGTTGGATTGATGGTACACTGGCACCCAGAAGTTACCCTAGTGAAATTTTTCCTGGCATGGAGACAAGAGCTGAGAAAGGAAAACACTACATGTACCTTAATCTTGGTGTGCCAGGCAGCTGCTAAAAGTACAGGAGCATAGCTAGTGGGAAAAGTGGTATCCATTTAGCCATATTTCAGTCTAACCTATCTCACAGGCTACATTAAATGAGGCTAAAACCTTGTTATTTCTAACCTACCTCACATATGTTAGGTCATGAGGCTAAAACTATACCCTTGGAGCTGTTAAGAAGCAGCAGGGATGCAAATGAGAAGAAAAACAGTGGCTGCATATGTACACTAGAAGCACATTTCCCTGCTTCTCCAAAGAATCGTGGAAACTGCAGTTTGCTAAGGGTACTGGCAATTATAGCATGTGGCAAACTACAAACTGTAAGATCTTGGTGGAATTACAAGTCCCATCAGCCCAAGCAAGGATGAGCAGTGGCCAGGGATGATGGGAGTTGTAGTTCAACAATGTTTGAAGCACCAAATGTTCCCCACACCTTCCATACATAGTTGCTAGGGGAGTTGACTGCAAACAAACCAGAGACCAGTTGAACCATTGCTATGGGTTCTGTAGAACTGGCTGAAATGATTTTGCCATTCTTCCCCCCCCCCACACACTTCTGAACAAGTGCAGGATACTGACAGGCATGCATATGTGCAAAGAACAGTAGAACTGCGGGGTCAGCTTGTTACAGGGTTGAACAAGTGGACTGCCAATGTACAACGAAATTCCCATGCTACACACCTTACCAAGTAGGTGGCTGCCTGATTGCCATTTAAAAAAAACCACACACACACATATGGGAGCTGACAATTACTGAAGATGATGACAACTCTAACCCTGTCAGTGAGTAACTAAAATCTTTTTTAATCTGAAGGTATAACAAAAATATATAGCTCCTTTTAATTTGCAGGTTTAATTCCTCAGCTTTCCTGAAGGTGGGAAATAAGTTCATAAATGTCACTTTCTTTGTGAAGGAGCTCACTGATATAGAACACACAATCCTGAAATGCAAGATACGCTCCCAAATTCATCTGCCACCCATGAAGGTTCATCAAGAATGATCTTCCTGAAGTACAAGTCTTTAAAGCTGCTGACTGTACATTTACCAGTATCAGTAAGAAAATAAAGATTATGCAGCAATCCTGATTAGTTCTTCTCGTTCCTGACTGGCACTATTTCTCTGGCCACATATGTACTGAAGAATCCTAGAAGCAGAATGGCACCACAGATAAGAATATAACATCTTCTTATCAGACTTGGGTCCTTGAACAAAGTACCTTTAACACGTAACAAGTCATTAACCACACAGTTGCTCCACCTCCATGATGGTTGTCACTCTGGGTTCTATGTACCTTGTGAAGACTTCTGACTATGTGTCTATGCTGATTTATTTATTTTATTACATGCAATCTCAGCTTTCTTCCACCATGGAACTCGAGGAGGTGGCATACAAGAAGACTTCTGCCAGGACTGACGAGACCCAACCCTGCTTAGCTTTAGCTGGGTGGTAGCTTCATGTGTCCTTAGAGGCATGCCAAGATGTCCCATGAAACATTGTCATGATGGTGCGTGGTTTGACAACTTCATAGGTGAACAGAATAATCTTTGGTGATCCTGTTCCCTGCCCCCCCCCAGTTTTTTTTAAAAGGAATCTGCCTTGATTACTGGAGTTTGAAAAATACCACCGTTTCCCAGAGGCTTTTCTGCCTCAAAATTAGTGGGTAAATGGCTGCATGAATTACGCTCCTGTCAGTATAGTAAACAGTATGCTTATTAGCAAGCATTGTGACAGCGTGGCAACACTCCATGCAGAGATTTAGCTTATAATTATGCAGTATTCGATCATGTGGCTCGTGGTGACCTAAATTCCTGTATTAAACAGCCCCATATATTACTTTAATTATGTCCATGAGACAGTTGGCTTTGCAACCCTTGGGTATAGATTTGGCTGTTTGGAATTGTGTACCATTGTAATGATGTAGTTTTAAAATACCAATATTATCTACTGCAAATCAGAGGTAACATTATTCTCAGACCAAATAAAACATTCATGAAAACCCCAGGTTGCCAGCACTACAAAATGATGCCCTTTTATTTATGAACAACACAGATACGGCTAAGTTTTCTCCTAAATATTTCTGGTAATTGAATTATTGGCTTTTAAGGCTACTTCACACATGACATTTTCCCCACATAGCAATCATTTCTGCATCAGACAAACACAGGACAAAATATGGGGACTGGGTGAAGGATGTGAGAGTTTCAGGCAAAGTATTGTTGAAGGTTTTTTTTTTGATACCATTTCCAATCAGCTTAATGGGCAGCACATAAAACGTTAGAAGCTAGAATTTAAATGCACACATTTTTATTGTAATAAATGGATTTGTTTCCCATATTGACTCTGCTATTCTGGGACCAAAATCAAGCTGTCATTTGTTATCCAGCCTCTCAATGGCTTGGTATGTGCAAGTAAGCAAAAAAAATTAATTAATGCCCTTTTGGCAATTTTGTAATGCCGAGATGGTATACAAATAAATTAACAGTATGTTCCACCTACATTCCAGCTGAGAAATCCAATAATATGACTCAAAAGCATAACTCTGAGTTCTAACAAGGAAACTGCAGTCCCTGAGATGTGACAAGAGTCTCCAGGACTCTAAAACAGAATTATAACCTTAAAGGATGGTGTTTCGGAGTGTCCATCAATCATTACAGCACAGGCTATTAGTTCTCCTTCTTCACTTTATGACTCATGTTATCTTCACCTTCTGCACTTCAAAGGAGTCTACATCCATCTCCTGTTGTTTTGCATTTTAATGCCCTCACATAATCTCATACACGGCTGTAAAAATAGCCACTGTACATAAGTAAATACAGTAAATCCACACATGTTTGTGGCTGGCAGACATTTTAACTTCTTTGGATTCATATTCATGGACATTGCTTTAAAAAGGTAAAGGATACCTGACAGTTAAGTCCAGTTGCAGACGACTCTGGGATTGCAGCGCTCATCTCACTTTACAGGCCGAGGGATCCGGCATTTGTCCGCAGACAGTTTTTCCAAGTCATGTGGCCAGCCGCTTCTGGCACAACGGAACGCCGAAACCAGAGCAGCACACGGAAATGGTGTTTACCTTCCTGCTGGAGCGGTACCTATTTATCTACTTGCACTTTTTGGGCGTGCTTTCAAACTGCTAGGTTGGCAGGAGCTGGGACCGAGCAACAGGAGCTCACCCTGCCGCTTTAAAACAACACAAAACATGGCTTGGCTGGAGCAAGTACAATGCTTATCACAGAGGATGGGCACCAAATGCAGAAATAAAATAAGGTTTGGTTTGAAGAAAAATTGAGACACCTGCTGCTATGTCCAGTCCAATTAGCCCAATGGCCATATACTCTCAAAGCTAATCTTGTGCATGCAGGAAGTTCCAGCTTCAATCCCTTGCATCTCCATGCAAAGCTGAAAAAAGACCCACCTGAAACCCAGAAAAGCCAAGGACAACCATAGTTGACAACACTGTCCCAGCACTGTCCCAGTTCAGTATAAGGCAGCTTCATATAATCCTATAGTAATGTATTGGTAAGCTGGCTGTAATAAACACTCAGCTGACCATATTCATATAAATTTACACGGCTAGGTGCGAATAGCACAGATGGGATAGCCATAAGCAAAACAAGAGCCTATAAAATTGTTGGGTGGATACTGCCTTGTTTTTTACTCCCTCTAATTGTTTCGTTGTTTCTTTGTTTAGTCGTGTCCGACTCTTCGTGACCCCATGGACCAGAGCATGCCAGGCACTCCTGTCTTCCACTGCCTCCCGCAGTTTGGTCAGACTCATGTTGGTAGCTTCAAGAACACTGTCCAACCATCTCATCCTCTGTCGTCCCCTTCTCCTTGTGCCCTCAATCTTTCCCAAGATCAGGGTCTTTTCCTTTTTTTTTTTTTTTTTAAACAGAATTTATTGACATTTTCACAAAATAACACAAACCCAACCCCCACACCTACAAATATCAAAACAGATACAAATACACATAATGTCAGGATTCTTCTTCTTATCTGTATACCTTACTAAAAAAAAAAAAAATTCTAGTTCCAAATCTTGACGTTTGACTTCCCCCGCCTATACACCTTCGGTTTTAAAACAGTACACTATTTCCTTAACAACTTTTCTCTATAAAAATTTAACTTTACTTAAAAAAGAAAAAACACCTTTGTCTTAATCATTGCGTTATAACCTAAAACTTAACCAAATATTCTTACAGCTAAACTTATTTCTTCTATCATTTATCATGCTGCTTTAACTTAAATTCAATATCTCCTTACTTATTTAAAATAGACTTATGATTAACAAACTTCACACTCCGATTTCGGATGCCATGGCAGACCATCTATATTACACATTAATTGGTTCAACCCACTCCCCTTCTGTCCATTATCTTCTCCTGTCCTTCACCAGAACCAGATCTCCTATTATATTCTTCTGAATGTCCACAGATCCAGGTTGCAACCACCACAAACCCTGCATCGAGCTCCAAGATGTTCATCCTCTCCATTCTGAGTTTCTCCGTGCCTTTGTGCCATGCTTCTTCTTCTTGTAGAAATCTTGATTCTATGTCCCTCGACCCCGAGCTGCCACCTCGGAGTCTGGATATTAAAAATCGACTTCCGGCGGCGACGCCATCGCCGGGTGGTCGAAGGCTGCTTCGGGTCCGAAGCGCCTTGTCCATCCCGGGGGTTAGGAGCCGCGCTACCGCAGCGCGCGGCTCCGGTTGGGGTGCGGGAAGAGCGTCCCGCACCCTGGGCTCCCCGGCTGCGCCCGCGGAGGCTCCGAACCCTTCCCTCGCCCCCCCTGTAAAGGGGGAGTGGGGGTGAAGGGACAACGGAGCCGGGCTTACGGGGACATGCCCCAACCGGGATGTAAATGCGGCGGCAAAGCCCGCGGTGAGCGTCCAAGTTCTACCTGTGAAGAATGGAGCTAAAGGAACCCGGTGGTCGTGAGTAAATAATCTTGGCAGAAATCGTGTTTTTGGAACGATCCGGGGGGAAGGAGAAGGGCAGCCTGCCTCCCTCCCTTCGAGCCTAAGAAATTAACCAATTTGAGGGATTGCTGCCACAGAACTGGTCACAAAGTATTTAAAATCGATACATGAGACTGGCAAACTTTTTTCTGGGGAAGCTAACTAGTGGAAAATATCTCCATTTAAAGTTGCGGTGTTTGCACTCCAGCTTAGGAAAATGGCGATGAACAAAGAGACAGGAGAAGAAATATGATACCCACTTCCTCCTCCTCTGCCAGTATGTTGGGCTTCGTCCTTGAACTGGTATTGAACTCTGGACTAACAGATGAACAAAGGCTCACTGCCCTGAATGTGGAATTACTTTATAGAAAAGTCAAAGTCTTGTGTGGGGGTCTGAAATGGAACCAAATGCCCACAGAGGAGGCTTATAAAACTTTTGATACTTTGGAAGAAAGTCTTGCCAAAGAGCTGAGAGGATGGATGGAAAGATGGGAAGAAATGAGTGAGCTACTTCGGAGAAGAAATTCGCTCTTTGGGGGTGGCAGCCCCAAGGCGATGTCAAGATTTGCTATATCCAGTCCCCGAGGTGTGAGCTCGGGGGCCAGGGACAGAGAATTAAGGTATTTACAAGAAGAAAAGGAATGTTTTAAAGAACCGGAGAAGCTGAGAGAGGAAGAGATGGACACCTCGGAGCTCGTGGCAAGGAGAGTTTTGGACTGTGCCTGGATCTGTGGACATTTGGAGAGGGAAGCTGCATGGAAGTTCAGAGCTGATGCCATCAGGAAAAGAATAATGGACAGAGGAGGTGTGGGGTGAAGTATTAAGTAAAATCCAAAGCAATCTGTTATGGCATTTTGAAATCGGAGGGTGAACACTGTCAACAATAGTTTGTTTTATTATTTGTTTGAACATGAAAGGAGATATTTTAAGTTTTTATGTTATTAGCAGCAATTTAAAGGATAGAAGAGATAGATTTGATGAGGACGATGTGTGAGGATTTATGAGGATGTAGTATAAATAAAGTCAATTTAAGTGGTTTAAGTTTATAGATTAAGAAGATTAAGATTAAGATGAAGATTAAGACGAATGTTTTATTCTATATATATAATTAAGTTTAATTTTTTAAATGAAGAGGTTAAAAAGTAGATTATGGATATAAACTCGAAGGTGAAAAGGCAGGGGAAGTCAACTGTCAAGATTGGAAAAAGAAATTTTTTTTTTTGAGAATGTCTAAGTAAGAAGAAAAATCATGGCAATTTTTTTATTAGATGTGTAATTGTATTTGTTTTGTATGTATATAAATGTAGGTGTGGTTAAGGTTGTATGTTGTTATAAGTAAAAATGTCAATAAATTCTTATAAAAATAAAAAAAATAAAAATCTTTCCGTTCCAGGGCTGCTGCCACCCCCTGAAATCGGCCCCTGTTCCATTCGGATTTGCTCAGCCATCTCCAACCATCCTTCCAACACATCTTCCAGCTCTTTGCAAAAGTCTGTTTCCATTGAATAAAACTTTCGAAAAGCCTCCTCTGTGGAAAACAAATTCTTTCCATTTATAATCGCACTCAAGGCTCTTAATTTTCGATCAAGCAGTTCCAGTTGAAAGACAGTAAGCTTTTCCTCCTCCTCCCAGTCCTTCAGTGCCAACATAAGCGCAAAGTCCAACATCTTCGGGGGGAGGTGGGTATCAAGTTACGTTTCCTGTCTTTTCCTTCCTTTGTCTCAAATTTTTCCTACGCAAGTCCAAATCGCCGCCATTTCTTCCGATGCCAGAGTATAAAGACCAAAACTTCAAATGGAGATATTTTTTCCTCAGTTAACCCCCAAAAGGAGATCTCGACAGACTCAGCTTCCAAATTCTAAATACTTTCTATTGATTGTTGTAGCAGCAGTCACTTAAAGAGTTAATTTCTTTCACCACCCGAAGGGAGAGAGGCGGGCTGCCTTTCTTCTTAATCCCAGAGCTTTCCCGGAATACAAAGAGTCAGTCAATTACTCACAGCTTCTGGTTTCTTAGCAACTCCTTAATGACAGGTAGAACAGAGACGCTCATCACGGACTTTGCCGCCGCATGTAAACATCCCGGTTGGGGCATGTCCCCTAAAGCCCGGCTCCGTGGTCCCTTCACCCCCACTCCCCCTTTACAGGGGGCGCGGGGGAAGGGTTCGGAGCACAACGGGCACAGCCGGGGAGCCCAGGGCACGGGACGCTCTTCCCGCGCCCCAACCGAAGCCCCGCTATGCGGCTGCAGGGCTCCTGACCCCCGGGATGAACTGGGTGCTTCGCAGCCGAAGCAGCCCACGACCATCCATAATGGCGCCAGCCGCCGGAAGTCCAAGATCAGGGTCTTTTCCAGGGAGTCTTCTCTTCTCATGAGGTGGCCAAAGTATTGGAGCCTCAGCTTCAGGATCTGTCCTTCCAGTGAGCACTCAGGGCTGACTCCCTCTAATACTGAATTCAAATGGGCCATGCCGACAATTTGGAAAGCAAAATGGTTCCACCACTAAGAAGCAAAAGGATCTGCATGTTCAGATGAACCCCGAGATGTTCAGAACCAGTTGTCATATTCTAATCACCAGATGGGGCAGCATTTGTGATAGCTGGTAACTCTGCTATTGTGTTGCCAGCCAAAGCTAACACACCTTTTTCATTATTATTTACTTTTATGACATAACATATTTTTTTTCATAGCGTGCAAGTCTAAAGTGTTCTGTACATTTTTTGATTGCATAGCAGTAAAGTCTGATATGGGCACTGGAGGTTGCTGGCATGCCTTGACCAACATGAACGAGAGATAATAAACAAAGCTGGGTGTTCTTGTAAGATTTTGTAAGGGCAAGGTAACCACAACGTGCATCTTTCACCTTTCCTCCAATTATTTGTTTGCAACCCTTTACAAACATGATCCTCGAAGCTCAACATGCCGTTCCCTTTTCTGGAATTCCAGAGCAGAATTCTTCACATTCTTTCTGAAATTTTAGTTAAGGCTTGCATTCCTCACTTAGCAAGGTTACATCATGTTGCCTTTTGCAGTCTGGCATTCAATGCTGAACCATTCCATTCTTATAGGGTAGGTTTTAAAAGCAGCACATTCATTCCAAGGAGAAAACAGTACACACACAAAATGTTTCATGTTACCTAACAGGCATTCTGAAATGAGTGGTGCCTGGAGGTAAGTCTTTAGAAATCACTGCTTAATAGTGCATTAGTGACAGATCGGTGGCAATCCAAGCATCATTCCACTTTATTTGTTTTTCTGTGATGCTTGCCCAATGCTACTGAATCGGTGCTGTTGCATTATAGTGCAGCCAAAGTGGGACCAAAACAACAAAAACAAAAACAATCCCAGAACATTTGTGGCCTGCAAAGTTACAGGATTTCAGCTGGAAGCCACTAGATGTGCATTAACTGGAAGTGAAGCAGCATGTCCTCTCCAAAACTTTTTCAGGCACAAGGAGTCCTGAAAGTGGGATCACCTATATGTACCTCAATACCACCATGAGCACAAATAACCATGAATGCTCAGTAAAAAGACTGTCTGGGGCCCTTATTCACAGACAGAAGTCACCACTGGATGCTGCAATCATGCTCAAACATGTAATATGTGAACCTGCCCTAAGATTAAGCACTCCATATATAACTGAAACCAAATGGAATATGGTAAGACATTATAGTCTAAAGCACTGTAACCAGCAGATTTCTATACGACATGACAAACAGCTGCATTGTTTATACACAACAAGTGTGCTTGTAGCTGTGGCTGCTAAAAACAGGAATTCGCACCCTTTCTTTCTTTCTTTCTTTCTTTCTTTCTTTCTTTCTTTCTTTCTTAAATGAATGAAATGCAGAACCAATTTTCTAAAAATTCCAGTCCATCCGCCTTCAACTCTAGTACACTATCACAGGTTTATTTCTCCCCCCCCCCTTTTCTTGCAACCTATCTGTGCAATCTTTACGGGAGACTCAGAGTAGACCCACTAAAACCAGTGGAATCCCCACTGATTTCCCCATCTGTTTGGTCTCTACATGTCAGCGGAAGAACAGGAATTTTAGGCAATGTTTGACCTGGAAGCTCCATAAGGCAATGATGCAAACCATTTTAAAGCATCTTTCTCATAACCCTGGGTTACCCGGTATATTTTCTTTGACAAGAAAGAAAGAAAGAAAGAAAGAAAGAAAGAAAGAAAGAAAGAAAGAAAGAAGGTATGTAAACTCTGAATGCGCAAGAAGTCCTGGAATCTTCATCGCAATGGATTTATTTTCCCAGGTAGTGGTGAGAAAATTTGCTGGGGGCTGGCGAATAACTACTAAGTCTCATGGGAATGAAATGTCCTAATGTGGCAAAGCACACAAGGAAAGCACAGGAAGAAAAGAAGGGTGGTGGAGGAATATAAAAGCTCATAACTTCCATACTTCAAAGTGTACCTTGAGGACACTGCTTTTTTCCTTTCTTAAGCAAATGAATTGGCAATGGTTATTTACATTGCCTGCAGCGCTATGCCATTCAACTCTAAACCAATTAGACTCAAACCCTGATTTTTCCTTCCATCCTCATCCCATTGAAAATAGCTGCATAATACTAGGCAATGACTCCCAAATTTAGAAGGACTATTAGTGCCCTAATTATTTTGCCTTGCTGTGCACCAGGAGAGAATCAGTTTGTCGGGACAGGGAGGGTATTTTCTCATCACACCTTGTTAAGGGTAGCTATATATAAAGTCACTTAATCTGTCACACACTGAGATAGGGTAAAGCCTTGTTGGAGGAATCTTATTTTGCAAGGGGTTGCCTCCAAGCTAGCCAAGTCTCTTAAGCAGCTTGGGAAAGATGAGGTGCAGCAGCCCTGCTATGTAGGCGGTAGTTTTCCTTCTAGGACTGAGGTAATGAAACATGTCAGGGCGAATCAGCCTTGCCCACGCAAGCCGTCTTCAGGAATCCCTCCCTCATCTTAGAAATTCACAGGCAATCCTGGACTACTGAATCAGCCCACAGACATCCTGCAAACTGTCCAACTGTCTATTTTCAACCCTCAAAGCATTTGCTTTCTTGGTGCTAAAGCACAGATATGCATGAAGTCAGAGCAGACAATGCACACACATTTCAGGGTGGAAATCCTAGCCTATGTTTAGTCTGTGTAGTAAGTCCTATTGTGTGCTGTGGGGCTTACTCCATGGTAAATGTACATAGTACTGCAGTCAAAAGTGCCAAATGTTGTTGCTTGATGAACAAAGATCTGTTGAACCAAAACTTCTGAGTAAACATACATAAGATTATATCCAACGAAGTTTTAGTCAGAGTACCCTAGTGAAACTGTTGTTGTTGTTTAGTCGTTTACTCGTGTCCGTCTCTTCGAGACCCCATGGACCAGAGCATGCCAGGCACTCCTGTCTTCCACTGCCTCCCTCAGTTTGGTCAGACTCATGTTGGAAGCTTCGAGAACACTGTCCAACCACTAGTGAATTTAGGCTAAGTTAATTAATATCAGCAGGTCTGCTCTGAGTAAGATGACTACCACACTTAGGATTGTGTTGTACTTCTTTTAATTCGTAACTGCTGGCCAGGCAGCTATTTACCAGCTATTATGGAAAAGCTGGCATAGATTTATGGCGACCTGTCATGGATGCTTTAGTTGAGATACCTGCATTGCAGGGGGTTGGACTTGGGGTACCTTCCAACTTACAATTCTATGATTCTGTTCTATGATCTGCAGACCCTCCAAGTGTCCTTATTTTCCAGGGACAGTTCTGGATTTACAGAAGCCATCCCTTTTTCTGATTTGATCCCAGAATGCCCCACGTTTCCTTAGTATATCCCTATTTTCAATGTACGCAGCTGTCCCTTATGATACTTCCCAACAGTGGGCAGGAAGCTTACCCACTGATTCTTAACAACTCTGCATCTTAATTCCCTCCCACAGGAATGGATGCTGTCTGTCGCTATTCTTTAGCATGAGGGAGCCACTATTAAGAAATTGAAACCTGCAGAGCAGTTTTTTTTAAAAAAAAAAATCTTATAGTGCAAGCACACTGTTAAGTGGGACTAACTTCTAGGTAGACATATGTAGGATAGTAAATTTACTCTGCCTTCTCTGATCACGTAAGAAATAAATGATCAGAAATTTATTGCTATTCAGAACAAATGAATTAAAATGGGAAAGTTTCTTTGAAGCAAGGGAAGGGAATCCATAGCTGTTTCCTTTTCCATCTAGGCTTGGAAAGTCCTTCAAATCCCCGATCAGTTCCTCAATGTTTCCTCTGTTCATAATGAGTTGCAGTTGCGTGTCAAGGTCCCCCAAGCCACCCCTCAAATAACACACACTTCACACAGAAATTTAAGTTTAAGGTTTTTGGCATAATTTTGGCCACAACTTTATTAAAATACAAAATGTGAGTGGTTGCGTGGGCATTGGTTCCGACTATCTGTCCCCGCCTGGGGACAGACTGACATCTGCCCGCCTTGCGGAAGTCAGTAAAGGGAAAACACTTTGGGGAGAGAATGGGGGCTGGGGGTCTAGCCTTCGCCTCTCCCCTAATGTTCCCAGGGGCTCTTACATGGCACTAGCCCCTGACCAGGGGTTACCGACAAAAGCATGGTGAGCCCCTGGATTCCTTTAACGGAATTCCCCGCGCAGCAGCAGCATTGGAGGGGCAGCCACAGCCAATCCTTACCCCTCCACCAACCAATTGAATAACCAATGCCTAACCACAACCTTACAAATTGTGACTAATTGCTACGCAGTAGGCGAAAACCAAATGGCACCAGCCAATCAGCCAGATGTAAAATTCCTACCAAGCCCCTGCCCCAAAAGCAGACAACCCCATGACAGGCATAGCAAGGTCAACACAGAAGCCTAAATTATAGGGAGGGAGGGAGGGAGAGAGGGTGATCCGATGCACACAGTGAAGAGGGGCTCACGCTGTGTGCCAGAAACATATATAGCCTCATTGTGTAATTGACAGAAGCTATCTGTCAAAGAGGCAATTCTGTGTAATTGACAGGAGGAGGATTCTGACAAGGAGGCAAAGTTATTAGGCGATTATATGATTTACAGTGTTCTTATCTGAACATCAATGGCTACACACGCACACGCTCAGCCATGCAAACCATTTATCATGCTGGTGGCCACAATCACAAGCAGCAGCCTTGCACAGTGTATACAGAAGGATAAATGTTAATCATGGTACAATCTCTTTCTCAGCTTTTAAGCTGGAGTGCGGGGAAAACCCCAAGGACTGATTCACACATGCATACCTCTACTTCAGTGACTGCAGCATCAAAGAGGGACTTGCAGGTGCGAAAAGGCAGCTGCGGACCATCAGACAACACAGATATGTATCACCTGAAATGCTTATGTTTGCAGAAGTGTCATGGCTTCACTTTCACTTTTCTCCAAGACTCCATTGGTGATGTTAGACTGTAGTCATCCCAAAGTAAGATTGGGATCAGATGGGAAGAATCCTGCTCACAATCTCTTCCTGAGCTGAACCCTGATTCTAGTGTGGCTCTTCCCACATGGCTCAGCTTTCCCCATGGGGAATAATGAAAGTATTGAAGCAAACATAGTAGTTTTCATCAGGGTCTATTGGTTCACATATTCGATTGCATAGTACAATAAATGGCACAACCAAGTCCAGAAAATAGCACGACTGTGGTCCAGTAGTCTGAGGATTGCTGTTTCAACTCACATATCACCTGCAACGATAGCAATCTGAGAGAATGGAAAAAAGCCAACCTGAGCAGAACAGCTGCAAGAAAGTCATGATCTGCTGTACAGTGTCCCTGAATGGCAGTGATCCTGCAATGTAACCTTCTGGCCATAAGCAGCTTAGCTAAAATACTGGCACACCCTTTATTTATAGCCTGATTGGATCAGTATTCAGCAATATATGCACTCCTAATCAGGTTAGGTAAGTTATCGTCTCTGACACCAGATTATTATGTCATAAGCCTTCACATTCATTCAATGGGTGTGTTGAGAGATGTGCTATTATGTGAAAATGAATATTTGAGATACAGCCATGTGAATCATGCATCAGATGATATCTAGAAAAGAAACATTATGTGAGCTGTTGCCTTTCTGAGGATGGCTCAGTTGCAAGATTAAGTTAGGGATTTCAGAGGCACTGAATTGATGTCTGGGTGCAATTTCAAAAAGGTGACACTTTGTCCTGGACCAGCACAACTTTCAGTGTGAAACAGACACTATGTTTATATTCCAGCATTATTTTTTCTAAGGAAAGGAAAGGAGGGAAAAGGTCCACCACCTGAATTACCAAGACTGAGTTTTCAGGTGATTCATTGGTTAAGTTTCTTCATTTTCGCTTGCCTCTCTTCATTCCACTCTTCCTTTCTGTGTGGGAAGAAATGAATGCACAGTACCTGCACTTTCCCTGTCTCAAATCAAGCGCCTGCATAATAGCAGTGTACACACATGCAAATTTAACAACCCATTAGCATCAAATGGATTAATGTAACAAATCAAAATCAAGGCGGCTCATTTGTTTCACGTATACTGCAACTGTTAATAAATAGAGGTCATCCCACACATCGTGAGTTTTTTGCAAATGGATTCAAGTTTTTCTAGGTATCAGTGCTGGTGATGTTTTTAAAAAACAAAACTTTCCCCAACCATGGATCCTCAGATACTGTTGGACTACACCCCCAAGAGTCACCTTCCCCAGACATTGCTGAACTCCAGTTCCCACCAACCCTGGTCATTGGCCATACTGACTAAGGCTAATAGAGGTGTAGCTATTTTGATGAAACTCTTTTTGTGTCGAAATCCATAAGGGTATCTTTGTATATAACCTAGGTTCACATCCTGAGAAATTATTTAAAATCTATAAAACTACCCCAAATACTTGTTGAAAATGTGAAGAACACGAAGGGAAGTTTTTATCGTGCTTGGTGACCATGTTAAAAAAAAAAGCCAATAAATATTGGATACAAATACATACAATGATACAGAGAATTTTGAAGGTTAACTTTCAATTTGAAACCAGAAATCTTCCTCTGGGACACATGGATGTACGGTTAGAAAAATATTATGGAACTTTGCTTCAGTATATGATTATGGCAGGCAGACTTTTATATGCACCAAGATGGAAAGACTCGTCATTACCAACAATTGTTGAATGGTTGTTAAAATTAACGGACTTGGCTGACATGTTTAATCAGAGAAAATTGACATGTTTAATCAGAGAAAAGTCATTGTTAACATTTACTAAAAATGGAAACCTCTCCTGGACTTTCTGTGTGAGAAAGAAAAAGAAATAATGACACTTGGATTGGAGGAATGAAGATAATGGTTTATAGAAAGTGGGTTTGTTGGGTGTTTTACTGGAGTGGATGAAGTGAATAATGTTTATATACAGCGGACACACAAAGAATTGGAAGCTCTTTAACTTCTTAACTTTTCTCCTCCTCCTCCTTCCTTTTCTCTCTCTTCTTTTCTCTCTCTCTTTTAATTCCTTTTATTTCCTCTTTCTTTCTTTCTTTCTTTCTTTCTTTCTTTCTTTCTTTCTTTCTTTCTTTCTTTCTTTCTTTCTTTCTTTCTTCTTCTGGATTAATGTTTTGGTTTGGACCCCCTCCCCCCCAAAAAGATATTTGATAACAATCTTTGTATCTCTGTTTATAAACTCTAATAAAAGTTATTTTAAAGAAATCCATGCCATTGCTGAGGTGTTGCTAGATTTAGACACTTTAATAAACTGGCAACCATGGCTGGCATAAACACACCGCCTTACCTTTCCTCCCAATTAATCTTGTGTAAACCAGCGAGTTTGCTCTGTTCCCCATAGAGAAGACTGAATGTTCTTGGCACATGGGCAAGTGACTCAGGCATGATTCAGAGGTGTAGGCAAACATGTTAAGGGCTTGTTCAGCACCTCATGTGTGGCCACTGGTCTATGAAAGCCCTCTTTCAAGCCAGATCACACCTTGATGGCAAAGTATCTATGACTGTCCTGAAAGTGCCATCTCATAAAAGCTGCAGGAGCTGAACAGTGGAAAGCCCTGCCCTCCAACTAGCAGAAGTCTGAATTATTTTTGCTTTGCCAGGAAGCAAAGCATCTATGTTCATTTTGTACTGGTGGAAATGTGGTTGGAGTGAGGGAGAGACATAATTTGTTCTCACCTCTTAGCGGAGGACCTTTAAAACTCTTCACAAGTTCCTAGGCTAATGAACACTTTCTTCACATTCATATGTTTTCCTTCCCCAAATATTTAAAACACAGATTTAAAATATAATTCCTTATTTCAATATTGACCAGTATCTAACAGGTGACATGGCGCAGCAGTACATATTTTACAATGTTTGAGAAGAAACATTCTCTGGCAGTTTTTGGCAGTATCTGACATCTATTTGTGAATCTTATGTAATATAATATGGTGAATATATTATTAATGAATGTACTGATTAATGCCAAAATAGGCTTCTAATAAGTTTGCAAAGTATAGAAACCTGTTGCACAGACAGTAAAATATAAACATCCATAATTAAAATACATAATGAAACAATCCCATTAAAATATAGATGTTCATTAAGATAAACAATAAAACAATATATATTTTATAAATATAAAGTAGCAAACTGTATTTGATAATATTTCAAACATGTGATGCAATGGATATCAACATCTCAGAATATCAGGCATGCAACACACAATATTTAACAGTATTTAATGTTATGTGTTTTGAGGGGGGGGGGTTGCACCAGGCTCTGGTTGGTAGACCTTAGCATTCCAGCAAAAAAAGGAGAACAGATCCAGCATGTCCACTCTTAATTTGGACCATCGCATACATTAATTGTAGAATAAAGAGACACCCACAAAACACCTCATCGATTCCAAAAGCAAGACAGCCACAGCAAAAACTCTGCAGCTCACCCATGAGAGTTTCACTGGAATTTTCTCTCCCTTTTAAATATTTTTGAATGCAATTTCTTTTATTACAAACTGATATAGACATGTGTGTGTGTGTGTGTGTGTGTGTGTGTGTGTGTGGCAGAGCATTAATATTTTGAAGTGTTACAAAAATTCACTTGCTGCCTCAGTACTACATATTTCTGGGAAGAAGATGGTGAGAGCATTTCCTTAGGTTATCAGTTTTGCTCATTTTGTTAGCTCCCAGCTCTTTAGGGCTGATGCATATGCAAAAGACAATTGAATACTGGCAGAGACTGGAGTGAGATAAGGCAGGGAAACCCTGGTGGAGTTGGACTGTCACTTTTCACAATATGGGGCGGGTGGAGAGATTAATAGGCCAGAAACTGTTCTATTTTATCTGCTTGCCTCAAATGTTTCTCTTTTTCCTCTGCATTTCCACTGGTGACAATAAAAGAGAACGTTAAGCTATATAGTTCCAGGTGGCTTTCATAATGGGGGCGGTGGGGGGGGCAGGGACCTGTCTAATGAAACACTAGCGATTTCACTGGGGTTCTGTCCAGTTAAAATTTGGCTTGGTGTTATTACAGAGGAAAGGAAGAAAGGATGCAGATTCATGAAACAGGGATCTTTGCCAAGTCTACAGGCTCTTTCATCGCCAGATGGGTGGCTGAAGGAAGTATAGCGACTACATTGCTTAGGTGGGGTTGACAATTGTAGCCATGGTGAAATTATATAGAAGGTAGAGTTGTGTTGACAACATTGCAATTACCATGGATAAAAAACATGTGAATGATATATAGTACTCCCCCCCCCCACCTCTCTCTCTGTGGTTGCCTGTGAAATGTGCAGCTTGGTTCTCTTAAGAAGACAGGGGATCAAACTTGCAACCTTGCCATTATCAGCACCACGCTCTAACCAGCTAAGCTATCCAGGCTGATACCTTAAGAATGTGAGAAGAGTCTTGCTGATTCCATCCAATGGCCCATCTCTAGCCCAGCATTCCATTTTCACAGGGGTCAACAAGATGTCTATGGTAAACCTGCATGCACTCAATTCTTTCCCTAAGCTACACCTTGAATTATGCAGGCATCTACAGTGAGAAGCACACTGTTTTCTATTCCTTCTGCATCTGAAACATTATAGCCTATAAAAGGCACAAGCATCTGGACTCATTTTAATGTGTCAGCATGGATATTAATGGGTTCCAATGGGTCAGGGCCCAATTGTTAGGGCGCCAACAAGTTGGCATGCTGAAGTGCAGCAGTCAGTCAGATAAGCCGAGGTCAAACAGTCCGAGTCAGAAGCCAGCTGAAGTCAGGTATCAGCACAGGGTCAGGAGAAGCCGAAGTCAGGAACAGTCCAAGTCAGGAACCAGCCAAGTCAGTCAGGAACAAGCCAGGAGTCAGGAGCAAGCCAAGGGTCAGGATTGAGCCAGGAGTCAGGAACAAGCTGGGAGTCAGGAACAGAACAAGCAAGAGCAACCACGCACTCAGCATAGCAGTTGCAGGTGCTAGTGAAGGGAGCAGCCAGCCTTTCTTAAGTAGCTGGCCTGTAACCACGTCTCTTACGAGTTGCAGCTTCCTCCAATTGTTCCCTGCGTCTCTCAGCTCGACGCTCTACAGCTGATAAGGGAGGAGGGGAGGGGCCCTGCCGGTTTCTCTCCTCACAAGGGCCTGATTATGGCTCGACTTCCTCCTCCTCCTGTTCTGGTCTTTCCCCCTCTCCATCTGACTCTTCCTCTTCTGAGAAGTGCCGCCACCAGTCTTCGTCAGGTACGAACTCCTCCATTTCCCCAGGTTCTTCTGTGGGTGCAGCCTCGCCAGGGGGGGCTTGCCACCACTCCTCCTCATCTGGCTCGACCCTGACACCAATGTTGTTTGTATTTTATATGTTGATTCCACAAAATCTACTGCTTACCAAATGAAACACATTTCCCAGAATGCCTTTCAGAAAGTTGCTGAGGATCCTGAGAGGTTAATGCCATAGCTCTCATGCCCTGCTTGTGAGCTTCCCATAGGCATCTTGTTGGCCACTGTGAGAAGAGAATGCTAGGCTGGATAGGTCTATGTCTGATCCAACAGGGCTCTTCTTAAATTTCTGTGTTCAGAAAGCAATGGTGCAAAGAAAGGCATTCCTGGGTAGCTACTCTCCACTCACTCCTACTATAGACTCTCCATAATCAAAGCCTAAACATTTTCTGGAAGCACTGTAAAAACTACCCCTTGGGGCTCAGAATTAAGGCAGGAAAGCTTGGGGTAACAATCAATGTGAGTCCATCTATATTGTGTTCTGTTAAGTTAAAAAAAAGGTTGCCTTGTAGTTTATATATATTTAGCAGAGTAAAAAAATGAAAAACTTTGGAAGCTGGAGCTAACGCACCACTCATCATTTATCTCATTCAAACATCACTTTGTTGTTGTTGTTCAGTCGTTCAGTTGTGTCTGACTCTTCGTGACCCCATGGACCAGAGCACGCCAGGCACCCCTATCCCCCACTGCCTCCCGCAGTTTGGCCAAACTCATGCTAGTCGCTTCGAGAACACTGTCCAACCATCTCATCCTCTCAAACATCACTAGCATTGCTCAAAAAGGTAAAATAAATTCTACAGGAGTCACATTGGTAAAGAAACAAAGGTTATTTACTTACAGCTGCTTATAGACTTCACGCCAGCCCTGGAGGTCTGGCAACCCTAATGGTGATTCCTGCAGAAACCTGACTTGTTACCAAGCTAGGGCAGGGGTAATACCATGGGGATTCCTTCAAACTCTATGGATCCTGCCCAATGTCGTCTCCCGCCAAGGAGTGGCAAACCTGGATTTCTCAATCAAACACCAAAATGCGTTCTGTAAATTCAGGGTCTGTGCGCGTATCAGAAGTTGATTCTTTTAACCGAAAAGAACAAAAATAGAAGAAATAAAACTACTGGTGATCACATCCAGCTGTTTGTCCCCCCCCCCCCCGAAATATACTCCCCTAAGGGGCAAGCACAAAAGCCCCTTGGTGGCTGTGTAGAAAATGTACGTAATTCTGTCTTTCATTACTAATGACATTGCCACCATTAGATTCAACTAACTCTTCTGTAATTAAAGGGTTTGTTTTTTTACCTCCAAAAAGCTCTCCCTAATTACATAGTGCTTGTAAAATACTGCTGTTTGGATGTTAGCATGCTTTTAAAAGATAAAGTAAAGTAGAGAGGAGGGTCTTCTCTAGTGCTTTGATTTTCCTTTACACCATGTACGGTAATTCCTTTCTTCAAGTGTATTCCAATGAAGCAGCATCTATATACGGCATTGAGTATTCACCCTGATTTTCTGGCAGGGTGTTTATATGTCTTCCCATTAATCATTTATCCATTCCACACTTTTCAATGCATTCAGAACTGTAGAATTCTGGTGCTAGAGTGACAGAGTGCTTTAATCACTTTAATTGTGCAAAGCTAAATTTCCCAGAGTTCCCCGGGAAGAGCAATTGGTTGTTAAACTACTCTGTGAATTGTAGCCCTCTGGGAGAAATAGGAGTGTCCTAACATCCTCAGCACCCATAACAAACTGCAGTTGCCAGGATTCTTTGAGAGAAGCTGTGACTGTTTAAAGTGGCATGATACCGCTATAAATGTATAGTGCAGATGACAACTTATTGGGGCAGATCATGTGAAGTGTTTTTCCTATCAGAAGCACATTTCTGGGCGGGGATGTTGTATATGCACAGCTGCATAGATGTGATAAATGACGGCTTCCATGCGCAACTGCCAACATATGGAGCAAAGTACCAGAAGATCCCACCTCTTGCCACTGACATCCTTTGCCCCGAAAGGCCTTAATTTTAAATGATTCAATTATTTTCTTTGGTCCTAGGTTTTCTCTTGTCAGCCTGGCATTGCATCACGTAATCTGAAAGAACAAGCAGCGATCAAAACAGTTCCCCAAAAGCTTCAAACCCACTGGTATTTTTTCCCCTGCCTCCTGCTTTCTAGTGATCCTGCCATATGCTGAAGTCTTGTATGCCAATTTGAACCAGATGCTAAAAAGAAACAGGCTTCTCTCCCTCTGATTTTCATATTCAAACGTTCCCCAGCCAGTCTGGCATGACTCATTCGCACAGCAGAACCACCTTCCATGCTCTTCTGTTTACGAAAGCTGTTAACCACAGTGGGAAAGAGAGAAGTCATGAATAGAATTAATGTCTTTGTATAATACCAAAATTTTAGGTTGCTCCTCTCTCCCTGCCCCCCCCCCTCACACAGCAATAAACAGTTACGGTAGAGTAATAAGCAAGTGGTAGCCTGTGACACATACAAATCAGCCTACGCTACAACAGCTAACGACTCTTTGTTCTCTCTGATGTCATGAGCTTAGATTCCCAGCTAGGGATTTTCTGACTAAGCCATATAAATTCACAATGTGCTTCTCTGGATTTTCTCACAGTCGTGGGTAGATGGGTGACGCAACACATTTTTCATTCTGTAACACATTAATGGGGTGCTGCCTAGTAGTGGTGCAAAAAACATTACCTCAAATGACCACCTATGCTCGATCATACATACACAGGCAAATCTCCCTCCTCTCACACTCTCTATATTGTCTTATCAAGTGCACAATTGTTGTTGTTGTTGTTAAATTGTCTTTTAGTTCTGAATGTGAACTCTATTTTATTTTAATTGCACTGTAGACCAAAACTGGCACCCATATACTACTGCATCAAAATGCTATTGGGGTGAGTAAGACACTTTCCTATGCATAACCCTATTTGGTTGTTATCAGTGAAAATGGTCTCACCTTTCCTATCCATGGAAGCATCAGTAGAGCAGGCATCTCCACCGAATTGGAGTCCTTGCTTCCACAGAGAAGATGTGTGGATCTATCACTCTTTACATTGCTCATGATTCAGTTTTTCTCATAGAGAGACCCATATGCATTTTAAAGTGTGCAACATTGTTCTAGGGGTGGGGGAGGGAAAATAACCCAAATCACTAGAATGAAATCTGTATTTGAAAATTAGCAAAGCATATTTTAAAAGCTATAGAGTACACGATCACTGCTTCCTACAGTAAATCTCTCAGATGTTCAGAGTGGCAGATGGCTTGAAGGAGAACATGTAGTTATCATTTCTGCCCTGACACAATGTGGTAGTGTGCCATTTGTCTTCTCCAAGTAACTGTGTCCAATGGGTAGAGAATGAGATGAGAGCAACTTAAGATCATGAGGAGAAGAAGAAAAGCCCTTGGATAAATCATTGTTGTTGTTGTTGTTGTTGTTGTTCAGTCGTTCAGTCGTGTCCGACTCTTCGTGACCCCATGGACCAGAGCACGCCAGGCACGCCTATCCTTCACTGCCTCCATCAGTTTGGCCAAACTCATGTTAGTAGCTTCGAGAACACTATCCAACCATCTCATCCTCTGTCGTCCCCTTCTCCTTGTGTCCTCCATCTTTCCCAACATCAGGGTCTTTTCCAGGGAGTCTTCTCTTCTCATGAGGTGGCCAAAGTACTGGAGCCTCAACTTCAGGATCTGTCCTTCTAGTGAGCACTCAGGGCCGATTTCCTTGAGAATGGATAGGTTTGATCTTCTTGCAATCCATGGGACTCTCAAGAGTCTCCTCCAGCACCATAATTCAAAAGCATCAATTCTTCGGCGATCAGCCTTCTTTATGGTCCAGCTCTCACTTCCATACATTACTACTGGGAAAACCATAGCTTTAACTATACGGACCTTTGTCGGCCAGGTGATATCTTTGCTTTTTAAGATGCTGTCTAGGTTTGTCATTGCTTTTCTCCCAAGAAGCAGGCGTCTTCTAATTTCGTGACTGCTGTCACCATCTGCAGTGATCATGGAACCCAAGAAAGTGAAATCTCTCACTGCCTGCATTTCTTCCCCTTCTATTTGCCAGGAGGTGATGGGACCAGTGGCCATGATCTTAGTTTTTTTTGATGTTGAGCTTCAGACCATATTTTGTGCTCTCCTCTTTCACCCTCATTAAAAGGTTCTTTAATTCCTCCTCACTTTCTGCCATCAAGGTAGTATCATTGCAATACTTTAATTATTCCCAACAGAGTGCCAGAAGTCTGTTCAGCCATTTTGTTTGTCCTGAGTACTATCTAAGATCACTTTTCTAAATGATTCTACAAAATGCTTTTTAGTGCTGTGTGGGTGTTAATGATTGCTGTTAATGTAGCATAGAAAGCGGATTTTTACTGGAATTTACATTTTAGTCAATGTAGTTTATTTGCAAGTGAATTTAAGGTGTGTGTTTTTTTAATCCAGTTTGATGTAACTTATAAAAATGGCCCTCAGTTGCTTTGGTGGGTGTTGTCCACCCACAGATACTGAAGTGATCTTTTCATTTTGTGATACATAGATAAATCACAAATGTTCTGGTCTTAGACATGGTTTAACATGGACAATACTGGAACAGAAAACTGGTTACAGTATTTGAATTCATCCTAAAAAGTATAGATACCTGCTGCATAATTACCTTTGTAGCCATCCTCCTCTCTGTCTCTCTGTCTTGATCCTCTGTTCAGAATCAAGACTGCTTTTTGTGATTTGCATTTGAGTGTAATGAGTATTTTGCTCCCCCATCAGATACAGGAAACTACAATAACAGCAGCAGCACCATAAAATTCACATAGAATATGGGAAAACCCAATCTTCTCAGCTAACCAAAGCAATCCTGAGATGGCCCAACAAATGGCAGCAAGAAATCAAGATGCATAATAGTACCCAGGGCTGATGTAACTGACATCAAAATCAAAGAAGCATCTTGCCCTCTACCTGGCAACGAACATACAATAATAAAAATAATTATTTAACCATTTGCTGCCCTTTCATCATCACACACACACAAAATCAGCTGTGTGAGATGACTGCTTCATTGTCTTTAATTGTAGGATTGGCCCTGCATCTAACTATATACCTGATAATGGCCCACACTCCCTAATAATTATGAGGAGGTTATAGGGAATGTAACCAGTGTTACTCAAAGTATGGAATGCATTATCTTTGACTCTGGAGAAATCATGTATGCTTTTGTGTAGATATTCATACTTCAACAACATCCAGCGCTGAGGGCCTTCTGGTGGTTCCCTCACTGCGAGAAGCAAAGCTGCAGGGAACCAGGCAGAGGGCCTTCTTGGTAGTGGTGCCCGCCCTGTGGAACTCCCTCCCTTCAGATGTCAAAGAGATAGACAACTACCAGACAATTAGAGGACATCTGAAGGCAGCCCTGTTTAGGGAAGCTTTTAATGTGTGATATTTTAATGTATTTGATTTTTTTTTTTTTGGAAGCTGCCCAGAGTGGCTGGGGAAATCCAGCCAGATGGGCGGGGTACAAATAATAAATATTAATAATTATTATTATACATTCAATTATTTCTAAATAAGTACATTTTGTTTGTTTCAAGTTCTCCATCTCCACAAGTGCCCATTTTAAATTTGCATAAATCACACATGTAAATGATGAAAGAATGACTTGTTCCCCACCCCCTCTGGGAGGCGCCAACTCTGTATAAGGAATGGGAGGAAAGCAGTCTCCGAATGACTTTTAGACCACCTTTGGTAACCACAAGAGGCAGTCAAGACTAGGGATCATCGCCCTGCCTTGAGAAAACTTAGCATATATGCACGTAACAAAACCATCCTCCACAAGAATTTTCCATAAGGCAGCAGGAACAATAGAAAATTAGTGACCTTGGGATGGCGCCAGGAAGCTGAACAGCTTGGCCATTGTGTGGAAACACAGCTGACTTTTGCACAGGAAACAATCATGGTTGATTAGATACTACAAACTCCTGCCTCTACTTTCCCCCCTTTTGTCTATCACCCCAACCCCTTTCTATGAAAGTGAAAGCTTTCTAACTCTGAATTTCACCTATCCGTCTGTGACACAATTAGTTCTGTCAGACACAACCTCATTCTACAAATGGAACTATCAAATGTTTCTCTTTATGATAAACCAGGTGGTTATCAATGCAATAAATCTCACACCCTTTAGAGTAGGGTTCTATTTCAGTACACCAGGCTCCCCATTGCAGAAGGTGAGCCCATAACATGTGGGGCACTAAAGGAATAGGAGAAGTGTTGTTTGGAAGGAAGCAGGGATAATAGGACTGAATTCAGAGCACTTTATTTTGTCTTTCATTTTTTATGTGATCTTTCAGATGATGTAAAAGCCACTGCTTGAAACCTAGTCAAAGCTGTTCCATTTGAAGCCTTGTTAACTTGGAAAATCTTGAGAGTTTTGTAGTATAATATCGCTTAACGAAATATGTGGCATCAGAGCATATCGTTCCTTCCCACCATTTAAAATTTAGCATGGCATGGCCATAGAATTGATCAAAAAGACACAGTTCCACAACACAGCAGGCAATGCAGTGTGAAATGAATGTTAGAAGCACTAGCATGATGACCAAGAAAACTGGCACAATAAATCCAACATCTGAATGCAGCCTTAGTTTGTCCTCATTCTCCTCCTTGTGTGATGGGAATCATGGGTGAGGCTAGAAGGAGAGTAATGGGATAAGATCTACGGTATATGTGCTGTGATCAAACAAATCCAAAGTCTGGCTACAATAAGCCTTCTGTAATTATGTTTAGGAACTAAATAACATATGCAGCACACTACTATAGCAAGAAAATCAATTCTTTAGTTATGTTGTCAGGTCTCCAAAGAATGAAAAAAAAAGTTTCATTATTAAAAACTGAAGGTAAGCCTTAGAGAAATCAAAAGTGCAGAAAATGAAAGAAAAATTCCACCATAATTATAAAAGCTAAAAAAACAACAACATTATTATCCAGAAAAGGAAGTCAATCAAGTTTAAGCTACGGAAGAAAATCCAACTCTTCATTTAAAGCAGTGTGTATTTTTTAGGCCTCTGCACCAGCCACAAGATTCAACTTGTATCTATAGCGATGAACCATAGAGAATAACCAACCCAATCTCTTTTGGACTGTTTTTGCCCATTCAGTGTATTGGGCAAGGCAAATGCAAACCACCTGCATTGGTGCACAGACTCCCTCCAAACACTCTTGGAAAAGCGTGTCTTCCCACACAGCTGGGGGTATATCTGAAAAGCACCCTATCCAATTGGTGCCCTTACTGCCTTTTCTCTCCTTTCTTTGTTTTCCTGTTCATCTCACTGTCAAAATTTGGACTATAAACTCCTCAGAGCAGGGATGTTGTCTGTATGTGTGCATGCTTATTTGACTCTGCGAAGCGCTGTGCAATATGGCATGATAAATCAGAATAATACACAATAATAAATAAAAACTGGCCATAAAGAAGCCCATGGTCCATGTGCATGCCAAGGTGCCCGTCAATTTGACAGGTCCCACTGGGTGCTAATGAGACCCTGTCATGTGTGATGACAGTTTGACTTTAAGATCCCCACGCTTGATTGGCATCTGTTTGTGCGTGGGAGAGAACTGAATGCATAAAAGGTGGCAGCAGCTGCTGAGCCACGAGAACAAGGCCGTGGGTGAAAGGCTAACACTAGGATTCCTGAAATGGCAGCAGAACACGAAGCACAGGGCACTCCTGTCAAAACCAGCAGCCTTATTTATTTGTATTTGCATGGTCAGGTGGAGTCCCCCAAACCCCAGGCAGCCCCTGAGCGGAATAACGACACAAGACAACATGCTATGGGATTAAAATTAGGCCACAACTTTATTAAGATTCAGATGTAGGGAGACCTTGGCTCAGGCATTGGGCGTTTATCCTTCCCAGCTCCCCAGCCGGGGACCTGGGTAACTTCAGGGTTATCCAGCATGTGAGGGGATTGGGCTGGCTCTGGAGAACATATGTTCAAGCAGATAGCCCACCCCCCTGTTCGCCACCGCTGGAGGGGGAGGGCAATGACAACCTCTAGGCGTATGGCAAATGCCTCCCCCAAGACCCCTTTAACACCTCCCCAAGGCGGGATTGGGCGGCTGACTGGGTAGGCGGAGGCCACAGGTATCCAGCCCAGGAAGGTGAAGCCAGCCTGAATTACCAGAAACTGCTCTGGGATCCAAGCGGCTGCACGCAACCACGCAAAATGTGCACCCCGTTTGATGTGGGGAACGGTCATTCCTGTCACATTTACATCTCACCTTTCCTCCAATGAGCTCAAGGTGGCATACATGGTTTGCCTTGCTGCCCCCATTTTCTCCTCGTACCAATCATGTGAGGAAAGCTAGTCTGAGAGACTGTGACTGGCGCAAGGTCACCCAGCGAGCTTCATGGCTGAGGCTGAATATGAACCCAGGTCCTAGTAGACCCTCTGTTCATCATAGAAACCTCTAAGTTTACCTAAAATATATACCAAGCTTATCATTAAAAATCAGAGGTTAAAAATAATTTGTCCTAATTTCACCCCACCCCACTAAATATAAATAAAACCCAGCAGTTTAAAAGTATACATTACAAAATAAAATTACATATTGAAATCCATGGCAACTTTACATATCTAGGTAGCTTTGCTAAAACAAACATGTCTTAGCAGGCACTGAAAACATTACAGCACAGGCACCTGCATTATGTTGGTGAGCATCTGTATCTATGCCTAATAAGTAAGCCTGGCTACATAATGCACCTCTCATCATTTGCAAAAGTAGCTTAGCTCTGACTGGTAAGTATTCTTCCTTTCTCTTTCCAGTTTGTTTGTCGTTGTTGTTGTTGATGATGATGATCATATAAAGAAAAATAAATATTATCCTTTTATCTCACCTTATAATTTCCTCACCCTTGCCCCACAGAGACCTTCATTCCCTCCCACTCCCCCCACCCCCGGGACCTCTCTGCCCCTCAACCATCTTTATCCAGCAGGCCAGGAGTCGGTGGCGCCGGCATCAGTCCAACCAAAAGGCTATGACGTGGCTTGGGGGCAGGCCAGGAACTGGGCATACTACAGGCGATGGCTCTTAGGGCCACCTGCAAGTGGCCTACTGCACACTGTTTGGAAACACTCATAGTATAAATTAACACACATTACCCCCCCCCCCAAAAAAAAAGCACACATAAGGCAACAATCACTTTGAACTGAGAAAAGCAACCATTTTCTTTTAAAATAAAATATAATAAAACATCAGAACAATTTCACAGCTATGGCATATATTTCACACCGCATTTCTTGGCCCTGCGTTCATCCATCAGTGAGATGAATATATAATATTCTCTTAACTTTCCACTTATAACACAATGACTTAACCTGGATGTAGATTTGCTACAGATGCCTGACACATGTTTAGAATAAGGAGTGCAGCCTTTTGATCTTATAGTTCTGTGCACAGTGCACACGATACTTTTTCTCGTAGTGGAAGCCCCCCACAATTAAACACTATTTAATTCTGGCATGATCAGAGGCAGATTTATGTGCTTTTAAATGTTTATATTAAACTTCTACAGAGTGAAGAGATAGTATATGTATATAAAGTGTGTGTTTGTGCGCTTCCCCCTTTCTGAGCTGTAAGAACTTTCAAGGGTAGCATTACTGAGTTCAGTTTCCATTGTATGAGGAAGCACCAGAGCTATACGATGTCTGCAATATTTATTTAAATTTACAAATATAGAATCAGTTCACACTTCAGGGTCCCCATTGCCAGTCAAAAGCATGTGTCATGCCCTGCCCCACTGTCTGAGAACCTACTTGTGTTTGCAGTCCTATGCAGATGTCAAAAAGCAGGACGTCCACTGAACTCATTATGACCCACCACTAGGGTGCTGGAGACAGGGACCCTGCTGCAGAAATAGCAATGGATCTTTGACCTCCCACAACCCCGAACCACTGCAATCCTGCTCAGCACATCTCTCTGGCAAAAATCCCCACCGCATAAATATGCATATTCTTTTCTCTTCCTTTTTATAGTATCCTACTAGAATCAAAGCAGCCCGAGCAAATAAATGTGAGCTGAACTCTGAACCCTACATTCACACTTTAAAATATGTCCCATCCCATTAACCAGCCAATCCTTTGGTTGATTAATCTGACTGAACGGATTAAAGCTTGCAGTTCGTGTGTGTGTGTGTGTGTGTGTGTGTTTGTGTGTGTGTTTGTGTGTGTGTGTGTGTGTGCGTATAACAAATCTATTCAGCTCCACAATACGGTATAATGCTCTTCATTTGATTATATTGTGTCTGCTGCTCCCTCTGTAACAAAGAAGGGAAGTACATCAAGAAAATGTTGCTGCAGATGGAACGAGGAGTAACACCACGAGATCTTTAGATGAAAACCAGTTTCAATGTACATTGTGTTTCAAGGCCCACTTCCTCAGCTCTGTAGGTCTTGAAAAGGAACATCCCACTTGTGTCTGCCGACACAAAGGAATGTTACAGCCCACGTGATGTTATCAGTCCTTCCTGTGGTACTGCAACAGTATCCTGGTTGTTCCTTCCACTGAATTAGTAATTGTTTTCAAGTGACTCCTTTGGGTGGGATCTCATGGCATCTCACTCAATGGAAGTGGGTGGTGTTTGGAGAACACTCAGGCACATGACACAGATCTCCGGCTGTAGAGAAACCCAATACAGGAGCCTAAACTATCAAAGCCATTAGTAATCACAGTTCTTAAGGCTGATTCATGACATGAAGACTTACGTTTTAAAGCACAGTTTAAAGCAAGGGGGAAAGTTATTGCGCATATGAGCTCTTGGACCTAACCTAACACTGTTGGACACTGTGTTCTCCTTGTTTCCTAAGGCAGTATCAAATTCTGTCTGCTTCTGACCACATTCTTGCACCGTATCTTGAAACCTGTCCAGCTTATATTCGTACTATTTGATTTAAGGCTGCATGGCTTTTCAAATATAATGATCAGCCAAGTTCAAGTTATTTCAGCTTTAGGTTTAATTCAAGGCAGTCCTGAACTGAAGATTCACATTTGCCATCTTTCACAGTTGTTCATATTAGAACACTGCCAGTGGTGTGATGAGAGGTGTTATCAGGGCCGTCTTAGAGGGATCGGCCGCCGTGGTGCAGCGATCCCTCGGCCTGCTGCCTCTCCGCCCGCCTCCCTGCCGCGCTGGCCGCCCCTTGGGAGGGGGGGTGGGCAAGCGAGGGATGAGGGCTGTGGCGTTGGAGCGGGCGCTCGCGCGCCGGCGGGCGAGGGATGAGGGGCGGGCGGACGGGCACTTGTGCACTAGCAGGCAGGCTGCAAGCCGGCGGGCGGACAGGCTGCAAGCCGGCCGCCCTCGCCTCCCGGAGCCCCAGCTGGAGTGCTGGAAGGGCCCAGCGCCGCTCCAGCACTCCAGCTGGGGCTCCGGAAGGCGAGGGCGGCTGGCTTGCAGCCCGCCCGCCCGCCCTCCCGCCGGCGCACGAGTGCCCGCCCACCCACCCGCCCGTGGGGTGGGGGCGGGTTGGGGAGGGGGAGCCCGGTATGCTGGCAGGCTCGCGGGGGCGCCCCTGGGGGGCCCGGCGCCCTGGTGTGCCGCGCCACCAGCCCCTATGGATAAGACGGCCCAGGGTGTTATTTATCTCATCAATCCCAGACAGAAATACTAAATAGGAACATGCACTCCCCAAAAAACTACAAATGGAGCCCTTCTTGGGAGCTTATGATTTTACTCCATCAGCTCTGAAATTTGTATCTATGGACATACCCACCTGAACTAAAATTGTGACCCACTGTGGTTATGGGTCACCAAAGGTCACATGCTTCACATCCAATGTCCCCCAATGTTGCTGGACTCCAACTCCCATCATTCCTGACCATTGGCCAGGCTACTGGTGGTGCGTACACACTAAACCTTTAAAGACATTTGAAGCCCATTCTTTCCCTCAAAGAATTCTGGGCACTGGAGTTTGCCTCTCACAGAACGACAATTCCCAGCAACCCTTAGAAAGCTAGTGCCCAGAATTCTTTAAGGGAAGAAATGTGTCTTGAATGTGTTGTAAAGGTATTGTGTGCATGCAGCCCAAGTTATATGGAGGCCACCATGTTAGCTACATAAAAAAGCGGGGGGGGGGGAGCCTCAGATCAATTCTTGCCAGAGCTGAGAAAGACCTCAGCCTTCTCCAGCCTGGTGCCACCACTTTGACACAGACAGCATGGTTGTACTGGCTGTGATTGATGGTAGAGAGAGCCCAAAACATCTGGGGGGCACCAGTTTGGAGAAGATTGATGTAAAGTGTTGCGCCATTTTAGAATACATCAAGCATGTCTGAATGCTCTTCCTAAGATTTGTTATTCAGACATGTTGCATGTCGCATGTCTGAATGCTCTTCCTAAGCTTCTGTTATGGAGGGGAGAAATGAGCTACACTAGAGGTTAGCCAGAACTACAGCAAGACACTACAGTATAGACAAATTTAGGCCTCATGGATCATTGATTTGAAGCAGTATGGCTAGTGTTAATATAAATATTAATTAGGCAGGAAAGCTGACAAAATAATTTTAGGGTGTCAAGTGACTAAGCATAACTCAGCTTGGTTTTCTGCGGCTGCAGTGCTATGCACACATTTGGGAGTGAGCCCCAACAGACACAATAGAACTTATTTCTAAATAGATATGCATAGGATTTGGCTAAGAGTGTATAAAACTTTATGTCATTCTAAATTAGTACTCCATACTTGAACTACTTACTGGTTTATACAATTCAAGGGCAATCTGAAATCCATTAGCAAGAAATGACTTTAAAAATATAGATAGATGTAAATATAAATATAGATATATAGGAACACATATAGATAGATATACTTGGAGATATTAAAAATAGCATTCAGTTGGCGGGAAATAGAGGGAGAAGAGCCATCAAAATCTGGTTTATTTTCAAGGAAACTGAGGTAGAAACACAAATTATTGTCTGGGTTTAAATAAAGCATAGATTTGTCTTAAATGAATCTGCTTGGTCAGTTGTTGAATTTGCATCTGCATCTGCACAAAGCATTACATCTGGTTTAGAAATCATTGGCTTTCTCTAGGGAATTCTGGGAACTGTAGCTCCAAACTGAAACAAGATATAGTAAACAGATGAATCTTACCCCAATGGCCAGACTACAATCCCCAGCATTCTTTGAGGGGCAAGCATGACACTTTAAAGTGGTATGAAACAAATGTAAATTGTAGTAAAGTTATACCCATCGGCTTTGATTCCAGTTCAGCAACAAATCTGGTGAGCAGACTTCTGCTGATTAGTCATCTTACTATTTGATTTCCCCTTTATAAAATGGGAATTGTAGTGTGTTACTCTAAGTAAGTCCTGTGACATGGAACTCATGCAGCCAAGTGTTTGTGGAGGGCTATAAATATATGAACAAACCATATCAGTAAGGTGTTTTGTCGTCATGCTGGTGGGCTATAGCCAATGGAGTGATACTCAGAGTTGGCCCATTGAAATTAATGCACCTAAATTAGTCATGTCCATTTCAACGGATCTGCTCTGAGTATGACTAATGCTGGATCCAAGCCCATCACTCAAACTCGTTTGGAAGAGACTACATGTTCTGTCTCTGGACGACTTACACGAGTCCTTAGTATCTGTAGTGAGCATTAGCTGTCGTGACACAAATGTGCATTACTTCATTGAGTAAAATATGAACTTGGATGTTTCCCATCAATGGGAATAATTTAAGCTTCAGTTACTTACTCTACCGCCCACCAGAAAGAATTTTAATGACCGAATGCCTGTAATATGTGCACACTAGTGACAGGAGTTATTTCTGCACAGCTCTCCAAGAACAACGTGTTATTTTGTTAGAACTAATAATGTCATAGCAACCTCACTGAAAATGGTAGTGGCTAAAGTGTGTTAGCTGTGCTGTCCTGTCTCCTGATAGAAAACATAGCCCAAACTAATCAGGCAGCCTGTGAAGCATTGCAATCAACTAAGTGACCCAAAAAAGGCCATGAATCTATTATTTATTTATTACAGGGTCATTTCAATGTTGCTGGACTCTAGTTCTCATCTGCCCCAACCAGCATGGACAATGCTCAGCAATAGTTGTACCCATCCAGCACCATTTTGGAGGACCACAGCTTTCCTGATTTGTTACATTTGTAGCCAACCTTTCTCCCAAGCAGGTCAAGATTGCTTCTCCCTTTGCTTACAACCCCTCTGTGAGGTAGGTTAGGCTGAGAAACACAAGGTCACTTAGTGGTTTCCCTGGCTGAAAGCAGCAGTTCTGTGTGATTGTCTGAGGTTGCAGGATGGATGGTGGCAAATGGATTGAAGCTGAATCCTGGCAAGACAGAAGTACTGTTTTGGGGGGACAGTGGGTGGGCAAGTGTGGAGGACTCCCTGGTCCTGAATGCGGTAACTGTGCCCCTGAAGGACCAGGTGTGCAGCCTGGGAGTCATTTTGTACTCACAGCTGTCCATGGAGGTGCAGGTTAATTCTGTGTCCAGGGCGGCTGTCTACCAGCTCCATCTGGTACGCAGGCTGAGACCCTACCTGCCCACAGACTGTCTCACCAGAGTGGTGCATGCTCTGGTTATCTCCCCCTTGGACTACTGCAATGCGCTCTATGTGGGGCTACCTTTGAAGGTGACTCAGAAACTGCAACTAAAGCAGAATGGAGCAGCTAGACTGGTAATGGTAATATTTTAGACTATCCTATCTCACAGGGTTGTGGGAAGGATAATTGATTTATTTCATAAATTTTATATACCACTTGCTTGTAGAAAACTTCAAAGTGGTTTACAAAAAAGATTATTGGTAAAATAATCAAAACAGTTCCCAGAATTCCCTGTGAAGAGGGATCAGTTGTTAAACCATCCTGAGAATTGTGAATGTGGTCTAGTACACCTTGTTCTGCAAGCATCTCGAAAGAGATTGTGGCTTTCCAAATGACTTCGAAACCATCCAAGCTATTTTTAGACTGCTTAGAGCCTGTTAGAAGCTGTGGCGAAACCCCACAAACAATCCAATGTAACTTAAATGTGGGAAACTCTACTGCTTGGTTTTTATGATTATTCAATAGAATATATGGCTGTACCAGTGAAGGGCAGTGAAGCTACATGCTTCAGGACGTTGTTACAAAGCAGCATCAGAAAGAAATGTACCATATCATCCCCCAATAAGGAAAGGAATCGAAAATAAAGCTGCAACACCATAATACCCTTACACCATCTATGTCACAACCCCAGTTGGAATACTATGTACTGTTCTGGTTACTACACCTAAAAAAAAAGTCATCAAGCAGAAAAAGGCAGCCAAAATTATCAATATATTGCACCAGCCCTTTCAGGAGAGGACTATTGCATTCATGTCCTCCTTGTGGGCTTCCCATCAACATCCGTTGCCTTGACCACTGTAGGAACAGAATGTTGGACTAGATTGGCCTTTGGTCTGATACATAAGAAAAACTTTGTTGTAACAGTTCAGCCCAACACCTTCTATTCAACAGAGGCAATAACCTAACTCTAAAACTGGACACTGGACAGACAGTGGTTCATCCACACTTCCGCTTTCCCTGCCACTTTCCTCCAGGAAAACCCACTGTTTACCACTGAATTGGAGCAAATGTCAATCAAGTTTTCTCCAGGTTGCCGCTTGCTCTGATTTAGCATTAAAGAGTGGGTTTTCTGGGGCAAAGCAGTGGGGCAAAGGCACAGCTCCTCGGATCCATACCTAAAAAGCCCGGGACAAGCAGAAAACAGCTTGGACCCATGCTTCTCTACCTCCCAATTTTCTTGATCTATGCCCCCCCCCCAGATCCAGTTAGCATATCATGGCCACTGAACATGCTCAATCTCCAATGGACTGGTTGTATAATTCTCCCATCCCTTAAGGATTCCCTCCCCGCAAAAAAACCCATACTTCTGCAGACTTTGGGGTTCCCTTAGCCTGCTTGTATCTCCTGCTTGTATGTGTGTGGGGGTGGGGGGGAAGAGTGTCCTTTTGGCCCTATCAGAAAGAGAGGAGACAATAATTTGCTTTGTTTCTCTCCCCCCTCCTCCATTTCCTGCTTTATTTCCCCAGTCTTTTCTAGTGAAAGGTCATAATTCAAGTAGGGAGGACACGGTCGCACACTGTGTATGAAATTATAGAGAAGGATGGCATTGATGTCAATTATGCTTTCTTTTGCTTTGGGAAGTGAAGAGAGACAGACAATAGGTCTCCAGGAGCAGAAAGGACAGGCCCACTGTGTGTGGCACGTTTCCTAGAAGACAGGATGCCCTGTCAAACTCTGTGTGCAATTTCAGCTTGCGTCTGATGTCTCTTTCCATTGTATTATTGCACTGTATACAACAGAGGCTTGGCGATACACACACACACACACACACTACCACAAAGGCAACCCAATGCAAAGGAAAATGCTTGTGCTGTTCTGCATTCACGTACCCTCCGACATCCTGCCGATCAAAATTGCGACACTTGCTTTTTGGGCCTGAGCGCTCTCTATATTATATCCTGTATGGTGAGGGTGCGGCGCCTGGTTAAAGCAGGGGTAGAGCTAGCCTGCACACACTCCTCTGCTCAGCCATCCCCACTGAACATGCCTGATCACTCTCCTCCCCATACACATCCTTTCAATGTGCGTAGCGTTAGTTTCGCCGCAAGTACCAGTGCTGGCTTAGCACAAAACAAAAAGTCATGACACAGCACCCTCAAAATTGGTTTGCAGCATTTACTAAGAAAACATAATGAATGTTTTAATTATTAAAACGTTAGAAACAATGGACCTTGGCAGATTTTATAGGGACTTATGAACACTTACCTTTGGATAAACGGAGTTGGTGAAAGTATCAAATGAAATGGAAAGTTTGAATGAACTTACGCATCTCTGAATCATAAGGCAACAGTCAACTGGTTGGGAGCCAAGTGCTACCAGGTTCATGACTGTAACCTAGCATAATTGCACTGCATGGGGGTTATTGCTGATTATTGTTCATTTTATGTAGTTATATGTGATGAATTGTTTTAATGTGTGTTTACGCTGCCCTAAAATCAGTTAGGCTCCAATACTTTGGCCACCACATGAGAAGAGAAGACTCCCTGGAAAAGACCCTGATGTTGGGAAAGATTGAGGGTGCAAGGAGAAGGGGATGACAGAGGATGAGATGGTTGGACAGTGTTCTTGAAGCTACCAACATGAGTCTGACCAAACTGCGGGAGGCAGTGGTAGACAGGAGTGCCTGGGGTGCTCTGGTCCATGGGGTCACGAAGAGTCGGACACGACTAAATGGCTAAACAACAACAACAACAAACATGTCAGGGGGCTTTAGTCAATTCCGTTTTCTGGACCAGTAGTATGCTACTTACTTTGCTGCATTCCTACTTTATATTGCGTCGTGGGTGAAGAACCTCTGTTGATTTTGTCAGGGCATGGGCCATGAGGCCCAGAAAGGCAAGCAGGCAAAGTAAACTAAAGTATCTTTGAGGGACATAGTGCTAGCAAGAACAAGCAGGTGAATCCCTGGTGCTGGGGAACAATGACGGCAGAGAGCGACTGCTCTCAGGTCATGCTTGTAGGCTGGCTGCCCAGAGGCATCATCTATCTGTTTGGATTTATAGCTCTACAATCAAAGCACGAGTCTTCTGGGATCTCATGGGATGTAAGCTGTAATCTAGGGGGCAGCACTAAGGAGAGGCTTGAAATGGCCAGATCATCCTTTGCAAAAAAGTTGGGATTGGAAAGTAAAAAAGAAAAGAAAAAGGAAATACAGGTAGCTGTTATTGGTATCTGCACGTTTACACCTATATGTAGATAAAAACCGTTGTTTCACGTTGATAGTAAATGCTCCATAGATTCCTTCAAGGCTTGAAAATAATGTTTTACCATTCCAAGTTTATTCTAGCAGCTTACTGATATCACACCATCTGAGTGGTCAGTATAAAAGAGAAACAATCAAATGAGCCTTTGATGTACATACTTTTTGTAAAATGCAGTTATAGCTTAATTTTCAGTTTCAAGGCTGTTCTTTCTTTCTTAAACAGTTCTTTTTTCCCATGAAAAAACCAACCCAACCCATAATTTTTGGTTGGTAAGCTTTCATTTGCTCTAGTTAGAAAAGTGTGCCTTACTTCCCTCAGGGGACAAAGATTCTCTCCTAATGGGTAGACAATGAGTGCTCTTGTTGAAAAACTCAGCAAAACTCAAACAAAAACCAGCTATCTTTTTCTTTAAAAACAGCAACAACACTAATCTGTCTTTTAGAGGGAGCTGGCAAGGAGGGGGGGGGGCAGATACACACTTGCAAAGCTTGTTAAAAGATTTATTACTCCATGCTGGATGTCAGTCCATTTTAAGAGTGTTTATAAAATATTAATCAAAATGACAGAATTAGAGATTCAAAGAATAATCATATGAAACAGAATCCAGGATCTCCCCGCAATGTGTGACCCAATTATTTGCTGAATTTCAAGAAAGCTGTCTTTCTGAGACCTGGTGTGGCTTTCAGTGTCATTTAAGATCTTTCTCTCTCAGCGGAAATATCCAGATATTTTTTATTACGATGCTTTATCTTTTCTTTTGTGATAGAAGAGCAGCTGGTGGAGGGAAGAGAATGGCAATCTCGGGCAGAAAAATTGTTGGAAGCGAAATGGGGTGCTTATGTGTCCTACTTTACAGAGGATGGTCCTCTTTTCGAAGGATCCCAGAAGGATTGCCTGATCCAAACATGAGTTAGAAAGATAAAGAACCATAAGAAGTGAGAACAGGGACCTTGAATCTGCCCGTCAGATGCACCCCTATAGCACACTGAGGATGTGCACAGGAAGAGGCGGGTTTGGGGCAGCACGGCTGGTTCGGCTGCACTGGGTGCCGAGCCTAGGGGGCACTGCGGGGTCTTGAAATGATGACGTAGTGAACTGAGCAGAATGGAAAGTGGAAGGTGGGGTGGTGGCAGCGAATTTTGGCCTCACAGCATGTCTCTGGAATTTGAAAGACCAAATATTACAGGGACAATAACACTTGCAAGATTTAGGCTTAGTTTGCAACTGTGCAACCTCATTTTTAATTTGATGTTGTGGTCCTGATGGGATGAGGCATTGACTGCTCCAAATGAAGGCTTAGCCACACTTACTTTCAAGCTCCATGTCTAAGCACTCTTCCTTTCGCCCTGGAGTTTCCCCCGTGAAAACCTGCTCGTTTAATCTGAAGAGAAAAAGCGGCAATTTGGGTCTTCCGTGGATTGCTGTTTGCTCCAATTCAGCCGTAAAGAGCGGGGTTTGTGAGGAAAGCTCTGGAGCAAAAAAAAAAAAAAAAAAAAGTGTGTCCAACATGCAGCTTGAAAGTGTGGACCATGTCTGGAAAGTGTAGTGGATAAGTAAGTGTGGATAAGCTCTCGTTCTATGTGATGTCCAGAAAAAACAACAACTCCTGATACAATTAAACCCTACGAGGAAATAATCACACCCCAAGTGCTGGATCGTCTCCTCCTCCTGCCTCAGGCTCCCACATAACTGAGCATATGGAAAACTTGCTCAATCATCTTTGCTTGATGAGGGCAACAGAGTGAAGTCTTTCTAAAACCACCCAGTGAAAAGAATTAACAACCGCCTATCACTCTGTTAGCATTTTAAGGGAAGGGGAAATTAAATATAGTAAGTTCAGCATTGCCATTTAATTCTTAGAAACATGTTGTTTAATAATATGAAAGCACATTTCGGCTTCTCTATCCGCTTTATGGTTATTCCCAGTGGCATGCTTTCTGTTCTGAATAATTCATCGTATTTTTTAGCCTGCGTCGTGCATAACCCAAAATTGCAAAACTTACCAAACTCAATTTAAAGTTTTTCACCTTAAGCCACACATTTCATAAATAATGTATTTTCTTCTAATATGCATGTTCCCATGGATTGCAAATAGCCTAGATGCCATCCCTTGATACTATTTATTTTCACATGAAAGGCAGAAAAAAAGATGAATATGTTCTTTTAGCAGCTCATAACTTTCCAAGATATATTACACCAGTATAATATCTTGTACTGACATTTTATGTTACAATTGTTGTATAACAAAAATATTGGAGAAACATGTAGTAAGCCTTCCTATTTGTGAAGCTTGTGATAAACATAATTAACAGTAACATTAGGTGCCTAATTTACCATGAGTCCTGTGTTTTAGTGCTCAGGGCTACAAGCCTGTTCTGCAATACTGGTCCTGTAAATGTCAAAGTAAATACAAGTTTGAATTGGCTTGCTTTTTGGCCCAGTATGGAGAGAGATATAAAACTTGAAATGTAAAGTGTAAACAAGACTTGTAATACTTGCTGCAATAATTTTTATAAAATGATGCAAGCAGGAGACTGGGACAAAGGAACTTCACCAAACAGTGTTAAAAGTGGCATCATATCATTATTTATTGCATTTATATCCTACCTTTCCTCCAAGGAGCTCAAGGTGATGTACATGGTTCCAGTCCTGCGCCACATTATAATCCCCAGTGCTTTTTTCTGGGGGTATGCAGGGGTACGCAAATCCCTAAACATTTTGTGAATCTAAGTTTGGCCTCATTGAGGAGCAGTATTTCAATATGAGTGGGAAAATGAGAGTACCCCTAAACATTTTTTAAAGAAAAAAAAAGCACTGGTATCTCCACATAGAGCCAGTCCACCCATAAGACTGGGTGGGGTGTCTGCCTCAGGCAGCACCCCCAAAGGGACATCACCTCTGTTCCATTGCCCAGCTGGTCTCCCTGGCCTCTAGGGGCAGAGAGGGACCAGTGGCAAAGCTCTGTCGAATGCCTCCTCTCCTGCCAAGTTGACAAGAGGAGAGACGCTCCGCCACCCAACTTTGCCGCCAACCAGGGGGGCAGATCCCCTTCCCTGCCTGGTGGTGCTTTGCACTGGCTTCTCCTGAAACTAGGAATCGATGTGACACCTCACTGCTGGGTGGGAGCGGGAATCTGGAAAGAAACTCTTTTCCTCTCCCCTCCACCTGCCAGGCAGGGGAGACTCCTTACAGAGTTTGTGCCTCCGCCGCAGAGGCAGCAGCGAAGCGTTTCACCTCAGCTGACGAAACACCTCAGGCTACCCCTGTCCTCCGAGCAAACCTGAGATGTAGGTTGGACTGAGAAACTGTGACTTGCCCAAGGTCACCCAGTGAGTGTCATGGCTGAGTGGGGATTTGAACTCTGATCTCCCAGTTCCTAGTCCTAGAGCCTCTTCAACATTAGAACCTTAATAGCCCCCTAGAAAAAACAAGCCAGTTGCAGCATATCAAGCCAGGCAAATTAGAAGTTGGGCAGTACACTTGCAATACTTAAAGAGCATTTTGTTCTTCTCCCTTGGTTATATTTTGCATATATTTCAAGTCATCTGAAAGCACACAGGAAGCCTCTGGAAGCTGGAACGATCATACTCTTTGTTCCGTAGACAATTCCTCCAACATATCCTTTTCAAATTATGTAAGTAGCACAAAATGTGAACCCAGGGTGTTGTATATGAGTATTGTCAAATAAGAGATTCCATCATATGTGAACAGAAGGAAATTGCATAGGCAAAGGTTCCAAGGGATAACTTTTCCTGTGCAAAGCTGAACTCAGAGACAAAGCTTAAAACCAGCTGTGCTATGCACTTAAACAGCACAAAATATTAGAAAATGCACTAAAGTCCTTCATTTCCTGGAGAGCCACAATGACAATGGAGCAATGGGCTGAGGCATTCTCTTCACATGTCCTGTGCTGAATTTGTATAGTTAATTTTAAATTAGAAACCAGAGGATTGTGTGAACATTTTACAGATTGTTTTATGTATTTTGATTTGCTGTAGTCGTGCCTGAGACCACTGGTGGCAGGCAGGATGCAAATTTCATAACTAAAGAATATCAGTAACTCTGCATTGCACAGAATAACATCCATGCTACAAGACATTCTCTGCCTTTTTGGAGCTCAAAATGAATTTTTGCACGAATTCAAAATCGAGCAAACCTTTAGAATTTTTTCCCCAATTTGTCTTTTAAAATGTTGCACAGTGAAATAAAGTCTCGGTGACTAATTGTAAGGCCAAATTCTGTTTGCCAAATTCAATTCTTTTACATGTTGGTTTTTTGGTTGTGCTTTGCAAGCTAAACAGCATCAGTAACTGGGAATGTTAGGAAAAGAAATCAGTGTAGAAGACCAATACAAATCCAAAGACAATGTAGTGCTGTGTGCTCTCCTGTCCTCCTCCAGTGTAGTCACAAGGAAGAGTTTGGAAGCTTTCACTTCCATTTTTGATCAACTGCAGCCAGCCAAACCTGGCACACTGTGGTTAATAGAAACCACGAGTTGTTTGGAAGAAGCCAGCTGCTGTTGTTGAAGATGGCATGTTTCAACAAGCCACAGTTAAAAGATTAACCACTGTTTGTTGAATTTGGATGATAGCTCAAGTTCTGATTAATTTAAATCAAAAGCAAACATTTACGGTCTCCTTGTAACCCTAGAGTTGTATCCAGCATTAGTCAAACTAGGAATAGACCCACTGAAAATAATGGGCATGACTAACTTAGCTTCATTAATTTCTACTCTGAGTAGAATTTAGTTGGCTTCAGCCCATAATTTATCATGATGTCTGAATGCAGGCATTCATTCCACAGGAGGAAGTAATTGTGCACCCACCCAGAAAGTTCCAGTGGCCTTACACAACTTCAGGCTCCCAACACACAAGCTACCCATGTCCTGAGTAAGAGTGGTTTATGTGTGGTGACAATATAATTTAAAAACAGTTGGAGGGTGCATTCAAATGTGGGGATTAATGTGTTCATTACCCAAGTTGTAAGGCATGGACTTTGGTTCCATTTTATAACATTCCTCGTACATTGCATTACCTTCTGCATCTGCACTGGAAGTGTGGGACTCAATCAATATGGCGCCATGTTGCACTAAATTTAATTCACACCAGTGGCCATGGTGTAACACAGCAGCAGACATCATAGGACATGACACCATTTTTTAATAAGGACACGTGTTTCTATTCCTCCTCCATGACTTGGGAAAGAACTGTATGGCAGAATACTACCCCAAATTTCATCACTGAGTGGCAGTGGCATGATCTGTGAAAAAGTACTGTCCAAATGCAGTCAATCAGATCTAAAATGTTAACTGCTTATCAGTTGCCTTTTGTTTTGCAACACTGAAGGATGCATTTTGAATTGGAGAATATATTTAAGAAGCGGGGGAAAGAGCTAGCAATTTTCCCAGACAGATTAGCTTCATACTTGCATTCTAATCTGTGGTCCTTAAGCTTAGCCTTCTTTTCAAAATCTGCTTTTCTTGAAAGTCGATTAAAGAATGAATAAGTAATTGTTGTATTATAACATGTAACACAAATGGGTAGAACTCAGCCCTGGGCTTGTATCATTCCATTGAGTTCCATGTGTGCAGCTGGATTTAGCCAATGTTTGGGACCACCAGGGAATGTGAAAGAGAGTGATTCGGGGAGGGGGGAATATTATAAATTGGCACAGAGAGATATTCACAATCTTTTGCAAAGTACAATTGGTATATGCACTATTTTAACCATATAATAAACAACCAGCCATATAACCATATGCAAATTATGGCTTATACGGGTAAATTTCATTGTAGGTTTCTGTGGTGGCAACTATGCTTTTATTTCTACTTATAGCTATGTGGTGAACTTTGAATTCAGTTAAAGTGCTGTACTTCCTTAAATTTTGGAGATGAAAAAGAATCGTCGTAAAACCATTTGCTCCACACTTTAGATGGAAATCACCCATCTCTTTCACTGATAGGTGGAACAGAAAATAACTCATTGTTCTCTGGTCCCAGATTCCTAAGCATTATCTCTCCAATTCATCAAGGGAGATCCATGTGCATAGCTGATGCAAATACACTCTGTGATATCCATCCACTGAATCTGGTGGGTGCCTCAGTTGTGGATGAAATACATGACTCTGTCTGGGGCCACTCACTGCAGATAAGAAAGTGAAACTGGATCTAGATTGGGGCCTATGCCTCTTATTCAACATGTTCTCTCAAGTCTTCTCAGTTCCACTCTTTTTATGTTCTAGGTCAGCAACAGGGATCCGTTGACCTTCCAAATGCTGCTGAACTTTCATTCCCATCAACCCTGTCAAGCATGGCCAATGACCAGGAATGATGGGAGCTGTAGTTCAGCAACATTTGGAAGGCCAAAAGTTCCCCAACCCTGTTACAGCTCTTTGAGTAGATCTTGCATTGTCTGTACAGCTGGGCAGCAGGCAACCCACCTCAGATCATTCCCTTTGTTTCAGATGTTCAGCCTCTGAGTCCCTTTGTTTATGTGACCAAAACAGCATCACCCTCACACAAGTGGGAAGTATTAGAAGGCTTTTCAAAAGTTCAAAAATATTTACAAATCTCTTTTACACAAGAACCCCAAAATAGCCCAATGAAGACTAAGCATTTTCAGAAGCTAAGAAATTCTGGCTGCTACGGTTGGAATGGAAAATTGAGGGAGAAATGGAATAGAGTGAACTGGAAGCACTGGCCACATTGGCCACATTTTGTTGCAGGTTCATTTGTGCCGCCTAAAAGGCATTGCTTACATCAACTTGTTTTGTATTGTTGGACTTGTAATCCATTTAAGCTAATGAATGCCTTAGGTTGTTTAGTTGAAAATTTAAGACAATGCAAACAAATTTAGGGAAGGTGGGGCATCATGTTCCTCTCGTAATAGTGATTATTCAGCCTCAATTAATCTCTTGTTTGTACCAAATTCCTTAAAATGACCATGAGCCAGCAGTGTTTGGATGGAAATTTTTCTGTACTACAAGTTTATGCACCAAAGCATTAGGATGTCAGCTGACGTTATTTGTTTCACTTTGATTTGACAAGCACTTCACTTCAAAGAGTTTTCCAACAGCCAATCAGTCCCATTATGTAAAATGGGATTTGGCTTACTGCTAGCTCCCCCCACCCCCACCTGCCCTGCCAATGTTCTACTGTATTTTATAATTGAACTGTGGAAAGATTTACCAAGCAGTCATCACATGCAGAAGGCTTTACTGCTTCAACAGCTGATTCTTTTTTTCACTTCTGCTTTCATATTAACAGAGGTTGCCATGCCAGCTACAAAGACATGGCCTGCTGCCCAGCAATTACTAGGCAAGCTGAAAACTATTGATATTCTAAATGTCTCTGCTAGATCAGGTGGCATATTGTATATCACACACACACACACACAGACACACACACTTGTCCCAAGGGCTCTTCTCCACTCAGGCTTGATTGAAGAGTTAACATCCCAGCTGGATCAAAGGCAGCCCAATATATTGTACAGTGAGGTTTCATCACAGGACGTATTTTGAATGGAAAGTGCTTATTGAGATTCAGAAAATAGAAGCATCAGCTGTTCCGCATACTCCGTTGCCTGCTCATGGTAGCTCTTCGTGACTGAAATGATTTTTGTTTTTATTTTAGACCTGCTGTCAGTGACAAGGATGCATGTCAGTTGCCAAAAATTTCACAGTGATTCAGGCTGACAGGGCTTTTAGACTTAGAGTGATGACAGAGGAACAACCTGGCTCCTACCAAAACAACACAAGGACTAGTCAAACACGGTGGTCCATCATCATACTCACTCTTTATGTTAATCGGCCATTTTGTTGTTTTGCAAACAGTCTAGGGCAGTTGCAGCAGATTAAAAATGGATAGCTTGAAAGAGTTGGAGGAGCACTATTGAAAGAGATAGCATCAAGTTGCAATTCTTGAGGACTAAATCCAACCAATTCATGGATTGCTATGACTTAGTAGAATCCTTTTTTGTCTGTAGATTATTTGTGTGTGACATTTATGCCCAGTGTCCATCTTCTCATAGGTGTGGGGTGAGGAGATGGACCTAAAAGGATATTCAGCTTGAGTAAGCTGTATTGTTATATGCTGGCTGGGACTCTGTCTCACTCTCTCCTCTGTGTATCATTCCCAACCACCCTTTCTCTCTCTCTTGTGTGATGACACATGGCAACCCATGTCGGCAGTGTCGATTTTGGCGATCTTCCTTACAAATAGCTCCATAACTTGGGCAAAAGTAAAAAAACAAACTCAACAACTTTTGTTTCTGGACTTTGATATAGACAACTCTATATCAGCTAAACCACTGGATGATGGGAGTTGCAGTCCAAAAGCAGCTGGAGACCCAAGTTTGGGAAACCCTGAATGAGAGGAAAGCTGAAGGCTTCTAAGTGTTACAGCATACATAGCAGCAGCAATTCAAATAAAAGGAATCTTACCCATAGAGCCTAGTGGCGCGGGGCACCAGGGTGCCAAGTTCTGGAGGGCACCAGGGAAGAGGCAGAGGCTGGACGCAGCGCCTTCTGGCATCAGCTCACCACCGTCGCCTGCCTCCGTCATGCCGCGCCAAAGCAGTGCCATGCCCAGAGCCTCCATCTGCCGTGGCCACCACGGCACTAAGCGGCCAGCTGAACCGGGAGGCACCATGTCCAGCCTCTGCCTCTTCCCCGCCGGAGGAGACGCCCTCCAGCCACTGCCCGCCTCCTCCAGCCCTGCCGGCAGTGCCGTCCTCCCTAAAATATTCTGGGAAATGGGGTGCGGGGGTGCGGGGGTGCGGGGGAGGCACCGGAGGGAGCTTTGCACCTTGGTGCCAGATATACTTAAGATGGCCCTGCTGGATAGTATAAAGTATGTATACTCCAGGGGGGAGTTCTCCTGAAACATCACTCATAAAGTGGATTGTTATAATCAATAGCCTGGAAAACATTATGGGCCATAGTAATATTCTCCTACGACGGTGATATCACACCATGTGAGCACAGGGCAGAGTCAAACGAAAGAAAATATATTTTCCTTAATTCTCTTTTAAAGGCCCTCATTGACCCCTGCTTGAGATGGCAAATTGAAAAGAAAAGCTGCCTGTACTTTCAAGCCCGAGAGATTTTCTATTAAAGCGATTCGGTTTTATTCCCTCTTATCTTTTCCTCTGCAGCCAGTAAGTGACTTGTGTCCTAAGATAATGCTTTGGGCCTTCCTTTTTTCCAAGAAAAAGAGAGGCACATATTTGGGAGCTGCATTGTAATGCATTTGTGGTACTCAAAATATAAATGTGTATGCTCTGAAGAGTAGACAGGCCTGGATCCATCAGTTTGCTAATTAGGCACCTGAGAAGGGCTCGGACACATGATAGATTTCATCATCATCATCATCATATTATTATTGGTTATAGTTCAATTAATGTACAAAGAGCTTTACAGAGTACTGGTCCCTGACCCATGGTTAAAGTATAAAGCATGGGCAGGCAACCTAAGGCCTGGGGGCCAGATGCAGCCCAAGCGCCTTCTAAATCTGGCCCGTGGACGGTCTGGGAATCAGCGTGTTTTTACATGAGTAGAAAGTGTGCTTTTATTTAAAATGCATCTCTGGGTTATTTGTGGGGCATAGGAATTCATTCACCAGCCCAAAAAAATATAGTCTGGTCCCCCACAAGGACAGTGGAAAGTTTGCTGACCCCTGGTATAAAGTGTGAATGGATGTATGTGCACATGTGTGTGGCCCATGTACATGTGGAAACATGTTTATATGTGTCTGAGGTTGTTTGCATGTGTATTGTGCAACAAAGGTGGAAAGGATGGTCACAGAACCATTCCTTTCTCCAGGTCCTTGAACTATTTTTATTTTAAAATGTTCACATATTCTCATAATCCTACCATTTAAGGCACCCTGACATTCCATTGGAAAGAACCAAATAAAGCTGAAATTATCATCATTATGTAAATGTGATTTTGTGCAAGTTCTAAAAAAACGTTGCTCTGGTTTATAAGTACCTCTTATAAGTACCTCTTCGAGACTAATACTATTTCTTTCTTTTTAATTCAGGACAAAATGTACCACATTCACCTGAAGGATTCTAGCTGTGCTTTTTACCCAGTGGATTAAGTGCTGCTTCACTGCCTGTAATTCACATTTGTTCATTTTACCCCATGGTCTGACTAAGATAAATACAAAGGTAAGCCATAAATTCCAGTTACATAGTTTCAGGATGTTTCTTTAATCACTGTGGAATGTGATTCATTTGAGGAACTTGTACAGATCTTCAGGACTGGCAAGAAGTTACATTAATTTTAACATAATATTCATTTATAAAGCATTCTTTATTGCACTAGAGAGGGCTTTGGAGACTATAAAAATAAAATAACTTGAGCAAAGGAAAATGCAAAGTCCATTTCAACAAAAAGTCCTTCTCAAGTCATTGGTGTCTCTTAATTCCTTGGGATGTCTGTCCCCCACCAGATTCCAACTGGTTATTTTGTATGTACCTGTAGTTGCAAACCTGTATTAGTATAAAATAGATACAATTTGGGTCTCTTTATTTGTGGTTATTCTTATGGCAAAAGAGGCATTTTCAAAACAAAATAAAATAAAAAAAAATTCCTTCCAGTAGCACCTTAGAGACCAACTAAGTTTGTTCTTGGTATGAGCTTTCGTGTGCATGCACACTTCTTCAGATACCGAAAGCTCATACCAAGAACAAACTTAGTTGGTCTCTAAGGTGCTACTGGAAGGAATTTTTTATTTTGTTTTGTTTTGACTATGGCAGACCAACACGGCTACCTACCTGTAACTGGAGGCATTTTCAAGTTAGTTAAAGACGTCAGAACAGCATGAAACCTTTGGAAAGCGGGTAACTTTCCATCACTTTGTACTGGGAATATGACATAGTCATCAAAAATCATAATTACAATTGTGAAAGACCAAACACTCCTTTATTATTGCTTCTAATCATTATTTAGGAGATAATTTGTATGAAATATGTGATGCTTGCCTTCATTGCGAATTTTTCCAGTACTGTATACTTTGGAAGAGCAGGAGACCTTCAGTACTCCAATGGTTTTTGTTTTGGGGTTTTTTAGACATGGGATGCTGTCCAAACTTGCACAGTCAACAAAACTTGGAAAGGGATTATGAAAATTAACCTCTTTGTACAAATTTGGTTCTGCCATTTAACCTTTCAGAATTTGAAACACAGTGCAAAATGAGATGCAGCTTCACATGAGGCCTCAATACTTCCTTTGCTACATAGTTGTACTGAATTCTGTTGTGTTTTGTCTTAAGTCACTTGTTGTGTTGGGAGGGAGAAGAAACAGTAAGCAGTGGAAACTTGGCAAAGCTTCTTACTGATATCTGTTCCTTTCCAAAACTTTCTGTTCTCCCTTCCCTCGCAGGTGGCATTCCTAATTGGAGCTAGTAACTCTTAGCTGTGCTGTTTTAAAGATGAAGTAGAAGAAACACCTCAGGCAGAGCACAGACAGAGCAAGACGAATGTTAGATTGAAAAAGGTCTCAAAATATTTTCCCTTAATGTGCTTCTGTTGGCAAGCTCCCTGTTCATAAGGGTGATCGTCTTTCAGCCTTCTGCCCTATTCCGCATTTTGGCAAGTCTCAACCAGAACGTAGGGCAAGATGAGGCTCAGGCTAGGCTCTGGAAGACACAGAGCTCTGAAGTTGCTTCAGCAAGGGGAGAAAAAAAGCTGAAACTGGGCTCTTATATAGCAGCAGGTGCTGTTAGCACCACCTGTGCTGCAAGGTGATTATTAGATTAAAGGGGCTCAGCCTCCCTCAGTAGTTTCCTACTGTGATGGAGAAGGGGAGGCTCAGGAAATTAACAGGCAGCCATTGAAATTCTTTTAGGCCTGGCAAGATATGACCTGAATGAACAGTGCTATTTTGCCCACTGTATTTTGCACTAACTGAAGTTTCCAGAATGCACTACATATTGCACCAATCCAGATGAGGAGTCATCACAGTATGGATAACTATGGGTGCTACTGCAGCAATGTTCAGGCCATTAGAAACCATGGGAGATGTGCGTCCTGTGGTCTATGACACCTGGATGTTGCCATCTAGGGTCTAATGGAAGCCCTGCCACAAACCTTCCTCTATCTCTACTACCACCAGGTATGTTTTGATACACCTTCTGATAACTTAACTGAAAGCACAGTGGAGTCTGAATTTTGGAATGGGCTTGGGTTGAATGAAACCAAATCATTTTTGTCTGAGTACATTTTGAAAAAGGCAAAGGAAACATGTTTCTTGTTGACTCAATTTTTTGGATACTTAAGTGTGAGTTATACTTGTTTCTACATTACTTTTTATTATTTCAATCGTTTGTAAAAAGGAAAAAACCAATAAAGATTATTGGGGGGGGGGAAGAAACATGTTTCTTGTTAGATCAGAACAAGGGAAAGTATAAACACATCTAGAGCAAGCTTGATGTTTGCCAGAAAACGTGAGCCATAGCAGCAAAAACTTTCATTTGGCACTATATCACCTGGGGAAGGAAAACCGTTTACATACATGTATGGACTCTTCCTGCCTTCCCTGGCTCTTCCCTAGTTTAACCAGGCTGCTCTCTCGCAAAGAGCCACTCTCCCTTTCTCTCCATCAGTGACAGACAGGGTACTGCTGGGGTCATTGTGGTTGGTAGCCAGATCCAGAGCTGGGTGGGGGTTTCCATCCAAGTGACCTATCTGTAGCTGGAATTGGGAATCTGAGCTGGAATCATGTAGGAAGAAGAATCTGCCCTGTTGAGCATGCAAGGGCTAGATTCTTGGTGCTTATCCAGAGGTTTCATTCTGTTTGACAGGGAAAAACAGAATGCCATCCAACCACGCTCCCATCCATGCCTCAAGAGGGCTCTGAGGCCTCACAATCCAATGTGCTCTTTAGGCTTCAGTCCATGAGGTTTTATTTCAAGCCCAAAGTCCCTGAGAGTTGGAGAGGTGATCATGGGAGGTTGAGTTTAACATTTTCACAGTCCCAAGCCCTTTTCTACCTTCTGCTAGATTTTTGTTCTTCAAGTATATGACGCAGTGTGAGGTTTTCAAATGTTCTTCACATAACCTGAGCTTTCTCAGAGGCCTTTCAATGAATTCTGAATTAGGAGGTTAGTAATGGTGGGCATCAAATGAATCCTTACTGATCCCACCCAGAGCAAACCCAGTGGTTGGGGTGGTGGTAGTGAGGATGCCCCACGGCACACTCTTTGTTCATGCAGAATGACCTAAGAGGCCTGGCTAGTGCCCTGCATTCACTCTAGAATATGACCCCCAAATCCTCTCATGTGAAGACTCCATGGCAGATCAGTCAATGGGGCTAAGAGAAAGTGACTGGCCCAAGGTCACCCAGTGAGCTTCATAGCTGAAATCTGAACTCTTGTCTTTGAGGTCATAGTCCAACACTCTATAACCATTATGCAAAGTTCTTCTCATTCCTCCTATTGTCCTCACTGGAGCCCAAAAGGACCCAGAGTTCTTCATGGCTGAGTGGGGGATCTGAAGCTGTGTCTTTCTCAGTCCAAATCTGACAATAGACAACACTGGCTCTCTGTGCAGGAGTTTAATAACTCCGGTTTCAACCATGCAAATAATAAAGCACTCTCTAATTCTTTCCCCCCTGCATGATCTCTGTCCTGCCAATCTAATATAAATCCTGGAATGGATTAGCTAGTAATTACATTCAGGTCATCCTGGAACATTTGTGTAGATCAAGGAATGGACTTGTCACAAATGTTAAACATAAAACAGCTACTGCAAGACAGTATTGGAAATATATGCCGCTGATATTGATATTAATGGCTTGTTAGAGCCACAGCACTTCCACGTTTCTTTTTAAAAAGTGATTGTGTCAATGTGTCCTATGGAGCCCAATAATTTCAATGGTACTTGAAGCTGCTCAGTTCTTGTCAATTGTATCTCTTTGGCTATGTCCTCTTCCTCACGTGTGTCTGACTATATACCACCAAGTGATGAATGCAGACATCCTGAGGTGGAACCAGAAGCACCATGTGCACAGCCTCTTGAGACTACCAGTTAGATACATTTCCCCAATACAGGTGGGTAGCCGTGTTGGTCTGCCATAGTCGAAACAAAATAGAAAATTCTTTCCAGTAGCACCTTAGAGACCAACTGAGTTTGTTCTTGGTATGAGCTTTTGTGTGCATGCACACTTCTTCAGATACACTGTGTATCTGAAGAAGTGTGCATGCACACGAAAGTTCATACCAAGAACAAACTCAGTTGGTCTCTAAGGTGCTACTGGAAAGAATTTTCTATTTTATTTCCTCAATAGTAGGTTATAAGCTTATCACCTTCATCCCTCACCTCGACTCCATCCCAAGAAGCATTCTTCAAAGAGTAACGATTTTTCCAAACCTAACTCAGTCTAAATTTGGGACAAATAACTATTAATACTTGTTATATATATAAAAAATACTTTTGTGCTGTCTGTCTGTCTAGATCTTTAGCTGAAAAGGCTCCATGTAATGATCTTCCCTGCCACTCAGCTTACAATTTAAAAGACATACAAGGAAATAGGAATGGGGAGGGAGGGAGGAAAAAGAAAGCTCAGACACTAGATGTTAAAGCCACCGCTCTTGCAACCATCAGCCGGGTTGGGAATAGTACAGGTTGTGTGATAGAGTGCTTACTGCTAGGTGACAGCTGAGAGAGGCAGCTTTGGCAATATACCGGTAATAGCCCTGCTTCTCTGGTCTGCAGCCTGATGGAATGGCTGCTGCCAGATGCCAGCTGAAGGAAGGCCAAAGGCTACTGGGTCTGTCAGCAGAGGTAACTGAATAGCCGTAGTTCTCTTCTCTCTCCCTCTCTCTCTGCTCTGCAGCCTGATACATGTTCATTGCTTAGATTACATGCAGCACAATTCTAGGCACCTTTACTCAAAAGTCCCAGTGCGCCAAGTACGTAAGTATAGAAATGTTGCCTACATTTGAATTTACAACAGAGCCGGTCTTTGAATAGGATTCCCTGATTAGCTTTACCCAGTCCCTGGCTCCATCACAAAGCATTGGCTACTCCATGCCACCATTAGTGGGAATCAGCTTAATTTGGGCTGCATTGTGCCCCATCTTTGTGTGCACACGCACACATTACATACACACACCAATTACTTCCTGAAGGACCTGTCTCTGGGTAAAAAAACCCCCAGTATGATATTTTGATCACCAAATTCCCGCTTCCTCTTCAAACCAATTAAGTTATAGACTGCCAACTGAGTGGTATTGCAAAAGTACACAAGCGCAGAAAATATTGCTGTAAATTTATTCCCCCATGCCTTCTGTGCATATCTTACCTAATGTTTTGTATTATGGTTATAATGATTACAATGCGAATAGAGGGCTGCATTGATTCTATGATTCCGTGTTCTCCCCCCACTGCTCCTTTCATAATAGCCTGTACAATGCTGAACGATAATGTCTGATGCTATCATCTGACCCCTGCTTTGTTGACAGCACAGTGGAATCTTGCTGACTTCAGCTGAAGCTATTAAACCACACAATGGGCAGAACACAGTGCAGAGCAATATATCCAGCAAGGGCCATACATCCTTTGTGACAAGTGTAAACACGGTGCCTCTGTGCCTTTCAGCCTGTTAGCTACATTCTAATCGTGGAGACTTTGAACAGTGGTCTTTCCTCCATTGCTTGCCCTTCCTTTTCATGTTCTTCCCGCTGCCCTGTTTTTAATGATATTTTTGGTGCTGCTGTGCCGAAATTTGCATAGGGCCTGAACTTTCACGCGAAACTTGCTGTTCCAGAGAGCAGGGGGTAATTGGCAAGTCCCCACTCTTTTCCTCTCTCTTTTTTTTAAAATCACATGAACAATGTGATTTCTCTCCCTTCTCTCCACAAGGCATTTTTGCTAAGAGATGAGCAATATTCAGACTGTGCACTGTGCTGCAGATTGCCTCACTGGAAAGTGAGGCAAACATTTTCACCCCTGTTTACACATGGCATAAAATATTGTGGTGATACTGGGGGGGGGAACTATTTGTGTAGGTTTGATGAAACAGGCTACCCTCCTGCTTTGCCTCAGCACTAATTCTTTGTTGCCTTCTCTTACTGTGCGTAACTTAGCACTGAAACTCCTACTCTCCCCTTTCTTTCTTTCCTGTGTTGCTCTTTTATTTCCCCCTCATGTGCCATGCAAATAAAAGTCTATGAACAGGAATGTGAAACATTTTAAAGGAAGAGGCGTCATGCCCATTTCTCTATGCGGCTCCCCCTGCAAGCAGTCCTACACAATTCATTTTCAGCTAAGCTTAATGTACATGCAAGCTTTACTTTGGAATACTTGGTTGAAGAACCAAAGGAACAAATGTTTCCTTCATAAAACACCCCGGGGCTCCCCCCCCCCAGTCCATTCACATCATTCTGTATTTGCAAACAAATCAGAATCGGTAGAGTTGGCCCATTATTGTTCTCTGCCAGTTAGTAGCAAGACGGCATTAACAAAAAATAATTCTAAGCATCTGGGTGACGTAATGCTGTCATGAAAGTTGAGCAGCACTAAACCAATCACAAAGGAAGCAATTTACAACCCACTTACTCCAAAGTAATTGAGTCGTGGGCTGCAGCCCTGAAGTTGTATTCCTTCCATTAAATTTAAACTAATTCCGTTTTCTGTGGCACAATTTATTCAAATGGAAAATCCTCTTAGGCATCATGTATGAGAAACCAAAGGGAACAGTGGTGGAAGAACATGCTGGTTTGGAATTGAACTTGCTCACATCTATTTCTTACATGCATAGAAGGGCTGGCAGCAGCACCTGGCATCCTTGGGTGAGTCTACCATGGATTCTCCTTAATCTGTGTTGGGAGTTGGCACTCCAAAACATCTTCAGGCAGCTAGATTTAGCCACCCACAAAGCCCATGGCCTAGCATTGCTGCAGGGCATTGTGGGAAATTGGAAAAACCACTAGACCACTGCAGCAAAGTAAGCCCAGCAGGGACTGGTCAAGAGGCCAACCACATAGTCAAAAACACCCTTATGTCAGTTGCAGTCCACCATTTTACTGCAGCAATGCCAGGGAGGCTTATTCAACACCCCAAGCTTTATTTTAGAAGTCATGGCCATTATGTACTTAAGAAAGGGCACCTGTGGACCTGCATCTCTCTCCAGAAAGCTTGTTTTAGCCTCTCTACTTCTGGTTAAGCCACATGGTCCAGCATCTCCCACAGGCTGTGCTTTATAATTACATGCATTGAACTGGGACCATGGGTTGAGAAGCCTGCTATCACTGCTGTGAGTCCTGGAAGACATGCTCCCTGCCTTGCTGACCTTTTCCCACTTGGCTTGATAGGACGGGGCCCTGACTGACAGGTACAAAAGCCAAGGCTGCTGAACAGACTCTTGGGCTAGAGTGCTGTTTAGGAGTTTTTCCTGGAGTTGGGTTGTTGCTGTTATTTATTTTAATTTTATTTTTAGATCTTATTATGATTTATGTGGAAATAGTTTGTTTTGATTATGTACTTTCTGGTGTTTTATTTATTGTTTATGACTACTTTGGTAGGGTAGCCATATTTCAAAAAGTAAAAACCAGGACACCCCGAAAGCCAAAAAACACTGATCTTTCAATTGACTTGTCAAAGTGCCACCTTTCGGAAATCCCCACCCCCACCCCGGACATCAATTCCATCTTTGAAATCTAGATGTGCGACAGCCCTAACTTTGGTTATGTTTGTGATTACAGTGGTACCTCAGGTTACAGTCGCTTCAGGTTACAGACTCCGCTAACTTAGAAATAGTACCTCGGGTTAAGAACTTTGCTTCAGGATGAGAACAGAAATCGCGCGGTGGCAGCGGGAGGCCCCATTAGCTAAAGTGGTGCTTCAGGTTAAGAACAGTTTCAGGTTAAGAACGGACCTCCAGAACGAATTAAGTTCTTAACCCAAGGTACCACTGTGTGTACTTTTTCATGTTGTAAGTTGCCTTGAGCATGGTTTGATCTATGAAAGGTGACATACAAATAAAATGATAATGACCAGGGTGTCAGGGTGGTCAAAATGGTCAAGAAAACCACTAAGGAAACTACCTGTACCTCTGTGAATCTTCCCAACTTGCTTTTTAAAGGATACAATTTTAATGTACAATCTCTCTCTCTCTCTCTCTCTCTCTCTCTCTCTCTCTCTCTCTCTCTCTCTCTCTCCATGATAGAGCGTTGTTAATTTGCAGAAGTTGTTAAGCCCCATGTAATACAAAATACATAATAACAATAATGATGATAATGATGATGATGATGATAATGATGATGATAATAATAATAATAATAATAATAATAATAATCCATTTACATGGAAAAGATCTGTGTCATCTTTTGCTCCCTTTTTGGGCATATGATGCATTTCCTCTTTTTGGTGTTGTGTAAGTGGCAATGGTGACACCAGAATTTTGGGGGAATGGGCACAGGAAGGCCAACTTATATTTCTAGGTGGGCAAGTTTTGTTCCCCATGTCAAGATATCTGAAAGAAAAATAACAGTATTTGTTAATGACAGAAATCCAGAAAATGGGTGTAGGGGGCAAGGGGAATGAACTCCTTGTTGGGGAAGGCACTTGCCCCCCGGAGTGGCCTATAGTAAGTGACTGCCCCATGCTAAAGAAGGAAAAGTATAAAGACTTGCCAGCTGTAGGAAGAAGTGTAGGAAGGTAACAAAAAAGATAGAGATAAAACTGATGACTGAGAAATCTGAAGGTTTATTTGCTTCTCTTAAATGAACAACCTTGGCCACCATCTACACTATTTCCCTGTATGCATAGGCCCCAATGTAGGGTTGCTTGTTGTCACATTGGTTCTCACGTTTCATTGCTGTTGGTGTTTTCAGCTGGGGCTTTCTGCTGGCTGCAGAGCTGTTTTGGTTGCCTGCTGCCCTATGTGAGCTCTCTTCTAAATCCGAGAGCAAAGGCACAGTAGAGCCCTCTTGATCCTCTGCCCATGTTAGAGGACACTGCATGAATCCATCCCACACTCTGCTTTCCTCTGTTGTAGGACGCAGAGTATGCTTCCTGGGGTGTTTCTTTTGTGAGGGTTTACTCCAGTCAGATCTCATAAATCAGATTCTGCCATTAAAACAAAAACAAAAAACCGGAACAGCCATTGATGGTCCAGCCTGCGGCTCAGTTTGTTCTTCCATTTATAATTACTGAAAGCTTTAGTCGGGCAAATTAACCAACCCAAGTGATGAAATTTTCACTCTCCCTCCTTCTTGCCCTCTTTGTAGGTTATGTTTTCCCTCCTGCGGAAGAATGAGAAATGACTATTACAGAACACCACTTATTCCCCTTAAAGACAGAAGTAGCTTATGGTAAAGAAGGGGGGGGGAGGGGAACAACACTGCTACACTCATAACATTTTATGGTATTTTTGGAGTGCAAAGCACTCTACAGTCTTCATCTCATTTACCCTCCTGATGCCTCTGGCGAGGCAAAGAATTAATGTTCTCATTTTAATTCTGGGGAATACAGGCTGACAGATTGGGACTTGCTTGAGGCCCAGGAATGATGCCATGACTGAGATTATTTTTAAAGCCAATTCTCCTAGGTCAACACTCTTCCTGCTGAGTCACAATCAGGCTCGCACAGTCTGTCACTAAACAAGCCAAACACAGCAGCTAGCCATGCAGTGTGTGTCCTGTCATGCTGCTCCAAGCAGTCAGGAAAAAAAGCCAGGAAGTTGACTGAGCCCATGGCTGGTTGCTCTTGACTAGTCCCAAGCTACATCACTGGAAAGGAAATCAAATTTGTAGGGTGTTTTTCCCCCTTGAAGGGTGTCAGGTTTAGTGCTTTTCCCACACAAGACACAGAACGCTGGCAGTTTAAGTAACTGAGGTTTATTTCTCAGTAACAGGCTTACAGCAGTCCAAGCTTCCACAGCTCATCCTTCGCCATTGGAGTCGGTTGACATGACTGGCTTCTGACCCCTCCCAAGGCCAGATTTACGCCTTGTCCTCCCCCACCTCCTGCTGGCCCACCTCTGCTCTAACCGCTTGCTCCGCCTCCTGCTTCTTGGCTATGAATGCAACTGAAAGAGAGGTGAAGATCGCTCCGGAGTCCGAGACATGGGGAGTCCAAAAAAATTGTAATAATTTGGCATAATTGGATTTGTTTTAATTGGGAATTGTATAATTAATTTGGATTGTAATTTGATTGGTAATTGGAGATTTGTATTGGAAAATCAATAAATATGATTATTTTTTTTAAAGAGCTAGGTTGAGGTTTCTTCCTCCTGCAAAAAAACCCCCACAACCAGCTGCACTTCCCTATTTCTGCACTCTTTTGGAGTTCTCTTCTTGTTTATCATGCTTGGCCATCATAACGCATCATTTGAGTTCACTATTCAGGTACATCCTTACCATCTAATCTGTGTATCGTCGCTAAGTGTTGCAAAGGCTTCCTGTACATCACAACAATTATCCCTATCCTTAACAAGCTAGGCTGAAATTAATATAAACCAGGCCCACTCAGAATTATTGGTGCAAAAGCACCTTGCAAATCCCTCTGTGCCTGGCATAGCCCACCAGCCAGGTATAGCATCCCACCAAGGATTTATAAATCTCAATTTTTGCTACCAGTCGATGGCTGCAAAAATACAGGAGGCACTTGGCATGAGAGCATCCATGGCATTCATCTTGGCAGATCGCTGTTTGGGCAGCCCTGGTGTAAACACTCCTGGGCTGTTATCCGAAGCACATTTAGTGACTTGCAAGCCAGCCCTGTTAAAACAAATGCCAAGTGAATGTGCTGGGAATTGATGTGGCAAATTAATGTGATGCACGAATGGGGATGCAAGAGATGGATACCTGGAAGTGGAATCTGGGGATCCTATACTGGAGCTTTGTGATGTAGCTTGCCAGTGCATGAGAACTTCACACTGCATTCTTGCAATCGCATGGATTTCTACACCAGGACTGAACTATTCGTTCTCGTCCAAAGTTATATAAAGGGAAATCATGTGACAGTTTGAATTACATTTGTAAATATAAATAGGAAGGGATTGGGTTGCGCCTAGGCTGGAGATACAGGAGCGCTGATTTGCTTCCCTACATGTCAACTGCAAATTCATAAACACTGGATGGGGACCAATGATATTCCCTCCGCGACCTTTCCAGTTCAATCCGGTTTTGTTGTGCTGACTTGAAGGAGTATGGGTGCTTCCTGATTGGTTGCTTTTTCTGGAAGCATCAGCACAGAACACAGTTAAGAGACATAAGCAGAGATGACACCCTCTCACAGCTGTGTCTGAGGGTTGTAGTGCTGATCATGTTAAATTGTCCTCTGGGCAAATCTGCACTTGCGTATGAAGGTGTGTGCATTTTGCTAGAAAGACCATGGAAATATCTTTTACATTTTAGCTTCCACTTCCAGATACCCATCTCTTGCATGGTCATTCCCATAGTACAAAGTGCATTCACCTTTGTACAGAGGTGTTGAGCTGTGTGTTTAAGTTTATTTTTATTATTACATTTCTATCCCACCGTTCCTCCAAGGAGCTCAAGGTGGCATGCGTTGTTCTCCCCCCTCTTCATTCTACCCTCACAACAAATCTGCAAGGTAGGTTAGGCTGAGAGATGGTGATGGGACCGGACTAAGATCACCCAATGAGTTTGTGGCTAAGTGGAGATTTGAAGCTGGGTCTTCAAAGTCCTAATCCAGCACTCTAATCTTCTCACACATGTTAGGAATGGTTCGTAAAGGTCTCTGGAAGGCACAGGTGAAAACAAGTGTAGCTTGATGCTGTCCATTTCAAAGCCAAGTAGAAATGCAAGAAGTGGATTGATTGTGGCCAGAGCACAATAGCACATTGCTCATTGTAGAGAATGTTTATTGATATGTGCATAGAAGCAGTGAAGTTGGACCAGGGATCCAGTACTGTTTGGATGCTGAACCCACAGGGGAAGCCAGCTTTCTCTGAGAGGAAACAACTTTCACCTGACTTCAGATACATAGCAGTGTGTTACAGAAGAAGAAGAAGAAGAAGAAGAAGAAGAAGAAGAAGAAGAAGAAGAGGAGGAAGAGTAGTAGTTTGGATTTGATATCCCGCTTTTCACTACCCGAAGGAGTCTCAAAGCGGCTAACATTCTCCTTTCCCTTCCTCCCCCACAACAAACACTCTGTGAGGTGAGTGGGGCTGAGAGACTTCAGAGAAGTGTGACTAGCCCAAGAACACCCATCAGCTGCATGTGGAGGAGTGTAGACACGAACCCGGTTCCCCAGATTACGAGTCTACCGCTCTTAACCACTACACCACACTGGCTCTTTGCAGTTGTGATACGGCCTGTTATTTTGTCAACAAACTACAGCCAGATATTTCAAGGCCACAAATGCACACAAATGCATTCAACAAAACATAAATGGCCGTGTCTTCTTAGAATTTCTTTAAAAGTAAAAAAAAGGCTTCGCTAAAAAAAAAAAAAGATCTCCCAGGACTGATTTCTTTAAAAAAGAAGATGAACAACTGTCAGACACACAGTAGGCAGCTTCCCTGCTGAGGATGCCATGGGGTTTTCAGGAAATGCAGGCACTGAAGGGAGCTGGGGAGTGCAGACCATCTGAGAGATGATTCGGAGAATGATGTAAAGGACACTCACAAACATCCTGTGGCTTTGAAAGTAAGGAATGCAAATCAAATAGCTCAGTAGCACAGCATCTACCTGGGTTCAACCCCCAGCATCTCCAAGTAGGGCTGAGGAGGTCCCTGTCTGACACCCTGGAGCAGGCACCCCCAAACTCAGCCCTCCAGCTGTTTTGGGACTACAACTCCCATCATCCCTAGCTAACAGGACCAGTGGTCAGAGATGATGGGAGTTGTAGTCCCAAAACAGCTGGAAGGCCGAGTTTGGGGATGCCTGCCCTGGAGAATCACTGCCAGTCAGTGTAGACCAAGGGTGGCCAATTTCCAAGAGACTGCGATCTACTCACAGAGTTAAAAACTGGCAGTGATCTACCCCCTTTTTTGGGGTTCAGGTCAAAGTTGTTAGCTTCTTTAGGGAGGAGGAAAGCAACATTGAGCTTTTTAAGGGAAGGAAAGCCCTGTTTTTGGTGGTTCAGGTCATTTTAGGGGTGCAGGGCAAAGATGTTGAGGTTTTTTTTAGGGGAGCCAAAGTTTTTTAGCTTCTTTGGGGGGAGCCACTGATCTACCGGTGATCTACCACAGATGTCCAGTGATCTACTGGTAGATCATGATCTACCTGTTGGACATGCCTGGTGTAGACAACAGAAAGCTAGATGGACCAATGATCTGACTCAATGTAAAGACACTTCTTGTGTTCCCAAGAGCTATGTCCCCCCACCCATAAGAATTTCACTGTAGCTTTTATCTTGCCCTCAAATGCAATTTCTTTTCTCATAAATTTCTATTGATGGGGAAAGTGTGGGAGAAATTGTCAGTACAGCACTAGAAAAAAGCCACCTAGCCTGAAAGCAGAACCCTCCACCCAAGGACTTTCTTCCCCTTGGACATCCTACATAATCTTACCATGAGGGAGAATAAATGGTGAAGCAAACCTCCCTTCCCAGCAGCCTCAACCAATTATATCCACCCAACATACTGCAGAAGTAGTCTATTTTCATCCCTGGCCCTCTCTCAGCCCCTACTAGGTGGCAAAATGCTGATGCTCAGAGCTATAATCACCAGCAGATGAGAGACATTCTGGCCAGCTTTCAGTGGCCTAGACCTCTTCTTGCTATAAATTTTGGTCTCCCATATAGTGCCAGGAGCTATTTTGATATGATTCTGGCTGGAAGACAAGCAGACATTTCATCTGAGGAAAACTATTTATTGTGCCTCCTTTCAATCATTTTATTATGTTTATTTTTGACCCTAAGGGTCAAGAGAGGAAAAAGCAAACTATATATGTGTGCTAGTGAAGAGGCATTAAAAAAACAAAAGTATTTGTGGAGAAAGATGCTCCTGAGACTCATGTTAATCCTTTCTTATGTTTTGGGCACCTGGTTGTGTATAAGGCACATATCCATAAACTTCCCAGGAGTAGAAAATTAAGCTCCCCCCCCCAACCTGGCCTGTAGAAGCAAACCACTTAACTGCTGTTACAAGCTGACCAGTAATAAGCTATCTTTCAAAAACCCTATAGAGTACTTACTTTTCATTACTGGTGTAGATCCCTGAGTACCTCTTCACCCAGAAAGGAAATATACTTTGATTTCAAAGATCTATGACCACCCTCTTAATGAGCACAGTTAAGACAACAGGATCCCAGCATATTAAAGGCCTGTAGTTTATATCTTTCCCTTTTTAATGGCTGGCTGGTTCTATTTTATTTTATTTTATTTTTTGCTTTATATTTTTTAGAAAAACCATTTAGAACATGGCTCCAACATGTCAAACATGAGGAAACAAGTTAACCCTTTTGTTTTCCAGTCCTCCTTATTTCCTACTTCCTAGACACAATAACTCATAAGGTGATTCCCCCCCCCTTCACATAAACAACTGTTATGTTCCTTGCACATGAACAAGCACTATAGTAGTTGTCAGAAGCCATCCCTGTGCGGAAAACCCAGGACTGCAGCAGTTGCTGGCAGGAGGCATCTGCAACTAGTCTTAGGGCATATTTAAATTAGCATCTTAAAACGCAGCGAGGTCAGTTCCACCACCTGCTGGGAGTGGAAATACAAGGAGTATTTGCATGGAGTTGTTCACATCAGAGAGGGAGTGGGGATGTCTTCATCTGATGAGCATGGCCTCTTTTGTTTCCCTGCCGCTGCAACCCTCAGAGCTCCCATCCATGAAGTTGTCTCAGAGGGTCGCTGTTATGTACTGAGCTGAATCCTAGAACAATAGGATCCAGAAGGCAGCAGTCTGATTGGTGCTATAACTATAGGATCCAGAAGGCAGCAGTCTGATTGGTCCGCAGGAGCCACCCAATCCAGCTCCAGGTGGAAGTGAATCCACAATCTGATTGGCCTACAGGAGTAGCCCGGAATTAGCCAATCACGTGGGGCCCATTGTGTAAATAATGTATATATAGCAGACGTGGGGAAACATTCATTCATCACTACAATGAGCTGAATAAAGAGCATGAAGTTCACACTTGACTCCGAGTATATTTCAGTCGCTTAACCACTTATTCCACATCCAGTTTTCTAGTCGGATTGAAGCTGGTCTGAGGGGGGAAATGTGGCAAAGACTAGTGTTTGTCAAGAAACTACAGGATCAGTATGGAATATGGCTAATTTCATGGGAATTCAGCTTGAAAAACCAGCAGTGGGGTCCCACTGGAGGCAGAGTAAGTGATAATACCCTTAGTGCCACTCCCAGTAATTGATTATTTGGCACCTGTTCTCCCTCCTTCCTGTCTAATACATGGTTCAATTAAACGATTCAGCTGTATTTTGCATATTTAGGTCAGGGAACTCTAGGAACAGAAATCAGATATCAAAGGCCAGATCCAGAGGGTGGCAGGACTTGCCATTTTGCAAGAGTTCTGAGACCAGCAAAAGCCACCAGAGGCAGACCTTGGTAATATAGTCGTACCCTGGATCCCGAACGCCTTGTGACTCGAATGTTTTGGCTCCCAAATGCCGCAAACCTAGAAGTGAGTGTTCCGGTTTGTGAACATTCTTTGAAACCTGAACATCCGGTGTGGCTTCCAATTGAGTGCAGGAAGCTCCTGCAGCCAATTGGAAGCCGCGCCTTGGTTGTTGAATGTTTTCAGAAGTCGGACAGACTTCCAGAATGGATTCCGTTCAACAACCAAAGTACGACTGTATGGTGCCCTGAATGAAAACAAAATCTGGCACTCCCCTAAATATAATAAATACGTATTATTATAAGTATTAGTATTATTAGTCACCCTCTCAACACAGCGCCCTAAATCCGGCACAGACAACAGCCCAGCAGCACTGCCGTTTTCACTCTGCACAGAGCACCTAAGAATATCTGTTGCACCGCAAAGTGTTCTCTGTTTATAGGCCTTTGAGAGTGCCTGCCCCAATAGTCTCCAGAATCTTGAAATGCTACTGAAGACATCACTTGGTAGAGGAGAGTATTTATAACAACTGTGGCACTTAGGAAAGTGTTACGCTACCAGCAATCAGTTAATGGTACCATATTCACAGCCCAATACCATTGGTGTTATATTGATGCAGCACATTTTTATCACATCTCTTTATATGCTCAAATTTTCAGTGTTGTGCTCTGCTATGATGTCCACACATTTGAGCATGGATGTCTGCAAAGGGGTGCCTATGCAACTGCTCACACATAAGTGTTTCACATTATCAGGATTCCTAAATGCCCTTTTTGAAAGGCTAGATGACTTCAAATGCTGTGTTTCTAGCAGAAATCAGCAGAAGCAATGATGTGGAAAGTTGGCTATAGTTGCTTCTAAATTCTCTGGAATTGTATCCTTTGCTTACTCGGTTTTATCAGACAACTTTGATGACATTGTTGACAAATAGCTGCATTCTAGTGTTTCCCATGTTTTTCCAGCCTTGATTTTAAAATTGGGCTTGAACTTGCATCATTCCTGACATTTGGCCATGCTAGCTGAGACTGATAGGAGCAGTAGTCGAATGTCTGGAGAGCCAGATGTTAACAACAGCAGCAGCAGCAACAACAACAACAATTTATATTATATCAATTTAAATGGATTAATATACGCAAAGTGGGAAGTTTTTATTTCTCTTCAATATAGCTATTAATGAACGGATAGCAATGTTCTGCTTTGCAAATGTGCCTCACATACTCTGTTCTTTACCTCATCACAAGCATTCATTACTGTATGTACCTGCATGTTTGTCAATGGTTGTCTAAGCAAAACCATAACTCCTGTTCTTGCTTTGTCACAACATTGTAATTTATGTTCCCCATCATCTAGCTATGCTAAAAAGAGCACCACACATGAAAGTATTACAACACTGTTCTTTGGTTTCTTATGCAAAACAAGCCCTATCAAACTGGGGTCATAACCTGAAACTAGTTCAAGCCTTGAAACATCATCATCATCATCATCATCATTATTTCACTCATAGCCCTAAAAGCTGCTGCATGATTCCTGTAACAACATGCACACACATACACAGACAAGTTTATCTGACTGGGCTCCTGTGTCTTTCATAAGTGCAGGCATTCAGAAATTGAAATATATATATAGGAAAAGTATAGGAAAAGCTTTGACTGTACAGTAGATGTTCCCCTTGTCCCTGAGTTGTCAAATGGTCAAGTGCCTTGCCAGGAAAAGTTGGCAATGTTACTAAGCTGCCAGCACCATTTAAAGCTTGAACAAATGTATGCACAAGAACAACTTTTTGTAAGTGATATCTCAAACATCACTTTTAACATCCATATTAGCAAAATACAAAGCTTTTAGTTTCAGTTTGCAAATGATACGTGCATCTAACACTGTTTCATTTGATAACTTTCCTGTTCTACAAGCTTTTCTTTTTCATGTGTGGGTGTGGGTGGGTGGGTGTACACCCTGACAAATTTCTTTTTGGGAAGGGTGGCAACCCTCTTTGGGGTAAGTAGAGGCCTTGACACCAGATGTTCTTCATAGTTAGTTCTGTTTTACATTGAATAAACAATGGAAACCTATTCTTCAGCATTTGCATTGTAAACATCCTTGCCTGACAAGAACTCACATGCTGCACGTCTGCATTTATTTAGATGAGCCTGAGAGGAAGAATAGGAAGGACCAGCCTACTGAAGCAGCCTCCTGTTTGGTCTTTTCTAACCAATCAAGGAACACTGGGTGCTTCTGCCTTGTAAATCAATATAAGGTAATTCAGTAACATTAATGATCTTGGAATAAGAAACAGAATTAGGGGGTAATGTTGTGACTGTGGCTGTCTCAGTTAGCAGAAGCAGGCCTATCACTCTGGTTGTGCCTAGTAAACCTAATTTACAGAAATATAACAGGAGGGATTTAATGGTCCTTAATGTCCCAGAATCGCTCTCCAGACTTGGCCTATGTCACATCCATGAGAACCTGAAGCAGGACAAAGAGACAGGATTAGTAAATGAGGCAGGATTGGTAGTTGTGATTCCTGGTATAGGTGTCATTTGCTTACAATAGCCACTGATTATATGTTTGTATATGAAACAGATATTGCAAAAGCACCAGCCCTATTATCCAAAACACACAATTGTCATTGAATAAGGCAGGAGATTGGGGCTGTGTGAACTAGCCTCCTCTTGCCCTATTGCCCCATGGTATCTGTAGTAGGGCAGCCGGCCAGATGCACAGAAGCTGTCCACATGAGCTGTAACTCAGGGTTCCAGATCACAGGAACAGCTCATGCACATTTCTTTGTTGAAATCTTTATAGTTTAGAATATGTGCTTTAATAAAGTCTATCAAAGCAATATAAAGCATACAGTATATCATAAAACCAGTAGATTATCTGTAAAACCATAATTAAAAACACCAGTGAAACACCAGTAAATACTGGTTGTTTAAAGGGAGAAAATCATGTTGCTAATGACTCTCTACATACACAGATTTCAGAAGATGCTTAAAAGAAGATGGGGATGGTTCCTGCTGAACCTCTACTGGTAGGATGTCCACAAGGCAGGGCTTGCGTGTCTAGGTCCCCAAACCACCCCTCAAATGAAACACACTTCACACAGAAATTTAAGTTTAAGGTTTTTTGGCATAATTTTGGCCACAAAATACAAAATATGTGAGTGGTTGCTTAGGCATTGGTTCAGACTATCTGTCCAACTGGGGACAGAACTGACATCCATCCACCTGTGGAAGTCAGTAAAGGGAAAACACTTTGGGGAGAGAATGGGAGCCGGGGGTCTGACCCTCGCCTCTCCCCTAATGCTCCCAGGGGCTCTTGCGTGGCCCTGGACCCCGACCGGGGGATACGGACAAAAGCATGGCGAGCCCCTGGATTCCTTTAACAGAATTCCCCGTGCAGCAGCAGCATTGGGGGGGCAGCCACAGTCAATCCTTACCCCTCCACCAACACATTAATAACCAATACCTAACCACCAACCTTACAAGTTGTGATGAATTGCTACGCAGTAGGCGAAAACCAGATGGCACCAGCCAATCAGCCAAATGGAAAAATTCCTACCAGGCCCCTGCCCCAAAAGCAGACGACCCCATGACAGGCATAGCAAGGTCAACGCAGAAGCCTAATAATAGGGAGGGAGGGAGGGAGGGAGGGTGATCTGATGCACGCAGCAAAGAGGAAGCTCACGCTGCGTGCAAAGACATATATAACCTCTGGGCTGTCCATCAATAATTGCAACATAGAAATCTCCCCAATGACACCCAGAGCCCAATCACAGCAAGGGCCATTTATACGATCCTGCCCAGCAACAGAGGGGTGACTTGCTGGCTCCCACCACAACACGTGCTCACCATGAAGGAGAAACCACTTTACCATACTAAAGGCTCAGTCCCTAGTTAAGTGTGACTCAGTGTGGCGAAGAATGGTTACTTTAGGGCACAGTTCTAGTCCTGAAAATAAGCCCTGTGGAGCCTCAATGGGACTTACTTCTGAGTAAGCCTGTTTAGGGCTTCACTGCTAATTGCTTCACAAACTGTTCTGCCAATCCACCCAACTGCTGAAACTGCTTTCCTTACAGAAACAATGTGTCGGCGTAGCAACTCAAAAAGAAGGTATGATTCTCACAAAGGAGAATTTCTCCCCAGAGAACTGTCTCAATTTTTTAAGCTTTGCCAAATATAGGTCATGCTAATGAAGAAGTCAGTGAGGTTGCTATGGCAACCCAAATTGAATCTGTCTATTGAATTGTGTTTTTAAAATGTAGAAATTAGTTAGAGTTGTATTTATTAATTTTTTAACCATTGTCTATGGAATGAGTTTCCAAATCCCCCAAAATGGTCTGGGAAAATGTGAAATACAAGACCATAGAATGATGTTGGACAGCCTCTGTTGTGGAGTACCTCGTGTGGTTTATGTTCTTGGACTACGTTATCCCCAGCCAGCATGGCCAAAGGCCAGGGATGATGGGAGTTGTAGCCTAGTAATGACTAGAGGGCAACAGATTGGCTACCACTGGTCTAAAGTGCTGAGTTTAGATGTAGGAAATCCTGTTCTAATCCTTCCTCAGTTATGAAGTGCATAGGAGTGGATGGTCTTGGGCTGTTTCAAAGTCCTGCAATTGTTATTGATACTTAGAGTGGGGTGGATGAGATACTATCCTTCATTTCAGGCTCAGTCTGGCCCACCTAATAATTCAACTTCCATTCTCTGTCTCACTTCAGCCACTGGTTGTTATGAAGCTAATATCTCAGCTCTGAGCTCCATCGGAGGACAAGGATACAAAAATATAACCACTAATGATAAATGAGCCTGTCCCATGAATGTTGCAAATACATCCAACTTAATTACCAAGATCTTCAATGTTTGTACTCTTTTAATCACAAATTCTGTAAGAATTACATGCACAGAGGGCCCAATTATGAATTCTAAGTATCAATTGCTATGCCTCTCATTGAGAGGACAACTTGGTAAACAGTCCAACAAAAATAGTTAAAACTGACCCTGAACGGAATGGCCAAATCTTGAAATGGAAGATTTTGGTCCCTGAGAGAGCAGGGCCAAGAGGAGTGGAGGAGTCCAGCAGTTTTTGATGGCTCTGGTGGAAGAGTCCAGAACAAAAACCTGTTCCCTTATGAGAGCTTGCAAAGAAAAAAATGGTTGGGCAACTGGCCCCTAAAGGAAACTATTAACAGCAACAACAGTCAAGTTGGTTGGCACTCTTTCTACATAAGAACTTCCAGAGTGAGAGAGACAGAGTCCTAATAGGCTAGAGTAGGTCGGATGCAAAGCAACCACAAGGCAAAGAGGTGGATGGATAATGGTTTCATGTCACTCTCACATGAGCTCACCCATCTGTTAAGATCCTCCCCAGAGACCCTGCTTTTGGGTGTCCAAGCCGAGGAATGTGATGCAATTTTGGTGGGGGTGCCACCAAAATGTGGAACATTCTCTCCAGGAAAACGTGGCTGGCATTCTGTCAAAAACCATATTTGCTTCTTCCTATAATAGGACCCCCATGAAATCAGCAACCACATCTTGAAGAGCCTGATAATTCTTGGTAAACTCTTTTGTTTAGCCAGACACCCTTTATTCTTAATCCCACATATATCGAGAAAAGGAATCAACCCTCCACCCTGTAAATGGCCTGTCAGATTATACCCTTTTTTAGCTTAATGAAGGGTGAGATTAAGTATGCTTCAGGTAATCCACCACTGGAGTCTGATAACATGCCTGGCAAAACAGTGGCTTTTACCAAGAGTTCATGGGTTCATTAAGATTACTATGTGGTGGAAGATTTTATGGAAGTCCTATTATGGGATCTTTTGACAAACAGTAGAATGAAACCAAGTGTTCTGCATAAACAGAAAGGCAGCCACTTTTATGCATATACAGCTAAAATGCCACGTATATATGCTAGGGTATGTGGCTGCTTTGAGGATTTTAATATTTCCACTCATGTGATCCTGCAGAAATCCTTTAGATAAACTGAGAGCACAGCAGTTATTACTTAGGGGTATTGCTCAGCTGAACAGAATTATGCTGTGTTTTGAAAATGTCCATTTCATTGCACAAATTGATAGGAAACTATGTTAAGTGGGGCAGTGCATCAATGAAGACCATAATGATCAGCTTAGATGCTACTGCAGATTCGTGGTGAGCACTGAAGTGGTAGACTAAAACAATAACTTTTTTTTTTATTGATTAGACTTCTATACTGCCCTTCATTGTAAGATCTCAGGGCAGAGAAGAAACCAAGTGAATAGAGCTTTTATTAAGTGCAGACAAGGGTCAGAAATAACTTTTTACTGTGGTTGTGTGAGGGAACATGAAGATAGAGGAGACCTGCCTGGGAGAATGAACTACCTTTCATGGGCAAGGCAGCTCCTGACGTTGCACACCATGAAGTTTGCTGGACTGGCACCATTGGTTTCTCAGCCTTGCCCTTGCAAAATGCCTTTCTCCTATTTTCTCTCTACTGTGAATATATTTCCTGTGAATATATTTCTTTTAATGAACAGTTGCTCAAAGCCCCTCCACAAGATGCTCCCAAAGGATGCATTATGAATTATTATGTACCACTTTGTCAACCTTGACCGCTAATGTCTGAATCGTTATGTTTGCATCATCATCACATTTCCCCATCATGCTAAAACGTGTGGATGACTGAATAGGAACCTCAGAAAATGCAGGCAATATATCTGCTGTGGGTTAGTAAGGAGCTGCTGCTACAAATGACTGGGTTTTCTAGTTGTAAAATATTATCTAAAATGTATAAAATACCGTTGGAATGGCATTTGAAAGATGATGAGGTTAAGTCGATAATGATACATTGGGCTAAAGATTTTGGTTATAATATACAGTTGGAGGATTGGGAGAAGTTACAGAAAGAAAGTATAAAATTTACTGCATGTACTGCTTTGAAAGAGAATATGATGAAAATGATGTATAGATGGTATATTACACCACTAAAATTAACTAAAATGTATAAGATAAGTAATAAATGTTGGAAATGGAAAGAGAAAGAAGGAACATTTTATCATATGTGGTGGGAATGTAAGAAGGTGAAAGACTTATGGGAAATGATATATAATGAGGTGATTTTTTTTTTTTTTTTTGAAATATACATTTATAAAGAAACCAGAAGCATTTCTGCTTGGAATTGTAGGAAAAGAGATTAATAGACAAGATTTAAAAAATGTTCCTATACGCAACAACGGCAGCAAGAACGTTACTGGCACAGAAATGGAAGCAAGAAGAATTACTGACGATTGAAGAATGGCAGATGAAATTAATGAACTATGCAGAATTAGATAAGATGACAGGAAGAATTCAAAACCGACGAGACCAGGAATTCCTGAAGGATTGGACTAAATTTGAGAAATATTTGAAAGACAATTGTAAACAACAAATTACGCTAGTAGGTTTACAAGAAGTAACACCAGTTTGGTAGGCTACCCCAGAGGCCTTCTCAACTCTGAAACCCGTCAACAACATAATGGAATATGTATGCGAATAAACTAGTTTACTTTTAATTCTTTTATCAGTAGCATGTTTAGCAAAAGTTTCAATTGCCAGATTTAGACTGAAATGGCCTCCTATGGCTTTTTCCAAACTCTCAAAACCTGCTCTAAATTCTTTCCATTAATTGACTTCCATTCTATGGTTTTCTAGCCATATCCTCTCCTGAACAGTCTGTGTGTCCTTCTGTTGCTCCTGCTTTCAAGTCATTTCTTGCACTGTTAAAAAGCCCTCATGAGTTAAACATTTGGCACAAATACCAACCCCTTAAGAGCTGAGCAAATATTTCTTCTTGTGTATGTGTGTGAGACCAAATGCCCATTCCCTTCATAGATATTGCAGTGTTAATAGAGAGAGGGTGCATTTTGACAGTCTGATAAAGACCAGATGCTTTAATGTCAGTTGCTCTGTAAAAAAAAAACCTGCCAAAGAGAGGAAGAAAAGGGGAGGAATTTTTGTCCATAAGCTCACACAATTTAAGGCTTCTCAAAGGGAAACCATGCCTCTTTGCAATCAAGCTATTCCCTTGGAATTTTGATATTTCGAACCACAATTCCATGTACATATGAACAAGGAATCATGGTTTAAAATATAGTACGTTGAACAAGCCAGCTTCATAACCCATGGCTTGAAGCTGACTTGTTTTGTAATTAACTGGAGTTTATTTTAAACCATGATTCCTGGTTTGCACATAACACTTAACAGCAAGCCAGAAATCGACAGGAGTGAAATTTAATCCTGATTTATTCCTCTTCCTGGCCACAAGGAGAAGAGGGGAGCAGTGAGCCTACAACTTTGCTTGGGCTTGAAGATTCTCATGCCCGTAACACTAAACCATGGTTTAGCATTACATGCAAAGCCTCCCAATGGGAATTTGGAAAAACCAGCTCCTCTCCTCAAGAAAAGGAAATAAATATTAGTCATAAGGTACACAATATTAGCTGCATCCACAAACAATCAAAGGTCAAGTTTTCAAAGCTGAGTTGGAAATCCTAGATGAGTGGATCTTGTCATTTGGCCACAACTTGCCAGAAGGATTAAAACTAGTAAATTGCGTCACAGTTGTGCAAATACCTTCAACTCCTTGACACTATGCATTGCTCCAGTCAATGACTCAAAAATGGTTTCAATTCAAAATACAACTTAGGACATAGTGTTCTACCACTCAGTTTTCCACTTCATAATTTGATTGTAAATACCTTGCATAATAAAATACAGTATCTTTTATTATGTAAAAGGTATATTTCTGTCAACAGCATAAGGGAATTGGTGTGTCAGTGTATACATATGATGCTTCCCGACACAAAGCATTAATGCTCTGCCGAAACCTGTCCTCCAGTTTCTTGAAACTTCCTCCCCCCCCCCCGAGATTTCTGTTCTTCTGCCTCATTCACAGGACATTTTAGAATTTCTTTAGAATAGTGATTGAAGATGTTGTATGTTTTTGTCTTCCCATTAAACATTTCTCCGGTGCTCTGTGGCTGTCCAGACTTCTTGATCTGAAAAAGCCTTGTGAGGGGAAATTACCTCATGACATTTTCCCCTAACCTTTAATTGACAAGTGGGAAGCTGGGGAGGCGGCTGCCGAGTACCCGTGTTCAGTGCACTCACCGATTTTGTTTTTAAGGGAATAGCTTCCTTTTTCCTTAAAAAAAATATCCACACAGATTTCTTTAAAGGTAAAAAAAAGATTTCATGTTCAAGAAAGATGAACAGTTGTCAGAAGCATAGTAGATGTCCCATGAACCCAGCTTCCTGGCCTTACAGGAACTCTCAGCTGAAGATGTCATGGTGCTTTCAGGGGGGGGGGCAAACACCTGAAGACTAAACCCCAAAACCACCTTGCTTCTTCAGGATGAGAAATAAGAGAAGCAGGAGCAGGCCTGCCCTTGGATATTCCATTCAATCCTTCTCCTAGAATTTTGGGTTTGTAGTTGCCTTTCCTGAAACTAGGGGAGGAATGGCTTCCATGGACTTAGAATTTGGATGGCGCTCTTGATTTCTTCAGGCTATATCTTCATTGGGTTGTTTGGGTGAGGCTGATGTCTAACTCACACACATGACATCCACGTTGAGTCCCATACTGGCCCTCTGCAATGCAGACTAGCAAATCATAGGATCAGCACATCTGGCGTAATTCCCAAGGGAAAACGTGGCTTCTGATACTGCTTCCTGAAAGTACTGAGGCAGACCTCAGTAAGTGTTAGTGGCTAGAATCTTGTAGAAAATACAACCACGTGATATCAGAGCAAAAGCTCTGACGTGGAGCTATTGGAACGTCCACAAATTGACTTGTTTTCACCACATGCTATTAGAGTCTAATTCCTTTGTTTTTGCTTTGCTGTCTCAGTCGAAAGACACTGGCATTCCAATGACGGTGTTGTCGCCTGTGTCCTAAACCACAAGTCAATTGTACAAAAGAAAAGGTGACCCAATGCCTGCTCCATTGTTATCTGTAGTCACGTTCCGGACTCTCAAATGTGAATTTCACATGTGTCGAAATACCTGAAGGTGGATTGTCATTGTTCGTGGAAAGAATTCTAATTGATTAGCTTAATTGATTCCATGAATTTATTTGACTGCCAGATTTCCTCACGGGGTTTTCACCGTCTATAAGAGGGAAGTAGCAGTCACACAGTCACACAGTCAAAACAGCCTCGGTGAACTTATGTGACATAAACAACTATTACAGGATTGTGACATTCCATGCAACGTTGCAAAATTGAAGAGCTGGCAGAGTGCAGAAAATGTTCAGGCTGCCAATGTATATTTAATATGCATTTGTGCATTTTTACTGCTGCCAATGAGGGCAACTATTGTTGTGCTTTGAGGATTTAAAAGCATTTGAAGAGCCACCTTTCCTTCTTTCTAGCAAACAAATGAAATGTAATGCAGGAAAGCTATGATCAGATCACAAAATTGCTTTACTGCAAACCAGCCCCCAGGAGCTCCTGCTTAGAACAGAGCAGTGACACTGGGGGGCCCATCTGCAGTATACATTTAAAACAGTACCATACAACTTTAAACAGTCTTGAGGTCCCTGGGAAGAGAAATTGATTGTCAAACCACTCCTGTGGCTCTGTGAGGGGTTTAGGGTGCTCCTAATGACTATTGGCACCCTTACCAAACTACAGTTTCCAAAATTCTTTGGCTCTTTGAAGAGGTATGACAGATGTATAGTGCAGATGGGGCTAGATTAGGCTGGGTCAAATTTACTCAATTTATGTATTGTTTCCCACTGGAAAAAATATTGAAGTGATTTACAACCAAGGAAAAAGAAACAGAATTATAAAATCACACAAACCTATTAAAAATAGATTTAACAGTACAGTCATATCAGTAGTGGTGCCCACATGCCTGCAGACATAAAAACATATTTGTGTGACACATGGCAATGTTGGCACTAGGTGGGCCTCTCTGGAGAGTCTTCTACACCTTAAGAGAAAGCCCAGTACACCCACTTGAAAAGAATGAACCACAAAGCAGCCTTAGGAGAAGTTCCCATGACAGGAAAAATGTGACACGCAGCTTGACAACAGTCTTCTCTACATTTTCTTTCTTAAGTGCTGATTTTTCAGCCTCAAAGCATGAGGGCTGAAAGTTGCATAAATCCCCCCCCCCGCCCCCGTGATGTCACCAGTGCTGTGCTATAGTGACTGTACAGTGATGGTCACTCACAGAATCACATGCTCACTCAGAAAGGCCCTCAGTGTAAATTTCCAGGGGGAAGTGAAAGATCTTCCCACACTTTGGTTCCTTGAGGTGGAGAGTGTTTGAAGAAGTGACCCATAAGAGCCCTAGGTGTAAAGGGATATAAGGGTGCAGGGCAGAGCACACCAGAATCCCAGTCCCTGAGCGGCATTCTGCTCTGGCATCCTGCAGGCCCATGTTGCTTTTTTGGGCAGCACAGAGCCTGCAGGCACCTGAGCCACCCCGTCACTCCCAGGAGAGACACATGGCTCGGGAGCGGTCAGTGCCGCCCCCTGCTGTGTGGCACCCAGTGCCCCCTGGCCCCCCTAGCTACACCTCTGGGCTGGACATACTATAAGGCAGGATGAAGTGATCCACCAAAGGTGAAAGATTTGAGGGTACCATTAAAGAGGGCAAAATGTGGCTTACTGTATTTATTTAGTAGCAACAATAACAGCAACAGCATTTGCCATTACCACCTCTAGTGGCATTCATATTAAAAGAGGAAACCTCCCCCCCCCACAGGCTTCACATTAATCCCAAGGGCTTTGCATGCAACACTGCCCCCATTCTGTATGCCAAAATGAGAATGAGGTGTTAAATGTTGCTTGATTGCCTTTTCCTACTCTTAATAGCAGCATTTTTTTAATGCTGGAGTTATGCTGATGGCCACTTATCCAGGAGCATTTACTCTCTGTGAATTTACTATTTAACGAATGATTGATTGTTCTTCTAAGCTCCAAAACGGATACACACTGTTTAGGTTCAGTTGCAATCAGTGGATTCTTCTGGCCCAGTGCCTGCTGGAACAGTATTGATTGGATGGGAAGATCCAAAACAAAAACAAGCCTTTGCTACCATTACAATGCGATGATATTAATACAGAGTGGGTAACTCAGCTTCCTGTGTGTCCTACAGCAGACATAATAATAATAATAATAATAATAATAATAATAATAATAATAATAATAATAATAATAATATATTTATACCCTGCCCATCTGGCTGGGTTTCCCCAGCCACTCTGGGTGGCTTCCAACAGAACATTAAAATGCAATAATCTATTAAACATTAAAAGTTTCCCTAAACAGATGTCTTCTGAAAGTCTGGTAGTTGTTTTTCTCTTTGACATCTGGTGGGAGGGTGTTCCACAGGGCGGGTGCCACTACCGAGAAGGCCCTCTGCCTGGTTCCCTGTAATTTGCTTCCAATTCATTCAGAGTATATTTTGAGAGCTACTAACATGAGTTTGGCCAAACTGCGAGAGGCAGTGAAGGATAGGCGTGCCTGGCGTGCTCTGGTCCATGGGGTCACGAAGAGCCGGACACGACTGAACGACTAAACAACAACAAAAATATTTTGAGAATATAATTCTGAAATAAAACCCTACTGGCCATTTCCTTTTAATTAAAACAGGTCCAACTATTGACTGTGACTGGATCTATTATTTGTGGTGAATAGAATCTTAGGCTACCAGGTTTCAAACCCTTGTACAGCTGCCATGCATACTGGGTGGGAGGGCTGGTCCATTAGGGCACGTGGGGCACTACCCCACCAAACTTGGTCTGCCCCCACCTGCTTACCTCCTTACTTACAACCAGTCTAGGGCATGGTACTGGCTGCCCATTTGCTCCTCTTCCTTAGTCTCAGAGTGCTATCTTTGTAAAGCTCAGCTAAGAAGAGGATGGTGATAAACCCAGAATTGGTTGGCTCTACAACTGGCTCTGGTTCATCTACTTTCTTTCTGCCAGTCTCGATGGACACCAGCCTACGCAGATACTGGGTCTATCTTGGGGAAACTATCATTACCAAGGTTCAGTTAAACAGGGTGTGTGTACATACTCCTGTTCCCTCTGCATCCAGTGTGCTCCTCCTACCACCGCTTTGGGAATTGATGTACATATGATGCTACCCACAATCCATTTCTGTCCTGTTGCTTATGAAATTATGTGCTTTGATGCATTTCCCCACAAAGCAACTTTGATCTGAATTGAGAAAGGGAATGCCATGGCTGCTTTTGAAGCCAGTAATGTGCACACAGCCTTAAGCTCTTCTCTAGCTCAGATAACGATCCAAGCCGGAGAAGAACTTGGCAGGGAGAAGGATGGGACTTAGTTTTGAATATAACATTGCAAAAAGCAGTGTCGTGTTAGGTGGTGGAGCATCAGCAATTCCCTCCTGGAGATGGTGTGGCATTGACTGGAATAGGGCAGGGCAGGGCTAGGGTGAGGTCAGGAGAGCTCTGAGTTGGTGGCAGAAGCAACTCACAAGGGTGCACAGACTTGCAGGACACTAACACAGGCCCAGCACTCCCATGACCTGGCTGCTGTATCACTTCACCCCACCCCACCCCAGCCCAGCAAAGGGCTTGCTACTGATGCCAGGAGGACACCAGTTGTGCTCTGCGTGCTCACAAAGGGCTGCTTCTTTTAAGTGGTCCACATTCTGATCTGCCCTCCTCCTGAAATTTGACAGCTTCTCTAGCCACAGTAGTTGGTGGGCAGGTGGTGGGTGCATTTGGCCTGCAAATGTGCCTTAATTAGAGATTTGAAATGTTACATAGGTAACAAAATAAGGAAGTGGTGCCAGCAGTGGAGATTACAAAGGAGGTCACAGAGAATGAAGACATGGCAGTCAGTTCCTTATATTGCTTCCTGGATTAGCTCATCTGTTCCTTGGTATCATGTATAAGAATGTATATTCCACTTATACATTAGACAGATTTAAGTCTCTGTCACCTGCTCCAAAATCTATTCTTCATGCTCTACCATCATTTCAAATAATACTTTGAGGATACATTGCATCACCCCTCTTTCTTTCCTGCTACAAGCTAACCATTATTTAGGCTGTTACATCTGATGTTGATCTTTAAGCCCTGTGTTCCTCGATGCCATGGAACAAACTAAGGCCCGGGGGCTGGATGCGGCCCAATCGCCTTCTAAATCCGGCCTGCGGACGGCCCAAGAATCAGCGTGTTTTTACATGAGTAGAATGTGTGCTTTTATTTAAAATGCATCTCTGGGTTATTTGTGGGGCATAGGAATTTGTTCATATTTCCCCCCCAAAAATATAGTCCGGCCCCCCACAAGGTCTGAGGATCGGTGGACTGGCCCCCCTGCTGAAAAAGTTGGCTGACCCCTGCTATACCACCATTGCTAACACTTTCCCCTTCCCTAGGCCCCAAATCTAAAATATGTGGTTCTCTCTGCTGGAGACAGAGGTGGGAACTCAGCAATAGAGTGATGTGACATCAGCGTCCCTCCCTTTTTATTCTGCTTCCTCTGTTTTCTCCTCTTTTTTTTTTTTTTTTTGCTTTCAGGACCATTTGAATTGTGGAACCATGACAAGTACAGCTTCCATGCCTTTTAAAAGGAAGTGATTAGCATAGCTGTCAACCTTTCCCCTTTTTTGCAGGAAATTCCCTTATTATAGCATTGGGGAACAGCATGGAGGGTTGACAGCTATGGATTAGCTATTTGTACATGTATATTTCACCCTGAATTTATTACTCTTTTTTTAAAAAAAACACTTTCCTGAAACTTAAATGATCACAAGTTCTCCCCCTCAAATCTCAACAACTTTTGTGTCTGGATTTTGAAATTTGGTAACCCTAATTTAAAGTACTTTTCTCTCTGCCCTAAGAATCCTGGGAACTGTAGTTTTAACTGAGAATTTTAGCTCTGTGAAGGCTAAACTACAGTTCTTGGGATTCTTTGGTGGGTGTGCTTTAAATGTATGGTGTGTAAGTTGCCAAATAACATTAACAACATCAACAATAACAACAACAATCTCTTCGGATTCTTACTATTTTCTGCTATTTTTCCAGCTTTCATTTTTTGTAAAGAGCCATGCACTGTATTGTAATGGTTGCTTTTGTTGTTAATAGCCAACATCAATCCTAAACCATCAAGAAATAAAGGAGATATTAATGCAGTTCTCTTCTTACATATGAGTTCCATCTGCACTTTTAGCAGAACAGAAGCATCATGAAGCTGGTGAAATCATTAGATTGCTCTGCTCATGGATGAACTGGAGAATTGCACCCACTCTCCTTTTGCCTACTTTGATGCACAGCAAGCTCTCATCCACACCATACATATAAAGGACATGACTTCCCCTGGAGAATCCCGAGAACTGTTGCTCATCCCTCACAAAGCTACAGTTCCCGGCACCCTTAACAAACTGCCATTCCCAGGGTTCTCTGGAAGAAGCCATGCGCTTTAGATGTGTGTTAAACATGCTTTAAGTGTGAGGTGCGGATGTGACCTCTTCCCCATGGTTGCTTCCTGTTTCTTCGCAAGGTGACTGGGTCTCCACCTGTTGTTCTTGTAAACATTCCTTGGTTTATGAGAGAACAAAGAGAACCCTTTGTTCTCTCACACAGGTATTTGATGGAGGGAGCCCAAAGACACACAAACAATCAGGTGTCCTATTACCACCGCCAACTTTCAGATTGGCCTGACATTTACAAAACCATGACAGCCGCAGGGATGTGTGTGTGTGGCTGCAACAACCCTGCACTTGCACGCTTGTTGTCTTGTGAAGGGTTGCACTCTTATTAAAAAATGTTTCTGGGGAGATGTTTAAAAATAAAAAAATTGCTTCATGTTTCCCACTTCGCTGAGCAATGAGACGTTTCTGGGGCAGGCTTGGCTTCCTTTGGATGAGAGAGAGCACTGGAGACATGACACCTTTATAATATGAACTTTATTTACAAATCTACACAACAACAGAAATGTAGATCATGTGGCACTTCTGTAAAGCAAGAGGTCCCCAGAAATCTACTTGGGCAGCCTTTGCAGGCCTAAATCCAGCAAGAAGCTGCGGTGTGTGTATATATATTGATATATATATCAATCACTCCCTCACTCTCTTACACAAACACACACACACACACACACACACACACACACACTTGACAAGAGGGATGTCACCTTGTCCAAGCTATGAAACGTATATAATCCCAACACATTTCCCCCACTTCCACATGTATCAGGAAACCATCTTTGGATAATTCGATCCCATGAAAGAACCATCAACCAAACTTCCAGGACTCCTAACAATCTTATATATATATTAATGTTTCTTATTTATTACATTTATATCCCAACTTTCCTCCAAGGAGCTGAAGGTGGCATGCATAGTTCTGCTCCTTCCCCTTTATCTTCACAACCTCCCTGTGATGTAGGTTAGGGTGAGTGACTGGCTCAAGGTTACCCAGTGAGCTTCATGGCTGAGTGGGAATTCAAACTGTGCTCTCCCAGGTCCTACTCTGGCACTCTGACCACTATACCACACCAATCTGCCAACAAAGCTGTAACAATATATTTTAGCCAATGTAGAATTTAGCTCGAATTAAACGGAGGGGGGAAAGCAAAAGCCTGTTTCAAGAATGACTTTTGCAAATAGCCTAACATTTGTTCTACATGCTGTTTCTGACTGTGGTTGGTTGCCATTGCTTCAGAGGAAATGAGTGCACAGGGCAGCAATCAGCTTCCTGTGATTCACGTCTAGCTTTTTGCAATCTAAAGTTATTAGGAAAGCATTTAGATGGATGTCTTGATCTCTGTAGCAAACAGCTATTTATAGTCTTGCCTTTGTCTAATGCTTTCCATGCCCATCACCACAATAGTCTCCATGGTCCAGAACCCTGTTCTGCAGTGCATTTTGCCATTGGGTAAGTCTGCCCTCTGAACTGAGCTTGGTCAGTCAGAATGTGAGATGAGGAAAACAGTTTGGGCACCTTCCATACTGGGGGTTGTGAACTTCTGGACCTCCAGATGTTGTCTATTGGTCATGCTGACTGGGACTGATGGAAGTGGTAGTCCTGCAACATCTGGAGTGCTATTTCTTGGACAGTGGGGAAAAAAGTGACTCTTTCCTCATCCTAAGAAAGAGTTTAAGGAGTCACGGTCTTGCACAGAGGTGACCTTGATACTGGTGTTCAAGGAGCAATGTGCTCGTTATATTTCTTGCAACACTCATTAACCTGCCTTCTACCTATTTTGCACTGGTGAAATAATATCACAAGGTTCTGCTGCTCCTTTTTTCACATGGCAATAGGAGCATGCAACCTTTATTAGGAGTGACTAAAAATCAAGTAACTGTGCTAGCTGTCCTGGCTGGCCCCTGCCCCAAACACACAGATCAGGGCCTTTACTTGTATGCAAGAAAGTGATCTTTATTCAAACAAGTAATGGTACAGATTCAGCAGCAGATGCTCTGAAGTTCAGGACTGAGGTAACAATGATGTTCCAGCAAGCTTCCCCTCCTCTCCTGCCTAGTTTTCAAAGACAACACATGGCACGCTCCCTTTCTTGCCTTGCAGTAATATCAGAATTGCAGGTGTCCACTCCATTGGGGTGTGTAGGTCTGCTTCTGCCTGTGAAGGCAATGCCTAGTTCTAGACAACAAGGCTTCACCTTCTTCTTGAGGCCTCTGCTCAGTTTCTGTCACCTCCTGTTCAGTCTCTCCCCTCAGCTGGCCAAAGCCCTCCTCAGCCTCATTACACACCAAGGTTGTGGAAGGGTAGAAAAGGGAGATTTCCCTCCTCGAAACCCAAGTTGCCACAGTTCAGCCCCCCGCCCCTGTTTCTTCCTCCTCCTGTGTCAGAGCCTGTGACAGCACTGCAGGGCTCTTGACACTAGCGTTCAGGTTTCAAAGAACTCTTCCTCATGCTAGATGGGAGGGAGAGAAGAGAAAAATATTCTGCTGGCAAAGGGCCTTATATTATATGACAAGGTGGTGATTCACCTGTATTGTGTGACAGTCTTGTGACGTTGATTCAGGAAGCTCTTTGCAAACAAAGACTGAAACCCTTGCAAGCAAATGAATAATTCTCATTGAGCACAATGGGACTTATTTTTAGTAAATCGATATAGAATTGTGCTGAGAGTTAGAGTGTGCTAAAGATTCCAGGTTGTACCACAGCTTACTGGAATAAAGAACCAATTCAATGGCCACTCACTCCCATTTTTAAAATATAAAAGCTTGCAGTTACCGGTACCTAAATCTATCTCAGTCACTAATTAGAAGCCAGATCCTTTGTAAGGAGGTTTCCCATAAACCTTTCAAAGTGGTAGCCTACATAATATTATTGCATGGAGTTTCCTAGCAGGAATAAACATCTGACTCTACTCAATAGCTATGTTCTGCCCCTGCTGTTGGAGGCAGTGTGCCCATGAATGCCAGTTTCTGGAAATCACAAGTGGGGAGGCTGTTGTTGTGCTCAGGCCCTGCTTGCAGGTTTCCTATAGGAGTTTGCTTGGCCAACAGGATACTGAACTAGATGGGCCCCTGGCATGATCCAACAGGACTCTTACGTTCTTAATAAAACAGAATTATTGGACATATCATTGCTAAAAATCTAAATTGATGTCCTTCTTGAGTAATACATGAAAGCAGCTTAGTAAAAAAACTGATATTTTCCTTGTCAGTGCCAATAAGCCTTGAGGGGTGAAAAGAACATTGCTGCATTCAGATTAGAGCAGGGAGGTTGGGTTGGATTGCGTGTGTGAATGCCCAGAACAGGGGGAATGACACCTGTAGGTCATGCCTAGAACCTAGCTTTTTTAACATCTGGAAACTAGAAGGGGAGGTGAGTAGTCAGGCACCAATTATACATCTGATTCAGTTGAACCCATGACAGGATTTCCTAGTCTCTCTGATGCCCTCAATCAGATGAGGGTGCCTATCTGGAATCCTAGGCTAGAAAACAACTTTCTGACTGCGCTCTCAGGCTTCCAATCCCTCCCATTTTGCTCATTTCCCCCATAGTGATCTGGGGATTTTCCATTTGTTTATGAAATCTGGGTCATGACATAATTCCTTTTTCAGTGTGATTTGTTTATGGATCTCATTTGCTTTCATTACATCCTTGCTGTGTGCTTCTTTTGAGTTTCACCTTCTGTAACCCCAATTAGAACTGGAAATAAAGTTCAACAATTCATGGAGAAAGACACAGCCTATGGGGTGGGGGGAAATCCAGGACAGGGAAATCTCACTGCCATGATCCCAGGCAACAGCCCAACTATTTTCAGCTCAGCAACATGGGGGGTGGGGAAATAACTTGTTGGTTCATACAAGCTATTTAACCGAGCAAATGAACCAAGTTGCTGCATATTTTTCTTTTGACACATCTCAACAAAAGTCTGATAAAATGCTCTGGGATAATAAAGTTTTTTTTTATTGGGAAATGGCAAATTCATTTTTCTCATTTCCCCCTCCAAATTCTCCAGCTCTTCCCTCCTTGACACAGTATGGATTAAAAAACAGTCTTCCCACAAGAGTGTCCACAATTTGACTGGTCCTGAAAAAAATATTGAGGGCGGAAAGTTTTATTTTTATCCCAGAATCCTCACCCCACAGAGGCCTTCACAGCAGTTGAACTAGCCTGAGTCATACTGCCAACTTGAACCATTCAGAATACCAGGTGATTATTTGAAATCCACCGTCAACATCAATGGGAAACAAAATAGCACGCCAGTTGCACCTTCTAGCCAAGAGATCTGCAATAGAGAGTTTATCCACCAGTCCATTCATCACCAGTCATCATTGTTGAGCAACTGCCCATGGACCATGGATGTTTGACGGGCCTGCTGAACTGAGCCATGGACTGATTATAACAATTAACCTATGCTCATTTATGCTTTTCCTAATTCCTTTCCACTATAGCTGAATGTAGTGATCTGAACAGAAAAAATAAAAAGATCTTTGTAGCCTCCACTCTAGATTCCAGCCTCATAGTGATGCTGACATAACCAGCTCCCATGTGCATTCAACATTAGGAGCACTGTTATGAGTATAACATGGTAACGGGTACATTATTATTAGTAGCATTAGTATTACAATAGTTAAAAAAACCAAAAATGCATGACAGAATAGCAAACAAAAACACACCCACCCAGTTTAAAAGCCAAATATTGTTTAATTAGCCAAAGATGTGTAATTAAGGTACCAGGCGTGCCACCCTGGGGAGAGCATGCTGAAGCAGGGAGCCACCACAGAAAAGGCCCGTTCTCATGTTGCCGCCCTCTAGAGGGTAGGACCTGAACCAATGGCTTCAAATTACAAGGAAAGAGATTCTGACTACACATCAGGAGCAACTTTCTGATAGTAGGGGTTGTTCAAAAGTGGAACGGATTCCCTCAGGAGGCTGTGGGTTCTCCTTCATTGTAAGTTTTTAAGCAGCGGCTGGATGGCCATCTGTCATGTCAGTTGAAATTCCTGCATTGCAGAGGTTGAACTAAATGACCCTTGGGATCCCTTCCAACTCTACAATTCTATGATATCAATGGTGTCAACAGTAGAAGCTGAAATCTTGTTCCCATTGCATGCTTCTTCCCCGCCTTCTGTGTGCTCTTTGTTGACACCATTGATATCTGATGAGAGATGAAAGTTTCTGCTAACTTTCACCAGCTTTTTACAAGCTTGAGTTCTATTTAAAATAACCAAAAGACAACCACCCAAGCCACATGGAGTACAAATGGTCACAACATTCATGTCCAAAAATTATTGTTGATATTACGTAAATGATAGTTTGCTATAAATAATGTATTTGAATGTTCAGAGCGTGCTTGTTTTTACAAAGGGCTTAATTGGACAGGGTTTTTTTGTAATAAGTAAAAGCATGGTAGTCCATCAGCTCCTGATGTATAATAAGCTGAGATGTTCGTTGCTGATAACTGCTATTATATACACAATGAACTTTCTGAATATGTATTGTGATCACACTGGATGACGTACTTGGGTTACAATGTAACAAGTATGGCATGATGGTCCAGTGAGGTTCAAGTTGCACAGTCAACAGATTTGAGCATAATGAACTCAGGACCAGGTTACCCGAAATACTGCTTGCCCCTGTATTAACTTGTAAGGTCACTTATTATCTGTGGTAATTCAACTCATGGCACCACACCCAACAGAATACCAGTGTGTGTGTGTGTGTAAAGGGACCCCTGACCATTAGTTCCAATCATGTCCGACTCTGGGGTTGTGGCACTCATCTCGCGTTACTGGCTGAGGGAGCAAGCATACAGCTTCCGGGTCATGTGGCCAGAATGACTAAGCCGCTTCTGGTGAACCAGAGCAGCGCACGGAAACGCCGTTTATCTTCCCGCTGGAGCGGTACCTATTTATCTACTTGCACTTTGATGTGCTTTCGAACTGCTAGGTGGGCAGGAGCTGGGACTGAGCAATGGGAGCTCACCCCGTCGCAGGGATTCAAACCGCTGACCTTCTGATCAGCAAGCCCTAGGCTCTGTGGTTTAACCCACAGCGCCACCTGCGTCCCACATGGATTATCAATGCAACTAAACTAAACTAAACTAAACTAAACTAAACTAAACTAAACTAAACTAAACTAAACTAAACTAAACTAAACTAAACTAAACTAAACTAAACTAATTCTACTATTTTGGAATATTATCCTTTCCAACAATTCTAGTTCCTAATGACAAGACAGGTCCTACCATTAGGCAGTGGGGCAGCTGCCTCAGACAGCATACCATGGGGAGAAGGGAGTGGCAGGAAGTTTTTGATGGACAGAGCTGTGACCTATGCGACATCCTCCTCTAAGCTCGTATCCTACCCTCCTCGGGTGCAATTGAGTGTGCTGTCTTATCGCCAGTAAAATTCAGGTTAGATTCTATATGTGTAATGATGTGGGGAGGCTGCTGTCTAGTCCTTGGCCTCAAACAGCACAGTATCTTGGAACTGGCTGTGTCTAATGTGTCTGATGTTACTCTTTTTGGGAGATAGGAAACCATGCCACACTCCACAGCATTATCCCATGAGCCACAGTAGTACAACCTGATCAGATGCTTTGAATCTCTATGCTGCCATGGTGCCTTCAGGCTATCTATTTTTCAGTCCCCGCTCCTTTCAGCTAAATACTGGATCCCAAAGCAAGAACGGCAATTAAAATTCAATGCAGATAAATAATTCCAATGCAATGAGCAGTGCTACTGATACAGGGGGTGTTTCTTAGGGCACATCAGGTGTGATGTGGATGGATACCCAGCCAGCTGCAGCATCCACTCTCTCTCTCTCTCTCTGAAAGCTTCAGCATGAACGGCTGCTAGCTATGTGGGTTTCAGGTGAAGCTAGATCCAGACATGAGAGAGGCTTGCCTATTTCTGTTACAACCTCCTCTCCATCTGGTGGCCTCAGTGATAAAAATTGTTATTTCATCATATTTTTAAGCTACTGCAAGATGAGTTAAAAGTTACCCACTTTTCTTTTATATCTGCAAAATGTTCTTAGAGATTGATGCTTGAAGCCAATCATCACATCTTATCATGCTAGTATGGCTCAACAGAGACAGAAGGAATAGTAGAAGCTAAATAAATTGTGGATTAAGTGCTTACTCCACGGCTTCTACCCACACCTCCAAGCTTCAATACTTAGGGAATGTGTCTCCAATGATGGATGGATGACTTTGTAGTTAGGTAGTGTACAAGGACCAGATATGAATAGCAAGTTGACAGAGAAAACAGAGACCTATCTCTTTGTTTTTTGTATGCTGCATCACCTAGGAGGCACTTTCTGTGGTGATGGCACTGAAATCACCATCCTAAGGACTCCACTTTTGGTTTATAAGAAAACATTTTCTTAAGGTTTATGGGTAGATTAAGATGTCATTTACTGAATCAGACCAATGCTCTATGTAGCCCAGTATTGTCTATTCTGGCCATCGGTGTCTTTCCCAGCTCTTAAGCAGAGGTCTTTCCCATCAACAGCACCCTGATCCATTTTGGTCAGAAATGCCAGGGATATAGGAGACCATAATGCATGTGTTTTCCCTCTTAGCTATGCTCTTTCTCCATAGATATACTTAAAATACCAAGATTTGCAGTTATGAGAAGAAACTACAGTACTCAGCATAGCTCTATACCTAGCAAAAGCAGAATAAATTGTGCAAAATTTGCATGCATGCATGCGCACACCTACCTTGTGCAATATATACACAGCACTGATATTGCTCTTTGTCCTTGTATCATTGTTAAACTATGAAATTCCTGGGCTAACAATTTTGGTGGACCCACCCATTGTTCACCTTTTACCTATATAGGCACTCACCTTTACCTTATCAGGATAGATTCTATCAACTGCCAATTTCTTAGTGCTGCTCATTACTGCTTTGGGCTTAACTGCAGATTCAATTTTCAAACAGAGATTCGGCAACTCTTTGGAAGAATTTACAGAACATTACTGGAGATAAGAGAACATCTTCTTCTGCTCCGGAGAGTCAAAAATTGGCAAATGACCTGAATCAGTTTTATAGCAGGTTCGAAAGTCAAGCATTATCAATGCAGCAGTGATGCAGCAGCTAAAAAAGCCAATGCAATTCTGGGCTGCATCAATAGGAGTATAGCATCTAGATCAAGGGAAGTAATAGTACCACTGAATTCCGCTCTGGTCAGACCTCACCTGGAATACTGTGTCCAGTTCTGGGCACCACAGTTCAAGAAGGATACTGACAAGCTGGAACGTGTCCAGAAGAGGGCAACCAAAATGGTCAAAGGCCTAGAAACAATGCCTTATGAGGAACGGCTTAGGGAGCTGGGTATGTTTAGCCTAGAGAAGAGAAGGTTAAGGGGTGATATGATAGCCATGTTCAAATATATAAAAGGATGTCATATAGAGGAGGGAGAAAGGTTGTTTTCTGCTGCTCCAGAGAAGCGGACACGGAGCAATGGTTTCAAACTACAAGAAAGAAGATTCCACCTAAACATTAGGAATAACTTCCTGACAGTAAGAGCTGTTTGACCCCTTAACTTTCTCTTCTCCAGGCTAAACATACCCAGCTCCCTAAGCTGTTGATGTTGAAAGTCCTCAACATCTGTCAAATGGCACAGTGGTCATGGACTAATGTCTTTCATGCAATTACCAGTCAAGATGGGGTGGGAAAGAATAGAAAGCAATCACCCAAAAGGCATGATGTTTCCAGTGTAATTAGGACTGCTAGCTGTTGTTGCTGTTCAGATTTCCCAGTAGTTGCAACCCATACGCTCTTCCCTGTGTGCTTTTGCATTCTTTTGTAAACATGCTGCAGTTTACCTTAAATAATAGCTAGCCTAATTTCCTGGAAAGAAAGAGAAGGAAGGAATTAAAAGGATTAAATGAGGGAAAGATCTAAGTCATAATCTAGTAGCAATTTGAGGATTGGCTGACATTCAGGAGTTTTCTGGTGTCCCTCGAGTGGTGTGGTGCAGTGACTTAAATCATCTTGTGCTGCTTCATTATCCAGAGCACAGGGACTGCTGCTGCCTAGCTTCATAGTGGTGTTCTGAGGATCAATGTGAAGGTTATAAATCACTTGGGTATGGTGGTGATAAGGGCAATTTAATCAGTTAAGGAATGACTTCCTCAATACTGGCACAACCTTTGTAAGCAAAGGCATGCTGCTGTCATGTCCTGAAGAACTGGGAGGACATGATTCAGGTGGAAAGGACTTCAGTCCTCAAGGATGTTGATTTGGCACCTTTGATTAGTGCTAAGTTCACTCAACTTCCAACTGGCTGATAGAAAACCAAAAATCAATTCTGCTTAGGTAGGCATGTGTACAGTTAAGTGATGAGTCTGCATCTTTGGAGTGAAGGGCAGGGGTCAGTGCTGGTTACTAGGTGTTTCTGCAAGACGTTCTATCAGCAATACAATCATGCTTTTAAAAGATTATTCTTTTTTTCTCCCTTGGCATTTGGTGTCTATGCCAGTATTTACCCAGCTAAGCAAGGTGTGGGCTATAAATATACTTTGCTTATGTACTGGAATGAAGTTTTTACGCTTTTGTATCCCTGTTGAGAGGAGCATGCCTCTGCATGCATTCCCAGGAGACTTGGTGCCATCTCAAAGAAATGGCACTTGTTGCAGAAGAATAAAGTGTTATCACCCTGCTTAATGACATTTCATTTCTCAGCTGACTTCCAGCCTGAGAATGGATCAAAGGTGAGTGGAAATAAAGGGGTACACCACCAGGGCTGGCCTGTCCACTGCTAGCCGTGCACCAGGCAGCTGCATGACACATTTATTCTATTCTGTGCTCCACCTTGGCTAAGATTACTCAGGGCTGCAAGAGCTTGTTGCCTGTTGCTGTTGTGGTTCTTGCCAACTGCAAAGGGATGGGTGGCTGCCCCAGAGAAACAAGTGTGCCTTGCCTCACCACTGGGTGGCTTGCAGGAGCCAGGGGAGGGTATACATGCTCATGTATTATTTTATAAGGGCATCAGTGTGTGCATTTGTGTCAAAATGGAAAATGCACAATGGTAAGAAAACTCTCCATGTGAATGCAAGCAGTTAGGTAGCCCCTCTTTCCCTCACTTCTGAAGATGGGCTGTTCTTCTCCCAGCCCCACATTTGGAAAGGTAATATGGAAAGGTAATATGAAAGTGAGGGTTGGGGAGGAAGTTATTGCAGATCAAGATTTCCAGGAGGTTATGCTTTCTCCTTCAAATATATCCCGAGCTATATTCCCTCCAGCTAAGGTTGTCTCTCTTTTAGAACTCAGATGGAGAATGTATTAAAAGCTGCTGGGTAGAAAGCTTTTGTGGGGAAGAATCAACAGAAGTGGAAAAGGTTAGGTACCTCCTCCCACTAGCTGCCTCTCTCTGAAAGTGTTGCAAGCCTTAATGTTACAAGAGAAGCACAAGTTAAAGACCCATCTTCTCCTTATGCTGTCTACTTCTTTCCTAACAGGGCAAAGCATCCTCTTTCTGGTTACACCAAGAAAGAAATTCTAGTGCAATACGTGCTGCTCCTCCAAGAATGGCTTTGCTACAGCAAAACAAAATAATAATAAAAAATTCCTTCCAGTAGCACCTTAGAGACCAACTAAGTTTGTTCTTGGTATGAACTTTCGTGTGCATGCACACTTCTTCTCTGAAGCCTGTGTTTTGCTCAGGGTGCAAGCAAGCCTGTGAAATAGATGGGCACTGTCCATTTCTATGCAAGAGGACTCTGTTGCAATTACTACAATGCCCTTGTATTGAGAGCCAGTGTGGTGTAGTGGTTAAGAGCGGTAGACTCGTAATCTGGGGAACCGGGTTCGCGTCTCCGCTCCTCCACATGCAGCTGCTGGGTGACCTTGGGCTAGTCACACTTCTTTGAAGTCTCTCAGCTTCACTCACCTCACAGAGTGTTCGCTGTGGGGGAGGAAGGGAATGGAGAATGTTAGCCGCTTTGAGACACCTTAGGGTAGTGATAAAGCGGGATATCAAATCCAAACTCTTCTTCTTTCTCCCCTTCTGATCAAAAGGCAGTCTTGGAAGACATTGCATTGGCTCTACTCCATTAATCATTTAACAGTACAGGTTGATCTCTGTCCTGATCAGAACCTCCTGGGACATAGTGAAGATAATGTCAGTTGACGTGGCCTGCTTTTGCATTTTGCTCATTTCATGTACAGTATCTCCACTTCCCAGGAAAGAAGGTCAGGAAAGTGCAGAATAATGTGAAGGACAGAATTCTGTGTGCATGCAAGACATTTCCTAGAAGCTCTGGAGCAGAGCTGGCTGAAGAAAAGAGCTGTGCTTTTAGCAGATACAGTGGTACTTCTGGTTAAGTACTTCATTCGTTCCGGAGGTCTGTTCTTAACCTGAAACTGTTCTTAACCTGAAGCACCACTTTAGCTAATAGGGCCTCCCGCTGCCGCTGCGCCGCCAGAACACGATTTCTGTTCTTATCCTGAAGCAAAGTTCTTAACCTGAAGCGTTATTTCTGGGTTAGCGGAGTATGTAACCTGAAGTGTATGTAACCTGAAGTGTATGTAACCCGAGGTACCACTGTACAAAGGGATGGGCCGAGCAAAGGAAACTGCACAGAAACTAAACAGAAATAAAAATTATCCCTATATTTGGCACTTAGACTTGCCCCCTTCCCTATCTATTCACCTATACAACATGTTTGAAGCAGATCTCATTATTTAAGACAATCCTTTGATTTCTTAGGCCAAACTAGACACTACCTATGCTGGCTGAGACTGATGGGAATTGGAGCCCAACAACATCCTGTCAGCATTCTGCATGCTCTTACTTCGGTGTAGTTTATTACGTTAGTAAATTGGTGCTGAAGGTTGTCAGCTGTCTCAAGCTTCCATCTGTCTGAAAGCTCAACTCCCACTGAAATCAACAGGAGTTAACTGTGTTCATATTTGGCAGGATTGTACTCATTGTTTAAGGAATGTACACACCTTCCCTTGAGACCTGAAACTTTGAAATCAGGTGAGCAATTCATTTTGCCCAACTTCCTTGTCTTTATGTAACACACTGTTCTGAAATTTGATACGTTATTGGCAGAAATGTGACACAGGGTTAGGGAGAGGACATTTGACTGTATTCGAAGTGTCTTCCCCTCAGCAGCACAGTTGAAAACAAAATTACATAATATATATTTGGATGTGTCAGTCATGCACTCAGCTACTGTGAGCCTATTTGCTTCTTGTTCCCTGAGAGGGTAATAAACACAGTCACTATGTACAGTCTGAATCACAAGGTTATTTGCATGGCACAAATAACTATGTCAAGGCCATTCTCTCCACAGCCTTTCAGCAGTTTTGAAGATACATAGAATCAAAGTTTTTTCTTTCTGCAACCTTTGAAGGCTTCAAGGCCTATGGGGGTTAGGCTTTGTCCTACAAAATCCTTATTCATTCCTTGGTTGTGCCTGAAAATAGTGGGATAATTTATGTGCTCGTTTATGAAAAGGCAAGAATATGAGTTATCTTTTTGCTGCTAGTATCCCCAGCAAATCACATCACCTTTAAAACTGGAGGCAGCAGGGGCTGAAATGAGGACATTCTGTACACAGGGTTTCCCAAACTTGGATCTCTAGCTGTTTTTGGCCTACAACTCCCATCATCCCTAGCTTGCAGGACCAGTGGTCAGGGATGATGGGAACTGTAGTCCAAAAAACAGCTGGAGACCCAAGTTTGGGAAACGCTGACATATCGTATATTCTGGGGCGATGGTCCATTTCCAGGGTCACCTACTTTCAACTTAACTCTCTGTCCCCAGTATCATATTGAACTAACCCAGTTAACAGAAAGTGGTCATTTTGTTAGTGCTTATGCTAGGTAATCTACTGGTATGCTGGATTCCCCTACATCAGAGTTCACCAACCCATTTCACTTTTGATAATGGAAAGGTGCCCAGTGCAGAGCATGAGAATTTTAAAGAAGTCGAGCACAGAGTGTTGCTCACACCAGTTTGGTTGGCATCCTGTTCCACTGCATCTTTAGTATAATGTTTATCTAACTTGAACTACAACATCTTTTTATGTTTGATCTGGCAACCTGCATGGAACAGTTTTGTTTATGATCATTCTTTAAAAGGAGTTGATTTGGCTAAAAGGGGCAACTTCCTGGGTGATCATTGATGGTTACATAAGTCCTGGGTACACTGCCCTCAGCTAAGCTACTGTTCTGTTCTCTCTTCTGTTTGCCCTGTGCTCATTAATTTTTCTATACAAGACCCAAGGTTATGCTTGGATCTATAATGTTTGCTGTGTGAAGCTTACACATAGAACAAACCAAGGTGAAATGGAAAAGTCTGTTCCTTGCCGACTCTATAGGATGCGATAACCTCACCATTGTTTGCTTCTGGTATTGGCTGTAATGTTATTGAAATGTAGATTGGCTGTAATGGTTATTAGAGGATAGTGTGTATTTCTACTACACTAGTAACTACCTATTTTTTATTCTTTTCAAACTACGTTTTTAAGCTATGCTGGATCAAGACAGTACATTTTTAGGATATAAGTTCCACAAATTTCCACTGAAGTGGGGTTCTGGTGCGTAATCTGAAGCATGTTTGCTTGGGAATCAATTCAATGGGCTTACTGCCAAGTTGTACAGGATTGAACCCACAACTTAGCTACTGTAGCATGAAACTACAATTGTCTTTTGTAGGCTAGGGCTGCAGGATAGCTCAGTTTAATATGGGATAATGCTTAATATTGACTTGACAGATATTGCCCTTGAACAAGGTCATCATACCTCTGAATTATGTCATAAGTATAAGAAGTAGATACTCTAGCTAAATCAGTGGTCTGGACCCTGAGAAACCCAGATAACAGTCTTTCTACTTGCATAGTGTGATGTGTCAAGCTTGGCCTCTTTGCAACTGAGAGCAGATGTCATCTGTGATCAGCAAGGACCAGTCTTTTAGCTGCTTGTTTCAGAAAACAAGTCTGACCCAAAGATATCTCCCAAATATCTCTGTTGTGGTGTTTGTTGGAAGTTTCTTTATCTGGTGTGCTGGGTCTCTCCATAACTAGATGGTGGCATATTGGCGGACACCTTGCCTGACTAGTGATATTGTTTAAATTCGTAAACAACGGGCTCAGAACAAGACTTTGCCCTTTTCACAGTGCCTGTATGTATCCCAAAGTAAGCTTGATTGCCATGGAATTCTTCAGCTTTTTGGAATTAGGCATTAAAATGTCATATTCACCATGCAATGAAAGCACTATGATACCCCTTTGAACAGTCATGGCTTTCACCAAAGAATTATGGGAGCTGTAGTTTGGTGGTTAGGAGATTATTTAAGGGTACTGAGAGTGGTTAGGAGGCCCCTGTTTCCCTCACAGAACTACAATTCCCAGAGTTCCCTGTGAAGAGGAATTGATTGTTAAACCGCACAGAGAAGTGTAGCTCTGTGAGGGTAATAGGGGCCTCCTAACCACTCTCAGCTCCTAGAATTCTTTGGGGGAAGAAGCAATGACTGCTTAAAGTGGTATCACAGTGCTTTAAACGTATGGTACGAATGTGGCCAGAGCCAATAGATGCCAAACTTGGTTTCACCAGCTTGCTGTTTAAAGTCCCCTGCTCTCCTTTCTTATGGGCTTTTATTTTTAAACTAGATTTGGACCAGGAAGTCCTTCTAACAAGCAACTCCAAACTGTATACCATCATAATCAACCTTCAAACACTGGAATCTTCTCTGTAATGACCACCTCTATATGTATGTGAGAATCAGCCCTTAACTCATTTTAGATGCTGTGAGGAGATTATCTCTAAAGGCATGTATTTGATGGCATTTTAGCACCGTCTATAACCAAAATAAGCAGAGGTTCTATGATAGAGAAGCTTTAGTCTTGGATTTGTACAGAATTTGTTAACATTAAGCTCTGCAGGACAGAACTGGGCAGGGAAATGAAAACAAAACATTTTGTAATGTATGTTGTGGATTGGAACCTCAATTTCCTTGTATTGCATGCAGTTATGTTACCAATCTTCTTGGTATTCAGAACCTAATATCTCCATTTCCTGATCATCATAGCAGCAATACTCTCTGCAATTGAAGACATTCAAGTCAGATAATATGAGTTCTGGCCTTGCTATTTGTAATAAAAATTCATCTCAGGTTCTGAAACACATCAAACTGCTAAAATCAACAGAATGCTGACAGAGAATGTACTCCGAGGTTATTTTTAGATAGAATCAGCTTGGACGTTTGACACCTTTTCAGCTATGTGCCTAAGCATGCAACAAACAATATTATCCCAAAAGCTAAAAGCATTGTGGCAGGTACTGGCTGATTCTCAAGGGGATGGGGGTGGGGGAGTAAATGCAATTTCTTCCTAAACTATATCTGCTTTTTATTAGTAGCTTTTAAAAGACATCACTGCTTAGCCATGGTCACAGGCAGGAAGTAATGCCCTTGGAAGAGAAAAGCAAACTTGAGATCTAGGAATAAGTCAATCTGTCAATGGCAGTTTGCAAAGTGACATGTAGATAAAGCAGTATCCATAGTGATTTATTTTTCTTTTAATAAGCAGAAATAATTATAATATACTTGGACCTTGGTTACAGCAGCTGCCTTTGGGCTCATCCAGACTTCCTTTTGTGCCATGTATCCCAGCGCTTTACCTGGGAAAACTTATGTTTTACTGCTGAATTGCAGCAAACAGTAATTGAGTTTTTCAAGAAAATCTAGATGGGCCCTTTGTTGCAACTCTGGGTGGAATCCAGTGTTGCCCTGACTTTCCACCATTTCCTCCCCCTGTGCAGCCTAAATCTCTTCCGGGGATTCTTCCAACCCCCCCCCCCGAACAGATTTGGGAAGAGTGCAGAGTATATAAGAGAGGAGGACAGATGATGGGAAAGTTCCATTATACAAGTGGAAATCCTTGCTCTGGTGGAAGCAGGGATATGGATAACACTTCTTCTTTTTTTTTTTTTTATAAGAATTTATTGGCATTTTTCTATAACAACATATACCCACACCCACACCTACAATTAAACAAATGCAAAACAAATAAAACAAATACAAACAATGTCAAGTTTTCTTATTGCATCTTTCTAAAAGAAAAAAAAAAATTTCTATTTCCATATCTTGACCATTGACTTCCCCTGCCTTTTCACCTTCGAATTTATATCCTTAATCTATTTTATAACCATTTCTCCTAAAAAAAGAAAAAAGAAATTAAATTCAATTATATAGTTACATTCAATTATATCTTCAACATTTTACTAAGAATGCATCGTCATAATGATACCTCGTCATAATTCTTCTTCATTTATACTTATCGATTTCTTATCTTAATCTACATCTTAATCTTACTCCTCTTAATCCATAAACTTAATCCACTTAAATTCACTTTACTTATACTCCACCTCACAGATCTTCACATATCATTCGCATCAAATCTATCTCTTCTATCCTTAAGATTGCTGCTAATAACATAAAAACTTGAAATATCTCCTTTCATGTTCAAATAAAGAGTATAACAAAATATTGTTGACAGTATTCACCCTCCGATTTCAATTTACCATATCAGGCTACTTTAAGTTTTACTTAATGCTTCACCCCACACCCCCTCTGTCCATTATTCTTCTCCTGGTGGCATCAGCACTGAACTTCCATGTAGCTTCCCTCTCCAACCGTCCACAGATCCAGGCACAGTCCAAACCTCTCCTTGCCACGAGTTCAGAGGTGTCCATCTCATCATCTCTCAGCTTCTTCGGTTCTTTGTAACATTCCTTTTCTTCTTGTAAATACCTTAATTCTCTGTCCCTGGCCCCCGAGCTCACACCTCGGGGACTGGATATAAGAAATCTTGACGTCGCCTTGGGGCTGCCACCCCCAAAAAGCGAATTTCTTCTCCGAAGTAGCTCACTCATTTCTCTCCATCTTTCCATCCACCCTCTCAGCTCCTTGGCAAGGCTTTCTTCCAAAGTGTCAAAAGTTTTAAAAGCCTCCTCTGTGGGCAATTGGTTCCATTTCAGACCCCCACACAAGACTTTGACTTTTCTATAAAGCAGTTCCACCTTCAAGGCAGTGAGTCTCTGTTCATCCGTTAGTCCAGAGTTCAATACCAGTTCAAGGACGAAACCCAGCATACTGGCAGAGGAGGAGGAAGTAGGTGTTATGTTTCTACTCCCCTCTTTGTTCGTCGCCATTTTCCTGAGCTGGAGCGCAAATACCGCAACTTTAAATGGAGATATTTTCCTCTAGTTAGCTTCCCGAAAAAAGAGTTTGCCAGTCTCATGTGTCAATTTTAAATACATTGTAGCCAGTTCTGTAGCAGTAATCACTCAAATTGGTTAGATTCTTAAGCTCGAAGGGAGGGAGGCAGGCTGCCTTTCTCCTTCCCCCCGGATCGTTCCAAAAGCACGATTTCTAATCAGATTCTTTACTCACGACCACCGGGTTCCTTTAGCTCCATTCTTCAAAGGTAGAACTTAGACGCTCACCGCGGGCTTTGTCGCCGCATTTGCATCCCGGTTGGGGCATGTCCCCGAAGCCCGGCTCCGTTGTCCCTTCACCCCCACTCCCCCCTTACAGGGGGAGCGAGGGAAGGGTTCGGAGCCTCCGCGGGCGCTGCCGGGGAGCCCAGGGTGCGGGACGCTCTTCCCGCACCCCAACCGGAGCCCCACTTTGCGGTAGCGGGGCTCCTAACCCCCGGGATGGACAGGGCGCTTCGGACCCGAAGCAGCCCTCGACCACCCGGCGATTGCGTCGCCGCCGGAAGTCTGGGGATATGGATAACACTTCTGTCCCTGTCCCCAGGTATAAGCTGAAGGCACATGAGGGCAACATCTTGTTGAAGCTCAACAAGCCTGGGTGTGGTCAGTGTCTGGACATATGCTGCCTTGAAAGAAAATAAACAGCTCTCCTGCCTTGCTCACAAACTTCCTTCAGTTTAACAAATGTGCTTTTGATCTTTAATGCTCTTAAATTCCTGCGCTATTCAACTTGCTCTTTCCATACTTTTGAATCCACAGTAACAATGTTTTATGTTAAGAGATGTGTGGTGTGGCAATGATGGATGCTGAACTCAGACTGAAAAGCTGCAGGTGTGATTGGGTACCACTATGTTGGGAGCACATTTGACACGTACTGCCAGTTTTCTTAAGTATGGAGTAAACCCCATTGGAAATGGTTGTGGAATATTTTTGTGGCCAGCATTATATGGAGCTTGTTGTACCTGCTTTAGGCAGAATCATGCAGTCTGTCAGGTATGCTCCATCGAGAAGCTGTCTGGTAAATTGGCCTGCTCTCACCTCAAGCCTCTGTTATGAAACAATCATGTCGTTTCAGAGCACCTGTATGGGTGCCATGCCATAAGTCATGCAGTTAGAAAGGGACAAAATGGCAGAGCATATGCTTTGCATGGAAAAGGTCCCAGGTTCAATCCCTAACACCTCCAAGGAAGGCTGGGGAAAACTCCTGTCTGAAATCCTGGAGAACCAATGTGGATCAGAGATGGGGATTTCCGTTGCACTCCAGATGTTGCTTCCGTCATCCTCAACCATTATCCATGCTGGCTAGGACTGATGGGACTACAGGGATTACATCTGGTAGACTATAGGTTCCCCATCCTCGTTGGAGAGAATGCTAAACTAAATGGACCAATGGTCTGACTCTGTGTAGGGCAGTTCCCTATGTTCCTGTGAATCCCTATGTTTCTGTGAATTGGGTCAGCTGGATGTTGCATGTGAAAGGACACTCAGCATCATGGAAGTATTAGTGTTCTTGCCATCCAACAGAGCAGTCACCCAAAAGTCTTTCTCTCACATCAGCTATCTTGTGAGAGCAAGCAGAATGTGCCAGATACAATCAATAGGGGAAAGCCAATCCCACTGTGTTGGTGAATTTCCTGACTGTTCAGGCCCCAATCTTAATGGTTATTCAATAAACACTTTTACTGGTTAGAGTCATTACTATAACTCAGTGTAAGGCATAGGGTTTGGAGAGACCCAGTTCATAAAGGCAATAATGAGCTAGGTGGACCAATGGCCTGGTTAAAAATAATACAACTCTCTATGTTCCTTTGGCAAGTGAAGTATTGTCTGCTTGGCTATCTTAATGCAAATAAGAGAGAGAACTTTGTCCATAATTAGTTAGGCCTATATATTTGAGATAACTTTTCCTGTTTCCACAGTAACACATTAATCTAAAGAAACATGTTTTCACCTCTGCTGTGTTAAGTACTTGAATAAATGTGGGGGTTAAATTCCAGCATTTCTGAATAATACCAACTTATTCTTATACAGACTGGTGTTTCCTTTCTCCTTTCAGAGAAAGGCTAAAAGGCTTTTCGATTATTCTGCACTCGTGTGAGATATCATTCCAAAGTTCATGGCATGCATACAGTTCAGTACTGTTTGAGGTAGCCAAATTTGCCCACAAACCTCAGAATTATTATTTATCTATTATATTTATGCCTCACGTGTGCTTAAGGCCTCCTCCTATATTATTCTCACAACAATCTTTGAGGAAGATTACATGGAGAGAAAGCAATTACCTCAAGATCCCCAGTGAGCTTCATAGCTGAGGAGAGAACTGAATCTGAGTCTACCTAGTTCTTGTCCAAATACTCTAAACTCTGGCTCATTAGTTTCCCCTTTCCCTAAATACTAATATTAGTGTTTTTGATAACTAAAAATTTAACATGAGAATGTGGAACCTCAGTCTCTGGGCACAAATGTGGCCCTCCAGCCCCTCCCCTCTGGCCCTTGGAACACTCCCTTAGGCTACCTGCCCTCTCCCCAGACCCCCCCCCCCACTGGTTCACCTCAAACCTGAAGTGTTCTTGTTTGACTTCAGTGTGTGCTAAAATTCTAATAATGCTTTTTTGGATGGAAAGGTTGTGTCAGTGCTGTCTGCTTTTGCCTCCAATCCTACCCCGCACTGGTGTGTGGCCCCTGGAAAGTTGTTCAGAAGCAGTCCTTGGCCTGAAAAAGGTTCCCCACCCCAGATTTATAAGGTCGGTTTTGCATTTACTTCATACTTCCATTACCCATAAGAACAAGCCCATTGATGGGGCAAGTGAGACATTTGCCCAGAGTAATAGGCTATATAAAATGCTAAGGAGCACTTATAATCATTGCATTATAAGGATCCTCAAATATCACCTAGTGACCTACTCCAATCTCCAGCCTATTGGGATTCAACTTCTACAAGACCTTTGATTGGTGGCCATCCTGTCTCTGCTTTAAAACTTCTAATGAAAGAAATTCCATGTCTTCCATCATTCCTGGATTTCACTGTCCCTGACTCTATCTGGGAGTGCCCAGGTGCCTCCCCATCTGCTGATACTATGCTTTTTGGTGCGATTATACATCAGCTATGTCTGGTTGTTGACCAGCTGATTCAAGGGTGATTGGACATCATGCCTACTGGCAACCAACACTCACTTTCCCACCTTCTCCTTCATTCATTGTGACAAGGCACTGTTACCGCTGGAAGAGAAAAGGGCAATGCATTGGATGAATGTAAGAGCTGAACTGGCCTTGCTCTCTTCAGGGCAGGCTACCCTAGTCCAAAGGTGAGCTTTCACCTTAGTAGACCAGACCTTTCATTTCTAAACTCCTTCTAGCTCTGGAACAAGAAAGCAGTCGGCACAGCCAAAGGCTGTAATCCTGAAGCCTTCCATTCATTCTGGAGAATCAGATAGTTCTGAGAATGAAAAGATGAAGATGCCTGGAAAGGTGCATAACTTTAACATGCCATGTTTTTCATTTCCTGGACACTTGCCACCTTAAATTATCTCGTCTATTCCTGCTGAGGCTCCTTGACACTAAAGCCCACTGTATTAACAAGACTGTTCCCTGCCTAGCCTGGTTTGATTGACAGAGGCCTCAGTAGCCAAGTCCAGTTTGTCATTCAACCAAAGAGGCAGGCAGTAATCAGCTCTTTTGCAGAGCTTCAGAATGCGACATCTCATTCCACAAATAAAATTATACTTTGTCTTAAATAATCTTACGTTGCAAATTTAGCAAACTACAGCCAAGTTAGCAATGACATAACTGACTGGCAGAAAGCGGCCCTCCAGGCCTTATTCTTTTTAAAATCCCTTTGCAGTCTCAGCATAAGCATACTAGTTGGTCTCTCACATTCACTTCAATGATCCAAGGAGAGGGGTGCATGGGGCAATGCCCACAGAATATGTGCACTCAAGGGACAAATAGCTGGCTGAACTGAAACCAGAAGGCTGAGTAACAATGATGACAGCAGTAGAGCTTCAAGCCTGTCACAGTCCAAGCACAGAAAAAGGTTGGTCTGGGACTGGCGACAGAGAGAAGCAAAGTTAATGAGACACGGTGTGGATCAGGCAGTGAGAAGAAGATAAAACCCTGTACACTGCTGCATAGTACAGGGGCTGTTTGGTGGATGCAGGTGGCGCTGTGGTCTAAACCACTGAGCCTCTTGGGCTTGCTGATCGAAAGGTCGGCAGTTCGAATCCCTGAGACAGGGTGAGCTCCCGTTGCTTTGTCCCAGCTCCTGCCAACCTAGCAGTACTAAAGCACACCAGTGCAAGTAGATAAATAGGTACCGCTGCGGCAGGAAGGTAAATGGGGTTTCCGTGCGCTCTGGTTTCCGCCATGGTGTTCCGTTGCGCCAGAATCGGTTTAGTCATGCTGGCCACATGACCCGGAAAGCTGTCTGTGGACAAACAGCAGCTTCCTTGGCCTGAAAGTGAGATGAGTGCCGCAACCCCATAGTCGCCTTTGACTGGAGTTAACTGTCCAGGGGTCCTTTACCTTTACCTTGGTGTTAACAGGGAGGTTGAGTGATAGGGGGAGCCATATCATCCAAGTGTCTTCTGCAGTAAGAAGGGTTTGGGGGGGGAATAAAAGGCGGTACCAAAAAATGAGCTGGTGGAGAAAATACGTTGGAAGCAGTCATGCTTACATTACCATTTATATTGCATTGTTTTCTTTTTTGAGAATTCCGGAAAGCAAATTGTATGGCACATTGGACAGATCTGCCTGCTGGCCAAAGAGAGGAGAATAGATCTGGTTGAGTGGCAGTGGAGTTTCCTGGTACATATGGACAACAGCGGGATGAGGTGGGCACTAAATAAGACTTTCAGAGTAGAGTGCAGAGTTCATGTGTTAAAGCTGTGCATTAATCATTAGGTAAAAACTCGATTACATCGTCAGAAAACAAACTCTGCCAACTTTCTGTGGATTGCAGCTATATCTAAATGTTCTGAGATTTTAGAGCTTTTAGATATAGCCACAATCCACAGAAAGTTGCCTGTGCTGAAGTCCTAATGAACAGGATGTTAGTTGCAACTAGCAGGCCCCATTGATTGCCATGGGGCATATGCACAATTATATTTGTCAGGAATGAATCCTTCACTTTTATATGTGTATTAAATGCAATTTTCAGGAAAAATAATAAAAAATTGTGCTGGACCCCCCTATTTTTATTTAAACCAAAGCAATTATCCACATCCTCCATCATTAAGGAATTCTTTCTATCTGCCTATTTATACCATTCAAAGGCATAGTTACTGTTTAAAATTTGTTATTGCCATGCCTTTATCATCAGTGCTTACCAAGTAGGCTGAGTCCCTTTCTCTTCCCATGGCTATCTGTCTTCCTCTGTTCTCCTGAGAGCAAGCTACTGAAATATGTTCTACAAGGAAGTACACCCTTGAACTACTGCAGAAACCACAGTTTTAGCAAACTAGACTCAGCAAACTCTGATTTGTGCCAAGAACGGATTGCACCTGCTATGCTTTATGATCTAAGCCGACTTCCAGTTTAGCTCTGAATGATGACCGGGAAACATTGTGTACATGACCTTGAGAACCCTGAATAAAAATGACACGTCTTGACTTAGATACTTGTGAAACTTTCTTTTTTCTCCCTTCTAATCTAATTGCGTACTGAGCAAATTAAGAACTGTCCCTGCACAAAACTAATTGGATACTTTAAGAAGCAGTTATGTGTATGAATGCTGCTCAGTAGAATCAACCTAAATTTTCACTCTGAAACAATGTGTGTTGCTACTCTATCAATGGTTGAGGACAGATCAAAATCAAAGCATTTAAAATGTGTAAAAAAACAACAACCAACAGGGTAAAAATGTAGCAAGTATTAACATCCTGCTCATTGGCAACTACTGGCAATGTATTATCACCAAAAGAACATTGTGGTCCTATACATGTCTATTCAGAAGTAAGCCCCGTTGAGTTGAACAGGACTTAGGCCAGTTGGTATAGGGTTATAGCCTAGAAATCCTATAAAAAAATTTCATATTCCATTGTAATTCTAATTCTCATTATAATTACTACTTATAATACCACCAGCAGAAAATACGGGGAATAAAGAAAAGCAAGTGTCATGATGTTCTTATTCCTCCACCACCCCAGAGTACAAGTTCATTTCACCAGTGTCTTCTGATGGAGGAAATCCTTCCCATACTTCATTTGGGCTTCTCAAAGCTATTTCACTGGAAAGCCTTTATGACTTTAGAAGTTGATTGCTTTGACCCTGGAGCCTTATTTGCCCCTACGGGTTCCCATTGTTGCGCCCGGTGAGAGAACATGGAAGTAAAAAAAAACCTGAGGCTTCTGGCTTCAGAGAGAGAGAAAGATTTAATTTCTGCATGCAGAGGTACCTGGGTGTTTAGATAGCCAAGCAAGTACAAAAGTTAGTCAGTTTACCAGCAGTTCTTATACAGTTTTCCAACTCATTCCCCCCACCTTCGGAAAACTTCCTCTTGTCCATATAAGGAACATTTCCTGTTGTACATATAAGGCAAATGACATTTAGCCAGAGTTGGTTCATGCGCACTCCAGCAAGGCCATCCTATCTCTTGACCTAGACAACAGTTCCTCTCAATGAAGGACAGCTACAGTACTCTCTGCGTAAGGTCTACTGTTCTTATCTCCAGACACTTAGTAAGGCAAAGCTTGCCAGAGAGAAGTACAATGCAGATCAAAGTTCACAGCTTTACAGAGCAGTTTCATACAGAAAAGCTTAACAGGGGCACTTTTATACTTAATACATTCACTGGACTAACAATACATTCAGGTAAATATATAGGTTAGCTAATTAACCCCTTCCATTCCCTCCTCTTCTTCGGACCGCTGGAATTCTTTCTCCAGCGCGTCCCTGGGAAATGACTGATATTCTCTAGCAAGGGCAATGAGCTGAAGAATCCATGACACAACTTTATATGCATGCATTGCATTAAACAGAAAATACAAAGGCAAAATAACAATGGGGGACACAATATCAACAGATACAACAAATACAACTAAGGATCTTTTACTTCAAATATTCCTAACACTAATTACAGAAACTGTTCAGCTGGTCACATTATCTGGTAACTGGTCAACACAAATTAAGGCAATATGATCATTCAGTCCTCCCATTCAGTGTTCTTTTCCTTCCCTTTCTTCTATTGGCATGCGCTTTGGCAGCAGGTTTGTTGCTTCTTGGCCTTTATTGCTTCCCTGGATCTCCAGCTTCAAAGGATGTTTCAGCACACTGCGGCAGGTTCTGTCTCTACATAAGGAGGCGGACACCAGCCACTTTCACCACTGGCAGTGTTGCCAAAAAGACTGTTTAGGATCTTTGCCACTTAGGTTTCAGAGTCTCTGCATAGGGATAAAACTGGCTTAGCAAAGCTACATGGCATTAGGGCACCTGCTAAAAGAATAGGAGATCGTTACAGAGATTATATCTGCCCTTGGAGGGTGGTGTCTTGGGCTCCTCCTGCCTTTCTTTTGCCTCACAGATTAACCTCACAGGTATCGATATTGATCACACCTCAGTCCTCCTCCCTGTTGGAGGTAAGCTAGAATAACCCAATCAAATAAGGACAGCCTCCCATACACTCACAAGATATTACTGACCATGCCGGATCACTATCTCCTCGAAATACAATATTCTTCCGCAATAATTATCCCATAGCTTGGTCTACTTCTTTGGCCCAGAATAATAATTTAGTTCATTTTTCCAATCCATGCAAACACTCTAAACTTAGAATACACACAAATATAAACAAATACACAATACAATCATACACACTATCATCATTAGCATCACCACAATTTCAGACCAATTTAGCATAAACTCTGCTAATGTCAGGGAACAGAAAGATACAATTTTTCCCCCAAATAAGATCCATTTCTTCAACATCACCTTCCAGACACACTACTAGAGCCATTGCAATTCTCACTATCTTGACATCCTTCAGAACATTCTCCTAGCAACTAATCCTCTCCAATATAACATTGTACAAGTGATCTAGGGTGTTTGGGTATAGCTATTCTCTTCTTACTGTCTTCTCTTTTCTAATGTTCCATTTCTCCATCCCAATTATATTACCAGTTCCAACAGCCATATCAAAAACTAACTTTCCCTCCTCTTCTGTTTTCCTGCATCCAAGCACCAGCCATTGATCCTCAGTACCTAATTTTCTACTTACCACCTCACCAAGCCTATCAGGACCTTGTGTCCAAGAATTAACTCACCACCACCAACCTATTTTTGACCCTCAGGAGGACTTAGGGTGGAAACAGGGCAGTAGGGAACAAATTCTGACAGAGTTGGGTTGTCAGACAGAATAGAACTTGGCCTATTTATCTCTCTTCAGAGCCATCGGTTGGTCACTCTCATCATCTCACACATGGCGGCCAGCTTAGCAAAATTGCTAACTCCTCACAACGGTGTTTCATTAGGACAATGGAGTTGAACCCTTGATGTGCTCATTCAAATAGTGACAATTTTCAGGCTTCTTTTAGGTAACAACGAATTATGGACAGGGCAATAGGAAAAACTCCTGTCTTTTTAAAACAATCTTTGAAGGGCTTACTATATATACCACCTCTGAAGCAGAGCCATCTTCAGGCCTCTCTCATTGTCTCACGCTTCCATGGCAACAACCTGGCGGTCCTCTCCATGGTTTGGACAATGGATTCACCCCCCTAGATGTGCTCTGCAACCTTGGCATGGAGGGTGGTGTATTGCCTTCAATATTGTTTCCTGCTGGGCAGGGGGTTGGACTAGATGACCCTTGGGGTCCCTTCCAACTCTATGATTCTATGATTCTGTGATATGTATACCTTCACTTTATCATCAATTTTTCTTCCAATCATTCCAAAAATTTCTGTCCCCTTTTCCTCCTGAGGTTCAAACTTCCTCCAAATCCTAACTTACACTGTCAGGGCTACACTGTCAGTTGCTAACCATGAGCCCCTTCCCATTCTACTTCAACATTCTCTTCTCCTTCATTCTACATCCCACAAACCTACATCTACATTCCAAAATACATTCTGCTAAGAAGCCATTTCTTCTGTTTCAAAACCTTCCCTGAAAAACTTAAAACCTGGGATATAAAATAAAACTTTTCCCTCTAATCAACTTCTGTTGGAAACAATCAAACTGCTCAGAAGACATAATCTTCTTTCCCCCCCTTGTGGGAGGCAAATTTCCTTCCTTTGCAAGATTCACTGCTGCAAAGAGAAAAATCCTTGCTGTTTAAACTAAGGCTTCTCTCTGTTTCTGTCCATCTCCCCACTCTCATTGCTTTACCAAAGGTCAATTAAGAAACAAAATAAGACTGTACCAGCTTTAAAAACAAACTAACAAACATTCCTGATTGCAAGAGCAGCCCTCCTTTCAATGCTTCAGACACACTTTTACATTCACCTTAACATTGCAGAGAAATACTTTTACAGCCCATTCTATTGAAGGGACATACCTTGGCACACAAACAATTTCCAAAACACACTCACCAAACCCTGGGGTTCAAACAGATTCCTTGAAGGGACAACAAAACAAAACAACAAATACAAATTGTGCAGCCACATATACACGGAAAAAAACAGACTTCCCAGACTTCATTGGCAATGCAGCAAGAAATGAAACAATTTTAGGAACACAGAGTTTGGGAACCCACAGATTAGGGCTGCTTTCTGCCCCACCTTTCCAAAATGAATGCAAGCCTCAAACAGGGACCAACACACACACAGGCACTGCAGACACAGACAAACTCACAAAAATCACACTGCACAATCACTGCAAACACAGAACTCATACAACACACACACATACTGAAGGAAAAATCATAAAATTATTACAAGTCATAAATTTTTACACAGCAACAAAAATTCCAATTCCCCATCTCAGCAAGCTCAGGTTCAACCTGGGACAGTCCTTCCACCTAACCAGACTTTTTCTCATGCACACACTCTCCGCTTCGCTAGGGACACTGAGTTCCTGCGTCTCATTCACTCAATACATCCACTGGAGCGTCCCCATACACCATTCCCATACACAGAGTAAAATCACAGAAAAATTCTTAACCCCCTTCTCTCTCTGAAAAATTCTTAACCCCCTTCTCTCTCTTCAGAGAGGGCACCCCCCTTCTTTTCCCCCTTCCTGGCGGCCCTCCACGGCTCACGGCCAGGCTTCTGGCGGCAACTCTATTTGCACACTGCCAGGCTCCGGTGGCAACTCTATTTGCACACTACCGGATTTTAGCGGCGGCCCTCTACGGCACACGGCCGCTGCAGGATCGATCGCATCCTGCGCTTCCCCTTCCCTGGGAAGCTGCTCCCCCTGTGGAGCTTACCTGTCCTCTGCAGATCTTACTTCCCTTCCCCCCTGCGGCCGCTTTCTCTTTCTCCCGTCGCCACGGTGCAGTTTGGCTCTCCCCCTGGGGTGAGCCAGTCCCCTCCCACAAACAGGCAGGAAGCGCGCTTGGGGCCAGCAAACGCCAGACCAGGAGAGCCTTTTCTGCTGTGCAGCGACGCCTCGGACTCCCTGTTTTCTCAATCCCGGGGAACAGCGAAGGGTTCCCGGCCAATGCACCACGTTATGGAGCCTTATTTGCCCCTACGGGTTCCCATTGTTGCGCCCGGTGAGAGAACATGGAAGTAAAAAAAAACCTGAGGCTTCTGGCTTCAGAGAGAGAGAAAGATTTAATTTCTGCATGCAGAGGTACCTGGGTGTTTAGATAGCCAAGCAAGTACAAAAGTTAGTCAGTTTACCAGCAGTTCTTATACAGTTTTCCAACTCATTCCCCCCACCTTCGGAAAACTTCCTCTTGTCCATATAAGGAACATTTCCTGTTGTACATATAAGGCAAATGACATTTAGCCAGAGTTGGTTCATGCGCACTCCAGCAAGGCCATCCTATCTCTTGACCTAGACAACAGTTCCTCTCAATGAAGGACAGCTACAGTACTCTCTGCGTAAGGTCTACTGTTCTTATCTCCAGACACTTAGTAAGGCAAAGCTTGCCAGAGAGAAGTACAATGCAGATCAAAGTTCACAGCTTTACAGAGCAGTTTCATACAGAAAAGCTTAACAGGGGCACTTTTATACTTAATACATTCACTGGACTAACAATACATTCAGGTAAATATATAGGTTAGCTAATTAACCCCTTCCACTTTTCTGCAGGGTTGCTGAGTTGCTGGAGAGCAGGGGTGCATTCACTACCTTATATACTGAGTTATATATTATATACTGAGTGCCACACTTGCAAGATCAGCAATATGTAGGGAATAAATAAAATTAAGATATATATTACCTGCCATGCTCAGGTAAATATGGGCAGCTGTATAATGGAAAACAAGAGCCCTGAGCAGGCAGACTAATAAATTTGACTGCAGTCTCCCACACACTCAACCTGTGGGGTGTGAAGCAGGATTGCAGTGGCAAGTCTACACATAGCCTTCAGAAATAGAGTATGTTTATTTGAGGCACATAGATCTTGCCTTTATAAAGCTAAAGAGGGCTAACAAGAATAGGTGTGTGTGTGGGTGTGTGTGGGTGTGTGTGTGTGTGTGTTACAAATCTTGTAATTCCTTGTGCAGTGAAGCTTTGTGTGTACAAACTGTATGTTTGTAGGTTTGGTACATTTAACCCAAAACCTGCATCCAGTACAGAGCCTATACATGTACAACTTGTGTACATGGGGGTCTTCTGCACAAGACATAATTCACCTATAGAGATCAAGACTGAGGCTTCCTGTTGCAATCCCCCTTCTCTCCTCCTACTCCAACTTCCACATTACAAGTATTCTGAGCAAAGCTCTTGAATCTTGTTCCTAAGTACATGCAGTGACACGTTTAACTCCGTATTTGCTCCATGTTAGGAAAATAAATCATTTTGGACCAGGCCCACAGTCAGTATTTTGTCTTTGAGTGTTACAGGAGATGCTATGTAAGGACAGGAAGGAAGATTGAATCAGCTAAGCTCTCCACTAAAAAGTCTAAAAGATGGATTTGTCATCTCCTTATAATGAGAGATGGATGAGTTGGGACATTATTAGAGCAACAGCAAAAGAAAGAAAGAAAGAAAGAAAGAAAGAAAGAAAGAAAGAAAGAAAGAAAGAAAGAAAGAGGAGGCTGCAAACCTAACCATGTCTTCTCAGAAGTAAGTCACTAAATTCAATGGGGCCATGTCTTTGATATGTGGAAATGCATCCTTAGTTGTTTTAATACAGTGTCCTTCAGATGCTGTTCAACTCCCATCAGCCCCAACCAGCATAGCCAACAATCAAGGATGATGGGAGTTGGAGTCCAACAAGATCTGAAAGGTTACTTTGATAACAGAGGCCAAGTTATCTCTGTCCAGGTGGGATCACAGCCAGCATAACAGCCTAATCATATGCATTTGTACTGAAGGTGCACAAAGAGGGAAAGAGATGGGATTTTCTTTCTTTGACAGCTGCACCATTCTGGCCTTCTCCCAGTAAGTACAATACGAGTGAACTAGTTTTGCATTGGTTTCCAGCCCTTTGCATGCGCTGAGCCAGAAATTAGCTTTTGACAGCTGCCTTGCATAAAACCAGTGCCTGGTTTTGATGGCTCATCCTCCCCAGTTTCTCCTCCTCCCCAGCTTCTCTCAGGTATTTAGCTGCTTGCTACTGGCAACGGTCCCCAGTGTGAAGTGATGGCCTCCCATTCTCCCCCCCCCCCTGGCATGCCGCCAGCCAGCTCAGAGTGCTGCAGCAGCACAGCAGGCAAGCCAGCTGCGAGGAATCTGCTGACACAGATCACTTCAGAGGGAGTGTGTGCTGTGCTGTGCAGTGCTGCGCTTGGCTCTGGGTAGCAAAAGGCAGGAGCAAGCCATAGCAGGTTCTTTGGGCAAGACCACCACCCTCCAGCGAGTTGCTTTGCATTCTAATGAGCAAAGCCATTAAGGAGTCCTTGTCGATTCTCAGGGGGAACATAGTAAGAAACTTATCAGGCAGGACCTCAGTTTCCCCTCATGCTCACAAGCTGTTCATTCCCTCCTCATAACTTATTTACCGTGATTTGGAAAGCTGGATGATAAAGAAATGCAAAATCACAAGGGGCCTTTGCTGTTCTGGTGCACACCTGAAGCAGCAAATTGAGAGAGGCGTACTGCATGCCCCCGCACAAATGAGAACACTAATGGAGTGTCACAGTTCAGCACAATTATCCAACTGCCACACCGGCGGGAGCCTCTGCTCAAGCCGCACCAATTTATAAATAGCATTATGAAATCTTTGCACAGCCTTGAGTGTGGAGCCCAAAACTGGGACTGAAATATTGTGGGGCTGCATCACTTGCCAATCAGAATTGCTTGGGTAGCAGCAGCAGCAGCAAATGTTTTGTTTTGACCTAAGCTGTGTGATGGAGGGAACTTGCCCACCCAAATGCTTATGTTTTCAAGAGTGCATCAAATCATAGAATTGTAGAGTTGGAAGTGACCCCAAAGATCATCCAGTCCAACCCTCTGCAATGCAGGAATATGCAATTGTCCGATACGGGGATCAAACCTGCAACCTTGGAAATATCAGCATCATGTTCTAACCAACTGAGCTATCCAAGCAATCCTTGCTATCAGGACTAATGCTGTAATGTTAAAATTTGATGTAAATTTGGTGTAAGTCAGTGGTTTGTCATGGGGGGGGGGAGTGTGAGAATGCCCAAATATTTTCTATCTCCATTTTGTTCTGTTTTTAATTTTACCAGGTGTGCTGTTGTTGGAGAGATACAGTATGTTACAGTTCAAGGACACACTGCAGCCAGGCAAGCACACCCAAGGATTCTATGAAGTGAGGTCAGTAAGGGGTGTGGTCTGGGGAGAGGGTGTGGTCTGTTGGGAGAGGGTGTGGCTAGGAAGGGTGTGTGGCTTGGGGAGAGTAATTAAGGCCAAGCATAGATACCTGGAGGCAGGGCTGAGGTTCCCGACTCCTGTTTTAGAATGCAATCTTTGTTTCTGGTGATGCAATGTAATACAACATGACTGCTTTGTATTTCATGTCATAGTACTAGTGCATTATTATTTATTTCCGAATCGCTTCCCATGAGGCATCCCAAAGATATTTACAATATAACAATGTATATAAAACAGTTACATATATAAAAACAGTTAAAGCAATTACATCTATGGGAACATTTTTTTAAAAAAAAACAATAAGAAATTAAAAACAAAAATAAAACTACAGCATCAATTGAACATCAATTCAAATCCAAGACATATACCAACTGGGGTGAAAAATTTAGAAGGCTTCCTGAAAGAGGAATGCTTTTAGTAGGCACAGAAAAGACAACAGGGAATGGTGTTACGAGAAATGGTTGCAATGTCCTCTCATTTTTTTGCAGTGAAACATGAAAGGGGTTTGGAAGATTAGCTAATCTTTTCTCCAGAAATAAGAATTGAATATCCTATCATCCTCTTTACATATACAGGCGAACAATATCCCTAAACTGGAATGGAATGGAAACCACAGAGAGATGTTCCAGAGCTATGAACTGGTACAAATGACTCACTAATCCATTAATGCTTCCGTTCATAATGAGTCTCGCATCTAACAGGCAGTGACATGATCCTTTTCAATCCCAGGGAAGCTGCCTGAATCATTTGCTCTGTTTTTCCTTGTGTTGCTTGTGTGTGTGAATGTCGGGGGGGGGAGTGTGTTGTTTGTTGCTGTGCACACATTACCATTTTCACCAGCTCCAGCTCACTCCCACTGTTGGAGTTTGATGCCAAGTACACATGAGATTAGCCACAATCCATAGGTATCCTGTAGCTTCTTGAGAAATACTTGCGTTTGATGTGCATTCCCTCGAATCAGTTTCCATCCAATTTGAAAACGGCAGCCACAATCAAGCTGAAGTGTGTGCATTTCAGGCAACTCTTGCGTATGCACAAAGGACAACACATGTGCAGATGACAGCTTCAGTGAGTTGGGAGTTCAGCACAGGGAAACAAATCGGGAAACTTGCATTGGGCAAAGACATCCCCGCCCCTCCTCTGATCTGTACAGTAACGTAAGAATGCAGCTTGAAATGCACTAGTAAAGGGAAATGACCTTGCTATGTTTCAAGCTGCTAATATGCACATAGCCTGTGCTTTTAAAAAAGGAAACATAACCCTTTGGAGAAGTAGTGAAGCAAGGGCTCAGTTTAGCCTGCCCTGCTTAGCAGGACACCAGCACAGAATAAGGGAAGCTGATTAAAAATATACTTTTGGCACCATGACTCAACACAACTAATCAAAGGACTGTTATTGATCAGGTGGAAAAGACATAAGTGGCCTTCAAGCTCCTGGCGGTAATTAAGGGAAATCCTGAATCTAATTTTACACACCGAATGAGCAAATGTTAAAGATGTATGCTGGAGCACGGGGAGTGCTGCACACAACTGACATGTGTTTCCTTAGTCTAGCTGCCAACATCAATAATCAGGGCTGAAGGCAAAGGGTGCCAGCATGCCTAGGACTCAGGGTCAAATTGTTATACCTAATGCCAGAGGTGGCTGGTGCCCTTTGAGATGGGTAAGGCAGCAGGCGGGAAGCCGAAAGTGCAGGCGGTGCCAGAGCCAAAAAGAAGCAGAGCCAACTCATTCAAGTTTTGTCCCCATCCTTCTTCCCGCTGAGTAATACAAGGGCAACACTGAGACTAAGGAGGAGGAAGCTGACAGCCAGTACTACCACCTGGAATGGTTGTAAGAAGGCAGGCAGGTGAGGAACACAGGCTGGTGCTGGTAGGGCAGTTCCCCGTTCACCCTAATGGACCAGCCTCCACTGCCTAATGGGCATGGGGGGTATCTATTGTTTTGGTAACTGGTTATGGCTGTGGGGTGTATATAAAGGGAGGTGAGGTTTATCTCCAGCCATGACACACACACACACACACAAAACGCTCAAATGTTCCCCACCTGGTACAGCTGTGAAATTTAGGAGAAAAGCCCCCATTGAAACCAAGACAAAACTGATCATGTACTTTGTCACAAACTTTCCAGAGCAAAGCAACATGTTAAATTATCCCTCTATTATTTATTTATTTATTTATTTGTTTGTTTGTTTGTTTATCTTTCTCTCCATGCTGTATTTGTTCTAGTCCACCATCATGCAGCCACCACTGGATTTGTAGTGCCTCCGTGCCACAGCCGTTCCTGTTGTGCAACCGGCTTTTGCTCCCATTCTCCACCCTGACTTCATGCAAATCCTGGATTGTGATGAGGCACTACAACCAACTCCTCCATCGGGGGCTGCACTCTGACTTCATGTAAATGAAGCACTTTGAATTGGGACTGGAAACAGGCTGGAAGCCAATGTAGATGGCAAAGCCCTGGCATATGGAGAAGATCATATTGGCTTGTTCCAGTTTAACAGTATTGCTGTCCTAAAGACCAGCTGCCCTATTTTAAGTGTCCTGTTTTGGAGTATGAATTGCTGTAAACTGTCTCCTGGTCTGGAGAATTGTCTGAATGGTATACAAAATAAAAATCATGGGGGGTAGTGGACAGTGTTAAATGTATTTCCTTAAATCCTTGATTCAAACCTTTGCTTAGCCATGAAGCTCAATAGGTAAGTGGCATTGAGCAAGTCACTATTTCAAACCCCAACCTACCTCAACAGGTTTGTTGGGAAGGCAAATATAACCCCGTGGGTACCCTCAGTGCTGGTGTAATGTCTTGGAAGCCAATCTTATCAATAGATAATTTTTCATGTTGCCTCCCAAATTTATTCAACAAATCCTATCTCCAGAGTTCTGTACCCCTTTTGCACTAGTAATTTCAGCATAGGTTCAGTGTCCTGAATTCAGCTCTAAGCTGAAATGCCAACTTAAATTGTAGCAGAAGATCCTATCATTATTTTCTTTCAGAAGTAGGGGGGAAATGTTTCCTAATATTCACTCAGTCTGACAGGAATGTATATTGGTAAAGGCATTTGGGAGTATCAAATAAAATTTAATCCCATACTGAAAAAAATCCAAAGCAGCTATCAGGATATGCTCTATTAGAGTACCGGTAATTTCTCTGCCGGTGATAGGCACGCGCCTCTGAGATGGAAAGTTACAGGCCTTTAATAACATAGAACAATATTTTGCTGCCCTTTGGCCAAATGATCTACCAAGTTCAAGATGCTTTTGCAGTTCTCTTTCAGTTTGGTGTTGTTTTTTCTAAATTAAAAAATCCATGCAAAGCTTGTTATCTTTGATAAATCTTTCAAGGCTCTGAATTTGCAACTGCACTTTGTCCAAGGAGAATTGCCTATAATATGAATCCAGTTTGCATGGGCATCTACATGTATGTACATCCATGCATGCATGTGATTCCTCTAGGACACTGATGTCCCATCATAGGCTTCAGAAAAGTGGGGGGAAGAGAGATAAAAGCCACTAAGAAACCCTTGAGAATTGTGTGAGAAACAGTGGAGCACATCTCATCAGCGGACAACTACTGGGGAAATAACACTTCATCATAGTTCAGCATTACATCTGAAGAATGCCTAAGCCATAATGAAGGAGTAGGTAAAATATAAAACCATGATTTGAAATGAGTTTGTAGTCCATAGTTTGTGTTTCTTGAAGGAAGCAAAGTTTTAAGCCAATCTATATCAAAGAAACCACAGCTAAAGCAGTTTCCTCACATCTCAAATGCAAGACAGTAAGCTGATATCTTCCTTCACAAGCTCAGAAGGAGGAGGAGGCTCAGTTCATCAGCTACAGTTTCAGCCTACACTTGAGATATTAGTAAGAGTTAAGGCAGCAAACCTCTGTAATTAGTAACCATAGTTAAGCATTAAGTCTACACTATCCCAAAACTATTGCAAGAGCCTTCAAAGCCCCTTCCAGAGGCTTGATGTGGCTCCCAGAGGGGCACAATAAGTAAAACCAAGACCTTATTGTTGAAATTGCCTAACAAGCATGAAGATCAATGGCACAGGGGTGAAATATTACTTTGAGTTGACATCCACATTTGCGTATATTTGGAGATTATCTTCCGCTCTTTGCAATCTTTCAGTAGCCCTGCAAAAGCCCTTCCACATGGCTATTTTTGTATGCTTCGGCAAACCAAGCACAGTGCAGCCAGCTCTGCTTAATTGAGTCCACAGAAAGGTTTAAAATAGCCATCTGGTAATACGATATCTCAGGGTCCGCACTTGAATCAATACATCGATCCAATTCATTTGTTCTGCCCGCCAGGTCACTGAACTGCAGTGCCTTGGGACTGGCTCTTGGCTTGATTAATTGCACCGGCGTCCCGTTTCACATGTTTTCATCTGAAAAGTAAATGGGAAATGTATTAATGGCTTGAGCTATATAATGCTGCTGTACTTAGCTAGTTGGGACCTTTTACAAAGCACAGCTATCACTGCAAAAAAAGCCTTCCCAAGCTTGCTGCAGATAAGACCTTGGGGAGGGTGGAGGCTAAAGCAAGAAAGCGGAGTACCATCTTATTTATGCAACTGTTTCCTTGCCATAATTAGCCACGTGAACTAAGCTTGGATGTTTTATTCTTATTCTCCAGGGTGACACAGACACAGCAGTTCCATCTTTAGCTGGAGAAGATTTACAGGTCTTCTCTTTGGAAGGAAACAAAGCTGCAAAGCTCCTTGCTTAGTAGCCCAGTTAGATTACTGCCAAAGGAACTGCTAATCTGTCCTTATTGGTGTCCAGAAATAACTTAGATCTGATGTCACCCAGTGCTTAAAAATAAAAAGGCCTTTATCTTTTAACCAAAGGCGAAACTGAAGTTCCCCCCATGAGAGGCCAGGGAATACCTTCTGACGTATCTTGTTTTCTCTCTAAATAGTGCGGTAAGGAGATCCCTTCGGCTGTACCTAGAAAAGTATACATCCTGGCTGATCTGCCAGCACCACCGAGGCAGAGGCTTGCTGCTCTTGGAATCCAGATCTCAGTAAGCACCGGAGAATCCCAGGCTTCACATTTAACAAAACACAGATGAACGTGGGCGTTAAAAGCAAAGAGAGAACACAATAAGAATCAGATTGCCACCAATTAACTAAGAATAACTGAACTAATCAGTTCTCCAGACCCAGCTCCTGAGAACAATTAATGAGTGCACACCTTGCATTGGGATAAAGCAATTATCACACATAAATCCACAAATTGCAATAGACAAGTCGCAACTTTGGTGATCGAGAAACTCCAAAGCAACTGCTGTAAAGGTTGTGGCAATGACATTTATACATGGTATTGGAGGATGGGGCTCAGAATAAAACCTAAGCAATATAAAGCTTATTATTTGAAATAAGGCATGGATGGATGCTCAGGATAATTCACACAGTATTCCTCATAATATGAGCTACAGGAGTTGTTTAAACTCAACAAAGACAAACAAACAACCCAATACCCCTTGACACAAAACTTGGAATGCATATTAATTACAATGGGGGGAAAGCTGTCATTCTCTAGACTGTATAACCAGGACATTCTTAAACAATGATTAATACTCCTTACAGAAAGGTTACTGGAGTAAGCTGTAGAACCACCAAGAAAAAAAAATAACAATAATGAATAACTGAGGGCAGATGCACACCATACATTTAAAGCACATTCAATGCACACTTAAATCACATGGCTTCCCCCAAAGGTTCCTGGGAACTACTTTGCCTGGGAATTGTAGCTCTGTGAGAATGAAACTACAGTTCCCAGGATCCTTTGTGGGAAGTCAAGTACTTTCCGTGTCTGTTGAACGTGCTTTAAAAGTATGACACAGATTTGCCCCAATTTTAATATTGTATTTTTGATATGCTGAACCTGTCCTGGGACCTTATGCTGAAGGGCAGGTAAGAAATCCAGATAACAACAACAACAACAACAACAACAACAACAACAACAACAACAACAACAACAACAGCCTGTCAGCAAGAAGGAAGCAGGAGTGAGCACCACTTACTCACTACCTGACTACAAAGAAGAAAACTACCTATTTTTATGTTCTATGTGGCCTTGTGTTACTTTTTGATGTTGTCTCATGCTTTTCTGAACATACTCCCTACCCCCTTCCCACTTTTTTGTGGTAGAAGATTATTGTGTCTTCATTCTGTAATTATTCTCCAATGCCACGTAAGGGGTGGGAAGGCAGAACTTTGCCTGCAAATTTCCTCTCCTGTAAGCTCCTCTCCTGCTTCTCTCTACGACTTTCTTCTTATGGAGCACACAGCAGTGGGAAATAAAACTGCTCATTCAGATGTTGGCATCAGCTGTGAGTGCAACATAATTATGCCTTCTTTGATCCTAAAATAGCAGGGCAACTCCAACACGAGGAGTCTGCAGAGGGCCAAGGCCAACTTTGAGAGTTCCTCCTGTGCCAATACTGCATGTACCAGACAGAGGCTCAGAGTTGTCTGCCCTTTCAAAGCATGCAGAGTTGTTTACAGTCATGATTCAATGTTTTCTGGACTATCTCAATACTCTCTGAAATCTGGGATTCCAGAGAAAACATAACCATTCTCGGTAGTGTCACCTGCCCTGTGTGCCCTCCCCTTAGATGTCAAGGAGACAAACAACTACATGACTTTCGAAAGACACCTGAAGGCAGCCCTGCATCAGGAAGTTTTTAATATCTGATGTTTCGTTGTATTTTTATATTCTGTTGGAGGCCACCTGAAGTGGCTGGGGCAACCCAGTCAGATGGGTAGGGTACAAATAATAAATGATTATTATTAGAAACAGTTGCTGCTGAGCCTCAGCTGAGAGGGAGGAGAGCCCTGGGTATGTTGAATGCAGATGACATAGTGCAGAGCCAGGCAGGCTCCATGCAGCCTTCAGTGGGTTTGGGATGAGGACATCACTGGCTTGTACCTATGCTGTTGGCCATTTATTAGCAGTGCTGGGTGAATCAGCAAGGAGCATGCATGGTGCAGCATGATCTGTTTCCCACGTCCTTATAACTACCTTGAGGAGCGGGGTTCTGGCTGTGGCTCTTTTACTTGTTATTGGTATTCCCATTTTACAAAATGGAGAGCAACAGAAGGCAAGGGAACAATGGCTTGCCTAAAATCACCTGGTCGTGGCCAGCAACTACCCCACAATAACTTCAAAGGAGATGGGAGGTTCCTAAAAGATGGTGGCTTTAGGCTCTCTAGACCAGCAGATGGCTTTTATAGTTCTGCATAAATAGGAAGGCTATTCAGTTCATCCTCTACATAATTCATAGAAAGGTCTGTTATCCTTACTGCAATCCATAAAAATAATTTTAGGTCATGCCATGCTTTTGAGAGGGGTAATTATAAGGAAAAAATAATGCCAATAAACAATGTTTTTGTACAACTATTGGCTAGACAGCATCATAGAATTGTTATTATTTAAAAGGGCCATCTAGTCCAACCCCCTGCAATGCAGGAGTCTTAGCTAAAGCATCCATGACAGATGGCCATCCAACCCAAGAAACCCTGGAGACTCAGTATGAGAGCCCAGGAGATTCCCCCCCCCCCTCCTGTGATACATTTATTCATTTTGGTTAAAAATATGACTTTGTTTCCATTGCTTGACGATGTGGTATAGAAAATTAATATTCATTCCCTTCTCCAGACCAGGGCACCTGTACAAACATTGCTATCTGTCTCCAGATAGGAAATAGAAGTCCATGGTTGTTAGGAACATGCTGGGTAATAATGCCAGCTCAGAGAGAATTAAAGGAGAAAGACAGCCAAGAAAAGGAGTCTATGTGGAGAAAGAGCAGGTTTGATCTTTGCTATTGATATGGTGCTTCAGGATCAAAGTGGTGCCGGCGGCCACACACAACCTCAGCCAATGAGATTGTGAGATTCCCATGTGAGAACAGAGCTCTGGACTAGATGAGCCCCTGGCCCGATCCAGCAGCTCTCTTATTATGCCCAAGGCAACCAAATATAAATATAGTACATAGGGACAAGGATGAGACCAGGGGAGCTGTGTGGCTGCTCAGCATATTCTTCTGCTGCTGCCATTGGCGGCTTCCTTCTTATGGGTCTTTCTTCTGTTAAATTGGGCATGGACTCTTCAAACAGAGAACTATCCTCTGTCACCTCCTCAAAGAGAGGAGTGTCCTGTTCTCTGTTAAACAGGACACCTGTGATGGTCATAGAATGACCATGTGTCCTGTTTTAAACCATGATTCAAACTATGATTGCAAGAAGGCATGCTTCTATTACGAAATTGGAGATGGGAACATCCAAATGCAGTAAACCTAAGCAGCACATAATAGAGGGCATAAAGATTGTTTGTAAGGCCAACTGCACAGCTCCTTAATTCAGGTGGGAAAGAAAGCAAATGTTTACTTAATGTTCATATGGCGTGGGAGTTAAAAATAGCATTAAAGAGCTAGCATTGCTCTTTAACCCAGCAGAAGTTCCAAAGTCCCTGAGAGCGCTTTTAAAAATAAGCAGTTTAAATAATGATTTACAGTTGCTATCATCTCAGGATGCCCTCTTCCTTACATTAGTCAAAGTGCAACATTCTATAGGAGCTTTAGAAAGGCATCTTGCCTTCTATAACTTTGGCCACAAAAGTAAAGAGAAATATTGAGAAATAACCGAAAGAAATGGCAAATCTCCTTGAAGAGCCAATGAAGGACAAAGGAATTCCGGGATTTGAAAAAGAAATTAAAAAGAGAGTAGTAGGCACTTGATTTAGTTCTCCCCTTCTGATCTCCAGAACCAGTCAGTAGTTTGTACATGGATATATTTATATTAGCTCTAGCAGGATTTCTAGAAGATGTCATAGGACTCCCAACACATACCAGTGTCATAATATATCATCTGCAAAGCCTCAAGCCACATTAACCTCATATCAACTTGAGGTTATCGTCGTTTAACAGACACTCTTACACAACTGCCAACAGCTGAGTGGGACGGATTCAGTACAAAAAAGGAAAGAGACGCAACTTTGGACCAGCTGCTGTAAACACATAGAGCAGGACCAGCTTGCCTGAAGTACAGCATTAAAAGCATAACAGTGAACTATGAACATATTACAACAGCAAAATATTATTGGTGCATTCAGATACAGGGATTATTAGTTTTCCTGGTTATAATGCTAGTGTTTCTGTCCCAGAATCTAATATTCCTTTAACACCATATCTCCTGCTGCATTATGAACTGCGGCTTTTTGATAAATACAGTGGTACCTCGGGTTAAGAACTTAATTCGTTCCGGAGGTCCGTTCTTAACCTGAAACTGTTCTTAAACTGAAGCACCACTTTAGGTAATGGGGCCTCCCGCTGCCGCTGCGCAGCCAGAGCACAATTTCCGTTCTTATCCTAAAGCAAAGTTCTTAACCTAAAGCATTATTTATGGGTTAGTGGAGTATGTAACCTGAAGCGTATGTAACCTGAAGCGTATGTAACCTGAGGTACCATTGTATACCACCATGCCGTGCAAAATTTCATTCATGTCACAAAACCTTGGCCATACTGCCACCCTTTATGTGAATGCAAGGTACAGCATAGATCACTGGTTAAACTGGCAGTTCTATAAATCCAGCAAGGTTTTCCCACCACAGCTTCCCTGCTTTGCTATGTGGGCACAGAATGAAACTGATCACAGCCATCGCTGCTTTACTGCAAATGGAAAATCTGCTTTTTTGGGGGTGGTCTCTGAAGGCCCAAGTTCTAACACATCCTTCATAGCTTTCCCCCCCTGACATTTCCAAGCAGTCAAGGCAGAGAGAAGTGATCTTATTGAAGAGCACACAGACTGAATCTTCATGAAAAGCCTTTTGCAGAGTCTGGCAAGAGCTTTACATAAGAAGCTTCGCCACACGCTTTTAGCAGAGATTGGGAACTTCTATGTAGGGCACGGGAATGAATATTTGCAAATGACTTTTCCTCCTCCCAGCCATAACTTTGCCAGACAAGTCAGTGGAGCTCTGGCAAGCAGGGGCTGGAATGGCAGGAACTGAAAGTTATAAGGGAGAACCCCTTGAAGGGGAGACAAGAGGGACTGCACAGAGCTGATTTCACAATTGCCTAAGAACAAATCTTAGCCCTGGAGAGATGCTTCAAGTACAGGCAGAGCTGCATTAAAGGACAGGAGGCATCTAACCTGAGCCCTTTTCAGGGTCCCCACAATGCTGCTGGCATATGCAACACTCTCCTCCAGCTGCGCCCACACAGACAGAAATAGAAAGAAGTCGTAGAGAATGGTCGTGGCTGTAGGGAAGGCTTGTGGCTCGGTGGTGGAGCACCTGCTTTGCATCCGGAAGGTCCCAGGTTCTATCCCTGGTATTTCTAGGTAGGGCTTGGAAAATCCTAGAGTACCACCACCAGTCAATATAGACAGTGCTGAGATAAATGGGCTGCTGGGCAGTTTTGGCAGAAGGCAATAATTTATTATTTATTCCCCGCCAATCAGGCTGGGCTCCCCCACCCACTCTGAGCAGCTCCCAACAGAATATTAAAAACACAATAAAAGATCAAACATTAAAAATTTCCCTAAACAGGGCTGTTTTCAGATGTCTTCTAAAAGTCAGATAGTTGTTTATTTCCTTGACATCTGATGGGAGGGCGTTCCACAGGGTGGGTGCCATACCGAGAAGGCCCTCTGTCTGGTTCCCTGTAACCTCACTTTTCCCAGTGAAGGAACAGCCAGAAGGTCCTCAGAGGTGGACCTCAGTGTCCGGGCTGAATGATGGAGGTGGAGATGCTCCTTCAGGTATACTGGGCTGAGGCTAGCAATCATGCATCAATTCTAGCTTCCAGTCCCAAATTAAATTATTTTGTTCATTAATATATTTTTATGCTACCCTTCAATAAAACTTCCTGGACAGCTTACAACATACTTTTAAAACAAAACAAACAAATAAGAATAAGAAATAAGAAAAGCTAAGACATATCATCAGCAATGACAAAAAGTATTTACTTACCAAATTAATAGAGCAAATGATCCTGCAAGATAGAAGCTAATATATATATATATATATAGAGAGAGAGAGAGAGAGAGAGAGAGAGAAAGAGAGAGAGGTGTAATTGTTTTGACCACTGTTATGTACTGAGCTGAATCTTAGAACAATAGGATCCAGAATGCAGCAGTCTGATTGGTCTGCAGGAGCCACCCAATCCAGCTCCAGGTGGAAGTGAATCCACAACCTGATAGGCCTGCAGGAGCAGCCAATCAGGCTCCTGGATGAAGTGAGTCAGCAACCTGATTGGCCTGCAGGAGCAGCCAATCAGGCTTCTGGAGGAAATGAATCTGCAACCTGATTGGCCTACAGGAGCAGCCCAGAAGTAGCCAATCACGCAAGGCCCGTTGTGTAAATAATGTATATATAGCAGATGTTTTGGGGAAACAGACATTCTTCTTCTTCTTCTTCTTCTTCTTCTTCTTCTTCTTCTTCTTCTTCTTCTCTACGAGCTGAATAAAGAACATGAAATTCACACTCGACTCCATGTATATTTCAACCACTGGTGCACTTTACTGTGAAATTCAAGCCCAGGTTCATTGTTTATCTGGGAAGAGTCCTGACATTGCTTTGAGCACAGTTTATTAACCACCTTAATGCATTCATTAAAATCAGGGTGATTATCTTACTGCTTAATAACATGAACTGTGATAACACTCCCAACAATCTCCCTGTGGAAGAGGAGAAATTATCTGCTTAGCTGTATGAGTGACCTTTTGCTAAAGCTCTGGTGCATCCAAAACGCCTGTCATCACTGACCATCGCCCACGCTGGCTGGGGCTGATGGGAGTTGCAGTCCAAAGTGTCGGGAGGGTGACAGGTGAGAAAAGGCTGACAAGAGAATGCTTGCATGGCTCATAAGGGCAGTAAAAGTCCTGGGGTTGGATCCAGAGGTCCCTAGAGCAGAGTTATTTATTTATTTATTTATTTATTTATTTATTTATTTATTTATTTATTTACTGGATTTATATACCACCCTATACACGGAGGTCTCAGGGCAGTTCACCTGCTGCTCCAGCTGACAAAAGGAGGGAGAGGACCACAGTTGTCACTGATTTCCCCTGTGCACCCTGGAAAGCTGCTCTGAAAGATTGGGGAATCCTCTGGAATAGTGTGGAAGGTGGAAGAGGCCATGGGCATAGACAGGGGGCGAGAGGGGCCCGCTGCCTCTCTAAATCAAGTAAATAAATAATACTTAACTAAATGACCAATTGTGTCCCAGATAACTTGGTTCTGCCCCCCATAAATCCTAAGCCCATGGAAAGGGCTGCAGAAAGACAGAAGAATAAGTCAAAACCACCTCTTAACTTTCCTCCTGTGAGTCCCCTCCCCCGCTGGAACTCAGTCTCTCTCCTCTGAGTACAGAAAGAGCCCTTCCATTCATTGAAGGAGCACTCTGAAACCAACCCACAGATATATGAGAAACCAGCCAAGAAAAACATTTGTTGCCTCCCCCCCAAAAAAGTTATTCTTGCAGCTCTATCCCATGTATATTTTATAGGAGCTTCAATAAAAACATTACAGAAACATATTCAGTTCCCAGTGGACTTCCCCCCCCATCTACTTTCTAAAAATGATTACATAATGATAATCACTTCTGTTGAAGGTTTGTACCAGCCTGAGTGTCACTGCTCATGAGAATAAGCCACTGTCCATGTCAGCTCAGCAGCTTGAGACTCCGTTATTCAGTTAGGCCAGATGATGAAACAATTTTGCAATGGCTCAGTCGGGCTTGCTAATTTGCATGCAGTGAGGTAACACATTCAAATCACTGCCTCACATGTAGAAATTCCTCCAAGCTGGAAGTAAGATAGCAATGGATCTCTTCTGCCTGGGAAAGCATAGAATTCTAATAGATGCCAACCCTTTTGGGAGATTACATGTTGGGAATGGGTCATGTGAGAGGAGGGGCAGTGTTGATACATACACTAGCTCCACCCCCTGGTTCCATCCTTTTCCAAACTCATGGAAGGTGACTGTGTGAAGCAGGGGGAGTTTTGTATCTGTGGAGGTCCCCTGTACACCAGAGGTCCAAAATGCATGCAAAGCCTTCATCATATTGCATACAAAGTCTGCACACACCCCAAACCTAGGTGACACAAGTTGACCACCCAGAAAGAAGCAGATGATGGAGCACCTGGGAGACCACTGACAAGCTAGGGCTCACTGGGCCTAATGCTGGTCATTGTGGCATCCCTTCTTTCTTCCTATTATTAAAAATGTTGCACAGTCAAGGGATGGCAGACCAGCCTTCCCCAACCTTGCACCCTCCAGAGTCTTAAGACTACAAATCCCATCATCTTCAACCACCATGGCCAGCTTCACACTTTCCTTCACTCCCTCCTTCAGGGCCTCCAGAAGACAATCTCCTTTCTCTGTATAGTACCATAACGAAAACAGCAACAACAACAGGAACCCACATTTCTAGCCATACACTTACAGTAATCATTTATTGGGTCTCATTACCATAGCAACTGATCATAGCATCTCTGATAGTGATGTTGCTTGAGGGTAATTATCTGATAGAGGAGTTAGAGTTGGATGCAGAAAAATAATGGATGGATGGTCGCCATGTGGTAGGAAATCAGCTGATATTGAGAGACACTCCTTACAATTGAAAGACTCATGCTTCTGCTGCTCTCTCTGATTTCTGGAATATCTTGTGAGTTTTTTTCTTAGCCTATCCACACCTAAGAGCTGCATACTTTTCACACCTTAACACGTGCAGGTCTAAGATTGCCACACTTGATCTTAGCCAAAAGGCCGAGAAGCGATAGGTCTAAGATTGCCAATCAGCCAGATAAAACATAAATGTGCATCTATCAAACATGTTCCACTTTCACTCAGATTAATCCAAATGAAACAGAGATAAACTCAGTTACGTATCACACTATTCCTGAAAGTTGCTCACACTCTGCCTTTTTAACTAGTGTGAAAGAGAGTTTTATTTTGCAGTTTATTGTCAGTGACTGATCCCCTCTTAAGAGGAAAGTGGAACACATATTTTATAAATTAATGTTAAAGGTTTGTGCACACATCAGATTCTTAGTAGGAAGCCTAGGTTTAAAAGCCATGCATACAGGTTGAAATTCTTACCTAGGGCTAAGCCTCAATGAGCACAAATGGACATACTTCTTAGCAGATAGGTACAGGGTTGTGATGTTCATTAAAAAGAGTAACAGATGCCTCATACAAAAGTACCGTGAGAGGAAACTGAGTGAAAGGCAACAAAGTATATTAGAATAGCATGTAAAGTTGAAAGACACAACTGGATGGTTTAAGAGAGCCTGCCAGTTTTGAGTATAAGCAAACACCAACATTATAAATAACATTATAAAAATGCATGTCTGACCACTGAAGTTTTGCCTTGGAAAATGCGTTTGTGGCCTAAAGGTTGCTGCTGTCGATTGGCCATCTTATATATTGAAAAGAAGCTTTGAAAACTGCACAATATCTAATTTCATTTGTATTATTGACCTGTGTTCCAAAATCTCATTACATTACAAAATTGAAACAAGCTGCGTACAGGTTTTAACAGAGACTTGTTTGCTTTTAAGGATTATTTATATCCAAATAATTAAGAAATGCATTGATTTGAAAAATAGGCATGATCCTTTTCATAAATCTGATAAAAGAAAAGAATGTCCATGAAGAATATTTCATACATAATCACCAAAGAGCAGTTATTTTAAAACTGACAGGGAATTTGGAGAAGGAAAAAATAAAGAAAAGGAACACTCTGGCATAGCCTACACACCAACTGACAAGTTAGGAATGCCCTGCTATTAATTTGGGACTTGGCATTTACAAGATAAGTTTAGAGTTCTTGCTTTGTAATATTGGCATGACAAATAATTGCTGCATATGTCTGTACAGTTCCCTTTCCAACTGTGTGACAGGAAAGCAGTCTTGATGTTGTTAATTAAGGGATCCTTGTTATAAAACAGTGTGCATTACAAATAACAATAAACACACATCTTCCACACATTAAAAAGTGTGTTGTGAACCCATAAAGAATCATGAATAGAATTTTGCACCCTCAGATTCTCTCCTGCTGTTATTTTTTAAAGTTTCTAGTCCTCATGCCCACAGAAACAGCATTTAAAATATGTGGGTCATCTGCCTGTCCACATGACCTCTGTACATGGGATGAGGGGCGAGTGCCATCTTGTTCTTTGCTTCAGGTAGCAAAATAGGTGGAAATGAGGAGGGGAGGCACTCCCTGAAGGCCAATTCACTTGTTCCTGATACAAGAGATGCAGCGCATTTACACACAGTATATGCCAGGCATAGGCAAACTCCCAGCCCTCCAGATGTTTGGGACTACAATTCCCATCATCCCTGACCACTGATCCTGTTATCTAGGGATGGTGGGAATTGTAGTCCCAAACATCTGGAGGGCCAGAGTTTGCCTATGCCTGGTATATGCCACAATGTGTGAGGCAAAACTGCACATTTTAACCACACATTTGTAGCTGTAGGTGTTTGCATATGGCCTTACCCCCTTCTTTTCTACCTCCTCTTAAGCAACAGTGAGCCCACCCACTGGGAAGGTAGTACAGTAGCTCCATCCCACCTAGCAAGCCACTTCTGGGTCCGGCACTTCATGAACACAAGATGAATAGATGGCATGCCCACCTAACTAATATACACGGTATATATTAGTCCACATAATATACACTGTAGCTTTAAAATGTATGGAGTGCTATGGGCACCATGTAGAGACTGAGGGAGGTGGGAAGGTTGAGAAAAGGAAAGGAGGAATTTGTGTAAAGTTCAACAGGCCTCGGGGACAAGCAGATCAAGTGAGGAGGCGCTTAGGAAGGCCTTGAGGAGTATCACTTCAACATTGCTCCTGGAGGTAGACTTGAATTACTAAGAGGCCAAGGTAGCAGGGAAAATACCTTTCACATGACATGGCATCCCACAAACAGTATCTTTGAATGCAGCATATGAAATGCACAGATGCTGTTCATCAAGTATTGAAAGCAAAACGGTCCTATAGATGCTGTTGCCAAAGGCAGTGTGTGTGTGTGTGTGTGTGTGTGTGTGTGTGTGTGTGTGTGTGATGGCTACCCTGCTGAGTCAGTATAGGAAAAGAGTGAGACCCCAATTCTAGTTAATGGTCTGTGTCTCTCATTTCATTTCAAAGTAATGAGAACTTTGCGAGCTGGACAGCTCTCCCCTAATGTGCTGTTGGAAGGACTTTGCTGTAGCGCTGCTAGCCATTTCAGATCACTGATGCATCGCTTGTGGTGTGTAGTTAGAAGAAGCAGAAAAGGCGAGAGACATTCTGTAATAGGTTTCATAGGTATGGCTGTTACAAGTGTGTACCTGGACCTATAAGATGACACAGTAGATACTATAATAAGAGGCACTCTTCTGGTTAGTGAAAATACAAATGCTGTTATTTGCTTAACTTTAGTTACTACGATGGCTGTCAACAACAGACACATTAACTGCTTAATCTATGGATTTTACCTCAATTTTATGCAGGGGGCAGGCAGATAAACCACCACAGTGCATAGGCACTGGCTGACCCTTTAATACTGAAAAACATGGGGAACTCCATCAAGCAGCCAACCAAGGGGGCTTGATCTCACCACTCCTCAGCTGCTGGTGAGCATGGCTTGTGAGTAATGGCCATGTGGGTGAAACTGCAACCCCTGCTGGGCCAAATCAAGCCTCTGAGCCAGAGGTTCCCAATCCTTGCACTATACAAACTTCAGATATAAAGCCTTCTGAGTAGCGTAAGCTTAATGGCCTCGTGTTGGATCTCATGGATGAAAAAACTAATTAAATTTATCAGTTGTGGCAAAATAAGAGCTAACATCTTCAGCACTTAGCAAGAGTAATTTTAATCAGAGAACCTTTATGTAACTGGCTCTTAGGTATTTACCATGGGAGTCACAGGGGAAGAGTCTAAAGGTGATAATTGAAAGGGTTTCTGTGGAAAGATATTACATTATTCCCCAGCGTTAGACAAACTGTCTCTTTTGAACTGCCATGGAAGTGGGGATTTGGCAATCTGTCTTGATTAATACATGCAAGGTTGGTTTTGTTTGTTTGTTTGTTTGTCTGTCTGTCAATATAGATATTTCTGTTTTCTAAACATTTTTAATCAAAGTACTATTGTTCAATCTTTTTTCATAGATTAAAAGTAATAAATCAAAATAAATATTTGGAGCAAGTGAATACAATACAAGATGTTGTTTCATCATGCATATAATGTAGAAGGTTTCTGGGTAAATTTTAGAGGCCAGGAAAAGAAAATTAGTCTTGCAAACATAAGGGGCGGAATTCAGCTAATGAGTCCTATTAGCAGAAGCCTTGTGAAATGGGGCTTTTCCTTCCCTCCTCCCCCTTTATACCCCCTCTCCAAATTTCCTCCAGTGTGAGTTAACAGAACTCCCTGAACAGAGAGTGGGATCCTTCTGTCTGGCAAGCCCAAATGCTTGCTGTGACAGAACAAAAGCCTTAGTGCAACACTGAATTCCTCTGAAAGAGCTTAGCTTTCTTTCACAATTTAGATAATTTTTGGCTCCACCAGTGGTAATTCTGAAGCTACTGGTGGTAACCTTTGCATATAGCTCTTAGCAAAATAAATAGGTAAAAATCCAAATCCTGAACCCTTTTACATAGAAATAAACACAATGTTTTCAGGATCATGGTATACAGTACTCTGTAAGAATCTGTGGATCAGCTGGCCGTTGACTGCCTGGTGGTGATCAGCCATTCAGTGCAATCTGCACCAGATTATGGCTCAGTTGGGTATCAGTCTACACCAGTGCAATAACTAGGGCATTCAAATTCCAGAGTAAGGTTGTTGTGTCACTGTATTCTGCACAAGCTCTTGAACAATGTCAGCATAGGTTCTACCCACCCACATCTCGCATCCTGCAGTACACACATCAAACTCTCTTCCTGCTTCCTGCTATGTGCCATAGCAGTAACTGGTGGTGCAGACATAGCCAAACTACTAGTTATTGTTGATATGACTCAATGTCACAGAGCAACTGTGTTTGGCTTTCTCCCTGTCTAGTACCTGTGATCATGTACAATGCAAGCATCATCTTGTAGCAGTTCAAGAGTTGTTATTCATCCCAAACCATTCTGATAGTCAAGGCTATAGCCAATAGTTATGCTATTATGTTTTCATGCTGTTTTGGTAAAGTTTTGTGCTGATTCTGTGTGCTTTTATGCTGTATGTACAGAAAGTGCTGGGTACTGTAATTGTAGTGTATTTGTTTATTTCATTGATTTTTTGTAGAAATGGTGCAAACAAATAGAATAAAGAGCACGCTACAAAGTTGCACTGTCAAACTCAAGGGGACTTACTTCTGCGTACACATGCACAGGGTTGGACTATAATTTGCAGTAGTGACTTTTCATTGGTGTTGTTTATTGCCCCACAGTAGTTACAACTATAGGTTGGGGAAACTGCAGTTTTGATCAGCAGTCACAATTGAGCACCAGCCACTAGCTGAAAGTGAATTTTTTGTTCCTATAGCTGAACTATTTTGATTTGGCTAGAATCCCTAAGTCCAGAGGCAAGGATAAGCTAGCAGGAGCAATTCAAGATGAGATTACAGATGCTTCCAAAGGAGCTTTGTAGCAATTGTGTACTATCTCGTTCTAATGTACAAATTCTAAAAATTCTATTTCTGTTATTGTCTCTGGATTTGGAAGCATTACTGCTTGCTGAAGTCTCCAGGGAAGAACAGGCGATAAACTTCAAGAATTAAAAAGAGAGAAGCCCAGCTTTTGTCCTCACCAACTTTGGCAAGGAAAGTGGAATAAACGGAAAAGTGAATTTGGCTGCATTTTCACAGCATACCAAGCCAAGCCCATGGTTTAGTGTGAATGCGCAAATGTGCTGACTTTCAAGGAGGAGATTGGAGCCATTTTGCTCCTCCATAGGTTTTTTAGGTCAGCATAGCATAGCAGCTAAACCAAGGTTTGACTTAATGTCTCATCCACCCATCCATAATGTGTGAGCCGTTCCACTGCCTTTTACATGCACACACAATCTAGACTGCCTGAGCAGGGAGGAAGGCAGTAGCCAAAAAGGTGAGCTCAGGGCAGACGAGGCAGCCCAAAGAGTAGGGTAAAAGAAGAGATGCAGTTCAATAGCACGTGCTCTGTATGCAAAAGATGAAAGGTTCAATTATTGGCATCTACAGATAAGGCTTGGAAAGACTGTTAAGTATAATTGTTTAAATGGCACTGAAATGGAGAGTGCCTGTGTATATTGCTGAAAAGGCTTCACAGGGAAATTCCGCTGGAGTATACTTGGAACTCTGTGAGCTCCTTGATGGGTTGATAATCAACTGTTGTTCTCTAGTAGCTAACACGTGAGTGATTAACCTTGCATCACATGAGAGCTATTAAATTGCAAATTTGCCATCTTGGAAAGGTGGTGGCTGAGTCTTTTGTTTTCGGGCTCTTTGGGATTAAAGATGTGCTCCAGGCAAAATGGAGGTGGTAAGGTGAGAAACTTTTGCTTGCAGATCTGTTTGGAATAATCTTTTCTTTCTAAGAAGGTGAACCTGTGCTGGATTTGTACACAGTATTGTATGGAATTATTTGGATGTATCTGTGATGTTTTTGTTCCGTTTTGAAGAAAGTTCTGCAAGTAAAGTTTTCAACAATCTAATGGGTCTGGACAGTGTTTCATTCCAAAAGGAGTCAGTTTTTATGCATCCAGTTGCTTCAAGCTGCACAATATGAATATCTGAAATAAGGACTGGTGCTTGAAACACTGAAAATCTGCTGCCCCTCAGCATCAATGGTAGTAATATAGATGGACTAATGGTTTGACAGGCTGTGTGGGTTACTGATTATGTGTCTGCACTTTCCAAACCCTACTTCATTGTTTGCCATCCGCACTAGTGGATGGTGCTTGCTGGGATGTATTTGTGCCATGTGTGGTCCCTACCCCTCAGTTGGACACCCCAGTCCACTATAAATTCTGGAAACCTGAGGTCTGCTGTGAGCATACATGCATTTTTCCACAAGTGTAGGTGCACAGCGAACCACCAAGACCTGCCAGTTTCAGTTTATTGTCAGTTTTATGAGAGAGCAAGAGGACGGGGGATGTTGAAGTTAATGGCAGTGGGGCAAGTAATGCAGGAAAGCAATGTTACGGCTACTGACCCAACTAGGCAGTTTCACCAGTCAGTTCACACTGTAAAGGGCTGCAATGCAACTGTAGTAAATGTTTTCAGCATTTTTGGAGAAGGAGAGGAGGATGGCAGAAACACAGCAATTAAACTGTTCAGAAGAAACATAATGGGGAAACAAGAGCTAGAGTGGAGGTCATCTGTTAAAACTGCTCTGGCTAAACCACCAGAAAATAAAAGAAGGAATTTATTTATTTTATCATGCAGCGCATTGCCTCTATAATCCCCACAATGTGTTCTCTAAATAGAACACGTTTCAAGAAAGAAAGAAAAAAAACCATCTGGTTAATATGCTTGTCCAATATTCTACAGACATTGAATATATAAAGCTGGGCGGTCTGGTGAGCCAGTGTCTGAATATGTCATTAGTGCAAACTTGCTTTAAGTGCTTGGGGGTGCTTAGCCCAAACGGTCTATAGGCAATCCCATTCTTACGTAATGCATAGACGTTCTGCTGACATATGATACCACTTTACCCTAGCTCACCCTCCCCTGCCTTGTCTCTGTGCTGATCAAATGATTCTCACAGTCTCAACACTTCTGTTCATGTGTTCCAAGCAATCTTCCATGGGAACAACAGCTTTTTACACTAAGCCCCGAGTATATGTGTTAATAATCAGGCTGGCTACATCCATCTGGACATGCTGTAAGTCACAGCTGGCAAAGCAAAATTCACAGCGTGCGTGCTCCATCTTGCTCTTGCATCAACGTGTCCCAACATCTATGGTGTTTTTCATAAGCAGTTCACTGCTTCCTGCTGGAATAGTCATGAATCCATTATTGGAGCTGCTGCAGGAGTCGGAACATGAAATGGAACGCATTTACATTCTGTTCTTATAACGTACAGGAAATAAATTTATTGATTTTTATTTCTTTTGCCACAACTTGTACAGCGGTGAGTGTCGATTCTCTGACTGTCTGTCCATCAACCGTCCCCTCTTGAACTGCTTTGCAGGAAAGCATGGAGAGAGGTGAATGCAAAAGGTTGCATTTGGCAAACCTGCAACCTGCCATGTAAGAGAGATACAGCCATCTCAAAAACAACTTTTCCTAGGAATTTAATAGAAAATAGCAAAGTTTTTCCTTTCCTTATGGAGCCAGCTAGGAATACCTTGGTAGCATCGGTAGCTTTTACGCTAAGGCTGTATGCATACCATAGATTTAAAGCAGATTGTTTCCCCACAAGAATCCTGGGAATTGTAGTTTGATAAGGATGCCGGAAATTTCACTTCTCTGAGGGGTAAACTATGGCCCCAGGATTTTGCAGGGGAAGTAATTTGCTTAAAATGTGTTTTAAATGTACATTGTGTGCATGGACTAACACCCACACTTATCTCATAGTGAGGCTGTAATCCTAAACATATAGGTCTACACAATGAGTAAAGCTGCAGTCCTAACTCCATCTAACTAGGAATAAGCCACGCTGAATTCAGTAGGACTTACTTCTGTGTAGACATGGTTAGGACTGCGCTGTAAATGTCATTGAGCACAGTGAGAAAACATGCATAAAATTGGACTGCCAGTTGAAGCAGGAGAGCACACATTGTTCAAAGAACTAAAAACTGAGAGAAAAGCAGAGGTTTGTGAGACACCAGGCATTGTAGTAAGGGAAGGTGTAGTCTCACTTGGGCTCTCCATGGTCTTTTAAAAAATGTGTCACATAAGAACACCTGTGTGGTACTAGAGAGGATGATTTTTGAATTTTTATGTCTATATAACACTTTCCAAAATGGTAAAGGCTAGCATGGTGTTTGATTAGGTCCAGTCGCAGACGATTCTGGGGTTGCGGCACTCATCTCGCTTTACTGGCCAAGGCAGCCAGTGTACAGCTTCTGGGTCATGTGACAAGCATGACTAACCCGCTTCTGGTGAACCAGAGCAGTGCGCGGAAATGCCGTTTACCTTCCAACCGGAATGGTACCTATTTATCTACTTGCACTTTGAAGTGCTTTTGAACTGCTAGGTTGGCAGGAGCAGGGACCGAACAACGGGAGCTCACCCCGTCGCAGGGATTCGAACCGCCAACCTTCTGATCTGCAAGCCCTAGGCACTGTGGTTTAACAATAACTTTAAAAGAGATAACAAAATCTGCCGAAAATTTAATGTTGATTATAGAACTTTACTGTGCTTTAGGATTGGGTGACAATCTTGCATTTTACTTTTCGGTGCACCTGTTGAAAAATTAGGGGATCCAGGTAAAGTCAGGGAACTCATCCTTCATATTTCTCTGTTTCGCAACACATTGGCTTATTTTCTTTGGTGCCGCCTCTAGACCATCATGTGACAAATGGCTTGCCAGGGGAGAAGGCATGTCATTCCAGCTTCAGAGAACATACCGTATGCATATATCAGCAGGCTAACTCCAGTCTGGCACAGCCACTCTCCTTTTTCTGATGACTGTAGAGATTCCTCATGCAGGTGTTGGTAGCTGGGTCCTAGGGAGGTCATTTCCCCCACCATGCTGTGCTAGTCTCACTTGGCTTGCAGCTATGTCAGATATTCCAGATATCTGCTTGACTTTGGTGTTGAAAGAAATGTGAGACAACAAGGGTACACGTAATTCTGCCCTCTCATTTTCTTGGTAGACACGACTATTTGCAAATCACAGAAAATGCTGAGAATATTCCACAGATTGACACTGTTTTTAGACCAAGCAAAACACAGCTGATGGTGTGTTTTTTTAAAAGAAAAATGAAAATTTTGATGAATAGTTTTGATAGCTAAATTTAATGGCATATATATATATATATATATATATATATATATATATATATATCCATCGAATCAGATGGTATCAATCATCCAGCTGTTGATTGACATCAAAAGCTTTTGAAGACGAAAAATAATGTATTGGTTCTATGTTCATAAAATTAAGGTTCCATGAGGTCTCTCAAGTATCCAGACTACCACATCAGTAGACCGCTGTGAGACTGAAATAAGGAACTTGTCTCCAATTATTGCTTCCAGCTATGTAGCTTTTTTGTCCCCCATCATCGTAAGAAGTCTTTACTTAATATAGTTCAGTGATTATCCAACATAAAAGGAGTGTTACACAGTACTCCTCTTTAGAACTTACATCTGTATGGTATTAATAAACAAACTGATCAGTCTGTGAGACCACGCCATTATATGCAGATCCTTTTTAAGCCTTGGAGATTAAAAATATATTAGAAACCAACAAACAAAAAAAGAACCGTGCTACATGGTTGCATTTATCTTATATTATTTATGCATCATGCCACTCAAACTGAACTAATGCTGAAACAAAATAAAGAAAACACTTCAAAGATTAGACTAATTTTATGCATATGAAATTGTCATATGTCAACGGAGGCATTAGCAAACTTTCCAAGTGCTTGTCAAATCAAGCTGGACAAAATCTGAACTAGAGGACTGTTGAATTCCTTCTCCTTGCGAAACCCACATTTTTTGAAATTCAAAAACTCAAAATGTGTTTCTTTTTGGCAGGGAACATTATGGTTGCGGGAGTTAAAGAGACTGAATAAACTGAGGGACCAATACTCTTTAGTAAGATGATGTGTAACTGGAGGTAAGCAGGAAGGAATGAGCTGCAGGCTACCTCCCTCAAGCTATGAAACCTTTTATGGACTTTTTTTCTCAATCCAGAGCTTTTGTGAAAATGCGTTTCTCTTTTTAAAAATAAAATTAAACAGCAGCACTTGCAATGAGTTGGTTGTAGAAGCTCTTGTGAATGGACTTTTCCTTGGTACACCCTGAAACTCTTAAGCTGTGTACACACACTGTAAATTTAAAGCACACTTGAGCACATCAAAGAATCCTGGGAACTATAGTTTACCCCTCACAGAGCTACAATTCCTGGTGACCTTAATTATATCTCCTATGATTCTTAGGGAGGGAAAGGACTGTGCTTTAGATGTATGGTGTGAACACAGCCTTACTTGGATAGAGCAATGACACCTCCACAATCATGAGGTAGAAATATTTTAATGCACAAAGATTCATACCAAGCACCAGAGTTTTCCCCAGTACCATATCTGCATTCATGGCATCTCAGGTGACAAATTGCCTATTCACAATACCCTTCTTGTTTTCCATTGATTATTTTGAACTCCACCCACCCAGGATAATGACTGTGCTATTGTTTACACTGACACGATAAAAACCAGAGAGGAGTAAAGTCCCAAATAGTTCTTGAGCTCCTTTCCCTTGCTTTCAGCTTACTTCTGCATCATGTAGGCACATTGGAAAGAAAATCCAGGGATGAGGTGATCTTGGAATAAAGGCCAAAGTTACCCCAAATGTTTTCCAAGGAGTCAAAGCCACTTTTAGAGAAGTAATCATGATTGGAAAAACAATATTGGAATGCTAAACCCTAGTCCCTTTTCACTGATTCCCATTCCAAATTGTACCCCTATCCCCGAATGCTTCTTTTGTCCACATGAATCAAATGCATGCTTCCCTTGTAGTTTCTTCTCCTGTCCTCCTACTCTTCCTTGGCAACAGAGCAATGTTGTAACTGTCCATCAGGAAAGTCTACTTTTTAAGCCAGCCAGTTGTGAAAATCAAGAAGGGCATGGCTACAGTTAAGCAGAGGATAGGCTGTGGGTGCTGTTTATTGAGCATTCATTCTGATTTGTTTGTGGCAGAGAGTGGTGGGTAGATGACCTTGCATCAAACCCAAGTATTACCCCACACTTTCCATTCTCCCATCACTTTCTGCATCACAAAATGTCTGATATTTTGGGGAAGTGGGGTTTGTTGTGCAAGAGCTCCTGATCAACTATAATTTCACCACCTGAATATGCTGGCGTGTGACTGAATCCCACCTGAAGATAGGGACAGTCTGGAAATCCCCTTTCTGTGCAGAGTTCTACCAGGCAAATTCTCTTACCGTGCCTAAAGGCCTCCATTCTCTGCAGTGGCTGGAGTTTGTTTTCCATACGATGTGGTTCAATTCCTCCTGAGCCTGCTGTCAGTTTTCATATAGCACAATGGCAGTGAATCATCTGCAGTGTGTTTGAAATGCAAATTGTAACCTGGCATTGCTGTGACTTGCTCAGTGAATCACCCTATCTTATAATTATCCAATGCAAATTTGAATGCAGGGCAATGAGTTCTTCTCTCAGGACCAAGGCAGCAGTTCCATCAGGGATGCACAGATGTAAATGAGGTCTAAATTTAGTTAAAGGTCCCAGAGGTAGCCTTGTGCTGCTTCCGCTGGTTTTATACCCTGCATCGTTCCACTTCTTTGTGTTTAATTTTACACACACACACACACATTCTGCCTTCCAGAAGCCAATTTGCCTTAAAAAAAATTACATGTAAAAATGACAACAATTTCAAAGCAACCATTATTTTTAAAAGAGCATTGCCCCGCCTACTTCTGCTTCCAGCTCCACCCACCACTGGCATGTGGCCCTCAAAAGATCTTTTGATCCATAGCAAAAATATACCAAATGAAAACATACCCACTGGGTGAAAACCAACAAAATACAATACTCTATGAACATAAGTGTCCCTTTGACACCTAAATCATGGGCAGTGGTAACATCAAAATGCTCTCGACATTTTCATGAGCGGTGATCTGTTTTCTCTTGAATTTCAGGAAATGTTTATCCTTGCATTTCAGAGAGATAAAAACAAGGTTCCTGTTCACTTGGACATCACATTAAACTTAGTGCTTTCTATCATGATCCCAAAGAACCTCAAAGGTGTTCCGGATGCCTTTTGCAAAGTAATAATAAATGCACTTCACATGCCTCTCTAATCAGAACGAAGGAATCATCCTCTTGAAAGGTTCCCCCAGGGTACTTGTATGATGAAGACATATCTGCATGCACACACATATCCATACCCCTGCTTTATTCTTAGATTGTGTTTATAGTGGAAGGTTCAAAAACCTAAAGACTGAGGGCTTGAAAAAAGCACTGAATGCCCAAGCTATCATGTGCAAGGTCCGCAGAGGTTGAAAAATGTGCATCAGGATCAATCAAATGCACACAGGTGAACTGGATAGCATTAGGGAATGATCACAGTATGACAATGCATTCTGTTATAATAGATGCTTTACTTTCTGCTGTTGGCAAAACGCAAAACATATTTAGGCTGGAGGATTACTAGTCTGATTTGCTACTTCATTTCTTCCAATTGGGCAACTTCAGATACTTTTGTAGCGTTCAGTGCTTGTCAATGGAAATGTGGCAAGGCTTGTTTTCTATTATGTGAAAGAGCATCTTCATAATGGACCACAGAAGAAGCACTAGTCATGTTCATAAATCAAAGCTAGTCACGTTCACAGGGGTCCTGGAGCTCTGCATTTGAAATGTAAGGGACAGAGGACTGAGAGTTTACTACTCATAAATCGTAGAGCAGCAGATGGCATAGCTGAGGGCTAAGAGATGTTAATTCAGAAGCAGGGATTTTAACTGTTCCACATTCATTTTATTCATGGTGGCTCACCATGCCTGGATTTATACCAGAGCCACAAAGAATTGTAGGATTGCAAATGTATAGAGCTCAGCCGTGCCTCAGATGACCAAAGTTTGCATTCTAAGGAATTACTCCATTTCCAAAGTGGTGGTCCAAAGACTAGAAGTGAATTTTCCCCTTTAAGGTTTGGCTTGGTCTACACTATAGTTGCACTAAAAGGTAAAGGGACCCCTGACCATCAGGTCCAGTCGTGTCCGACTCTGGGGTTGCGGCGCTCATCTCGCTCTATAGGCCAAGGGAGCCGGCGTTTGTCCGCAGACAGCTTCCGGGTCATGTGGCCAGCATGACAAAGCCGCTTCTGGCGAACCAGAGCAGCGCACGGAAACGCCGTTTACCTTCCCGCTGGAGCGGTCCCTATTTATCTACTTGCACTTTGATGTGCTTTCAAACTGCTAGGTGGGCAGGAGCTGGGACCGAGCAACGGGAGCTCACCCCGTGGCAGGGATTCGAACCGCCGACCTTCTGATCAGCAAGCCCTAGACTCTGTGGTTTAACCCACAGCGCCACCTGGGTCCCCAATAGTTGCACTACTTTGCAATAAAGGCTTCATGGGTAAGAGAACTGCGAGCTTGAGCAATGTGAACTCATCTTCCAGGAGAGAGTCAGAAAAACAAATGTACTTCCCCCAAAATGCCCTTAAGAGGCAGGTTGGTAATGGTTCTTTGCTTTACCAGTGTGAGCACAAGGTAACAATTTTACATGAAATGCTCATGCTGTCTGTGTCTCGTTGCTGAGGCATTCTTATAGACCAGTTGACCATCCATATAATTGCTAGAGAACAATTCCTATGAGAGAAGCACCTTTACTAAAACATCCCTAATGGAGTAATCAATATAAACCGTGGAGGAATCGGTGGACTGGAAGAAATCATTGTATTCTTCCCAGTGCCCTAAGGCACGGCTCTCCAAATACAGAGGTAGTAATCTCTGAATGCCAGATGGCGAGAAGAAGAATGGAACAGCTTTCATGTGGTGCTGATTTGCTTCCTAGCGGCAACTGGTTGGCCACTATTTGATACAGAACATTGGACTGGTTCAGGGGTGGCCATGCTGGTCACCAGATGTTGTTGGACACCAGCTACCATCAGCACCAGCCAATATGGCAAATGGTCAGGGAAGATGGGAGTTGTAGGCCAGAAACATCTGGAAATGCTTGATTTTGTTTGTTTGTAGCGACGCATTTATTAGTAGCAAAATGCTGGAAGAATTCTAAAGATCTGTCAGAAGAAGCATTGTGTAAGGAAGTATAAAAATTGACAGTATTGGCAGCAATAAGTACCTACTAAGTATAAAAAATGATGGTCTTTATGCCTTGATTATTTCAACTTGCATTATACAGTCACTCCTTACAGTGGCATATCTTAAATATGACCCTGTAATTGGCTCAACGAGGAAGCTCAGTCAGGCCTTGGAGACTAATGGAGCAGAAATGCCTTAAGCAACAGACAAGCCTATTGATTCCCTCATGCATCTTTATAATGATTGTCTGTCATAAGTTATCAATATAATGAGCCCCTAAATGCCTTTCCTTTGACTTTGCTGTCACAGGTCACCAAGGGTTACAGATGACCTTTCACAAAGGAGATGTCACGAAAGATTGGTAAATGGCTGCCTGCAAGGCTTCTTGTTTCCCCTAAAAGGATTTAGATTTGTCACTATTCCAGTCTGAATATGCAGGTCAGGAAAATGAGCTATCCCCTTTTAGGGAAATATAAAGACTGACACAGTTTCAATTTACACTGTAACCCTGAGTTCTGTTCAGTGTCAGATCCTAATCTAAAGAACGTTCCTGAGCCTTTGGAAGCAGAATGGCAGGAAGAAGCTGTCCCACCCCAGGTCTATAATGAAGTAGAAATCCATGCCTATACATGACATTTCCCTTCCTGTTCTATTAAGGTAACTCACTAATTAAAATATGGTACCTTCCTCTTCAGCATGTGTAAGTCAATTCCCAAACATCACTTAAAGTATAGCAACAATCAAAATCTACTTGGAGAGCAGAGGATCGGAAGAAGAATAGCAGCACCAACAGTCAGCACAATTGAACCCCAGTTGAGACAAAAAAAAAAAAAAACGTGCCAGAGTTTTCTCAGAAGAGAAAGGAATTGTTCACTTAAAATAAAATAAAAAAACTTCAGAGGACCTAAAAGCACAAGCATACAACTGTGCTGTTCATAATTTCCACCTACCAGACACACCACTATATTTGAAAGGGAAGGCATTATTACAGCTATTAGAGATCTCATTTTGTATAACCTGAGAGGTGAATAAATTGTGCAACCCTGGAAGCCTTTTCTGTAAATGACAAAAGCATGTGGCAGTGCCCCTTTTCGGCCCAGTGCTGCCAGTTGCATCATGCGTGTGCTGTAATCCATTTTGTATACTAACCCTGCCTATTTCTACTGGAAACAGGGAATGAATGTGTCCGAAGACATCCGGTGCGTCTTTTATAGCCATGTAGTCATAGATATAGCTTTATTGCTCAATTGATATTTATCGATATTACAGTTTTTTATATTCCACTTTGGAGAATACAAATCCTTCCATGGGAGCTTAAAAGTAACATTAAAATTCTAGTTGCTGCTGCTGCTGTTTGTTTGCTTGTTTGTTTGTTAAAAAACCATAATAAATATCAACATATAAAAAGACTTGATGGTGGGTAGAGTGGCCATGAGAGCCAGCGTGGTGTAGTGATTAAGAGCAGTAGACACATAATCTGGTGAACTTGCTTCGCGTCTCCACTCGTCCACATGCAGCTGTTGGGTGACCTTGGGCTAGTCACACTTCTTTGAAGTCTCTCAGCCCCACTCACCTCACAGAGTGTATGTTGTTGGGGAGGAAGGGAAAGGGGAATATTAGCTGCTTTGAGACTCCCTCAGGTAGTGATAAAGCAGGATATCAAATCCAAACTCCTCCTCCACCACCACCTCTTCTTCTACTTCTTCTTCTTCTTCTTCTTCTTCTTCTTCTTCTTCTTCTTCTTCTTCCATGGGCTATCTGGTCCAAAGAGAAAGAATCATAAGAAAGGTGAGCAGCAGCCTTGAAGTCGCTCATCAGCAGTTAATTCCTAGGCAGCAGACTGAGAAGGCACACAGGCCACCGAGCTAGAGTCCTCCCCACAATGGTGAGATGTATTTCTACATTTTGATGCCAATTTGTGTCCTTTTCTTTGGTGGTGCCACAGAACATTGGTGGCGTAAGAGCCTGTTGTGGGCAGAGGGCAGGGAGAGAGAGCAGATAGTCCAGCTAGTGCAGTGCTTGAAATAATAATAATAATAATAATAATAATAATAATAATAATACCCCACCCATCTAGCTGGGCCACCCCAGCCACTCTAGGCGGCTTATAACATATAAAAACATACCAGTAATAAAATGTCAAACATTAAAAACTTCCCAATACAGGGCTGCCTTCTAAAGATGTCTTCTAAAAGTTGTGTAGTTCTTTATCTCCTTGACATCTGATGGGAGGGCATTCCACAGGGTGGGTGGCACTGATGAGAAGGCCCTCTGCCTTGTTCCCTATAACTTCACTTTTCGCAGTGAGGGAACTGCCAGAAGACCCTTAGAGGTGGACCTCAGTGTCCCTGCCTCCGTTGCTCTTCTTGGGCCCTTCCCACAAGACAATTTTATTAGATGGCCCTGTGTGAGAGGGAGGGGATAGTCCAGCTGGAGCAGGAGCTAAGGTCTTCTGTCACTAGGATCCTTCCTGTTATTGGGGAAAAGGCTATCTACCTAGTAGAGAGCTTTGCATTAATGAGAGCTATCTATGAATAAGCACAGGTGGAAATATTGTAGGAAGAAGGTTATCGCCATGGTAACTACTTAAAACTACTTGAAATGCCCATGCATTATCTCATGCATGAAAGTGAGTTGTCTGGGGGCACAGCAAATGACATTTTAATAAGCACCAGTATAAGTGTGTCCACTGACTATAATATGGTTTTCGGATATGGCTTATATTGCATTGCAATAAAAGGTTGTACAAAAAGATCAAACAGGATTTCCCAATTGTAACTTCTAGTTGGCCAGATTTGAAACTTCGAGATGAGCAACCTATTCCTACTTTTACACTAATACTCTGCAGATGTAGTGGACCATCAACTCATTATCTGTGACCCAGATGTTAAAAAAAAATCAAGAGGAACATTCCTTTTGTGGAAACCAATTGATAGTTTTCCAAGAGACAATCATACAAATTTTTAAAGGCCCACAAACCTTGCAACAAGATATTTGGATAGTCTAAGGTATTTTATCTCTCACTTATTATTTGTATTCCTCTCCCAAGTCAACTTCTTTCAACTTTCAACAGACAACACCTCAAGTGTTGTCTGGCGAAATATCAACAGTTCATACTATTGCCAAGTTAGAGGTCTTATAACATTTTCATTACAATCAAACAGTACATAGATGTTGTGAAATGAATAAATAAATAAATGTTTTCTGGCAAACAGGGAATGCATGCAAGGAACATTTCGTGTCTGAAATGTTATGATAGTTGTATTTTCAGAAGAGGGAGAAAACATCAAGAAAATTTATGTTTATTCTGTGCTCTAATGTTCCATATTATGGTGATTGGCTATCTGAAGAAAGTGCTGTGTAGGCAAAATTGATGGCAGACAGATCAATGGTGTCCCTGTGCAGTTCCCTGTGGTTTACTTCTGATTCTCCTGCATACCTCTTCATTTCCCCAGTTTTGCTCCTAGTGTGGAACCTGTCCAACTTTTGCTGACATCACTACCTTAGGCCTCACTTTCCTTGTCCAGCCTCCAGTCTATCCAAACTTGGAGTAGCTTTTGCACACTCAGACATACATTATTACACCCCCTAGCTCCAGTATGCCCATTTGAAGAAGCCCTATTTATCCTGTGTTTATCTGATCTCATTCCAAAAACACTGCACTGGGAGAAAGCAATCTTAGACCTCTTTTTCAACTCAGATCTCACGCTCTAAAGCCTTAAATTATATTCCTTGCTGTTGTGGGGACCATCCCATTTCACAGAAGCCACTTTCACCTTGCTTAACTTTGCCAGGAAAGGTAGCATTTTAAAATGACTCACTGTGACTAAAGACAAACAATAATTTTAAAGAAAGATGAAAGTAGTTTGAGTGAGACATCTCTCCCCCCTCCCAAATTCCTTTAGTCCCACAACCTGTTTGCCAGAAGTGAAACTGTGCACAGCACCAACAGTGAGTCTTTTTTAACTTTCCAGGTTTTTTTTGAAAAGCTATTGTTATTCTTCAGACTTATACATTTCAGGATTCAGAACCAGTCTACATGGACTCATTTCTGTGAAAGTGATAGACATTCAACGGTGGTAGAGAGACTTCAATAAAAGAACATTGGCTTGAAAGGGAAAACAATGGGAAAGTGCATGGCCCAGAAATGCAAATTTAAAAACTATTGAAATTTGATGTATCCCATGGCATTTCACGAGGATTTGGCAAATGTGGAGAAAGCATTTAAAACATCAAATGTCTATTTGTCTTTTGCTCTTCTGCCTTCATCTGTTGTACATGAGAGCATTTCCACTCTCCGTTTTTATACTGTGGGAGTCACACAGTACAAACACCAGTTCTGCAAAGGTTTGCAGAGGCTCTGTGGGGAAACATTTGGTAATTAAAATGGAAAGATATACAGCACCAAAGATGTGCACAGTATGAATACACAGCAGAAGCCTCCGATAGGAAAGTCATTTTTTTCTGCTGGAACAATTATGCCACAATCAAAGCTTTGCTACAAATGAAACTGCAATTCCCTAATTGCAAATTTGAAACAATTAGTGACTTTCACTTTACTGCAGGAAAAATGGACTTTAGCATAAACGCTAAGGCAGGAAAACGGAGCAGCTCATTGAGAACAAAATAACATTGCCGAGTCTCACATAGCCGTTTCTCCCCACCCTAAGAAATGTGACTTGAGCCATTCAGATTAGAGAAGCTGGTTGTCAGCCAGGAATACAGCTCAGTTCTTATAGGTGAGTATCTTCCATTGTTGTATATAATGTGTGGAGGGGGGGGGACAGACTCTGGACTGTGTGCAGGCCTGTTTCTTCCTTAGCCAATACAGTGGGAGCTCGGGTTACAAACACTTCAGGTTACAAACTCCGCTAACCTGGAAGTAGTACCTCAGGTTAAGAACTTTACCTCAGGATGAGAATGGAAATCGTGCGGCGGTGGTGGGAGGCCCCATTAGCAAAAGCGCACCTCAGGTTAAGAACAGTTTCAGGACCTCCGGAACGAATTACCGGTAAGTTCTTCACCCGAGGTACCGCTGTAATGGGAACCTCACATGTACAGAGCGCTTGGGAAGACAGCCGCTCTGTCTGTAAAACATAGTCCATTCCTCCTTTTGGAACTCAACAAGTTATGCTTGCCAAGCCAAATTTTCAGCAAAGGATGCCCAGGGTTTGACCTCAGGACTCTTTTCACACCTGCACATAAGCCATCACCAATGAATGAGCATTGCCAGCATCATCTCATCACACCTTGTCTTTCAAAGCAGGCCCTACAGGCATTTGTTCTCTTCAACAGACTCTTTAAGTGCTATTGCCTGATAGGAGGGAAGTTTGCATGATCTCCCAACCCAGGTCATCCTTTGCATGTGAGTGAAACACCTTTATGCTGGAATTTGAGAAGACCCCCCCCCCCAGTAAAACAAAGGCCTCTGATTTCCCCAGAGGTGTAAATATTCTACTCTGCTAGGATGGCTCTTAGCAGGACATACCTGAACAAAATAAGGTCCTCAATTCTTGCTCTTTTAGTATTGCAAGAAAATTATAAGTGAATTCAAGTCCTAAGTGACAGGAACCCTCCAGACCAAAAGTCGGCTATTATGAAAAGTTCACTTCTCTTTCTCCTCAAGTATCCTGCAGCTCATCTGTCTCCCCATCACTGGCACGGAGGTAGCATCTGACCCATTTTTAAGACAAAGTTGTTTTCCAGCCCTTCATATCACAGATATTTCCTAAGTTATGTGTGGTCGGTGATAATAAAGGGTCAAACAGTTTCCTCTGGTTAGGCCAATCCTCTCAATATGCACAAAAGATACTTTATGATGAGCATACTGTACAGTATTCCCATAAACTTTGTGATCTAGCCATATTTTACTGCGCCTGTGCATCGTGGGTGGGAAACATTGCGTGTGAATAAATCTGGGATTTATTCATTGTATTCGCCTCCATCTGGAATCACTATTCCATTTGTATTATGTTCCAGAAGATGCCAGCTAGCTGATCACCATCACTTACTCAATTGTATTCACACCTCTTCAATTGTGAATCTTTTTTACCAGTCTGTGTTATTTTTGCAATTTTGCTTCTCTTTCCCTGAGACAAATGTTTCTTTAAACATTTTTGCCCACTTTGGAATAATTTATGAGTAGTGTCCCGTCCCGTCCCCCGCCCAAAAAAAATCCCTGCATATTCTTATTTAAATGATAATTGGAGAATGCTTGCTATGTTGATGACTCTGAAAAACCATTTAAGAAACAATAAATTTTTAATCTGTGAGAGTATGCCTCTAATTTGGGGAAAACCCAAACTATCTCCCACATGGATATTTACTGAAGTTCCAGTTACTGATGTGAATTTTTTGTGAAAATTCATTTATGAGTGTCACAATTCCCATAGATAAAGTCTCACCACTGGGTTTACAAACCCAGAACTTTCATCTCTCTCTTGCCCTCCTCATAGACTGTCCCCTTTCCATCTTCACTGCCTCGCATTCCTCAGTCTGTAAGCCTTTTCTGACGTGTATTATTTTCTCTATCCATATTTGTTCCCACTCCTCTAGCAGTGCCCTGGGACATTTCTCCAATGCTCTTTTGCCCCGCCTTTAATGCAGCACAAAGATATAAGTATAGAAATACTGACACCATACTTAAATCAAATTGTTTCTAATATATTTTTGAATTGTTGTTCAGTTGACAAGTTCTGAGTCACTTTGGACACAATTTTGTGGGGAAATGGCATAGAAGTTAACACATGATGAAGAAGATGTCCAAAGGAGGGCATTGACCAGGATGATGAAAATCATGGAAACCAAGTCTCATACAGTATAAGGAATGGCTGAAAGAGCTAAGTATGTTTACCCTGGAGAAGAGAAGATTAAGGAGAGGCATGATTGCAGTCTGAATGGCTTTAATGTAGATGATGGAATTGTTCTCTGTTGCTCCAGAGGGCAGGGTTAGACCCAATGGGTGTCAATGGAAGGAAAGCAAATTTTAGCTAAACATGAGAAACTTCCTAACAGTAGGGCCTTTTTGACAGTGGAACAGAATGCATTGGAAAGTGGTAGGTTTTCCTCTCTTGGACATATTTCAGCAAAGGGTAGAGACATGCATCTGTTAGGGATGCTCTAGCTGAATCCTGCACTGTAGACCCAGCATTCAGCAAGGGCTTAGGTACATTCAAAGCACATACTTTCCCTCACAGAATTATGGGCACTGTGGTTCAGTCCTCACAGGGTTATGGTTCCCACCAACCCTTAACAAACGGGGGAAATGTGCTTCAAATGTCCTTTAAGGGTACAGCGTATACCCTCACAACTCCATAATTCTATAGAGGCACTGTCATCTGTTCTTCATCTGTTTGAGGGTTAAGCTCCGGCTCTGAAAACAGATGCTGAGGTTAAGCCCTGGAGAGCACAGCCATAAATTAAGCCTGGAGATATATTTGTCCCTCTCAGCACGAGATGTTCAACAATGTTACACCATCCCCCACCCTGCTACCTGTAGCCAAACTATAAATGGATTTGGTTTGATTTCCTAGCTCTCGTGTGGAAGACGATTAGCATCTAGATCAGTAACTATTATCCTGCAATAACAATAAAATGCTGCCTTATAATGCCTGGCTTCCTATCTCCTCAGTTACAGCCACCTGTTCTTGGGGGGGGGGGTTATACCCACCTGTGATTTGTTATCCACAATGAAAATCTCATTGATGCTCAACTGCACAACACAGACTGATGGTGTACTCACAGTAGTAAACAAATGCAGTCGAACTGTGGAAGGCTGAACTGAGAGGGAACTCATTTAACATCAGAATTGATAGCCTGCAACCTGTATAAGGTAGGATCTAGTAATCTAATAGAAGTGCTGTTGAATGAAGTCCCTTGTGTGAATGGACCTCAGAAACAAAAAGAAAAAGACTTCAAAAGAGTGGGAGGGTGGGTGGGGGAGATTAATAAACTTTCTGAATAAATCTCCTCTCCTGCTTTTACGTTTATCCCCAGCTGATCAGTCTAGATAGAGTAAAGAAATGTAATTAGCAGCCTGAGATAATAATGACCTTTCATTACCTTGCCTCTCTAAGCAAGGCCATAGAGGATGTATTCAGACATAATTAGAACAGCACAACCCCCAGAGTTCCAGAGAAGCATTCTGCGCTTCAACATAAAATCCACATTTGGTGCCCATACAGAAGCCAAACTCATGCAATTGGTACAGTAGCTACAGATTGTGGGGGCGGCTCAATTTAAATCATTTGTCCCTAGGGCAACATTTGAGCATTTGAGGTAGGAAATAGTATGGCAACCAGAATGGTGGCAACCTCCACTGTCAGAGCCAAATTGCCGGGGATGTCATGCAGGGAGAATGTTGTTGCTCTCTGAATCTGCTTGTGGGCTTCCTGTAGGTGGCTGGTTGGCTGGTTGGCTGGCTACTGTGAGAACAGGATGCTGGACTACATGGGCCTTGCAGGACTTTTCTTATGTTTTTAATTGATATAATGCAAACTAAAATAAAGGGGGTTATAGGTTCCAAAAGTGCAAAAAGGATAGGCACACAGGAGCTGGACTCAGTGCTGACTCTAGGTTCAGAGGAAACTTTAGGCACTATGGCCTCTGGGCCACTCTTCCCTGCTGATGCCACCTCTGCCCCTTTGGTTGTCCTCTCCCTTTGCAGTGTGGCGTAGTGGTTAAGAGTGGTAGACTCGTAATCTGGTTAACCGGGTTTGCATCCCCGCTCCTCCACATGCATCTGCTGGGTGACCTTGGGCTAGTCACACTTCTTTGAAGTCTCTCAGCCCCACACACCTCACAGAGTGTTTGTTGTGGGGGAGGAAGGGAAAGGAGAATGTTAGCAGCTTTGAGACTCCTTCGGGTAGTGATAAAGCGGGATATCAAATCCAAACTCCTCCTCTTCTTCTTCTTCTTCATCATCATCATCTTCATCATCATCATCATCCACATAGCCAGGAGAAGGCAAGTGGAGGTTTTTCCTCCTCCTCCTTGCTCCTCTCATGGTTGACTTGCTTAGAGGAGGTCAGGTGCACAGCGGCAGCCATGAGGAGGAACTGCAAGGCTGAGGAGCACCAGCAGTTGACAGCAGGCCTCCTGCTGGGGTGAGAGCAAAGGAAGGTGCCAGAAATGCCAGCCTCTGTTGCCAGCCATGGCCAGACTTCCTAGCTCCTTGTAGCTTTTGAGAATCCAACAAAATGCTTACAGCATAAAAGTCTATTCTCCCACGTATTGCATGATGCAGACCTGGTGTCTACTAAAACTGGGACAGTTGAAGAATCAGACATCTTCAAGTGTGGAGAGATAGGATCAATGGCAATCCTCGCTGCTCCCTACATCATCTTGCCATGTTGTACAAGGGCCTTGTCCTTTCCCCCTTTCGTAAGTAAGGAACAAAGCTCTGCTGAAGCTCTTGCACAACATAGCAAGGTGATCTCTGACCCCACTTCACACGGCAGGAAGGCTGCAGTCAAAGCAGCCCAATGGCGCTTCCATTTGCTGCCCTCCCCCACTTTTCAGACATGAAGAAGCAGATGCTGGCAATCACAGCATTCATTGGCATCTTCCTGAGTTTGGGGGTGGAGAACATGCACAAACATTATCTGAGATTGTTGGCCTTCCTGTATAAATGGCAACATGCAGCAAGTCTCAACATTTGCTGCAATTTACACATCTGCTCAATGTTCAGAGTAGACCCATGGTTTCTCAATACGAGTGAGTGATTCAGTGCAAATCTCTACATTACACACACGCTGCACAATTTTAGATCAAGATGAAGCTCTGGAGAGAAGCCCTAGATCCCCTCTGGGCAAAGTTCATGTTTCGTCATCACTACAGAAACAGGAAAAACCAGAGTCCTGAGACTGCTCCACAACAACCCAGATTTCGCACATGGCAGCCCTTTCCTCTGCTAAGCCCTCCAGACACAAAGTGGCTTCCAAGCCTTACAACTCTGGAAATTCCCTCCTGTTCCCCTTCCTCTTTGCTGAGAGTGCTGGAGGAGTTGTCATTTCAAAATGGCACCACGCCTCTGTTTACTTCTGCCTGCCAACTTGATATGTTAAGTGACGCTTTCCAGAAATTTGTCAACATTGAAAGGGATGGGTGTTAAGAGGACATGCTTGCAAAATCACGGGAACGGCAGGGAACACCAGCAGGGAATGGCACAGTTTAATGGTCATGCTTCTAAGCTCTTTCATGCAAGCACATACACACACACACACACACACACACACACACAGCAATGAAGACCCAAAAACAATGTTATCGGAATAGGGCTGTTTTATAAGGCAATCACAAAGGGGGGCATGTGCAAGCATGGGGAATGGCTTGCTACCCCAGTGCTGACACAGTGCCATCCAAGTACCTATCATAGCCATCCAGCCATAAAGGCCAGCTGAGGACAATGAGTTTTCAGCCTCCATTGACTCTAGCTGCCGTTCAATAAAGTCTTCCCCACCCCACAACCTCTTGAGCTGGCTGGCAAAAAAAAAAAGAGGTTGGAGTGGGGGATGAGCATGCCTTCACCCTACAGGTGCCTTGACCAAACTTAGCCAGTGGAGGCTGGTCTACCAGGGTGAATGTCACCCCATCCTGCCTACCTTTTTATTTACAAGCAGCCCAAGTGATGGCACCACCCATCAACTTCCTCCTCGCTAGTGTCAGTATTGCTCTTATAGAACTTAGCAGGCAGGAGGATTGGGATGCAACTTTTGTCTGTCATTGGCTCTGGCTCCAGATGCACTTGCTGTTGGTCTCTGTGCCTTCTACCCTGCAAGACCCAATGGGCAACAGGCACCACCGATGATGTCCTGTGCCAAGAATGCTCAGATGCTGTTGTAAGAATATTCTTACTGCTCCTCCATTGTAGAATTTCCAGGTGGGCAGAATGAGAGAGTGAATGGGGGAGGCTTTGGTGGAGACATTTTCTGATGATCTGCTTAGATATGTACAGGTTGAGCAGGTATGAGGAAAGCACATGTGTCAGCAGTCCTAGTTCCAATGCAGCATCAGCAATCCTGGAAACCAAAACCAGCTTGCCAGCTAAACTGCATCTCTAAAATCTTTTGCTTTCAACTTCTTTGCATACATAACTATCAAAAATGACTCCCATGCCTTTTTCTAACCTACCACATACTACAGAATGTGAAAAACTGTGTTTCCCCACAATTTCTCAACTCTTTAATATTTAGGAGTCCTAACAATTGACCATTCACAGTCATTAAAATTTTCTCTTTTGTACTTGTTTCGTTTTTTCTTTTGAAAATCGGGTTCCCCGCTTGCACAGGTTGGAAGCACTTTCTGCTAAGCCACTACTGGATACAATTTCTAAATTTATTATATTCAAAATAGGCCCAGCAGGATATAAATTGCTCCCCCTATACACATTGGAACAAAAACTTCCCTATAGTGTGCAAACTACAGTAGGAAGAAGGAGAGTTTATCTTCAGATATTTATATATAAATTATTAAAAAAAAACCCAATATGGGCATTCGTATCCTACGTTTCTTCCAAGGAGATCAAGTTGACTTAGTTTCTTCTCCTGCTGCCGATTTTATCTTCATAACAATCCTGTGAGGCAGATTAGACTGAGAAATGGTGACCAAGATGTCTCCATGGCAGAAGCCCTATTCAAGCATTTCTGTACATGTGGTGCTCTCTCCCCACCCCCCATGTAGTTCCAAGGGAAAGGAGCAGGGGCTAGCCCCACCCCTCTGTGATGTAATCATCAAGGGCTTTATCACTCTCTACGTTGGGGCTCAACTTCTCCAATGCAACACAGGAGTATATAAAGTTGTCTTATGCCAAGTCAGACAGTGGTTTTCCAAGATTTCAGGCAGGCGACATTCCTCAACTACCTGGAGACGTTGGGGATTGAACCATGGACCTTCTGAACACAAAGTGAGTGCTCTGCCACTGAGCTACAGGCCTTCCTCACTGAACTATGGTCTTCCTTACTTGTGTCTGCCTCAGTTCCCCACATGATTTAGAACTCTGGAACGTTAGGAGGGATATCTGAATAGGACAACTGTTTGATTACACATGTATCTCTCGTTTGTTTTTTAAACAAAATTTAGTGAAGCTTCTGTTGATGAAGTGATAAAACCAGGTTTGGTTGGGTTTCAGAAATGAAAAGAAAGAAGAAAAAAGACTGTGATATCAAAGCAAGAGGAAGCAGGGCAACAGCCCATGGTGAGAAGCATGAACAAGGGGCATGATCAATAGGATGTTAAATGAGGTATTAATTTTCTCAGGAACAGAGTGTGAAGCAAAAATTTATACTCCAGGCATGGGTCAATAGCAATTTGTCTAGTCAACTGTCAAAAGCAACAATTGCCTGCAGAAGACCAAACAAGGAAGATTGTGCAAAGAGGAAGAGGACTGGGTTTTTCTTCATTTCCAAATGGTTCATGTCCTACATATAATTGACCTGTGTGTTCAGGCAAGCTGCCAAAAAATTATTTGCGGACTTTGGTGGACTTATTTGCAAGGCCAACATTAGGGTAGGTCATGCAACAAAGAACAAAGCTACACTTACCATTCACTTTATTTCAATGTGAAAATCACTTGAATCACTGTGCTGGCCTGGATGTACCCTATTTAATGTGATGTGTGGAATTTTCCTAACCTTTCTGGTGAGGCTTTCCCTGCAAGTCACTTCTGAATAGGTGTATTCCAGTGGTGACATAGCTGGCCTGGCCGGCTAATAAAATGTGGTAGCGTGTAGCAAAATATAAGGAAGAAATAAAAAGTAGGAATGCGTTTAGCAGGCTTTTGTTGAAGAGGGGAATTGTTGTGGCATGTAGAGCAGATATTCATAAAATAATAAGAAATGATACCACCACATCCATGAAGTATCACTAAAGATATGTGGTATACAATTAATATGCTAATAGGGGCACTGAATCTGTTCTGGAAACAAGCAGAAGGAGTAAAGAAATTCTTCTAGAGAGGTACAGAATTATGTTAAGCTACAGTGGGGAAATAACTGCAAGAGGCAGATCAAAGCTTTGTCTGACTCAGAACACATTCGAGATCTCAAAAATAACTGAAGTTTTATGGGGGCAAGGGAGTAGTTTATTGTGCAGTTTGGTCATAAGCACATATACTCAGAAATACGTCCCACCGGGTTCAAACAGATGTGCTACTAAGTGTGCATGATATTGCAGATTTGAGATAGGAGATATAAGCTGTGTGCACACCAAACCTTTAAAGCACATTTAAAGTGTAAACACACCCAAAATAATTCTGGGAACTGTAGTTTACCCATCACATACATACAGCTCCTAGAACTGTTAACCACAGTTCCCAAAATTCTTTGTGAAAGGGGAGAAAACGTGCTTTAAATGTGCTTTAAAGGTTTGGTGTGCACATGCATCACTGAGAGTGTTGACTGAGGCTGATGGAAATGGTTGTCCAAAACATCTGGAGGGCACCAGGTGTGTGCTGCAGGCTGTTATACCTTGGGTTACAGATGCTTCAGTTACAGACTCCGCTAACCCAGAATTAGTACCTCGGGTTAAGAACTTTGCTTCAGGATGAGAACAGAAATCGTGCGGTGGCAGCGGCAGGCCCTATTAGCTAAAGTGGTGCTTCAGGTTAAGAACAGTTTCAGGTTAAGAACGGACCTCCAGAACGAATTAAGTTCTTAACCCGAGTTACCACTGTAATAGACTTTATTCAAAAAGATACCCATGAATCACATTCTCCAAGTAGGGAAAATGCAACACCCCCAGAACAGAAGGGGGTGGGTAGATGTTTACAATCAAGCGGTATATATTTTTTCTGAAATAAATAACATATTCCAGGAGTACCTTAATGTTGAAAAGGAACTTGGGGGCTTGTGAGAAATTAAGCCCAGCAGAAACACATCAGATGCATTAAGCATGTCCTATCCTTTTTCCTATCCCTGCAGAAAATGTTGGGGGGGTGTATGATCATATTTTTCTTAGAGCATCCTATGTGTACCCCTAGTAGTTTGCTCCCCTGAATTTTATCTTGCCACCAAAAACAAAAACAAAAAAACAAAAACAAGCAAGCAAGAGCAAAACACCACCACCCTACCATCCTTTGAAAATTTAGATAAGGTTTTGTTGTTGTTTCAAATTAATGTCATCTATTGTGCTTATAAGGAGCATTTGTGGCTGGCATCTTCTCGTCGAAGATAGTCTCCCTCGCCTGTCTGTATTGAGACGGCTCTGATGTAATGCGAGAGCTGCCAGTATCATTTTCCCCTGGGGGAAACAGATTGCCTTGTGCTCCTTCTGTGCCCTGAGCTTCCCCCCCCCCATCCTTTGCACTTATTTCTGCTCCGCTGCCGCTTCCTGTGCATCTCTTCCCCCCCACCTCCTTCCACCCCGCTGCTGCTGTTGAACTGCATCTCCCTCTGGAACTTGCACAAACCATCTCTCTCCTCCCAAACAGCAGTGAATCACACCATCACCTGAAGAAGAGCAATCGCCTGCCTGCCTGCCTGCCTGCCCGCCTGCTTTTGCTTAGGAGGCTTTCAGGAACCGACACCGCGTAAAGCGAAGCCAAGTCCTACCCCCCTCCCCTGCATCTCCCCCCCCCAGCTGATTGGCTAACTGTCTCTGGATTCTATAGCGGCTCCTTTGATGTGCATGTATATGGCACGTTCTTTTTAAGCACAACTGGGGAGGGGGGGGGAGCCAGTCAGCAACAGTGCTGCCGAGGCTGCAGCAGCCAGTGCAGCAGAATGAATGTGTGAGAGGGGATAAGTCGCCTGAGCCCAGCCTGTGCTTCTCCTGCCCTGCTCTGTCTTCATTCACCGGCTCCAGGAGCGACACTGAGCGAAACAGATGCGCTGCTAGCGAAAGGGAGTCCTGCCCTGGATCTATCGCTGTGTGTCCGCCTCCCTCGAGGAAAATGGTCAACAAAGACATGAATGGATTCCCAGTCAAGAAGTGTTCCGCTTTTCAGTTCTTTAAAAAGAGGGTAAGGATGCTCTCTGAGCATGCTGGTTTGTGGTTTTTTTTTTAATTGATGTGATCATTTACTGTGATGCCAAAACAGAGAGAGACGCGGGAGCATCCGGAGTGTGTTTGTGTGTGTTTATGAGTGAACTGCCAGTATGGATAGCATGCAATACTAAGGTCATTTTTTAACAGTGGCGTAATTGTACCAATTTCAAACAGAAAGTGCATTTGGGGCGATGATTGTGGCATTACGTAAATGCTGTTTGGTGAGGAATGTGTTGATACTACTTACAGACCTCTGTCTAGCACTACCTAAAGAAAGAGGTGTGTGCATTAGCAGAGAAGGACCAGGTGGTGAGGTATAGGGAGAGAGAGAAAGAGCCAATGGGGTTTTGAATCTTGTTTCAAAGGTTATTGGCCACAATAGCTAAAAGGAACTTCCATGTACAGGAGCAGTATATCTCTGAATACCGAATGCTGGGGACTAACAACAGGAGAGAACTGTTGTGCTCTTCCCAGGGGTATCTAGCTGTCCACTGATGGGTAAACAAAGCACTAGGCTAGATAAACCACTGAGCTAACCTAGAGGGGCTTTTTTGATATTCTGAAGTTGTCTAATTAACCGTTAACTCTCTTTGGCAAATCTGTTTGTTTGTTTTTCCTCCTCCCTCTCAATTTCCCATCTTGGGGTGGTGGGGTGGTGGGAATGCTCTGTGACCTACTTTAATTCCTCTTTCTGTAAAATGAGGGCGTATGCCCTGAAATGTAGAATTATAAAGGTGAGATCTGACAGGTGAAAATATAGGAAACCATTACACACATTAATATAATACAATAATATGTGGATATAACAATGAGAACTGAGTGCCAGTAGGATCCCAGTTCTCCAGTTCTCCCACTCTGTGTCTCTCTCTCTCTCTTGTCCACTTCACCTGCTGACTCCAGCCCATTCATTCACACCTGGCAAAGTGCTGCATTATATCACCTCCATTCATTGCTTTGTGCGAAGATGTTTGCAGGTTCAGCAAAACTATGGCACCGCCTATAATCTCCCCGGTAACCCACAGCCGATACATACGAGCAGAGGCAGAAAAGAAGCACCAGGCAGACACTTGCTGTGTAAGACAATGACAGCATCCCTAGCTCCACTGAAATGCTTGGGTTCTTCTTAGCCTGCTTGCTTGTTTCAGTGTGTCCGAATAATTGCAATTAGCGTTTCATGAGATGAAAGGCTGCATGTTGCAATGCTTGTGGAAATCTGTGTGTGTATTCATGCAGTTATGTTCCCATATAGTTCCTCAGTAGTACGTTAACGGCACCCACCATCATTCAGGGATCCAATATTCCACCAAATTTTGCTAATATAGCAGGAACATTTTCCCCTTATGGTGGCATCACAGGAATTCTGAACAAACAAGACAAAAGCAAGACTGGAGGTGTTTTTCAAGCCAACACAGGTGGATAAGCTTCTACCTAGTTCCTTCTTGTAAGGATTTCTTTTGTTTTTCTGAATGATTAGGGCTGGGGATTCTCTTTGATGAGTAGTAAAACAAGGCAGACAGTTCCGTTCATTCATTCATTCACCCATTCCCATTCACCTCCCGCCTGCCTTATATGGAGGAAGCTGTCACTTCATTTTAACCCACCAGTCAAACTCGGAGAACCTCTGCTCAGACACCCGTGCCCAGCTCCTCTTCATTTCCGTGGCATAAATTAGGACCTCTGAGTGATAAGTCAAGAGCAACAGCCTCCATGCATCAGACAGAAAACTGGAGACAGCTCCCCAGCAAGGAAGGACCATAACTCAGTGCTAGAGCATCTGCATACAGAAGGTACCAGGTTCAGTTTCCAGCATATCCATGTACGGCTGAAACAAACCCCTGCCTGAATCTCAGAGAGTCGCTGCCAATGAGTTAGATGGACCAAAAGTCCGACTTAGAAGACAGCTTCCTATAAAGCCGGTATGACAATACTTGTCCTCACCGCGGCCATGAGCCCTGTGCAGTCATTCATAATATGGCTTAACACACAAGGAGGGGAGAGCATCCATGAGCATGCCAACTGTGCCCCATCTGCATTGCTCCCTGCACATTCAAGGATGGCTGTCTGCATTGGGGATGCCTCCTGTACGTTTTGTAACCTGGGTTTTCCAAGGTTCTAAAATCCATAGTAGCCTTCTGCAGACTTGAATTTGTGGGGGACGATGAGCATGGGGGTGGATCTAGTGCACTTGCACATGCTCTGAGCTCCTCACATGTTCATTTGTCATGAGCACATGACTAGGTCTGCGATCTGCCCCTAAGGACGCAACCTTAAATTCACTTACTTCTCGATTCATATACAGGATGGTGTTGTAAGTCCCATTGAGTTCAGTGGCGTTTACTCCCAGGTAAAAGATGACAGAATCGAAGCCCTGGTTGAGAGTAAGTCCCACTGAAACTGGGCGTTACCTTTGAGTAACTGTGCATAGGATTGGGCTTCAGGATAGAGACTGCAGGCAGAAAACCTAATGCAAGTGGTTTATATTTTAGACAAATTGCTTTGAGACATTTTGATCCCTCACTATCCTGAGTTCTTCCTGTAATCCAAAGATACTGTGAACTATTTGCCACAGAATCCCTGATGTTTTAGACCTTGTGTGACTGTTTCTAATCAATATCTGATCAATGTCAATATGGAAAGGTTAGTCAGCTCTTGTGTTTTATTTGTACAACAATACCTTGGTGTTACATTCAGTCAAAATTCATTGTGGAACTTTTTCCAAATAGAATTTAACCATCACCAAGGAATTCTTCTAGCTTCAGTCTCTGCCAAAAATCAGACAGGAAAATCACATTATGATTATTTGCCTGCTATGCTTTCCCCTTGTTGAACTCATTTATGTGGGTTCTACTTAAAAGTGTGTGTGAATTGGTAACCACAGGTAAGACTCACCAACAGACTCATGAAACCCAGAGCCCCTTTTGGATGTCCAGATTTCAAGGATCTGCTGAAAAAGACTTTACCTCACCCTTGAGTATAGCATCTCAGGGGGTTGGGGAGTGGTTTTCATTAGAAACATGGCAGTGAGCAAAAGGGCGAAGTCCCACAGCTCACCCACCAAAGTCTCAATACTGGTCAGGAGGATGTTGTAGCTATTTACATTTTAAAAAAAAGAAAGAAAAAATGGGCATGTTTAGTTTGGCCCTTAGCCATTGGCATAATACATAAGCCAACATATTTGGGAAACATAGAAAGAAGTTTGATCTTTAAAGTTGCTGGAGATTTGGGTATCATGCTGAATGAACTTGTATGAATTGAGCAGGTTGGATAGCCATCTGCCATGGATGCTTTAGCAGGGATTCCTGCATTGCAGGGGGTTGGACTAGATGACCCTTGGGGTCCCTTCCAACTCTACAATTCTATGATTCCAGGCAACATGAGAACGTTTCTAAAATTTGTTGCCTATTTCCTTGGTGATCTGCCCCACAACAATACTCTGTAGAAGTGCCTGAGAATGAGCTTTATAACCAGTGCTTTTTTTCCTAAACAAAATGTTCAGGGGTACTCTCATTTTCCTACTCATATTGAAATACTGCCCCTCAATGAAGCCAAACTTTGATTCACAAAATGTTTAGGGCTATGTGTACACCCAGAAAAAAAGCATAGGCTATAACTAAGAAAATGTTATTTTGATGAACTGGATCCTGAAACCATTAAAACCCCCCAAAAAACTCTTATTTTCAGCCACAAAATCCCAAACTGGGAGTACTTTGCTCTGACTTGAAGTTCTTCTGCTGCAGTAGCCCACCGGTGTAGTCATTCTAATGCTGCGCATATAGGAGACAGTAACCTGATTTAAATGTTATAGTGATTGTATGGAACTTCGCACTAGTAAGGGTTATATCCAATGCTAGCCCTACTCAGAATGAACCCATTGAAATCAATGGTCATGATTTAACACCATTAATTCCCAGTGGGTCTCTTTAGAGTAGGACCTGGTTGGCTACAGTCTATTGCTTATTATCAATACTTTGCATTCATTTAAATCAGGGGTGTGGGATCTGTGGCTCTTCAGGTGTTGGACTGCTTCTCCCCTGGTTGCTCACCATTGAACATGCTGGCTGAAGCTGACAGGAATTGGAACCTCACAACTCCTGAGGGAACACAGCCTGCCAATCCCTGACTGAAATCAAGCATTTAATTTTTTCAGTCATAACAGACTAAGAAACGGACTAAGACAGCTGAAGTGTCTTCAGAAAGCAGACCGGAATTCTTGTTTCTTAAGGAGATAAACATGTGCTTGTCCTTGTCTCTTGAAACCATATTCATAAGAGAACAAAAGCAATAACACACAATTCATAATTTATATGCACCTTGAAGCAATAACCTGAAAGCATTCCATATCTTTCAAGCATTGTGGGGTTGCCCTTTCTTTCAAGTGTGTGTCTTAAAACATGTTGCAAACAGAGGCATTCGGGGTGCGGTGGGGTGTTTCCTACAGGATTTACCTGTTTCGGCATGCAAATGCCCCCCCTTCTGAAGGTCTGGACAATTATGCAATGCCAGGAAGTGGGTGTTTTAGACAAGCTATTTTGGTTTTAATTTTATTATAGTAAGGTAGGGGTTTTCCTATAATTTCTTGCAGATATAATTTGTTAAGTTTTTGAGAAAAATCACACATGTGTTTATAGCTTAGGCTGGTAGTGTTTGTATTCCTTCATTTCCTAGCTGTTTTCAGTAGAGGAGAAAATAATTACTATTTGATACAGAGTGGCATCATTCTGGTGCATCAGTAGCCTAATCTACAAAGACCAAGGAAATAACTTATTAAACTGCTCCAGGCTGTGTGTGTTTCTCCTTGCTGAGGTATAATTCCCCCTTGGTTGGCTTCACGCTGTCACATGCTGTCTCTTGACATTTCCGACATTTTGGGGTCATCAGAATAGAAATATTTGATTTTGCTAGATGGAGGTCAGAGGCATGATGATTCATGCTTAGAAACTTTTAAGTGATAGCTATTAGAAACATTGGTACTGCTCAACGAGAAATCAGATGTCATCCCCATTTAAATCTACATGCCTTCTTTGGCATCACAGCAGCAATTGTGCCTGGAAGGAAAGCTTGATCTTACATTGCACACCACCCCAATCACCAAGCGGGTTCCCGGCACTTACCTAGAGATCGTGGAGACTGCAGTGTCTTTATGATATATGGTTTATTTACACATATATACCACCTGAGCCTATGATGGAGGGGTTCATAGCAATAACACCCAAGAGAGTCTTGCTTCTCCCATAGCCTAGCCTTGGGTTTCAGCAGAAATCAAGCATGATTCTGCCTCCCCAGCTGCCAAACTTGCAGCTTGCCAACTTCTAACTCATACACACAACCCCCAACTGTGGCCTTTGTCTTTCTAATTACAAGTGAGCTGAGAAGGGGAGTGCCCTCCTCCTCCTCCTTCCTCTTCGGCAATCACTCAGAGCCAAGTAAGATTGCCTTCCATGAACATGATCTTAACAGTGAGTCCATAAGTGACTGTGGAGGCCAATTCTGGATCCACATGCCCTTCCACAGTGGGGACGTGGGTTTCCAGGCCAGAGTTGATCATGGTGAGGGTTTGCCAAGAGTGCTTTCCTCTTAGCACATGTCTCCCTTTCGTCCTGAGTTCAAGAGTCTTCAAAGTCCATGACACCTTTGGTAAAGGCTGTTCTGTAATTGGAGCGCTCGCAGACCAGTGTTTCCCAATTGTCTTATACAACATTTTTTTTTTTTAGATTTGCCTTGAGAGAGTCTTTAAACCTCTTTTGTTGATCACCAGCATTACGCTTTCCATTTTTAAGTTTGGAATAGAGTAGTTACATCCGAACAACATGACCGCACACAGCCAATTCTTTTGTTACCTTAATGGCCCATACTTAGAGAAACTTGCCTGGCTATTTCAACAATTTGAATCTTTGCTTGGATTTTAGCACTTGCTGGATCCCAGAGTTAGAAGGGGTTCGGGCATACAGCCTACCCTGAAAAAAACAAACCCTCATAACACAACCGAAGGACAAGGTTGTAAGTCCAGATGCTGTTCCAAGGGCTGCCCTAATGTTGACATCCATGTTTGCTCCACCCAGTAGAAGGTCTTGGGGGGGGGGGAGGCAATGCACATTCCATTTTTCTTCATATTAGTAATATAATTTTAAAAAAACAAAGCAAAATATAGTACATTGTAGACTGGACTGACAATTAAGGTTGCCATATTTTTAAAGCTTTACCGAAACTTGTTGAGCTCTTAGGGCAAAATCGCAAAAATAAATGCAAGAACGGCACTGCTGATGTGGGCTGCCATGCATCCAGATTTTCCCAGACATTTTCCTGATTTCCGCCTAGACACTGTTGCCGACAGCAGTATTCCGTATATGTCTGGCACAACCCAGATGTATGGCAACCCTGCTGGCGATATCCTAAGAGGATCTGATCAGTAAACCATGGGGCGGGGAATATTGAAATGCGTTTTCTATGTCTCCTGGGATGTAGAGGTTGCACTTCTTCCTATGCCTGCATATTTATATATGCCTAAATTGCTGCCAGATGGCTTTAATAAGGGCTGTTTCAAAGTGCACCATGTTATTCTCCCCACTCTGTCTTTGATGCTCATTCCCTTAAAAAAAAAAAGTTTATTGCTCAGCTTCTTAAGAGAGATCATCTTCAGCTTTCATGAAATAACATGGTGTGACATCTGATCAAATGGGATGAAGGAAAGAGGGAAGGGAGAAAGAAACATTTTGCAAGAACCAAAATGTCCGTCTTACTAAGTACAGTGGAAGATAAAGCAGTAACCTTGGCTTTCCCCAATTTTATTAAGGGGAAGCTATTTGTCCATTGAGAAAGGCTAAAAAGATAAATAAATGATGAATGGGAACAAGAATGTAACACTCTCCAAAAGGCAGCAAGAGAATCCAAGGAACAACTCTTCTTTGTTTATTTATACTCGGGTGGATTTAGAATTCATTAATCAAAAGCCTGAGAAAAAGATTAAAGTCTTGTCAACTGGCTTATCCTAGAAAATGTTCAGTAATTAGCAAATTGGGCCAAGCTATGAAGACAAGTCAGCCGAAGACAAGATGGCGCCTGTCGCCTGCTCACTCCATGTTCAGAAGCTGACTGGACTGGGAACTGAATCAATGCTGGCAATAGGGCAGCCGCTTCCATCACACTGGAGAAAAACAGGATTAGTTTAGGAGGCACAGAGAGGCTATGTGGCACACACAGCTCTGTCTTCCAACAGAGGAGAATGGCTAGTAAGCTCAGGAAAAATGGCTGCCCCCTCCCCATCTTTGGGAAGGGCTGTAGCTCCACAGAAGAGCATCTACAGTATCTTGCATGTAAAAAGGGACCCCTGACCATTAGGTCCAGTCATGTCCGACTCTGGGGTTGCGGCGCTCATCTCGCTTTACTGGCCGAGGGAGCTGGCGTACAGCTTCCGGGTCATGTGGCCAGCATGACAAAGCTGCTTCTGGTGAACCAGAGCAGCTCACGGAAACACCGTTTACCTTCCCGCCGGAGCGGAACCTATTTATCTACTTGCACTTTGATGTGCTTTCATTCTACTAGGTGGGCAGGAGCTGGGACCAAACAACGGGAGCTAACCCCGTCGCGGAGATTTGAACCGCCGACCTTCTGATCAGCAAGCCCTAGGCTCTGTGGTTTAACCCACAGCGCCACCCGTCTTGCATGTAGACAGCCCCAAATTCAATGCCCAGCATCTCTGGGAAGGGCTGGGTGGAGGGACCGTCCTGAAACTGTGGAGAGCTGCTGCCAGTCACTGCAGACACTACTGAGCCAGGTGGAACAATGGTTTGTTTCGGTTTAAGGCACCTTCCTATGTTCCTAACTGCTTACTGAGGCTGCCACCTCACTCACTCTGGCTAATGGTAGGGCTGGACTTGTAAGGACAAAAGAGACGTTTGCTGCTTCATGCTTTCATCCATTTCTCAAAACATGTAAAAAGTGATATTCTGTGTTTTGGCAAATGCACTCACATCAGAATCAAGAGTGATCAGTTTCTGAACTGAATATGTCCTGGGCTTCAAGCCTACTTGGGCCATGCACGCCTGTATATGTTCTTTATCTTAATCCAGCACAGGGTAAGGTTCATTGTGGTGAGGTGGTAGACTCTGCATGTGCTCAAAGGCACTTTCTTATTACAATTGCATCATCAAAAAATACAAATGCATTGACTAGCTGGATCACACCTAGCCTGGCAGGGGCCAGCCAGACTGGACAGCCGAGGGCTGATAAGTAGGACATGCAGGTGATGGCCGTTCTCTCTCATTGGCTCCAGCATCTGGAATTCAGAGGTCTATTGCTACATGGAGGATCCGTTTAGCTTTCCTGGCTACTATTTGCTGATAGACGCAGCCTTCATTTGTCTAACCCATGGTTGGCTAACTTCTGGCCCACTCGATGTTGTCGAGCGCCAGCTCCCTTTAACCTTGGCCAGCAAGGCTAATGGCCAGGGACAATGGGGAAGGGGAGAGGGCAGCAATATCTATTAGGCAATATCTATTAGGGTACTGATTTGCCTTTTAGGTCTGATCTCCTGCACCGAAAACAATTTATGTCATTAGCATGCAAGTGAGAGGGGGTAAAATGCTTCGCTTGCTCAAGGGGTGTAAGCTGCTGAGGAGGAGAGTACATAATTATTTGCCTGTTTTCTAATTGCATATTAAGAGCCCTATAACAGTATTTAAGTCCCTTAAAAAGAAACATTTAGAGCTGACTGTATGTGGTTAAGTAGCATTTGTGGTATAATTCATGGGAAATATGCTTTATCTCTGCTTCTTGCAACATTACTTTTGCAGAGCCAGGAATAGATCCAAGAAACCACTGCAAACTAGACTCTTTAGGATGATAATGGCTTTTCCCTCGGGAGACGGAAGGGGAAATCTTGAAAATGCCAGCTAGTTCTGGGACAGTTGCCTATTTTTTAAAACTGTCTAATGCTTTAAAAAAAAAAAAAAAAAGGTGGAGACATTCTTTTTTCCCCTTTTTTTCAACTGTTAGTAAGTAGCATTTAAAACAGATTTCAACAAAAGAAGACTCTGGTGGGCTGCAACCCAAATAAGAAGCAAATGTCTTTCCCATCATACTTTTCTTCCCCTGATACTGGGCAACTGAATCACTGAAGTTTATTTGCGTCTAGTAAAAGAAATACAGGTGCTCAGCTTCTCTTTGGAACAGACTTAGAATGTTTTTTATCTCGTCCATTCAGCAGAGCAGACCCCCTCTGAGCATCCCATGTGCTAAGCAGATGGGGAAGAGGACAAGGTGAAATGAAAGAAATACTTCTGAGAAGCTGACAATGCACAAAACTGGACATTTTCATGAAAGCTTTTTTTATAAAAAAATAAAAAAATAAAAATAGGCTGCTCCTAAGGCCATGCAATGGTTTGCTTGAGCAAAACATAATCATAGAATCATAGAATCATAGAGTTGGAAGAGACCACAAGGGCTATCCAGTCCAACCCCCTGCCAAGCAGGAAACACCATCAAAGCATTCCTGACAGATGGCTGTCAAGCCTCTGCTTAAAGACCTCCAAAGAAGGAGACTCCACCACACTCCTTGGTAGCAAATTCCACTGCCGAATGCACGAGATAAAAAATCAAAAGAAGGAAAGAGAATGTCCAGTGCTTTTCAGGCTCTCGGGTGAAAGCTCAGTTTGGTAGGGGCTATGTAGGGTATATACAAGTTTATGAACTCTCATAATCCATGTGTAAATTTGAGAAGGATGAGCAAGCCCAACCAGCGCCATTTTTTAAACTGCTACTGCAACAGCAATCCAAGAAAACATCCTTGATCACGAAGTACATAAATTATTTGTGGCCACAAAGATATCTCTTGGTGCTCCCACAAACTAAAACCACGGGGGAGATGGTCTTGAAACATTTGTGAGGTAGCAATATAAGCATGAAAAGGAAAAAGGCAATCCGGCAAAGGGAAAAGGGAAATTATGAGGATGAAGAGATCTCCATAGCTCCTCCATATCACTTCTCTGACTAAACAGCAGGATGAACTTTCTGACAGTAACTGTTTGACAATGGAACAGACTCCCACGATAGGTGGCGGACTCTCCTTCCTTGGACGTTTTAAAGCAGATGTTGGATGGCCATCTGTCATGAATGCTTTAGTTAAGATTCTTGCATTTCAGAGGGTAAGACTAGATGACCCTTGGTCCCTTCCAACTGTGTAGTACTGGTGTAGTACTGAGAGGAGAAAGGCAGAGAATAAAATCTATGGGATCTCCTTCCTAACATCATACATAGAGGAGGCTTGAAGTATTGGACATGCCAACTCTCCACATTTTTCAGTCCCTCTCCTGTAATGTATATGACAAATCTGTTACTTGATCCAGACCAGGATTCCAAAGTGCTCTGGGCTAAGGATATTCTGGAAGGGAAAGCACAAGTCTGCATGTTAAATGTGAGCAAGGAAAGTACTTCATCTAATAAGCATAGCCTTATTGCTGTCTCTTGCCTCTAAACACAACACCTGCAGGTGCCTCTCACTATGTTTTTTGGAACATACAGCAAAAGTGTGAAAGGATGTTTCATCCAGAAAAGAAGATCTGATTGGGATTAGATACCTTTGGGCATTTTAACTTTACCTTGCTGTTCATACCAGTCATGCCATTTGAATGACTGCAGACAAGAGGAACGATATGATATTCCCATCCCTCTCCTGTGCGTGTTGGATGTGCCTCTCTGAACATGTCTATATCTGTGCTCAGGGAAGGACAGGGAATTTGGAATGCAGTTCTTGGAAGCTGCTCATCTGCTGAGTATGATGACAGTTCTGCTATCATAACTCATCTCAACAGCCGTAACATCACTTACTGTAGGCTGCCCTCCTTAGACGATCCCAGCTGGCGCTAGACCAGTGCAAAGTCAGAAACTATGAGCACGTCTGGCGAGAAGAGAACAATACAGAAGTCTTGATCTCCTCGGTAGCTGATGCAGGGTGCTGCCAAATAGGCCATTGCATTGCTTTGGCAGAAAAACAAGCTGCATAAGAGCTCCTGGGAAAATGAAATGAATGTCATAGTTTTGTCACACTGTGAAATCGATGAATGTCATCTGCAAGGAGTGAGTGTCAGTGCCTATTAAAACCATGATACTGAAACTGCACAGTTTCCTCGGGGGCTTAAAGAGAGCCCTTCTGGATCAGACCAAAGGCCCATCTAGTCCAGCATTCTGTTCTCACAGTAACTAACTAGATTCATGTGCAAGCCGCACATGAGCGCATAGCTGTCTCCCATTCATGATCCCCAGCTACCCGTATCTATTGCCTCTGATATTGCATGTGCACAGCAATGATGACTAGTAGCCATTGATACCCTTTCACTTCTTCAAAGATACTGCCTGGACACTGGCTTTCGGATTCTGCAGTGTACCATTATCCCCTTCCACTGATATACCTTTCCCCTATACAACTGGGAGGTTAGACATTTGCCTTCCCCTTGTGGAATGCAGAATGACCAACATTTCCAAAGCTCTATCCACAGGGCAGCTCACATATCCCCTCCATCTGGCAATTGTGCCCAAAGGAAGACATTCAAGAATTTGAATTGTCCTCACTCCCAGATGCAATTAAGCCCTAAGTACGTGACTGCAACACTATATATCCCTCCCCTACCAACTGAAGGTAACCTTCATGCATTTGATGAACAAGGATACTCCGGCATAATGCATTGTCGCTTGTTTTTAAAGTGCTCTAAAACTTTAAACTTATTGTTCCTGCTGCAAGAGACTAGCAGAACTACCCTCGGGCTTGATAGTCTTCCTGTTAACCTTGCTTCACCCTTCAGTCAGCAAACAGGTTGAAAGGGGAATGGGATGCTATATTTAGTTTCTCCTGTCCTCCCCTTGGTTGGTTCTGTTTGGACCACCTTACCAGGGCAACACATATGTAGCCATGGCTGTTGCATAAGCATATGTTTGGATTAGGAGTGCAGCATTCTTCCCTCTCTTCATAGCTAATTCAATCAGCTCAGACACCTTCTGACTGACATGAAGCATGTCTAAGGTCCATTGATTTCAACAGGAGAGACTGAAGGCCGTGCTCAGCACAGCCATTGAAATCTGCCAGACCTCAAAGTGCTTTGATTTGGGCCGGATCGGTTTGTTGGTGTTAGGACAGAGTTTCAGAGTGAGACAGATCACATTTACTTTTACTGGAGACATTCATGAATAAATACTCAGAGATTATCGGCTCGCCTTTGATGATGCCTCAGATCAAAGGGAATCCATAAAGAGCATCTCATGAATGCCAACGAGTATCTGGAGGGTGAGTGTGTTGGAGAGAAGTAGAGCCAGACGAGCTCCAAGGCAAGGATTCCCTAATGAATCTTTTCAGGAAGTGATGAGCATCTTTGAGTCTGAATGCAGAAATATCTGATTGCTGCTCCTCCACCTTGCTGTAAATGTGCAAATAAACATGAGATCCCACAAGGAGTCTCTGTTTCCTCCCTCTCCCTCACTTGATCTCTGGCAGTGACATTATTTCTAAAGCTATCAATATGTTTGAAAGTCCTCCCTATTTCTTCCTATAAACATAAACCACCCTAATGACACTTGCCTGAATAAATTGGCTCAGGTGCTGGCTTTCATCTGGGTCAAGTCATTTTCAATCGCACCCAAGCCCAATTCAAAGGGAAACGGAAAGCAGCTTATGTAACTACACCCCCTCCGTTTTTCTCTGGCTGGGAAGCCTACTAAATATGTATAGCATTGGATTTCACTTTTAGGACTGCTCCATGTTCGCTTTCTTTGGTGCCAAGCATCTCTGCAGGTGTGTTTTTCTAAAGATCTATTCTTTAACCAGAGATGGCCACTAATCAGTAGGTTCGCGTGTTTGTTCAGCAATCTTGTCCCCCACAGGAATGTGAAGCGAATGCATAGTTCTCCCTCAGGGCCGGTGCAAGGGTAACATTGTTCCCTTTGGTGCTCATCCCCAGGCATGAGCTTAGATTTATTGCTACAAGGATATTTAGTTTCATGGTAATTTTAAAGAAACTTGGGATCCTGGTGTTTACATTCTTTCCCTCAATGTAAGGGGTTCAGTCTGTCTGCTGTTTATATACTTCCCCAGTCTGCACTCTAGTCTGGTTTATTATTCTGACTTTTTCTCAACAAAATCTTACTCCACTTCCCTTATTATTGTATTTACACAGTGGTGCAGTATTTGCTATGGCAATGCTGCTGTTTGTACACATACGAAGTTGCCTGGCACAGAGCCGTGCCTCTGGCCAGCAGTGGCTTTCCAAGGACTCAGGCAGAGGGCCTTCAGATTGAAAATGCCAAAAAAGAGAGGCCCAAAAGAGGAGGACACAGATTTGCATAAAGTTGGCATATGGCCATTCAAAGGAGCCAACTCCTAGGGGCTGAAGTCCCTTTGGGCTCCCCAGTAAAATATTTGAGAGGGCTGGGCCCCCCAAAAGTGGATGGACATTGCCATTCAAATGGTGTGCATGCCCTGTGTCATGTGATCAATTATGCAGGGTGGAGCTTACACACACACATCCCACACACAATATTTTCTTCAAGTTGGCCCCCCGTGCCCATTTATTTGTATAGATATTTGTATATTTATTTGTATAGAATTGCTATAATTCTAATAGAAATACACACGATAGAGAGGTGGCTTCTCCAGTCCAGAATGAAACCCCAACTCAATACAAACCATATCAGATAGCAGAGAGGTACAAGATGGGGAGATTCCCCAGAGTGGATCCCCTATAAGTCCTCTTGCAAAACACTGAGAGCTATTAGAAGTGACTAAAATCCAACAGAAGCTTCCTCTACACCTCTACAATTCTGATTCAGTGCTGCAATAAGCCACATGCACCCTTCCTTGAAATTGGCCTCATATAAATTGTCCATTAAGGCATACATAGTCAGTACATCCAAGTGTCCATATTTTCCCGGGATGTCCCAGATTTACAGAAGCTGTCCCAGTTTCTGATTAGATCCCAGAATGTCCCGCTTTTCCTTAGGACATCCCTATGGAGAAATGTTGGGGGGTATGGAGTTTTCCGACCCCTGTGCCATCTGAGAAGGCCTGTAGGGAAGGTTTTTTAAATATTTAATGTTTTATTATGTTTTTATATATGTTAGACGCCACCCAGAGTGGCAACCGAGGGCCTTCTGGCGGTTCCCTCACTGCGAGAAGCAAAGCTACAGGGAACCAGGCAGAGGGCCTTCTTGGTAGTGGCGCCCGCCCTGTGGAACTCCCTCCCTTCAGATGTCAAAGAGATAGACAACTACCAGACATTTAGAGGACATCTGAAGGCAGCCCTGTTTAGGGAAGCTTTTAATGTGTGATATTTTAATGTATTTGATTTTTGTTGGAAGCCGCCCAGAGTGGCTGGGGAAATCCAGCCAGATGGACGGGGTACAAATTATTATTATTATTATTATTATTACCCAGTCAGATGGGTGGGGTATAAATAGTAACATCATTATTATTATTATTATTATTATTATTATTATTATTATTATTATTATTATGCGACGCCCTGTCCCTATTTTCATCAGAGAAAAGTTGGAGGGTATGAATCGGATGGAGCTGAGTGGCTGCAAACAGAGTAAGGTGATTAAATGAGCCCTTTGACATCCGTGGGATTTAAGTAGCCTATCTGTGTGCAGGATTGCACTCTAGAAAGATCATGCATCTTCTATGATTTCCGTTTCCACTCTTCCAAGCTTTAGGATCCAGTGTAGAAAGTGGAGCTGTAAGCATGCATGAAAAGTCTCCCCACAGCCACTGGAGTGTTTGAAGAGCAATATTCTGTCACCCTAAATGTATCCCTCAAGAGTAGGGGCGCTATAATTTAGACAGTGCCTGTCTAAAACCTTGCAGAAAAGAAACGGCAGAGTCCTCAGGAGGAACATAGGTATCTCAGCTCATTATTATTATTTTGAACCTGCTGTTTATCTCATAGTTTGTACGTTTCGCCTTGACAGTAGCTCATCTGTGAGTAATGTCACTGGTTATGTTCCCCCCGGGGTCCAAGTTGGATGGCTGCACTTTTAATAACTAGGTTTGCAGCTTTGATTTATTGTGTTGTTGAATAATTCCTTTAATGCTTTTAGTGCTGGTTCCTCCTTGAGTCTCTAGTTTATACACTCCATCCTTCCTCTAATCCTCTCAGGGGAGAAATATTTCTCTATTTTGGCTTTCACTCTGGCAGGTGGATTTGCTCATCTCGTCCACCTTTTACTTTGGCTTGCAACCAGATTACTGAAGCAGCAAAAATGGCCTCAAGGATACCATTGATTGAAATTAACTTCTGAGCTGCCTGTGGATTATTGGCTGCTATCATCTCTCGGCCTGGCTTCCAGTTTTGGACTGCCTGCCTGAGGTGGTCAGAGGCAATGATGTGTGGTGATTTAACAACGTTAAATGACAGCCATTTTGGAAGTTTAAGTTAATTTACAATGTTCGAGGAAACAAAGTAACACCATTCTAACTGTGTTTTTGGTTGGGAGATAGCTGGCCCTGCAGATGTTGTCAGATTACAACACTCATCGTACATGTAAACTGTCCATGCTGGTTCAGGTTGATGGGAGTGGGAGTCCAACAAAATCTGGAGGGTCACATATTCCCCATCCCTAAGGGAAGTCATTAGCAGCGCAATCCTACTCATGTCTACTAAGAAGCAAGTCCCATTGAGTTCAATAGGGTTTACTCTGAGGTACAGGGGTACATGGTCACAGCCTTCATTTGTATATTTCACTGCCGCCACCAAAGTGACTGACAGAGTGGTTGGCCAAGTTGATTGAGAGGATGTTGGCAAACCAGCTGCAATCAACCCTGACAGATCCTCCAAGTCTCCCTATTTTCCAGGGACGTCCCAGATTTACAGAAGCCATCCCGGTTTCTGATTTGATCCAAGAATGTCCTGCTTTTCCTTAGGATGTCCCTATTTTCATCAGAGAAATATTGGAGGGTATACCCTGAAGGAAACAGGCTGTCTTGACTGATTTCAGTCTAGCTTCAGATCTCTTTACAGCACTTAAACAAACTTGGTCACACTGTTTGATGATCGTCTTTCAAAGAATGACAGAGATAGTGCCACCCTCCAGTGTCCTCCTGGGGTGACTCTAGCATCCTGTTCTAGAAGGGCCTTTGGTCTGATCCAGAAGGGATCTCTTTATGTTTTCTAAGCCCCTGTGATGCAATTCTGCAGACAGTTTTAGCACTGCTGTTCACTGTTATTTCATATTATTTATTGGTTTCAGAAATTGTTTTGTTATGATCATGGCATTTTGTTATCATCATTGTTGTGAACCACCCTGTGCTCCATAGAGGAGGAAGACCGGGCTATAAATCCATCAGATAGATAAGTAACTAAACAACAACAGCAATGCAGGTTGTTTACAAATCCCTGGTTGCGCTTTGTACAATTGCCATAGGTAAAATAAACTGATACCATCGTATAAATGTACTTCTAAGGGGAAGTGCACTCTCATCGGGATGAGCAATCATAACAGGAAAAACAGACCTCAGACAGGGCTTGATGGTGTGTTGATAAAGACAAGTCCATCCTGGTATGTGTGTTTTTCATGTATCCACTTGCAAAATTATATGTTATCTAGCATCTGTTATTAGCCTTTATGCATTGCCTGCCTTCTTGTCTCTCTCCTGTCTGTGAATCACTTAGTTTTTAAGGAAATCTGAGCCACTTCTGTTCAGTCTGGGTCACATTGACCCAAACTTCATTGCTTTCCAATGAAGCTGTATGGACACCAAAATGAAATCCCAGATGCTCTCCTACCTGGAGGGCTCTTCACTAAAGATGATAACCCTCCCTTATGTAATGCATATTTTTAGTCTTATTAAAGCTGTACCCTGTCTGCATACCAGGGGAAGTTGTTTACCAGGAAAGATCTTTGGAATCCTCTCACATATATTCATATACAAACAACTGGGCATGTGGAATAAGGAAATGAAAGCAAACCACCTCAGAAATAAACTTCCTAGTGCTCCAGCAACTATGAGGAAGCCTCCAGCCCTGAGACTCCAACTGGTGAATCACTGTTGCTGGCTTCACTTCATCATCTGTTTCCAAAACAAGGATTTGTGTTGCCGTGGTCCTAGCAAAGGATTTTTGCAAATCTATTAGAATTATTAAAAAAAAAAAAAAGCTAAGGCAGGCAATATGTTTCTTGCAGTTTGTAACCATGTGCTTGGAAGAATAGCAGGCTGAGAAAAGATACAATGCAGTATAAATGTCTGAAATATTTTTGATGTAGTTACTGCCTGTTTCATGTTTATGGATGAGGACATGATACTCTTGTCCATTATGCTACTGTGGAATCATGTGCTCTTGTGCTAGCAAACGATGGAGAGCTTGTGTAGAATTCAGCCTTACCCAGTCAAGCCTTGTTCTCTCCATCTGTCTCTCTCTGACTCTGGGGAGCAGAAGAACCTTCCTTACACTGAGCCAAACCATTGGTCCAGCTATATTAGTATTCTCTGCACTGACTAGCAACAGTTCTCCACGGCGTCAGTTTTCCCAGCTCTGCCTGCAGAAGTCAGGGAACAAACCTTGGAATGCAAAGCATGTGCTCTACCAAATGTTATGTCTCCTCATACAGCTATATAACAGCATAGCAATTCAGACCTGGACTTGCATTGTCTTGGTCAGTGCTGGATTGACTATACTCTACTAGTGAACAATTGGCTAGATTTCAGTGTGCCACTGAACATGCACTGATTTGCAGAGAATGTTGGGCTAGCTATCAATCTGAGTTTGCCATGTTCTTATGACCTTTAGCCAGAGGTTTTCAACCTTTTTGAGTCCACGGCTCCCTTGACCAGCTACATTCCTTCTGTGGCACCCCTGTGGGGCTCAGGAACCCAGTTATGTCCCCCCTTGCCTGCAGAGCTGGCAGCCTCTCACCCTTTTTCGAATACCCTCCCTTGTGGAGTGTCCCTCAACCTCCTCTTCCCTCCCCTCTCCTTGGGGATCCCTCCAATCAGCCTCTTCCGCTGCCCCTGGTCTCTGAGCTTCCCCCTGCCCCAAAGAGAAATGCCTCATCACACTGCCCCACAAGAAGAGAATGCCCCCAGCCTTTGTGGCCCAATAGAGACTTGCCAAAGGTGAATGTGAGGCCAACTTCAGAGGCAGCTGTGGCAGCAGTGGGTGCTGCCAGGCCTGCTTGGTGGGAAGGTTTCCCTTCAGCACTGGGCATTCAGCTCCCAGGCAGGCCTTGTACACAGCAAGTACAAGAAAGGCCACCGCAGTGCCTGCCTGCCTGCCTGCCTGCCCAGCCTCCCAATTTTTCTATCCATTCCCAACAGGTTGGGCTCCCTCGCCTGCTTGCTTGCTTATTTACTTACTCTAAGGCTGCCTCAGCTTCTGGCAACCAGCACCCCCTGGCCAGGCCCAGAGGCACCATTCGCCTGGGGAGCTTGTAGCCAGGGCCGCTACAACTAACAGCTGTGCAAGCCTTTGGGAGGCATAGACGTGAGAGTGCATCAGAGGAGGTAGGAAAGGAAAGAGGGACAGAGGCCAGTGTTGCTTGTGGCACCCCTGACCAACATTCAAGGCACCCCAGGGTTGAAAACCACTGACTTAAGCAATTGTGCATGTATAGGATCTGTTTTGATTAGTAATCCCTTTACTGTTAAGGGATCCCAAGCCTGTGTTCTTGAGCTGTCAATCTGAAACACAGTGATGGACCATGGTGATTATTTTGGTAATTAAAAAAAAATTTAAAAATAAGACTTTCAGTGCAATCCCATACTGTACATTTCTTCTCAGAAGTAACCCCCTGCATTGGAACTTACTCCAAGGTAGGATTACAGTCTGAAAGACCCCTGAGCCTAGCTCATGGCATGCCTGCACAATTTCTCATCCTCCAAGTTGAAGTCAGTCCTGCACCGTGGCCTCCCAGGCAATCTCAGTGCTTTGTTGGTCCCTTGCAAGCCGCAAAAACATATGGTTTCGTGAGCCCTACATGGTTGCACTCAGCTTGGTGGGTCATGAGTTGTGCAAGCCTGGCTTCTGGCCTGTCTGCACTGCCATTCTATGAAATAAGCTATAAGCAGAATGATTTGGATGACGCAGGATCCATTCATTGTGCCTGCATTGTGTCTAGCACAAAAGCATTTAAAAAAAAAAAGCTTCTATCAGGAGGATATTTTGCTTGTGTCATGTACAATACAGTGTTTGGCATCCGATACCCATAATGCACACTGAGAGCATGTGCAGCGCATCAAAACAGACAGTGATTCTATTGAAAAGCAAGCATTCCGTTGCCTAAGATTGAGTCAACAACCCCACCGCAACCACCACTTGTGCTTGATTTCTTAGTTTATTTATTCATTTGTTTAGACAAGAACCATTTGAGGAACGATGTGAAGGCACATGTGGCAAATAAGCAGATCAGTAGGGAGCTTTATAATTCCCCGGGTACTTAAAGGATGCAGCTCTATACGCTCTATATATTGTTACTAATTCCACTTTTATTCCACTTGCACAGTGATATACATGATTCTTCCCTCCTCGGCCTTATCTTCACAACAACCCTGTAAGGTAGATCAGGCTGGAAGAGAATTACTGACTCTGCGCTTCCTGGCAGAGTAGAGACCAGAATCCAAGCTTCCCCAAGGCTAGTGAAACACTAGGCAACTCTTTCTTTTACTGAAGAGGGACTTCCCAGCACAACAAAACACATGAGTGTACCCCAAATGCACTTCAACCTAGATACTTCCCTCTTTAAATTAACTATGTATAATATGCTTAATCTCCTCCATATGCTTAGAGGTGAATGATACCTTGGATATAATTCTGACACTCCATTCCCCCCTCTCCCAATGTTTTCACGCATATGGTGTTTCTGGCATGGTGCTGGTTGTATAAGCTGATGTCTCCGCATATGAGGCCTATGGCCCCAGTGTCCATGAGTGCAGTGGCTCAAAAAAGAGTGTGAGACATGGCACAGGAAGAACAGTCTGTATTTTAGGGAGAGAGAGGGGGGGAACCCTGCAGCAGTGGAGTCTTGCACCTCCCACCAGCCAAGGGTGGTTGAATACCCTTTGGCAGAAGACCAATGTTCTTCAACGCTGGGTTGGTGGAAGTGGCTATTTTCCCTCTGATCTAACAAGGCATCCTATCTTGATTTAAGGAGAGATCACTGCTGCTTTGTCCCTTTGGTATCCCCCTGGGTGTAACTTTAGAAAGGTTCAGACATGCACTTCTTACATTTATATCTCACCTTTCTCCAGTGTGTTCATGGCAGCACACATGGTTCATCCCTGTCCTTTCCCTTTTATCAGAACAATCCAGTGATGTAGATTGGGCTGAGAGAGAGAAAGAGAGAGAGAGAGAGAGAGAGAGACTGGCTCAAGGTCACCCAATGTGTTTTGGGGATGTGAAGCTGGGTTCCCCACTTGTAGCCTGACAGCAAATGTGGTACCCATTGCGGTACCTCCAGATGTTGTTGGGTTACAGCTCCAATCATCCCTAGTCATCATGGTCAATGGTCAGGGATGATGGACGTTGCAGTCCAACAGCATCTGGAGGGTACCACTTTGGCTATCCCTGACTTAACCACTACACCACACTTTCTTTTCCTCTGCTAAAACCAGTGTTGCATTACTGGCTCTGTCCACTGAACCTCCCATTCAACAAAAGCTGTCAGCACTTTCACCAGTGAAAGAAATAGGTTGTGCTGGACTGTGGAACAGGAAAGAGGGTCAAAATAGTTTTGAGAAATGTTGAAATAATTCTGTCTCAAGACCAAAACTGACCTCTGTCATTTAGTTTCATGCCATTTGCACACTCCTAGATCTTTTCCAAGAGTGAACAAAATATTTAGGTGACTCATTTCCCACCTGAAATAATAGGTGCATTAAGCAAAATGACACACTGTGCAGTTTGGAATGAAACAGTAGCTGGTTGTTATCTGGCAAACTTGTTTTCTCACCGTATTACTTTTCCAGTGAGGCAAAACAGAACTAAATACCCAAGTCAAACCAGGGAGCAGCAATATAAACTGCCATTCTGGCATTAATCAGCCTGCTTAATTAACCAACTGTACACAGCTCGGACAATGTATCTTTCATTCGGACAATCTGTTCCAGGGCCATATAAAGTAGATTTCCTGAAAGTTGCCCCTAAGGTTCCTGGGAGATTATTTCCATGGGCTCTGCATACAATGTGCACCTTACATTTTCAAAAGTGGTCTGAGGTATGATGAGATAATGCTGCAGGAAGGAGAGAGCAGATCAGATGGACTGCAGCTAGACCAGGAGGGGATGAAGAATCATTTGATACTGCTGAGACACAGAATACATGCAAACACATCAGCAGGCCTAGATCTCAAACACAGTATAAGTTACTGTCTGGAGGGGGAAATGAATATTCATTCGGGGAACAGTGGCTGCAGAGTAAGAAGTGGATGATTGAGAGCTTCAGAAAACCAATTGGTTTGAGACAAAGAGAAACATGAATCAGTGGTGAGACTTTGTCGAGCCTGCAATTCAATTTGACACCAGCATTCTGGGGACATCAAGAAAGCAGGATCTCCATCCTTGATTGGTCAAGAAAACAAATTGTTAAGCAGCTATGAACTGGGTGTCAAAGCATCTAGCAGGATTTGCATGTCTGGGAATGTGCCAAGATTCGCCCTAATCTGACTTTCTAAAGTGAAAGCTGAGCTTTCGCTTTCATTTCAAAAATAATCTGTTTTGAGAACCAAGGCTGGCCAAAGTACATTTTGTTTCAATGGTGCAAAAAGAACACAAATATCTGAGCTGGAGGGAGTTCTTTCGTGTTCAGGGGATGGGACTTTGGGATTTTGCTCAGCCCAGGCACCAAGGCTCTGTGCCCTGGAACAGAAGAGCTCTGATCCTCAAAGTCCCAGCCGCCTGCTGGATCCTTGATATAACATTCAGGCTTTGTTGCACATTTTATGACTAAGATCTCATCCACACTTCCACTTATGCCATGCCTAGAAAGCACAGGCCCAAGTGGTTTATCCCTTGCACAGCGCTTCTTTCCGAACTAAAACCTATTATTTTGTGATAGGCCAGAACAAGTGACAATTCGGGGGGGAAACTTGAACTGCCGTTTTTCTCTGACTGAAAGCTAAATAGCCGTTTTCTCCAGGGGGGAGGCAGCAGGACAAGAGAAAGTGTGGATAAGCCCTAAGCCTTGAGTCAGGACATCTTTAACTGGAGGCAACCTTGGAAAAGAGAAAGAGAAAGATGTGAGCATGCCATGGGAAAATTCTGCCTTCTTCAAAGCCCTGTCCAGATGTTCTCAGGATGCTTTGTGGAAAGGGGAGGGACCAGGCCATGCCTGCTCATGATTATTAGCCCAGGCCTTACCCCAGAAGTAGCCAAAACACTGTGCTCCAGCTGTCCTTGTATTATACTCCTAACGCTCCTGACCATTAGCCATGCTGGCTGGGGCTGATGTCCCAATCGGGAGGGTCCCACATTAGCTACCCCTCCCCTACATTATACACCTATTCAAGCAAGAGCCTACAGCAGAACTTTCCAAACTTCTCATGTTGGTGACACACCAGTGTGGTGTAGTGGTTAAGAGTAGTAGACTCATAATCTGGTGAACCAGGTTCGCGTCTCCGCTCCTCCACATGCAGCTGCTGGGTGACCTTGGGCTAATCAAACTTCTCTGAAGTCTTTCAGCCTCACTCACCTCACAGAGTGTTTGTTGTTGGGGGGGAGGGAAAGGAGAATGTTAGCCGCTTTGAGACTCCTTAGGGTAGTGATAAAGCAGGATAACAAATCCAAACTCCTCCTCCTCCTCCTCCTCCTCCTCCTCCTCCTCCTCCTCCTCCTCTTCTTAGACATGCATCATTTCATGACACAGTAATCTAGTTTTCCTAGCAAACTGGAGATTGAACTAACCCCTTTCCAGCCCCTGGAGGAGTGTGGGGAACATTTGCGCGACACATGCAGCCGACACACTAACGTGTCTCAACACAGTTTGGAAAGCTGTGGCCTACAGTTTGTGAGCACCTGCAGTCTGCCGGGTCTTAGGCTTGTTTAAATTTTATCGAGGCGCTTCCTCTGCACATATGTATCCCACTTCTGAGTACACGCATGTTCTGACAAATGTCTGAACAGTGCTGTTGACTGCCCCTGCCCCCAAATACAATCATATGCTCCATTCTCCAAGATGTGTTGTGCACAACATTATTTTCTACACCTTTGCATACCGGTAGCACTCAGTAGTTGTATATGGAGATTCCTCGAGTGCTTTGAGAGGGGGGAACCGCATGTGGTTGACCTTTGGAACTCACCGCCACCCATAATAGGATTGCCCAGTAGTGTAACTGAGTTTAAAAAAGGATGAGACAGAGTCCTAGAAAGTCAAAATACCATTAAAAAATATCTCAGGGACTCCATCATAATGCTTAAGCCTTCGGATACTGCTAATAAATATATAGAATCCAAAAGTCCAGTTACTCTTCTGAAAGGGACTTGTTCAGCAATCCTATGCATGTTTGCTTGGAAATAAGTCCTACAGAGTCCAGTAGAGCTTACTCTAAAGTAAGCATGCATAAATGCAAAGTCAGTGTGCAGCCTTCAGAACTTATGCATAGCAATCGCTTTGACTGGCCGATCAATTGTTTTCACTGACAGCAGTTGAAACATTGCAATATTGTTCTCTCATGGGAAACATTGCTTGTGGTTACTATGAATGAGGTGGATTTATGAATTAAGGCTGACTGAGTTCCCAAGTGTGCTGAACTGACAGGTGCCACTGCAAATGCAAGAAAAGCTATATCTGTATACTGTTATATAACAGGAAAAGCTGTGAACGGTGGAAAATAATAATCCTGTAATGACTCACCAAATCTTGCCCAATTGCAGATTTGGCAATTTTCTAAGGAATTAACGTGACTAGATATCATGTTTTCAGAAAGTTTTTGTTTAGTAGAAAGCTCCAAGAAGCCTGAGAAAATTAATACCTTTTAGCAAAATGAAATGCCTATTTGCAAAAGGGGTCAATGGCACAGCTGCCTTGGAGGCAAACGAGTGTCTGTGCTTGTCACAATTCCAATGTGGATTAGGATTAATAACTGGTGTCTTCAACCCAGCCAGGTTGTAGATCAGATATTTACTTTATAAGCACTCCTCACCTGAACCATATCTGAACTATCTGTACTTGGATCACTTGGCATAGCTCTGGCCTTGCTCTTTTAAAGAAATATATATATTGTTTCTGGATCTCTGCCCGAACTGTAATGCTTCAAAAACAAATTTTGGCATGGCAGGATGGCATTTTCATCAAACACAAGAAGTACAAAGTAATTCCAGGGGTAGTTTTTCAGCTCGGCAAACTGGGGCTGCAGCTTCCTGAAAGAAAACCCAGAACCAGAGTCCACTCTTTCTCCACTCCCGACACCCGTATATAGCCATCAATCAATTAGAGGTGTATGTTATTTTCTCTTTCTAAAAAGAGAGATGGGAGCACTTCTTTCCCGACTCATTAAAAATGGGAAGACAGGGAAGGAGGGAGAAGGAAAGAGAAAACTCTCCCAAATGGATTAAGAATGGCAAACCAAGTGAGGATGGTTACACCAGGTATGGGGAACTTTTTGGCCCTCCAGATGTTGCTGAACTGCAGCTGCCATTGTCCCTAGTCATTGGTTGTGCTTGCAGATGGGAGTTGTAGTTCAGCTACATCGGAAGGGCCAAAGGTTCCCTACACCTGAAAGAAGGTGAGCAACCTTTCTGCTGTATGTATTGACTGGATGCAAAAGAGGGCAGGGCTCCTACATAGTTGTGTAGAGGAGGAAATTTTCAATCCTACTGCAAAAGGTACAGGAGCTCTGGCCTTTAAGAGAATCTGGCCACCCTGAATACAAACTACAAAGGAGGAGGATGCGGAGGAAACCAGAAGCAGTTGGTTCTGTCTATTGTTACCTCTGGTTCCACCTACAGTTAGCTGTCCTGCTCCCCATTCCACGAGCTCCAACTAGCACCAGCCACCACTGGCGGAACTTTTCACAGATCCACTCAACTTACATTTTCAATATGGCGTACTGGTTCTATGTCAATGAAGTCAGATGTTGCTAGGACTTCCTTAGAGGGAAATGGGTAGCTTATTGCCACCACCATTATGACTCTCATGAGAACCAACCCATTATTTTCCAGTTGCCATATGTCCTCTTTTTCCAGGACATGTCCTCGTTTTCATGGGTAGAGCGATCCATAGTTAAAAGTAGAAGTCGGCGAATGTGCCTTCTTTTTTGCTGTTCAAAACATGGCAACCCTACATCAGAGGACTTCCAGTGGCTGTTTCAGGAGTAAAGTAAGAGTATTCTCCCATGTGACCCACAAGCAAAATCAGCTCTTGGCATTGACGCAACAGAGAAAAAAGCCAGTCAGTTCTTTGTCTTTTGAGCTTTTTTCTTCTTCTTCAACATTTGAAATGCTTTGGGACCAATCTCAGTATTAAATTATCCACTTTTTCCACTGTGTGTTCCAGTAATAATAGGTGCTTATTTTGCTGAATTGTTTAAAATAACTATAGCACAAGGTAGGGTTCATTTCTGAAAGCTGACAGGGCTGCTAACAAGGATACCAAGCACTCATTATCTCTGCTGTCTAAAACGCAAGAGCTTTAAAAGCCTGCTCAGCTTCCAGGAACTTTCTGCCAAATCCAGCCTTTGGTTAATTGACCTCAGGAGCTTTTTTTCAGTGGGTTATGGGGTTCATTTGGAGCAGTGCACAGGACTGAAACCTAAACTGCTTCTATTAAGCTAACAAACCACATTGGGCTTGGCTGGACACATGTGAACCTGAACTTTGCCTAACCAAACATAATCAAATGGAGTTTAGCCGGTTCCAGCAGTAGAGTAGATGAATTAACATGGGCTGGATGTGACGGACATTTCTGCAGAGTCTTAAGAGCAACAGTAAGTGCTTGTGCTTATTTTCTAAAGTCACCAAGCTTTCCATTCATCTTGGCCTCCTTTAATCCGCCCAGCTGCAATAAAGATGTTCTTGGTCATTTTATTAGGAACACAGGAAGTTGCCTTACAGTGAGTCAGGCCAATGGTCCATCCAGCTCAGTATTGTTTACACTGACAGTGGGACTCTCAGTTTTCAGACAAGGTGACGTTCTCAGACCTACCAGGAGATGCAGGGGATCAAACCTGGGACCTTCTGCATGGAAAGCAGATGCTCTGCCACTGAGCTATGGCCCTTCGTTGCTTGAAGGACTCAACACACCTGCTAAAGCTAGTTAAGAATTCCACTTTTGAACTCACAAGAGTGTTTACAACATAATGTGCCCGCCCATCTTTCAACATTTGCATCTTATCGGCCATGGCCCTGAATGCAGGAGGTTGTAGGTTCAGCTGCTAGCATCTTCAGGTAGGGCTAGGAAATGCTCCCATCAGAAACCCTGCAGAGCCCCAGCCAGTCACTGTAGACAATACTGAGCTAGATGGACCAATAGTATCACTTGGTATAAGGCAAATCATTTCTGCCCCTAAGTTTAGCTGTAAAACTATAGGGGAGCCAGTTGGGCACAGGAAATATTTGTAGGGGGTACTTGGCAGGTGTTGAAAGGTTTAAGCCTCCTCCGTGGCAGATGTCTCTGTCCACATCTTGTCAGAAGTAAAACTGGATCCATTATTTTCACTCTGCTCCCCTGCAGTACTTAAATCTTCTTCAGCTTTTGGTATCAAATCTGCACTTTAAAAATAAAATAAAATTCAGCAGCAGCACTAAACAGGAAGCGATGTGGCTGCAAGGCAGCAGCGAGCACCTCTTGTAAGTTGCTAGGCTATTGTTTGGCAGACCAGGTGGTTGAAATCTCTCTTGGATCCAGTGGCTCAATTGTAACAGTAAACACAGAGACACAAATCCAAGCTGGTCCCTAGAGATTGCAATAATGCTTCCACCCACACACTAGTTAACCACTAAACTTCAGCCATTGCCATTGAATCTGCCACTGTCCACAGCCATTTGACATCCTAGTGGTGCTACAACCACAACTCACTCTCCTGGATGTGCCTATCTGGACACACACCCCATTGGAGTCAGAGAGGTGCCACCTTATATTTCCAAAAAATACAATTCCTGGTGTCAGTTAGAGGTGAGTGACTGGCTGCTGCACTGCTGGAATGGAGGAACTAAATCAACTGGTGGCATTGTGGGCTAGTGAGGCAAGATGAAGCAGGTGGATTTTTTTAACTAGCCCTGGTGGCCCTACAGTAAATGCCTTTTCTGGTGGCCCTTGCCTGGACACAGCCCTGTATGCTGTCCAAGGATACTGGGCCTGACAAAAGCATTGTATTTATTTATAAGAGTTATTTATATCCCTCTTTTCAGCTCTCTGAAGGGCCTCCATGACTGCTTCCATTGCCCACTGGATCACTCATTGCATCTCAGCTTACCCCACTTAGCTAAGGAAGCCAGGAGTTATTCTCTGACTCATCTCATCATAGTTTCTTCATGGTTTTGTAGTAAGCCAAGAACAAAGGGTGTATAGCTGCTGGGCTTAGGGAAGCAGTTATACTGAAGTGAGGAGCTCACATGTACATTGTCCTGACTTGGCTTAACTTCTGATGGTCAAATTTGATAAGCTCTAATTCTAAATAATTCACATACTTTTTCTCGACTTGGCTTGACTTCTGATGGACAAATTTGAGAAGTTCTTATTCTAAATAATTCACATCTTTCTACCGATGCCAAAACCCATAGTGAAAACATATTAAGAGTATGGCTAGTAAATGTTACCAGGAGAAAGTTTCCATCAGCTTTTGATGCAGATGTAATAAAGTTTAGATCTACTCCATCCACGCAAAACCAAATAGACGTAGATACACCTAATGCAGTGCCTTTGATAGCATGACTGAGTTGTAAAAGAAACTGTCTGTTTGTCCAAGAAAATATAATGTTTCTTGTTGTGATACCAAGCCCTGGTAACTAGGTCAAAACACACACTGATGATTTCACATCTATGATGTGCTAAACAATCTCAGGCTATATGATCTTGGGCAAAATGAATGCCATGAAGACCTGCCAAACTAAAATAAGTGAATTAAATTTTAAAATCTTGAAACAAAAAGCTTGTGTGTGTGTGTGTGTGTGTGTTTTAAAAAACAGTCTGGCAAAAAAACAAGACTAAAAAGAACAGACCATGTGCCCTATTAAGGAATGTGGGAATTATAAAAACAGAAGAAGACAGATCAAAAACACATTTGGTTTTTGCATCATGGAAAAATGATTTCATTCGGCATTTCGCCCTGCGTGTGAGTGTGTGTGTTTTAAATCTTGTGCTTTGTTGGAAAAGCACAGACATTATATGAATCATGGACCCACCTGCAGGGGTTCTGGACTGTTGAAGGACACAAAAAGGATGGAGACCTCAAAGAAACATCAAAGGAGTTACAATTTAAACTAATCAACAGAAACTAGTAGTCCTGGAGAGAGAGGGTGAAAGACACAAGCAGAGGAAACATAGGAAAATGACAGGCATATTCCCCCTTCCCCAGAAGATGAGTCCATTTATTTGTTTTTGTGTCCATAGAGAGGTATGTTTGTGTGATTTCCCCACAAACCAGCACAAAATTCAGACTTAGCAACTCATCAGAGTCATTGTGTTTGTTTACCTGTGTCCTTGGTTACCAGATGCCAGGCTGTACTCTCACTGCTATGAAATGGTTAATTTCCCCATTCAGAGCATGAGCCTGGACCTAATGCAATACATGCAAACAAACCACCCTAAATTCTATGCTGGATTACACCACACACAATACAGGAAGCAGCAGCAGATCTTTGAGCCATCCTGTGTTAATGTAACTGTAATCATTCGATGCGTTTCTCATTCATCAGCCGAACAACCCTGTCAGAGAGGTTAAAGTTACTCCCACTTGACAGATACAGTCGACTGTGCACTATGTTCCGTTTTGTTTTCAGTTCAGGGACTTTTTAAATAGTTGAATGGGGAGGGTCTTCTGAATCAGAAAGATAACAGAAACCTGACTGTTGCTATATTGGAGGCAGGTTCAGTCACAGATGGGCAAATTCAGCTTGTGTAGATACAGGTCTTGCACAACAAACCCACTTCCCCAAAAGACCAGTTGTTCTGTGAGAAACAAAGTGTCTTATTGCATTAATATCCCACCCTTTCCTCCAAGGATATAATGGACTGTCTGGGTACAGAGGAATGGAGGCACCATCCAGGGAACCCCCACGGGAAGAAGGCTCAGAGCCAGGGGATTGGTGGTGGGACAACAATGTGTGGACAGAGGGAAAAGACTGGGAGGAGGAGGTGTTGGAAGCTGAAGAGGTAACAGGGTTTAGTGAGCAGAAAGAGTCTGTGGCAGGGAGCAGTCCAGAATCAGAGGAGAAGCAAAGGCTGGACAGGAGTGTGGCCAAGAGGCAAACTGCTGAAGAAGCCAGGGAGTCTCCCCATCCTGTTGTGACCAGCTCCCCCCCCCCCGGTCTCCTAAACCACAAAGATTAGTGAAGAGGGCAGAGCAAAGAGAGACAAGTTGGTGGTGGTGGTGGTGGTGGTGGTGGTAGTAGTAGTAGTAGTAGTAATATTTATACCACTCTGGGAGGCTCCCAACAGAATATTAAAAACACAATAAAACATCAAATGTTTAAAACTTCCCTAAACTTCCCTAAACATGACTGCCTTCAAATGTCTTCTAAAAGTGAGGTAGTTGTATATTTCCTTGACATCTGATGGAAGGGCGTTTCACAGGGTGGGTGCCGCTACTGAGAAGGCCCTCTGCCTGGTTCTCTGGTTCCTGCTTGGGAAGGATCTGGGGAGGAAGAGACTTAGGGAACTGTGGGTAGGTGGGAACCTTCAGTCTTCACAACTGCCTCATTGGAGCAAGGTCTACTGAGAAGAGTTGCTGTGCTCATTCAGCCTGAACTTCCCTTGTAAGTTTGTGACTGCCATTTGTTCCTCTGGAGAAAATAAAGCACTGCAACCTTTGATTCATTTGGTAGGGATAAAGCAGATTTGGAGTGAAGGTAACATTGGTTCAAGGGCCTGCAGATTGCAAAATTAGAATGTGAATGAGATGAGATGTCTTGAAAATGCAATATAGTTTTTAAACTGTAACACCCTATGCATGGGATCTCAGAGCAAAAAGCTACAGCAAAATGGCAGAGAGAAGACCAAGGATGCAGAGCAGGCACTTCCTTATCTGACCATCACTGCTGCCAAGGGTGCGCTATCAACAGAATGGGAAGTAATGAGGAGACCATTTAAGATAGCAATTGAACATAAAAGTTGTTACTCTGTGAGCTGAGTGAGACTAAAATGTGTTGAACTCGTTTAACACTTGCAGTATGTCTATTCTTAACGTATAAAGCCTCTGTAATGTTCTGGGTAGGGTGGATTTGTGCATTCTCCCTCAAACAGACTTTCAGACTTGTCATATATATATATATATATATATATATATATATATATATATATATATATATATATTCTTCTGAGCCCATTCCAAATGTTAGTCATTGCCATCTGATTATCCACATGTGCTTTGCATTAAACAGCCTGTGTCAGAAAATACGCAGGGCAGATGTTAAATGGAGGATTTGTTTTATGTTTACAGGTACGAAGATGGATTAAGAGCCCTATGGTTAGCATGGAAAAACATCAGGCCAGCAGCCTCAAATACCCGGGGTCCACTGTGATGCATATACCTCAAGGGGAGCCTGACATTGAGGCTCCGTTATGTCAGATGTGCTTCGGTGATCACGCTTTTCCAAGAGGGATTGTCCCACAGGACACGGAGTCGTGTTCCTGGGAAGACCACAGAAGCTGCAAAGTAAGCAAGATTCTTCTTCACTTCTCACGCCACGTGCAGTTCTCCCCTGTGATAATAACATACCGGTATTACACCTAGCTTTCTGTGGGGGAAAGGGCTGCAATTCATACATTCAAGGGTGAAATGGGGGTCCCTCTAAAGTGGTATAAGCTAGAGGAGATGTGAGCTGAAAGCCCCATCTAGTGCATGTGTTGACTTTGTACAGAGGCAGGGGGCTGTATCCAATGGTTAGGTGGGTGGAAAACAGCTAGTGCAACCCATAATCCCCTTCCCTCCTCTCTCCTTTGTATCACCCCTGATTTGATTCAAGGGAGTTGGGAGCCCACCTGAACAGTGGAGGCTGTGCCCTATGGAGCTGCCATGCCAAGGAGGAAGGATATTGCTCCAGCAGCAGCTCCACTTGTGCAAGATCCCTCTGCTCAACGTTTGACAGTTTCCTCTTTCCACTGAAAACCCATATGACAGAGCCCTCACTGTTTGGAGCCTTCCTCTGGTCCTCTGGGGAGGGTTTTTTGTGGGGGAGGCTTGGGTCTTCAGGAGAATGAGAAACAGGAAGATTGGTTGAGCAAGTTGCCTTCCATCTGCACAATGTAAGAACCTAAGGGCCCTACAGAGTCAGGTCAAGTGGAAGCCCACAAGCAGGACCTGAGTGGTACAGAGCTTTCCTCACTTATGACTTTCAGCAACTAGTATACAGAGGCATATGACTTGAGAGTGGAGGGAGAACACCATGACTAGTAGCTCTTGATAGCTGGATCTCTTCCATGGATTTGCCTAATAAGAACATTGGCTATACAACCCATGCTGCCAAGCTCCTTGCAATGCCCCCTGTATCACCATCCATTATCTAAGTAATTAGTGTGGAACACTCTCCATTTATTGAGTTAGTTTGGGAGGGATCATACTTCAGTGGTAGAGTACTTACCTGTCATAGAGAAGACCCTGTGTTCAATCCCTGGCATCAGTAGCATCTTGAAGCCAATGTCCATACTGGACTGGGCAGGACAGTGGTAAGGTCAGGGCTCCTCTGACACAGCAGTGGCATTGTCATTGGCTGATGCGATGTGGTGTCTGAGGTCCAGGAGAGCTGCTGCCAGGCAGAGTAGACAATACTGAACTGGACCGACAAATATTATGACCTGGTTTAAGGCAGCTTCAGATACTTCTAATGGAGAGAAGTCGAGACGTCCATCACCCACTCTTATTTTGTTGCTTCCACGGGTTCATTTTCCTGGCAATTTTGTAATATGTCATGGGGCCTTATGGCAGTTGTCCATCACAGATAGTTGTGTTTGGCAGAGCCAGCCAAATTGTTTCCATCATAAAACTGGTCTACAGATTCAGAAAAAGCATATGGTGCAGGCAGCCCTCACAGCACCATTAATCCGTTAAAACTGACTTGGGGAAGTGACTGGGGGTGCTTGATTGATAGTAAGGTCCTGCTAGAGGCCACTGGAAGACCCACTTTCCCATGTGCTTATTTATTACATTTATATACTGCCTTACCTCCAAGGAGCTAAAGGCAATGTACATAGTGACACACATACACCATTTATCCTCACACCCACCCAGGAAGGAAGGAAGGAAGGTTATGATGAGAGGGAGTGGACTGGCCCAACGTTGCCCAGTCAGTTTCATAGCTGAGTGGGAATTTGAACCTGGCTCTGAGCAGTCTTAGTCCAACAGTCTAACCACAACACCACATAAACCGCTCTGAGTTTTGTTTTGTTTTTTGTTTTTTTAAAAAGGAAATGTAGCATTCAGTATAATAACCTTAATAAATCCGTTTAATAAGAAGCCAGAAGGCAATATGCTGCAGCAGAAGCAGCCCCAGCAAAAAGAAGATTCCAATATAGCAAACCAAGCCAGATTATTAAAATTGCATCTGCTTCTGCACTGTGGATTTTGGCAGCCAAACAAATCCAGGTTTCTCAGACAGCAAAATTCACATTGTGGACCATTCAAGGCACGAAAGGGTTACAAATCTCCTGGTGTTGTTATGAGAGGAGTTTTTAAAAAGATACTTGAGAACAGTAATAGCTCCACATTAGAAAAAGAAACAGCAATAGGTGAATAAAAATGTTGGCAATAATATTTTTAAAAATCTAATTCTTCTTCAGAAGCTGAGCTCCAGTGATGACTTTCCCCTAAAATATGAAGTTTGGACCAAATGATTAAAGAAATAAAAGACACTTGTGTAAATTATTATGCCAGTTCTAAGACTCAGGCATGTCAAAGCCTGCTGCACAAAAAAGCCCCAATAGCTGATTTCCATTACATTTGCACATTCATATGGAAAAGATTTAGCTGAATGGAGATTTTCTTCACCCCTCTTTCCTTTTGCTAAAGGCAGCATAGAGATGTAGAGATGTTTCGTCAGCAGGGGGGAAAGCACAAAGAGGAGAAGCCATTCCACAATCTTGACACAGTTTGAAAAGGTCACTTAAAAGCACACTATGCGCACATAGCAGGATATGCACATAGGACAGCCCAAAGGATTTGCTCATGAAAGATTAGCAGGCAGCGAGCCTTGGACATCCAAGGACTAGTATTTCGAAGTTAAGGGTTTGCACGCTCATCCAGAGGCATGGCAGCTGCTGCCATCGAAGCACAATCCTGCACCAGCGTAGCATGTGCAGACTCAAGAAAGGAAGTGTGTCGGTGCAACTAATGTCGTGGCTCTTCTGCACCAAATGGGCACCTTGCAGGGAGGGAGAGAGGGTGCTGATCACCAAAACCACAGTGTGTGCAAAGGAGCAAGGGAAAGCGACAACGGGGTGGGAAGGTTAAACTATCAGCCTTGCCCATGTGTTTGGAAATTCACACACACTACCCTTTGGTGTAGGGTTGCCTCATGGGGAAAGCGGCTCCCATACTTCTGGGTGTGTTTGTGAGGAGGGCCTCCCTGAGATCTGCTGTGCTGGCAAATCCATTCTTGAGAAGTGGGAGACATGAAGGGTGGCCGTATGAGATCATTCACAGAGCATTCAGCGAGGGCCCTGTAGGATTGGTCCTCTGTCATTTTCATCACTTACTTTGAATATTGGCATACATTAGTATCCATGTACGTGTACACTAAGTGCATGTTAAATTGTCCTGAGGTTCCTGGTTGTCTTGTAAGTAGGGTTGCTATGTGTCCTATTTTTCCAGGACACATCCTCTTTCTCAGGGGTAAAATTTGAGACAAATTGTGTTTATTTGTTTTGAATGGCTGTCATAGCGTCCTCTTTTTTGCTCTTCAAAATATGGCAACCTTACTTGTAAGACAGAGTATATAAATCCGAAATAAATGAAGTGTTGGGGCTGTGTTTGAATAGGCAGCATTGCAGGGATCGAACTTGCAGCTTCAGTGACTCTGATCTCTGCCATCGGCTACAGAACAATCGTGTTCCAAGCCCACAATTGTGTCCAGCCCATGCCCATCTGGAGTGCATTGTTGGATAGGAGGCGTCACCAGACCAGCATTTCTGGCACAGATGATTCACCTCCCTGAATTAAAATCATTTTGCCTTCTCTAATACATCACCCTTGCTTTTGCTCTCATGTGCAGTTTAACCCTCAAGTGCTGAACTGGGAATGTGGGAGGTGCTCAAACAGACACACCTCTGACTAGGTTAAAAGGATTGTGATTTTTTTCTATTTTATTCCATGTGAACATTGCCAATTAAAGCATGTGCTGCCTCACTCGACGCTTGTAACCTTAACTTTCAAAACAAAGCCAAGCACACATTACATAACAAGGGCAACTGAAAATAACCTAGCTTTAAAAGAGCTGGCACAACAAGTTTGAATACCAGTTTTGCTTTTAGATGAATATTCCCTCTTCTCTCTCTCTCTCTCTCTCTCAAAACTGGCTGTGCAACTCTTGGATTAACATGGAAAACACATAAGCCCTTCAATAAGATTTTCTCTGACATACCGGTTAGTTGTGCTGTATTGATTTATTGATTTGCTTTGTCGCTCACCACAGAAATATTAGTATAAATAGAGCAGTTTTAAATGATGTTGGCAGGAGAAAAAAAGAAAATCAAGTGTGTTGTTTTAATTCTGTTTTTAGATTAATAGACCTAAAGACTTCAAAAATAATGAATTCCAAATATTTTTCTGATACATCAAACATTTCTCTTACCCAATAAACAAGATAAATCTGTTATTGTCTGTCAAAAAGACTCTAATAGTACAACCCTGTTCATGTTTTCTAGAAAGTAAGTCCCGCTATGTTCATTTGTTCCTTGGTAAGGATGATTAAGATTGCAACTTTAATTGGTGCAACTTATTAACACCTGTAAGGTGCTGCAGCAGCAGGTGAGGAATCAGAGCAGTAGCAGTGCCCTCTCAGTGGCAGTGCTGCCAATATTGGGACAGAGATGTGAGGGGTAAGGCACAATTATGCCATGTTGGGTGATCTTTCTAATGCCCTCATCCCTTCCCTGCCCCAGTGAATGTAGCATGACTGTTGTGGGGAGGATATTGCTGCTGCTTCAACGCTCTGCTCATGTGCCACTGTTTGGTGAGGTGTCATTTAAAAGCAGCATTCATAAGTACCCGATCATATTTTTGGACTTAGCCCAAAGTTGCCTATACAGTGGTACCTCTGTTTGCGAATGCCTCTGGTTGCGCACACTGTGGATTACAAGCTCCAGTAACCCAGAAGTGGCCACTCCTCATTGCAAACTTCGCCCCGGGATGCGAGCGGAAATCACACGCCAGAGGCACACACGCAGCAGGAGGCACACTTTCGCTAATGGCACCTCGTGTTACGAGTGGTTTCCGGTTACGAACGGACCTACCACTGTAGATGAATGTTGGACCCAATGCTTCCTTGTTGCCCCAGATCTGTCAGCTATGTGGTCCAAAGTTCTCTGTGGTGTCTCAGGCTGGGGCTTCCGAAAAGTTGAGCCTATGTCTATTGGAAAACTCAATCACTTTCAAGAGAAACAAAGGTCTGCTGCGATATCACGGGACCTCTTGTGTGCTTGGTTTTGTTTTGTGTGTGCTTGGAGACTGACATAGCTGATGACCTTACATTAAGGTTATCAGATTTTTTTCAATGAATCCGGGGAAACTTTTCAACTTCAAGTGATTTTGTTTTGTTGTTGTTCAGTCGTTCAGTCGTGTCCGACTCTTCGTGACCCCATGGACCAGAGCACGCCAGGCACGCCTATCTTTCACTGATTTGTAAATCCAGGGACTGTCCTCAGGAAATGGGGACATCTGGTAACCTTACCTTACATACAAACAACATTTCAGGTACTGAGGGGTGGGGAACGGACGTACAGCCTGCCCTGCACCTTCCAAGCTAGACTTGGGGCCCTCAGGAGCAGTAGTGGATGACATGGCATGGAGACACTTCTCACCTGGCCTTCATTTGGTTGCATCACTGCTGCCAACCCAGAGGCAGAGGGGAAGGCAGTGGTGCAGGTGGTGTGGTGCTAATGCATTGGCAGACTGGAGCAGCGCATCCCCTTTTGCTGCCTGAGGTGACATGAGGCACCATCCCCGCCACTGCCATTCTACCAAAGCCTTGCTTTCTGGAGTCGAGCAGCGGTGGCAGCTTCCAGTGAGACCTCATAATAGTTCTGAGAGATCTAGCCAGAAGCTGCCACTTTTCCTCACTTCTCCAGCAGTGGCAGGGGCGGGTGGGGCACCTGTGGGGACACTTCCCCATGCCTGAGGTGGCTGCCTCAGTCCACCTCATAGGTAGGCCAGAAGCAATACTGGATTGGCTCTGCTGGTATGCATTTGCAGCATGCCAGCCTCACCTCTCCCCCTCTGAGCAGAGGCCAGGTGAGCAGGCAGCAGTGCCCCACACCAGTATCTGCTGCTGTGCAGGAGCAGTGAATGATATTGGCCCTTCAGCCAGCATTGAAGTAAGCTCCAAGTGCCCATCTGATCAGCTTCTGTATCAGGAATGGAGGAGATGGCATCTTGCCCTTTGCTTCAGGCACCAAAAGATCTTGAACTGGCCCTGCATACAAATGCCTGTAACTGTGGCCTGATTGCCCTTTTGTGAGGTTGAAAAGCTGCTTCAGGCAGAGGCCACTGAGAGCGAGGGAGGAGTTGTGAGGCCACCCACTGTTTTTCCTGCTCTCAGTTGTCCCCTCTCTAAGTGGCTCTAAGAAAGGTTGGGGGGGCGGAGACTGTATTATGTAAGCATTTGCATGAAATCTAACAGTGGATGGACAAATGTAGCTCAGAAGCCTGAAAGCAGCACCTTCTGAAGCCATCTTCTGATCTTTGTCCACTTTATCTTTGTACGGTTGGCATGACGAGTGACCTGGTAGAGAGTATGGAGGCACTCACTGATAAAATAATTTTGACTATTTATACACATGTCGTCCAGTCTTAAAACCCAAAAGCAGATTTTAAAAATAACTAAATCTGCAGTTGGGAGCAATTAGAGCATGGGTATTTCAGCATCCCTAATTTTAAAATCCAATAGCAGCTGGTTTGCAAAGTGTTTGGTTTATGTGGGTTAGCAAAAACCAGAATCATCCCTTAAATTGTGAGCCAAAATTCTGAAATGGAAGCCATAGCTTTGGCCCATTTCCTAAACAGTCACTTCTCAATGACTAGGTTGACTGGCTATATAAATATTGTAGTGCTGTGATTTCAGTGGAATCTAGACTTGATATTGTGTGTGTATATACCTAGGGGTGTCTGTAGTGAAGTGAGGGTCGTATTTCTCTGCTGATATGGACTGCAATCTAATATCACTACTCTGTAGTAGCTTTTCGGATTTGAGTGACTCTTCCATAATAAGAGCCTGTTTACAAAAATAAAGAAATGTCCTGGCACATTATTTGATTTGATCAAATACGGATCAAATATTCATACCTTTCAAGCGGTGATTCAGAGGCTGAAATGAAAAGAGGCATTCTCTGATATCTTAGTCCTGGCCCATGAGGTTCTGAAAAACTAAGAACCAGCATTTTAAATTTAACCCAGAGGCCCAATCCCCAGCTGGCACTAGAAGAACTGAATATGCTCTTGGCTGCTAATGTGGCAGCCTGCATTATTTGCAACATGTGATTCATCTTCAAGGGCTGCCCCATGCAGAATGCATGACAGTAGTCAGTCCTTGGTGTAACAAAGCACTGATAGCTGTTGAGAGGTCTTCGCTATCCAGAAAGTGACATATCTGAGATATCAGATATAATTGATTTTTAAAACGAGTTTTTGGCCATTGCTTCTCCAAAAGCATCAGTGGATCCATTAGGCTGCCCAAGCTAAGTACCTACTTGGACAGAGCAGCAAATACAGTACAGAGATAGCAGGTATATTACTATGCCCAGTCTTTCTGCCATTCTAGTGCCTTATCATTCTTAAGAAGAAGATAAGGAGTTTTTATTGCAAAATCTGAGTAGTTTGGAGAGAGGATCTTCTGTGAGAGCAGGATGTTTGTTCTGATTATTAAATCGAAATACCATATCTGCTTCCATGGTTTCGTAATGGATTGATATAGGGTTATTACGAAAGTTAGTCAGAAGAACTGAACACAAAGAGTTTTAAAATGAGGCATGGGGAAGGAGAGCCAGCAAATGGGAAGGCTAAAATTATATGTAATTCCAATGAACATCATCAAACTGTGCGGCACACAGCTGGTGCTCCCCCTCTTCTCCCCTTCCCCAATTCTTGATGACAGAACAAATGTCATTCCAAGGAAAGCTGGCAAATCTTTGGTATGACTCAGATCTGAGACATGATAGGTCATGCGCCTGCTATGCAAATCAGCAGTGACTGCACTCAAGCATTATTAAACCCCACTTGACTCTGTTCAAGGGCTCTGAGGCATCATAGGCACAAGCAAATACCACTGGTATGGGTTGGATTGCTGCCTCTTCCCAAGTGGAAAAGTAAAGAGGGCAGCACTAATCTGGAGAGGCAAATTTAAGCATGTGGGAATTAAGGGACGTCCATTCCTAAACCCTGAATCTGAATTTGTATGGGGCCCTCGATGAGTGATTGTTTAATATCCCAGGGTGGTACCCAGAGTTAGTCATAGTAAAAGCAGACCCATTGAAATCAATGGAGTCGGGCAAGTGCATTAATATCAGTGGGTCTTCTCCTTGTGAGATTTATCTGGGCATCACCCATGCCTTTTATTGTGGATTAATCACATCAGAACACACACACACACACACACACACAAGCAGTGTTTGAAACTAATGAAGGAGAAAGCTTCTAATTAAAGTTACAAGGGACCTTTGCTGATTTGGATTTACATCTAGCTAAATATTATAATGAAAGTTGTTGGCCATCAGGACAGAAAGTAAGAGATAGTATAGCACTATTGTTTCTATTGCCTACGTTTGACTCAAACGTCAATTCCTGACCAGGGTATCAGGAGAAGGGGGGTGGCATTCTTCAGCTGCTGCTTTTCTTCCAACAGCAACGGTTCTATCCAAGAAACCCATTGTTTGTGACACACAGGGGCGCAGGAAAGGGGGTGGTGGGGGTATGTCCACCCCGGGTGCCCTCCCTGAGGGGAGTGACATTCGGTGCGCCACCCACCCATGACTCTGAAGCCTACCCTGAGCCGTCGGGGTAAGGGGAGAGCTGCACCGCTTTGCCGGCGGCATTCCCCCCTCCCCCCTTTGTTTTGACAGCTTGGGGGAGGCTTGAGAGTCACAGGCGGGCGGCGCACCGAATGTCCTCCATGGGAGGCTCGCTCTGTCCCCAGCTGCAGGGTGCGCGCACTGCTCCGGGCACCTGAGTGGCTATCCCATGCCTGGGAGGGCACCCTCCGCGCCACACACCCCTTGAGAGCGCGCCTGCTCTGGGCAGCATGGGCATAGGCTCCACCACTGGTGACACATTCATGATTTGAAAAGCAAGGTCTATGTTATGCCCAACACACAGCCATTTAAATGACCATTCTCTGTTCACAAAATTGTGCCCTTGGCCAGGTTCTTAATAACTTAATTATTATGCATGAACAAAAGAAACATGTTAGGAAGCATTAGTTTGAAGGGGCGAGGCAGTGCTTTTCATGTGCCTCTTATTGTATCAGAAATGTGTTTCTGAGTTGCCCAAGGCAATTCTTTTTGACATTTAATGTCAAAATGTCAACATGCCAAAGTGACATGAGATTGTGATCTGTTTTCTGTCGAGAGGTTTTCAAAAATGAAGAGTCACTGGTATGGCATTCTAGTTAAGTTGTGCAAGGACCGGAAAGGTGCAACACTGAATTCCACTCCATGACATTTCACATGCTGCTGCTGCTGCTGAGGATCAATTTGAGCTGATCAGCATATTATAGGACCAGTCATTGCAGAGTAAATAAATACAGAATGCAGACAAGAACTTTTGGTAGTGTGTAATAAAGTGCCAGAGCCCTCAGGCAATGATCCTTGGATCTTGGTGTAAGAATAAGCATCCTAGAAGTGTCCCTGTATTCATCTGTGGAATTCTGGAGGCTGTAAGGAGCTATATCCATACTATTACTATTACAGATTTGGGATACCAGAGTTTGGGGGTACAAAAGTGCCCATAAGTCTATAAAGTTAGTGAACGTTAGAAATTACTGAATGCTATAAATTACTAAATGCTTGGGGTCTTCCCCGGGGTGAGAGACAGCTTAAAAGTGTAAAAATGCAGGCTAAGCTTGTTTTTCAGGGTATAGCCTGGGTTGTCATTAAGCATGACAAAGGTGTTGATAGCCATCAAAGGAAGATGCTTGGGTCTATGGTAATGGGAATGTAATGTCACACATAAAAAATGCGGTCCTTCTAAAAAGAGAGAGAGAGAGGTCTGGAGAAGGGGGGCAAGCAGAAGGGGGAGTGTTGCATTTTGGCAAGGTGTTCTGGGAGGAAGGAGGGGAACAAAAGAGAGAACTCCATGCAGTGCTGGCTGGAGGAAGCTGCAAAGAGAGACCAGAGACCAAGACTGGCTGCCTCTGTGTATTATACCTTTAAGAAGAATAGGGGGTTATCTCCTCCCCTATCAGATATATAAGACAACAAACTCACCCACGAGTAGGAAACACACAGAAAACACAGGAAAACTTTCTCTAAGGTGAGGAAACACATAACCTTGCACTTTACATGTACACAATTTAACGGGAGATATGTAACAGTTGTTCTTATCCATGATTTACAGACGCTACATCTTCTCAAGAATCAAAGAAATAGAAATAGAAATAGAAATAGAAATAGAAATAGAAATAGAAATAGAAATAGAAATAGAAACCATATATAGATTCTCTTAACTCCATTCAAACTTTTTCACATTTCGCACTCCTGGATTTTTCTAAGACTAAGTGTTAAGTTTTGGGAAGGCATCTGACAATGGAGTACTTGTATGTAACATGGTGGGAAACTGAGTACTATCATGCCGCTGAAGACTTAACAAGCTCTTCTGTCACTCGTCAATACTATGTGAATTGTGGAGTGATGCTAAAGCTAGCCCAAGGCCATCAGAGAGAGAGAGCCTGCTGGAAACAAGCTGTGTGCTACTCAACTGGCAGAGAGGGAGGCCTACCAGCAGGGCAGCACTTTCATTGCTGGACCCCACCCCCTGTACACCTGCAGAACGCTCTGCAGCAGAGCGCCTTCTGGTGCAGTTCCAAAATGGAGTACATTGGGGCAGCCAAGGCTTTGCAGGATCAAAAGTCCCCTTATTTTCTCGACACCCGTCCAAAGTAGTTCCTAACTTATGCCAGCCCTGGAGTGGTGCAGTCAGCTCACAGCTTCTTCTGTATGGGCTAAACTGGGCTTAGTGTGACCTGTAGCTCAGAATGAACTCTGAATGTGACCTTAACTTTTTCAGCCCTAGCCAGTAACTTTTAGAAACTTTTCCACAGGTTTGATTAGCACATGCAACATCTGTGCAAAAGCTCGTGTGCTGTTTTATCTGTACACCTGCCTGAGGCCAGCTGCCTATACACTTGCATGGACATTGTGCTTTTCAAACGCCAGTCACTTAAATCAAGGAAGTTATCTCAGTGGAAAATCCCAGTGCATGTGAACTCGCTAAGGAGACTCCCACTTTGCAATAGTCTCATCTTTGGCAGGATTTTTGAAAAGATAACATAGTTTACCCATCAGTGATTGCCCCACTGTACTCAACATAAAATGTCTGTGCAAATAGTAACATCTTAACGTGTTGCCAAAAAGAGTCCCGTGTCAGCACCAGTCTTTTACCTTTGGGAGGTCATTCCAAAACTGGGCAACAATCACTGCAAATGCCCTCAGTGAATCCATAAAACATATTTTCTACAGACGGAACTCTGAGCACTGACTCAATATGATAGGTCATTTCAACTCATTCAGAGACTCAATAACCAGTATTACTTGGTCACTAAGAACATCAAGAGAGCCCTGCTGGGCCAGGCCAAACACCCATCTAAACTAGCATCCTGTGCTCACAGTGGCAAACCAGATGTAGCTCAGTTGGTTACAGCTTGGTGCTGATAACGCTAAGGTTGCAGGTTCAATCCCCATATGGGACAGCTGCATACTCCTGCATTGCAAGGGGTTGAATTAGAACAGAGCTTTCCAAATCCTCAAGGTCCAATCCAACTCTACAATTCTATGATTCTAGCCTATGGGAAGGCTGCAGGCAGGATCTGAATACAATAACATTTTCCCCACCTATGATTCCCAGCAATTGACATTCCGAAACATGCTACTTAACCAAGCAGAAATCCCTACAAAAACATTTCCCCCTCCAGTCAGGGCCCAGGGCTTGTATCTACATGGTTGACCAAAAATTGTACTTCAGGTGCTTATTCCTCAGTCTGTAGTGTAGGGGTGGGGAACCTGTGGCCTTCCCATTGTTGCTAAACTCCCAACTCCCATCAGTCCCAGCCAGCATGGGAGCTGGAGCCCAACAACATCCAAAGAGCCACAGAATCCCCATTTCACAACAACAATCTCTTCCATCCCGGGATTAAGGACGCATATTTGGAAGCAGGACTGAAAATGTTCCCTGGCAGCATCTGATGCTGATGGCTAAACATGTTGACATCCCTGAATAGGCTGCAGCCATGTGGAAATGTGGTGCTGGCTTCTAATAATATCAGGGTGGGGGTTTTTTCCCTGAGAAAGTGCCACTACCAGTATGGTGACAAACAATGCTGGTAGAGTAAAATCAGGTTTTGGTAGACATGCTGTGGAAAAGATTTCAGACATTGGGTGGTGTTGTGGCACGCGTTCTCACATACCCATGTCCCTCACTCCTTTGGTCAGTGTTCAGCCATTACATGGTTGGCACTGGCCCTCCTGGTTAAGTATGTGGGTTGAAGCATGAGATCAGAAGTGATGGTGCATAATTTCCAAGTCTTCTTCAAAGATTGGTCCTGGATGTAGTGTTGAGGCTCAGAGAACTGCAAGTGCTTCTGCTTTTCTACCCAGGAGATGTGGAAACTTGTGTGAGATAGGAGAAACAGGAAGTGTGAGACAGCTGCACTTCCTGTTATCTCTGCAGCAACATCATCCATGAAGCCACTGTCAGCTACAGCTGTCTGAAAGAAGCTAAAGATGTTAAGGTTTTCTACTGGCTTTTCATTATCTGTCAAAGATTTATTCTTCTGTCAGCAGCTGTGGTATTCATTTTTATTTATTTATTTAGAAGATTTATATTCTGCCTTTCAAATTATAATCAAGGTGATTTACAAGCAACAGATAATAGTACCATTATCCCAAAACCCAGAAATACATACGCACAGAGACACGGAAACTCAGCAGCCCTTCGTCTTACAGCCAGGGATTACCCAATTCCTTTTCTTCTTCTTTTTTACCTGAGGCAAATGACAGGACAGTACTCACCATTCTACGTACAGAAACCAACCAAACTGGCAACTGAATCTTACTTCAGATTCAGCCCATTGCACTAGTGGAAGTCCTTATGTGAGCAGGACCAGTTAGTTCAATCCGGCCCTAAGGATGGGACATCTGAAGGCAGCAGGCTAACTTTGAGGCCACAGAGTAGCTCTGTCCTCCAACACTTAACAACTGCTCCCCATCCCTCAGCATCTGTTGCCCAAGGTGCCCTGTTCACATGACCAGTCCTGCTTCCAGTTGATGGGTTGGGCGAGAGCACATTTTCCTTCTGTTCTTAAAGTCAGCCTGTCAAAGACCAACATCCTGGGTCATGACACTGCCAGCACCCCACACATCTGCACTGATGACCACATGCTTGAGATGTACATGGTTTTGTCTCCCTGAGCTCCACCATAACTCATAACCTCTCCATTGATGCTGAATATTGATGCTGAGTACTGAGTAGTATTGGCAAGGCAGCTATGGCAATGGCTCGCCTCTCTGAAAGGCTATGGGAGAATGTGATGCTAATGACCAATACCAAGATGAAGGTCTGCCAGGCTGGTGTGTTGAGCATGCTGCTTTATGGTAGCGTGATGTGGGCAACTTACAACCCCCAGGAGCAACGCCTCACTGCCTTCCACATGCCCTGTGTCAGAAAGGTTTTGGGCATCACATGGCAGGACAGAGTCACACTCCTGTCTCAAAGAAACTGGCTGTAAGCTTCTTTGGGGAAGCTTCTGGCAGCAAAGTGCCCTATAATTTTAAATCCAATATTAAATATAAGTACTGGTATGGAACTGGTAAGAATTTTCCATGAGTCACTGTATTCTGCCAAACATTTCTTATTCCTTAGGTGAGAATCATTAAAGCCAATCAAGTGAATGCTTAAGCTCCTGTGTTCTATTTCTGTGGGTCAAAGTGCAACATACCCGGGAAACTAGAGACTCCGAGTTCAGTGTGTAAATGATACAATAGACTGCACAGGGCTTTTGTCTCCTGATCGCCCATTGTCTTAACTGGTGCTTTAAAATATTTGACTACTTTCAGTTGTTATCTGCCAAAGCTTAAGTGTGCCAAACAATCAAAGAGACAAAAAGACCCAGCCATTCCTATTAAGCAATTTGTCTGATTGTCCAAATTGACTTAGTCTAAGCAATATCAAGAGAAATCTAAGCAGGTACACTGGGAAATGCCATTTGAGTGCACGAAGAAGCCATGCAGAAAGCTCATGTTTTCTGGAGCAAACCTTTTCAAGGAACAAAAATTGAAAGAGCAATAAATGCAACAAGTGGGCAAGTTCAATAGGACAAGACTTCCAGCCAGTTCATATGGTCTTCAATTATTGGGATGGAAGAAAAGCATACCCTGGTCACCTAGTGGGGTGGGATAATAAAATCTACTTTAATCTCAGCCAGAATTTCACAACAACTGTACATCAAATTTGTCAGTTAAGGACAATGGCGCTACAGTCCCAATTTTATATTGTACAGATAGCTTCTTGCAATTTTCTTGTTCGGGGGCAGAATGTAGTGTGGGAAGAATTAGCATTCATGAATCAATGCTGCATTGCCTTTTTTTTCAACCTAGTCATAAGTAGACCATTGGACAAAATATTTCCTCACTATTTATGAAATTCATGTACTGTCCACAGAAAGAGTTAGTCTCAGTGATATGGAGACTGTTTGGTTTCATGTCTTGAAAGCACATAAATATGCTTCCCACCTGATGGTTGATTATATAAACAATATTTATGTCAAATTTTACACCAGTGTAATTTAACAGTACTTTTCGTCAATGTGCTTTCCTAGCTTTAGTATTTAGAAGATGCCGGTATATCTAGATCTAGATCTATCTCCCACAAATCTGACACAGGGAATTCCCAGATGCAGGGTCTCTCGTATTTAGGTCCCACCCAAAACCCTTAAGTTTTTTTGTGTGTACACACTTGTCTCTAGGAACCAGACTACACTGTCCCAACTCTTCAGAGCAGAGTGCAGGTACACCTTCTGAGGATGTCGGATAAACTCTACTTCACCACCACACAGCAGCAATACTCTTGGGGAAAGAAGGGGCTTCTCTGCCATCAGTCATCACTGTGGTGGGGTGGGGGGTGCGACCTACTTTATTGTCCTCTATTTGAAGACCATCCAATGCTAGACCTTTTGTTTGAATAGTTGTTTGGTCCAAGTCTGACTTAATGATAAGGAGCCACAAGAAGTGAGAGCAGTGGCCTTGAGGTTGCCCACCAGGGTTGCAGATGAAGCAGGCACACATTTTCCTAGCCTTCCCTGCTATGGCAAGATTTACCAGATTTAAATTGTATAAATCATTTCTACATTTGCATCTATACATAAAGTAGCATTTGTTGTTGTTCAGTCGTTCAGTCGTGTCCGACTCTTCGTGACCCCATGGACCAGAGCACGCCAGGCACGCCTATCCTTCACTGCCTCTCGCAGTTTGGCCAAACTCATGCTAGTCGCTTCGAGAACACTGTCCAACCATCTCATCCTCTGTCGTCCCCTTCTCCTTGTGCCCTCCATCTTTCCCAACATCAGGGTCTTTCCTAGGGAGTCTTCTCTTCTCATGAGGTGGCCAAAGTAGAAGTAGCATATGCACACTTAATGCAAATCTGTGTCCCTGTTATGATCCTATTTTTGGTGATGTGTATAGTGACCACAACTAAGTCTTTCGTTTACACTTTCCCTCCATGAACAACTAATGGGAATTTTTCTTTGCCAGAAGGAGACTAGCTGGATATGGGCAGGCAGTCTGACTGACAGGGCTGAGATAAGATTCTACCTCAACACTGTGTAAAGCAATCTCATAAACTTTACATAGAAACTATATCACAAAAATATAGAGACCACACTTCAATGCACACTTGTATACAATACACTGTATACAATACACCTGTGCATTTAAAAGGCTTCTTTGGAGTAGAAAAAAAAGTTTCAGATGTTTCAAGATACGTTTTGTTCCTTCTGCTTTATAGGTGAACGAACTTTACAGTAAAGAAGATCTGTTGGCTCAACCTGATCAGAGAACTTTCTGGACTAATGATGACTCAGGTAAGAATTTAGCAAGTAAAGGCATATCCTTCAGGATGCTGCAGTCAGTATTATTATTGCACTGTTTGGGTGTTTTTTTTTTATTTTAAAAAAACCTGTGCAGTAATATTCATACATTGCATCCCAAACTAACACATTTTCTTCTTTTTTAAGTGTGGTGGAAGGATTGAGCCTGCAAAAGAGGGTTTGCATTGAGGGTTCAGAATAAGGATGGAAAAAAATCCCTACTGGATCAGACAAAGGGTGTCTCTAGTGCAGGATCCAGTTTCCCACAGTGGCCAACCAAATGCCTACAGCAAACTCTGCCAGATCTGAGGCCTCTTTCCACGCGCTCCACAGTAATTGATATTCAGATGCTTTAATATTGGAAGCAGTGCCCAGCCACCATGACTACGAGCCATTGATAGCTTTATTCTCTGTAAATGTGTCCAGCCTCCTTTTAAGTTGGTGGCCATGCATTTTGTGGAAGAAAATTCCATGCCTTTGTAAGACCATAATGGGCTCTTGAGCTCTTGAGCGGTGGATTCAGGAACACGAAGAGGCAAAAACCATGCAGGTTCAACAGGATTTATTTTGAGTTGCATATGCAAAGCAAAAGGCACAATCCAAAAGTTGGACTGAGCACTGAGAGACTGGCGCGTATTCCTTATAAAGACAATACAGAAACCGAAAATAGAAACCGAAAATTGGCTCAAGGTTCACATGTTCCCTAGGAGGGTAACCTCCCAAAGCCTCCCCAGTCTGGGAATGTGTACCTGGCAAGCTTTGAATGTACTTGGCAGGCTTCCCAGAAATATAGCAACATAAGCAACAAACAGTCCCCTATTGTATGCTGAAGATTGAATCTATTCATAGGGCATGTGTGTGTGCCTAATCAGCAAGAAAGCATAACTTCAGTTAACCGGCAATAATACTTATTGCATTAGATAGGAAATACAAATGCATAAATCAATAATACCCATGCAGGGGGATGAGTCTACTAACTAGGAAATACCTTACATCTTAATGGACTGAATATAATATTAATACAGCAAACAGGAGCCAACTCCAGCTGCATTCCTCCTGTCTGCTCAGAAAGCGCATACATCCCGTCCAAGGCTGAGAGCCCCCCCCTTGCTCACACAACTCAGAGCTGCCCCTCTCCCAAAGACCCATAGGAACAATACACAAATATGCAATCAATACATACCAATACATGTAAGGATACGCAACTCCAACAAGCCTGATGCCTCCAGTATGATCAATCAACAAGACCAGCTCTTAAGCCCATTAAAGGCTAGCCACAATTAATATTAACGGCACATTCCTTAAAAGGGGCTTTCCGTCCCCCTCTCTCGTGATGGTGTTTCTATGGTAACAGCCAAGGTGCTATTTCTGTATTAACAGGCCATTGTTTAATTCCAGATCGTGCACCGTTATCTAAACCTTGAAGCTGCTGGCTAGTTTTGGCTGATTTCCCAGAAATAGTTGAAGAAGCAACATTAGGCACATTCCTTTTCCAAGGTCTCTGCCTCTAAGAGACTGTCTCTCTTAATATTCAGCAATACAGAAAAATTATATTTTAAACAGGTTAGAAAAGCAATTAAGGCATTTATAATCAATATGGGATATTTAGCTATTTGAACTGTCCCCTTCATTCCCTCCTTTTCTCTTCAGACAACTCGGACTTCACAGTACGAGTTCGTCTGACGGATCCTCCTGAGCCAAACTGCGATACAGGGTCATTTTATAGGGATCAGTTATCCTTTGCACAGAATCAGAAATACACTTTTGGACACATTGGGCTAAACAAGGGGCCATGTAAATTGATAACAAAATAACAAACAGATATGGTCCTCGGCCATAGGTATAATGGACATTGCCAGGAGACCAACTGTGAGCCACTATCATGTAGCACCTTCTCTCCATTTATAGGGGTAGTAACATCATTAACTTTCCGCAATGGTATGCATGTTCGTATTTAAAGGCAGTCAGGTTCAATGGGATGGGTATCAAAGGCATTTTCCACCTTTTGCATCTATGGGGCCTGACATGTGTACCGAGCAATTTCCCTTCTGGTTCCTCCCCACAACCTACGCTCCTGTAGGTGCCTCAATAGGAAAAGAAATACCACCACCATGTAAAGTATAGTTAACATGATGCTAACACCTAGAAAACTCAGTGTATTCTCTCTTTGCGTGGTGTTCTCGTGGGGCATCATTTCTCGGCCCTCCACCTTTGGGGATCAACGTATAGGCCACACGTACCACAGGAAGATTTCCTGCTGTTGGAAGTATTCCAAGCAGCTTAACTACTGTTTCTTCCTGACCCTGGGTTCCTGGAACCTCCACCTGAGGGAGTGACCCTTCCATTTATTGACGGGGGGAAACTGACTTGCACCGTACACACCTCCTTTCTAATTCCTGACTCAGATGGTCCTGGTATATCGCTTGGCCCCTGTGGCTATAGCGATTCCTGTAAAGCAATACACCTCGTGTGTGATGCCCACCTTCCGGATTAGGAGGAACGGTCTATGGACCCACTCCTGTTCCCCAGTGGCCCTATAGGCCCTGCCTTGACTGGTTGGACAAACCAATGGCAGCACTGTCCTGCTGTCCAACTGTCCTGATACCGTTCAGCTGCTGATGTTTCCCAGTTTCTTCTGCCGTGCGTAGAGGTGCCAGCTTCCCGGGTGTGGCACCAGCAGGGCTGTCGTCTCGCGGACATCGAGAAATAATCAGGAATCACTGTCCAATCTGCTTCAACTTCCTTCACACGCGGACGGTGGACCCACGGGATGGTACCGGTAACTTTCACTGTCGTTGGAATAGACAGGAGAACAGTACGCTGCCCTCGCCAGGCCTCGCAGAATGGGGCGGTATGTTGACCCACACTCGGCTCCTGGTTCGATAGCGGCAACGGTTCCACCAGCACACAAGGCGTTCTAGCCTGGGTCCACCTGTTCAAAGACAAAAATCTGAGACAGTGATTGCACATCATGCTCAATATCTATAACATTTCTTGAAACAGCTGAAACCATTTCCGTTGTCTCTTCAGCACAGGATACTTCAGCTGCTTCTTCAACTCCTGAAGTTTCTTCTCTAGCTGTAATTGCTTCTGTGGTTACTTCTTGCTGCGCTGGAGCTGCACAAAGTACATTTTCCTGTTGATTTTTTTTCTGTTTCTGCTACTAGCACCTGCTTCACTGTCTTCTGTGACAGAACTCTTTCCTTTCTCTGATAAAGCACCAGAGTCCGAGATGAGGGTGCCTCCACCTTTGGTCTTTACTGCTGCAGTTGCTACCATTCCTGTGAATTTCGCTTCAGTTGCTAGCTCTATGCTTCCAACCTCTTTTTTTTTCTTCTTCTTCTTCTCGGGGGATCCACAGTTGCCTCACTTTTCACAGTGTCATCCTCTGTTAACTCGGCCTTAGTGCGTTTTGATCCCAAAGTAAGCGCATCTTTCTTGTCATTCTGCAAGATCCTTCAGTTGCAGTTACAAGCGTGACATCCTTCGGTTCATTACTTTCTGGAACATCAACTTCAACTTTCTTCCGTGCCTGCCCATCTCAAGGTATGGCTGGCATCTGCTACATCCATTTGGATGACATCCACTACCTTTGATCAGGTGCTGAGACTTCAGCTACTCCCCTCTCCATAGATCTCGCAGTTACAGCTTGCTCTGTTGATGTTTTTAGGGCAGGATCATCTTCTACTTTATTCGTTGAAGGCCCCTCAATAACAACTGCATAAACATCTTGCATTTCCCTCTGCTCAGGAGCTTCAGTCCTGTCACCAATTACAGAGGCTTTATCAGAATTTACCTCAACACATGTCGCAAGGGAATCTGAAGTATCTTCTACCTCAGAGTTGAAACCGACCTCATTCTCCACATTCTGCAGGATCTCCTTTAGTCCTGGCTGTACGGTGGCTGCGGCTTCCGCTTCCATAATTCTTCTGACTGTTCTGAAAAGATCTCCTTATGCACCTTCTCAGGAGGAAATTTCACTTCCACATTGCGCCCTCCTTCTCTGCAAGAACTTCACAACACCAGCCTTGAGGGCTGTCTTTTCTATGGGGGCTTCTGTTTGCCTTCTCCTTAAGAATAATATCACCTTCTGCTGTTTCTATAGAGGATGCCATCTTCTTTGCTTTGTGGAGTCCTCTGCCTCAACGTCTTTGCAAGAACCTCGCTCCACCATTTCCCTTGGCAATCTCTACAGCAAACTCTATATCCACCTTCTCTGCAGGTGTTTCCATATCTAGCCTTTCATCTGGCCGATCTGATGAGGCCACTGTTTCTGCCTTCTCTGCAGGAACCTCTGCTTTCACCTTTACATCTGGCTTCCCCGTGATGGCCTCCACACAAACAGACACATTTGATTCTTCCGCCTTTGTGAAAGGCTCCAAGTTCTCCTTTAAGTCTGCTGCCTCTGCTTCTACCTACTCTGGGAGGAACTTTATTTCCACCTCTTTGACACGGCCATCCGTTTCTATTCTCCACACATGGATCTCAGTCTCTGCATTCTGCTTGTAGACCTGCACTTCCACCTTTCTTGTGGGCAAGTCTTCTTCTACCGTCTCAGCACGGAGAGGTTCAAGTTTTTCATTTACCATTGCCTTTGCCTTTGCCTTTGCCTTTGCCTTTGCCTTTGCCTTGCCTTTGCCTTTGCCTTGCCTTTGCCTTTCGAAATACTGTTTTCTGATTTCAACTACAACATTCTCTGTGCTTTCTGGTAGTAAGCCAAGTGCGGCATGTTCGGCCATACCTAGGTCACTGACTTCAGTTGCTGCATTCTGCACTGGAACTGCAGTTATCTTGCTCTGGATAGGTGCCTCAAACACAAAAACTTCGGCACAGGGAGGCTCAGCTTCCTTTTGCTGCCCCATCGGCCGCCCTATTCCCTTGGGTCACAGGTTCCTTTTCCTCTCTGGTGCCCTTTGTAGTGCCTCACGGCTATCATCTCAGGGGTCCAAACGGCTCCCAACAGTTCTGCTAGCTGGTTTCGACGTTTCACATTGCGCCCTTCTGATTTCAGCCACCAACATTCTTTCCATATATCTTCATCCTCGTTAGTGTGAGGAAAGCATACTCAAAGTCTGTATAGATGTTTACAGTTCGTACATTGGCCAACCATAGTACTTGGGTGAGGCCACTAATTCAGCTGTCTGAGCTGACGTTCCCGGATCCAAAGGACCTGCTTCAACTGTTTCATATTTCGCTAATCTCCTCCCATTCTGAACAAAGCTGCTTTTATCGGAGAATGAAATTTAGGCTTGCAGCTTTGTAGGAGATCTCGACCCAACAAAGGGATGGGACACTCTGACATATATAGGAATTGATGGGTCAGCGTTCGCCCCCAATCACGCATTCCATGGGCTGTAGAAAAGGTTTTACTTGACTGGTCCCTGTTGCCCCTGTAACTTTGATTGACTGCTGGCTGATTGCTGTAGTTGCCACTGGAACTGCTGAATTCTCCATAAAATTGACCACTTGGTTCCCTATTTACATCTGGGCCCTGAATTCAAGGGAACCCTAAAGTGAACCTGGTCCTCCCTATTGCTGGTTCTCAAAACTTTGCCAGCCCCATGAGTACTGGACCTCCTTGTCCGCTATTCCATTGGTCTGTATGATAAGAGTAGCGATTTTCACCGGTTCCTCTTCTTCCTTGGCTTGGTTCCCCTTGGTTCCAGCCTTCGCCCGTTCTCCTGTTCGGGCCATCCCTTTTCCAATCCAATGGCCTTCTCGGCTGCACAACGCACACTGGTTTCTCCCTAAACCAGTTTCCGCGCTCTCTGCCTCTTCCTTCAGTTGCACGTCCTCTTCCCTCAGTTGCACGTCCTCTTCCCTTCCTCATTTCCTCTTCTCCTTGTTGCTTCTCCCCTATAGCCAGTGCCAACATATTCAATTTCTTCTTTCTGTACTTTTCTTGTTCCCTTTCCTTTTCCTCATCTCTATTATCATATAAACGCTGAGCAGTTGCTATCGTCCACTCCAATGAATGGCCTTCTAAACCACCCTTCTTCAGTATCTTCTTGCGGATATCTGGGGTCGATTGGGCTATGAAGGTAGTCTTTAATAATATCTCATTATTCCCCTCCTCTGGGTTTAGGGGTGTCCAGATTCGAAATGCCTCCTTCAGTCTTTCCAGGAACATGGCAGGACTTTCATCAGGCTTCTGGATAATTTCAGAAACTTTTGCCATATTGGTGGGCTTTCGCGCATCCCTAATGAGCCCTTGGATCAAAGTGCTCCTATAAGATTTGAGCTTCTGCCTGGCATCTGCCTCATTGTAATCCCAGTTGGGATCTGTGAGGGGATATTGAAGCAATCTTTCTCCCTCGTCTACTTTGTCGTCTGCCAGAAGGCGATGAGCCTCAGTACGTACTCTCTGCACTTCTTCGCTTGTTTGCAATGTCTGCTGGCAATCTTCCCAAGTAGGGGTAAGTGTTTTCATCAAAGAAGTGATCAACGTGATCACCTTCTCAGGGTCCTTAGAAGTTATTCCTTTCACTCTTTCCATTTCTTCTTTTAGCATCTGATGCTCCTCTTGTTTTAGCGCCCGCTCATATGTACTCAGGAAGGCTCTTAAATACTCCTCAGAGTCTTTACTTTTGATCTGAGCCAGCTTCAAAAGCCCATCAGACACACCTGCAGCAGCCTGCCACCTCTTCATGATCAGCCTAGCCCTTTGGTAATTTACTGCAGTGTCCTCTGGGGTTCTGGCATGGATGTCAGGGGTACATGGCAAATCCTCTGGTTGTTGGTTTAACTCATGGGTGGGATACACACTTCTCTTAGGCATTTGAAGAACTGCCTTGGGGTCTGTTGCCTCTGTCTCTCCTCCTTGTTCCTCTACTGCCCTTGGAGCCTGGCCTCGCGGCGATTGACTCGGTGGGGGTTGGAATGGAGCACTGGGAACATAAGGGGTTGTCTGCTGAACAATGTCTAAGTCTGTTCTGTCGAGATCACTTGCTACTTGCAACTGTGCTTTCTCTCCAGAGCATGGCATTATCTTCTTTTTGCATTGTTCCTTCGGGTTCTGGTCTATACACCCTTTCCATATATTTACATATGGAATCTGATCCAAACGTGTTTGAATTACTGCTGCCCACAGTGGGTTCACTTTCACAGGATCAAAGGATCCTTCAGATGGCCATCCGGTGTCTAGTGTTGGCCAATCCACTTCACAAAGACTTCTCATCTTTTCCTTGTCTAGCTTGATATCATAGTTATTGCCTTTGTTAGCTAACTTCCAGTTGTTCAAAATGCACTGGAGCGGGGTCAGTGGGGTTGAAGAACCTCCCCCCATTTCCCGCGCCTTCAAACGTGCTTGCACACACACACTCGCACCCGGGGTTCGTGGCCTGGGCAGTCTCCTGCACACAGGAATCTCACTACTTGCCAGTCCCGTCTCTGCCAAGGCAGAGATCCACACTCAGTTTTGGGTTTCCTCTACGGTCCCCCACTCATACACTCTTTACAACCACACAGGCGCCTCACACACCACCTTCCCAACCTATCTCTGGTTCCCTTCTGGACGTCTCAGACGTCCTAGTTCCCTTCTGGGTGTCCAAGACGTCCACCCTTACCCTAGGGAGTGGCTTTCAGTTGTCTTATGGACTGATCGGGTCCACTCGGTACAAACCTATACCACCTCCCAGAAGAATGATCAATTCTTCTTTCCTTATCCCCTCTCCCAGGAGGATTCCTTACTTACCCTTCCCGCGGGTTGCCCTTCAGCGCTGCTCCTTCTCCTGTTCCTTGTGTCTGTTCCTTTGCGGCAAGGCGGTGGCCGCAGCAACGGCTTTCAGTTTCCCAGCCAAAGCTAGCCGGTGTGCACAGAAACTTTCAAGTGTTCCAACGACCACAAGCCACACCAGAAAAGGCACAGACCTGCCTTCATGTCAGCATCCAACACTCAAAGAGCCCTGGCCCACCCAGGGACGCCAAAATGTAAGACCATAATGGGCTCTTGAGCTCTTGAGCGGTGGATTCAGGAACACGAAGAGGCAAAAACCATGCAGGTTCAACAGGATTTATTTTGAGTTGCATATGCAAAGCAAAAGGCACAATCCAAAAGTTGGACTGAGCACTGAGAGACTGGCGCGTATTCCTTATAAAGACAATACAGAAACCGAAAATAGAAACCGAAAATTGGCTCAAGGTTCACATGTTCCCTAGGAGGGTAACCTCCCAAAGCCTCCCCAGTCTGGGAATGTGTACCTGGCAAGCTTTGAATGTACTTGGCAGGCTTCCCAGAAATATAGCAACATAAGCAACAAACAGTCCCCTATTGTATGCTGAAGATTGAATCTATTCATAGGGCATGTGTGTGTGCCTAATCAGCAAGAAAGCATAACTTCAGTTAACCGGCAATAATACTTATTGCATTAGATAGGAAATACAAATGCATAAATCAATAATACCCATGCAGGGGGATGAGTCTACTAACTAGGAAATACCTTACATCTTAATGGACTGAATATAATATTAATACAGCAAACAGGAGCCAACTCCAGCTGCATTCCTCCTGTCTGCTCAGAAAGCGCATACATCCCGTCCAAGGCTGAGAGCCCCCCCCCTTGCTCACACAACTCAGAGCTGCCCCTCTCCCAAAGACCCATAGGAACAATACACAAATATGCAATCAATACATACCAATACATGTAAGGATACGCAACTCCAACAAGCCTGATGCCTCCAGTATGATCAATCAACAAGACCAGCTCTTAAGCCCATTAAAGGCTAGCCACAATTAATATTAACGGCACATTCCTTAAAAGGGGCTTTCCGTCCCCCTCTCTCGTGATGGTGTTTCTATGGTAACAGCCAAGGTGCTATTTCTGTATTAACAGGCCATTGTTTAATTCCAGATCGTGCACCGTTATCTAAACCTTGAAGCTGCTGGCTAGTTTTGGCTGATTTCCCAGAAATAGTTGAAGAAGCAACATTAGGCACATTCCTTTTCCAAGGTCTCTGCCTCTAAGAGACTGTCTCTCTTAATATTCAGCAATACAGAAAAATTATATTTTAAACAGGTTAGAAAAGCAATTAAGGCATTTATAATCAATATGGGATATTTAGCTATTTGAACTGTCCCCTTCACCTTAACATGCACTGCTAAACTATGACCATTTGTATCGCTTATATTCTGTCTAGCCCCATGAACCCATTAGGTTTTGGTCCCAGGATGTGTTTTAAAACTAATCATTCACAGCCAGCGCCGGAGAAAGCCACTCAGGCACCTGGGGCAGCACACCCAGGGGCGGGGCGAATCGCCCATGGGGCGGGGCGAGAGCAGGGTGAGCTGCCCATAGGAGCGGGGTGCACCTCAGGGCCTCCGGAGTCTGCCTGTCTCCTCCCACTCAGGCGCCCTACAACTGGGCAAAGGGCGGACCAATTGGGCAGCGCGGAGCCTGAGCATGCCCAAGCCACTGCATCTTTCCCAGGAGAGACATGGTTGCTCGGGCACACTGCAGCGGTAAGCGCTGCCCAGCATTTTGTCACCCCCCTCAGTGGTGACACCTGGGGCAGTCCGCACTTCCTCCGCCCCTGTTCATAGCCCCTATTCACCTTGGTAATGCAGCTCGCTTAGATATTTAGCAGAACAGTTAGCTCAATGAATGGTCTGGTGGTTATGCAACTAATGGCAGGGTGCTTAAACCAAGCCAATGATATTTATGGAAATCTGAAACTGAAATCTGCATAGGAAAGTGACTGGGAACACTGCTTGAAGGGAATCTTTCGGACTGATAAGGCACAATAAGGCTACTGCTAACTTAAGCAATCTGAGAAGAGTCGCTGTTTAATTGCCCATTTAGTTTATCATGTTCTAACCCTATTATGGCATTTTTACAAAAGTGCAGTAATCGACTTGAGGGCTCCAGCATTTGTTACTGTTCAGCTGATAGGCACCAAAGTGGGTCAGTTCTAATGAACTGTATCTAATTGAAATGGTCAAGTTCGCTTTAAGTCCTTAAGGCTTTGTTCACATGAGATAACTTCAGTCCTTTAGTCTGTCCCCCAGGTAGACTGCTTTACATAGGGCACCTGATTGGTGGTGGTGATGGAGTAATTCCTTGGGCGGAAATGGATTGGATCACAGCAGAGCAACATATTCATGTGAAAATGGGTTGAGGCTAAAGTTTTCTTCCCTGGCTTTATGATGGCTTTCCCCTAGAACAGGGGAGGGGGGATTTCTCCCCCCCCCCAACTTGAAGACTATGTTTCTTTCTGTGCAGCCTTCTGGGGCCACATGCCAGTGGTGGTTGGCAAGGCCATAAACAAGTCAGCAAAGTAACTAATGTTCATTTTAATTGGTACAATAGGCATGTTTCTACATACTTTCACGCACCCCTCTCCAACCTATATCCAGGCAGTGGCATGTTGCATCCAGGAAAAAATGCTAAAGGAGGATGCATGGCAGGACCGGTGAGGGGCTGTGAAGAGAGGAGGTGTGAGGCCTGGTCCTGAGGACCAGATGGAGTGGCCTGGGCAAAAGGCCTGGATAATCGATTACAAGCATCTTCATGGCACCATGTCTATGATGTAACAAAATATGCACAGATTTGGATATATGTGATTTCACCTTTACTCCTGGGATGTAGCTGTTTGCCTGAGGTCAAACACCAGGATCTGGAGGGTCCAGGATTCAGACTGAACCACAGGTTCCACGTGTGTGTGTGTGTGTGTGTGTGTGTGTGTGCTTAATATCCTATTCAACCTCATTAAGTCAGGTCATACTGCATCTGTGATTGCACAGCTTGCCAGATAGCCTTGGATTATCAGCTTCAGCTTCTGTTTTTTCTGGCTGCCCCATGGCTCCAGTTGAGTGTTTGCTCCCTTAGGCTCCTTGATAATGTTTCCATTTTAGCGCTTCCAGCTTGACTTTGAAGTTAACCTGTCCGCTGAATCATCCAGGGGACACGCTTGTCCCTGAACCGTTGGCAGACAGTTTCACTCCTCAGGGTGTCTTTTCCACTGGAATGGCTGGAATGTGGCTTTCAGGTGGAGAGTGTTTGGATTTCTGTGTAAAGCAGCAAATAGCTGGAGAATGATCCTGGGAGGATTTGCTGTCAGTCTAGTACTTGTAATTTTCCACAGGCATGTTCTGTATTCTGCATGCATCTGTCACATGAACTGGCAGAGTCCCTGACATTGTCTGTAAGTTCCCCGTGACTGACTGCTGTTGAAAGCTTTTATTTTATGGCATTGATGCTTTCCCTGCCACATCCAAAAAGTTGCACCAGAAAGGGCCATAGTTTGGTGGTGGGTCATATTCTTGGAATGCAGATGATCCCAGATTCAGTCCCTCATGTCTCCAGTTAGGAGTGGGAAAGTTGCTGCCAGGCAGTGCAGACAGGATGACACTGCACTAGATGGGCCAGTGATCTGGCTTGCTGCAAGGCAATTTCCTCTGTTCCTACGTGATGATCAGAATTGTCTTTGGCAATCCCAATATCCAGCCCCAACCCCAGACAATATCTAAACTCCAGAGCTATTTTCACCGAAGGCTTGTCCTGCTGCCTCTGCAGGACTCTGCATTTTAGTTGGCAAATCAACTGGAAAGATGCTTCATAGGCAGGATTATTTCCAGTACACAAAACTCTTGGCTTCATTGAGAGCCATTATATTTCAGGAGGAGATAAATTACTATAGATGCATAGAATAATATGACCACGAGGCTCAGAGGAACTCCTTTGAATAGGAACTTGTCCAAAGCCCGGGGAGGAACAAGGAAAAAAATATAGTTGTGCCATGTGAGAGATAGTTTCCTTGACATCTGGTGGATTTAACAACCACCATTACTGATTGAAGGCCAAACTAGGCATGGCATTAATAGTACAAATGCAAAAATGTGTGAATGCAGTTAATGATCAGGAATCAGGATTTTTGTTGTTATGTAAAGAGTAGCAGAAAGGAAACTTAAGCAGCCTCAGGTCCATGGAAAGTGCAGGGGAGAAGTTCAACTCTTTATCTTTCTTTCACAGTCTTGTCAAGATTGCTTCTCCAAAGCTGCTTTTTGCATTTTAAAGGAATCCTTCAATGGTGCCTCTCTTTTTTTGCTTCGGCCATGCGGTGTAATCTTGATGACATTAGGTTATCCATCTGGGGTGTGTGGGTGTGGGTGTGTTGGGTTACTCTTCCACCATACAATCCTGAGATTCCAAATACCACTCAGCAATAAATGTTTGTTTTTGCGCCAGGTTGCAGGATGATCAGTGTAGTACTTAGGCAAATGAAAATCAAATGGCATGGTAATAATGAGATCCTCAAATAGTGGAAATCAATTTAGCTAACTGATAGTGGAAATCAATTTGCCATCTTTTTCATTTTGACTATCACATCCTGAGCAATATGATTGCAGGGAGATAATTGCCGTAGGAAGCCAGGCCCTCATGTGCATAGAACATAGGAGCATGTAATTACTTGCTGAGAATTAAACAGCAGCATGAATGTTGCAGTGAATAATAATCATTTTAAGACGTAACAACAGCATACCAAAAGCATGGCTACTACGCTATAAACGGTAACGACAAATACAGGATGTGTTTTTGGCATACAACCCATTGTCCAGAAAGACAAGATTTGTGTTGCCTTGTTTAAAATGGCAATGGCTGCCCTTTAAACATGTCACTGGAAGTTTCCCCTCCTTCTCTTTCTCTCTCTCTCTTTTAACTCTGCCCCTTCACTGTGACATCTGTGTAATCGGGATTGGGACCATGACACACATGGAGGAGGTGCTGATGCCCAACAAAGGGGAGACCCTGTCCCAAAGCTGCTTTCTGTTGGAGAGTAAAGACTCCATATGTGGTGGGTGAGGAAAAATGATTTTTGTTGGGACTGTGGCATAGGAGGAAAGCTTTGCTTCCTGCCTTATCACTTATCATGGTCCCTGCTTCAGTTAAAGAAAGAGATAAGCAACTTCTACTGACGCATTTAGCATCTTAGGCAGTTTGGCCCTGTGTTGATTAACGAGGTGGCGTGTACTCAAGTAATCATTAAATATAATTAAACATGTAGATTTCCAAATGTGGGACCTTTTGAGATAAGGAAGGAAAGGATAGGTAACTTTACAATTTAATGAGCAAAAGCTCACCGGCATTGCTTAAAGCAAAATGGCTAACTAGTAGATTTCCAGATGTTGCTGGCTTTCCGTTCCCACCATCCCTGTCCATTGACTAAGCCGAGCTGGAATCCAACAACATCTGGAGAGTCACAGAATAGCCACTCCTGTTTGAAACCAGGTATCTATCTTTAACAGATTCTTCATTCCACCAAATCACAGCAAAGCATGCCAAAAGCAAAACACTCTTAGCAGAAATATATGTTTGGCCTAGAGCACCACAGCTTGGTCACAGACACTCCAGTAATGTCCAGTTCCAGTTGCTCTCAGCACCTTCCAGCATGCCGCCAGTGGTCAGGGATTATAGTGGTAGTGATCCAGCAACATTTGGAGGGTCACAGGTTCCCCACTTGGGTACTGATGGAACATTTGAGACGTTCCTTAATTTGGTTCTCTCTATTTTCAGTAGAGCTTCTTTCAGTGCAGGCTACACAGCACATGGAATATGCATTGCCTTTTTCAGTTACAAGAATTAAAGATAACATTGCCAATGATTTAATAACAGCACTTATCCTGTCCTTGTCCTATGGCTGTAGTACTGCTGTGGTTACATTTCCCCACCAACCAGCTTGTCTTCAATGGATCTGTGCTGATTGATGTGTGCACAGCTATTATACATGTGTGTTGATCCTTCTTAATAAACACTGACTAAGGTATGAATGGAAGCAATTGATGGGGGGGGGGGGAATTGCTCCAGGTGCAGCCAAGGTAATTGGCCCAGAGAACCGTGACCATGTGGTTGCAACATCCAAAGGCAAACATTCCTCAAATATCTGGGTCAACACTTCAGGCATTGCTTGACTGCAGAGCTTTCGTCAGGATGACCTCAGACCGGCTGAAGCACAGTAGGCCTACGCATACTTTTCAAGTGGGAGCATGGTTTGACATACACATACATAATAAGCGTTTGTTAACAACAAAGTGGGGATCACCACAGTAGTTACAAAGGCTTATGTGAATGCTTACGGAGGTAATTTCAGATGTGATCTGAGTGCTTTAGAAAGGGACTTAAGCAATCTCGCTTTCAGATAAGGCTCAACACATTTTTCTGTGTTTGCTTTACAACCCTCTTGCAAGCAGCAGAAGCATGGCTTCAATCCTGGCTACATAAACAAATTAACTCCTTTGAAGCTATGATGTATTTCTTGCATTTTAAACCTGGGGCCCCATCTCAGAAGCAGCTATCGACTTTTCACAGAGACTTACACCAGTAATAACAACTTTCAGGATGAATTCAGTGGTGAACTTAGAGATGGGCTACAACCATCTTTAAGCACACAAACTGCTAAACTGTTGCTAAACTACATGTCCTATCAACCCTGAGCATTGGCCATAGTGGTTGAGGCTGATGAAGTTCTCCACCTCTGGCTGAAAGGGTCCTACTATAGGTTGTGCATTCACTCAGGGGACATGTAACTAAGGGCACATGTCTTCTGTCATCTAATCTGTTTTCCCATTTGGGTCCCCACTGATTCCCTTGACTCCTGATGCTCAGCAGAATCATGAGGGTCTGTGTGCCTGCATAGCTCCCAGGCCTTTGTTTTGGCTGGGCTTTTGGTCCCACTTAAAAGGCTCAGAGACAGAGGTGGTAATGGAACAACTCTCTGTCAAGCAGATGGATAGATGAGATTAGCTTCCAGTTGCGCATCATTAGAGTGTCCTGCTTGAGTAATGGAATAGGTTGATTGTTCTAGCGTATGTCATCATGAGTATTGTATTTATATCATTTATTAAGTGTTCATATCCTACCTTTCGAGCCATAGATCCTCAAAAATCAGGAAACGAAAAGGGAGAGTAAAAAACTAGAATCCAGAAAGTATTAAAACTGCAATACAGCACAGCACAAAATGCTACAGTACACCCTGTATGTTGCACCAGGTATGACATAAGGGCTACTTCAGTGTTTGAATGTGGAGTTTCCTATACAGTACAACATAAATTAACGTGGGGCAATATTCCTTCTCCATGCTATTCCAATGAAGCCTAGCAATGGGGACTCCCTGTCTTGATCTAATAAACTACAAGGCAGACAGGGAGTCCCTATCTCCAGCCTTTATTTTCTGGGGGAGGGGAGGAACAGGCCCATATACTGTTCTGCCAAGGGGCAGGGTTCTCCTTTTTTTGAATCTGGATCCAATAAAACACACAGATGGAAGAAGAACACAAAAAAAGTATGCTTTAATTTTCTAGATACAATCAGACAAACGTAGCGTACCTGACCAACGCCCAAACACAAATCTCCTCCTCTTCTGCCGCCCGGGGCTTCAAGAGAGCAGCGGGAGAGATCCCTCACACCAGAAACCCCACAGCACCCAAGACCTAGTCTGTGGCGAAGCCCCAATCTGTCCCCTCCATTCCCTTGCTTATATAGCTGACTTAAGTTTGATTGTTTTCACCTGGCCATCAGGCACCATTCCCGAATGGTCAGGGAATCAGGCACCTGAGTGTGGCTTGGCCAAGGTCATTGGCAGCTGAAGGTGTTCTCGACTAATTGCATCCTCCTCACAAGCAACCTTACTTTGCTAATTAGAGGAGGAAAAGGGAATAGGACATGTAACCTGACTCCTCGTGATTACAAAGATCTTCCGCGAGTTTCCACTACACTCCACCCCTTAACATATCCTATTTCCTTTTCATCCTCGGTGTCATTTGATTGAGTATAGCCCACATAGGTTGCACCTTTGCATACAGCTGCTTAATTTTAACAAACAAAAAACAAGTGAAGATCATGGAAATACATATAATCACCAAAACAATGATAACCGGATGCAAGGCCAGGTTCAAAATATTGGTCATGGTGGGACTCCATCCGGAGAATATGTCCCACCAATGATGCACAGTGAGATCCCCAACATCTCGCATCACCCGCACTAACTCTGCTCCCTCATGTTTAATTTTTAACATCATTCCTTTAATCAAATTTACAAAGAAAAAACCATACTCATGACTATCTATATGATCCCCCCTCAATCTGCCCTCTCTGGAATCTTTCCACCTAGTGATATCCTGCCAACTCCCCTGCGTTATCCATCGTTGGCCATTAAAATATTGGAAAGTGACATTCCATGTGATGGACCATGACAGCGTAAAATTATCATACGTCCATGGGATGGAGAAGTACAGTCGTTTGCCAGACATCATCCATGTCCCCTGTCCAGTCACATTCATACATCTGCCATGGATGCCGGGGAGCCATCGCCTTTGAGACAGAGCTGGTTGTTCACACAGCAGCAGCGTAGTCGTGTTCAACTCAGGAGGATTCGATTGATCATAGATGTGCGCACAGAGGCAGACTATTACCCACCACCACCAATTCATGGTGTCCTAGAAGCATATAATAAGAAAATTATTATGGCGTATTACAAAGAAATAGGAGAGTCATTATTCTCGCCGCTTCAGCTTGGCTGCATCTAAACATATGGGTGCAGTAGCATTTGCCAAAAGCACCCAGTAGGTGGCCCCAGGTCCCTTACTAACAATCTCTCCAGGTCTGTTTGGCTGATCGGGGTATACCACCCATACCTTCTGTCCAGAGGTGAGAGTGGTATCTGTAGATCCAAACTCTCCTCTCCTTCTGACAGTAGATGGAGGTGGACCTGGTGCTTCCTGAATATCGGGTACACTGATACGCTCGCAAATGAGTTGCGCTATTCGTTGTCCTGTTAGCAGAGATGCATCTTGAGTGCTGACATTATGGAGGAGCACCTTTACTTCTCCTTGGTAGTCGGCGTCCACCACCCCTCCTAAAACCTGCAAGCCTTTTAAGGCTAGGCTGGATCGAGGTGCGATGCGCCCATAGGTTCCATGGGGAACGGTGACCCCAATCCCCAAGGGTACTAGTACCTGCCCTCCGGCTGGTACCACCACATCCTTAGGGGTTATGAGGTCAGCCCCAGCACTATCGGGCGTCGCTCGGAGGGGTGGCTGGCCATAAGGTTGGAGTTTCCAAACCTTTAGGTACTCCACTGGTGCTGGCGCTGGCAAACTTATCATTCGTTGCAATGGTGTTTGGCCAGCGCATATTGGACGGCTATTTAGTTCAAATTCCGCCTGATCTAGAACTTTACCCCACCCCTTCAGGGTATGGGTGGGGGTCAACTGTTTAAGCTTTTGCTTTAGTAACCCATTTAGCCGTTCTACCAACCCAGAAGCCTGTGGGTGGTGAGGAATATGATATATCCACTGGATATTCCATTCATTTGCCCAATCTTTTACCTCCCCCCCTGCAAAATGACTCCCATTGTCACTCTGTACCTGAAGGGGCGCTCCATACCTCCGTATTAACATCTCCAACCCCTTTATGGTGTTCTGCTGGTTCGCTCGTGCGCAGGGGTAAGTCAAAAGATACCCTGAAAAGGTGTCTACCATGGTTAATGCATACTGCCAACGTCCACATTTGGGTAAGGGTCCTATATAATCAATCTGCCATATTTGCCCAGGACCACTTCCCCGATGTAATTTTCCCATGGGTGTCTTAGACAGAGGCATCTGTCTCACCTGGGAGCACACTTGACAATTAGCAACCACTGTGGCAGCGGCACTCACTGAACATGGAATGCCTCTCTTGATGGCCCATTCTTTGGTGGCTTTGGCCCCCAGATGCCCTGCCTTGACATGCGCCCAGCGTGCTAATACCAATAACTCTTCGTCTTCGTCTTCTGGAGTAGCTGTCCGTACTCTTGCTAACCGATCAGCAGCCTGATTGTACAGGGCAACAGGTGTCCCTGTTGTATGTCCATCTACATGTCCAATGTGCATTTGTACTTTTGAGAGCATTTGATCCAGTTTTATCCAGAGGTCCTGCCCCCACAATGGTCGGTTGTGGATGCAAAAGCCATCCTGTTTCCACTTTGGAAACCATACAGTCAGCCCTTTAAACACAGCCCAAGAATCAGTATAGATATATACAACATCCCCTCCTTGCTCAATTGCATGTTCCATGACCATTAATACAGCCATTAACTCAGCATATTGGCTGGACTTCCCTTTTCCTCCTCTGGTCAGAGTAATTTGTTTTCGAGGATTTAAAGCGGCGGCACGCCAGACTCGCTCATTTCCCTGGTAACGGGCGGAGCCATCGGTGAACCAGACTTCGTCATGAGTAACCTGCTCATACGGGGGAGCTTCCTGTGCTGGGGGATCTTTAAGTTCTAAGCTAGGAATTTCTTGGATTTCTTCCCCTGTAGGAGTCACAGCCAACACTTGCTCCTGCAGTGCGCTCACCCCATGAGAACCAGGTCTAGCTCTTTCTGCAATATACCACTTCCACAAGTTGTACATTTCTGCAGTGGGAATGCCATCTATATCTTCCTTGCGAACCCCTGCTTCCAATAATTCCAAAAACATCTGCTTCCTCGTCACCTTAGGGGTGGAGGATGTTTTATCTGTCCTGGTGAAGGACTTCTTATCAGTCCCTGATTTTCCCTTCTCCTGTGCTATTCGGGCGCGGGGTTTAGCGACATTTTCTCTCTCTGCCTCCCCTAATTGTCCTATCAAGAGAACAACTTCACCAACAGGTCTCCCTTGGGCGGGGCCCAGCAGCGCTAACAATGGGCCACGCATATGTGAGGGTGCGCCCTTTAACAGCCGCGCCCTCATACCGGCAGTGAGACGCTGACTCTCTGGTCCCTGGAACCCTTGCTGATAGATCCCAGCCTGCAAAGCCATGCCACGCAGCTGTTCTATGGCTTCCTCAATGGTTTGCCAGGGGCCTGGCTGTTCTTCCCAATCCATTGGGGCGGGGTATCTGGCGTATACAGCCTCTACACACCACTGAAATAGGGAACCTGTTGCACCCAAATTAGGCATGCGCAAAAACTGATTAACCAATGTATCACGAGATAGGGTTCCCAATTTTACCAACTCCTCCCCCGTCAAGTAAAGACTGGTAGTTCCCTGGTCCCACAACCTAACCAGCCATTGGCTCAACCCCTCCCCGGGTTTTTGCCTGTTTGTCTTTGCCATTTCCGCCAACTCCTGCTGAGTGTAATCCCGTACTATCCGGGTGGCCTGGGCCGCTTGTGGGTTACCTGGCGGTCCCTTACTCTTGTTGGTCACTAGAGGACGTGCCTCAGCAACCCATTCCTCTTCATTCCCCTCATCTTCTCCCTCTGTCCATTCTGACTCCTCATCACTAGAATCCCAAATGTCCCCACTCCATGTCTTGGGGTCCCATTCCCGGGAAGCAATGAGGGCTCTAACCTTCCGAGGGTTAGGGATACGCTTCTTTCTTACCCGCTTTGGGTGTTTCATTTTAGCAAAGCGAATAGCCATAGTGGCAGCCCGCTCCTTAGCCAGTTCTTCCCTCCCCCGAGCGCTTTCTAGCACCTCCTTAAGAATTGCCTGCTGGTCCTTTAAAGCAGCGATGTCCTCTAATTGCTGCTGTACCTTCCTCTGAGAGGCTTCTAATTGCTCCCAAACACTCCGGAGCGCAGTGAGTAGGACCCATCCAAGCCCCCCCACTGTCTTCTGCCCCGCACCTTTCTCTATCCCCATTAGCTGCAAACACTTAGACACAGCCATAGGGGTAGCACCTCCAAACCCAGCCATCTCAGCATCCCATGACACTGGTGGGGTCAACTGGTTCAAAATTTGAGCCACTGGTGCCCAAGCACTAGTGCTGGGCCAACCAGGGATATGGCTCTGGCCATCCTCCTGCCTAGGGCTTTTCTTCTTCCACCAGGGCATTGTCTCCAGATCCTGCTCACAGCGCCAAATGTTCTGCCAAGGGGCAGGGTTCTCCTTTTTTTGAATCTGGATCCAATAAAACACACAGATGGAAGAAGAACACAAAAAAAGTATGCTTTAATTTTCTAGATACAATCAGACAAACGTAGCGTACCTGACCAACGCCCAAACACAAATCTCCTCCTCTTCTGCCGCCCGGGGCTTCAAGAGAGCAGCGGGAGAGATCCCTCACACCAGAAACCCCACAGCACCCAAGACCTAGTCTGTGGCGAAGCCCCAATCTGTCCCCTCCATTCCCTTGCTTATATAGCTGACTTAAGTTTGATTGTTTTCACCTGGCCATCAGGCACCATTCCCGAATGGTCAGGGAATCAGGCACCTGAGTGTGGCTTGGCCAAGGTCATTGGCAGCTGAAGGTGTTCTCGACTAATTGCATCCTCCTCACAAGCAACCTTACTTTGCTAATTAGAGGAGGAAAAGGGAATAGGACATGTAACCTGACTCCTCGTGATTACAAAGATCTTCCGCGAGTTTCCACTACATATACCTAGATTACCATTATGCTCTGTTCCCAGTGACAAGCACCACATGTTTCAGAGTCTATAGACACTTCTTATATATCGTTCATGAGACTGCTCACAATGCCCTGAGCTATAAATCAGCAATCGGCAATGAATCAGAAAGTCCAATGTAACACAGAGAAAACCTATTTTCTAGAGCCAATTGCAAACCACATGGGCATTCCAGACCATTGTTTTCTCGTGTCCATAAATAACTTTTGACAGGGAGAGAAGCTTGCAAGTGTGGGTTTTCAAATGCAGGTCCAGTTGAGACTGGCACTGATCCCCATTTCCCTTCTGAGTCTTCCATTGTTCGGCAAAAGATTCCTGCATTGCAGGTGGTTGGGCTAGAAGATCCCTTATGGTCCCTTCCAACTCTACAATTCTATGATTTACAAAATTCTCCACTTGGAAGCCCCCTAAGGGCTGGGTCATGCAGGCAGCAAACAGACCATCACCTCTGGGAGTGCACCAGGTCACCACCAGGTCACAATTCTCTGATAGCTGCAGCTAGTTTAACAACCAACAATAAGGGAATATTGGAGCAATACTGAAAGTATCAGATACTTTTTAACTACAGGTCACGCCAGCTAAGAGATGCTGTAATTTTCCGTGTTGGGGATTACTTTCTCCTAGCTCAGAGGCTCATCACTTTATGATCCTGCACTTCCAATCCCCTGGCATTAAAGCTCTTTATTGACAGTGCCATAAACCCACGATATGACCAGCAGCAAACTGAAATACTGTAAAATAGGTAGCAAATGTACTGGTATCTTTGGCAAAATATGGCACTCAAATCAGATCCATAGAAGCTTTCCCAGCCAATATCAAACTCCTTGCTGGAGAAGTGTCCAGCAGTCTTTCGGCAGCCCCCTGCTATTGCGATCATTAAATTGATTATTATTAAATCTATTAAATGTGTCCTATTTATTGTCAACAGCTTACATGTACACTGCCAGATCCATTGTACAGCTTAGGCAAAGCAGTAAAAACTAGGCCAACAGTCTCAGTATGCTAAACAGGACTAGGAACCACAAAACACCCAGGCTGAGTTAGTTGAGATTAATTCTTCCCATTGAAATCAATGGAACTTCACTTAGTTGTGTGGCTGATTTGTCACATTTATTTCAATGGGGCCAAAGTGCAGCTAATTTATTCTGCATCCAAGCCTTAGTTTGAGGCCATTACTTGCAAGTAGGTCCACTGATTCCAGGGGGGAAATATTTCCGTACGCACAATAAAAAACAAAAAAACAAAAGTGCTTTCCTATCAGTGGGACTTGTTTATATGTAATGGGGTCTGATCCAACAGAAACAAGAACAAAATCATAACTAAGATCCCTTGAGAGCAAACATTTGGGACATTAGTCATGACTCTCTTAAGTTGCTGGTTTGGACGGCTGGTGTCCTGGCATACTTATCTGGAAGCAATACATTCTTCTGGAATTAATGGGTCTTACTTCCATGTAAACATTTTCAGATTGGGGCTATACTGCTGTAAACTCAGTGCTTTGGCTTAAATTGATATTTGGCTTGCATCAGTCCTCAGGCCTTTGAAAAGAGCTGTTGCAAAAGAAGCCAGATTTGTGGCATGACAAGAGACAAACCAGTTGGATGAAGCTATGTGTAGATACATCTATTCTAGATGCTTTGTAACAACAAAACCAACCACCACAACCACACCTCAGAGTGATTTGCTGGGGCTAGCAAGAGCTTGCACCTCTGCCAGTGGTACATTTAGGTACCTGTCTTTGCATCTACTTGGGGGGTTACTGAGTCAAACCACAATACTGGAAAATCACCATTACCAGTTAAGACATCCTTGATTACTACATTATGTACCTGTCATTGTTACCACCCATCGATCTATGCATGCAATCCTAAGCATATTTTACTCAGAAGTAAGTCTTGCTGTGTTTTACAGAGCGTATCCCCCAATAAGTGTGGTTAGAAATGAATTGGAACATTACAGAAAATCAAGCCATCAAAAATAACCTGGAAATGTGGTCTTGCATGCAAAAGCTGTTAGTCTAATACTTCTATGGTAACCTTGCGGAGGGGGCTACTTCTACTATCACTGTACAGCACTGATCCTGCTGGCTTATTTGGTCCAGCACCGTGTTAGGCAGGCGCCACCCGTTTCGACCCCAGACATTTCTACAAAATACTGTAATAGTGGGGCTGGGAGAAACATTAGCGAGCCACTGCTGGCCAGTGGTCCCTGATAGGCCAGTGGTCTAACTCAGCATGACTCGGGTTCATGCGATTACCCGAGGAAGGCACGCAGCTAATGCAAACCATCGCCACGCTGATCCACGCGCCAGATTGCAAGGCCAGTGAGGATGCTGAAGTCTCGGGAATAAATTGCCCTGCGCCTCCTTCCTTTGTAGCTTTATTTGGGGACGGAGGGAGGGGCACTTCCTGTGCTTCTGGGTCAGTTAGTCTCAGCAGCAGCCTGGGAAGCTTCCGGACGCAGACATGTCCTAACTGTGCTTCAGGTCGTTGTCGTGCAAAACGAGGACCTGACCACCCCTCATCTCAGGGACACAGCCTGCCAATTGCAGATGACAGGAGTTTTCAAAGTGCCTTTGATCTGCCGACCTTAGCCTCTTCGTTCAGATAACAGCACGGCTGCCGCGTTCTCGAATCGTAAGGGGGCAGGGGCTTTAAAATGAGGGGCGCGTCCGTCCCTTCCCAATGGGGACACGGCGTGGTTTCCTCGCTGCAGGGAGTCCACGGTGGGAGCTCATTAAAGCGCCCTTCCCCCTCCTCCACCACGAGAAATGAAAGTGAGCGCGAGCGCCCCCTAGTCGCCGATTCCACGCTTAAACTACAGGAGCTTAGGGACGACCGCCCCGTCAGAGGCTATTAACCCTTTGCCCCCCTCTCTCTCCTTTGAGTTTGTGGAGCAGAGACGTCAGTGGGATGCAGGCGAGGCGCAGGCGGCGGGGAAAGCCCTCCCTGCAATAGCTGTCGCTTTCCTTTTCGGAAGCGCTTAGGTGCCAGGACGAGGCGGGTGGGGGATGGGGGCGCCGGCTCCAACCTCCACACGCCCCTCCGTTGGCGGGGCTGGGAGGAAAAGGCTGCCAGTCTCCGCGCAGCTTGCCTCCTTTCCTGCGCAAGCGACATGTGTGCAGCAGGAGCCCGGCTGTCTCCCGCCGCTGCTATATAGAGGAAAAGGGGGGAAGTGGAGCGGACGGCTGGGCGGGCGGGAAGGGAAGCGGAGAGGAACTCGGCCGGACGCCGCCTGATGCTGCCGTCGCCGTCCAGCGCAGCTCTGACGCGGGGGCAAAGCAGAAGAGGCAGGCGGGCAGGAGGGCGATGTCTCCCCGCATTGCCTTTCGCCTGCCCCCTCCTTAAGCCTTCAAGCTTCCAGTAAGACGATACCCATCCCCCACCTACCCAACTCCTCAACCCATTTCAGCTCAAGTGGCCCGTGCATCTGGGGGATCGCCTGCTTGATTCTTCCTACAACGGTAAAAAAGCAAAACAAAACACCACATGGAAAAAATACAAGAGAGAGACATTGCACATACTTTTGTAAATCAAGAAATCTTTAATAAAAATACATTTTTTAAAAAACCACACCAAAACACCACATTGCCTCCACATCCTCCATCCTCATCCTTGAACCCTTAGCCAGCGTTCCCAGACCACATTAGTGGTGGGGACCACAAGAAAGACAGCGTGGGGAAGTGGTTCGAGTGTCGGACTATGAAATTGGGAGACCAGGGTTCAAATCCCCACTGGGCCGTGGAGCTCACTAAGTGACCTTCGGGCCAGTCACTGCATCTCAGCCTAACCTGCCTCGCAGGGTTGTTGTAGAGCGGGACAGGACAGAACCATGTAGCACCTTTGGAGCAGAGGTGGGGTATATAAATGCAATTAAGCAAGCAAGAGAATGGCCAATGGCCCATCTGGTCCAGTGTTTCTGTCCTCACAGTGGCCAACCAGATACCAGTGGGAAACCCTGCAAACTGGGATGTTGCTGGGTTGCAAAGCTGTCTTGATGGTTTTTAACATCGCATGTAAATAGTTTGCTGCTGTGAAGGGCTGGCAAAAGATCTTAATGATAACAAGAATGGCAAATGTTCAGGAGCCCGGCTGCCTCTACTCCTCGTCCTATTCTTCTTTCTTCTTCCCATAATCATATGGCCACTGGCTAGGGCTGGCGAGAACTGATGTCCAACCATACCTGGAGGGCACAGGGACATTAAAGAAGTCACGCGGGCACTTCAGGATCGCAGACGCAGGCTCCTCCTCCCTCTGTGTTTTCTTCCCTCCTCCTCCCTTCCCAAATTGTGTTTTGATTCAAGTCTCCTGCTGCATCAATTAAAAGAGACCGGCATTTCTAGTTGCCGCGCTGGGTGTGTGTTTGTGTGTGGGCATGTTGTGTGTGTGTGTGTGTGTGTGTGTGTGTGTACATACAGTATATATATATAAAATAAGCAAGTGTTGACTTCAGTCAATCTCAGGGTTTATGTTGCAACAACGTGGCTCTTGCTGAACTTTAGTTCTCTGGTATGTAAATCACCTTTAATACGAGGTTCATAAACTGGGCAGCCAGATCAGCTCGTTTCCTTTATTTCATCGCCCGCCTCCCTGCAAGCTGACGGAGAGCCGGACGGCCCAAAGAAGGAGACGCTTTTTGGTTGGGAATTACAACAAAGCCCGAGGATTTAGAACAGGGTTGCCGAAACGGCGGCTCCTGGCACTTGTGGTGGGATCTTGAGGAGGAGGCAGAGAGGAAGAGGCAAACACCATGAGAGGGAAAGAAGAGAAGTCTTCGCTGAAAGGTTGGTCGAATTAACATTATATATATTCCGCGGTGGGAAACTTTCACAACAACTTCTGACCTAGGGAAGGAAGAGAGCGCTTGAATATCGAGTTGAGATGGACACTCTTCGATTTAAAATAGTCCTATCAGGTGCGGCTGGAGATAAGGGCTGGAGGCTCAATTGTTTTCTGGGGGCGCTGATAAGATTAGCTCCGAGGCAATCTCGTCTGAAAGAGCAGCAGGAGGGGCAGTGGATGGACAGAACTGTGTAAAAACCATTGTTTTTTATGCTAGAGGCTTAAGTCTTACGGGAAAACTGCCTGTAGGTCATTCCTGGCAAATCCATAGGAATGTTGCCTTGAACTCGCTTTGCTTATGTGGGCTTCCCTGAAAGGTGGCTTGTCAAAGAGTAGGAAGGAGTGGAACAATGGCTTGGATGTCTCAGTGCAACTTAAATGTTTGAGGGAGGTGGTTTTTGCGGAGTGGGGCAGGTATTACAGCAGTGCTTCTTTTCAAGTGCATCCTTCCAAGGATGTGGTGAATACCATAGGATGTGTTCTCCCAAGGCCATTAGTGCATCAAAGCTCGGTATTGGCCGGCAGAAGCTCTCCAAGGATTCTGACAATTCCTCCCCCAAACCCAACCCTGCCTAGAGATGCTGCGGGGACTGAATCTGGGACCTTCTGAATGCTAATCTTCCGCTCTTGGTGGAGAAGGCTCACCAGGGCAGCTGGCTTGCTTCACCCAGCCATCTGCCACTGGACTAATGTTGTGGGAGCACAAATGATGCCGAAGAAGGCGATGTGGTGCTATGAGGACGAGAACGACCTTGGCTGGCTCAGTGACATTAGATGAGAAGCATCTTGGCTCATGCTGGGAATGCAGAAGGCTCCGGGTTCGATTCCTGGCATTTCCAAGGAATGTAAGAAGCGCCCTTCCGCGTCCGGCCACTGGCCTAGATCTGGCCCGCCATTCTGTTCCCAGAGTGGGGGGACCAGATGCCCATGCAAAGCCGCCGGGGGCAAGCAGGGCCTGAGGAGGAGGACAGCGATTCCCAGCAACTGGTATCCGGAGGCGAGCTGCCTCTACCAGGGGAGGCAGAAGAGCCCAGCCATTGTGGCTAACAACCGCTAGTGAACTGGCCTAACCCTCTGGCCAAAACACCATCCCAGTTGGCAGGCATTTCCGGTTAAGCAGATCACATGGGCAGATTGACTGGGGTGGTCCCAAGCGGAGACCATGAGTCTGACCCTATATATATATATAAAGCAGCTTCTTGTGTGGTCAAGCACGCGGAAAGTGGCCAAGGCGGGGGGGGGGGCACACAGAGGAGACTCTTCGGCATCATGTGCCACCTGATGGCTAGAGCAGCATTGCCCAGGGTATAAGTGAACGAAGCCGCGAATGAATGGGGCTTCCAAGCTGAGTCTTGCAGCGGCTGCGGAGGAGCAGTTTCGCCGGGTTCAGGCGAGGAGGAGCCAAAGCAGGGACTTGAGCGCATGCGCGTTTGCGGGAAGTCCCGAGGCGCCGCCGCCCCTTGGAACTGCTGGCGACGGCTTGCAAAGTTTGCGAGAAAGGCTGTGTGTCGCCGGGGGCTCCCGGGAGCTGCCCTGCCGCTGCTGGCGGAGTAAAAGGCCGCGGGGAGATACGTGTAATGGAAAGGAGCGGAGGAAGCTTTAGATCAGGGTTGATTTCCCCGGGGCATCTTGTTATTGTTGTTGTTATTGTTAATAATCGAAGCTGCGGTGTTATAAAGGAGGATAAATCAGGACTGGTCCGGTCCCCCCCCCCGGCTTTTTCCTACAGCCCCGAATTCTGGAAGGATTCGAGTCGAAAGGTTTTGTATGTTTTATTTAAAAAAATAAAAAAATAAACGGATTAGCCAAAATGCAACTTTTGCAATCTTGCGTCAGCAAAGTCAACTGGCAGCCCGTGGGAGTCGCACAGGCCCGAGGCGCTTCCGCCCAGCCCTTTTGTTGGGGTGTTATTTCTAGATCCGGCGTGGAAGAGCCCTACCCACCCACCGCGCTACCAACTCGCGCTTTCTGCTTGGGATTTTTGGGTTCTGCGAGCCATCCGCCCCAGCTTGCAGCGTTTGAAAGAGGACAGTCAGGAGAGACAGTGTTGTCGTAGGCGCGGGCGCGCAGAAAAACGTGCGCGAGCCGGAGGAGCTTGGAAGTGGGAAGGACGGAGGCGGGGCTTATGCAGAAAGTCCAGTAAAATCAAATCCGCTGAAAGCTCTTTTTGAGCAGCGTTCAGTGGATTCCAAGGATCCAGTCAGTATCAATCAATTTAGTATGTTCGACCGCCGAGAGTAATCCAGTCCAACCCCCTGCAGTACAACAATCTCAACACGTGGTTCCTCTTCCAGTTTGAAACGATATCTGACCCTGCTTAGCTTTAGCAAATGTGCTTGCAGTTTTATTGCTGCCCCAATTGCTGAACTGGTGGGTGGGCTTCCTCCCGAGTCATCCTGCCTGGATTGCACTTGCAGGCCTGTCCCGTTCGCTGAGGCTCTTGCATCGCAGATATTGCATTTAAGTGATAGGAAAAGAGAAAGGAGAATTAATATATTGCAGGGGAACGATGGGAAGGCTACTACTTAAAAAATGCTACTGCTAAATAAGCAGGCGAGCTCTTGATCAGAAGCTTGCCTCTGTCCCAGTGCCCAAAGGTGAAGGATGATATTATTATTATTATTATTATTATTATTATTATTATTATTATTATTATTATTATTATTATTATTATTTTCCGGGGGGGGTCCTGAATCGATTCGTGTTGCATTTTATCAGAATGTAACAACATTCGGGTCGGAAGGCGGTGCTCCTTTCTCGCCGCCGCGTGGGAGGTGGTCTCATCCCCAACCTCGCCGCTCGCTCTCCGCGCCCCGTTCCCCTCCCTGCAATGTGTTATGACTGCCGTCCGTTGCGTGACACCGCCGGTGCTTCAGGTCACCGGTGGGCGGGGTCCCGGCCAACTCCATTCATAAACATAAACACGCCCCACGTGTTCCGCAACGCTGCTGCGGAGAAAGGCATAAATAAATAAACGCACCATCCGGGCACAGAGTGTTCTCAAACAATTGTGCAAATTAAGAAAAAAAAATATTGCAGCCTGAGTCAGCTTTCCTGCCCCCCCCCCTCCTCTTACACTTCTCCCCGTTGCTTTTGCAAATGTGGAGATTTCCATCATCTCATTCCATGAGATGGCTTTTTTTTTTTTCGTTTTTAAACATTATTATTACACGCGCCCAATATTTTTAAGGCGCTTTCAGCAGTATCCCGGCCAATCGGTTTCTGGAGTCTCATCGGTCGCCTGGAAGGGGCGCTTGTTTGTGGGATTGAGGAAGCAGGGGTAGGAAACAAGAGTCGTCGTCCCCGCGAAGTCACTCCCTGCAAAAAGGCCATTGCTTATCGGCCTTCACCCCAGACGTCAGAAGTTCTCCTTTAGATCGAGCGGAGCGGTCCTCTCTGGGGGGCTCTCTCTCCGGTTCCCTTTGCTTCACATACTTGGAGTTGGGGGTGGGGAGGCTGCCATAAACTTAACATCTGCAGATGTGAGACTGAGAAAGAACCGCCGGTGTTGCAGGGAACGGAAAAGACCGGGGCTTCTGGCCAGGATCTGGGTAAGAAAGTCCTGCGCAGCGCAGGGGACCTTTACACCTCCTGCTTGCGCCTCTCTCCCTTCCTTGTGTTCGGGCTACTTGCAGGGTGAAGGGAGAGAGAATCTCTCTCCTCCCTGTTATGAGGCTCCGATGAGCTCGTGCTTGACTGACAGCCGCCCCCGGACGCCTCCCTTCGGCCCAGGATTCCTTTGGAGCCGCGTGGTTGGAGCCTCCAGGGCGCTTGCCAGGCAAGGCTGCCCCTGGACAGCCCCGACCCGCCGCGACACTCTCTGGCGATTAATAAATACCATCTGGTAAAAGCAGGAACCGTCCGTGTGACTCCAGCGGTTTCTGTTTCGCAGTCTGAACGACAGTGGAGTTGCTTTGAGGTGGTTTTATAAAGAAAAGGGCAAGGGAGGAAAGGGAGGGTGGAAACAGACAGAAGAAGTTCAGAGACTCCTCAAAAGCAGCCCTGTCTGCTTTCTGAGGCTCAGATCCCCAAGGCGTTTTTTTTCTCAAGAGTAGGAGAAGTTTCTGCCTGCCTTGATGGAGGAATCCAGAGGCACAGGACCTTCCGACCAAATGGGATTCCTGCTTTGCTCTCATTGCCTTAGATTAAGGAGATTTCTTCCTATGTAAGGTGTGCCATAAATAGCTAATGTTGGAGGGAATGCCGCCGGATTAATGTTAAGAAGGAGGGCAGGACTAAACGTCTAAGGATGCCCCGGCCTGCCTGGGAGTCACAGCTCTCGGGAAACCCCGGTGTGTGTGTGTGTGTGTGTGTGTGTGTGTGTGTGTGTGTGGATTAGCTGTGGTTGTCCACTGATTCACAGAACATTCTAAATATGTTCAAGGACACCCTTGGTTACTGCTTTATATAATAACTGTACGGATACTTTTTATATAAAAAAGTAAGTTCCCGAGGGCTAAGTAAGGTCGCGAAGGACATCCCTCTCGGTGTGGATTTAGCCATAATAGATTAAAAAGGGAAATTCCACGTCCAGGGGCTGTATGTACCTTCCGATTATCAGGATGGGAGGGGGGAACGATCTGGAGAGGGCTCTCCCAATCCCCCCGCCCTCGGCGCCTCTTGTGAGAGACAGGGATGAGTGTCGCAACGGAAATGCCTTTGTTCTTATCTCTGGAACTAATCGATCCTTGGATGAGGTCCATCTCGGACCTGGGGGTGTCTGAAAAGCCAAGGCTATCCTATCCCGCGGCGGGTCTCTCTGTGGAAGTGTAAAGAGTGGCAAAAACGGGACTTCCTTTGCGCGTTATGGTGGCCTTGAGGAACAAGGGCAGGTACATTTAAAGGACAAAAAATAGGCTGCTGGCCAAGCCTAACTTAGCACCTTCGAGGGTCATCGACCTCCTGTTAACTCACACAGGTGGACGAGTGCAGGGGGGGGGCCCACAAGGACGCAGCAAGTGCCCTGAGCGCCTTGGCAAGGCAAAGAGCGGAGTTCTAATTCTGCAGTGCAATAAATAAGTACATAAAAATAAGGCTGGCATCTGTCTTCAAATTACAGGTAGGTAGCCGTGTTGGTCTGCCGTAGTCGAAACAAAACAAAACAAAAATCCCTCCAGTAGCACCTTAGAGACCAACTAAGTTTGTTATTGGTATGAGCTTTCAATTCGTGTGCATGCACGGTTCTTCAGATACCTCTATCTATCTGAAGAAGTGTGCATGCACACGAAAGCTCATACCAATAACAAACTCAGTTGGTTTCTAAGGTGCTACTGGAAGGATTTTTTTTTTAAAAAAATTATCTCTCTCCAAGGTTTGTTTGCAACCCCAGAGCTTTGTTGTATTGTCTCCGCCCCCCCCCCAAAAAACTGCTGCCAATTAATCTCACTGCAATTTGCTGAGGGTGAAAAAGGATAAAGGGGGGGGCTGGTGCGTGGTAGCTGGCGGGCTTCTTCCTCTCCACCCGGCTTGCGAGACTCCTTTCTAACGTCAAGGGTGGGGAACATGTCGTGGGGAAGGGCGGGCCGGGCGCCAGGCCTGCATGTCTCCCGGCAGCTCCGGGCGCCTGGGGCGGGGGGAGAGCGAGACTCTTCCTCATTGTTCCCCTCTGGCTCCGCCCCTCCTTCCTCTCTGACTGCACTGTCGCCGAGGCCGCGCCTATATAAAGCCCCGGGGCGAGCGGCGGAGCGGCAGACGCGAGGTGACTCAACAGGGTGAAGGCTTTTGGCACTGCGCGCTTTACCCCCGCTGCTAATTCCCTAACTCGGAAGCAAAGCTAGCAGCTAGCTGCTTGGAAAGGCTCTCGCGCATCGACTCTATCCCTCGCGCAACTGCTTGGATTATTATTCCTCCCAACATTGAGAAACCTAGAAAGTCCGCAATGACGGTCAAAGCCGAAGCTTCGGGATCCACGCTAACTTACTCCAAGATGAGAGGGATGGTGGCAATACTGATCGGTGAGTGGGAACGACGAGGAGGGGGCTAGCAATAGAGGAGGGGGAAAGGAGCATAAACAGCGTGCGCCCTCCTGACTGTAAGCGTGTTGTAGAAGTGAGGCTCCTTTGTTGCATTCAAGGGATGGATTAAATAAAGGAAAGGAAAGAAGTTGGGGAATTAATCTGAAACAACCCCCTTCTCTCTTGTGATTGTTTGCAGCTTTCATGAAACAGAGACGAATGGGGCTGAATGACTTCATTCAAAAGATAGCCACCAACTCCTACGCATGCAAACAGTAAGTATTTTTTTGTGGGTTGTGCTTTTTTCTTACTCTCTTCTGCAGAAATTGCCTGGGAAATGCATGGAACTTTGTTCTAAAATTTAACAGAGAATGAGAAGTTATATAACTCCTTTCAGCGAGAGATTGTTGAAATTATATTTTTTGCAGTTTTTTTGTTAAATTAAAAAATGTTTACAATATCATGCATGCTTACTCAGATGTAAATTTCAGTAATTTCAGTGGGACTTACACTCCAAAGTATACTTACTAGAAAGTAACTTTAGGGACACCTGTGTGGTAGAAGCTGGTGTCATTAAAGCTGCAACCCTATATGCACTTGGGAATAAATCTTATTGGACTCACTTTTGAGTAGATACACCTTGTGCCAAAAAAAAGACCAGCAGTAGAGTAGATGCTGTAAAAAATTAGTAGGAAACAGAATATAATTTTCTAGATTTAAAAATATCACTAGTTCTGAATTAACTGCATTCAGCTAAGTTTTACTGTTTCGCTGAAGAATAGAAAACTGGAGAAAGGCACCTAGTTTAGATTTCCTGATCCCTCATTCCCTCCTCTGACCTTTAATTACAGAGGAAACTTAAGTCTCTTTGCTCAGAATGGTTTGTTCCTGTCTCCGGTTTCATCTTAGCCCTGAAACCTAGTAAGCCAGTTGTTTTTAGCAGCCTGCCAACCTGAAACTTTCCAGCTAGAATGTTACCATGCCCCCTGGTGGTGAAATGTTTTTTATGTTCCGTACCTTGTTCAGCTGTACTAATTATCCTGGTTTTAATCTCTTGCAGCCCTGAAGTTCAATCTATTTTGAAGATCTCCCAGCCTCAAGAGCCTGAACTTATGAATGCCAATCCTTCTCCTCCAGTAAGTAGCTTCTATTATGCACGGCCTATCCTGAGAAGACAGGACAGTAATAGCAACAGGTTTTAAACATAGATGTTCTATCCGTTGATAATCTGGCATGGGTTTTTCCATTCAGGACACATTGTAGTGATGCAACTTGGAAAGAAGTGTTTTGCAATAAAGATTTAGCATTTCCCTCTAGAGCAGAGAAAACTCCTATTTTTAAATTGGCATAATCTTTAAAGCATATTATTTCCCCCATAGAAGAATGCAATGCAATTTACTGTGTTTTTTAAAAAGTAATAATCTGCACCCAAATATTTCAGTACAAATGTTTGATTTTTTTTCTCTTGTCTATTTTTTTTTGTTCACTGCAGCCCAGTCCATCCCAGCAGATCAACCTTGGCCCTTCTTCTAACCCACATGCTAAACCATCAGATTTCCATTTCCTGAAGGTCATTGGAAAAGGCAGCTTTGGGAAGGTAAGCATACATATTCATTTGGTCAATAGGCCTGTAATATTTAGGGTATCAAACTACTTGAAGTGCCAGGGGGATTTAATAAGAAGCAAATTGGTGACTATGAAGGGGTGTGAGGTGGAGTATTCTTGAAAATCAAGGTTCCATTAAAATTTATGTAAGAAAATTGGCTATGTGGCTCATACAGCACAAGGGGAAATGAAGACTATATTGTCCCATCCCCTGGCTTAAGTCAGTGGCACCTACCCATTATGTTAATATGTGGTATTTTACTGCCAGCCCATTGAGTTGTGCAGGGTTACTCTATAGCTGGGCCTCATGATAGCAGAAAGGATGTAGCTGAGTTGTGACTTGATAGTTCCCTTGCATCATGATCATACCTAAACAAAGGGGTGTCTCGGTTTATTTCAGGTTCTTCTTGCAAGGCACAAGGCAGAAGAGCACTTCTATGCAGTAAAAGTCCTCCAGAAGAAAGCAATCCTGAAAAAGAAGGAGGTACGTAACTGAATTACACCCACTGCACGAGAAATGCCAATCGGCAAACTAATTATAATAGTCCTACTGTTCTGCTGCTCAGTTAATTAATGATTTCCCGCTCCCCTTCCTCTTAGGAGAAACACATAATGTCAGAACGCAACGTCCTACTGAAGAACGTGAAGCACCCTTTCCTGGTGGGACTCCACTTCTCCTTCCAGACTGCAGACAAGCTGTATTTTGTCCTAGACTACATCAATGGTGGAGAGGTAAGCAAAAAGTGTGTGCAGGACCATAAGGGATGTGTGTCCAAAGATACACAGGGCTTGATCGAAAGATCATTCAAACTCCTTAAACTCTTCCTTGCTGAAAACAAAGTCAGTCCTGCCCTGTGTACAAATAAGGCAGTGTTTTCTTCCTATTAAGTATGAAGAGGAGTTTTGGGGAGGAGTTACTAGATTCAGGGTCTCCTGCTTGCCAGCCTCTCATAGCAGGAAGCAGCCGGCAGATTACTAGGCCATTTCCTACCATTGTTCTCTCTAGCTATATATATATAGTGAGCTTAATTAAATGCATTGTTTTTAATGGTTTTGGGATCGCTAACAGGTTTCTCCCCCTCCTTCCTTGTCTCCTGCAGTTGTTCTACCATCTCCAGAGGGAACGTTGCTTCCTGGAGCCAAGAGCTCGTTTTTATGCTGCTGAAATCGCCAGTGCACTGGGTTATCTGCATTCACTGAATATAGTTTACCGGTAAGCAGGGCAGATGGTTTGCAAATGTGCATGCTTTCTGTGAAAACTGAGAAGTAGGCTGTAATATGTAATAAGGGGAAGTCAGGAACCTTGTGGAATGGGCTCCCAAGACACTGGCCCTGGGTACTGGAATCAGTGCAGCACAAAATTTTTAGATTCGCTTCTAGGTTATGGGTTAAAACCAGTAAATAGATGCTGCTAATGCACATAGACCAAATCCTGTTGGTAAATGACCTTTAAAAAGGGCTTGGGGGCTATCCATCAAACCCATTTGTTTTCAAAGGGACAACCCCCCCTTAAAAAAAATAAACCTGATAAAATCCCATTGCTTATAATAAACATAAGAGTTGAGAGCCATTGGCTCACCTGTGTATTTTCCTTCCTTTGCCCTAGGGACTTGAAGCCAGAGAACATTTTGCTGGATTCTCAAGGCCACATCGTCTTGACTGACTTTGGACTCTGCAAAGAGAACATAGAACACAATGGCACAACTTCCACATTTTGCGGCACTCCTGAGGTAGGTCTGGGTTCTGCTTTCTTTATCCACATGGCAGTGATGCATGTGCCCAAAGTGTGCAGAGGGAAGAGGAATTTCCCAGATGGGACAAAAGGACATGTTGTGTTGTTTAGGTGAAGTAGTCAAACAGGCTTTGGTTGATGAGCCCTGCTGACAAAGCTGCAGCGGGTGGGGGCGGGGGTGAAAGGCCAGAGCCTACAAATGCTAGGCTTTAAAGGCAGAAAGAAAAAGTTACCTAGGGACTCCTGCAGAACAAAGTTCTATAGATGCAAAGATTGGTGTGGTCATGTATCCACAAGTGCAGGCCCCACTCAGTCAGGTCACTAAGGTTATTTTTAAGTGGAGCATTTAAAAGAATGCAGGCTGGCTACTTTATTCTAATGTTTCCTGTCTTTTTGTTTTCTATAGTACCTTGCCCCCGAAGTCCTTCACAAGCAACCCTATGACCGGACTGTTGACTGGTGGTGCCTTGGGGCCGTTTTGTACGAGATGCTTTATGGACTGGTAAGCAAAAACAGCGAGCAACTGGCTAATTGCAAACACATACCAGTCATGTTTCCATCTGTAGTAGTTACCAGCATAAGAAAGAGCTGAATCTTGGTTCCACTGGATTGATAAATGTTGCGAACTTCAGTTGGAGCCAGTATTTTGCATGTGGATCTCTTACATGGTGCACATATTTGTGGCCATAGCTCAGAGATGGATCATCTGCTTTGCATGCAGAAGGTCTTGGGTTCAGTCCCTGGCTGGGAATTATTCCCTACTTGAGAAACCCTGGAGAGCCATGTAGCCAATACTGACTTAGATGGACCATTGGTCTGACCCAATATAAGCAGTTGCCTTATGCTCCTTGGGTGGGTGGGACATGAGAAGGAGAAAGATCGAGTTACAGGTGTCATAGCCATTCCAGTGCCTCAAGATGGGTATCAAATTAAGTGTATTGTGATACAGACAGTACAGTAAGTTAGACTCTTGGGACTAAAAATCTGTTTCTCCCCCTCTCTCCAGCCCCCTTTCTATAGCAGAAACACAGCAGAAATGTATGACAACATCTTGAACAAACCTCTGCAGCTGAAGCCAAATATTACCAACTCTGCAAGACACCTTTTGGAAGGTCTTCTACAAAAGGACAGGACCAAGAGGCTGGGTGCAAAGGAGGACTTTGTAAGTATAATCCTGCGAGTTGTGAGGGGTGGGTGGGGGAGTTTCGGAAGTTGGCTAGACGATACCAGTCTTTTCCAATTACTCTTGCCTGAACTGATCTGATTTCCATTTCCTCAACAGATGGAGATTAAAAACCACATCTTCTTCTCCCTAATTAACTGGGATGATCTCATTAATAAGAAGATTACACCCCCTTTCAACCCAAATGTGGTAAGTGTCGTCTTCTAATTATGGGAGAGACTTTTCTATTTATACTGGGGTACCCAGGGGTTGAAGTTAAAAATAATGACAGGCTAGTTTTTAGCAGGTTCCAGTGTGTTATCAGTGTGAAGCAATTGGGCAGGTGTCTTAATTTCTAAATGCCACCTTGAGTTTATACATAAGTGGACGGAATTGCCTCATGCAGTTCAGGTATGAGGTGAGGCAATCGGGTCAGGTGAACTCTATGAGCTTGGAGGTGCATGTTGACCTGTGAGACCACTGTAGCCAATCTAGATCAGTCTCCAGTCCAACACACACACACACACACACACACACACACACACACACACACCCTATTAGATTTCTAGTTTTGGTTTGAAACTAGTTCGGGGTGTGTGTGATCCAGGTTTGTTTTTTGTAATTGCCTTCCCATGAAGTGCCTAGATTGGTTTTGCTTTAAAAAAACAGCAATAAAAAGTAGGCCCCAATTAAGCAAAGATTTGAACATTTCTTCCCAGTCTGACATTAACAACAGAACCCTCCTTGTTTTCTCACAGAGTGGCCCCAATGACCTGCGGCACTTTGACCCTGAGTTTACAGATGAGCCTGTCCCGAACTCCATTGGCCAGTCTTCAGACAGCATCCTCATCACTGCCAGCGTCAAGGAAGCTGCTGAAGCATTTCTGGGCTTCTCCTATGCCCCTCCCATGGATTCTTTCTTGTGAATTTCTATTATAGTGATCTGTTTGTACTTTTTCTTCATTTAATAATGACCCTTCTGTTGGCCTTCTGTGTAAGCTGCCAGTTTGTCCGGTCACCTTCAAAAAGGAGAGGGATTTTTTTCTTTTGCACATCTTCTCACTGTGTGGCAGCTTTGCAGCCTTAATTTCAACTGCGTTTTTTATTTTATTTTTCTGGAAGCTTTTGTTGTCGTTCCTGCCGTTCATTTGGAAGAGCACATTCTAACTACTTTTAAATGAACTTGCAAAACATTTCAACTTCCAGTTCTTCCCACCCACCAAAGTGGTGCTATCGCCTTTAGAAGGAAAGAAGGAAGAATCTACTGCTGCCATAGACTGCCATAGATTGTAAGCTTAAGAACAACATGCTGTGTGCACCCCCCTTTCCCCCTCCCCCCTTTTTTGAGAGACTGTTCTGAAAAGCCTAGCTTGAAGATCTTTCTGGATATGATGGGGATGATTTTACGAAAACGTGCCTTTCCCCCCCTGAGATCTTGTGAGCTCCAAAGCTTTTCCTGTCACAAGAGTGTTTCCTGATTTACACGTGTGTTTCTTTTGTGTGTATGTGCGAGTTTGCTATGAGGACAATGGTGTCAGTGTGGTATGCACATTTTTCAGATGGACTTTGTTCAGAAGCATCAGTGCGACACTTGCAGGACACTACAATGGGGGGCATTGTTCGTTCCTTCCATATTTGGAAGACAATAAATTAATATGTGTAGATAGATTATTTTTTTAAAGGAAAAAAATGTAAAAATTAATAATGTTGGGCTTCAATGACTAGTACCCATAATGCTTGAAAGAAAGCATTGCTGCTATGGAAAAATATATAAATATATAAATATTTCTATTTTTAGAATGGGTTTCTAGGGACCAAAATGCCCCAGCTGCAGTCTATCAAAGCTGTTGGTTTATTTCATTATCATTTTTTTTGGTTCATCTGTAAAACTGGGCATTATTTATGGTTTGTATTTTTTTCATTCCTGGTTGTACGTATTTGTAAAAAGACTTGTACAGTTGGTTGCAATAGTAGATGTATATTTAAAAAGGAAAAAAACCTTTAAAGGCTTATAATGTGTACCACTATTATAATGTAATTTACAGGGTTATTATACAATATGTATAATTTTTGTGACCAAACCCATTGGTTTGCAGTAAAATCTTGGACAATATTTCTATAAATGCTGTCAGTTCTTCCTTTTATAAGATCAAGACATCATTTGCTCTGAACCACCTTTTCATTAGCATTTTCCTTCACAAGACAAGAAATGTGTATGTTTTTAAACACCCAAGGGTCAAAAGCTACTATAGAAAGAGGAGTCTTTTCAGTATTGTACAGTCAGGTTATTTGATAAAATGCTTGCCAGTGAGAAAATCAATGACATAAGAAAAGTGCTGCTGGATCAGGCCAAAGGCATCATGCAGTTCAGTTTTCACAGTGGCCAACCAGATGCTGGTGAGAAACCTCTCAAGAAGTCCAGCATGCCCACCAACCCAGCTAAGTCTTGGTAATAGGCTAGTGAAAACTCCTATCACAGAAACCTGCTCTGCGCAGAATTTGCTGACGCTATCACAACCATCCGACCTCCTTTGGCCTGGCACTTTTTTTTGATTGCCAGCTGTCAAATCAATTTAGTGGGTAGGCATTCTCAGGCTGCCAGTAGCACATGCATGCTGGGAACAGCAGACTAAAGGAGTGATTTCCAGAGAAGTATCTAGAAGCTTGCGTAGATGCTGTGCAAAATCAAAACCCCACTAGTGTGTTCCCTGGTGGTTGAACCCACTTGTTCATGTTACTGCAGTAACAGTATTCTTACTACGAGTACGAATCTGGAAGTTGGAGCTGGAATCATGAGACACAGCGCCTCCTGTGTCTAAAGCAGTTTGCTCCTCACCTGTCGCCCCACACAGTGCTAAATGCGCCTGTTGCATCATGTATTTAGATTAGCAAAAGGACCCTGTGATTCAAACAACTGAGTCATCTCACATCTCTGCTAGAGGGGAAGGTGTGCACAACTTCCTGCTCACCTTCCACCCACTGATCTGAGAGAAAATGGACATCCTATAGCAAGGAACCTTGCTTTGAATGTGTGCCTGTGCTTCTACAATGGGTGGTATCCAACTCCAAGTAGCCCCCCTGAAATTAATGGATGTGACTAAGCTCAGCCTATTAATTTCAATGTGCCTACTAAGTTTGACTCATAGCTGAGTACCACCTAATATTTAAGGGCAATCTCTGCTTTAAAAAAAAAAACACCTCTCTATGGGGGCTAGGGGGCTGGGATGATTTGCAGAGCAGATGTGGAAAATGCCAAATCTTTAATTCCTTTTTCTTTGCTTGTTCACAAAAGGCACATTTCACTCCATTGCAGAGTGGTTGGTCAAATGTGCATCCTCTTATTACCTGGGCATGAAATGAACAGCAGATGTGGAGAATATTCAATCCCCACTCCTGGCTCTTGGGAGGCTTCAAAGTATCACCACATACGACACGGGAGATGGGAGCAAGCCAAGTCCCCACTCCCCTTTGGGAAAGGATCATAGCTCAGTGACAGAGCATGTGCTTTGCACAAGTTCCCAAATTCAGTTCCCAGCATCCTCAGTTAAAAAGATAGCGCAGGGCTGGGGGAAGAACAACTGGAATCTAGGAAAGATGCTACCGCTCTCTGAAAGCAAGCCTGAGCTATGGTGTTAGTATACAGTAACTGCCTCCTGTGTCCTTATAGGAAGGCAGCTTCTGTTTTCTCTCAGATCACCAACCTCCTCATCCTTTGAACATCTCACTGAGCTTCTTTTCAACCTTATTTTTCAGCCAGAAGATCTAGAAACTTGCTCCCCCCTCCCCCCCCCCCCGACAAACTGAGCCACACCAGATTACTCACCTGGCACCAAATATGATGCTGTGACTGCAGGAATTCAGAATACACACGGCTCTGCTTCTCTTGTATATATTCATGGCTTGCAAATGCTTATATGAAATGAAATTAATTTGCCACAGAGGGAAGAGCTAATGTGGCCACCAGCCATGCCTCACAGCTCAGCTGTGAGAGGTGGCTGATAGCCAATTTACGGTCTTGCTTTGAAGCCAAATTATTTCCATAGCAGCAAATGGCCTTGTTTTGCACTTGCATGCCTGATGTAAGAGGAATGTAGTGGACTTGTTATATGCAATGATTCTGTTGACCATATCAGCAATAAAGGCCTTGTTTTATCACTACAGTATAGGTGCAATACAGTTTTACACTAGGGTGAAAAGTACATGCACAAGCGGCTGTGCTAATTGCCAGCATGGATAAATAAACCATCAAGGCTCTGTCTCGTTTACTGGAAGAGGGCTTGTCTGTGCTTGTCAAAAACATGGTTCCCCAATCCCCTGGGTTGGCCTTCCGAGGGGAATTGATAAAGCAGAATTTCAGAGCCTGGAAAAGCACATAGAGCTGAAAGAGGAAGTGAGAAAGAGGAGTGACTCTTCCAATTTCCTCCCTCAGCTCTATTTACTTTTAAAGGGAGAAAAAGTTAATCACCCTCCCCACTTCATGACCAAGGAGACTTAGAGGCTTCATGGGCATCAGAGGAAGGCTTGAGAGTGCCATGGTGCCCACAGTGCCATACTGGCAAGCCCTGTATTCACCAAGTAGAAATGTTCTAGGAATCACAAACTGCATTCCATAATTTTTATGGTCTGAAGATTGCAGTGCACATATATTTATTACTCTGCTTCTTTTGCGTACATTCAAGCGCCAGTTAAATGATCACAGACTGTACTTTTTGCATTCCATTGCCATTTAACTCCAGTGTTTACTCCCCCCCCCCACCCTTACACTCATGTGTATATATGCCTGCCAACTGCAGCTTACACTTCATGCATTTGATGAAGTGGGTCTTAATGCACTAAAGCTTATCCCACATTAAATTTATCAGCCTTTAAGATGTTACAAGGCTCCTTTATTTGCTGCAAGAGAACTAACACAGTTATCTTTCTGGAATTTTTCCATCAATACAATGACCTCTGTAGGCCTCTTTTGGCCTCTGTAGCAAACAGTAGCAAGTGACAGGACAATGTTACCTGTTAGCATTAGTGCCGAGAGACCAAAGAAGACTCAGAACACCCAGTTAACACTTGCCAGAGTTTTATTAGAGTCATGCTCTCTATAGAAAACTTTGGACTACTAGCAGAATTTTCTACTGAACTATTTTGTCGTTAAAGTGAAATTTAGATGAATGATGCCACCATGTGGGCTGGAAAAGACATGCAGTCCAGGTTCTTACTCAGTGATAGAATAAATCAGTTTGCATATTTTAATTACAGCAATAATTCAAATAGTTGTTGTTGTTATTATTACTAATATTTACTTACTTACTTACTTACTTACTTACTTACTTACTTACTTACTTACTTACTTACTTGATTTGTATGCTGGCCTTCACCCAAAGATCCCAGAGTGGTTCCCAACAGAAAAAATATAAAATGAGACCACAAAATAAATACACAATAAAGCAAAAACAAATTAATAACCCCCCCCAACACATTAAAAAAACCATAGAATGTTAATTGGCTGAATGCTAGATTGAAGAAAAATGGTTTCACTTGGCACCTAAAGATATGTAATGAAGGTGCCAGGCAAATCTCCCTGGGAAGAGCATTCCACAGGAAAAGCCCTGTTCTTGTGTTGACACACAAAGAAGGGCTTCAGACAATGGTTGCAGGGTCTGGGTCAGTTCATATGGCTAAATATTGTGAAAGCTAAATTAGTAATACAAAGCTTTGAAATAAGTCCATAAAGGTACAAAATCTATGCAGATACAGAAAGTGAGATGTTGTTCATTTATAAGAAAGGAAAAGGCTGTGAGATAATCTCAGAATACTCATGTGATGGCTTATTTGGCTATTAGAAAAAAAAAACTGACATTGACAGCAATTTCTTTTACTGAACTCAAAATCTTGAAAACCTGGTGAAAAAGGAAGTCACTATATCACAATTAACGTGTGTCCTCAATAATTTCTGTATACCCAGAGACCATAGCTGTCAACCTGTTCCCTTTTTTTGCGGGAAATTCCCTTATTATAGCATTGGGAAACAGCAGGGAGGGTTGACAGCTATGTATATAACAGTGGGGAACAGCAGGGAGGTTGACAGCTATGCCAGAAACCTCATTGGGTTAAATGGAACTTACTTCCACATAGGTCTACAGCCCTAGACATTCCACTGGAAGGTGAGAGTAAAATGCAGCCTTTGCATCTATTGGCACAGCCTCCTATAGAAGGAGAACACCTGACACTAACCGGTGCCTGTTATGCCCTCTTGGTACAATGCTTTCAGCCATCCTTCCTAAATACAGACTGCATTGCAGGTTTAACTGCTCTGCTTATCTTCTCAGTACATCTAGTCACTTTTTCAATGGCATGAGACCATTTGTGAAGTGCTTTATAGCAGAAAAGATGACAGTTCTGGTATTAAAAAGAGTATTCATCACCTTCTGAATGCCAGTCAACACACAATCTCCAGATAACTTCAAGCTCTCCGAAAAGTCTGTTTCAATTTATTGTCAAAGCCTCTTATGTTTAGCAATCATTAACAGATGCCACTGAGCAATATAACCATCTACCTGCCTGCCTTCTCCTCTGCAGATTGTACCTTGTGTCTGATGAATGCAATGAATGGGAGACAGATTGAACCCAACAGAACCCTCAAAGAAGCTCAAAGAGCCCTTTGTCAGTCGGGATGGAAGGAGCCGGAGGCCGAAGTATTTGAAGCAAGGCGGTCAGTAGACCCGATCTTTATTGAAGTACAGTGGTACCTCAGGTTACAGACACTTCAGGTTACAGACGCTTCAGGTTACAGACTCCACTAACCCAGAAATAGTACCTCAGGTTAAGAACTTTGCTTCAGGATGAGAACAGAAATCGCACAGCAGTGGCACAGCGGCAGCGGGAGGCCCCATTAGCTAAAGTGGTACCTCAGGTTAAGAACAGTTTCAGGTTAAGAACAGACCTCGGGAACGAATTAAGTTCTTAACCTGAGGTACCACTGTACTGTTGCAACAGCGTTCCCCCTCCCCTCCTGTGTCTGTGATAGGCAGGTGAGAGAACCCAGAACAAAAGATAGGCCATGCTTTTATATCCTTTGGTGGCGGTCTTACATTTCCCATGCCTACCACCTTTGTGCCAAGCCTACATCATGTACATGTAAGAAAGGTATGTCATGGGTTACCTGGGCCTTTGCGGATGGGTGGTGGCGTTAGCTGGAGTGCAGGGAGATTGTTCCCTCTGGGCATGTCAAAAGGTAAGTATAATCTGGTGACCGAGTGAACACATTGAGTGCTGACCCTTTCTTTTCCCAAGTGCATGGAAGAAAGGATGACTGGTGACTGATATTTAACCATAGAGTTTCAAGATTTCACAGTTGCAGCAGATAGTCCATGAGTGATCGGATACAGAGTAGGCCTTCATCCTCCCAAGAAACATAGTTTACATAAGGAAGTGACAATTACAGAGAAAGGTTGCAATTTCCATTTAGATATTCGTTGAACACAAAGTAACAAGCATAAAGTAACACATACAACTTGAAACATTCCGAGACCTTCAGAAAACGTTTCGTAACTACATACAATGTTTTGACACCCAGAATAAAGTTTTCATTTGTTACATAGCACACGCAGTTGCTTCTTTCTTTATCGGATGAGGCACTACGGTTATTTGGGATTTTCTGCCGTCTTGCAGGATAGACCTTGTTATATTGTTCTCATGGTTGCAAACTCGCTTGGAGGGAGAAGCAGGGTTCCAGTCCAGGAAACTCAGGTGGCAAATTCCTATATCATGTCTAAAGGACCCTAAAATCAGAAACACAGAGACAGAGGAAAAATCCTATGTTGGAACGAAGGTCTCAGATTCCTGACCCAAAAGCCTATGGATGATGTCAGATCAGGACCTAGGAGATAGCTAGTCCTGGCATATTATTATTATTATTATTATTATTATTATTATTATTATTATTACTGCATACATACCATACTGTACATTTAAAGCATGTGACTTCCTCCAAAGGATCCTGGGAACTGCAGCTGTGTAATGGGGGTAAACTACAGTTCCCGGGCTTCTTTGAGGGAAGTGATGTGCTTTTAATGTCTTCTTCTTTGGCGATCACTCCTAGCCGAGTAAGATTGTCTTCCATAAACACGGTTTTAACAATGAGTCTGTAAGTGACTGTGGAGGCCAATTCTGGATCCACACATCCTTCCACAGTGGGGACATTGGTTTCCGGGCGGGAGTTGATCACAGTGTGGATTTGCCAAGCATGCCTTCCTCTTAGCACGTTTCTCCCTTGACACAAGCTTGTGTTTGTCTTATTTGCAAATTGCATTTTTGGTACGTTCTAATGGAGGCCAAACACCTGAGCCATTCCCTTATACCGCATTTCTCCCGCAGGCCTCATTTTAACTTGGGAGAGAGTCTCGCAGTTTCCCCTCCTGTCAGCAGGGGCCACTCTAGCAGCTGAAAAGAGGCAGCTAAAGGAAGGTCGGCCAGCGTCTCCCTGCTTCTCCGCCTTCCTCCCGTCTCACAGCCTCAGGTCAGGGAGAGAAAGGAAACCCTGCAGAAGAGATTGCAGCCCTGCTGCCTGGCAACAGCAGGTAGGCTCATACACCTGGGCGAGCAAAGGGCAGGGGGAAAGGGAAGGCTGGGCTGGAGGGTGTCGGGCAACTGAGAGGACAGATTGTCATTCAATGTTGGCTTCCAAAAACCCTTGTGGTTGACATTCTTTTTTTAAAAAAGAAACCATGATTATGCAGAGCCCAAATATGAGAAAACATCTTTCACCAGGGCTTTTTCAGAAGTGGGGCCACTTCAACTCTGAGCTTGTTTTTAATGCCACAGCTCAGTCCCGCTGGAAAATTTAAAGGAAGCTGTAAAAGCATATGCAGTTGTATCTTTTGTTAAAAAGAAAGGGGAAAGGATGTTTTTCAGTTTCCAGGTCGTTTTGTACCACTAAGAAGGTGGTAAAACTTAGTGGCTAAGACTGGAGTGGAGTGTGGAAGCTCCTGCTCCAGGGCTGCACTTAGCTGTGGCCACATCCTTGTACCACTCTTCATAGAACTGTAGAGTTGGAAGGGACCCTGGTTATCATCTAGAGTCCAACCCCCTGCAATGCAGGAATATGCAGCTGTCCCATACGGGGATTGAACCTGCAACCTTGGCATTATCAGCACCACGCTCTAACCAAATGAGCTATTTTTCCTCCCCGCACCCCGCTCCTCTATGATGGCTGTGTTTCCCCTCCACTGTCAGAGGCTGTATGCCTCTGAACACCAGTTGCTGTGAATCACAAGTGTGAAGAGCACTGCTGCCCTCAGTTCCTGCTTTTGGACTTCTCAAAGGTATAAAGTTGGCAACTGTGAGAACAGGATCCTAGACTAGATGGATCTTTGGCAGACCAAAGCTGTGCTTTCCTTTATGTTCCTGTGTTAGCACCCCTTGCCAAAAATTTTTTTTGGGGGGTTGACAACGTCTCACAAGACCAAACTAGGGTTGTGCACACATTGCTGGCTTAAAACTCAGCTTGGACTGAAGCTATTTTTTGGGGGACGGGGACGGGACAGTACTTCATTTTTTAAAATGCCACAATACCTATTGGCTGTGGTGAACTTTGTGTGTATGCTGCTTCCCAAACAAGCAGCGGGAGTGCACTGGATGCAGAGCAAATGGGAGTGCGTTTACAGCCTAGATGTGACACCAGAAAACCTTTGACTGGTTGCCCTGCTTTTTTTTTTTTTTTTTGTAAGTTCAGCCACAGTTGCATGAGCCCCCGAATGCGATCAGGACTGCAATGCTGAGATAAGGGGGAGGGCTAACCCTTTTCCTCCACGCTGTTTGCCAGTGGTAACCACCTGTCTGCTGAAGCTGATGCTGGTATTATTTGCCACCTATGGGAAGACTAAGGGAATGGAACAAATGCTGTTATGTACACAAAGTCCTTTGGACACCTGACATGTGATATAACAGGGTTGGTGAGCCTGTGTCCCTCAAGAGGATGTTTGGGTTGGAGTGTTGGAACTCTCATCCAGCAAACTCTTGGAAGGCCACAGGTCCCCTGGCTCATCCAGGTCTTCCGGTTGGAGGATTGTTGTTGTTGTTCAGTCGTTCAGTCGTGTCCGACTCTTCGTGACCCCATGGACCAGAGCATGCCAGAGGATGGACCAGAGCACGCCAGAGGATGGATGGATAGCGGCTAACAGATTGAGGTTGAATTGTGACAAGACAGAAGTACTGTTCTTGGGGGACAGGGGGCAGGCTGGTATGGAGGACTCCCTGATCCTGAATGGGGTAACTGTGCCCCTGAAGGAACAGGTGTGCAGCCTGGGAGTCATTTTGGGCAGCTGTCTACCAGCTCCATCTGGTATGCAGGCTGAGACCCTACCTGCCCGCAGACTGTCTTGCCAGAGTGGTGCATGCTCTAATTATCTCCCGCTTGGACTACTGTAATGCGCTCTATGTGGGGCTACCTTTGAAGAAGACTGCAATTAATCCAGAATGTGGCAGCTAGACTGATGACTGGGAGTGGCCGCCGAGACCATATAACACCGGTCCTGAAAGATCTTCATTGGCTCCCAGTACATTTCTGAGCACAATTCAAAGTGTTGGTGCTGACCTTTAAAGCCCTAAACGGCCTCGGTCCTGTATACCTGAAGGAGCGTCTCCACCCTCATCATCCAGCCTGGACACTGAGGTCCAGCACCGAGGGCCTTCTGGCAGTTCCCTCGCTGCAAGAAGTTAGGTTACAGGGAACCAGGCAGAGGGCCTTCTCGGTAGTGGCGCCTGCCCTGTGGAACACCCTCCCATTAGATGTCAAGGCAATAAGCAGCTATTTTACTTTTAAAAGACAACTGAAGGTGGCCCTGTTTAGGGAAGTTTTTAATGCTTGATGCTGTATTGTTTTTCATATTCAGTTGAAAGCCGCCCAGAGTGGCTGGGGAAACCCAGCCAGATGGGCAGGGTATAAATAATAAATTATTATTATTAATTATTACTAGCTCCCTAATTTTAGTAGGAAATTTGTTTTAGAAGTCATTGTCAGGACCAGAAATGGTATTGATGGTATTTTATCAGGCTGAGTGGAATTGAGCACCCAGCATGCATGCACAGAGTAATTCACTTTGTAACCACAGAAGCCAATCTTCACATGTCTGGCATCGAAATACAGAACTACCAGGTCAATTTGTATTTCAGAGTTCTGCCAAATATATTTATATTTATTTATGGAAAGCATATTTATCCCACTCTTCAGCTGACAAAAGGCTCGCAGAGCATCTCACAAAGCATCTTAAGGGCTGTCACATGGAAGAGGGAACAAGCTTGTTTTCTCCTGCTCTGGAGGGTAGGAGGACTCAAACCAATGCGTTCAAGTTACAAGAAAGGAGATTCTGACTTAAACATCAGGAAGAACTTTCTGACAGTAAGAGCTGTTCAACAGCGGAACCGACTCCCTTGGAAGGTGGTGGACTCTCCTTCCTGGGAGGTTTTTAAGCAGAAGCTGGATGGCCATCTGTTATGGATGCTCTAGTTGAGACTTCTGCATTGCAGGGGGTTGAACTAGATGGCCCTTGGGGTCCTTTCAACTCCATGATTCTATATAATTGATAACAGTCCCTGCCTTAGGCTTACAAGGTAAAACACATGGCACAAAAGGAAAAGAAATTGGGGAGGGAGGGAAAGAAAACAAACCTAGATGCTGCAGGTGTCCAGCTTAGCCAGTCCTTTAGCACCTGGGATCTGTTACAATCCTGTTGGAGTACAGAGGCATAATTTGCATGGCTGATTAGCATGAGGTGATAAATAAGTTGCTGTTTTGTTTATTTTTACACTTCAATTTCAGACGGAAGCTGCAACCGTGTGGCTAAATCCAAAAGCGAAGTACCCATGAAGGTTGTGTTGGTGGCCAATGGCAGGATGACTGCAGGGCCCCGCCTCTTCCTTGTAGGTGGCTGCGGGAGCCAGTTGGTGCTGTTCTGCTGCTTGTCAATTTGGTACCATATATAGTTATGAAGAAGGGGAGAGATTTGCATTACAAAGCCTGTTTTATTGCCGTAACAACCTCAGGGTTTATGAGACATATTCACAAATGCCTTAAGCAGGCATATGTGAAATAGCAAATAGTCCCGTGGCATTTTGAAGACCAATAAATCCATTGTTGTGTGAGCTATCATGGGCAAGAGAGTCCTTCATCTGTGGACAGAGAACGTGTTAGATGTTTATGAACACAGATTTGAGGAAGCAGAGAGCCCACGGCTACACAAGAAGAGAAAAAGGAAATCTCCCCAAAGCTTGGGTACCTTATATTAATTATCTAACTCAATCACTAGGCATCAATAAAAATTGTCTCAGGCATGCATCTTCTTTGCAGGCTGGTGCTGATAGGTTTAATGTATTTGAATGGTCTGCATCTTTGCTGTTTTCAGTGCACAGCTACCCTTCTGGACTGTTACATTCAAAGCTCAAAGGTGTACGCTTAATTTGCTAAAGTCAACTCCGCACCTTATGATTGTAGAGACACTAGTGTTGTGTACCAGCAGTTTCTTCAGCAAAACCTGAAGTGCGGCTAATGCATGCCTGCACTTCTTTAAACTTCCTAATTGGGTTCAGGCTTCTAGACATATTTATGTCCGTGTTTAAAGAGACAGGTTTCCTCTCAAAATACCAGAATAAAAGCAGTGGATTTTCTGCAGTAACTTTAACTTGTAGAGATGATGTAAGTAGCCTGCTGCTCTACAGACGTCATTTCTGGGATATTGGACCGTACTAATGTTTGTTAACAAGACATTTTGCTCTGTGGGGAGTGCATTGCTCATAAGGTCATATGTTTGTTAAATTCTGAACACAGCTAATTGTACTTACAATTCCCTCCCACAGAGAAAAAATCTGAAGCGATGCGACCTGCCTTTTGTTGACTGAGTACACGTACAGTGTGCATTCTGGGTTTATGATACATTCTCTCCAAAGGATTTTCTTTACTGAACAGCGTGGACTTGCCTGTGCTTCCTCTCTTTGTTTGTATGCATTCACTACAGCCAGAGCCCTTTCCAGTTCCTTCCTACAGTAGATCGACAACTGCGCATGAATAATATTGATGTCTCAGCTTTTCACCCAACATGGCATGAATGGCTTCCTCTGAGCTACAGAGTTACAGAGTTCTGTGCAATACTAGTAATAAGGTCACAAACACAATTCTTTTCTTTTGGTGAGCATGAATTCATCAATTTTAAGACAAATGAGCAGTTCCAGTTGCAGCATAGTAGATAAAAATCCATTCAATGTGACTTGTCCCCAATTTATACAAAGAACACATGCTCATAGCTGTGAAAATTCATTTGAGTCAGACTTTGAGAAGCCCTAAAAAATGAGACCATAAAGAAGCAGAATTAAATTATTCTTCAACAGCCGCTCCTGATTTATTTTGGGGCCTATTGACTTGACTGGTAATTCCATTATTTTCCTCATCCACTGCTTAATTTTACCAGGAGAGTGCTGCTATCAAATCCCACATTCACTTCAGCAGCTGATGCTGGATAGCTGCTGGAATCAGAATCTACTGTGTTCAAGTGCAACTTTGGGGAACTCCTAACCCTTGTTGATTCCTAGCTGCTTTGACCTGTCCCTAGCTAGCATTGTGTACATGCAGTGCCACATTCTGAACTTGGTCATTGCTAACTCAGATTGAAGGTAGTGGTAATAGCATACCATAATTAATATTCAGCAGATGACAGGCATGCACAGGACCTGCTCAACTTTCCGCACAAGTGAAATTTTCTTGAATGGTTGTGAGAATAGACCTCTAGTAACCCATTACTGTTGTTTGATGTTGTTTTTGGTGTATTTGCAATCGGGCTGGTAGAAAAGCATATATCCCCGTTTCTTTCAATGCAAAAGAGATGGTGCTATTTTATACTGGATAGCAGAATGCTCATCATTATGATTGGCGGATGAGTGCGGAGAGAGGACATGTATATTGCAGCACCCCCAGTATAGGAGGGGTAGGAAATGAATTTCTGTGTGTGGTGTTACGCATAATGTTTTGCATAAAGCCCAACCTCAAGGAAATAGGGAGACACTTTTTTTGGGGGGGGCATAAGAATGCCACATTCTAGTTCAGCAAACTAAGGATGAGGAAGGAACAGAGTTGTTGCATCAGATACTTTGGGATGTTCCAAGTGGATGCAGAGTTCTTGCCAATCTTGCGAAAATGTGCCATCTTTGGCCCAGGCTCTTATATCTTTATTGCTTCACTATCTGGGGATCAGTTGCTCAAGCCTCCTTCTTTCACACTCTGTCAGTCAACACATGGTCAGAGAGACTTTAGTCCTGTAATACCGGTGAACAGATATGCGCTGATCTTGAGTTGTTCTGCGGTGGTGGCGGCGGGGGTGGCGGCGGCGGGGGGGAGCTGGCTGCATGTTATTCCTTTTAGTTCCAAGGAAATGAAGCAACTCGGTTTTTGATGTGCGTCTTTTTCCAGTTTTGTTTTGAAGTGTTGAAATACCAAGCGTCTTGGTTAAGTTTAATATTGCCTCTTCTTGTTGCTTTCCCGGTAGCAGTGTTCTTTCTCTAACGCCAAACATTTGTTTCTCACTCGCACCATTTACAATGGATTCTCGGTGGACATCCTCATTGTGGGAATCTACGGAAGATGACTGGTGTTGCTGTATGCGGTGAGTTCTCCTTTCGGCATGTGGGCTGTAGGCTGCCTCGTGGGCGTTATCCTTCTCAAAGGCTGTGGCCATATTTATTGCTTCCATCATTGTGATGTCATCTTTTGCCTGCAGCTTGAGCCGGAGACGGCTGTCTCGCACGCCAGTGATGAACCTTTTGAGAAGTCGTTCCTTGATGCCAGTGAATTGCCAATACATCGCAATCGCCCGGAGCGCGGTGATGTATTCACTTGCTGACTCTTGCGCTTGTTGCACTCTGTGCGCCAAGTCGTAGCGGCGGTGGTTCTTAGTTGGCTGAGGCGTGAGATGTCTTGTCATAGCCTGTGTCAGCTCATCAAAAGTGCAGGCCTCTATGTCCCTGGGTGCCATCAGACCTTCCAGTAGAGTGATGGCAGAACTTCCCAGCACCGTCAATAGCACATCCACCTTGTCTGCCTCCCTAGTGAAGCCTCGTAGTTGGACGTAGCTCCTTATTCGGCGGAGCCACTGCGGCCATTCTGAAGGATTGCTCATATCGAAGTCTGGTGGCGGCTGACTATGACTGGTGGCCATCCTCAGACCTGAAGTAGCTGCTTGTGTGATTATGGGTGGTTGCGAAGATGTGGCAGGCGCGGTCTTGTTTCCGGGGCTTCTTGCTGAGTCCAGCGTGGCGGTGTTGTTGCGATTACTGTGAGGCGGCAGGCGGCTGTGCTGTGTTGCAGTCTCAGGCCTCTGGTGGCTAGCGGGAGCTCATGGATCCCATCATCGTCGGCAATATTAAATATTCAGGAAAAGTCAGAAGCCCAATGCAACTTCGTTTATTCAACAGCTCACTCCCATATTTAACAAGAACACACTCTGAAAGCCCCAGCAAGAAGTGCCAGTTGGCAGTTGACAGTTGACAGTGCTTGCCATTAGAACTTTCGTCCACCTACGCTTCTACGATTGGTTAGAATCATAACACGTGTTAAACCCAATACATAACAGCTTGCCTGGCTACGACTTGGCCATCTTTTTGTGGCAGGCACAGACATTTATTTATTTTTTGAAGCTTTTGTGCTTCTCCAGTCTGTAAGTATACCTATTTTCCTCTCTCAGGCGGCGGTTCTGTTTTCTCTTTATTGTGGCACAGGTGATGATGATTGTTATTGTTATTGTTATTAAAACCCAATTCATACGCTGAAAGTGTTCATTTTTCTTGCTTTATTTCTTAATTGCTCATAATGGCACAGTAATGAATACCATCTGTTGTATGCTTGCTCAGTGCACCACTTCTTGCTGACACTGCAGTCACTTTTAACTCTTTCTTTTTTTCCTTTTTCACAGATTTGAAAAAAGAAAAGGAGAAGGGGGAATACGCAGCTTGGAGGAGTGGAAAGCTGTAAGCAAAACCTCTGAAACTCCTGTTGAGCTCTCTGCGCAACCCCCTAAGGTCTCCAGCTATTTGTTCAAAGGCAAAAACAATACCTCTGAGCGAAAGCCCTCCCACTTGCTCATGATAGGCTCACCCAAAATAGCAACAGCCTGTGTCACCAAAAAGGGCAAAACCTGCTGGAAGAGAAAGAAAAAGTTGCTCCCAGATCCTTCGGTAACTTTTAGATTTCACTTTGCTCCTGTCCCAAGTTGCCATGGACAGAAGAGCCAGAGGCACCAGATTTGACAGCAAGGGTAAAACCCTCTTGCCGTAGAGCCCCTCATCATCGCTGAGAAGTAACCAAGTTGGGGAGCTGTTTTCCTACAGCCATGGTACCTGCGCAGGACACAGAGGACCTCAGCCAGCAATGTCAGAATATAGGAGAGGAATGCGGCACATGCAGCTTGCACAAGCTTCCTGCTCAAACAGGTACAGCCACATAGTCTCAGTGACAATTGTGCCTGTAGGGCAATAGATGGTGATAGAATGTGACTAAAGTCCCAGCAACAACAAATACAAGAGCCAAAGGGACAATCTTTTCTTTCTTTCTTTCTTTCTTTCTTTCTTTCTTTCTTTCTTTCTAAATTAATCCTTTAGTCGGCTTTCTAATTATTGATGTACAAGGAAGAGCTGTTTTTGAACTAACAGTTTTATAATATGTTAGGCATTCATCACATTTATATCTCTGCTTTCAGGGAACTAAACACACAGAATCCCAGTGATCTCATTTAGTTTCTCAGCATCACTGAGGTGGACTTAAGAGATGGTGGCTAGTTGGGACTTTGAAATGCCTTTTGGCTTCCTGCTTTTCTTATGGGGCTGCTGCTTGCTATTTTTATTTGTTTCTTTATAAATTTGTATACCCTGATTTCGCAGCTCAGTCACATTAATCATTGGAGCACCACTGTTGCCTATGATGGCTGTTGGCTGGTTGTGCTGTGCTGTGAAAACAAGTCTAGAGGCCAACATTTCCCAAACTTAGGTCTCCAGCTGTTTTTGGACTACAGCTCCCATCATCCCTAGCTAGCATGACCAGTGGTCAGGGAAGATGGGAACTGTAGTCCAACAGCTACAGACCCAAGTTTGGGAAACCCTGCTCTAGACTTTATAGAATATGCTTCCCTTCCATGTTTCATCAGTGATTTTGGCTTTGGTTTCTAAGCACACCAAGAGCAGTATATCTATTTCTAGATTTTATTTTTATTTTTATTTTTTTTAAAGAACCTCAGTGTCAGTGTTGCTTCAGTTTGTTTATCCCGCATGTTGTTCATTCTTGGTCTTTTTCTGACTTCCAAGCTGTCGAGTTCCAAAAGTAACACAAAACAGCTACACGGGGTAAATACACTCACACAGAATGCACTGGTGCTGTGAATAAGGAAAAGATTATACTTTAATCCACTGATCTTGGGGCCTTTTCATTTGACAACTGAAAGTGGATTTTAAGTGTTAAACTTTTTCGGTGCCTGCTCACCCTTGTGTGTGTTTCTAATACATACAGAAAGTAGTTTTAAAACAAAATTAGCTGTGGATTTATAAAGTGCACTCACTTAAAAGTCTCTTTACAATGCACACAATTGCTAATAGGAAAATGGCTGGAGGGCAGTCAACCTGTAAAATATTTTATGCAGTAAGAACATTGGGTGCTGCCTTTCACCGAGTCAGACAGTTGGTGCATCAAGTTCAGTATTGTCTATGTTGACTGGCAGTGACACCAGGATTTCAGACATGGGTCTGTTCCTGTTTCCTACCTGGAAATGCAAGGTATCTGATTTGGGATCTACTGCATGAAAAACATGTGCTCTCTGGCTGAGCTACAGCCCTTTACCTGAAGGAAACCTATATTACTCTGAACAAATCCATTGTGGGTGGAATAAAGTAGAACAAAAACACGGCTTGCTGACTCCCTTGAACATGGAACAGCAATGCTCCCAGTCTGTTGCGGCTCCTGCTTATCAGTTATAATTCTTGTAGGGCTTTATGCATCGAGATGCATTTTAATTATAACACTGTGGTTTTGTAAGGAGGAATCTTGAGAGTTTTAATGTTCCATTGAAAAGCTCAGGTGTGATGTTTTGTGTGATGGTTAGTAGAGGTTTAGGGTTTGTTGCATTAAGGTAAGTCCTTTACTTGTTTTTAAAAATTGGTTGTTTCGTTACAATTAGTGATTATGTGTATATTATAAGAATAAGTTATTTGGTGTTTGGTTTTGCTTTTTAGTTTTACTTATTTTTATCCAGTCCTGCATTTTATTTTGTGAACTGCCCTTATAACGAAGGGTGGTCTATAAATCTAATAAATTAAAAGGTTACTGTTTATTTGCTTTCTCTTCCCCTCTCCTTTTCACTACCACTTTGAGGCTCTGCCTCTTTCTTTTATTTTTTCTGCTTTCTTGTGCTTGGCGCTGCCCCCCCTTTCCCTTTCACAACTTCTGACCCACCGATCCAAATGCAGCCCACCTGCCACGGGAAACAGCCCACCAGATATTCAGTAAATCTCTTCTTGTTGCCTGTCTGAGATTGCCAAAACAAGGTGTAAGGAGGTTGTCAGGCCACAATGCACTGTTGTACACCTGATAGGCCACAATGTGTCCGCAGGGAGGTCCCACTTTGTGAGGCTGGGATCTGGGCAGGGAGACATGAGAAGGACGCAACAACCATGTGCGCTATGGCCCAAGCCCCTTTGGGGGGGGGTGAAGCTGCGATCAAAGGGCGCACAGCATCCTTCTCATGCCACCCTCCTCGAGCCGCTTTGCGAGGCTAAGATTTGATCTGATCCCAACCTCGCAAAGTGGTGCAGGGCTGGCTCAAAGAGGGTGATATGAGCATCTCTCCCCGGAAAATGCACCTGAGGCAATTGCCCCAGCATCTCCACCCCCACCCCCCATTAGTCAGCCTACATTCCATGACCAGAGCATGCTCAATTCTCACAGCAACACCCTGCTCCCCAGAGGATTTTTTCTGAAGCTTTATATATAAAGATATACACTTCTGCAAACCTTGGGTTCCCCCCTAAGTCTCTCAATAGTCTTCTTATTGTATGTGTCTGGTGCCTTTTTGGCTGTGTTAGTTATGGCACTCACAGCCTGAATGTTGCAAACAGAGGGAGTGCTGTTTAATTAACCTGTGGAATTATCTAGCCCAAGTCATGACCATGGCAACCAACAGGATTTAGGCACATGATTCAGAACTATTAATCATGATAACTGAACTAAACCTGGCTTTTAGGAAGAAACAGCATGAGATCCATGATTTTTCAGAGCCACCTGACTGGAAACTGAATGTAGATCTAAATGGGCCATGCTATGGCCCACAATGCAATTTTAATTTTATTTATTTATTATTTAAGCATTTATATCTTGCCTTCTTCAGTTTGGCCTCAAGCCTGGCTCACAATAAAAATTAAAACACATGTGTGCAAAGTACAAAAACAAAACCATAAAAGAAGTAATTAAAAAACCATTGAGAAAACGAGCTGGCCGATTTGATCTTGAAATTACAGTATGAGTGCATATTTAAACAAGTCAAGGATTACCTGATCAGTTGGGCTCAGAACATGGGGAGTAACTACAAAAGCAAGCATGGGAGTATTTATGGGCACACTCTCTTTTTAAAATATGAATCTTAAGTAGTTATTACTAGTAAACTAACTATACAATTCTAATAACTGGAAGTATCAGAAACAAAGACCTGGGTTGTTGTTGTTGTTTTTTTATCATCTTGGATGGAGATTTCATCTTTGTTGGCTTAAGAATCTTGGGCAAAGATATACGTACTTTCTGAAAATGCTAAACTAAAACTGAAGATTTCTATAACCTTCATTTCCAGGATTCGGAATGCTCACTCTTCTATCATCTGGCATTGCTGCTATCAGTGGCTTTCTGATGGGTTATGAATTTGGAGTTATCTCTGGAGCTCTTCTTCAGCTAACTAGCATCCTAGCCCTTTCATGCCGACAACAGGAGATAGTTGTAAGTGCTCTTCTCATTGGTGCCTTTCTCGCTTCGTTGACTGGTGGGATCCTGATCGACAAATATGGGAGGCGAGTTGCCATTATGCTGGCATCTGGGTTGCTTGTACTGGGAAGTCTGGTGCTGATACTCTTTGCCTCATACGGACTCCTCATAATAGGGCGGATTGTGATAGGCGTTTCCATTTCACTCTCCTCAACCGCAACTTGTGTGTATATCGCAGAGATTGCCCCGCAGCACAGAAGAGGCTTGCTTGTGTCTTTGAATGAACTCATGATTGTAGTGGGCATACTTTTTGCCTATGTTTCAAATTACGCCTTTGCCAGTGTTTCCCATGGCTGGAAGTACATGTTTGGCCTGGTCATTCCATTGGGGATTCTACAGGCCATTGCCTTGTATTTCCTTCTGCCAAGTCCTCGTTTTCTCGTTATGAAAGGCTTTGACGAAGCTGCCAGCCAAGTGCTTGGAAAACTCAGGGCAACCACAGACACCACCAAAGAACTTGCTATGATCAAATCCTCCTTGAAAGATGAGCACCAGTACCGTTTTTGGGATCTGTTCCATTCAAAAGACAATATGAGGACTCGGATGCTGATAGGAATCACTCTAGTGTTTTTTGTACAAACAACAGGACAGCCTAACATCTTGTTTTATGCCTCCACTGTTTTGAAGGCAGTTGGGTTTCAGAGCAATCAGGCAGCTAGTTTGGCCTCTACCGGCGTTGGAGTGGTCAAAGTGGTCAGTACAATCCCAGCCACCCTTTTCGTCGACCAAATAGGAAGCAAGACGTTTCTCATTATTGGCTCATCCCTCATGTCCGTGTCATTGTTCACCATGGGATTGATCACGCTTAATATACATGTGAATGCCACTGCCGTCTGTAGAAACCAGTCCTGGGAAGATGCCACATTCCAAGGAGTGGGACAATTGACCTCCACAAATGAAACTCTTGAGGAGCAATTTGCTAGCCTGGCTTCATCTAGCACAGTTTCACAACGGAAGGCTGACATTTCTAATATGGAAAGGTGGAACAAGACCGTGTCAATGGGAGACAGAGCCCCCAACACAAGCCGCACAGAGTCTCAGGTAGCAACAGAAGCAATGGAAGTTCAATCAGCTCTGAAATGGTTCTCTCTGGCCTGCTTGCTTGTTTACATTGCTGCTTTCTCCATAGGACTTGGACCAAGTAAGTGTTTTTCAATTTATTTATTGTAAGTTGTTTTGACTAATAATTAAGAAGAGACCACAGTGTTTATGGGCAGGAGTGGCTTCCAGATGGGAGATGGGCTCATCCACATGTCTTCTTGCCATGCCACATTCCCCTGGGAAAACCCACTCTTTACTGCTGAATTGGAGCAAATATCAATTGGGTTTAGAGCAGACTGAGGTCCAGTTCAGTGGTAGAGAGCAGGATTTTCGGGGGGGTGGTGGATGGCAGGGGAAATGGGAAACAGCTCAGACCTGTGGCAAGAAAGCATGGAACAAGCAGAAAACCTCTCAGACCAAGACTTCCTAGGCACAGGGCAAGTGGAAGTGTGGGCAAGCCCACTCTGCTAGCTTCCTGGCAGGTGAGTTGCTCTTGCTTACTGGGAGAGAGAGGGGAAAGGGCCAGCATGGTACAAGCACAGCAGAGGAGCAAATCGGTCAAGCCCCTTCTGTGTATAGGATTGTCGTCTCAAGCATCTGCGTAACGCCTGAAGTTTAAGAAATAAATATGCCTATTCCGAGCTTTACTTTTCATTACCTTGTAGGCACAAGCTGGGTTTGTTTGGACAATCCTATATTTATTTATTTATTTGTTGGTTGGTTGCTTCAGGTGAGAAGGCAGAGAAAATATGTCCCTGTGAGTATCAGCTCTCCCAAGGATCAGATTTCTCTCAGGGCTTGTATCTCTGCTGAGAAAACTCATCAAATCATTCAGACAGCCCAATCATATGCATGTATAAATAGAAGTTCCACAGGACTGTGCATAAGCCACACTGGGCTTCTTCCTAACATCATCTAAGTCATCAGCTGTACCTTCTGAGTCCCTTCTTCACAGAGCAGGGTTTTTGGGGTTTTTTTTGCATTCATTAGTTCATCTGTTGCTTTTGCCTCTGGAAGTGTGCTGTATGTATTTGGCCAGGCATCCTCAAACTTGGCCCTCCAGATGTTTTGGGACTACAACTCCCATCATCCCTGACCACTGGTCCTGTTAGCTAGGGATGATGGGAGTTGTAGTCCCAAAACATCTGGAGGGCCAAGTTTGCCTATGCCTGTATTTGGCACTCTTTCCCCCATCCCTATTGCTTGGGGAATAATCCCTTTTACTTATCGTCCCTCAGCTTGCAGCACTTCTTAATCATGCATTTCTTTCAGAGGCTTTCATATCCCATGCCTCATTCATTTCTAAACTGTAAGTATGTCTAATCTCTCCCCCCCCTTCCACAATGCATACCTTTGTAACCCAATAAACCATTTCAAGTACTTTGAACTCTACTTTTTAAAGAAACACACACACACACACACACACACACACCACTTTCCTTTAATAGTATTGAACCTGCTAGACAGAGAAGAAAAGTCAGAAAACCAAGTTAATTCTTTGCTATACTGTTTAGATCACAGCCACATAGCTGTACCTGTTACAGTGGCAAGGGTTAAGGTCAAAAAGGAAAGTTCTTAAATGAATTTCTCAGGTATATGTGCTCAGGAGAAAACAGTATGTATTGTCTCTTATGTGCAAACATGCTTAACTCAGTGAAGTTAATGGCGCTGGGAAGTCTGGAGTCTTTAGCTCTGGCTCAGTGCCTGTTTCAGAGGTAGTCCTCTCCTCCAAGGTCAGTAGCACTCTCTGCATAGGCCTGTTTGGAATATAGCTTGGATGCCCACAATAAGAAAGCCAGAGGGTTTCACATAAGAGCTGAAACAGAGCAAGTTTTGTTCATCAGACCAAAGACTCTAAGCTACTTTATTTTCATATCATCAGCCACAGCGAAAGCCTTCCATAACTCACGTCCCAAAGAGGTTATTTCCTGCATTCCATCCATATTTAATCTGTCAGAGTACTATTATGATAACTGTGCAGTTTAACCCTTAAACTAAAACTTATCAATCATTATCAGTGAGGAACTTCAACCAAATATTGGAATGTTGTCCATAAAAGGCAGTGGGAGGGCAGGGGTCAGTCTAATCCTATTGTGAAATGTAGCTTCTTCAATGAATGGGCATCGGAAGCTAAGCACTGTGCCAGATACAGTGCTTCAGATTCTTTAGTTGAGAAAAGAGAGATGGAGATTTTGAGATTTTCAGCTGCCAGTTTAAAAAGTTGGCATCTGGGTATTGGTGTCGCCCTAGTGGAAATATCCCTTTGGGTTCTTGCTGCTTCCTGGCAGAAGGAAAACAGTTTTACAACAATGCAAGAAGTTGCTGAAACAGAAGAACTGAAACTTTGGGACTATGTTATCTGAAGGACTGCTGCCTCCCTTACAAACCGGGCTGTCACTTATAGATCAGCTTCAGAGGCCCTGTACACAGGTTCACCATTGGTTCATCTGATGTGTTGTTCTAGGAAGCAGGCCTGCTCAGTGGCATATCTTTGGAATGGTCTCCCAGAGAAGGGGGGAGGTGGGGGATAGCTCAGTTGGTAGAGCATGAGACTCTTAATCTCAGGGTTGTGGGTTTGAGCCCCATGTGGGGCAAATGATTCTTGTGTTGCAAGGGGTTGGACTAGATGGCCCTCGGGGTCCCTTTCAACTCTACAGTTCTACAGTGCTAAGTACATATCCCCACTTTGGCCAGACATTTTAAACATTTGTATTTCAAACTGCATTTTCAGAAAACAGTAGTGTTGGGCTTTTAAATTGTTCCTGTTTTTCTGTTGTGAAGTTGGATTGTGGTAGATTAGTAAAAAAAAAAAAAAAATGCTTTCATTCTGCTTTGCCACTTCCTTGGGAGAGCTTTGCCGTCAAAGACAGCATACAAATGTCTTAAGTAAATTTCCTAGCTACCTGAGGCCTTTTAATTAGAGACATTAGAAATGGAAGCTGTGGTTGCTATCAGACTTGTTTATTGAGCATCCCTCCTGATCTGTTTACACAAAGTCTGCATGGAGATTATATTTCTCTGGCTGTTTATTGAGCAGTGATTTGTGATGAGGTTATACAACAGCAGGTAAAATGACTGTTATCCCACACTTCCCAGTACATTTTGCCGTCACTTTCCTTACTGCAAAAAGTCCAGTTTGGAAGAGCACCAAATCAGCTATACAGTGGTACCTCGGGTTACAGACACTTCAGGTTACAGACTCCACTAACCCAGAAGTAATACCGTGGGATAAGAACTTTGCTTCAGGATGAGAACAGAAATCGCACAGCAGTGGCAGGACAGCAGCAGCAGGAGGCCCCATTAGCTAAAGTACCTCAGGTTAAGAACAGTTTCAGGTTAAGAATGGACCTCCGGAATGAATTAAGTACATAACCAGAGGTACCACTGTAACTGTACAACTATAATTTGCCACTTGTATCCCACCCACAACATACTGACAGTCTGGAAGCACCTGTGAGCCTCGGAATGTAAATAATGTGTTCTTTCCATGACTTAAAATCACAGAATTGTAGAGTTGGAAGGGACCATGAGGATCATCTAGTCCAACCCTTTGCAGTGCAGGAATACGCAGCTGTCCCATACGGGGATCGAACCTGCAACCTTGGCATTATCAGCACCACTCTCTAACTAGCTGAGCTATTCAGGCTTCCCCATCCATGGTCACATGCAGCCCCCTGTCCCAATACCTTTGAGGTGGTTTTGCTTTAGTATGCTGAACTAGGTGCAGCAAGCTAGCAGCTCAGTACTGGAGAGAGACAAGCAGGAGTGTAGGCCTGATTATGTATCATGTGTCCTGGAGCTTATATCAAGGAATACCCAAAACTCCCACTGGCTTTGCTGCTTCTGGCACCCTTACATAACGCCACACACTGTTACGTTTGTATTTTTAATTTTAGTGTCCTGGCTGGTACTGAGTGAAATATTTCCTGGTGGGATCAGAGGAAGAGCGATGGCTCTAACCTCCAGCATGAACTGGGGTGTTAATCTTCTAATCTCCTCAACCTTTTTGACTACAACAGGTAAGGCTGGTATGGGTAAGGGTGAGCATAATAGGTCACCACAACTTAAAATGCAGCATTAAGAAGAGTGTTTAAATCACAAGAATAAGGCTGGCTTCAAATTTTGCGTGTGTGTAAGACCAGGGGTTGTGCAAGTTTGCCCAATATACACGCAAAGTACATTTCCCCTAATATAATGTGTTTTTATATCTTATCTTCACACATATGCATTTAAAGGCACATTTTATGCATACATTACCTGTCTGGAGAACTGCACTGCAACATTTAGAAAGCGCAAATTTTGTAGAATGGCTGTTTCTCCTGGTTTGCTTATTATTTCAGAAAGCACAAATTAGGTAGATTCACCTTTGATACAAACTGAATCTAGTTTCCCCCCCATCTCTAGTTAGGATTTAGCTGACTATACTTAACTAATAATAATAATAATAATAATAATAATAATAATAATAATAATAATTTTTTTATTTATACCCCACACATCTGGCTGGGTTTCCCCAGCCACTCTGGGTAGCTCCCAACATAATATTAAAAGCACAATAAAACATCAAACATTAAAAGCTGCCCTAAACAGGATTGCCTTCAGATGTCTTCTAAAAGTCATATCTGAAATGTTCTTTTTAAATCTCCTCACAAACTGTTGATAAATATTTCAACTCTCCTCTGAAGACTATTTTACAAAATGGCACCCCATTTTCACCATTCGGGTGTAACTGTGAACCCAGTTCTCTTAATGTTGAAGGAAGCAATAGGTTTGGCTCCTTCCTGACCTCTAAGCCCTTGCTTCCTTCATCCACCACTATAACATGGCTGCTTCTGCGCTCAGTGAACCAACATTTCTTAGCTGACAATTTTTCTGAGGAAAAACTGTTAGGAGCATTTCAAAATCCCACCCTTTGGCCCATTTCTCTAAGGTTGTTGTGACCCAACCCTTGCATGAGAGACAACGCGTTCTTGCACACAGCATGTCTGCGAAACGAAACTCATTTAATGATTTTGTTGCTGCTGCTATTTATTCCTGCACCTTTACTTTATTTAAATAGCAACCTTTGTAATACAGGGGGTAAGCAGAATCACCAACTTGCACCAACGACTGAAGTGTGTGTGACGTCACATGTGTGACATGCCATGTCGCATGACATTTTGGGAGGAGCCAGGGGACTGAGCAGTGACCGATGGACTCTGTCCTTTCTGGCCTTTGCTTGCTGGAGCTGATGTTCAGCAACATCTGGAAAGCCACAGATCCCCCCCCCCCCGCTGACCTGAACTGAGAACAAGGTTCCTAAAATATTTTTATTTTATTTTTTATTATAAAAATATTAGATCTCATTGGTTTACCGTGGGTCTATTTCATTTATGCCATGATGAGCCTGGCAGCGTTGGCGTTTGTCGTTTTCTTCATCCCTGAGACAAAAGGATGTTCCCTAGAGCAGATATCTATGAAACTGGCAAAACAGTAAGTATGGATGTCACCGTGTTTCTAACAGAATTCTAGTAAACTGCAGTGTGAAAAATGGCACATCCCTCCGCGTGAGGTTACAAATGCTCTTGGAAGTAAAAGCTGCCATCTAGCGGGCATGTAATGCGTCACACTTGGCAGCAGCTGAAGGGGACCCAGAGCTCACTGGCACCATTCCCAGTTGTTTGTTTTCTGCGTGGGCTCAGAACCTACAGGTGAAACTCGGAAAATTAGAATATCGTGGAAAGGTTCATTTCTTTCAGTAATTCAACTTAAAAGGTGAAACTAATATGTGAAATAGACTCATGACATGCAAAGCGAGATATATCACGCCTTGATTTGTTATAATTGTGATGATTATGGCGTACAGCTGATGAGAACCCCAAATTAACAATTTCAACTTTGGGGTTTTCATCAGCTGTATGCCATAATCATCACAATTATAACAAACAAAGGCTTGACATATCTCGCTTTGCATGTCATGAGTCTATCTCATATATTAAACTCCAGTAGCTAATGAAAACAATTGCTTACATAAATGGACTTTTCCACGATATTCTAATTTTTTTTAGTTTCACCTGTATATGCAAGCTCTCCATCCATCAGAACTGTCTATACTGTGGCTTCATTATTAAGAAATCCTGCACAGGGAGGCTGCACTGATACCAATTTTGTGAGCTTTAACAAAGCCAGGTTAAGATATTGTTACATAGCCAAGGGAGTGGGCAGGGAGGGACAGCTGCCCCCCCCCACAAATCAATAAAAATCAATAAAAATGTATAGTAAACTGAGGTTCTGCCCCTCCTGCCAAAAATCCTGATTACGGCCATGGCCTTTGAAGATCTTTTTGAATCAGTGCATTGTTTTAATAGAATTCACACTTCAGCTGATATATACTATTTTTTTATTCCTAACTCACTTGTAAGGTCAGCCAGGTAATATATCCATAGTAACTTTATAGCTGGGGGGGATTAGCAATGAAAAACACTCTTGCAGCCTTGTTTCTTTTACAATTTTCTTTTAAAAATACTATTATTTGTATAAATTCCCTGTTTGGAACAGGAGTTTGAGAAATTGCCTTTAAAAATATTTTCACCTGCACTTTGTAAATGGCATCTGTCTCTTCATCAGTGTGTTCTTTGCAAAAACTAGAAGAAATCCAAAGTCTATAAAAATTATAATTTGGAACAATGCATATAAATTGATGTTATGTATGCAAAGAAAATGCAGGTTTGTACTATTTGCATGATTTATACAGTTCAAAAGAAGCTTTGCATTTCATCTTTTAACAAGCAGTTGTCAGTCACGTGATGGTTGTCAGACCATATCTGGTGACAAGTGTGAAGTTGACTAAATTGCATTTAATGTTGAAACTTAAAAAATAAATCTAAACCACACTGCTCTAAGATGACAAAGACCCATGACAACCACAACCCAATTAGCTCCAAAAGCACAACTGCCAATGTTGCCTGTAAGGGATAGAAATTCTTATAGTAAAAATATATTGCTTTGATCCCACCCCCTTTTCTTCCAGGAAGTATGCAACAAGTACTCAATGCTGGAGGGGCCGACGCCAGGATCAACTGATGCCAATAGAACTTCCCAACAAAGAGGCCCATGAACAATTCTACTAAGGCAGGATGGTGCACAAAACCCACATCAATATATTTTTTAAAGGATGACAAAATGGTAGAATACTCAGAAACGTTGGCAGTACTTTCATATGCATATTCTTCTACTATAAATAAGCTTTTCTGTATTTTTTTGTTCAATGGACTCTATAAAAGGTTTTTCACGATGTAACGCACAAATCTCTCAAATATCACATTATGGTAGGTGAATGGGATATACCAGAGAGAATCTTCCACCAGTGGTTTAGAGCTTGTGAATCTGACCCAAATGTGGGCATTTGTTGTTAGTGGATGCTTGGGTGGGGAACGTGATCCGTGCGGGAGGCACATTCACAACCCACAGCGTTCGCAACCCACAGTGCCGCATCTGCGCACAAGCGGGTTGCGATTTGGCGCTTCTGCGCGTGCGTGAGCGCCGAAACCCGGAAGTAACCCATTCCGTTACTTCCGGGTTCGGTGCGGAACCCGAAAACGCACAACCCGAAGGTATGACTGTATTATTATGGGATGGGTTGTTTTTATGTTTTATTTTATGCTACAACTCACCCAGGAACCTTATGATGAAGGATGGGCAAGAATAGTAACGATCATGATAGTAATATACCAGGCATGGGCAAACTCGGCCCTCCAGATGTTTTGGGACTACAACTCCCATCATCCCTGACCCCAGTGGTCCTATTAGCTAGGGATTATAGGAGTTGTAGTCCCAAAATATATGGAGGGCCGAGTTTGCCTATGCCTGTAATATACTGTGCCTCAGATTGCCATAATGCTAAAAGTTTAGAACAGGCTTCCTCAACCTCGGCACCTCCAGATGTTTTCAGACTACAGTTCCCACCATCCCTGACCACTTGTCCTGCTAGCTAGGGATCATGGGAGTTGTAGGCCAAAAATATCTGGAGGGCCGAGGAAGCCTGGTTTAGCATAATGACCAGACTAAAGCACAGCAGCCAAACCATGGTTGTGTTAAATGAATGAGCCTGCTCGACCACTTCCCTCTCCTCCAGCACATAAGTGGGAAGCATCTGCTTTCTAGTTTGAACGCACCACAAACTAACCAGTGTGGCCCTGTTAGTTTGCAACAGTAAACTCCGATTAGTTTAAAGGAGAAAGCAGATGTTTCCACAGCGCAGGAGGGGAGGAAATAAATGAGCACTAAAGTAGGTGGTCCTCAACAGGCCTCTCTACTGTTTCTTGAAAGACTATGCACACTTGAATTTTAGCAAATCTCAGGCATAAGGGGTTACAGCAGGAATGGTTAGCCTGTGGCCTTGCAGCTCCCACCATCCCTGACCATTGGGCAATTCTGCCTGGGGCTTATGAAAGTGATGAATCCAAAATGATCTGGAAGGTCACAGATTACTTACCCCGGGCTACAACTTCTCTAGCAAATATCAAGAATGATAAAGTATACTTCCATGATGGCATAGGCAGATCACTCTTAAAATAATTATTTGTGATTACTCATAAAAAATTATAGTTTAACAACTACTGTTGTGTTCAATGACTGTTGCGTCAACCATAAAGCTGTATTTTCAAACTATTTTAAAAACTTCAGTAGGGAAACAACATCTATGGCCTAGCAGCCTTGAAAGACCTGATCCCATTCTATCTTAAGTAGGAAGTAGCCAAAACAGAATCACAAAATTGTAGAGTCCTATCCTCTGCAGTGCAGGAATATTTTGCCCATGAGCCTGAGATTAAGAGTCTCATGCTTTACTGACTGAGCTATCCCAGCTGTTCAAGAGTACCGGTACTTGAAACACTACATGTTTAGCAGATATACAACATGGCTCGGTAAAATGTATGAATCAGCCTGTAATTGATTGCTATCGCTCACCATCCTTGTGCCCCCACCAATCTGCTAGTCCATGAAAGTTAATACGGTAAGCATAATTTGATTCAGAAGCATCTTCACCTGCCACATGTATGTGGGTTCTTTTAAAAAAAAAAAACACAAGAAAGACCCTCTATTTTCACAAGTTTGGTTTCCCAGTGTTTTGTTTTCTTAACAGCTGTGTGAAGAAAAGGGTGACAGGAACTAATGTGGCTGGCCTGTAATGCCTTGATTATTCAGTTGTCTTGAAAACGCAGTGACAGAATACCTACAGCCTTCCTCCCAAGGTTGGAGCAGATGAGAGGGTGGCAACCACCCTATTCTACAGCTCAACTCACCTTGCAAGCAGGCTGCTCATAGGCAGAAACTTTCTTTTTATAATTTTTGGTAAAGGTAAAGGGACCCCTGACCATTAGGTCCAGTCGTGTCCGACTCTGGGGTTGCGGCGCTCATCTTGCGTTACTCGCCGAGGGAGCCGGCGTACAGCTTCTGGGTCATGTGGCTAGCATGACAAAGCCGCTTCTGGCAAACCAGAGCAGCGCACGGAAACGCCATTTACCTTCCTGCTGGAGCAGTACCTATTTATCTACTTGCACTTTTGACGTGCTTTCAAACTGCTAGGTGGGCAGGAGCTGGGACCGAGCAACGGGAGCTCACCCCATTGCGGGGATTTGAACCGCCAACCTTCTGATTAGCAAGCCCTAGGCTCTGTGGTTTAACCCACAGCGCCCCCGCGCCCCTTTATAATTTTTGGTACTTCTATTTGTCTGATTAGCAAAACACAAACCCTAAGGCTGCAAGTTGCACTTGTTTTGCTTATGAGGTCGCAACTTTACATGGGGGTGGGGGGAATAAATAAATGGAAAGCCATGAAAACCCAACCACCTCTGCTCTTCCATTTATCTGTTCACCCCATAGGCTTTCCTTGCTTACCAGGCTTTGGGAAGGGAGCAAGAGGACTCTGGGACAGCATCCCAGAGCCCTCACACTGCCTCCCCAAAGCCTGTTAAGTATGGTGGCAGCTTCCTTACCAGCCTCTAGGAAGGAGGTATAAGGGCTCTCAGGGTCCTCCTGTGACTCTCCCAGACCCTGGTAAGCGGCCCTCTGCTTCTTGGGGTGGGAGGAGTTTCTGGGATTCCAGACTTTGTGTCAAGTCAGTAATTAATGTATTTCCCCTTATCAGATTTGCCAAATTGTCTCCCCTCCTATTTCACACACTTTTAAAGATGCAAATGGTCCCAACAGTTCACAGGCATGCACTTATGATGTGTAACGTTCTATGTAAAACCGGCAGCCAAAGATAAAGGAATTCAATGCTACACCAAAACAAATGTTCCATCAGCACAATGATTTTTTGCCCAATGAAACAACCTTCCCTTGCATGCTGTTCTGGACATAGCAAAAACAGACAGACCTCAGCATAACACTCAAATCGGAAGTGGAACACTCAAAATGGAAGCATAACACTCAAAACAGAGCACATTCGACTTCCGAAAAAAGCTCGCAAACCACAACACTTACTTCCGGGTTTGCAGTGTTTGGGTTCCAAGTTATTTGAGTACCGAGGCGTTTGAGAACCAAGGTACCACTGTACTTAGTTGAATCCAGTCCATAGTGGCAATTTCTGATTGTGGCAGCCCTTTCTCACCTTCCATTACAATTATGGCTATATTTCTCCTGATCACCTGGTTCACGTGTCGCTATTTATTTCAGTGCATGGCACTTGCTTGGAGAATACATTTTTAGAGAACTTTTTAGGATTGGTTGGCATTCTGTCTCCCCCCCCCCCTTTACAAACATCTCCTCTGCCTTTCACAAACAAGTTGATTCTTCTGTATCCATTTCACCCGCCAAGATTTTCATTATATTTCGCAGTATTTTGCAAAAATAAAAAGGGCAGGCTTTCAATAGGATTTTATTTACAGTATTCCACTGAGTTTGTTTCAATGTGAAGTACAAATCTGGACAATGAATGCTTAGCACTTGCAGCAGTCATGCCCACATTCTGTTCACCTCGAGACTTAAGATACGGGAAAGAGACATAGATACATTTTGACATATTTATTGTAGTTGGCAAGGGTACCATTTGCATTTGCCTTATGATTTACCACTCATCTGTTCCATATGCAGCTTCAATATTGGCTTTTCAAGTCCAAGATTACATGCCAAAGCCAAGCTTTCTTGTTTTGTTAGCATTTTTTAAAAAATAATTCTAACAGTGCTATAGCAACATTTGGCAAATATGTGCAGAGTTCTTTAGAAGTAGCATAGAACTGCATCCATGAAAAAATACATTTTTTCCTGAAAATTAAAATCAGTCACTAGCAGTAGTTCAAGGCAGGTTTCCTTTTAAAAACAACCCTACATCTGGAAATAGGATAGCTGATTTGACTAATGCCAAATACTTCAGAACAGAAGCTTCTCTCATCACTCAAGCCTATTATGCTTAACCCTTGCTTAGACTGGCTGGAAAGAGATCCCCTAAATTCTGTATTTAGTTACAAATATATTACAATAAAACCAAATTCTCTCCTTAGAACACATACATATCTCTCATTCATGTCAACCTAGTCTGCTACAGATCACTTTACACGCACACAAAAATTGGAATAAAATCGGAGCAGAAGATCACACTAACATTGCTCTAGTTACTTTGCCAATATACAATTGTTAATAGAAAAAGGAGAAGGAACATAACCGAACAGGTATGAAGAAAAGTTTTGCAGACTTTTATTTGTGCACGTTTTATCAGGTGAAAAAGGGTAACGTCTACAGCTTCTTTGGTGCCCAACAGTCAGCGTACAAAAATGTAAAGAATATTCACAAATAAAAACACAAGCTCAACCTATAGAAGTGTTTTCAAATTTAGTGCATATCATGACAAATCTGCTTATGAACACACAGAAATAACTGCAGAAATAAATAGAATGTCTTTTAAAAAGCAGCAATTTCGTATCTTGTAAACGTTTGTTTTTACAATACAGCACTGTTCCAAATAAAATCCAAAAGGGACTGGAGTTTATCACCGCGGCCAAGAGTTTGCACCTCCTCAGCTGTGTTGGTCCAGTTGTCCTTTTCCCCCCCACCTTCTTTTTTGCTATTAGTCCAATGCGCAGCAGTCTTATAAAAGGTGCTTGGTTAGGTTGCCTAACCGTGAAGTGGCAACTTACAAAATTTCTTTCCTGCTTTCAAACACAAATGGATAAATTTGTTCCACTGCAGTGGCAACAGCCTTTACGTTTGGCCCTGAGGGTAGGACAAGATAAAACATTAGAATAAGGATACACACAAAAGCTACCCCTATAGCTTCAGTTCCTTGATCATGAATATATTTTGAACTTAACTCTAACAAAACCTGAATTGACAAATATTCTCAATATAAATCAACATTGCTAGATTACTTAAAACTGCTACATGGCAAAGTAGGAAGTACATTCAGACTAACCTGAAAATGCTTGTTCAGCACTTGCCACACCTCACCCATGTCCACACATCCCACATCACATCTGTGTACATTCTGGTCTGATCTCCATTGTCTCACACTGACGACCAGGAAACAGAGAGGCCAGAAATCCACACAGGAAGTAGCAGCACAAAACCCAGCAGAGATGCTTTCATTTTTCAAAGAATGCTTCCTGCACTTAGTATTCTAAATTGTCTGGGACACTGCCATCGGCAAGTCCAACAGTCCAACACCTAACCCAGTTGTTAGACTTTTGATTTACATTTTGAGCACCCTGTTGGCTTTGAGATGAGACAGCTTAAATCAAAGTACAGTGGCACCTCGGGTTACAGACACTTCAGGTTACAGACTCTGCTAACCCAGAAATAGTACCTCGGGTTAAGAACTTTGCTTCAGGATGAGAACAGAAATCATGGTGCAGCAGCAGCGGGAGGCCCCATTAGCTAAAGTGGTACCTCAGGTTAAGAACAGTTTGAGGTTAGGAACGGATCTCTGGAACGAATTAAGTTCTTAACCCGAGGTACCACTGTATCTCTTCTTAAATATGTGGCAATCCTATTTGCTAATGAGTTAGCTCAAGCAACCACCGAAATCTTAAAAACAAATCATAATCCAACTCTTGTTTTAATCTACAACAGGCACGTCCAACTCCCAAGAGAGTGTGATCTACTCACAGTATAAAGAGACCGGCTGTGATCTACCCATTGTCATTGCCAGGAGCTTTTTGGGGGGAGAGTTGGCCAAAGTTGTTGAGCTTTTATTTGGGGGGGGGGGTCCTAAAAGGAACACTAAGGAGATCACCGAACTGTATACTGCAATTGACCTGGGACACACCCGCGATCAACCTGTTGGACATGCCTGATCTACAACAATAGTTATCAGATGGCACAGGTACACAGAAATTAGTGGGAAGTCATATACACATGCTGACCTTATCAAACACTTAATTACCTGAGCTACAACACGGAGAAAGTTACTTATTCACAAAAAGGTGAATACCTGTAACTGTGATACTTCCTGTTGAAAAAATCTGTAAAGTAGCTCTGAGAGATTTTATTCTGTAGCACACTGCAGGATGAAGCTCCGGTTCATAACTAAGGAGAAATGCAAAGTTTGCTTTAAAAAATGAAAATGCAAAATAGAGAGAGAGAGAGAATAGATATAAAATCTACTATACCTAGCATGGGGTCTGTTGCTTTTTGTGAATTCCGGCAATCTGATTTCAAAGGGCATATTGCATACTGCTAAAACATTGACAACTTTAAAATCTGTAAAAATCACCTTTTAGAAAGAAGAAGAACACAAATTAAAATATTAGGAACTAATCTGAAAGCCAAGGACTTATAGACATTTTGGCTTCATTTTAACTAAAAGGCCAGCAGTGGTTCAATACAACTTTGAACAAAAATACAACATAAAGGGCAATTTAAACTCTATAATGGTTAGAAATTTTTGACAGTTCTAGGGCAAGGTAAGTTTCTTTTCAGGTCTCATTACCCCTAATTAAGTTAGTATAATTTACATTGGAATTCCCTTTCTTACTAACAATGTACTAATATAGCTTTCAACTACCTGAAGGAGACCGCAGACAACTATGAAAGGCTACATTTAGGCACAATAATTCCAAAGCTAAAGATAACAAGTCCTATTGATTTCAATGGGAGAGAATTAAGCACATTAAACCTAAAAGTGCTCAATTGTTGCTAGGGTGTGCCATTTACACTTTTTCAGAAAGGATGTCAACTTCCAGTTAACTGAAGTGCATTGACATCAGTTCAGTTAGCTTTGCATAGTTTATACTAGTTGCTACAATGGCTGTCAACAAACACAAATTCTGCTGAGTATTGGGAAATACAATCATTGTAATCATAATTATTCTTGTAATCATGTTCCTGCTTCATTTCAAACAAACCCTTTTATAGAAAATGTTGATGGGCTCTAACTTTTAAAAGCAACAGTTCAGTTCTTCTTTTGCTCTTAGTGGCAGCAAGTGATCTCCCTTGACTTGGCAAAGGTTTGTGCCTGCCAGAGCAAATGAGAAACTGGTGTCTTAAGATGTTTTTAGTGTTCTATACTTGTTTGCCCTGGGCTCCTCTGAGAAGGGCAGGATATAAATTGAATAAATACAAATAAAAAGGCCTGCTTTTCCCTTTCCCTTTTTATAAGGCAGCACCAGCAGAGAAAACTTTTGCAGAAAAAGAACAGAGTGTCACCCCTTGTTTCCTTCTATGTGTGTGGTTTTTTATATAAGCACAAAACCCAGGGACTTGCAACGCAAAGGAAGAGCACTCATGACTGCCAAGCAAATTTCTGGAAATCTGCTCAGCAGTGAGCCTAATCACCTGGTTTTCTAGAAACAGATCTCTTTAAACAGCAATTCTCTGAATTAAAAACATTTTAAAAGGCCACAATTCATCAGTGATTGGAAGAATTACCTGAAAACCTAGTTTCTGCAGACTACGAGCTAATCGTCTGGCACCAAATTTAGCTTCTTCTTCACTAGATTGAAAAAAAACCACACAAGCGACTGGTTAAGAAGTTAAGGGAGCAAGGGTTAAAATACAGCAACACACAAGTGATTTTATGCATAATAAAAAAACACAAACAATATATACCTTGTAGCTCCTGTGCAAATTACTTTTCCTGAGGACCAAATTGTTGCTGTAATCCTTGGTTTCCGAAGCTTCATTAATACTTTCTGAAATTGGTCAGGAAAAAATATACTTTAGACAAAGAAACTTCCTGATGTAGCAAAAGAGAACAATGAATTACAGGTCCAAATGCTGCCACTTTTGCTAAAGCTCATACACTTTTATTGTTATGCTCATGTTACTATTCCCATTATTTGTTAATTTCATTGTGGCTTCCTTCTGATTAACTTTAACCTTAGCCAAAGGGTAAACCTTTTAGATATTAATTTATTCTATTTATTTAATTAACATACTATACAGTATTTCTTGCAACTATCCTTTGCTATCTTTGCTTCAAACATGTAGACAGGCAGTTGTAACAGGACAATAAATATTTTTTATTGTTTTTCATGTATGCACTCCTGTTTTTTAAAGGCGTTAATGAACTCCAAAGTTTTGTTTTGTTTTTTAAAAACTATTTCAGCCTTTTAACTTCCCCAATAGCCATTATTTTAATGAAAGGGGAGTAAACTCATTTATTTCTTGCATTTATATTCCACATTTCCTCCATTGAGCACAAGGTGGTGTAAAGAGTTCTCCTCATTTCATCCTCGCAACAGCCCTGTGAGGTAGATTAGACTGAGAGTCAGGCAACTGGTCCAAGGTCATCCACCACCCAGTGAGTTTCAGGGCTGAGTGGGTACTTGAACCCTGGTCTCCCAGGTTCTAATCCGATGCTCTAACAACTACACCAAACCAGCTCCTAATGGCACACATGGTAATCACACTATCAAAAATAACATTCTCTTGCATGTTCGGTCACTGAAATATCTACTGGTTATTACTGGTTATCGTACAGTGGTACCTCTGGTTATATAATAATTGCGAATTATGAGGCGCACTTTCCTTAATGGCGCCTGCCGCACCACCGGAGCACGATTTCCGCTCACATCCCGGGGCAAAGTTCACAACAAGGGGCATCTACTTCCGGGTTAGCGGAGTGTGTAACCCGCAGCATTCGTAAGATTCGCAACACGAGGTACCACGGTAATGCACATTTTGCTTTCCTGCAGGTTTTAATAACCAAATTTCAAGCTAATAAAAACAAAGCACACTGTCAAGAACTTCACATACATAGGCTACAATCTTACACTTGGCAAGTTTAGGTCTTTTAAAAAAAGGTTTTCAAACACCACACACGCCTCTGATCCAACAAATATGCTGTATATGTCAACAAATGATGTTTCCTCAAAGCTGCTGTATCTGCAATATTGAAATGACCTTCACACAAATGACACAATACAGAGAAATGAAACTTATCAGATCACCAGATTTCAGAAGTCTTCAACGGCAGTATTTTGAAATCGGGTATGGCGGTGTTAAATTATGCAATTTCTTTTTTAAAGAAAAATGCCCCTGAAACACTAACAAAACTGCTGCATAGAGAATGAAATTCAACACATTGGTGTATATGTGTTGAATATGCCCAATTGGAAGTCAACGAGTTAACTCAAACTAAGAAGTGACTTACCCCAACATCACGCTTGTATATTACATTTGCTCCCTCTAGCGCAATCTTTCGCAAGTTTAAATGACATCTTGTTCGGAAGACACAGACTACATTTGTGATTAAAATGTCCAAGGCAACATCACTCTCCGCATCCATTGGGGTGACTCAGATTAAAACCTCAAGATTCCAACATGACACCATGAAGATCACATCCTTTATTGTGGTGAAGGAGAGAAGGTATACAGGTCAAACAGTTATCTAGAAAAAAGTCTTAATGCCTCAATATCCTACAAGTCATGCTTTGAAAAGCATTACAAGTCTTTGCAAGACACCTAGGGATGAATTCAGGATAACATTAAGGAGATAATTCTATATTTTTTTCTATAGATAGTGTCACAAAGACGTATCACTTTAAAAATATTTATTATTACTAATAGTATTGGGTGATATCCAACTAAGTCATACTCAGAGGTGACCCACTGAAATCAACAGCCTTTGTAACTTAAATCCATTGATTTCAATGGGTATAACAATGGATACCACTCTGTTTTGATATTTTTTGGGGAAATAGCACTCTCACAGGTCCACTGTTGTGATTTTGTGATGTGCAAAGGATTGTGACGCCTCCAACACCTGTCCACCAAGGATTTAATTTTGGGGGGCACATCCATTTGACATGTGGCCCCCAGATGGCTGTTCATGGGTCAATGTGGGCCAAAAAAAAAGTTAGCTCTACAAGGTTCCAGAGAATAAGCTCACAGATCCTATGTTGAACTCCAATCTGGTAGTTGGGGATTAGAGAGAAAAGTTATCTACACAAATCTTTCAGGAGGCGGGGTGGGGAAAGAGAAGATGACAGGATTATGTAGGAAACCTAAAAGCAAAATTATTCATTCCATCCCTTTTGAAACCAGTGGTAGGATGTCTGACATACAACACTCTTTCCCTTGACCACTTATATTTGTGGAAGTTAACCAAGTAGATTTAATTTAAAATGGGAACACCAATTGCTTGTCTTTCTGCTTTGCATCATTGCTGACTGATGGACATACTGCAATCAGCATTTGGAGGGTTGTTTTAGGTTCTCAAACTGTAAGGTGGGTCTTTCTGAGGAGGCACAGGGAGATATCACACCACTGCCTCTTCCGGGATACAGGCATCACTCATTCCTGTTAAAGGCATAAATTGCTACCTAGACTACATAGTCAATGATGAGCCATGATGGGCAAGGGTCAAGAGAACCAAATGGCTTAACCCCTGCAACCTGCCAGCATCCTCAGGTTGTAACAACTGCTATTTATCCCACACATTTTAACCAGACGGTGCTCTAATAGCCTCCACAGACAGCAGCCCACTGCCATGTCAAGTTCGGAATGGATGCAACTGACTTTGGTCTCAGTGTTTTGCTACTGAGTGGTTAGCAGTTTCTACTCCCAAATTGGACTTAACCAGCCTGCTCACCATTAGAGAAAGCTCTGCTGGGTGGTTCACTGATGGCACTGGTGTCACTGTGGCCATCTACCAACCTGCTTCATTGCTTTCCAGGTCCTCAGAAAAACAAGGAACCTTATGGGCTCTTCATGGCTTCTGGAATGATTGATCATCCTGCTGTTCCACAGTGAGACTGGAGCACCAGCTGTGCTGCCTGGAAAATCCCTTGGAGCAAGGGCTGAAAAATCCAGTGTGCTCGGGAATCCCTTAGATACCATAAATCTTTGGAAAATGGCCATCTTAATAGGTCCCTATCCCTTCAGAGGTAGTCAGCCACGATCACACCAAATCACCAGGGAGTCGTCTGTATATGACAATAGGGCAACATGCACATGCCCCTTCCACTGGCTCACTCATAATGTATACTCTGTAGTGAAAGCCAAAGATCATTTTCTGTCTCTCCAGCCAAACATCAGGTAGAAAGCCTCACAATCCAGCTCCCAAACAAGTTTTCAAGTAAAACAGATTGAAACTCTATGGATGAACATACGCATATTTGTTGGTGCTGTACCTGGGCTGGCAAAACTGAGTCATATCCAATCCACCCAGCTCACCCATCCAGGTCTTTGGAGTACATGCACAGATATTACACTTTTCAGCTCTTTCTTCAAGAGGCATTAATCCAGTTCCCAAGCCTTGATACTTGTTTACATACAAGTTTCTAGCCTTTAACCTTAACAATTGGCTCTGCAGGGCAACTGAACTTCAGCAGTCTTATGTGATACCTCATAATAAAGGTATATATATTCCTAGAGGGATGATTCTTTAGTAAGGCATCCCATATGAAGGCTCTACAGTCAAGACAACCTTCTCTCTGGTCATCAGTTGCCTAACCTCAGATGGTGGTGGCACTCAGCAGAAAGCCTCTGGTAGGCATTGTAGTGTTTGGGCAGGTGGGCAGGCCTGAAGACATTTAGGGCTTTATAGAAAAGCAGGACTCAGAACTGTGCCCAGAAACAAATACAGAAAACAAGTATAGCTGTTTAAAAACTGTAAAAATGACATGGTCTCTATAACCAACCCAAGTTAGTAACTTTGTAGCTGTGGTTTGTACTAACTCAAATTTTTGAAACAAAATAAAAAAATAAAAAACCCTTCCAGTAGCACCTTAGAGACCAACTAAGTTTGTTATTGGCATGAGCTTTCGTGTGCATGCACACTTCTTCAGATACACTGAAACAGAAGTCACCAGACCCTCATATATTTTTGAGAATCTTCAAAGCAGTCCAATATATACAAGTGATTACAGTAATCCAGACTAGAAATTACCAAGGGTGATGAACAACTCTGGCCAAGCTTTATCCAGAAGGGATTGTAACTGCCGAAGGCCGCTGCATGCTGAGCGCCACAACTTGGCTTCTTCCAGTGACAATCCTGGCTCTGTGGCCCCCCCTACCCCCCATGAGGCCTTTACACGAGGCACAATCCCGTCAACAACGGAAACCTCTTTCTTGTCTGCACATAGGCTAATTTCACTGCAATACCGATATGGCACGGGAGTCCAGCGTTTGCCATTATGAGAGACGGAGGTGGTGGGTAGGTGATATGGGGGGGGGGGGAAGAGAAGAGAACTCGGTTGTTTTTTTAAAAAAGGCAATTTTCTCCTGAAACCTGTTGGCAGTGATCAGAGCAGGTCCCTATTCCTAAAGGCTCCTGGCTAATCTGAGTCACTCCGGGTTGCCAGGAGACAAACCAGAGTCTGCAGACGGGGGTGGGGGAGGGATGCTCGGTTACCTGCTCTCCTGCCTCCTCCTGCGCTTCTCCCCTTCCTACGGAGGACGGGGCTGAGCTATGCGCAGGGAAGAAGACGGGGGAAGCGGGGCGGGCGGAGGAGGGAGAGAGAGAGAATCCCCCCGCCCCGGGTGCTGCACAATTTTGCTTAGTTTTGTATTTAAAGGACACACGAATCCCGCCTTCTTTTCGGTGATCGGTTCCTTCCCAGGTGCAAGAAGGGGCGGAGGGAGCAGGGAAGCCACCGGGATCTGCCCCTCCCCCTTTCACCCCCGGCCCGGCGGAGGACGGTTTATCGAAGCGAGGACCGTTACTGCCGCGCAACGGCCGCGCTCGCCGGTGATTCCTCTCCCCTTCTCTTCCTCACCGAAATCCTATAGGCTCCCGCGCAGCCCAGTTGCTGCGCGACCCGTCGCCGTCGCCGTTCCAACACGACGCCGCCGCCGCCGCCGCCGCCTCCTTCTCTATCTGTTCCGGGTCTCGAGGCCACCGAATCCCCGCGACACAATAAAACATCACAAAGCGCGCGAACACCATAGACAAAGCCCGCATCCCCGCCGCCTAGAGCGGCAGCCGGATGTTCTCCCTGGGAGGTGTACTTCCGGATAACGGCCGCCGGGCCTTGCGGGGCGAAAGGCAAGGCTGTGGGATTTCTTCGTCGGAAGGAGGGCGTGGCTAGCCCGGAGGCGCGGAATCTGTCTTCCGGCGCGAGTTCAAGGCGGAGCGGGGGGGGGGGGCTGCTGCTGCAGCTGCTCTTCCTCCCCGCGCGCTGCACGTCTTAAATCGCGAGCGTTAAAATAGCGAGGGATTTGCACGGCACGGAGAAACTGCAGCGATTGGTTGTTTAGCTTGCCATTCGCACTGGCACTGCCTAATTGGCTGTGGAGCTGGAGTAAGCGTTGTCCGCCCGCCCTGCTCCAGGGATAAAAGGAGGGAAGGCAGCACGAGGTTCTTTTTGGTGCGAGTGACCCTGGTGCCTTTTTGCTGCCTGTCTGAGGCTGGCACAGGGCTTTATGCTGGGACGGAGCTCCTCCCAGCAATAAGAGTAAGGCAATGTTTTATTTAAATTTAAAACTTCAATTTTTTTAATAAAAAATTTAAATGATGCTGTCGCTTTGCTTGCTTGTTTGCTTGCCCTCCCTTTCTCTGATGGGGCCTTTGAACCTTTTTGTGTCACAGCAGGGGGAAATGAAGGCAAGGGAGATTTAACAGTGGCAGCCTGATGCTGAAATGGGAGATTGGGTAGTTGTGAGGTGAGACTGATTGGGGATGGGAATGATGCATAGTGCTTGTTGGTAAGCGGTGCAAGCAAATTCATGTCTACTCACAAGTAAGCCCTACTGAATCCAATTAAAATTATTTTTATTTAATGTTTTATATTTTATTAGGTTTTATATATGCTCTAAGCTGCCCAGAGCTGCTGGGGGATAAATAATAAAGTTAGTACTACTAATGTGGCTTACTCATAGGAAAGTAGTTAGTTGAACTGAGTGGGGCTTCCTCATGCATAGAATTGCAGCTGGCCCTCTCAGTGGGGAAGCAAATACATCTCGACACTAGTAAATTGCTTGCTTACTTAAAATACTCTTAAATTAGTTGCAAATAGATTAAATTGTTAATCATATGCAAGTTTAGTTAATATTTTTACTAAATCTGCCACTTCCTTAAATTTTAAATGTGCCCCCAAAACTCTATAGAACATTAATATATTCTTCAGGAATCTTAATGGTTTCATTGAAGCATGCTATCATTGAGTTAAATTTCTTATAATTACATGCATCAAATTTAGATTGTTGCTGTTCATTTTGGCTATTAGCATCACTGCACAGTCTGCTTGTTCAGATGCATGTGTTCTGTTCTACTTTGCATGTATAGGAGCATCTGTCTCATGTACTGGGACTCTCCCCAGTACACACTTACTTGAGAGTCAGGCGTAAACATTTCCTTTGTCAAGTGTGTGAGAAGAACATTGTGGTGGTTTGGCAACAACCAAACATTTGTTCAAGCTCGGTTGACTTTTATTGTTGTACCTGGCAGGATCACAGCAGGGCACAGGATGCAGGACTAGACGGATCCCCCACCCCTCTGATCCAGCAGGGCTTTTCTTGTTCTGTTAAATCTCCCAAATGCAGAAGGAAGGGCCATAGCTCACATACAGAACACCTTCCTTGCATGCAAACGGTCCTAGGTCCAGTCCTCAGCATTTCAGGCTGGGCTGGGAGAGACTTCCTGCCCAAAACCTTGGACAGCTGCTGCCAGTCAGTGTAGGCAGTGCTCAGCCAGTGGTATAAGACAGCTTTTGCAGAAACTCCTACTGTAAAGCAGAGGTAATTTTTTTTTATTCCCCAGTGGTTCCTGGAGAGCATTCTTGGAATGGAGTGACTGTTCCTCTCTCAGCTGACTTCCCTATATCTTTGTTGTTTAGACTGATACACCTTTCATTGCACCAGTTTAGACTGATACACCGTGTTTCACATCTCCTCCTCCTCACTTCTTTCTCTGGCAGGAAATAAGTCACCTTCAAAATATCCTCTTGAGAGAACAAAGGAGCAGCAGCAGGCTAGCCAGAGCTCAGCTTGCAAGGAGCTGGAGGGCAGCACAGCACAGGTGGGCATGAGAGGCAGGCAGGCTGTGGCCTGTGGGGTAGGACCCAGGGTGGGAGAGGAGGGGGTATTGTTATTGTTGTGATTCTTTGAATAAGAGAAACATAACGAGTATTTCCATTGTTTTCTGCATATAGGATGCTTTGCCATTCGTAAGTGTAGTCAGGATGTCTGCAGAACCCCAGAAGCGGAGGAGGCTGGCACTATATAGGGCAGAGTGTATCCAAGCGACTAAACAGCAAAATACACAGGTTTCCATTGCTGCTTTTCTCATTCCTTAGACCTCATTAGAAGCAGACCCAGTATATGGTTCAATTATTTGTGTGCCCTATGTAACATTGGCTATATTATAGCTTAATGTTGGCTATATTATACAATCAGCAAGCATCTAGGCAGTTATCTGCAAATTGGTCCTGCTTATTTGAGGCACTCTGATTTTATTACGGTTTTCACCTATACTAATTTTATAATTAAATAATAAGATACATCTGAATATGTCAATGTACAATACAGTGTGGCTAAATAATTACCAGCTTTTGCAATCCAAAAATTTGCTGCATATTTCAAAATTGCTTTTATTTCCTAAGAATTAAAGCAACCAATCTTTTTCTATTTAATAGCCGAGTTCATATTTTGTGTACTAGTAGTACTAGTAGACGGTTCGAATCCCCACGACGGGGTGAGCTCCTGTTGCTTGGTCCCAGCTTCTGCCCACCTGGCAGTTCAAAAGCACATCAAAGTGCAAGTAGATAAATAGGTACCACTCCGGTGGGAAGGTAAACGGTGTTTCCATGTGCTGCTCTGGTTCACCAGAAGCGGCTTTGTCATGCTGGCCACATGACCCGGAAGCTGTACGCCGGATCCCTCGGCCAGTAACACGAGATGAGCGCCACAACCCCAGAGTCGGACACGACTGAACCTAATGGTCAGGGGTCCCTTTACCTTTACTTTAGGACTCCTTTTATGCAGGTTACAGCTGCAGAGTTGGTGCACACGTATCACCCTGTTAAACACAACTTCAGCTATAACAGTGCTAATTGTGCACACAAACTGAACCAGAGGATACTGCAGGACTGAGCTACCCCTGCCTTAGAGCCAAACTGGCACAGAGACGCGATAAGCAGTTTTTTTGAGACCTGACCAAAGTGAAGCTGCAGTGTCTTTCTCCAGTTGATGCAGGCATGGCAATGGGAGAATTCATTTTATTCATTGAGACGGCCATTGCATTGAGAAATGGTTTGCTTTTTCAAATTGCAACTGGCTTTTCTACCTCCAGCCCCTCTCCCTCCAAGATGGCAAGTTCATCTACAGAGACATTGAAAAGGTCTGTGAAAATCTCAGTTTCACTACCAGAGTGGACACGGATAAGCTGTATGATGAAAGCGCAACAGCCAACTGCATTCTGGAACAGCTTTTAAAGGATGCTGAATGAAAGAACAAAGATGTGGCTGCAAAGTGGTTGGCTGTATTTACAGCATGTGATCTACCCAGTTTGGCATGTGGAAAGGATTTCCTCCATGATGTTGAACAAATGGAGAAATGTTCAGAACCGGTGCTCTGTGGAACAGATAAAAGTGAACTCCTGATTTCTCTGAACTTTGAACTGACGTGCTGAATTCCACTCTTATTTTGAAGGACAAAGCACTGCTTAATGCAGCAAGGAGTGACAGAAAGTAGGAAGGTGAAGTGGAGAGAGAGAGAGAGAGAGAGAGAGAGAGAGAGAGACTATTGTCTCAAAACAGAGGGACTTCTGTGGCCCTTTCCACAGAAACAAAAATGTTAAACACCATGTTAAGTTACTTCATGTTGGTTTGTGTCAAACCAATTACAAATCAGAATGCTTTTGCTTTTTTCCATTGAATAAAGCACTGTAAACCATGTGTGCCATTGTAATGACTTTGAAGTCATTTCTGCATCATGTATGACAATTTTTAGCACCCCTATTCCCCTGCCCCATCCCTTATTTTGCCTGACCAAAGGCATAGCTGTCAACTTTTCCCCTTTCTTCTGAGGAATCCTATTTGGAATAAGGGAATTTCCCTTTTAGTTGACAGCTATGCAAAGGTGGCAACCCCAACATTAGTCCAAGATGCTCTGGTTCCATTAATTTTATGAAAGGTACATTTCTGCCTGTTTCCTCAAACTGGGGAAGCAAGAATCCTGTAGGCAGTGATGACCTAGAACACGACAGACAATCCTAAAACCCTCTCCTGCGGGGGCGGGGGCGGGCAGGGAGCTTCATTAGCAGTTTGATTCTGCAGGCAGTCCCAAGATACTCTGGCAGAGGGAACTGGTGTTGAGCTGAAAAGTGAGCCAGGTCAACTGCAGGGCAAGCACACGGGAGGCATGGAATGCAATTAGCTTTTTATTAACAGAAAACAATACAGCAGAGTTCTATGGTTTGCCTTAATCCAGTTGAGACATTGCTGAAACTGACCACTAGCTCCACCCTTATCCTCCCCAGCCTTTCACTCTGGATCCCTCCCATGCAAACGGAGGCTGCATTGAGGGGGTGAGCTCCTCTGTGCCTGTCTGGCCTGTACAGGACTCTATTTAATTGGAGTGGGGGGGGGGAGTAGAGCCAGTAGGACTGGAGCTGTCGTGCTGCTGTGTAGCAGGGACAACCTCTGACTCCTCTCTGAGTCTGTGCTGACTCTCGGCCTCTGCCCCTGTCCTGGAAGGCCCTCTTCCTGCCCTCCCCTATCACTCAGACCCTGCTTCTAGCACCTCCCAGCTTGTCCATTCTGCAGACTGCTGTTTAGTGTACCACCACCAGGATCCGGGATCTGAGTCTTTTGTGTCTTCCGGGGGGGGGGGGCTGTGCTCTTGGGCAGGCGGCTCCCACCACTCTTCCTCATCCAGGCAGCCCTTGACAATGGGCAGACCATCCTTCTGATCGCAGCATGGAGCACGACTGCGGGTCAGACAGCTTTGACTATTGCGTCACCTGGCCGAAGGAGCAACTTGTGCAGAGTTTATTTCTGCTTTGTTGTGGAATGTATGTATGGATATAAATCAGGGGTCCCCAAACTAAGACCTGGGGGCTGGATGCGGCCCAATCACCTTCTAAATGGGGCCCACGGACGGTCCATGAATCTGTGTGTTTTTACATGAGTAGAATGTGTGCTTTTATTTAAAATGCATCTCTGTGGGGCATAGGAATGTATTCATATTTTTTTTTCCAAAATATAGTCCGGCCCCCCACAAGGTCTGAGGGACAGTGGACCGGCCCCCTGCTGAAAACGTTTGCTGACCCCTGATATAAATAGTAAGGCCAAATATCAGTAGATTAGTTTCATTGGAAGGTATCTTTCAGACAACCAGCAGATCAGCATATATTGCTGCTGAGATTTTAGTAGACCTGCTAATATGGGAATAGGTTTAGGGCACAAACGGATTGGTGCCTCAACCTCTACCCAGTTCAGTTTGTTGAGGCTGGGAGGAGGACTCGCCTGCTTGAGTGCCTGAGGACCCCTTTCCTGCCACTCTCCACCTGGCCCAGGGCGGGGCCTGACAGGCCTTACAAGAACAACTGCTGGGCGGCTGCTGCCCAGCAAGGATGGGGGGTATTTTGAGGGAAGTTTTGTTGGGAGTTTTTGCTGATATTAACTGATATTGCTGATATTAATATTACAGTATCTTTATTTTTATATGGAAATTGTTCAGTTTGGTTATGTAGTTTTTAATGTGTTTTATTTATTTTTATGACTACTTTGCTATGTTTGTAATTATGTAGCTTCTTTTCATCTTGTAAGCCGCCTTGGGCATTGTTTGAACTGTGGAAAGGCGGCGTACTACTACTACTACTACTACTAATAATAATAATAATAATTTATTTATACCCCGCCCTTCCCCGCCAAACCGGGCTCAGGGCGGCTAACACCAATAAAATCAGAACAAAAACATAAAACAATTCATTAAAATACAGATTAAAATACAATCTAAAATTAAATTTAAACTGCAGCCTCAAAAATAAAAAATGATGGTGGTAGTGGTGGTAATTGTCAGTTTGGGCATCTCTCTGAGTTTTTGCTGTGGCAGCTATAAATTGAGAGAAGGGTTGAGGAAGGAAGGATGAGGAACTTGCAGGCCCCGAACAAAGATTTGGGGGCTGACAGAGAATGATCATGGTATGAGCTTAGCAGAAGCAGGGCTGAAGGGCTTAACAAGATGATGTGCAAGGGCAGAAGAGAGCTATAGCTCTTGAATACAGTTTTTGGAGTTCCTTTCTGCCAAAGATAAGCACAAGCCAATGCCTTTTTTAAAAACAATGGAGGGCTTACAATTAACTTTCTTCCGCTCTTTTCACACGTGGTCCACACATTAAAGCTCTGTATCTGAGCACTTAATTTTTTTTTATTCAAAGCTTTCCCTGTGAAAACCTACCTTTTATCGATCTGCAAAAAACCCAAGTTGAGGTTTGCTCTGATTCAGCTTGAAAAGAGTGGGATTTTGCAGGGAAAGCTGGGAGGGATTAAAGCTCAGACCTCTACCTGCAAAAAGCAGGGCGAAAGTTAAGTTGAAAAGTCCAGAATCTTAATTTATTTGTGTATGTAGCATGACTGCCACCCTGTGGCATCTGAAAGTAGAATATTAAGTTAAATGCAAGTGAAGTTGCTGACCCATGAATGAAAAAAATGATGGAAATAATTTCCAGAAAGGTTGCCGTGTTCCCGCCTGTTGCAGCAAAATAACAAAGAATCTTGTGGCACCTTATAGGCTAATATATTTATTAAGGCATGAACTTTCCTAGGTTAGAGTTCAGTTCATCAAATATATGAAGTGTACTCCTCAGTTGGCAGGTATGCATACACATGGTTATAAGGGGGTCTGAGTTAAATAGCAACATGTAGAAAGCACAGTCTGTGCCAATTCAGTTAGAGCTTAAATGTAGGGAAAACAAGCAAAGTGGTCCTGCAGAATGGTAGTTGTTGGTAATCGCTTTAGCATTGCTAACAGTTGAGGAAATAGTTGTCTGTTTTAAAGTAGTAATGAGGGCATGTTGAGCTACACAATCCACAGCTTGGTGCAAAGTTTTCTTTTAAAAAAATTTTTTTCCTTTGAGCATTTCCTCAAATGAACCTTTTAAATGCCACAAATTGGCTGTTAATTTATTCTGATTACCGGTAGTTCCACTTCAATAAGCACCCAGTTGTAACCTGAGATTATAGCTTTTTATAAAAAATTGCTTGTGTTGTACAATCATGCTGCTTCATAGTAGATTGTGTCTCCTGCATGCAGACCTACATTTGTGGGTTCAGAGTTCGTTTATTTATTAAAAGCATTTTTATTCCACTTCTCAGCCAAAAAGTGACTCCTAGAGTCGCTTACAAATGTGAATGATAAAGTAGTCTCTGCTGTCAGGTGGGGACTGCAGTCCAAAGCGCCTTTGCACAAAGCTTGGGAGTGGGGTTGGTTTGGATGAAGATGTCTGCTGGCACAAAGGTCTCCATTTCACACACCAAATGTGCAGGAGGGTGGAAGTGCCACTGGCAGGATCTCTGCCAGCTGCAGCTTGGAGAAAGACCTGAATCCGGGAACTGCAGGGGTGGGAAAGAGCAGAGCTAGTCTGGGACCTGCTGGTTCCACAGTTTGCCTTCCTGCAAAATATGGATCTAATTATATCAGAAAGGAACGCTGTGATGCAAACTCAGCTGTTGTACAACAAACAATTCCCAGGAAAGATTATAGAATCCAGAAGAAAGACTGGTTAACCTGTTTGAGCTGTCCATTTTATGTGATTTTCAGGAGATGCATCAAATAACCAGAGGGGGTTCTGGCATCCTTTACATTTACAACTTCTGTGTTTCCCATCACCATTGATCTAGTGCACTGTTTACACTGAGGCTGTGGGTTATGACCGTAACTACAGCTAAAGTGTGGGTGCCACAGAAAGCGGGAGTTATCTCCTCCTCTCTTCCCCATTTATGAAACGGATAGCATCAGCTGTCAGGGTGGCCATGTATCTTCTTACAGGGGACAGTTCTCTGCTTGACAGGTTATCGGAGGACAGCCCTCTCTTTGAAGGAGTCCTCTGTTTGAAGGGATTTCCAGTCCAAGTCTGGTTTAAAGGAAAAGAACCCCAAGAAGGGAGCGTGTGCAGGCGGGTGGATCTTAGCAATGCCCAGAAACAGCACCTGGAGATGTATTTCTGTTTCAATAATAGTCATTATAAATTTGCATTCATACAATTTAGCATATGCAACTTATATGTAAATATGTATGCTCTTTCGTGTTGAGGCATTTCCTTTTTCTTTGGCAATGCATTAGTGGCTACCCTGGGGTGGAAGGATCAGTCAATTTCGCTTCTCTCAGTTTCTCATTTTTTTCCAATGTAAAGGTCACATCTCCAAACCCAGAATACTGTTCCTGGCAAACCCGAGATCGCTGGATGGAAGAATGTTTTCTAACTGCAACTGCTTTTAGAACGTTTTTAGAACTGCAATTGTTTTTAGAATGTTGTTGCTTTGCTTCTCTTTTTTAACTTGTGGATCCTCTTTGAAACCCTGGGCTCCCTTGGGAGGAAAGGCAGGATGTAAATTCAATAAATACAAATAATCCCAATGCCAACATTTGGCCAGTCACTATCACCCACAAGTATCACAATCTAAAGTCGGGGTAGGCCATTTGGTACTTTACTGATGTCATTGGACCCCAGCAAATGTGGTCAAGGGAAGAGGAGCATTGTCGTCCAGCAACATGTGCAAGGCAGCACATTGGTTACTGCAGATCTAAAGTAGTATAGGGTAAGAATTTGAGCTTCAAGCCCCATGCAAGGGCTGCCAGCAGTTAGGCATTTCATCACACCTATCAATGAAATGTGTTATTCATACTTCTGCTATCAGGGGCTGACTTCATTCACAATGTCAACTATTTCTACCTTACATATTGTCACTGTGCCTTTTGCATGTCCAGGCTAATTAATTAAGGCTGCAATCCTCTACCCCACTGTAAATATTACTTGTTTCCAGTTAATTCTAACCACTACAATCCTAGCCTTTAAGGAGATTTTTCTCCAGTAAAAAGAAATTGGAGTAAAAATACAATACTTGCTGAATTTTGGGGTTTTCTGCCTCAAGCACCAAAATACCTTGGCTTCTAGTGCAGTGGACCTTGACTTGGATGGTGGTTTTTTGCTGTATTTATATCAGACCTTTTTCTCTAAGGAACTCAGGTGGCATGCAGGGTTCTGTCTCACCTCATTTAATCCCAACAGTATCCCTATGGGGTAGGTTAGGCACAGAGGCAGTGCCTGGCCTAAGGTCACCCACTGAACTTCATGGCCAAGGGGGGAATTTGAACCCTGCTCTCCCACATCCTAGTCATACACTCTAATCTCCCCACTGGGGGACACTGTTGCTACTGTGCCTCAGACATCAAAATGTCTTTGGCTGGCCCTGTACCTTGTTCCTCCAAATGTCTATTCTTAACATTCCATCTTTTTGAATTGAAACACAACATTTAAATAGCCATTGCCATGAGGTTGTGTTTTTTTTTTTTTTAAGTCTTCTATGTGTAATCAGCCCACTTATGAGACCATTTCATGCACTCGAAAAATGGGTTCTGGTTCACAAAATCTTCTGCCACAGGCAATGTCTTTGGACCCAAGTAATTGCACACTCCTGAGTCGTTGGCACAAAGTTTGTGCGGAGGTTGTACATACACTGCCACTGTTTGATAAGCTTTCGTTCTCATTTGTGCTGAGATTATGTGGACAGAGCCGCCACCCTCACAGTGACACTGCTTACCTGGATGCATAACGGCAAGGTCAGAGCAGTGTGGGGGAATGATGAGACAGCGGATTGGCTGATGGTGGTCCTTTCAGTGCAGCCACACAGCCCCAACCTTACCTGCTCCAGCCCCATTCAGGTAAGCAGCAGTGATGGTGGTGTTGGCAGGGCAGCTCCACAATTCTGCTCCACTACATACATTGCTACTACTGACAGCATCATGATCCGCCACTTTCCAGTGCACTTTTCTTGCCACATTTTTTTAAGTGCGTTTGTTGCATGGGAGCACCAAATCCCCTTCAACTGTGCAACCTCAATTTGCTTGTGTATTATCATATCTCTCATGGATCTAGATATGGATCACATCTAGAAAACAGTGTCAGTTGGGAAGCAACTACTGCATGACTTATTTTGACCTATGTCCGCTGGCTGGAGCTGATGGCATCTGTAGTCAAAAGCAGCCAATGGGCAACAGCTCTTAATGACATCTCTCCATGCTACCAAATCTCCTTTTGTTTACTTGCATACTTTCTACTGGGCGTTTGTACATTTCCAATCATGATTTCCCCCTGTGATAATGTTACGACGTATTTCCCTTTCTTCCCTAAAGGAGAACGGCAATAAAATATCTAGGCTATTGAATTGAACAGAACAGATATAGAAAAAAATATATATATTGAAAGAGCAAGTGAAGCGGAAATTTAAAGCCCCTCTGCTGGGAAAAACAGTATAAATAACCGAAGACATCTTGTAAACAGTGCGGTCATAACCTTGAAACATTAAACAGCTCTCTGGGATCTGGCGCATCAGCTGCCTCTGGACTGAGCTTGTTCAGGGGAAAGAGACCAGCACTTTCTGTTTATCTCTCGGCTTAATCTCCCACTGAGTAACAAATCAATTCAATTCAATAGAAAGAAAGTTGTTTAAGTTAAGAAGCCAGAAGGCACCATACAGCTGGGCCAGGCAGAGGTATACCCCTCCCCCAAATGCAAATCACTCTACTTCATCAGTATTCCTTAATTCTCCTTAGGTGCTGCCCCTGGCTCCACCACCTCATAATGTGATCATGTCTCTCAAGGGGCTTCCCTGTGGTATCTTTGTATCAGGCTTTTACCACCCAAAGGGCAATATTTCCTTCAAGCCACATAGTAAAGGGATTAGCACCAAACCTGTTTAGATAGTCAAGCCTCATACGAAGTAAAACAACAATGAGAATTCATTTGAGAATATACCACAGCAGGGGCACCCAAACTGTGGTTCGTGCATTTCCAGCGGTCCACGAGCAAGATTAATATGGTCGGCGGAGTGTCCGTATTAAATATTTTGTATTTGTTTTTAATCATATTTTTACTGCTTCTTTTCTTCTATTGTATTTTAATGCATTACAATTTGAATTCCATAGAATTCGGGTTGTAATACAATGGAATGAAATAAAAAAATGAAAGTAAAAATACAATTGAAAAGCATACGGCAACCAACACCACTCATTGCAATTGCTAAAACAAACAGAAGAAAAATCACTAAGGAAAAGCATCAGGACTCCCAGCAATTTCCAAGTGGTTCAGGGGCAAAGGATTTTGGGAACCACTGTACTACAGAATGCTATGTGTTCACTTGAGAGCAATTACATTTATTCTTCAACGGATTAGGAATGGAGGATGTCAAGTTACATGATGTTGAAAGAGATCCAAGCCAGCAAACCTCTTAAGAAATGAAGCACCACTAGTATTTCATACTGAGATTATCACTGAATCATCAATGTATATCTGTGCATATAACAAGGCATCAGTGATTCAATCATCATGCACTGAACAACATTGTTTAAGTACTTTCTGCAATGCATAGAAGGCACAGATTTGGTATGTGTATTTGGGGGACAGCCTGATTTTAGAAAATTCTGACAACACCTTTGCCCCCAAACTGTGATGCAATGTCTGTTAGTTAATTCTGGTCATTCGTCTGGCAGACAACAAAATGAGACACACCTCTGATAGAAAGCAAGCATATGGGACGCTCTGTACCAACTTCAGTGAGCCTAGGATTGGAATAAGGAGGAAGAAGAGTGGCAGCCAGTCAGGACTGTGTTAGTGCTTCCCAGGAACTATAAGTGTTCATGTAGATGCATGACCCATTCAACTCGATCTACATCAGGTGGATAACAGAGAAGAAAGCAAACGTGCATCCCAGCAAGTTTTCATCAGATTTATTAAAATTCCATCTCTTTCCTGAGCTTTAAAGAACATCCCACCCAGGTAGGTCTTACAACACTTCCTCAAGGTGCTGAAGCTTGAACTTGGGGGATTCAAGGTTTGGGAGTGGGGAGATTAAGTGTTTTGTGGGGGGGGGGTTTGCATTTTTATCCCACCTTTCCCTCTTGAGTTGGAGTACATGGTTCTCCCTCATTTAGTCCTCACAACAACCTTGTGAAGTAAGGCTGAGAAGCAGAAACTGGCTCTATTGACTGCATCCCCCTGAGTCTCACTGTCCCCCATTGTTTCTGGATGGTTGGGGGATCCTTCACAGAATATTTAGGGGTAAAGGTAAAGGTACCCCTGACCATTAAGTCCAGTCAGTCATGGACGACTAGGGTTGTGGCGCTCATCTTGCATTACTGGCCGAGGGAGCTGGCGTTTGTCTGCAGACAGGTTCCGGGTCATGTGGCCTGCATGACTAACCCACTTCTGGCGAACCAGAGCAGCACACGGAAACGTCGTTTACCTTCCTGCTGGAGTGGTACCTATTTATCTACTTGCACTTTGGCATGCTTTCGAATTGCTAGGTTGGCAGAAGCAGGGACCGAGCAATGGGAGCTCATCCTGTTGCGGGGATTTGAACCGCCGACCTTCTGATCGGCAAGCCCTAGGCTCTGTGGTTTAGACCACAGTGCCACCCGCGTCCTTTAGGGGGTACAGACAGCTTAATTTGATACCACCTATAATTTGGTTTTCCAAAAAGTAACCTATTCTGCATAAAGGAAGATCCACAGCTGAACAAGGATGTTAAAATGTAAACTCATAACTTTTCTCCTCGTTGCACCCAGATCCTAAACAGATTATGTGTATGTGCCATTGAAAGTGGAGCACATTTTGAAACAAAATGGCTTAAGAGCAATCCCACTGAAAGCAAACAAAGCCAGCAACCTAATTCTAGACACACATTGGGCATCAAATCCCTTTGAAACTACAGAACATATTTCCCAATAGGAAACATTTTTTTAAAAAAATCCTGCAAGCACCTTGCTTCAAGCCAACTCCATTGAAAGAAATGGTGCCTACTTCCAAGCAGCACTCTTCCACTTTCAGTCTTTGCATTGGCAACATTCAAAAGGGACGCACTCTATACTAAAAGACATAGTTTGCATCTTCATTAAAAAGTGCTCCCTATAGTGTCTTCAGTACACGGGCAAGTTAAAGCTGTGTTTCCCAAATCCATTTCCATATTAACCATGTTTGCAAATGATAAATCCTAGTCTTAGGCTATAATCTTAAATTGAATTTACTTTGTGCACAGGAGTCTGTTAAAGTCCTTAATAGTGAAAATGTTTCAGAATCTAGTTCCTCCACCTCAAATCAGTTTCTGGATTGAGATAACTCCACAAAACATCTGATTTCACAAGTAATGTCACAATGCATCCACTTCCCAATCAAAACTCTCATTACATTTTGGAGGGTGTTTCTACAAGTTTGGCAGCCCCTGTGCTGTTTTTCTAGCCCTCCAAACCACCCACCCTGCCAAGGACACAGTCTAGCTCTTCTTAATTATAAAAATAAACATTTCGCAATCTAGGGTCAAACAATTTTGCATTGTGATGCACCACGCCATTTTAAGGTTTGCAGATGAACTGATAATATGGTCCTGTTCAGCAATTTCTTCTTTAAAAATACTGTATCTTTTAAAAGAAACCTAAGCCACTATATGTGCTATTTTCCTTTCCTGTTAAGGACCAGTGGTTTTTTTTCTTTTTTAATTGAAACAAAATATAGCAAAGCCTGTCTGAAGAAAATATATCCATAGAATATCTTTAATGTGAATTCTTTGAGAGAGATGTGATTATCGAAATAATTGATTCTAGGAATCGCAGTCTTTCACAAGAAAGGGGGTGGGCACACAAAAACAGACAGTGGCAAAGTCTAGGAGGAGGAATCCAGAAAACAGCCCTTGAACCAGCAAGGTGTTGTTGCAGGATAGTCAAATATATACAAGTTAATAAAGTTAAATACGTGCACTGTAGGATTTTCCCCCTTCTTCCTTTGGCATGGTGCATTTGGTCTCTTCAGATTTAGTTTGTGTTTTTATTCCTCACGGGGAAGCGATCTGGTCGGCTTCTTCATTTCTCACCACCGCCAGTCCTGCACACGAGTAAGCCCACATACTTGCATGCACAGGCAGAAAGCCCTGCATGCAAACAAGGTTGCTGTTCCCAGGCTTGGACATCTTGGGTCAGGATGCTGTAGGGCCACACAACCGAGTGGTGCTCCCTGTTTCTTTCAGCTCGTTCTCCGGTTTGCCAGCAACCATAAAGGGCCAAGTCTGGAGCCATAAGGGGGAGGGAGAGAGGAAAAAAACAGAAAAAAACAGAATAAGAGGGAAAGGAGAGATGAGGAGAGAGAGAGAGGGAGAGGGAGAGAGAGAGAGAGATCAGTGTGCTTTAAATGGTGTAGTACTTGGACGGCGATAAAGCAAAGCCAACTGTCAGAATTTCATAGACTACCCAGGTGTTCTTTCTAAACAACGAGAAGAAGTGGTTAGACTAGACAGTCTCAGCTACTGAGCGTAACCAGGTCTTTAAGATGGCTCCGCCGTATTGTCTGGAATCACAGCGCAAACACAAAACGCTTGGTCTATAAAAGCATCTCTCTCTCTCTTTTTGCGCGCGCGGGTGCGCGCTCTTCCCCCTCTCACCATAGATAGTTCTCTGTAATCCTCTGGGTGACGGGTCACGCTTTATTTATCCTCGATAGCAAAATGTGCCACGTTCGATTAGAAATGATAATGTTTCCCTAAAGCATATAATTGACACGGCTCACAAAGGCAGATTGTGGTAGACAGATTTAAAACCTGTCCATTCTCTGCTGGGTAACGTCAAGGCACGGCTGCTGCTTTGTTTTGAAAATGATAACAGCGCTATCTGGTTCTAAAAGCGTTTCAGAATTGGCCATTTCGTTTCTCTTCCACGATATACTTGGCTTTTGGTTTCCAAAAAGTTCCTTTGAGGTGAAAAGCCCTTCAGTTGAACGCACTGGATGTGTAAATTTTAAAACTGCAAAATCCCATTATATCCACTGCATTTCTTTCCAAACATAAGGCGTTACAATTACTTGAGGTTGTTTTTTTAATTTAAAAAATGTTTAAATACTTATAATTTAAAAATCTGCTCAGCTTTTTATGCTTGTTACAGCAATCGCTGCACTACCATCTTATGGTTTAGAATAATATTAAACAATAATACAATAACAATGACCAAATTAACATAGTCCTGACATATTATATAACGAAAATCTTATCTTCAATCAGAACATATTTTGGAAACATTTTTTGTGCTTCGTTGCTTTCTGATTAATGGGGCATCTTTTTGCTTAAATAATTATATAAGTATGAACACCAATATTATGCTAATTTTTGTTTATAACGAATACATTTTAATTCGAAAACATATTTAATTGCTGCTGCTGTTTTTGTAATCGTTTTTGCTTATATAAAAAATGACTACTTTTTTAATTTTCCAGAACGACAATTTTTAAGGAAAATAGAGAAAGGAATGCAATTTTTTTCCCATGGTAGCCTACTCATTCATTTAATAGAAAAAGTCTTGGACGTTTAAAACCTGGGGGGACGGAGTTTGTTCCACTGAGCTGTAAGGATTTGTTTTTGTGTTTTAAAAACACAAGTCGCTGCAGCAAGCTATTGAGTTTGCTACCCTGTCCCTACCTACCTGGGACTAAGCCCCATGGGGTACATATGGGATTTACATTTGAGTAAGAGGTATTGGATTGCGCTGTAAGAGATGCTAAATATTTCAATTCCTGGGGACATAACTGATTGCCCGCCCCCCCGTGAAACGGGGTTTTAAATATATTTTTATGCCTTATGGTTGCCCCATTTAGAATCCTCCCCCTGTCCTCTTAGTTATCTGGAGGTGGGATGCAGACGGTTCCCAAACATTCAAAGCCACCCTAATCCTACTCCCCCTCCCCTTACTGGACCCAGTGCTCAGAAATGTGAAGGTGTGTCATCGCCCGCGACCCCCGGACAACTGGAATTGACAGAGACTCCTGACAACAGAACATGAAAATAATGGGGCAGCTGCACGCTGACCTTTAAAATTCGTTTGTTGTTGTTTCATCTTGAACTTCTAATAATAAAAGTTACGCCGTAGGGTAGGACATAGACACGAAAGGTCGCGCATCCCGACGTTCGACGCCCTTCAGTGAATTAATCGGGCATCTCTCGCAGTTCAGTTAGTGTCCTCGGCGAGAGAAACGCATCTCGCCGTTTGAATAACACGAAGCCGGTGGCCCAAGTGTCTAACCTAATTCTGTGGCGCCCACCCAAGCCCCAAACTTCAATCCTGAGCTAGAGGGAGTTGGGAAAGGACTGGCTCTGAAAGAGCCTCGCTGTGTCTGAAGCAGGCTGACACCCGGGGAGGGTCTAGTCACCAAAGGCGACTGGAGAGGACTTAATGCGAAGTAGCATCCCTCTCCCTTCCCCGCAGTTACCCCGGGTGATCCAGTTCGGGTGGGGAATAAATAGGAAGGGAGGAAATTCCCAGCCCAACCATTCCAGGCAGTACTCGACGATTTTTTAAAAGCAGCAACACCAAGGGTGGTTTGGGTTCCTTGTTTTTTAAATTATGTATTTTGTGTTCTCTTTTTTGTATTTTTCCTGTTGTGAACAGGAAATTCCGGGATTTTCAGATGAAGGGCGGTATACAAATTTAATAAATAGCAACAGCAACAACAGCTTAGGTACAGAGAACTGAGCTCAGGGAATGACAGCTCCTTCCAATAAATAAAGCAGCAGAACAGCCAAGCGAGGTTTGCTATGCGGGGTGTCATTCTCACTCTCAGAACCCCTCGAGAGCAAGAGCGTCGAGGGATGTTTGGGGCGCCCCACAGCTCCTGCCCGGTTTGTGTCAAATGGGGCGGTGGCTGCTCTCCCGTTTCCTCCCACGGAATCGGGGTCGCCTTTAGGTCAAACACTGGTGGTGGTGTGTGCTTTGAAAAAAAAGAGGCTTTCGTGCCGTCGGGGCAACACTTCGGGGTGGCAGAACTTGAAGATCAGGGCCTCCGCTCAGCGGAATGACCAGGGCTGATGGACCACGTTTCCAAGCAAGGACTGCAACGTACCGTTGTTAGCCTACTTAAAAGGCGACAGACGGGGAGGGCCAGGGATCGTAAAGTTTCTGCGTCTAAAAAGAAACCTCAGCTACCCGGAGCTGATGTATCGGGCTGCCCGTAAGCCTGCAGCAACCGACGTGACCCCCCTCCCTCGCAAGCGGAGGTGGTGGGAAAGGGGAGGAGGGCAGAGCTGGAGGTATGGGCTGCTTTGCACGAAGGGGCCTGTCAGGACTCCGAGGTGGTCGGGGACGCTGCCTCCCTGCCCGCCTGCCTCCCTTCCGTGGGGGGGGGGGGGGTTGCGCTCTCCCTTCCGGACCGCTTACCAGGTTGACGGGGTGGATGTATCCATTCTCGTACTTGTCGCTGGCCAGGATCTGCCGGAGGTGCGCGATGTAGCTGGAGGCCAGGCGCAGCGTGTCCAGCTTGGAGAGCTTGGTGTCCGGCGGCACCCAAGGCAAGGTGGTCTTGAGGCGGGAGAAGGCTTTGCTCAGCACCCGCATGCGGGCGCGCTCGCGGGCGTTGGCCGCGTTCCTCTGGACCTGCTTGCCCTCGGGGCCCAGCACGCCGACGCCGCCCAGCGGGCTCTTCTTGCCCGGCGCCTTCTTCCGCTTGCCCGACGAGGGGGCGCCGCCTCGGCCCTTGGCTGGGGAGACCCGATCGCCGCCTCCGACTGAGCCCTCGTCGTTGCTCTCGTGGCAGCGGTGGGGAGCGGAAGGCGCCGGCAGCGGCCGAGGCGTCGGGGAGCAGCTGTCCATCTTCAGGCTGCCGTCGCATTCCAGCATCTCCCCCTCGGGAAGGTCTTCTGCATCGCTCAGGGAGCCCGTGGACATGGTGGTGGCAACGGGAATGGGGTGAAGGGTGGGGGTCCGGCAGATGCCACCTGGGCGGAGTGGGGAAAGGGAAAGGAGTAGGCAGCCGCAGGCGGGTGAGCCCGCCGCGCCTCGGATCCCCTCCTGGACCTCCCTCCCTCGCCCGCCTTCGGACGGTGAGAGGGAAGGCTGCGAGGAGTTCGACGAGGCGGACGCCGGAGTCATTTATCCTAGGGGGGATGGATGGGGAGCCGGCCGGCCCAGGGGAGGGGCTTCCCCGGGGCTGGCCACGGCCCCTGCCTGCTCACGCCAGTCTCTCCCCACCCACCCTCGTTCCTGGGTGAAGCAAAAGGGACTCCCGAAGTAGATCAGGGACAGGAGAACTTCTCAGCAGGGCTGCCACCTTCTTCACTTCCCTTGGATTTTATCTCTCTCTCCTTGGGGGCTACTGTGTCACCCAGTCTAGCTCCTTGGATGTCTCCCTAGAGGTGAGCCTTTCTAAGAACAGGCCTTGTTGCTTTCAGAACTGAATGGAGGTCTCCTATTTCAAATATCACGACTCTCTCTTTTTTGCCAAATGGATCCAATGCCAAACTTTCTCTCTCTCTCTCTCTTTCTACCAGCATACTGAGACAAACTGTAATATTTTGCTCTTGAGCATTCAAGCAGTTTTCTGTCATTACAAGGACCCCATGGACCCTTGGAGCAATGAGGCTTGTGGGGGAAGCGGAGAGAGGAACTTGTCTCAGTGGAGCTGAAATTGATTATGTGGACCTTACACATAATTTGCCCTGCTTCTTCCAGGCGTTCAGGCCGAAAATAGGTACCGCAGCACAACCCATTAAAGCACCAGCCGTTTGCCCTAAAGATGGTGTAGACTTAAATTCATGTCTGCCCTAGTTTCCAACCTGTATTGGGTTGCAATAATAATAATAATAATAATAATAATAATAATAATAATAATAATAATAATAATATATTCAGAAGTGCAGGGGTAGCTAACTTGGTGTCCTCCAGAGGTTGGTGAGCTACAGTTCCCATCAGCAGCAGCCAGCATGGCCAAGGATAGAGAATGATGGAAGTTGCAATAGTGAATGATGCTAAAATGTTGTACTGGTATTCTAGTGTTTTCAGGGTTTATTGTTATTTTTCAACTGACCCTGCCTACTCTCACCTCTGTCCGTGAAGTCAGTTCAAAAGTTAGTACGCCTTACAAAAGGGTGCAACTCATTTACTTCTGAATAGTTCCGTCATGGGAACTCTTTCCGTGTGTTGGAAATCATGGCTATTGTCTAAAGGAAAATTGTGGCTTCAGTCTGAGATTCCATACCTGGGATTTTGGGTCAAACACATAGGGTCAGTCTTGTGTGTCTGATTATTGGAGGATGCCACTTTTTTTGTTCACAAGTAAAATTGCAGGGAAGAGGAGTTTGAAACCCAGAAGCTGGCTTAAGTCATGATTAAGACCTACAGTTTGGAGCCAAGGGATCTGGATATTGTTCAGCTTCGCTATGGACTTCCTGCACGACCTTTGGCAAGTCAGTTTAACCTCTCAGGGTTTGAGTTTTCCCATCTGTGAAATGGGAATGATAGATACTAGAATTTCACTTATTCACAGCTGTGGTGTGAGATGTAATTCATCAATGTTTTGGTGGAAATCTAGAGCTCCTCCCCTGTATACTTCTGACGTAAATGTAGAATGAAGTGTTTTAAAAATATTTTCTTTGATGCTACATTTTTTAAATACACAAAGAAACCTTCCCTCTCCTATCCTAAAATAAAAAGTAAAATAAAAGCCTAAACAGATGATTACCTACTGTACATTTAAAAGATTGCACAACGAATTGCCTTTAAACCAAAATGTCATGTCAAGTAACGACTTCCTTCTTCCAATATCTATATACTGGATTTATGGTTATATTTATCTGGCTCTTTTATATGCCTGGAAAAGATGTGTATAAGATCCACTTCCTGGGGGATGGCATTTGAATAAACAAATAGGGCTCAATCCAGTTCACTGTGAGTGCAGCATGCACTCACACACAAAAGGATCCCCATAGGACAGGAATGTAGAATCTGTGGCCTTGCAGATGTTGCTGGATTGCAGCTCTCATGATTCCTGACCACTGGCCATACTGGCTGGGGCTGATGGGACAGAAGTGTAGTGTCCTGATCAAGGGAGGTAATAGTTCCAATCTATTCTGCCTTGGTCAGACTACAACTGGAGTCCTGTGTCCAGTTCTGGGCAACACAATTTAAGAAGGATGTTGACAAGCTGGAACGTGTGCAGAGAAGATGATCATAGAATCATAGAATCATAGAGTTGGAAGAGACCACAAGGGCCATCCAGTCCAACCCCCTGCCAAGCAGGAAACACCATCAAAGCATTCCTGACAGATGGCTGTCAAGCCTCAGCTTAAAGACCTCCAAAGAAGGAGACTCCACCACACTCCTTGGCAATTCATTGAGCAGCTACAATTCATTGAGCAGCTACAATTCATTTGGCATATGATGGAGACAGGTTTTCTCTACCACCACCCTCTTTCCCAGCAATGCAGGAGAAATAAATTAAATACTAGCCAATATTAGTGGTCTTTTACAATTATTGCTAAGACAGTATATGGGAAGAGCTGGGATTAGAACATTAGCGGCAAAGACCTACATCTCAAAGCTTCACCTATGTAATCATTTCGTTGCTTGTGCTTAAACCTAAGACAACTCTATGATTCTGCGATTCCAAATCCTTTCAGCTAATGCTCATACAAGAGTGATTATTCAAGGGTCTGGAAACCAAGCTTGATGAGGAATGGTTGAGGGGGTTTGGTATGTTTAACCTGAAAAAGAGGAGACTGAGAGGAGATATGAGAGAGATCTTCAAGTGTAGTGGTAGGCCTTACGTAAGATGGAACAAGCTTGTTTTCTCCTCCGGAGGTTAGGATCTGAACCAATGGCATCAAGTTACAAAGGGAGATTCCAGCTTAACATCAGGAAGAACTTTCTGATTGTAAGAACTGTTTGACAGTGGATCAGACTCTCTGGGAAGGCTGTGAACTCTCCTTCGCTGGAAGTTTTTAAGCTGAGGTTGGTTGGCCATCTGTCATGTATGATCTAGTTGAGGAGGCTGGATCTGCTGCCCTGTGCATCCTGCTGCCTGAGGCAGCCACCTCACCCTGCCACCCCTACCTTAGCACATCATCTCAGTCCTGTCTATTCCCTTCTCATGGCACCAGTGATAAAAGGCCATTGTGCAGAACAGGAGGCCACATTTTTGGGTTTATTTTGGCAGGGTACACCTAAAAGAATCTGCTACACCAGCCACATCCCCCTTTCTATTTTGTCTTGCATCTGTGTCCTGTATCTGCATATGCTGAAGTTCTTGGATGTTATTTGGCCCTCCGCTTATGCTTTTTCTGGTCACAGGATTGGAATCAGGGACTGAATCTTATCACATGCTGTATTTGAATCTTGCCAACTGTACGATGTGGAACTGGGTTCAGAGAATTAATTCCCGCCCCCCCCCCACGAGAAAGATGTGATAATGATTAAGTGATAATAGAGAGTGCCCAAAGAACTCCCAAGAGGTGATGGTCCTCATCACCCTTCATATAAACTAGATCCACATTCAACCAGTGTTGTTTCTGAGGTTTGGTGAGCATACCAACAGAGGAGCCAGCTATACTTTGGCTGCTTCAGGAGCACCAGTTCCATGGAGATCTCAGCATTTAAAAGCATGCTTGTGCTGGGATAAAGGTTGTTGCATGATATTGATCCTCCTCCTTAATAATGAGCAACAAAACTATCTTACCTCTTTATCTGCATGTGCTTCATTCAGCCATGGAAAACACCAAAGAGTAAAGAGTGAAATTGAACCCCTAGCCATTTCAGTGCAAGCTAACACACTCCATGCACTGGCTAACGCCCTCCATGCTCCCTTTGGGGATTCACTCCCCTTAGGCTCCAACCCTGGGCAGGCTTACCTGAGAGTAGTCTCATTAAACTTAATGAGTCTTTCTTCTGAGTCAACACATCTACAAGTATTATCTTCATGTGATGCAGTCTGTTTGTGTTTTCACTGTACTTTTAACTAAACAGACTGTCAGCATTTCGGGCTTAATTAATTATTAGGAATTGTTACTTTAGATCATCCCTTCTTCCAGCCGCCCCCCTTTAAATTACTAATCATCAGGTCTGAGATTTATGGTCTTTCTTATTTTACGTGCCTGATTGTTGTTTGTGCAGGTGGACCTCTAAACGGCCGTTTTCCACAGCCAAGATTTATGATCCAAGTGATTGATACCAGAAACTTGTACAAGGAGCCTCCCTCAGTTTGAGGATGACCAAAATATCAGGTAGACAGTTGCTCATGCCATTGAACATGAGCAGGCTAAAGTGATGGCACACAAAATGAAAGTTTCTTACCCAGAACTCTAGTGGACAGTGCAGGGTTAAGAGACAATGGAGTTCTGTTTAAGCTGAGATAAAGGCTTGCAAGAGTCTTGATTCAACTTAGCAACAGAGGTTTCTACCACTGGGGGTCTATGCCCTAAATCCTTTTAAGTACCAGTAGCATGTAATGGAGGAGGATGTAGCGTTGAAAATTCAAGAGCAGAAAATATGGAATGTCTTGAGCTGTATCAAAACATGAATTTAGCATTATTTCACAACAACCCAGATTCATTATTGGTCAATATTCTGAAAGAGTCTGCCTGGACATATTGCTAATATTCAGTTTATGCATCTTGAATGACCTTTTAAAATAAAATAAAAATACAGTGTTTTTTAACTCTATGATTGCTAGTTGTCGTGTGTGTGTGTGGAGTTTAAACTAAGGTACACGTGTACATAGGCTTTAAAATGTCCAGTTCAATGTGCACATGACTTGAATCCAAATGTGGCAGAAGTGCCACTGATATAAGCTAATGTTTTAAAATTTCAGTGAGAATGCCAGCATTTTGCCAGCACTAGAATACAGTCCATTGCGGCATACTTGCAAGCACCCATAGATTCAGTGAGTTGGCAGGTCCAGTTCAGAACTGCATTTATTAGTGATTCCATAGCCTGACCTTTGCACACTACTGCAATCTTGCTAATGTCACATCTGAAATCAATTACAATATTACATACCATATAATACATCTGGTTTTACAGTTGGGCCTCAACTAGGTTTCTTCACAACGAGGAATATGGCCTTATGTCATATGAAAGAAAGAATAGCCAAACTGAGCTGTAGGCAATCTTAAAAATGCCCAGTACAGATAAAAGGTTTGACATGCTTTCCACACAGAGTCACAGTGATGTAATCAGACCACAGCAGAGGCTGCAAGTTTCTTAAGCGTAATGCTGAATCTGGCCTTAGTAACGAGAAATGCATCAGTATAGCTCCGTCGGTAGAGCATGAGACTTTTAATCTCAGGGTCGTGGGTTTGACCCTCATGTTGGGCAAAAGATGCTTGCATTGCAGGAGGTTAATTGGCCCTTGTGGTCTCTTCCAACTTCACAATTCTATGAAATATTTATAAAATGTTTTACCACACTAAATGTTGCATTTCCTTCTTCCAAATATCCAGAAAAGCCTTAGAGTGTGTTTGGGGCAGGGGAGTAACTCCAGTGTTTCACGACAACTTATAACCCCAAGATTAAAAGTGTTTTGATTCTGAATCTCTCTTTACATGCTGTTTCTATGTTGGCGAACCCTTTACATTTTTGTGGTTTACGAGCATGATGAAACCCGTTGATAAGAAATCATTTGTTGGGTTTCCTTCCCAGCAATTAGACTTGGATATAGTTCTTAAAGATGATTCCAGCTTCTTAGAGACGTAGAACTACAAATTTGAAACCCTGGTTCTGTCACCAGCTAAGGCAGAATAAAAGGTAAAGGGACCCCTGACCATTAGGTCCAGTCGTGTCCGACTCTGGGGTTGTAGCACTCATCTCACGTTAATGGCCGAGGGAGCCGGCGTACAGCTTCTGGGTCATGTGGCCAGCATGACAAAGCCACTTCTGGCGAACCAGAGCAGTGTACAGAAATGCCGTTTACCTTCCCACCGGAGCGGTACCTATTTATCTACCTTTACTTTTGATGTGCTTTTGAACTGCTAGGTGGGCAGGAGCTGGGACCAAGCAACGGGAGCTCACCCTGTCATGGGGATTCAAACTGCCAACCTTCTTTTCAGCAAGCCCTAGGCTCTGTGATTTAACCCACAGTGCCACCTGTGGAATGCCTCCCCTTAAATCAGTTGAGGACTATTACTTGGGGCCTGGCCGGATTTCTACCAAGCTCATTCGTAGGTGGCACCTAAGAACACAACAGACTTGCTGGTTCAGCGCAAAGGCCTAAAGTCTAGCATCCTGTTTCCCACACTGACCAGACAGATGCTTCTGGAAACTCACAAGCAGGGTCTGAAGACAATAGCTCTTCCCAGCTGTTGCTCCCCAGTAACTGCTGTTCACACATGAAGCAGCCACCTTGCTGAAGCTAAGCAGAACTGGGCCTGGTCAGTATCCAGATGGGAGATTGCCTGGGAACCCTATGGATGCTGCCTTGAATCTCAAGATAGGGGAAAATGCAAGAGATAGAAATGTACAAAATGCACACATAACATGGCGGTTCCTTCCCTGTAAGTATCCTTATCAGCCATTGATGATACACCTAGCCTCCATGAATACGTTAATCCCCCTTTAAAACTATCTAAACTAGTAGCCATCAACATATCTTGTAGCTAGGAATCCCAGACATTAAGTATGTTTGTTGTGGGAAGAAATGCTGCATTTGGTCCATTCTGAATCTACTCCCAAACAATTTCCTGGGCGAACCTGCTACATTCTAGTATTACGTAGAGGCGAGAGGATTTTACTTGTTGCAATATTTTTCATTGGCTCAACTCGGTCTTGTCTTCTGCTGCTTATGTATGAACTTGCTACGACCTGTTAATGAGAAATTAAATTTTGTTTTTGATGAGGCTTAGGGGCCAGCACAGAATAGCAACTAACTCTTCCAGCCATGCCACACCTCTGAGTCAGCTCTCTGGGAGCTGGCCTCCTGGGTCATAACTCTTCCTCATAAAGAGGCCACAAGCCAGGTATTTAGCTGATAATGCATAGATTGCACACACTGCTTCAGGTGCCACTCATCATGAATTCTTGCTAGGCAAATCCGGTCTGGAATTAGAACACATGCAGTTTCTTGCAGCATTCATTTTCTTTGGCATATTTGCACACACACTGCCCTCAAATGTTACCAATGTTCATGTGTGCGCTGATAAAACACAGCAGCCTCCCCCACCCCCCATATCAACGTGATTGTGTGAAGAACTTTCTGACAGTAAGAGCTGTTTGACAGTGGAACGGACTTCCTCGCAAGTCATTCGAGGCTTTTAAGGAGGCATAGCCATCTGTCATGGAGGCTTTAGTTGAGATTCCTGCATTGCAAGGGGGTCCCACCCAACTTCCCTTCCAACTCTACAATTCTATGCTTCTAATATATTTCTTATGTGCACTGTTTTTACTTGAATCTAGTAAAATAAGAGCGAGACACGGGTGGTGCTGTGGTCTAATCCACTGAGCCTCTTGGGCTTGCCGATCAGAAGGTCGGCGGTTCGAATCCCCACGACGGGGTGAGCTCCCATTGCTTGGTCCCAGCTCCTGCCAACCCAGCAGTTCGAAAGCACGCCCCAAAGTGCAAGTAGATAAATAGGTACCGCTCCAGCGGGAAGGTAAATGGCATTTCCGTGCGCTGCTCTGGTTTCGGTGTTCCGTTGCGCCAGAAGCGGCTTAGTCATGCTGGCCACATGACCCAGAAAAACTGCCTGTGGACAAATGCCGGATCCCTTAGCCTGTAAAGCGAGATGAGCGCTGCAACCACAGAGTCGTCTGCGACTGGACTTAACTGTCAGGGGTCCTTTACCTTTACCTTTTTAGTAAAATAAGAACACAAGTACAGTCTACCTAGTGCAGTGTTAGGATTTCACAATGGCCTCCATTATAAGATGCCTGTTGGACTCCCATAAGCAGGATATGTGTGCAGTTGCCTTTTCCCGCTCACTATCTCCAGTGACTGGAATTCAGAGGCATACTGGAGACAATATAGCTATCATAACTAGTAGCTATTTATAGCCTTTTTTGTAGGATTGTATCAATTCACACAACTATACATCAGCAAAGCACTGCACGCAAAGAAGCTTGGTGCAGCGGTATGTGTGATCACATCATGGTATTGTGTGTGGGGTGGTTCTTTATATTAGGAATATTTAGCAATATATACATGTACAATGTTTATGAGATGGGTATGCAAATAGAAATGAGCTAAAGGAAATGGTAGCAAGCTGTGTGCACAGAGATTTCTGCACACTATTCAGATTCATAATTCAGGCAACAGATTCCTAATGGATTGGGATTACGTTGGGAACAAGACAGAAGACCCTTCTGATATGCAGATGAAAACAAGTGAGTCAGGGTACATCCCTCTACCCAAATTACTGCCTAGGTAAATTTGGAGGTCCAAAAACTGGGCAAACAACTGGATCGGGAGAATTTCAGAAGCACCCCTATGCAAAAGTAGTTCATTCTATGCCTGAATCATAAGTCAGCATCACTTTGGCAAACTTTCAAAATGCCAATGCAATATAAATATCCTCAGCACACACACACAAAAAACATTGTTAGTTAGAACCAGGTTAGTGAGAATACTAAGGAGGATTTAAGCTAAATAGGCTTTAACTGAGGCGATGCAAAAAGAAAAAAGAAAAAAAAGCCAGGGCTGGTAACATTATAGCAGAAATAGCAAATGACCTTAGTAAATTACTCAGAAGTCCCTTGGCTCCCCAGGAAGGAAAATAAAGCACTATTTAAAAGTTTCCTGTAATCCTTCCGCTTGTGGATGACACTGGAGTCTCAGAGGAGATCTGTCATAGCTTAGACTAACCATTAGAGTGTTTTCTTACACCTTTGTTATAGCTGGACCTCCACTACAAAATGACTAATTATGGTACTTTCTCTTGCATCTTAACAACTAATGCAGTTCTACAGTACAATTCAGAGTTTGTGTACGTGTTTTATTTTTAGAGGTAACTTACATGTTTATGTTTAAGTCTCCTCTACGCAATGGCTGCTCAACATGCTTCTTTAAAATGAAGGTAAAGGAGAGTCAACCAGTCTCCAGCATAGTACGTTGGTAAAAACTGCAAGCTAAGATTAATTTACCCCTGAGGGAGTGATACTGAGATTGGTGATGATATCTTGAGAGGTGGCTGAACCTTTGCCAGAAAGATGGGCAAAGTCATGCCAAAGTAATCTTTCAGTCCACCATTTTGATTCAAAATGGTGGCTGGCATCCAAATGCTGACAAAAACTGCTGCCCTCACGCTGAGTTTTGCAACAATATCTCAATAGGCGTCTGAACTCACAGAGAATAGATGGACAGACAGATCTACAAACCACTTTCCAAAACACATTGTTGTGAGTTTGTGAGGAGGCAGGCTGTATACCTGAATCCCTTCTAATTCCTGGATCCAACAAGGATTCAAGTGCTGGGATAGTCAGTCAAGTTTCTTGGTAATGGCCCCCAAATTATGGGTGGTTAAGGTAACAAAGAAAGTGGCTTTGTGCCAGAAGAAAAAGGAGTGCCCCCCCTTCCCTCAAGTGTCTGTTAGTTAGAAAGACAAAAAACAGTGCTGAGCTAGAAGCAGGAGGCTGCAGGCTGCAGGCTGGGCAGCAAGGAAACAGAGCCAGGCCTGATCTCTTGTGGAATCTCAGTCTGTGGCCTTGAGAGAAGCAATACCCTCTTGGGCTGTCAATGCTGTAGGGCCTAAACTCCTCCATCGTAGGCTCAGGTTGTATATATGTGTAAATAAACCACATATCATAACCCCCCCCCCCCACAATCTCTGCTGTCCCTCATCCTGAGGAAACCAAACCCTGGATAAGTGCTTGAAACCCCTGGAATATCACATCGCTTGAATACTGGGGTGGTGTGCAACACTTTATTCATCGTAATTTGCTTGTGCAAAGTTTATGTGGAAGTTATGTGATGTCCAATTTTTGTTGCGCATTAGTTCTAATTTCTTTTGTGAGGAGATTTTGTTAGGAGCAATAAACATCCTGATTTGCTTGCATGATGGTCATAGGCGTAGCCACGATTTTTGTTGTGGGGGCTGGACTTTGTTAGAGGGGGAGGACTTTTGTTGGGGGGGGGGAAAGAACCGACATGGTTGGTCAGTTAGTCAAGTATTTCTATTGATCTAGCTGCCCCCCTTGGCTATGGCATGAAGGTGGTTTTATGTCTTCCTGTTCATCAGTCATTTATTCCACACCTTTTAGTGCATTTCTCCCATCACTTTCCTAGCTGCAAATAGTCATTTACCATTACCACTCCCCTCCCCCTAAAGCTTTAATCCACTGTGCAAACCTAAATTTCCTGGGTGTTATTGTACCCTCCCACAAAATAGTGACAGTCTGGAGGTGATTCTGTTACATGGAGTTTAGAAGGGGGTTTCTTCTATTTCCTAACTTCCCAGAAACGTTACTCCCTTCATCGGGGAAATCAGAAAAAGTCACATGTAGAAAAAGAAAAGAAAAAAAAAGAAAAGAAAAGAAAAGAAAAGCTGATTCTCCCGAGAAGGCAGGAAAAGTTTGAACCTGGTGACTGTCTGGTTTTTTCAGTGGCACAGACAGGGCTTCCAACAGTTTGAATCTGATTAGAGCCTTTATAAGTTTTTATTTCATGACATGGGAATTCTTAGCTCATTGTGCTTAAAGGAAACAACTCAAAGGATATCTTTTATAACTGAGGTGTTCCCCACCCTAATTTTACAAAAGTAAGCATTCTTAAAAAAAGAAGTTTTATCCAGAAGCTGAAACTTTCTAAGCTGTCCTCCTGGTGTTCTTGCAGAACCAGCTATTGATAGAATGATGCAGATATTATTTTCTGAGTAAACTTGAGGGAGGTACCGGTAAGTAGGATGGCACACCACCCCTGCCCAGTGCTGGTTTTTCCCCCAGGGGGTACTCAAGGGTACACAGTACTGGTGCCTCTTTTTTGTTGTTAAAAAGTGTGGCACTTACTGTGTAAGAACTTCATGGTGAGTACCAGCACCTATTTTTCCGGGGGGGGGGGGAAGCACCTTTTGTAAACTTTTGAAAGAGCCTCTGTTATCATACATGGGGGTGCCAATGGGTACAATCCCACTCTCTCTACTCACAGATGTTCAGCCTACTCCAACGTCACATCTGCATACATTCTTAAGGAATGCAATTTTTAAAACCTGCAGCCTTTACATGTCCTGTTACAATACTCAGTTTGTGTCGTTGTTAAATGTGCTTTTAGTTTCTGGTACCTACAAGTTTGCTCGCTGATTAGTAGAGTTTTAGTTTCCATTTTGTTGCTGACTCTTCATGGCTGAGCATGTTATAATAGATCTCTCCCCGCCCCCATGTCTTGGTAGGATGTCCAGAGAGCAATCGCTATCATTCATCTAGTAAATAAAGGCAACCAATAAATAAATGCTTTCTTCGCATGCCGTGCCTCTTCCATGTTAAAAAAAAATCTACTGAGGATGCCCTGACCAAGGGTCACCACCAAATCCTGGATTTGGCTATTATGGCCCCCAGCTATTGATAGACCTGTCCTCTATGAACCAATAAGTTTTTAAGCAGAGGCTGGATGGACACTTGGAACAGATCCTCTCACAGTAGATTTCATGCATTGGCAGAAGGCTAGACTAGATGACCCTTGAAGTGCCTTTCAAGTCTTTGATTGTAACTGCTTGGCACAGGGTGCAAGCTGTGTGCATGTGGTGTCATGTCTACACTACAACAGGGTAGGTGGTGGCTGGATACAGGATCCTGTTTACTTACATACCGTATATAAATATCCCCACTGCTAGATCCAAGCAGATTAATTTTATTCCCTCCTTAAATCTACTTCTGCTGACTGTTCATTTATGACGTTTGTTAAAAGGCCCAGTTTACCAAAAAAAAAAAAAACAATCCCAGAACAACCTTGAAAACTTGAACGTAATAGCTGGAAGGAAATATAGTACATGCAACAGCCTATGATTTGGCTCCTCAGAGAGAAATAAAAGCCTCTAGAAATTAACTATTGAGAAGAGCAGTTCCAAGGCCAAATTTGTACACAACATCAAAGGAGAATCACTCATTACAAACAATTGAACAACTGATGCACTGGGCCTCTGTGTGCAAGAAAATGATCAAAGTGTTACTCTACAAATGATGATTTAAGACTGATGTCCATCAGCACGTTTGATGGTGCACTCTAGCCTTCTCACTTGTCTCAGGTTCTACACATCTAATTTCAAAACAATCTCACGACCACTGCTCACGTCCCTCAACCCCCAGCATGAAACTTTCCCCCTCTTGCCTATAAAGAAGCAAAACAGGTATTTTGATGGTGCCAAACTTAATGTAATGATTTTGAACCTGGTTCAGCAATGTCTGGGAATCAGTTACATGGATATGCTTACTTTGGCTGCGCTGATTTAATGAAAGTTTCTGAGCTGATACAATGGAGTAGATAGGCACTTAGCTAGATATAAGCAAGAGTGAAATTGATATAAGCAACATTGACTTTACAAGGGAAGAAAGAACTTCAGCTATTTGAAGACATGCCCATTTGGTTTCCTAAATTGGCTGCTCGCTTTATTTATTCATCAGGATTTCTAGTCTGTCCCATCACCAAAGGCTCAGTATAATTGTTTTTCTTAAATGTGGATTTTTAATATTTTAATATTTAAAGCACTGTGTGCATTGGTGGTGGTGTATAAGAAGCAGTACCACTTATAGCTGCAGCAAATAATCACAATAATGATCATTTATCTAAAATGTTTCTATACTTCAATTCAAAGTTTGCAGGGTGGTTTACAATAATTAATAAAACACATCAGTAAAAGGCAGTGCTAAAAGCAGTCATAGCAGGAACAAAAAACATATAAAGAGGTTAAAATCCCAGGAGAATTTGAAAGGTCTTTGCTGGCTGACTAAAATTAATAATCATAATTATCAGCCACTCTTTTTTATATGCTCCAGGACTTCAGACAGCTGACATTCATAGGATTACTGTTTCGAAGGTGGAATTGACATCTGGGGGGAGGATTTCTGAAAAGTGATCTTCTTAAAAAAAAAGCTCAACAACTTTCGGGGAGTTCTAGCAACCCTATGGAATCACAGAACCATAGAATTGTAGAGTTGGAAGGGACCCAAGGATCATCTAATCCAGCCTTTCTCAATCTTGGGTCCCCAGATGTTTTTGGCTTACAACTCCCATCATCCCTAGATAGCAGGACCAGTGGTCAGGGATGATGGCGGTTGTAAGCCAAAAACATCTGGAGACCCAAGGTTGAGAAAGGCTGGTCTAATTGAACCCCCTGTAATGCAGGAATCTCAACTAAAGCATCCATGTCAGATGGTCATCCAACCTCGGTTGATAAACCTCCAAGGAAGGCGAGTCCACCACCTCCGGAGGGAGACCATTCCACTGTTGAACAGCTTTTACTGTCAGAAAGTTCTGCATGGTGTTTCAACAGAATCTCCCTTCTTGTAACTTGAATCCATTGGTTTGGGTCCTAACCAATGGAGCAGGAGAAAACAAGTTTGCTCCATCTTCCATTTTACCAGCTCTTTAGATATTTGAAGATGTCTCTTGTATCTCCTCCCAGTCTCCTCTTTATCAGGCTAAACATACTCAACTCCCTCAACCATTCCTTATTAGGCTTGGTTTCCAGGCCCTTAATCATCTTGGTTGCCCTCCTCTGCAGATGTTCCAGCTTAACAATAGCCTTCTTAAATTGTGGTGTCCGGAACTGGAGACAGTATTCCAGGTGGGATTGAACCTGGGATCTTCTGCGTTAAAAGCAAATGCTCTACCCTTCCCCATATGATTCCCCTTTGTTAGGGGCAGAATTTTACAAGTGAAACAAGCTTGGGAACTCATGTCAGCTTTTCTTGTTATAAATTTTCAGTTGTGATTGTCCCGCACTGGCTTTATTGTAATTATTCTCCCTTTCCCACTTGTTTTTAAGGTAGAGCTTAACAGTTCCCAATCTATTACATCTGCTTAAAAGTATGTCCCATTGCATTAAATGAGACTTACTCCCAGGTAAACGAGATAAGGATTACAGCCTAAATTGTTAAATCACTTACTTCAAGTCTGCATTATTTAGGAAGATATGTTTAAAAATCTGTGTACCTTAATTTCTTTAAAAAAACACACACACACCCATTTAACCAGTACAATTTAAGGTCAACCTGTGTGCAATTCTCTCACTAAATTCATTGCCAGTTTGAGTTCATCATGATCAGATTTTCAAAGAGGTCATTAATCAGAAATAGTTAACTGCACCCAAAATGGTCCAGTCACACGTATTTATTTGCACAAGAGTTTCCAGGCAAAGTATATGCAAACTCTATTTTGGTTAGATTTAAATATAGCTTTTACTTCCAGAGAGGTCCATTACTTTTGTTTTTAGAAAATCCCAAATGTTTTACAAACCGGTGCAGTCCACATTACCTTTCAAGAAGAGCACAGTTCTCCACCACTGAAAAAGAAAAGGTAAAAAATTACTATGTTTGAGAGGAGGGAGGGAATACCTCCATTGTTTTTTTCCTCTAGAATAAACACAATGTTTAAAAAGAAGCAGCAAAATGGCTCTGGGATACATTATAGAAGTGTCAGGGGGGTGGGAGAGAAGTGCAATGATGGATGAGCCATCATTTGAGTGTTTTCTTTCTTTTCCTAAATCAGTTACAGGGTACAGTTCAGTTTCCCCTTGATTTTAGGAATAGAGATAAGGTATGAAGTTTCCCAAGGCAAAATTCTTAAAGATATCTAGTTGGTACAATAAAATGCTCACTGTGGAAACCACTCATTATAACTTGCACAGAAATGAGTTCAGTTGATTGACTCTGAAGCAACTGCTTATTCATTTGGAAAGGCACTGCATTAATTAAAAGCCTCCAAAGGATATTTATGGACAGTTTTCTGCCCTTTGCTCAGTTTGAACAAGGCATGTGGAACGCCTTCAGACGTTGTTGGACTCCAACTTCCATTAGCCCCAGCCAACAGGGAGGGGTGATGGGCAGAGACTGATATGAGAGAGACAGGTTTTGTTGCAGCTGGGGAAGATGAAGGCGTCCGATTTTGCTGCAACAGAAACACCATGGCATTTCTTCTTTCATCGCTTCTCCTAGGGATCATTCCCCCTTTGGTCACTGCTATGGATACACAACCTGACTGTGTCTCTACTCATTGTCGTCATCTGCAAGGGATTCCTACACGGTGGGGCTAATGTTGCCAGCCTTCATGTTATGCTTGCAGACATCTTTGTAGTGCAGAGTTGGTCTGCCAATGGGCTTCGTGCCTGAATCTAGCTCCTCATAGAGCACATCCTCGGGGATCCTGCCATCTTCCATTCTGTGGACATGACCAAGTCAGTTTGCTGAGACAAGAATGCAAACATGGTGGGAATGTGGGCTTGGGAGAATGCATCTTTGTTTGACACTCTGTCCTGCCACGTGATGCCCAAAATCTTCCTGATGCTGCACATGTGGAGAGCATTGAGGAGTCGCTCCTGACAGTTGTAATGGGGGTGAACATAGAATGTGCTGAAATCCTAATAATTCATTCTCATCTTGAGAAATGGAACTCAAATGAATTTAATTATAGAGTTTGGGCTCTATATGGCCATTGCGAACTAAGAGTGCTTCAACACTAGAGTTTTTTTTATTGGTTCTGAAGCATTACTGTTGAAGGATGAGGTGGAAGGAGAACCATTGCTGTGGTTCTACACTACACTTTATATGGTGATTTAACCTCATTGCCGGTTCATTATCATTATCATTATCATCATCATTATTAATTGAGTTTATATACCACCCTATACCCAGAGGTCTCAGAGCTGTTCACAGATAAGATTACAACATATATAACCAAAATAAAAACAACAACCCACTAACACCCCCCCCCAAAAGAGCCACATTTTAAAAGGGTACAGAATGTCAAACAGATTAACCAAGGCCTGGTTAAAAAGGAACGTTTTTTCGTGGTGCCTAAAGGTGTATAATGAAGGCGCCAGGCAAACTTCCCTGAGGAGAGCATTCCACAGACAGGGAGCCACTGCAGAGAAGGCCCATTCTCGTGTTGCCACACTCCTGACCTCTCGAGGAGGAGGCACATGAAGAAGGGCCTCAGAAGATGATCTCAGTGTCCAGGTAGGTTCATATGGAAGAGGCTATCCTTGAGGTATTGCGGTCCTGAGCCATTGCTCTGTCCCCACTGTAAAGACAAACATGGGTGAGCATTAGTCAGCTGGCTTGGCAATCCTAGAGTGAGATAGTACGTATGTTTATTCTGGAACAAGTTCCATTCTGTTCAATGAGGGCTATGCCCTAGAAAGCGTACATAGATGGAAGCCTTCAGGCACCTTACCCTTTGATGCAGTTTAACGTGGCTCCTGCTTCTCCTGCCATTGTTGACACAGACTCTTCAATTAATAATTTCCTGAAGTGGTTTCCTCTCACCTGCCCTTAACCTCACCATTTCCTTTAAACACACACACAATCTGCATCCATAAACTTTAATAAAACAGATCGATGATGACTTAAGTGCAATTGTATGAATTTTTAACTTTTAAAAAATGTAGTGATTGACTCTTTTGTGATAAACTGGAGAACCCAGTTACAATATTAAGCTCCTGTATGGAAGCCACCATAGATAGATACCATGTAAAAAGCAGGTGGCCAAAGAGCAGAAGGTCTACCACTGAGCTATGGCGTTTCCCATAGTGGAAGGTAGAGGGCCCAGTTCAAATGAGGGGGGATTATCCCAGTCTTTGCCATTTGCTTGTGGCAATGAGCACACCCACACCAGTTATTTGCATGAGGGGGAAAGCTTCCATTGGCAACAATGGAACTGCAGCAAGGGCCACAGGGTTAAATTTTCCCCAATTGTAGCCTAATCTGGATCTTGCCACCTGCCATCTATACAACCAACCAACCAACCAACCAACCAACCAACAAACATATAGTCACACAATTGCTAAAACTTGGCTCTAAGTGCTAGCTTAAGGTAAAGGTACCCCTGACTGTTAGGTCCAGTCACGGACGACTCTGGGGTTGCACGCTCATCTTGCTCTATAGGCCAAGGGAGCTGGCGTTTGTCCACTGCCAGCTTCCGGGTCATGTGGCCAGCATGACTAAGCCGCTTCTGGCAAACCAGAGCAGCACACGGAAACGCTGTTTACCTTCCCGCCAGAGCAGTACCTATTTATCTACAGTACTTGCACTTTGATGTGCTTTTGAACTGCTGGTGGGCAGGAGCTGGGACCGAGCAATGGGAGCTCACCCCGTCGTGGGGATTTGAACCACCAACCTTCTGATCAGCAAGCCCTAGGCTCAGTGGTTTAGACCACAGCGCCACCTGCGTCCCATGCTAGCTTACTGGAACCTATTTTTTTTTTAAAAAAATAGTTGAAAGTGTGGGGGGGGGAGCCAGCTAAGTGAAATATGGGCTTTGCACATGGTGATAACTAATTTCTAGGAAGGGCTTTTTTTCAGCTAGAAATCACCTGAACTCAGTTCCGGCACCTCTCAGGTGGGCTCCATAGCTATTACAAGAAAACAAGAGAGGTGTTCATGGTGAGTTCTGGCACCCCTTTTTCTAGAAAAATAGCACTGAGTGCAGGCTTTTGCTCTTGAGCAGGTAGAGAATATGTTTTTACCTGTTTATTATTTATTTATTTCGTAAAATTTATACACCACTTGATTGTTAAAAACTCCTCAAAGTGGTTTTCTTCTCATGTTGTACTATATGGGATAACCCTTCCTGGGTTCTGTCCAGATCCGCAGGACCAATTAGTCAAGTATCCTATCAGATAAATAACTGTCTCCCAAGACCTTTATAGTGGCAAACCCAAATAAATCTGAGACACACTTTCGCTAAGCGCATCAGCAGACAGCTGCCTAATGAATTGGCCTTCAGACCTCCAATGAAGTTCTATCACATCAAGTCTACAGAGATGAAAGGCTGGCTTAAAAACCACACATTTTATAGTGAAACCAATTTGATACCACCTGTTTACTGCTTGATAATGAAACATCTACTATATTAAGTAATATATTCCAGTACTACTGCCTACATCCGAAGAGTATGTTTCAGTAGAACAGGAATGAATTTGCTCTCCAAACTTGTCCTCTGTAAATAAATGTTGATGAAGGATATTCAATTATTCTTGACATTTCCCCAATATTCAATGAATTTTTGCTATTGGTATTTGACATCAAATTATATTATATATATATATTATCTCAGTATTTAATATTTGATATGATATTTGTCAACTGATATTCCAGGGCATTTTGTATTTGACTGCACTGGGTTGCTGGGTTCCAATCTTATTGCCTACACAATTTCCTATTTCTTTAGAGTCAATCAATTGAACTCGTTTTTGTGCAAGCTATAATCTGTTTTAGAATGACATTTTAACAAAAAGCTTTGGCTGTGGTGGGTTAGGGAAGCACTTTACTCTGGTGTATTTGTGACTTTAATGTCCTGATCCCTACAGCCCCCAAATCCCATCTTAGTTTTACCCCCACTGGGATCCATCCAGATGCCTACTCAAATACCTGATGGCGCCAGAGGAAATTCTCTTGTAACAGATACCCTACAGTGTAAAACCAATATTTTGTTTCCAAGGTTATCTCCCTGTTTGCCCTGCCTTACCAACCTACTCCTTGGTCAAGCCAAAACATTCCCAGTTATTATCAATCCTAATAGGGGGAGGTTTCGAAGAGTCGAGTTTAGTGAGTGCTGTATCTCACATATTTCTCCATTTGTAATCCCTTTCCCCAATATCCTATGTTCTAAACATAAATCGGAATGGGAAATTGTGGTGAGACTTATATTGATATATTATTTAAGGCTGAATTGAGACTGGACGCCTGTTCTCATTCGTTTCACAGAATGTAAGGAAGAAAATTCCCATGGAGGCTGCTGCAAGTGTTCTCCATTTTATTTAGTCGTCATCAGGCAGTTGTGAGAACTTTCCATCAGTGTTCTATACATGTATACTCTACATCAGTCTTCTGAGGGGAGCAAGTCATTCAGTAGGGGAAATGGCTTTAGCTGAGACATCTAAAAACTATGAGGTGAGTATATCTGGGTACAAATGACCGGGGGGGTGGGGCGGGGGGGGGGGAGGACAAGCATGATTACCAATAACTGATCCCAGAGAGGTGTAGTGAGTCAAGTGTTGGTGGGGAAAAGTAAAGAAGTGGGCCAAGGCAGCAAAAAAAATTGGTTATCACCCCTCTCTAGACATAAACCTGACAGACGCCAAGCCAGTCCTCGCTTTTTCACATCTTTAGCCAGTCTGCTTACAAGGCTCAGTGCTTAGAGTAAATCACACAGTGGGGCCAAGGAGCTCAAAGAATTGTGCTTTGTGTTTTGTCATCTAACATCACCTGCCCTACGAGAGGGAATCTCAGAAGGCAGCTTCTGCTCCAGTGGAGCTGATTATTTTGAGTGTATGTTTCTTGGTGTATCTGTTGTAATTTAGAAATGTTGTAAGCCACTTTGAAGGGACTAGTTGAAAACTGGGATATGCTTACAGTATAATCCTAACCGGGTCTACTCAGAAGCGAGTCCTGTTAAATTCAGTGGGGTTTACTCCCAGCGAAGGGAGGTTAAGACTGCAGCCTTATTTACAACATGGGCAGATATATTGTCCCTTGGAGAAAACTGCAAGTAAATTAAAGTACCGGTACTTTGATTTAAGGTGCTTTGGGCTGAGGGCAAATATCCACAGTGCCTGACACCCATTTGGCCATCAACTCTATGTCTCTCATTCCACTAAATATACTTGTCGGGCAGACACTCAAGGGCAAATTGGTCAGTTTTGGTTTCTTATTTTTTCCAATCTTAAATTCAGTTATCCATACAAGTAGGATCAATTTTTTTCCCCCAGCATTATAGTGTGAATTTCTCCTAATATACACATTTTTGTATGCAATTGTCCTTAATATACTCAAGTTCACAAAGGATTTTTGCCTATTATAATGCATTTGTTTTTCTCACTAATATCTGCATTTTTTAAAATGAAAACCTAGCCTTGAAACATGCATTTTTGTAGAAGTTACTTGGCTGGAGAGCAGCACTGCAAAATTTGGAGAAGAGTGAATCAGGTCAGTTCACTTTTAAATGTGAGCCAAACTGATCCCCCTCTACACTCCCATGATGTGTGAAGGTATACAGTACTTTATTTCAAAGAGCTCCTCAAGAGGTACAGTTACATATACAAAGCAAAAATGAAAAAAGCTTCACTGCTCTTAACAGAAAGCTAACAATTAAACACCTTATCTCTCCAGCCAGAGGATATTAAAAGTTTCCCTTAATTGCTTCAGCAACATAAAACATTATTTTCTCTCTGTAAGGACAACACACACACACACACACACACAGAGAGAGAGAGAGAGAGAGAGAGAGAGAGAGAGAGAGAGAGAGAGAGAGAGAGAGAACAGGCTTGAAATTAAGCTTGGGCAATAATTAGCTCAGGAAATAAGAGCTGGGCATTGAGGTTGAAATTGTTCTATCATAGTCTTATTTTTTTTGAAAGTGTAAGGGAGTTGTTTATAATAACCAGCTTCGATTTCCAAACTGGTGGTTTAGCCATTCATCAGAGGTTCACGTGAAAAGGGAAGGGCAGGATGATTCTCTATGATCCTTCCCCCACCTTGTCTGTGGATCGTTCTGGAGGGTGACAGAGCATAGCCGTGTGTTGGGTTTGACATTATTAGGTTATCCTGAGAATAAATCACTCTGGAGAGCCTTAAAGGGTAAATAATTGAACACAGATTAACGCTGACAAGTGAGAAGGAGGTATATTGTGAGTGTAGCCCAGAGGCCACCAACATATAAAAGAAGCAAAAGTCTTCTCTCAACTTGTTCTCTGGCCAGCTAACATCACAAGTGGATTTATATTTGTTGTTCTTAAACCTTAATTCAACCTAGAAAAGGACTTGGTTTATACTAATAAGCCACTCACCAAAAAAATAGATACGGCTTCCTAAGGAAATTACTAAACAGTCAGTTTAGAATGGTTAGAAGCAACTCATCAATCCCTTTCTCTCTCCCCAAGCATTTGGATAATCTGTTGATCTTATTGTCACAGATAACCAGATTTTTAAAAATAAATAAATTGTTGCCTTAATTTGTGACTACTAGCAATGTCTGTCACTGAGCAAATATAGATATTAGGATAAAATTTACACACCCCAATCAGATCTGTGCAATTGTACAGGAATAGTTTAGCTTCCCCCCAATCCTTCACATGACATCTTTCTAAATTTCACAGTTTTGCTCTGGAGTGATACATCCATAATAGCTGTCAAACTTCTATTAGTATACGAGAGCTAAACTAGCAATACATTTTTAAAAAAATGTGGTTCTTTTTTTCTTTGGTTTTAGATTTATTTTGCATGCCCCACTTTGAGAGGATTCCCCTCCCCTTGATTTAATGGTATAGAAATTTCAGCATAAATAGAGAATATGATGATGATGATGATGATAATAATAATAATAATAATAATAATAATAATAATAATACAAATGTTCATTGAATTCCATTGGCTTTGCTCCTAACATAGGGTGATTTGTACAACAACCAAATGCAATACCTAAACAGGGATCCAGGCCTGATTTTCCCTAGGGTAGTTTCATGGAAGTAATTTTGATGGCTTCATTTTTAGGTTAAAAAATGCACCACTACTCTTGACATTTTTAAGATAAATTGTTTCCAGAGAATGCACAAAAAGGATGGATGGTGTCCAGTGCTAGTCAGATTGAAATTAATGGACTCAAATGATTCCATTGCTTTTAATAGGTCTACTCTTAGTTGGATAGCACCCATGGCATTTAATGGAAATCCAAACCTCATAGACCTCAATCTTATCAGCTTTTTACAATGGGCGTTCAGCCTTCCACGGGAGGGGACAACTTAACATTAGATAATGGAAACCGGAAAAAATTTTTTTGATCCATGTATAAATGAAAACTATAAATTTATATCCGCGTAAGATCGTCTTAAAGCTGGCCTTCTGATAGAAAGAATGCATTTGCATTCATTCATTAAATGAGACCTCTGTAGTTATCAGGATTGCTATCTGTTTGTTTTCTTTTGCTGCTGCCAAGTAGGTTCCGTTAAGACAAAACAGATCATTACCCACTGTGGTCACTGACAAGATACAATGCAAAGAAGATGCAATGCCAGAGATGCAGAAATGCTGCTTGAGAATCTTCATTCTATGTTTTACTTAGTTAAATTAGGCCATCTTGGTCTTCATTCTCAATATTTCAAGTAAACCAAAGAGAGAGAAGATACTTGTTGTGTGTCCCAAACTAATGGGTTTAAGGTGTTGTCATTAAACAAAAAAATCAGTCAAAACTTTAACCTCATACAAGTAACACAAGTATCATGAAGAATGCTTTCTGTTCCAAAACTTGCAACTACTACTACTACTACTACTACTACTACTACTACTACTTATTTATACCCCGCCCATCTGGCTGGGTTTCCCCAGCCACTCTGGGCGGCTTCCAACAAAGGATTAAAAATACATTAAAACACCAGTCATTAAAAACCTCCCTAAACAGGGCTGCTTTCAGGTGTCTTCTAAACATCAGATAGTTGTTTATTTCCTTGACCTCAGTGTCCGGGCTGAACAATGGGGGTGGAGTTACAGGTGGGTAGCCGTGTTGGTCTGCCATAGTCAAAACAAAATCGAAAATTCTTTCTAGTAGCACCTTAGAGACCAACTGAGTTTGTTCCTGGTATGAGCTTTCGTGTGCATGCACACTTCTTCAGATACACTGAAACAGAAGTCACCAGAACCTTAAATATAGTGGGGGAGTGGGGAGGGGTATTACTCAGAAGGGTGGTGGGAATGGGTGATAGGCTGATAAGTGTGGAAAACCTGTTGACGACTCTAAACGGCTGCAATTAGTCTTGGGGGTGGAGACGCTCCTTCAGGTATACTGGGCCGAGGCCATTTAGTTCTGCAAACCACAGAACCTAAAGAGATAACCAAAGTACTCTAGAACAAGATTTTCTATTCTACGATAGTTTGGTGACCTGCATATTCTCACCAAAGAATAAGGAGGATTTTACTACAATCAGGTTCAAATGTGTGGGAGACTGTGACAGAATAATAACCTGTATGAGCTTTCCCAAACTAGAGAATTAGATATTCCTTAGCCCCACTGAAATTGACCTGTTAGGAAATTGACCGACACCTTAATCCCATTACTTGGTTTCAACTGGGCATAAACACAACTAGATTTCAGAGTGACTGTATTCCCTTGCTGGTCTAGTCCTTCTTACTTGTCTGTTGAATGTGTTGCTCAAAGGCTTGCTTGCAGAGGACTAGTTGCCAACACCTGACCATTAATAATATCAACAGCAACATCCATATGTATTATTTATTTATACTACAAAATTAAAAGTAATTGGATGGTTCCTGCATTGCTATTATATTTGTGATTTCATTTCTAATTCTGCTGTGATTCAAAAGAAAGGTGCTGAGTAGCTTTTTGGCTTAGGAAGAGACGTACGAGCTTCTGCTCCTGGATTCCTGTCAACGGCTATATTGCCATTTGTGCACTGGTTGCGGGATGCTCTCTTTGAAAATGAATGCTCAGCACTGCATTTGCTTTTTATCCTCAGGGTTCATATAAAAACCTGCCTCATAGTTTAATTTAAAGCAGAGCAATGCACAATCACTCAAATGTTTAACTAGTTAAATGGACATTGTTTTATCTCTTTAGGACTCTCCCGCCACCCTACAAACTTATGCCTGCTCTTTGAACTTTTGAAAAGCTGCAGCAACCTGGGTCAAGTTGACTGGGTCAGTCTCGCTTTCCAACAGAGTAAACACTGGAGGAACATTTTTTTAAAAAAAGAACATTGAATTGTTATTCCCAATGGGCCAACTTATAGACTCAACCAGCTCAAGATATACTATGTGTGATGGAGGAGTACGCACATGAGCCCTGCCCACTGTGTGCAAGAGGTAATGTATGATATGAGTGAGGCTTCCTCAACCTTGGCCCTCCAGATGTTTTGAGACTACAATTCCCAGCATCCCTGACCACTGGTCCTGCTAGCTAGGGATCATGGGAGTTGTAGGCCAAAAACATCTGGAGGGCCGAGGTTGAGGAAGCCTGATATGAGTGCTACATTCATGGACCCAATTTGTTCAAAGCTCTTTTTTTTTAAAGAGAATTCCTTTGGAATAATAGGGACAGAACTACCTAAACTGTATAGAAACTTATTCATATATGCTACTACAGTGGCAAGAACATTATTTGCCCCCAAATGGAAAGGAGCAGAAGTCCCAGCAAAGGAAGGATGGATACAAAAACTTATGGAATACGAGGAAATGGCAAAACTTACTGGAAGAATAAGAAATCAAGATAGCAAACTTTTTATAAAAGAATGGAAATGGTTTATTGAATATTTACAGATAAATTATAAACAGATAAAAACATTGGCAGGATTCTTTTAATAACCTGCAGTTTCATAGGAGTATGAATTTAAAGAGGATTAATAAATGAGCAAATTAGGTTAATTTGGATACGCAGAAGATACTAAAAAAAAAATTTAAGGAACTGCAGAAAGAGGGGGAAGGAAGTCAAGTTTTGAAATGTCAGAATGATGGTAAAACTATTGTGATAGTACATAAGTCTGACTATCTTAGGATTGGAAGCAATCCAAACCCAATATCTAACAGGATCGGGAAAGTTTCAAATAGTTGTTTCTCTGGTTGGGCCTGAGCTCAGTCAGGGCTTTGCAGGCTGAAGTCCCTCCTGGTTTAGCCAGAGATACACCGCTGCCAGGTGTAGAATCTACCTGCCTATTTAATGTATGGTGTAGCAAGAGTAGATCATATCACCATCATCCTCTGGGCACCAGCTACCTGTGAGACAAGTCAAGGTGTTAATACTAGTGTAAAAAGCCCTAAAGGATTTAATTGACTTAGGACCCATGTACCAGAAAGCCAGGGGACGCGGGTGGCGCTGTGGGTTAAACCACAGAGCCTAGGGCTTGCTGATCAGAATGTCGGCAGTTCGAATCCCCGCAACGGGGTGAGCTCCCGTTGCTCGGTCCCAGCTCCTGCCCACCTAGCAGTTCGAAAGCACGTCAAAGAGCAAGTAGATAAATAGGTACTGCTTTGGCAGGAAGGTAAACGGAGTTTCCATGCACTGCTCTGGTTTGCCAGAAGCGGCTTAGTCATGCTGGCCACATGACCCAGAAGCTGTACACTGGCTCCCTGGGCCAGTAAAGCGAGATGAGTGCCACAACCCCAGAGTCATCCGCAACTGGACCTAATGGTCAGGGGTCCCTTTACCCTTTACCTTACTAGAAAGCCACCCTCAAATCTGCAATCTGAGTGAGAGGTTTCTCATGGTCTCCCCAGCAGGAATAATACAAAGGCATGGCATTCTCAGTGGTGGCATCTATTATGGAACTCGATCCCAAGGGGAATCAAACAGTCCCCCTCCTTCCCTGCATTCAGAAAACATGTGAATACTTAAAAAAAAATTCCAGGCTTTTGCCTAATACTGTAGTTTTATGAAGCTTTTATACTGCTGATTTTAACTGTGGTCTGTAATAGATTATAGCAATGTTTTGAACGGTTTTATGTGCTTGGTAAGCCTCCTTGAGCTCCCCTTGGTGAGGAAGGGTAGGCTATCGATCTGAAATAATAAATAAGTAATATTGCCACTGAGCCCATTTCACAGAAGGCTATTCCAATACAACTTCTTCGAAGTCCGTAAGTTGATAAACCCACAGGTAAATGTTTTTCCAAGAGTCTCTCGGGAGGTGGGAACAACTGTGCGGCTCTGCACAGCCCTGTCATTTTGCAATAATAGGATAGTTTTGAATAAGATCAAGCGAAGGCGCAGGTCACAGCAAGGGAACACTGGCCTTTGACAGAAGGGAGTTGACAAGTGATGAAGTCAGGAATGTGCTGATGTCCTTGAGCTGAAGCGAGGGGGCAAAGTGTGGGAAGCTGCAGAGCATCAAGATGAAATCTCTGTTGGGTTAATTAATTAGGGTGGGATGCCTGCACATTAAGAGGAGGAAAGGGGCTTGGATTGCCCTGAATCTAAATCTTGAGGAGCAGCTACAAAGGATTCTGGAGCGGCAGGAAGCATGGAAGTGTTGGGCACTGCTTAAACTGGCTGTGATCCAAAGGAGCAATGTCAAATATTAGTGAAAACAGGCTCCAGCTGCTGTGTGCAAGAGTGCTTCCCTTTTGAGCCTGCACTTACCATTCTTCCTAGGTGAAATTTCACATGTGTACAAATTATGTCATGACATAACCACTGGTGGGCACTAAGGGGATGTATTTAAGCCAGGCAAGTGGGATTTCTTGGTTGGTTGAGGGAAGGGCCATAGCTCAGTGGTAGGTCTTCGGCTTTGCATGCAGGAGGTGTCTGATTCAATCCCTGGCATCTGCAGGTGGGGCTGAAAATGCCTCCAAACGGAAACCCTGGGGAGCTACTGTCAGTAGAAAATACTGAGCTCAATATTGAGTGCAAAGTCTGATGCACAATTGTGCCACCAGGACAGAATGTTGGGGCAGAAGAGAAGCCCTACATCAGCAGAGAAAATAGGCTTCCCAAATGCAACAGTGTCGGTACACTTTGAAGTCTGTGGATTAATACACGTCACCATCTAAAGAGGGCCTGCCCACGTAAGACCATTTAGTCCAGAGTCTGAAATGTCTTCAGTGCACCACTGCTGATGAAAGCAAGCAATCTGCACTGTGGCAAATTGGTATAGTTCAGCTGCACCTTTGCTGCACACCAACCAAGCCAGAAGATCCTCCACACTGCAAACAAATACAGCTGGTGCGTCCCACAGAATGGGTAAAATTCAGTGCATACGCCACCACCCTGCTGCCCCGGGTTCAAATTCTGAACATTTGGGAAATGGGGAAAAAAATTATTCTCTTGAAATATTTTAAGGGAATGTACAAGCAGCACATTCAGGATGTTGTTGTTGTTCAGTCGTTCAGTCGTGTCCGACTCTTCGTGACCCCATGGACCAGAGCACGCCAGGCACGCCTATCCTTCACTGCCTCTCGCAGTTTGGCCAAACTCATGTTAGTAGCTTCGAGATCTTGCACTATTTCCTGTAACTTCCTGCCTTTTCTTCCTGGAAGGTTATATAGGGTAAAAGGAGAAGAAAGCCAGAAATGACCCAAGGGGCAATAGTTACAGCCATCATATCAGAGAAAAGCTCAGAGGAGTTCTGGTCTTCCTTGGATTTCCTAGGAATTTTATAGTATTTGTCAAAAATATCTCTGTAACTCATTCTTTTAAAGGGTTTTCATCCTCCTAATTCTGCTTACTGTAGTGCTCCATCATTTGCAATTGATACTTGGCTGCTCTGTTACGAAGCAGCAGTTCTAGTAAGATTTAGGGTATTTAGGTCCTTAGTAAGACTTAGGACCTGTTTATTAAACATTTGTTCAGATTTGGTTTGCAGGGAGATTAGGCAACATTGGCTTCCTAATAAGCATTTATTCTGATTTATTTGTGGGGAGGTTAGATGATGATGTGTCAAATATGTGTTATCTCACACTTTCCAGTGTATTTTCCGGTCACTTTTCTTATTGCAAAAAGTCTGATCTTTTGAGGAGGTGGCTTTGTTGCACAAGACATCCCAATCAACTCTAGTTGTGCAACCTGAATTGACAAGTATGTGATTAAATCCCACAAATTGACAGTCTGGAAGCGCCCGGTAATATGCTGATTGCAGTAGTGTAGTGGCAAATTCAGAGTGCAGTCTCTCCATGCCCTCTTGCAGCCACTGTCCCTTCTAAGATATAACAATGATAATAATAATAATAATAGATGCATTGTAATGATCAATGCTGATCTTCATGTGTTGCCTTACAGCTAGATCTACTACTTTCTGTACACATACTTGGGCAAATGATTTGGGGTGCGTGTGTGTCCAATATCTTCTTTCAGGGTGACTTAAGTTGTGTTTTTCTTGAAGTTCCATTATATGCAGCAGAACTTGCACACTATTCTCTTGAAACAGAACCACCTTGTGTTTTCAATGTTTCAAAATACTTACATACTGGAGCATACAGAACCACAATTTCTCAGAGGTTTTTTTCCTGCACACCTTCTCCAGAGTGACCCTAGTAGCCAATCCTCAGTGGCTGACCTGGCCTCCTTTCACTCTGATTGGCTCCAATCATCACAAAGGGTGAGAAGATGCCTTCCTAGTGGCTAAAAAGTTCCCCTTCCATGCTGATTGGACAGCTCCAATACACTGGAGTCAGGGTCTCTGCTAGGACACTGCTGCAGAAATAGTATTGGTTATTCAAGCTCCTGAAACTCTCTGGTTGACTGACTGTGCTATCCCAATTCATTACTGCAAAACTGGGGAAAGGGGATTGATTACATACCCATAATAGCTTGAAACAGTTGTGTCAGGGTTTTAAGAGTATAAAAAGAGCTCTGCTGGGGGCCAAAGACATATCTCATTCCCACAGTGGCCAACCAGATGCCTATGGGCAGCCCAGAAGCAGGACCCAACTGCAACTCTCCCCACTTGTACTCCCTGGCAACGTAGCATTCAGTATCATATACTGCTTGTGATACTGGATATAATATATAGCCATCACAAACTGGTATCCATTGACAGCCTTCCTTTATTTTGATGAAGTTTTGTTCAAATGGAACCATTTATGTAAACTTATTTTTAGCTCTGGAATAGCACATTACTGATACTGTATTTTATTTTCAGGGTTTTGAACAAGAGAAAGGCCATTCCCTGTCCTGTTTTTCAGGGTATGTGACCTATTCTTGAGCCAGGCTTGCTTACTGAAAGAAAGATAACAGACTTGATGAAGTTCAGAAATATAAATGTGGCCAACAGCATAAACAAGTTTATCATGCTTTTTTGAGGAGGAGCAGAGAGAGTCTGTAAACAACTGCCATGCGTATTTATTTGTCATTCCTTCCCATAAAATGTTAAGATGCAAGAATAGTTTTAAAAGATTCAACATCTTCTTTTGCTCGCTTGACTTCCGCCCACCCCACCCCATTTACAACCATTTTTAATGCTTTCTAATCAGGAGCTGTCTGTCTGCTTATTAGCAAATATGGCACAATTCATCAAGGTTTGCTGGTTTATTTCAGAACTGCCAAAACCATGTGAGTATAACAAGCCTCAATTACATGCAACTTCCTACATTTAATTCATCTTTTTAATGAAGATTTAGGACAATGTTTTTACATGTCCTTTGGGAGGTGAAGTTTATGCATGCAAAACCAATGCAAATTCAGTGCAATGGGGAAGTCATCAAAGCTTTACCATATACTGTGAGACTTGAGATACTTTTCTTTCTTTCTTTCTTTCTTTCTTTCTTTCTTTCTAAAACCCTCTTATGTGTCAAACAAACATAATACCCGTTTGCTCTGACATGGTTAAAACTTAAAAATGTCTCCTTTTTCATTTCTATCTGGCTTTAGCAATCTTCGTATGTCCACACAAATACTACAAGAGAAGACTAACAGTCACTTTGCAAGATCTCTGTTCCCCTCACAGTGCTATTATTCTCAGAGTGGCTTAACAGCCAGTCCCTCTTCCCAGGGAACTCTATATTGTTAGGGAAGTACATTTTGACACTACAGCATACCATCCAACATTTTTTTCCACTGAAACCAGGACACTCCATTTTTGTTCCCGAGCTTTCACACATGTGCGAGAGCATGAGACCAAAAGACGCTTGTGCATATCAGCTCCCATGACAACATGGACAGAGGTGTGTGTAGGTGTAGAAAATAGCAGACCATAAAAGACAAAATTTACATTGCTATTTTTTGGCCTCACCCACCAGTGGCACAAGGTTGTCTAAAAGAGAATGCAGCCTTTCGACTGGAAAAAGGTGCCTCCCCTCTACATTAGGGCTTTTTTCATGTGGCTGCAGTGTGATGTAATATCTACTGTTCACCAGTATGACAGAGCTGGGCTTCAGTAACTCCTACCGTGTTCAGTGGGGGTATATTCCTATGTACATGTGCATTGGATTGCAGTTGTAGCCACTATATGACATCATATTTAAAGGTATTACTCCCTTCTCCTCGATTACATCCATTTGTCTGGGTTACAAAAACTGTACTATGGATTCTTATTTGATATCAGCTCCTGCCTACCGATGCCATCTCTTTAAGACCTTGAAGCTTCTAGCTTCTGAAGACAATTTTATTTCCATTTCCAGAAGTTACTGACCTGCAAAGGCAGCTAGAGGTCTCACTATAACAAACCGAAGAGCAAACTGCTCTCGCTTTTTTTAAAGCAGCCAACAAGGATCCTGCCAAAACTGCAGTCGCAGCCTTCCTGTGCTTCAGTTCCTCGGACTTTAGAAAGCTGCTCTCGGTTGAGCTCCAAGAAAAACATCGCAGAGATAACACCGACTGTAATGTTCAACATGCTGAAAGTTAAGTAATGCTCTCCCACTTACGTATCTGATTTGCCCTGTCAAAGAGATCTGATTTGAACATGACCCAATATTATGCATAATGCACACTGAAGTTGTGTCTGTTTGCACGTGACTGAGCCAGGCCACAGCACTACAATGGACAAGAGACAACCTAGCAGTGTTTCTCAAACTTTGGTTCCCCAGCTGTTGTTGGACTACAACTCCCATCATCCCTAGCTAGCAGAACCAGTGGTCAGGGATGATGGGAGCTGTAGTCCAACAACAGCTGGGGAACCAAAGTTTGAGAAACACTGCTCAGATCCTGTGTGCTCTGAGACTATGCCAGAGGTCACCAGCCTTTTTGATCCAGAGAGCCAGAAAACTGTCATGGGCATCACACACACAGCAACCTATTCTATTGGCTACAGCACAATGCTTCTTCACACCTAATTTCGGCAGGGAGGCTGAAGAACTCTCTTGGAGTAGGCCAAAGGCCCGTCTAGTCCAGCATTTTGTTCTCACAGTGGTTCACATGATTCCCCTAAGAAGCCTGCAAGCAAAATCTGCATGCAATAGCACTCTTCCCAACTAGTATTCAGAGGTAAACTGTCTCCAATAAATAGAATAAATAAGAAACTCAGCCCCCTTCTACATTAGTCATTTTTCTCTGGAATCCACATCATTATAAAAATTCAGATGATATGACTGATGCACCATTGCAGCCCAGTATTTTCCCTGCTGAGCTCCTCGACTTGGCTTTTGGCAATTTTTCAGACTTCCCATGCAACCGCAGTGCTTTCCTTGTGGACCAGCCAAGCGCTATTGATTCACCTAGCAAGAACTTGTTATTGGTATTCTATTACAGCATTGCCATGATGGGCGTTGGGGATGCAATTTATTTGTCAGCATTGTGCAGCTGGCTTTTGGATATGTGAAAAAGAATAATGGAGCTCATATGTCCACAAGGCTATCAATCTAGAGGGCAACTTCACATGCAGGAAGAGATTGATGCTGTTGCCCCAACCCAGAGAAGGAAGTCCATGTGTGGAATCAGGTTTCTTGCTCAAGCAGCAGATGCAATGCACAGAGGTGGGCAATTGCATCATGATGCTGAATTGGCTATTGTGTCAGTGCATCTTTCAGTGGGGGGTGTCTATTCTTATCTGGCTTGCTAGCTATTTCACACAAAAAGTTGCACCCCCTTAGAGTTGGATCAAGAGTACTGAGATGCTCTGTTTGGGGAAAGGAGTGGAGAAGGTCTTTGCACAGGAGCTCAGACTCTACCTCAGAATCCTTTGTTTTCTTGTAAAGTATTGATGTCCAAGGAATTACTGGAACGCCAAATGTGTGAAGTTTCAGACTCAAATGAACCTACGAGTGTAGCCAATTTAGCCTGCATAGGTTCAGCCTGGAAAACCTAAATACTCTTCTGTTTTTGCCCTTTGGGACACAACTGGAACACACAATCATAAATTTATTTACTCCAAAGGAAGTGCCATTCATCTCAATGGAACTTCCAAGTCTGGATGCTTAGGGTTGCCCCCTAAGTCTTTCCCATGGCTTCTGTCTGGGTAGTAATATATTCCTAAAGCAAAATGTATAGAACACTCACATAATCTTTTCAGATCCCAAAGTAAATGTTTTCACATAGCTGTGGATTGAATCCAAGCCAATGTCTATAAGATGACATTTTTGGAAGCATTTGCATCTTTACATTATATTTAGTTTACACAATATGCTACACAACTGGAGGAAACAGCCCTGCAAGCCAGCCCAGCATTTGACCTCTTACAGAGCTGCCTTTGAGAAACAGCTATTCCATTCACCTCCCCCTGCACTAGCACCTTTTACATCAGACAATTTCAAAAACTGGGAACGACTTTGAAGTCTGTGGCCGTTCTTATATAGTTTACTTAAAAACATCACAACGCAAGTGAAACACTTTATTCATGCACTGCTTCACCCCATCCCTTCCCTCCTCTCCAGTTTTCAGCACTTGAGCACAGGCTTGGATGAATTGCATTGCTATATATTTCCCCCCTAGTATCTTTATCAGAAACAAGACTGATTTATGGGGATCTAAGTGTCAGTTCAGCACATCAGAATTCCGAACATGTTTGAATCAGGTTTCTTAGCTTCATTGGGTTTAGAACTGAGGCATATGTTGTGTCCTGGCCCAATGTCCTGCTCACCACTTTCCTTGACGAGTGTCAGGCTGTTGATTTTAGCACCATGTCTCATTCAAGAATTTACCATGTATGGTGGACATGCCCATTGATTGAGGGCTTTTGGTAGAAGGTTTTTCATGAGCTCCAACTGATCACATGGCAGCCAGTAACCCCAGATCCATTTATGCACTATTGTCTAGTTTTGATGATGGAGGCAAAAAAATACTTTATAAACTTATTGGTTTCCTTTTTTGTTGTGGCTACCCTATGGCGGTAGCCTCAATTGGAAATTAGTAGCAACCAATCTGATGGAGGAGTGGCACTCTCAGATTTGGTTGGTGGCCCTTATGGAAAAACTTACTTGCCAGTTGTGGGAAAGGAACACTACAAGGAGAAATGTATGTTGCATGTGAAATGGTTTTGTTTTATTAAGTATTTTGTGGTCAAAGAGCACGACTGGTTTCCATCGGCTCATGGAGTGATATTATAGGCTGATTGCATTAATTTCTTCTTCTCTTTACGCTTGGCTAGTTGATTACTTCCATGCTGCTTGTCTGATTGTTTCATTTAAGTGTTTGTGTGTTATGGATTGTATATTTGTGGGAGATTTTCTGTTGTCTACTTGTTTTGCTCTTATGTTTGCTGTAACCAAAAGGTGTATGTGCTCCGAGTTTTTATTGCTTCTTTGCTTCTTTTTCTCTGACATGGAAAGACTTAATAAACTGTTGAAGAAGCAGAAGAAGAAGATCCAGCCAGAGTTCTGTACATTGTTGAGCTTAACTGGTTTCTAGAGGAGACCATAGCCATTTCCAGATACTTGTTACCTGCAGTATATTGCCTATGTTGAAATTCATCTCTACATTTTCATTTGAGTTCCATCTCGCACATTTAACGAAGCCCAAATTTGATGTAGATGCAGCAGCACATCCCAGTTGTGCACAGATAGGAAAGGACTGTATCTCAGTGAAAGGTCACATGCATGGGGAAAATTCAAGGTTTAATCCCTGCTAAATCCAATTAAACCAACAAAAAAGGGTTAGGGTTAGGCAGAAGGAAATGTGAAAGACCGATTCCTAAAGACCTTGGAGAGATGCCGCGGGATAAGATGCACACAGAATAAGTTTGCTTCCTCCATCCTATGTTATATCCTTTGCTAATATTTCTCTCTGTGTGGTGCTTAACCTTCTCCCTGACTTTTCAGAAGCTAAACTAGCAGTAAAGCTAGCAGGCCATACAAGTTTATGCACCATTTATTGTTCCTAGAGCAAAGTGGGAAATGAAAAGCTTCCCATCACAAAATGCTAACCAGAGGATAAAATAACTGACCTGTATAAAACGAAAACAAATAAAAAGCCAATGTGTCAAATAACAGCATTTTAAACGCACAAACGCACAAAACACCAAGTCTTGGGACTTGTATGGGAAACTGAGAATACAAAGCAGTTTGGATCAGCGTCAAAAAGATTCCGAGCAATACTCTCAAGGAATGACACATTTCAAGAGAATTTGTAACCAGAAGAACACTGTGATAAATTGTAATCACAGCAGGATCCAGCTTTGTGGGAGGTGCCCAATACACAGACATCATTTATAGGTTCCCAGGATGACCTACGTCTAAAAGACATTTTAATGATAACAAGGGAAAGTAGATGGATTGTCTGTACAGAGTGTTGAAGGCCCTGCTTGTTGTCATCCTCAGCTCCTATAAAGACCAGAGATTTTCAGAGGTATTCATCTGTCTCACTATCAGCCCACAATACCAAAAGGACGGAACTATCTCAGATAAAACATGCCAGAGAGAGACATTCACGCCTCAGCATTTCCTGTGGGAGTCTGACCCAAATAAAGCCATATTAATAAATATAAATTCTGGAGCATTATCGCCTCCAGAAATGGCTGTGCAAGGAAGTTTTACCCTTTGGTTCATATAACCTCCAGAGGTTTTCTTCGGGAGTTCAAACATTCTTCACGGCAACTGGTCAGAGTGTCAGGCCTTCCCACGGGGACAATTGTGTTTAAATTACATTAAAGACTCAAAGGCTCAGATAGATATCTAAAGCAAGGAGTATAATTTGTTAAATATTTTAAGTAATATGCAATCTGGGAGTCCCATGTACACAGAGACTTTGAAAATGCTTGACAAACAGAGTCAAGTTGGGAGTATTTGCTGTTGCGTCCCCATTGTCTTATTTGGTTTTGAAATATTAAAGAATGTGAGTAAAAAAAATAACATAGCCTGTTCAAAACATTTTTTGAGTAGAGGGTGCAATGGCTTTGGAATGGGATGTGCAGAACAACAGAGAGTAGTTCTTCTTCTTCTTCTTCTTCTTCTTCTTCTTCTTCTTCTTCATTCAGGCCATTTGAATACATAAAGTAGTACTTTCTGATTTTTAAGAATGAACTAGGTAAGGTCTATTCACAAGAGAAGAAGACATGGACTAAGACAGCTGTGTGCATGTTCTAATGAAAATATACTCTGATTTCTCTATTCTTGCGATCTGTAATAATCAAAAAGAGATGTGTCCCTTTCCTTAGGAAAAAAGAGCAAACATACATGAACTTGAGCAAGAATATTTTCCATTAGCATGATTCCCACTTAAGGGAATGACCATGATCCAAAGTTCAGAAAGTATACTACAGTACACACAAGCAGCTACTGAGATTTGTTCCTCCTTTAAGGTCGGCCTGGGTGGTTGTTTCTTACAACCACACTCCTATCATAATGTTTTTAATGCCAAGTGTATGTGCAGAATTGCAAAGAAAATGTACTAGAGATGAACCTCTGAGTTACCTTCTCAGTGTCTTGTGAAAAACTTAAAGATTCCTGTTCTTGCTCTTCTTTTATTAAAAAAATAACTTTTGCATTACTATAACCTTATTCAGATCACATTTAGCCATTTCCCTTGGGGGCACCGTCTAATTGCTTCTCAACTGACCCTCCACCTTGTCCCAACAACTTTGCCCCAGAGGTCACTTCGCTAATCCATTATTTTCGTAGTAGAAAAAAAGTGCTTCCTAAGAGTAAGCTTCTGTTCCTATTGGTGCTCAAGTGAGAGTTGATTAAAAGGGAACGATTCATGGACAACCTACTCCAGTCTTTCTTAAGGAAACCCAACTTTTATAATATATACAGATTTAGATATTGGAAAATAAATATAAAATAAAACGTGCATATCTTCACTGTCTTCTTTTGAAGAAGACAACCAGTTGGACAATCCAGGCCTATGTACCATCAGGCATCCATGCTCCCCCCCCCCCCGCATCTCCAGATCCCTACCAAGTGAGCATGGGCTGGAGAGAGTTCAAACCCACTAGGAATAGCAGAAGGAAAGAGCAGAACACTTTCTCTGCTGCTGCATCCACCCACTGACACTGCTTTGTAAAGCCATTTGTCTCCTGAGAGTGCTCTGTGACTCGGTAGAATCCTTGCTGAGAAAGAAACTGCAGGGCTTCATTTCTGTACCACACAAGCTGAAGAAGTCTGGAATTTGGAGGACAGCTGCATTTCAACTTGTGCAATGATAATGCAAACCTTGCTGAATTACTTCCCCCTCGCACTCTGCAGTTTATCCAAGGAATATTTCAAAGTGCTTAATTTTATATGGACTGGTCCTATTTAAAAAAAATATGGAATGGCGCTGTTGTTGGAGAAAAGTTGTTTTGTTTTGTTTTGTTTTGTTTTGTTTGCAGGAAGTTGTTTTGCTCATTGTCAAGTGATCGCAGAGCACTTACTGATGAGACAGGGGTGACATTTGCAAAACCACAATAGACAGGCTAGTTGGGGATGGGAAAATAACATTTTTCTATTTTTTTTTTAGATTTTAATTTTCCCAGTGGCAGCACATTCTGCTTTGAATTCCAGGAAAATACAATGTTCTCATAATGGAAATGCAACCTGGAGGAAAGATACCTGAATTCTTCTTTGGATATAACAAATAAGCAACTATTGGGCATTTATTGTGCTAAAATGATGGTGTGGAAAAGTGCTGAGATGGTAGAGGAAACGTGGGAGAGGCTCCAATTTCTTTGATGGAGGAAGTCCCCATCCGCCTTCTTGTGAACAAGCAAAGAGGCAGGAGAATGCGGCTAAAGCAAACAACTAAACAGGGTCCTATGTTGTACATGCTGACAAGAGGCTAGGCACTGGGATGAAAATGTTTCATCCCAAGTATCCAATATCTGTCCCAATGGACATCTAGTAGGAGGAAGGAGGAAGCATGAGGTTAAGAATTTAGAAAGATTGGACAGATAGTCAAAGAGCTTGGGTAGATTAGATAGGCTGAACTCGTTTACCAAAAGCAAATCCCTGAGGAGTTTCACAATCACAAACATCCTACAAGCATTAGAGAGTTTCAACAGTTTAGAAGCCAGTGATAATTGGTAGAACAATGTGTTATTTTATATTCATTTATACTTATAGCAAACCATTAGATTGCCTGTGTTTGGGCATGAGCTCAGTTCCTAGACTTTTGTACAGCACTTATAGGCTTTCAGACTTTGGTACCACGTTGCTACTGCTGCTTCATCATTAATGTTAGTATTCAGATCCTTCCTGGATATTAAAAACTCTCCTCAAAAATGAACAATCTGAAACAGAGGTGAAGATAGGAGGCAATGAATATAAATATATTCCCGTGTACAAGGAGCCATTTGGGGTGTGTGGAGGATTAATGAGGTATTATGTCAAGACAGATGGTGATGATTTCAATGCGCACACGGCTTTTCTGCATAAATGTGCTCCAGGAGCAGGCCATTTAAATGGCCAGCATGTGGACCCAAGGGAAGCCTTCCTGCTCCATTGGTTCCACCCCATGTCCAAGGCTGCAACCCCATTTGCCATCTGGCTCCTGGTAGGTGGCATGGGCTTATGCCCACGGCACCTATCCATAGAGGAAGCTGAACCCAGGATTCCCACGTCAGGGTCTTAGAGGGGCCTCCACCATCCTGCAATGCCACAGCACCAAAAAGGATGAGCAGACTTGCAATACAACAGCAAGAATACACGTCAATTCATCATTACAATACACCGTCTGATTCCAATTCATTTCAAAACATAATATGGTTGTCCAAAATAACTGCAAAATGAAAATAGATCACTTTAACTTCAGAGCATTTTAAAATTTGTGGCAATAATCAACTGACCATATTATTATTATTTATTAAATTTGTCTACTGCCTTTCATCCAAAGATGCCAGGGCAGTTCACAACAGAAATCTCATATCTCAGTGGATGGAAACACTCAGAGAAATGCCACAGTTGATGACCTCAAGGCTTGGCTCCCGAACCCTCAAGTCCTCCCTCAAAAAGTTCTGTTTTTATATATATAATTTTTATTCAATTCTCTGTTTTACAATTTCAAATATTCATTTTACATCCTTAAGATATCAATGACTTCCCTTCTTCTCTTTCCATGGTTCATTTTACATATCACAAATCCCTGCATATTTTACAAAAACTATGCCATTCAGTAGTCCATTATTGCATCCATCAAAACTTATTTACACTGTTGAATTTATCTTAATGCTGCCAGCGTTTTCAGCTGTACACAATTATTCCCCATATATTCAATAAACACTTCCCAATCTTCTTTAAACGTATGTTCTTCTTGTTCTCTTATTCTATAAGTTAAGTCTGCAAGTTGTGCATATTCTGTCAACTTAAGTTGCCATTCCTCTTTTGTTGGGACCTTGCTCGTTTTCCATTTTTAGGCTAACAAAACATGGGCTGCAATAGTAGCATACAAAAACAAAACAAAACAAAAAACACCCTTTTTTTGACACCTGGGAATTTCAGTCTGAATTATCCCCCAACAGAAAGGACTCTGGTTTTTTGAGGAAATTAATTTTAAACATTTTTTCCCAATTCATTATGGATCATTTCCCAATACTCTCTCACCCTTTTACAAGTCCGCCACATATAAAATGTTCCCAAGTTCTGACTCTGTCTCCTATAGTCCCTCAGCCATGCACCTTCTGACCAGTCAGGTTTCTTAAAGTCAGGTCTTTTGTCCTCATCTGTAATCACCATCTGGATAAAGCTACCAATGCCTGCAATTGCCCATGCTTACAATTTGCATTGCGGGGTGAGGGAGGGATTCCTTTGCAACAAAATGGCACTGACCCACACTTTCCTGCCCCGAGCACCCATTGCCTTGCAGCTGGTTTTTGTTTTATTTTTTTAAAGAAAGCACCCGGAAATCTTAGCACAGATCTTCTGAGTGTTGTCTCCTTTAGCCCAACTGCACCTGGGTGCTTTGCTGCAGGGGAATTTAAACCCGCTTGAGAGCACAGACATGACTAGGATTCAACACAACTGTTCAACATATAGAGTTATGTGCAATTAGACAAAAGAACTGCACACTTGAACGCATGTTCAAAGATCTGTAAGATTATAATCTTGGACATGTCTTCTTTAAGTAAATTGAAAAGCCCCTTTAAACCTTGTGCCCTTAATTTTTCTTCTTTTTCCTGCATTAGCTGTTGAGTTGTCACAATCACATAGCTTTGTTCATAGAACTACGCCTGTTCAAGTTGTTCATGTAAAAAATACAAGATGTGAAACCTAGCACAAATATATACATTTAAATAGCACATTAAGTAATCAGGGAAAAATGCAACTCTGCCCATGTATTCTTTCAAAAGATATATAAATATTTACAAATGACAGAGTTAAATCCAACTTGTGGAAATGCCATATACGCAGGAACTGGAAGAGGAATTGCTGAATTCCACACAGCAAGAGAATGACACATCAGATCCTTTCTGGTGGAAATCTTACAATGTTTTAAAACCGTAGGGCAGGGGCAGCAGAAGACAGATGAAATCTGGTTGATTATAGACTAGCAAGAAGTTCTTGCTCCTAATGGCTTAACAACAATGACCAAAAACCCCCATTTTCCATACAAATTAAGACACTGATATCAAGGATGCTTGAAAAAGCAAGAGTGGATTTTCCTTTTAAAGGAGTTGTGTGGGAAGTCCAGTTCTGGTACTGAAAACAAATTCCTAGGCTAAGCATGTGCTCAAACCACCTCTTTCTGCAGGCTGCAGCTCAGGGGCAGAACATCTGCCTTGCATGCAGCATGTCCCTGGTTCAATCCCTGCCTTCTCCGGGTAAGGCTGGGATAGACCCATGCCTGAAACCTTGGAGAGTCACTGCCAGTCAGTGTAGACAATACTGAACTAGATAGGCCAGTTCAGTACAAGGCAGCTTCCTTTCTTCTATGCCTGCTTTCCCAAGACCCTATTTTGTACATGGGTCTGGTGGGTGGACCTCTGGGTCCTAGTGGAAAACAAAGTAGAACCTGCAGCTCAAAAGTCTGCTAGTGACTGCAGTAGGAAGTCTAAATTATAATTGGCACCGTGGTTTTATATTTATGCTTTATGCGCAGGAGAAATTCTTCCTGGAAGTATAATAGTACTGCCTTTAAGGGCCCATCTGCAGCACAGGCAATAAAAGTCAGCTATTAATTAATTATTAAGAGCTCAGGCGATCCAAAAATTTGGCTGTATTGTTAGTGCATGATTCACAGTTCATGATCCTTCGTTTCTACGTTCCAAATAACTCAGTTGCGGCTCCTCCTTTCCAGCTTCTCTTCTTCCTGCAGTCACATACTCCTGCGCCAAGAATTAAAAAAAGGTCATTCTTCACTTAAGGGTGGAACACGGCCAGTTCATAGTCAGCAGCACTGAGCAACCGCCAGGCCATTCTCTCTCTCTGCTGTTTTCAGTTGACCTGCGATGAGGCCGGACTAGTGTAGTTGGGCCAGGATTGGAGTTATATGTTCAAACCATCTTGCCCCAGTGAGCAACCAGGCTGCTGAATTCTGCACCAGCTGAAGTTTCTGAACTGTCTTCAGAGACAGCCCCTTGTGTATGCAGTAATCTAACCTAGAGGTTACCAGAGCATAGACAACAGAAATTAGGCTATCCCTGTTCATATAGGGGTCCAGCTGAGCCACCACCAAGACTGATGGAAGGGACTCCGTGCCACCGAGGCCACGTGGCAGCAGTGGATCCAGAAATACCCCCAAGCCACGTACCTGCTTCTTCAGAGGGAGTTTCACCCCATCACCCATCCATCTGTTCTCATTCTAATCTGGATCGAGCTTCAGATGAGCTTCAGTTTGATGGCTCTCTTAATAAAAAGTTAACAGCAGGAAGCTATGGGTCTAACTGGACATTAAGCAGGATGAGCTCTCCAAAACTTTTGCAGGCACAGTGATGAAAACAGTGCCATCATGAGCACAATACCATCATGCTCCAATACCATCATGAGCACAAATCATAATGAATATGCAATAAAAAGGCTATCTGGAGACAGCCCTCAAAATCAGCTGGTTGAGGCAACCGCTTCACTCTGCCAATGGTAGGCCAAGCCTGGAATCTGAGAATGTTCCTCTTAATCATCCCTATTACTGTACTCTTAGTGTTCAAGAAACTGTTCAGAATAACATAGGCAAATATGTCTTTGCCCTATTAAACTTACAGTCTGTTTCAACAGCGGAGAGACAGAAGCAAGAGTCAAAGGGAGAGGAGATGGGAGAGAAGGACAACTTTCAGAGATTAGACACCCTGAAAATTGTTGAGCTTTGAGCCAGGATAAAGCAGCACCTTTCATAAATTCCCCCCAGATGTCAATTCCGCCTTTGAAATCCCAACAATGTCCGGGAAAATCTGGACATATGGTAGCCTTAGATTAAACATCTGGTTCTCAGAAATGGTTCTTCTTTCAACTGTGGGAGGTTTGCTGGACAGTTAGGAAACTTCCCATTATAGGTTTCACAAAAATTCTTCATTTAAAATAAAAACAAACTGATTAAAAGGCAGATACAAAACAAAGGCACAATAATCTAAGCAGGCCCATATCATACTTGAATGACGCACCTTCCTTAACACACATGCACAGCTATGTTTATGGTAGAACACACAAGAAGGTCTATCTGAAATAATAATAAAAAAAATACCTGACTGCTCCAAGATTACTGACCAAAAGAAAAATGTTGTGGTTGGGCGGGTTGCACCTCTAACCTCCAAACCTTCAACAACAAATGGCCAACTTCTAAGTTAGAGCCTTGACATACTCCCCTTATGCATCTTTCCTAAAGATTTATTTCCTCTCAGGGACTTCATAAAAGACAAAATATTTCTCCTTTCTTTTTGTTTAGTGTTGTTTTATCAAATTTCCTGGCATTTCCTAGATATAATGGAAACCCCCTCCTAGGTTTGCAGTTGCTTTCTTCTCTTATAACCTCTTCCTGCAAAACATTCCTTTACCCCATGGGATGGTCAGATACATGAACTCAAGAGTCTACATTTTGCTTTGCAGGTTCCCACACGAGCTTTTTGATACAACAAGGATGCATATAGGGCACTTCCAGGGGTGTAGCAAGGGGGGAGCGTAGGGGGCGGTCCACCCCGGGTACCGCAGGGGGTGACACTCGGGGTGGTGCCCCGCCCCCATGAGCGGTGCCTCCAAAACCTCGCTAGGCTTTTTTCGGCTCTGGCTGGCCTGCAAAGCCGCGGCATGGAGGCGAGGGGCGGGCCAGCGAGGAGTGGCGTCACGCCAGCGACAAGCGTGATGCCCCTCCTCGCTGGCCCGCCCCTCGCCTCCATGCCGCATCCAACGTGCGCCGTGATGTCACGAGTCATGACGTCATGATGCACGCGCAGTGCCCCGCCCCCAGGGGGTGCCTCCGCTCCGCCGCTCCGGGCAGCGGAGAGGCTTCCTCTGCCACTGGGCACTTCCAGCTGACCAGTTTTCTGAGCATCCATCTTGATTTGTTTACAGGGAGGTTAGACTAGGGCTATGTCCACAATGCCATCTTAAAATCCGGCTAAGTCATTATTTTTCTCAACTTGGATCGAAGTTGCTTTGGGCAAAAACATAGCAAGATGCTATATTTCATACAAAATAACAGAATAGATCTACATGGTAGATATAGATTGTGGTTAACATCATGTGTACACCACTTCTCAAACCAGTGGTGGGAGCCCACTGGGTGTGGATCAAATGGGAGTTGAAAATAGTAAGTCTGGAAGTGCCCTGGCAGTTATATTTTGTATTCATTTTAAAAAAAAGAAATCTCCTGTCTCAATTGTATTTTACACATATCCATCAAATCCCCCATAAGGCAAACTGGGTAATCTTTGGTCAGTGACTCTCTCTACCTAATCTACCACACAGCGTTGTTGCGGCAATAAAACGGAGAAAAGGAGAGCTACATACTCTACCTTGACCTTCTTGGAGGAAAGGTGATATATAAAGTGTAGCAAGGCTGCAATCCTCTACACATTCACCTGGAAGGAAGTTCCATTGGAATCAAGCCAAGCCTTATGAGGAACGGTTGAAGGAGCTAGGTATGTTTAGCATGGAAAAGAGGAGACTGAGAGGAGATAAGGTAGCCATCTTCAAATATATAAAGGTCTGTCACATGGAAGATGGAGCAAGCTTGTTTTCTCCTGCTCTGGAAGGTAGGACTCGAACCAATGGCTTCAAGTTACAAGAAAGGAGATTCTGACTAAACATATGAAAAAACTTTCTGACAGTAAGAGCTGTTTGACAGTGGAACAGTCTCCCTTGGGAGGTGGTGGGCTCTCCTTCCTTGGAAGTTTTTAAGCAGAAGTTGGATGGTCATCTGTCTTGGATGCTCCAGTTAAGATTCCTGCATTGCAGAGGGTTGGAGTAGTTGACCCTTGAGGTCCCTTCCAACTCTAAGAGTCTGTGAGTCTATGAACTAAATAAAGCATTCAGGTTTACTTACTATTTAGAATCTTACCATTCTGTTTTTAAATCAAGATGACTTCTATCATTTAGCAAAGTACTGCTGCACAATAAACCCCTTCATTTAAAATATGACGTAACAAACAAACAAAAACCCCACAAAGAAATATACCCTTCAATCCCTGCAACACCAGTGATGTCAAATAATTTGGTGCAATTGGGAGATTGTTCTCAGTGGCCCTGAATCAGGGCTCCCCACCAACAGCTCCCCCCTCCCTGAGATGAAAGAGCATGCCACCATTTCTATGATATAAAGTGATATCCATGGCTGATGGATAAGGTTGGGAAATGGAAGCCTAATTCAGCACACATATCGTCCCAAGCTGGATCAAGGCAAAAGCAGCATCATTAGCTGTGGCGTTGACACACTGATTGCTTCTGTCCCATTGTCTCTGGCCAAACATATTGGTTTAAGGAACGCCAACTGAAAAATTTGCAATATATAATGGGGGAACTGTGGGTGTATGTACCTTCAACTCTATGGATTTTTGTTTTTTTAAAAAATGAGTCTGTGCCATTACTTCCATGCTGCTCAAATATTGTTTATGAATGCTGAGGCAATACTTTACAGGAGGAACATAGCACAGTTTGCTTAGCACCACATAGTGCAAGATGAAAAGAAAAAGATTGTTTTTCAGGAGTTTCATTTCTCAATTGCCAGTTGTTAATTCTTGAAGTTCCTTGCTGCTCTGAATGGATTTCAAAACAAATCAACAGACACATGAGAGACCCGGATTATTTTTGGCTAGTGTCGAATAAATGAATAGCCCCAAATGTTTCTGACATTGTGCCAAGTATCTATGTGCATGAAGCTTAAGAGCAGCGTTTTCCAAGAAACCTTGAAGTCTGGCTGAGATTTATGGTTCTGATACTGTCATCCATTACTGTATTCAAAGGAGCTGCCTGCATAAAGGTTGGTAGAGGGCAGTCAAACCTTTTGCACTACTCAAAATTATATCATTAGGTGTCTGCCTATGGGCTGACTTGTTCTCAAGCCCTTAAAGCTAAACACAGCTGAGATCTAAATCCCATGACAAATGAAGGAAATGTGCAAGGATCATGAATAACACATGGCAAATGGAATTTCTAAACATCACTCTGCCATGCAGTGTAGTACACCTGATAAATGACTGTCTGTAATAATGCTGTTGAAAAGACATTGGAGGCAGGCCTCATGTACAACAGGAAAACCCTTAACATAAAAGTGTGATACACATTTTAAAGCTGGCAATGATGCTCCACTTGCCTGCTTCCCTTAGTCATGTAAGGATGGCATTCCTGAATGTGTACATTATCATAAGGCTGGAAAAGTTTTGGGAAAAGTATACATAATACTAATAATGAAAAGCTCACCCAAATCAAATGTTGCATCAAAGGCAATCAAATTTTCTAGCTGAAAAAACTGTGCAAAGTATTAGTTTATTTTGCACAGTTTAGTTTGTTCTACTACCCACAGAATTGTGTAAGGCCCCCTCCTGGATCCCTGGTTTACTTGATGTCTTCTCAAAGGTTCAGAAGGATCCAATAATAATAAAATGACGAGCCAAGAAAGCAAAATAAGGCACTCCAAAAACTACTACCGGACCCACATAATACTCATTCCACATTTCTCCATAGTTGCAAAGGGCGGTTTGCCAAGCTCTTCACAATGTGAGGTGATGCCAGCTACAAAATTGCCTGGATTTGCTAGACTCTTGCATGTAAGTTCGAACCCAGGAGCCCAGTGGACATACTCTAAGAGGTTGCAGACTTGTCTATATATTTTGTTTTTTTGCTGGTTTCTGGTTTTGTCCACTCACCACAGCTCCTTAACAGGAAGTACCTATGTTAAACACATCTCTGTGGATTCCAAGATGAAAGAAAAATCCAAGCATTACAAGAAAGCTCCTCTCCCTCTCCCCCTCTCTTCTATTGCCATGGGTTTCTTGCTGAGGGTCCACTCTCTTTGTTCGTTTTGTCTTCCAATGTGTAATTGCTATCAGGAAGATAAGGTCTTGGAAGCAGAATATTCCCAGCTGTTGTGACCAGGCCTTATTGAAGAGCAGCAGCAGCAGCAGCAGGCTCCTGTCCGTAGACAGCAGAACGATCCAGAGCACCCGCAGGCATGGCAGGGTCAGGAGAGAGCATATGTTCTCTGTACACAGTAGCAGGAGTCCAATAGACAGCAATTAGCACCAGCCGAATGAAGATGAACGGTCATATACGTAACCTTCATAAAAATGTCACGGAAAGGGGAAAATCCTACACCATATGATTCCAAGTGATGTGTCCTCCTCGGTAGAAAGGAAAAGGCTGTGGTGTGCCTTCTCCCTTGCTCGTTCTTGCTACCAGAAATGTCAAAGCAGCCTTTTTATTACAAAGCCCTTTCTTTCCTTAAGGATTTATAGTCATATGCAGGTTGCAGCTCAAGTCATATGTAATGTCTGGGCAGCTCAACTTTTTATTTTATTTTTTAAAAGCATTTTTATCCTGCCCTGCACCCAAATTGGGTCTCAGAGCAGGAACAGATCAATAAAAACTAAGACCCTCCATGCCCCTAGGATTACAATAAAAAAGACATGACGCAAAATGAAAAAAGGATGAGAAGGAGGAGGAAGAGAACAAACTAGGCGTTTTTGGTTTTGGTTTGAGTATGCCAAAGAGAGTTAACCACATCTGTGTCATTGGAGTAAATTTTCAATATATTTAAAAGACCACGGTAAACAGTTAAAATCATTGGCAGGGATATAATGACACTTGCAATGTTTGGATTTGATATCCCGCTTTTCACTACCCGAAGGAGTCTCAAAGCGGCTAACATTCTCCTTTCCCTTCCTCCCCCACAACAAACACTCTGTGAGGTGAGTGGGGCTGAGAGACTTCAAAGAAGTGTGACTAGCCCAAGGTCACCCAGCAGCTGCATGTGGAGGAGCGGAGACACGAACCCGGTTCCCCAGATTACGAGTCTACCACTCTTAACCACTACACCACACTGGCTCCCACACCCACACTGGCTCCCACACATGTGGCATCAACTATGGTAATTATGGATATACAATAGATCAATAAAGGTAAAAGATGCAAAAATAAGGAACCCATGGAGGGAGGGAAGGAGGTCCAAAGGTTTGAATAAACCTCTTATTTCAATGTTTGAAATGGTTAAAGTTAAAACATGTAAAAGTATGTAAAACCAGTAAAAAAAATTATTAAAAAACAACAACCACATCTCTGTCATGAACTTGCAGGACAATGGGGAAAAGGATCCAGGAGAGAGGAATAGCCGGCAATGGGACACACCAAGGTAAGCTGGGGATGGGGCAGGATGTATTCACAGGGTGATGGAGGATGGTGAGGGGATAGGGGTCAGTGCAGAGGAACCAGAGCAACATGACACCAACACCAGAGCCAGAGGGGCCCCTGTCTGCATGAACATGGCAGGCTCTGAGGCTTGGGAGCAGGCATCTAGGAGGCTGAGGCAGGCAAGGGCCCACAGTCCAGCTCACTAGCTGACCAGGTGAAGCTTGCTAGCTCTGGGAGGAGGGGTGTGATTCCTCAGCTGGAGTAGGCTCAGAACAGGTGAGGGTCACATGCCTCGTCAAGCCCAGATGCTGCAATCAGCATGCAAAGTATAAAAGGGCAGCAGAGCTGAGGTGCTGGGTCAGCTCAACTGCTCATGTTGATGGGCCTCAGCTTGTATGCTCCAGGACCTTGGTGTACTGCTTCAGGTTTGAGTCTCTATCCTGCTTGCTGGACTCCAGACTTGGCTTACTTGAATTGACCCTGGACTGTGTTTCCTGACCTTTGGACTTGACATACTGACTTGCTGCCAGGTAGGCCAGGGGATCAGGACAGTCCCTTTACCTTTACCTTTTTAATTTGTGTCACAACTTTGGCAATGCCCTTACCTCCACTTTTCCCTATCCCTCTCTACCTGGAAGGTGCAGTCCTAATTATAAATGCACATACTTCTTTTGTATATCTTGTTTCCTCTTCCATTCTTAAATTCTGGGCTGGTTCAACAGTTCCAACATCATTGTTTGCCTTAGTCAACTCCTCCAGCAAAGGCCCCTCAACTGTAGTCATTTATTTGGCTTGGAGAGGAGATGAAGGGCTATCTCTTGAGCCATTGTCACAGATGCTTTATTTACTACTGTGGTTCAAAGAAATGACAGTAGAAGTCTAGCTTTGGATTTCTTCAGCATTAGGAATGAACCAGCAGCTTCATACTTGGTGCTGCTCAGAGACTCTAGGAAACTGGGGGGGGGGGGAGGTTTTGAAATCAGTGGTTAAAATCAGTAGTGTTTTGAAAGGTTTAGTCTACCATTTTCATTCAAAATGGCACCCAACTGTATCCAAACAAAGACAGCAACCTGCTCCTTGATCTCAGGAACCAGAGGTGTCCAAACACATAGTGAACAAACAAACCACTTTCCAAAATATATGGAAAGATTCCCGCCAGGTAGCTCCTGAATTACGACAAGTGCTATGTGGAATGTGGTAGCATGATCCTGCGGATCTAGTACTATGACAGAGAAAATAAAACCATCTCTGTCCCCTTTCTTCTCACGGCAATCCTCAATTGTGCCCCACCACCACAATCACTTACCTTTTTTTTCTAAACGAAAAAGCCTTTAATAGATAGGCATACCAAGTAAAAATAAATAAAAACGAGGAACTTTCTATTTATAGCAATAAAGTTTGTAGTAAAGTATTTGTAACAGCTATATTTTTTGAGAGCTTCTGATAAGGCAGGAGTGTCATACACTTGGCAGCTTTTGGGGAGATGGTGTTCCTAGACAGAATTTAATAACGAAACAAGGACTGATACCATTCCTTTTCTTAGGATTACTTAGGATATGAGTTGGGCCAAATGGAGGCTGTTTGAGTAAAGAATTTACTTCATATTTTTTGTTAGATGCCAGGATGGTTGTTGTAAGAAAATTGAACTTTTTTGAGAAGTTAAATAAGTTTTTGTGGTTTTGTTAAACTAGAGGACAAATATAACAAGATACTTTTTTGGGGGGGGGAGGGAATACAATCCATTTATTGATTTATAATATTTCTATACTGCTTTTCATTCACGTGAATTGCAAAGCGGCTTGCAAACAATAAATAGCAATAATGAAATGGAACGTCACAAGTACAATACAAATCATAGAGAATAATTTTTTTTAAAAAATTGTATTTTTGGAAACCAAGACATTTTTAATAAAAATATGTGCAATGTCTCTTTTTCAAGTCACATTTTCTACAGATCAGTTTCATTTGCTGAGACATTAGTGTTACATTAGGAAGAAAAGGAGGGAAGAGGTGGAGGGGGCATGGTGGGTGGGGTGGAATCGGGTGGCAATGTTTCAATTTTACTTAATGTATGTGTGGGGTTTTGTGTCAGCATCGCTTATGTTCCTTTGGTGGTGGGGGAGGTTGGGGTTGGCCTAGGGTGTGGTTGTTTGTGATTGGCTGTGCTGAACTTTGTTTTCATGTGTGAGTGGGGTGGGTGGGTGTTTTTGAATCAGGTTAGCCATATTGATTTGTATGCTGTTGGCGGACTCTTGTTGGGCTGTGTATGTGATAAAGGGGAGCAATACCAGGGTGAAGATGTCGTCTTCCATTTGTCCCCGTGTCAGTTTCAGTTTATTGGTTAGTTTTTTCTAATAAGGCTGTTTTCTAATAAGGCTGTTTCCCATACTATTTAACACCATTGGTCCACGCTTACTCCTGACAGGTCTAACAAGATACATTTTGCCACATAATTGAAAATGTATTTTATATATAAATGTTGAGAACCATGTTCAAATACCTCCTGTGAAATATGCTACCATTTGGAATTATTAGAAACTTCAATTTCAAGTGAAAATGTCATAAGGATCTTAAGGACAACTTGATATTTATCAACATAGTAATATCAATAATAATAGTTTTTCCTAGGGTTTGTGAATGCAACAACCAAAATTTGTTTTAGTGTGCATGTTTAATTTCAATTTTCATGCAATGGTATTGTTTCCTATTCATTTTTTTGTATGCTATTGAACTTTACATTGGTGATTAAATAAATAGATTTCTAAATGAGCAGTCAGGAATAAGCATAGGAGCCCATAATAGGCTAACAAAGCAAAAAATCAACTTTTGAGGGGGAGGGGAGAGGAAACCCTTTCCTTAAGAAATTAAAACACTATTATCTTTTCAAAAATGGCTTGTAGCTGCATAGACATATGCCTTGCGATGCCATCCTATCTTCCTGCTAACTTGCTAGGGTGCTGACAGCGTTCTGCCTGCAGAATGCATTTAACCCTGAAGGCCCTCTTAAAAAGGCACGGCGTATTTCTTCACAAAACTTCATGCTCCTAGAAAGCGAAGAGAAATATGTCACTGCAAAAATAGCATTTGAACGTGTTACCTTTGCAGAGCAATGAATCGCGTTTGGACAGAGGGAAAGTGACCCCCTCCTCCTCTCTTATCCATCTCCTCACCCCTACCTCCGAGTACATCTGGTTTTGAAATATTAACTCATAAGGACTATTGACTTAAGATGATTAAATGAGGCAACTGTTTTCCATCCATAGTCCTAAAATCCTTTTTATTATCTTCCCCATGTCAGACTTTGATAAGGAGCAAGAAAGATGAAGCTATTTATATTGCGGACGACTGCTACCAAAAGTATTTAAAACCAGCTACGCAGCTAAGTCAAGAGTGTGCGTCTAAATCAGCCAAAATGAAAGACTTCGCTTTCAAAGAACTTATTAAAACTGACAAAACCAGTTTTGACCTTACAATCTTTTCGGCGTCAAAATCATTCTTGCTTTTATTACAAGGAGACACTCGAACCATTCTCTGTAAAGGTTGGTTGGAAATTTGCTTCAAAGCAAACATGCATTCTTTTGACTTCACTTTGGACGAATGTAGGCAATTATTTAAGAGTAGCAGTTTAGCATGGAGTGAATAGAACCAACTTCTTGAACTGGTCAGCTGCTTGAGCAACTATCCCTCTAAGGCAATAAAGAGTGTTGCTTCTGCTGCAATGGATTAACAAGGGCACCTTTCTGCACATCCTAGAGCCTTTTTACCACCCCCTTGATTCCCCAGCTTTCTAACTGAGCACAAGGACAGTGTAAGATTATTTTCGGCACTTTTCTAGAAAAGCAGCTGATCCAATGGGGAAATAGTACCCGAGCTGCTTTCTTTAAAATCAGTTTTTATTCAAGATTTTTTTTTTTTTTTACAAAACAAACAAATAAACAAGGAGAAGTACATATAGCACCTTTACTTTCAAGTCAGTCTTTTGAGTTACTGGTGGAGGATTGCAGGACTGAATGTCCCTTAGGAGCAACATTAGGAGGCAGAGTTGCAGCAAGGGTCCTGCTTACTGGGAGGGAAAATAGCTTCTTCGACTGCAGGGAGGCAGGGGTGCCAACTTGAATAAAATATTGGGGGTGGGGGTGGCAGGTAAGCCCCGTCCCACATAATCAAAAGACATAGCACACACATGCCATTTGAATGGCAACTTTGGGGCCCCTCAAATATTTTACTGGGGGGCACAGCGGCATAGCTAGCCGCTCGGGTGCCTGGTGCAGGGGCATGTCCTGCAGATGGGGGCGGGGCGATCCTCTCTGCCGCTTGGAGCCTCTCCACCACCTCCCCCTCAGTTGTAGGGCGGCTGAGGGAGAGCCAGTAGGCAGACACAAATCCCATACTGCCATTTCAGGTATCGCGGAACCTGCAGGTGCCTAAGCCACCACATCATTCCTAAAAAGTTTCGTGAGACCAATTTTTTTTAAAAAGCATTTTTTCACCCCCTCTCAGTGATGACACCCAGGGTGGGCTGCACCCCCTTGCACCCACTTCCTCCGCCACTGTGGGGGAGGGGCAAATGCCCTTGGTCCCTAGGAGTTGGCTCCTTTGCTGGGAGGAGAAAGGTTGAGTGGAGCCAGGCGGGAACTCCCGCTAGTGCACCTGCACAGCCTCGGGGCAGATGTATGGTACACCCCCTTGGGGATGAATGGCAATTTCAGTTCTCCACATTTCTACAGAAATTAGTATTTTTTTTATTAAAAAAAATCTTCATGAGAATTCACTAGCATTTTACTGCACATTTCTCCTAGTAAACACATTATTGTATGCATTTGGTGTGATCCAGCAGGGCCGTTCCTTATGTTTTTATCCAAGCACAATGTTAATAACAGTGGGGATCACAGGTGAAATGTGGACAGAGGAAAGAAGCAGGGAAGCAGGGAAATAGCCAGAAAGATGCAAAGCACCACTTGGTCCTATCTAGCCCTAGACACTTGCTGCCCACTTCTATATGGAGCAGACGACACTCCAATGTTAAGTGCCTTATGGACAGTTTACCAAACCGAGTTCTATAAGTAAAAGCCAACCGTAATATTAGAAATGGTGTTTATTTTATAGCCTAGAAACTGCATCTTAAATGTTAGTGCAGGTTTATATGACAGTTCTATTTAATATAAAATAGACCTATTACAGAGAAAACCCTTTTTGCCTGTTTTTATCTGTGTTTAAATGGCACAGCCAGCCCTGCAACTCTTCAAATAAGACATTTTAAAAACCTTATTTATATTACAGCCATAACAAACTCGCAACTAGAAAATTATAATGGGCACAAACAGCTAATAAAAATGAGATTGTTGAGAAATACTTCTTAATAGCGGCTTACGAGGGATCCCGATAAAGCAGAGCCGAGGCTCTCTCTGCTTGGAAAAGGGCCACTGCTTCTAAGCAGAGCCATTTGGCAGAAGGCACCGCTCTCTACCTTTCCAATCCCTGTGTGACCAACTTTCTCCAGGGCTGAAGAAAAAGTCTTGGGGGGGGGGGAAGTGTCTTCCCTGCTGTTCTTGAAAGTGCCTTGCTGCCTCCAAGTCATTGCTGGGTTGGCGGACGTTTCCTTTTCCTAATATCAACAGGAACAACTTCAAAATGAAACCAACAGACAGTGGGAAACCATGAACCAATTGACCATGGGACATGGGTGGATGGAATAAAGGAGCTAGAAAATCACAGGCAGCTGCAGAGATATAAGAAGCAGCCAGGTAGGCCCTACCTCTGTGGGGCTGCTGGTCCATGCAATGCTCTTTCTGACAGGCTACGGCACTGCATTACAGTGGTACCTTGGGTTACAAACACTTTGGGTTACAGACTTGGCTAACCTGGAAGTAGTAACTCGGGTTAAGAACTTTACCTCAGGATGAGAACAGAAATTGTGCGGCGGTGGCAGTGGGAGGCCCCAATAGCTAAAGTGGTACCTCAGGTTAAGAACGGACCTCCGGAACGAATTAAGTTCGTAACCAGAGGTATCACTGTACAGTGGTACCTCTGGTTACGTACTTAATTCGTTCTGGAGGTCCGTTCTTAACCTGAAGCACCACTTTAGCTAATGAGACCTCCTGCTGCTGCTGCGCCGCAAGAGCACGATTTCTGTTCTTATCCTGAAACAAAGTTCTTAACCTGAAGCGTTATTTCTGGGTTAGCGGTGTATGTAACCTGAAGCGTATGTAACCCGAGGTACCACTGTATTGTGGGTTTGCCTGCGTAGCTCCTTCCAGCATTTTCTATCAGGAGGTTGTATCTAGCGTTTGAACCTGGGACCTTATGTGTTCTAAAACTGTGCTGCCCCAGTGGACTAGGACTCCTCTCCACACTCCCTCAGTCCTGCCTGGGTCCTAATGGCATTACAAGCATCCAGTTACATCTTCCTTAGAGACACGAAGGCCCTGAAAAACAAAGAGAAAAGTTTGGAGGACGTGATTAGTTTTCTTGATTTTTTAAGTAACTGAAGAAAAGAGAACTGGGTGGGTGGTTCTCCTATTTTTCCAGGCCTCGTATCTCCAGAATTTCTTCTTGCTGTGGTTTGTGGTTAGCAAGTTGTGCTGCAGAATGGGTGTTATGGAGTCTAGCCTTTTTTCTTCACCCTCTTTGCAACCTTTGTCATAAACGTTGCTCACCAAGCTATGAACAGAACTTGAACCCCCCTTTGCGTTTCCTCATCCAAGTGCTATTTCCTGTGGAGATAACCGGAGGGGTGCTGGCCTTTCTCGGCTTCCTCTCGTGGGTCTCACTGTTTCTTGTGCACTTGGCCCACACCCTTATCAAAAATGATGTTTGCATTCGTGCTGTAAGGCAGGGGTCGGCAAGGCTTATTGGGCATGGGCTGGATCACTCCCGTGGAGATCCTCTATGAGCCAGACCAGTGCAGCGCAGAAGCAATTTTCAGCGTCTAGACATGCGCAAAAGCAATTTCTGGTGCCGTGGACATGCGCAGACGCGATTTCCAGAGTCTGGGCATGTGCAGAAGCAATTTCCGGAGCCATGGAAGAGTCCTTCCACCATGCTGTGTCGGTTTAGCACAGCACGCAGGGACTTGCCAGGTGGGTGGCTCAGTTCAGAGGTGGCTCATGGGCCGGTTAAGCAACCCTCATGGGCCGCTTCCAGCCCATGGGCCTTAAGTTGCTGACCTCTGCTGTAAGGCGATTTGAGCTGCATCTGCAGAGAGCTGTGGAATGTCAACTGCTGGGCTCACGCTGGCTGTGTCCCAGTTGTGTATGCGGTTAAGGGTGCTTGGGTGCCTGCGTAATGTGTAGGTTGGCAACATGGGGTCATTTTGCCATTGTCATCCATGGATTGGTTCTGAGTGGCTAATGGGGGAAATCGCCTGTGCACAATAGCACGACTGGTGACCATGGCAGCGTTGCTATGGATACTGTGAAACTGCAGTGTTGCATATGGACTTGCAGCTAACTGAGCTCCATTCTAATCTGCTTCTTTTGCCTGACCTTTCTTGACTCCTGTGTCTAGCCTAGTAATATTGGGGAAGCAGTGCAGAACAACTTAGAAGGAGGAATTGCGTGTGGATGCTCCAATCTAAGTCAATCACCAATGAATTATTATTGTGCCAGTGACATTGCAGAATACACCAGCAAAGAGACCACCAACCTAAAGAGGTCTTTCCTTTATTTTATCCACCCCACCCCCCAAATAAGAAGTATATAACTGGAACAGAAATCTGTTAGGCTTCCAAATTTCCCCCACAAACTTTGGTGTGTGCGAGTGCAGGCATTGTTTTATAAAATTGTTTTATGTAAAGTGCTATTGTTAGTATAGTAAGCACTAAATAACTTTGAGCCAGACCTGAGGGGTTGCCTTTCTCCATACATTTCTCTCCCTACCCATTGAGAGTGACTGGAGTGGTGCTTTTCACTGTGCCTCATGCAATTCATCTGGCAGCTTCTATGAAAGGAGCATTTTTTGTGTGATTGCACCAGTTCTGTAGAATGCTTTGCCAGTGCATTCTGCCTCTGGGTTTGTATTCGTAAAAATTTTCTTTGCAGCATTTACTTTCTATATGTGGGGTGGTGGGATAAGACAGATGATTTATCGTCTGCACAAGGAAACATGTCTTGGGTTTGAATATGATATGATCCACTGCCCCCCTTTTTTGCTTTTTGGCATTGGCAAACTGAGAAAGAGAGCTATTAATAGGATATGCTGAACAATCCTATGTATGTCAACTCAGAGGAAAGTTCTGCTGAGCTAATTGGGACTTTCTCCTGTGTAATTATGCATAGAATTTCAGCCTGCACTCAGTTTAATGGGCAAGTTGCTTACCTCTGTGCACCACCACTTTCCTTTCTGTGAAATGGGTTGTGGAAACTGATTTGTTACTCGCAAATGCTGTGGCTGTTTTACAGTGGTCTGCTGCATGTTCCATTTCAACAGACCAAATGGGCACCATACGCCATTGGCAGTTGCTGCATTCTTTCTTTATGGAACTAACAATCATAGCATTTCAGAGTTGGAAGGGACCATGAGGATCATCTAGTCCAACCCCTCCTGCAATGCAGGAATCTCTTGCTCAACCTGGGACCTGAACCCATGATTCGGACATTAAGAGTCTCACGCTGTGAATATGCTGTATGGTATACTTTGTTGCTGAGTATGCACAGGATCTCAACTACTTTACCCAAACCCATTTTAGTGGCTACTGCAGGACCCCAGAGGACTGCCCTGTTAAGGGAGTTAGATTTGCCCCAACTGATAGTGAATCTGACCATTTCACATAAGCTGGAAATAGGTTGGAGCTATTAACATGTTTTTCAAGCTATGCTAATGAGATTTGCCTTTACTTGCATAGTTGCCCTTCTTAACATGAGTGCCTTAATAGAGTAAAATGTTTATCCTGGTAAGACATCAAAGGCAGTGATTTTAGAAATTAGATTTTATATAACGCAGGACCCCCTGAACTCTCTCCGAAGGTTCACTGCATCAGTTATCACTAATCATCTGCGAGTCTGGTGTTCTACCAACGAAAACATAACATGATGAATAATGGAATCCTCCACATTTGACGTGAAATATGGATTAAAAGTCTGAAAGAAAAGTAAGGTAATGTGTTACAGGGGGCTAGCGTCTGAAATAGCAACAGTGTGTGTTAACCATGTTTGAACTTTAACTTTTAATTTTTTTTTTAAAGGGAACAATACTTAAACTACAGTATGATCTGCAGATTCAGAAACACATTTAGCTACAATCCACACAGGAGTTTGTGATGCTTAATTCCATTCAGAGCTCAGATGGGGAAACACAAGCAAAGAGTTAAAACGCTACAGACCTTGTATTTGCTGACACAAATTAAGAGGTAAATGGATCACAAGGAAACATTTTCTTCTCTTTGAAGTAAGGTAGAAGCAGGAAGAGGGTCAAGCTAGATTCCCCAGGAGGAAAATTAAAGGCCCCTCCCTGGCTCGCCAAGCCTATATACACCCACACATTCACTGAGCAGAGGTTTTAAAAAGTGAGAGGAAGGTTTCGGAGAAACAGTATGGGAATGGCCAGGCATACTAGGGGATGTACACAGGGTAGTGGTGTAGTAGATGTTGTGCAGGCAACCGGTCTAAATATATTAAATCAAATGTGAGCTATAATATGCATTGCAAAAGTAGACTCCTTGCCTAGGAATCCTGCAAGGTTGCACCAAAAGGTTAAGTAAGTGGCATGATGAGAATAACTGTGCAGGATTGTTTGGTCCAAGTTTTATTCAAAAGTTGTAACGTCTAAACAAATACCTGCATAGGTGCAGCTCCCTCACCCACCCTGACATGTGTCCTCTGAGAACTTACAGCTGATTTGTAGAGTCTTTCAAGGCACAAGGCCCATATCACGCATTACTTTGAGTATAGCATGTGGGTTCTTGCATACTCCTACTGTTTCACAACATCTACTGGTGCGTGTAGAAGCCAGCAATGATTTGCGGGGTAAATTCTTGATTTGCTTGCTTTCTCCAGTTGTGGATACAGTGATTTACTTACATGGGTACCCTCCTCTCACTGGCAAAGGAGCCTAGCTCAGTGGAAGAGAGCATGCTTGGTATGCAGAAGGCTCCAGATTTAATCTCAGGCACTTTGACTTTTAAAAAAGAATAGTAGCGATGATGATGATGGAGGAGGAGGAGGAGGAGGAGTTTGAATTTGATATCCACTGCTGCTGCTACTCAGAGGACAATGCAAGGAAAACAATACAAGCCTGATGGATCGGGTCAATGACTTATCTAGTCCAGCATCCTTTTTTTCAGTGGCCAACTAGACCCACAAGCATGATTCAAGCATAAGAGCACTCTCCCCGCCTGTGCCTTCCAGCAACTGGTATTTGGAAGCATTTTGGCTTCCAGCTGTGAAGGCAGAGCATAGCTACCATGGCTAATAGCCACAACAGTCCTCTCCATGAATTTGTCTAATCCTCTTTCAAAGTCATCTAGGCTGGTGGCAATCACTGCCTCCTGTGGACAGCTGCTTCCAGTCAGAGTAAACGATACTGGTCTAGATAGATACTTAAGGGAGATGGTCCAATGACTTGATGGTATACAAGGCAGATTCATATGGTGATTGAGAACTCCATTTGTCAAGGTCCTGAGTAGCAATGGATGCCTTGAAAGGCAAGGTCTCTGCCGTTGATAAAAGTGCCTCTCCAGCACTGTGCCCTTCCTTTCAAGGTTAACGTTGGAAAATATGGAAAAGGGCTTTCTGGGAGTGTAGCCTGGCTTAGCCTGGTTTGTAATGGCTTAGCACCAGGCTAAGCCATTGCAAAGCAGACCTGAACATCGAGTGGGATCATAATGACTTGTTACTTCTTAAACTGGGGGAGCTAGTTTCTGCTCCCTGACCCTTATTTCAGTTCTAGGTTTCAGTGCCATTTCTGCTGGTGACATCTTAAAAACGACAACAATACCAGGAGAAATTTAATATTTAGGACACAACAATTTCAATTCAATTCAATTCATTAAGCCTACAAAAGATGCAAGAATCCATGAAGAATCTCTGTGACGAATTCTTTCTATTTTCTACTATTCTGAGTTTAACCTCTACTGACCAAAAATACTTTCTATGAAAATCTACATGCCATTATCTTTCATTATCTGGCCAAGTTTTCCCTGGTGCCAAAACACCTCTTCCTTTATATTAGAACTGGGGGCAATTTCACTTTCCAGACCGTTGTGAATTAGAAAGGGGAATAATGACCATGGGGATGGGGAACTGCAGCTCCCATCATCCCTGACCACTGATCATGCTTGCTAAGACTGATGGGAGATGGAGTCCAACAGATATCTGGAGGTCCACAGGTCAGCAGAGAAAACCTACATTCATTTCATCACATCCCAATGAACAAGAAAACATGCTCTTAATTTCAATAGAAAAACAAAAGCAAAGACGAATTTCTTCCATCTTCCTCTAGACATCCTGCCCCCAACCAACTTCAGTCCATTAAAAATAACCACCAGCCCTGACGGTCATTTAATAATTGTGAATTATCTATAGCTTTATTGTAGAGGGCTCACCTAGTGATGAATTTCTTTTTACCCCACGGACGGAGTACAAAGTAGGGAAATTATCGCGGCGATACTTTTAATAACTTCCTGTGGGAATGCAAATGCCATCCGGAGCTGTCTCTGCCAAAGAGTTAAATCATGTAATTTCACAGATTAGACAACATAGGGTTACTAATGAGAAACTTTGTTTCAGTGATAAACTTTTTTTTCCCCCTTCAAGAATATTTTGAGAGGCCTGTAACCTTTGGCTGACACCCAAGGAGGCTATTAGTTTAACCATGGGATGCACCAGTAAATGTTCAACAGTCAGCAGAACCTCTCTCCTTTTCAGAGAGTGGCTTGTAACCTTCTCTGCAAAGGCTTTGAAAACCCAGGAGGAGTCGATAGGAGGGAGAAAATGCACAGAAACTAGGGGTCGGCATTATCAGCTTCCGATAGCTACGTCGCTTCGGCTTCCAATTTCTTTTCAACAACATTGGTTCACCATAGCAGCTCCAGATCCCATTTAAAATGTCATGCTGCCCTCTGTTCTATAAACATGTATCATCCATCACTAAATATTTAGATCTGAATTGTTGGAGCTGAGTTCTGTGCCAGGGGTAGGGGGATTAATTCTTTTCAAGGTCCTCGCATGATGGATTTCTTGCTGAAGTAAACATCCGAGAAAGAGCATAGACCGTGGCCATAAAACACAGAAATGCAGTTGAAAGTTTAATGAAGACAACACTATTTAAAGCGTTTTGTCATACTTTACAGCATACTTTTCATTTGTTAATTTGCATGGCTAGTCATAAATAGGTTCCTCCCCCATTAGACGAAAGTTGCTGTTGGGTTAAAGGCTTCATGCTTGCTACAGGAAGGCATGTGACCCCCCCCCAAACACACACACACACCAGGCTTTGGGGGTTCCCCAACACAATGCATCATGGCCCTTTTGCTATCTCACATCTGCCTAATGAACTGAGATGTTTTACAGACACAGGAAAACCATGTCAGCGTTTACAGAAGAGGTGACACCGGGAAGTCCTTTGAGTGGGTTGCTGGGTTCTCCAGTTAGACCTTTTGAATTAAAAGTGTATATTTGGAGCGCATGAGTTCCTCCAAAGAATTCTCAGAACTGTAGATGATCTCTCGCTGAGCTACAGTTCCCAGCACCCATAACAAACTACGGTGTTCATGATTCTTTGAAGAAACCCATGTGCTTTAATGTATGGCATAATCTCACAACCCCCTTTTCCTAATGCTTCTGGAGTGAGGCGGTAGGTGTGGGGAAGATACATATTAGTCAGAGGGTATTTAATTTGGAAGTAGCTTCAGATAACACAGCACAAAGAAATCCAAGACACAGGAAAATACAGATTTATCCATCTAGGGTATGCCTGAGTAGGTAGAGTCTGAAATGTGTGTAAATCACCAAACAATTCTTGTAAGCTATGTCAGAAAGAATTATTGTGTAAAAGGGTTCTTCCACATTCATTATGTAACATAATGCTGATAAAGACTCTCCAAAATCTTTAACATTAGATAACAAGTTTTGCCTCTAGGTAGTATTGAAATTTAATGAGGCCTTAATCATCATGACAGCCTAAAAGCTAGGAGTCTCTAAGGTTACATGTTATTTCAAACATAATGCAATCAAATATTTTTGATAAGATACAAGGAGGCCCACCTAGGAGGAATGTTCTACCATTCAGACTCAAGGTGAAAAGTGAAACTAATATGGAACCTTTTTCACATGAGCTTCCACCACACAGTAGAGAAGTCAGTGGAAAGGATGGTGTGCAATGGGTCTCAGTTGTATAGGCATAATTTAAATTCCAGCATGCATGTTTCCAAATATTGGAAGAATGATACTTGTGGGGGCGAAGCAAAAGTTGAGTCTTCACAGTGATGGGCAAACCTATTAAATCTGGTTTCTGTTTCTCATCTCCCCCCAATATTAAGGTCGGCTCCCTGCATAAGTTTCTGATTTTTTATTTTTAAGTTGTCTTGAAAAGTAATCAGTGAATTTCTTCTAATAGATATTTCTGGGCAATTTTGCCTAATATGAAGAGTTTTGCAAAGCACAATGCATTTTTTTCTTGGTGGCAAGGTAAAAAAAATAAGTATAAAAGGAGAATTTTCTGGATGGCAAGATCCAGGTTTGGGGGCAAGTATTCTTTGGTAAAAGAACCCTCAGAAAAGATTTAAAATTGCAAAATATGCAGCATAATAAAGCATGAAAATAGACTGTTAGGCCTTATTTTAAAGTCCTAAGTTGCTTTCAAATTTCCCTTCTTCCCCTTGCATAGAAAAAGACCACACATTTTTTCAAGTTAAAAATGGTTTACTTACAAACTCTCCAAAGGTCAGATCAATGTCCTTTTCCATACAACAGTCAGAAAACACAGGCAGTAAAACTTGGCTTGGTTCCTAAATTATTGGTATAGTTTAGATTCAGGCCTCTTTACACTAGACTCAGGTGGACAAAAGCCTTCATTACCTTCCTTCCAAAGTGAAGGAGTGTGACCTAACTAAGCCTGGAGGGACAGTTTATTCTGTAGCATTAACCCCTTCATGCATTTATGAGACTTGAGCATGTTAGTTATATGAGGCTGGTTATCCCACATTTTAAATGTTCATGGTTTTTAACTTGAAACATGCCCAACTGTTGCCTGGCTTGGCAGTTGAACTGATGTGCTGTCTTTCAGCACCACAAACTGAGGATATGGGTGGCCTTACCTGTGACTAGGGACTCAGCTACACAGCTGCATACAAAGCATTTTAAATGTGTTGTAAAGTGCAATATACAAATGTGAAACTAGATGGTGAAAGTGAGCTATGCAAAATTCAATGTATTTTTCAAAACGGTTTTTTTATTTATTTAAAAAGCATTTTCACAGCATTGTGTGTGTAGATTCCACCTAGATTAGACATTAGAGTTTTATGCTAAAGTTGTGGTCAGGAACATAGAAGGTATTTCTCTGTTGACCAGGTGTCATGAGTTGCCAAGGCTAGAACCAGCAACCTTCTATTCTACATGCAGCTGCCCCATGTGGTGAGCTATCAGAATTGCAGTTTGGAACACCTTGCCAGTGAAGCATGTCACATCCACATAATACACTCAAAGCAGTTTTTAACCACTTGAATAGCCATGCCCCCCCCCCGTAAAGAATCCTGGGAACTCTAATTTCTTAAGGGTGCTGGGACACCCCTCACAGAGAACAACTCATAATGAACTACAGTTCCCAGGATTCTTGTGGAGGAGGGACACCATGGCTGTTAAAGTGGTATAATAGAGCTTTAAATATATGGGGTAGATGAGGCCATACTCTCTGGTTACAGTGATTACATCTCTCCCAGCTGCCCATTGGTCTTGTGCTAAAGTTTCTTGTTTGTGGGACTGGTATCTTAATTGAACAATGTCTGTCTGGCTATGGCTCCCTGGCTCATCTCTGACAGCTTGAGCAGGTGAAGAGCATCACCTATCACCTCAAGACGTGGTAACTTCTAATCCTGATAGGATTTACAACACAGCCCTGTCTGTCCCTACGAACTCATAAATAAGTTGTGCTGTGTTCAGTGGAGCTTACTCCCATGTAAGTGTGCCTAGGATTGCATACAAGCATAGTAAAAGCTGGGAGCCTGTTTCACACTCATAAGCAACACATGTGCTAAGGGTGTGTGATCAGGATCCTAAATCATACAGGGATCCTAAATCATACAGGACAAGCTGCCCTCTTCAGACCTTCACTGCAAACACAAAGTGCAGTGGGGTCAGTCAACTGGGATGTGATAGAGGGGAGGACCAATGGACACCTTCCTACTCTCCCCTTTATACAAGGGAATGTATACCTGAACAGGGCTTTGAACATTTACTATTCTGGCTATGAATGGAAGGTATTGGCTGAGATGCTGCAAATGACAACTGGCTACTAAAATGGCTACAAAGATGAACACTCATGCCCGGGTAGCTCAGTTGGTTAGAGCGTGGTGCTGATAATGCCAAGGTTGCAAGTTTGATCCCCCTATAGGACAACTGCGTATTTACCTGCATTGCAGGGGGTTGGACTAGATGATCCTTAAGATCCTGTCCAACTCTACAATCCTATGATTTCCCGGTGCCTCTTGGCTCAGAGTCATAGAAATTGCCCTAGGCTGAATGTGTACGCTGCTGATTCTAGTCCATTGGTTTTGTATACAGAAGTATCTTCTGCACGTGGATTTCAGAACAAATGTTTTTCCCTAATAGGATTACATGAGGAGGCAAGCCATTATTTTCCCTGTGTGAACAGCCCTAAGGACTTTAGATTATTTAGGTTTAGATAATGAGGGGCCTGCTTTTTATCTTCCTTTCTTTCCAAATATGATAAACAGCGACAGAGAGAGGGAGAAAGACGGTTAACATTTTAAAAAGGATCTCTGATTCTGATTAAGAGTCATAACCATAAACAAAACTTGATAAGTGTTTTACCTAGTAATGGTTGGCTGTGGTACCACTGGCATACCTGCCAATCTTTGAAAGCTTAAAAGACGAAGGCTTAGCCCCCAGCCTCAACTTTTCAGTCCCCCTCCCCACTCCTCTAGCCTGACCCATCCTGAATTAAAACTAGTAAAACCTAGGTGAGGTGTTTTAACAGTTGCATCGCATCAGATCATATTCCTGTTCCAGTGTTCCATATATCTGGGGTGCCTCGTATAAAAATGTTGAAGATGACGGTAAGAGTTTTACAAGACATTGCTGCTCATATTCCACAGTGACCAATAAATCCTCAAGGAGATCTTTAATATAAACATTAATAGTTTCCCACATCTTTGTTTAGAGAACAGGCCAAGGATTTCTAAACTTGAAGATCTAACTCTTTCCAGAGAAATGGTTCCACTTATAAGCACCTAATTCTTGACTTTTCTAAAATCTGGCTTATTAGAAAGCTCATCAGGAATTTGCAGGTTATTGCATTTCACTGTCTGGAATTTCTGATTCTCATATACTTCCCATTAACTAATCCCAATTAAATCTAGGTAGAAAGTCCAGGAAACATTTTCTTTTTCTATGCTTTAGTATATGAATGCCTAGCAATGTCAAAATATTCACTTCACCTGCTGTGGGTGTCCTTAACATGGACTAGAGAAACTCAAGAGAGTATTAGTATTTTATTTTATTTTATTACATTACATTACATTTCTATACCATCATTCCTCCTAAAGGAGTCGAAAACAGAAAACAACAAAAGCTATGTTTACAAACAGTCAAATATCCTCTTAACCATTAATTCCTCCTCAGTTACTAAAATGTGTAGAATCAATATCTTCATGCTGCTCTGGCAGTTTATCAGTTCTTAACCATTTATGGGATGGGGATGATATTTGAAGTATGAAGAAAATACATACTTTTTTTGCTCTGGGATCAGGTGCTAAAAAAAAGTCTAGTCAAAATAGGGATGAGAGTGTGGTCATGCCTAAGGAAAGGTATGGGGTGAAGGTAGATTTTTAAAGGGGAAATATAAATAGCTGACCACGAAATTCCGAAACCAGAGGGGGAAAACGGTGTAAGAGAATTGGAAGAAATGTGTAATTATTTGAAAGGATGTGATTAATAAATATTTGAAATTGGAATCAAGAGATTTAGGCTACAGTAATCAGAATTTAAGTTAAGAGAGGATATAAGAAGTTGGAGTTGTGTAATGTTTATTTTATTAGGAACAAGATTTTAGGTATATGATGATTATGATTTGTAAGATTAAGATTAGTTGTGAGAAAGAAAACTTTACAATGTTACAAAGTTACTAAAGAAGATTAGAAATGAATGCAGAAGAGAGGATGTGAGGAAGTCCCAAAATAATGCTTATAAAGAGGGTAAGGATAGATAAATAGGTGTGTGTAAGTTTTCTTTTTTGTATTTTTGTATTGTTTCGGAGTTTTTTGTAGTGTCGTATTTTGTGTGTTTCTATTGTTAAAATTCAATAAATTCTTATTAAAAAAAAGTGTGGTCATGCCACAATATCCAGCAATAACAGCAAATGGCCATAAATATAACTTACTTTAGGAGGTAGCTAAACAAACACCAACCAAACTAAGAATAGAGAGGATAATTTCTGTAGATCTGAGGGTGCAGGGGCAAAAAGCAAGTGGGTGGGGGAGAGGATGAAGGAAAGGTGTTATGGATTCCCTCTCATCCACATTTGAGGGAGGACGACAGTTAGCATATAAATGAGTTCAAACCATAGGCAGGAGTCAACTAACAAATCCCATCAGTTTAAGACCTGAGCAAGATCTTCCACTTGCACATTGGGGCTTTTAACCCCTCTCTTCCCTCTGCACTACCCCAAAATTTGCTCTGGGGGTGTTGGGAGAACTTCTAGAACAGCACACAGGGGGAGCAGATGGGATAATTCCATTTGGCAAGCCATAAATATTTGTCCTGATGGAACAACTGCCATAGTGTGAAGTTTAATTCCTCCCTATCAGTTTCTTTATCCTGATGTTGTATTGTCATTGTCCAGCTTTTGCTTTTATTTTGATTGCAGCTATTCCTTATTGGTGCTTGGATTTGTTTGTTTGTTTGAACCATTAAGAGTTGGATTATGTGGATCATCATCATCTGTCATCTTTGTGTGGCTGAGTGGCAGTCTATAAATGTAGACATAAGTAACTTGGAACCAGGTTACTTAAGAGAACATAATTTCCTATATAGCCTTACCTGTTCACTCAGATCATTAGAAGGGTGGCACATAAATAAACACAATAAGCAAACAAATGCCATGCTGTGGAGTACGGTATATAGACTTGAATACCAAGGTGCAAAGCCATTCAACTAGCTGTGTGACCTTGAGCAAGTCCTAATCTCTCTTCTTAACTTACCTCATGGTTACCTCATGAAGTTCTTGACTTACCTCATGGTTGTCATGGTGGATAACATAAAATGGAATAACCACCCACCCCACACATTCTCTCTAGATTCCCCAATGCTGTAATCCTATACACTCTTTCTTCTGAGTAGACACATGTAGAAATCTATGCTCTTTGAAATGGCAGCATACAAATGTATACTTTCATTTTAGCCCATGCACAGATGAGTAAGAGCATCCATTCAATGAAAAAGGAAATATGAGCCCATCTGCACATGAATTACTACTATGTCATTAGAGTTGCAAAATCACTTCCATGCTCTTACCATGGACACCGATTCTGGGCCAGAGGAGCTAGGACAGCAGTTGCCAACTTCAGAAGACTTGAAGGTACTTGCTACCATCAGTGGAGACGACATTAGAGAAAGGGAATTGCAGCCTAGAGATGAAAAGCTGGGAGGAAGGAGTAGGAAGTACTCAAACCATATGTTTCTGGCCTTTGTAACTTATCCCAACAATATCGATATAAGCTTCAATAAACAAGAGGGGGAAGATTTGAGAACAACAGAAGCAGACCTCAGAACACTCCAAGCAGCCTTTGGAAGGCACAGCCCACAGAATGAGTCCTGCTACTCCCCAGAGGTGGAGACAAGTGGTGGTGATAGGTGACTCCCTACTGAGGGGAACAGAGGCAGTAGTGTGTGGAGGAAACAGGATGTCATGGGAGGGTGTCTTCTGGGTGCAAAGATGAAGTTCCCAAGTCTTATAAAGCTCACTGACCACTACCCCTTTTTCTGATTCACGTGGGTACAAATACTGGCACACATAGCCTGTAACACACAGCAAGGGACTATGAGACACTGGGCAGGGAGCTGAAGAGACTTGGGGCACAGGTAGTCTTTTCATAACTCCTTCCTGTTGAAGGTCATGGCCCGAGAAGAGAGGAAAATATTTGAGGTAAACCAAGGGCTGTGCAGGTTTCTTTGAAGATGGCCTCCACTTCCTTGAGGTCGGACTTCTGGCAAGAGATGGGCTGCACCTCGCAGCAGTTGGCAAGAATGTGTTTGCCAAGAGTCTTGAGAATCTGTTCAGGAGAGCTTTAAACTAGATATTGAGGGGGAGGGAGAAAACAATACGAATGACAAAAGAGCACCTGGCACTGGAGATAATAGATTCATTGATGCACAGGAAACTGACGTGGTGCTCCAGAAACAAGCTAAAGGGCCAGAAACTACTGAAACGTGTGCAGAGGAAGGCAACCAAGATGAGTGCTTGAAGGAGCTGGGTATGTTTAGCCTGGAAAAGAGTCTGAGAGAAAACACAAGAGACATCTTCAAATATCTTAAGAGCTGTCACATGGAGGAGAGAGCATGCTTGTTATCTCCTGCTCTGGAGGATAGGATTTGAACCAATGGCTTCAAGATGCAAAAAAGGAGATTCCAAGTAAATACTCAGAAAAAATTTCTGGCAGTAAGAGCTGTTCAGCAGTAGAACAGTCTCCCTTGGGAGGTTGTGGACTCTCCTTCATTGGAGGTTTTGAAGCAGAGGTTGGATGTCCATCTGTCATGGATGCTTTAGCTGAGATTCCTGCATTGCTGGGGGTTGGACTAGATGACCCTTGGAGTACCTTCTAGCTCTAAGATTCTACGATTCTAACAATCCCAAAGACTGAAACACAGAAGGTGACTGAAAGGGGGTGGGGGTGGGGAGTAGCAATTATCAATCTATCAGCAATGAGAATTAAGAAAAGTTATTCCTTGTAAACTAAATTTTGGTAGGTATTATTGGCTCCTCAATTCTTAATTACATTTATTTTATCTACTTTTAAAAAGCCCTCCATTTATATTTATGGTTTGCCTCTAAAATAACATACATTTTAAAGGAGTACATGATTTTTTTTAGAACCTGGAAACAAAAATTGAAATGAAAGACTAAAGAGCCTTTATCAGAGGTAAACTGGCAATCTCTAATGGGACATTTATAATTTAATTGTGTCATGGAGCAACTATAAATTTCTTCCAGAGCTCATATCCATGTTGTTTTTATAATGAAGATAAAGTAGCACACATACCAACAATCACTTGAAATATGTAGGCTGCAGCTTCTTCCAAAAAGATAGCAAGGACCTATGTCCTGTTTATGGCATTTTCATTTTATTGCACAACAATGTTTGCAGCAGAATTGTGTGATGTGCTTAACAGCTCATTCTGTAGGCATCCAGTAATTCAACATTTACTTATTTATTTTTTTGTAATCGGGGTCTAATCTTTTGGAACCAGATCAATAAAAATAAGGAGGGGGAAGAAACTCTACCAAGCTACACATGGATGCCTTATAGAAACTTTATGAGGAGCCTGTGCAATGTTTGATGTTTTCCCCGGAGAAGGAAATGTTCTAACCTCCTGCAACAAAGCCACATGTGGGTGGAATTCTTAAAGCCTCTCAATGAATATGGATATCAGAATTAAAAACCTGATTCAACACAAAAACAAAGAAGGCAACATCTTCCTGACTTTCTTATAGCTGCTAGGATTGGGCATTGATTCTGTGGAATATCTGCCTGCTTGACCCTGATGCAGCAGAGCTAGGACTTAATAGATCATTCAGTTTAATGTCTAATACCAGGTGTGGAAAGCATTAAGCTACAAAGATTAAGTAATCTCCAAATCCACTAGGAAACTGCAAAGTGAAGTCTTGCCTTTCCAACTCTAACAAATGTTTTCATGAAAATGTTAGATTATTTTTAGAATGCAATGAAGAAAGAAGGGGCATAGTTCAATGTTAAAGCACATGCACAGTCTCGGGTTCAACCTGTGGCGACTTGTGCTAGGATTGGGAAAGAAACCCCACTAACAGCCAATGTGGAGCAGGGATGAGGATGGCTAGTGTTGGATTCCATCGGTCTGTCTTTGGAGGGCCACAGATTTTCCAGCCTTGGTGCAAATAATACTGAACTACATGGACCGCCGTGCTCCTTAAAAAAAGAAGATAGATGTGATATACTTAGACATTCAGAAAGCTATTTGTGAAGACCCTCACTGTAGGTTTCTGCATAAATGTATCAAGTCACAGGAAAGAGGGTCTTGGGTAGGATTCATAAATGGTTAAAGAACAGGAGGAAGAAATGAGCAAGAGGCAGAAAGTAAGCAATGGGCTTCCTCGATCTGTACTGGGAGGACTGATGCTATTTAACATTTATAAATGATCTGGAGTCAAGGGTGAACAGTGAAGCAGCCAAGTTCATAGATGACACCAAGTTACTGAGAATGGTAAACATACAAGCAGACTGGGAAGAGCTCCAAAAGGGCCTCTCCAAAAAGGATGAATAGAATGGGAAACAGAATGTAAATGTGGTCCAGTGCAAGCAAGTCTAAAGGGATGCTCTTTGGAGGTTCCCTCCCAGAACACATATATGCAATGGTAGGGCCTGAAAGGGGAGAGATGGACCAGGAAGGAGATCTTGGAGTTGTTGAAGAGAGATCAAATTATACCATCTAGTCCAGTGTTTTTCAACCACTGTTCCGCGGCACACTAGTGTGCCACGAGATGTTGCCTGGTGTGCCGTGGGAAAAATTGAAAAATTCAAGAAAATTACTTTATATATAGTCAATATAGGCACAGAGTTAAATTTTTTAACATTTTCTAATGGTGGTGTGCCTCGTGATTTTTTTCATGAAACAAGTGTGCCTTTGCCCAAAAAAGGTTGAAAAACACTGATCTAGTCAGTCAGTATGTGAAGGTGATGGAAAAGTCAAATTCAGAGATATTAGTTATTGGGAAAGGTGTGTAAAATAACATGGCCAGTATCATAATGCTTTGATATCTCAGTATCAAAAAGGGACATCATATGTTGGAGATGTCTTTTTTTAGTTTCAGCTGGATCACCAATCACAAAGATTGACTTTGACACTAGTGGCCATTTACAGATTGGACTACTGTCATGCACCATATCTGGACCTGTCCTTGAAAAGTGCCCAGAAACAGCAACTAGTACAAAAAGATGCTGCCAATTTATTGATGGATTACTGGTGCTTTTACTTCACTGCACTCATTCTGCATGGCCTGTACTGTCACTTGTGTTTCCAGGCTCAATTCAAAGTGTTGATGTTAACCTTTGAAGCCTGGGGCTTGGGTACTTTGAGGATTCTTCCATATGCTGCTCTCTGTATGTCTGATCACCATCTGAAGCCCTGTTCAAAGGCACTGCTGATGGCAACTGTGAGTAGGACATTCTCTGTGAAGGGATGCATCACAAATAGCATGGGCCACTAAGGTTTATGACCTGGTGGCGCATTTGCAAACCTGAGATACTGTTGTGGGCTCCACACCACCGTACAATCAGGCACACATGCAACCTAGTCTGTTGGCAACAGTAAAAGTGCTTGATTCAAAATATCAAGAAGAGTCCCACCCCTCTCTTCTTCCTGTGAAATAAAAAATGTTCTCCCATGACTATATGAAGGCGAGTAGGCTAAAAATTGCATTTACAGCTCTACTTGGATGGAAATGTTTATATTTGGTTTCTGAAAATATACTCAGCACTTCAATAGTGTAGCACAAAGTTCAGACTCTTCAATGTGAAGAGGGTTGTGTGGGATGGAGGGAGAGCCTAGGGTTAGCTCAAAGTGTCCTCCCTGGGAATGCTTGCTAAAATATTTGCTACAATTGGGTGCATCTCAAGGGAAATAAATGGTATTTAATATGAACTCCAGGTCCCCTCAGATAAAGAATGATCTGGCAGAGATGTGATAACATAGAGAGGGCAGACTGCATCAATATGTTCTATCAGAAACACTTTCCTATAAAACAACCAGTTCATAAATCTATGGAGCATTGAAAAACCAAGATTAACAATAACTTCAAATGGTATACCAACTGTGGAGGGAGAAAATGGTTTTTATGCAATTTGGTGTCTTTGGTACCCAAAAGCGGATATGTGGTCAAGAAGGCAGGTATGCATTTCTGGAGCTCAAGGAAGAAAACCCGAGGACTAGTTAATGCATGGATAAATTCAACACTTGTTAGGTTTGGAGACACATGGAACCACTACCACTTTGCTGAAGCTAAGTGCACCTGGGTCTGGTCCATGCCTGGATGGGTGGCCACTTAGGAACCAAATGTGTACTGCCTTGATAATACAAAAAAATTGAAAGTGATGACTTGCATTCATGAATGAAGCACCAGAGCAGAATTTTCACATTAACCACTGTATGCATATTGACATTTTCCTCCATTTTCACTGGAGACCAGTTAAGACATTTGGTTGAGAGTCATCAGACACTGAGTCATCGAGTGCTACGTGATCAAGTGATGATACATGTTCGCCATCTCCAGCTCTAGTTGGGATGAGGTGATGTAATTGGCATAGATTCCTCAGCCAATCTGTTGAATGGAGGGTTAAGAACCCCACTCTTTTTTGCATGGTGTACATTTCTTCTCAATGTACTTCATCTTAATTGTGATGTGGATTTATCGGCAGCATAAAGTCATTTTCAGTGACTAGAAAGTGTATACAAAAGTTATCCCCACCCAAAACTATTTCCAACTGGCTTGATAATCACTGGCAAGTCTAGTTTATATTCTCTTCAGTGAAGACACACATACTGGATTAAAATTGGGCATTTTCTTTTAAACTTCTTTATAACTGGAATTATATATATATATATATATATATATATATATATATATATATATATATATATATATATATATATATATATGGGATAGTTTACTTCAGAATAACCTAATCAAGAGCATCAAAATAATACAAAATGACTCTATCATCTATCTTAAAATGAAAATATATTTTTAAAAAGACCTCAAACCAATGTCATTTTTAGTGCTGTGTCTGTACCGATGGATAGATCTGTACATTGCAGAGAAGAGCAGGGAATTGCAGCCCAGGAGAGGGCTTCACAGGGCTGACCCAAGATATTTTGGCATCTGAAGCAAACTACAAAATGGCATTCCCCCACCAAGGAACAAGGAGGGAGTGAAGATCTACATTGGGAACATGAGCAGGAACCCAAATAAACATTTGAAGTGGGAGTAACAGGCTGTGGTGGGTGGTGGGTGGAGAGGTCTGCTCAGAATCATACTGGGTGGTTGCATAGCCCAGGAGAACCCCCCCCCCTTTTATTGAATTTATATACCGCCCTATACCTGGGGGTCTCAGGGTGGTTCACAGAATAAAATCAAGATATAAAACCACAAAATACATAACAAAAATAAAAACCCAGTAGCCCCTCCTCACAAAAAGCACATTTTAAAAGGGCATAGGATGTTAATTAGATCAATAAACCAAAACAAACCACCACAAACTGGCTAATAAATGTAAAAAGGAATTTACTAGGATAATAGCTGAATAAAGGCTAACTAATGACCATTCACACAACCAAAAACATTTATTCCATGTGTTTGGCAGAACCGGTATTTTGATTGTGTGAATGGTAATTAGTTAACCTTTATTCAGCTATTATCCTAGTAAATTCCTTTTTACATTTATTAGCTAGTTTGTGGTGGTTTGTTTTGGTTTATTGTTACATTATTATCACCACCTTGATACTTTGGTTGATCTGATTTACAGACAAACTAATCAAAGGCCTGGTTAAAAAGGAACGTTTTTGCCTGGTGCCTAAATGTGTATAATGAAGGCGCCAGGTGAACTTCCCTGGGGAGAGCATTCCACAGATGGGGAGCCACTGCAGAGGAGGCCTGTTCTTGTGTTGCCACCCTCCTGACTTTTCGAGAAGGAGGCACATGAAGAAGGGCCTGAGAAGATGATCTCCATTGCCGCCACGAAAATGGACTGCAGCCATTGCTGCCACCATGGCAGCAGCAAGCGATATGTTCCTTGGAGGCCAGATCTGCTGCCTTTGTGGATCTTGCTGCCTGAGGTGCTCGTCTCACCTTGCCTCATGGGTCACTGGAGCTTCATCTGTGGCAACTCCTAAACTGTGACATTCCCTCTCCACTGAGCTGCATCTAGCATCATTGTACAGCTTCAACTCTAGCCTAAAGGTGCATCTCTTTCCCCTGGCCTTTGACCCTGACATTGTCCTGTTGACTGCGCAGAGCATTCCTTGCTGTGGAAGTGGCTGGGGCAGCCCATGCAGTCATCTAGAAGTGTTCATGTAGACTTGGAACAGCTGCATAGAAGTTGCAAAGCTCCAACCTTACTCTACTTCAATAAACATCCTTCTGAAGGGCCCGTGGGCCCCAACACTGCCTTCAAATGCTACAGAGCCACCAGGAGCTGCTGTGAAGGTTAACTATGAAGAGCTCGGCAGCTGCAAACTGTCGTATAACATCTCACTTAAAATGTCCTGCACGCTACTTGGTTGAAACTGTCACCCCTCCAGTAACCACAAACAATGCAAAGAAAGCAGATGTGTTTTCTATTTGGAATTAAACAGTTTATCTCAACCACTGTCATTGTTGCCGAGGGGAAATAAATAAATAGCCATGGTAATGTAAACTGCAATAGGTATGTCCTTGCCAAAATGGTGATTTTTAAGTCCAGAGTCCACTGAGAAACTACGTTTTGGCCACAAAGGTTTCTCTCCCCCCCCTCACTGCAAAAAGGGGGGTGCTGGCAGCTCATCCTGTAGCAGAGTGGTCAGAAAGAATTTTTGGCTACTCTTGGTGTCCCATAACTCATGTCATTTGCACGTAATGGTCCAGAAAATTTAAGTAAACATCATAAATGTCTTTTGTTATTAAACTTTCCATTCAAGCATTTCGTTGAACTCTTAATGGATAGTAAAGAAGACAAAATGATACATGTGCTCATTTGCCTGTGTATCTCTGAGTCACCAGCCTTGAAATGGAAGGTTGAACCAAAACCTCACCCCAGGTCCTGTGCTGCAAAACTGAAACCAGTAAGTGTTAGTTACTTGTGCACTCTGTGTAGACCAAGTTACTTGTGCACTCTGTGTAGACCAAGCTGAGGTTGGTGTAGATGGTCCACGGACATGTGAACTAGGGAATTTTAATTCTTGGTTGTTACTGTGAGCTCAACATCCAAGTATACTAGCAGCCTCAGGAATTCTAAGAAACCCCCCTAAAATCAATGCGGCTTTGAAATTAGTGGTTAAAATCTGTTCAATTTTGAAAGGTTCAGCCCACCACCTTGATTCAAAATGACACCCAATTGTATCCACACATACATGGAAACCTCTCCTTGATCTCAGGAACCATCATGCAAATTTGAGCTAAGATACGGTATCCTATGGGATGGCCAAATGCTTAGCAAACAGACAAAAAAAACTTTCCACAATATGTGGTTGACACAAAGTTCTATGTTCCAGCAATGCAGCTATTTTTGAGGTGGCTTTAGTGATATAGATGCAAACACTGAAGCCTGTTTTCCAAGTGGTTTCCTTTGATCAGAAAGCTGCTATATTCTTCTTTGCCAGTCACCCCAAACTTTCAGTAATGCATCCTTTTGTGACAGCCGTGAGCACAGATATGCACCACAATCTTCACAAATCAGCAATGAACCTATGATGAATACAATAAAGAAAGAAATATATTGCTTCCAGATTAGCATGATGCAGTGAAGGACTATAATTCCAAAGATGGGAACCCATAGCAGTGATGGTGGTATAGAAATCATATAGGTTTGTTGTGTAGTTAAAGGAGTACCACTGTCATTTGCCATAGCTACAGCCTATTATAAACTTCGCTGTCCTTTTCATTCACATCAGCATAACCTCTCCCCTGTTTCAGCCATGCGTCAATGCTAACCAAGTCAAGAATTTCAGTGTCTCCATCATTTAGGAATCTCTTTTAGACACAACAACCAAGCTATCTACTGACATTCAGCTTCCATCTTGCCCTGGACTTGGAAGGCAGGCAATTTTTCAAAAGTATACTAAGTACAAACTAAGTCTGTGTTATTGTTTTAAAAGGAAAGCAAAAAATTATGCAGATGGTCAATCCTGGAAGGCCAGGTGGACTGCATCTGGCAGTGTTTATCAGTTTTAATATTTTGAAACCAGATGTTGGTGCAAAGAATGGCTGTTGGTTGCAGCCATAGGAAGCATTGTTGTAGAAAGTGACTTGCTAACCTTTGGTACGAAACTACACTGTTTTGATCCAGTTAAGATCAGCTATTAATATACAACTGGCTAACCACTGCTGCAAAATGTTTAAAAAATCAGAAACAGATGCTTGATAGAAGGAAAACTATCAGCCAAGCATTCCTGATCTTTACATAAAAATGTAAACTTCAAATATTTTATTTGTCTTGTAATGAACTGCTATGGAACAGCTTTAGTAGTCAAAACATTTCACAAGATTATGCACATGCAATTTGTCATTGGTTAATACAGTCCATCTTCCAACCATTCCTCTGGGAAAATGGGCACCAAGGTTCCTATATGGCAGGATGACAAATGCAAGACCTCAGGATGTACTGAAGAAGCTGACATGAATCCTCTGTGTTGTACCATCATCTGGGGAGTGAGGGTGGCATTCTGCTATTGCTCAGAGCACATGCTCTAGAGGTAGGGAACAGACTATTGGTGGGACATACAGCTACTCTTGTCCACCTTAACATTAAGAAGAGAAATGAGGGTTGTGAGAACACTGAGGTAAACAAAGAGCCAATTGTTTCATTATTCCACAGATGGTGGAATATTGTCTTGACTCTGTGTGGTCTCTCTTGCTTCCTCTGATTATCCAAATCTCTGTATATCTGCAAATCTCAGTGAATAACTAGTAAACGGGGCATGAAATCATATCGCAAGGATGCTCCATGATACCAGTTCAGCATCAGGATGGCCTTAATTGATTTTGGTGATGAAAGAGCAGCCAAGGAGACATCAAAGTCCTTACCCACGCCTGAGAAAATCCTGAAACATGGATCACTCGAGTTGCTCCAACAGAAGCTCTTTTGCTGACATCTCAAAAGAAACATTCACAGACAAGATGGCTACTTTGCAAGTCTACCCTTCAAACACAAATTTGGAAGCACTTAAGTTTTGTGCAACAACCTTAATTAGAACCTGACCATCGTAGCAGTCCATAACACCTCCAAGAAGGCAGTTTCTGTTCACAACTAAATTGTTTAATCTTTTGCTCAAGAACATTCCCCCCTCCTGGCATTGGACAACATATAATCTCTTCTGCTCATGTTCCAGTACATCTGGCATTGTCTCTGCTATTCATCTGGCAGCTGGAGCAAATTAGATTACATTAGTTCCCTTGATGCCGTTGCCCCACTTCTAGAGTATTCCCCCCCCCCAAAAAGAACGCGCTTGTTCTGTACCCTTCTGTCTTCTGCCATTTGCCAATAGTTTATTCACTTTTCCATTAAGCAACCTATGTTTTTATAGGCAGGGCTAAAGAAAATAGATGAAATGACATCTTCATCAAAAGATGACAGATCACTGCAATGCTATTGGTTTATATGGTACACTCATTTGGTACTAATTCAGTTACAAGTACTGGGAAGGACTTAATTGTCAGACTCTTTCTCTGATTGTGTCCAAAAGTGCAACATCCAAAGTTGTTCATTCACTCACTCACCTAGCACACGATATATTTCAGAACTGATCACTGTATTTCAAAATATCCATGCCCTGTACTGGACCTGGTTCAGGAAAAGTCATGATTCCCCACAGAAAAAACTTCCATGTATATAGAAAACTAGCACATGATAGAGAAAGTTCCAGCCTGACCTTCTGCTTGATCTGCTGGTTTGCTGCATGCAAGGTGTTTTTACATTGTAATAAAAAAATAAACAAGTTTTTCAAACTGAGTCAAAAACAGCTATAATACAAGGAGGATTATGTCAGATGTTTTTTTCTAAATGTTTGGTCTCCACGCTGAGAGAACAGCTGATGCAGTGCACTCAGAAGTAGAATGCATCAAGGCAAACCTCACCCAGTTCTTGTTCCATGGATAAGAAAGGAAAAAACAACTTAGGTGGTGGAAAAAAGGCAATTTCCCTTCATCAAGTACCACACAGGAAGCAAAAATCACCACCCTCCTGCCCAGTAATTTGTTATGGAAGTTAATTCATCTAGATTCTAGACAGAATCTCAGAATGAAACTGAAACCCCTCAACTGCACCTTCACAAGACAAAGCCAGCTTCAACTTTTTAGTGCAAAGCTTTGAAGCAATAGTTATTTATTTATTTAGATTTATTTAGATTTCCTACCTTCACCATAAAGTCCCAGGGTAGATTACAGCAACAAAAACAGTACAACCAAAAACAAAATAAAACCAATCAACCGCACGCAACTGTCACGCTAATTACTGTCAAAGACCAGGGTAAAGAGGTCCGTCTTCGGCCTATAATGAGAGCTGAATAATGATGGCAGTAAGTGCACACCTGTAGGGGGGCAATTCCATAATTTTGGGGCTAACACAGAGAATACCCTGTCCTAGGTCATCACTCCTAAAAAGTCTGAGAGTAGTGGAACTACCAACAGGTGGTAGAACTACCAACAGGGCTTCCTCTGCCAATCTTAATACCCAGTAAAGACTGGCAGATACTTGGGACCTAAGCCATATCAGGTATTAAACACCATGAAATCATTAACCCTCTCTACTGTACTGGGGCTAGACTAAACAAGGCATTGTTCACAAAATTCATGCCAGTGGGAACTTTAATTTGTTTTTGTTTCTTTTAGCAGATGTGGAGGGCCCAAACCAGGTCAGGGACACCACAGCAGGTCTGAGGGGTTGAGCCCCTCCCTCTCCCACCAGGGAGTCTGAATCAGTGGCCCCACATCAGTAATTTTCACATTACAATTTTCACTTTAAAAAACATTCACACAGTTTCTAGTTGCATAAATCATGTCACGTTTAGTTTGACCCTCAGAGAAAGTGGCAATGGGGTTGAGGGAAACCCAATTTACACAGGGGGAGGTGCACAGGGATAACTCTCATGGTATACCTTGTTGCCCATTGTAATCAGCTGTTTTGTGGGCTAGGGGAGCACAGATTACACTGGGGTGAGGCTGTGTGACCTTCCTCCCAATCATAATTGCAAAATTTGATGTTGAGTGGGCAACAAAGATGACTTAACCATGGGCCATGTGTTGCTCATGCATGACTAAATACTAGGAAATTTCCAGTTAAAAAAGCTACCAGTTTGGAGAGGTGTCACAGGTAGGCAAATAGCTCATAGTACTGATCCCTGATCCTTTTATTTCACCAAAGTGAAAATCTGGGCTGGACTGGCTTGCAATTACCCACCGCCCCCACCCCCCAAAAAGAAGCAGTAAGCACAGACAAGGAGAAATTTGGTTCATTTGGCATCAAAAGGTATTCAAATATGCACTTTCTGAAACACTATGAGAACCAAAACACAACCATTCTTCAAAATTCACATGTATCCAATTTTGTGATGCAGTTCTCCAACCAATGAGTAAAAAATGCATATAAAAGGGAAAAGAGTGCATAAAAACCTGTATTTACATCTTTCTAAATAAACAAAATAACACGACACACACACACACACTATATATTTATATACATGGAATTTGCTTGCCAAAATGTGTATGGTAGTCAAAACTACAAGGTGTTTTTTTTGAAGAAACATTTGCATAAATATGCTGATGAATTGTAATGAGGATTTTTGAAATTATTATTGGAGATGGCTGCAGAAATATGGAGAACTGATTTTAAGAACCAAAATTGACAGATCTCTCCACCCCTACTCAGAAACATGACAGATACCTCCAAACACCTCCACTCTAAGCAAGCTGCCTGTGGCATAAAGCAACATAATTTACAGCACTTTCACTAACTTTACACATTGCAAAACAACCAGCTGTTCTGGGCTAGATTGACTTCATTGTCTTACTTAGCTGATGAATAACACAACTGCAAACGTTGTGCTAATATGGTTTTTTTAATGGCATCATTTAGCACCCCACATTTTTTCACAATTCACATTCTTATAAATAAAGGTCTTATTATTTGCCATATACACTTCAAAGTGTTGGCACAGTAGAAAGAGAAAATTGGTGATGGTGGTAAATTCATTCCTTAGTATACCAGAAGGCAGCATAGGAAACACAGTTCCAAGATTACATTGCCCTCTTGTGTTAGACATAGGGCACTTGACAATTAACCTTTTTTTAAAAAAAAGAACCCACATTTATATGGGACTATAAAACAAGCAAACAAAAAGGAGTAAAGGAAACTATCAATTATAAGCAAAACAAGTCTCTCAAGTTTTAAGATCTGGTCCCCTAGTCCCCTAGGGTAGCTTAATATCCAAAATATAGCAACCGTTTGCTCTTTGTGGTTTCTTTTGTTGAATTTTAGTTATTGAAACACTAATATTTGATCATCTAATATAGGCTCCTTTCACAGGTTTTTTGTTTACTTACTAATTAAAATATATCCACCCTACCTTTTAATACATGTTCTCAGTGTGGTTTACAAACAGCACCTTAAAATGCTCAAATGTTGCTAACAAAATTGCAATTGAAGGACATTTTAAGAATTGCCACCAGCTTCTGAGCAGGCAATAACAAGCACAGCAGTGGCTATAATTTCACATGAGGAATATACTAAACAGGCGCTACCTGTACTTTGTGCACCAGTTGTCTTGGGCGAATAATGTTTTAGGGCATGGATGGGGAATGCTAGACGCAGCCCTCCAAGTTTTTCTCTCTCTGGCCCACAGGACTCTCGCCTCATCACACCCTCTCTCCAGCAGCACCCCTTCTCCCTTGCCATTCCTTGAATTGCACCCTCAAGCAGTTGCACTTGGCTGGAATGTGCCCTAGAACTCGGATGACGCCTCTTGCTTGCCTGCATGGAGGATCGAGAGGCATATAGAAACCAGCCTACTGTACAAAGGTTACATTTCCATTTGTTGCTGTGCCCATTTTTGCCTCTGGCCCCACCCAACCCTGGGATGTGACCCCTGGGAGGTTGCCCAGAAGGGGATGTGGTCCTTGGGTTGCAAAGGGTCCCCCACGTCTTGGGTGCTTTATTCCAGGAAGTGGCACCAAGCCCCTGGTCTCCCGGCAGCAGAGTCATTGCCACTTCCTTGTAGGGAGAGGGTGAAGAGAGAGGCAGCAGGGATGTTGGTGCTGTGTGGCTGCATTGGCAGAGGACTGGATTGGCTCCACTGATGCACCTGCACAGGCATCACCCTCACCGACTGCTTCTGTTTTAGTCTACAGTACATACATAAATTGGTTTAGCAGTGATTTCCCCCTCTTCGGTGAATGGAGGCAACTATCATTTGCGGTGGAGTTCTTGGAGCTTCTTGCCAAACCACAATTTCAAGGATTCCTTGGGGCAAGCCATATCAGTTAAATTGCTATTGTTTTAGTTATTTTTAGTTATCCGCTTATTTTTTATTTCCCCCCTGTAACTTGACAACATAGCTCAAAGGATCTCCAGAAAGGCTTACAGCACATTTTTTCTTCTTCTTCTTTGAAAGAGCAGTGAACAGAATGCACAGATATTACCAGAAGAGGGCAGCATGTCCCTACACAGATCATTTCTTGCCAGGAAGGTTTTCAGATATTGGTAGCACATACAAACAAACCAACCAAGACACACACTATCTGTACGGAAAGATTTAGAGCAATCATTTTGCTTTCAATAAATTTGACCCCACAATTGCAGCCAAATGTATATCAAGCTCTAAAAGAACAACTAGCAAATATGTCAAATAGTGACACACTCTTTTCAGCACCAGCTAAAACCATTTTTGTTTAGGGAAGCTTCTCTGAACATCTAAAAGCTGTTATGCGTTATCTGGGTTTAGCTTATTGTTGATTATTATTAATGTTTGAATTACAAAAAAACTGATCCTATTTTTTTATTCTTACTCGTTTTGTAAACCGCCTTGAGGTTTTATCACAATCCAGCAGTATATCAATGTTGTGAAATAAATGACTAAAACAAATATAGCGGGGGGGGGGGGCAACTCCCAAGAGACTACGATCTGCTCAGAGTTAAAAACTGGCAGTGGTTCAGGTCAAAGTTGTTGAGCTTATTTTAGGAAGGAGGAAGGCCTGTTTTTAAGGGCTTCGGGTCAAAGTTGTTGATCTACCTGTTGGACGTGCCTGAAATATAGCAAACAGTGGTGTCAAGTCAGGTTGTTGTTGTTGTTGTTGTTGTTTTAAGTGTTTTCAAGTACCAAAACATCATCTATGTGGATGGCTGACCTATGGCCTCAGGCTTGGGCTAGATAAATCACCAGAAGTCTCATTTGGCAATGCAGGAAATTGAGATTACTCTTCAACCCCCTTCCTTGTGGAGAGATTCTTTTCATATCTAGACCTTAATCATCAGGCTACTGGCCAGGGACCCTTTAAAAGAGGGACATTCAAGAATGGCACACAATGAAATAATGGAGACAGTTTGGAACAACAAACTGGAATGAAAGCAAGGCATCCTCTGTCTGCTGTATTGACCATCTTTTATCAGAGAGATGTTCAATCACTCAGTGGCAGACTTGGGGCTCTCAAATTTCAGTGGCAGCCTATGCAATGCTAAAATTCAATGCCTGCCTCCTATGCTCCATTCTACAACATTGTTATGATGTCTCCTGCAGCACTGTGCCCAGTGCAGCCGTATTGGCCGTGCTACCATAAAACCGCCTCTACAATCACTGCACCTTTAATGGTTACAGAAAAGGCAGAATTCAAAGTTCCCCCCAAACATTGTGATGAAGCAATAGGAGAAGCTTCATTGGTTGGTTTCTGTCTCTTGTGCAGCTATTACAGTCTCTCTCATTTGTAATGATGGAAACTCGGGAAGTGGCAGACCTTTATGTAAAATGGAAATCTTTGAAGGAACTCTGTGCTCATGGAATTTATTATTTGACAGATCTGGGTTGTTTTATAAACAAAGACTTGATGGGGCCACTATGATGCTGTGTAGAAAGATGGGGAGAATGGCTGACGCTATGTAGAAAGGGTTGGGAAGTAAAATGCAGAATCCTGACCAGCAATGTCTCCTGCCAGGTGGTCTTGTGCAAATCATATCTGAACCTAATCAATGTCACAGAATCCAGGTGCAAAGCAAAAGGCCTAGAAAGCTTTATTTTTTTATTTTTTTTTAAAAAAGCCATGCTGGTAATGGATTGCTGGGATATAAAATGATGAGTCTCACCTGAGATGCTGTGGATTGGACTTTTTGTGGGATAACCAGCTTCATATATCGAACATGCTTAAGTCTAATTAATGCATGAAGGGGTTAAGCTGTCCTCCCAGGCTTAGCTGAATCCACTTCTCCTCACCTTGGGAGGAACTTGTCATCAAGCCTTTGTTCTCCCTTCACTCTACCTAAGAAGCTCAACATGGGAAGAGGTTTGAGCTGGTTGCTCCAGCTCAAAACACATGGCTCTCATCAGCCACTCCTGAGTTCCTCTACTAATAATTTAGGAACTTTCTACACTTTGCAATTAAGTTTTACCATCTGTACAACTTTTCTGAAGCACATGAATCTGACCTTTGGAGAATTGATAAGTACAGTGGTACTTCAAGTTACAAATGCCTCAGGTTACAAATGCTTCAGGTTACAAACTCGGCTAACCTGGAAGAGTTATCTCAAGTTGAGAACTTTGCCCCAGGATGAGAATGGAAATCATGTGCCGGCAGCGCAGCAGCAGCAAGAGGCCCAATTAGTGAAAGCACGCCTCTAGTTAAGAACAGTTTCAGGTTAAGAACGGACCTCTGGAACTACCGTAATTAAGTTTGTAACTAGAGGTACCACTGTAAACCATTTTTTAACTTACCAAACATGTGGTCTTTTCCTATGCTGGGGGAAGAGGGAAACTTTGGAAAGAGAGAGAGACATTTTGGAACTCAATTGGAAGGGCACATTTTAAAGTTCCAACAGGCATATTTTGTGACTTTAAATTTCTGGTGGGGTTCTCTCACCAGAGTACTTGTCCTAAACTTGGATCTTGGTGTGTGTGTGTGTGTGTGTGTCTGTGTGTGTGTCTCCATCCAACCTTTTTATATGCAAAGCATGTGCCCTTCCCTTGAGCCACAGCCCCTTTTCACATTACCCCAGACAATAAGCACAGAGAGTGGAAGCACCCCTGGTGTTGCTGTAGCAGGGATTGAGACTGATTTGCCATCAAAATAATGTGACATTTAAAAGCCGTTGAAGTAAGTGCAAGCTTGGCTCTAGAGAGCTGCTGATAAGTCTTTTTGTCTATGAGTGGCTTATATCCAGAGGCCTGTGATCACTCTTGTACTACAGAATACGGTTCTCATTGCCCCACATCAAAAATGACATGGTTTAGAGCTGGAAAACATATAGAAAAGGGCAAGTGAAAATGATCAAGAGGCTGGAGTGGAGGAATTCCACTATGAGTAAAGGCCCGATGTTGAGGACTTTGTTTTGGGGGTGGGGGGGGTGAAGGGAGGGATACGATAGAGGAGTATAAAATGTGAAATGGATAGGGTATTTATTTTTCTCATAATGGGGTCATCCAGTGTAGGTGAATGTTGGAAGATTCAAGACAGAGGAAAGTAGGGGCTTCTTCACACAGCCCAGTGAAACTGGAAATCACTTCCCCAAGATAAAGTGATGCCCACCATGACTTTAAAGAAGGATTAGAAAAAAATCACAGATGTCTACTGGTCATGGTGTTCGCACTGCCTCTGAACCCTGGTTTCTGGCAATCACAAGCTCATAAAACACTATTGCACTTGAGTGCTGCTGGACTCTATATCCTTCCAGCAGGGCTGCTCTTATTTTATGCCTTAATTTATATATTTATTTGGAGTCAGAGGAGTTTCTCTGACTACTATCTTCACAGTATACAAACATTTATTCACTGGAATGTGATAAGATTGCCACAATCTTGCTTGAGAATGTTTTCCTCCTCCTTTATAAAGGAAGCATTATGTCCGGTCCAATTCGTGGATGAATCATGGCTCCTGGCAAATGCGTTGGGCTGGCTGAGACATTCTGAAACACTTCAAATTACTCCACGTTGCTGATCATTACCAGAGCCAATGTCTCCCTGCCAAAGTTTAGCACATTTGTTGTACAAATTTCCCCATGTTTTGTCAGCCGATTGCAAGACCACATACACTGTGCTGAGTTTCAACTTATGCTACCTCAGATATTCTGGTCTGTAGCCAACAAACTTCTACTCGGAGAAGACCCATTGAAATTGATAGGCCCAAGTTAGTCAATGGGCTTACTCTGAGTAGGACTAACATTGGCCATGACCCTCTGTGCATTAGGCTCTGAGGCAGTCCATGAGAAGACTCCAGGCGCAGCTTTATCAAATAAATGCAGTTCCTTTAAACTATGTTTTGGTAATATAATATGATTCATCTGTCTCATCTCCTCCACAATAAACGCTATCACTCCTTATCATTGCTCAAATGAAAACACACCTTCACACCTATTCCTCATTTCAACCCCTTAGCAGCAATAGGATGACTGAAACTTTGGGTGAATTCATTACATCTTAACTTTTTTTAATTTTCTTGTTTTGACCGTGTAGCCCTATGGCATGGTCAAACATAATAACAATAGCAATAGTACTACAGGTACTTTTTTAGTAAATATATTTAACTGAAAAATGATAGGAATATTAAAAATATGCTTCATATCCCTGCTTCAGACATGAACTCAAATCTCTTCTCAGCCATACATGGAAATGTGTGCCTGACTGAAACCTGACAGACCTGAAAATACTGAAGTATCCTGAGGTTGGGGTAGAGGAAGAGACACAAACCATTACCTGCTTTAGCTGATGCTCCTACAAATCACACACCACTCATAGAATTGGAAGGCATCCCGAGGGTCATCTAGTCTTACCCCCTGCAATGCAAAAATCTCAACAAAATCCATTGCAGATGGCTACCCGATCTCTGCTTAAAAAACCTCCGGTGAAGGAGAACCCACCACCTTCTGAAGGAGTCCGTTCCACTGTTGAACTGCTCTGTCAGAAAGTTCATCCTGATGTTTATAGTCAGAATCTCCATTCTTGTAATTTGAAGCCATTGGTTCGGGTCCTATCCTCCGGAGCAGGAGAAAACAAGCTTCCTTCATCTTCCATGTGACAGCCCTTAAGATATTTGAAGATGTCTCTCAGTCTCCTCTTTTCCAGGCTCAATGAGAAGGTGGCTGCTGGAGGGGGCGCCCCTAGGCTGTGTTCTGTTATCAACCCTCCCCTACCCAAAATAATGTTCAAACCAATAAAAGTAATATGCAGCCGTTTAGGGAAGCTTTTAATGTTTAATAGACTACTGTATTTTAATATTTTGTTGGAAGCCGCCCAGAGTGGCTAGGGAAACCCAGCCAGATGGGTGGGGTATAAATAATATATTATTATTATTATTATTATTATTATTATTTATATATATTCCGCCCTATACCCGCAGGTCTCAGGGCGGTTCATATGCAGCATAGCCCTCAAAGAAGGTATTTGGATTTCTTTGAATGTTCAAACTGTGTTATATAGATCATTAGGATCATTAGGCTGGTTGCTGCTGCCCAGGAGGACTCCCCTGCCTGAGTGCCTGAGGGCCCCGTTCCTGCCACTCACCATCTGGCCCAGGGCGGGGCCTGGTAAGGCCTCAAAAGGACTGCCGCTGCCTCTGCTTTGCTGCTGGTTGCTGCTGCCCAGGAGGACCCCCCTGCCTGAGTGCCTGAGTGCTGCTGCTGTCCAGCTCTTTTTTAAATGTTTTTTTTCTTTTTTCTTTTTTTTTTCTTAAATGTTTTAAAATGTTTCTATTATTATTCTTATTTCTTTTCATCTTTTTAAGTTTTCTTGTTGTGGGGGTGGGATAGATGTTTAGTGGGGTTTTGAGTTTTGTATAATTTTGGTTACTTGTAATTTTTATAGTTTTTGGTTTGTATTGTTGTGTTTTGTTTTCTGTTTTTATATAGGTTTAATTTTGTTCTTAAGGGGTGGGGTCAGGGCTGCCTGGGAGGGGGTCCCGGCCAACAAAATGGCTGGGGCAGGTTCCACAGGGTGGGATGCACTGGGACAACCGATCTCAGTGATCACGGGCAGGAGGAGGAGTTACGCTAAGACCAGACCATGTCATTGCCGAGGAGGCAGGTTTAGTCGTTGTCTGAGGACTATTCCTGCCTCCGGGTCTGGTCCTGACCGGACGGATACTGGATTCAGCAAGGGATACCCACATGACCTGAAGATGCTGCTGTGCAATGCCAGGTCAATGTTGAATAAAACCACTGCCATCCACGACTTGATTGTGGATGGTGGACTTGACCTGGCATGTGTAACAGAGACTTGGTTGGATGAAGCGGATGGGCCTGTCCTTGCCGCTGCTTGTCCACCAGGTTTCTCTTACGCACAGCAACCCAGGCCATCTGGGCGGGGAGGGGGGGTTGCAGTGATTTTTAGGAAGTCATTAGTTTGCACCAGGCGTCCTATTGGGAAGACCCAGTTCTCTGAGTGCATGTTCTGGAAGTTGGGCAATAGGGGCAGTACAGGATTCCTTTTGGTGTACCGACCTCCCCGCTGCACCAAGGATTCCCTGCCCGAGCTGCTTCAGGTCGTGGCGGATGTTCTCCTGGAGTCACCTAGTTTGGTCGTCCTAGGGGATTTTAACATCCATGCCGACACGACCTTACAAGGGGCCGCTCGGGACTTCGTGGAAAGCATGGCCTCCATGGGGCTGTCCCTGAATAAGTCTGGTCCAACTCATAGCCAAGGACATGCCTTAGACCTGGTATTCACCTCTATGGATGTTGGTGATCTGACATTAAAAAAAAGTGAAACTAAAGAAGTGCCATGGTCAGATCACTTCCTGGTACAACTGGACTTCTCCGCAACCCTTCCCCTCTGCAGGGAGGTGGGACCAATTCGGATGGTCCGCCCCCGCCACTTAATGGATCCAAATGGTTTCCAGAGAGTGGTAGGGGATACTTTATCCCATGTTGATGGCCTTTCAGCCGATTCCCTGGTGGCCCGCTGGAATGTGGAGCTAACCAGGGCTATTGACTGTTTGGCTCCGAAGCGCCCTCTCCGGTTGCATGGAGCCCGGACAGCCCCGTGGTTTTCCCCGGAGCTGAGGGCGATGAAACAATCGTTGAGACGGCTAGAGCGCCGGTGGCAGAAAACCCATTCTGAATCCGACCGAACACAGGTTAGAGCTCAACGTCGAGCCTACCAAGTGGCGATAGCGACGGCGAAGAAGACTTTCTTCACCGCCTCTATTGCATCTGCGGAAAATAGCAGCAGGAGACTCTTTCAGGTGGTTCGGAATCTATCGGAGCCACCTTCGTCATCGGGGCCTGGTAGGGACCCCAAGATCTCCTGCAATGCGTTTGCAAAGTTTTTTGCAGATAAAATCGCTCAGATTCGGAAAGAGATAGACACCACCGTGGGAGCAGGGCCAGGGCGGGAGAGTGCCAGAGTCCTGTCTAGTCCAGTTGCGTGGGATCAATTTCAGTCTGTTACCTCCGAGGATGTGGACAGGCTGCTTGGACGAGTGAAACCAACCACCTGTCTCCTTGATCCTTGCCCATCCTGGCTTATAAAAGCTAGCCGGGAGGGGCTGGGCGATGGGCTGCGCGGGGTGGTGAATGCTTCCCTCTGTGAGGGAGCCTTCCCAGCCCCGCTGAAAGAGGCGGTCATTAAACCGCTTCTTAAAAAAACATCTTTAGACCCGGCCAATATGGCCAACTATCGCCCAGTCTCAAATCTACCATTCTTGGGCAAGGTGATTGAGAGGGTGGTTGCTGAACAACTCCAGGCACGCCTGGAAGAAGCGGACCATTTGGATCCCTTCCAATCGGGATTCAGGCCTCACCATGGGACTGAAACCGCCTTGGTCGCGCTGGTCGATGATCTCCGGCGGGCTAGGGACAAAGGTGAGAGCTGTTTCCTAGTTCTGCTGGATCTCTCAGCGGCCTTTGACACCATCGACCATGGCATCCTTCTGGACCGGCTAGAGGGGTTGGGAGCTGGAGGCACTGTTATACAGTGGTTCCGCTCCTTCCTCCTGGGCCGTGTTCAGAAAGTGGTGGTGGGGGATGAGTGTTCAGACCCCTGGGCTCTCACTTGTGGGGTGCCTCAGGGTTCTGTCCTCTCCCCCATGCTTTTTAATATCTATATGAAGCCGCTGGGAGAGATCATCAGGGGGTTTGGGCTGGGTGTTCATCAGTATGCGGATGATACCCAGCTCTACCTCTCTTTCAAATCAGAACCAGTGAAGGCCGTGAAGGTCCTGTGTGAGTGCCTGGAGGCGGTTGGAGGATGGATGGCGGCTAACAGATTGAGGTTGAATCCTGACAAGACAGAAGTACTGTTCTTGGGGGACAGGAGGAGGGCAGGTGTGGAGGATTCCCTGGTCCTGAATGGGGTAACTGTGCCCCTGAAGGACCAGGTGCGCAGCCTGGGAGTCATTTTTGACTCACAGCTGTCCATGGAAGCGCAGGTTAATTCTGTATCCAGGGCAGCTGTCTACCAGCTCCACCTGGTACGCAGGCTGAGACCCTACCTGCCCGCGGACTGTCTCACCAAAGTGGTGCATGCTCTGGTTATCTCCCGCTTGGACTACTGCAATGCGCTCTATGTGGGGCTGCCTTTGAAGGTGACCCGGAAACTGCAATTAATCCAAAATGCGGCAGCTAGACTGGTGACTGGGAGTGGCCGCCGAGACCACATAACACCGGTCCTGAGAGATCTGCATTGGCTCCCAGTACGTTTCCGAGCACAATTCAAAGTGTTGGTGCTGACCTTTAAAGCCCTAAACGGCCTCGGTCCTGTATACCTGAAGGAGCGTCTCCACCCCCATCATTCAGCCCGGACACTGAGATCCAGCGCCGAGGGCCTTCTGTCTGTTCCCTCACTGCGAGAAGCAAAACTACAGGGAACCAGGCAGAGGGCCTTCTCGGTAGTGGCGCCCGCCCTGTGGAACGCCCTCCCATCACAGGTCAGGGAAATAAACAACTACCTGACATTCAGAAAAAACCTGAAGGCAGCCCTTTTTAGGGAAGTTTTTAATGTTTGATATTGTTGTATTTGGTTTCTGTTGGAAGCCGCCCAGAGTGGCTGGGGAAATCCAGCCAGATGGGCGGGGTACAAATAATAAATATTATTATTATTATTATTATTATTATTATTTTTACCATCCCACCTGCTTATCTTCCCTTTTCCTTGTGCCACCAGTTATCAGCAGTGATGTGGCTTCTGGAGATTTCTGCCAGATTCCCCCCTTCATGACCTGCCACCTGACCAGTTTGTGAGGGAGCAGGGTGGACCCATCGCCCTTTCTCTGGGCAAACTGGGCCTGTGCCTTTCACAGATGCACAGCAGACTCCCCAAAGGTTAAGTGTTTCCCAGCACAGAAATGTGATGTGAAAAGCTTCACCTCTCCTCTTCCTGCCTGTTCTGCAGCTGTCAAGGCCACAGGAGCTTGGCTGTAAAAAGGTGGCAGCTGTTTTTTTCTGGACAGATCTGGACCGGAGGCAGAGCAGCAAAACCGAACACTCCCATCTAATTCCAGTTTAGGCCAAGTCCTTGGCTTTCCTTGTGTCTCTTTGCCCTTCCTGGCTTATAAAAACAGCCCAGCCTCTCTACATGAAAACATCAGTTAGGTTATGCATGATTTACCTCATGATGTAGAACAGGCTTGTCCAACTTGAAGTTGACTGTGATCCATGATCCAGTATAAAAACTGGCAGTGATCTACCACCCAGGGATGGGTGCAGGGTGAGTGGGCGCTGGCTGCTTCCCCCGAGGGGGCAGGGATGGGTGCAGGGTGGACGGGCGCATGCCAACAGGGCAGGGGTGGGCGCACGTGCAGCATCAAAACAGTCCCTCCCAACGTCTCCAGCAGGTGGCAGGTGGCGATCGACCAGAATTCATCACATGATCTACCCATTGATTGCAATGGACGCGTTGAACATGTCTGATGTAGAAGATTAATTTTTACAATAGCAATTCAAAACCTGATTGTCTCTTTTGAGTGCATCTCTCTTTAAGCTGGATTTCAGCCTATTTGCAAGCTGATTTTATTTGGATGTTTCTTTGAATGCATGCAACTATGATTAGCATTGTCTTTGTTTTTAGCGTAGATTTTTCAATGAGTTTTCATTTGTAGTTTGATGCATGCTATTTTTTCAGCCTTTGGTAATACTCCTCTGGAAAGCTAAGGGATAAATACTATTACTGTGGAACCTCAACTTACATACAGCTCTACTTATGTACGATTCCAGTTACGACCGTCAGTATAGGTGCTTTGACTTATGAACTTTCCTCTAGATACAAACAGAGGCCTTGCCAGCAGCCCAGAGCTCACCCAGCCGGCTGTGGAGCAGCGCTGGGGCCTCCGCCACTGGGGAGAGGCCTCCGGTTTGCCGGAGCTCACCTTGCCAGCTGTGGAGCACTTGTTTTTGTGACTGTGTGGCACCCAGTTCAGCTACTGGTTGATTGTGTGACTGCATAAATGGCTAAAATCCCCCCCCCCCCGCATCCAAACAATGACTACTGTATCATCAGTACACGTAAGAGGAAAAAAGTTATTGTCTTATTTTATAGTACAGTACATTATTGCCTTCATTTTATGGATCTATGGTCTCATGAGACAGTAAAATCCGTGTTAAATTGCTGTTTTAGGGGATGTTTTTCATCGTCTGGAACGGATCAATTCACTTTTCCATTACTTTCTATGGGAAAGTGTGCCTCTAGTTATGTACGTTTCTAGTTATGACTGGACCTCCAAAACGGATTATGGTTGTAAGTAGAGGTTCCAATGTACTGACAAATTAATAAAAACAGAAAGTAGTATCTTGGTGGTGGCTTGCGTTCCCTCAGGTCACACCATGCAGTCTGTCAACAGTTTCTTTTCCAATGCCAAAAAAAGTAGCAGAAACAAAAAGGCCCAAACCAGTCCTAGGTAAACTTCCACTCTTTCAATTATTGCTTAAATAAATATATTGCTTAAATAAAAGCTTGTTTCCACACGTGGGCATAGCTGGGGGGGGGCAGGGAGGGGAAGCTGCCCCCCAATCAATGAAAATAAATAAAAACACATAGTAAACTGAGGTTCTGTGCCCCCCCCTAACAAAAGGCATGCCACACCAACAAAAACCCTGGCCTATGCCCATGCTTCCACACATATTATTTTTCTAACCCAGGAGTCTGTGTTATTTCAAACAACTTAACTCAAACTAAGCTGTTTTCCAAATGCTGAAAAAGACTGAAAATTTTCAGCACAGGCAATTAGAGTGCAAAGTAGCAAAGGATAAAGCCAGCCCGCCAGCCCTGGATTCCAGAGATGGCACATTCTGCCACTAAGTCAGTTGGCTTTTACTGACAGGGCAAATGTCAACACATCCATTTTGTTTCTGACACTCAGTTCTGAGCATTCCCAGTGGGTGAGGACACAACCCTTTGTTTTATTTATAATATCAGCCTGAGCGTCACGATGCGAGCCAACCTCCCGGGTTAAAAATAAAAAAAGGAATACTTGGAAAATAAATTGACTAGAATGTCATGATAGCTAAGCAGAGTGATCACCTATAATAAAGTGTAAGTGTCTCTGCGTCCAGTCCCTGTGTCCGTGGGATTGCGCTACTGCGCATGTGCCCCACGGACAGCCGTTGGGACTTGGAGCGCAGAGACTTCGGGCGGCCGGGCGAAACTGTTGAAGCGGCGGGTGTGTGCAGGCACGCGGCGGGTGTGCGCTCGCGTGGACGTACTTCTAAACGGCAGCGGCCATTACAAGTGGCGGCGGGCGAGCAATGTCAAGCGAGAGCTGCTCGGTTGTTAGGGGGAAAAAACGAGATAAGCGAGAGCCGCTCAGTCAGCTCTGCGCATGTCCCCAACGTTGCTAGGGCAACAGTTTGACCACATATGTTCTAGCGCCTGTTAATTTAACGGGGTTAATGAACTAGTTGGGAAATATTTACTATGCCTGCCTTTGAGAATACTGTAGTCCTGGTTCAGGAACATTTTGTTAGGCCAGAGCTGAAGGGGTGCTTATAGAACATCTATGTACTTCAACTCCCTACTCATTGGTGCAGTTGCCAAACTGCTCTTATCATCAAGACTTTTCTCCAAACAGTTCAACTGAAATCCACTCTCCTGTTATTTAAGCCCATTAGATCTGGCCTCGGGCAGATTCAGGGCTGTGCCAGTGGAACACACGCAATGGGTGCTGAGCCATCTCAAAGCCCAGCTAAGCGAGGGTTTGGGAAAGGAGGCCTGAGACTCTGGCAAGGTCCTAGAGTCCTCCTGTCTCCTTTGAGCCTCTTGCCTCCTTCCCAAAGCCCTCTTACCTGACTTTGGGGAAGGACTGCGAGGACAGCGGGGAGGGGGTCAAATTTGGGTGAAAACTGCTTTTTTTTCAATGTACCAGTGTGGGTTAGATGCCTGTGGTGTACATTGCCAAACATTTACCATACACTGACATATGCTGTGTGTCACACATTTGTATGGATACCATTATGGCGCTCAAGAACACCCAGCATTCATTTGGTGTGTGTCTTGACTGAGACATGACCATCTGCCACTGCTGGTGTATTCAGTGGGGCCTCCAGTTGTAAGTAGCTGCTGCCGAGGAAGCAGCAAGTGAAAATTTCCCCCTCCCCAGTGGGCACCGCTTGGTGGCGGCAGAGGTAAAATAGAGCAGTATTTACTAAACAGGGCACATAGCTCTTGAATTGTGGCCCACACCCGTGCTGGGTGCTGTTATTTTTTCAATAACAGTGTACCTGCACAAGGCTGCTTTAATTGATCCTCAATTCATCTGAAGAAGTGTGCATGCACACGAAAAGCTCATACCAAGAACAAACTTAGTTGGTCTCTAAGGTGCTACTGGAAGGAATTTTTTATTTTGTTTTAATTGATCCTGACTCACTGCTGCTTGCTAATAAAGCATTCTGTCTGCCCAGGCCTTGAGTTCCAGATAGCTGTCAGTAAAAGCAGCAGAATTGTGAATTACATTCTGCTATGAATTGCTAGCTCATGTGTGTACAAGCAAGGCTGTTTTTCTTTTTTCTTTTGGAGGGGGTAGCTTTTCCTAAACCTGTGGCACTGCCTGCTTACCACCAGTGTTTTAACTTCCTGAAATTAGTACCATCTGAACATGCCTTGAGAGGAAATAATACTGTGTGATGTTCATACCGCATCTCAGTAAGCTTAGCTCAGCTGGAAAAAAAGCCTAGTCAGTCCACTCATCACATCTACTCCCCATTCTTCTTAGAACCAACACTGCTGGGGCACACAGGTAGGCGATGTTAGCAGCAAGTATCTGGGTGGCAGGTTCAGTGATGTGCGAGTAGAAGTATGGTATTGTTGGTTCAGGTTAAAGGTCAATCTAGTGCAGCAGTTTTGCTTTCAGCAGCCATCAGGAAGACACATTTGGGGATATCACCAACAGAACGAGGGTGTTATTAGCCCTACCCTGTTGCTTGCTGTCAGCATCCGGAACTCAGAATACTGCCTATGAACACATTATGGTCAACAGCCATTGATGGACCTATCCTGGGGGAAGAGACATGGCTCTTTCCAAATTAGAAGGTGCAAAGTGATAAATCACAGGGGGTTTTCTTTCTAGATTTGTGATTAGCCTTTCCAGCTGGGATCCCAAGCCAATCTCTTCTCTTAGGATCACACAAAACCTCAGGGGAAGCTGTAACCAACTGGATGGCTTTTCTCCAAGTCATGGTCCATGGGTAGAATGGCTCATCTCAATTTTCCCATTTAGAAGGTATGCGGTTAGAACTTCTCCAAGTATGTAGTTGCACTCTAGGGAGCAGGAATCTCCTTTGCCCTTCGATCCTGCTAAGTGTCCTACTGTGAGGAAGCCCCTCTCATATAAACCTGCTGGGCTTATAGCCACTGAACGCAGGACAGTGACTTTATACCTAAAATTAGATTTAAGCCAGTGTTCTGTTGTAAGAGCAACAAAAATAGACCAACTCTTTCAAATACATTCACTCCTCCTAGTATGTAAGAAAGGACACAGAGGCAGGAAACTAGGGTTTTCCCACATAATCATGCAAGTTATGCCACAAGGGCATTTTCAACAACAGTGTGCAATTCTGTCTTCAATTAACACTGGAATGAATATGCTATTTGGGGAAAGCATTGCACACACCCAGACTTGGTACAATAATGCTGCATTTTGAGTTGTGGAGTTCACTTGTAAAATTTTCTCCCCCAAAAGGGTCACCTGGCATCTATGCTTATGTAAGGGGCTTATAATTGCTGGTGTTATTTCTCTCCTGCTATTATTATTTTTTAGCACTACCTTCCATTGCTTATGTGCATGTGAACGTAAGGGAGAAAAGAAAAGAAACAAATATGTGTATTATTTGCCAAAATTCTTGATTGTCCACCTGATTGCTGAAGTTCAGATGACAACCAATGTAATTTCTGGAGACGTGTTTAATAAGGCATTGATCTTAACCATTCATTCTTTTTCTTTTTATTGCTACTCCTGTTGTGATCAGTAATGACCTAAAATATGAAATGCCCTCTCCACTAGGAACTTTGTTATGCAGATTTAGGTGAGGGGGGGGAAGGTGTTGAATGTAGATATGGGTATATGGTAGGGTGTCCTGTGGAACTTGCTTGAAGTACAGCCCCTCCCCACAAATACCTTAATATTGAGAACCATCTGGTTATGCACTCTTATCCAGCTAACGCAAGATTTGGGCTCAATAGGATTTGTGTATATTTCACTGTAAAACAAGTAACACAGTGCAAGTATAGCTTTCTCACATTTTGATTTTTCAGTAGCGGCACCTCTCATACAAATTCTCTCCCAGGGAAATGGTAAAAAATTATGTTTGTGTCTACTTAAGTCTCAAAAATATGGACATACCAAGAACCTGCCTCAGGGTGAGACTCTCATAGAAATTATTGTAGTGTTACTGTTTTAATATTAAAAGCACTGTGAAGAAGCACTTGGTTGACTGAAATGGAAACAGAAGAAGCAGGGCTGAGCCAACAAACCTGCCTCATTTATTAATATTAGACCATGCGACCCTCTTTCTATATCTGCCAACACCCAAGGGTCAATTGGGCTGCCTTATTTATGGGTCATTCTGAATTATTGCTCAGCATTCCAGTGCTTAGTTTTGAAAAGCATATTGTGAAGAGGTATTGCAAATGATGAATAGACTGCAAGAAGCCAAGTAAACAGTATTATTGTAACACTACATAAATATGGTCCCTCCCCCAAATTAAACATTAAAATGCCTGATTTCCTTTAACATTGTTAAACATGCCACTTTATTAGGTACTACCAATATGATGAATTTAAACTCATTTTGGTGAAATAAATGGTACACCCATCACACTTTAATTTAAAATGGAAAGGGGGAGGGGGACAACCCAGAAAGCAAAGCAAAGCAGAGTGAAGAGGTGAAAAGGGGGACTAAAAGAGTGAGGTGTCCTTCCCCTTAAGTTTGAATAGAATGTGACAGGACAAGAGCCACCCAAGAGTTTTCAATTTTGTCTTGTTGGAATCTAGTGTAATACAGATGGCAACACAGGATACAATCTCCCAGAGATGTATTTGGCAAAGTCTCAGTATTTTGAAGCTAATAAATCCAGCTTTCAAGAGGAAATTCTAATAAGTTGCATTTACCAGCTTTTTTGGGGGGTGGGTGGGAATACTGAATACATTAATTATGTACACTTTTACCATCTGCTAAAAAGAGGTATTTTCTGGTCAGGCCATGACAATTTATCTGCACACCCAAAGTTTTTAAACAAGCAATTTCACCCATAAAATAGCTGTTCCACTTAAGAAGATATAGCTATCTAAGCAAACGGATTATTAATGTCAAGCTAATGATTTGTTGGTTCATTATTGAAGCAAACGTAACATTAAAAATTGATAGGTCAGTCTTTTCACAGGTATACAACTGCTTGGTTCAGGATTGTACCTGATGACCAGAAAACCACAGTGAGTCAGGCAGTTCTCAGACTAGTGTAATTGAGGGCAGGGAGAAGAATTTGAATGTTTGCAAAAACCAATTTTAAATATAAAAGGATAAATGCCTTGTTGCAAAACTGCCTGTGTTACATTAAAGCCCAAGGGGTCATTTAAAAAAAAATACACACGGTTACCAAAGCTAATGATGATTAGTGGACGTAAGCAAATACTTAAAGCAGCATTGATATAGAGAAAAGCTTTGTGTGTGGGTTCTTCCTAATTACTTAGGGACAAACGACACACAATGCTTAGCTGCATTATTTCATGATTTGTTTAGTTTTTTGAAAACTGCAAAAAAATGAAGTCAATATATGAGCATTCTACTACTGATCCCCAAAGCTCTTCAACTTTTGTGAGCATTTCAAACAAACAGCTGCATGACTTGGAGGCACTTCAAAAAGCACCCACTTCCACCACGCCTCTCTTCTCCTAAGCCCAGAAACTGGTATTTGGGCAATAAAAGGGGAAAGCAGGTGATTAAGGTCCCAGGTGGCACATTTTTCCCCCCTGCTGAGGACTAGGACTAAAAGTGCCTGCACCCCCAGGACAGTGGTAGCAATGGTATCACTCTCAGGTGGTACTATGCTCAAAATGCAAGCATTTCTTTCTAACTCAGCATGGTACAGTGGAAGTGGACCAAGTCTGGGGAGACCCAGGTTCAAATTTTCACTCAGCCATGAAGTTCACTGGGTGACCAGTCACTCTTCAGTTGTGAGGATAAAATGGTGATGGTAAAGGAGGCTATATATGTGCTGCCATGAACACCTTGGAGGAAAAGCAGGATATAAAATTTAATGTTCCCACACCTGGGACTAGCATGAATGCAAGCCTTTCCAAAAAGACTCAAGTTCCTGCAACCAGTTATTTGGGAGTGTCAACAGGAGCTGGATTCAGTCCTCCTTATTTCACTTTTCTGGGATTTTAATCTTTAACCCCCCCCCATCTGTTCTCCTATGGATGTGGGCAAATATTAACTGCAGGAAAAGAACAAATTTAAACAGAAAATGAAAGATAGTGTAGCATGGGGATGGTGCATAAAATGACAACATTTCCACGTGTATTTATTGAGAAATAGTAAAGATATACACATTTTTACAAGCTTTCAATATTAATTTACATTTTCTTAAATAATGTTATCCCCAAATAAATCACAACTTACATTACATCGACCCTTGGCTTCAACAGTTCCACAAGGCTGCAATTGCTGGGAGTTCAAATGCAATATTGGCTCATGTCAGTTAAGTTCCCTTCTAAAGACACTAAATATCACATTCATTCAAGCATCTAGACATGGCTCCAAAACACCCCACCCTACCCCAATAAATCTGAAATGAAAATCACATCTAAAACTGCAGTGGGCATAGCTTATACTCCCTCAACATGTGGAAAGATTTAGATTAAGTTCTGATCTATTATTTCAGGACCATTTAGTTCAACGTTTGGAGTTTAAACACACAGACATACTGCAGACATACTGCTTACTTTTTTACAGCATGCTCAAGTTGTTGCTCCTACTTGAGATTTAAAGAAACCCAATTAAATCCAGCAGTACAGTAAAAACAATTCCTCCAACACAACAGCAGAGCATGGGTAGCTTGTGTGTGTGGTTCTTATCAGTTGTGGACTACATATGGGCCTCCCAGAACAGGTAATGACTGATATACTACACTATGTGTATTTTTTCGCCAAGGGCCTGTGGGAGGCTCTATTGAGCACTGTGGGGATAAATTGTGCTCTATATTTTTGTGCACAATCTGCATATATTGCTTTTTTTTACTTTTCAGTTTAGTGGTTTACTGAATTGAGTCCACCTTCCCCTTATTTCTTTGTATTTACATGCATTCAAATTGTGCTCTATTTCTGTATCTTAAGCACAATATTCAAAGTGCTTAATATTTATGTGCTGTTTCCATTTATATTGGTACAGCAACTGCAAAGGCACAATGTTCACTATTTTAATTGCACAACCTTTTAAAACATGGGATATTTGTGTTCTCTGTGGTAGGGTAAGAGTTAAGAGGACAAGTTTTTTGATTGCATATATATAATGATATAAAATACAACTCACAATCCAAATGACCAAATTTCAATTTGCACAAAACCATGCTTTGGTTCGAATATTCTGGCATGCCTTAAATTCTAGTTTCCCTAGAGATGTGTGAAGCTCCCTCCATTCTCCTCTGAGAAATTTCACTGATCTTACTGCAGTTCTTTCCCCTTCTATCAAATTCCCTACAGATGTTTTACCTAAATGAGGACATCCAAAATTGCTTCAAATTTCACTTAAGGCAAAATTCAGTGGCAACATTCCATTTTTTTCATGCAGAGTTTTATCACACAGCAGCTCAGTATTTGACACAGTTTGTTTCTGTATCCAGAATTTTGGCAATTTTGATCCCTTAGTATTCTGCCAGGGCTGAGGAAGAGTTAGTGCTGAATCCCTCTGCTTCTCCCCTCTTTTGCATTTTGAAGTGTGTTCGTGTTCTCTCTCTCTCTCAAAATAATTGTTATTAAGATTTTCTGACTACTGCCAGCTAGGTCAGAGAATAGGAAGAGGGTGTTTTTCACCAGTTTTTATTGTGACAATTTCAAGGCTGGTATAGCTGAGGATCAGACCCCTCAGGGAATCAGAAGAACTTTGAATTTCATCCAAATCCTTCTGTTTGCCCCACCACAAAATGACCATTTTGGGACAACACTGGTGTCACTGCAGTGGAGGCCTATAGACCTCACTTCTCTCCAGACACAGAGGCTGATGTAGAAGGGCATGCACTGCAAACCAAGCCCCCTCTACCTCCAGCAACAACATCATTTATATGAGATTTTGTGAATCAGAATATTAATGGAAATATGTGTGTGTGGGGGGACGGGACCTCAATGAATACAGACCACATCAGAACTGTTTATCTGTTGTGACCACATAATACTGTCAACTATACACTATTTCTGAATGAATAAAATATGCATTAATGGTATTCTATAGTTCTATAGTCAATGTAAGCTGGTTTTCATTCTCTGTGTGTCATTGGAATATATCTCTTTAAAAAATGGTTGAAGAAAAAAACTCTGCAAGAAATCTACATATTTATAACATGAGTCTAGCTTGATGACAAATTTGGGGGAACTCAAAATTCTCCTGTTTAGTGACATTTTGGTTGGTCCTAAAAACACATTCAAACTGCAGATTTTGGAGTTTTCCCTTATGGACCAACATGGCTACCTTTTTAAAAAAAGTATATATGTCAAGTACTTTTTCTTTAAAAAAAACCAACAACCTTGAATCAATAGCCTGTAAGTAGTTGCACCAAAGAGATATCTCACTCGGATTTATGCATCTGTTCCCAATGCAAAGCAAGGAACTTCATTCTCTGACATGATGATGTAAGCATTCTTTTTTGGTATGTCCACAAGGGCAAAATCCAGTACAGATTAGGGCAGGGTCAGCCCATATGGAGCCCTCCAGATATTTTTGACTACATATCCCATCCTTCCTGGCTATTGTTGCATCAGTGAAAAACACTTTTACACATTAGCCTAAGAAGTGGCAACACTGAGCCTCTCTCCGGCTGGTTATGAATATTGCAGGACACAGCATAGCAGAGAATCTGAACCTGCAATTCTGTGCACACTTTCCTGGAAATAAGCCACACTCAGCACAGTTGGATGTACTCCTGCATAACCATGCGTAGGATTGTGCTCCACATGTCAATTGCAGCTAGTACAGGTTTTACATTCACATTATAATCTGATTCACTTAACGCCTGTTCCTCTGCCCTCTTTCTGTGCCCTAGGGAGCTAAAATACTAATTTCTGCGCACATCAGTTATTGTAAAGGTTGTGTGTTTACTAAAGAACCTTACAAATGGGAAAACAGGAATGGGTTACATTTCACACGATGATCTGAACTGATTTTTATGACAAAACTGCATATGTGCCTTTTCATCTTTGAAGCTACAGGATTTGAAGTTTTTTCATCCTCCCAAATAACAGTATATATGTACCCACTGCATAGTGGGATGGCATATGGCTCATCATACACTATTTTAAGGATCTTTTGCACCAAAAGTTGATACTGGAGAAATGTTGTTATTTGAGATGAATTAAAGCACTGGGACCGCAAAGTAGAGAACAAGAGTATAGGCACAAGTATATATAATTCTCTTTCCTGGGACATTACTGGAAAGAAAACCAGAAACCGAATTATCACACTGAATTATTCTACACCAGTGCTGTTGTTAAAGATAAACTTTTTCAGAAATAAAATGACATAAATTTACTCCAAGAATTAGAATTTCAATATAAAAAAATAAGAAATTAAGTACATTATTCACCCACAAATGCAGTTGTGTCTTTAGGAGGGCATCTGAAAACAGTTCCATGGAGCACTGTCTGTATCCAGCTGGCCTTTTGCCATGCATGCATACCATAGTGCAGCAGGCATTAATAAGAGGCTGATCTATAGCTGCCCCAGTATTACCTCTCTCCTTCCCAAGCATCCATTCCACAAGCTACATGTCAACAAAAGGTGTAACTGGTAGGCAGAGCCCTAAAAACAGAGCATATAATGGCTGGATAAGAACATGGAAAGCACACCCTGTCCCGCCATTGTGAGCAATGGCATGCACACACACACACTGGCTACACATGCACAGAATAACTTGCAAGCTGTAGCCATGGTGATGGTAAGAATATAGGACACACACACACTGGTCTACTGTTGAAAGTAATGGCTAGCATGCTTGATATGTGTGTTGGAAAGGCCTGACCACAGAGGGGAGAAAGGAAAGAGTGTTCTATTGTGTGCTATGCTGATCTCTTTCGCCAAGCTTAAAATTAGTTAGAAAATGTTTTAATGAACAACATGCTGATGGAAATTCCTGGACTGTCGGCTACAACATACATTGGTGCCTCGCAAGATGAAATTAATTCGTTCCACAAGTCTTTTCGTCTTGCAGAAATTTCGTCTTGCGAAGCACGGTTTCCCATAGGAATGCATTGAAATTTAATTAATGCGTTCCTATGGGGGGGGAGTCGGGGCTTGTTGCTGGCCACAGTCAGGGAGAAGCAGAGGCAGCAATTGGGCCTGGCTGGGCCCAGCCGGAGCCTCCTGCGGCCTGCCCCGAGCGAGCGGGGAGAGCGGCGCAGCTCCTCGGCTTGTTGCCGCCATCACTCCAAGCCGACAAGGACGTGGCGGCGACCCACAACAGCCAAAATCCCCACGGGAAGAAATGCATCCTGCCCTCGTAGCCCTAAAAGCCCGGGCCAAAAAGGAAGAGAGAAGAACCTGCAGCAGGCGATCCCAAACCGGCCTCGCTGTGCCGCCGCCTCTCTTTTCTCAAGACAAGGGATCTGGCGGGTTGCGGAGAGGTGAGGGAGACGCGGTCGCTCAGTCCCACCTTCCCCTGGGCATCTCCTCCCTCTGCCTGCTTTCCCAGCTCCGCTTCCAACAAGCAAAGGGGAAAACCCCCAGGGGCGGGCAAGGAACAATGCAATCCCGAGCCAAACGAAGCGGTGCAAGAGCGCAAGGTGGCCCAGAAAGCCGCAGGGTCAAGTCGCTTCAAAGGTGGGGCGCGAGGGAGAAGCGGCCGAGGGGGCGCAGGAGTTTTCACTTCAGTAAAGCGATGGCTGGAGGGCAGCGCGCGAAAAGCAGATCCCATAAATCTGCGCGCCGGCTGCTGCTCTCACAGCAGAGACACACGGAGAGAAGGGGTTTGCATAGAAGAACGGAGAGCGGGCGTTGGGAGGAAGCCGGGTGAGTGAGCATCGGCGTCAGAAGCCGGGTGTGGGGAGAGCGAGCGGGGAGAGCAGGCGAGTGAGCGGCGGCGTTGGGCAGAAGCCGGATGTGGGGAGAGCGGGCGAGTGAGCGGCGGTGTCGGGAGGAAACCAGGTGTGGGGAGAGCGAGCGGGGAGAGCGGCGAGTGAGTGTCGGCGTTGGGAGGAAGCTGGGTGTGTGGGGAGCGGTGAGTGAGCGGCAGCCCCGAGACAGGAATTTGGCCTGGCTGGGCCCAGCCGGAGCCTCCTGCCGCCTGTCCCGAGCGAGCGAGCTGGGAGGGTTCTTTTTACAGTGGTAACGCGCAAGACGAATGCCTTGTCTTGCGAAGCACGGCCATAGAGAAATTGGTCTTGCGAGTCAACTAAAAAATTGCAAAACCCTTTCGTCTTGTGAGTTTTTCGTTGTGCGAGGCATTCATCTTGCGGGGTACCACTGTACTGTGAACAACCTACAGTTGGACTAGTGAACATAGTGTCCCATCCCCCCGACGTTGCTGCACTGTAGGTCTTATTAGCCTCAGCCAGCATGGCTAATGGGGAGGCAATTTGAGTTGTACTCCAACAAAATGGAGGCTACCAAGGACCAGAAAACTGATCCCACTACCAGAAGCCCACACAAGGATTTCCACTTGCTCAAAGCGAGTTTCTCACTCTTCTTCCCCTGTACACACTTCCCAAATTAGCATGGGTGGGTTGGGAGAATCCCCCAGAACAGCACACAAGGAAGGAGAGGGCACATTGTATATTTTTTGAAGGAATCAGCCACATTTTCATGTAACCTATTGGGCTAACAATTTGAGACTTGGTAAATGGGAAATAATTTACTGCTCCTTATATGTACTTTATCAAATCAAGCTCCTTGCAGTGCAAGTACTTGTTTTTTCCTTTAAAGATGAAAATGGAGAAATGGTTCTCAAGTAATCAGCCATTTTAATTATTAATCCCACAGTGCCCAATATCATTTCAGCCTCTTGACATTCTCTTAAGTTACTTGCCTCCTGCAATCTGTGGAATTATTAAGAAACTAAATAAAAGCACCAGCTGTCAATTATTATACTTCCCCCACCCCTTACTGCAACAAACTTTTAAGTGCTTTTGATTCACACCCTTGTCTTTTGATTATTTGAATTTGAAATTTGGTCATGTCAAAAATTATCACAAAGGTTTATTTCTTTTATCTACATTATTTTAAACCAATGTTACATTGTAACACACAAACAAGATCTTGTCTTTTAAGGCACAACACATCATTACGCACATTCTGTTTGCCAAACTTATAAAAGAGACAATAATAATTAATATATACCCCCATCCCACACACCTCCAAAATGAAAGAAATTGCATCCACTTCCAAAGTCAGCTGCTAATAAAGTCACAGTAAATTATTTTCATCAATAATTTACACATATTACAGATCTAGACAGGATTGTCAATGCACAGTTTGAGTACATTCCAATTCAGATTTTTTGGGTTAGGTAGACTAAAGTTTGATTCAAACCTCAGTGGTGAGAATATATCCCATAGTGAGGAATGTTGTTGAATACCACCCTTGTCGATCAGAAAACGTGTATCATTGCTTTCCCAGTCTGAGTCCATTGCAAAAGCTGTTCACTCTGGCTAGGGCTCATTTGGTATGTACCAGCAACCTTCTTTTATAGTTCTTTAATCATCAAAAATGTTGAGTGTATAAGACCATGTAGAGCATCCTTATGTAGAATTAAAACTTGTAACTCCACCAATCAGTGATCTGAATTCTTCACAATGGAATTTTTATTCCAAATATTGCTTTTCCTTCTTAAGACCATACATATGTGTAAAAGCCAGAGGCACTGGATCACACATAAAAAATATCAGTGTACTTTGAAATATAAAAAGTATTTGTCAACTATGTGACAACAGTTACAAATACTCTAATTCCAGCGCTTGGTGTAGAGCCAGGAGGTCCGAGTGACTAGATATCCTCCAGAAAGGCATGTTGTGCTGTGTTAGTTAAGAGGGGAAAAGGTGAGGAGAAATGAACAATACATCTGACAAATCACCCCCCAAACCACAATTATTTATATTTGCTTTCAAAGACTTTAAATGAACATCAGAGATTTATCCTAATTTTTCTTAGTAAGACAGCAAAGAAAAAGTCAGACCCAAATAGATATGAACTTACAGTAAGGACCATAGGTAAACTCAATTTTCTTTCTATTGAGAGTGAAAGAGAAATAACACTTATCAATTATGAATAGTTAACAGGTGACAATTTTCAATGGAAAATTACATATTTCTCCCCTGTAAGGAGGTGCACAAAGTTTATGTACAACTGAAAGCTGTACTTTCCATACGTAAAGCTTATGCACTTGTTATTATGTATGTGAGCACACATTCAGAAGCTACCTGTGGAAAAGCTAGTGATCCAGCTTTTCAGCGGTGGACATTACATGGGAGATGCTTTTTGCTCCACAAGTGAAAGATTTAGTTTTACATTATCATTGCGGACCTACTTGCAGTGACCCCTGTCCAGGGAGAAAGGCCTAGTAGCTCAAGAAGGTGAACAAACTGGGCAAAACAATGTGTTGGGATTTGAAATTGGCCACAACCTTATTGATTCCATATGCAGGTAGGATTTGGCTTAGGCATTGGTTGGATATCCTTCTCAGCCTCCTGGTGGAGGGCTGAGGCATGATAGGGTTGGTCCTAGGATTAATGGGTCCAGTGCAAGAGTTGTGAAACCAAATCTTGGTAAATAAAACATTGCGAAAATGTTGTGATATATAATTTAGACTTTAAGGACCTTACTTTCATTATGTTCAGATCTATTTGTGAAGAGTTTGCATTCATTTATTCTTCCACAACTGTTCATGCCAACAACAGGTACAGTTAGAGGAAAGCATGCCAACCATAAAGTAAAGAAATCAATCACCTGGTTTTCTGGAAAAAACAAACAAACTACAAGACAATCCCAGCACCTGTACTGCATCTATATAAAGCAACCATTTGGAACCAGCATGTAAAAGTTAATAAAACCACTATAGCTAAAGAGTGAAACCCACAGATGCTATCTGATATCAGAATATTTCTCCTTAGATTTCCCAAATCTAGGATAGTGTGGGATAATTCTGGTTAGAGCCCAAAATGTATTTAATAAAGTTTATGCCTTATCTACATTGCTGTCAATTATTCTGAAATGTGATGTGTTGAATTTTGAAATGTGACAAATATTGAAACCTCCAGCTAGGTGTTGTTGTTTTTAAGGTACACTTATTATTGAGTTGTCGAATATTCATACTGCAATTACTCCGCATATAGCAGAGTAAGTTCTTGGTGGAGCTTTTGACTTCTATGGGTGAAGCTGCCCCTCTATGGAAGGAAGGAATTACCTTTTATCATGCTTTTCAGGTACATTTTACTTTGCGACAGCTGAATTTGGTATTCCTTCTATTGGTTTTCCATATTTGCCAGATAACCTTTTGCATGCCTTCATCAAATTTCAACAGCACCCATTTTATTATATCTTACATGTCTCTTACGCAGGCTTATTATATCTGAAGCCACTTAGTTCTTTTAAGATCTATGATCAATATCCATTTTGATTTATCTCCAAATCATGTAAGTCATCATAAAGAATATGCTCGAATCCAAATGGTTTAATTTGTAGGTCTTATGTTTTGGGCTTTTGGCATCTAACAACTTCAATTACTTGCCAATGTGCCACACTAACAGAAATGCAAACAGAGAAGCTTGCATCAATATCTATGTATCACACCGACATTTCATGAGACAGGTTACCTTTTTTGCTGCCTGTTCTTCTTCTACACCATCCCCAATTACAACATATACTACTTTTCTGCCAAACCTTTGCATTATTCGTTCAAAGCAACTTTCTTTTCCTGGAAGATAAATGAGATACAGTTGAGAGAAATTACCTGGTTAGCTGCATGCTCCTCATCTCGGCCATCTCCAATCACAACATAAGTTATGTTAGTGCCAAACCTGGACACTATACGCTCAAAACAGCTTTCTTTTCCTGAAAAACAATGCACTACTTATTTGAGCTATCAAAAACAGGCATTGCAAAGATCTACAAAAGCTAGGAGAGTCCTGTAAAAACCCACATTTCACACCAATTTGGGCTTGGGGCTATTTCTCAGATAAAGCTAAAGGTGTGGTGGGTGGGGAAAATTACTTTGTTTTATCTAATGATAATGTTTGGTACTGCAAGACACATTACAGATGAAGGTCACTTTCCTATGGAAAGAACACCATGACTTTGGTTAGAGTGCTGTGGATGGTAGAAGGAGATGTTGATTGTGTGAGACTATGGTGTTCAGTACAGAGCTAGGGAAGCACCTGTACAGAATCCATCTTTCTTTTACTAAGCCAGTTGGAGCAATAATCAAGTGGTCCTCAATTGCGGGCTTTTCTCAGTCTTTGTTTCAGGGTAGCTTTCACTTTATTTGTTTATTTATATCTACCTGCTGCTATCATTTGATATGGGACTCCCCAGAAATCTGATATGGGGCTTTCAAGCATGGACTCTGCTGGAGTCTGACTACCCACACAAATGCAGGAAATTGTCTGGGGATTGAAGATCAAAGCCCTTCCATCTCCAGACACAAAAATGAAGATTGCCTACCCATTCCCAAGAGGACGGGGATCTCCCAAAATCTAGCTGCCCTCCTCCTGTCAAGGAGCTTTAAACTTCAAAGCTTACAACTCCAATGTTTTCAAGAATTTTGGAATGAGGAATTTGCTGCATAAGTGGATCATTTTCACAATGTTCATGAAACTGATACACAATTCTGTGCATTACCTGTAACTAAGTATGCCAATTAATGTTGGTCCTCATCAGAATTGAACCAATTGCTTAGTCCAACCAAAAGCGACAAAGTATTGGCAATAGTAGGGAAAAATTGAGGCCCATCCACAAAACAAGGAAAGACTGGGAAGACTAATTTTCTTACCTATTTTAGTTGCACTGTAAATATTTTCAATAGGAAATGCACCTCCTAAACTATACAGCAGGACTTTTGCAAGGGCCGGTATAAGTTGGGTTGTTGTTACCAAAACATTTACACAGTTACTCCTATGAGAAAAGACACAGCATGAATCCATATAATGATAACAAGGTTATCTAAAACAAGTTGGTTACATGCCTTATTACTGCAAAACTGTTTCTTTCCATTATCAGCAAAAGCCTTGCAACCAAAGCTTATTTAGATATTGAAACAACTCTGATAATACTATGATGAGAAATTACAAGTCCCTTTGTCCTATATCTTCACTATCACTTAATTCCCTTCTGCAGAATACTTTGCAGATCAGCAGAGGGGTGGGGGAATTAGCGTACGCTGGTGTCATTTTTGTGGCTCATTTGTAAAACTACTGCAACCTTTTGATGGGACCAGCATAGCATATTGGCATCTGTAGGAGTTTTCTCTGCTAAGTCTAACTTCATGTTGATATTTTCATTCAGATTGAAGTGGGGAAGGATAAGGTTAAATCTCTGCTCATTGTAATTAATGTAATTGCAAGTGATACGATTATTGTCACATATAGTTAGACCTTCAGTGGGAGAACATATGTGCTGCACAGAAAAAGGACTAAGGGTTAATCCTCAGCATCTCCAGATATGGATGGGGAGAACTCTTGTATAAAAACCTGGAGCAACCCAATGTAGACAATTTTTAAGCTAAATGGTTGCCTTCCTAACAGTTCTAATGAAATATCAGCTTGCCTTAAAAATTACTTTTGCCTTGCTTCAGAAAGCTATTTTGCAACTGGCATTTAAAATTAAACACATACTCACCTTGTGCTAATAATTGATAGTGATTTAAGTGCATTTGTTAGCCAGGAGTCAGTGAGAGCTTCAATCTCTGCTCTTAACTGCAGCCATGCATCTCTTTTTGCAGGGCCAAGAAGTCCTGATACACAAAAGAAAATGTGTATCATTTAAAAAATGTTACTTTATTTTACTCTGGAATGGACCCACTGATACAGAATGGTCTGACTGTAACATCATAATAAATAAATTTAATTAAATATCCCACCTATGCCATATCTTTCTCTGACTGTAGTCACTGGTATCAGGGCTTTTCTACGGACTCCTCTACTACCAAACCAGACAAAAATCACCACCTAAAGTTCTACTCTACCCCCACAAAATCAAATCTCAACATCCATTTAGACACACACAAAATCACCCTACTAACTTAAGACTACTCAGTCCCACACACCTCTCCACCACTACCAACTCATAACCATCCCAAGTAAATCTATACAATCTGAAACTCACCAGTTTCACCTTGTAACCATACCTTGAACCTCTTCACAGAGCACTTCTTAGTTTTTCTAACAACCATGTATACCCTGAGGCACTCATCACATATACAATAAAGAACAGATAGCTACCAACTCCAGCTAGCCTCTCAACCCAGCTGAAGGTCCCCACTATCTGGCATTCACCTGAGCATAGGTGCAGTTCCCTGCTCTTATCCAGGAGTCCCTCCTATACACATCACAAGCAACCGCTAAACTAAAAAGGGTGTTGCCCTCGCAACTCATGTATCCAGATATGAAGATGGGGTGGTCTGCTGGCCTGTGGCAGCTGGCTATTTATATTTAAATGGGGCAGGAAGTTCCCAAACAGCCCAGAGTTCAGCATCATTTCCTCTGCCTGGTGGCTCCCTGGTAGATGTTGCTACTCAGCAGACGGTCTCAAGCAACAAAGCAAGTGCTGAGGGTTATAAGAAGCCAGTGTGGCCAGGATATTAAGGGATTCATCTCCACCTGTTTCCATTCTCCTCACTGGCAATAAAATCCAGTGTGCCCATTCCAGCATCTTTCTTGAAAGCAGCTATTCACATGTAGATCTTCACCATCACTTAATCCCCTTCTGCAGAATAGTCTGCTGTTTGAAATTATTTGCAGGCAAAGTGTGTAGTGTTGCAGGAAGAAGACTCAGCAGAGCAGAGCTAAAGGGGCAAGCCCAGTCTCCTGCACATAAATGCATGAGTGAGGCATGTATAGGGCTACACAGTAGAGCCTCAGGTGGTGTATACCACTTTAGACAGCAGGTGTGAAATAAAGGGCTGTAGCTCAGAGGTAGATTATCTCTCTCATATACAGAAGGTCCCAAATTCAATCCCCAGCATCTCCAGGTAGGGCTGGGAGATGGAGAGACTCCTGCCTGAAATACTGGAGAGCCACTGCCCGTCAGTGTAGGCAATACTAAGCTAGATGGACCAACAGCCTGACTTAGTACAAGGCTATTTCCTATGTTCCTAAAAGATGTGGATGTTCCCCCAAGAAACATCCCATGTAAATATCTCACTCCCTGTACAAATAAAATAAAATAAAAAACATTAGAAAAAGGCTAAGACAGAAAGCAGGGGAAAGCGATGTATGGTGTAGGAAGCGCTACAGCAGTTGTTAGTTCAGAATGTGTAGTTAAGTTCCAAACTGCAGTAATAAATGCCTTAGTGATACACAGAATTACAGCGTTGGAGGGGGAGCCTAAGTCATCTCAGTGCAACTGCCTTCTCAGTACAGGAAATTCAGGACTGGAGCATCCCCAACAGACGGCTGTCCAGTCTCTGCTTGGAGACTTCCAGTGAAGGAGGACCAACATCCTTCTCTTTCCTTATTTGTCCAATTTTCTTGTATAAATACAAACCAGCAGATAGCTCAAACAACAAGCCCCCCCCCCCAAACAATAAGATGAATGGGAGATTATAATTCTCTTTCAGAAGAATTTTAGAGTATAGCTGTGACGGACATTTCTAAATAATAAAACTCTTACCTCCTACATTGTTCTTGTAAGTATTATATAATTCTTTTACTCTTCTGTAACGGAATGCCAGCTTCCTCATCCAGTCAACTCCTCCTCTTACACCTGTTGGCAGACAAAGGTTTGCACTACTTGCAGCTGCATGGAAGCCATCAGTTGCAAAACTGTAGGTACTGCAAACACCCAAAATATGCAAAAGTGAATACTTTTTACTTCCTATAAAAATGTGCTTATGTAATTCTTTTTTTTTTTTAAAGGCATTGCTTACCTTAGGTCTTGTCCATTGTCATCTGAAGAAACGTCATCTATATGTACTTGATCACATTCCTGTTGAAAAAGTATTTCTTTAAAAATAACATTTGATACCTTGTTTGCAATATTTACATGATGTGGCAGAGTTCAAAGACATTAAAAGATCTTAATACTGAGCAGTACTTGTACTGCCAGAAGATGGCAGAATATGCACATTTAAGGTATCACAAGCAAGACTACTATTCTTTTCACAGAATCAGCCCCAACAACTCCTTCCAAACCGGGGTGTTCCTGAATTAATTGCTGTACTTGGAATTCTAGGCTGCTCTGGTAGCCAATAGCACTTTCAACCCTTCCATATAGTGAAAAGGTACAACCTTTCTCAGTACATCAAGATTTAATGCTCTTTCATCAATTGCTTCAAAACATGTTTACTGTAATGACAGCTGAAAAAAACCTTTTTTTTTTAAAGGCTGGTGAGGCTACCAGGTTTATTGCACCAGATACTTTGTGGGGTGTGTGTGTGTGTGTGTGTGTGTGTGTGTGTAGAAGTGACTGATGAAACATTTTCAGGTTTTTTTTTTCTAATTTTCTTTTTTTAATGTTCCATAGGTTTATTAATTCTGAAGGTCACTTATATTAACCCATGGAGAGAAATAGCCAGGTTTCCCATAAATAAAATACCACAATCTCAAAAGTAGACCAGTTCAGAACAGATTTAGGCCTAGTTATACTCAATTGTGTCTGAAATTCTTGTTTATATATTTTTCAAGCAAATGTTGAAATTTGAATTAAAATATGTGTTTTGCAGGGGAGGGGGCAGTGAAAATGCTTTGAATTCGCAAAGGGGGAAATTTATGGGGAAGATTGGTAGTACAGAGTTATGGCAGATTTTGTTGAGTTTAGCAATAAAGGTCTCATATTTATGGATTATATTAAAAATTAACACTTCCTATCAGGAGGACTGGTGTTCCCAAAATGCTCTTTTTCTTCCTACTACAGCTTCAGCTCTTCTGGAACTTAAAACAATATGCCCACCAAATGTAGGTATAGGCATGGGAACATCACCATGAAGATGCGTTCTAACTAAGCCCCAACTTGCTTTGCCACTCTTTGGCACCAACTTTAGTTTGCTGCTGCTAGATTACTGATGGGGCCAGCACGTAACTCCAGTGCTTAAAAGCTTCTACGGGCTGCCCATTTGATCCCAAGACAGGTGTCTGAAATGCCAATGATTAAGTGGTATTTAAATGCCTTAATTAATGTCCTTTTTCCATTGTGGGAATGCTTGTTTCAGGGATAGGGTCTCTCTGAGAACTGCATAACTGACTTTCTCTGATACTGAATCCTGTAGATAGCTATATAAAGTTTTGATTTGGCAATATGGTGCAGCACCCACTTGGAAGTTTTTGTGAAACACACAAAAAGGGAATGTATCAATGAAGGCCTCTAACAACATAGAAGGCATTTGCCACTGGTTTGCCCTACTGCTCTTCCCAGGGTTAGGGCACTCTTTAGAAGGCTCTTTCCCCAGCTGAATATTCTGGCTGTTATGTATTGGTGTAAAGTGTTGAAATGACTATTAAGATTCACCACAACTGAATGGGAATATAAGTCCCAGGTCCAACTATCATCAGATTTTTCTTCTTCCATCCAAGTCCCACTTTCCTACCAAACTAGTCCTGCCCTGTTTCTCTTCCCTTAGCATCTGCTTCCACCATCACCTTTCCTATGTCATCTTTCTCCTTTTTGCTTTCCCTTGGCCCTCTTGCCTCTCGCTGTCTAGTTCCATCTCACCCTTTACTTCTTTCTCTCTCCCATTTAATCCTATTCAGCCATGGCCCGTTACACTAGAAGCTGTACGGAAACCTGTCCTAAGAACAGGTGAATCCTTGTGTAATAAGCATTTTTATGGGTTTCCCCACCCTTCATCTGGCAAAACCCCTACTTTCTCACATCCTTCACTATCATTCAGTTGTGTGTATATAGTATAGTCGTACCTTGGTTCTCAAACATTTTGGCTCCCTAACGCCACAAACCCCGAAGTAACTGTTGCGGTTTGCGAACTATTTTTGGAAGCCGAACGTCTGATGGGGCTTCCACTTTGCTGCAGAAGCCGCACTTTGGTTTCCAAACGTTTTGGAAGTCGGACCAACTTCCGGAACGGATTCCGTTCAACTTCCAAGGTACGACTGTAGTTATATAAGCTTTTGCTCATATCTAAGTGCTCGTAGTCATTTCTAATATTGTTCAGTATCTAATATGTTTGACAATCATTGGTTTGTGGGGATCTTTTTATCTCATTTGCTTCCTGACCTTGTACTTTCTTTTAGTTGCATGGCTCCCCCAAGCACTGCAAAAAAGGCATAATTTGGGTAGATGAGTGAGCTGCCAATGGTAAACTCACAGGAAAGTTAGCACAATAGTCTTGATGTTTCCCCCACAAGGATCTTGAACCTCACAATCCTCAAATACCTCTTCCCATTAGCATGTGTAAACAGGCTCTGCTGGTTGCGGGTGGTTCCTGCTCCTTCCTCTTCACTCACTCACTCCCATACTCCCATACAATGAGCAGCATCCTTTATCATTTGCAGGGCTAGGAAACTCCAGTGAGGTAGTCAAGATGACAACATCCACAACTCCTCCTTCTTTTAGTTCTAGGAAGGGAGCTAACCTCTGCCTCATCCCTTAACTTATTATCTTTTCTCCAAACCTACACCAGCTGGTTAGGACTGTTTCTGTCTTGGAATCACATAGTTCTTCCACGTTGGTAGCTCCTGCAATATCCCACCCTAGCATTCTCTTCACTTGGTGGGATGGAATAAAACAAGTAGTCATGAGAAGAGTGGTGGAAATGGCTTTTTGACTAGTAATGCCACAAAGGCACCGAAAGCTTTGAAGTGCTTCCCCCTATCTGGTTCTTTGGGATAAAGGTTTTAGAGCAGCTCTGTCCCATACAAAAGGATGCAGGGTGGTGTTCCATGCTAGTCCTCGTCAGAGTAGACCTATTGGAAATCAAAAGACATAAATAACTTAGGTTCATTAATTTAATTGGGTCTATTCTGAGTATGACTGAGCTGAATAGAACCCATTGATTCTCCAGACATGGCCTATTATAATTCTATCCCTCTTAGTTTTTCTGGGGTACATCTCTCACCAACACCAGTGAGGACAGGAGGACAGACTTGCAGGCATATGGAACATCAGTATGAAAAATTATTATGTAAGATAATAGTTGTATAATATATAGTCTTGCTGTGAAAGAGTACAGTGGTACCTTGAGTTAAGAACTTAATTCGTTCTGAAGGTCTGTTCTTAACCTGAAACTGTTCTTAACTTGAAGCACCACTTTAGCTAATGGGACCTCCTGCTGCCACTGCGCTGCCAGAGCACAATTTCTGTTCTTATCCTGAAGCAAAGTTCTTAACCTGAAGCGTTATTTCTGGGTTAGCGGAGTATGTAACCTGAAGCGTATGTAACCTGAGGTACCACTGTACAGTAGTGGAACATTCACTGTTAAAATCCCGGTGATAAATGTGTGATAATTTAATTTTAAAAATAGTAATGAAGGAGTTATTTCTTTGCTCATATGCTTTTTTCTTGTGTTCTGCAAACTGCGATCCTGAATATATGATGTGGATCAAAAGTACCAGGGAAATTATTTTCTCTCTCTTTTGCCTTGTTTTTTTGTTTGTTTGTTTCTGAAGGAATGCTCTATACCATAGGAGCCAACTCCTAGGGGCTGTGGGGGATTTGGCCCCCACAACAAAGTATTTGAGGGGGCTGGGCCCCCACAAAGTTTATGGACATTCCCATTAAAATGGTGTGTGTGCACTGCGTCATGTGATCGATTATGTGGGCCAGGGGTCGGGCTTACCTGGGCCCCCACGATATTTTATTCAAGTTGGCACCCCTGCTCTATAGGATTGTCGCAGAATGAAAAAAGTGGGTTGCCTATTTTTTAACCTTCTGTGGTGCTACGGCTCAACCTTTTAATACATTACTTTGTTACCTACTTCCTGTTATGCATTGCTGAACATTAACAGGAATGTGTTAGATAATAGTTCTTGTGCTCCATGCACATGCTTCCCCCAGACTTATTCTCAACTCAATTATTACCATTTTCGCAAGGTAACAAGAGAAAAATCTGCAAAATAAATAAATAAATGCAGTAGTTTGCATCAACTCCCAGATGAACTGTCTAGAATTTAAGCTAAATTCCTAAATGTACTTGATCTGCAGAATTCTACTGAAGTTAGCACTGTACATAGTTCATTCAGTATGTAATCCAAGTGCTTTTAGGACATCAGCCTAAATTAATTCCCTCCCATTCCCCGTGGAAATGAACAGGCTGCTAGCAAAACATCAGGGTATTGTTGTTTGATTGTAATAGAGATGGGATAAAAATGGTAAAAAAGCTCTCCGTTAATTTTAATTTTAAGGTAAAATACCTTTCAAAACAGCTACAGAACTGGCTATACTCAAGTCACAGTGGACCACTGGCTGTGCAAGTTCAAAACTAAGAAAGATAAAATATATTTTCCATTACTGTGTGTTTACAAATTCATGTACAATAACTGATTTTGACTACAGTAACATTAACTTAATTCATGTCTCAGTGCAACAAGTTCCTTGCAGGAATGTTCAGAACTTGACATTTTTACTAAGGAGTGCAAAACCTACGGATGACCCACAAAAATGATCCTTTTGGAATTGTCAGTAATTTCATTATCCAATAAAAACAATGACTCACTCCAGTAAAAACAAAAATCCTATTATGTAGCAGATCTGAGAAGTTACAGTCTTGAGGGTGAACAACAACTCCCATTCACCATTATCTGCTGGAATCAAGAGTAAAATTGGTATGGATTATCTTCCAAGCATACAAGAAATGTCTTCCCTGATAGTAAAAAATGCAGTGTAGGTTGACTATTTTCATGATTTACAATGAGACATATATGAAACTTACTTGCACTTATCAGTACAACTTCTAAATATAACCTAAGCAAGCAATTACTTTAAAATATTTTCATACAGCTCATCATAAAACTGCCACAAGCAACAGGATCTTTTAACACTAAAGAAAAGATTGTTTTATTTTGCCTAAAAGGGATTCTTATTCTGTAATGTAATTTCTTTCTTTGAATAGGTCACTTCTGGCTTTTTCCAAGTAGTGCATCAACCACATCTTCAAATGATCTTACTAGCAAAGTAACATTTAATGAAAGGACAAGAGTTAAAAAAGTGGGCTAACATGGAGTAGGACTTTCATTAATCAGGAGTGACCATTTACGTCTCTGAAGAGTCACTCACTATGGGAGGATCCATGTGTTGATAGGTGTCATAAGAATATTCATTCAAAACACAGGTAAATAAAATCATAGTGATACTAATTTATTTTAAAAAATGTCTTCAGTGTGTCACATGACAAGTATCTTCCCTTTTATTTTCAGAGCTTGCCACCTCCTGTTCAGGAAGAATACTGAATGGACTGGTTCACACAACACACTAAACCATACTTTAGTGAGATGTGTGAGCAAGAAGGAGCCGCTGTGGCCCTTGGACTCACTTGCTCACCCCTTGCCTTCCTGTATGCATGGGAGAAATCCAAGCAGCTTTTTTTCCAATTTGCCTGAATATCAGCTTGTCCTGTCACCCAGACAAAGGACTGTGGTATAAAACAAACTCTGATCAGTTCCAAAACAAACCAACACAGAAATTCTGTTTCGTTAAAAAAGACACGTGAAGGTAAAAACTGCCAGAGTTCTTATCCTGGCCATATGGTAGGAAGGGAACATGCAATCCAGAGATTAGCAGCAACTCCTTCCTGCTCATGCACATCTCACTAAACCATGGCTTAGTCTGAGATGGAAATTTAGCTATCATGCTGCTGTAGAAGACAATTATACTGAAATGTAAGAGATCTGTCCCCGAAACAAAAGATCAGTAATAAAGTATAATACTGTCACTTAAAAACCTGTGTAAATTCTTGCTAAATCCAGAAGCCACAGCACTGAATAATTGAGAAAGGAATTTCCCTTGAAAAAATAGTTTGGTAGAAGTTTTCAGAAGAGATGGGAAGAGAAAAAACAACCACCAAGGATTTAAACACAAACTAAATACTAAGAAGTCCACCTCACCTTTGTTTTCTTTTTAAAAAGCAGGGTTATTTTTAAAATCACTTAGATAAGCTTATTTGGGCCAGTGGAATAATCCAGTTTTTAACGGAGATCTTGAGATACTTAAACCCTCCATTATAGATTGTAAACCTGCAAGTTGGGGTTTTAATTTCTGTATAGTACCTAATTGCAGTAGGTACTTGGCAATTAATAAATATCACTGTCAGTTATCATTCACTATCAAACACTTCTGCCAGGCTAACAACAGAAGAAACCCCTGACAAGGGGATATACGCTGCAAACCTACTTCTGTAAGATTTGATTTCTAGCTACTGATAACTTGCAGGAAACAAGGGATTAGATACAGGTAGGCTAATATACATTCTTTAGATACATACCTCTAAGTCATTGAAAAATAAATGTGTATCTGCAAGATTAAAAATCATTTCTTCCATTCGAAGTCCAAGAGTCACTGCCACAGGTGGATCCTTGGGGAGGAAAATGGAAAGAATATGGATTTTCTTAACATAACACATAGATTAAAATGAACTCTTAAAAGCAGTAATTCTGTGCACTGTGTATGTACAAGCCCTGTAGACTGAAATAGATTTATTTGCATGTCATTATGGCCAGAAATGGTATAATTTAATTCGAGATGCAAATATAGGTATCTACACGACAGAGAAAGTCTGCTGATAATGTATGTTAAGCACCTCGGAATCTAATGTCACATGAATGAGACATGAATTATAAATGCAAACAATCTACAGGTAGTTCACTTAAAATACAATAATTGTATTATAACTATAAATCTTTTATTTTATGTGAAAATGCTGCAGAGAAAAGAAATTAAAGAACCATAAATTTGAGATCTTAATGTTGAAGTAGTGACAGCACTGTCTGGTTTGAAAACATATCTAATTTCTTTTGTAAGACTAAAAACAATTATTAAACAAATTAAATTACTAACAGAGTGTTCCTATCTAGGGGAAGGATGGGATTGCTTCCAACTCCCCTTGCAGTATTGCAGCACACCACAATGGGAGAAATGCATTAGCATAGCAACAGCTTTGCACTGATGAGAGCCCCACTGCTGGTACTAGGCTGGGGGAGAGGAGCTAGGGGCATGGAAGGGGCATGGTAGAATCCTACTCTCACTCAGCGGTCAGAACCCCTATGGTGACATGTTATATGTGCAAAAGAGGAGTCAATACAAAGTCATATGTTCTGTTTCAACAAATGGCAACCCAGCACTGCAGGGGTTCTGACCCATGGTAAGAGTTCAGGTTTCGAGGTTCGTCACTGTGAAGATAAGGGTTAATCATTCCCTCCCCAGCTGCTAGGGTAGAGATGATGCCTCACAAATAGGATTCTTGTCTACAATTCCAAGAAAAGACATGACTATATGCAGATAACTCAAGCACTTATGATCCTGAAGACTATCTCAAACTCCCTACTATTTGAGGATTTACTGGCCTCTTACCACATGGGAGTTAGCAGGTCCAATATTTTCCTCTCACATGTGGGAAAACAGCTGGCAGAGGAAATGCAATTTTATTAAGGATGGAAGAGAAATGAGTTTTAAACATTGATTTTGAGATGTTCCTGATGACTCAAATTTTGCCTGTATTGGAATTCCTGTCACAGCAAGGGCCTGCTTATGTCCAAACCACTTGTGCAGTGTTGGATTGGTTCTTTTTTTTTTAAGCCCAAATTATACACACACAAAATGTATTAAGTATGATGCATATGAGAGTCTCATGCCTTACCATATTTCTGCATATCACAAACACACACACACACACACACACATTACTAAATGTTTTTGTGAAATTATATGCATTTTTTATGCATCTGCGTATAATGGTTATTTATTTTATTAATTTATTACATTAGTATCCCAACTTTCCTCCACGGAGCACAAGGTGTTAACAATAGGCAACAACGTGCTGAGGGACTGTGGCTGGCCCAAGGTCATCCAATGAGCTTCATGACCTGCATACATTAATGTTTATAATAACTGCATATATACACAAAACAATGTATTGCTTGTATATTTAGTGGGATTGGGGATGGAGAAACTTGGTTATTGTCGATGCCAAAGAGTAAGGTAGGAATCGGGGGGGGGGATCCTAAGAATAACAGTCAATGCTTTATTATGGGGATCAGATAGAATTTTTCTTGTGGTCATTTAAACATTTATTAAGTCAGTTTATTTTGTGCTGAATAATACATGGGGCTGATGTAGGAGCAGATCACTTCAGTAGAAAACTGCAGCAGCTTTTATTTCAAGGTGAGTGCCAATCACACATGAAGCAAATTTCACATAGTTGCAGCTGTATGATAAATGTGATGCATGAAATGACCCTCAGTTAAAAATAAACTAAAGTACGAAAGCAAGTTAGGAAGAAGCTGAGAAACAAGTGTTTTAATTATATTCAGTAGTGAAATTGCTGCAAGAGAGGTTGATGCTGCAATCCTGAATGCACTTAGTAAGGAGTTGAACTCAGGGGGACTTACTTCTGAGAAAATATAGTTAGAATTGCACTGGAAATCCAAAACATTAATACCATCCCCATCAGCCCTTTAACCCCCCCACCCCCGATGTACTGTTGATTAAAAAACCCCCAAACAAAACACTTCTTAGTTCATTGGCTATAGAGAACATGGCGCTTAGCCAGAGATTGCCAGCACTGCAAGAGAAGCTAGATCAACTATAACACTTCCCTATATCAAAATACAAATGCCTTCGGTTATGTTAGCAGTGGGCATAAATTGGAGCCAGACAGTCTGTCTGTGGACTTCTGTGCTAGATTGGGCCATCTACTAGTGAATGCCTCTTAGGAGACAAAGTAAAAATATCTCAGGAGAACCAACACTTAAAAGTTTTGAGGAGCCAGGCTGAGGAAAGGAGCCTGAATCCTTTCAAAAAATTGCCCCTCTCTTAATGCCAAAATCAAGTGGTTTAATATTATGTAGTGGCATCAGGAGAAAAGCTTTAAATATCCCCCCCCCCCGATACAACTAAATAAAGACATGTACTAATACAGCTCCTTTTTATGGCACCCTTTTATTCAAATTACACTGGGGCACAATTTGAAAAGTAATAAAATTAATAAAATTGTCTTCCCTAAAATGTCTGCATTCGGCTTAAGAGAATATTTCTTTACACTGATGCTATGCAGACTCTCTCTAACTAGTGGGACTTCATTTTAAGAGATAGGTGGACTGCAGAGTGTTTCCTCCAGACACTACCCAGCTGCAAAATATTTAAGAGTATGTCTTTTATCCCTGTGCTGAAACTATCCTCAAACATTTAATAATATTGAAAGAATTTATCCCAGGCCAATGAGCCACAAAAAATCAAGGTAGCCTTGGCAATAATGGAATCTTGAGTTTCTGGATGCACAGGGGTGGGGTGGGGAGCGGAAGCAAAATGGAGCTCCCAGAAGTCACAGACAGGAGAAATGCCCTATGAAGATATGAGGAGAACAATACAAGAATATGAAAATGCCACCAAATTCTGTGAGGCTGTTGCAAGGTTCAAAAATCACGATTCACAAGTGGATTAGCAGTTGCAATACACAAAAATTGTATCACAACAAAAGCAATTTGTAGGATTAGTGTTTTGAATTTGAATTCATGAGTCACATACCTTTCCATATTTTTGTGCATAAGATCCTGTAAGAAGTGAATGGAAGACAATGATAGTTTCATCCAAATCCCACACAAATACGCGCTGAAACAGAGGCATTGACAAACATCAGTGGACATAAAACAGTAGGAAAACCAAAGACAAGTTATAATCCCCCAGCAGACAGCACAGAACTGAAATAATTGTAAGAAACTACCAATATATTCTGGTTGGAACAAATAATGGGAAGTCTAGACTATGCTGAACTGATCTGTCTGGTAGTAGCAATTTGCAGGGATGGGACAAACAGCACCTTCTTAAGAGTAAAAAGGAAGTCCTATACAGGCTGAAATGTAACTACTGTATTTGGCGGTGGGAGGATTTTATGAACACAAGAAGAGGAGTGTCAGTTGGATGAAGCCAAAGGCCTATCTACTCCAGCATTCTGTGTTCACTGACCAGAGAGATGTCTGTGGAAAGCCCACAAAAATGAAAACAAAAGCACTATTTAATGACATGTAGAAACTGTTCTAGAAGAATACAAGACATATGCAGAAAGCTAATACAACACAGTGATGTGTTTTCATTTCGCCTTTCAAATATTTTAGTTAATATTTATTAGCATGGGGTGCTTTTTAAAATAAAAAAACATTGTTTACTAATTTGAAATAAAATAAACACAAGTAAAATAAATATTCTAAATTAGATTACTCAGTAGGGTATCAGGAAATTTTCTGATGCATCTAGGTAGAGCAGGAAAGTGTAGTGCAGCCAGTACAGAGAATGCAGAGCTACATTTAATACAACAACGTCTTAATGTAGGAGTTGTTGCTGTTCCTGCATTTCTCAAGTACATACCTCCAAGTCACTGTCAGGAGGGGGTGATGGGTTATTTTTCCGTCCTCTGCCCCTTGATTTTGACCCAGAACTCCTACACGTCCTTTCATCCAGATCTTTGATTGGTGTTGAAGGGCTCTGTACAGTGTCAAACTCTCCTGCAAACAAAACAATTAATGAAAAGGCAATTTTATTTTTAACATAATATAAAAGACTCTTATATGCTTTTTATATTTAACACTGCTCCCCTCCCCAAATTTTTAAAGTGCTCCTAAAGTTCTGAAAATGGGGATTTTGTTTTATCTGTAAATTACTTGTTCTTCCTAGTGAAGACAGGCCCTTCTCAGTGGTAGCTCCTAACTTATGGAACTCCTCCCTAGGGACATTTGATTGGCACCAATGAGTACCAGTATTTTTTAAAAAGCCTTTAAATCCCACTTCTTCCAATTGTATTTTAGTTATGTTATTTTGGTAGTTGCTGTTTTAAGATTAGTTCTAATCCACTTATTAAAAAGATTATTTGGTTATTTTATGCTAGGGGGTGATGACTGCCCTACTTTCACTAGAAAGAACAAAATAGGAAATTCTTTCCAGTAGCACCTTAGAGACCAACTGAGTTTGTTCCTGGTATGAGCTTTCGTGTGCATGCACACTTCTCATACCAGGAACAAACTCAGTTGGTCTCTAAGGTGCTACTGGAAAGAATTTTTGATTTTGTTTTGACTATGGCAGACCAACACGGCTACCCACCTGTAACTAGAAAGAACAGTAAAGGTATAAACAAGTTAAAAATAAGTCTACTAATGGTGGTAGGGCAGTATATTCATTCAGATGTACCAGAACAGTTCCATTCTATGGTAGTACATATTCTTTCTATGCTCTTCAAAAATCACTCTCATAGAACATTTTGCACCACCTGCCTTCTGAAGTTGGCCTCTGTAGAAGGCTAAGTACCATGTAGAACAAGCGCAAATAACCATTCAGAGAGAGAATTCTCTCTTCTGAGACTTTATGAATAGATGTCAAGGTGAGTTTCTTTAAAGGCATGTGTGGAAGAGGTTCAAGGCAAGCTGCTATGAACACAGACAACATTCAAAATGGAAACCTGTACTGTCAGTGGTAGAGAGCAGGAGAGGGCGGAGCTGGCGCGCATCCTGGGTGTGTGGCGTGCTGCCCACAGAGGCATGGTGCACCATCTGTGGGGGCGTGGTGCCCAGCGCGGTGGGGGGGGGGGGGGAAGCAGCCGCGATGGCACCCCACTGGGAACGCACTGCCAGGGGCAGTGCACTCCCCCCACACTCCTCTTCCTCCGCCAGTGTGTACTGTACAGCTGATGAAGTTCCCGGAACCCTATCCTTTTGTTGGTGACCTGAAATTATCATTTTCTAGCTTTTAAATCTGAAAGAACAGCAAGCTATTAATTAAAGGACTTTCTGAATCCCAGATTGCATAAATAATAATCCTTCCATGGTAGAAACTATAGAGGAAACTCTTCCATATTACTAGCACTAAGAAATAAAGATTTAACAGGGTTTATTAACTATTTATTGAAATTATTGTATCATTCCTTTCTGTGTCCAAAATAGGACCACCACCCCATTATATCAGTTATATAATCCGAAAGTTCTCCTGGAAGCCAACAGACACAACGGTGTTGGAATATCAGAATGACAACTATTTGTGAGTAGTTAAATAGAACATTTCTGGGTGCAGAAGTGTCCCAGTTGCACACAGTGACATAGTAAACATTGCAAAGGGTAGAAAGAAAGCTGAAGATGTTGACTTTGATTGCTTTTTTTCCTCCAGTGGCAGAAACAACTAACAGGAATGGACAGGATTTAATCAACATGTTTCCAAGGATGGGGCAGATTAAACAACTTTGGGGTTCATGCTGGTTCTCAGTGCTGCAATTCACAAGCTTAACATACTGAGTAATGTGTAGTGCAACAATGCATGCATGTTTCTGAAAGCCTAGGGTTAGGTTACTTGATAAGAGTTCATTATCAGAGCACAGTGTGGAAACAAGCTTGCACGCGGATTCCTCTTATCCTGAAAACGTGGGATAGACACTTGAAATTGGAGAATGGAAACCTGTGCTGATGGCAAGTGATGCCATATCCAAATCCTGCAGAGATGTTTTACAGATGCATGAAAGGATGTGCAACACTTCAGCGCAAGTGTAAAGACAGCAAGAAGACATGTTCCATGTACTGTAATGACTGCTCCCCACATTAAATGGGGGGCGACGTTTGCGTGGTCGCACGCAGCCCCCTGAATTCCTGGGCGACACCTGGGGCAACCCCCACACATTCTGGATAACCCTGCAGTTTCCCAGATCCCCGGCTGGGGGCTGGGAAGGATAAACGCCCAATGCCTGAGCCAAGGTCTCCCTACATCTGAATCTTAATAAAGTTGTGGCCAATTTTAATCCCATAGCATGTTGTTGTGTGTCATTATTGTGCTCGGGGGTCGCCTAGGGTTTGGGGGACTCCGCCTGTCCGTGCAAAAGTAAATTGTACATATGATAGATGTATCTATGGGCTGAATGTCAGCTTCACAGCTCAAGAGTTTACTGATCTAAGGCTGTATTTAATGTTGCAGTTCCACTGGCACAAGAAACTTTCATGTGAACATCGGAACTTACTCTTCTGTCCCTTCCAGGCTGCACCCTGCATGCACCCTCAAAACCAGTTCAAGAGGATTTGGGGGACTGTCCAGAGCAGATTGGTGGAGCATCCAGGGGAGCGGGCAGGAGTGGAAACAGAAATCCTATTATGTTTTTAAAATTTTGACAAAATTGAAAACTGCCATCATTTTTGCCTAAGTTTTAGAGGAAACATGGACACACACACACAATGGCTTTTTGGTTCATAGCTGTCAACCCTCCCTGCTGTTTCCCAGAAGGTGCTAGGGATCTAACTAAAGAAAGACAATTTCTTTCTCATTACAGGACTATATAAAAATGATCAAAACTGTCTTTGCAAATATAACTTAAAAAATAATTTTTAAAATGCCAGGTTGGATCCAAACTAAGCTGCAGTGCAATCCTAACCATATATACAGGGATCCCACCCCCCACTTATGCACCAGAATGTATCTTTTTATGGTCAGCAGCACACACATTGTGCCTTTCAACACAATCTAGTCAGTTCTGATGATCAGCTAACATAATAACATTAGAACTAGGAAAGGAACAGATGGGGTGAGGGGAGATGTAGTAATTGAGTAGTGCTTTTGCACCAGAAAGGTGGGGTATAAAAATTGAGATTTTACAGTGCTGCAGCATATAAGCTACACTGCACCATACACTAAACCAGGGGTTGGCAAGGCCTACCGGGCATGGGCTGGATCACTCCCGCGGAAATCCTCCATGGGCCATACCGGCGCAGCGTGACGCTGGAAATTGTGTCTGCACAGAAGCGATCTTCGGTGTCTGGGCCTGCACAGAAGCGATTTCTGGCACTGTGGACATGCGCAGATACGATTTCCGGAGCCACAGAAAAGAGTCCCTGCGCTGTGCCAGGACTCAGCAAGCAGGCGGCTTGGTTTGGGGGTGGCTCATTGGCTGGTTAAGTGACCCTCATGGGCCGCTTCCGGCCCATGGGCCTTAGGTTGCCGGCCTTCTGCACTAAACAGTTCAAGAAGCTGCCTCTAAATGGTGAGGAAGGGGCAGAGTGAGACCCTGAGGCTCAGTTTCATTGGGCAACTAAAGTTTTGGTTGTTACATGTGAACCACATGATTGTGTGACTTGCTCTTTCTTTGCATATATATACAATTCTAATATACATAAGTAGTCAATCAATCACAAGATAACTGTTAAAACAATTAATCAAAGTTGTACTTTTGAGTCTTTGCTAAGACATCACACTAGTTGACATGCAAGGAGCAACTTGGTTAAACATGAGTTTGGCAGACATTTCTGATGACTAGACACCAATAACTTATATTTATAGCTCCAAAACTTACGATGTCTGCAGTGGCTTTCTATAATTGGTAAACTTTATAGAAAAGCAGTCAGCCATGGCATAAATATTATCAATAAGTTATTTAAAGTACTGAAAGGATGGAACTTTCCACATAAGAAAAAAGCTATGGACAGAACAAATACCACAGTCCCAGTCCCAGTTTGTCTACAGGGCAATCACAACTTCTTGCACTACACTATTTAACTAGGCACTATGTCAAACTTTCCCAGGTCGAAACAGCAATAATAATACACACTTGACTTTCCAAATGAAACAAAGCATACCAGAAAGAGGTTATGAGGTAGTCTGTGAACTTTTTCAATGACCCAGAGATATAGTTTTGTGGTTAAAGGCATAATAAAAGGCTCTGAAAATCTGTGTGGCTATGATTATGTGGCAGAATCCTGAGAATCTCAACTTTCTTGTTTAGCTCTTGCAACTGTGGATGAAAAAACTTTGAAACGAGAGGGCAGCTTTTGCTAAAAGAAAACAGATATGTATACGGGTTCCGTAGACCAGAAGTAGGATTTGATTGTACAGTAACCTCTTTATGGGGCTCAGTTCCTATCTTTCTCCACATACTTTCTATTTTCCCCCTAGCCTAACACCTTCTCCAAAATTTCAAAATTCTGCAAAAAACAAACATCTACTGCAAACAAATGCACAACTATACAATTTCAATGCACAAATCAAAGTGAGCATGAAATATGTCCAAAAGGAATAATTATCAAATGCAGAATATACTGCTCCATAAATAGGGCATTGACTGCAGTAATAATAATAATAAAAATCATTTCTAAAAAGAAATAGTAATTTAAGCCACTTGAATGGTATGTAGGGATATAACTTATACAACTTTTCAACTTGTGTCACCATTATAAAGGTTTTAAGAAGTAAACATACGCATTTGTTCTAAATAAGATTGCAGCCCACTAATAAGACATTTTAATTAATTAACTATATGAGTTTTAGTCAATTTGTAGATTCATCTATAAATTAAATTTGCAAATTGGTAAAATCAATATTTATTGAGCATGAAACATGTTTTCTCTGTTTTTAGATGACACACACATGCTGTAACTTAGAAGAGATGTTCTTCCTGTGTATGAGAAACAGGAAAATGCCTCTTTTAAGATAGTACTTCCTAGACATAGTTTTTATAACAACAATTAGTTTGACATCTTTTAGAAAACAAATCTGCTTTCTGATTATCAGTTGCAACAGTATGTCGATTAAAAGTTTTTAATTAATCTGACTGATTTAGTAACCAGAACTGTAAAATGCATCTAGCTTCTTCTTTTGACTAGTAAATATGTACAAGTACAAGTCCACCTTGTATGTAGTCAGACTGCCCCAGTGCATGTAATACTTTCATGCATGAATTCAGCATTATATGTAGTTTTCTGGTTGCTTCATTTATCAACCCAAACCTATTTAAAGATGTAGTTTGTTTAGATATAAATTTTATTTATTTATTTATTTATTTAGACACTTCCATGGAACTCTTCAGTTTAAAAAAAAAAAAATCAGAGCAGATGGGATCCAAAGGACGCCAAGGGCTCCTAGTCCCCTGTAACAAAAAACCAGGGAGAAATGTAAACATGGCAGAGTACAGAGTTGAACCTGAGTCTGTGTGGTCTAGGTCCAACATTCCAGCCACTACACTACAGTGGCTTACCATACTGACGTATGCGAGTTTATCTATTCACCTATTTGTACAATAACTTACATTTGCCGCAATGACTTAACAATAACAAGGCAGAAGTATATATATTCTATGCTTTTCAAAACAGGGGCTTCTCAAATAGCCCTTGCACCTGAAATACAGTGGTACCTAGGGTTAAGAACTTAATTTGTCCTGGAGGTCCGTTCTTAACCTGAAACTGTTCTTAACCTGAGGTACCACTTTAGCTAATGGGGCCTTTCGCCACCAGGCGATTTCTGTTCTCATCCTGAAGCAAAGTCCTTAACCCGAGGTACTATTTCTGGGTTAGCAGAGTCTGTAACCTGAAGCATCTGTAACCTGAGGTACCACTGTATAAGCTTGCCCACTCACTTCCTATTCTCTGTAGTGTTGAAGTGATCATGCAACACTTGCCACAGTGTCACACCCACTCTGAAAATACATCACATGCCTCTATCCTTCTGTACCACTTTAAAAATACACTCATCTAAATGGAATGCAATGTTTTGAATGTGCAAACCATGAACCTCTAGTACAATTCTCTATCATGCAATGCAGAACACTGTGAAAACTTTGACACCAGCTTGTTCATTCTCCGTTTCAAAGAATCTGATATTAGAATACAAGTTCTGCCATTAAAATATATGCTAGAATGCATTTTGTTACAACTAATTCTATCACATACACAGTGAATTTAGCTCCTCCTTCTAATATGTCTACTATGGAGAGTTTCTATATATAAGACATGAAATAAAATAGAACGGTAATCATTAGTAGCCAAAATCGCAGCTGCTGCGTGTAGTGTTTGTTTATTTCACCTATAAAGAACTATTATGCTCAGAAGAGTGTGCACTATATTATATTTGTGTGCACATGCATTGTCAGTAATTCATACATTATCACTATATGCTCACGTAGAAAAAAAAGACCATTGGTACTTACAGTGAATGGGATTTCTTAGGCCTATTGGAGTTGATGTCAAGGATGGGTCTGTTTGTTTTTCAGTTTTCAAACAAGACTGAGCAAAGCAAGAACGAGGACACAGAGAGTCACAGACTGACTCCTTTTTGGTGCAGGCAAAATAGAAAAATAGACACATACCCATCCTTTACATCAGCTACAACAGGCCTAAAAGAATACAGTACTTCAAGGTGTATTTCAAACAATGAACCTAATGTCTGCTAAATGCTCAGAAACAAGACCTTCTTGGATGCTGGGAAATAAGAGAGGTTCTGGTAGAAAAGTTAAGTCTCTAGATAGGACAAGTGTGGGCCTGGCTACAACAAAATGTTGTGCCAGTTAATTCATACTTTATGTACCCTCCACAACTCCACATTTCTGTTACCTCTCATTTTATCTTCTCTAGTCTATAAACTGTCCTGCCATTTCTCTCATTCTACCTCTGTTCTTGCCTGACCTCCACTGGCAGTTTGCCTTCTACTCTCTGATATAGCCTCTTGGTTTGTCTCATTTGCTTTTTCACCTCCTTGCCTCTTCTTCTTCCTTTGCATCATCTGCTCCAGCTTCATTTATCTTGTGTCTCTTTGTTTACATCTTTCCCCAGCCTCCACTGGTTCCTCATCCAACTTCCTTCTGCCATTATACTTAACCTGGAGTTTGTGAAATGACTTTAAGAAGCCTGATACCAACTTTTTATGGCAAGAGAATTGCAGAGGCAAGCATTCATGTACAGTAGTGTTTTAGCCTTTGCGGCAGCGGGAGGAGGGAGGGGTTCCTCCCTCGCGCTCCTTTTCTCCAGATTTTTTTGTACTGCAGCAAACCTCAGGACTTTGTCAAGCCTGCTGGTATCTCCCTCTTGTGCCTGGCTGCTGCTAATTTTGCTACATAAGCACTTATGCCTGAACATCCTAGGACATCCTTTTCCACATGGAAGCCCCACAAGGAAGGCAGCGCTGCGGAATTTCCATAAATGAGTAAGATTGCAGTGTTGGAACAAAGGGTTTCCTTTTCTTAGGCACTGGATAACTTTTTCAAACAAGCAGAACTTGTACAAAAGAGACTGATTCCATTGAAGCAGAATATTGTAACTGAAGTTTTTAAACAATTTCTGAGTCAAAGCTGATAGGAGCTGGGGAATATCTGATTTGGGGTGGTTACTGCCTTAGGGAAGAGAGTGTAAATGTTTCAGATCACTGAAGAAGAGATCAGACATAACTTGGCAATGAGCCTATAGAAGAAAAGGACAGACATTTTAAAAAAACAAAGTTTCTTATGAGAAATTGCACATGAAATGATTGCAGTATATAGGTTTTACATAGCAATACAGAAGTTTCCAAACTAAGGTAGAGTGCTGTTCAAAGGCAATGCTGAAAAAGTGGGCATGTCAGTCCAAGGATATAAAATCTACAGAAAGAACTAGGAAAGGTGTATTGAGTATGTGTTGTTCTATACATAAAGGACAGGAGTCCAACATACTAGGAAAGTTCCAAGGGATATACTTATTTACAGAAACAATGTGAGCTGAAATGCCAAACCCAAAATGCAATTTAGTACTGGGAACATATCATCATCCTTCACCAAAACTCTGAGGGTGATTTTGAGATGAAGAAAGAAATCAAGGAGGTAGCCAAGCGAGAAAATGTTGAAATAATGAGCAACTGGAAATGTAACAGGATTGGAATGTAACAGGAAAGACACAAGTCCAAGAAGGAGCAAGCATATTTGACAAAAGCCTACAAAAGGCAAGAAGCATTTTTAAAACTGAAAGTGTTGTCTAAATCATGAGAACTAAACTCTAGCAAAAAAACCAAAACAAAAAACCCCAGTAATTGATTTTAAGTCTACTTGGGAGCTTTAGGTGAAAGGCTATGTATGCTTATGTGAGAAAAAGCTCTACTGCATTCAGTGGGTCTTACTGTCAGTTAAGTATGCATGGAATTGCAGCCTAAGTAGTATATATACATGCTGTTGGATCATTCCCAATCTATATGTTTGTTGACATCCTCAAAGAAAAGAGAAGGCTTTCCAATTCAGAAGCCATGGTGATTCTCCATCATAAATGCTCCATCATCTTCTATATACTCACCTGGATGAAGATCTGTGCTTGGTTGACTAGTCAGCCCAGGGAGAGATTCCTGGAGCTGGTACGTTGATGATGAAGAAGAGGTACCATCTGTGGTGTTGTTTGAGGTCATATATGTTCCATATGTTGATGTTGAATAATACTGTGGATATTGGTTTTGGCCAAAAGCTGTATATGATGGATAATCCTAGAATGATAGAAACAATGTTTTAAATTCTAGCAAGATTTTCTAAGCATTCCCATCTAAAATACAGCAATGTGAAATAAATTCTTGCCCAGTCCATTCAAAATACTTAAAATTGCTAAGTCAAATAAAATATACTTTGAAGTTTATGGAAATAATAATAATCATACCTGTTGTGAACTACTGAAGTTTGTAGAATTTGAGACTGAATTGTTTGCATAAATAGTGGAGGATGGTGTAAAACTAGAACCTAGAGTTAAAAGAACAATTCTGTATAAGAACTAAGTAATACATTATGCACAATGCAGACAAATCAAAAGTAAAAAATCTGAAGGTTTCATATATAAATATAAAGAATATGTAAGTGAAATATGCAAATATTAGCTATTCTGATATCTCATTAAAGAGATAATTATTTATAACTATATACCACAAACAATGCCATCTTCTGCTTTAAAAATCTAGTTGCCAAAGCTTTAATTCTATGCTATGATTTCCATATAGAACAATCCAACTTCACAGAAGCACTAATGAAGAAATCTATGCACTCAAATTTCACTCTGTAGATCGGTGAGTCCTTGTTCTCTTTCAACAGCTTCTTTTCATCTTTTTCCTGCCATTTCCCCTCCTGGAATTCAGTTCCAATGACACACTAATGAAATATGGTGGATGGCTTGGAAAAGAAGGCAGGGGGGGGGAGCAGGGATAAGGACACTAATCTTGAATATAGAATTTGATTCAGACTTGTTCTTATTTACACAGCAATGGAACTTGAGCTAGTTATCACTGAAGTCATGGTGATGTCAGTGGGTACACTCTAAGCATAATTAAAAATGGATCAAACTTAATAGTTCATACGACCAAAAAGTCTATGATGTGATAAAAATCTAAGAAAACATACAATTAATACACACTTACCCAATAACTGTCAGCTTTGGTTGCAGCAGGTTTCCGGTCCCCTTACTTGATTTTTATTTTTATTGCAATTGTACGAGGCTGCAGCTGGCAACCCATGCACTTTACTAATGTGCTAAAACAGAAGAAAGGTTACAGAAAGTCCTTCTGTATCCCTTCATTCTGTTAGGTATTTTAGGGGCAGAACAGAATTTTTAGAATTCCTGCACCCTAGGTATCACCATTTTCCTTTACCAACATAACTAGGAACAAACAAGATGGGAAGAAGGGCCACGTGATTGTTCCAAATGTAGAATCCAACACAATCTAAATGTTTAGAACATGTATATGCTCAATGATTTAATGTCCTGTCAGAGATCTCCCAATTTCAGAACTGAATGCCAAATACAATAGACGACAGGATATGCTGGTATCCAGAGATATGCCCAAAGGATCATTTCACGTGCGGCTGGCTTAGTTAAGATTGTTGTCTATATCATTCTCAAGAAGGTATTTTCATATTTTAAAGTATCCCACCAGTGTATGAAATGTTGTCATCAGATAATTCATGAGTAACTTTGTTAACACGGTACATGAGGCTGTTATTCACAAATATTAAAAGCGAGTTATGATAAAGAATTAGAAAATAATCAACAAAATTATCTTGGCACAATTTCAGATTATCATTCATTTAAACAACAGACAGCTATTGTAACTGTAATGAAAGAAACAAAATAGGAAACAAAATAGGAAATTCTTTCCAGTAGCACCTTAGAGACCAACTGAGTTTGTTCTTGGTATGAGCTTTCGTGTGCATGCACACTTCTTCAGATACACACTGAAGAAGTGTGCATGCACACGAAAGCTCATACCAAGAACAAACTCAGTTGGTCTCTAAGGTGCTACTGGAAAGAATTTCCTATTTTGTTTCCTATTTTGTTTTGACTATGGCAGACCAACACGGCTACCCACCTGTAACTGTAATGAAAGAGTTTATCAGGTGACATGAAGTTTCACTCAAGATACTTATCACATAAATAAGAAATGCATAGATTCTGAATTGGTTCAAAGATAACACTAAAGAGCAAGGAAGGACAGACAATTGGTGACTGACCTGGCATTTGGTATGAATATGGTGTCTGGCCTGGCTGTGGTGTGGAGAACCCTGGGCTGTAACTAAGGCACCCGGACTGCAAGGGTGATTGCGTTTGTGAAAGTCCGCTTTCTGTCTTGATGCCTGGCAACATTACACCCAAATCTGCATAAGAAATTAATTTTCATCTGATTCTTATAGATGGGTGGAAAGCACAGCAGTTCCATGATGTCAAAAATACTTGGAATAAGAATAAAGTACAAGTTGAGGTCAAATACCGTAAGTGGGTAAACTGTAAGGTTGCCCAGTCTGTGAATAGGCTGTATACACTGCTGGCTGCTGCATTCCTGAATACTGGGTCTGACTGGCATAGGCAGACATTGTCTGTGCTGCTGGAGTAGAAAGAATATGTGGATAGGGCCTAGAGAACAGGGGGGGGGGATATCATCACAGGTGACAATAAATACATATTAAATTTATTCAAACAAATAGACAATCCCACATATTCTCATTCCTCCTCCTCACAATTATTCATGAAGGCATATCATAGTTAAATTGTTCTTTTCCACACTAAGCCCAACATGGCAAATAAAAAATTAACTATCATTATTAATTTAAGCTATTATGGATTGCACACAATAGTGTCCTTCACACAGACATAACTTTTTGATCCTGCAGAGGCTTCTGCCAGTGGAATAGGGAGGAAGACAATTTTAACCAATTCTCCTCCTTAAGTTCCTGGTCTGCTCCAATGAGTCTGCTAACCTTCTCAAGTAGATTTTACGGCATGTGAGAGCTGCAGGAAGGAGGGAAAATTAGAGGAAATTGCCTACCTATTCTATAAATAGAAGCCTCTGCCACATCAAAAAGTATTTTGTCAGAGCAAGGGACACTACTGATACAGCCCTATAAAGCCACACTGACTGTTACAAAATTATTCTGGGCTAAAATAATTGTGGGCTATAGGTTGAAACCTACTTTACAGTTATACACTATGAAGCAAGCAATAGTTATTCATTGCAGAGATAAATCAAAAATACGTTTAAAGCAGGCATGTCCAAAGTCCTTTTCAGGGGGTCTAATCCGGTCCCTATGGCAGTTTATTTCCTGGGGTAAAATCATTTAAAAAGCTCAACATCTTCAATTTTCAAAAAAAGGTTAACAACTTTGGTCGGCCTTCACTTCATCAAATCTGGCCCTCTTTGAAAAAAGTCTGGACACCACTGGTTTAAAGGAATCTTATATCTTGATTCCCGTTGCTAAAGAAGTTACAAATAAGTAAATTCCTTTGGTATCCATTGAACTGAATGACCACTCAGATTACATAAAATGCATTTTATATAAAACAAAAGTTAGTTTTAATACTCTTTAAATAAATGACCTAAAATAAATGATATACAGTAATATGTAAGAAGGTGCATGCTCACTAACTTGGAAGAATATAGCTGAGGCGAATACTGATGTGATGATCTTGGACTGTAGCCACTACTTGTTATTACTGCAAAAAACCAAGGGTACAGAATGTTCAATGTATGAGAATAATTGGAGCCAATAAAGTACCATATTTTTCCGCCCATGCCAGAACCCAAAACTGAGCCACCCACGGCAGAGGCTGAGCCCAAACCTGTGAATTCACTATCCATGTATAAGAGAACCGCCAATTTTTGATAGCAAAAAACATTCGTCTTATACACAGAAAAAATACGGTATTTTATAAACAATATCATAACTGTTGAATCAAAGTATGACTGCTCTGATCAAAGTTGCTATGAAACAGACATTTAAACAGCTATGTTCCATATTTTAGCTAGAAACCTAACACAAATAAAAGCCACTGAGTATGATGTCCAATATTCTGTTTCATCACTTCTGTACAACTGATGACCCAGAAATGCAGCCCACCAGCCTTGCAAGGTGGCCTAACAAGGGTATGGTATACTTGTTATGTTTACTGATGGGGACTTCAAAACACAATGTGTTTGTTTCAGATGCAACAAAGTTTCTCAAGTAATACAAGTTTTAAAGTAACATATTACAGTATTCAAAACACAAGTGAGACTTAAAAATAACCACTTGCCTAGTCAATTGTGGTGAGTAGAATTAAGAGGTAACTACATACAGACATTTTTAAAAAGCTGGCTCTTTTTCCTCTTGTAGGCCACAAATGAATAACTGTGACAGTTTAGTTCGCTAAAAAAGTGGACATTTGTATACTTAGGACTGTTTACTTTCAAATGGTGGCACACAGCAGTTGCATTCAGCACAGCTGTGGACCAGCCTGGATCCCTCCTTCCTGCTCTTCCCGGTCACACAGGCTGTTGGGTGCCTGCCTGTTTGAACCAACCATGGCCTATGCAGTGAACCATACAAGCCTCTGGACTTGTCAGGTCCGTTTGCTGGGTATTTAGTCAAGCTGCATCTCTTCCAGCCAGCTCATTTGGAGTTGGATTCCCCACCCTCACACCCTATGCAACAAACTTTGGTGCTGCCCAAAGGTGAGCATGCAGGCCAGGCATGACACCTAGCTATGGAAATACTTGCTCACTTTATTCATAGGATGACCCTTAACCTAGGGTCGACACAGCCAATAATCAATCTGCAGTTGGTTGCTTGATTCAGGATACATACCCATTGCCTGCACCAAAGCCTACTTACACCTGTAAGCAATAAAGTTGTGGCCTATTTGAACCCAAGACTTTGTCCTGTCTCTCTATTAATCTTCCTTTTCTGAGCCCAGCCAGCCACAAGCTCCCTATGCCTGGGCACCCAATTTGCAATATTGGCAAATACTTCACAAAACTAGCATTTTCTAATAAAAATATAAACCCTTATACAGAACTGTAGGACCAATATAAGTCTATTGTCCATGCTGTTGTGACAAACTCTGGAGATGTCTGGGGTTAGGTTAGGTTTGGCTTCATGTCTTACTACATTACCATGTGAACTTAAACCACACCACACCTATACATAAAGCATGGTTTGGTACACTTGGCACAGCAGAACCAGTGGCATTAATTTATTTCCCTCCATGGACCGAGTTGGAATTGTTTACCATACTGGGTCAGTCTACTGTAGACACTCCATGCCCATAGTAGATTCTGTGCTTCCAAGGGATTCAATAAGGAGAGGATGGGAAGCCATATTATGCATGCAATGCTAAATGATGAATGGAACTGCCATCTCCAACACAGTATATGAGTAAATTTGCTCACATGGGAAGGACGTCTGTCTGTGTGAATAAGGATGCCAGCACAGTTCTAGATGCATAGCAATAACTTTGGGGCAATTGTTCATGTGAAAGAGGTTTTGATTTGATTTTTTAAAAATTGGAGGGAGAGGCTAGATAAATAGGGCCATAATACAAAGCTCGCACAAGAGATTTTTATTAATGCAGTGGAATTTTTTAACAGCTGAGCCCCAGGCCATATATCATGATTTACTTCTCAAACAGCTGATTTTCAAAAGCTATGCAGGACAAAGCAGAGGACTACAGTCCAAAGTAAAGTCAGTTTAGAACAAAAAGAAAAGAAAACCATTAGGTTCAACCGATTTCACATTTCTTTGAATCCTGGGCTTATGTTGATACTATTGCACGTTGATTACATCTGATTATCTCCATTTATAAAAGCATAATGCTACAAACATAGGAGGGCTGCCAGCAGGACTTGCTTTATTTCCACACACCCCAAAGATGTAGCACATCTATTTAATTTTACACAGAAACAATCAAGTGGTCTAGTACAGTAGCCATCAACTAACTACATGCCTATACAAAGAGCAGCTGTATATTTCTAGGCAAGTTTAAATTATGACAATCATATCCTATTAAAAATCTTTCAAGAGTACTGCGCAGCCTGGACCGAATCCAAACATTTTGAAGTTTCTTTCCTCTAACCATCTGTCTTGACTAAGACAGATGTGCTCCAAATATATGTATTCTAAAATTTTGAACCAATGCCTTCGCAGCAAATCCATACTAGGCAAATATACAAAGTGTCTTTATTAGGCCATCTGCTGTTCATTCACTTTTGAAAAAGATTAAAGCATACGTGAAGTAGCTCTGGAATTTCTTTCGTCTAATTGATCATAATTGTACTTCAAAGTTTACCCTTCTTCAGTATGCCATAATGGTACTAGCAAACAGCCTTCAGAATTGCACAAACATGGAATAGTTCCTCACTATTTTGTGAAATAGACTATGGGCAGGATCCAAAGAACTGGACAACTAGTTCTAGGTGCCTAAGGGAGCTTTGGGCTTGAGATTCTTGAAGTGCATGGACCCACTATTTCACATGACAGCATGGGACTCTGTTGATCAAAGCAAAAATAAATAAATAAATAAATAAAATCCCAATGGCACATGAAGGGCTCTGAGCTCCCTAATGCAATTCTTTGGAAACCTGGCTACATCAACAAGCTCATTAGCTGAATTTAAAATTTCCATCTCAATATAATAGAAACTGGAAATTGGTCCTTACCATGAATTTCTGTTTGAAGAGTGGACTGGAGGACACTGCATGAATAGAATGACTCCTCCCACTGGAACAGATATGTCTTTTTCAAGTCTTTTGCTTCCTCTTCCAGGGGGAGGATCCATTCCACCCTCAAGATCTATCTGGCAGATCTAATAATGGACCCTCTACCTCACAATGTAAGCATAGCCATAGTGACCATGCCCAGTACAAACAACAACAACAAATGACACAACAAACACAGACAGCAATTGGAAATTATGTAACACCACACTTACACACCTACAGGTATTCAAGCTAGGACAACAAAAATGTATGAATCCATACTCCGTAAGAATAAGAGAATGTAGAAGGAAAAAACTACAGTATGTGTTTACTGAATATGATAAGCAATTGCTATGGAAACAGTGCTTACTGTAGAGGCCTGGTCTGGAACCTAACCCATGGTGTTACTTGGATGGTAGATACAATCACCTGCAGTATCTTGGCTAGGGCCATCAGGTCTTCTGAGGAATTTGTTAGTAAATGAACCACTGATTTTGAGCATTCTCTCTTGACAGGGAGAGTGTTTCATTTTTCTGGTGTCCATTCTTGTGCTGAGAAGTTGCTGTGAGAGCTGCAGCTGACACACTGTTTTATTTACTAGAAAACTGAGTGAAAGGAGCACTTTCTTGATGCTCTTGTACTACATTCTGCCAGAGCTGGCAGCAACAGAGACTGATGAGTTATGGACCATTAGTGGCATTTGCTGGGCCTCATGCAGTGCAGCTATTTAGACAGAAGGGAAAGGAGAGGAAGGCAAAGTCAGTGGGGAACTTGGTCTGCCTTAGTCTGCCTTGAGAGTCAGAGGGGGCAGCAGGCCTATTTGAAACCACATTATTTGCAGGGGGTGGAGGCCCTTTGAACCCCAGGAATTCTCTCTCCCACAGAAGCAGAGTTAAAAATGGTCTTTGCTTTTGAGGCTGGCCTGGATCTCTCCTCCTCTCCAGATAGCTCCTTGTCTTGTCTGATATTCAGATGTCTCAGTTGCTCTCGGTTGTCATGGGCATGTTGTTGCTGCTGCTGCTGCTGCATATGGTCTCACCTCTTTGCCCACTAGGGTACGTAAGGGATCCTCAAGGAGTCATTGCCCTCAACACAGGGCCATTCCATATTAGCACTCTGAACTCTGCTACCTAAGTTTTAACCAAAGATTGGTTATTCTACTAACTTAACTACTTTATCAGGATAGTAAAAAGATAACTTAATTGTTATTAAGGAATTTTGAGTTTGCATCCTTATTTTGATGAGTAACTGACAAAAACAGACTTAACAATACAATGAGTGTATTATGACTTTACCTGACCCAGTAAACGTGTCAAGAGATCCATCTCCACTTGTTGTTGCTGTTGATTCATTACTGTTCATAGGTTCTGTTTTGACTGCAAGGAGAGACACTACATAGAAAAATAAGCAAACATGAGATTTTACTTCAAAAATTTACACATAATTTACCATGCACACTATAGCAAAAATCTGCATGAGTGAATAAAAAATATATATACAAATGTGGAAACTGTTTTGTATGATTCTGAGAATAATCTACTACAACACAATCGTAGCTTTAAAAAACCATGCACTTGCTCTCTTTTGTAAAAAGAAAAAGAAGGAAAAGCCAATATTTATCCATATATGCTTTAATATAAATCTAGTCTAGATTCCACCCATGAAGAACCATGAATAAAAAGGAAACACAAATATTTTGGGCAAGTAAAACAACATTATTGCATTCTTATTATTATTTTATATTATTTACTGAATTTATATTCCGCCTTATACCCATAGGTCTCAGCTCTTTATTTGGTGTCTTTCCAAATTTCTCTGAATAAATACATTGACACACCAGCAGATCTATTCTTACCAAGAGGAGAAAGTAGGCCCTCAGGAACCATGGTTTTTCTAAATATATCTTCCAAAGATTATTCTAACTAATATAATGAGATAGGATCTTTCAAACTATCTTTTGTGCAATAAATGCATAATCATTATCCATTTGTTGTGCAAGATCCAAATGCTTTCTCTCAACATGCATATTTCTGTGGGAGGCAAATCAATTTTTCAACTGAAATATTTTGCCACTGAAAAAACAGACTTCTTTCTATTAGCTGGTCTTGTCAATTGTGATTGCTGCTTGGCTATCAAATCATCATGGAAACCTACTGGATAATGCCTGTGACATTTTGATGTAGTTTAACAATGTGTTTCCAGTTGTATTGCTTTATATTCCTTTAGTTTTATGGTATGTTTCCTTATTTCTCTGTACAGCAGTTTTGATCTTTTTATGAGTATATATTTAATTTCTTTAAAAAAAATATGCTTTCTAAAGCAAACAAATGATCTGCTTTATTTTTAACTATTTGGGTTGCAATCCTATATGCTGTTACTTGGGAGTAAGTCAATAGGCTTACTTCTTATCAGACATGTGTAAGATTGTGCTGTTACTAGACTCAGAGGATGACATCCAACGTTGTGTGAAAAGACTTCTGCTTGAGTGATGGGACTTCATTCCCTGTTCCTTACTGCATCCAACCTCACCCCACCCCACCCCACAATCTGCTGTCTCTCAACCTTTCAGAGCAGATTTCGGGCAGCATGCCAACAGTGTCATCCCACTAGTGGACAGACACCATTGAATTAAACCCAATTGACTGATTTTATGGTGAGAGCTGCCCAAATGCAGAATGAGGCAAGGTGTAAATGTTTTACACTAGCATGAGAGCTCATATACCTATAAAAAGACCCAGAGGGCTATCCCCAACTCCCTGCCAAATGCAACACTTATTTGTGGACCTTCTCTTATTTAGTTATTTGAACACTTTGCATTCTTCCTCTCCAGATCATGGGAACATATTGCTCTGATATATATATATTTAAAGCAATAGGAATAAATTGTTATTTCTCCATATCCCCTGTAAGACTTATCCCACCCCCCAGCCCATTTCTATTATATAGGAACATGCAGTTGCAATACTGTTGCTGGATTTATGTTAGCACAAGTGCAGTGCACTAAGAAAAACATATCGTTTTTGAAAACTCTCAAAAAGCCCATGGTTGGTTTATATCATTCAGTTTTTATTGCAGGCTGTGAAACAGAGGAAAAGTAATACTATGATTGAAGTTAGTGTATTTATAAAAATAATAATAATAATAAGCAACGGCGACCATTAGAAAGATAAACATTAGTTACAAGGCTCTGTCTCACAGCCAGCAAGCAGCCATGAAAGGAGAATAAATTGCTTCCTACAATCGCCAGATTCTTCACACTGTGAAGAGAGTGTCAAGTTTCCTTCCTATAAAAAGGGGATTGGGAAGATAAATCCAGGTATTATGTTTTGCAACTCAAAGATCAGGGTACGGATTCTTCAACAAAACAAGCATGCCATGCATAGATAAACAGGCTATTGCAGTGGTTGGGGTTGGAGATGGAAGACTAGGCTCAAATCTGTGTTCAACCAATGAAGATCAGAGGGTGATATGGGGCAAGTTGCTGTCTCTCAGGGCTATTAAATTCTACACAATCACATCTGGATACTTTTTCGTCTGTTCTTTACCACAGGGTTGTTAGTCAAATCTATTTCAAAATAGCAGCAAGTGAGATAAGGGTACATTAGTTATCCTACCTCACATGGGTAAGGCTGGAAATAAATCTATTATTCACAATATATGAACTTTACCTTTTGAACTGGATTGGTCCTCACATGATCTGTGCATTTTATAAACCTTATGCAAGTATACATTATTTAAATAAGTTTACAATGGTCATTTAGTACTTCTTCCAATGTTCAATTTCATTTACCTTATTTCTGTATGTGTTTGGGGTTTAATTTTTTTAAAGTCTGCATGTTTTAAAAGTCATACATATTTATCCTAAGCATGCATGTTTGTGTGTATTTTTAAATCTAAACTACTCATTTCATTTCTTCAAACAATTGCAATTGACTCCCTCTTATGCAATGTGCAGATTTTGGTACACATTTTTTGGTGAAAGATTGCATCACAAAGTCATGAGAATTTTGAAGGCCACCTATGTTTCAGTTTTTACATTGGTTTCAAAAGTGTGAATTACATAGGTTTGCACTGAAATGCTAACCAAACTGTTTTTTCCTATTCTTAAAGTTTGCTTCTGAGAATTCACTTACTTCACATCTACTACAAAAACATTCATCAGTAAAATTTGTTTGAACTTAGGCATGAGAAGTTAAGCATGAGAAGTAACAAAAAGGGAATGCTGTGGATGTAGTGTACAGTGGTACTTCGGTTTAAGAACAGTCCATCTTAAGAACGATTTGGTTTACAAACTCCACAAAACCGGAAATAGTGTCTTGGTTTGAGAACTTTACCTCGGTCTAAGAATGGAATCCGAATGGTGGAAAGGCACTGGCGGTGGGAGGCGTCATTAGGGAAAGCCTCGGTTTAAGAATGGTTTTGGTTTAAGAATGTACTTCTGGAATGGTTTAAGTTCATAAACTGAGGTACCACTGTATCTTGATTTCAGTAAGGCTCTTGACCAAGTCCCGTGATATTCTGGCAGAGAAGTTGGTAAAATGTGGGCTGGACGTGGTAACTATAGGTGGATTTGTAGCTAGTTGGCTGACCAAACCTAAAGAATGCTCATGGTTTCTTGTCATCCTGGAAAAAAGTGACAAGTGGGGTGCTGCCGGAGTCTGTCTTGGCCCTGGTGTTGTTCAACATCTTTATAAAAGACTTGGCTGAAGGTATTGAGGTGGTGCTTATCAAATTTGAAGATTACACCCAACTGGGAGGGGTAGCCAATGCCACTGAAGACAGAATCAGGATTCAAGATGATCTTAACAGATTGGAGAATTTAGCCAAAAATTTCAATAGGGATAAATGTAAGATTCTATACTTAGGCAGGAAGAACCAGCTGCACAAATGTAAGATGGGTTACACCTAGCTTGCCAGTAGTATGTGGAAAAGGGATCTAGGGGTCTTAGTAGAACACAAGATTAACATGACAACTGTGTGATGCAGCAGCAAAAAAAGCTAATGCTATTCTAGGCTGCATCAACAGAAGTATAGTGTCCAGATCTAAGGAAGTAATATTGCTCAATTTTGCCTTGGTCAGACCACATCCAGAGTACTGTGTCCATTTCTGGGCACTACTATTTAAGAAGAATATTGACAAGCTGGAACACATGAAGAGGAGGGCAACTAAGCCTTATGAGGAATGGTTTAGGGAGTTGGATAAGTTAGCCTAGAAAAGAGGAGAGTGAAAGGAGATATGAGACATCTTCAAATGTCTAAAGAGCTGTCACATGTAAGATACTTGTTTTCTCCTGCTTGAGGCTAGGACTCAAACCAATGGATTCAAGATACATGAAAGGAGATTCAGACTAAACATCAGGATGAACTTTCTGATAGGAAGAGCTGTTCCACAGTGGAACGGTCTCCCTCAGAAGGTGGTGGACTTTCCTTCCTTGGAGGTTTTAAACATATGTTGGATGGACATCTGTCATGGATGCTTTAATTGAGATTCCTGCATCTCAGGGGGTTGGATTAGATGACCCTCAGAGTCCCTTCCAACTCTACAATTCTATGATTCTAGGAAAGCTATACATGGATTCAAATGCAGTGCCTCAACCATGTTTTAGTGCTGCATGCATGAACCCTAGTTTCATCAGCTTCTCCCTCCCCTCTACATCTTCTAATAGGAACATATTTTATATTCCAACCTGGACGAATTGTTACTCTTAACTATGGTTTAGGGAAACAATCCAATTTCCAATTGTGGTTTATAATCTTGGTCTGTTTCCCTATACCATAGTTAAGATTAACTACAGTTTCAGGTTCAGACATAACAATAAATTCCAATTATTTGAAAACAGAAACCATCTCCTCCTCACAGTCATACCAAAAGAAAGAGAAAAGCAGGGAGAACACATGAAGACATGAACTAAAAACTTGTGCAACCTGTACTAAATCATAGTCTGTGTCAGATATGAGTAGACTGCCAATTCTGCTTCTCTGCCTACAAAATTTATGTTCCACATTTTGACGGCTGAACATTACTTAAATAAAATTAGAATCTTAATGAAATACATCAGAAAAAGGGAAGGAAGAGAAAGGGAGGAAGAGCCTAAATACTTTAATTGCATCTTGGTTTATCCACCCTAAAAATTCCTGAAACACTTAAAATACTTGTATTTTGGAATATATTTTGTGCAGATTAAACCACAAAAACAAGGGGAACAACTTTTCCTATGTTGCTACAACAACAGTATTTTGAAAACTGCATCAATGGTTTGAGAAACTGCACAGAAACCTAATGAGGAGTGAGGTGCTATAATAATCTTGCTGTCAAGGGAAATCCTGTTTGCTTTTTAAAAAGAAACATGAGATGCTCACTTCAAATTTGAAAGCAGGGAGTATATACAATAAAAATGATTACCCAACTCTATCCTGCTGGAAGGCAGAATAAGCCAATCCGCCAGTCACCAAAGTTCAACCTATCACAGTGTGACACTACAGCTTGCAAAACAATGAGATTCAGAAGATGCAGAAACCGATTCACTGCTACAAGAGAAAGTCAGTGTATGTAGGGATCCCTTGTGGTGTGAAAGGAGAGATGCAACCAGAAGAGAATAGAAGGGGTCAGCAAGGAATGGTGGGAATGTTATGTGAATTCCACAGAAAAATATAATTTCCCCTCAACATAGCTGGTCAGAGGATGCTGGGAGATTATAACGTGTTGGAACACTGCTCTTTGTATGGCAGTGGAAAATTAGCAATATAACCAGGAACTACAAGCAATCTACCGGTATTCCCCTTGCTGCCAGAGAAATATCTGCTGCAGGATTTCTCCCTCTGCTGGAGAAATATCTGAACTTTGCTACAAATATAAATTTGAATAAGTCAGAAAACAATTTATAGGTTCTTTCTAAGAATATATGGCACATTTACAATGATTTAGTAAATATCGATGTTTATAAGAAACCAAGTGATCTGCTATTTTTCTATGGGAACATTGACTTTAGAAATACTTTGTTATTGTAAAACATTACAATCTCTGTGTTTCTCTCAATATTTAAAGGGTTCTGACGAGAAAGCTGTGCAATGTGAAATCAAAAAGAACAAAGCAAAATATCATAGATTCAACACAGCAATCAAGAAACCAGTCACACACATGCAATATACCAGGATTACTCATACTTGTTGCAGAAGAGGGAGTGCTGCAACTCAGTAACCAGTCTGCAGTGTTTAAAACAGTCATGTTGTCTCCTAAGAATTGGAATAGTATATAGTGGTTCATTTTCTGAATATCTGCTTAACATACAGCAACAATTTTCAAAATAAGAATAAAATAGGAAAGAAAATTCTCTAGACCATTTTTAAGGAGGACTACTGAGGTAAATTATCACATATAGTACTTGTTTGTGTGGTGCTTCTGTCACAAAGACACATAGGATAAATATCCCTGTTTTCAGTAACATGTCTCTGGATACCAAATCAGAAAAAGCCTCACATATACATCAGATTCCATTATAATACTATCAGGACACAGCACCCCAGGTGTAGGTGTATTATCCCATTTGGACACACATTTGTATGATAGGGAGCATTATACGGATAAAAAATGTACTGATTGAATCCAGATTTTGTCATGCTTGAAGTGGTCTATTAACTAAGTGTCATTTATTTTAGTTGGCCAACTAAGCATGACAAAGTCTGCATCCAAACAAACCTATGTGAATACTCACCCTTAATCCACTTGATACTGAATCACAGAATCTTCAAAAAATCCATCTCTTTCTCTCTCACTCACACACATGCACAAGCAAACCACTAGCTCTTTCAATTTTAGTGCCTCTTGATAATGGCTCATGCCATACACTCACAAATGGTGTCCCCCACCCCCCTTAAGCTATACAACCTGACAAAAGCATGAGATTCACTGTTTTATAAGGCAAATATTGTATTACATCATTTACAACTAATTTTGTTTTTAAATTCCAAAAACAAGCAAGTCTGACCAGTTTAAAAAATGTTCTGATAAAGTCCCGTGAGCAAAAAAAACAAAACCCAACACTTTGATCCTGGTTCTTTTACTCATTTATATACGTCCGACAAGGGAGAGCCGAAATCTCTGTAGTACTTCACATGCTTTGCCTGCAGAAAGTCTGAGAAAGACCTCCACTGTGGAGGAACCTGGAGCCTCATTGTGTTACAGTCGAACACTATGCTAGAAGAATCTAAGGCATGATTTAGTAAAAAAGCAACTTTGTTCATTTAAAATGCACCCAGGAACACTGATAAAACAGGTGACTCACTTGTGTCAAATAGGATGAAGTGGATGCTAAGCTCAGGAATTTATGTATTTTCTCCTTCAGTTTAATTTTCCTTTTAATAAAGGTAAATGGAAATGAATGCTCAAAATGAAATGTAAAGGTATTGCTCAGATATGTGGCTGAGCTGTGCTTTTACCTTCTATGATAATCTGTGAGTTAAAACACTTTAGCAAATATGTGGAATTGCAGGCTAGCACAAATATTTTATGAGCCAACTAAAATTAAACAGATTTAAGAACATTTTTGTTAAGTGAAACACACACACACACACACACACACACACACACTAGCCGAAAAAAGCCTCTGCCTTACTCTTACCTTTCCTGTAATGTGTGACGCCTTTGCTTATATGAGTCTTCTGCTTGCCATGCAGAATTTATGCCATTGTGAACCACTGCCAAGTTACTGAACAAGCTACAACAACATAAAAATCCCCATGGCAGTTGGAAGTATCATAAGGAAACTAGCAAGATATGTTACAACTACTAAGTGGATAAGACACCACACAGAGGCTGCTGTAACAAGCAGCAGTATAACATGTGGGTCAGGCTATAGTCTGTCAGTGAGACCACAAAAAGTGCTGTGACACCTTAGAAACTCACTACTTGACTTTGGGATACAACATAAAATCCTTAAAAGCAAAATAAACTTTGATTAAACAGATTGATGTTGGGTTTAATCCAGAATTAGTCATGCTGCTTTTGACCCATCACTGATTTCAATTGGTCTATGCTAAACATGATTAAGTCTGGTTTCAACCTCCTGTACACATCTTTTTTCCTGAAAGGTGATTTACTTTTAGAAATATTAAAATGATCCAATGTCCCTCTTTCTACACCCTAGAAGTATAATGAACTTTTTAAATTTTACTCAAATGCTGCAGACTCTCACTAAAATTGTCTTATGAATGTCAGCATCTGATCAAATGGATCAAACTTAGTCTTGTTTGGATGAACAGAATAGGCTCGGCAATTTTTAAATAAGAAGATTAAAAGCAAACACCAGGTTGGGTGTTTGGATAATAAGATGCAGGAAGAGCTGGTACAAATAGCCTCAGCAAGCTTACAGTGCAGGCCAAATTGAAACGAAAGAAAAATAGTTGGAAGGTGTAAGGATGAGTAACATTAAGACAGGTACAGAAATTAATGGAGATATCCTGGAGACAGAAGAGACATGGCTGGTAGGAAACAACACAAGTATGGGAAATAATAGGGCATTAATTATAGAATTTTATATTAGAGGACTGTACCTAATACACAACTGATTACCTTACGCTATCATCCATGGTATGTATCTATCTTTCAACTTCTTCATTAATGTGATGTATTGCCACCAAAACCAGTTTGTCTCTAAAGATGTCAGAGCACTTTTTGTTTTTAAACTGAAAGAGGTAGGTGTTCACTCACCGCCTGTTCCATTTGTTGTAACAGATGTGCTGCTAAGATTAGATTTGTCCAGTTTAGAACTACCAGGTGTTTCACTGCTTCCCACAAGATTATGAGGGCTTGCTAGATCCTGCATTTCCATAGATCTATTAGAGAGAGAAAAGTAATACTATTACTATACTACCGTGTTTCTCCTAAAATAAGACACCGTCTTATATTTTTTTTCGCTCAACAAAACACAGTATGGCTTATTTTCAGGGGATGTCTTATTTTAACCGTGTCGCATTGGTACACTGCATAGCCACGCCTCTCCAGGCTGTTTTAATGGGAGGTACCACGTCACTATGGCTTATTTTCGGGGTATGGCTTATTTTTGGGGAACGGCTTATATTTCGCAAATGCATAGAAATCCTGCTATGGCTTATTTTATGGCCATGTCTTATTTTAGGAGAAACAGGGTATTTACATAATGAAAGTGTGCAGAGAGGCCCTTTTGAGGCCATAGTAACTACATACACACTGAAAATAAACACTTTCCCTGATAATTAAGTACTGAAAAACAGCAAGTGGTATCTTAAAATCAGCCTCATACCCAATACTGTTTTGGAGAGAAATCAGTGGAGAATTGGCAGGCCAAGGAGCAAGGAGGAGGAAAGCAGGAGCACTCCACCCAAATCAAGCTCTCCTGTTGGCAATGGCCACTATGGGCAATTCAAAATATATTTCCCAGCATCCCCTGAAACTCCACAAGGCCTGCTGAGTCATACTCTGTAACTAATAAGGCATACAAGCTAAAGGTGGAACCCTATGATCCACTGAGGATCTACAAGGAGTGCTGAGGTGCACTTGTTGATACCCTGTTTAAAGAAAAGTACATTCACTGGATATGGATGTGCCTTGGCATAAAGTATCTAAAATTAGTACTAAAGTGTGTAAAATAACAGTAAGGTGCATATTCAGGATTCTTACATATCATTTTTAATGGCCCGGTTGCTGGTGTTTTGCACTGAAGCAGATAACAACTTTTCCTAGCTGCCTCAGTTATCATGGCTGCAACTGTTTCTCTCTGAGATCAATCAGGTCACTGTCACCCATGCACTAGCACTCTACTGCTCAGAGAGCTTCAATGTGCCCTATGTAGATAACCCAAAGACTGCAGCTAGTGCAGTTCTCTACAGCTTAGGAGAGGATATAGAGGTCATATTACATCTACAGTTGTACCTCGGGTTACGTACGCTTCGGGGTGCGTACTTTTTGGGTTACGAACTCCCGTAACCCGGAACTGTTTCCCGTCGCATGCGTGTTCTGCATGCATGCACAAAGCACGTTTTTCGGGTTACGTATGTTTCACGTTGCGTACAGCGACCAGGAACAAATTGAGTACGTAACCCGAGGTACCACTGTATTTTAGGTCAACTGTACTGGCTGCCAATGCATTTCTCAGCCCAAATTAAAGTGTTGAAAGTCCTACATGTACTGTGTCTGGTGTACTGAAGGAGCACCTTCTCTCATATAGAACTCCATCATTTACCTACAAGAAAATTGATAAAGGTGGACCTTTTCTGCTTTGTCACCCACACTATGGAAATCACCCAAAGGTAACACTTGCTTGGCAACCTTCCTGATCAGTCTGCACAGGCAACTAAACTTTTCATAATAAGGCTGGAATGGTCCCCCCCCCAAACTGTTTCTTCATTTGAGAGTAGTGTTTTGGGGAGCTCTAAGCAATTTGGATTATTTCTGGAGTGGGGGAAGGGGACACTTAAGATTGCTCTTGTGGCAGTGACAGCAAACAAATGTTTGGAAAATTGTTTGCCAAGATAGGTACAATTAGGCTCCAATTCCAAATGCAGGCCTTTTTGGAGCAGAGGAATACTAAATAAAAAAGACTTCTGTTTCCGACCTGCCCAATACTTATACCAAATCTTCTGCCTATTGATCTAAAGGTTCTATAAGTATTGTATTATCTTCTACTTTTTCTGAAGGTATACAATACTGTACATTGTTTCACACTCCCCAAATCAGAGAAGCTACTGGAAGTTCTAGGAGTAGCTATCACAGGGTCAGTTTTATTGAGGAGATACTACTGCAGATTTATGTTTTCATAATTTAGCTGAGTGAAGCAGGCACACTCACAGGAAGTACTAATTCTTAAAACTGCTTCAGTCCCAAAAAGGGTTTTCATTGCCAGCTAGCTCCAAAAAAATCAAACTTACTTTCCTTTCTCTTGTCAAAACCAGAACTGCCTCTTTTTTGCCTTGTTACCCTCCTCCCCAGCAAGAACTTGTATTTCTACCTGTCTTTCTTTTAAGTGATGATTAATCAGCATTCATGATTAAGTGGTCAAGCCACTAAGTGGATAACTAAGAAGACTACCGGTAATATAGCTCCTAAATATGTGAAGTACATGGTATAAAACTTTGGCAAACATCAGCTGGGAAGCTAGGTGTGCACTGCCAATCCTCACTGCCAGCTGCTCCTGGATTCGTGTAAGTATAAGGTAGCTTACTAAAGAAACAGAGGATAGCAGATAAATAGGGTATAGGTTATATAAATACAAGCACATTACTCAACTTCCCTACAATTAGACATCATGCTATAAGCTCACAAGGCAACAAATTAATGAATGTGTAATTGAGAAACTAAATTTATAAACATGACCATATGCAACAGGAAAGCTCATAGAAGCAACCACTATTTTTGGATTTATAATCAATATTATTTTAGTGAAATACATTCCTCTGCATCAAAGAGAGAATCTTTCAATCCCTCATCAGAGAAGATTCTCAATTCTTTGAATCTCTCCCCCCAAAAAGATTTTTTCCTTACACTATTAGCACAAGACCAACTATATCAACAGCCTATTTCTAGTCATCCTAAGGTGTATTATGTGTAGCCCAATGCAGTGTTTTTCTGGCTTTCTACAATATGTGGTAAGAGCATGAATGGAACATACCACACAAAAGCTTGCACACAACCACTTCTCAAATTTCTTTTCATTCCGCCCTCCTGCTGCTGCACCCTGTGCCACATCTCATTCCATTGCAGTAGGCAGCTGAGGATGCCCCTTATAGGATGGAATGGACAAAGTGAATTGCACACTTTTGGGAGCCAAGCCATTTTTGCCCATTACATACATGTGCACTCATATTACTATTTTGTTCACGGTTCATGAAGGCTTTAGTCATACGTCTAAAACTTGCAAAGCCTATTTGACCAGAGATGACAATGGGGCAAAAACAATTAGTGTGTGTACTCCGAATAATGGTGAGTTTATTATACTATCCTTTTAAATTCCTTTAAACTATTCTTTGTTGATAGACTAAGATGAATTTCAAAAATCCGTGCTAGGGTAATACCTTTATCAGGCATACCCAAGTGTCACAAAACAGTATGCAGATGCAAGCTTTTGGGTTGTTTAGAACTTTTCATCAGGCTTGATGGTAAAAAAATTGAGGGGGGTGGGAAAAGCGAGAGATAAAGCGGGGGGTATTCAAGCCATCCATGTCTGCATCTGGTAAGAGTCTAGCGTGGAAGATAGCAGACGTTCAAATGAGTCCCTTTTAACTACTATGCAGGTGCTTTTCAGATCTGTATTCTTGTTTTCTACCTATCATCCGTGTGTGAGCTGTGTTCCCAGAGATGGGGACTCTGCCATTATGAATTTCTCCTTCCTTGTGAGAGCAGCTGGTGAGAGGTGATGTCACACAAAAGGCCTCCCAGCAGTGAAGTTGTTCTCACTTACAGGAGAAGGAGCGAGGGGCAAGGCAGCGGGGAGGTCAGTGCTGTGTGGGCACATCAACAGATCCAGTCTGGTGCTTCTGCCAACTAGTCCACACAGCACTAACCTCTCTGCTCCTGCCCATCTTGGTAAGTGGCAGCAGGCTAGGTGCACAAAGCTCCCCTCCTCATTAACCACTCCTACTTCCCAGGATGCCAAAGTGCCAATGGTCAGAAAGAATGGGAATTGTAGTCCAAGAACACCTGGTGGCCCAGAGGTTCCCTAAAGGTAAAGGACGCTTGACAGTTATGTCCAGTCGCAGACGACTCTGGGGTTGCGACGTTCATCTCACTTTACAGGCCGAGGGAGCTGGCGTTTGTCTACAGACAATTTTTCTGGGTCATGTGGCCAGCATGACTAAGCGGCTTCTGGCGCAATGGAACACTGAAACCAGAGCAGCACACGGAAACGCTGTTTACCTTCCCGCCAGAGCGGTACCTATTTATCTACTTGCACCTTTTGGTGTGCTTTCGAACTGCTAGGTTGGCACGACCTAGGACTGAGCAACAGGAGCTCACCCCGTCAGGGGGATTCAAACTGCCGACCTTCTGATCGGCAAGCCCAAGAGGCTCAGTGGTTTAGACCACAGTGCCAACCAGGTCCCTAGAGGTTCCCTACCCTTATTTAAAAGAATTTTAGGCAGGCCTTCAGTAAAACTATCAGAATAATGCAATAGAAGATAGTAGCACAATATAAAATCACAATAAAATTAATATTGCTGTTTATTCAATGTTATGTTTCAGAAAGTGCAATATACCTTTTAGGAAAAGAAAGATTTTTCAAGTACATAATCATCTTAAAGAATTAAATATGTATATTCAGAACTTAAAATATGATTCACAATCTGCCTCAAATAATTAATAAAGGGACAAAAAGAGCTAGATTTGAAATCCCAGAAATGTGTTAAACAGGATAATTTGTTTTTCTTATCAACTTGTCGTAAGAGTTAAATCTACAACTGTATGGCAAACAAACCCAACAATGAACTGCAAAGCATACAGGCAAAAGAGTAAGTGGCTCCAACATTTAATTGTCAGTAAAAATAAAACTCAGAATTCATACTTTTGGCTCACTGCCTTTTTCAGTGTTCTGAACGTGAAAGCATTCAGCTGAAAAACATGTCTACAGAGATTCCTAAACTGCTGTGCACACTTTTCTAACATAACTCTACCAATATACCTTAAATCATGACCTGCAACAACCTTGCAATTCCAGTTCTGGGCCTCTTCTGAACAGCAGACAAGAAACCCCTAAGGACTAGGCTGAGACCACCATACTCATTTTCACTTATAACCAAATCCAGATTTGAACTTTGAAAGCCTAAGGTGGAGAACTGATTGCGGAAAGGCAAATCCATTTTACGCTTAAAAGAGTAGGTAAACTTACCCTACTTTGGGAATTAACCTTATATTTGGTCACTTTCAAAGAAACAATACAGACACAAACACACTGAAAATCAACAGTTAGATTGTTAAATGTAATTCACAACAGCAATACGAATTCCGGGTGCACAAGTAGATATATGGGAGCCTTCTGGATAGCTTATATATAGTATCATAATACAGAGAACTTATGAGACTCATAAAGACTCTTATCTTTTGGAGAAAGAATGTGTGAGTCAAGGAATCAGTGAAGATTTTATTTCCCAGTGAAGACTTTTTTATTGGGGGTGGGGAGGAGGAGAGAAAGGGAAACTTGCAGGATAACCAGGTTGTATAAACAGCCCATCTGCGATGCAACCACATAAAAGGCCCATGGGCAAATCCAAACGCATTAGGAGAAGTGCTTGAGGAATCTGCCAAGCAACCAGATGCTCATGTTTGCAGAATTACTTCTATAGCTGTCATCTGTATCCTCCAACTGCTGTCCAAAATGTGGACAATGAAAAACGGTGACCTAATAATATACTGAGTACTACTTATAATGTGAATTATCTGTATATTTTAAACTATATGAAGATTTAATAAATTGGTAAAGTGAAAAACAGTAAACTCTGCTCTAGTTAGTATTATTCTTAAATCACTTTCTTTAGATTGAAATAACTATAATTAAAGGGTGTGCCCCCCCCTCCCCGTTACATGTTCTATTTACACATGCAAGCCCCTATTACTTTCTTGCCTTCTTTCTTTGGATTTCAGCTCCAGTAACTGCCTTCCCTTGTTCCTCATCACAGATCCCTATTTCCATCCTTCCTTCAGTCCTACTCATATATTTCAATTTCCCATTACAAATATAAGCAGATTCTACTGGTTCCTTGCCACCTTTCTGTGATTCTCCAAATGTAATCCATTTCAATCACAGCTACTTGTTGTTATCTTATACGGATACAGTGTTTGGAGTGAATTGGCATTTTTATGTGAAAAACCGAGTAATTTTTGCCTGAAATGCAAAAACCAGAATCTCTGTGGAATGCAACTTGGTCAGAAGTACACTGGCAGCCATGCACACCTGTGACATGCTTGCATAGGGTCACTGGCAAGTGCAAACCAACCCTGGCTAATTTGTAACTTTAAAGCAATGAAGCACCCTCTCCGATTGCATGGAGCCTGGACAGCCCCGTGGTTTTCCATGGATCTGAGGGCAATGAAACAATTGCTGAGACAGCTAGAGCGCCGGTGGCGGAGAACTCATTCTGAATCTGACAGGACACGGGTTAGAGCTCAATGTCGAGCCCACCAAGTTGCGACAGCAAAGAAAACCTTCTTTACTGCCTCTACTCCATCTGCAGAAAACAGCAGGAGGAGACTCTTTCAGGTGGTGCGCAATTTAGTAAGACCAATGCAGCAAAGCTAAGTAGAACCTTCTTCCTTGTGGCTTCTATGTATAAATGGTTCCTGTTGCAGCTGGTGTATTACAGATGGTGTCTTTTCGTTAGCTACTAGTTTCCTCCCAATTGGTGATATCCAACTAAGTCATACTGACAGCAGGCCCACAGAAATCCATGGGCATTGATTTTAATGTGTTTACTCCAAGTAAATCATTTTTTATTTTAATGGCAAAGCAGCACTATTTCTCATTAAAAAAAATTAATTAGATGAACCCAGAAATTAAAGTTCCCTTCAGCATGGAATGATTATTAAGCAGCAGTTTATCAGTAATACCCCAGACATTTCAAACACATCAGGAGATTCAGGAAGCAGCTTCAGATTAAAGGCTAAGTAACCCCTAAAAGCATCTATAGCACTTTTGTCAGTCCACACTATACAATTTGGTACTGTAATCACATTATTTGGGAGGAAGGAGGAATAAATGGAATAAAATAAGTTGGCATCATCATTTTTTAGTTTCTGAAAGAAAGAAAAGGGAAACAGTTCAGTTGGTAGAGCATGAGACTTAATCTAAGGATTGTGGGTACTAGCCCCACATTGGGCACTTCTGGGGGTTGGACTAGATGACCCTTTCAACTCTACAATTCTATTCTATGAATTCTACACTAACAGGCTGATTCACTAACAAGCTAGTCTATCTTAATGTGCATTTCCTACCTATAACTTCCCAAAGGGCATACATTGATTTTACAGAATTAACAACATTGTGCTCAAATGATTAAACTTTTGTTTAAAATTATTACTTCTGTAGTAAATTTCCACCTTGAAGATATAGTGCTATATAAACAAAATAAAATACATAACTGTTTTACAGAAAGAGCCTAACACCAGAAATTATTATTGCATGTTCTTTCTTTACTTCTCTTTCCTTTATTCCTTTTTTCATTCTAGGTACACCTAGAATCATTCTGTTCTCCAATATATTTTCCTGCATTAGTGAATTCTCTTTACATAACTGAGACACAAATATAACTTAAAAGTTTCTTTCTTGAAAAGAAAAGCCAAGCAAGACAAAGAATTTGCTGATACACACATGCCACTCCAAGAATTCTCCTGATGAAGTTCCCACACCCAACTTAATTACTTCCCTACTATAAAAACATATTCCATCTGCATTTATTCTAATACTTCCAAGTCCAAAACCAACACACAATAAAGCTAGCTAAATAAATGAAAGACTTTAGCTCCAAGTAACAGGCCAGGAGCTATTCTGCAAGTGAAAGCACCTCCAGCATCCATTTTTGTGCTGACATTTCACTTTACACACAATGTTTTCACAAGACTTGTTTTAAGAAGAATGTTAATCATGCCCAATGCTTGTATGCTATGCTATAACCGTGCTCTTTAGTGCTGCTCCGGCTAAAGGTTCACTGATGATTTTAAATAGTGTCCATTGTATTTCTAACTTTTCTGTTTGGTCAACAATTTAGATAAGTTCAATATTATGCATAAAAATGCTAATAAAAAAAATCAAGCAATCTGTGATTTTTAAAAATATATACACTTAAAAAACCATTCTCCAAGTGGCCTAAATATTCAGTATTGCAAGGTCAATGTTTATTCTATGAGGAAATGTGCATTATGATGGAAAGGATCCAGGTAACTTGTGTACTTGTTCTGGTCAACCCATAGACTTAGAAGTATACATAACTGTGGCAAATGAAAATTTGGCCCCTGTGTGGGTATAAAGCTGTGGTGAGCCTCAGATTCACATGCTCCTTTGTCCCTTCTCTTCTTCCTCCATTCAGTATGAATAAACAGCGGTTTCCTGCTTGTTTACTGCACACAGAGCTGTAGCTCATTATAAACTGTGGCTAGATTAATAGCGAGGAGACCATTAATTGTAATGTAATTATACCAATTTTACCATTTTATCAATTAATGTAAAATGTAAAAATGTGAACATTCATTATTTATTTATTTATTTATTTATTCAAGTACACCAGTCAGAGAGCTAGGATCTGTTATAGCACCCTGTTGTTTTTGTCATTATTATATTGAAGCTTTTCAAACTAAAAGTCCCCCCAAACAGATTCAGAACAAAAGGCAAAGAAAACACCTAACTGACAGTATAAAAATTCTATTACTAAAGTCACATATAAATTAGAGATTTTAAAAATCTAAAAACAACTGAGTAACATTAAAATTAGAGCAGCATTTAAAGCAAACATAAAAACTTTAATAGCCTGCCTAACATCATAAATTTCCAAGAGTTTGCCCATTTCCCACTGCCTCCCACTTGCATATACATATGGTGGCTAACTTGGATTTGCCTCTATGTCAGGGGTGGGGGACCAAGGGTTCACAGGTCTAATTAGGCACCAAGTTTATCAATTTGGTTTATGAGGCCATTTTAGCCATTCCACATATGCCTGCTTGCTCAAGTGAGGAGTAAGTAAAGATGTGGCTGAGCCAAAGGTGGTTTGCAGCTGACTGCTGAGGACTGCAAAGTGCCATTTGTGGAGCTATGCAAACCCCAATGATCAGTTGATTGTTAGGGTTCGCCTAGCTCTATGTATTTCACCTTGCAACCCTCAACAATCAGCTGATCATCATCATGATGGGAAAATAGGTAACCCGATGTCTCTGTGAAATCAGGTGCTCTACAAGTGGTTTTCTCCATGTACCTGTCCAGCTTCTTGTGGGGTGGAGGAAGATAAGGATTTGACACACCAGATGGGATATAATTCCCCATCCCTGATACATACTGTAAGTGAAACGGCCCTAAGAATGGGTGAAGTTATAGTATAATCCTATATATTTCTTCTCAAAGTACATTCTATTGAGATTAATGGGCCTAACTCCCAGGTAAATGTGTTTAGGACTGCAGCCTTAGAATGCTTTCAACACTCTGGTGTAAGAGGATAGATCTCAGCTAGGGAGAGACGCTGATTCAAACCACCACTCAGTCATGAAGTTCTCAAACCAATCACTATAATTTAGGCTAACATACCAAACAGGATTGTTGTGAAGATAAAATGAGGGGTTGCAGCAATCATATATCCTTACCTTGAGTTCTTCAGATGAAAAGCTACATAAAAATCTAACAAACAGTAATACCCAAAATGATTTAAAAAATGTACAGATTTTATATTTTGCTTAAACTAGACTTTATCTCAGACAGTAATAAACACAGCTGGCACTACAATGCCTTAAGACTAGCCCCTTCTCTTAAACAGCAATTGAACTGATATTTTAGAACGGCTAAAAACTATACACTCACTTAACCGTGAGTTCTTAATTCAATTGAAAATATCTGTTCGCAGCAGTTACAGATATTTAAAAACTCCAGCATTTAATGAGAACAGGAAGGAAATATGGAATCTCATAAAACAGCATGGAAAAGGAACATTGTTACCATTGATCTTAATAGCAAAATTCCCATTGATCTTGGTAGAAGGACCACACTTCAAACTACACTTAGTTACATTTGGACAATATTCATCCTAGAAAATGTATTATCCACTGCAGTAAAGAAACAAAATAAAAAAATTCTAGGGATTTTTCAGTCACCCAGTAGATCTTTTAGGAAGCTTTTAAGAGGTGTTTGGTTCTCAATTTAAAAGACACAACATGGTGACTTAAAAGGTTATTTTCAGGATGGGTTTTGAAACTCATTCTTAATAGAAAGTATTTTGTGTTTTGTTTTTCTGTTAGCTGCTAGTGATAGTCCAAGTTTTATCAAAATAATGTGGAGATTGTTTAAAAACTTACAATATTTAGACCTATTTGAAAACAGAAGCAACAGATGAAACAACTCAGAAAAGGCCTAAATTGCTTCATATTACAAATTTTACACAAAACAGATGTAACAGAACATAAATACTGGATGGCATGTTTACAGTGATTCTTACTTACTTTATTGTCCAAAATAGAGACAAAAGTGTCATAAAAGTAATAAATGTAAAGCAAATAGTAAAACATGTTGAACAGTGTACTGTTTTCCAAACAGTAGCATTTTTACTCTGCATAAAAAACTAGAAACATTAAAACTGAAAATAAGTAACAATACATAGACAACAATAAAACAGAGGAAACCTGACTTTTACACAGTAATGTCAAAATTACTTGGTCATACATATGATTCTGCATGCTAGCATTTAGCTCTTAATCCAGCCAAAATATAACCTCTAAAGTGAAATATATTCAGAAGAATACAATAGGAGCTATTTTCAGTCTATGAAAGCAAATGATCTCCCATGATATTTTAATCTATCTTTACCTTTCATGATTATTCTTAGAAATAGCATCACCGCTTTATAGCATTTGAATTTATCAAAGTACTGTTTAGTTGATTTACCTGGAATTCTGAGGTTCTGAAACATCCGAATCTGTGCACGCTTTCTTCACCTGCAACAGAGTATGATTGCCAGTTACTTTCCCATGAAAAAATGAAACACAAAAGTTTCCTCATCTACAGTTCATGCACTTACATCACACAAAATGGACAGAGCCCTGCTCACCATGGTCTCTATAAAATACTTCTCACATTTTACAGTGCGGATATGCAATACTAAACAGTGTGCTTCATTATTATCCCACGAACAGCTGCCAACTTAACTTCCCCTGACTCCGTTAGTATGTAAAATGTTCAGCTAAAATAGTTTGGGAGTAGTCTGACTTGGAACAAAGAAACCAAAGAACCAGGTTCCCTGCTTAGAAACGAGAAAGCCAAACTGTTCTCAATTTTGTAAAGAAATGTTTTCCCAACTGATACGGCTTCTGTTTCCTGCTAAAGCTCACAATAATAAACACCAGATTCTGTGGCAAAAGTGCAGTGTTAGCTAAATAATTCATACATTAATTTTCATCTTCTAAATCCGGTATGCTTAATGTGTGTTGCTCCAGTTCAAATATTTTGCAAGTATTATCCATATGTATCTATAATGTAGTATGTACCGTACTTTTGTCTTTTCAATCTGTGCAATAACTCAATGTTTATCATGGAATGTTTATTATGGAATGAGCACACATAATATATATATTAAATATGATTTCCCACATTTTGCATAGTGTTTGTGTCTTCTGAATCTCATACAGTAAGACCTCCTATTAGATGCTTGCAACATTTTAATTGAACCTGGATCAATTGTTATAAGTACGGTATGTCCTTTAAATTCCTAAATAAATTATAGTTGTGTTTTATATAGCACATTTGGTATAAAATACTTTATAATCTTAAGTACTTAAAAAACTCCAACATAATTCCTTCATTTTTGCAATATGTAGCAGTGTTACAGGAGGGATAACAGAGGACGAGGCATAGTGATCTGCCAAGAGTGGTCCAGGACAAAAAAACCTGGAACTTCACCTAGTTCCAGACTCATATCCAATATCTATTGGCTGGGTTCTACTTAAAAAGAAACCATAGGCTCCTACTATAAGAATGTGTGGTAAACCTTGGGCTTCAATGCTCCCTGTTACATCATCTCCTCTTTCACAGACTGAATGTTCGAGTTTTTAAACATGCTACCGTCTATTATGGCCAAACTCATTGTACATGATGAAATCATTGAACCTTTCCAGTCTTTTTTCCAGCAGATCATAGCTCTCCTCCCACTCTAGCCAGCTCTGAGTGCGAGAAGGTGATTCCGTCAGAGTGCATTGAGGCAGCAGTCTTTGATGGCTTCCCTTACCTTTGACTTTCCAAGGAGAAAATGAATGCAGAACTAGTGGGCAGGATGTCAGGGACCCAGACTTTCCAGAATAAGACTCTTAGGAGTTCCTGGCTGGAAAGGTTCAAGGAGTTCATCAAGTAGATCACTTGATCAAGGACAGGAAGGGTGAGAGACAAGGGAAGCCAGTTCCATATGTCTGTGTATGAGATGTAGTGAGTTTATGCCTGCCCCTTCTGCAGCACCTTCTTCCCTAATGCTCAGCTGTTTCTAAGTCATCTGAGCAACTGCAGAGGGAGGCTGTATAAGTGCCTGTGTGTGAATCTGTTACAGGGAGCTGGAGAGCAAGAACGCTTTGTCAGCTCTGGCCCCATCCGCTTTGGTTTGGTCCTCACCTACTGGCATGTGGCTCCCAGAAAGTTAGCACAGGGGAATGTAGCCCTCCTCTGTGACCCCATCACATGGGGTGTATCTTCCATTTCTTCCTCTACAGATTCATCTGACTTTCAGAGCTTTCTTTCAGACTCCACTGAAGAGTCAGGTTTCCCCATCCTACTCCCTTCATTTGCATATGCAAGAAGATCAGCAGCTTTTGCTTCCGCTTTTAAACTAGAGGTGGAGAATGTCTAGCCCACGGCCCCACTTTGACCCATCAAGCCATTCCTGGAAAACCACACCCACCTCCCCCATACCTGATGGCATATGCGGATACCATCGTGGCCTTAAAGGAACAATTAGGAGCTTAAAATAAGCTCCAAATTATTGCTGAATAAAGGTACACTCCCCACTCCAATAGTTGATAGGTGGACCTTGCTCCAAAACCATGGTTTGCACTGAAATGCCTGCTGAAATGGAGCAAAAATCCTGTGGAGTGACCCCTCAAAGAGCCTTGTCACTTGATACCATTGTGATGTCAGGTGATTGACAGGTGAATGCCCCCCACTCACCTATCAAATTTAGCTTGTAAAGGATATGACAGATATACAACAGTTTTAAACAAACCACAGTTCCCCATATCTGAACTGAAGGAAATGAGGCTTGTTTAAACTATGGCTTAAGATCAAGCCAGGATTTGAAAACACTGTTTGATTCTGCATTTTTCTCATTCATCATAGTTTGAACAAATGACAGTTAACTGGCTTTTGTGATTACCAGGAACTGTGGTGTATTTAAAAGGAGATGTGTCTAATCTCCATCTGCTAGTAGACATGGAACAAGAAACCATTGTTATGTCTAAACTGGGCATAAATCTTAAACCTATGGGCAAAGACACTGAACTAAAGGAGCTAGGAAGATAGAGGATATGTTATCTGAACTTATTATTACCAGATCTGCTAGCAAATTTGTATCTTACATGCATTTTACTGAAAGTGCTAATTTGGGGAATTGACAATACTACTTGTGAGGTGCAATGGTCATATGCACCTTGTCAAACAGAGCAATTTAGCAGTGATCAATGAAAACCATTATTACTGTGTGCTTGGTCCTGCAATAACTGCATCAGGGTTGCCATTCTAATATTTCTTTGTAATCAAGATCATTCTTAATAAAATAAGATTTTGCCCTTTGGCATGATATTTAGTTGATATGATTATTTTATTGATTCTTGAAAATGGGCAAGCTTGGATTTCTTCAGGAAACGCAAAAAGAGCACTTGATTTAATAAGGGTATAGGATGTGTTTGCCAGCGGGCATTCATAGGATCAGGGCTAGCATGAACCTTAGGGGCTTTCCCTATCTAGCACAATGACAACACTCATTGCTCAGAATAAAGCCAATTCATACACATAGTTCTGGAACATGTATGGGGTTTCAGCTGAACTGAGCTACTCAATAACAATATTTTACTCTGCTCACAAGTCAGACACCTTTCAAATAGTATTGGTACACTACATTGATTCTCAGAATTGTGTTCAAGGTCTAATGGTGAGAACAGCTGGCAACATGCAGAAGTTTGTGTGCATTCTCAGGTGCATTATCTGCACTTGGCACAAGATGCAATGATGGAACAGCTGGAAACATGCATTATGACAGGTGTACAGACAGCTTGAGAGGATGCCACATAATGCCACCCCCCTGTCATAAGATCAGGTAAATACTGGCTCATGGAAGTAGAGGGATTGTCTTACCAAACACAGCTAAGGTGATCCATACAAATATTTCAGCCTGTTTCCTATTGCAGGATTGCGGATAGAACACTAGTCCAAGAGGTTAAGAGAAACAGCCTGCCATCACTTTCTGCTGCAGCAAAAGAGGCTGCAAGAGAAGAGGTGGTCTAGAATCTCAAATCATGCTTTCTTTAACAGTCTGCTTCCAGTAGCATTTTGTGGACTCAGACAATCTGGATAAATGCAGCCTGCAACATAAAGGTTTTTTAGCTATTGGAAGTGGCTCAATAAGAAGCACCATGAGTTTATAAGGTAATCTGTAACTCATACTCCTTTTTCAAAACAAAATAAAAAATAAAAAAATAGCAACTTAGAGACCAACTAAGTTTGTTCTTGGTATGAGCTTTCGTGTGCATGCACATTTCTTCAGATATGAAGAAAGTTCATAGTAATGGAAACTGATGTGAACATTCAGAACAAGGCCTACCGATCAAATACTCCAACTTGAATCCCACATAAGGATAGGAATAGGAATGATGCAACACATAACAGAAAGGACAAAATATCATAACAAAAGTTTATTTTATATTTTATTTCTACTCTTTCAAGTTCAGCACAGCTTATATAATTCTCTACTGACCACCACCACCTATATTCCACTTTATTCTCAAAACACTTCTGAGACACGTTAGGCTGACAGTTCGTTCACAGTTCTGCTTGTCCCATGCGCCAATTCAGAGGTAAACAGCGGGTTTTCCTGGAAGAAAGCGATGGGACAAGTGGAAGTGTACTTGAACCCAAAGGGTGACCTCTCTAGTCCTTCATTGCCTCATATGGTACTCCATTTCCATCCAGCACTCTGGTACCAAAATCATTTATGTATTTTGTCACTGATCATATGAAACCCTTTCTTAAATCCATTCACCGGCTTTCTATCTGCTTCCACATTCAGCATACGATCCTTGTCCTTACCTTTACAGGCTTCTATGGTCATACCCTGCTCTAACATCTCTCTAGCTCAGTGGTTCCCAATTAGGGGTCCACGGCCCCATCCCCTGCCTCCCCCCTCCAACTTTTTTTTTGTGGTCATTTTTGCATGGTAATATATCAAATTTTATGGTCTATTTTAGCACTGTGTGATTTTTCAATATATTGGCCAAAATTGGTTTTGAAATCACACTGCGACAACAATTTTGACCCGACAATACACAGTAATATAACACTCCTCACATGAGGGAGAACAGGGCAACCGACTTCAAGGCACCGCCGATATCGCACGGTCACAACTGATCACACTGCTGATGTGAGTTGCCTTCCCCTCACGCTGACAGAGAACAGGGCAGCTGATCGCTTACAGTTTAAGGCACTGTGGCACTACCTTCCCCTGGCACTGAGAAAGAGCAGCTTTTCTCGGTCAGCAGGAAAGAAGCAGCAGCCACAGTGGATGTGTATCTTCGCTGGCAGCCACTGCTGGCTGTGGCTTGATGCACCCCCCCCCCCATCTTGAACCCCTCTACCATGCGGTAGAGGGGACTCTGCTTCCTCTCCTTCTCCCCCACATCCAATCTCCGCAGCTGCTCCTTCCCTCATCCCACCTGATCTGCACACACCCCACATGCCCAATCTCCATGACCACAACTCCTTCAATCCCCACATCTGATCTGTATGCATCCCACCCACCCAATCTGTGACTGCTCCTTCCCTCATCCCACGCCTGCTGTCCAGTCTCAAACACTGTGATATATCAAAATATTCTGATGTTTAGCTGCTGATATATCACAATGTTGAAAACCAGGTATCACTGAGCCCTAGTCTGTTTTTTAGCATCCCTAAAATTCTTTGCTTATTTGGGGCTACCCAAATTTTGTTCAAAAAATTACTTTGCAGAGGTAACTACAGTGGAGTTATTGAAATTTTCAAAAGTAGGGGGTCTGTGGCTTGGCTTTTGAAAAATAGGGGTTCCTCGGTAATAACCTAATTGCAATAGCAATAACCTAATGTTCTAGGTAGTTGTGCCAAAATTTCATAGAAAATGTGGGTTTTGATTAGGTATTTGAATGAAGTAAGAGATGTCATCACATTGATGATGCTCTGGAAGGTAGTTCTGGAGGAAGGGGGAGACCTTCAGACAGTGGATGAATTGAAATGTCACCGATTATAAATTTGTATCAAATATATAACAAATCCTTTTTAATTATATTTGAGTTTTTTATTTCTATTGTTGCTTATCTGAAAAGGGCACTCAACTAATAGCACAATCCTAGCCATGTTTCTAAAGTAAGTCCAGTTGAGTTCAATTAAACTTACTTTCAGTAGTTATGTATAGGATTGTAGCTATAGGCTGCAATCTTATACACCAATACCTTGAAGTAAGTTCCAATTTACTCAGTGGGGCTTACATCTGAGTAGGCATTTCTAGCATTTCACTGTTAATGTATAACTGTCTGAAGCATACAAAATGCTAAATGTCACATTTCTGCACAAGTTGTTGTTGTTGTTTAAGGCTTCTTTATTTGTTACAATTAATGTTTTCTGCTTCTCTCTGTATTAGTTGTCTGTGCAAAAATCCACACATATTGTCTTTTTTCCACCTTTAATGTTTATTGCCAGGCATATAAGGGGGGGGGTCCCTAGTCACACCTATCTTCAATAGTTAGGAGCTCTCTTAATAGATAGCTATTTCTAAAATGACCATTTAGATCAGTTATAAATAGGTTTACAAGATTTGCATCTGAGTATTTATTAAAGTAATAACTATGTTCTAACCCATCTAAGCAAGGATGTCAATTTCACAGCTATGTTCTAACTATTAGTGCCTTATAACTAATATAAATGTAGTCACTTTTTGTTTAACAAGTATCTTTTCACTATTGAGTACTTTTAGAAATAAGCATAAAAAACTATTTTTCATTTGTTTTAAAACATATCATTGCTGGCCCAGAGTTATAAGATAAAATGTAAATAGTCTACATTTACGTAAATAAATTTATTTACATCTTCATATTAATGAAATACCAGGATTTTATTTTAAAAAACCTGCCAGTATTGCTTTACTAAAAATTATATGCATGTCTACTCAGAGGTAAATCCCACATAGTTCAACTATATTGTACTTTAAGACTGAAATCCTATACACACATGGACTTGACAGTTACTCCCATTGATATCAGTGGCACTTCTGAGTGGACATACATAGGATTGTCTTGTGAATCTTTAAAAGTCAATTAGCTAGAGAAAAACTTAGAACCTTTCTACAGTATATGCAGTTTGTTCTGATTTTTTTCTATTTGCTTATAATCAGTGTTTCTATTTACTTCATCTGGGCTTATATACAGGACAAATTTCTTGTTGGTTTCCCATAACCGAGCATTTCACAAATAGAAGTACTGATGCACATTTAAATCACAGGAAAATATTTTTAGACATCTTTGTCAAACTGCACCAAATGTTAAAAACAGGTTTTTAACCAATGTTATTTAATTCTAACTTAGATATAATGTATATTATATTTGTCCATCATCTCACATTACACACTTGTAAGCAAATAATACCCGTTATCATTCAACATACATTTAATAAGTTGTTTGACATTTGTCTTTCTTTAACAGCTGTCTTGCATTTTCTAAACATACACTCATCATTTTTCCAACATTAAATTTGAGAGGACTTCCCGGGTGCTCTTTTATGTTTCAATTTATGGAATTCATTAAACTATTTTATAAAACCACATAGTGTAATTATAAATAAAGCCTAACAAAAATATTTTTGAAAAGGGGTTTGTTTAATCTAAACATTTTAAAATGTACAAGTAGGAGTTGTTCACAGGTAAGATTTTAGTGTTCTAAAAGCTGTTAGTTTAGAAGCCAAACCCTGTCTGATTAAAAAAAAATGGTTCAGCTGAACTGAAATATGAAAATACTAAGCAATCTAAGAAAAGAAACATGTAATTGGATACTGCTGCTTGCTGTTCACTAGACCTTACAAACCAAGTTGAAGAGCATATTGGCTGTAATAATTTATCATACTTCTCTGCAAAACAGTGTCCCTTAACAATACAACTCCCTGCAGCTCTAAATCTATTTTCACAAGTGGACAGTTCAAGCATTTTATTTTTCTCTCCAAAACTTTACTTCCTTTTCTAAGGTAATAAAATACTCCTGAAGCAAAAGACTCTCCCAAATTCTCTTGAATGAAAGAGACATTTAAGAAACAGTAGTTGTTAACGCCAATTCACATTACAAATCCTGAAGTGCAAGCAATATACCACTTAACTCTATGGTCTGTTGTTCTCCTTACAAGGTAGAAAAAACATTTATGTATGTATAGCTACAGCATTGCTTAACTACTATTGTTTTACAGACAAATACATTACTTGCATCACTATAAACTATATCAAAATGTTATGAATGATTTTTAAACCCAGGGAAACTGCTACAAAAAGCAAGCTCAACATTTTAGCTCTGGAATGTCAGATTAAAGTATCCAACAATGAAAGAAATACTATAAAAGATGTGTTGTTTTCTATTCCAAACAGCCATTAGTCTATGAAACATTGCAAAACAAGTATGTAAAAGGTATTCAGTGTCACACACAGAGGCTAAAATTCAAAACACACTTATCCTGGAGTAAGCACCACAGAACACAGTAGGGGTAACTTCTGAGTAAAAATATGCAATATAGTGCTGCTATTATTTTTTGAACAAAAACATATTTCTGCCAAATGTCTGATGATCTTATGTCTCTCCCGAAACATAATAATTAAATATTTCATATATTAGTAAAAAAGCAGGAGGCTTACTGTGAAATGAACAAATATAAACAGATATTTAAATAACTATCATTTATGATTGATGGTTGAAGTTAGAGCAGTTAATAACTTCCACAGATATGAGATGTGATCAATTAAAAAAACCTATAAAAACATGCAAAGTAAACTAAGGAAAATTATCCCTAAATAGGAAAAAATCTCATTAATGATTTGATGAAATAAACAGACACTATTTTGTCTCAATTGCTTTCTGAACATGCTAATCATTGTCACATACGGAAATAAATTACAGGCTTACCTCATTTCCCTCTCAATATATTTAAAAGAATTCCCCAGACACGTTGACTCAAATTTGAAAAAAAGAAGGAGCATATATTAAGTTCTGCACCAACAAAATTCCTCTACCCAACACTGGAAATGTGTAGCCAGTTACAGGATCAGATAATTCTGTAGACAGCACTATTGTCTCAAATTCAGGTAGAACGAAAAACACTTTGTTCTTCCTTGAGCAGTCCCCGCAGACTCAGTGGGCTTACTTAAGTTAACTAAAGTGAGATCTGGATAGTAAACAAGCTTGGCTCAGACCAATGGCTTTCCACACCCTTCTGTTTATAGTAAGATGACTTGCATTCAGAGGTCACCCTCATCAACAGCTTCTGTCTTTCAGTGGGTATCTTATGTGGTGCATTTATCCCAAGGCTCTTTTAATGAACCCAGCTCCCCAGCCCCTACTTGCCTGCTGTCACTGTGACACATCTGCTTCTTATTGTATGAAATCCCTTTAAAATTTAAATGCACAGAGCTATGTCTATATATGCACATACACTATATCAATGTTTCACTCTAGATGAAGTGTAAACATACTAACACTAAAACGTTATTATTTTATTTTTAAAAACATGGTTTCTAAATGAAGCAGCAGTAGTAGCAAGAATAAATATCACACATGTCCCATTACTAGCATGTAAGAATTCAGTAGATGTTTGTGGTAACATACCAGAAACGAAAGAGAACTGCCAAATAAAAGTGGACACTACTTTAATATCCACAGAAAATCTGTTCTCTCTCCTCCATGGGCAGAATCAACTCAACAAAAAACAAACAATGCTGATAAGACTTTTTTGTTCATTCATGTTACCACCATTTCTACCATAGTACGTTTTTGTTGCAGTAGTACAAATATGTGCTTTCAATAGTACTCAGCATGTTAAGGTTGGAAATAAATATTCTGAGTACAGTCATACCTCGTGTTACATTCGCTTTGGGTTGCTTTTTTGTGTGTTGCGAACCCAGGGAACTTGGAAGTGTTTACTTCCGAGTTCCCCCAGGCAAGCATGTGCAGAAGCATTCTGCACGGTTTGCGCATGCACAGAAGCGTTCTGCGCGGTTTGCGCATGCGCAAAAGCACCACTCGGGTTATGGACTTTTTGGGGTGCGAATGGCACCCCGGAACGGATCAGGTCCGTAACCCGAGGTACCACTGTATTGTCTAATGTTATTGTTATTATTATTGCAACTATTATTATACTACTAGCAGCCTTTAGCATATTTTAAGCTATATGTTGCAACAGTTGCAACAATATTTAATAGTTTTAAAAGTAACAATTCAGTTTATTGATGGTTTTTGATGGTCACGTATCATATTGAGAATCCTGCTTCCCACCCTTTCCTTTAGAATAGGAAGTGTAATTTTACACTCTACAAAGATGCAAAATTCAGAAGCTCGGTGGATAGTTAAAACTGAAGATGGCACTCTCTCCCAACATGAGCACAATCTAGCTTGCTGTGCAGACTTAGCATTTGAGTGAAAGTTACACCTGCAGAACATTGTCGGCACATTGTCCTAGTGCAACATTTAAATGACAGCAGCTTGACTCTGTTAAAGCTAATAAAACATGATTGATGACTCGGATTTAAAAAGCTATCTCAGTGGATTAGGATATTTGTGCCATCATTTGACAGCTCCAACACTTTATTATTAGAAAGGATTGCCAGGACCATGAGGGTCATTAATAATGCTTACATTTAGGACCATCTTCCACATTACTTTTTAAAAGACACATGAGTATGCTCTACCCCATGTCCTCATAGTGTATTAAAGGGAGAGGTAAAGGTAAAGTGTATATATAATGAAGTACAAGCTGTATTTGTGAAAGAAGAAAAATCCTTAGCATATAAATAGCCCTTTATAGACATTATCTCAGCAACTCTGGCAACAACCCTGTAAGGCAGGCTGCTACTATGATTCTAATATTACAGAGAACAGAGGTTGAGGTGAAAACAGTAATAGCTTGCCTAAGATCACTAGAGAGTTAATTGTTGGGGTGCTGTTTAACCGAGGACTTCCCATTCACATTCTATTCTGCACTAGAAATATATAGCACAATCTATATGTATCTAAAATCTGGTTGTAACTCGGAAACGCTAATTTTTATTTTAAAAAGTTACATAACTAATGTGTCATACACATGGTTTTAAAAAATCTTCTCCCAAGCTCTCATAGTTAAAATCTTGGGAATATAATTTACAACTGCCTCTCTCCCACCCCCAAATAAGACAGAGCACTTGCACTTCCTTAAACAGGTGCCTCTCAGCTGTAATTATCCAAAGCATTAACACCTCAAGCAATACTAACTTTGTTGCATTAACCAGCATAAACCAGGCTAGACTCTTATGACAATAAAAGCCCAATGAAACATGTTAAAATTCTGAAGGAAGCATATTGTTATAGCCTTGTTTTTTTACTGCTACAACAGTCAAAGGGAAACAGAGTAAAAGGTGAAATGCAGTAAGAGCAACTAAATCTGTATAAAATAAAACCTAAGCAAACAACATGTTTGTTCATATGGTTCTGCAATGTTTTTCTTTTATAAATTTAATGTAGTTTATAATCTGAACATTTATGAAAAATAAAAATACAAAAAAATTAACACCAAAAAGCACAATGTACCCAATGCATATATATAAAAAAAGTTTACAGCATACAATGGAGATTAAATGTCTTTCAAAATAAAAATGCCCTTGCTTATCTTCTGATGGTATCTGCATGCCAATAAACTGATTTTGCTGGTGAGTCCTCTTTTCAAAGAATCCTGGGAACAGTTCTGCAATGCAGAACTCAAGATTGCTAGCAAATAATACTCATACCATTCAAACTACGGTAGTTTCCAAGACTCTGTACGGGAAAACAAAGATAGCTGAAGTGGTTTAAAACTACTGCTGAGGTAAATCAGTAAATGGCACCATTTGGAGACAAATGGCAGCAAGGGGCTTTTTGGCATGAAACCAGTGCAGCATTCCAATCTGGATTTCCTTCAAAAAATGATTACTAGCACTATAAACTGTTGGTTCCAATGTACCAGTACTTTTTACTGCATGTGCATGTACAACAAGGGTCATCAATATTTTTTGGACTTGTGGGCACATTTTGAATATTGAGTGGCTGCACACAAGCAGGACCTGAGTATGACAACATTCTCCCCTTCTGTGGTTTCCAGCAAATTGGTATTCAGAAGCATACTGCCTCTGAAAGTGGAAGTAGAACATAGCCATAAGGGTCAGTAGTCAAACTGCCTATTATGGGAACAAATTTAACTTTGTGCTGCATGAAGAAGTACAGTGGCACCTCTGGTTATGTACTTAATTCATTCTGGAGGTCCGTTCTTAACCTGAAGCACCACTTTAGCTAATGGGACCTCCTGCTGCTGCTGCGCCGCCAGAGCACGATTTCTGTTCTTATCATGAAGCAAAGTTCTTAACCTGAAGCGTTATTTCTGGGTTAGCGGAGTATGTAACCTGAAGCGTATGTAACCTGAGGTACCACTGTACTTTATTTTGTCTGTCCTGAATCTTCCAACATTAGTTGTCCAGATGTTCTAGTGTTATGAGAAAACAGTAATTATTTTCCCTGCCCAGTTCCTTCATACCATGCATCATTTTATACATTTCTACCATGTTGCCTTCTACAAGCCTGTTCTCTGAACTACAAAAAGCAGAAATATTGTAACCTGGTCTATTGCTTTGATCATTTTGTTTACTCTTTCCTGAACCCTTTCCAGCTCTACAATATCATTTTTGAGGAAGATGACCAGATGACCACACACTGCCACCCGCGTCCCTATATTTATATAGCAGCATTATAATACCGCAGTTTGTCATCATATCAAAACAATATATTTACAAATTAATGTTGATCTGTAACAGTGTACTAATTTTTACTACTTGGTTTACTATTTAAATGTCAAATTAAATTTTATAGCACCTTCAGATCTAAAGTCCAAATAATTCACAGCTTATTTTAGTATTTGATACACAGTATATATGGAAGAGAGGGACGCGGGGGGGCGCTGTGGGTTAAACCACTGAGCCTAGGGCTTGCTGATCAGAAGGTCGGTGGTTCAAATCCCCGTGACGGGGTGAGCTACCGTTGCTCGGTCCCAGCTCCTGCCCACCTAGCAGTTTGAAAGCACATCAAAAGTGCAAGTAGATAAATAGGTACCGCTCTGGCGGGAAGGTAAATGGTGTTTCCGTGCGCTGCTATGGTTCGCCAGAAGCGGCTTAGTCATGCTGGCCACATGACCCGGAAGCTGTACGCCGGCTCCCTCGGCCAGTAACGCGAGATGAGCGCCGCAACCCCAGAATCGGACATGACTGGACCTAATGGTCAGGGGTCCCTTTACCTTTAACCTTTATATATGGAAGAAGCCAGGTTTCAGGGGGAAAACTTGTGGCTCTGAAGGTGATTTTTAAAGTCACAGTATTCTATAAGAGTTCCTGTTCAGCAAAACAGAAAATAGAGAGATGTGGGGTGGGGGGGTGAGGAGTGGCTTGTTTCATCAGCTCACAGCTAAAAATTACTAGTGAAGTGGACACATTTTCTCATACACAGTAAGCCACGATTTATGGCATACTATGATGTGTGAATGATGCCACTGAGAGAAAAAGAAGGGTTACACATCAACTTCTGAGAAAATATAGCAGGCAAGTGATATAAGACAAGGTTTAAGTAATCTGCGTGGAAGAATGGAAACCATTATATAAATAGAGACAAAGAAAGAGAGCAAAATTGTAAGATGAAAACATTGGCTAAGATTTAATGGCACTTCCACTCATGCAAGGAGAAGGGTTTCAGATTGCTACCAATTTCCCCCACAACTGTAGACCCTATTCCATTTGCTTTGGAGGCAACATGGAGTTACAGACAGAAAGAAGGAGGCAGAAAGTACAGTTCACTAAATAGAACTCCTCTCTCGGGTCTTTGGATCCAAGCCACTATACATCAAATAAAAGAGGGAAGAAAATACAGTGGTACCTCGGGTTACATACGTTTCAGGTTACAAACTCTGCTAACCCAGAAATAATGCTTCAGGTTAAGAACTTTGCTTCAGGATAAGAACAGAAATCGTGCTCTGGTGGCGCAGTGGCAGTGGGAGGTCCCACTAGCTAAAGTGGTGCTTCAGGTTAAGAACAGTTTCAGCTTAAGAACGGAGCTCCAGAACGAATTAAGTACTTAACTGTAAAGCACTAGAAATTTGATAATTGCAGAGATGTCCACATTTCAAAAGGAATTAACTAAATAAAATTAGCAAAGAAATGGTAGGAACTTGTGTAGTGTTCTCTTATTCCAGCCTTTTTTAATTGCCTATAAAATGAGATTGCCTATAAAATGAGCCATAACTATCTGAAATGTGCTAAATTTCCTAACTTCAAGATTATTAGGAAGCCTACAATTTTCATATCACTGGATAGAGAACGATACTATGCTACATACAAGTAGCAGAAAATTGGCTTAGTTTCCACTTAATGAAAAACAAAAAAGGGGATGTGTTTGAAAAATCAAAATATGAAAACTAAATGAATGCAATTTGAATGGATGGAGGAATGAAACTACTTTTTGTTTGCATATCCTAAAACATAAAACTATGTGAATGTGCAAGAAGGACAGAAATGTAGGGGATAGGACTCAATTTTTTTCTAAAATAGGGGAAAATTTGAAAGTACACTTTCAAAAAGAGTAAATAGAAATACTAATATATTATATATTATCCTTTTAAAAGAAAAAAATAGCAAAGGAAGTGATAAAAGAAAAGATTAAAGTCTGCTTCAAGTTAAGATTCAGGTACTTGTAGATGCCCAAGATGGGAAACAAAAATAGGGAGGGAACAATCTCTCTTTGTGTGCGTGCATGTGCACATAAAGTTTCTTAAACAAGCTTAAAGAAAAAAACCAAAAATGCATTAAATGCACTTAGTTCCCACTGAAATCAATCAAACTTTAGTCATGACTTACCTGTCCCATTTATTTCAATGGGATCTAACCATGCCCAGATAATTATGAAAAGTATTTGTACAATTGTACAAGATATTGAAGGTAAATAAGGGTGTTAAGGCTGTTTATAGCCTAAAAGCAGAACTTATTTATTTAAAGTATTCATAAGCTCTCCTCTCAAGGCAGCTTCTAATTCACAATAAATAATCTTTCATCAATTTAAAACTATAAAACTCTGTAGCAATAAAATTGCTAGAGAACAAGAACTTGCAATAGCACTGTATTCAATACAAACTGTATTCAGTCCAGTAAGAACAGGAAAAAGCAGGAACAGGCCAAAAGTAATTAACAGAAGATGCCCAAAGCATATATGTAAACACAGAACGGGAGAAGCACTGCAGCCTAAATACAATATGTCCTTACATGTCAAAAACAACAAGAGACATTCAGAATGAAATTTTGATACTGGCAATTTGAGGTAGGGCCGTGTGTGAATACTATATTTGAGGTGGAATTGATATCATCAGTACATGACATGCTATCACAATGGAAAAGTCACTGTTCTCTTAATAGGGAGACTACAGCTGATATCTAACATAAGTCTGGCTCACTGAAATCAATGGATGCAGGTGCATTTCTTTCAATGATTTGACTTTAAATACAACTAATGTTGGATATGAAATGTTATTTTTACTGGTGAGCATTCTTTCCCAGCATTTCCTGGAGAATATGCACCAGTGTGATTGTGTATCTGTGGGAGTTAGTTTTAAAAGTTCCACCTTGACATGGAGTAAATTGAAGAATATTGCCAGTTTAAATGCTTTAAAATATTATATTTAAATGTATTGTTTCAAATAAAGGGATTGTACAAACATACATCCCTCAAATAACAGGAAAAAACTAACAAGCAGTTGGGTTTTTATTGCACACCCCCAGTTAATGTTCAGAACATTGCCAAAGAATAGAAATACAAATTTGCATTGAGAACAGAGTTCATACCCTGTCAATAGGAAAACATGATGGTTGGAGCAAAAGCTCCTTCCATTTTTGCAATGGAACCTTTGGATCCAACCCATTTCTTCTAACATTATCCATTTACAGACATTTCCAGCTTTCCTATACTCCAAGGGGAGGCAGAGGCATGTCAAATCTTATTACCTTAAGAGCATGGGAAAGTTGGAAATGTCTGAAAACTTTAAAGTTTAGAAAACAGTTCAATATGGAGAATTTATAAGCTGGATCCAATAAAAGATAGGGTCCTTCTACTCTGAAGATTTATTCTCAGAAAATGAGTTCCTTCCATTCATGGAACCAAACTTTTAGATCCTGGAGTTTTAGCATTATTTTATACATATCTGAAGGAGAATTAAAAATTACATTTCTAAAAATGTGAGTTTCACTAAAATTTATTTCCAATTTCTGCTTCAAATGTACATACACAATGCATATCTTTCTAACAAAGAGAAAATATTATCATTTATATTCACATCACAAATAGGATCTGTGAGCAAGGCATATCTTATGACGGTTCCACAATCCACTGGACTCTGGATTTTGTCACAATGCAGTTAAAGTCAGAAAAAATACTTCAGCATATCCTTAACAGTAGCAGGACTCAGCCAGGCATAAAACAGGCAACCTGCCCAGACTAAAGGGGGGGTGGAACTAAATTCTTGTCAAGTTTATTCACCCAGCTCCTAAACATATAGCATCAGAAAAAATATGAAACTCTAAAACTATACAAAATAGTATGCTTATGCCTTCAATCTTTTGGGCATGCTGGTTTATTATAATTTAGGCCCTATTTAGACATCTCTACAAATGGGCAATTCATTTATTAAAAATAATAAATGGAGAAAATCAGTGTTCTGGAGTAATAAACCTCTTGTAAAGACACAAACCATCTTATTCCTTCAAAGTCCTAGTAATAAAAACCAGGCTGGACTTTTGAACCTGGGAGATTTTTTTTTTTGCAAAAGGGCAATTCCAAAGCATGGTGTAAAAACAGTGGAGTTCATATCCGCCTACAAATGGTGGGAAATGTGGTCTTTCTAGAAGTTCAGCAGCAGTTAGGCTAATGGTCTGGGAATTGTCTTGACTTCATGCCAGTACAATTAAGGATCCACACAAAGTTAGAGCCTGTCAGTATAAAGTGAACATATTTTTCAGAAGTGTGTTTGCATAGCTAGATTTGCTCAAGCGACCTATATTTAATTTGGCACAATACTAAAGATTTGGGACTGAACTATTATATATTTGTAGAAAGAATGGGAGAGTCTATTGAATTGTAGACTTGCTGCTGGAACTCCTGTATCTGTCATTTAAAGAGCCAAATGTAAAACCTTTAAAAACAATTCATCTTTCTTTACACCATTCCAAAAGAGAAACTGAAATCAACCAAATCAATTACCTTCCTTTCTAAAAGAAAATTCCTTTTATCTCTCAGGTAAATACATCATGCAAAAAAAAAAAAATGAGTTTGAGTCATAAGAAGAAACGTATTTTTTGTTTGCTTGCTTAACTGTTAGGGGGAAGTATTTTGTACAGCCTCCAGCTAAGCAAATGCTTTAAACATACCACAGTAAATTAATATTCTTTAAAACATTTTCAGCCTAAATTCAAACAGAATGGGTGAAATCCCACGCTGCTGTTCTGCTTGTAGAACAATTTTTAATACAGTGAAAGCATCTGCTTATGTAAAAGAGGGTAAGTAATTTTCTCAAATGCCTTGTTCACCCTGAGGCCTCCTGTGCCAGGTTCCATAGCCGTGCTCCCCAACCTGTGAGATGTGAAGACTGTGCAGATGGATCGCAAGCTTTGTAAGTAAATCCAAAAGACTTATTGCTCATAATTCTCAACCTCTTCCAACTTTTAGTTTTGTTGGCATATTATAATACTGTGTTGACACTTGTAACTGAAAGCTGCAACAATACCAGTCTTACATTTTAACCCTTCGAAACCACTAGTTGGCGGTTGGTCCAGTGATGGTCCACCACACAGTACTCATAGAAGGAACTGTTTTGACTGTTACAGCGTGCCTCTGATATGCAGGTGCTTAAGGCAGCCCCTGGACACCATTGGTAAACTGTAATAGCCACTCAAAACAACTCCCCGTACAAGCACTATGTGGTAAATCATCACAAGACCTGCTGACAGGGTTAGTTAATAGTCAAGTCAAGGGTGATTTCAAGTTTGTTTAGTCAAAATTTGTCACAAAGTTTAGTGATGTCACTCTGAGGTCACAAAGTTGAGGTACAGAGGATTGCAGCAGCAAAGGAGAATCCAATTAAATTGCCTTCCCATCTCTTACAATGCTTTTTTGCCAAGTAAAAAGATAGGTAAAGACTATTGTGGGTACTACTAGATTGAAGAAATAATCCTTAGAGGAAAAGAGATTCAGCTTGCAGTTACAGAGCACTTATTTACTATGTTAATTAATTCAAGTGATTTCAATATGCATTGTTGGCAATACTATAGTGTCTAAGAGGCCACAGTCAATTATGTGTAGTAAGTAGAATAAGTATGAAAAGTTCAGATAACCCCCCCTGAAAATTCTACTAAACACAAACACACACACACACACACAAACAACTTCTGAACACAGTAACAGAACAGAGATAAATACGACTGAAAAGTGTAATGCAACCAAACACTGAAAGAATGAACCTGTGCTTTGAACAAAAAAAAAAACATGGTATTAGTGTAACACATAAAAGATTATTACAACATGCCATGCAGGGGCACAGAGAGAGACAAGATATGAAAAAAGTGAATTTGGAAAATTCTAACCTTGATATGTGGACGTGGGTGGTGATGTGGTCTAAACCACAAAGCCTAGGGCTTGCCGATCAGAAGAAGAAGAAGAAGAAGAATTCCCACGACAGGGTGAGCGCCCATTGTTTGGTCCCAGCTCCTGCCCACCTACCAGTTCAAAAGCACGTCAAGTGCAAGTAGATAAATAGGTACCACTCCGGCAGCAAGGTAAACGGCGTTTCCGTGCGCTGCTCTTGTTCGCCAGAAGCGGCTTAGTCATGCTGGCCACATGACCCGGAAGCTGTCTGCTGACAATCACCGGCTCCCTCAGCCTATAGAGCAAGATGAGCACCACAACCCCAGAGTCGTCCGTGACTGGAACAAACCGTCAGGGGTACCTTTACCTAACGTTGATATGGAGTGACTAAGATTACTAAATCCCTAGGTTTGCCTCTAAGTGGAAATATTCCATTGATCACAGAACAAATTCTTCTTTCACCTTCAATGTACAGTGGTACCTTGGGTTGCAGACACGATCCGTTCCGGGGTGCTGTTTGCACCCCAAAAAGTCCGCAACCCAAGCGGTTATATCATGCATGTGCAAAAGCGCGATATTGCGCTTCTGTGCATGCATGGTGAAACCCAGAAGTAAACATTTCCGGGTTTGCTGCATTCGCAACCCACAAATACGCAACCCGCAGCGGATGGAACAAGAGGTATGACTGTATATGCACAGACTGAAAGTAAGTTTTGGCAAAAAAACTTAACTGTCAGGGGTCCTTTACCTTTTTGACAGAAAACCTTCATAAAAGGATTTGGAAACAAAGAGCATTTGGAAGATGGTTAATTGACTCCTCGTACTGGCTGTGTTCAGATGTTACAATAAGTGAGAGTTGGCTTACTTCTTGTGGTTTATTGTGAATAAGTAGCCTGCTCAAGCACACTGGCCAACCTTTCCACAGTCAAAGACAGAAACAAAATCAGGAGACTGCAATTAAGCTTGGTTTTCTGTGACATCTGTTTTTTTTTTTAATAAGATTTTTATTATTTTCCAGTAAAACAAGAGAAAAACATAACATAGCATAAACACCAACATTAACACAATAAAAAACACATTACATAAACACAATCAACAAAGAGAACAATTAAAACAAAACCAAAACCAATACATACCTAAACTGAAACACCAATCTATCTCTTACTACTTAACGAAATCTAGTTTCTGATCTTCTAAAGGGACCTCCCCCGCTTTCCCTCCTCTGCCTTCAATACTAATATACTTTGGTAACATCCATTTATAACATTACAATTCATACATTATCCAACCTTTTATACTATCATAAAAACTTAACATCTTATAATATCATGAAATAATTCTTAAATCAATCTTATACTTCTTTTCACTTAAACTGCTGCTATTAGTCAGTTACATATCTCTTCACTAATTCAAAATTCCCAAAATCATAACATCAAAGTCTTAAAACTTAACATCAAAATCCTAAAGTCTTAACACGCTATCTTCAGGGTACCATAAATCCGTCCTAATTCAATTTTTATCATTTTCACCCTATTCCCCTTCTTACCATTTTTCTGCTCTCTCCCATGCCCCCCCACCATTCATCTTTACATTCCCCTCTGTTGTCCTTGTTCGGTGTCATCTTATAGTTTATAAATCTCCTCCTTGGGAGCCTCAAGAGGCGCCAACTCTCCTCTCCCAGCAACTCCATTTCGCAATTTTGATTTTCTTCCGCTTGTGTCTTCAGAAATCTTCTCACCTTCATCTCTGGACTCCCACTCCAGAGACAGGGTCTTGTAGCTCCAGTCAAAACATCAGCCCTGCGTCTCTCACTACGCCAGGGCCGTCCATTTACCTGGGGTTGCTGAATCAATTCGTCCCATTTCTCCAGCACCTCCCCCAGCTCCCTGGAGAAGTCTGCTTCCAAGTTATCAAAATTCTCCCAAATCTGGCTGGTTTCTCTTGCTCCAAAACAAATTTCTTTGAAATTACGCCCTATCTAGACCATTTTCCGATTCACAAGCTCCAATTGCAGAAGGATTGTTCTTTGTTCCTGGGTAATACCCGGATCTAGAATCAGTTTAAAAGCGAAAGCAAGCATGGTTGGAGAAGACAAAGGGTGTCAAATGTCAGTAATTTTCCATCTTGCGTACTAGTTTTCCAGCGCCATTTTCCCTGAGACAGGGTGCCAAAAATAATTCCAAAAGCCACAGAAGAGATATTTCCAAAATCTTCAATCCCTCACAGGGATTTAATCCATCTTCTCTGTCAAAGTGCTTCGTAACAACATTGTATCTAGTGATGCAGCTGCAGCCACTTGAAACTTAATTACCTCCTCTGCACAACAAAGGAGAGGGACGGGCTTCCTTTTAACATCCCTCCCGGTTGCCAATTATTCAAATGTAAATCCAATTAGTCCCGTACTTACAGCAGCCGGGGTTCTTCTTTTTTCTTTGAAGTTAGCAGGAAAGGCTTGGTGCTCAGGTCTGGCAGAATCGCTGCTTTGATCTCCTGGGGGGGTGCATCCGCCTCTCCAGTCCCGTGTCGGAGCTCCGCTCGCTTGATTTCCCCCCCTTACGAGGGTCAATCAAGAGCAGAGACGGCACGTCTGGGACCCACGAGGCCGCGGTCCACGGGACGCTCTTCCCGTGGCTTTAAGGGGCCCTTGGCGCAGACAAGGAGACCCCTAAAACCCCCCGGGAGCCGGAGCTCTTCAGCTCCGCTCCGCCATTATCCGGCACCAACCCGGAAGCTCGGTTTTCTGTGACATCTGAACCCGGGATCTTGGTTTGTTGCTCCCTAACAAGCCAGGATTGCTAGCCAGCCTAACTATAGTTTATTGTTGGTTTATGAATCTTGCTTGTTAGAGACCCGCAAACCAGGATTATGAACTCAGAGGTCACAGGAAACCAAACTGAACTGAGGCTTTCTAGTTTTCCTCTCCCACTTGTGCCAGGGGAGAAGTGAGGAAGAAGTGATTGGGCACTATGAACCAGAATAATACTCATTCACATTAACCACAGTGAGTCAGCCATTCTTGATTCTTGTGACAAATACAGTGGTACCTCAGGTCACGTACTTAATTGGTTCCGGGTTGCCGTTCATAACCTGAAAAGTACGTAACCCGAAAATCGTGCTTTGCACTGCGCGAACTGCACAGACCGCTTCTGCGCATGCGCAGACTACTTTTGCGCAGGTGCAGCTTGTGTGCGCGCTGAAAAACACTTCCGGGTTACGGGAGTACATAACCCGAGGTACGGGCTGTACAGCCATTGGCTCTTGGCTGATTAGTCTAGCAATACTCACTCCTGCTTACTTTGAGGATTTGGGGTAGGGGTAGAATGTAATAGGAAAACAGTTCTCTAACATCTTGATGTCTAAGGCAAAGTACCAAAAGGATAAGAAGCATTTAACTGGTGACCCACTAGAAAGCCATCTCATCACAGACAACTAGAAAAACTTGTAGCAAAAGAGAGGGCCTACTCTAAATTGAATCTGCAAAATTATAAATCTTTCCTTTGCGTAATTCATGAAATGGCTATTTAAACCATTTACAGAAAAGATATTTGGTAATTCTCGGGCAACAAATCAGAGTTGTATTTGACAACTTTTAATTATTACCACTAGGCAAATACTGAACATTTATAATCTACAGAAAATATAGAATATTCACCATAGACCTTATCTCTGAATTGCTCAACCTAACTGGATTTAAGAACCTCTTCAACCACTCTCTCTCTAAATACCTTTGGTCTGACAGATACCCAAGAACTCACTATATCCTCTATTTGCCATTTTCAACTCAATGGTATTTTCACATGTAAGGTTTAAAATAAGGGGTGACTGAAAAGAACTTCATTAGTGTCCCCAGGCAGAAGCCTTACAGTTTGAGCTTTCTTTCCTTTTTTATGCAAAAGGTAAGTCTTTGGCCCTCCTAAAATCATAGAATTGTAGAGTTGGAAGGGGCCCAAAGGGCCATCTAGTCCAGCCCACTGCAGTGAAATAAAATTAAACGAAGTGTGTGGGTATCCTTCTAAGAGATTCTAGGATAGAGCTTTCCAAACTTTTCATGTTGGTGGCACACTTTTTAGACATGCATTGTTTCACAACACAGTAATTCAGTTTTACTAGCAAACGGGATGTTAAACTAAGCCCTTTCCAGCCCTGGGAAGAGCTCAGGGAGCATTCGCGCAGCACACCCACACACTGCAGCCGACACACTAATGTGTCGCGAAACAGTTGGGAAAGCTTTGTTCTAGGAAATGAGCCCATTCAACTGGCCCTGCTTGTGTATGTTATTAGCCAATTGGTGAAATTGTGATTGATAAGTGAGATGTTTGGACACCAGGCCAATGAAATCACAGGGGTCCTAAGGACCTGCTGTTCCCCCGCTTTAGTGCACTTTCCCTGCTTCTGTCTTGTTTTTTTAATAGTCCCTGGAATCTCCATAGTTCTCCCTTCCTTTTTTCCTAACAAGCAGGACACATCTTTCTTGTCGTGGGTTCATCTGAGATCAAGGACTCCCTAAGGGAAGTCCCTTTGTGGGTAGAGGTTAAAGAAATACCTCCCCAAATGACAAATGCAAAATGTGAAAAATTTGCAAAGAGGCTCAGGTATGGCTCCTGCTGTGGTAAATGGTACTGCAAATCTGCAGTGATGTACACAAGCCTATCCTACTAGATTTGTCCATCTGTCCCTACCCTGGATCCTCTTAAATGTCCTAATAAATGGCTTTGGAAAGTGCCATTGTGGGCAATACATCACTATTTTATTTTGCCATATAAACCAAATATTTAGTTCTCCAGTAAATTTACACCACTCTTTCAAACTTGCTATAAACACTAACTAGTATGCTACACCAACAGTGACAGTGAAATTTATTAACAAATAACTGAGTATGGGATCATAGTCTAAGTAACATATATTATGGCACTGCAGAAAGGCTAATAACGCTTCATAAAAAGTATTACTGCAGTGAAGTAGGTCCTCAATTAGAAACAGCAGACACAGCCTTCATATATTATTCATGCTGCTTTGTGCCTATGTCAGCTCCTGATTAATAATTAATTTTAATCTCATTATGGCAGATTTTATTACAGGCTAATTTAATTAAATGGTGAATTGGCTCCCAGATGTCACCATTTGTACAGTCTCTTAAATAAAGCTGACGATGAAACAGATTTTTGGGGGGGGCGTCCCAAATTTAAAAAATACAGAACTCAACCAATTCCAACATTTTACCAGTGGGGTATGTAATGGATCCTCCCACATATCCAAATAAAGGTACAGACACAAATGTTTGAAATGTCACATTTTTAATCCACACTGGTCAGTAATACATAATATAGGACTAACCTATGCTCACAAGGCTGTGTTGCACAATCAATTAGTTAGCAGTTTGCTATTTATTAAGATCTGGGATAAAGAAGCAATGGAAGGGAGTACCTTTTAAGTTAAAATATCGATAGTATGCATTGCTTGTCTCCAGCACTGATTAAAGCACACATATCTATTTCTAGGCAAAACAGAATGTAATGTGTTTTAATATTAATTTAAGCTTCACTAACACTAAACTCAAATATTTTATATGCTGTAGACATAACTAATACAGAAATCTAAGCCAATTTTGCTTTTCTGAATCATCACTAATATCTCAGGTTATTGAACACTTACTTGAATGTATTAAAATGCTTAACAATTAGACACATGTTTTTTTAAAAAGTCGTCCAGAAATAATGTCTATTAAAAATTATAGAAGTAAGCAGAGTATCACACTGGAGAAGGGGCAAATGTCTCACCTACAAAATCCACCTTGCTTCAAAGCACTGAATTATTATCCACACCACTATGTAAGCACAGCACCTAGGGTATGAGTGCAGAATTCACTTAATTTAAAAAAGAGTGCCACATCTTTCGGTTTCCTCTATACCATGTTTCACAAATCCACCATTTTTGCAATCCTGAACTAGGATTGTAAAATAAAGATAGGGAGCTCTAAATTCACAGTAGGATTCAGATATCTAGAAAAACTATTCAAGCTTTTCTGGATGACTGCTGTCAACACAAGCCATTGGTGGAGCTGTAACCTTAGAATCCACCATTGTTGCTCTCCCTTGTAGACGACAAACATTGTTACAGGCTGAGTAGCAATCACTTACTGGTGATACAATTGGTTGTCAATTCAAGCTGTAGGTAACTTTATAGGATAATTACTAGTCTTACCCGAGTTGCTACCTGCTAGAAAGTTACCAGACCTGTGAAGTTTGACTTATTAGCCATCAACATAATGGTTATGCACGTCACAAAACCAAATTAATTTGGTAATACAGAGGCAACCACTAATGTAATCATCTTTCTTTAAACAAAATTTACAAATATTTATATTGCTTCTCTCTTCCACAGATGGGGGAGGGACTATGAGCTTAAGAGGACAACTACACCATTAGGTTTAGCAGTTATTCAACCATTCATTATGTGTTTTGTGCACTTTTTCTATCATGACAAAAAACTTCATATTAAAAAAATAAAAAACATTGTGATCCTCAGAGGCAAAGAAAGATGCATGATGAAGGCACCAGACAAACCTTCTTGCGGAGAGCATTTTAACTTTGTATGTTTTTAAGTAAGGTTGCATTTCCCCCCTTGATTTTATTATTTTACCTTTCTATAAACCACTCTGGGGCTTTTTACAATCAAGCGGTGTGTAAATTTTATGAACAAACAAATAAATAAAGCAGACATCAAACTAGATCATGAGGAAAGTACCATACATTGTGACATACAAGAGTAAACACTACACTGGGGGAGATGTGATCTTTAAACTCTTCATGGTTTGTGACCTAAACATCTGAAAGACTGCTTCTTTCCACATATACTTCCCTGCAACTTGGCATCATCACCTGAGGCTTTTATCCAAGTGGCATTGTCTAATTAGATACAGCAGGTAAAACATGATAAAGGGCCTTTTTAGTTGTGGCTCCCCAGTTACAGAATGCCCCCTTCAGAGTTTTGTATTTCATGTTGTGTTTACCCTAATTAATGGGGATAAGGCAATCAACGACTATAAGCCATAATGACTAAATGGCACCTAGAGGATCAGAGATGGTAGGACTCACAACACCAGTTGCTGGGAAACAACAGCAGACGAGATCTATTGTTTGTATTCTGCTTGTGGGCTTCCCATAAGCATCTGGTTTGCCTGTGGGAAACAGGATGCTAGAATTCTCAAAACAATGTGATGAAAAATATTGTATTTTTACTAATAACTTGGGGTTATTAAAAGAATTGACATTTCTGACGATAGCAGTTATAACTACTGCTGATCCACCTTAGTTTGTTTTCATCATCACTATTGCTTCTTGCATCTTCACAATGTACATTACTCTCATCAATTGTATTCCCATCCCATTTCAAATATTATATAAAATCAGTATAAAACAAAACAAGATAAAAACCAACAAGCATAACCAAACAAAATGCAGTGCAGTTTTAAACAGCAGCAAAATACAGAATTAAATCAAGATTTCAGATGATGATGGGACCTGAAACAGAGCCTCTAAAGTTAAATGAAAACCCTAGGCAGGCTCATGGACAGGGGATATGGTTCCCAAGTTATTGTGGCTGCTGTTTTTTGAGAGAAGGAGAAAGGCAGTGGGGCACTCAGCAGGTATGGGCACAGTGGAAGTCAATCCAACCCTCCTGCCATCACACCCACAAGTGGAGAGGTCCCTGTTGCTTTGAACTTTCCCTCCCAATAAATGTCAGCAACACAAGGTGATGGGAAGCCAGGAGAGCAATGCAGCCCCACCAGTGCTATGCACTCTTGCTTTCATAAGGTAAAGGTACAAAAGGTAAAGGAACCCTGGACGGTTAAGTCCAATCAAAGGCAACTATGGGGTTGCAGCACTCATCTCACTTTCAGGCCAAGGGAGCCAGCGTTTGTTGACAGACAGCTTTCCGGGTCATGTGGTCAGCATGACTAAACCACTTCTGGTGCAACGGAAAACCATGACGGGAAGCGGAGCGCATGGAAATGCCGTTTACCTTCCTGCTGCAGCGGTACCTATTTATCTACTTGCACTGGCATGCTTTCAAACTGCTAGGTTGGCAGGAGCTGGGACAGAGCAACAGGAGCTCTTTCGAATTATTCATGGAAGCACTAAAAAAAAAAACCTCTACAATTCTATATGGATCCCCAGCCTGCTAAAATTAACGCACATCTGATTTAACCATCTTTGAATGATTCTGAGAATAGATCTTCGGTGGTCTAAGAAAGAAAAGGAAACCTTAAGGTTACACTGCAGTCTGTGTTTCTGTCTCTCTCAGACCCACAGTGCTAACTGCAGAGCTATAGGTATGACATAGTTTTCATGATTTAATCCAATATATGTTAATTTAACAGCACACCACATTCATGCTAGACACAAATAAGATTAATAATCCAATCCTATGTTCAAATCTATAACTATTTTGGAAGCCCCTGACAGGTGTGTTGCCAAGTACTTAAATAACATGACACAAATATCCCACATTATATGAAGATTCAAATAAAGGCAGCTTTTCACATAACTTCTCTCTCTTTCTCAGTCTCATGCCCGCCCGCCCCTCCTTTCTCTCATACACTGTATGTATTTATTTTATTTATTTAGCAAATTTATAAATTACAATCTTTTCCCATAAGCCATGAACAATAAAATGTTACATTTAAAAATATGAAAACATTCAAGGATTAAAAATTTTCAACAAACAGATAACTAGTAATACAAAGGTGGCCACAATTCAGGGAAAGCTTTGTTAAGCAGGAACTTACAAGCCCCCTGCCACCAGTCAAGACCATCCAAATGGTATATCCAGCAAAGGAAGAAACCTATGTGCACTGCAGATAAGTAAAACAGTTAGTCAAGCCACACATGATGTGCTTTTTATTATTAAGGAATGAAGCATGAAAAATACATTCCAGAAAACATCAGCCCATTTTAGAGATGGGAACATAAAATTTAAAACTGGAGAGATGAACAATATCAGAAAGGTTTTTTTAAAAACATGAGATATGACAAATTTTAAAACCTGATATATTATGAAAAATCCTTCTCTTTTTCTGAATGTGACATAGTAGTGACATATAACAGGGGAATACTATTGTCCTGATGTTCTTCTGTGCTTGTCAACTTCCTGGATATATTTTATTTATTACATTTCAGAACAGTGCTTCCAGTTTTCCCTTTTGCCCTGTTTGTCCTTCTCACAACAACTCTATGCCATTGCAAGGGATTGATTGGCAATGTGCACAAAAAGGCATACACTATGGTATGCAGAAACTGCATGTATTAGTGAAAATGACAAAAATGCATTATTTTAGGGAGAACTGCTTTGCAACAATGTCTACATTTGGCAGAATGCCATAGAAGAACATTATCTTGTGAGAAATTCAAACTAAAATGCTGATGAATTTTCATGAGAGCTTTTAAAAAAGAAAATTGATGTGGAAATGTGCATAACTGAAGACTGGAAAATGTTTAAAAACTGAGCAAATCCAAAACTGACAGATTTGTCCATCCCTACTGGCAACTGACAATGAGGACAGTTACAAATTGTAGCCTATATCATAACTAATTGCTGCCACATCAGTTGCTGATGCACCAGAGATCGGGAATGTAAGGTCAGAGCAGTCCACAGGTTGTGCTTTCCTCCTCTTGTCTGAACTGAAGATGCAACATGATCTGACATTCTAATTAGAAAACTGGCCAGCAGCCACAACCTAGTAATCCTAAGTCCAGGGGTAGCCAACTTGGTGCCCTTTAGATGCCGTGTGGCTACAACTCCCATCAGGCTGATGGGGACTGAAGTCCAAGAACATTTGAAGGGGACCACATTGGCCATCCCTGCCTTAGAGACAACGCAAGAGCTCACGCTTGCCAACACCATTTTTACTACCATAAGAGAAACTCCTTTTAAGGAGTATGAACACAGTCAGCTCTCTTTTTAACAGTTTGAACATCTAACTTTAACAATTTGCAGCAAGATGTCTGAGGTAGGAGTAAGCGGCACCTTTTCCATTCTCAGACACCCAGCTACCAGGGATTTTGTTCCCCAACCAGGAAAGGGCAATGAGTCACAGTAGTAATCAGGTCAGCTGGTAGATGAGAAGTGTCATGTAAAAAACAAAAACACTTTTCATTCAGTAATATGCTAGAACCAATAATTAACTTTTTAATTTAAAAGGGAGGGAGGGAGGGAGGGAACCAACTACATCCACAGCACTGAGATCTCCCTTTATTATACACGGTTTTATCATAAAGCTTCCCTTGCCCTGGATTAAAGATCTAGTCATCTGTTTCTGTAAATTATAGTTCCTACATTTTGGCGAAAGCAGTGAAATGCTTCTTCTATCATAGAGGATAGCTAGTAAATTGAATTATAGCTTTTGTATGGAACCAGGCATAGCTAATGAGGTGACCTTCAGATGAACTAAGACTCATCCTTGACCGTTGACCATACTGGCTGGGCTAATGGGAGTTGGGTCAAACAATCATTGGCTACCCATTATTAAACAATTGTCCTGGTTTTATTTCAGAACTACATTTATTTACTTTAAATATTTCTTATCCACACTTCATTGCAATGCAATTCCAGAGAAGGTTACATTTAAAATACTAGCCCATATACATACTACAACCACTAACACCATAAAAGCAGGAAAATCACAATTATAAAAATTGTAAAATGGCATCAGTACAGCCACAAATATCCAGCAAAGGCTTGGGTGAATAGATAGGTTTTCATCTAGTGAAGGAAACAAAGAGAATGCCAACAACAACAAAGTGCCCATAGTATCTCTAAGGGGAGGAAGTTCCAAAGGTGGGGGAGACGCCATCCCAATAAAACTTTGTGACAATGCAAATTTGTTCACAATCACATGACCATTTTATTTAAAAACATTTCTAAACTTACTCTAGAGTTTTATTAATATTACTCAAATCTAGAGTAAACTGCACATAAAGTTTACTCTTCCATATTTCTCCTCACCTTGAAATATGGACAACATGTGTTCATTATCAGGGACTGGTCTGAAGTTCCTTTAATTCTTAATGTCTTAATCACTCACACTTATTAAATTATTTAAAGGAGTTTGAACAGAGATTAGATGGTTCCCTGTAGCCAATGACATTAAAAATTCTGTGTTCCCAGAAGCCTGAAAAAGAGGCAGCAGAAAAAGTGCCTGTGAGAGAGAATTCTTTCATGTGCTTTGCCTAGTTTCTTAGCATTCTAAAAGTAGGGAATTGGAAGAAATGCTACAAGGAGTGACTTTGCATTTTGTTTTCAGAAATATTACACTGGGGAAAGCTTTGGAGTTCCTGATTCTATTCATTAGTCTGCTTCTTGGTAATCTTTAGCCAGCTATTCTACCATTTCAGGCTGAACACATGTGTTACAAAGAGGTATACATCTAAAACTTTAAAGCAAGCCAGTTTTAGGATGTGTATATACTTCCTTTCCCAAAGAGGTAATTCTGCCATACAAGATGGAACAGTATATAAACCACAGACCTCTAGGTCTTGCATTGTGGCTTCTATTATAAGAGCTTAGGAATATGGAAATAGAACTTTTTTTTCATGATGCCCTAGGGCAAGGGTAGCCAACATGGTGCCGTCTATATGTTTTTAGAGTCCAGCTCCTGTCAGCGCCAGCCAGCAGTCAATGGTCACAGATTATGAACGTAGGATTTCATCAACATCTGGAGGTCACCATATTGGCTCCCCCTTCTCTAGGGTAATATTTGTGGAAGTGAACTAGATATAAAGAGGGCATGCGAAGACCAGGACCCAACATGTGAGAAGAATTTTAGCAAAACTTTAAAAAAATATAGCCATACTGACATGGGCCAACAAAAGGAGAACTTTGTTAGTTACATAGTAGTATCAAAGTTCACTGCAAGTATGACTATAGCTGGATAATAAACTCCCCCAAGCCCACACACTATCATCCTCTCTCCTGATTGGCAAAAGGTTTTCAAGAATTCAGAAGTGGTATCTGTTACATATACAGTGGTACCTCGGGTTACATACGTTTCAGGTTACAAACTCTGCTAACCCAGAAATAACGCTTCGGGTTAAGAACTTTCCTTCAGGATTAGAACAGAAATTGTGCTCTGGCAGCGTAGCGGCAGGCCCCATTAGCTAAAGTGGTGCTTCAGGTTAAGAACAGTTTCAGGTTAAGAACGGACCTCCAGAATGAATTAAGTACAGTGGTACCTCGCTAGACGAATGCCTCGCTAGACGAAAGGCATTCACTAGCGAAAGGCTGTCTCGCAAGACAAATTTTTCAATGGGCTTGCCTCGCAAGATGGAAAAAAAAAATTTCTTCATCAAACCGCTATTCCCCCGTTGGTGCTTTGCAAGACGAAAAATTCGCTATACAACAGCACTCACAGAACGAATTAATTTCGTCTTGCGAGGCACCACTGTACTTAACCACAGAGTCAATCTGACTGTCCAGCAACTGACTGCTATATGGATTATATTCTCAAGAAGAAATGTCTACTTGCACTTAATAGGCTGAGTTTAAAGATGTCTGTAAGGGTGAAATACACATTGCACATGATGTATGTGGCACCATATTTCATTGCTTCCTCAATCTTCCTTGCTCATCAACACTTCACCTGCCTGCTTCAAAGGCTCTGAGCCATGCTCTTTTTGTGGTCATACAAGTTCCATGCAGTTTAACAGAAGTTAACTACCAACTTCTGTTTCCATTCTGCTCCCTTGACTTCAGCAGAGTGGCTCATTCAAAGCCAGCTCTTACAACCAGGCATTTCACTATCCTCCAATATGGCTGAAATATTGCCCAAGGAAACACTAATGGTATTATAAAAATATATAAGAGCACCCTGAAAAAATGGCTAGAAAGGAAGAAAGAAAGAAAATCAGCAATGTGTTAACCTATTTAAATTATCATTCATCATTTAAATTCATCTATTTAAATTAGAATTCCTCATGCGAAAGGCTGGAGTGGATGAATCCCAAACTGCAATTAAGATTGCTGGAAGAAATATCAACAACCTCAGATATGCTGAAGACACAACAGTGAGGAGGAATTAAAGAACCTTTTAATGAAGGTGAAAGAGGAGAACACAAATTATGGTCTGAAGCTCAACATCAAAAAAACTAAGATCATGGCCACTGGTCCCATCACCTCCTGGCAAATAGAAGGGGAAGAAATGGAGGCAGTGAGAGATTTTACTTTCTTGGGTTCCATGATCACTACAGGTGGTGACAGCAGTCACGAAATTAGAAGACACCTGCTTCTTGGGAGAAAAGCAATGACAAACCTAGACAGCATCTTAAAAAGCAAAGACATCACCTTGCTGACAAAGGTCCGTATAGTTAAAGCTATGGTTTTCCCAGTAGTAATGTATGGAAGTGAGAGTTGGACCATAAAGAAGGCTGATCGCCGAAGAATTGATGCTTTTGAATTATGGTGCTGGAGGAGACTCTTGAGAGCCCCATGGACTGCAAGAAGATCAAACCTATCCATTCTTAAGGAAATCAGCCCTGAGTGCTCACTGGAAGGACAGATCCTGAAACTGAGGCTCCAATACTTTGGCCACCTCATGAGAAGACTCCCTGGAAAAGACCCTGATGTTGGGAAAGATGGAGGGCACAAGGAGAAGGGGATGACAGAGGACAAGATGGTTGGACAGTGTTCTCGAAGCTACCAACATGAGTCTGACCAAACTGCAGGAGGCAGTGGAAGACAGGAGTGCCTGGCGTGCTCTGGTCCATGGGGTCACGAAGAGTCGGACACGACTAAACGACTAAACAACAACAACAAAATTCTATTTGAAGTAGAAGTGGGGTTTTTGCAAGTTTCAATTTTTGTGTCAAGAAGGGAGAACTTTTCATCTAAAGGTCTCTCATGTTACATGAAAATCAAAACTGTTTTCCTGCCTTGGATACATTGCTCACAGGGAACTGTGCAGAAATTACCAACTGAGCATTTATTTTTATTTTTGAAGGCTCCAGAAAATGATGTTAGGTCATAAGGTGAGGCCCGTTATCATGGGGACTACATAATCTCTACGAGGCTTTTTTAATACAATAACCCTTCTCCCTTGAACTTGGCTTAAAGGGTCTCCACAACATATTCTGCAGGTTTTGTTTTATTTTGTTAAAGGAACAGTTCCAAAGTAAATTTGTGTATTGGGTCAGTTATAAGGGGCTGGAACCCAAACTTTAACCCTTGAAGAAGTGCTGCTAGTCAGACAGTAATAAAAATCATTTAGTTCTTGAGCACTTAAAAAGCCAAGGTACCAGTTAAAATGAGTGAGCTGTTGCCATGTTAGAATTTCTTTTTTCCAGGTGTAGACAAGTGGCAAATATATATTAGATGTAGTGTGGTAATAACAAGTTCTCAGAATTCTGCCTGTATTATTTGCTAAGCTATCACAGTCATAGCATGTCAATGAAACATTAGTCAAGCAATCTAAAGGCAAAACAGCATGTCAAACTTTGGGAGTACTGGATGGATGGACAAATGGTGTGATTACATGCTCAAAGCAAACATGGAACTTTAAAAAATTAGATTCATGAAATGTCATGAATATTTTTCTAATAGCACTTTCAAACACATTTTCTTTACCCAACCCCACCCCAAAGTCTGACTCCACAAACTGCCCAAATTCAGTTTCCTTGAAATGCTCTGAGATCAATAGATTATGAGCTCACACAGAAAGAGGTGATTCCTATCCAGCAATTGCCAATCCATTTCTAGACCGAATTGTAATCTTGGCATCTGACCTGGCTGCAAGGCAAGCAGTTACTATGGTTCTGCTGGGTTGGTTTGCAGAAAGAAGTGGTCGCAAGGCCAGTATGGCAAAATATTGAACCAATCTGATACCACTTTTGTCTTTTCCAGGAGCAATACAGCCCCAAACAGAGATGGACATATTCTAACATTTAACAAGTAGTGCTTTAATATCAAAGGAAATTGTATTGTTGGGAAAGGAGGATAAGGATTAGCAGCAAGGCCAAGAAAAGCAAGACATGGGCTATATACCCTTTCACCTACTGCTATGGAAGTAAAGTAAATTTGCATGCATCATTTTAATGTCCTGTTCTTAACATGTCACCAAATTAAATCAAGCTTAACTACATATAACTGTGAACTTCTCATTTTACAGTAGTTGAATCTATTGTTTAAGTTAAAAATCAACTAACCCAAATATGCAACCTTATATGAAAGCTTCAGGATGAAATTACATGAGTTTCTAATAAAGCTTCTTTTGAAATAATATACTAGGAAGTTAGCCACTAGATTATTTTTCTTTTTAAAAAGTTGACTGAATGGTAAACAACATTTTAGAAGTAAAACAAAATACAGAGTTAACATCTCTATCACAGGCACATGGTTTACTAACTATTCCAAAATGTGAAGTGCTACAAAGGTTATGTGTTCATGCCATTAAGTGTCTTGTAGAGAAATGAAACATAATATAATCTTTTTAAGTAACTAAACATATGAAAAAGCTCCTTAGATCCTTTAAGTTTTCAAAAAAGTGTAAACGATTTAAGGGCAAGAGAGCAAAGTTAAGCATTAGTGGACCTCATGGCAGGCTTTCACCCCTTGGTTCTTGAACGTAATCCATTCCGGAAATCTATTCAACTTCTGAAAAACGTTCAAAAACCAAGACGCGGCTGAGGTAGCACTGGGCAGATGTACCAGTGGGAGCACCTGATTGGCCCCACCAGTGCATCTCCACAACACTGGCGTACCTGCTGCCCTGCGCCTCTGCCTCCTAAGTCACAGTAACACTGTTGCCAGGGGGCCAGGTGCATGATAGTGCCTGTTCTCCCTGTTGGCCACTCCTGGTCACTACCCAGGCACCAATTTATCTAGGGACAAGCGGCACAGTTCCCAAGGTTGAAAAAAAGGAAGTCTTGTCTTTTCAATGTTGGTAGGTTCCATGTCATTTAGAAACAGGAAATCACTTCAGAGGCCACTATATCAACCAACATCACCCACACCCACACTTTGGGGAAAATGTCCCATTTCCAAAGGGGAGGTACATCAGGTTGCTGAGTGTGGTGCAATGTGCTTCGCTCTGTTTTAAGACCAGCCAGATATTTCCCTACCCCATAAGATCTGCACTGCCTGCACAACTAGCATAGTATGCATTGCTTCTCATTGGCTCAAGGAAGCCCCTCCCACTGTGAAATGGGGGTGACTCCAGGCAACTTTTCAATAGTATCTGAACAGTAACCCAAGCCAAACATTAGAGCTTTTTATGCATATATCAGTGTTTCTTACACATTGACCTTCAAGTTCTACCCTGTACATGCAGCTACATACTAATTCTAACAACATATTGCAAAATGAAAAATATTTTTGAACACAGCACATAGGAAAAATAAATGAGTTTAATTAACCAATTTTTTACTTACTGACTGTTCATTTAAATCCTGAGTGTCTTCCATGGAGGTAACTCAGTTTTCTTTTCCTCCAAAGAGAAGTAACTTCCCTTTTAATTGTATTGGATGTCCTAATATTAAAAAAAAGAGTAAGCAAAGTATTATTTTGGTTTTACATTCAGAAACAAAACACTTCATTATAACATGCACAACTTGTTAGAAACCAGCTCCTTTGGGAAGTCACTGATATGCACACATAACAATTCTTTCACATCAACAATAAGTATCATTTTAAATACAGCAGCTAAAAAGATTTGAAAATGTCTGAGGGCAGAATTAGATGTTAAGCTGAATACTGGACTGTCACTGATAACAAGTCCCGCATTTTACTCCCCCTCCCTTCCCATAACTTCAAGACTGCAATATTTATATGGGAGTAAGTCCTATCGAAGTTTGTTTCTGAGTAGATGTGTTGCACTGTTGAACTGGATATTCTGGGTAATATCTAACTACAGTAAGTCAAACTCAGCCCACACCTACCCCAAACTGGTTACATTTATTTCAATGGGTCTACTCAAGAGTACAACCAACATTAGACATCATCCAATTTACTCATACTGTAACACGATAATGCTGTACAGTTCCCAGTTCCACATCCAAATTATTGTTTACTGCTTGTGGGAAAATGTAGGTAAGTGACACAGATGTCTAAATGTCATGGGGAGGGGGAGGAATTGAGACTGGCCTGCCATTCACAGTGGTAAGCCCATGGCAAGTGTAAAATCGAGTTCCACCTTAAATGCAAATCTTTTTTAATGTAAATGCTAGCCCTTGGCAGGAACCTTTTGCAGATACCATTCTGGAATGAACCAGCAAAAATATGAGGCAGACATCAAAACTACAAAGATAGTCAGCTTTATTACACTTCCCTGCCAAGAAATATAATTAAGATTTTGTGTTAACTTGCTGACTTTTTAAAGGGATCACATTAACATATATAGAAAATATTGTGTGGGTACTGTAATATTTCTCAAATGGATTCATGAAGAGGATTCTAGATTCCTGCATTCATTTGTTCACTTCCTAAAAAAACAAGTTATACAGTTTCCTATTTTCCAAATGTTAATAGTCAACAAATCACTTTAAAAAGCCAACCTGTGAAAGCAGAGGGGAAGATATATGCACTGCTGAAATTTTAATAAGTCTAATTTCACACTTCTTGTTAAATGATAGAATCTCTCTTTTGTATTCACAGTTTGCCCCAAACATTAACTGTTAATTTTTCACATTGGCAACACTTTTAGACAAAAAAACAATTCTTTATGTGAAAGGAAGTTGCTAAGTCCCCACTCGAGAATTTTACTCTTTCCGAGTTTAACATATGAATCATAGTGTAACAAGTGAAACGGAGAGATAAGTACTATTGGTTACTGTATTGTGATGTCTGCTGCTTACATGAAAGTGAAAGATGCTTATTTATATATATTTTTCAAAACTACACATCTAGATACCTCCCTCTTGCAAAATGTCAGGCAGTGTACATCAATGTAACAACCTTTAAAAGCAATATAGAACAAGCATAAAAATGACTGGCAACTCAAGATTTTTTTAAAAAATGCAACTCCATAGGTCTGTCAGCATAAAAAGTCTCCAAGAAATGTCTGAAAGTCAAAGCAAGGATGCCTGCCGAACGACTGCTGGAAGAGTGTTCCACAGCATGGGACTGGCGACACTAAATGCCTGACTGAAGACTTGCATATCCATTACATAACCTGAACACATTTCTTCCCTTCTTCTGTCTCAACTATTCTACAGGAAAAACTGGGCAAAGCATGTAAATTGTGGAAAGGTGGGAATAAAAGCTTCCTGCTCTGTAACTCAGAAATTATATGCTGGGGGTTGGTCATGTCTATTTTACAAAACCACACACGTACTGAACAGCAAGCCAAGCATTGTACATGGAAGTGTTTAACTGTGAATGCTACAATGGGTAATGAGACTTGGTATTTGATTAGTAAAGCAAGGTAACCAATAAAATGTCAGCACACCCTGCTTTGCCCATTGGCATTGCCTATCAACTTCCCTTACCATTGCATCTTTGCCTCTAACCCACAGACTGACTCACTTCATACAGAATTGCAAACCATGGCATATAAGTACTTGCCATTTCCTCCTCCCCTTGTGAAAACCAAGGTTCCCAATTCTGGTTTGCAGTCATTTGTGCAAATGTTTTTTTTGTTGTTGTTCAGCTGGATCAGAGAAAAAATATTTTTTGTAAACAACAAAGTGAAGAACATTGCTGGAGAAAACAGGGAAACGAGGGGGAAATGTGTGGGCCTTCAGCTCAGGCCCCAATGATCAGCGAAGCTGTAGCTAGCAATTCTATCAAGTCACAGAGAAGCAAAAGGTAGAAACTGATGTCATCTGCAGCCTCCACATTTCTATAGAAGTTCTACAAAAGAGAAAGCAGTGCCCTCTGCCTTTCAATTTTCTAATTGCTCTACTGTTTGTCTCCTACTAAGTTCTGCCTTGCAGATTCAAAAACATAGCTTATTTACATTGTCAATGTTCATGTTGCTTCAACTTTAAAGTTACCAGTCATCAAAATTATAAACATTTAAAATCATTCTCTATAATAGTGATATCATTCAGAACCCAAGTGTGCAGCACTTTGATGGCCTCAGGCTGGGAAGCCGTTTGTTAATAAATAAATAAATATTTTTACAAATCAGAATAAAACTAACTAATGAATGCTATTACAAATGCAGAATTACATAACAGCACTCATGAAGATGCCTTCTTTTTTAGCATAGTTTCTGTAATTTGTAAAACATTACAGAACTCAATTAATCTAATAAGAGTGGAATTCTCCCTTTAAATAATATATAAAATTAAGGGATAATAGTAAGCTCATGGAGTTTATGAGGCCATAACCTAGTTTCCAAATCAATAGAATCAGATTAAAAACAGAGGGCAGGAACTGCTGTATCTCGATTATGCAGTGAGTGTTTTTAACTACTTTTAAAATGATTGTAAAACATTTTAAACTTGCAGACAAGTTAGTGTGAAGAGAGGCATCTGTTTCTGCAGATGTGGATTTAAAGTTGATGAAGTGTTTTATCTCCCAAGATTTTCTTTTTTAAACACTTGATGAGGAAGGCTTCTAACTTCCTGATCAACAAATGCATTTAATAATATTTTCCTTAAACCTTGCTGTGGAACATATTTCATCAATTTGAATACCAGCTATCAACATATCAAACTACACAGTCCAATTCAAAAGCTAAGAAAGGAAAAATAATAGAGAAAGGTAATGATCAGTAAGTTTAATGATATTCCTTCTGTACAAATATTGTCACCTTCATTTTTCCCAGCTCTCACATTTCAAGAAAGACCAGTTCCTGCCTGTGCTGGACCAGGACAAAAGGGACCATCCAACAGGCCAACAGAGAGTGGAGCTCACCCTAGATTCATGCATTCATGAATCCAGCACAAGCTTAATCATTCAGTTTAGGCACAAAGGCCCCATCACTCCAGTCAGGAGCAGGATGGTGGAGGTGGAGGTAGAGGATAGACTACAGTGCAAACTTTTTCACCCTAGTCTGCTACTCTTCATCCACCAACAGTGCAATAAAGCTGGTTGTCCATTATATGGAGAACTATTCCCACAAGTTTCAGTATACCACCATAGCCACTACCATGAGCTTTTGTGTATTCCTCTTTTGAGAAATGTAGAAGGGGAAAATAGGACCAAGGCTGACAAATCATTAACAGTATGGAAAATGACAATGGTCCAACTGAGAAGTACAGCAGTATAAGCTGGGAACACAGCACTCTGAGGCAGAAGCCAGAAGGAGATACGTATGGACACATCAAATGTTATTCAGAAAGAGCTCCAAGATAAGGAATGACTGAACTATGCTATAATTTCTTGAGCAGATTATTGAAAAGTTGTGCCCAATTTGTGCACAAAAAACCAGCATAAATTGCCAAGAAGGGTATCAAGGCATTGAATATTACCACTGTGCCTGTACAAGGATTTTACTATGGGTATCCCAATTCCCCACAGAGAGCATTGACACTAATAAAAAAAAGCCTACCCACAAATCAACTGCCTTCAAGGACTTCATCTAGTACCTGTCCTCTTAGAGAACAAAGAGCAGCTGGCTCATACTTTTTAGTCGCTTCTCTGACCTGCACACTTGTGGGAGGGAAAGGTTTGGGGAAGGGTCACCCATCATCACCATCCCACACCCTAGGTACTCCATTTCCCATGAGATTGCTGAAGACACTCTGGAGATGTTACCAGAACAAGGCTGGACGACAGCTGGTTTTTCAATACTGTGATATATCACCAGCTAAACATTCACAATATACCAATATTTCACGATGTTTGAAATAAGGATGGAGCTATGTAGAGGCACTGGCTGGCTTCACAGTTTTTCCTGCATCGGATTTTTACATAGCGGCGCGCACACACACACACACAATCATGATTTGCAACATATTGCCAGGTCAAAAATTATGAAACCATTATCACAATATAGACTTCAAACCAGTTTTAGACAATAAATTGATATATCGCCCAACCCTATACCAGAGGCCTGCCTTTCTTCATTTAAGGCTCTTTCAAGCAGTATCCCTAAGTGTGTTTTGGATACCCTATGAAAGTGAAAAAATCCATAAAGTAGTTGCTCAGTCAAGCAAACCACTAGAAGTGACTTTAATAGGGCAAAGCATTGGGTTAAAGACTGAGAGGTCTGAGATGGGACACCCCTTTCTAATACAATAATCTGACAATTCAGGCATTTTTTTTACCATACAGATCATTGCCCATTCTATGGGTTAGCATTTATTATTATTATCTGTTAGGTCACTTTTTTAAAAGAAAGAAAGAAAGAATTCAAAACAACTTACTAACTTAAAAAACAAGAATAAAGGAATAATAATAATTATTATTTATTTATACCCTGCCCATGTGGCTGGGCTTCCCCAGCCACTCTGGGTGGCTTCCAACAAAATATTAAAATACAATAATCCATCAAACATTAAAAGCATCCCTAAACAGGGCTGCCTTCAGATGTCTTCTAAAAGTCTAGTAGTAGTTGTTGTTCTCTTTGACATCTGGTGGGAGGGCATTCCATAGGGCAGGTCCCACTACCGAGAAGGCCCTCTGCCTGGTTCCCTGTAACTTGGCTCCAGAAAGCCCTCGGCACTGGACCTCAGTGTCCGGGTAGAATGATGGGGGTGGAGACGCTCCTTCAGATATATTGGACTGAGGCCGTTTAGGGCTTTAAAAGTCAGCACCAACACTTTGAATTGTGCTCGGAAACGTACTGGGAGCCAATGTAGGTCTTTCAAGATCAGTGTTATGTGGTCTTGGTGGCCGCTCCCAGTCACCAGTCTAGCTGCCGCATTCTGGATTAGTTGTAGTTTCCGGGTCACCTTCAAAGGTAGCCCCACGCAGAGCGCATTGCAGTAATCCAAATGAGAGATAACCAGAGCATGCACCACTCTGGCGAGACAGTCCACGGGCAGGTAGGGTCTCAGCCTGCGTACCAGATGGAGCTGATAAACTTAATACATGTACACAATAACACAGATAAAAGAGCAGATCCAACTGAACCGCATCCACTAAAAATAAGATCATTATTTAAGTAATTAAGATTAAAGAGTTAAGTTTAAAGTGATCTCAAAGTAATGCCCTATTTTTTCTGTTATCCAAAGTTTTGTAGCCTTCCTTATGGCAATCCACTAAGTGATCTGCAATATTCCCAATTCAAGTAAAACATTGTGAAAATTCTGGGGATTGGTCTGTTCGTTAATGTGGGTGCGACATTTTCATTTCTGATAAAGAATCTGAATACACCGAGAAAATGAATATCCATTCCACAGTATTTTAAAAGAGATATTATGTACCATAACAATAACTATAAAACAAATGAAAATTAAACAAATATGTGGGAAGCCCCCAAGCACTGATGAGAATGAAGATTGTAGACCCCACTTAGGCAGAGTATGTTAACTTTACATTTATCTCACTCCAATCCCTTCCAAATCAACTAACCAAAGGGTATTCTGGTCAGAAAAGCAGCTAAAAGGACACATGCCAGATTACTTACAAACAATTGTCATTTTGAAAACAGGTTTCATTATCTCTCAGTTACAAAATACAACCAATTTGCAAAAATGCAACATTACTTTTCAATCTAGCTGTACTCAGATACACACCAAAATGATTCACTTCATCCGAACAACAAATCATGAAGAAATGTAGACATGCACACTCGATATAAACAGTATTAATTTTGTTTTTTGTTTTAGAAGGTCATTTGTTGTTCATTAGTAAAATAACAATTGTTTAAAACAGTTAAGCTAATTTAAGAAAACAATTCTGACCATTCAGGTAAAATACTACAAAATAACTATCCATAAATAAGTAGTTGTTATTCCTTATACAGTGTTTGTATCTCTAACAGTATGCTGCTGTATTTGCTGCCAAATAGGCAGAAATTTGTGGAAGCATACAGTGTAGGCCTATATTCCATCCAAACTAACTTCATGACATTTTCTACAGATGTTAATTGTGGGGAAAGGAGGTTACACTCCCACAAGCAGAAGTCCTTGTGAAGTGCTTTGCTGACAGACTCATTAGGTGAATTGTGCACTCTTCCCTGAAAAAAACAGCAATGAGCTTTCAATATCATTCACAAAATGAAGAGTGTTCTGCTTCAATATTATCACTGAATAATATGCCCAGCAAAACAAAACATAACTTGGTGCCTCACTGTGTTCTTCCTTCATCCTGGTCTGCATGCAGGAATCCTGTTCACAGTACCTCTTCCACATCAACCCCCTCATTATTCTCATATTAGCATTGTGTTCATAAAATGCTACAATAGAGCATAAAATGAATTGTGTGTTTTATTTACATTTAACAACTATCACTACACACAAATCTGCATGCCTTATATTCCTTCTACATCTAAACACAGTTGTGTAACTATAGGCAGGTATACTACTGGGAAGATTTTACAACAAGATTTAGAGTATTTTAGCTGCTCTTAAAGACATTAATTTGGAAATATACCTAATTTATTCCTTTTCTGTCTTTCAACTTTTATTTGCAATTGTAGAACAATGTAGAAATCTGTGCTACAAGATGCCATTCCTAAAAAAAGAAAAGAAAAAGACAGGAGTACCTATGGACATTATTTTTTAATCACTACTGCCACTTCTACATATCACACTTACATTCTTGTTTATTCATCTGTATTCAATTGTCACCTGGGATGTGGCCATGAAATGTCAGTTACAAAAATTAAATATTTATATATTTAGTCTTTGAATATCATGACAAATCTGCAATTAATCTAATGCACAACTACTGATCTCCCCAATAAAGCCATGCCAGAGACAAAGGGAGGAGCAAGCATGCCTGATAGCTGACACTAAGCCATTACAGTGGTACCTCATGTTGCGATCAGGATCCATTCCGGAGCCCCGTTCGCAACATGAGCAGAACACAACATGAAGTGTCGCATCTCCGTATGTGCGCAACGTGATTCAGCACTTCTGCACATGCGCAAAGCGTAATTCGGCGCTTCTGCGCATGCACAAATTGCCAAACCCGGAACTAACCCATTCTGGTACTTCCAGGTTCGGCGCGTTCGTATCCTGTGACCAACGCAACCTGCAGCGGCCGTAACATGAGGTATGACTGTATTTTGCATCTTGTCCAAATGCACATACTATTTTGCCTCTAAACTGCCGAACCAATACAGTCTATCCTGCAGACCATCATAGAACAAATACTTCCAATAAAAAACCTTAACAATAAAGATGACAACCATCCAAGTTATATACCAAGAAAATTATTTGAAAACTTTCCAACCCACAATATGTATTTCTGCACTGGGTGTTAGTACCATAGGGGATGCGGGTGGCACTGTGGTCTAAACCACTGGCCATAAAAGTTATTTTACACATTTTGGATTTGTAATTTTGGAGATAAACATGTAAACTTGTATACATAATAAATACAAATAACCCGCTTTTTGTTCTTCCCTTCTTTTTATTTTTCAATAACAAAGCACAAAACTATCATCATTTCTTTGTACAAACATAAATCATAAAACATGACAAGACTTAAACAAAAAAGCTCACTAGGGGGTAAATACAAACCATTATTTTACAGTACATAATAATGAGGTGATTACAATAAACCAGTTCAATGGATTCTTCAATAACCTGCTGTTCTAATATCTGCCATTCTAATAACTGGATATTTTACAGTCATTCCATTTGGAGAATTAGTATTTTGCCTTATGAAACTGGGAAGCAGTATGCGGACACCACTCCTAGCAGTTTTAAATTGAATTTTGTTCTAAGCTTCCAGCCCAGTTTTACCTGTAAAATGGAAGTGCGGCCGGGGGGGGGGGGAGGTAAAGCAAGATAAGTAAGACTGCTTCTCAGTCTTGCATCTGAGTACATTTAGCAAACAGCCACTGCTTCAACCTGACTTGGCAGGTAGCCTACTAGAATTTAGGCAGTAGTCCATCAGAGGCTTTTCAGACTTAAAGATTGAAGGTTAGATATTTTTCTTGTACTTCAAGGACATATTTTAGCCATTAAACCAGGCATTATAGGGGGCAGCTATTTACACAGGTAAAGCAGCAAACCCAAATTTGCCACCAAGTGTCTCCTTGACAATAAATTGCATAACACCTAATCCCAGCTCCCTGTCAAGTATTCTTCGATGGTAAGAATATCCTGACATATCTGCATGCTACATTTAAGGTGTGGACTTCAATTATTTTGGGTGTCCACCAGAAGGTACTGAGTTGTAACTAATGGAGGATGAGCACAAAGTCATTTGTGCAAAGGGAATTCTCTGCCCCCTCCTCATTGCGGCACCCTGAGCTTCCAAGAAAAGGCTCTTGTGACATGCTAAAGATAAAGGGACCCCTGACCGTTAGGTCCAGTCACGGACGATTCTGCGGTTGCAGCGCTCATCTTGCTTTACTGGCCGAGGGAGCCGGCGTACAGCTTCCGGGTCATGTGGCCAGCATGACTAAGCCGCTTCTGGCGAACCAGAGCAGCTCACGGAAATGCCGTTTACCTTCTCGCTGGAGTGGTACCTATATATCTACTTGCACTGCATGCTTTCAAGACTGCTAGGTTGGCAGGAGCAGGGACCGAGCAACGGGAGCTCACCCCGACATGGGGATTCGAACCGCCAACCTTCCGATCAGCAAGCCCTAGGCTCTGTGGTTTAACCCACAGCACCACCCACGTCCTCTTGTGACATGCTAGGGACCCTTTAAAAGAGCTGCACAGGACATCAAAAGTGGAACGGAAATTTGGGTTAGAGGTAGTTTATGTGGCCCATAATATGTACAATGATCCTCACTGTGTGTACCTGGGGGCAAGAATAGTTTAAGTTGCTGAAAAACAGAGTCTGTAGATTCATTATAACCTACAAGCCAAATGGGTGGGTATAAATAAGTTATTGTTGTTGTTATTGTTTTTTATAAAATAATTTATCACATTCCTGAGCACCGATAGCATTATTTTCTTTTTTAAAAAACTGTTTATCATAAATCTTCAAAGAAACATGGTATTGGGAAATGATGTTTAATATAAATTCTTTACATACAACTACCTGTACTGAAAATCCAATGGCATAATCCAACAGAGAGTGGTTTCCTCTTGTGCAACAGGACTTTACTTTCCTATCTCCCAACATCCCAGAGTAAATTTTAAGGGTACACCTAGGACTGCAGGGAGGAGAGGAAAGTGAAGTCTCATTGTGTGAGAAGAGGACACATAGATAGCATTGGCTAAACCCCAAGAGTTTAAAATTTCATAGAGGGTCAACAGAAAGGAACCAAAACCAAATTAAGATCTCATATTTTAACTAAAATGACTTTTTGAGGTCCATCCTGCACTGTCACAGCCTTGTATAGCTATAGACATTTGTGCCCCACAATTCAGGAACCCCATGAAGCTTCCATGTATTCATCAAGATGCTATGCATCATTATTAGAGAACATGTGTATGTACAGTCACTCACTATTTACATACAGAGGTTTCCCCTTCTATTGTTTTGAGTACATAATGCTTTAAAGGCAGAGGAACTCTGGTGCACACTGAGCCAATTCACCCACCGCAGATGGCAGGTGTGGAAAAAGTAGTTTTCTGGTGCCATGGCAGTATGATATGTAATTTATACTAAATGACATATACAAATACTGTATTTAAAAGAATATGCCCTTTACTATTTTTCCAAATTACACACATCTAATTAACCAATCCAGGTTATATCCAGTTGGCTGCCTACACCAATATCACGCTTCTGCCTTCCTTCACTAGGACCTGGATTAACAATGTAATTACCGGTACTTATTGAAGTAGGTGGTTTCTGGATTTAATTATGGCAAAGACTCGAAGAACTACTTTATAGAACCATTCAAAGATTCAGAGACATGGAATGGGATTTTTTACTTCACTACACCTTCATCCGAAACTACTTTGAAAGTCTCCTTAATTTTAATATATAGTGTGCATGAGGAATGCTCCATGGGCAAGTAGAACTTTTGTGTATTGTGCTTTGTAACATAACCTATAAATTAATATATCTGTTTTTTGTTTGTTTTCACTTAAACGTTAAGGGCATAACACTTTACACTACTGTGAACATAAATTTAAATCTAACGATATAGGTTACAACTGATGCAACACATTATTAAAGTTAATGGTGAACAACTACAGGTATCAAAAAGTCTAGTCCTATTCTAAACTTGACTAAAAAATATGAAATACAGATCTTTCATTGTAATGCAATGTCCTGTTATAAATTCATGTGGAGTTAATGTAATATGCTAGTTACTATCCACTAAAAAAGAGAAAGATACAGTTCAGAAACATCTTTAGTATGCAGCAATTCAGAGAATTCGAAGAATTGATGCTTTTGAATTATGGTGCTGGAGGAGACTCTTGAAAGTCCCATGGACTGCAAAAATATCAAACATATCCATCCTTAAAGAAATCAGCCCTGAGTGCTCACTGGAAGGACAGATCCTGAAGTTGAGGCTCCAGTACTTTGGCCACCTCATGAGAAGAGAAGACTCCCTGGAAAAGACCCTGATGTTGGGAAAGATGGAGGGCACAACGAGAAGGGGACGACAGAGGATGAGATGGTTGGACAGTGTTCTCAAAGCGACTAGCATGTGTTTGAACAAACTGTGGGAGGCAGTGGAGGATAGGGGTGCCTGGCGTGCTCTGGTCCATGGGGTCACGAAGAGTCAGACACAACTGAACGACTGAACAACAACAATTCAGAGATTGTTACCTAGTAGGAAAAACCAAATCAATTTTCCTACTTTTTCTGATGAGTTGTAAAACAATAAGAAAAATATATCTGTCACAACTAACTTAGCAGAGCACTCACAAAGCAACTGAATGGGTTTCCAAAATACCCAGCCCTGCTGAAATTATGTTGTCAGATTATGCAAAAAACATTTATATACAAAGAACACCAATCTAACAACCTAGATTAAAAGTGAGAGAGAAAAATCAAATAGTACTTAGACAAAATATGGATCATTTGCACAGTAAGAGGTCTAAACTTTTAAAGCAAAAAATAAAAATAACCTTCAATACTTTATATTACAGCCCCATATAGAAAGTGTTGCAAATGTATTTCTATAAATATATTTACCTATATAAGGCTGAAGTTGGAGTAACTGGCTGAATTTGGAGATCACAGTGAACCATGGTTTATTGTGACAAGGTATGGCCCCAATCTTCTCCTCCTCTGGCATGGTCATGCGGCATTCAGATGTTTTCACTTCCATTTCATTAACTGCAGTTTGGCATTATGACTAAACCCAAAGTGTGGCTAATCTTAACTATGGTTTGTTTGAAACAAACCAATTTAAAACCACTGGCAATGAAGCTTGCTTGGTTCAACAAACCATAATTAAAATTAATCACACTTTAGAATTTGGACATAAAGCTAATCTGTGGTTAATCTAAAATGGAAGCAGACACATCGTTTTCTTCACATGGTTGCAGCAAAGGAAAAGAAAGGAGGGCACACGAATAAGACTCACTATTGGTCATTCCTGTCATGATAAATATGGGCTATTCTTCTTTCATGACAGATAAAACCATCAATGGAATGATGGCTGTATTTTTTAAACTTAGTATGTAAAGCACGTCAAACTGTCTTCAGAACAGATTTGGAAACAAATGGTTTGCCAAACACTGCTTCCATGTCAGTCTCTGCTAAACAAGGCTTGTATCCAATTAGCTCATACTTACTGGTAGTTGATTTTAGTGAGTCTACCCCAGTTATGACTGAAAGTGAATTCTAAGAATGCCTACTAAGAAATGTCCTCCTGAACTCAATAAGGTTTACTCCTAAGCAAGTGATGACAGGATTGGGATACAATTCCCGAATTTTAACTTGAACACCTTTGTTGGATTGTGTTCATACACTGTAATCTTTACTCACTACAAAATATCTGCACCTTTTTGATCTCTTAAAAATTGTTAAAATATCAACTTCATCTTCAATAACAATTTTTATTTTATAAGACATTAACAACACAATCCTCTACTCAGAAGTAAGTCCCCTTGATTTAAATGAGACTTAATCTCAGGTATAGAATTGTATACAACTGGTATAGTGGTATAGAATTGCAGCCTAATCGTTCCATGCAGAATACTGGTATGAAATCTGAAGAACAATTAAAAAAGACAAGAAGGCTGAAAGTTTCAAGCATCAATCTAAACTATTATGTCAAAACTTGCATATTCAATTAGCACTTTTCATTGACAGGGAAAGGTTAGACTTGAGGTATCTTTTATATAATACTCTTTCTAAAAAAGATAAAAATGATGTGTTCTTAAGTAAAACTGCTTTGTTTACATTCAAATCATTGATTAAACTGTAAAATAGTCACAAAGTATCAATCTATTTGTGCTATAAATTTTTTACAAAGCACTATTAACAATTTGCTTTCCAATTGCAACTAACCTTTATTTGTTTTTTGAAATACTTACCTTATTTTTCCATCTATAAGACGCCCCCATGTGTAAGACGCCCCCTATTTTTGGAGACTCAAGATATAAGAAAATGGGGGGAGATGGTCCAAAGTATAAGACACCCCCTAATTTTTGACATTATTTTTTAGGGGGGAAACCTAGTCTTATACACGGAAAAATACGGAATATTGCATCTTTCTATTAATTGTGTTCAAGGCAGCAATGAGAGCAGGGCTGAAGCTACAAAGCACATTCAAGCTTATGACACTGGTGTAGGTCACTACACTGGGCTGGTGTTGTTATCAAATCCGATGTATCAAGAGGATTTATGCATTTTTAAAATGCTTGAAACTACATGAAACTACATTTTGTTTTAATCTAGAGTATTACTCACAACATTATTTATCTTTGGTTCATTTCTATTAACTGAAGGTAAAATAATTAAACAAAATCAGTATCTAGCTATCTGAAGCTATTTTGTAAAATTCCAAGTTCATCACTGGTTTGAAATGTGAGAAAAGTTAATACTTTGGGGAACATGTTAAACTTTGATCACACAAAGCAGATAAATGTGCAATCTTCTGTTCTACAACGTTTTAGGGAAAAAGAAGTAGGGGTGAAAATGGTGTTCGCTTTTGCAACTGAATGTAGTGTCAATATCCCATGTTTTCAACAACCATAGAGAAATCATTCTAAGATTTCTCAATAGTGAGTCACTTACAAAGGAGCACTAAAAACATATTATATGGAAGTAAATTGTCCCAGGTATTTGTTATTTTTAATATTAAAATCCTACTTGCTTTTTGTTCAGCAATGGATTTTAGAGAACCACTTCTCCATTTATTTCTTCAAGCAACGATTTGAAATATTTACTACCAGACAGTACCTAATTTTAGGTTTTAAGTGCTTTAACAGCTCTATGAAATATGATCAGCAGCTGCTATATAAAACTATGCCAAATAAACTCACTATATAAAAACGAAAACCTGCTTTTTAAGAAAGGGTTCATAAGTCTTCATTTTCAAAAGTTAAAATAAAAACCTTTACAAAAAATAATACTCAGATATAATGATTGAGCAATCAACCCAACCCCCAAACCAACTTTCCTTTTCAGGAGGCAAAAATCATTACCTGAATATCAGAAGCCCTACAGAAGTCATTATGATATACATCACTTTAACATATTACATATTCTGTTGTCCTCTTTCAAGAATATGATAATATTTGAGGATGGGATGAATGATAATTTACAGGGTAACTTGGTATCAACCCATCAGAAGCGACAAAATGGCACATTTGATGTTACCATTTAACTGCAACTACAACAAAATACTGTAGTTATGCATGTTTGCATCTCAAATTTGCATCAATGGCCTAAAAAGATGTTGTGATCCCCAATCCTAAAAACTTTTATTTGAAAGTAAGTTTCACCGATATCAGGAGAACTACCAAGTTTATGTGCCTAGGAATGCAGATTTAAATATGCATCTCTGATGAATTTATGTAAAAATCATTGTGAGCTATATTATTGAGAAACTCAAGACTATTATGGCAGCATGACCTAGAATTCTGTCCATGAGCTCTCTGTCAATTACTGTCGAAACAGGTTTCTATTGCACAGGAATAAAGGGTTCCAAAAACATTGTGCCAGATGAAATACAGTAAGCATACACTGAATATATGCTAGTATACTTCAAAGCAATAGGGGAAAAGTATTACATTACTAATTGCACCCATAACACATCTGTAAATATGTGGCTTTTATTTTGTGGCAAGACTGAAAGTTCCATTGCAATATAAACAGAATATAAATGCTAGAGATTATTTTGTATATGAGCTTGTTCTTTCACAGATAGATAATAAAGCACTGAATAAAATTATGTCAACATAATTGAGAAAGTTTGTATTCTCAGTGTAATGCAGCGAGAATGAAGTATGGCGCTGATATACAAAACCTATGTGCCTTTACTACAGCTTTATTGAGGGAAAGTAAAGCAGTGTTAAACTCCACAAATTCAAGTAAAAGTATCAAAAATGTATTTTGATCAAAACACTATCTTTCAAAGTCAATTTAATCCATATTAAAGATATGTGAACTAATAATGGTAATGGAATATTCTCTGCAAACTGCTATTCACGGCAATTGTGGAATAAAAGCAACGTTCATTTTGTTTTAAAAACTTTGACCACAGGGTAAAATATCAAACATGAAAATTATGTAAGATTTCAATACTAGTAATTTTCTCACAGGTAGACAAAACCCCAGTCAATCCCTGAATCTTCATTGGAAAAGCAGCACTTCATACGCCAATGGTTTTTCAATGCATGACAATGAAATTGATGCAAAGGTAAGGAGATCATCAGATTTTAAAAAGCAGACAATGGAAGTTTGCATGTAGACACATTTTACCAATCACATTTCCCTACCAATGATTCAACGGCCTCAAGGTAAGAGAAAAAGAACGTTAAAACAACATACCATGCAACCATAAAGCCAAAAGCTGTCCTCCAGCTCCTTTATAGCAGATTTTGGGAGTGTCTAATGACAGCCAGAAAGTCAAACTAATGGCCAAAAGCCCACTGGGACGAACACTGAGAATTCTAATACTTCAAGTATGTACATACACACCAGACCTCTCCACGTGGAAGTGGTTTCCGAGCAAAACATAACCCCGGTACATTGCACCTAAATGAAGATCACGATACTCCCTGAGATCAGGAAAGTTCCTTCGCCCCCACCCACCCCCCGTCAGCACCACACGAACAATCAAAGCAGTAGCTGCTTTGTGTACTTTTAAGCCTACGTGCACACACTCGGTTTTTCTGAAAGAGAGCGAAACAAACAAGCAAAAAGCCGCTTGAGCTCTGTACCTTTCTAAAAATCTATCTGCATTTTACGTCTGCGCCAGCCTGAACAGCAACTACTGTATATCTTAAAAAAAAACCAAACCCAACTGCGATGTTGCTTTAAAAAAAAGAACGTAAGACGGAGGCTGGGAAGTCCCAGGCTCTTCAACGGAGCAGAGTAATATATTCCAGATCCAAGCTTTACAATCCAAGTCCAGGGGAATGAAAAACAGTTTATAGTCGTTCCCAAAAAGCTGGCATCAATTCCCACCGTTCGCAGAGCGACTTTCTTAATTCTACAACCTCCATGCGTGCAAGTTCCATTTGCTGGCAAGTTGCACAACACCAGTCCTCGCATCGAAACTTTTAAGAGACTTTTTTTGCGGTCAAGAAAGGAGGGGGGGAGAACCCTACTCTAACCCGCACCCGAACCGTGCCTCTCTCTCTCTCTCTCTCTCTCTCTCTCCCCCGAGCTGAAACACCACACCGCCCTGGCTCGGGTCGAGCAGCTCGCCCAGGGGGACCCGGAGCGAAGGCGAGCCTTTGAAACAGAAACCCGGAAAGCGACGGCGACGAGCAGCGCAGCGAGATCAAAAGCGGCCGCCTGATTTCCCTTACCGGTATGTCACGTTTGTTATAATGGCATAAGAAGCCGAGGAAGGAAACCCGAGACAGAATAGCCCCGGAAGTGGGGATTCAGGAGAGAGAACGAAGCAAAAAGTTTTGCGGTTGTTTTTCCCTGGACGCCCCTCGATTTCCTCTCGCCCCCCGTTACGGGGCAAATAACGAGGCGAGGTGACCTGGAGGGAGGCAAGAGATTTGAGGGGGGGGGGGAACCAAGTCCCTGCCGAGTCCAACCACCGCTTGCAAGAGCGTCGCCGTCGTCCCCCTCTCGGCAAAATGTCGCGTGTTTCCGCCGTGCACACAAACACACGCCCCGCCCGCCCACTCTGCGCCTGGACCTCGTCCCGTGACGCGAAGGGCAAAATGGGTTTCGGTAGCTCCGCGGACGCGGAACGGACCCTTCCCCCCCCCCCGCGGCAGTCAAGGCGCCGTCGGGCCTCGTCAGCAGCTGAGCTGGGGGCTCCTGGGCATGTTTGCCTCCGGAGGAGGACCAGGAGACTCGCTTGTGGGGGCTGTTTTAAAGGAAAGCAGCGTTAGATAAGGGGCGGCGGTGTTGGGGGGGGGAAGAGGGATGTCCCCCACATACACCAGGGAAGACCCCCTAGGGAAGCAAATGGAAGAAACTGGGGGGGGGGGAGAAAAGAGGCGCACTCACCTTCTCCTGCCACTACTTTTATTCCCGCGGTCGCCGCTCCGCCTTTATTGATTCGCTGTTTCCAAGTCGAAGCAAAAAAATTAAAAAGGGTGGGGTTGGGGGCACCCCTTCCAAAGTTGTGCTCCCTCCCTCCACCACCACTGTCTTTCTTCAAGTAGTTAAGGAAGAAGGGGGAAAGTAAAACTGAGGAAAACAAAAGAGAGCAGCTTTCCGTGAGGAGAATTGGAAACTAAAACACGCACCCAGGCGCGCGCGTGAGGGGAGTTGGGAGGAGGCGCGGGGGGGGGGGAGGAAGCGCGCCACGTTGCCCAACTTTCTGGATGCTTTCTTGTTTTTGCACTTGTGGAGGGAGCCGTGGCAAGTTTTGTGGTGGCGCGCTCGGTCGCGGGATAACGTCGCTGCGTGCGTTTATTTATGTGTGTGCGTGTGTGAAGCAGGAAGGGGAGAAGCATGTTTACAGCAGCCCCTCCTGGAGCGGCTGGTCCCTCTTGCCATTGGTTGTTTCCTCGCGCGGGGCATTGGCCTGGTGGCGCTACGTTGGCGGGAAGAGGCACGTGCACTTAGGGCCGTTGGCCTCGCCCCTCCCCCGCCGCCGAACCTGCTGCGCGCGCAAGTTTCCTGCTGCCCCGCCCTTCAGTTCCCCGCTGGTTCCGAAAAGGAGGGAAGGTGCGCTCAGCCTCCCTTAGGGATAGAGCCATTTTGCCCGAGAGGAAGGTGCTCGCCCAGCAATGGGGGAAAGCTTTCCTAGCCTCCACTTGCAATGATTTGAAAGCAAAAAACATGGCCTTCACATTCTGCTTTGGATCCCTCCCAGCCATCCACCCACCTCAGCTTCAGACAGGGCAGCCCACAGCCCTGAATCCCTGAAGCTGGGTTGACATAGATGGTGCATTGAGTGATGGTGAGGGACACTGGCGAATTTTTGTCAGGCAATATAAAATGGGGGTGGGCAGACCAGGCTTGTGGGATCTACTCTGGATTTTTTTTTTTTTACTAAAACTCCAGTATTTGCCAACTATAGCCTTGCCCTAAAGGCATACATATAGAATTGAATAATTGTTTCCAGTAGCACCAGATGGGTTTTGCAGCCCTTCCACACAAAGCAATCTGCGCTTCCTTTCCCCAAAGCTTTCTTCATTTCAGCAGTATTATTTAGGGCAGCAAGGGGTTCATTTTGTTGATGCTATTGTTAAACAGCTAGGAGTCAGAAATCTATTTGCCAGTCTAATGTTGATACCAGTAGATCCAGAGCTACCTTCTGCTCACCCTGCCATACAGAGCCTGCTGGATGTTTGGATTATGGCAAAGCATAGTGTAGGCTTACTTCGCTACATTCTGCAGTGCATGCCTCAGTCTTCTCTCATGTACTGCTTTTGCATTGCTTCAGCTGGAGATCAGGAGGCGGGACAACATTGTGGGTGTGTGGTTTCTGCCCCACTGCCATTTTAGAATTAGCAGACAGAGGAGTTGAATGGGAAAAGTGTGCTTGGATCCTAAGATGGCTAGACTATGACCTATTTATCTGTTCTTCAACTTGGGGTGCCATGGCTCCCATCATTTCCAGCCAGCTTATCCAGATAAGGGATGATGGAGTTGTACTCGAACAACAACTGAGGACCCAATGTTTAAAGAAACTGATGTACCGTAATTGATGAAGGGGTTTAAAAGTGCAACAAATAAATAATACAGACAAATCCAATGAGGAAAAATATATCAAGGATTATTAGCTATAATAGCTGCAAATGAAACCTCCATGTTGATTACAAACTGGGGACAAATGACAGGAATGGCTATCATCATATCAGTCTCACGGAGGGAACTGATTAACCTGTGAGGGAAACCACAAAAGTCTGAAAGTTTCCCCTCCCTTGATATAACCTTAGGCATCTGGTTTTGTGTCAGAGGCTTGTGTAGGATTCTACTTGTACAGGTGCACTTCTGTACAGGGTTCACACTACCAAGATAAGGCAGCTCACATCAGGTGGTGGATTTTAGGGTACCATTGAATAATTTCAAATTATTATTTACCATGTATGTTTAGTCATAAACTCAACCTCTTCAGTGGTGCTTAATCCCAGATAAGTATACACAGCATTGCAGCCGAAATTTCCTATTACAGTTTTGCAGCTTGGGGGAACGCAGGAACTATTTTAATTTTCTGCCTTAAGAACCAATATATCTTGGACTTTGCACTTTGTCTCAGCTTTGCACAACTATTTACAAAGGAAAAAGTTAATGGGTGGTTGTTTCTCTGTTGGGTTGTTTGTTGTTTGTTTTGTGTGTGTAGTATTACTTTGATGAGATGTTGGTTTTAAGTGTGTTACCAGAATAGGCTCGTTATGCTTGTTCTTCTGTGCTTGGTGTGAAACACCACTCATCCCCAAGACTATCAACTTTGGTCTGTTGTAACTTTCTTTACCTTACACATACAACCAAATACCACCTATATCACTGATAGGGTGTTTGCTCACACATCAATCACAGTTAATACTACACTAATAAACCCACCACTGGTGTGCCCAACGTGACTCCCCTGGCAATCAAAGTTGTTACTTCTTTGCCCAGTAATATTTTTAGAGCGCCAGTGAAGCAGAATGTGATCACAGTTGTGCAACCAAAATTCCTTATACCATTGCAGAAGATGCTGCAGAACAACCCTTGGCTCACTCGATTTTTCATTATTTGTGTCCTCTGATTCTGTGACTGTGACTAACTTTCTGGATTATAAAATGTAGCCATTTGTAATGGCTCTAAGTATACTAGCCTTTTTGTTAACGAACAGTTTTAATAGAACAGTGTCATCAAACTGCTTATTTATATTAGTTCTAATGAAGAACCAAAAACACAAAAGGTAATATATTGATCCAAATGGGAAACAGAGGATAACTGGTGGTGGTCCTTGTTGTTTCTCCTTTTCCTTTTGTTGCCTTTCAGGTCAGGCTTTTCAGGGTTTAATCAGAGATACCGGTAATAACAGGCCCAGAATGTGGCTGCCAAGGTTTTGGCAAGGCTAGGAAAGTAAGGTGTTCCATTTATTTTGATCCTTCACTAACTTCCTGGTTGCCAGTTAGTTTCTGGGCTCAGTTCAAGATGCTGGCTTTGACTTTCAGAACCCTACGCAGCCTGGGACTAGCCTGCCTTTTCTTCTACAGACCTGACAGAGGAGTCCATTTCATCCCAAACACCCTCCTCCATGTTCCCTTGCCAGCAAGTTGGCATGGGGAGGTGTGCTTTCTCAGTTCTGGCTGAGATTTGGAACACCAACTCTAGAGAGTAAACTATACTCGGAGTCAAGTGTGAATTTCATGCTCTTTATTCAGCTCATAGTAGCGAGGAATGAATGTTTCCCAAAAATGTCTGCTATAAATACATTACCGGTATTTACACAATGGGCCCCACGTGATTGGCTAATTCCGGAATACTCCTGTAGGCCAATCAGGTTGCGGATTCACTTCCACCTGGATCTGGATTGGGTGGCTCCTGCAGACCAATCAGACTGCTGCATTCTGGATCCTATTGTTCTAGGACCAATCAGACTGCTGTATTCTGACCTCATCACTGCCTGCCTTTGTGGTGGATAGTAAAGGTAAATGGACCCCTGACCGTTAGGTCCAGTCGCGGACGAATCTGGGATTGCGGCACACAGATTCCGGGTCATGTGGCTAGCATGACTAAGCCACTTCTGGCAAACCAGAGCAGCGCACGGAAACACCGTTTACCTTCCCGCCGGAAGGTACTTGCACTTTGATGTGCTTTTGAACTGCTAGGTTGGCAGGAGCAGGGACCGAGCAATGGGAGCTCACTCCGTCGCTGGGATTCGAACTGCCAGCCTTTGATCGGGCAAGCCCTAGGCTCGGTGGTTTATGCCACAGCGCCACCCGTGTTCCTGGTTTGGTGGATAGTGAAGACCAAATTATTCCAGCATGGTTCTAATGTGAGGTCAATTTAATAGAAGAATGGGGAAGAAAGGGGTGGAGAAAGCAAAAGAACCACCAAATTCAGAGCCCTGCCAGTCTTGCTGAGTCAGAGCAGCTGGACAGAAAACAAGTACAGTGGTACCTCTGGTTACGTACTTAATTCATCCCAGAGGTCCGTTCTTAACCTGAAATCGTTCTTAACCTGAAGCACCACTTTAGCTAATGGGGCCTCCCGCTACCGCTGTTCCACCACTGCCCAATTTCTGTACTCATCCTGAAGCAAAGTTATTAACCCAAGGTATATTTCTGCGTTAGCGGAGTCTGTAACCTGAAGCGTCTGTAACTCGAGGTACCACCGTATGCCAGTTTCAGTGTTGGTCAGCAAACCCAAAGCTGACAGCAGAGGAGTGAAACTATGGAGGATCCTGAGGCTGAAAAGCAGTGGCCCCTGCAAGGTTGATTACCAATGGGAAGAAATTATAGTCCTATGACCATGGGATTGCACCCTAAATATTGCTATTTAAATTATTCAGTGTTTTTTATTAGTAGCTATGTAAAATTGTGAGCTGACATATAGTTTCTATAGAAAATCATAATGGGGGGTAGTAATAAAATATATAAATAATAAAATGAGCACAGGCAATGTTAGGTGCTTCATAACACCTTCAACTCACTACTTAAAAAAAATATTGTCTGTCTCCAGCTTCAGCAAACTTTTAGAAGCCTTTGTAGGGTTACAGGAAAAGGGCCTCCGATGATATAACACTAGCAAAAAGGACAATTTGCACAGAACTATACAAAATTGATATGCACAATATATTGCAAGGAGACTGTGTGTCCAAGTGTCTCGTATGGACAGAGAAACCACATGGTGGGACCATTTACATATCCTGCTGCCACCTGAGTATTTATGCCTGTGTGATTCTTGCATGGAAATGTTACTGGAGCCAGAGGATAGCTGCTATCATGCTGTTGTGGTAATGTATGAATTAGCTCCAAGTCTGCTTCTCACTTGAATCAAGGGATAGAATGGCAACATGCCTGACCCCATTCCATCCAGATATAAGAAGCTTTGTACTTCCCACCTACCCATCTTGCATTATTTACCTAAGAACTTGAAATCCATTGTGAAAGCGTTTCTTTTTGACACAAAGTTTTTGCTTCCCTTGGGTTCCTGTCTCCATGATCCTAAATACACTGTGTGGCCCAGGGCAGTCCCAATCCATTCCTTTTCTTTTGACAAGATTCTTTGTAGGTCAAGAACAAGACATGTGCTGCGAGGCACACAATTACTTTATTTTGCCTTATTTATACTTTAGCAGGCTTTCTTTCATCTGAAAGCAAGTTCATCAATCTGTAGTAGAGATATACAGGGGATCTTGCCAGTGCTTCAGAGCCTCAGATTCTTACAAAGTAAAAGTGAATGGGGTTATTTTTACCATGGTTCTCAGATTTCAAGCTTTAAAGAGAGAGAGAGAAAGATATCTACCCTCTTCAGTAACTCAACATGTATAAGAGTTCAGCTGTGGATTCAGTGATAAGTTACCACAGACTAACGATTGTAAGTTCCAGCTATGCCTGCAGATTTAAAATAACACATATTTTATTTTTTGATTATAAGTTATTTAATTCACAGTTAAATATATATAAAAATTTTAATGCCTAAGCAAGGATGAAAAATATGATATTCTTAATCATGAATCTTCACAGTTTTTAATATTTACATAAATAGCAAGCTTTTTCCGAAGCAATGTAAGTTTTTGAAGAAATTGTTTAAGCAGGGTTTTTGTGTGTGTGTTAGATTTACTGTAATAGCCATTTCCACAGCTAGCTAATACCCCAATGTTGTCCCCAAATTCCACTCTCTGGCTTCTGGCACCTAAGGAAATAGGTTGGGGATGAAGCAAATGGAAAGTGCCACAAGTTCAAGGTTTGAAATGCTGTAGTGCCATTTAAAGAGGAAGAGCCAAAGGTCGTAGAACACCTGTTTTGCATGCAGAAAATCCCAGGTTCAATGTTTGGCATCGCCCAGTGGGGCTGGAAAAGACTTGTCTGAAGAGAACCACTGCCAATCAGTGCAAACCATACCGGGCTAGATAGACCAGTGGTCTGACCAGCAGCCCTCCTTTGTTGCAAGATGAAGCCAGCGCTTAGGACAACAGAATTTAAGGGATACATGAAGGCTGAAATTGATATCTGAATGTTGCAGCAATGTGGTTTGTTGTTTGTAAATGGTGGCCCTAGTATAATAGTTCAAGGTGCAAATACATGCCAAATTGTCCATTGTTATTGTTTCTTGTGGATAGAAAAATTGATACTGTTAATCAATCAGTACTTCTGATTTTACTGTCATTTGTGGCATTTTGCCAAAAGCAATCAGACCTTAATCCCGGTTATAAAGAGTTGATTTTATCAGGAAAGCAGTCAGATATGTTCCCTGTGAAATGGTATTCACCGCTAATTATGTTTTGTAAACAATATGTTTAGCTTCTAGCTCGGGGATTGACCTTAATCCTATTGCTAAATCTATACACTGCGTGCACGGGTCTCATTAAAATAGATGAATTTAATGTGTACATAATTGCATTTGTCAATTTTGTTTATTTTCAAACAGTTCAGTCTGCTGCTTCCTTCCACATATGAAATCTGTGGTGTGAATCTACAGCTCCCATACATACAAGCATTTTTCCACGAGCTTCAATGTTAGGAGTACTGCAACAACAAAATGAGGGAAGTGCCCCCATTTTTTTAGCGCCTTCTAAAGATTTGCTTCTTCTGAATGATTACATGAGATGCAGGGTAATATTCTTTTCCCAAGGTATTCAGGGTTCTCCATCACTCTTTCCACTTTCTTGGCTTCCCTGCCTCCTCAGCTCCTCTGCTTCACAAGCTACCTGTTACCCTGGCAGCATTTCAGAGCACTAATACCTACTGTATGCCTAGGCCCCTGCGAAGGAAAATACTATTTTGTATTTATACGTAGAAATAAAAATGTGCATATACATCCATTTGGATACTTAAGGGTTAACTTATTAAGCCTGACCTTCTCTGAAGATCAGATTGGTAGGGGGGAAATCATTGAAGATGTGAAGGTTGAAGGGTGACAGGTGGCCTGTGTGGAGTTGGGAATTAAATTGGGTATCCAGACACTATATTTGGGATCATATGCCTTTGAGAGTTTAGATCATGATGGATCTCTGTATGATAAGGAGGAAAAGTAAGATGTCCTAAGAAGAAAAAGGGAAGAGCTGCAACTCGTAACTTGAAGTTTTGTAACTGGTAACTTTTTTTTTTTTAAGAAAAGAATTTACTATGATAGAGACCGTTAGTTTTTCAGGGAAAGTGAATGGTTTTTTAACCCTGCATTTATAGGGGAAGAATACATTTGCCACATGCTCATTTGAGCACTCTGAATACTTGTTTATATTTATCATTATCACCCCCCAAAAAATAGCTTTTTAAAAATATAATTGTTATATCTAGCTCTTCAAAAGAAATAAATTGAGAGGAATTAATGTACATGTGTGCATCTGTGCCAAATTTACATTGCAAGAGGATTGTGATTTTCCAAGAAGGGTATAACTATTGGTGGCAATCAAAGAGCATGATGGCATTCTTCCCTTGATCCAATACAGGAAAGCACTTAAGTACTTCCTCAAATCCAGGAGACTACATTAGTACCGTGATTCCTACTGCTAGGCCCCATTTTACATTCCCCAGTAATCAGGACTCGGAAACAGTGGAAGGATATGGGAATACGGCACCTCATGTCATTCAGCAATTCGTCTGGATGACTAAAACCCTCTGGATAACTAAAAGCTCCCAAAGGCCTGCTTCCAAGCCAGTATTTATCAATTGGGAAGATGGTTTCAGTAATATAACTGCTAACAATCGGATCTGAAACAGCAGGGAGAAAAATGAGGTAGCTCTTTAGAGACCCCATTTGAGACATGGAGGATCCTCTTGAGAGAAGTAAGTGAATGTTAAATGTGGCGCAGCTGCTGACTTAACTTTCAGAGCAAACAGCGTGCCCTGGGGATTTTCTCATAAATATCAATGATGCAGGACAACCCAGCAATGAACGAAGGACATAAATTGTTATTGGAAAATGTTATATGAAAATGTATACCTATTTTATTTTCATTATTTATTTGCAGCACGTTATTGCCCAGCTGAAACGGTGGTTGGCACAAATGACGACTCAGTGAGTAACAACAACCTCTTCATGAAAGATTTTTCAATATATTAATATAAACAGGTGAAGGATGCAAACACAGATAATTTATTGAAAGGAGGTTCATTTGAAAACTGTGTATACATATACCAAGGCAACACACAAACCGTACATATTCTTTTCACTTGCATAATTAGTACATGACATGGCTGATAGATTGCTTCCCCCTCCCGTTATTACTCTAATTACTTTCACTTTCTGCTCGAGATGATGTTTCAAGTTTCAGTCCTAGCTACATGGGAGTAAGCCTGATTGAATCAGTTGGACTTGCTCCTGAGTAGATCTTGTTAGAATTGTCCTGTCAGTTACTTAGGGTGGTTCCCCCCCCATGTACTTTTGATGTAGTTTCCTTCTGTTGTATTTTAATTTCTATATGTTTGTATTTTCCGTTATTTATTTTATTTATTCTGTTTGTATATTGCCCACCTAACTTGGTTCTCTAGATACTCTACAGAAACATAGAAAATGAACAAATGCAGTTCAAACTTTTGCAAAGTAAAACACTGGGTGGTATTTGGTTCAGCTTCTTAGCACTGTGGCACTAGCTGAGAAATCTGCTCGTGAAAGAGGAGGGAGGCGGGTTTTGATAATTCCCCCTCTCCTCAGCAGCCTCCCAGCAAACCCAGGAAATCTGCCCTGTCCTTCTAGATTAGAACAGGTGTGCTTATTCTGAATGAATACATGAGATGCAGGCATCATCTGTGGATGCACACACAGCTTCTCTTTTACCAAGATGTTCGGGGTTCTCCATCACTATCTCCACCTGCTTGGCTTCCCTGCCTCCCTCAGCTCCTCTGCTTCACAAGCTACCTGTTGTCCTGGAAGCATTTCAGAGCACCATCATCTCCTATGCCTAGGCCCTTGTGAAGGAAAATACTTCTTTGTATTACCTAGAAATAACTCTGGTGCATGTAAATTCATTTGCGTAATTTGGAGAAGGTCAGGCTAGTAAATTAACCCCTAAGATCAAATGGTAGGTGGGGAAAATATTGAAGATGTGAGAGTCGAGGGACAATCCAAATAATGCATATTCAAGGTAATAATTAAACCATAAGTTTAATTCTCCCTGCTTAATGGCACCCAAATTTGTAGGTAGCCAGCTCACTTCCCTTAGTGCCATTCATATAGGTAATCAGTCTAAGAGATAATGATCAACTCTCCAAGCTTACCAGTATGTAACCTCTCAAAAACTGGTATTAATACTAAAGTGAACATCAACATAACTAGGAAATTTTCTTTTTCCTTTCCTCCTTCAATTATATCCAAATTATTCTGTGCAGTTATATTGTGTTTACAAGGTTGTTTCTTTCCTTTCTCCAAAGCACAACTTTGATCCATCTCATTGGACCTTGTTTTCCCAAGAAGCGAGATCTTTTAAAAAGTACTATTGGATGTATTAGAAGTCCTTGAAAGTATACAATGGTTTAGAGTCATCTATTTTTGATTAGTCTCATGATACTTCCCAGCCTCAATGAATGCATTTACTTTCTCTGAGAAGGATAGCAGAGATGGCTTTAAACCAAAAACTCAAGAGGTGAAACTACAACTAAAGCTATTCAACCTATCGTTTCCTTTCAGAGAGATCATTTCCTCTTGGCACCAAGCTCTTTGCTTTGTCGTTCAAACAAAAATGTTGTTTAACCACTGTGCACAGACTCAAACATAATGGATTATGGATTTTATGAAGCTTTCTACCTCTGCTAAGAAGGTTTCCTTCTTTTATACATGAAGTATTTTAACATTTGCACACCGAGACAGATGCACCAAAATGGTAAAGTACAAATGAATTGTTGGAACCATGCAAGTGATGTGCATCTGGCTTTGGGGGGGGGGCAGAACCAAATTCTCTTGTGCATGTATAAATATATATATTATTATTATTATTATTATATATTATATTCCCAGATAGGCTAATGATCCATCTCATGTTAATTCTGCACATGTAAGCAAGGTGTGTGAGATTTCTATAAACTATGTAACACTCATCCAAATCAGCAGTTCTTCCAATCATCCTTACTAGCACCCAAAGGCACTAGAATGGCAGTTTCTCCCCACAAAACAGCTGATACATTTCGCCCCCACTGTTCAGAAAGTACTGGGTTCACTCACAGCTGGATTGGGGCCAGACAGTATTGTGACAACAACATTACTAATGCATGTCACAGCTTTTCATCCTTCTATAAACCGTGGCAAAGCTTATCTACCGTGATATGCAGACATAATGCAAGTGTATATCAACTAATTATGCAACTGAATAATGAAATATCCTCATATAAAAATGAATACAGTTTCTCATCCGTATACAAACTAATTTTTCCCATTAGATTTCTGCACCCCTGCCCTTTCTACCTAACGTTCCTGATCCTAGCTACATTTACTTGGGGGAAGGGGAGCTAATTTAAAAGCCAACAGGGCTTAATTCCAAGAAAATGTTTTAATTCTGAATCTTTAGTGTAGTCTGTGCGTGTCATCTGAGAAGCAAGTTTCACCAAGTTAAATGGGGCTTATGCCCAGATGTGTGAGACCGCAACCTTAGTATTAAAGGGTGTGTGCAGGAATACAAATGAGAGATTACCATAGAATTCTATAGTCTTCCATATGAGAAGCTGTGTGGCATAGAGGCCAGATTGCTGGACTTGAACTGGTGAGGCACATTCAATACCGCAATGAGCCACAAAGCTGAAATTGGCCCAGTCACTGTCTCTCACCCTAACCTACCTCACAGGGTTGTTGTGTGCATGAAATGGATTGGTGGGTGAGGTACTTGGAGGAAGGGTGGAATGAAAATAGAATACATTTTAAAAATTATAAATTCACTACGTCAGAAATAATGAAAGGGCCATAACTGTACAGTACTGCTGACCCTGTAATTGTCCAATGGGAAAATATACAGTGGAACCTTGCAGTAGCACCTTAGAGACCAACTAAGTTTGTTCTTGGTATGAGCTTTCGTGTGCATGCACACTTCATCATGAAAGCTCATACCAAGAACAAACTTAGTTGGTCTCTTAAGGTGCTACTGGAAGGAATTTTTTTATTTTTTATTTTGTTTTGACTATGGCATACCAAACTATGGCAAACCTACCTGTAAGTGGAACCTTGGTTCTTGAACTTAATCCATTCCAGAAAACCATTTGATTCCCGAAACCATTTGAAAACCAAGGCACCGTTTCCGATTGGCTGCAGGAGCTTCCTGCACTCTAGCGGAAGCCATGTTGGATGTTCAGCTTCCGAAAAATGTTCGAAAACCGGACACTTAATTCCTGGTTTTCGGTGTTCAGGAGCCAATTTGTTCGTCAACTAAGCCGTTGGAGAACAAGGTACCACTGTATGTATACCAGTTTAGAATAATTTTGTTGAGTGAAACAAGTCATTTGAGGTTCTGCTGAAATATAAATATCCAGATGGATAATTTTTGTTTTGTTTTTAAAAGTATGTGAACAGAAATCGCTGCTGAAGGCTCTATTGTAGTTTAAACACTAGCATTGTATATCGAGAGCAGTCTGTCTAATAGGAAAACCTGTTAAAATATTTTCCCACCACACGACTCTCCAGCCAGGAACAATTTTGAACAATGGCTTTACTTTTTTAGTAATGACAGTCTGAGCAGCTCCATTGTTCAAAACTTGTCCCACAGATATCTAATTTTTAGTAGGATCAAACGTGCCATTAGCCCATATTAAGGTTTTTATCCAGAAAATTTCTCTCGTACTTTACAGACTTAAGGAAACTATGTCACCATATGTGGAGCCTGATGACACTTTCTAACTCCCGTATTATGGAAATGTATAAATGTTGTCACAGCAGCCTGATCCGTGACAGATTTGTACTGCCGCAGGGTGTTTATGGAGCATGAAGTTAAGGAGTCTGTTTTAACTCATCAGAAAGTGAGCTTAATGAATAGGCTTAAAGCCTCATCTCTTTGCTGCTGTTTTATTGTTTGTTAAATTGACTGAACTCATTCATGGTACTCAGCATAACATTGCTATTCTCACTTACACTAGTAGCGAAAATTGTGGAAACCTTTAGGAAAAGTTGTATTTCTAAGGTTTGATTGATGGCTCATAACATCCGTCTTTGTAAGAAGAATGGCATAAAATGATACCTTGAAACTATATATCATTAGAAAGATCATTTAATGCAGAATATAATGCAGCCAACTGTGTTGAATTACAGTACCTTTATTTACCAAAAGTTACAGCCAAATAACCAGAAAAGAAAGCACACCTACTTATGTAACAAGAAGTGGATTTCCTTAGGTCCAAATTGAACAAGGACAAACAGAATGAAAAGAGGTGAGTGGCCACCTAGAAAGTGATGTAATAGCCCTGACCTGAATTCAATCGAAAAGTTATGAAATACGCTTTATCGTGGTTTTCTGTGCATTTGTGTAATGGATTTGTTTGGGGTTTTTGCCTTATTTATATGCTATTGTGTTTTTGATATACGTACCCAGAATAGAAATATTAAATCAAACAAATCAAACCAGGACACTTTCAGTGTCACTACCTTCCAGTGGCAGTGCAAAAAAAAAAATGTTTAGGAGGCACAGGAAAAACAAAGGGAATTTCAGGAGGAGGGCTTTTCCACATTAGATTTCTGAAAGTAAACATATATTTCACTGTAATGCTCCCATCTTAAAACATATTTTCTCTGAAGCTAGTGCTAATTATTTTGATGGAGTTACCATTCAAGTATGCATACTTGGGACTGTGGCCTTATTTTAACTTAGTTTATGATTTCTATAATTTGTGAAGTATCCTTCCTGTAGATAACCCCAGGGGTTTGGCAATTGGCAATTTATCAAGGAAGATTAGGGCCAGATTAGCCTCCGTTCTATCACCTCCATCCCACAAAAATACGAAACATTCATTCTATTTGATAAAGCAAAAAAACCTTTCCCTCTGGAGACTTCTGAGTTTACTAAGTGAAGCCAGCCATTGCAGACAAAGCATCATCGTTTAGCTGTCTGGAAGCAGGGGAAGCAACCTATATACACTGCAGGAGTCAGATGCACAGAAGAAGTACATCCATTAGCCTACCAGAAGTGCTGGCGCAGACATAATGCTGGCTGGCTCCCTGCAAACTGTGGTTTGCAAATCAGAATCCAGTCTCAGGAACAGACACTCCTCGTCATACCTGTATATGTCCCTCCCTCCCTCTGTTTGTTTCCACAGTTTAGCACTGCATCTGCAGCAACACTAAACAGCTTCCCTCTTAACCAAGGTTTGCAAGTCTACTGCAAAATCTGGCTTTAAATCCTGGCTGAGACGGGAATCAAGTTAATGGACATAATGTGTTGATAAAACTGAAGTGTGATTAAAGCTGACGGAGAATCAAACGAGAATTTGCAGCGACTGTGAGGGGACAGGGAAAAGGGGGAGCATGCTTTCACATGACTCAGTTCCAGTTTGCAAGTCACCACCTTCACAGAACCATTGCCATATCTCCAGGGAACTTTGTGTTGCTGTTTGCACAACTTTGAGCACTAGTCCTAAGAGAGAACCACATGGATATGTCCAGAGATAAGGATGCTTTGCACTCTAACCCTTTGATCCGAAGACTCCTTGCAGAGTTGTATTCTGGAAGTGAAAATCCAAGGTAGGATCCTCTTCAAGGGAACATTCTTAAGGCAGCCCTATCAGAAACAAGTGCAACCGTAATTATGATTGTCAGGACCATTGCAATTAATTACATCTGCAAGGAGTGACAGAGCCCAAAATAGCACAAGCTGCTGGTGACCCAAAAAACCGCTCACAGCATGTCCAAGCGAGTATTTGGCAGGGAACGCCTGCAGCTTAAAAAAAGAACCTAACCCTTTAGGTCCATGCAAGCCATTAAACATTTTGTGGAAATGTCAGGCCAGAGGTAGGAAAAGACCTTTCAATTGTTTACAGAGTGTTTTCCTCCAATTAGGGAGAACAGATTTTAATGTTTACCTGCTTCCTCCCCCCTCCCCTCAAAAAAGAGACAGATAGGCTTAAGATTTAAAAGGCAGCTGTTCAATTAAAAAATAACAATAATTCTTGCCAAGGCAGACCCCATGATTCTTAGAGGGTGGGGTGAGCAAATGCCAATCAGCTTAGCAGTATTTAAAGATACGTAAGGAACTTAGCCTGGGAGCTCTGCTGACGACGTAAAACTAGGAGACATTTCCAGAAGTGTCTGTCAAACAAAGTATAAAAATAATCAGAGGTTGGTGACTGAGACTTTTGCTAGTGGGCATGACAGCACAACTGGACAGGGTTGTACTAGTCTTCTCACGCTGTTGTTGCTGTTTCGCCGGCCTGTAAGCTAAAAACGAGGAATGGAACTATCAGAAATGTGCATTGCAAGTTTACATAATTGATTCAGAGAGACAGTAATTATGAAAGACTTAAATCACCCAAACTGAAGGAAGGCAACACAAGATTTTTCTCATAGAGCAACCTTTTGAGTATGTCCATTCTACCATAGAATTAATGGTCTAAAGGTTATTTTTAAAAGTAACTTATTTATTTAAAGTATTGCATACCACCCTTCATGAAAATACATTCCAGGGTATTCAGAGTAAAAATTGCTATATAAAATACAATTGTGTAAAGAAAATAAAAAATTCCTTCCAGTAGCACCTTAGAGACCAACTAAGTTTGTTCTTGGTATGAGCTTTCGTGTGCATGCACACTTCTTCACACGAAAGCTCATACCAAGAACAAACTTAGTTGGTCTCTAAGGTGCTACTGGAATGAATTTTTTATTTTGTTTTGACTATGGCAAACCAACACGGCTACCTACCTGTAACTACAATTGTGTAGTTATCATGCTCTAAAAATACACACATGTGCAGAATTAAAACAAAGGTGATTTCCAAATTCATCACACCTTCAAAACCTATTCAGACAGCAAAATAGGTGGCACAGTTGCAGGGTTTGAAAAACAGCCTCTTTTTCCATTGGATCTTACAAAATCTTTTCCTTTAAAATGCCCAGAAAATAAAAATGCCCTAACTTGGTGTCAAAAAGTCAACAAGATAGGTGCCAGGCAAGCTTCCCTGGTGAGGGAATTCTATAACTAGGGATGTCACCAATGAAAAAGCCCTCTATGTTGTTGCCACTTGTTTGATTTCTCTCATCACACAGTGGCAGCCAGTGACTGTGTAGGAGAGGAGAAAGTGTGGCAGTCAGAGACTTTAAGTTGACTGACACTTGCTCAAACAATTTGCCTTTTTAATACAAAGTAAATCCACTCAGGTGCCATTAAATCAGCTAAGATTACATAATTCTCCATAAGAATTAAAATTGCTATCTAGAAAGTTGGTTTTGTGTTCCTTTGATGTCAGATGTTGATTAGAAAGACATGACATTCATAAAGATAACCAATAGTGCATGTTGTCTAAAAAGTTGTCATCCCTTTTGGTGTAAAACTACCTTCAGCCAGGGCAGTTTTCCTCCTCAGTTCATCAACTGGACTAAAATTTCCATTAACCGGAGGATTCTCATGAGTCCATCACACATTTAAAGGAGGATGAGATTCCTGTATCACCTTCACCTTAAAAAAGACAGGTAATCAATCTACCAGCTTCCCCAACCTGGTGCCCTCCAGATGGTTTTGACTAAAATTCTTATTGTTCCTGACCATTTGCCATGCTGGCTGAGGATCATGGGAGCTGTAGTCCATAACATGGACCATAACATGGCGGCAACAATTTGGGGTCAGCTGATCTACACTGTGGGATGCCCTTCCGCAAATCTGAACATTCTGGGGCCTTGCAGATATTCAGTTAATATTTTATATTTGGCCTCAATGTTTGCCACCCTCAGTTTTTTTCAGTGGCAGTCAACATTTGACAGCATCTGACAGGTGGCATTCGACAGCAGTCGAAATTTAACTGTATCTGACATGTAGCAGTCAGTATTTGACAAGACTTGGCAGGTGACACGCAGTAGCAGTCAACACAAGACAATATTAGGGATGGGACTGATTTTAGAATGGGCAGTTCAGAAAGAGAAGACATAGTTTGTAAAATGCATGCCAAATATGAGACAAACCAACGCTGCTCTTGAAGTTTAGTTCAGCTCATAATTACCGGTACCTTAGAGCCAACCATCCCATGACATCCTGGCCTCCTCATCTCCTTTTCCAAACATATCATGAAAGGGAAAGGCAGTGTTCTCAGTGAGATAAGGGGGTCTTCCAAGCCATTGGTCCCAGGGACACCTAAGATCTGTACTTCCGGTCTACTTACCTCAGAGGAATCACTGTGCTCTTAGCAGTGATTGACTACTTGAGGATGACCAGAAGTAGTGGGATTGCCATAGTTCACTACCTGCTTCAGAACAGGAATTGCCAGTGCTCAGCAGTTATGATCTAAATGCCATTTCCCCGAGGAGTTCTCTCATATAGCTCAGAATGTAAAACAAGATCTGTTCATGTGTAGAATGTGCTTTTAGTCTCTTTCTCTTTGGTCCAGGTTCTGCATACTAACCAGAGGCAGGACAATAGGAAAGGCAATATGGAAAGCTGCAGCAAACATTACATACCAGTCAGCTCCTGCCAACTTAGCAGTTTGAAAACATATCAGCATGAGTAGATAAATAGGTACACTGGGGCAGGAGAGATGCTCTGGCACTCATCACAGTGTTCTGTTGCTCAGAAGCCTTTTAGTCCTGCTGGCCACATGACCAGGAAAGCTGTCTGCAGACAAACGCCGGCTCCCTCAGCCTGAAAGCAGAGATGAGCACTGCACCCCATAGTCAAATTTGACTGGACTTAATCACCTTGGGGTCCTTTACCTTTTTTTTACCTTTTACCAATTTATAAATCTACATAAAGGATATACAGTGGTACCTTGGTTTACAAACTTAATCCGTTCTGGAAGTGCGTTCTTAAACCAAAGCGTTCTTATACCAAGGCGTGCTTTCCCACATCAGCGGGGAACTCGATTTACAAATGGAACACACTCAACAGGAAGCAAAACATCTGCTTCCAAGGCAAAGTTCACAAACCAAAACACCTACTTCCGGGTTTTCAGCATTCTTAATCCAAGTTGTTCATAAACTAAGCTATTCTTAACCCAAAGTACCACTGAAGAGAGATATGTGTGTTCATTAAATATATATATTTAAATACTGACCCAATTTCAAATTGAGCTGAGAGGAGTCCTTTGAAGTTTCTACCATGTCATGGGGAATACTAACACCTTGAGGATCAGTTCCCCATCATTCCCAACCATTAGGAAGGAGAAGAGACACCCTGTGGAAGCAAGTCTACCTACAATCTTCCACTGCAATCTGAGAGTTGCCTGGACTGGGTCCTCAGTCAATATTTGGGCATGAAGAGGTAAGTAGAATTGAGATTCATGGCACAATTTGAAACTCCTCAACTAAGATGCAAATTGGAATATAATTATCCTCCACATTTTGCCTTCTCTGAATTTTGCTAGAAATGTAAGCCCACAACTGACATGGGGGTTACATTCTGGGATTCACACCTAAAGCCAAAACCAAAATTGTATAGTCAACACACATTGGGTTCAATGGTGGATGGGATTGCCAAAGTCCTTTTTTCTGGAACCCCCCCTTTCCCCCCTTTTTTTGCCACGTGCATAAAGCTGAATGACCACAAATTAAATGTGTATAAGTTGTGGGCTTACTGCAGTTATTGGCTCAAAAAATTATACCCAAATGTATTATAATAAGATGCTTACTTTAGCAAAAGGTGTTTACAAATGTGTACAGTGAAATAAAATATGTATCAAAATAGTATTTTGTGATAAAGTATGCATTTATCAACATATTCTTAAATACAATCTTTTGTACAGTTTTTTTTTAAAGAATCCACAGATTCACATGGAAATGGAGCAGGATGGACTTACCAATGTACACATGCAAATTGGCATGGACCAGAAGTATAGATGTCTGTCCGTTCCTAGTTCCTGCATCCTTTGCTTATCATTCCATCTGATGTCTGACTTGCTCTTCGCTCCTGCCTCCTGCCTTGTCCTTTGGGCCTCACTTGCTCTTCCTTCCTATCTCCTGGCTGCTCCTAGGGCTTCTTGGTTTTCAGGCTCCAGGCTCATCTCTGAATACTACCCACAACCCAGACCTAGCACCCATGGGTGGGATTAATGTTAGTGCAGTTAGATTTACTCTTACCGGTACCATACCCAATCTAGAAAACCACCTTTTCAGATGTAAGAATGAAAATGTGTCTCCAGTTCTTACTTATTTTTTAAAAATGTGCTAGCTACCAGAAGTCTGCAAAAGGCTGAAACAGGGGTGCGCCCCCTCCAGTACCCTGCTTGCAAGCTTCTAGAAGCTTCTGGCTTGCTCCACCAGTCAGAAGGTTGGTGTTTCGAATCCACATGACGGGGTGAGCTCCCAGCGCTCTGTCCCAGCTCCTGCCAACCTAGCAGTTCGAAAGCACGCCAGTGCAAGTAGATAAATAGGTACCGCGGCGCAGGAAGGTAAACAGCGTTTCTGTGCTCTGGTTTCCATCACAGTGTCCCATTGCACCAGAAGTGCTTTAGTCATGCTGGCCACATGACCCGGAAAGCTGTCTGTGGACAAAGCCGGCTCCCTCGGCCTGAAAATGAGATGAGCACCACAACCCCATAATCACCTTTGACTGGACTCAACCGTCCAGGGGTCCTTTACCTTTACCTATCCTGGTTCCAGTGCACTCCCACCACTGTTGTTTGAAGCCCTGTACGCATCACATTATAGCCACAATCCATATCTATCCTGTAGTTTCTTGAGGAATATTCCTGTTGGTGCCCTTTCTCTTAAGGGATTTGAAAATGTAAGCCACATTCACTTTGCAGATAAGCTGAGATGTGAGTATTTGGACAGCCATTGTGCATGTGCAGAGACAACGCATGCACAGCGGATCGTTTCCTGAGTAGGCATTTGAGGGGTTTCAGTTGTGGGGAACCCTAACAGGTAATGCGCCCCTGGATGAAGACAGTCCCTCCACGCACACATTCTGATGGGTGCAGCAATGTGCAAATGTGACTTGAAGTGCAGCGGGGTGGTGGTGGAATCACCTCACTGCATTTCAAGCTGCTAATGGGTACATGGCTTTAGAAAGCTGGACTAGATGGAGCCAGATTGGTCTGCTCCAGCAAGCCAGTTCTTATCTTTCATTTCAAGGCTAGCCAATCAGCCGTGATGGGCTGCTGCTACTGCTACAGCTGTAGGTTACAACGGCCAAGGAGAAAATGAAGTGGGGCATAATGAAGAGTTAATTTTTTAAAAAATAAAATAAAATACTGCAATATTAAAATACCAAGTTATTATTGCTGAGGCTTTCAACAGTAATCACCAGGGCTGTAGAAAACAGCTACAGTTTACATGTGCAGCCAGTTGCTTTTCTAATTGCTACAGCAGGCTACCACTGGGAAGAACAAAGGAAATATTTAGCACATCGTAAATTCTTCTGCAGCCCTGCCAAGTGGCTGGAGTTCAGATTACAAGTTTATAACCAACATTTGAGAGCAATTTTGACTGCACTTTGAGAAAGTAGGTGGGGAACTGCTCCTCGTTGTTTCTTCTAATGCTGCAGTAAATGTCTGTGTGAATAAGCTTGGGTTCAAAATGCCACACTCGCTTGCCTTTAGACTTTAAAACAAGTGAGATGCTACAGGAAGACAAATCTGGGGAGCATTTTTTAAAAAAAAAATAACATCAGTTTTATTCATGCAATAAGTTGGTTTAAACTGTTTTTAATGTTGTTTTGAATTTTGTAACCTGCCCTGCAACCTTAGGGTAAATGATGATGGTGATGATGATGCAAAGATCTCTCCATTGAAATCAAACATAGGAACTTTCCAAAGACCTTAAATTGGGCTGGATTGGGTAGTGCTGTGGCCTCAAGTTTTCTCTTCTGCATTGCAAAGACAGACACAAAATACTTTGAAGATGACAAAAGTTATGTTTTTTTGGCAAGTAGGTAAGGCTACTTCTTCCTCCTACATAGTTCTCTCTCCAAGAAACCTGGTAATTTTCAGGCTAGGAAAACAATATCTTTGCTCCTCTAAATGACTGTTCTATATTCTGTTTGGTGCTGTAACGTTGTTTTCAAGGTTACAAATCTTTTAGTATTCCTCTTCTAATAACTGATTATTTTTCTTAGACTTGAAGATAATCCTTTTGCTCAGGAGGATTTGTACAGTGGCAACAACTAGGAGTGTGCACCAACTCTGTGTGTACCCCAATGTAGGGCAAAGTGAGGTGATTCAGGAAGGTTCCCAGTTGGATTGAGCTGTTAGCAAGGGATCTAGAGTCAGATCAAGGTATGTCTAAGCGTCTGAGTGGCTCAGTGCAATAAATGCATGAGTGAAATGGCAGTTTCCCCCAAGAAATGAAACCAAGCTGATTTGGGAATGCCCAGAACTTGAGAGGAGAGGCGGAAGAACTCTCAGTTTGATGGACAGGTCTAGCTTTTAATTACAGTGTATTATTTCTCCAGGGCACTTCAACCGCAATGATTTGGAGAAGGGAATAAAAATTACGCTTATTTTTCAGGGGGATCTATGCCTTCCCTTATGCAAGTTGATGGAGATCTTTCTCTTTCCCAAGGAGAAGATGCAATATCCTTAAAAGTCCATTGTGGGATAGCAGCCCAGCTCCCCACCAATGTCCATTGGGGTAACAGAGTTTGTGGTGGGGTGTGTGGGATTGATATTTTCTCCACCTTGTCTCTCTCCTAGGCATCCATGGTCTTTCGCCCACCAACCTACCACCTGTGATTCCTGTTGTACCCACCCCAAAATGGTAAAGTCTACCTTTGCAGGAAAACCACTGTAGCTATCTGAAAACGAGTGCTCATGCCACTCATAAGGCATGACCATACATAAATTTTACATTCAGTTCTGCTAGAAAATGAAAAATTATAGACTTTTCCTTTTTGTATAAAAAAGAAACTTTAAGGATGTCTCTGTGAAAACCCTGGATGTATCTGCTTCCAGTTTGGCAGACGTATCCCACTCTGGAGGGGCTGCTATGCTTGCAAATTCCACCTACTTTTGCAAAAAAGGAAAAAAAATGTGTATGTTGTTTGGATTATCCATTATAGTGAATGGGGGAGGAGCTCTCCTTTAACAGATCTGTTCAGTCCAATTGGAAAGATAATAGTAACTCCAAATATTGTGGCCAGTACATACCTAGTAACTCCTGTAATTCATACAAGGTTACAATCTTATGTACACTCTTCATGCCAGCGGGACTTATTTTCAAATAAACAGGTGGGGTTAAACCACATGCTGCATCTTATTTATTATTCCATACCTATCTGACCATATGCCTGCTCACATCTATAGAGACACAGAAGGAAGTCTGTATAATAAAGTAAAAACAAATATGCAAGGCCAAACATTATCAACGTCACTTTTAGTTTAGCTCTTTAAATCAACCTAATTCTGCTGAAATGAACACAGGCAAATCATTATTTTAACGTCTCAGATATTCCCCTAATGACACTAAGAGGAGATTCTAAATAGAAAATGACTGGGAACTTTGCTTTAAAACATATGTAAGGAGGGGTGGAGCGGACCCTCATTTATTTAGTGCTAAACAAGACAGATTCTGTTCTCAGTTCCAGCTCAAGAGAATAAGTCCTGATCTTGACTAATGTGAGCAATGAGTTTAAACCAAATGTGGATAAACGATAAATCAAGGAAAGCTTTATAGTGTCAGGATTAATATCAGAGATGAGATTCCTGACTCTTATTCCAGCCACTTTAGTATTTGTAAAATATCCCTAACTACAATGAAGAACTCCTCAAGTCTTAAATAAGCAGTGATGGTTTTCATAGTACGAACAGGTACTTGTTTAGTGCAAATGTGAGCCTCATGCTATGTCAGACCATTGGTACAATCTCTTATACAGAGATGTTTGCCAGCTGATCTGATATACAGGAAATAGCTGTGGTGTTCTCTATTATTTTTTATAAGACAGTAACATAAATGGGAGAAAAATAGGGTATTATGTAAAAGTTTTGACCATTTAAGATTGGAAATAGCTTTTACATCTTTTCTGTTACTGATATATACTGTACTATAAAACACATTCTTAAAAAAAAATAGATTATTTCACCCATGAATAATGCTTAACATTCTTCTCTGCAGAATTCATTCATACCTGGCCTATTCAAAAACATCCAGTCTCCTGCTCATTAAAGGGACTTAATAATCACATTTCACAGGTGATCTGGCCCTAAATTAGGTGCAATGATTTCTGCCAATATCTGGTGGGTTTTTCCTTTTTTAAAAACAAACAAAAAACCTGTATCTTTTTTACTTCACTTGTGTGCTGCTACAACTTCTGCCGTGGCACAAATATTTTTGCAGCCTTAAAGTAATGTAAAAGCCACATTGCAAATATGTCTACATTTGCCAGTATGATGCAGCACCAGGCTGCCTGTGCTTTAAGGTGTCCTGGTGAGACCCTGTTCATTCTAGGTTACTTCTTTTACCATCTTCATCTATGCTCAGGCACCAGGGGAAAACCTTTACTTTTTACCTGGGCGTTTTGCCCTTAATTTGACAGGTGGCATTGTGGCCTTTTTTAGTGGGGTTTGAACTGCAACTCCGGTCTGTTATCGGTATAGCTGTGTTTTTATATTTTTATTGGATGGTTATTAGTTTTAATATAAGTAGCTTTGGGTAACTCTGTGAGAAAAGGAACTAACAAGCATAATTAGCAGTAAAGGTCTTCTCTGCGGTGGTATCCTGATTACGGAAGGCCACCCACCAAATACATTTAGCTGGTGCCTACATTGAAATATCTTCAGCAAAAACATTTATTGGGCAGAGTAGGGCTCTCTTTGTGGGAGAGACAGAGATGCAGGGAGTGGGCAGCCAAAGGTGAAAAAATGGGATGGGAACTGTTGCTAAGACCATTGATTGGTTAATCTGTTTGAATGGGGTGTGGGTGTGCGTTGTTCATGAGTAGTATAAAAATGCCATCCATCCATCCACCCATAAATAAATAAATAAATCACATTACATCTCTCCCCACACCCTCAAGAGAAATGTGGTTGTCATGTTTTCAGATTTAATATGTTAAAGTTTTGTATGCATTTCCTGGAGAGCCAGCATGGTGGTGGTTAAGAGTGGTAGACTCGTAATCTGGTGAACTGGGTTCGCGTCTCCGCTTAGGCTAGTCACACTTCTTTGAAGTGTTTGTTGTGGGGGAGGAAGGGAAAGGAGAATGTTAGCCGCTTTGAGACTCCTTCGGGTAGTGATAAAGTGGGATATCAAATCCAAACTCCTCTCCTCCTTCTTTGGATGGATATGTTTTTGAATTTTTGTTATTTGTCTCTGGGGTTCCATAATAATTAGAAAACGGATAAAAAACAAATTAAAAAACGAAACAAATAAACAACTAGTTCATCCCTCTTGACTTATGTGTCATTGGCCAGCAGTGTTCTCTCTTCACTGGCAGAGTCGTAGGGCACTTCCAGATGAACTGTTTGTTGAGCATTCATCCTGATTTGCTTGCAGGGAAATTAGATGACATTGGCTATTTAGTGAGCATCCATTCTGATTTGTTGGCAGAGAGGTTAGATGGCATTGCATAAAACAAGCATTATCCCACACTTTCCATTGCATTTTCCCATCGAGTTCATTATCGCAAGAAGCCTGATTTTGGGGGATGTTGGTTTGTTGTGCAAGACATCTCAACCTGCTAAAACTCTGCAACTTGAGTTTGCCAGTGTGTAACTGAATCCCACTCAAACATAGTGACAATTTAGAAGTGCCTTTATTTCCACAGTTTCCTACAACCACTCAGCCTTCTTTAAGGTAGGGGCAATATTTCTCCGTCTGTCACCTTTTAGTCGGTCTAGCCATCTATGGTGTGTACTTTCACACTTAAAAAATCAAGAATAATCACACACACCCCACACACATATATATCTCCTAGCCCCCATCACAGATCACTCACACTGTGGTAAGAATTCACACAAATCAGAAATATTACTAAATTCTCCCTTCATCTTCTTCATCATCCACCCTCAAACACACTGTAGTAATCTGATGACTATGGGGTTAAATTTAGAACCTTGTGATCATGAGCTGCAGCAAAGTTCCACCCTTATTCTTTCTCACACACTACACCAAACCAAGTACATAAATCTGTGATGGAAAACGTTCCCCCATGGTAAGTCAGTCGTCGGTTTTGAGCCTTAATTGAACTGAAATGTGCTGTTTTAGGAAAGCACATTCCGAATCAAGAAATGGAAATCTTGCCCATCACTACTGATAAAGCTTTATATTCCACTACCAACCGCTTGTTAAGAAAAGAAAAACATACATCTTTCAAATAGCTGTTCTCATACTCATGACTACCACCATGGCTCAATAATGTTCTCACAGCAGCTCTGCACTTTAATGTTTCTAACAGTTGATTGATTGTCCCAACATTCCTACATAGTTTTAATTGATTAACCGCATATATTTTTGCCAATGAGTCTGGCTACCTTCTTAGAGTTAGTGCATTTCTGGCTGAATTACAAAAACAGATTTCCCCCCTTTTAAATGATTGGAATCAGATTTGACAGTAAAGGGTTCAGTTCTAAATTAATAGGTGTCCTTAAATTTTCATTTGACATAAAAGAAAACTTTTTGCTGGAAAATGCATGTCTGCATTCTATTTAAAGTGACATTCTTACCAGCAAATATCCCCCCCCCCAAAAAAAAACCCTCTTCTGAGGACAAAGCCCATTTTAAATGAGTTATCTGATATATTCCTTGTTCAGCTGAGATTTATCTTTTTAAAAAACCAAAATGATGTATTTTCAAAACTCCTTTGTTTGTACATTGAACAATGGCTTTTTCATTTATTATCTTATTTTAGTATTTTGGACTTTTGAAGGTACAGAAATAGTTACATCAACTTTCACCATCCTGGTGCCCGCCAGATGTTTTGGACTACTATTCCCATCAGCTGCAGCCAGCATGGCCACAGCTGTGGATGGTGGGAATTGTAGTCCAAATTTTCTGGAGGGCACTAGGTTGACAAAGGTTGGCTTATGCCAGTGATGGCTAAACTTGGCCCTCCAACTGTTTTTTGACTACAACTCCCATCATCCCTAGCTAACAGGACTTAGTGCAGTTCACTAAGAAGGTGGTTCTGCACATATTCCCATGCATGCTTATTCAAAGGTAAGTGCCACTGTCACTCAGGATTGTGGCCCGACTTAACACAATACATTTTGCTTTAGAGTAGACACCCTAAGGATTACACTACATGTTCTGCTGATGCTAATGGAAATTAAGCCATCTCACTGTGCACAAGATCACAGGCTAACAGAGCAACCCTTAGCAGGAGAAGCCTCCACAAATCACACACTTTTTCCAAACTCCCTTCAGGAAGTCGATTACTGCTGGCTGAACTTGCCTAAGCCTGGCAGAGTGGAAACAAGGCTTTAAAACAGAGTTTGATGTAGCCTACGCCACCGCTGGCCTAAGTTCTTCTGGGTTGCTAGGTCATGTTTCTGAGTTGAACAATGTTAAAATCCAGCACAAGTCCTCCCTGCTTGCCCCACCACTCCTCTACTACACTTCAAAACATTCATTTTTCAGGGTTTATGCTGGCATAAGACCTGCCAGTCTAGGCCCAGCTGGCTGAGCCCAGCAGAGTCAAGGTGAAGGACTTATGCCAGTATATCACTGGCTTAACTGGGATGTGGGGCTTATGTTGGTGCAGCCCAGCTGGACCAAGAGCCAGTTGGCTGATCTGGAGATCTGCTGGATCCTAACTCACTCATCCTGGCAGATCTTGGATCTGTATTGTTCCCTAAGGCTACAATTCTATTCACACTCACTTTGCACTAAATTCCGTTTATCTTGGTAGGCCTTAGTTCCAGGTAAACATCTTACTGCATGCAAGCTTTGCCCTATTTATATTATAAATTACTTTTCTATATTTATGAGGCAGTTATGTTTAATGGGAAACATAGGAACAGTTATTTATTGGTTACTATGAACCTCCAGATAATTTGGACATAAATTGCAGTGGGTAATAAAAACTCAATTCATAAGTAAACCACAATTTGTTTTTCTAAAATGAAAATGGCAGCTGTAACTATAATGTATTTGATGTGCAGTGTAAAAAAAAAAATCCTATACGCAACTTGCATTTGAGTAACAAATAATTAATAGCTCCCTGCTAACCCCTGGCACACAGCAAACTAAAAACAACAACATTAAGAGTTGAAGGCATCTGTCTCTTTCCAGATACCAGGAGAAAATACTTTTCGCAAGCAAAATGTTTTCAGAACCTCTGACTTAAGGTTGTAAACTATATACTACAAACGTACAAGACACAATGAAGGAAAGAAACGCCAAAGACCTGAAACGTATAATTGAACAACAATAGTTTAAATCCATATATCAGATTGCTTCTCATAGATAAGGCTTGTTCACTGGAGCACAAACTCCAGCAAATGCATTTTTAGTTTTTAATCTCTCTAAACCTTTCTTGGTTTCACAGCCCACATAGTTGTAACCTCTTATGGGTGTGGGTTGAGTAGAAGTGCCAGCATGATAAAAGAAAAAACCAACAAAAGCGAAAGAATGCTTAAGTTTGTGCGCACATATATCTTTCCAACAGACTTTTGAAAAATGAATTATTCCAAGTTCATCCTCTCTTTGATATCCCATTTTTTACCATGAAAGTTGCCATTTCAGGAAATGCAGTTTTTTGCCCCCCTCGACCTCTCACCCTCTACTTTTTTGCTTCCCCTCCTTTGCACATTTTTTCATTGCTGTTTACAATGCCTGTTCCCTCAGACGACTGCTATTTTGGGCAGAGTTGGAAGCGTCTCTCTGTTGCGAACCTGTGGCCCTCCAGATATGCATCTCTACAACTCAATCATCCCTGACAGAGGCTGATGTGATGGAGGCCCAGCAACACCTGTAGGGTCCAGATCTCCCATCCCTGAATTCACCCAACACTCATTTGCACTGGATCTGCACCCAAATCCATATGCCACTGAAACTAATGCAGCACAGAAAAATGATGTGCACATCTGAGCATACGCATGAGTACAGGACTGATTCACACAAGGCATGCTAGGAAGTGAGTTGATGAAAAAATTGGAAGTCCTTGGGGAATTCAGGTAATCAAATAGAAAGGTTGCAAGAACTCAGGCCAGGATGAAAATAAACAATGGTTTCCTCTATTTTTGTTGTTTAAGGTATGAAACAAATTCCAGTTGCAATGATTTTTAACTCCAGGACAAGGCCCTGTTACGTTTATTCTTCATCAGCTGCCGTTTCTTAGTTTTATGGTCAAAGTGTACCAAGTGTGTCTCGGTACACTTTGACCATAAAACTAAGAAACAACAGCTGATGAAGAATAAACGAAACAGGGCCTTGTCCTGGAGGAAGTGAGTTGAAGCAATCTGCTATTTTTCCATGATGCGGTGGTTGCCTGAAGTGTAAAACCATCGTCAAATGAATGAGAACCAATATTAAAAAGTCACTCATGTAGCTACTTCAGCATTACTGCATATTCTGGCATACAATACTACTTTTTAATCCAGGAAAATCTTCTCAAAAATCGGGGGTCGTCTTATACGCCGGGTGGAGAATCTGCGGTTGAGTATATCTCAAACTCTATATTTTTACTGGAAAAGTTGGGGGTGGTCTTATACGCCAAGTCATCTTATACGCCGGAAAATACAGTAGATAAAAATGACAACCCATCTTCTGACATAGCAAAAGGGTTATGATTAGTTGGCTTTTACTTACTTGGAACATGGAATGAATGGTAAAATGCCAGTATGTTGGTCCATGTCAGATTCAAAGTGAAATATATATCATAGCATACAGAGTTTTGAGAGGTGCCTAAATGCATAACAAGTAATATTTCTGCATACTTCCCAGAACTTGTGTATTCTATGCTTGGTTATGCAAACAAAGAAACAAGAATAAGTGAGCTTTAGCATTTTCAAGCAAGTGTGCTTAGGAATGAAGCCTATTAAATGTAATATTTAAGGTACGGAGCTGCTCTAGTCTTTAAAGTGCTTTATAGTGGAGTCTTTTTAAAATAAATGCTGACCATTATATTCTACCAGACTGTGATGCTCTAAAATAAAACAATTTCCAATAACAGGCCTATAATTCAGAGGCAAACCCTACTAAACAATACTGACTAAAGAAATGCTGGCATATGATGTGTGCCTGCATATAAGTATTTTAAATACCAAACTGCAATACAAAAGGAAAATATATATAAGAAATATTTTTGTTAGATAGCTATTGTTACTGTGTGTGTCCCTAAGAAGCAAATAAAATGAAGAGAATCCATTTTTCAAACGCTTTGCCATCCATTACAAAGTTGTTGGTGAAAAGGCCATGAAAGAAATTTTGATACAGTGAGACGAATTCCAATATCACTGCCACACTAAAACCATCCAATAAAAAGGTAGCATGTTACATAGTCGACCTCTTTGGCTTTTAGCCTCTTGTTTTAGATTGGTTTACTATAAAGCATACAATATTAAATACCTTGTCTACTTGCATAGTTTAACTTAGCGGAAATATGCTAAACAAATTAGTCCAAGTCCCTATCCAACTAAGAGCCTACTATTTTCATACTTGCTTAAATTCAGTTACTAAACAGGCTTAGGATGAGGTGCATGTCCTATAGAAACCAGTTGGTTGAAGCTAAATTTTTGCTTAAGAGCCCAGTGCTGGTGCCAGGCTATTTTGCACCCTAGGTAAAGGGACCCCTGACCGTTAAGTCCAGATGCGGACGACTCTGGGGTTGCGGTGCTCATCTTGCTTTACTGGCGAGGGAGCCGGCGTTTGTCCGCAGACAGCTTCCGGGTCATGTGGCCAGCATGACTAAGCTGCTTCTGGTGAACCAGAGCAGTGCACAGAAACGCCGTTACCTTCCACACCGGAGCGGTACCTATTTATCTACTTGCACTTTGACATGCTTTCAAACTGCTAGGTGGTCAGGAGCAGGGACCGAGCAACGGGAGCTCACCCCGTCGCAGGGATTCAAAACACTGACCTTCTGATCAGCAAGCCCTAGGCTCTGTGGTTTAGACCACAGCGCCACCCGCGTCCCTTATATTTTGCACCCTAGGCAAGGCTAACTACTTGTACCCCCTCCCCTGCCCCACAAAATCCTAAATCTCTGAAAAGTTTCAATTTCTGGCATATGAAAATTTCGCTTTGGGTGCTTTTTCCTTTGCAAATTTTGTCACCAATTCCTTCAGGCCAAGTGCTGATGCTTGGGCATACCGGTATTCAAATGATACAATTGCCAAGCCATCTAGTCTCTTTTGCAACATTGTTCAGCATATGTAAGTTTTTATAAGTCAGAGCTTTGAGAAACCTTGTTCACCCCTGACACTGGAAGTATGAGGAGGATCCTTTGAGCAAACATTATCTAGGAGTTTTTTGTTGTAGTATAAGGAGAAGGACTCCTGCGGTGGTGTGTAGATATTCAGCATCAATATATTTGTTTCCATTGTGCATCAGTTGTTTTTCCAAATTCTTGCAAGCCTTAAGTATATTGTCAGCAGATTTTTGTTGTTGTTGTTCATACTGCATATGTCATACAGGAAGCCAAATAGGGAATCATATTGTTGTGGCTGGTGGAATCTCTCTTCAGAAGATTGTTCTTAACCGAGGTACTACAGTGGTACTTCAGGTTACAGACGCTTCAGGTTACAGACTCCGCTAACCCAGAAATAGTACCTCGGGTTAAGAACTTTGCTTCAGGATGAGAACAGAAATCGTGTGGCGGGGGCGTGGTGGCAGCGGGAGGCCCCATTAGCTAAAGTGGTACCTGAGGTTAAGAACAGTTTCAGGTTAAGAATGGACCTCTAGAGCGAATTAAGTTCTTAACCCGAGGTACCACTGTAGCACAATAACCTACCTCCAAATGAGATTTTTGGCACATACATTCTTTATTTATAAGATTCATCCAATTAGAATCACAGGTTGGTTCATAATATAATTATTAAACAACAACAAATATTATCCTTAAAACCATTAACCACCAAAATTGGGCAGCAAAAAGTGTGCGAGTGTCAGATTTATTTTATTTTATTTTATTACAAAAGTCAGAAACCTTTGACTATTGCTTGATTGGCATATAACCTGCTGTAAAAGGTAAGATGTGTGCCTGTTGCTCCGCCTCCTTTTTTTTGGTCCTACCCACCTCTGGTATGCTACCATCATAAGGCTGCCCAGGAAGAAATGTGATGGTACTTCTTACCAATGAGCAACAAAAGGCAGGGGGGAAGGGGAGTTAGTAAAAAAATTAAATAATATAAAGCACCTAGCACAATCAACGTTCTATGTACATGATTACACCTCAGATAAATGCATCTTTATTTATTTATATATTATATTATATTATATTATATGTTTGTTTTTGTACTTGTATAGCTATTTGGAATTTTTATATGTACTGTCTTGGAATCCATGTTTAAATGAAGGTGGAGTTTGAGGGGGGAAATACACAAAGAAATAAATGATTAATCCCAGCAGAAACACCCAGCAGATATGTATGGCTGCATATGCACCGTAGAGCACCCTCTGCTAAGAATCCTGGGAACTGTAGTTTTTTTAAAAGGTGCTAGAAACTGTAGCCCCATGAGACTGCAGCCCTGACTGAACTACGATTTTCAGGATTCTTTGTTTCAAAATAGTAGAAAGTGTCCTGTAACCTCAAGCCCGTCAGCACTGTCTTTCACGATTGACAGGCAGCATTACTCTCCGCGTAAAGGCTGCAGTCACTGCAGTGTATATACACAGACATGCGGTGCTTTTTTGGAAATGCCACTTTTTGTTTACACCTCATTGAGTGTTAGGGAGGGAAGGAATTGAGGGGAGTGGAAGGGCAGTGAACCTCTTCCTCAAAGGACCTCACCATACCTCGTGCCTGCTTTAAGCTGGCGTTCATGTAAACAGACAGAAGCTTTCCTCACACACAGGTCAACTTCCAGAAACACCTTCCAAAGAGAGTGCTTATAAAATGCAAGGCATTCCTTTTGGGAGAGGGAGGGGGAAATGAATTCAGTTCCTATGTTAAACATTTTAGGAGCCGGAGAGGGAATTCCCTACACCAGCACCCCCCCCCCCAATCTTAACATGGCAAGTGTGATTTGGAGACAAAATGGATGCAATGCTTATAAAAGTGACAGCCACAAAAGCCACATTGTGGGCATTTCCCTCACTGCTCCTTAGAGCATTGACTGCTTGCATTCAACTAATAGCTCGGAAAGGTGTTCTGTGGAGTGATGTGAGCTGAAACTGGGAGGGGTTCTGATCTCCCCATATGCCAGATGGTAGGAAGTGTATGAGTGGTCTGATCTGTAAAAAAGAAAAGAAAAGAAAAGAAAAGAGATTATTAAGTGGGGTGCTTTTTCAAGGCCTTTGCACTGCTTTTTGTGCGCTGGATGGCTTGGCATAGGGAAATCTGATGCCCTTATGGAGAAAAAGAGAATTGTGATTGATCTGATTGTACAGTGTACATTTTTCAAGATCGCTACCTGCTCTACAGGTAAGCCGAAGCTGCAAATGGAAAAATCCACCACCAAAATGTACAAAAGTTCTTTCCACTCTCATTTGAAGCAAAACAAAATAAAAAATAAAAAGTTCCTTCCAGTAGCACCTTAGAGACCAACTAAGTTTGTTCTTGGTATGAACTTTCGTGTGCATGTATGCACACAAAAGCTCATACCAAGAACAAACTTACCGGTAGTTGGTTCTAAGGTGCTACTGGAAGAATTTATTTTATTTTATTTTGACTATGGCAGACCAACACGGCTACCTACCTGTCATTTGAAGCACTTAAAGCTGGCACCCATTTCACTCAGAGCAAAACTCAAAGCCAAACGAAAAGGTGGCGGAGGGGATGCTTCAGGTGAGAACTCAGTTAGCAGAGCCTGTATGTAGTGTGGGAGCATGGATTGCACCCCACCCAGCTACCCTTTTACTAGCAGGATTTGCTAGGGACCTACTCTTAAATCCAATGGGAACACAGATTTAAAAACCCAGCACTGGAAACGTGAGCGCACAGTAAACAGGAATGTGCATATTTATTTATTTATTTATTTTGCCCATGATCCCCCCCCCACAGAATTACAACATCCTTTGATCACCAAGCACCAATTTATGAATGTTTTAAGCCTACACAGTTGCCTTGGGGAAACTGATCTTGTGAAGGCTTCAGCACATTATGAAGTTACAACTCACTGGATCCACACTCAGCCTAGCATTCCAGACATTTTCCAGGATCTCATGACTTGTGATCACACCGAATATTATGGTGCTCCCAAGACCCCATCACTACATCAAAATGGCAGGGGGACTCAATTAAGTTGTGATGGGTTCAAACAGTCATGTGAATTTACCCTATTTTTTAATTGCCTTTCTTGCCATGCAGTTGAGATCTGCAGTACTCAGATTTATGGCTCTTGGTTGTGTTACTTTGTCGACAGTGCAATTAATATGTAAGTATATATTAATAGTTTATGATGGCACCGACAAAGGTGTGCGATTTATGTAGTAATTTCTAACTCATTCACTTGTCACATCTAATTTCCCTGGTGAAGAAATAGATCGGGGATTTAGGAAAAAGTAGGCCTGTCTAAACTGTTTTTGGAAAATAGATGACGTGATTTATTCAAAGTGTCTAGCACTATGGAACTTTGATATGTTTGTCCATATTATACATGTATACAGTGGTACCTTGGGTTAAGAACTTAATTTATTCTGAAGGTCTGTTCTTAACCTGAAACTGTTCTTAACCTGAGGTACCACTTTAGCTAATGGTGCCTCATGCCGCTGCTGCGCAATTTCTGTTCTCATCCTGAAGCAAAGGTCTTAACCCGAGGTACTATTTCTGGGTTAACGGAGTCTGTAACCCAAAGCATCTGTAACCTGAAGCATCTGTAACCCGAGGTACCACTGTATACACATTGTCCATATTATGATGCCTTACCGAGCCTTCACCATAAGGTGTATTTTTAACAATTAAAAAATAAAATATTTTTTAAAAATGTTAAGCAAATTACAGTCACAAGAATAGGACTGGTACATGTGTGTGTATGTATGGTCAAAGGCCAGGGTAAAGAGATGCATCTTCATCATATGACAGAAACTATGTGATGAAAGTGCCTGCTACAGAGAATGCCCTCTTCTGGACCAATTCCTGAAACTTCTGAGTGAGGTGGAATGACCAAGAAGATCCCCTCTGCTGATCATAACACCCAAGAGTGTCTGAAGAAAAAGATACAATCTTTGGAAGATGGAAGGAAAGACCCACTTCTAAAGGCAGAACAGGTATTGATTTGCTTTTGGCCTCAAAACTTAGGAGCTGGTCCTCCTTCTTAGTCCAGCCCAACTCCATTGCTAAATGCCCAGACTTGCCAGATTCTAACCAAGTACTCTATCAGCATGTTCCTATCAGGTCTGAGACAAACAAGGATTGATGGGAACTTCAGACACCCCAAGAAGTCCTTGTCTAAAGGTATCAATCCAGGTAAGAAGCTTGAAGCATGAACCACCCTGAGATCTGTGGGTGAAGGGAGGCATACAAATGTAATAAGTAATAAAAATTATATGTGGCTGCATGAGTCATGCAGATAGCAGGGAAAACAGACTCTGAACCTTGTAGTGTTATTTATTAGATGTTTTGTTATAATAATAATGATGAGGAGGATGATGGTGGTGATAATTTTTAAAAATGGCAAACATATTTAATGTCGTAGAGTCCATTTTGACAGCACATATCACAGCTGACTCTCTCCTCAGTTAAACTTGGGCTACTGACCAGGGAGAGTGGGCAGGTTCTTTTGTGTGATGATGCTTGAGACATTGATGCCCACCTTTCCTTATCAGAAAGACTTTCCGTTGAATAGACTGCCCTTCTGTCAACTTAGAAAGTACTTCCAGGACATTTTTCCGCTATGAAAACATACATGCCATTCAAACTTTCGGAGCGGATTTTTGAGGTAAGCAATTTCAAGTTAGTATTGTTAGAGAGGATTATGCTGTGGATTTCTGGGTTATCTTTTCATCTCTGCATTTAGTGTAGAGTTGTGGTTTGCATCAAGAACGAAAAGTCATCCCGTGAAGCTTGTTTAGTTTGGATTTCTGTGCAGCTCTGTAATTTTCATGTCCTCTGCTCAAAATATTGACATAATTTTGGACGTGAATATGCAGTTGTACACATTGTTTACACAGGATGAGCTAAAAAGCCGAGTCAGAACTGGAACTATGAAGAGAGATGAACATCAACTGACTTAATGTGGATTTCAGGTTTGATGAAATACACCCAGAAGCATCCTTTTGAAATGCAGTGATGTACACCTTTGCATAGGGGTGCGGGTGGCACTGTGGTCTAAACCACAGAGCCTAGGGCTTGCCAATCAGAAGGTCGGCAGTTCGAATCCCAGTGGCGGGGTGAGCTCCCATTGCTCGGTCCCTGCTCCTGACAACCTAGCAGTTCGAAAACACGTCAAAGTGCAAGTAGATAAATAGGTACTGCTCCGGCGGGAAGGCAAACGGCGTTTCCATGTGCTGCTCTGGTTCGCCAGAAGTGGCTTAGTCATGCTGGCCACATGACCTGGAAGCTGTACGCCGGCTCCCTCAGCCAGTAAAGCGAGATGAGCACCGCAACCCCAGAGTCGTCTGCGACTGGACCTAATGGTCAGGGGTCCCTTTACCTTTACCTTACACCTTTGCATGTGCCAGCTTTTTCAGGAGCTATGCTGCCTCTAGGTTTAAGGAGCCTCTCAGCAAAGTGCTGCCATTTAACTTTCTCATAATAATCCATGTGACATTACATTGGGAGTATTGTAAGAAATTAGAATGGCAGCTCCCAGCTCTGCAGTGGGGACTGCAATTTAAGTTTTCCTGCAGTGATGGGGAGCAGTGCTGTGTTGGGAGCACTGTGGAAAAATAAAATGGCAGCCCTCAGCCTCAACAGCATTGTGTTTATAGGAATGCTTGGGCATTAAAAATAGTAATAACAGGGACCCAATGCAAGCATCTGTGTTGTACCCTTTGGGGACACTGATGGGCTTGCAAAGTTGTGGTATGCCCAAGGCTACCGGCTCAGGAACAAGCTCATGGACAAGGGCAGTGCTCAGAGATCTTGCAAATATAAATGGAATAAAGGGACATGTTAGGTTGTGGAATTGCTCTCTTCAGTCTCATTTCAGGGTGCAATATGCTCTTAAAACTCATAATCTGCACCCACTTTCCTAATCACATGAAGTGTTAAATGGTAATTTTGTCTTGCCAGCTTACACTAACGTTCAGGCAGTGACAACTGAAAAAATGTAAGAGAATGGTCTCATGCCTTTTTACTCAGAGTAAGGTTACCAGATTTTTTTCAATGAATCCGGGAACACTTTTCAACTTCAGTTGAATTCAGTGGATTTTGTCGGGAGACTGATTTGTAAATCTGGGGACTGTCCCCGGTAAACGGGGACGTCTGGTAGCCTTAACTCAGAGGAAACCTCCACTTTGCTCAATGAAGCTTACTCCTAGGTAAGTGTGTATCCAATTGCAGCTTAAACCTTTTACCAATACTAACAAATACATTTTTGACACTCTTCGTTGTACGGAATTTAATTATATATCATGACAAAAGAAAGTTTGAGGGAAAGCTGGTTCCTCTGTGTGTGTGCTTCTTCCACCACCAGGCGCTGTAATTTTGGACGGGTTTTATTCCACGAATGTAAATAAATGCTTTCCCTCCATGTCTCCATTACTTTATCTGCACATATGGTTTACCATTTTAGTTCCATGTAATTAATCTCATATGCAAGCCCCTAGAGTTACAGCTTGTGGCTTCCATAAAATTGTTATTGTTTGCAAACAAAAACAAACAAACTAGCGTTTGAGCCTTTGTCGGGAGTGCGCATATGCGCCCAGGCACAGAGGAAAGAAGAGGAAAGACTCGCATTTGAGAAAGGAAGACTCACATTCTCAGCTTATACCCTGAAACGAAACTGATAACACTGCAAGGGGAATGCAGGAAATAACTGGCCAGACACACAAACAGTGAGTGAATTATCTATCATGATGCATTGTCCCTGTCTGAGCAAAGGACATGCATGTGTCTATGTGGACTTGGAACACATCATGGCTTACATGGAAGTTAGAAATGCCCCAAAGTTGTAGTAGTTGGTCTCCTGTATTCCCAGCGCCATAATGGAGTGTGGGTGAGGTGGTGGTGTGTGTGTGTGACTGAGTGTGTGAGGAATTCAAAGGTCACTGAGGGAGGTATGCTTCTGAGTTAGCCCTCAAGGCTGCCTGGAAGCACATCGTGTGACAAACAGCCAAGTGGAAGCGCCCTGACAGATGCTATGAAAAGGCTGGTGTTAAGTGCTTTTTTCAGGATATTAAACCAGCATCCTAACTGGTAAAAAAAAATGAATTGTCACTGACATTATGTCAGGCCACTCGTAGCCTCTCTTTGGTACTTTTTGCAGTCTGGTAACTATTATGTAGAAGAGATCAATATTCCTCTTTTCAGCAGAGGAATATAAATAATGATTTCCAATAAAACCTATTTCAGACAATTCTGACTAGAGGACAAAGACAAGTCACGGAGCATAATGCACTTAAAGCCTCCTTATTTCGCTCTGTTTTTCTTTTTAAAAGCCTGAATAATGGAAGGAGGAGATCTAGTGATAAGGTGTGTGTGTGTGCGTGTGCGCGCACGCGCATATATACACACACACATGCAAGAGCATTTTGGTTCAGACCAATCTGCTTTGCTAATGGCTGTAAGCCGATACCTGTAATGACATAAAAATGTCTCATTGCAAGTGCATAGCTCCACAATTGTTACCAACACCAAACTCTTTGTAATCTAAGTGATGTGCATTAAGCGAGGCACTGGAAGCACATTTTCCCCATTTAAAAAGGGAACAAGAGCTGCACTTCAGGAATCAAAGAAGGGTGTCTTACTTTTCCATGTCATAATTTTGCTCTTTTATTAGCCTCTCATGGTGGCACTAGGGGTGGTCTTTGATATGTTTAAATTCAGTGCTCATGGAGAGAGATAGGGAACATAATGGAGAATTCACTGACATGGTTGTGCATTTAGTTAAAAAGACAGAAAAAAAATCAGCACAGGGGCTCTGTGCAATGTCTCAGTATATCTTTTCTTTCACACCAGAGATGCAATTGCATTATTTATTTGGGAGTTAAATCTTTCTGATCTACAAAGTCTCATATCAGATAAATAAAGCCAAAAGGATGGTAATGTGAACCTAAAAATGATTACAGGTTCCAGAAGGCTTTTTGATTCCTAAGGCAGTGGGAAATGAGCTAAAGAAAGCTGAATATATAAAAGGAGTAAGAATTTCACTATTACATTTATAAATCTGTAATCTATGCTTATCACAAGTATGTTTTTTAGTATGGCTGTGGATGAGATTTGGAACAATTGGGGGGGGATCTGGGCTTTGGCCAGATCAGGCTGAGATAGCACCAGATCACCTACCAGATCACAGGTTAGCCTACCCAGAGCGATCTGGGACTGTCAGAAGGCAAGGCCGGTCAGGTGGTGGTTGTGAGGCAGGGGGGAGAAGGAGAAGCAGGCAACAACTTCTGCAAAGTGCAACATGGGGCTTTCAAGCATTTTCAAGCAGCCCTGCACTCATGCTGACTGTGCATGCCTGTTCCCAGCAGGGTGCAGGTGAATGCAAATGAGCAAGCTTGAACCTGTTGGCAACATGCTGGGGAAGCAGGTGGCAGCAGCACTGCTCTCTGCTCACCACAGTGGAGTCAGGAGGGGGTAAGGAGATGTAGCATCTTCTTCTTCTCTCTCCCTGCTCCCGGCCACAGCATGTACAGTATTTAAATACATAGGGTGTATATAAAGAAGAGCAGGCCGTACCTTGCACCGAGTTCAGTGAAGGTGCCCTGTTCCTCCAAGGTCTGTGTTCACAGAAGCACATGGCAACCCCCATGGGTTCCCTGTTGGTGGATATGTTGTGGTCTCCTAGTACTTTCCCCCAAAAGAGTAAATGCAGCCATTTCACTCTAAGGGAGAATGTAAAGGGGTGTACACAGACAGGCATTTTTGTACCCCATTGTACAAGCCCATTTTATACAGAGAATTTAGCTGGTCTTTCATTCTCAGTTTTCATTTTTTGGCATGATTCTACTGTAGTCTATGACAGAAACTGAAGAACGGGTGGACTTCCGGCGGCGCTGCGAACATCGCTGGGTGCGCGAAAACCCTTGGGCTCCGAGCATACCGGGAGAAGGGGGTCTCACAAAGGCTATGTGGACCCAGGCGCTTCAAGGGGGGCTACCTTGAAGCTGGCTTATCCAGCGGCGTTCTGAGGGAACCTTTCCTGGTAGGAGCTCCAAAGAGAGAAGAAGAGGAGCCCTCAGAGGGAAAGTGTGTCGTGGACGCAGAGGATAAAAATCCGCAACCCGCAGTCTGCCTCCGAGAAATAAGAACGTAAAAAAAGGTTTTAATAAAATGAGAACAGCAGGGGAAACCAAGTAAGTGGAGAAGGCAAAAGAAGGGAATTCCCCCCCCCCGAATCTTGGTGTGAAAATGGCGCTTGGCAAGATGCTGCAAGAGGAAGAAGGAAGCGTACCTGTAGAGTGTGAGTAAGACTTTTTATTAACATCCCCCCAATAGCATTTTGCCTCGGGAGGAGAGATAAGATCTGAAATAAAGAGCCGAATGAGTCTGAAAGAACCTATGCTCGCTTTGGAGCTTTGATATAAAAAGGACATTTTAAGCAGAAGAAAGGCTTGGGGACAGGGTGAGACTCCATTCTCCGCTTTACAGTGAGGAAAAGAAAGAGTACATTAAGATAAATGGGGGGAAAGCGCTTTGGAGTGCACAACTGAGAACTGTAGATAGCGGAACTATGTTTTCCGGATTTGTTTATTTGGGGGTTGTCTACTTCGAAGATTTGGACTCTCTGTTGCTGGACTGCAAGTTTGGAACTAGCAGGAATTTAGAGGGATACGGAGGATGGAAAGAGCGAACTGTTCTTTTTTTGCTTTGTCACCCCCGACTCCAGACAAGGCTGCTAGCCAGCACTAACTGCTGACCCATCGTCCTCTTTGCTGGGTTTCGGGTGAAACTGTTTTACTAAAAGTTGTCCCCGATGGAAAAATAAGACTACTGCTTCAAAGACGAAAATTTACAGCTCTCCTTGATTTTTAGTGGGATAAAGACAACTGAAACCCCACCTCTCTCTTCTTTCTTATTTTAGTTTATTGTTTTCAGCTGCCTACGGAGGCTGTGGGATACAGGTCCGAGGAATCAACAAGGACAATTAGGATATTGAAAAGAAAGACTGGAGGCGTGAAAGATACAGAGTGGCAGCAAGATCAGAACAAAGAACTAAGAACAAAGAAGCAGAAAGGACTGTAGAAACAAAGACAAAGAAAGTGAAAGTGAAAGAGACTGAGACACTACGAACTGGGAACATTTAGTAACTGTATATTGATAGTGGTTTAGAGTGCCATCTAGAGGTCTCAGAAGTAACGGTTTTGTATTTTCTGTTTAAAACTTTATTCTAGCTATTAAAAAAGCAAACTGGGGTTTCTGGGGATAGATAAAGTTGTAGCATATTGTAGATCAAACAAGATGAAAGGAACAAAAGGTAATGCTACACCAGCAGAGGAGAGCCTCGAGACAGGAGGAATGCAAAGAATGGGAGGTCTGCTTTCGGAAATCGAAAAAGAAATAAGAAGAGTGAGCAAAATATTGAAAAAAGATAGGAGACTTGAAAGAACAATAGATCAGAAAATTGAAAGAGTGGGAGATTTAATGGAACAACTTAAAGACTTATCAGTGAAATCTAAAACAATTGAGGATTCCGTTAAAAAACTCACAAAGAAATCAAACAATCTAAGAAGGAAACAGAAGGAGTAAAAGATGAGGTAGCAGACCTAAGTAAAATACAAGAGGATATTTTAGACAATCTGGCATTCTGGAATTAAGAAAAACAGCTAAATTTGAAATTCAGAGGAATACCAGTGGAGAAAAATGAGAATATTAGAAAGATTAGTAAAAGAATTGGCAAGATGGTTGGATAGGAGAGAGGAGGATATAGAATATTCCATCCTGAACACATTTAGAATAAGAGTTAAATCAGCGAAGGCAAAAGCGAGGAAGCTTCCAGGGGATTGCTTGGCGATGTTCAATTCAATGGACATCAGAAATGAAATCTTAAAAACAAGTCATGTGAACAAGTTGATAATCGGGAGAGAAATAATTGTGTACAAAGAAATTCCGACAAGATTCCTCCAAAAGAGAGACTCCTACCGACAGCTGACTGGTATTCTAAACAAAAAGGAATACAATTTCGCTGGGGAATTCCCTGAAGGAATATCGTTTTATTTCAAAAATAAGAGATTCAGAATAAAAAGTGCCCAAGAACTGGAAAAATTCACCAGAAGATACCCAAAGGAATTAGGCTTGGAAGGAAAGAAGAGAAGAGGAAACAGAAGGGGCGACAGGAGGCGCGACAGACAGAGGAGAGGAAGAAGAAGGGGAAGAGGAAGAAGAGGAGGCAAGCGCGCAGAGAGGAGGAGGAGAAGAAGAGCTTACACCACTGAAAGACAGTTAAAAGATATTAAAGGAAGAAGGAAAAGAAAAAGACCAATAAAGTATTTAAGTGAAAATTATAAATTGTATAAATTATGACCCTGAGATTACAATCTTGGAATATAAATGGATTAAATAATAAAGTCAAGAGAAATAAAGTGGAACATGTTTTGATCAAGCAAAAATTAATGTTATTTGTCTACAGGAAACACATGTTGCAAAAAAACATGCAAAAAAATTTCTATCAAATAAAAAATTGGGAGAAGACTTTGTAGCGGCAGGTCAATCCAAAAAGCGTGGGGTCATGATTTATATCAAGGAGAAATATGATCCGAAACTGATTTACAAGGACGAGGAGGGAAGAGTGATAATAGTACAGATGGTGTTCCAGGGAGAGAAAATGTTAATTGTGGGGGTATATGCTGTAGTGTAAGACCAAAATCCTTGGTTCTGAAGCAAGGAATTGTGGGGAGTTGGGGATTGTGGACTGTTATGGGAAACTGACCGAGGACTGCCCTCGGCCGGGAATGTAGAAGGTTATCTTTAAGACTTTACAACCGACATCCGCTAGGGAGTGTGAGATTCACAACTGCAGTGAGTCACCCTGATACCCTGATAAGAACTTAGGGCCAGCTGGTGATTGTTAAGTCTGTGAGAAATTAAGAAGGGAACATCAAAAGAGGCTGCAGCTGCCCTTCTTCCTGACAGGTGAAGAGTAATGATCAAAAGGTGTGGATTGGTCAACCGGGATGAGAAATTGTCTCTCATAGGAGGAAAATCGGGAGGACACGTGGGAAAAGGCCTTTAATTGTCTGGCCTTTTGTGATGGAGAGAGAGCTTAGGAATTGGGGAAACATCTCAGAAGGATCTTAGAATGGGAGCCTAAGGAATCTTAGGAGGAGCATGCCTTTGTCATCATGCCGGAGCCCCGAGGGCAAGATGCCTGAGAGAGAACTACCTGTCTTTGAGATGTAGATTTTCAGCTAAGTATCAGATCCTTGCCACTCAAGGGAGAAGGATTAAGTAAGTTTTTAAAGCTAGCATACTAGAATGTTTTTATTTTCTGTGCATGTAACTGTCTTTTGGGAACTATACTTTATGTATCTTTTTAGTAACTTTCAAATAAATGTTTAAAGGAACTGTTGTTCTGGGTTTTTGTTCATCGCTGAGTTATGCTTGGCTAAATCCAGGTCTGCCGTAAGTCCATGCTATTGTACGGGAACATAATTATCTGTGGCTCTGGTTTGAGCTGGGAGGCTGTGCAACCAGCACAGGTGGGACTGCCCTCTTGTCCCTGTCCTGGGTTCGCAGTTGAGGTGAAAATCTATAGAGGGTGGTGGCAGCAAAAAGAGTGTTTGGGCCAGCCTGGAGGGGCTGGGTCAAAACAGACAGAGTAATCGTGCAACCGGGCCGCCAACAGTGGGGAAACTGTTGGGCTAACGGGGGCACGGTTACTACATATGCACCAAACGATAAAAAGGCAGAATTTTACAGAACCCTAGAAGAGACTTTATTTGAGTATATGGACCAAAGAATAATTATGATGGGAGACTTAAACGGAGTAGTAAACCCAACAATGGATAGATCCGCAAGAAAAGGGAATGTGGCACAGGGAAAACTACCCCAAACCTTCTTTTTGCTAACTGATAATCTAGAACTGGTAGATGTCTGGAGAGCCAAATATCCAATTATAAAACAATTTACACATTTTCCGGAGCCGAACCAAAGTTCAGGGAGGATAGACTCCATCTGGACATCCAAAGAGATAGCGGCCAAGGTGAATAAAATAGAGATTCTCCCCAGAACATTATCAGATCATAACCCAATATACTTAGAAATTAGAGGTGACAGATTGCAGACAAGATGGAGAATGAACGAAAGCCTTTTAATAATCAAAAGGTGGTAGAGAAAATGAGAGAAACTTTAAAAGAATACTTTGATTTAAACCTAAACAAAGGATCGGACATTAATACTGTGTGGGATGCAAGTAAGGCAGTTTTAAGAGGCTTTTTGATTATGCAAAATAATATTAAAAAGAAAGAAGGAGAAAGGGGGAAATAGAGAAATCACTATTGGAGAAGAGAAGCAGTTGAACACAAATCCAGAGAACAAAGATCTGAAACAAAATATTAAAACTTTACAGACCCAATATTCAATGCTAGTAAATCAGGAATTGGAATGGAAAATGAAGTGGATAAAACAAAAAAAATTGAATATGTGAATAAAACAGGGAAATTGCTAGCCTGGCAATTGAAAAAAAGGCAGAGACAAAACACCATAAATAAATTATGAAAGAGGGCAAGATAACAGGGAAAGTCAAAGATATTGAAAAAGTATTCTTAAATTTCTATAAAGGCCTATATCAAAAGGGAAGGAAAGAAGAAGAAAGGATGCACATCTAAAGAGTCATAGAATAAGGAAAATTTCGAAGGAAGACCAAGGGAAAATGAATGCACCAGTCGAAATCTTGGAACTGCAATTAGCAATCCAAAGTTTGAAAACAGGCAAGGCTCCGGGGTCCGGATGGTTTGACAGCGAAATATTACAAAGAACTGGCAGGTCAGCTGAGCCCAACCTTACTAGAGGTAATGAACAATACCTTAATGAGGGAGAGCTTCCAAACTCATGGAAAGAAGCTTTCATAACGTTGATACCAAAACAGGATACAGACCTATTAGATGTAAAAAAAATTATTGCCCAATTTCTTTATTAAATTTGGACTACAAATTATTCACAAATATTTTGGCAATTAGACTAAAAAATGTTTTAAATAAAATGATACATAAAGATCAATCAGGCTTTCTACCAAGACGGCAAATGAAGAACATAAGGATCATCGTGGATTTAATTGAATACTTAGAAATGAAAATAAACAAAAAGGCAGCACTAATATTTATAGATGCAGAGAAGGCATTTGATAATGTGTCTTGGAAATTTATGGAGAAAACATTAGAAAACATGGAAGTAGGAGGAAATTTCTTGAGAGGAATTAGGGCAATATATGGAGAACAAACAGCAAAATTGATTATTAACAATACATTAACAGAAAAATTAAATATAATAAAGGGTACGAGACAGGGGTGCCCCTTATCTCCGCTACTATTTATATTGGTGTTGGAAATTTTAGCAAATAAAATAAGAGATACGAATGCAACAAAAGGGATTAAAATAGGGAAGAAAGAATTCAAACTTAAAGCATTCGCCGACGACTTGGTGATAACACTAGAAGACCCACAGGAAAGCCTGGGCAATATTGCGTGAAATAGAGAAATTTGGGAAAGCTGGATTTAAACTGAATAAAGGAAAACAAAAATGTTGACAAAGAATATGAGTAAAATTGAAAGTGATGAGTTACAAAAAAGATATGGCCTGGTGGTGGTCAAGCAGATAAAGTATCTTGGCATCAACCTAACATCTAAAAATAAATTTATTCAACGATAACTACATACCGATTTGGAAGGAAGTCAAAAGCGATATAGACATTTGGGGAAGACTGAAATTGTCATTATGGGGCAGGATAGCAGCGATAAAAATGATATATTACCAAGGTTATGTTCTTATTTCAAATGCTGCCAGTGATTAAGGGTACAAAAATTTAAAGAATGGCAAAAAAAATTATTGACATTTATTTGGCAAGGAAAACGGCCAGGGATCAAACACAAGTTATTAGTAGATAAAAGAGAAAGAGGCGGGTTTGGGCTACCGGACTTGAAAATCTATTATGAAGCGGCATGTCTAATCTGTTAAAAGAATGGATTACATTAAAAGATACAGATATCCTAGATCTAGAAGGGTTCAACAACAGGTTTGGGTGGCACGCATATCTCTGGTGGGATAAGGTGAAAGTGCACAAAGAGTTCTTAACACATGTGATAAGAAAACACGTTCAATCTTTCTTTCTTTCCCTTAGTGATGATAACAGATGTGGCTTTCTTTCCATCCAGACGAATTGCCAAAATACAGGTAACACGTGAACTCTCGTGACCAGTGGAGGGAACATAGATTGAGGAGGCACTCCTCTGTTCAATTGTCATTTGGGCTCCCTGACCCATAAACACTGCAGTTTCATCCATAGCAATCATGTTGCAAAGTTTGTATTTAGAAAAGTTGATGCCATCAACAAAGAACTTGAATGCAAGTGCTCGCTTAACAACTTCAGCATCTTCCAACTTAAACAGTGTTGTTGATTTTCTGAGAGACAGTTCATATCGCTGAAGGAAGCCATCCAGCCAGCGGTGTGATGCTTTGAATTCTGAGGATATTTCAAATTGTGCCATTTCAAGGGCAAATGCTTGAATATCAGCCCTGCGCACAACCAAAGCCTTTGCTCACCTCTCAGCGATCCATTCACTGATCATGTCTTCGAGCTCAGGAAGTAAAGTTGCTGACCAGAACCACACTTGCGCTTCTTGGAATTTCCCATGAGCACCTGTGCACTGAGGTTTTCGTATTCTGCCGCCATTTTTTACCATTCTGATATCCAGCTTCTTCTCTGGCGAAAGCTGTAAGATTCTTGCCCCAGGAGTCCCCAAAATTCCTTTCTTGTATTCAACAGAATAACTCTTTCTTTTGGAACTCATTTCTGGGCGTTGGTGCTGGTTGGTGCTGGGGGACAGAGACACACAGAATTTTACTTTCATGCATGCAATTACAGCTTGCATCAACCATGCATAAATATTACTTTTGCACCAAGCAAAAGTAACCTGGTGGTTAAAGCAATTGCATGCAATTGCAACTGGGCTTCACAGGTCATCCTGAAGGTTAAAAACTAAACGTCCAACACAATCCCCCTTTTCATTCAAGGAATCCCAGGCCAGCTGTACCATTATGCAGAGTGAGGCAGCAAAGGATTTTCTAAATGGTTCTGCCAGCTCTTCCATTTAGCCTTTCAGGGAAAGCATTTGAAACAAAAGCAAACAAACAAAACACAATAACTATGCAAATCCCTGGCTCCCGGGTGTTGCTCCTGCTGCTGCCGGGTCCCGCTGGCTTGGGGGTCAAAGCGCGCACTCCTTCTGCTGCTGCCGGGTCCCGCGGGCTCGACGTGGAGCGCTTTTCCTGCTGCTCCTGGGCCCCGCTGGCTTGGGGGTCGAAGTGGTGCGTCGCTCCTGCTGCTGCCGGTCCTGCTGGCTTGGGGCTCAAAGCGGCACACTACTCCTGCTGCTGCCGGATCCGATGGCTCAGGGCTTCATGCGGCATGTGTTGCTGAGCTTTTTGGCGGGGTTTGCAGCAGCGGCAGCATCCACTTCCGGCCGCCAACCGGAACTGTGCCTACAGGTATCGCTACGGCTTATTTTGGGGGTATGGCTTATATTTCCAAAAGGTTTAAAAATCCTGCTATGGCTTATTTTATGGGGCCGTCTTATTTTATGAGAAACACGGTAGAATTAGCCAAAATGACAGGAAGAATCAGAGACCAAAGTGACCAAAAGGTTATAGGAGATTGGAGTAAATTTATTGGATATCCAAAAAACCATTGCAAAAACATGACAACACCAACAGGATTTGATGAAATACTTGCAGTATGATAATATATTTATTTTTTAAAATTAAAGCAAAATATGGAAATTAATGGAAATGTGAGAATAAGCAAAGCGTAAGAATGAAGAGAAGTTAAAAAAGCAAAGTTGGAGGGGAGGGAAGTCACAATACTCGGCGGAGTGTAAGTGCAGACAAGGATAAAATAATGACAAAGAAATGTAATATGTTTATAATTTTTATTTCTGTTTATTTCTTTTTTTCTTGAAATTTTTGCTTAATTGTAATGTTGAAAAAGCATAATAAAAATAATAATAAAAAAGAAAGAAAGAAACTGAAGAACGGGCATCTATCCAGCCAACCAACCAAATTGGGTGGGAGAAGATTGGAGGGCCCAGCAGTTGAACACCATTGTTCTTTTGCCTCCCGTCCATTGCTGAAGCCATTTATGGAGCAAGGCACAGGCTCAGTTCTGACCCACCTTCTCTTCTTTCAAACGGAATGTAACTCAAAGCCCTGAGAAGGGACTAAGCTTAGGGAAGTTTTCTTACCCCCCTTCTCAATCCAGGGGTTGGGGATGAAGGAATATTTGGGAACACATTGCCCCACCTGGAGGCAAAAACCGAATATCACTTCTCACACAAGGCCTCAATCAGCAGAGGATGGACCACTAACTACCAGGGTAGGCAGGTTTCCCAGCATTGCCCCTAAGTTGAGCGCCCTGCTTTTCCTGACAGGAATTAATGGCAGCCAGTCACAATCATTCTCCTCGTCCTCTGAATGTTCCACACCTTTCAATGTCAAGTATGACATCCCCTCAAGGGATGAAGGAGAAATTCAGTTCAATTCACATTGATTGCACCTGAGAAATTTAAAGAATTTAGATGTAAAGCTGCTGGCTAACACCAAATCCATTATATTGTTGCATGCCACCCCAATCTCCAAGTGGTGGAGGATTCCAGAAGTTCCAGACACTTACCCATGTTTCTTCACAATGGGGTACAGGAGAGACTGTGGTGTATTTATGATATATGGCTTATTTACACATATATTCAACTTGAGCCTATGATGGAGGGCTTCATAGCATCAATAGGGTCTTGCTTCTCCCATAGCCACATAGCTAGAATTCAAGCAGAAATCAAGCATCACTCGGTCTCTCTTTCAGCTTCTAGTTCACATCACAATTCTCAACTCTGGCCTTTGTCTTTCTAACTACCAGCAAGTTGATGGAGGGGGGCCCACCCATTTATCATGTGTCACAGAGCCACTTTTTGGGTACTTTAACAACCCATACTTAGGCTGTCATCTGGCTATTCCAGGAATTTGAATCCTCGCATAGATTTTAACACATGCTGGATCCAGGAATTAGAAAGGTCACAGCATGCAACCTACCCCCACCCCCCAGTGGTACCTCTGGTTACAAACTCAATTCGTTCTGGAGGTCTGTTCTTAACCTGAAACAGTTCTTAACCTGAGGTATTGATACTACTTTAGCTGATGGGGCCTCCTGCTGCTGCCGTGTGGCCGGCGTATGATTTCTATTCTCACCCTGAGGTAAAGTTCTTACTTCCAGGTTAGCGGAGTCTGTAACCCAAAGTGTTTGTAACCCGAGGTGCCACTGTATTATTAGATAGTGTCACAGAAACTAATTTGGTATTCAGCCCCTGTCCTGCTGTGTCCCATGGTGCAGACTGCAGTCACAGGAAAGCACATTGTGCTGAAAGAGGATTGCTGTGGTTAAAACACTTTCCCCTGGATCTCCCTCGCAGTTCACAGTTGTCTGATTTCAATCAGTGGCTGTTCTCTCCACATGTCTGGCCATCAATCTTTCCCCTTTCCTGGATGTGTGCGTGTGTGTCACAGCATGGTGCATGTTCCAGTTAAAAAATAGAACTTCACCACAACTTTTCGCTTCTCAGTCATCGATGAGCATTCCTTTGATAATTTCATTTATAAAGAGAAAGAAAACACATCATGAAACCTCTCACACTCTCTCTCTTCAAGGAAGCCAACCCAAAGCCCTTCAAACTGCAAGAGCAGGAAAGAAGAAGGAACAAGCCTTGGTTTATGTGGTTAGAAAGGAACTGTCTCTTGACATGTTATACATGTGATGCAAGAGACTAAGATGTCTCTTCAAAGTGCAATAAAAATCCCCCCTCTGTGCTCTCTGCCATGTGCCGGCCAAAGCCCTCTTCAGAGTCTACCTCTTGGCAACAGCAATTAGCATCTGCAGATGGAGCCAGCTAGCATTTTAAATATTTTTGAAGGTCTCAACAAAAAAATAAACTAACCTTGTAGGGCTGGAGTTAAATATATTTTTTTTGCAGTGAAGTGAACTGCATATTTTGTTTGAATTGAACTGAAGGATTTCTTTTGCAGCTTCGTTTTCCTTTACGGCCAGAACAAATCAAACAGGGCACTTCTACACTAGTGGCTTGAAGCAGTTTTTACATCAATCCTGGTATTCTAATGCACTTATGAAAACTGGCCAGAATACTCATTTGCATTACAAATGCCTCCCCTCCCCCCCACTTTGTGGCATGGAAACAAAAAGTCAATAACTTCAAAAGTGTAAAAGAAAGGTTAAAGTTTAAAGGCAAATTAAGCCTCCCAAATGAGTATGTCCACTTTCAGGTTGGTTGCACCAGCTTTGCTTCAAGAAGCTGGAATGAAGTTGAAAATGGAAAGAAACATCACACTGGCTGAACATATGCAGGCAATGATTCTACGACTTCCAGCTGCTAGGCTGCATGCAGGTTTCTAGTCCTCACAAGGGGGTCCCTGAAAAGCAAATAAAAAACCTACAAATTTCCTGGTAAAAAAACATTCCATGTCATTTTTTCCCAGGTCAACAACGAAGCTTGTGATACTTCTCTAGATCATAAGTCCTAGGATATTGAATTAAACTTCAGTAGGCTAAACCTTGCTTGACAGAAAACTTTATATGGATCAAATTGCACTTGCTATCCAAAGAATCAATCTGGTATCCAATTTTGACTTGGTTTTTTTTTTTTTTTTTTTTTTGTCCCAATGTGATCGGGCCTGCTTCCACACTGTTGCCATTCTGGGATGGGATTGAATCCCATACCGACAAATTCAGGTTACACATTAAAGTTGATTTGACGCTCTTGCACAAATGCCCCCCCCAACTTTGTGCAATTCAGAAAGTGACAGGGGAAATGAATTGGAAAGTGTGGGATATTTCCTTGCACCATGCCAGCAAACCTCCCAGCAATCAACCAGGATGGATGCTCAATAAACAGCTGACGGTTGTCTAACCTCTGCAGAACCAAATCAGAATCCAATCTCCTGGCAAACAAATCAGGATGGATGCTCAATAAACAGCTCATCTGGAAATGACCTGAGGGTGATTTCTCCAGGAACCCTGCCAGAATTCAATGGATCAGGCTCAAAAATGAGCTTCAGGGACGTGGTAATACTCACCTCAAAGGAGAGGCAAACATAAGAGAAGCCCCTTCATTCACCTCTGTTTTAGATTGAAGTGTGGACTGGATTTTTGCCTGCTTTCAAGGGCTGCATTTGTAAAAACTGCTATTGGACGGAAGCACCCATATCTTGGAACCTCCCGCAGAGGATGGACATTTGCCATCTAGCACATTTTTCTCCCCTGGGTGTGGCCAGGTTTCAGTTCACATCTAAAGGCAAACTACTTAATTCACATCTTCTGAAACAATAGGTGAACTGAAACACAACCATCCTTTGAATCTTCCACTTCACTGAATGTTGTGATGCAGCTCTCAGCCAAGTAATGGCGTTGACTCTTTGAAATTAATGGGCCTAACTAGTCATGTTCATACATTTCAGTGGGTCTAGCCAGAGTAAAACTTAGTTGCATACCACACAATCCTGTACAAAATAATAATAATAACAATAATGCATATACTAGGGTAAATCTTGCATAAAAAATAACGTATTAGTGAAAATGCATTCCATTAGGTGAAATTGCTTTGCAAAAATGTGTACATTAGTATACATATATGTGTCTATTAGGAGAAATCTGCACTGAATCCCCAATGGATTTTCATGAGGGCTTGCCAATGAATATGAGAATGGGGAGACCTAAGTTAAGATGGGAAAAATGAGACACTGAAAGAAACCAAAATTGACAGATTAATCCACTGCACGGCACAGCCTTAGAAAGCAGCCAGCCTGCACACAAGAGCTATCACCTACACTGTTTGCACACTGAGGATATTTTCCAAGGCTGCACCCAGAGAAACTGCAGCTGGAAAGTGGAGCTTATCTTCTGTGCATCATAAAAGTACTTACATTTTTTGCATTTTTTGAAAAAAAGAATAAAAACACTAGTCATTTCCGGGTAAATCAAAGGCTGTTAGAGAAATGATCATATCTAATTATCTCCTACATAAACAAGTGGCAGCAAAAAAATTCAAAGCAGGCATTCAAGAAATGAATGATATGATATTTCCTAGATATCTGTTCACTGTATAACCTTATGTCTAAAAGTGGCCCAAAGGATAATTTTCTAAAACTGATAAACTCCAACTGGAACTCACTTTGGTGAGATGCCAAAAGATGCCATCTCCTGCTTTAGACAGCAGGTGATCCAAAATCCCATGTAATGTATGTTTTTGCTGTTATGGGAGGAATGAAATTAAAGAACTCCCTGACAGTTTACTGGACTGTCCATTGACACAGACAGCAAGGGTATTATGTGGGTGTTTCAAGAAAACACAAAGGCAGGTCTCTTCTCCAAACATTCAATTTACATCTTTTTTAAACAAACCTTTCAAGGCAATGTGTAGAGTTGCTCATTTTTTAATATTAACCAAGTCATGTTTTGATTTTATCAAGCAAAATGTGATTGTATATTATCTTTTTTATTTTAAGCCAGCAAAATATGCAAACATATCATATATAACAATACAACACATCAAAACACACAAGTAGCTTTGGGTTGCCTCCATTGTTTCTGCAGGTTGCACCCTGCTTACAAAGACTGATCTCTCTCTCTCTCTCTCTCTCTCTCTCTCTCTCTCTCTCTCTCTCTCTCTCTCTTGTGTGTGTGTGTGTGTGTGTGTGTGTGTGTATGTATGTGGGTTCTGCTCTCACCATAACCTTTATAGGTGCTGATCCAAACAGCCTGCAAAATTAGAGATCTTAGAGGTGAGGGACAGAATCATTCATTCATTCGTTCGTTCGTTCATTCATTTTATATGCCACTTTTCCACACAAAAATATCATGCTCAAAGTGACTTACAACACAGAAACAGGGATGCATTTCAAAACAAACACAACAATTTTATAATAACATAGCAAAACAAAAATATAATGTATGTGATGAAAGAGGCTCTGATCCACCAAAGCTTCTGCCACAATTAATTTATTAGTCTTAAAGCTGCTCCAAACCTCTTCGTTTGGAGTTGTTGTTTTTTTGGCTACAACAGACTGTATTTTTTTTTTTTTTTTTTGCTACAACAGACTAACATAGCTACCCCTCTGGAAACAAATCCATGAAGTTCATTATCAGTTATCATATTTCTGACTGTATGCTGAGTAAAAACAAAGAAATTGCAGGTAATATTTTAACTTATGCCTTCATTTTTCCCTAGCGCTCCATCATAAGTAATGTGATCTGTGCTCATTTCACAGGACAACCTGAGTAAATTTGGCGTTCATTTCAGCTACACTAAACTATTCAATATTAACTTCTTGGCTGAGCCCAGAAACTAATGTGTGCATTGGTAAGCTCTCATTTACACCATGCAAATCACATTATTTATAGCACTCCTGCTCCAAAACGTCAGCTTTGAAAAAGTTCAGATAAAGTTAAAATAGTTTATAAGCCTAATATAATTTCATGCAAACTATATAAGGAGTCAAGTTCTATTTGGGAAAGAAGGCGTGTTTAAAGCATGGCTAGAACTCAGCCGTAGTCAAAACAATTTCTAAGAATGGATTCTGCTGTTTAACACAAGATACCAAAAATATACCTAAATGTGTTAAATGGTTTAATACAAGATACCCAAATGAAATGATGGTTTCCTTAGTTATTTATGTCATCACATTAAGCTATTCAAAGAATCTCAGCTAATCAGTATCTCTACATCCCAATCACTGCACTCTGACACTCACACTTATTAATCCTGACCATAATATTGATCCTTGAGGGTAGGGCTACATGTGGTAGAAGGCTGATCTAACATATTCTTCTTCATCACCATTACCTGGGGCTATACACAGTGTATAGTTAAACTATGGTGCTCACACCCACGTTACTGCAATGGCCACAAACCTGGGTGGCTTTAAAAAAGAATTGGCTCTCCTGCCTAGCAGCTGATGGGCAACAAAGCTGAAGCATGCTAGATCGGCTGCACAAGAGAGTTGCCTGCAGGGAACTTGCTCATGCAGCTGATGTCTGAAGAAAGCAGCGCTGCCAACCAACTGCTCTCTGTCATATGGGAAACTTACAATCCTTGATACTGATACACAGATACTGCATAATACCTGCACATAGCTTTGGTGTGTGTGTGTGTGTGTGTGTGTGTGTGTGTGTGTGTGTGTGTGTTTAACTAGGAAAACATTGGAGGGCAGGAAAGATTCTAATCACCGTTTTGTTTTCTGCATGATGTCTGGTTCCCTCCATGAGATAAATAGTAAAAGGTAAAGGTACCCCTGACCATTATGTCCAGTCGTAGACGACTCTGGGGTTGCAGCGCTCATCTCACTCTATAGGCCGAGGGAACCGGCGTTTGTCCACAGACAGCTTCCGGCTCATTTGGGCAGAATAACTAAGCCACTTCTGGCGAACCAGAGCAGTGCACGGAAACACCGTTTACCTTCCCGCCGGAGCAGTACCTATTTACCTACTTGCACTTTGATGTGCTTTCGAACTGCTAGGTGGGCAGGAGCTGGGACTGAACAACGGGAGCTCACCCTGCCGTGGGGATTCGAATCGCCAACCTTCTGATCAGCAAGCCCTAGGCTATGTGGTTTAGACCACAGCGCCACCCGCGTCCTTAGAGAGAGATAAATAGTGTAAGGTTGTCTCTTCTCGTCCCAAATCATAAAATTACTAGAATAAATGATAGAGAGAACTACAAAAGAACCATTTAAGCTGCAATCTGATGCTCACAAACAGAGCAGTCCAATGCCTTCCTTACATTGGGATGGGAGGGGGATTAGATCAGGCAGAGGTGTACTTCTGCCCAGCTCTCCTGGCTCAGTTGGCCTACCACAGAACATCAATTCAAGTCAAATTGCTGGTGCAAAGACCAGGTCTGAACTGAGCCTTATTCTCCACCCCACTCCTGCCTTCCACTACATACACCATTAGCAGCAAAGCTGCGGATGAGGTGATGGCTGTGGCACTCCTCAGAGTCCGCCAGCAAGGGGTGGGAGTTTGGATGGTGGCCTAACCTGCGAGTAAGACCCACAGAATTGAAGAAGTCTTACTTCGGAACAAGCCTGCACAGTAATGCTCTGCGAAAGGTATATAATACATTATTTGAATACTTCTGTCAATGTGGTACTACACCAGGAAATATATAAAGAAAGGAGGGAGGGAGGGAGGGGGAGAGAGGATAAGATAAAACAAAAAACAAAAGCAGACAGACGTGGTGGTGGTTTTAAGCTGCCATTAAAAAAACGGGAAAGCTGTTACAAATGGATTCTTCAACATATGTTCTTAATTTCACTAAACTGGCTTTTTGCCAATCAGGCATCAGTCCTGGTTTCTTGGCTTTCATTTTTAACTAGCAAAATCCATGAGGTCATTAATGCAAATGGACATGAGCATTTTTTAACACAATGATTATGGGGAGAGTGACTATTTCTTAAAACTTAATTCAAATTCAGCTAGTTAAAAATTCAGTTTCGTTTTAACAGGGAGATGGTTTTCTACCAAAATGTGGATCCGTAAACAAAACAGTGTGTGAAGGCATTAGTGCCACACACTTACTCAAACTAGAGGGGAAATGATCAGTAAAAACAAAATGAAACAAACCTCAAGTATGTTATACAACATTTCATAAAGTTGGGCTTTCTTTTCTTCTCCTGAAACACATCCATGGTTGTAAAAGGCATTAAAAATATCAAATGATAGAAAATGTGGCTTAGTTTTTTTTAGCAGTATGAAAATGGAACGTGTTGATGGAATGTTAAAGTTCTCTTTGACTTGAAGACAATGGCTCACTTTTCTCCTAAATAAGATGGAATAGGTTGTATCAGAGGCGTAGCAAGCCCAGGTGGCACCCGGTGTGGAATTGTTTTTGTCACACACACCCCCATGCCGCTGGCAAACCCTGCGAGCAAGCCGCAAAGCGAGCCAGCCTCGCTGTGCAGCTTGCTCACAAACCTGCTCGCCGCTCTTCCTCCCCCCCATGTCACCGCCAAAGCCGCTGCCAGCCTCTCCTCCCTGCCGCTGCCGAAGCCACCACCAGCGTGCTCCGCTTTTGCGAGCAGAGCGTGCTGGCGGCGGCTTCGGCAGCGGCGGGGTGTGTGGAGAGGTGCCCAGAGTGTCACCCCCTCCAAGGTGGCACTGGGGGTGGAAAGCACCCATCACCCCCACCTTGCTACGCCACTGGGTTGTATATGTAACTAACACATATCATATCTACTTATACCTTGGACTAGTCCTTGGGGATTTGCACCAAAGTATACACTTACTGCTCACATCCCCTCCTTTTTTGTATCCATATCTAGACCTATGTCACCATGAGGAATGTCAGAAATTTTCAATGGAAATGGAAATTGCCAATTTCATGTACAGAATGGAAATCAGTCCAGGAAATGTGATGGATGTGTGGTTCCGACGAAAGGTTCGGTCAGATGTTCTGAAGAGGTTCCGACAAAAGAAGATTGGATTCAGAAACTAATGGAGTATGCAGAAATGGAGAAACTTACTGGATGGAAGAATAAGAAATTGATACAACTTTTTAGAAAGGAATGGAAGTGGTTTCTTTACAAATAAACTGTAAACAGATTAAGACATTGGCAGGATTATTGTAAAAACCTTCAGCTTAAATATATATATATATGAGATATATATATCAGAATAGAAAAATAAAAGAACAAGTTAAGACAATTTGGAGTATGCAGGAAAGAACGGAAATAAATGTAAGGAAGCACAGAAAGAGGGGGAGGGGAGTCGAAATTGAAAATGTTAAAACTTGGCAAAATAATTGTTATATTATATACAATTTTTTTCAAAGGAAATGTGATCACCATTTGCTATTGTTGTTGTTTTCAGATTACAAACAATATGTAATGTGATCAGGCTCAAACATGCATGACTATCAATATGGCTTGTAATGTAGAATAAATCTTTGTTGTTGTTGTTGTTGTTGTTGTTGTTGTTGTTGTTGTTACTATTATTTTTATTTAAACATGGAGGGAAGTTGCTTTATAGTTTAATATGTACCATAATAAATACTGTCTTCTTTTAGGCCTGTCACATTAATCACTTTCTTTTACCTCGAAGCACTCACTGGAGAAGTTGCCAAATCTGGAAATTGAGGCAATTAAATTTTCATTACCAATGAAAACAGGCCTTATACACTTTTGAAAAGATGCAGCTCACCAATGCCTAAGTTTACATTGTAAAAGCTTCCAGTAAAAAAATTATGTATTCCTGTAGTTTTCTGGAATTCTAAATTCTAAAAAGGTTAAGAGTTAAGATGAAATCTTGTGAACTCTTTTTAACCCTCGAGATGAGAATGAAGCAAACCAGAAATACACCCAAGGTTTTGTGTTTAGAAAAACATTATTTCCTGAAAAAGTAGACTTGTAATTTATTTATTGCACATGTTTAACAATCTGCTACAACGGAGCTCCACATGGAACAGGATCCATCCTGTTGGAGACCCAACACTTATAAGTTCAGGGAAATTGGAATAACTGCGCAGAAAAAACAATACTGTGAAAGGCAGATTAATCTCAGTCTATATGCTAAAAGTGACTCTTTAGGGAAGGATACAATTCACATGCATACATGGCTGCAATTCTACAGTTTACGGTAGTTAACATACGTGGAAGGCCCCTGACCATCAATGAGACTTTAGATTGTTTAGGGCAACTGCCATCTACCAGCAAGGGAAGGCTTGCCTTCAGCATGGGCTGAGCAAAGTCCATATGTCCAGTCATGACATGCTACATGAAGTCCACAGTGTTACTGTTGCCCAGCAACTTGTTGTTGTTCAGTCATCTCCGACTCTTCGTGACCCCATGGACCAGAGCATGCCAGGCACACCTATCTTTCACTGCCTCCCGCAGTTTGGCCAAACTCATGCTAGTCGCTTCGAGAACACTGTCCAACCATCTCATCCTCTGTCATCCCCTTCTCCTTGTGCCTTCCATCTTTCCCAACATCAGGGTCTATTCTAGGGAGTCTTCTCATGAGGTGGCCAAAGTACTGGAGCCTCAACTTCAGGATCTGTCCTTCCAGTGATCACTCAGGGCTGATTTCTTTAAGGATGGATAAGTTTGATCTTTTTGCAGTCCATGGGACTCTCAAGAGTCTCTTCCAGCACCATAATTCAAAAGCATCAATTCTTCGGCAATCAGTCTTCTTTATGGTCCAGCTCTCACTTCCATACATTACTACTTGGAAAACCATAGCTTTAACTATACGGACCTTTGTCGGCAAGGTGATGTCTCTGCTTTTTAAGATGCTGTCTAGGTTTGTCATTGCTTTCCTCCCAAGAAGCAGGCGTCTTTAGGGATGGCCAAAAATGTCAATGTCAATTTCTCTCAGTTTCTCATTTCTCCAACCTTAGGTCCAGTCCTCCACACTTCTACATCAGTTTGTGAGGGTTTTGGTACTGTTATTGTTGTTGGCCTTGTGAATATTTGCCAGCATTACTGTGCCAATTTACCCTACTATACATATTTTTTACACAATTTAGCCTGATATACAAGTTTGTGTGAAGCATTTCCCCCAAACATACTGCATTTTTATAGCCCATTTTCACAAATATATGCATCATTCTGTCTGGACACTGAGGTCCAGCGCCAAGGGCCTTCTGGCAGTTCCCTCACTGTGAGAAGCAAAGTTACAGGGTACCAGGCAGAGGGCCTTCTTGGTTGTGGCACCCGCCCTGTGGAATGTCCTCCCATCAGATGTCAAGGAAATAAACAACTATCTGACTTTTAGAAGGCAGCCCTGTTTAGGGAAGTTTTTAATGACTAATGTTTTAATGTATTTTTAATCTTTTGTTGGAAGCTGCCCAGAGTGGCTGGAGAAACCCAGCCAGATGGGCGGGGTATAAATTATTATTAATTATTATTATTATTATTATTATGCACATTTTATCATTGCATATGCATTTTTGGAAACATTACTTGACTGGAGAGTTGCATTGCACAATTTGAGCAAGTACATTTTGTTTTGCACCTTGTTTTGGGAAACACAAATTTGGTAAGTTCACCTTTACAGGAGAATTGAATTGAACCCCGCTCCCTGTCCCTACTGACAATTGCCAGCTCCTAGCAAGAGAAGACTTAGCTCTCTCTCAGGCTGCTCAGTCCTACTCCCTAGCCTCAGAAGTCCACAGTGGGATTATGGCACAGGGGGCATTATCTTAATTTACCAGATACGGTATTGGCAAGACACATACTTATTTCATTGCCACTTGGGTAGCGCTTTGTACGTTTTCCTTATCTACATTGTAATGGGTGCTTATATTTTGTGGCAAGCAAATAAGGAGAACTGCCTTTCAGAAAGTAAGAAAAAAACCTGAAATGCAATATGTATAAACTAATTGAAGCGATCTTGAGGATCTGACATTGATTAAGTACACAGGAGCTGAAAAGAGGAAGGAGGTCTGTAGGCCTTAAAACTGAAGCCTACCCTCTGCCCTTCATCCCCTCTTTTGCAATATATTGAATGGATTAGAAGCTCATATACCAAGCTTCAGATTTAGCTGATTGTCAACAATTGCATCTGCTTCATTTACATACCCTTTGAAATGATTTCATGTTGAACACTTTGGGTGCTATGTATGCAAACACTTAAAATTCCTTTTAGAAGCAAGAAAAAGACTTAGCTTCTGTGCAGTGCATTCTTTCAGGGCTTGTGGGGAATTTTGTGGTTTTGCTATCCAGATGTGCATTTATTTAAGGAATTGTGTTCAAGGAAAGAAAGTAAAATAAATAAATGCACACACACACACACACACACACACACACACACACACACACACACACAGGAAATATGTATGAAAGCACTGACCAAAAAAGATGGAATAAGTTGAAGTAAAAATTGCATTAAATGAGGGTGCAGTCCAAACCTCCACCCCCCTTTATGGAGCAGTCAGACCAGCACTTTTTTGCACACTGCAGCTGGGGAAAGAAGGGTGAGGGGCACTAAGACAGCACGTTTGCTTGTGGAGAGCCAGTGTGGTGTAGTGGTTAAGAGCGGTGGACTCATAATCTGGTGAACCGGGTTCGCGTTTTCGCTCCTCCACATGCAGCTGCTGGGTGACCTTGGACTAGTCACACTTCTTGGAAATCTCTCAGCCCCACTCACCTCACAGAGTGTTTGTTGTGGGGGAGGAAGGGAGAGGAGAATGTTAGCCACTTTGAGACTCCTTCGGGTAGTGATAAAGCGGGATATCAAATCCAAACTCTTCTTCTTCTTCTTATGTCACTGTACAATCCAACACACACACACACCCCAACCTAGCACAAGGGATTTTGGGGACTGCTCTGTAAATCATGACAAGAAAAACACAACATCTTCTTCTTCTTTGGCGATCACTCGTAGCCGAGTAAGATTGTCTTCCATAAACATGGTTTTAACAATGAGTCTGTAAGTGACTGTGGAGGCCAATTCTGGATCCATATATCCTTCCACAGTTGGGACATTGGTTTCAGGGCGGGAGTTGATCATGGTGTGGATTTGCCAGGTGTGCCTTCCTCTTAGCATGTTTCTCCCTTGTGTCCTGAGTTCGAGTGTCTTCAAAGCCCATGACACCTTTGGTAAAGGATGTTCTCCAACTGGAGCGCTCGCAGGCCAGTGTCTCTCAGTTGTCAGTGTTTACACTCCATTTTTAAAGATTTGCCTTGAGACAGCCTTTAAACCTCTTTTGTTGACCACCAGCATTACGCTTTCCATTTTTAAGTTCAGAATAGAGTAGTTGCTTTGGAGACGATCATCAGGCATCCGCACAACATGACCAGTCCAACAAAGTTGATGTTGAAGAATCATTGCTTCAACACTGGTGATCTTTGCTTCTTCCAATACACTGATATTAGTTCACCTGTCTTCCCAAGTGATGTGTAAAATTTTTCGGAGACACCGTTGCTGGAATCTTTCGAGGAGTTGGAGATGGTGTTTATAAGTGGTCCATGTTTCACAAGCATATAGTAAGGTTGGTAGTACAATAGCTTTGTAAACAAGCATTTTGGTTTCCCTGCGAATGTCCCGGTCCTCAAACACTCTGCACTTCAATTAGGAGAAAGCCACACTCGCAGAGCTCAGGCGATGCTGGATTTCGGCATCAATGTTGGCCCTTGTGGAAAGATAACTGCCTAGGTAGGAGAAGTGATCAACATTTTCCAACGTTACACCATTGATTTGGATTTGTGGTGCTGCAGAGGGGTTATTTTGTACTTGTTGGTGCAGCACTTTGGTTTTTTGGATGTTGAGTGATAGGCCAAGCTTTTTATAAGCTTCTGCAATGATATTTAGGATGGTTTGGAGGTCATCCTCTGAGCGTGCACACACTACATTGTCATCAGCATACTGAAGCTCTATGATGGAAGTTATGGTAACCTTACTCTTTGCTTTCAGCCTGCTCAACATAAAAAATGGGCAGCAATGTGGTGAACATGGCTATTCATTTTAAATGACATCAAAGTGTCAAAAAGAAGTGACACTGGGAAAATGATAGCACATGAGACTGAGGTGAAAATAACATGCATTATTTTATGTGGGCTTCTATTTTCTGGAACACCAGGTTCTGTGGGGTTTTTCTATTCAGTAAGAGAACTGGAAGGTATCAGAAGGTGGACCTGGGAAACTTCAGTTCTACCGCCATGGTTTTTGACCTGTGGAATGCTTTGTGGTTCTATTCTGCCCATCATGGTTTTTTTTAATAATCTGAATGAATTTTCTGGGAGAAGTAAGCTTGCCCTGTGGAACTCCATGCCAGCAGAGGTTTGGCAGGAATCACCCCTGTCTTCTTTTAGATGTCACCTAAAGGTAAAGGTAAATGGACCCCTGACCATTAGGTTCAGTCGTGGACGACTCTGGGGTTGCGGTGCTCATCTCGCTCTATAGGCCGAGGGAGCTGGCATACAGCTTCTGGGTCATGTGGCCACTTCTGGCACACGGAAATGCTGTTTACCTTCCCACTGGAGCAGTACCATTTATCTACTTGCACTTTGAAGTGCTTTCGAACTGCTAGGTGGGCAGGAGCTGAGACTGAGCAACGGGAGCTCACCCCGTCACGGGGATTTGAACCGCCAACCTTCCAATCGGCAAGCCCTAGGCTCAATGGTTTAGACCACTGGGACCTGCTCCTATTTAGACAGGCTTTGGAAATGCGAGTTTTCTTTTAACCAATCACTATTTATGGATCTTTTTACAGGTTTCTATTGATTTGTTACAGTGGTTGAACGTTTTTTTCATGGTTGAAGTACTTGTTATTTTAACAAAAGCTCCATTTATAAATATTTAAATAAATAACTATTCATGGAGTAGAATCCATCATTCTATGCTGTGTAGAAATAAAACAGGAATTTAATAGAAATGGCAGATATTAAGAGGTGCTAGGAAATACAGAACAAATACATGATGAAATTCTCTGTAAAATAGGATACAAAAAAAGTAATATTCTTGTTTTCTCTTACAGTCGTATGTGGAAAACTGCATCTGCAGTGGAATTGCTTTTTCTGTAATGCCGCTCTTCTAACAATAGGTGGTGCTGTGACAAGAACTAAGCAGCCAGTTAAATGAGTGCTGCCATCCTAGCTTGTTCTTAACAATAAAGATATTTTTTTTAAAAAAAGTTCAAAGTTCATTCAAAAGATGATGCTTAGGCAGAACATCTGCACAAATTGTATATGAAAGCTAAAAATAATTATGTTAGTGAAATTCCTCAACGATATTTTGAATATCTCTAAGCAGCCCCTGAACAATAGCAGCAGCAGCAGCAGCAAATTTGGAAATACCTGCCAAGAGTACTGGAGAAATTCCATGGAGCTGTTTTTAAATAAAATGAGCAAAATTCCACTGGGGAGTTAGTACATGAACTGGTTTGGTTTTCTAAAGCTGACTACTAATTCCTATGCTAAAATATAGGGTTGTTGTTGTTGTTGTTGTTGTTGTTGTCATTATTATTAAATAAATCCCAGGGTTGTTCACAACAGAAAAATACAAAATGAGAACACAAAATACATCACAAAAACAAAACAAACAAACAAACAAACAAACCCCTCTCCCACAAACACATTTAAGAAGCCATAAATTGTTAATCAGCCGAATGCCTGGTTGAAAAGAAATGTTTTTGCCTGGTGCCTAAAGATATATAATGAAGGTACCAGGCAAGCCTCCCCTAAGAGAGCTTTTCACAAAGCCACTGCAGAAAAGGCCTATTGTCATGTTGCCACCTTCAAGACTTCTCATGGAGGAGGCACACAAAGAAGGACCTCATAAGATGATCTCAGGGTCTGGGTAGGTTAAAATGGAGATAGGCAGTCCTTGATGTAATGTGGTCCTGAGCTCTTTAAGGCTTTATACTTTGAATTGATGCTTTTGAATTATGAATTGATGCTTTTGAATTATGGTGCTGGAGGAGACTCTTGAGAGTCCCACGGACTGCAAGAAGATCAAACCTATCCATTCTTAAAGAAATCAGCCCTGAGTGCTCACTGGAAGGGCAGATCCTGAAGTTGAGGCTCCAGTACTTTGGCCACCTCATGAGAAGGGAAGACTCCCTGGAAAAGACCCTGATGTTGGGAAAGATGGAGGGCCCAAGGAGAAGGGGACGACAGAGGATGAGATGGTTGGACAGTGTTCTCGAAGCTACTAACATGAGTTTGGCCAAACTGCGAGAGACAGTGAAGGATAGGCGTGCCTGGCGTGCTCTGGTCCATGGGGTCACGCAGAGTCGGACACGACTGAACAACAACAACTTTGAATTGGGCCCAGAAACTAATTGGCAGCCAGTGCAGTCAGACCAGGATCAGTGTAATATGCTCAAACTGTGTTGCCCTGGGCTGGATCTACACTGATCAAAAAAACTCAAGAAAAAATGTTATATAGCTGTCAGTGCAATTTTCCATTGACTGCTGTACAGAGCCCCCAGGCGTCACATTTTATAACACCTTTATAATGTTGTAACTCACCAGTATAGATTAGTCCTTGGTGAGCAACCTGGCTGCTGAATTTTGCACCAGCTGAAGTTTCTGGACCTTTTTTTATTTTTTTAGCCTGTCACAACTTACAGACTTTGCTTTGTAAAAAAAATACTATGTCTGGTTCTGAATATTACATGAATTAAAATTAGTGTTCAATAAGTCAGAAAGAACGAAAATCATTTTTGAACTTGTGATCCTTACCTAAAATTTAATAGTGATACTATTAGGCCAGAGATGGAAGGCAGAGATAACCCCGACCAGAGAAGAATGGCAAACCAAGTTGATGGACTACACCAAAATGACTAAATTAACTGGGAAGTTCAGAAATCAAGAAGACAAGAACTTCAAAAAAGAATGGGGAAAGTTTATAATTTATCTATGATAAGCAGGTTAAAACATTAGCAGGATTTTAACCACACTTGTAAAGGAAGGGAAAGTATGGATAATTTAGATGGATAAAAATCTGGACAAGTATTGATATGCAGTTGTAAATATTATCATTGGGAGCCATGGAAGGGATTTGGGGAGGTCAGGAGATTCAGAGCAATCTCGATATTTGGCTTCTGAATTGTTTTTTCTTGTATGTTTATGTTTTTAAAAAATTAAATCAAAAAAATTATACAAAAAAATAATAATTCCATATAACTTCTGTTTAGATGCAATTTGGCTTGCACTGTAAATCATACTCATAGTAGACTCACCAAAATCAATGCACTTAAAATAGTTGTGACAAACAGAAGATGTTGATTACAGAGGGTTTACTCTGAGTATGACTTAGTCAGATACAGCCCCAAAACCATTATACAATTTATTGTACAGATCAGATAAAGGCTGCATTCCTAGGCACTCTTTGCTGGGTGTCTGCTCCTTTGAACACAGTGGTTATGCTCATGTAAATATTACATGAGGAGGAGGTCAACTGATGGTGGAGGAAGATGAATATTAGAAAGCCCAGCCATGATTAACTAAAGTAGTAGACGCCTCTCACAAAAGAAAGGTATGAGCGAATACTGTATACTGTGCCAAATAAACAAACAGGAGCATACAGAGCTATAGGGTGGGCATCTCTTACTTGATTGGAAGCTGAGAAGAACTAGGAAGGAGCAGCAGTAAGGAAAGGAAATTCTAGCTGTGCTTAATCTGAGCAGGTTCAGAGGGACAGACCTATATATGATGAAAAACTCTGATGTGGTAATCATATTGTGCCTTTCCACACACACACACACACACACACACACACACACACACTTTGCTACTTGCTGAGGGCAGGAAAACACATGATATGTTATGACATCACACGTTTCTGTTACATGCTACAGGGACAGGAGAGGAAAGTCAACACGCGCTGCCATATTGGATGACATCCCTCTGTTCTTCACTGCAACTCGTTTCTCCCTAGTAGAGCCAGATCTGTGATTTTTGTTTTGTGTTTTTGTCATTTCTGTGGGTTGTGAACCACCTTAAGTACAGACGTGTGGAAAGGCACTCAGTATGCTCCTTGAAAATGAAATTAAAATGACCGAAATCAACTGCAGTCCCTCCTGTTAATCAGCTCAAATTGGTCCCATTAATGAGTGAATTTCCCTTGAAGTGCTTCAGCTCCCAAGTCAAAAAACTAGTACTCCCAGTCCAAGGGTAGCCAACATAGTGCTCTTTGGAGGTCTTTGGATTCCAGGTCCTGCCATCCCCAGCCAGCATAGCCAAAGGTCCACGATGACCAATGTCAATACTGCTCATTAGTGCTAGCAAGTACAGTGGTACCTTGGTAGCCAAACGGCTTGGCTCCCGAACACCACAAACCCGGAAGTGAGTGTTCCGGTTTGCAAACATTTTGCGGAAGCCAAATGACCAACACGGCTTCTGCAGCTTCTGATTGAGTGCAGGAAGCTCCTGCAGCCCATTGGAAGCAGTGCCTCGGTTTTCAAACCATTTCGGAAGTCAAACAGATTCACGGAACGGATTAAATTCGGGAAAAGAATCTATTTCATGAGTAAAAGTTTACTGAACACAACCCTAAATGGCTTAGCCCTACTTGAAGAACACGACAAAGTCATATTGACTGATGTAGGAGTCGCTCCCAAGTAAAAGGATCTTAGGAGGCAATGAAAAGCTTCTGGAATTGATCAAATGGGAAATGTAAGCAGAAAGCATGAGTAAACATTTCATCCCCATAGGAGCCCATTGCTCTGGTGCAGCTGTTGTGTCAGCCTCGCATAGTAACAGATACTTAAAACAACATAATGGGCACTTTCTTACATATAAGCCATTCACAGCATCTGGAAAGATAGGGTGGGCACATTACAGTAAATCATTCTTGTATAGAAGCACGGCAAAAACAATGGAAACCACATAGGAAAACACTTATTAAGAACCGCACAAAAAATATGTGGATTGTCTATTTTGTTTCTTCACTGTCTTCACGTTTGGGGAAGAGGTCAAGAGAATGCATGAGACCTGGCTGGCAAACACACACATTATGTGCTCTCTGGATCTTCTAAACTGAAGGACTTTTTTCTGGAAAACTGTGAATATAATTAGACATGGGATACTTCTAACAGCTGGAGGGATTTCACACTTAGGGCCTAATTTACAAAACTTTGGATTTGGCACCATTTCAACACTAGCCCTGGAAGTTATAATTTCTCTGACACATTTTTGGCATGGGAAATTATTTATGTATGTACATATATCATTTTAAAAGGGGAGAAAAGTATCCTACTTGTACCTGGATGGTGATAAATGAGTGACTTCAGAAGCAATGTCAGAAGTAAATAATGATCCTTCAAGGGCTCATGTTCAAAACGTAAGCTAATTTCTCTTCTTGTTTAGATTTCCACATTACTAAGAATGCCTACAACACTTCTCTCATGCTTTAATGAAATCAATTTGTGTGAGATTTACAAGGAAAATACATTAGTGGAGGGCGTGTGTGCCAAGTGTAGCTGCTACAAAGTTAAAAAGTTAGCTGTATCAACTATGCGAAGTCTACGTTACTGGTTTCGGGTTGGGTTTTCTCCCGAGAAGAGGGTCTAACATGGCATGAGACAAAGTAGGAACAGTTTCACATGGACAAGTTCATGAATCCCACCTGGAGTTGATTGCTGCCATATCTATTTCCCAAACATAACAACAGGAGTATAATAAGACAGCGATCGACCGATCAGCATAGCCAAATGCACACTTAGGTATATATATCTAAATCCCACTGAAATTTCAATAATTGAGACTCTGGCCAGATTGGGAGAATGTTTGCTCCAGATATTTTTCAAAAGCAGCATCTTCTCACATCTAGCAGTATGTGATTATTCTGTCACAGTAGGCCAAATTTGCCCTTAGAAGTGGAAGGGAAGCACAGAACAAACGAAAGGTATACACGGTCAAATAATTTGTAAGATTGCTCAGTGCAATGCTGAATGACGTGGCCTCTAGCATGGTCCAGTCTTATAGGGTTCCTTTGGCTGCTGAGGCATCATCCATAAAACCAAGAGGCACTAAAACTGTGTCCTGTGCCAGGCAATTAGCCAAGCAGTGGTGAATGTTGTGTTGCTACATGACTCTAGATTGATTCCATGTGTTGTACTCAGAGTCCCATGTACCATTCTGATGAGCCATAGCAAACAGTGCAGCACTCCATGAGATCAGGCCATGTGATCTCCTTATCTTTTTAGATGTGCCTTTCTTTTTTCATACTTCTGGCCTTTTCTGCTTGGAGATAAAAACTACAGAGAGCAAAAATGGACAAGACACCAGAAGTCAATGGGCTAGGTGAATTTTTATTACCCTTTTGATCACAGATCCCCTGTTTTTGCAGTATTATGAGCTCACGCATGATACTTCCCCCAGCCCTTAAAATATAGAAACAAGAGTTTACTTACTCTGTGGGAAAAAGTAAGATGAAAACAGGCTCTGATTCTGTGTTACTTTAACAAAAAAAAAGTTGATATACATTTTATTTTTGTGGGGCTCTCAAAAAGCCACTCCAGCCAAACTATCCCCCCTTTTCACAGCCAAAGGTGCTCTACAGCTTAGAAGGAATCCATATACCAGTAAGCACAATAAAAGAGAAAGACTGGGTGGGGGGTCATTGCTGTAGACAAAATGAAAGAATCAGGTTGAGCAGAAATGCAGAAGCCTTTAAAGGCTTAACACATTTGATCTGGAACCAAGTCAGTGACATCCCAGTTTGGATTCTGAGCCAAGGGAGGAAGAAGACAGAGGAGCCATGCCCTTTTTATCTAATGAGGTTCCTGGTTGAGTATTATTTGTTTTTGCATCTAAGTGGATATGATTAATGGATCAGGCATTGGGCAGTATAAGGGCTATCAGCTACTGCCTTGCACACAAAACCACATGTAAAAAGCCACATAGACACGTTTCACTTGGGCACAGAAAGAGCTGTAGGCAAGACATTCTGTGTTCTCTGCACTAAAAACACATACTGGCATCTCTCCTATGCCACAGAAAATAGGCTCAATTCCGTGCCAAGGAAGAAAGCTGAACTGTGAAGCTAAGCAAGACAAGGCATATTGATTTCTAAGTATTTGCATCTTTTATTCTTCTTTGGTTAATCATGGCGAGCATCAAGGAGCTTTGCTGGACATGGAAACTTCATCATCCGAGTCTGAGAAATTGGGAGATATACAGGTTTCACAAACTTCCACAAAGTTTCACGCTTACCTTCAAGAAGCATTTTTCTTTAAATAAAGGAAGGGAGCTGAGGTACTCAGAATGCTGCAGAAGCTCTTGCAAGCATGGCATGCTGTACATGGTGTGTTTCTGCTTACCCATTTGTGGACTCTTTCCACACCCACCCACCCACACCTGAGATGTTTCTAGATCCAATGCATCTACCCACTCTCCATTCCACTGGGAAATTCTGGTACTGCTATCTGTCTTTAATGTTCTGAATTTGAGCATCTTTTTTTTTTAACCTACTTTATGTGGACCCAACTTAGTCCAGTGCAGGGTCAGCTGAGGGCTGTTGGTGCAGTGTTTAGATTTGGTGATGGTGTTTAGATTTAGTACATACTGGGAAAGCTAGCATTCAGGGAATGAGTGGCAGACAGAAATCGGGGAGGGGGGATATGCTTCAGTTCACATCTAAAGGCAAATCTACCTAATTCTCACTTCCTGAAACAATATGCAAACTGAAAAGCAGTCACCGGTTGAAATTCACACTTTTCTGATTTTTATCATGTAGTGCATGGAATGCATATATTGTTGTTGTTATTTATTTATTAATTGCCCTGCAAACAACTGCCACAAGGCAATTTATGCATTACATTATTAAAAAACAGTTAAAACCACTAAAACAGTCCGTGCATTTCAAACAAAACCCTAACAAAGCAGGTAGCTGGGGAAAGCTGTTGAAACAAAAATGTCTTCAACTGGTTCCAGAAAGTGCAGCTAATGGGTACCTGTTGTATCTCAGGTTCCATACAAACCCTGCTCTGGGTTACTGCAGTGTGGACTTCTGAGACCTCTTAAACTTTTAGGAAAAGCACTCTCACAGGTCACAGTGATCTACTGGGTGTATAAGGGATGACGGGCTCCCACATAACTTGGTCCTGAACTGTATAGGGTCTTATATGTTAGTGTCAACATTTTGAACTTGGTCCATTAAAAGATTGACAAACAGTGCAAATCCCAGAAAGCAGGATGTTATATGCTGCAGCCTCTGGGTCAGTCTCAAGCGGAACCCTACATAGAATGCATTGCAGATATGAGTGAAATAACAAGCAAACATTCATTATATCAGTGTTTTTCAACCACTGTTCCGCGGCACACTAGTGTGCCGCGAGATGTTGCCTGGTGTGCCGTGGGAAAAATTGAAAAATTACTTTATATATAGTCAATATAGGCACAGAGTTATTTTTTTTAACATTTTCTAATGGTGGTGTGCCTCGTGATTTTTTTCATGAAACAAGTGTGCCTTTGCCCAAAAAAGGTTGAAAAACACTGCATTATATGAGGGAAAATAGTATGAAAAAATGTGTATACTTAAGACTTAAATACTGAAGACTTAAAAAAAATTGCAAACTGATGTGGAAATCTGATTAACTGAGCTTAATAATGGGGAAAAATGGTGGGAGGTGGCAATTATTTTACAAAATTTCTGTGTGAACCACCCATATAAACTACCCATAACCTGACTGTTATTTTGCTCCATATTAAAATGCACATGACATGCCTCAAACTCTCCCTATCTGTTATGTGCTAGAACATAACAACAATGTTGTTGAACTTTCATAACCTACATAACGCACCCCTGAGCAGCTCACTCCTGTATTTTTTTGTTTTCACACCTGCAGCATATTGTATTACCTGTAGATTATTTTTCATGTGACCATAAATAAATAAACAAACAAACGGAACAGGTGTCAGGTGGCATTTGCCTTTTTAAAGTAGGTAATACCAGGAGGTGGCAAGATCAGACACTGAGAGGAATTATGGTTGCATCTTGATGAACACCTGTGTGGTATTACAGACTTATCCAACTCTCTCCCAAATAATATTCTTAACAAGGAGCAACCCACAACCAGAAACTGTCTGGGATCTGCTTTAATATTTGCGTGGTACTGGAAATTCCAAACATATGATCTCATGTAAAATATAGAAGGCAGTTTCTGTCAGCCCCTGGGAGCTAGCTATGGGTAGATTCACACATACATGTATTTTCTCCAATGTCTTGGCCCTCAAGGTTTGTCATTTGATGACCTGGCCCAAATTTATGAACTGCCTCTGTTATATAAGGAAAAAATGATTGGCATGCTGTGAGCTGATACCATAGTTAATTGTGTATTGTTGGAGCTGCAATGCCTGTTTCACAGAATTGAATTGGCCCTTGTTGCTGCAACCATCCTTGGGTGAGTTTACCTAGAAGAGAAAAGGGAAAGCAATCTACATGAATTCTTCTTGGGTCTTCAGTGTGCTTACTCACAGCTGCCAGTCTTGGGCTAAGAGTGAATTAGTATGAACGGACTCCTTACCACATCTAGATAAACCAAACCCTGTGCACCATAATAAATCTCCTCACTTGCTCTGAACTGCTCCCAAAAGTCCAAATACGCTCTGAGACACCACAGTGGGGGCATGAGATGCTCTGGTGCGGATAGTCTTATTGATTGCCAGTGAGGTGGAACACCTTTGCTGTGAAGTATGTATGCAAAACATTGTGTGAGAAATTATGGAAGCTGTAGCTCCGAACAAAGTTCTCTTGTCAGTTGCAAAGCTGGGATACCCATTGGTTTCCCAGCGAATTGTCCGCTGATGATGGATGTCAGGATTTCTTCCAGCCCAATCTCTTAATTGTTTTCAGCTTCACCTCTCTTGGCACAGTGTATGGTTTTCATTCTGTGTAATGCATCAGAATACTAAAGAGCAGCATGCCTTCCAGTTTTTCCTCATTGGGAGGGGCAGGCTGCCTTTGCCTGTATTACTTGGAACTGGCCCCCGGCTGCCAAGTAAATGTATCTAAGATTGAGGTCCCAGATTTCAATTGGTCTTGCATTGGTCTTTATTTGACAATATTTGCTTCACACTTTAGGATCATAAGGTTTAGGAGAAAATAGGTTTAGGTGAAAATAATGGTATGAGTTCAAAGATATTTTTTTTAAGGCCAGTTCACACAAATTGGTATCTTTCTCAAACAAGCAGACCTTTCCAGGTACACATTCCCATACATAGCATAATGTGTGAGCTTAGCATACATGGATCTAACCAGCCAACTGATGACTGCAATTCCCACAAAATCTATGAATAGAAAAGGAGTCTAATTTAGGACATAGTAGAAGAAGAGAAGAAGAAGAGTTTGGATTTGATATCCCGCTTTTCACTACCCGAAGGAGTCTCAAAGCGGCTAACATTCTCCTTTCCCTTCCTCCCCCACAACAAACACTCTGTGAGGTGAGTGGGGCTGAGAGACTTCAAAGAAGTGTGACTAGCCCAAGGTCACCCAGCAGCTGCATGTGGAGGAGTGCAGACACGAACCCGGTTCCCCAGATTACGAGTCTGCCGCTCTTAACCACTACACCAAACTGGCTCCAATTCAAATTGTCAATGCCTCCAATTCAAAGAATAGCTTTTTGTGACCTCCCCAGCAACATATTTACGACTTCAGGGGATATTTTTCTCCACTTCTGTTATAGAAGAGAAACTGAATCTTTGACAAGGCTGAAAGGCTGCGAGATAAATGGTTGGCTGGGATTCCATAGCCATGGACCTCATCCAAAAAGGGAAGAATTGCCACTAGCAATGCAGCAACAACATCTGAAATGGTCTATCAGCAGGGGAAGGGGAAACTGTGACATAAACCTCGGATGCAGAATTAGAAGATCTAGAATGTTCATGGTTTTCAAGACCCGTTCAAAAATATAAGCTAGCACCACATCTGCCTTCTGTGCCAAAGTACAGGACGTGCAGCTATGAAGTCAAAAGAATGGATGGAGGTCTAAACCTCCCTTTCAATCCATATCAGCTAAAAGAAAAGAACTCAGTCTGAAACTCACTTACAGGTGGTAGCTAACACCATGGAAACTGGCACTGATACGCCCAGGAACCTCACCCAAATGCTGGAGAGGCTGCACCTCCACAGGCACATACCTCCACATGTGGTGGGAAGGCTCCAAAACCCAACTGTTCTGGATAACAGTCATACAATAAATAAGCAAAATAACTTAACAGGTACTAGAAGTCACCCCAGAACTGGCCCTACTGAAAATCTTTCAAGATAACAATGCCCACTCACACTATAAAGAGCTCATGACCCACCTACTCTCAGCAGCCAGAAACATCATAGCCAGACAGTGGAAGGACCTGTCAGAAATAAACATGGAACACTGGTATCAAGTAGTATGGAAAACAGCCTTACTAGAAAAGCTAACCAATAGACTGAAACTGACACAGGGAGAAATAGAAGAGGCTCCCCTTTATCACATACTGTCAGGTGGCTGCAAGCAACTTCCACAGCCAGTTGCCAGTAACGTACAAAGACAAGGGAAAGTTTCTTATCACCTGCTTTTTATTCAATATTTACAGAGAGAGGCTTTGGAACACAGCCTCTTGGATAATGGCATTGTCCCAAGTGAATCTCCATCCCCCCTTCTCTCCCCCTTCCTCATTCGTCATCAGCATTACCTCCTCTACGGGTACCACTTGGTGTAATCTGTCTTTGAGCTCTTTGCTCTCCTACTTTTAAGGCTCACCTTGTTCTGGGAGATGGTGAGTCTGGAATGCTTTCTAGTGATAATGTGTCAGCCAGCTTCTCCAGCTCTGCTTCCTCCTCCTCTCCCATTATTTCCCAACTTCCCACCTCATCTTCATCTGAGCTGTGACCTCCCTTAAACCCCTGTAGTAATTCTGAACTGTCTTCCTCTTCTCTGGAAGGGTCCGGCTGGGGAGGTGGTCTCCACCATTCCTCCCCTACCCAGTCCCAGACACATACACAGCCCAACAAGTCAACAACATGAACCCACCAACAGCATATGATTCAATATGACTAACTTAACCCAACAATCTTGCCCCCTTCACACACGCACAAACAAATCCCCAACCTCTCACCACCAAGGAAACATAACAAGTGAATAGAAAGAGAACCTACCCAAGTGACGCTGACACAAAACCCACATATATACACTAAGTAAAAGAACATAAGCTTTACCACCTTGTAGTGAAATACCGAATCTTTGGTTCAGGAAATAAAGACCTTTGGGTAAATCAGAATTGGGGGTATCGCTACACCATGGGATACGATCAGGAGATGCCTTTTGGGAATGTAAAAAGGAGGTGCCTTTAAGAAGATCACGGGAGATATGCAAGTTTTGGCTTCGGAGAAGCACCCTGGCCTGACGAGAACTGGGTTGGGGCCAACTGGTGCTTGTTAGGCTGATGAGTAATTTAGGAGGTAACAGCCCAGACTCACAGCTGCCCTTTTATTTGTGACAGCTGTGACTAACGACCTTAGGGCAGTAATTGGCCAGCGGGGGTGGAGGCCAGGTCCCCTATTGGGTACTGGGGAGAGGGACCGCGTGGGCTAACCCCTTATCTAGGCTGGGCTGTGTCAAGGAGAGGGGGGCGGAGAGCTTTAGAGCTTGGAGCTTGCAGCTTGCCTACTGCCGGAACATCATTGCTAAAGAGCTGAGGCGTCGACGGACTTTCTTTCCCCACTAGCCATTATGTCTTGGGGGAACGATTGAGGACTTTTGCCAGCTCTTTCAGATGCTAAGCAGTTGAGTATCTAACCCTGCCTGAAGGAGAGGGATCAAGTATGTGTATTTAGTCTAGTTAATTAGATGTTTTGTTGTTTTAAGTTTGTGCCTTGTTTTGTGAAAACTGTGCCTTTTGTGTTTTATTAATCCTTAATTAAAAGATATTTTAGAGAACTTCTGTTCTCGTGTTTTGTTTGCTCCATTGTTTGCTTGGCTATTCCAGTCCTGACCAATCGGCTATTCTACCGTTAGAAGTACTATCTGTGGCTCTGTCTGAGCCGGGGGGAGGCTGTCTGCGGGAGCACAGGGAAAGCGGCCCCGCGCTTTGGCCTGTAGCGACAGCCAGGTCCCGAACCCAGGGGGTGGTGGCAGCAAGAGACCTCCTGTGACCCGGCCGGAGGGCTGGGTACAGGCAAAAGTAAAAGTAAAAAGGGAAAAACCCCGCAATTCCCCCTGCTTGCTAGAGAAGGGGTAGGGGGAAAGCGGGGCTAATAACGCTACACACCTATTCCCTCTCTCCCACCCCCCTCTTTTCTTCCCAACTCTATACTGCATATAACACCAATGTCTCACAACAAATGTAACTTATCTGTAGAAAACACAACTTAAAGAGACATGTGCTTTTAAAAACGAGTATAATCTTTAATCTTTTAATAAAAAAAATATTATTATTTTAAAAATGGATGGAGAAGGACAGAGGAGAAGGGTAGAGGTAGCTTATAACCATTATGATACACAATTTCAGGTGCCAGTGGTGGGCAAAGAAACTTTAAAGTCGGGGTGGGATTTTCAGCCAAGGCTACTCTTGGGTATATTAAGGATTGAAGTAGGCATTTTCAGGTGCATTTGTTGTGGTTATTTTAATTTCACATAATAATTATAGAAATTTCATCAACACAAGCTGAACACATGCTTTCTTCAATTTGGGATGTTTGTTTTTGGACGCGGTTACATGTTACATAATGTGCAGGCTCACTGCTAGTTTCTTTCTGATGGAACACTCTAGAACAAACACAAAACACCCTGAAACATTTATAGAATCATAGAACTGTGGAATTGGAAGGGACCATGAGGGTCATCTAGTCCAATGCAGGAATCTTTTGTCTAACGTAGGGCTCAAACCCATGACCCTGAGATTAAGATTATCATGCTCTACCGACTGCGCTGTAGTATAAAAAGTTACAGGACACTTACTGACTAAAAAAACAAAACCTGTTTAAAAACCTTTGCAGGTGCGAACAGTACTGAAAGTAGGATTGCGTAACTACAAATAAAATTCATCATTACTATACATATCATTTGGGTAGAGTGATTATTGTGGTTGAGAAAGCAGGGGTGACATCAGCTCTGCAAAACAGCCCACTTGGGGATATGGTAAGATTGCTGTTGGGCGGGAGACTAAGAGAGAACCATGCATCAGAAACCTGCAGTACAGCCCAGTATTGCTATCCCATCTCTTGGTGGTGATGTTGGGCTTTTTTGTTTTTTGTTTTTAAGAAAATGGGGTGGGGGCTAAGTTGAGTGTAACAGCAAGTGGTGTGGTTTATTGCTTTCCCTTCCCAGATGTTTGGCAAAGATCTGCTGAGCCCTAGGCCAGTTATTGGTGGATCCTGAGTCACTATTTGAGAATAATTATTCCGGATAACATTTAACTTGATATCTCACAGGGTCAGGGCACAGGTTTTGAATTACAGGTGAGGGCACCATGTCTTTACCCCATCTTCACTCAGGTAAATGAACTTTGTTATAGTCACCTAACTTCTAGGATCAAGGCAGAATTTTTAAAGAACTTCAGTAGATTTTTTTTAAAGGCCAGTATTAGGTACACCATGGATTTCGAATGCACAAATAAAGTTATTGTAATAGCTTTTTCATAGAAGCTAAAAGGACACACACACACACATGTGGATATGCACACGAGCACACAAATGATGACCACTGACCTTCCCTATTGTTTATTGCAAAACTAGAGTTATGTTTTTGTACCAAGTTTTCAAGCTTTTAGAAGAGCTTTTAGAAAAGCTTTATGATTCCAGCTGCAATGGTTATTGGTAGCTTTATAGGGCCTTGCAACCAACAGCCCCATATGTCCGGTGGCGTTTGTTGATACCGTACCTCTCACAGCCATGGAGTGGTTCTTGAGGTGTTCCTATAAACCCACCAGTAAATGTACCAGCTGTACTCATAAACCTGCATTAGTGGCCTTCTTTCAACCGTGTTACAAAGCACTCATAGCAATAAATCTGTGGTCAGTCCAAAAATGAATGAAAATATTTTAAATACAATTGGAAAAAAGATAAGACAATATCCAGTATTTAAAATATTTCCTCAACATGTGTAGTAGTAGAAGAAGAAAAAGCTGAAGGAATTGTGAGGGGGCAGAATGTCTACTCATCCTCACTGAAGATCTATTTTATAGTAAAAAGAGCTTATTTTACCACATATTTTACAAAATATTGGTCTTCAAGATGCCTGTGGAGGCCAAATGGAAACAACTGAGCCGCCTACCTAAGGTCAATAGGACTTCATCTGTGCATGTGTGCTTAAAGTCGCATGTTACTTTGCATAAGCTTTCTATAAAGCTTCATGTGTGATGTATGGAATTTCTGGGTGTGGATGTGAAAAGGCCTAAGTATTTCAGCTTAATCTAAGAATTTGGTGTCTATTAATTTGTAGGCCAGGAAGTTGTAAAGAATATAGGCAGGTGGGCTTCCTTTGTTTTTCTTAAGGCTCTTGCAGTGATATAACGACCTCTAGGGTAATCTGGCATTTTCTGCCAGGCACAATTTCCCCTGGTCAGCTGGCATGAGGGAAAGTAGTGATCCACTTGCTAGCCTGGCCTACTCTGTTGCATCTTCAGGCCCAACTCCACAGGTTGGAGGGATGATAGTTGCAGCAGGAAACCCACCAAAGAATTTAGAAGCCTGGTTGTGCAGTGCTCCAAAGAAGGCAGGGAACCCTCTTAAGTACAGCAGGCTCCCCACAGCAGACATTTGACTAGCCCCAATTACGGATGTTGGAAAATTCTGAGAAAAACAGAAACAGGAGCAGAAATTGCAGCTGTTTGATTGTTTACTCCATGTTCAGAGCTGAAATCAGTCCAGCAAATACAATTAGCATTTGACTGTATTCAAATACTGCAAAGATACATACCCCATTCTGTTTGTTTATACCCCACCCCCATTTGCATTGTGTTTCATTTGCATTGAAATGAATGGGGTGGAATATCATAAGGACCATATAATTTATGTAATTTACAGTGTTGGCAGAGAATGAACTGCAGTGGAATGGAAACAGTGCTGATTGTGATGGATACAGATTAGATTGGAAACTTCTTACATCAATAATAATAATAATAATAATAATAATAATAATAATATTTATACTCTGCCCAGCCACTCTGGGTACACCCCAGCCGTACCCAGCCACATGTATGGAGGGTGAAGCCAGCATGGCTCATACAATGGAGGGGGAGCTGGTTTATATACCTGGATTCTCTCCCTCACGCTGTGATTAGAAGAATGGCCAAACAGGGCTGCGTTAGCAGTGGTATGTCATTTACCCCACTCATTTTAGCCCCATCAGTGCTTGCAGAGCTAAAAGAATATTGTATTCTGCTTCCTCCACGAAACAATATATTCACACAAACCAGCAGAATTAAGAGCACAGAACAGGATTAAATAGCATGTTACAGCTCTATTAATAATATAAGATCTATTGATATATAATACAAAAACGAAGTTTCCTAATGTATCCTTCTTAGGCGATGTCACAGCATTAATGTGATAGTATTGTTTTAGGCAATAGTGAAGGTAAAGGGACCCCTGACCATTAGGTCCAGTCGTGTCTGACTCTGGGGTTGCGGCACTCATCTCGCATTACTGGCCGAGGGAGCCGGCATACAGCTTCCGGCTCATGTGGCCAGCATGACTAAGCCGCTTCTGGCGAACCAGAGTAACACACTGAAATGCCGTTTACCTGCCTGCCTTTCTTGCACTTTGATGTGCTTTCAAACTGCTAGGTTGGCAGAAGCTGGGACCGAGCGACAGGAGCTCACTCCGTCACGGGGATTCAAACTGCCAACCTTCTGAGCGGCAAGCCCTAGGCTCTGTGGTTTAACCCATGTGGTGCCGGCATCCCGCCACGGCTAGCACTTAGCAGCTGACTTAGAACTGTTGCAGACCAGGGGAATCTGACTGTTTAATTAAAATAAAGCATCGTGAAGGCCCGCAGTGGGTGTTGACGTGATGCGATTTCTGCCCAGTGCTCTGAATGTCCAAGTGAAGAAATTCAATGATGCGTGGGTAAACGGTGGGAGTAACTATGACCACTAATAAGGACAGAGCAGTCTACATCTGGGAGCTCTCTCTGGTAGAAGGGTGGCTAGTAGAGAGGGCTCGAGATTGCCAATGGGCCAGTCTCCTGTACCAAATGGTGGATGGTTGTGCATTGAAGGGGTCTGGAAAAACCTGTAGCCAGCATGGCTGGGTCTACGGCTGCACAAAGTTCCTATCGGGCAAAGACTACTGGAATTCCATTAGGATGCGTATTAATGAGCTTCCTACCAGGTCCCGCTTGGCCATGGGATGGAGAGCTGACCGGCTATGTCATGGTGGGTGCCAGATGCCCAAAACTCTGAACCACGTTCTCTAAGTCTACTACAGGTCTCATGCGGCGAGGGTCCGCCGGCATGATGCTGTAGTGAAGTACATCTTGAAAGGACTTAGGAGACAAGGCTATCATGTGGATTTGGAGCCTCACTTCAGAACATCTGATATAGTGGCGAGTATTGGACGAACCGCTCTAATTATCGACGCCCAAGTGGTAGGCAAACAGGCGGACCTGCGGAGGTCTCACGCCCACAAAGTCCAATACTACACAGGTAACAGCAGTCTCCTGGAGTTGGTTAAAGAGTGCTACCATGTGGATAACCTGAGCACCACATCTGCAACACTCTCCTGCAGAGGGGTGTGGAGTGATCACTTGGCAGAGGACCTGTTAGCCTTGGGTATTGTCCGGAAACAAGGCCTTAAGTTTCTCGCGTCACGAATGGTAGTTGGAGGCATTTACACACATTCCATCTTTAATAAAAGCACAGCCTCCCTCGGTGCTGGGATGTGAGCGCCCAGGAAATTGCCCAGGTATAGCATGGGACTGTTAGAAAAGATTTCGTACGTCTGCAGATAATCAGACACAATTTCTGAGGGGTGTGGTGCCCTGATGATGAGGGGAAAAAAGGGGGGGCATAGCCAAATGCCTCGTCATCTAATTAGTTTTAGACAATACTACCTCTTAAAAGGCTAATTTTAATAAATCAGTCATAGGAGGAGATGCAACAAGGCAAATGAAAAATCATTTTTCTTTGTAAAAGGATGCATTCTATTCCTCCTTATATCATCCCCCTCAGTATTCACCTTCCAACGACAACTGGGGGCATCCCCCCCAAGTGTTTTGGGAGATTAATAGCAAGGCTGAATATGAGTACTAGATCCAAATATTTTTTAATTCTGCTGTGCCCTATGTTTTATTGTGATTCCTTGTTTTAATTGTTTTTTACGTGTAATTGGATTGTATGTGATTGCTCTACACTGCCTTGGGAGCTATATAAATGAAGGACGGTTTCTAAACAAAATAAAGAAATACAAATAAAATGAAATAAAGGAAAGCAATTGGCTTTCACACCTGATTCCTGCTGGTTTAAATGTAGGCTTTTTACACGTTCATATGGCATGTAAATTATCTGCTGAAGAGCATCCAAAGATTCCTGGTGAATAGTGTATGAGATGTCAAAAGGGATTGAATTTTGGAAAGCAAATGTCTGCCTTAAAATAGACCAATTACAAGAATTGCAAAATGATTTCAGGGGAAGTTCTAAACTGCTGCCTGCTGCCGTGGAGTCAGTCCCAAACTTTTGAAAGTTCAAGGACCAGATCTTAATAACACCATGAGCTGTAATAATCATTCCTGGAAAGCAGAATTACAGTAGCTTCTGTGATTGGTTTATGTTTGACAGAGCATATTATGAAGGGGCAATAAACGTTTGGTTTTTCAAATGTTCAATAAATGTCAGGGCATTGCCTTATATTGCTCCAAGAGTCATATTTTGAAGGATTCATTCGGGGCAGCCAGAGGATTTGAACCTCAGCGCAAACATGAGTCAATCCCATCTGGGAGTCCTGATTAAATCAGGCCTTCCCCCTGATTTTGGATACTGGGAAGATTTCCTTTGCCCCACACAGTCTTGAAGTTTATGGGAGGCTATTTGACTTGCCCTGCTATATTGATTCCAGCCTGCTAGCAGCCATGTTAAAGGAGGAAGTAGAAGGGGTTGCTAGCAGGAGTTGGCTTTGAGTCGCAGTTAGACTGTCCTTTCTTAATCTAATTATCCTTGAACCAGTACATGACCTGGCCCCCACCTCCCTGGTTCATTTGCCTGTCCCCTGCCTTTGTTCCCCTGATCCTACCAGAAACCCATTCCTATGCAGCTATTGATACCTAAACCCTTGATGGGACATAACTGGGGTGATGAGCCAAATAATACCACACCAGTGGTGGAAAAAGAAAATGTACACAGGGGAATCCAGTTCCGAATCCTGTACAAAGCTTACACAGCAGGTATCACCACAAATTTATACATTTCAAATACATTGATTAGACTCTACTATGATCCCATTGGACTGCAAGAAGATCAAACCTATTCATTCTCAAGGAAATCGGCCCTGAGTGCTCACTAGAAGGACAGATCTTGAAGTTGAGGCTCCAGTACTTTGGCCACCTCATGAGAAGAGAAGACTCCCTGGAAAAGACCCTGATGTTGGGAAAGATGGAGGGCACAAGGAGAAGGGGACGACAGAGGATGAGATGGTTGGACTGTGTTCTCGAAGCTACTGGCATGAGTTTGGCCAAACTGCGGGAGGCAGTGAAGGATAGGCATGCCTGGCGTGCTCTGGTCCATGGGGTCATGAAGAGTCGGACACGACTGAACGACTGAACAACAACAAAATGACCCCATTGGCTAGCAGTGTTCAGCGTAAGGGATCCCTATGACAACGTCTCTTTTTTCTTATCTCATTTTGAAAAGCCAACAGTTCCAACTTGGTCACCAGGGTAAAGGGGTGACAGTTTGGGGGATTTTCTAGTTTATTTTTCTGGTACTTTGCTGGTCAGTAAAAATTTTAGGGAAATAGGACTGGGATAAAAAGGGCAAGGATTAAACTGTTACAAGATCTTGGTACAAGGTACAAGGTACCGGTTCCTGACAAATGTTCTGATCAGAGCCAACATCAAATTTAGATGGGAGTTTCCAGAAGGAATCTTCATTACATATAAGAAGCAAAGACGTAGATTGATAAATGAAGCGCAGGCACAGGAATTCTGGCTAAGATATGGCAGAGATTTTGACCACCCATATACACCACCCGATCCATTGGGAGCAACCAGAGGCACTGGGGAAGGAGCAACGGGGGTGGGGGAGAGAGATAGATAACTTAGATAATCAAGACAAGACTTTAGACAAGAATTTGGGGGGGGGGAGTCATAGGTAAACACAATGGCAGATTTAAAGGTGCTGAGTGTTGAATACTTTGTGTAAATGTTAGGGCTCATTATTGTTTCACAGGATGTGTAGCACTTTAAAAGCCAGGGTGCATATCCTGACCTAGTTTTTACAGCTGTGTAGCAGTGTAGCAGGTGCTGATAACTCACTGTAATTAGCTGTGTCAGCAATTGTGAATGATATGTAATGTGCAGTATGTACCTTATTCTGCGCTGGTGGATGGATAGGTGATGATTATAGACACCTATGTAAGATGTATGTTAGAGGAGTTTTGTTATTAAACCTTGCAAATATCTCTTTGCGTCTCTTCAGTGATTCCATCTGTGTGGTCTACTCTGCATGCATTCTGTGACATGTTTCAAATGCCCAATACTGAGTCGGTGATGTAACAAGCCACTTTCAACTTCAGCAATAGCATTGTGTAGGATAGTTTCTGGCCTTTGAGATCCTACTTTTCTATGTGGAGTATACATGCTTTGTGTTTGTTGTTTGTATAGTCATAATAAAACTCTTGTTTGAGTATTTTACATCAGTCTCGTGGTTCTGTTGTCTGCCACCAGAGAAAATTTGCCTCCAACACAACGAACATATAATTAATTGTAGAGTTAAAAAAGACCAAATATATCAAGTGGTCAAATATTAGTCAGTTTTAAATGAAGTGGTTGAGTAGGTACTTGGGCACATAGAGATGGGAGGAAGAGAATAGACAGAACTACATGTTCTCAGAGAGGTTCCATACATCTGAAGTGCAAAAGAAGAGGAAACTTGCATTTTGAGTTTGAAATATTGTGTGCCTTCAAAGTTTTTTTGTGTTAAATTTTTTATTCATTTTTAATAACAAACTTCCAATTAATGACAAATTAAACCAAATCAATCCAAATTACAATAATAGCAATACACCAGTTATGGTATATATTCCAATTATAAAAAATAAATTAAAAAATTGGGACTTCCCATGTTCCAGATGTCTAGAGATAATCGTCCTCATTCATGTCTCTGCATTTTTGGCTATTTTTCAAATTCAAAACTAATATTATCCATCCTTATTCTCAATCTGATCAGTCATTCTTTCTGTGACTCACATCTTCTGCTCTTTTGCTTTTGCCTTATAAGTTTAGTTATTTGTTCCAAGTAGTGATTCTCAGACGTGGTGCCTTGTATTGTACTGATAATTGCAATAGCTTATGGATATTTTGACTTCAAAACCACCCATATGGTCATGTCCCCCCCCCCCAGTATTAAGATTTTTTTAGTTTTTAACTAATTTAAATTTAAAGAAGACAAAACAGCTACTACAAAAGAAAAAAAGTTCCCAGAAAGTCCACAAGAAGGACTCTCAAATTAGTTTAATTATACGATGTATTAATTCTTTATATTGATTTTTCTCTCTTCTTTAGTATTAATGTTTTCACTTTTCATAATACAGAAATATACAGATAACTAATGTAGATTTTAAAAAATAAAAGCAGCAGGAAGAAGAGAGAAAAGAGAGAGGGGGAAAGTAAAAGAAAAGAAAAAAGGGAAGGGAAAAGAAGCAATAAAGAAAGGTAAAAAGGATTTTTGAGTGGACGTATTTAAGACATTCAGTCCACTTTCTGTTAAACAACATGTCTCTAAATTATTGTTTCTTTCCCCATGAAATTCTCAAATTATTAAATGATGTATTAACTTTTGATATTCATATTTTCTGTACTTTTCTTTCTATCTTTAATAAAATAAAATGCAGCCAAAAAAGGTACAAGATCAAAGGGCAGGATGATGGCAGCCTCATGTCATGACCATTGCAATGGATCGCTGTTATTTTTGAGGTTCGTGGGGGGATGAGTTGCAAGGGCTAAAAAGTAACAGATAGGTTGAAAGTTCCCCATTCTAGCTGGGTTAAAAGGTAACTGGGGAGACCAAAATTATGCACCGCTTGCTTCTAGCTAATTTCTGAGGCCAAAGCTAAAGCCTGCTGTTTTGAGACAATATAAGGTCTCCTGCTAGCTAGTGCCTGATATATTAGAAGAGATCTGGAATTATATCACGCAGCGGCAGGACAGATATGGATAAGAGACTGGATTACGTTAAAAGAAACTGGTGTGTTAGATCTAGAAGGCCACGATAACAGGTATGGGTGGCACGCGTATTTAATAGATGATAAAGTGAAAGTCCACAGGGGATTTTTGAGCCATGCGATAAAAAAATTGTTATATAAAATATGGATTAAATATAAAGGAATATTGGAGGCAAAGATACCCTTGTGGACCTCACCCACAGAAGCCTTGGCAGTTAAAAAAAAAAAAAAGAAATATGAAAGGAGAATGGCCAACATACCGATCAGTCTTAGAAGTAGATAAAGATAAGCCAACATTGAAGAAATATGAGGAAATTAAAAACTTTTTAACAGACTGGCCACAATATTTCCAGCTACATCAAAGACTAGCTATAGATTCTAAACAAGGAATTGCAAAGGAAACATCTAGATTCGAAAGAGGATTCAGCCCTAGCCAACTTGGCCAATGATCAGGAAAGAAGGGAGTTTGCCTTCGGCAACATCTGAAGAGCCACACATCCCCAAACCCTGTTTTCCTGGGTGAAATGTAAGCTGTCTTGAGCTCCTCGGAAGAGAGATAGTTGACAAATGTTACATAATGATAGTTTTGATATGATATGACTAGTAACATTTCCCCCAGCAGCTTCCATGCATCTGTAGTATCATTCCAAAGGAAACACTTGCCTGGTGTACGCTGGAAATGCAGGAATCCTGTCCTTTTTCACAGGACTCAACATTAGTAGTAGGATTGCTGTTACGACATGGGTGGGCACATTGCATGGATGCCCTGGTAATGCCCAGTCTCTCACATTAAGAAGCTTTAGTGAGCAATTATATATATATGGCATAATAAATGGTTAGTAAAAGGTTTGCACACAAAAATAGTGTATATCAGGATCAGACATTGCCAAAGGTAATATTTTCTCAGAAGCATTCCTGGCAAAATGAGTGTTTCATCAGGAGTAGAAGTGTGGAAAAAGCAACTTTTTATCAACAGTGGAGTTACATAAAACATTTCATCAGGAATAGATGTCACTGTGGTTTAATTAAGCTAAGGACCTGCTGAAGGTAGAGTTTTGCATGAAAAAAAATAATGTTCCATCAGGAGCAGGGCTGTTCCAAAAATAATGTTTTATTAGGGGAGGAGATTGGCGAGAATAACATTTTTATCAAAATGGGAGTGCTTAATGGAAAGATGGATTTAGTGAGAATAATGTGCTAACAGTTCTTAATTTTCAATGTTGGGGGGAAATTGCTCCTGAGAAAACATCATATTCACCTAAGCACTTGGTCTAGCTCAAATGCTAGTTTTGACAAGCTGCAAAGATGGTAAAATGTTATTTTTGGCAACCCCAGCTCTCCAAGTGGTGCTTTAAGAAAGCTCCCTTCAAAGGAAGGAGGTGTACATTGATTAACATACCTGTAGGTGAGCCAGGTATCTCATCTAGGTACATGAAAGTTCCTCTTATTTTACTACACATACAGTACAATCTTATACACATCTATTCAGAAGAAAGTTTAATTTCATTCAGTGCCACTTATTTGCCAGGTAAGCGTGTGTAGGATTCCAGCCTTCTTGTGTGATGCACACTGAACCCTAACTTGGCCTGGGAGCAGATTTGGCAGCAAGTACAGATCTTGCAAACAAAGCACTATAGGGGTAGCTTGCTCCCACAAGGAGCCTAGCTGTCATGTTCTGTGCTTGCTGCAACCCCTGGAACAACCTCAACGGTAACACCACAAAAAGCACAATACAGTAATCCAGCTTCAAAGTATATGAATGCATGAACATAAAAGGGACTCTAAGCCACTAAGGACACCTGCACTTCCATTGAGAGAGCTGGATCTAGGAGCACCTACAAAGCTGTGTACCTCGTCCTTCCCGAAGATTGCAACCCAGAGGTGTAGTTAGCTGCTCCGGCACCCGGAGTGGCGCACTTGCCTGTGGCATGTTATGTTATTCCATTCCATCTTAAGGGCAGACGTGAGACTTTTGCATGTCACATGTCTGCGTAACGTTCCAGCACTGCCTGCTGGGAACTTCCGTTTGTGTATAGATCTGTTAACTTCATAAAAATTCGTTCTCTTGATGATGATTTTCATAAGAATGCTGACTTGGTAGCTGATTCTTTACATGCCAGGGGGTATCCTTTTTATGTAGCTAACAGATCTAAAATCAAATGGTTCACTAAGGATCGTTCTGTGCTTCTTAGCCCTACCAATACCTCACGTACACAAAATCGTATTACGGGTTCTTTAGAATATACCTCTTATGCGGACAGAGTCATCAGACTCAGGGCCGTCTTAGAGGGATCGGCCGCCATGGCGCAGCGATCCCTCGGCACCCCCCGCGTGCTGCCTCTCTGCCCACCTCCCTCCCGCGCTGGCCGCCCCTCGGGAGGGGGGGTGGACGAGTGGGGAATGAGGGGCGTGGCGCTGGAGTGGTGCGGGGCTTTGCGCGCCTTTCCCAGCACTCCAGCTGGGGCTCCGGAGGGTGGCTGGCTTGCAGCCTGCCCGCGGGGGCAGGTTGGGGAGGGGGCGCCCGGTATGCCATGCCACCCAGCCCATATGGTGAGATGGCCCTGATCAGACTAACACAAAAACACTGGTATGTGCTCTGGAACATACCAGGATGTTCTGAATTTCCGTTGATAGGCCTCAAGTGGACAAGATCCTTCAAAGATTTATTAGTACACACTGATATAAACCCTCCAAACATTGTCACCTTCAGTTCTTCTGTGCCTATGGGGCATCATAGATGTGGCAGGTGTTCTTCCTGCCCTTTTGCTTTACAAACTAAGGAAATTTATAACGAAAAAACCAATTTCAGATTTACCACCAGGCAATTCAGCACTTGCCAGACTAAAGATGTGGTATACTTAATTCGGTGCTCCTGTAACTTATTGTACATTGGCTCCACTACCCGTGCAGTTGGAGTACAGATAGGGGAACACCGTTCCCACATCCGCAATGCTGTCTTGGAAGCGCCTCTTGTTGAACATTTTGTGTCACATAATCATTCTGATATGGATTTATTGTTCACAGTACTGTGGGTGAATCAGAAAGCCATTAACATAAGACAAGATCATGAAAGACGGCTACGACAGAAAGAATCTCAGTTTATCTTTATGTTTAAGATTATTCACCCGGAAGGACTCAATTCTGAACTGGATCTCAATTGTTTCATTTAATGTTTTACCTATTGTTTGTTATATATTGTACTATACCATTAAATCTAATTTCCTTTAATTCAGTCTCCCTATAATGAGCACCACCTGGGAATGGTTTTTTATACCCCGGGTATCATGCAGCCAGTAGCAGGGGTTACATATCCTTATGACCAGTGCTCCATTGAGGTGTTACCATTTATTGCTATGTCCATTCTTCAAATCAATGGGGTTTGTACCTTTGTTCTTATTTCACATTATTTCGATATTAGAGTTGGAGTATATGGTTTGTAATGTGTTGAGTTTATGTAGTTTTCATGCATATGCAGGTCATCGTTTTAATAATTTTGTAGCTGTGCTGAAGAAGATTCCTGCAAAACAGTCAGATTATCCGGGATCACTGTCTACATTGTTGTTGGCTTACTACTTCGGCACCACAGAATGCAAATATAAAGCTTTACAGCTTGGCCTACCGGATAGCATCTATTATATTGTTTCATTCAAAGACTTACATTGCTTCTACAAACCTTCTGAGATTCACAGACCTTTGTTTATTTCACTTTAGATTCACAAGAGAACCTTATAAGTGTATATATTTGTTTATGTTGTACTATGCCATGTATAAAATGCAATAAGAATTGTAGTGCTATCACTATTACCGGTCATCGTGTTGCCTGTATTGTCGTTGATTCCAGTTTGCAACACAGGGGTTAATTTTTTGGTAGCTTTCATTTTAGCCTTTTTTCTTTTGGACATGAAAGAGATCAGACATGTTTTTCTCTTTGTCCTGATGTATGCTTAATAAAATGCTTGTAAATACGCTCACACAAGCCTCTGTCGTGCCACTTCTGTTACGTGATGGACTCTGATAGCGTGCCTAGTCTTTTTGAGGCTAGGTTGCAGCATTTTGGCTGCTCCAGGGATCGAAAGTCACCCAGCGGTTCGGCTGGGGGCCTGCCAGTTGCCCCGGTTTCCCTGGGAATGTGCCAACATGGCGAGTGTCCCAGGGGGGCAGGGCAGCGATGTCACCCCCCTCAGGGATGACACCCGGGGCAGACCGCCCCCACTGCACCCCCTTCTTCCACCACTGGTGCAACCCACCCAGGGCAAGCAACCGATGAACTTACAAGACCCAGGAACTGCTCACCCACAGAACTTCCATCTTGTCAGTATCTTCCTTTTTGTTCTGCAGACACAAGTCTAAAGAAGTTTACAGTGCCATAGATCTGCTTTGAAACAGTTTTTTAAATAAAAAAAATCAAGCACTTTAAGAGAGCAATGAAAGATATAAATGGGACTTTGCATGGCTTCAACTTATGTAATTTGTGACCCAAGAAACGAAATGTTGGTCGCCAGCAGGGCTTGTTGGGAGTTTTGCAACCTCACTCCAAGTGGATCCAACAACAGAATCCAGACTCAGTTTATGAGAGACAACAAGGCTGAGCCAAATGGTTGCAGTTTTTAAAATAATAAAGACATTACAAGACATTATAAAATGATTACAAGACATTATAAAATGATTTTAGATCTTCTTAATAATTTTAAACAACTTTAGATCCTCTTAATTTTAAGCTGTATTATTTTGCTAGCTTGTTGTCTGCTGCCACGGGCTCCTTTGAGAGGAAGAGCAGGCTCAAAATGTAATAGACAAACTGATAAATAAATACATACACATTTCATTTAAGCTGAATGGGGATTCAACCCACACAAGCATGCACAGCCACAGGATTTCAGTCTGGAAACTTAGGCTTGCATTGTTCTGTCTAGCAACCACCATCACATCTAGATGCAGCCATCAAGACCTCCCTGCTGTGCATATGGGGGCAATTAGCCACTAGTGCCTCTGATCATTACTTTGTTCCATTCCATTCCATTCTGCTTGTTCATTCTTTATTCAGTTTCTTCAACTACGGTTGCAAATAAGATTTCAGCTGCAATCCTATAAACCCTTACTCGAACTCAGCGGGGCTTGCACTCTTAAAAGGGGCAGATGAATCTCTCAAATTTGTTTCTCTCGGGTTCTTGTTTTTCCAGTCTGTTTCTACACATTTCTGCATCAGGTTATAGGGCTTTTTGTGTTGTTCTTGTTTTAAAGTCCTGACGAGAACCCATCATTATTTTAGTGTATTCCACACACACACCCCAAATACGTACATCATACAAAAAGCATACAAATGTGTATATCAGCTGGCACTGATATTTTCAGTGAACCCTTAGAACATCAGGACTGCTCCAGATCCAGGGGTTTCTGGAATACTGTGCCTGCATTAAATGAGCACGTTTTTCATAGTTTTTAATGTGATTTGTATTAGTTTGATTTTAATGAACTTAGGCTGCAGTCCACAAGCTTGCTCCATCAGGAGTACTTCCGTTTGTAACCTCCCCCTTCTCTTGTGAGATCAATTTGGCTTTCATGCAAGTGGTGTCCTATGGATTGTACTGTGTGAGAGCTAATCAAAGGGCAACTGATCAACATCCAACCTAAACTAATTGAGGTTGAAGTCAAACTAATCAAAAGCAAAGTAAAACATTCCAAGGGAGGTAAATGTGAATTTGAGTATTTGTTAAAGAACACAAATACTCAGAAGTTTATTTATGAATTTGAAAAGCCCTTTTCAGGGGAGCTTTGTTTATTTTGGTTTTGTTCCAAGTGAATTTTTACCTCCTGAATTTCACATTAAATCTCAGGGTTAAGCGAACAAAAAATGTAATATAAATCCCACCTGAAGCTACCAAGCATCACTTGCTTTCACACTGATGCCATATGAAAACCAACTCTGCAAGCCTATGTTTTATACAGTTTCAACTGGAAAGGCATAAATTTGTTCATTTGTCACTTTGCTCAGCATTATGAAAAGGGGTTGTGAAATGCACAGCAAAGCTATCATAAATCCTGGAACAGAAGTTGGGTTCAATCTCTCTTTGCCTGGAAAAAAAATCTACAGTTTCTTCAGAATAAAGAAACTGATGTAAGCATGAACAAAATGGATGTGGAACGATTTTCTCATACCATTCCATCACCTTAGAAATCATGTGAGGATTGTTTGACTGAAAGCATTCCACACCAGTGCCATCTTTTCTGTTCAATGGTAAAAGCTTACATGTTACAACAGTCTCCTAACCTAGCATGTTCCCTAACATGCAAGTCTTGCGTGTAGAACAGAACTTCAGCAAGAGTTTGGGGGGTAGTATACCTGTATGGGATGGGACGCAAGTGGCACTGTGGGTTAAACCACAAAGCCTAGGGCTTGCTGATCAGAAGGTTGGTGATGGGGTGAGCTCCCATTGCTCCGTCCCAGCTCCTGCCCACCTAGCAATTTGAAAGCACGTCAAAGTGCAAGTAGAGAAATAGGTACCGCTCCAGTGGGAAGGTAAACGGTGTTTCCGTGCGCTGCTCTGGTTCGTCAGAAGCGGCTTTGTCATGCTGGGCACATGACCCGGAAGCTGTACACCGGCTCCCTCGGCCAGTAATGCGAGATGAGTACCGCAACCCCAGAGTCGGACACAACTAGACCTAATGGTCAGGGGTCCCTTTACCTTTACCTAATTACCTGTATGGGAGAGCTGTACCATATTTAGCAATACCTTAATTTCAGTTTCTTTCCATTTTACATGCATTTCCATGCCTGTTTCTCTTAACATTTGTTTTCTATATGTAGTTTTGTCTGGTGCATACCATTTTTGCAAGCAATATACACTAATAAAGGATAGTTTTTGGTGTTTTGTTTAATAATAATGTATGCATTTTGGTTGGAGAAATCATACCAAAGTCAGTCCGTGACTACAGCTATGTAAAATCAATGGAGGAAGGCACAAAGTAGAGCTGATGAGGGTCATAGATTGGGTGGGTGTAGCCTAGGAAGAGTCTTGAGGGCCAGACTCAACAATATCTGTAGGGTCACATAAAGGGGAATTAAATTGAACAGGGGAGTGAAATTGTTTCCTTTTCTTCAGCTTTTGCTGCAACCACTGCCAATCTCAGAGCAATGCTGTTCTGTTGCTTTAAGGTGGTTATCCAGAGGCACTTCTGCTTCTGCTGTGATTAACTTAAATGGGAAAAAGCTAATAGTGGAATCCTGTGTATTACTCACATTCAGCAGCAAATCACATTGTGTTCACTGGGACTTACTTCCAAGTAAGTGTACACAGGATTTCAGCCTTTTTAGGCCACGTTTTCACTGACATTGTAAATCTAAGTCTGGGGCTTTTCCAGTTCAGACTGCAGGTGGGACTCGCATAACTAAATATTCCTTCTGGTAAAAGAAGTTCTCTCCGATAGAAAACTAAACATACGTGAGAGGTTTTCTAGCCTAGCCTCTGCAGTGAAGCACCAGTGGCAGACATTCACGGGTTGTAGACAGGTCAACACAGAAAATGCTTGCTGAATGCACAAAACATCAGCATTTGGCTGGTGTCGGTCTGTTGGCTTTTGTGATCTTCTTTGTCTTGTTCTGTTGATTTAAGATGGCATTTTGTATGCTATGAGCTTCTTCTTTTTGGAAAATAAGTAATGTGAAATATTTTAAATAAATACAGCATTGCCATACCGGCTTGCCATATTGTCAGTTACTAAATATAACTAGAAGCCTGCAGTCAAATAACTGGCTGGCTGGATTTTAGAAACTCAGCTCCTTCTCCCAGCACCACAGCTTCTTGGCTTTGGTTGCCCATGTAAAGTTGCCAAGTCACAAATCTGCAGTGACAGAAGAATCAATACCAGGCAGAATTTCATTCTTCAGGCCTAGACGTTAAATTCAGCAGCAACCAGTTCTTTGCTCCCAGTTCCCAATTCCCCCCCCCCCCACCTACCCACTGTAAATTGTTAATCGAAGAATCATGGGGACTGTCGTTTCCCCTTCTCAGAGCTACAATTCCCAGCACCCTTAACAAACCACTGTATCCAGGACTCTTTGAGACAAGTTCATGGGTTTTAAATGTGCATTGGATGTGCTTTCAATGCCTGGTGTGAACCTGCCCACAGAAGAACATTATCAGATGCAACAACCAGGACAGGAGGAAAATGATGCTGACCTGAGGACAATTCAGCAGATGCCTAAACCTCAAAACCTCAAGCGGCAGAGCCCAACCAAAAGCCGAACACCACTGGGGTCTCTTCTCCACCCCCAGTCCCTTGGCCTTGTGCACATTAGTAAGATTCCTAATTTTATTTGAACTTAGGTTTGGGTGGTTTATATATGATAAAGAGCTTATTACACAGTGATTCCTGTATATTTGGGTCAGCTGTGGCAATCAATCAATGGACACTTTGCCTTTGGCAGCACATGCTTCCATTAAAAAGAGAGAGAGAGAGAGAGAGAGAGAGAGAGCAGGAGAGAGTATAATTCCCTGGCAGACCCCTGTTAGTTAGTAATGACAGAGTAACCTCTGTGTCAAATAATATACTTGATAAATTTTGCATGTGCTGTTGACTGACAGAAACTCTGGCTTCCTGTCGAAGCAGCACACACAGGCTTCAAAGAGCACAGAAACCCCTTTCTTCTCCCCAAGTGAAAAGCCCTAAAATATAAGCCTCAAGTTGAGCTGAGCAGGAAAACGGTGCTTCTGAAGGGGTCGGTTTTGGTGGGGTGGCTAAAACTTTCCCACCCCACCCCACCCTTCTTTCGCTGCATTCGCCTGTCAGTTGCAATCACTTTGCAACTCGGCCGGGGTTCTGATGGGGGGCTTAGCATGTTCAATTATGCGAAATAACAGTCTGATTGAATGATCCTGCTGCTGAACTGGCATAAATCTAATTCACACACTCCCACACTGGCCGAGGATTCCCTATCTTTTGAAATCAGGAAGGGTGGGGGAGCAGTAGCCCGTTTGTTTAGTCTGTGTGGATATGGTAATTGCGTGCAGCTGGGGCTTCTGCCTGGCCACGTTTTGCTTTGATTCGCTCCTAAGGTAATGTCAGTTGCAGCCCCTTTTGGAGTGGAGAGATATATGTAATTCTTAAACAATTACAGGTGGCACATTCTTGCATGCGACTCACTGTGCAGCCTTTTTAATCTGCACTGCCGCATGTATATCTTGCGACAATTCCACAGGAGCACAGGAAAAAGTAAAGAATGCCACTCCGACTGCAAAATTCAGCTTCCTTGCCTTTCCGCTTTTAAATAGAACACACCTTGCAAAAGGGCTTAGAGTAATGTATCAGCAGTGTCTGCTGACATTTGCAAAGGCAGCAGAGGGCTGGCTAGTGAAAAGTCCCCCCGTGGTTTGGGGCATGTCATCAACACCTTGCCTAGCTTCTTGTACTTCTCCAAGGCAAAAATATTCCAGAATAAATTATGCGGCATTTGAGAAATGTGTACATTCACCTCATTTCCTTAATTTATACAAGCAACATAATTTAGCTAAGCTTACAGTGGATTTTTGGTTGTCTGGTGCAGGTTTCTTTTTAAACAGGTCATATTAATTAAGTAATTAAGACCAATTCTATAGCATTTAATATATTAAAAATCTTTAAGCAGTGTGTGGAAGACTACAGCAAGAAATGTTACAAAAAATAATAATAAAACCATTAATACAGATCATCACACACACACACACACACACACACAGCATTTTCTTCTCCTTCCTGTACATCTCCCCACTTAACGTCTTTCAGCTTCCTTTCTCCCTCTCAGGACTCCACACATTGACCCTGACTCTCACCAGAGCCCAGATCACACCCAAAATCTCACAGTGAAGAAGAGGGTTCCTGGAAGCTGCTGTTATCACCCTAGTATCTCACATAAGACTTGATTTTATGAAGCGCCACTGTAGCGTTCACACAGAGCCCCCAGTCATTCCACGGACTATTGACGCTGCACCACCACGGCTTATCTCTTCCACTGCCACCAAGCAAGTTTCCCCAGTAATATATTCAGACTCAGTCAGGTTGTAACGTATTAACAAAGATTCCAGCTTATTGTGAACGCAAACCTAACCTTGAAACACTAATCTGATTCACTCTCTCTGTCTCCCCTCTGTTTGTAACTCACTCTGACTCCTATGCCTCCCACCCAACTGAACTAACTGTCTATTTTGAACTGCTTTCCCCCAACTGTCTAAACCTCTGGCTAAGCCTTTTAAAAACAGGTGGGCTCCGCCTCTGGGCTTTTCTATTGGTCTACCAATTAACCTTTTCTCTCCCCCTGTACAGACATTTACAAAAGAATGGGCAAACGCCACAACCACCAAGGTTGGTTTTACTTTCTAAGAGTGCCTACAGCTGTGCTCCATTCATCCAGTTACAGATTTATACCTCCTTCCAATATGTCCCCACCCCACCCCAAATGCTACCTGAATTTGTGTCTAGAGCACTGAATCAGGAGCATGGGAAGTGGCCATCCTGGGTAGATCCTTTAGTAGAGCTAATTTACAGCTATTGAGGCAGATCTAAGAAATGAACTTATGATCCTCATCACATTTATTCCTATAACAATTTAGAGAGTAATTTCTTATTTCTATTTTAAAAGGGGGAGAGAAAGAGAGAGAGTACAAGTCCAATTTTATTTACTAGAGATTGGGGGGGATTCGGATCACTTCACAAATACAGGTGAACCTACATAAAGGTGCATTCAGACTAGGAGTTTATTGCATGAGTTTTACTGGTTTTAATGCAAGCAATTCTGTCCCAATTTCTAACCTTCCTTTTATACTGACGTACCTCTTGAGCTATGGACCTGCAGCTTTTTGATCAATGCTGTGATAAATTCTAAAAGACAGGAAAGAACTGTATACTGGGATTCCTTCCCAATTTTTGTCACGTGAAATCACACTGCAAAAGCCCTGTTATTTTCCGAGTTAATGGGGTTGAAAACGGTTCCCCCCCCCCCCGGAAAACAATTAACATGAAATTGAGCACTAGATTTTCAGAGGTTGCTTTTATATTATGTGAAAGATCACATAAAACATGGAAATTAACAGGTTAGGAAATACCAGGAAGCTGAAATAGTGCTGTTCTGAATGTCAATTAAGTCACACATTCTGAAACAAGATGCAAACTGAAACACAGCTATTATATAGTGAGTCCAGCCAGTGGTAAAATAGTAACATCTTTATTCATGGCAGCAAGCAAGTAAAAAGATACACAACCCTCCCAGCCCTGCTGCTATATATATAGGCACTTGGGCTAGCCTACCCAATAAAGGTGAAGCTAATTAAAAGCAATCACTGCCTCCCTTAACTAATTCCTGGCTGCTCTGCTACTGTGCTGTGCCTGCAAATTCAATAGGGCCTACACAACAACAGCCATCCTCTGAAATTCAGACCTCTGAATTTTGCAGTGGAGTTCTGTAGGCGCGTAATGTGTATAAGAATGCATGCAGTATGGTAAAGTGGGTATAAAAATGCATATATTTGTGGAAATTAACATACAAAAATGCATTTGCAAAAAAAAAAAACCTGCATTGCAGAAATGTGTACAGTAAGCACAACTGCATACACAAATGTGCATATTTGGAGAAATTTGCACTTCAAACAAAATTGCAAACCGATATTGACATGTGGACAACTGAACTTAAGACTGGAAAAAGGAGAAACTTGGAGAAACCAAAATTCACAAATTCACCCATCCTTACTCTTTCCAGGAACTCTGGTGCCTCAATCTTGTGCACACTTGGAGTAAGTCGTATCGACCTGGTCCAATAACATCTGGAAGGTGCAACTTTGGCTATCCCTGACTCATATTACAGCAGTCACAAGAGGAGAGATTTTGCTTTCTGATTGAACCTACTTCTCACTAAGGAAGCACAGTCCAATTATTATTATTATTATTATTATTATTATTATTATTATTTAATTTTATTAATTGTACCTCCTGGGTTACCTCAGCCACACTGGGCAGCTTCCAACATATATAAAATAGCCCCAGAAAAAGATCACAATTTAACAGGTTGGCTGTATGTGGAATTGCAAATGCTACGACTGGTGTTTCAGAGTTCACAACAGCACGATGCTTCTCAACAACAAATGGGCTGGTTCAAGTTTATTTCAAAAGGAACCTAAGCCACACTTATCAACAGATGTCATTTATGGTGCATCAGTCAAAACGATAGTGTTTATGGAAGAAGAAATTTAAAACCAACATTTGTGTTGGAGCACAAACAGAAAATGGCTTCTCTACACCAGGAGCTGAGATTGGTTTATCGCAGAACAAGCTCAAGCCTAACGAAAGCCATATAACTGCATGTTTAAAGAATCTCTCTGTAAAGAGATGACATTTGTTGCTTCTGAAACAGCTAATTTTCTATTCATATAAACACAGGCTAACATAAAGTATGAATTCCTAGGAACCGCAAGAGCCAAATTATTTTTGAGGAATGGCTGCAAAGCATGCAAATTGGTCTCTCTGCTTCCCCCCTCCTTTTTAAAAAATAAAATCATTTTCTTATTTGTTACTTTTAAACCTGAAATTTTCAAAGAGAATGCAAATTCAGGAACACTGATAAAATGACTATCAACTGTCTCTAGTATTAAAGATTATCATTATTGTATAGCTCCATAGGACTTAATTTCTTTTAACCCTTAAAATTTCAGATAATAGGCAAAATAAGAAAAAGCTGAAACAAAATAAAAAGTATCAAAAATTCCTTCCAGTAGCACCTTAAGAGACCAACTAAGTTTGTTATTGGTATGAGCTTTTGTGTGCATGCACACTTCTTTAGATACACTGAAACAGAAGTCACCAGACCCTTATATATAGTGGGAGGGTGGGGCGGGGTATTACTCAGAAGGGTGGTGGGAATGGGTGATTGGCTGACAGGTATGGTAAACCTGTTGATGACTGTTAACGACTGTTAACTGGTCTTACAGGAAAAAGCAAGGGGTGAGATGGCTAAAAATAGCTTTATCGTGTATAATGAGAAAAGAATCCAATGTCTTTATTCAGACCAGGTCTCTCCATGGTTTTAAGTTTGGTAATAAGTTGTAATTCAGCAACTTCTCTTTCCAGTCTATTTCTGAAATTCCTTTGTATTAAGACAGCTACTTTGAGATCTTGTATAGAATGCCCTAGGAGACTGAAGTGTTCTCCTACTGGTTTCTCTTCCTTGTGATTCCTGATGTCAGATTTATGTCCATTTATCCTTTGGCGTAGGGTTTGGCCTGTTTGTCCAATATAGACCAACATGGCTATCTACCTGTAACTAAGAAAAAGCTAACACTGATTATTGTTAGGAATGCTGATAGAATTGTGATCAACTGCTTCTAGTATTAAAGATTGTCTTTATTCAATAGCATTTGTTAGAAGCCATTTATTCCAAGCACATTATGACTTCCTGTTTCCGCCTACACCTGGAATGGAGGACTCCCTCGACACTGCAGGGAGATAAACAAAGAATGATGGGGGGGGGAAACTCATTCTTTGAATTCTTCTCTGGGTGGGAGAGGCAAGGGCTCTCACTTGCGGATTGCACTGTAGTCTGGCACTCACTTCCCTCTGGAATGCGAGGGCAGGCAAAGGTACTGTGTGCATGGAGCACTCTGACTGCCATGACCCCTTGATCTGTTCCTGGAAGCAGAGGATATACTGCTAATTGGGCTTTAAATGGAGTAAAGTACAGGTGTGTGCTAGAGGCGATGAGACGACAAACTGTAGAACATCTCAGCTACAAGGATTTAGAAGTTGGAATTGAGATAAGGTTTCATTTGGTGCCAGAGATGATGGGGGAGGGGAACCTACGGTTGTTTTTCAGTTTTTCTTCTATATTTCTGATTTGGCAACCCTCCTCGGAATGCAAGGTTAAAATATAATATAAAAAGTGAGGGTGGAAGAAACTGGATTAATAACATGAAATTTAACATCAAACTGGAACAGCATATGTGAGAGGAATGGAAGAGAGAGAGAATAAGGGTAGTAGTTTCACCCTTTGAAAAGACTATCTTGAAATCTAGAATGAAACCACCACACTCTCCATTATTTTCAAAGAAATGCGAAGGAGACTGAGACAATTTGTAATACAATCTAACTGGAAAGATAACTGACTATAAATTTTTCAGCTGAAATGAGGAAAGGAGTCTGCCACCTGCAAGGTCAGAGGTTTTCTTATTAATCATTGGCAGTTTCGAATCAGACCACTCTACCTGGGTTTGGGGGGGCAGGAATGGCCAGGACAGTTTATTTGTTGTAAGAGAGGGGTCTCTAACAGCTCTTGAATCATGGGACGAAGTAACTCAGAAGTTTTTGGAAAACTGTAAGACAACCGCTCATGATGGTAAATATAAACAGTTGGAAGAATGAAGGACACAACACCATATATGGTTGGGACATTATCATGGGGGAGGGAATTACCACACGCAGGAAAGAACAATGATTACAGACTGAGTGCCTCACCTGAAACTTTATAAATTACTTAATACATCAACGCGAATTGAAACCGTAAGATTGTAGCTGTTGTGTAAGGGATTACTATCTTGAAGGGAATGTAATTGAAATTATTAAGATTTTGGAACGCAGAAAATTTAAAAAAACAAACAGAAACCCATCAAAACTAGCAAGTGAGGAAGTCACTTTAACCAAATAGTATAATTCAGTATATAAATAATTGGTTTATTGGCATTGTTATAATGAGACTGTTCTTGGAACGATATTGGAAAATCAATAAAAAGAATGCATCCAAAAAAAGTTCAAGCACATTACAAAGGAAACCGAAAAATAAAATGGAAGAAAAATTGTCCTTTTTATGATGCTAAAATAAACTAGAGAAAAAGAATTCTGATGCAAATTTCAGAAAATACACCTTCCTCTTCTGCCCTTAAGTCCAAATCTAGACTTAGTATAGTATACTATGGATTTATAGTATATCCATATGCAGTACTATACTGTATTATGGTATGGTATGGATTTGCATATATACTATACAGAAATCCACACTGCATTTTAAACCAAGGTGAAGCTGCAGCATGTTTACCTACAAGTAAGTGTCATGGTGTCCATAGGGGGTGAAAATTCCTAGTGTTTTTACGCTTGCAGCTTTAATTATTCAAATTCTTGTGCAGTAAATTTCATGGATTATATCAAACCGTTCTTCACAGGACTGGAGGCATTCCCCTCCCCTTGCATGATGAAAGTTTAAACCAACAAAAAAATTAAAAATACCGAAAAGCCTAAAGAAGCACACAGTGAAAAACAAAATAAAAACAAAACACCTACTGGCGCATACATTTCATATTGTATAATCCTCACCCAGTCGATGTGGGTTTTAACATATTTCCATAAGTTTAAATAGGAAAACATCTTCAAGCTCAGCCCTTGGGAAACCCAAGCCTGATTAGTTTCCCCTTTTTACTACAGCCTGCAGAGTGTAAAATGCAGCACATCAGAATTGAATTTGTCATCTCCAGACCTCACAGGAATTTTAGGAACTAAATAGTTAGGAAGCCATCCCGGTACTTCTCGTTGCTTTAATCATAGTTGAAGTTTCAATTTAAACATTCAGGAAATCTCCCTTATTTAAAGCAATCAACTCACTGCTGAGAGGGGTCTGGCTTTACTGTGTTTAATTTCTTGGCATCAGGCAGAAGTTGATTGGTTGCAGCTAGTGCATGAAAAGGTCCCCCTGCCCTCCCCCAAATAACATTTAAAAATTCCAGAGTATTGCTGCATCATTCATATTCAGCCCTGCATGGACTTGTACACTGGCAAATCAGCAAGATGGTAACTCAAAACCTCAACTGGAAAATAGACATAATGCTGAAAAGTCTAGGGAAAGCCCAACTGTCAAACAGCTCTTAAAGCTGTAAGTCTTTCGGCTGTAAAAACATGATTGGGCTCCATGTTAAACTTTTTACCCTGTTTGGCAAGATGTGTTCCACTGTGCTGTTACAGAGGCGGAGTGTTTTCATGCTTCAGCCAAACACTGGAACTCACCAGATTGTTGACATGTCCTAAGATCATTAGCACCAGACAAGATGGCGACTGGGTTACTGGCAAGTGGCTTCTCTAATCTTCTCTTTTTTCCTGAAATGTACTTGCTGTTCTAATACTAACGGGCCCCAGGACCTAGGATATTCCTAATGTGGAAAAAAATTATCCCTTAGATCAAGTTATTCCAGAACAGAAAAAAAGAATTCCTCTGGATTTGCTGGAGGTATAACTCTTCTTACAATTTGCTAAGGTACAGGGGATATCACCCTAGCCTTCATCTAAATGCAGATTTGCATATTCTTTTTTGTATATGCATAGTTTAACCACAGTTAAGCACTGTCATGTCCTTTGCATTTCACTGAGTTAAGCATGAGTTTAATTTCATTCATTCAAATATATAGCGCAATCAGAAGTACCTTTCATTTTTCCTAGGTATGTGTGTGTATAGGATTGAAGCCTTGAAGTACTTAAAATTGCCTGGATCATGACCAATATTCATGTATTGACTTACCTTTGCCTTGAAGTAATGATATGATTTGCTGTGTAGTTGTATGGATTGAAGATATGGAATTACTCATAAGAAAGGGGCATCTGTCATGATCCAGGACTCTGACTCCCCATCCTCGGGAGAAGAAGCCATGGATTCAGAGGACATAGCCCAAGATGTCCTCTGAGATGATAATGTGCCCTCACACCAGAGGAGCACATTATGTCAGTTCCTGAACAGGTTGCACTGGCTTCCTCACACTCCATCTTAGAACCTTGGCCTTCTGCTCAATGGCTTCTAAAGCAGGTGGAGCCCCTTTAAGAGCAAGAGGTTCCACTCAATAGGGGTGGGACTAGGTGCTCAAAGGAAGCTACAATCCTATTTAATGCTCAGTTTGGCTTGCATATTGAAAACCCCTTCACTGAGGTTACAGCAAAACATGGAATGGGAATTAGGGAATGGGAATGAGGGAGGGAGGACGTAGTAATGAGACCAATCTCCAAATCGTGAGCTGGAGATCAAGAACTGAAGGTCTGAAGTGGACTTTGATGCTTTTAGGCTGTGGTCAAAAAACGGTAAAATTAGTTCCATATCCCCAAAGGGCGCTTAGAGTTGTCTTCATCAAACTGCAACTCCATTTGGACCACAGCAGACTGCTTCTGAGACTTGAGGCAGTTTTGAAAACTAGTTATTGTATTGCATTGCAATGTGCTGTTCTTGTTGAGGAGGGGGATCCCACTGGCCATGTTTAAAGTGCCTCTTTAGATCTTGGCTTTAAATTATATCAGAATCTGGATCACATTTTTTCCCTTTCTGCTGTCTCTGTTGTATATTGTTTCTTGATTGTATCTCATTAAGTCTCTTTGCTCTAACTTGTTTGAGATGTTTGAAGCTGTGGGAAATTATCTTTTGAAAGGGAATACGTTATTTTTCTTGTTATGCTGTAATCTTCAGGTTTACTATAAACCTCTTCTACCATTTTAATAGAAAAGTGGGATGTAAATAACGACAAACTAATAATTTGGAGCCATCTTAGGCTGCCTGTTTTGTGGGAGAGATTCAAGCACATAGTGTAAATTTAGGTTTGTGCATTAAAGCAACTCTGTTGTTTTAGCACAACAAACCCACCTTTTGAAACAAAACAAATCCCTGGACTTTTTGTAGTTAGGAAAGTGATGGGGAAATGCACTGAAAAGTGTGGAATGAGTTAATGGTTAATATAATATAAACACTGCACAAGCAAATCAGCATGTTGGCTAATTATTGCATAATCTCCCTGCAAACAAATCAAAATGAATACACAACAAAACCAGACATAGGCCAGTGCTAGATTTATGGCACTGCGAGCAATTCTCCTGCACAGGGAGCCAAGCCAAGGAAGTGCAAAATTGAGAAGATCCATGACTGAGAAGATCCATTGGGAGGGGGGCAAATTTTGGTCTCACACAGGGCGCCATATTACAAAAGATAACCAAAGTTTGCCCCTGCATAGGCTTACCACATATTTAAAGCACACTGCTTCCCCTAGAAAAACCTGGGAACTTAATTCTACTCCTTACAGCACTACAGTTCCCAGCACCCTTAACAAAACTATGATTCCCAGGGTTCTTGGGGGAAAGTAATGTCCTTCAAGTGTTTGCTGTGAGTCTACCCTCCGCATAAGCTTTGGGGAAGCAAATCAAGATGAATGTGCAATAAGCCTATCTTCTGAAGATGCCCTCCCCCCTGTGTATTTTTTTCAAGCCTTGTGGTCTGTCTTCTATAACATGAGTTGGTGTCAAATCTGAGATCCACTCCACATTTTCCTTTTTGCCCTTATGTGTCAGCCAGCATTCATCTGCTGGCTCAGCTTGTTTATGCCTGACCATTCTCCATGCTAACTTGGCATTCATATTCACAAGGAGCGGTCATAGAGGAGAAAAGTCTTTCTGGTTGTGGTTCACAATGTTTGAAAAAACAACAACAACCAAAACCCCCTTTCTCTTTTTCCTTTTAAAACCTTTATCCTTTTAGCTAGTCTGGGGAAACTTTTTCCACAGCCACTATCTCACCAACTATAATTTTAATTCAGTACATGTGGGGGAGATATTAATCCTAAGCAAACCAGAGCAATAATGAGAGCATATGACAGATTCTGTTCCACAGTAACTATGTAACTCTTCACATCACTGTTTTTTAGAGATTTGTCATTGTTGTTTTTAGCCCAGGCACAGTAGGTTTCTGGATACCATTTGCACTGCATAAATAAAAGGCATTTATTTAATGCCAGCTCTATTGTTGCAGTTGCTGCTGTTTTTAAATGCTCCCATTCAGCTGAACATTTTTTTGTGGGGAAGTGTGGAATAGACTGGAATGGAAAACAAGACGATTATCTAGACAGAAATGTTGTAGAATTTGAAGGCGCAAATCCTAAGGAGGCAGCTCACATGATTCTAGCTTAGTCCTGGTTGCCAATGTCTAAGTTCGCCATGGTGACAGGTGTGTTTCTTAAATTGCAGGTGCCACCAGATACCCCAGTGCTTAGCTATGTGTATGCACTAAGCTTCTGTTGCCTCATAGACTGCCTCATTCATTTTCATGGACGGAGCAGTCCTATTCTCAAATCTATAAGTATATGTGGAGCACCTCATCACCACCTTTGGACTTTCCATGCATGCAACAGAATGCCAAGCCTGGGTGTAATATGTGGTACAGACCTCATGCCGTACATCCATGTAGTAGGACAAGAAGTAACATTGTCGAACAATTACTCACAGCTTATTATTATGGGATGCGACATATTTTATAACCACTTATTACCAACAACTTCTTTTTAAAAGTTAAGGCTGTAAATGATCAGTTCTGTTCTTTGGGGAGCAGAACAGAATGGTAAAGTAAAAACCTGTTTGTTTATTTATTTATTTTTTTAAAAAAACTGGCCACAGCTATTCATTATGAATAGAAGCTATGAATGTTCTTCTTTGCAGAGTTAACTGCCTTGATTTTTTCAGGTCTGTATAGAATCAAAAGTCAGGACAGACAAACACATTGGCTGTAAGGTAGAAAGGGGAAGGAAAAACAACAGCATGTGTGTGTATGTGTACACACACACACACGTTACAGCTTTCTCAAGGTGTTTTGAAATTGTGAAAACCACTATGTTGTTGTTCAGTCGTTCAGTCGTGTCCGACTCTTCGTGACCCCATGGACCAGAGCACGCCAGGCACGCCTATCCTTCACTGCCTCTCGCAGTTTGGCCAAACGCATGTTAGTAGCTTCGAGAATACTGTCCAACCATCTCATCCTCTGTCGTCCCCTTCTCCTTGTGCCCTCCATCTTTCCCAACATCAGGGTCTTTTCTAGGGAGTCTTCTCTTCTCATGAGGTGGCCAAAGTATTGGACCCTCAACTTCAGGATCTGTCCTTCTAGTGAGCACTCAGGGCCGATTTCCTTGAGAATGGATAGGTTTGATCTTCTTGCAGTCCATGGGACTCTCAAGAGTCTCCTCCAGCACCAGAATTCAAAAGCATCAATTCTTCGGCGATCAGCCTTCTTGATGGTCCAGCTCTCACTTCCGTACATTACTACTGGGAAAACCATAGCTTTAACTATACGGACCTTTGTCGGCAAGGTGATGTCTTTGCTTTTTAAGATGCTGTCTAGGTTTGTCATTGCTTTTCTCCCAAGAAGCAGGCGTCTTCTAATTTCGTGACTGCTGTCACCATCTGCAGTGATCATGGAACCCAAGAAAGTGAAATCTCTCACTGCCTCCATTTCTTCCCCTTCTATTTGCCAGGAGGTGATGGGACCAGTGGCCATGATCTTAGTTTTTTTGATGTTGAGCTTCAGACCATATTTTGCGCTTTCCTCTTTCACCCTCATTAAAAGGTTCTTCAATTCCTCCTCACTTTCTGCCATCAAGGTTGTATCATCAGCATATCTGAGGTTGTTGATATTTTTTCCAGCAATCTTAATTCTGGTTTGGGATTCATCCAGCCCAGCCTGGATGAATTTGGGTGTATTTTCACCCAAATCAGGCTGAGTGTCGGAAAACATTCAGCAAAAAAGCATTGGGTTCTGGCATAAGTGGCAGCTGTTTTACTGCATTTCAGAGGAAAACCTTGACTGACACTCCAAAACAAAACAAAAAAGAACAAAAGAGAAAAGAGAAAAAGAAAGAGACTAAAATTCCACCTGTGATTAATGCATAAATGATTGCAGCACATTTTATAGAGATCATTTGATTTTCATGGCATTATACATATGAACCAATGTATTCTTGCCACATTGCTGTGGATTTATTCTCTTTTTGCAATTTGCTATAGAATCATAGAATTGTGGAGTTGGAAGAGGGTCATCCAGATTGTTTTCATGTGCCACCAAAGTCAATGTGATCAAATGCAATTGTTTACTGATAGGTTTGGTTGCTTTCCAGTTCTGTAATATGATAGGTTTAGCAACTAATGTGGGTCTATTAAACCACACCTTGGATTCTGGCTCTAGGTTCTGTAGCTTCCGACAAAGCCCCACCAAAGCATAGAGATGTCCCACTCTTTACATGAAGTTTTTAAAGAAACATGTTTATTGTTTCCAAATAGGTACAGTTATTGAGCTTCTCCAGTGAATGAAGACTGCCTGTGGATGCTCAGCTCCAGGACCTGCCATCCGAGGGGGAGAGTGTGAGACTGCTGAGCGGGGTGGGGTGGGTGGCTTCTGTGTTAGGAGGGCAGTCTGAGAAGGGAACTAGTGGATGGAGCTAGTCATCAAAAGAATGGAGTTGAAAGAGCAAAGCATCAATTTTATGCAACATTTTAATATGCTATCATCCAACCATAAATCTCCTCCAATATCAATGTGAATTAGTACACTGGCCCTATCAAAATATGTAACTCCCAAATTCCATCTGGTCAGCTGTGTTAGTCTGTTGCAGCAAAAACAGCAAATAATCTTGTGGGTCCTTAAAAACTAACAAATTCATATAGCATGAGGTTTCATGGACTGCCTCCAAAGGATAAGAATCTCATTCCAACATTGAGCTTTGTATTTCTTAGGGGTTTTGGTTATTTAGTTGAAACATAACTTTCTTGCCTGCATGAGCACTGAAACTTTGTGTCTCACGCAGCAGACCCATTTTGCCACTTAGGAAGCAGTTAAAAGGAAAATTAAGGGAGTTTGCAATGGTATGGGGATTTGATGTTCAAAAAGACACACACACACACACACACACACACACACACACACACGGCACATACAATCTTTGGCATAATCTGGAGTCATTCTTTTGATCCTGATCCATAGGCTGCATGCATGAATGAACATAACTCCCAGTATTTCTGGAATGAAATATGTACCGCTATTAGATGGGGTTTGTATGGACACCCAACTCTCAAAGGAAAAGAGAGAGAGAGAGAGATAATATTAGCATTTATATAGTGCTTTGAAGCATTCAGAATGCATCACATACCTAATTTGCAACACCCCTGTAGGAATACAGTGTTAGGGTGAAGCTGCATCTGAGAGCAGCAGGCTTGCGTATTTACAAATCAGCCTGCCCCATTACATGTAAAGGAAGCATGGGGACTGATTAGCTTACAATGCAAAAGAGTGCAACAACATGAAACCTCAACCACTCACTTCTTACTCCCCTAGCACCACTTAGCAGCTTTTGCTCCCTGCTGGCTTCAACATGAACGCATAACAGAATGGGTATCTTCTGGCCAGTGGAAGTGAGGAAGCATTGAGTATGGACTGTGGAGTTAGAAAACTCAGTTCCCTGGATCAAGGTGCTCACTGCACCCAAGGGATGCTGATGTCCATTGAGGATCTAGTGCCCAAAACAGCTCTCATGCAGTATGAAGACTGCAGTGCTGGCTTCAGTTTTTAGAATGTGGAGACTACAGTGCTAGTCCCAAGTGTGGTTGTCGGCATCCAGTCCACATAATCACCCTAAAGCAGAGTGCCAGGGATGTGGTGGGTACTCCTGTATCTCACATTTGTCATTGCATGGAGTCTTGGAGAATGCAAGTGAACAGGTAGCCACACCAAAAGCGTATGAGGAGCAGGAGGCTCAGGAAGGTGTAGGCCTTGGGAGGTGCTCAACTAGGCCTACCTGGGGTGCTGACCTTGAGAGATGGGAGAGAATGTCAACATCCTCTTGCTAGTGATGCACATACCTGCTCTTAAAACTGGATAATACGGTTTTGTCTCCAGCACAAAGGCTGCTCATGCTCTGCCCAACCAGGCCTGACCATCATCAGATGATTTCTCCTCATTGCTTGCAAATTAAAGCACAGACCTGAAAGCCATTTTCTAACTAAACATATGGCTGTTCTGAATTAAAGCTCCATTGGCTTTCCTTTGTCGTCGTGGCATAATTGAATTAAATGGGCCTCCTGTATAAGAATTTGTTCTCGTCTAACATGTCATAAGCAGTAGTGGTTACCAGCTCCAGCTGCTGTTGCCACATGAAGCATGCATTTGCAATAAGCAAGCAAATGTGTAGACTTTCTTGGAAACCACAAGCAAATGCTGGGTGGCTAATTTGTTTCTCCATGTCTAGTATTCCCCCCCCCCCACATGAAATCTAACAGCGCTTGCATAAACCAGCAGGGATGGGGAGTACTGGGCAGCAATTTAATTCAGCACAGTTCTAATTTAGAAGTAAACCTACAAAATCTCTTTTCCTAAGTTCACCTGGATGTGGTGGTCCAATGAATTTCCCAACAAGAGAACCCTGAAGACTTTTTGTTTGAACTGATTTCACATACACAGCGCTAGCACTATAGCCAGTGCTATAAACGCCACAGCTGAATGCAACAATACTCTGAAAGTCATTGTCTGACTTTTCATTTAGTGGAAGCAGGTTTCAGTCTGGATGGAGTCTGTTCCAGCCTGATCCTTCCACCACCACCCCACCCTAAAATGCCCCCCTTTTACAGGGTTTGCAATTAGGGTGTCCTTCACTCTGCAACCTTGCTTACAATAATAGACCACATAATGACATTTGTCCACAGGAAACCTGCACATGAACTCTTTAAAGGGCTGGCAACTGGAAGGAAACAAGGTATCAAATCCTGGATCTGGTTACATTTCAGTCCTTGCTGAGTGTTCGTAAGGCTCATGAAAGAAAGCCTTCGAGGAATACAGTGAATCATTATCTCAGAGAGCTGTTGGCACTGATCTCGCTTGCAGCTTCTCTCAGGGAGGGAGAGGAAACCTAAGGTTTCACTGTCATGAAAAGACAGGGGTAGTTGTTTCATTGCTGTTCAGTGACTAAAGGTTCTGCAATTGCCTGAGCCAGTAACAAATGACTACCAGGGTCGAATGTCCTTTGAGTCTGACAGCAATTTTGTTCCTCGTGGAATAAATTAACTTAACAATATTCACAGAAAGAGATACACTGTGCTGATTAATCATGTTGCTAGGACTCATACTTCCGAGCTTGGAAGCAGAGGAGTCTCAGGTGATGGTAATGCTCACCTTGAATAAGAGTGAGCATTATGGCCTCTGAATTTTTTTATCCAGGTTAGATTTTGAACCTAAGCTGGGAAAGAATTCCCTTCCATTCTGTCTCCTACTCAGATTGTCCCTGAACCACCACCATTTCACCCCACTGACGAGGGTAGAGTGGCAGGACCCCTGGAGACAATGGGGAACTGCAGTAAGAAGGGAAAGGACCTTGTATCATTTCTCATCTCAATGCATCTCATCTCCTCCAATGCCTTGCCTATAGTGTAGCTGAGCACCAGGCCAAGTCAAAGTAGCCCCTGGGAAATGTAATTGGGCTACTAACTTTACACACCTCAGAGACGCTTTCCACCACTGCCGGTGCTGAAAGCAAAGCCTTGTAAGTGGAGTGGAGAAGGATTTGGGTAGCTCAAGAGAATGGTAAATTTGGATTGGCTGAGAAAGAAGGCAGGTCACATCCAGGTTTCTGAGAAGTAGCTTATTGTCATTTCCAAGCCAACCTGCTACTGTTGGTGGTGGGCTTAATAGACAAGCAAGGGAACAGTTGCCCAGGGGTGCCCAAGCAAAATGCTGGCATCTCCAGAACAAGTCACCCATCAAAGAGAATAAACATGTGTTTACTGCAAAATCAACAAGGGAAAGAAAGTGTGGCAGATGCCAAACATCTGCTGTATTTTACTTGTCAGCATTTAAAATTCAAACAGTGTAGATGCTTATTCCATTTTTGGAATAAACTTGTAATTTTTGGAGTACTTTGGAATGCTTCTCATTTTTGACATACACTAAAAGGAGGCAGTGCTTGCAATTTGCCTTCATTCAAATCACACTCAAATATATGCCATCCCATCACCTCAAAATGGCAACATCCATTAAGGACATATCCTTCAAACACAAGACTCCAAACTACAGAGCCAGATGCAAGCCCCCTCCCACTGGCATAATACAATCTGTTAGATTTCACCTGAGTGCTGTGTGGAGGTGTAACAAAGAGAAAGGAAAGAAGGGAGATGGTGGCCATCTTTGGGTGATCCCTCACCCTGATCCCAATCATGTGAGGCAGAGAGTGAGACCACCTCCCTGTTGTCATCATCACCAGCCCCACAGCTTCAGTCCCTGACACATTGAGGGCTGCTGGAGCAGTGATGGTGACAAGAGGACTGGGGATAGGCCAGGGAACACACACAAACACGCACTTCCCCCTCATACAATTGCAGCCACATAGGGGGAACACCTGAATAAGGCTAGTATTGTTTTGTTGTGAGTTTGGGCAACAGTATGTATCTGTCTGTGATCATTGGCTCCATTGCTCCTTAAGAAGTGGATACTGGGATATAAATCAGCTGCTGTAAGTCTTTACATGCTCGCTTTGGTGTCACATCAATAAGTGGGGAGTGGTGAACTTCAGGCCCACAGGCTGAAGGTGGACCTGCAGAATTATCTATCTGGCCCCCAGGTCTGTCCCTCACCAGCCATGCTCCACACCTTGCTTGATTTTGCCTGTTTGGAATGTGTCCTTGAACAGCGATAATGCCCATCACTTTCCTGGCAGGAGCATGGATGTGTATGCACAGAAACCCCTGACTTGTGTTTGGCTGGAACGTAGCTCACTGTGCAAAGGGAGGAATGGCACCTATTGTCCTGCCCACCTCTGGCATGTGACCTCCAGAAGGTTTCTCATCAGGGAAATACAGCCCTCAGGCTGAAAAGTGCTTCCCCACTTCTGATATGTACGGCCTGCCTGTTAATGCAGTTGTTTACACAATTTGAAATGTCAAAAGAAAGAAAAAATAGCAGACAGAAAAGACCGAAGAATAAATCAGCAGACTTTGTTGCAGCCATTGTTGTAGGAGCTCCTGAGCCTTGACTTTCCCTCAGGGCACACAAGTTTTCAGGGAGCCCCCCTGGGAAGGTGTCACAACCGAATTCTTTCCAGCTCTTGGTGGTCTATTTCAGGAGCCAGTTGGTGTGAGCTTCCTGGCCTGAGCTTCTCTTCTCCTGCCTTTCCCTCAGGGCACTGAACATATTATGTTTATCATGTATTGGATACTCCTTACATGTAGCTTTCCATGCTGTGCAACTCGCACACCTCTTGTCTAAAATTACTTGATTTATTTCCTTTTGCTAAGCATATTGTTCATGCTTGACAAATAAAGAATCATAGTAATTTCCCCCCAAGAATTCACCATTGAAAAGCTGCCTTTGTTATAACTGCTGGGGCTGAACACGGCAGCCTTCCAGGTCTCTGTAAATCAGAACTCACTGCTGATTTTATACATACACTTGTGGCTGTAATTTATGTGTCAGTTCATATTTAGTCCCTCATTTCACATTATCCTGTAAAACTAAAGGCAGATTTATATTCTTTTCCAGTGAGATTTTTAATTTAGCAGGGATTGTTCGTATCCCAAAATGAGTTATTGTTACAAGTGACAATGCTTTGGCTAGGAATAGTGCACTGGGGATAATATGGTGGGCTGTAGTCTTCAAGACGCTTGATTGCCTTTTGTATGATGTTGGTTTCATTGTTCTGGCTCTTAGCAAACTCACCCCAGTTGCTTTAAGGACCTGTTTCATGGCACCAGATATAGGGAATACCCAGGAAAGGCCACATTTTGTACATTTTAGGGCATGTCGGGCAGAAGATTCTTTCTTTCTTAATCCCACAACCCCAATATTTATACAGCAAAAGGGTTATTTTCACTTGTGATGACTTTATGATTCTGGTTCCAAACATATTTACTTAGAGGCGCCTCCCATTTGTTCCTAACAGGGTTAGGATGGGGGTGAAAAGCTGGTTTATCTGTGAGACAAGAGTAAAAATCAAACAGCCTAAACTTTCAAATATCAGAGTTGACCTCTGAGCTGTAGCTCCCTGAAAAGAAGATATTTTGGTTCTAATCCAGCAAACTGGGTGTACCCATTGAACTGGGGCAAATTTGTTGATATCAAGTACAGTCTCGTCAATTTTAATGTTCTTTAAGCCTGCCTAATTTTATCTGGATCAGGGCCTTTATGTCTATTTCAGAGATGGCATTTCTGTATGACAAGGGACTGTACACAAACCACACAGAACAACCCTATTGGATCAGACCAAAGGCCCATCAAGTATAGCAAACCTATCTAATTTGTTCTTCCTGATCCGATAAATGAATTGAAATGCAGCTATTCTTTGAAATCCATACTTCTCCCAATTTTGTGAGGCCATTTTTGAACCAAAAAAAGTATGCACAGAAATGCATCCATTAGTGAAAATAACATTCAAAATTTCATTGTTCTACTGAACACTGCTTGCAAAAATGCACAAATTAGGCAAAATACTTACACATTTTACTGCATTTTTTCAAAATAATAATAATCATACATTGAGGTATGTTGAAACTGTACTTAATCAGAAACTGAGAGAAACCAAAATTGACAGCTTCCTCTATCCTTCCTTACCACTGAGTGTAACTGTGGTTGCCTTGCACTGCCAGGTTTAAAATATACTATTTAAATTTAGACGGGATACTTTGGGAAATTCACTCACCAATTTAATATCACCTGCCTGTAAGATTAACTATTGCATTGTGTTTTTATTTAAACATCATCACTGAGCAGTCACTCTCTAAATTTTTTAAGGAAACACCAAAAAATTGATTGAAGGTCACCAGAAGGATGTTGGTAGGTCAATATTACTGAACATTATAAAGCCTGGAAGATTTCATTTTAAGGAACTGTAATAACTCTGTTCTTTGGCATATGTAATTCAATATTTTATATTTATGAAGATAGACATTTCTGAAGAGGTTTAATGAGTAGCAATGTAGTTTTCCCATTAAAACCCAGGGTCCTCTATGGTTTTTAATAAACAGTAAGTAATCCATTGCCATATGTGTCTGTGGCTTCCCAGCCAAGGGTGCAGCAACTGACTTTGAAAGCGGCCTTAAAATTCTGCACATGAGCCAAAACCACCAATAGGAAGCTGCTGTACCAGATACTTTTTAAAGGGTCTGCTAGATTAAAAATGGTTTTTCTAGACTTTTCTATCAAAGGAGCACAGAGCTTTAGATGCCTAAGTCTGAAAAAACTCCTAGGTATCCTAGCGGTTTGCAAAACTGGAATATAAACTTTCCTGGATCTCTGCTACTGTCAGTTACATTTTCTTCCATGTGGCTAAATTTCCAGCTATTTTTTTAACTACATTTAAGAGTCTGTTCTCACATCTTTCCACTTTCCTGACCAGTAAACAGAATGTTTCATGCAAAGCAGGTCTTCCCCACACAGCTATGTGTTTATATAGATAGATAGATGATAGATAGATTAGATAGATAGATAGATAGATAGATAGATAGATAGATAGATGATAGATAGATAGATACTTTATTGTCATTGTACATAGTACAACGAAATTGAATGCCGTCCCACATTTACAGCCAAATATACGCATTTATACATTTACAGCCACACATACACATACATACCATCCATCACGACTCCCCAAAGATCATATCATTTGGTTACAGCATTTAAAATAGTTATAGCTCTTGGATAAAAACTGTTTTTTAGTCTATTCGTTCTTGATTTAATTATTCTGTATCTCTTGCCTGAAGGCAACCGTGCAAACAGAATATATCAAGGATGAGATGAATCCTGTAAAATGTTGTTTGCTTTTTTGAGACAACAGGAGCTATATAGTTCATCCAAAGATGGGAGAGGATGACCGATAATCTTTTGAGCTGTGGTTATGACCTTCTGGAGCATTTTCCTGTTGGTGACTGTGCAACTGGCAAACCAAGCACAGATACTATGCTGCCTCTATAGAAGGACACCAGCAATCTCTCACTCAGATTGTTCTTCTTTAAAAGTCTGAGGAAATAAAGTCTCTGCTGGGCCTTCTTTACCAGAGCAATGGTATTAGCACTCCAGGTTTAACTTGTGTTGTAGAAGCTAACAACATGTTACAGGAGATGTGTGGCTATTGCCAGCTAACATGACATTAGTTCATTCAGCATTTCCATCTGTTGGCTGAAGTCGAGGGGGCAGCATGGGGAGATATGGAGTGTATCTCTATGTATTTCTTTGACCACATGTGACCAGAGAGAATACTGTGGAGACTATGGGTCAGCAGTCAGGGTGGGGAAGAAATGCCATTTGGTTCACATTGAAAGGCAAACACACCTAATTCACACTTTCTGAAATAATATGCAAACTGAAACACAGCCATCTTTCAATATTTGCACTTCTCTGAATTTTGCAACACTCTTTTCCATCCAGTGATTGCATTGAAGAGTGTAAATACCCTGGTGCATTATAGTAGGTTAAATTGCCTTGCAAAAACGTGGGTATTGCCCCAAAAGTGCATACAAAAATGTATATTAGGAGTAATTTGTGCTGAAATGCTGACAAATTTTTATGAGGACTTCGGGGGATCGCAAATTGATATGGAAATGTGCAGCATCAAACAGAAGGTTCAAAACATGATAAACTGAGGGGGGAATGAAATAAACAGATTCACCCATCCCTAGACAGCAGTTGCCATATGTCTCCCATAATGCATATAGTTCTGCCCTGGCTTTCAATGAATTTTTTAGCACGTGCTACAGAAAAATAGTGTCACCCATATGTGGCTAGTCCTTTGCACTCCCCTGCATTCCTCTCTAGCCTTGCACACTGACTGGGGGCTATATACTACAGTCTAGAGCATGGGTAGGCAAACTAAGGCCCGGGGGCCAGATCTGGCCCAGTTGCCTTCTAAATCTGGCCCACAGACGGTCCAGGAATCAGTGTGTTTTTACATGAGTAGAATGTGTGCTTTTATTTAAAATGCATCTCTGAGTTTTTTTGTGAGGAATAGGAATTCGTTCATATTTTTTCCCCAAAATATAGTCCAGCCCCCCCCCCCCCACAAGGTCTAAGGGACAGTGGACTGTCCTGCTGAAAATGTTTGCTGACCCCTGGTCTAGAAGGTGGGCCAGATGCAAAAGAGGACAGGGGGACCTGCTCATTCGTACATAATTTCAGCAGGTGCCGACCTCCATGACAAGCCACACCTGCTGAAACTCATCAGCAACTCATCAAGGGCCGGCCGGGTGTCTTCTTTTTCTCCTGATCATCCTAGAGTCTTACGTTAGAGGAATATAAAAACACTGGTGCAAGAAGCTGTCCATTACATGCACATTGTATCTCGGTCACCACTTTGAGAGCTGCCTGTACTAGCAATATATGAAATTCTGAATGTGGCTTCCCACAGGTAAACTCGGGAGTTAAGATTATTTTCTAGTCTTGATTCTCACTATATTCTTCCAGCCAGCTTGCTGAAGAGTTAAACACGTTTTGTGGCTAAATTAATGCACAGATTTAAATCACCCTACTTTGTGCTGTAATTAATGCTGAGGTTTCTGTGCTTAACTTCTTTAAGATGAATCCTTTAAAATGAGCAAAAATTATCAGGACTATATAATTGGTAGGGTGTGCAATACTCTGACAGTAGTCCCCAACCCCCACCCTTGTGCATTTTTAGCCTAAATCCAATAATGTTGAGGAGGGGGTGGAGGAGTGGAAATGAAAGAGAAGTAAATTTAATACAGATGTTTCAGAGAACTCCCCACACAGCAGAGGTGATGTGCTGAAAAGCTAGAAGTTGAACAGTGTGGAGACAGACAATAAAGGTACATCTATCAAAAACCAGCCATAAGCCAGATGAAGGAGGTAGGAAGAAGAAAGTGGAACACTAACAGTGGAAATCTCCCAGTGTGTACATGAAAGATTTAGCTGAATCTTGACATGCAGAGACTTGGGTGATCCTGTTTCAAATTAAGCAAAGCTGAATGTGAAAAAGAACATTGGGGTAGACATTAGGGATGGGGCCAGGCTGAGAAGACTAGGTAGGATATTTCAAATGCATATACAGATCCTGTTCCAGTCCACTTGTGCCGTTAGCTAAGCTGCCACTAATTCTGCTTGTTATGAACAAGGTGTTCCTCTAGGCCAGAGTTTCCCAAACTTGGTTCTCCAGCTGTTTTTGGACTACCGTTCCCATCATCCCTGACCACTGGTCCTGCTAACTAGTGATAGTGGGAGTTGTAGTCCAAAAACAGCTGGAGTTTTTGGAAAACCCTGCTCTAGACTTCTGTGGGGGAATCAACCACATTTGTCCACATGACGGTATGCAGCCGAGTCTTAATGCACCTGCCCCACAAATGGAGGAGCTCAACGTGGAGATACTGATTTTGGTTGGAGTGCCAGGTCCTTGGGGATATACCAAGGCTACTTACTCTTCCTCCACATCTGGCTTTCTCACCACCAGCAATGCCACATCTGCTCAAACTGAGAGCTCCATTGATGCTACAGAAGCTTTCACAAACACTGCCAGCTTCTCAGCCTATCTTTGTGATAGGAGCCATAATGAAAGCACATCATTTGAATGCAGCATGAATGAATAAATAAAGCTGTGCTAAGATATTTGCTATTGGATTATTGTGAAGGCTAGGAATATACAATGAAATTGTGGTTCTGACTGTTTGCAAGGGTTAGAAGGCGTGATGCTCAGCAATCACCCTATGCTTGATCAGTTATTTATCATGAGCTAGCTAGCTAAACCTGAGCACTTTTAACTCTTACCAAAAGTTAAAGCTGACCTAAGTAGTCTAGTAACAAAACTAGACTTTGGTTATCTTTGGCTCAGTCATACCCATTGTGATCATATGGTTGGCCCAATAAACACACAATAATGTTTTCTGTGAATCTGACTTTGTTTAATGTTGGACAAGAGTTCTGGACAGAATTCAGGGCTTGGAGGGTGTTGTCTAAATAATAGTATGGATATAAACCTAAACTTCCTTCCTCTCGCCCCAAATTAGCTGTGAAATCCATTGAACATAGATCAGTTAAACCTCCGTTTTTACTTGCTGAGATGCCTTCATTAAGCCAAATTGTGACATTGTTCCCAACCACCAGCAGTCCTCAACTATCCAGAAGTACAGAGATTTCTGCCAGATCCCTCTGCTCATCCTTTCTTGGTGACTGTCAATTTGCAACCAAGATCTCTCACAGCTGTTGTGCAAGTGGACAATTCAATTCAAATCTTGCTTACAGGGGAGTCTGTTGAAATTATGAAATGTTAACTCCTCAGGACCCACTAGTTATCAGATAACACACGTGCAGCTGAAGTAGAAGAGATGATGTGTCGAGGAAGACTTAATACTCTTCAAAGGAGGATCTCTGTTACCATAATCACTTAGAGTGTTGGCATGGGAAGAAGCGGGAGGGGCAACAGTCCAAATGGTTCCTCTCCTCCCCATTGCACATTCTGCAACTATCAGATTAACGCAGCAGAAAGTGTCGGCTGTTTTATAGGCTCTCACAGCCTTCAAGTTAAATCATGTATCTGGCATGAGAAACATTGTTCAGCTCCGCTCAAACCTAACTCAGAGCAAGATCGCTATTCACTGAACATGACCAGATTAACCTTACACACATGCTTACCAATTGGCAAGTAATCCATGCTGCTTGTTTACTTAGCATTTATCTGAAAGTGCATTAGTCGGGAGCATTGCATGACTACACTGTTACAGGATGTAAAATTAGCTCCTTGCAGACTCATCACCATTTAACTAAACCCAGTTTTGCAAACATTTGCTCTCCCACTTGTAAGAAAGCTGCATAATATTCCAAAATTACTTAAGGCATGGTTTTCATGTTTCCACTTTCCTTCAAGATTACCTTGATGTGAGCTACGAACTCTTTTTACCAATAATTTTATTATTTCATTATCTTTGTAAACTGCTTTTGAGGTTGTTTAAACCAGGTAGTGTATAAACTTTATGAAATAAAGAAATACTAGGTGTGGCATGAGCTTTCTGTAGGGAGCCAGGAAGTGGCAACACCTTAGATTTCATCACTTGAAGATAATATGCATTTGTCTGAAATGCTCACCTTCCAGAAATGATTCACAACTTGGCCGTTTTACCTGGCTCTCCCTTCTCCTACCAAAGAGTGCTGGGCTTAAGGCAGATTGACATGACTGACTCAAGCAGAAAACAAGCATTTTTATTATCACCTGCCAGTTGACTGCTGACTTAACAATTGCCACTTTCCGCAATCGAGCCACTAGCTGAGATTTACCTTTTCCCATCTGATAAAAGTGGTTGCGTGGATCAGCCCTAAGACCCTTGCCGTCTGCTTTATACATCTGCGTAACTAACAAATTCCATCAGCAAACCAAACACCAGAATGAAGAGTGCCCTTAAGTAAGGAACTGCTGCTGTCCCAAAAGTTTAATGCACTTTGTACACCTGCTGCAATTACTAATGCCATCAGCAAGCCAAACACTGGAATGAAGAGGTTCCTTAATGAAGCAGAGACTCCCTTGCTCCTAACGTTTAATTCTAGTGCAGCTTTGACCATATGCTCATCCTCTCCAGCTTTGGCTCCACATTACTACGTTGCACATTCTAGTCATGCAAAGACTCTAAGGAATCAGGGAAGCTGGAGTCAGCCTGGCATACACAATCATTCTTCAAGTGCTCCAGTGTGTGACATGAAGGATCATTCCAGCATCTTGGCTTGGCCTTCAAGACTTTGTGTAACAGGTGCAAGGGATGAACTTCTCACACGGCCTGCTTTGCATGTATGAGACGGAGCTGTCGCCAGTCCTGGATGCCAAACTCCTTAGCTTCACCCTGCATAGCTGGGCCATTGGACATTCATATGAATAAGCAGTTGCAGAATAAGGGGAATGATTCAACAGGGTGTCCACCTGCGATTTACCCAGCCCCACCAACCGGTGTGCATCCAAGAAGTCCAAAAGCACAGGCAATGTGGAAAGAAATGTCAGGTCTGTTTCTTTCATATCAATATCTACAGTATTGAAATGATTAGAAAACCAGCTGATTACTCAAAGAAGCATTACAATATATGCCTCTTAACTGTCCTGTTTTGGAACTATTGGAATACGGATCCTTATGTAGCTAAAACAGCACCATCCACACAACACGCATTATGGGAGGTATCAGCAGGCCCAGAGATACTTCAAGCTTCACAGAAGTACCAAAACGTTTAAGGGGGAAAGCCCAAGGGGAAATGGTGGCTTCAAAACAAGTAAATGGGGATCAGGCATGCTCAGTGGCTACAGAATGTTGGCTGATGAAGGAAATGGAGTGGAGTGTGCTGGAGGTAGGCATTGCTGGCTGGTTGGAATCTTGCACAGGAGGAACGGCACATGCAACATTATGCTGTGAGCCTCGTTTGCACCAACAAAAATCCTGCATTAAAGCAAAGCTCTTCGCTTCAAGGGCAAGCAAAGCTCTTTGTTTCAAAGGCAAACATATTAAAAATGGAGATCCTTAATATGAGGTGTACATACACTTGAAATCGCTCTTGTGAATGCTGACCCTTGCCAGTAAATATGGCTCCCTCTTGGTAGTTTCTCTGCCCTCAGACACTCAGGGTGTGGTTGCCTTCTCTGTGGCAGCACCTAAGTGGTGGAACTCTGTCCCCACAGAGGTGTGCGTGGCACCTCCAATGTACAGTTTTCGCTGAATGCAGAAGACTCTTTACCCTGGCTTTTGACACTTGCGGTGCATATTTTTAGGACCCACCTTCTTTCTGTCATTGTAAATTGTCTTGAACTTTTAAAAATATTGTTTTTTAATTGTTGTAACTCACCCTGGGACCTTAGGTTGAAAGGGGGATAATCAAAGAGTGAAATCAAAACTTTTACTGAATGCTCATCATGGTTATTGAGATGTTCTGATGAACATCCGAAAATGTTGTTTTCAGCATTTGCACCTGCTTAAATATTATACTTTGGTGATAAATGGTACAAAAGGAAAAGAGGAGAATGGGTAATCTACTGCATATACTTGACTGGCCCTCACTTTTACCTGTAAATGTCCTGAGATTCCTGACATTACTCGATGGCCTCCTGGCATCTTAAGAATGGACAGTAAATATGACACAGTTTCTGAGATTTCCTAGAACATACATATATGGGTGCAGTGAAGAAAGCATGAGTTTTAAACAGGGATTCACAAAGACAATGCAAGAATGCAAAACATGATCTAATCAGATTTCAGTATCTCCCTGTCCTAAAAGCACAGATCTCAGGGATTTCAGTGGTCCGTTCAGGTAAACCCAACTCATGCTCATTAGTCTTCAGTTGCATAAGGTACTATGGGTTTTCAAAGAGGAGTATAGCCAAAATTTTGCTAAAAGCCAATAACATTGTTTACGAAGTATTTGGTCTTGAGTCTATGTATATCCTGTTCAGCATTTATATGATTTATTTCAACAGGTTTTCTTGTGTCTTTTCATAAATTCTCCTTTAAATAAAACAATGCCTCGCTATTTAGGCAGGGGAAACATTCCTGAAAAGCTCCTTCATAGCTCTAGCTGATACATTAGTGATGAAAATGAACAGCTGGCAAAATTAAATCACCCAAGAGACACATGGGAAATTCCGCTCACTGGCATAATTTGTTTACATTGTGGCAGTTAGATGATGACAGATATTTTCCCTTTCCTTTATCTCGCAAATTTATTTTAGCCCGCCTCTCCTGCCATGGCATATGGAGATTCATCTGAAATAAAGCAAGACTTAATAGTCAAAGAGCAAAACAGAAGCTGACTCTAAACATTATTTTGAAAGTTCCCATTTCTATATGTGCTGTAGAAGGGGAATATACCATGGAAGTCTTAGAGAACACTTCATTGGAACAAAATAGAAAATTCTTTCCAGTAGCACCTTAGAGACCAACTGAGTTTGTTCTTGGTATGAGCTTTTGTGTGGCCTGTGTATCTGAAGAAGTGTGCATGCACACGAAAGCTCATACCAAGAACAAACTCAGTTGGTCTCTAAGGTGCTATTGGAAAGAATTTTCTATTTTGTTTCGACTATGGCAGACCAACAGGGCTACCCACCTGTAACTTCATTGGAAGTTAGCCCCAACACTTTAGGGTGTAATCCTAACACTCAGCACATCCCTAGTTGGCAGTGTTCAGACCCTCATAGAGTCTGATGGCATCACCAAGCACCCATTGTATCTTGGGAAGGCTCAGCCCTTTCCCTCTCTCAGAACAACCAATTTTGGGGCAATCCCACCCATATGGTGTAAGGTCCACTCTTACAAAGCGACACTGGTGTCACTCCACAGCAGCAGGTGGCAGGAGGCCCATGGAAGTTAGCCGACTGAGCAGAAGGATCCCTTCACTCAATCCAGTCCTCCCAGATCTGCAAAAAAAGATATGTCAGTGCCTTAAAGACACAGAATTCAAAAAAAGGAAAAGGAAGCTCCCAGCATTAGCCCAAAGCTTCAACAGCCAATGACACTGCCAGCTAGTGACCTAAATTTAATTTAAAGCAGGCAATAGTTAAATACTGCAACATTGTAAACATCTGGAAACTCAGCTGATCCTCCACACAATCCTAATTCACAATGGTTTGTGGATTACTTGATAGAATGGAGATGGCGCTGATTACTACCGTCACTGTTAGTTTTGCCAGGTAGCTCTGGCATAATCTCAGTAGATAATTTGAGTGTTCAGTAGATAGATTTGAGTGTTCTACATCTGGTGATTGTCTCTTCTCAAAAATCAGAAGGAGACATCTGTTTATGTTAAGCTCTCCACCATGAGTCTCAATGGAACATCAGCTGGAGGCCCACTCTTGTCTACATGGCATACTAATTACATTTGCAGGTAGGTAGCCCTGCTGGTCTGCCATAGTCAAAACAAAATAAAAAATAAAAAATTCCTTCCAGTAGCACCTTAGAGACCAACTAAGTTTGTTCTTGGTATGAGCTTTCGTGTGCATGCACACTTCTTCAGATATTCTTCAGGTATCTGAAGAAGTGTGCATGCACATGAAAGCTCATACCAAGAACAACCCTTGTTGGTCTCTAAGGTGCTACTGGAAGGAATTTTTTTATTTTTTATTTTGTTTTAATCACATTTGATTAGACCTTGATATTCATAGTTGATAAGAGCCATAATTTCTTTCCTCATCATCTTCTTAATTGTTTGTGGTACCACAACATCATCCTTTTTTGGATGTGAGTCTATTCCTAACATCCTATTCCTATTGCACATGTTCAGCAAAGCACATTGTTTTCTTTACCATTCCTAATTTTATACTGTCAGAGTTCTTGAAGTTCTGGGTTATTTTGGGTGGCTGTTCAGATCTGTTCAGCCTGTTGTCACATGCTGGAACGGCAGATTCCACTTTAAATCTCCTCCAGATGGGAGGTGCTTACGTGGATTGGGGTTTCACGACAGGTCTGTGCTGCAACCAACTCATAGAGATGTTGGCAAATCAGACTGTGTTCAGGCCTGGTTGTGAGATTGGGGGACTTGTAACATATTTCCTCACTCATTTCATTCCATGCCCAACACAACTAAGGAGATGGTTCAGTTTATGACCTTTTGGACATACACATTTCAACCCAAATGGCTTCTTTTTTGTATACTGTTCATCTGAAGAAGACTGGTGAAGACTGTCTAGGTTGGCTCCTGAGCTACATAGAACAGTTTCTGCTTTATGCATCATGGGAGGATTCCAGAATTCTTGATAGGTCTGCCCTGAGATAAATGTAGCACCTGCTCCTGAATCTATTTTGTAGTTAACAGTTGTCCCACAATTTGTTAGGTTAATTCTCCATGGGAGTTCAGGGTCTGTACAAACAATGGGTCTTAAGAAAAACTGGTCTTCCACTTCCCTGGTCACTTCATGAACCATCTGTGTACAGCACACAATGGCAAAGTGTAGATCATTTCCTGCAGTGCTGAACTATTGTGGATTCTTCCACATCATATTCATGCAGACTGCATTTTTGGTAGCATCATTTCAAAATGCATTTTCTGGGCTTTCTTTAACGTTGCGTTTCAAGTTGTATGACAAGCAGTGCTTTTTTTTCTTTTAAAAAAATTGGGTACTCTCATTTTGACTCAAGAAAAAGTAAATGGACAAAAATACAAAGATTCACAAAATGTTTAGGAGTATGCATACCCCTGTGTCCCCCCCCCCAGAAAAAAGCACTGGTGACAAGTAGATTTGCTCTTTTCAAAATGGCTGCTGTAGTCGCTTCTAGTATCATTGTATACACATATAATAAACTTCAGCATGATTTCACCAGCTTTTACCTATTATCCATCCATTACTACCATAAAATATAACCCATGACAGACACAAACCAAGGTGTATTGTTCCTCCATTAATTATTGCATCACTATACTTTTGTCTCCTTCAAAAAAAAATGCCTATTGTCCATGCATGCTATATTTGAGGGTCCTGCCCTCCTTAAAGATAAACCTTTTTGTTTTGAAAACAGTAAGCCTGAGTCAAACTGATTGAGAGAAGAAAAATTATCCTAATCTGCATTTCTGATTGTCCAGACATGAGTGTGAACCCATGGATGTCTTTTGGAGGTGACTGAATAATACGTGAAGAAGTAGGGCCATTTGATATGTGTGACAAAAATAGCAATGGATTCATTCCTATATTGCAAAATGCAATAACAAATATTTCATACACAGTCATAAACATTGGGAAACCTTATGCATGCATATATATATATATATATATATATATATATATATATATATATATTTGTTATAGGTTTTCATTTCAAAATTCAACCAAGACCAATCCCTTGCTTCTATAAGACAAGAAAATAAGACATCACAGTGAAGGGGGGGGGGAGCAAAAAAGAAAAAGAAAAAAGGATTTTGTGAGCTCATTGCCATATTCCCTGAGGAGATCTTAGCTTCAACTGGAAAGTTTCACAAGCTGCCCATGAAGATCAGAGAGCTGGGCCTCTCTTGGGCTGCGGCTTTGGTGAGTCAATCTGCTCACACTTCATCAGGATAGCCTTGGGATCCTGATAAAATGATAATGATGTTGTGGGCAAGCGAGAAATGCACATAAATAAGCTACCTAAGTCCATTTTTTGAATGGTGCTTTTTCCCCTTTCTTTCCATCTGTTTCAGTCATTGGACGCCAGCCCTGTCTTCTCATTCAAATGAATGGGATTAGCTCTTGAAGTGATTTTATATATGTGGTATATTTTCAGATATATTGAAAACAATCATAAGTTGTTGCACACGTTCCCTCCGTCCCACAACAGTTACTGTGGATTGAAACTAATCTCTAGGAGCTCACTCGTGCAAAAAGTTTTGATGAATGAATTTTCAAAACTTTATAAACAGGATTAGGAGAGAATGAACTGGATTTATTTCGAGAGAGACAGAGACTGTGATAGAGGAAGGAAGACACACACACACACACACACACAGAGAGAGAGAGAGAGAGAGAGAGAGAGAGAGAGAGAGAGAGAGAGAGAGAATACATGCTGGAGCACCATCTTACTGTGCTAACAACACTGTGTAGATGGGTTCATTTGTAAGTCCGTTCCATATCACTTCGGCATCAATCCACATTTAAGAAATCAGACATCATGCAAGTAGCACTCAAAAGAGACAAAATACCCAGGTGCAGGCAGGGGCATAGTATGAGAGCATCCCAGCTGAAAATACCAGTAGCTACCAGTAATATACAACATGGACAACAGGAAAACCTGGATATAGGGACTTGCATATCAAAAGCAAATCCTCTATCAGATGTTTTAAGTCTGATCTCTATACACAATGCTGGACTACTAGAAGAATGATACAGTCGTACCTCGGGTTAAGAACTTAATTTGTTCTGGAGGTCCGTTCTTAACCTGAAACCGTTCTTAACCTGAGGTACCACTTTAGCTAATAGGGTCTCCCACTGCCGCCACGCTGCCACCGCATGATTTCTGTTCTCATCCTGAAGCAAAGTTCTTAACCCGAGGTGCTATTTCTGGGTTAGCGGAGTCTGTAACCTGAAGGGTCTGAAACCTGAAGCGTCTGTAACCCGAGGTACCACTGTACTGTGGTTTCAGGTGCACAACTTTCTAAATATTCTCCTCATACTGGGCTGTTTTGAAAGGACCTGTATGTCATTATTACATTAGATTTCCCCAGCCAGTAGTGTGAGGGCTATAGGGCTATAGGGCTATAGGACTTCAACAAAGCTGCAAGGAGGATGGTGTAGTGATTCACATGAAGATGCCTCTAACTTCCTTTCTGTCATGAGCATGAAAAGGGTGTCAATTGAACAGCAACTTAATAAGTCATATGCAAGAACTATAGAGGAAAATAAATGGAAGCTTCACTCTATAATATCAACCACTGTGTATTGTGGGTGACATGACCTTGCTCTTTGTGGTAAGCCTAGTAGTCTCTCTCTCTCTCTCTCTCTCTATCTAATCTATCTATCTATCTATCTATCTATCTATCTATCTATCTATCTATCTATCTATCTATCTATCGTCTAGTATCTATCATCCATCATCTATCTATATCTATATCTATCTATCTATCTATCTATCTATCTATCTATCTATCTATCTATCTATCATCTCACACATTTGGAAACAGACAGACAGTGCTAAGTACACACCTGCAAGAATGCAAAATGAATTAGTCATGTGGTGAAATTCTGAGGGAAGATATTGTTTGTGAAGCTTAAAGGTTTCCCGAGATTCTTGTTTTAGCAGATGATTCTCAGCTTTAGCAGATATTTCTGGTGCAGAACAACCGTATCTCGGTGTAAGAAAGTGAAGGGAATGCATCTGTACAGGAAGAATTCCTTGGGATCATTTTAATCTCAGACAAAAGTACAGTAGACACGGGTAACACAATCTAATTTTCTTGTTGTGATTTTGAACTAGATCTCAGTTACTTAACTGGTCAAGGATACAATGGCTGTTAAACCATGGCAGAAAAGGAAGGTGGATTCAAGCATAAAGCAGGGCAAATATAATATAAAGTTGGCTGTCAGAGGAAGCAGTCTGAATGGAGCAGGCACCTGATGTTGTCAGTGACCATGAGTGCCTGCAGAAATAATACTAGGAGAGGGGAAGCAACATCTATGACTTCTAACTGCAGGTAACTGACTTGACTATTTGCAATCCTTATTTGACTGGGAACCCCCTTTCCCAACACACACACACACACACACACACACACACACCATTACATGATGCTGAAGAGAAGAAATGAGAAGTAATGGTTGGCCATGCCCGTTGCTGATTTAATGTATTGTAAGGGATTATATATTTCAGAAATAACTTCTAACAAATTTCTTTATTTGTCCATTTAACAATAACAGGGTAAGGCACTAAAAAGACATGCAAGTCAACAATACTGTAGGACCCTATACCAAAACAAAAAAAAAACCCTAAGGCAGAATTCCTCACCTTATGCACAGAATCTGCCTTGACTGTAGTGAATGCCAGACGTAAAGTCCCTAACCTGTCAGACTTTTTGATTAATGCTTGTCTGTGATATAAAGTAAAATATCACACAAATACTTAAGTTGTTAAGGGTCTTGGCCAAAATGGTCAACACTTTTTATGAATTTCTCCTTGGGATAAGCATTCAACTTTTCTCTATGGACACTCACCAGATACAAGCCAGACAATCCATCTCCACTCACTGTCAATCATAGCCATGCCTTTCCCAGAAATGCATTTCCATACTAACCTGCTGAATTTCTGCCTGCCACATGACTGTTAAGAGCACAAGAGACCTGCTCTCCCCCAGTGCCAACCACAGACCATGCCAAGAACTCAAGTTGCATGAGTTGTAAACCTGTTATGTTACTGCAGGTCTTTCGTCAATTGATGTTAGGCTGGCATTGCTACATTCAGTGCAATGACAGGTGTGGTATTTCACATGGCACAGAGTGTGTGTCAAAAGTGATTTAGGACTGCAGTCGACTTAACTCCCAGCCCCCCTCCCCTCCTGAATATCTCTAAAAACAACTGAACACACCAAAATACTGGATAATAACACTGGACGACACTGCTGGGTTGTCATACATGAATATATCCCAACTCATCCAACCCCCAGCAATTCTAGTCCAGCAATATTGGCTACATTGCAGGGCCAATGTAACCCATGTTTTCTCAACCACAATGCCCTTCTCCACGAAATATACCTCTATTAATGCTGGGTTTTCTTTGCATTCACACCAGCAGGGTAATTTTTCTTATAATTTTTCTGAGCATGAAAATATATGTTTAATGCTATTAAACTGAGTTAGAAAGAGCACAAACTCCTGTCTTTGCTGCTACCTTTTGCTTTTGGATGAACACACTACTGCTGTTCTCACACATGGACAGAACGATCCAGAATATTAACCTCGATGGACTGAATAATCTGACTCAGTATAAGGAGAGAGACAGAAACCAGAGTGACACATACACCAAGGCAGGAGTGGCTCGCCTGATAGTGCAGAGTCCCAGCAGTACCACCAAGCACTAGTATGCTTGCCACTTACCAGGAGAGGTAGGGGTGAGGCAGCAGCAAGATTAGGGCTGCCAATACACCCATGCAGCCATGACCTGCTACTGTCTCACCCTTCACCTCCCAGGAAGCGGAAGAAACAAGGCTGCCCAGAGGCTATTGTTGCAGCTTTGCCGCCACTGGGTGAGCTGCTCCTGAACCAAGGAAAACTCAAACACGCCTTCAAAATGCACCAAGAAGTCCCTTCTCCACTGTCTCTTCCATTGTCCCACTGACTTCCTGCCTGTCACACAATTTTTGGGACTTGCACTTGTTGTATGACTCTAAATTTCTCTGTTTTCAATTCCAGCTCCGGCATTGCTCGTTGGCTAAGAAGAAGACTAAATTGTCTGGGCAGGATCCTGTCTCGCAGAGCAGTGGCTTTGATTGGTACCTGCACATTTTGTTTCATAAGGTTTGAGCTAAAGAGAATAGCAACTTTAAAAAATAATATTTACGAGTTTGTCCCCAGTTAGCTTTGGGCCTGGAACAGATGTACCTCTGTACCTGCCTCTCTGTAAATCTGTGCTCAGTCCTGGCTCATATTCATTTGTCTTCCCAGCTAATTACCCGGCTGGAATTTAATAAAACCAAGCTCATTCTTTGAGGCAAACTGGAAGAAATTAAAACTTCATCAAGTTGCTTTAACCTATCACCTGCACGGAAGCTTCTTCGAGGGAGACCCAACCAGAAGAGTGTGCTCAGTGGAATCCTTTGTTCCACCAGGGGCAGGGACTGGAACACTGTAGGTCTAATTCAGGTGGTGTCATGTGTGACCCAGACTCACTGAAATCAATTAGGTTTAAGTGCTTCTGTCAGGTGATTATAGTGGGACTTAAGCATATCCAACTTTGGCCTTAGCGTTAAATTCTACATAGCAGTGGAATAAATAAAGCTTCAAGACTGGTTGGAATAATATCCCATATGGATGTGTCTCGAGAAAGGGAAATAGAACTGCAAATGAGTGCCACGTGCAAGGGATCTGTTGCTTTCCTCAAACGTCCAAAGTGTTCCTGTCTCACTCTGTATATTTACTCTCTGCAGGACTGAGCAAAATTTAGCTCTGGTGTATCCCTGGCATGCAAGCTGGAGGTTTCAAATTACTGATGAGGTCTTCTTTAAACGTGGTATTAAGAGTACCTTGGAGTTCTGAGCGATATCATCCATCTTTTTTTAGATCTGTCTGTTCATCACAATATTGTGCCAGAGTTTGTTAGGTAAACATGATTGACAGATACCCATCTTTATCCTTTTCACTGCTGGAGGTCAGGGCTGGGGAAAGGTAATGCTTTTTTAATTAGCTGTTGAGCGGATTGAATTTCCTTTGTGTGGGGCTGCAGGCTGCTGTCCTATGAGGCAGCGTGTCTGAAGAAACCAGTGATCATTTTCACGTGTGATACTAAACAATCCCCTCTTCTTGCACTATCTCTGTCGCTTGTGGAAATGTATTCTCGTGGCTTAAATACACAAGATGAATCTGATGCATATGTCAAGCAACACAGATTTTATTTTTCATCATAGATTGGTCTAAGCACAAACAGATTTGAGTCCATGTGTGAAAACCAAACAGCCTGTGGGTTTGTATTCAGTTCTTTGGCATCATGTGCTGAAATAAAAACAACAACACAGAATTAGGAATCCTATGAACAACACAACGTCTCTTAGGGCCAAAATAAAGCTTCAATCTCTGGAGATAATATAACAATCCTGAAAGCACACAAGAGTTACAGAAGCCAGATGAATGCAGTATTGAACACATATTTGACTGCACTTTAATAGAAAAAAAGAAATGTAACTTTAGGACATACAAGCTGTCTGTAATAGTTGTTTCTGCTAGTTAAACTCCAAAGTTAACAAAAACACTCCTGGTTGACTTGGCAAGCAGCACCAAAGCAACAGTCTTCCTTAGCAGATGCTTCGTTTAGGCCTTAGGTCTTTTTGAATCTTCATTCTACATCAAAAGATCTGAAATTTGATCCATGTGAACTTATTTAAGACATAGTACAAAATGTTCAAATCTCCACATTTTAGTGCAAATTCCTATCACAGTGTTCCAAAGCAGTTTTCCCTGATATAATGCATTTTGCACTAATAATGCCATCAGGTCTTTTTTCCCCAGCCAGAACTCACCAGAACTCAGTTCTGGCACCTCTCAAGTGGGCGGCAAAGCCATTATAAGAGAACATGGGAGGCATTCATGGTGAGTGTTTTCAAAAAATAATAGCACATCATGGACCAGTTGCATACAAAGGAATTGCGGGAGACACCAGATGGGGAACCCCCAAGGGAGGAAGGCTCAGGACCAAGGACAACGTTGAGTAGTTAGAGGGAGAAGACTGGGAAGAGGAGGTATTGGATGCTAAAGGGGTAACAGGGCTTAGTGAGTGGGGAGAGTCTGTGGCAGACAGAAGTCCAGAATCAGAGGCAGAAACAGAAGCAGGAGGAAAGGGAAGCTGAGAGGCAGAGATGGGTTAGACTTGTGAAGAGACACAGGTATCTCCTCCTGCTGCTGCGACAAGCTCCTTTCCCAGAACCAGGAGACACATGAAGCAGGAGCAAAAAAAGACAGGCATGCAGACACAGTCTGATTGCTTGAGAAAAGCCTGGAGAGGAGGAGACAAAGAAGGCTGTGGGGAGGTGGGGATCTTTAGTCTCAGCACCTGATCCATGGGGGCAAGACCTGAGTTGTTGCACTCATTGGGCCTGATATTCTTGTGCAGATCCTATTTGCTAATAAAGAGTTAGCTCCAGTTTGCTTGGTGTGATTTACTGTTGGCTCGCTCCTGTCATATTTCCCCATGAGCGCATTTCCCCTAGTATGTGCATTTTTGTACACATTAATTGGCTGGAACACTGCATCACAAAATATAGAGAAGTATGGTTTGCAAAGAATGGATGTGTTTCGGTTCACATATTGTTTCAGAAAGTGCCAGTGTAATAAGATTTGCCTTTAAATGTAAGATAAATGGAACTCCCCACTTAAATGTCCCACCCGCTACTATTATCAGCCAAAAATCAACACTAGATAATATTTAGCACAGCTCTATTAGAAATGAATGTGCTTCCTGAAAGATCTTCTCCTTAAGAGGCAAATCGGCAGAAGACGGCAGCACATGTGTATGGTGTACTTGTTACAAATGAAAGAGTCTGAGTAAAAAAATTAATATCCCTCAGTTAAAATTTAGTATGGCCATTGGGGCTAAATAAAGTGTGTTGGGGTTAGGGATGGGAGAGAAATTTGATACCATTTTCATTTAAAGCCAAATCTGTCCAATTCACATTTTCCGAAACAATAGGCAATCCAAAACGCAACCCTCCTTCGAAATTCACACTTATCTGAATTTTGTGATGCCATTCTCCAATCAACCAGTGTTCACATAAAAAATGCACGTCTTAGGTGAAATTGTGCATAGAAATGAATATATTTGTTAAAATAGCATACAAAACACAATATATTAGCAAAATTGTTTGGAAAAATATTACATTAAACAAAAACCGTATATAAAATGTGTTTATTAAGAGACCTTCTTACTAAAATGCTGAAGAATGTTCATGAAGTTTTTTTTTTTGAATGCAAATTGCTGCAGAAGTGTGGAGAACTGTGTTTTTGACTGGAAAAATGAAAAACAGAGAGAACTGAAAATTGACAGATTCTTCCATACCAAGTTGGGGTACAAAGCCGGTTCTCCAGCTCTCTAGTTGATCATCCCTTAGTTATAAGACCTAAATTGATGGATGTTTACAGTGAAGGTTTTTCTTTGGAGTGCTTATACACACAAAAGAAAGGAAAGAAAGAAGAAAATTTATTTATGCTAAAGGTATAAGCAAATCCACCCTCGGGCTTCAGGCCTTTCCTTTTGAACTATAAATGCCACGTGTCTTCTTTATATTCTGTGATCACAGAAGAATGCAAGTAATAAGAAATGAGTTTTTAATTTGTCTGCAGTTGTTGTTAGTCCTACTACTGCGATTCCATCATTTGGGGAGAGGCAGCCAGAGGGTGGGTTCTTCTTTGAAATATCATTGTCTCAAGCTTTCCAGCCCACTTAATTGGCCTGAGGAAAAGGTAGGGGGGGTTATGGGCTAAGATTTATAAACAAATAGTCCATTATGCTTCTCATTAGTTGGAAGAATACCTGTATAAGTGGAAGCTGTCAGTTACAATAAGCACCCCCTCTCTTTTTGCTTATATAATAATCCTAGCATTCAAAAGACTAATCACTACACACTGATCTACAAAGCATCTTATTTCCTCATCAAATTTCCCTACTCGGCTTAGCCATGCTTGTCAGCTTCCCAGCGCCCCTTTTCAATAACTGGCTTATTCTTAGCGTCCAGCCAAGAAGCATTCCTAGGAGTAAACCATGGAAGAATGAAGACCTAATTTCTTTATCTCACTCCAGGAGAGATTTCTCCTCACGCTCATGGGAAAGGTCACACAGGTAATTTGGGCTGCTGGTTCGCATTAAGAGGAGGAGGCATATATAGCACATTGAGGCCCTTTGTCTAAGAAACCAGAGGGCCACCAAGGATGAAGGAAGGACATTAATGGGCAGCAGTGAAGCAAAGCCCCCCCCCCACTAAAAAGAAAATCACTGTTTTATTTTATTTTATAAAAATGAAGGAACAGCATTAAATAGCCTTAAGCTCATGGGGTTCATTCTCCTCTTCTTTTTAGCAACAGTGAAATAAAACATAAAAAAAAAATGAAATGAAAGTTCTAGAAAGGGAAAAAAATCCTGAAAAATTTCTGAGTAACCACATTAGGGACAATCTGGAGGAAACTCTGCCTGCATAAGTCCCATTAAAGTTAGGGGAAGCATATCCTTATGAGACTAGGAACGTAAGGCAAGGGAATGGAAGTCCACTTCCAATTGGAAATTCAGAACTTATTACACCCATAACACAGAGACTTTGGGCAAACTAGGTTTTGGGACTCACAGTTTGCCTAAAGTCCCTGGGTTATGGGTGAAATAAGTTCTGTTTTGGAACTCTGGTTTCCAGAAAAATGGGGGAAAGAATGAAAAAAGGAGAGCCAGATGTGATCCCTGTGGCATGAAATGGCTCTGGTATCTGTAAGTATTGTGTGATACAATGCTTGCATTCCTGCAGGGATACACTCTTCACTACTATAATCCACAGAACCAGACAGAAAGGGTAGATTTGCCATTATATTCCCAAAGGGAAATAAAATTGTGATTCCTTTATTTATATTTAAGTATATGTTTGTGGGGGAAGTTGCTTTTCTCATTTTCTCAATGGTTTTTCTTTAATAAATTTGTGTGTGTGTGTGTGTGTGTGTGCGTGCGTGCACGCGCGCACACACACACACATTGAAATGCTCTAAATATTTATGAGACTAACATAAGTAACTTAATGAAACAGTCCACTGAAGCAAAGCATAATTGCTGTGGCTGGTTCTGGAGAGAATATTTGCAAATCATACCATTATTCTTTCTTTTACTTTAACTGCAATCCTATTGAGTTAAAAGGGACTTACTCCCAGGTAAGTGTGTTGCAATCCTATATAGGCTTATCTTATAGTAAGTCCCATTGAACTTAGTGTAACTTACTATGCCCACTGGCCGGTTGGGCTCACCCCCTGGGGAATCCCCAGACCCAGATCTGCCTGCCATTAGCTAATCTGTAGACAGGCCTGCCGTCCTCCCCAGCTGGCTGCCAGATGGCTGACAAGGCCGTGGCCAGGTGGCAATGCCACCTGACCATTTAAGGTAAGCAGACATCTTGGTAGGCATGCTTAGGTTTGTGCTTTTAGGTGTATATTTGATTTTCATTCTGAAAAATATTTATGGCCAAATTAAATTGTGATTGTGTGTGTGTATTTGTGTGCGTTGGGTATCTCTCACTCACTAATTTAACTTGCATCTTGAATGCAACTATTTTTACCTCGTAATAAGAAGTTGAAGGTTCTTATGGGCTCTCTAGACAGCTGTCATTTTTGTGGGCTTCAAATGTCAAATCTCATAAGCTGTCAACTGTCACAAAGCGTCAAATATCCATGGCTTCCCATTGTATATTGGGACGCGGGTGGCACTGTGGGTTAAACCACAGAGCCTAGGGCTTGCTGATCATAAGGTTGGCGGTTCAAATCCCTGTAACAGGGTGAGCTCCCATTGTTCAGTCCCTGCTCCTGCCAACCTAGCAGTTCGAAAGCACGTCAAAGTGCAAGTAGATAAATAGGTACTGCTCTGGCGGGAAGGTAAACGGCATTTCCGTGCACTGCTCTAGCAGGGGAGCACAGCTATAATATATCCTTGACCAAAGAACAGTACACTCCTTCTATCTGGGATGGTCGTCCTCTTCCACCGAGCGCACAGCTTCGGGAGGGACACACATGGAGCAGTGAGGGAGGAAGTGGACACCCGCCTAGCCAGCCAGATCAGCCGAATCAACCCTGGCAATCAATGGGGTGACAGATGTCACAGCCAGATCGCCCTCACATCTGTGCGCTGCTCTGGTTCATGCTGGCCACATGACCCAGAAGCTGTACGCCAGCTCCCTTGGCCAGTAAAGCGAGATGAGCGCCGCAACCCCAGAGTCGTCTGCGACTGGACCTAATGGTTAGGGGTCCCTTTATCTTTACCTTTTACCCATTGTATATTATCTACAAAATGCTGTTCGGTGCTATATACCACTGCACATTATATATTTAATGCTATCAATTATAAAATACTATTAGACATAATATACCAGTGGTTCATAAGCCATATTCTGAGCAGCCCTTTGTATTTGGAAACTGATCAGAGGCTCCCAACTGGAAGACCAGTAACTGTCACTATTTTGTGAGAGAGGTTCAAGCGCATACCAAAGCTTTAGGTTTGTTCAATTAAAGTGGCTTAAAGAGCTCTGCCAACTTAGTTCAGTAAATCCACATTGAAAAAGAAATGGACTTATTGCAGTTTGGAAAGTGATGGGGAAAGCCTTTGAAAAGTGTGCAGTGAGAAAATCACTAACAGGAAGATGTGTAAACACCCTCCAAGCAAATAAGGATGAATATTCACGATCTTATAACTGCCCTGCAAATAAACCATAATGAATGCTCAGCAAAGATGGGATATAAACCACTTTGAGGTGGGCTTCTTTAATAATTAAGTGGTATGTAATTTATGTGAAATAAATGAATAAATAAATAATCAAGCCACCAGGTAAGCTTTGTACAAGCAAATGACAATGAACGTTCAATAAGCAGGTCACCTGGAGGAGCCTCTTGTGAAGAAACCTTCCCAAATGCTCACCACAACTGCTTCTCTTCTGCAAATGCACAGCCTCAGCTGAATGCTGGGAATGTTCTACAGCACATTCACAGTGGGTGATGGTGTATCAACCTAGAGAATATTCAACAGTAAAATTTGGCGAAGGAAAATTCTGAGAAGAATTTTCAGCAGCAGATAGGTTCATTTCAGCTACAGATTACTCCTACACAATGGTAGTATCAATCTGTCATCAGCATCACAGAGAAAGCAGGGGGAAAACACCTTGCTAAAGCAAGAGGTGTGGCATAATCTCTACTGTATTTCTCAATGTATAGGAATGCAAGAAGAGCTCTGCTGGATCGGACAAAAGGCTAGTCTAGTCCAACATCCTGTTCTCACACATGGCCAACTAGATGCCTATGAGAAGCCAACAAGCGGCGTATGAGGGCAACAGAGCTATCGCCACTTCTGTTCCCCAGCAACTGCAGTTTATAAGGGGCTGCTGAAATCAACAGAATACTCTATTATTTTTTTAAAGAAGAATTTAAAGCCAGGGCTTGGAATGGAAGATACCATTTTCATAATTAGATAAGTTAATAATGACTTTTGGTAGGCTGCCTTGCATAGGTAATATTACACTTCAAATGTGAACATTCCAGACAGGACAGTAGGGGAGCTTCAATGCTGCCTGAATAATATTCTGGCCCAAGCAAGGGATTGACGGAAGATTAACACTTTAAGCAAAAGCTCCTGCCTGCAGAGATTCTCTTACATAAAATAGAAGCACCAGTGGTACTGAGAGGAGCAGCAAAATTGAATGGGATCCAGTTGCTATGTTACATCAAGAAGAGTTGACTGAGATAGTTGTGCACATAAGAGACTGGTTCCAGATGCTCAGCAGTCTATAGAAGGTTCTCTGCACACTGTCCCTTCTGCTGTTACCACACTCAATCCAGGAATGAGCTCTCATATGAAAGCACAGTCTTTAATATTAAGAATACATTTTATTGCCGGGACTTCCATAAGCACTGGTTCAAACTATGTCCAAGGAAGCTTATTCCTCATTGTTCAGTAAGCTTGCTGACCTCTCATAGGTCCAAACTTTAGAATGGGTGGCAGTGATGTCATTATTTTAATCAATGGGTGAGCGTTGGCAGAGGCAGAGTTAGGGCAGCGCGACCAGTTCCGCTGTCCTGGGTGCTGAGCCTATGGAGCTCTGCAGGGCGTCACAACTAGGGTGTAGTGAGTTGAGCAGAACAGCCAGTGAGAGGCGGGGTAGGTGAATTTTGGCTTTGTACAGGGTGCCACTGAAATTTGAAAGACCAAAGTCCACCCCTGGACATGAGTATCAAGGACTGGCCCATTTAGGAAGGACCAATTTCCCCTAATCTGTCTGATCAACCTTTAGTTACATACCTTAGCAAATAACATGTTTTGAAGCCTCTATATCTAGCAAGTCTGCATATTTATTTTCCATTTGTACCTTCATTAGACCAAGCTAGATTATTTTAGTGTGTAAAAAACATCAGAGTATGTATTTACAACTCTTGAGCTTGATATGCATAACAATTGCACTGCAGTTTCTCAGACTGAATAGGCTTTTGAAAAATGTCTTCTGTGAACCAAACCAGGACATGAGTAGCACATCCAGAGATGTTCTTGATGGCTGCCTCTGAAGTTAAATAATTCCATTCCCCTACAAACTTGAAAAAGTCTGAACTTGTTAGGTTTTCTTCTTCTTGAGATATGGCAAGAGGAAGTGTGTGTGTGTGTGTGTGTGTGTGTGTGTGTTTTAAATGGGCTCGTATTGGTCATATTTTACCTGTTTTATTAATGGTTGGGTATACTTTAGTGCTTCAGTGCCAGCATTTTGGCAATGATATTCCAACAGCTTGGGCATGCTGGCACCACCAGGCAGAAGAATCTAGTGTTTTTGATGCCCAAAGAGAGCACTAGAATGTCATCACTTGATCCGTAAGTTGCCATTGGGTGCCCCTCTCATTGGTAATGATGCATCAATGGTCCTGCATCATTGTGTAAACCCAGCTGAGCAAAGCTAGCAGGTACAGAAGAAGCTTGCAAAGTAGCATTGCTTCTCACTTGGCCACAAGGTGCTATCTACCAGTCAGTGAAAAGGAGATCATCCCAGGGGCCCTATGACAATACAGAGGCCACTGGGAACTATCCCAAATGGAGGGGCACACAAATGCAGTAGAGGGAGTGGCATGTGACTCTCAGATCCCCTTTGGCCTTCCTAGTAGTGCTTGCCAAGCTAAAGTAAGCCAAGCACGAGTCACACTCAGTTTTCTCTGCTGCTACGTGGAAAGTGTGAAATGGGTAGATAGAATGACTGTGGGTCTCAGCGAGACCTGCCATGCTGCTTCCATATCTTCCCTGCTCAGAACCTTTGCCATTGGGCAGGCTTAAAAATCTCATTGCATTAATCACAGCCTCGTTTTCAAAAGCATTGCCGGTGAAGAAATTGCCTGAACGCTGATCTAATTTACCACAAGATTGCACAAGCAGGTTGATTTTCTCCTTCTGGTTTGGGAAGCAAGAACAAAGCAGAGACCCAACACCTACTGCACAGCTTAAAAGCATTCTCACTACTCTCAGACTCTTATCTCTTTCTCAGGTTACTGTAGTTTGTCCCTGTCATGCCACTGCAGTGAGTGCTGAAGCCTGGTGAGATAATACTTGGCCCAGTCCCAGGCAATCATTTTTGAGTAATTCATTTGGGCACCACACACCCAGCCTCCACATTTTCCAGCCAAGGGTACAGTTACCCGTTTCCTTGTTTGTCTTTGGAATGCTGTGGCATAGAATTCAGGCCCAGCCCATCTCCAGCATTGAGCAGGGAGTCCAGTGGAACAGAAAACATGTTGCAAGGAAAAGCATGCAGGTTCTTTGGATAATTTCTTATCATGCTAGGTGCAACCTGTGTTGCCTTATCCTTTAGTACCAGTCATGTGCTCTGAATACAGAGCCACCAAAACAAAGCCACTTCCAGAGGGGCAGCCAAGTTAATCTGCACCAATAAAAACAACAAAGAATCTCGTAGCACTTTAAAGCCTAACATTTTTATTATGGATTCAGCTTTTGGAGGTCAAAGCCTGCTTGATCATACATCTGATGAGTGGCCTCTGGTCCAGAAAAAATCAGTGCCATATTAAATCTGTTGAGTAGGCCAAGAAACCTTGTCATGATAAATGTGCTGGTGTTAAACATGCCACAAGTATCTATTTTTATTTTTATTTTTATTGTAAATGGGACAAAGGCACACAAGTGATTTGTATATGTATTCCTGCACATACGGCAGGCATAGGCAACCTCGGCCCTCCAGATGTTTTGGGACTACAACTCCCATGATCCCTAGCTAACAGGACCAGTGGTCAGGGATGATGGGAATTGTAGTTCCAAAACAGCTGGAGGACCGAGGTTGCCTATGCCTGACATATGGGGTCTGCAATCAACATAATGAAGGAGTATCAAAGACAGTGCATGCATGACTACATCCTCTATTGAAGTGAATGTCCAAAATTTTCAGTATTAAGTACTTCTTGCTTTGGATTCCAGCCCTTCCATCCCACCTGGTTTTCTGCTCCCCCCCCCCCAACAGTCAACAATCTCTAGCTACTGAGCATGCCCATTCCACATTTGTTTTTAGGGGTGGTGGCAGGTGATTCCTCCAAAGAGCATGTACTTCTGAAAACTCTGAGGTTGCCTCAAGCCCGCAGAAATGTCTCTTTTGCGCATGGACAGTGCCATGTTGACTCCACAAGCAATGGCCCTCACCGAATAAACATCAGAAATAGAGGGAACTATTGGCAACAAACATTGCAGTTTGGGATGCTGCTGCTCAGTCTTCCAGTCAAGCTGCTGTGCCTTCTTTCAGGAAAATCCATTCCAATTCTGCTTCCACCTGGGTTTTGTCTCTTCCACACCCCCAATAATGAGTCAGTATGCCATGCCTACTGAGCACGCTCAGTCCTCCTTGGGCTTATTGGGAGGGGGGTTTCCTTCAGGTTTTCCTCCCTAAAGTTTTTCATACTTCTGAAAACCTTGGGTTTTTCTTTAGCTAATGGATGACTCTGTCTTATGTGTGCATGTTTAAGTTGTGTAAGATATCCCGATGGTGTACACATTTCTATTTATGCAACAGAACTTACCCTCGTCTCCTCCTTCTGCCCCCCCCATCTCGCCTGGTTTTCCATCCCCCCAACCCTCCAGAGCAGATTTGGGGAGGGTGTGGGGCACATATGGAAGGAGGAGAGGGGAAGTTCTTAAGAATTAACTCATTTCAGCATTTTATCAGAGTGCTAAAGAATAGTCCAAAGGAGGTTTTAATATCCCCCATGATAGTGTGTCCATAATTTTAGCCATATGAATTTTATCATTATCTCAACTGTTGCCATATTTATACAGAGATATGCAGGATAGGTCGTGAGATTTTATTCTGGATTTCTTTTTAATTAGTTTCATTAACCAAGGAACCACTGTTGCTGAAACAGATGTTGTGGTCCATTAATAGCTCTCAGCTGCCTGTGGCAAACTGTGGAGCCATGCATGGAGAACTCATAACTCAGAAGAGGAACAAGTGTAGTCTACAAAATAACATAAGTGGCAACCTATGAATTATTTTATTTTCTTCCAATTTGTGCATTTTTCATTTGGCTCTTTTTTTCCTTTGGCATCTTTCTCTCTCACTCACTCTCTGATCCGGCATTTCTGCTGAAATTTGCTGGATTTATTTGATACAATCTCATCAAGGGAAAAGAACATGAACATAAGGCAATCCTCTTTTCTTAAAAACGTAATTTATAACCTCTCCAAATAGTTTCATGCAGCATGCCTTTTGCTGTTTCCAAGATAACTCATGCCACAATATTTTGTTTGTATTCAGGATCTTGGTATAGGCCAATGTGTCCTGTAATTTCCCATAAATTTGTATTGAGAATAGAAGAGACAATCAGAGCCTTTCTATGAAGGGGGGAAGAAGAGTCTGTGGCAGACGAACCACTGCTTCCTAAACAGGGCCATAGGTAGGTGATCTTGTGCCCCTGGCAGAACTGTCCAGATTGTGCCCCCTAGCAATGGACAAATTTGCTCTTCTTTCTGCCTCTCCTCCAACTCCCCCCTCCACCCATTCAATTCACCCTCTATTAAAAACCTTTTTTTATGAGGCAATAATTTATATTTTTATTTATGGACATATTTTTAGCTGATTTTGTGCCCCCCTCACCTGCGCCTCTGGCAGGGGTCCACCTCGCCACTCCCTAGCTACGTCCCTGTTCCTAAACCATGTTAGGCTCACATGTACCAAAGTCAAACATGTAGAGTGGCTTCTTAACCTCTCCTCTGCCCACTTTCCCCCACCTGTTTGTCATTCTTTCTTTTTTGTCATGCCCCCATTTGGGTTTCCCAAATGAGTGGAATCTTATACATATGCCAATAAAGGTAAAGTTTGAAAAAGGTAACGCATTTTGGATACTGTGGTTCAATTACTGCTATATAGCCAGAAAGAGACAAAGTGTTCTCCTCTGCTTTTTAAAATCCTTACATACGTTTTTCCAAAATGCACCATAATTATCAAAATTTAACCTATTAAAAAAATTGGGCATCTAAATAGCTATGTTTTGTGCAACAGAGAATAACATCCAAAACACCCAACAAAGTTGATGTTTCTTCTGGGGGAATACGGTGCAAAAGTGAGAGAGGTGTCAGTTAGCAGAATGAAAAGAGGAGGCATTTTTTTGAGGGAGTGGGGTGAAGAAGCAAGGATGAGATGAGTGCTATCCTGAATGAAGGACAGAAGGGAATCTACAAGCACGAAGGAACTCTCCCAAGGAGGACAAGGCATTGCCACCACAAGCAAGCTGGCAGGAGACAAGAAGGCAAGCACAGCACCCAGATTCAAATCTGCCACCCCTCCCAGAGCGCCACTTGAGAAAACTGCTTCAGAAAGGCTCCTGGTAGCACCAACCATGGCCTTCACACATGGTGGCAATTTTAAAATATAGACACCTTTTAACTTCTTCAGATTCCAGGATAAAGGGACACAAGGAATCACACAATAGCAGTTCTGCAGAAGGGAGAAAACCCCAAGATTCTTGGGACAGAATAGCCTATGGCAGCCTGATGCCTTCCAGATGTTTTGAACCACAGCTCCTGGCTGGGGCTGATGGAGCTGGTAGCCCAAAATATCTTGCCAAAAACTGGGATAGAACATTTATTCAAAATAAAATGTTTTCTGGAGCCTGATGAGGTTTTTCTCTCTCCTTGAGAGTGCTCAGGGCTAGTAATTACGCATGAAGTTTAACTGGTTAGCTGGCTGATTATTGATTGGTGCTGCCTTGTATGATTTCTTCATGGCCATTTCATAGACACCTGTTTTTAGGATTTCATTTGCTGCATTTTATTTTGATTATAGTACTTATCATTCTCTACTGCATAGTAAAGATACATTTTACTTTGCTATAACAGCAAAGACTTCTGCTGGTATCTTTTTTTACTTGGTGTGTGTGTGTGTGTGTGTGTGTGTGTGTGTGTGTGTGTGTGTGTTTAAAATCTGTATGCTGTTCCATTTCCAGTTGCTGGAATCATTAAAACTGCAAATTGCATGTGACACACATCCTCTCAAGTGTTTTCAAGGACACTTGGTTGTCTTCCATGAATTAAACTCTCACAGTTATAAAAACATTTCATTGCCAGGCTAATATTTCAGTGCCTTCATAATGCAGAGGGGAAACAGATATGTAAAAATGGTTTTCTTCCAGAGATGAAAATCTGGATTTGTTTGGTTTTTTGTAAACTTTACATTGTAGCACAGCTAACGTTTTAAAATGCTACAAGAAAAGCTTCAGCTTTCTTTGAATCCTATATTGTGAAACAATGTAAATAAATAAAAAATAATTGTAAAAAATATATCCCAGCTACGCATTTTTGCAAGATATTCTGGGAGGGTGTCCTGTTTGTAGTACAACAATGATGTGTCATTCCATTCAAGAAGTGACAGGGGTCTGTACAACCTGGGAGGTCTTCAGTCCAAGACAAAAGTGTGGCAGGTTCTTATCTGAGAGAAGATGTTTGCAGATGACACAGCCTTGACAGCACATTCCAGGGAACCTCTAGAGAGATTCATTAACTGTTTTGCCCAAGCCTGTATGGAGTTCGGCCTCACCACCAGCCTGAAAAACCTCCTGCATCAGGACATTGCCAACACTCCATGCATCAGCATTGGTGACCCCATGCTTGAGGTGGGAGATGATTTTGTCTCCCTGGGCTCCACTATAACCAGCAACCTCTCCATCGATGCAGAGCTGGACAAGCATTTTGGCAAAGCATCTTCAGCAATGGCTCGCCTCTCCAAAAGAATATTTGATGTGAACAACAAATACTCAGAGGAAGGTCTATCAGGCTTGTGTGTTGAACACGCTGCTTCATGGAAGTGAGTAATGGGCAACTTACACCTGCCTCAGTGATACCTCAGTGCCTTCCATCAGGAAGATTTGGGGCCTCACATGGCAGGACAGAGTCTCAAACAAAGTTGTGCTTTCCCAAGCCCACATTCCCACCATGTTCGCATGGCTTAGTCATGTCCACAGAATGGAAGATGGCAGGATTCCCGAGGACATGTTCAATGGGGAGATAGGTTCAGGCACCAGGCCCATTGGCAGACCAACTCTGTACTACAAAGATGTCTGCAAGCATGACATGAAGGCTGGTGACATAACCCCTGCCGTATCAGAATCCCTTGCAGACGATCACAGTGCCCACACGGAGAACTGTTTTGCTGTCTGTCCTGAATGATCTTTGCATTAATCAAAGGTGTCGTCTTTCCTATATAGTATTTATATATGTTATGAGAAAATTGAAAAACATGGGCAAACCTAGGTATGCCTGAGCAAAATCTGGAAAATTCTACTTTGACTTCAGATAGCTCTTGAGACAATAACTATTAACTATTAAACACATTTCTCAAGGATCTGGGGCAAATTATGTTGTGTCACAATGTATAACACCTGGGGCAATTCAACAAACATGTGGTCAAATCCCCAAATCAGTTGCAACAGCTATTTTGGCTTCTACGCTCTCCCAGACATTCAGCTCCCACCACATTTGCCTAGGCATTTTCTAGATGTTCAGGATTCAATGGTCACATGCCCCATTTTTATGTTATCTAGAAAACAGATACAGCCTAGAGACATACTTATTTGTGCATTGTGTTCCACATGATTTTTAGCCTGGTTAAAGCTTACACAATAATTATCTCGCTTTTTTGTTGTTGTTTTGTTATGAAGTCATGCCCAGAAAGAGAACGGGCAGCTAGGTATCATGTTGCATAAGTGCTCAGTGCCATGTGGAAGACAACGACATGAATCAATAATGCCGTCTGGGAAATGGCTTAGAATAAAATATTGCAGGGGAGAGTACAAAACGTCGCCCAGAAGGAGGTTTCGGTGTTGATTAAATATGGCTGCCTCAGCTCTTTTCAGTTCAATGACAGATGAGGAGTGCTTCAAACTTCAGCTTTTGCTTCAGCATATTCTGAACAAGGGGCTACTCAAATTGCAGCGAAAACACATGTTGGCCTGCCCAGGTATGCGAGGATTGTCTGACTGCCTTGGGCTGCCCTCTGAAGGCTGAACTTGTGTACACTGTTAAGAAGAAAACTTCCTTCAGTTTGCTAACTTCTAAACAATCAAATTCAACCGGACTCCCACATCTCCTTAAGGTATTTTTGTCGAGAGGTCCCAAAACAAACAAAAAGGACAGAATTTTAAACTCTATTCGCAAAGGTTTGCAAAGCAGTCAAAAAGCTCAGAGAAAACAGGACAGGTAATCTAGAAGATTCGGGGTGGGGTGGGGGAGATACCTCACAAAAGAGTATTCTATATGAAAATCATCATAGGAGGTGAGGCCATAAATGAATACTTTAAAACATATGTTTGTGCTGACTATGGCAATAAGCTAAGTTAGGCTTTTCTTATTTCTTCCATGTGTAAGTTTGCTTGGCATTCAAAACATATGGTGCCACTTGGAAAAAGAAATATAACCTGTTTTAGCCGACTACCCTGGGTATACAGCTGAGCCAAAGAACCAAGATTGTTCTAGAAGCCAGTTTGTCTACCGTTATTGACACCACTTGGGTTGTCAGATCTAAACTAACCATATATTTTAAATCTTGGATACCTGCCTTGTCAGTAAATTATCTACCGATATCACTAGGAGAAACAAACCCACTTGCATCCAGCACTAATTACCACAGGACCTGAACTTGAAGCCACCATTTTTTAATAAACCAGAGTTGGCTCATTAATGAATTACATTTACCATCTCAAGCCTACTAATAAAAATAAATGCTGGAGACAGTGTTGGGTCCACAAAATTGAAATAAATACCTCATTGATGCCATTTTTTTAGTTCTTTTAATTTATCTATTTAACTGTATATTACAATGACTAACAAACCAGATATATTAAATTATTGTAGCAAAACATTCCAGCTTCCACTTTCTTCAGCTGACTGGATGTGAACCAAAGGATGCTGTCTTTTTCCTCCCTTTCTTCTAAGCACTATTATACTTCTGTGTGTTCCTATTACTGACTGATGTGAAGCCACATTTGGCTTCAGGGTTTGAGGATCCCCAGTCAGCCTGGTCTTGATGAGCCCCCCCCCCACTTAATTTGTTCATGGGCAAGCAGCTGGTGATGTTAGAGGTGCTGGCAAATGCTAGATGGACAAATGCCAGTTCACAGCAGAAATAATTCAGAAGAACCAGATTGAAGAACATAGTCTAGGCTTTGCATTTATTTCTGAATTGTATCTTCTATTATTTGGGCCTCTACTGCAGTAGCCCAACATCAGACCTATCTGTTGCCCCCTTTAGCTATGTACAGACTGAGTCAAGTACATTTGTAGCTATGCAAGGCTTCCATTTGATCCTAAAAGCTGTCAAGTGCATGCACCATGACATCCATGGCCAGCAGGCTCTTACCATGCATGCCCCTAAGTTTCTGGGGGCATTCAGCATCATGGGAGCTACATTTTTCATAATTTCTTACAACCCTGAATGCCAATGAAGCTTTGGGATGTTGAAATGCATCCATTTGAGGTCAGCCCTGATTCTAAAGCAAACTAGGCCCAATCCTATATAGATCCAGGGAAGACCTGTTATTCTGGTGTACATTAACCTCCTTCAAATTTGGGAGCCTGCCAAATACACACACACACATACACATATAGTGTAAATTAGCAAGAGCATCAAATATCTTTGTTTCACATTACATAATTTCTGCATAGGAATTTTCATTCAAGTTAAAATGTAACATCGAGTTCAAAGCAAGCCACAGTTGAACTACTCGTAGACATTACAAGCTTGTTAATATCAGTTCTGAAAACTGAAGGAAAGTGTTGTCCTCCTCACAAGTTTCTCATGGACATCTGGTTGACCACTGTGGGTATAGGATGCTGTGCTACATGGGCTACTGGCCTGATCCAGCAGAGGTATTATGATGTTCTTAGGTGGTGATCAAAGATGCAAGAAGCTGTGTTATACCAAAGGTTAGCCCGATAACCCATCTTAACTGGGAGCTGTTCTCTGTGGTCCATGGAGCAACCTACAAGCTATGCCAACCAATCAGTCAATGTCGGTTCTTTCACCAAGCTATATTTAGCCATAACATCATTTTAAAACACTGTGTGCACATTGCTGGTTTCTCCAGAGTTTATAAATGACTTATTGGAAGAAGAAAGTCTTTAGCAGGTACTGTAAAGACAACAGAGACAGTGCCTAATATTCAAACCTAAACCTCTAAAGAACCAGTGCTGGTTCTTTAGTCCATTGATGTATCCACAGTACTCTGACTGTATTGAAATTCACAAGGACACACTGAAGGGAATTTTTGACCGGACACAGCTAGCTGCAACATGTGCCTATATGGTGGGAGTCTCATATCTTCAGGCTGTGACATCTGAAGCAGCTCTATGTATCTCACAGTGACTTATTATTTGATTGCTCAGAAAATACAGGAGTCTTTTGCCTGCTATTATGGGATATGAGTACTGACAAGATTTGATGAATTGGACTTACTGTAATTATTAATACGATCATCTTCTGGATGCAACATGTAAAAATGGAAATCCTTTGGCCCCAGTAATGTGACCACCAACATGAGATGGAAGGAAATGTTGCCATATTGTCATTGATATTCTGTTGTATCATATTTTACTTCCTTCCTCATAAGGAGAGCAAATCTGTCTATGTATTGCTGCCTAGATAAAAGGCACGCTACACTTCAAAGCAGCTGAAGTAAACAGTAACATTTCCTTCAATGAGTAATAGAATTACCAGGTCAAAACTGGCCACTTTCTTTTGTCTTGAATTTATGAATCCCATGGGCGAAAATGAGCATTTGGCATGTAACTATGACTCCCCATCAGAATTATTTAGCGAATCTGGTCTCATTCAGAAGTACGAAGATTTCATCAGTGCCACCCTCCCCCAACCTGGCACCCTCCAGAGGTTTTGGACTACAACTCCCATCTGCATGCTAGCTGGGGCTGATGAGAGTTGTAGTCCAAAACTACTGGGCAATACCTGGTTGAATAAGGCTGATTTGTGCAGTGCATGGTGTGATAAAACTTTTCAAACTGGTTTTATTTCCCCACACCCAATTGATGTCCTCGACAAACCCTTTTGCTTATTTATTATTTCCTGCCTGGGCTGCTGTGTATTTGGTGAAAATAAAGATGAATAGTTGGGTTTTTTTAGAAGATAGAACCATTGTGTCTCTTACTTCCATAGTATCTGAATAATATTGCAGCTCCATTGACCATACACTTGCCACCATATGTACTAAGAGTTATGTGTCATGCTGGCAAGTCCTGGATTTGTGTGTGTAAGTGTGTCAATGATAAGGAGACCAGTGTAGAATTTCTGTGCCCCCAAAAAACTTCTAAGATGCTTCCGCTATCAAGGGGAAATATGTGCACCATATGTGTGACACACACACACACACACACACACACACACACACACACACACACGACATATAGTTTATTGGTCAGCCTTCTTCCAGTTTCCATCAGACAAACAGCAGAGCCAAACAGGATTCATACCAAAGCTACCAGCATACATCTGGGTAGCCTGAGCAGTCTTCCCCAGTATGAACTGTGCGCAGGAATTTTCAGAGGATGGATAGTGAGTAGGAGCTAAGGGTGCTTAATCCTTCATGCATTCACCACTTTTTCTTTTTAGCCCAAAAGTTTTGCCCTGCAGGGAGGAAGCAGCAGGTGGGCAGGGCTTAAGTAGACCATCCTGCCCACTGCCCTGCCCTACTATCACTGCTTTACAGCAGAGATGGGCAGCCAGGATTTCCAAATATGCATCTGACCCACCCCCACCCCCCGCATCAGCAGATGTGGTTCTTTTCTTGTACCCCCACCTGGCTTCTTTCAGTTATTCCTCAGGCATAACCAAACTGGCTTAGAGTGGCTCTGCTGGGGAAATGTTCCACTGGCAGAAGAATTGAGACATGCTGTCAGTGTCATGTGCCATTGTGGCAGTGTCTCTGGCATCCCACCATCATAGCGAGGCTTGGGCTGAATCCTATAGCTCCTCAGCCAGCCAATCTTCAGTAATACATCATGCATTTTGTGTCCGTGTGTGTGTCCCCCCACTCCGCCCCACAAACCACACACCAAGAAAGACTGCCATGCAGAAAAGCATTTCTAACTTTCTCACTGGCACCACTGACCAATCTTGTTCTAAGTGGCAAAATTTTGAATCGTAAATATGAAAAAAATAGCATGAAAAGTTTCTCTAGATTACCATTTTTCAATTGCTTCCACCCCCCCCTTCAAGTCACTTCCTGCTGTCTCCCACCCCCTTAGTATTTCTCTCTCTCTCTCTCCCCCTCTCCTTTTTAAAAAATACAATTTTCTTTCAAGTCCTCTACAGTTACAGTGTTTCGGCCATCAAAGTCCCCTCCCAGCCATTTTCATTTACCTTGTGACTCTGACCCTTTGTGAGGCTGAGCATTTTCAGAGTAAACTGATCCCGAAGGTCCCCAAGGATGTTATTCTCATTTATTCACTCAGCCCTTTGAATGGAACGGCCTGCATTTGGCAGTGGTTCAGCAGAGTCAGATTCAAAGAACACACTATCCTCCAATCTCTCTCTCCCTCCCTCCCTCCCTTAGTTTCTTCCTTTGCAAAAATAAAGAATTAAAAAAAATACAATTGTAGGCTTTTTCTGATATAAGGCACAAGGTTTGTGAAGGAGCGTTAATAGATGTCAATCATTTAACACGCCGCATTTCATTCATAGCTGCCGGTGGACACGAAGAGAAGAGAAAGAATAAAAGGAGAAGGCAGACATGAAGAACGAAGAATAATATTTTGCAATGGTAGTAATGCAACATTTTAGCAAGCTCCCCTTTCCATGAACCAGGAGTGTGGACTTCACTCATTATGTGGAAGCTACCATCCACCATGGCAAAGTTTGAGGTCCTTGAATGAAGACGAATCCCTTCCCCGTGGTGGGTTTTTCTCACCCCTCCCTCCCCGTTAAGATGTTGTTGTTGTTGTTGTTTTCTTCTGTTCAAAGCACCTATTTAAGCACCCAAATGAACACCAGATATGACATTGGAGATTTTGGAATTACAAAATATGTTGCTCATGTTGACCAGTAGAGATGTGTGGTTGTGTGAGAGCCACTGGCATAGCAGGGGGGGGGGGCACAGGAGCAGTTGCCCCAGGCACAAAATTGTTAGGGGTGCAAAATTTCAACACCCAGTGCTGCCTCAATACAGCTGCATGCTCCCACTGTGCTCTGTTGAAAATGGCTTCTCCATGCAGACCAGGAAGTGACCTCTCTAGACAACGGAATGCTTCTTATTTTCTTATCCCTGTGGCTGTAATCTCCTGGGTGACATGGATACTGTTAGGCAGTTGAATGCGCATGCGTACTCCACCCATTTCACTCCCTCCCACCTACCCACTCCGCACAGCCCTGGATGCTAGCAACCCATGCTACGCCACTGGTGACAGAGCAGCTTAGGGCACCCAGCTAATAAAATGTGAAAAACAAAAATGAAAGCAGAACTAGTTTGCTGATTTAATATATGAAATATTTCTAAAGTTACCTTCAGACTATCAATGCTTTGCCGAAGCAATTACAGTATGTACCAAAAACTGAGCTGTGTGCAATTAGTGGATGAAAGGGTGACAGATCCACTTTAAAAAAAAAAAAAAACCTGCAGTACATGGATGTACTATGACTCTATGATTCTATGTCTGCAGTTCGGAAAGTGATCAGGAAATGCACTGAGAAGTGTGGGGTGGACAAGGGATTAAGGGGAAGATGTGTAAGCACCGTGCAAGAAAATCAGGATGAATGCTCGTTGTCCTATAACTACCCCATAGGCAAATGAGAATGGATGCTCCATAAAGATCTACTCTGTACATTTAAAGCACATTCAATGCAAACTTAAAGTACATGACCTTCTCCAAAGAATCCTGGGAACTGTAGTTCCCCCTCACAGAGCTACAGTTCCCAGTACCCTTAGCAACTACAGTTCCCAGGATTCTTTGGGAGAACTCACATGCTTTAATATATGTGTTGGATGTGCTTTAAATGGTATGGTGTGGATCTGCTGGCAGTTTAAGCTCTACATAAGCTTTATGCAAGCAAATAAGAATGAATTCTCAATAAACAGATCATCTGGAAGAGCCTTAAGTTTAGAACAGTGAACAGTAAAAGTAGGGGCGGCGGATCATAAGAGTGTTAAACAGGCAAAACACTCGTCCTGTTTTTATTAAAGTTTAGAAGGGGTGGTGTGCTAGGGCAATACCATCATGGGCATGGGTGACGCTGTGGTCTAAACCACTGAGCCTCTTGGGCTTGCCGATCAGAAGGTCGGTGGTTCGAATCCCTGCAATGGGGTGAGCTCCCATTGCTCTGTCCCAGCTCCTGCCAACCTAGCAATTTGAAAGCACACCAGTGTAAGTAGATAAATAGGTACCACTGCAGTGGGAAGGTAAATGGCGTTTCCATGCACTCTGGTTTCTGTCACGGTGTCCTGTTGCGCCAAAAGCAGTTTAGTCATGCTGGCCACATGACCCAGAAAGCTGTCTGTGGACAAACGCCGGCTCCCTTGGCCTGAAAAGCAAGATGAGCACCACATCTCATAGTTGCCTTTGACTGGACTTAACTGTCCAGAGGTCCTTTGCCATTTTTTACCTTGTGAACAGCAATACTGGTTTACACACTTTTGTGAGGAAAGAGGTATCATAAAATGACTTCAAGCAATGCCTCTTGAAGCAACACAGCCTAGTGTCAAGACAATTGTTTATGCAAGATGCCTTAGAATCTGTAGTAGTGTCATCTGCATGTGCATAGGCAGTCATTACCTCTGATAGCTTGTCCCTTTTTTCAGGACTTCAAAATGTCTGGGAAATATCCCTGGAGACGGAATGAGACAGAGGGGCTCTATAAGTATCCAAAAGGGAAGGGAGAGGGAGAGAGCTAAGATTACCAGCTGGTCAATTATCTGATTAAAGAGATTCTTTCATTTGCAGGGTTTTCTTTTTCTTTCTTTTTTAAAACCCTGACTGAAAGCAAAATCTGTAGTAAGTTACTACACTTCTTCCTTGGCAGCGATTAACAGCAGGTTTTTAAGGGGAAATAAAAGGGGAGGCGTGGAGGTAATCAGTTTTTTTGTGTTGGCCAAAAGCCATGCATTTCTCTCCCCCCCCCTCTTCCCAGCATTAATCTCATTTATCTTGTTCTCTGTAAAAAGAGGGAGGAAAAATAACTGACACAAAGTTCTTTATTTGTTTTTAAATGTTAAACTCAATCAATTAAATGAGAAGCCCCCCTCCCTTTAAAAAACACACAAAACCATTCAGATTTCATTAATTTACAACTGCCATGAAATCCCTTTGAATTGCAGAGTGCATAAATTATCATTCTGCCAGCCCAACATCAGAAATATGTCTTCAGGGCCCCTGTACTCAGCCACAGCTGCCCGAGTTAGAGGATGGATGTGTGACACGTTGGTGTTTCACTGGCCACTTAATGAACTGTCACAATACATATAGGGCCCATGATGGGAGTCCACAGATTTAAAGCTCTCCTTCTAGGTAAGTCAGCCAGTAGACTCACAATTCAGTCAGGTGTGTGTGGTTTTTTTTTTAATTAAAAAAAACCTTAAAATAAAGTCATAAAGATCACAAGTATTTCTGATCAAACATACATGCTAGGAAAAGATACAAGAAAGATAGAAATATGTTGTGTTTCTGTAAAAGGTAAAGGTAAAGGACCCCTGACAGCCAGGTCCAGCCGCAGACAACTCTGGGGTTGCAGCGCTCATCTCACTTTACAGGCTGAGGGAGCTGGCATTTGTCCACAGACAGTTTTTCCGGGTCATGTGGCCAGCATGACTAAGCCGCTTCTGGCGAAACCAGAGCAGCGCACAGAAACGCCATTTACCTTCCCATTGGAGCGGTACTTATTTATCTACTTGCACTTTTTGGCCTGCTTTCGAACTGCTAGGTGGGCAGGAGCAGGGACCGAGCAACGGGAGCTCACCCCATCGCGGGGATTCGAACTGCCGACTTTCTGATCAGCAAGCATAGCTCTCAACCCTCCCTGCTGTTTCCCACTGCTATAATAAGGGAATTTCCCGCAAAAAAAGGGAAAAGGTTGACAGCTATGTCAGCAAGCCCTGGACTCTGCGGTTTAGACCACAGCGCCACCCGCATCCCGCCTGTACATGGAACTAATTCTGTACTAAATTGGATGGTGCAGGATCACAGGGTCCTAACAGGAAGAAGAGTTGCCCAGCCACAAAGAGGTTTACACTGCTTGGGGGGAGGTTTTTCCTAAATGCTTTGAAGTTAAGGAAAGACACACACACACACACACACACCCCACACACACCCCTCTTGGGAACTTCATTAAGCTTACAGGGTAAATGCAAACCCACCATCCCCCAGCCAGATACTTCAAAGTTAAAATTTTTCTTGAAGAATTCTACCTACTACTACTACTACGTTCTCAGAGGGATGCTTGTTTTGCCTCTGTGCCCCCTTAAAAAATAAATACGGTGCAAAGGTTTGACATAGCACAAGGTGCTAGGCAACCAGAGGCACCTTACTGCTTAGAGGTCAGAGAGAGTTTGATCCCCAAGAATTCATAGTGAGCCGCTCCAAGAGCCAGAGGTGTAAAGCGCTTGCCCTACTAGGGGCCCTGATGGTGTGGCAGAGCCAGGGAGCCTTACAACACAATCCCATGCATGTTTGCTCAGACGTAATTGGATTAAATAAGATTTTGGAAGCAAAATTAAATGAATTTATCTTACCTTGAAATCTAGCACGCGGGAGGCCATCTAAAAAGAATACAGGGCTTATCAATTGCTTTATTTTTAAGAACTATATGGGAAACATAGTGGAAAGAGCCAATCTTCTAACAAATGTATAAGTGGGTCTCAAGAGTAAGTTATGTAAGAAGAAAAATTAGGTATACAAAAAAACATAGTACAAACCACAATAACAGGAAGGCTGGAAGCTGATATTTTTTTGGGGGGGGCACAGATTGTCTTTTGTTTTTTTGTTTACTGTTTTACACATAACTTTATGTATATATGTATAAATGTATTTTTATGTCTCTTTTTTGTAATTGTTTTAGAACTCAATAAAGCTTAAAAAAAATTAACTGCCTATTCTCAACATAGCATTTAGAGAAGAGCAAATTGATATATCCTTGGAACTTGTTACACAAACCTTTAAAGAAAAGATTGTGCAGAAATAAAAGGATATACAGGTGTATTTAAAAAAAACCCAATTGCTTTATTTTTGAATTGCAATTGTAATTTGGTAATGTTAGAATGTGGCTTATATTGGATATATGTAATTGAAAATTACTAAAGTGTGTGTGTGTGTGTGTGTGTGTGTGTGTGTGTGTGTCCAATTGAGTCCAAAAGCGCTTACTCCCAGGTAAATGCATAGGATTGCAGCCTTAATTATACCAACCCATGATGGGAAGTTAGGTGAGTGGATGAAAAGTTATGAACTGGCTTTTAAATATATAGATGGCTGATTCTGCAATAATAATAATAATAATAATAATAATAATAATAATAATAATCCTGCCACAGTGGCAGAAAGCTCCAAGTGCTCCATTAATCATTGCATTCCTTAGGCCTGTTTTTATGTAGAGGTCATGGAGCTGTGAATGCCCGCCTGTCTGTCTAGCACTGGGAAACGATGCTTCTTGAGCAGTAACCCCAACATCTACAAAGGATGTCTAAGAATAATTAATGATCATTTCCTGTACTTTCAAACTGCAGACCTTTTAGATGAAAAGGGGCACATTGTCCACTGCCCATGCCCAGAAGCAAGCCCAGGAACACCAAAATCACTCTTGACAAATGTTTATGTAACTTTCTTTTACAGCTCGCAGCAAGAGATTTATCCACACAGTCTCTCCCCCCCCCATGGTGGTTTTCCTAGTGCCTAATTATTATTGCACGAGTAGGAAAACCTTCCTTTTCTTTCTTGGGATGCTATGACAATCCAATTAAACAGATTGAGTCAGCCAGTGATCTGATTCCAGTGTTGCCCTTTCTCAATTCACATCTTTGGATCACTCCACGTAATGACTGAGTGTGTGCCACAGTCTCGTTTTATCCAGTCACTATGCTTCTGAGCTGAAGAGACATTTTAGCCTGTGCTGCTCCTTGATAAAATAGGGGAATTTTTCCTTCGTGTTCCTCCCACCTTCAGTCAGGTCTCACATGTCACTGGAGCCTTGTATTGGTGTGATTGCAACAAACTAAGTCAACTAGGGGAAGAAGCGTAGCTCAGTAGCAGAGCAGCTGGTTTACATGCAGAAGGTGCCAGGTTCAATCCCTGGCATTTCCAGGGTAGGGCTTGGAGATACATCTGCCTGAAATCCTAGAGAACTGCCGCCAGTAAGCAAACAGAATACTGGGCTAGATGAACCAATGGTCTGACTCGGTATATAGTCACTTCCCCTGTTCCTAATGACAACAAATATGAGAGGGTGGAATCCACACTTTGAGTAGATAGCGAATGGTCCAAATGCAAGAAGGGATGGATGCTCCACTACCTCTCTCTCTCTCTCTCTCTCTCTCTCTCTCTCTCTCTCTCTCTCTCTCTCTCTCTCTTGATGTTCATCATTTGGTTTTTATATTTTCTTTTCCCCAAATTTTATTTATACTTTTCAAGTTTATACATTTCACTAATTTCATACGTTTCACTAATTTTACAATCATTTTAACATTTCAAAACTTGACTTCTTTTCCCCTTTTTCTGCGGTTCTTTAAATTGATCTTTAATATCCTCTGCATATCCAGATTAACTTCATTTGCTCATTTATTCATCTTCTTTCAATGTATACGCTTATAAAACTGCAGATTATTACAATAATCCTGCCGATGATCTTATCTGTTTACAATTTATCTGTAAATATTAAATAAACCATTTCCATTCTTTTATTTAAAAGTTTGTTATCTTGGATTTCTTATTTTTCCGGCACGTTTCGCCATTTCTGTGTATTCCATAAGTTTTTGTATCCATTCCACTACATCTCATGGTGCAAAGAAAGGAGAATGAGGGGGTCAACCCCATTGCAGGCAGGATGAAAAGTACAACTGGGAATTGAAGAATTCAATATGCAGTGCTAAGTGGTTTTCTAACGGGGCAGAATTAGAGCTGTCTGAATGGTGCACACACATTGGGCACTGAGCTGAGGGGGCACCATCTCAAAGCCCAGTAAGAGAGGCCCTGGGCTTTCGGAAAGAGGCATGAGGCTCTGACAGGGTCCCAGAGTCCTCCCACCTCCTTCCCAAAGCCTACTTGGTGCTTTCCGAGGATATGGAAAGGAGGCAGAAGGTCTCTAGGCCCTTGCACTTCCTTCCCAAAACTGGGTGCCTACTTACCCACCTTTGGAAAGGCTGTGAGAGGAGTGTGGAGGGCATGGGGGAAGAAAGGGATACACCAAATTTTGGCCTCGCACACAGCACCATAGTACCCAAGTCCGCCACTGTTTCTATCAAGGATGCAGAAGGCAACCATGGTTTAAAAACAGGTGACAGCCACCATTTGCACCATGGGCTGTGCATGGGCCAATAGCATATGGTGACAAAATAGATGATGACAAAAATGGCCACCTGGAAGACCTCCAAGCATAAAAATGGGAAGAAATCAGGCACACGAGAAAGGCAAACTGTCAGCTCCACTCGTCTGACATGTTGTTTTTAAGCATAAAATCAGCAAAGCCTGAAGCTTTAATGCTCTGAATTAGTTTTGTTATATTTTATTAACCTTTCTACAGCTGGCACACTTGAAAACCCTCTTTCATCACATGCTTAGCAGATGGTCAAGTGCAGCTGAGAGCTGAGCCAAACTTCTGTCTGCTGGACTCACTGTCAGTGTGCTATGGCTTCCCTGCTAACTTTCTGTCCTCTCAGATGCAGCCGGTGGGATACAGCAAAGTTGAGAGACGGGAAATCCCTTTCAGGACACTCTCAGACCAGTTACTCCAGGAAACCCTGGCACAAGCCACCAACGGCAATATCTTCATTTTGCCAATTAGGGTCAGTTTTATTTTCTGCCTCATCATATACCAATGATTATCTTGACGTCAGTTAGATTTTTGTCCTTACCCAAACCCATTGGCTTAGCCCACATTTACATGTGAGTTCTTAGGCATGAAGAGGTAGAAAGTTATTGTTTTTAAGGTTTGGAGTATATGATACTTCATCACATATTTGCTTTACTCCAAAACATAAGTGTACCACTTATTGATAATGTGGGGACAGCAGGTATTTAACCCATCTGATTCTCTCTTGCAAATGCTCTCCAGAAATTGATCTGACATGTGGGTCCCAGAGCTCGGGGGGGGGGGGGACTGTGGGGAGTATCGAAGTGTGTGTGTTGGAGGAAGGACAAAATGGCAGCAGGTGAAGAGTTAAGTACTGATTCTCTACCGCAAATGCCTCCTCAACCCACATTAGCATTAGTTCACATTTACAACTGAGCATAGCTGTCTCTACATATAAACCAAGTACAGTGGTACCTCGGGTTAAGTACTTAATTCGTTCCGGAGGTCCGTTCTTAACCTGAAGTATACTTAACCTGAAGCACCACTTTAGCTAATGGGACCTCCTGCTGCCGCTGCGCCACCAGAGCAAGATTTCTGTTCTTAAGTGGAGTTCTTAACCTGAAACGTACTTAACCTGAGGTACCACTGTATTCATAGTAAAGAGAGCACATTTGTTGATATGTGCAGCTCAGTTGTTATGTATACATGCCAACCTAGCAGTTTGAAAGCACACCTGTGCAAGTAGATAAATAGGCGCCACTGTGGCGGGAAGGTAAATGGCATTTCCGTGCGCTCTGGCTTCTGTCATGGTGTTCTATTGCACCAGAAGCAGTTTAGTCATGCTGGCCACATGACCCGGAGAGCTGTCTGTGGACAAATGCCGGCTCCCTCGGCCTGAAAGCGAGATGAGCACTGCAACCTCATTGTCGCTTTTGACTGGACTTAACCGTCCAGAGGTCCCTTTACCTTTACCTATACATGTAACCAGACTGTACACTCATTGAACATTCCATGTGCATAACTGTACAAATAGCTCAGCTATTTGTATAAACAGATATGAAGATTGCACACTCAATGAAAGTAATGTGCAAATAATATCCCTAAAGTGGGGCAAGAAAAGGTTGGTCACCCCATTTTTTTGCTCTGTGTGCAATGTGTAGCTCTGGCCCATCTGCTCAGGAGTCTATGTGCTGGAGGCAAGATGAGATGGCCAGTGGGTTTTGGTCTAGAAGAAAGTATGGGAGGGTTGCATATCAACAGCATGAAATCACCAGAAGTCACTGACAGCTGCCAGTAAGGAGACAGCTGGCTAGCATAGCCATGGAAATGGGGAGCAAGGAAGGGAAAATTCACACAAGACCTTGTGGAAGTGCAACAGGTCACGGGCATTTTGGAAAAAGTAGAGCAGCTAGGAACAAATGCTTCAGGTTCTGGTCTGGCAGGGTGTGGCTTCCCTTTGCATTTTGTACTTTGACTCAAGGACAGTTTTGACAACCTAGAAGTTAGATTCCTGTACCGTACTGCCCTTAGTGACTGTCTAGAAGCTGCAGCTAGTGGAGAATGTGGTGGCCCACCTTCTGATATGAGTGGGTCACCAAACCAATACTTTACTCCAGTGTGCTTATCATCTTTGGGGTGCAAGTCATGTTTTGTCGGAATACGTTTCACGGATCCGCCATGGATTCATATTTATTTGGTTATTTTATAAGTTTTTCGAGGTCTACTTTTGGTATAATTGCGCGCAAAAGTGAAAGTGAAAGCATGAATGAATAGTGTGATTCACTTACAAGATTAATCCGCCTTTATTTTGTAGATCCGGTCATGTTCAAAGTTGTTAATGAGCGTTAAACTTGCTTCCCGCCCTTTTGGAGGGCAGCAACAGTGATTTTATTGGTTAAAGTACTAATGATGATGTCACGTTTGTTCCCTAATAAAAGGCAGAGGCACCCCGCTTAGGCAGGAGACCGCACGTTCTTTAGAAGAAGTTCGTTTATGTTCTTTTAGTTGGGTTTTAGTTAAAGTCAAGTTTAGTTTAAGGGACTAGGAGCGGGCTGGACGGGTTGGATGGGTTTTTCTTTTAGTTAGAGTTAGATCGCGGAAGATCATTCGGTTTAGCCTTAGTTAGGTTTTCTTTAGGTTTAGCCTAGGGCTAGAATTGCGGAAGATATTTCGGTTTTAGTTTATTTAGTTAGCCTCGCGGAAGATTGGGCGCGCAGGGTCTTTAAGCTTAGGAGAACTTAGCTTAGGGGACGAGCCTACGCGGGTTCTGCCGAAGCCACTAAAGATACAACCGGTGTCTGTCTTCCTTTGGGGTTAAAAGGGGGAGTAAAGTAAAAAAATTTATTTCTTTAAATTGGTCCGTCTATTCAGAGTCAGGGTATATATTTTATTTCACGAGGCAACTTTTCTTTAAAGAAGGCAACTAGAAACTCACACACCATCAGAGTCTTCAATTGGCTTACTCATTATCCTTCAGACTGTGAGGCTTGGCCGGCGACCGTGCTCAAAAGCACGTGGAACGCTGGCCGCTTTCCCCGCAACTGGTACCTCGTGCATAACCAGTCCAAGGCCGTGCACGAGGAGCTCCAGCACCCAAACCCCGACAATGTTTCAACCTGTAAAGTCATAAATGCTGGGTAATAATAGCAAATGCTTATGAAATGAAAATGGTAATTGAGTGTTTTCTTCTGTTTGTACTGCATTGGGTTCTGCTTTGTTTGTTACCCTACAGACAGAATGGGGTAGAAACTGAAACAACACAAAACAGCCACAAGAGCATAGATTCAGTCCAAATTTGAGCAGACCTATCAAGGCACTTTCTTAAATCAGCTTTCATTATTTAGTTATATACACAAAACTACTGCTTGAGTTATGCTATTGGAAGGTAAGGTGAAAGGTTCTGTTTATTAAGGGTTCACAAGAGAAACTCACTAGCTCCTATTTATGAACCTGTGCTCTCCAAATCCTATTCCCCCCTCCTGACAGCATGGTTAGCTTCGGGCCTGTGTGTCAGCATGGTGGCAGCATTAACATGAGCAGGAGGAATGACAGCAGATTTCGCCATTGGGATCCAACAGCTCAATGCATCTGATTGGGATCTTACAATAAAGTGAATACAGACAGGCCAACGATGTATAAAATTGCTAGTTATGTAATACCATTGAATCATGGAGAAAGAGAAATATTTGATTGCAACTAAGATCACTTCCAAACCATTGTTATTTTTGGATGGGAATCAGTCACATGCCAGTAAATTCAGGTTGTGCAATGAAAGTTGGTTTAGAGGCCTTGAGCAGAAATACTACAGCTGTACATTGGTTTTCGAACAGCTTAGTTCCCGAGTGTTTTGGCTCCCGAACGCCACAAACCCATAAGTGACTGCTCCAGTTTGTGAACTATTTTTGGAAGCCGAACATCCGGTGGGGCTTCCACAGATTCTGATTGGCTGCAGGAGCTTCCTGCAGCCAATCGGAAGCCATGCTTTGGTTTCTGAACGTTTTGGGAGTCAAACGGACTTTTGGAATGGATTCTGTTTGACTTCCAAGGTATGACTGTATTTCCTCACCCCCCAAATAAGACATTTTCTGATGTGGAACAATATTGGGGAAATTGCACTGGAAAGTGTGGCATAGTACTTAGTTGATCTGACATCGCCTAACCTCCTTGCAAGCAAATCAAAGTGAACGTTCCATAAACAGCCATTGTCATCTAACTTCCCAGCAAACAAATCAGAATGAAGGCTCAGTAAACAGGTCATTGGGAAGTGACCTAAATAACTGTGAGTTTCTAGTGGGAAACGGCCTCTAGCATTGAACCACAAATGATTGCCTGAGTGCATGCTTCAGACTTCACACACTGCTCTGTAATAGACAAGTTCTCATGTTTGTGCAAGAGCATCTCTCTCCCCGCCCCCCATGCAATGCTCTGTGAGCAGGAGAGACCGTTGGATCTCACCCACTGTATTCTTTCGAACACAGGAAAATCTGCCTGTGTGCACTGGACCTCAGCTCCGTCTCCCTGAGAAACATACAGCTGCCAGTGCCCCAAGATCAGTTTTCAACATGTTACTTTATCCTCACTTGGAGAAAAAAACAACATGCAAGACAAAGTACGGGGGACAAATAGTTGCGATTTTGAAAAATTTCCAAGCTAGACCAAAGTATGCCTCATTGCATGCGTGTTCAGCATTAGGGGAAAAATAAATGTGCTGTTTTCAAATTTTTTGCTTCAGGGTCAGCCAATATCAGTCTACCATGTAACAGCTTTGGGAGGGAGGGGGGGAGAGCTTCGCTTAATGATAGCACTGCCAGAGTAAACAGTGCCTCAAACCAGGGAAATCTAAAGCACATGCGTTATTGTCAGGTTTGGCTTTGCTAGTTTTGCTAATCAAAACAGCAGCTTTGCTTTTAAGAGCTATTTCTGTTAATGCTGCTAGCAGAGTTTATCAGGACAGGAGTGGGCAAGAATGTGTATTAAGGTTTTGCTCCATGAATTGTGGAGAAACTGAGAGGTCAGGTTCAATTCTTTTAAAAGAAAAGGTGCACTGTGCCATTCTAAGCTACAGTAGATTATGCTTTCTGCACAAACTTATTTTTATTGTTGAGCAAGGTAGCTTTAGAACAGCAATAAATGCTACTTGACAAGTACAAAATTTCCTCATGAACAGTGAATATGAAGAGGTTACCAGGAAGTTAGCCTACAGTACAAGGGCAGAAGAAGAGAAGGGGGAAAGAGTTGCTCATGTCCTGGTTTGTTTTCCTGAGCAAATGCAGCTCAAACTCGAGAGCATGTGCCAATTTCGTTCTGATGCACAAAGAAACAAATGGCAGAACTTACAAAATGCTGAAAGATTAACGGCCGTCTAAATCTGAGGCTCAGGCCAAATGCCTCTGCACCTTGCATCTGAAGAGCCTTGATCAGAGCTGCCCTCCATTTGGGATGTCATGGTTGTACAGATTGGAGCATTATTATTTATGCAGAAGGCTATGCATTAAGTCTGCAAGCTTCAGCCTCGCAGGAGCTAGCTGCAAGTTACTGCATAGACTCTTGGGGCAGGGGATCTGCCTTGTTCCGTTCCCTCCTCCCCTCTCCCAATTAACCTCCATCTCCAGGGCTTGGTGGTATACAGGAGTGCATTGGAAGAATCACTAGGGGGTGCCCCCTGTGACATCACCAGGGGCCACCTGTAGGTCTCAGGCTTGGGTCCTGATATCACAGGGTCTGGTATGCTCCTGACCTGGCAACCCTAATGGGGGACTGCTCTTAAATGAGAACCAGAGCACATATTTATTGGAGTTTCTATGATTCAGTCTCCCTTTCCCTGGCAACCGGAGTTCTCATTGCTGGCTGACAACTGATGAGGAGTTTCAAAGGAGGTTTCTTATGCAGTAAAAGATATGCATAAAACAAAAAAATGAGAAGCCCTGAGGCGCGCGCGCACACACACACACACACACACACACTCTTGTGCATGCTGAACAGAACTCCGTCTCACAGCTTTTTTTTGCTTTATGCTGAAATCTGGCTTCTAAGGATTACATTTACAGGAAATGTTTTCATTTTACAATATTTGCCCCCCCCCCTCAGAAAATAAAATATGGTTCCTTTAATGTTGGGGGAGCTCTTGGCAGTTGAATAAATAGCTATGTCTTAGTATCTTATCCAAATCCACTGCAAGCAAAGGAAAGATTCCTATGGTTGACATTAATAGGATCTAGATTAGGGTTCTTGTTTCATAACATTTTGCGAGGTATGATTCAGTCCCATCACACAGTGCTATTTTGTATCCATTCTATTGAAATTAAGCCTTTTTTTTTTTAAAGGACATTCCCATATCTTCAAATATTTTAAACTGCAACATGTCAACGCTATTCCTAACGGTGCTCTTATAGTGAATCTTATTTCCTATATATCAGTGAGAACTGGAAAAAAAACAATTAAAGGAAATTCAGGGGTTGAGATCTGAAGATCTACCTTAGGTGAGTCCAAAATCTTGGGTATCTGCCAGAGGGATGTTTTGAACAGCAGGCTCCAATGTCACATTGAAAGCTACTTTTGAAAGCCCCTCTCCTTAAAAAGAGATGGGACATTGAAGCCCCAAGCCCAATTTGGTGTGTGAAGCTCGTTTTATGGTTCTTTGCATCACAGCCACTGAAAGAAATTAGAATAAAACTGCACTTGACCACTAAAATTACACTGTAAGTGACTTGGCAGGGTTGTTGTGAGTATAAAGACGGTATAATTTTAAGACAAATTAAAAGCTAGTACCAAAAGTAAAATGGTGCAGGGGGGTGGTTCAGATGAAAACTCAGGGTACAGAGCCTATGTGAAGTATGGGAACATGGATCGCACCTTCCTGAACACCCGACTCAGCCGAGCCTGTCCCAGCTGAGAGCCACACATTGGATCTGCCAAGGACCTACATGTAAAGGTCAGAGTTTGCAGGCCTGAACATCCCAGCCGTGTCCCAGATTCTATTTTTTTTTTTTTAAGGCTGTTGTTGTTGTTGCTGCTGCTGCTTTCAAACCTGGCCACACAGACACACCCCTCCCCTAATTCAAAATCAGGGGCAACAAGGCTTATTATTTTTTTATTACTATTTGCTTATCAGTATTACACACACATTTCTCCAAGCAGCTCAAGGTGGTCCATGGAGGCACAGGTCAATTCTGTGTCCAGGGCTGCCGTCTACCAGCTCCATCTGGTACACTGGCTGAGACCCTACCTGCTTGTGCACTGTCTCACCAGAGTGGTACATGCTCTGGTTATCTCCCACTTGGACTGCTGCGGTGTGTTCTGTGTGGGGCTACCTTTGAAGGCGACGTAGGAACTTCAATTGATCCAGATTGCAGCTGCCAGACTGGTGACTGGGAGTGGCTGCTGGGGCCATATAACACCAGCCCTAAAAGACCTACATTGGTTCCCAGTATGTTTCCGAGCACAATTCAAAGTGTTGGTGTTGACCTTTAAAACCCTAAACAGCTTTGGCCCTGTATACTTCAAGAAGGCTGATCGCCGAAGAATTGATGCTTTTGAATTATGGTGCTGGAGGAGACTCTTGAGAGTCCCATGGACTGCAAGAAGATCAAACCTATCCATTCTCAAGGAAATCGGCCCTGAGTGCTCACTAGAAGGACAGATCCTGAAGTTGAGGCTCCAGTACTTTGGCCACCTCATGAGAAGAGAAGACTCCCTGGAAAAGACCCTGATGTTGGGAAAGATGGAGGGCACAAGGAGAAGGGGACGACAAAGGATGAGATGGTTGGACAGTATTCTCGAAGCTACTAACATGAGTTTGGCCAAACTGCGGGAGGCAGTGAAGGATAGGCGTGCCTGGCGTGCTCTGGCCCATGGGGTCACGAAGAGTCGGACACGACTGAACGACTGAACAAACTTCAAGGAGTGTCTCTGCCCTCATCCTCCAGCCCTGACACTGAGGTCCAGCTCTGAGGGCCTTCTGGTGCTTCCCTCACTGTGAGAAGTGAAACTACAGGGAACCAGGCAGAGAGCCCACCCTGTAGAATGCCCCCTGAATCAGATTGGTGGGGTATAAGGAATAAATTATTTGTGATAATGATGATGATGATGTAGAAGTGAATAAGCTGGAGGGGGCAGAATCTTTTCCATGGGTCTAGAAGCATATGGAGGCCCCCTGTTAACAGTTCTATGTGGTACTTTTAAGACTAAACAATTGAGGCTGCAATCCTATAAACACTTATCAGGGACAATCCCCCATTAATGCAGGTTTATTGTGGCATGAATCCACACCAGGCCATACAAGGTTAAATAGCATTTGTTAAATTAGGTGCAAAAATATTTGCACAACTGCAATGTGTCCACATTACCATTGCAAGGGAGGAGGATGGGGAGGAAACCAGAAAAAAAACTTTGCCCTGCCTGTGGCCCCACCTTCGTGTCCTCCTTGGTCACCAAGCCACCCTACCAGTTTCAAAGACCTCTTGCAATCAATGCCTGTCGAATACTACTACAAGTAGGATAGGATAACCTTTCCATTTTCTCACTTTGAATGTCACATTCCCCAAATAAATAAATAATCCACATGAACATTTTCAACTAAACAGCGCAAATGTTGTGCAGCAAGGTAGCCACAGATTTTCTGTCTCTGCAACTGTCCTCCTCTCAACAAGATCCACTTCAAACATTCTCAACCACATCTGAAAGACCCCTTTTGTTTACAATATTTGCAGCTCAGCTGAATTCCACATGAGAATTAAACAACCTCTTCTAATCATGCATTTCTGGCTAAGATTAAAGATGTACTAGATACAGATGACTCAAATTGACTAGTATTCCAGGAATGAATTGTTACCCTCTCTAGTTTAACTATATAAATATAGCCGAGAACAATCCTGCACATAGGGGCCAGTGAGTTCCAAGAAGGCATTTGCTTAGCTGAGCCGTATGTCATTTGTGGGCAAAGTAATTGAGTGGGTTGTAGTGGAGTTGCTCCAGGATTTACTGGGTTGCATTGATTATCTATGTAGGGTGGGAAATCTGTCAAGTTTTGAAGGGATCGTAATGCTCCTAAAGGAATAAATGCACACTATAGGGGGTGCTCCAGGTTGTATTATTTAATATTTATTTGGGAAAAATAAATACCCCACCTCCAAAATTTCAAGGCAGCTTACAAAAAAATGCTATAGCAGTAGTATGGAACACCACAGACTCACTCTGTCTGGTAAGCCATCTGTAGTTGTTCCTCCTTGATCCCAGTTTTGCGACCATCGTCCATGACCTGGTAAGCTCCTTTCAGGATTTCTGTTATGCGATTCGTGTGGGGCTGTAACTGAGGAGAATACAGTATAATTCCACATGTCTTTTCTGGAGTAGGTCACAGACCCCCTGGCATATGTTAGGGATTGCTTCCTCCTAGATTTAATAATTCCCATCATTTATAGTTGCTGATGTTTCCTTGGGCTGTGCCTCATCCAGTCCTTACTCTCACCCAGTCTTAAGAACCATAGGGCAGGACTTTCTTGGTGGTGGCATCTCCTTATGGAACTCCCTGCCTAGAGAGAGCCCCCTGGCCCTTTCCATTGCTCTGTTTTGCTGTCTGCCTAAGGCCTTTTATTTCACAAGGCATTTCCTTCCAGGCAATTGTTTGGGGAAGGTGCCTGGTAGTTGCTTTTAGCTATGCTTTCTTAAACAATATACTCATGGTTTTTTGCTGGGGTATTAGTGCTAGCTGCTGAGGGTCTATTTTATTGGATTCTACTTGGGAGGTTCAATTGTTGAATTTCGCTGTTGTTTTTGTCAATCAATTCTATGCTCTGTACCTCCATAGAAAGCTAACCGACAAACGCTTATGTTCGTTAATGACTGGAGCTAGCAAGGAAATGCCAAGAAAACAACAATCCCCAACCAGCTAAAAGTTCATTGGGACTGCAGTTGGGATAGTCACATGCATTGCCAAAAAATGTGGATACCGAAAAAAGAGGACAAAGGTGACAGCAGGTTTGCATACAGTAGCTTGTATGTATAGGTGCAAAGGTAGAAATAATCGATATAATATAAAGAGAAAGATTTCTTACTGACAGCCAGTGTTATGTAGTGACTAGAGTGTTGGACTAGGACCTGGGTGGCCAGGGTTCAAATCCCCACTCAGCCATGAAGCTCACTGGGTGACCTTGGGCCAATCAGTGCCTCTTAGCCTAACCTGCTCTCAGAGTTGTTGTAGAAATTAAATGAGGAAAGGGAGAACTGGGCAAATACATATAAATACATGCACTTTGTTCCACGGACAAAAGCCCTGATAGACAGATGGACCATTCTGTGTCCCTCTGTTTTATTCTTGGGAATTGGTTCCTGGCTACAACATGTAAATGCACAGTGCAACCCCAGAGCCTTTGCTGTGCTGTTGGAAATGCTAAGTACAAACCAAAATAGAAAGATCTGGAAAGCCCACACACACAGAGCCCAAAACTGAATCCATTGTGGTATCTTTCCTTTCCCCTTCAGGAACATTCTGTTTACCCTGCAACTGAGTCAAGTCCTAAATTATAAACAGCTATGTCACTGAGCAAAACTCCCTCATGCGACATTTTCCCAAAAATACTGTATCACTGGATGCAACATACTTTCTGCGGGGTCAAGAGCTTCCTTGGCCTTGTTTTAAAGGCAAGCCAACATCAAACCTAGGTTACATAAAATACATTCACAAACACACACAACGTAACCGGCTGCACATAAATAATACTCTTTGATATATTTCTCACAATATCAAAAGTTTCTCTCATACACAATCAGCATGTAAAGATCAACAAAGTGTAAAGATCAACAAAGTACAGTGGTACCTCGGGTTACATACGCTTCAGGTTACATACGCCGCTAACCCAGAAATAACACTTCAGGTTAAGAACAGTTTCAGGTTAAGAACGGACCTCCGGAACGAATTAAGTACGTAACCAGAGGTACCACTGTAAATAGAAGTCCCAATAAACCAGTTCGTTAATAAAGTCCCAAATATGAGCTGGTTTCTAATCCACATATGCCTCTGTGTATTCATAAGGTCCAAGGAATCCAAATGGGAGCTTGCTACAGTTCCACAACAAGGATTTGCCCTCCTTGGCTTCGTCAGTGGTACATGTTTCTAAATAATATGAATGAATACAATATGGTATTTCAACATCTTTTAACCTGGTATCTGAAGAAGAGTGCACGCACACGAAAGGTCATGGCAATAATAAACTTAGTTGGTCTCTAAGGTGCTACTGGAAGGAATTTTTTTTATTTTTTTTTGACTACAGCAGACCAACACGGCTATCTACCTGTAACCATATAACCTGTAACCATTCACTACCAGTAAGAGTTACTCCAAGCCAGTTTTCCAAGATAAGGTTAGCGTGTATTCATAAGGTATTCTGAAATCTCTTGAAAGCAGCCATTGGGGCACTCTGAGGAGAAAATGAGGGTTCAGCTTGGACCAGACAAGTTCTGGTGCTTATTGTCATCTCTACTGCTAGAAAGTCACCCAGTATTTTGCAAAGCTACATAAGCAAAGCTCTCGAGAAACAAGCCTGAACTAGCACATACCAGCCTCGAATGCCGTAATTAAATCAAATGCTTAATAAAGCAGCTGCACTTTTTGAAATTTTCTTCCAAGGCCGTTGTCATTATCGCCTGGGGCCACAGAAAAAGGCATGATAAGCATATGGTGGAGTGAAGAATCTCCAGGATGATCCTGCAGGCCAAATGAAAGTGTACTTAAGGACAAGCACTGCCTGCCACCAGCTGCTAACTCTTTACCAAGCCAATACTGCATTTCACCCAGCGCAGTGTAGGGCAATTAAATTAATACTGTTCCTATTGCATGGTAAAGAGTTGGCCAACTAACAGCCGAGATTGTTTTTGTCCCTTTAATAGACCTTTGATTTGCAGGTGGTTTTCATGGCACAGAGCAAAACATTACACCTACTAATTGCTGCAGATCAGACCTAACGCTCAAAAACTAACTTTTGTCATACAATTTGTAATAAACAATGATTCTGACCATCAGATGAGGGGGGGTATCTGTCATCTCCTGTCCATAGGAAAATGGCATTCCTTTCTTTCCAAACATCTTTGCAAGATTCTCTTTGATAGTTTCAGTGAGATCAGACGGCGTGTCCTCATCCCAGCCCTGCCATCTTCCCTCCTTTCTTCACACACCATAACGGTATTATGTCCTATTATAACACAAAAGGCTGTAAGATGCAAACCCACAGAAGTTCCAAAAAGGAACAGAATGTGGAGTGCAGAATTCAGTTTCCTAAGAATCTTCAGTTTCTTAAAAAAAAAAAAAAAAGAACAACAAAACTAAACTAAAAGGTTCTAGCCCTCATGGCATGTTTGAAACACTGGTGACATGTCAAGGCCAGATAAACAGCTGTATAATATTTGACAGAGATCTGCAAAATTCCTTCTCTTCCTCTCAACAAGCAGAAGCATGGTAGTTAAAAAAAAAACCCAGCAGAATAAATTACACTTCTTAAGTGGTGCAATTTTGCTTAAGTTTGCATATGTATTATATATGTTGAGAAGTTCAGCATTTGTTGTAAAATAATTTACCATGGTGTAGCAACACTTTATTTTTTAGCGCAGATTGTTCTGGCCATAGTGAATTTGGCTCATGAAAGTAGCATCAAATTTCCCTGCTTTGCACAACTGTAGGTGCCCCTCATAATTTCACAGTGCCACTACCATGCTAACACCCAGTTCTGTACACACATTTACTGATGTAGCAAATGCACGCATTGGGCCTGCAGAGCCCTTATCCACACTAAAGCAAGCTGCGTCTGCTTTGCTGCAAAAGGTTTGAAGAGCAGAGCCCGAGGGCTGTATTTTTCAAATAACAAGAGCTACAAAATGCACAACCACAAAACAGAGTTTACAACAGGTGCAAGTATTTAAGGTTTCAGCAGCAATCAAACTGCAGCTGTTAATTTGTGTCTGGAATACAGCTGTATGCTTCGGAGGGTGAGCTGTACCCTCAGAAAGAGATGGCACCCTTTAAAAAATGTGAGTGTTCATAATCAAATGGAGCCTATATATAAAATTGGTATTTGGAAAAGCTATCCAGAAATCTAACAAGAACAGATGCACTCCGGGGATTATTTTCATATCCCTCTGTCACTTCCTGGCACAAAGATTCTGTTTGACACATACTCAATGTCCATACAAGTCCTACTGTTGAATATAAGAGGTGCACAAATTGCTGTTTTCCTGGACCCAGGATTGTCTCCAGCAGCCAGAGTTAAAGCCCTTCTGCTCATTAGGCAATGCTGAGTGTGTTTATTTTGCTTTGGTTCCGGCATTCCAAGCAATTCTCTGTTACATACCAAAGTGGAGGAGAGACTTTTATTTTTCTGGGTCATGGCATTTTCTCATCACCGATGGCAAAGATCTAGTCATCTCTTGGATAATGTTTTCCCCCTGCGGTTCCTTCATTAATGGCTGCTGTTTGTATTGAAAAGTACATGCTGTCTTTTTAATACAGTATATAAAATATTGGCTCTCTAAATCTAAGAGAAGAACTCTGCTACTTTGTAACCTGTGGGCCTTTTCCCACTATAATATCTTTAAATATATATATACATATAGCAGTGTGAATAGCGTTATGAGTTTGGAGGGCAGGACTCCCCACCCCCAAATCTGTACATTAGGGTAAGAATTTGAACAAACTCAAATTCATGAATTTAGCAAGGGCTGGAAATAACACCAGCTAGCTTCTTCATGAGGCCTGCCGAATGTCCTTGAAGACACAAAAGGTATATAATGGCTTGGTTTGTTTTATAATGGTAGCCCTCAACCAAGCAGAAGAAGATGCTGGCATGGAGGGGGAGGCTGCCAGAGTAACAGAGGGAATGATGTCACCACAGGAAAAAGATGTCCCTTTAAAACTGAGGTTTTTGAGAAGGGCTTTTGTGAGGAAGAAAGGATGGGCCAAGTAGAACTCCATGCATACTGGCTGGGAGAGGCTGGAAGCCAAGCTTGCTGAAGCAATGAAAGGAGCAACAAGAGAAACTCTGGGGGTGTACTGTTTTGAACTCCCTCCAACCAAACCCAGTTTGCAAAATAAACAATATTTCTTAAAGATACTAGGTCTGGGGTTGCAGTACGGTTGGAATCTCCCAGACATTGCTGGAGTTCAGCCTTCGGAAATAGTGTCCAGGTGGAAATTGTTCAAAGGTCGTGGAAAATCTGGATGTATGGCAACCCATGTCAGAAGTGTAGTTTCTTTTAAAATAGCTCAAAAACCTCTCCTTTTTTTGAGTACTTTCCCCACCCCACCCCCCGCGCTCTCCTTCCTCAGGAGCATTTTGAGTACTTTTGTGTTTGCATTTTCACTTTTTGAAATATGGCAACCCTACACTAGTCTCTGATGTGCCTCATTCCAAAGAAACACAAAACCTGGTTAAGTGCCAAGACCCCTGAAATTTTGCTATAGCTCGGCAGAGATTGGGGTGGCCTGTAGCAATAGTTTTCCCTAGCAGGGAAACATTGTCAGCTATTGTTTGACCATTGTTACAAACTGGATATAAGAAAGCAGGAAATAGTTTTCTTCTACCAATGACAACTTTCCATATTGATAAATACAGGCCCACATAGAAGTCAGGGCCTATTGTTTACCATGGAAAAAAAATAAATTGCCTTTTTCTCCAAATAAAACAAGTTCTAACAAGATCACAGTTGTACAAAGTAAGTTTCTGCTTAATGGAAACCTCAAATTTTAATTTGTGGCAGGTAATGGTTTTGCCCAGCACAAACCAAGAACAGAATTCAGCATATGGGCTTTCACAGAACTCACTTTGTGCAACGGTGGGTGTTGTTTGGTTACTGTACAGCAGGCCTCAGGTTATCAAACCAGTAGGCTTGCCATTCATTTTTCAGCTTGCCTCTTGCATGTATATTTTTGCGGTCAAATCCATTAGTAAGCTTTAGCGATAAACACCTGGACTCTATCAAAAACAAAGAGAGTCTTATTCCGTATGCGCAGCTAGCCGGGCGAACATACCAAGGAAAAAAGCAACTGCATAATACAGAACTTGAACAGGGATATGTTTTTTATGATGTGCCAGCATAAGGGAGATCAAAGACTAAAGCCAAATAAATAGCAACTGGGTACCAGCAAAGGAAATATGGTTAAATCTTAAAGTAATCAGAAACAAATCCCGAGACTGCCAGCCCTTCTGTATTCAAACATGCCTTTTTGTCCCCTTCACTAATACCCCACTATTAGCAAGAATTGTTAATGTGACTTTTAATAACTTGAAAACAGATTTAATAACTTGCAAGTATTATTATTATTTAGACATTAGGGCACCCTAAAACAATGATCGTCACTTTGAGTTTTAACACCCTTGCATCCAACACCACTTTAGGCTGTTAAGACCACATGTGCCCCTTCGTTGATTTTTCCGCGAGTACCTGATGGAATTTGCCAGCTCAGGTTTAACCATTTATTTGGCCCGACTCCTCCTTATCTGAAACATCTCGCAACAAACTGGAACAATCTGTCTGGCATCTGCTGATTGGCAGAGCAAATTTTTCCAGGTGGTACAACCAGACGCCCAGAATTACATGCCAACCCTATTTTGTCAGGAAATGTGATCAAAGGGGAAAGGCCCACATGACTAATGTTCAGTGTCATGTTTAGTACCTGCAATGTATCTACATAAACAGTTTTCAATGACTACTAGTAGTGAAAAATGTTCGGGAGAAAGATACAAGTGAGAGAAGTGAGCTGACAGGCCGAGGCCTGAGGGCAAAAGAGGTCCATCTGTACTTGATTTGCCAGGGATTTGCAATTGTGAAACTTTAACTCTGCAGATGATATATAAGATTACGCTGACTTCAACCAGTTTATGCAAATAATGTTCAGGCTACATAAGACACAGTTTTGGTATGCTTGAGGAGCGGGTAAGTTCATAAACTAATTTTTACACAATTAGAACATCTGGCAAAGAACTGCCATGGTTTATTGAAATATAAATTCTATTAATTGCAAGGTTGTAGGTATGTAAAGCATTCCAGACACGGGGCACAAATCCATGTGGAAAGTGCCCCTTCTGTATTCTCCTATACAAATCCATGCTCCATGAAAATGGCTTAGTTGTGAGCAGGGCAGCTCTGAACTGCAGCAAAGAAGGGAGCAGAAATATTCACTAAGAGATGCAGAGATATCCTATCACAGAACTGAAATGGCAAGTCTGTTTATGCAGTTGCGCTAGATGAATTTATAAGGGGCTGTGTGTCACAGATAATAGACAGTTTCAAACTGCTGCTGTTTCCCAGTGGGATTCAAATCCACGTTGCACAATTAAAGTTGATACAAAGCTCTTGTGCAACAAATTCACTTTTTAAAAAATCAGATGATAAGGAAAGGTGACAGTTAAACAAACTGAAAAGCGTGAGATAACGCTTGATTCGATGTCATCTAACCTTCCCACAAACAAAGCAGGATGAATGCTCAGTAAGTAGCAGACGTTGTCTAACATCACCACAAAATTCATTCAAATGTAATTGTCATTATTATCACAACTCAGAGAAGTTGCTGGCTTTGAAGTAAACATGTGTGTTCATACATGTTCATTCACATATTAGTCTCCAAGCTAACAGAAACCAGAGTCCAAGGTTATGTGGACCAGTGAAGATCAGAAGATGAGAACGGCCTGCTATTCAGGCCAAAGACGCATCGAGTTCAGCATTTCTGTTCTCCTAATGGCGAACTGATACCCATGGCAAGCTCTTAAGCAGCACTCTCCCCAAGCTTCAGTTTCCAGCCAGTGGTGAATGTTGTGCAACCGATGACATGCATGCCTTGTATTCTTTGTTTAAAGCAGGCATAGGCAAACTCCGGCCCTCCAGGTGTTTTGAGACTACAACTCCCATGATCCCTAGCTAACAGGACCAGTGGTCAGGGATGATGGGAATGGTAGTCCCAAAATATCTGGAGGGCTGAGGTTGCCTATGCCTGGTTTAAAGTTTATTTTTTTTTTTTAAAAAAAAGCTTCAATAAAAGTTGTTATTTCTTTTTTTAAAAAAATACATAGACCCAGATATGTAGGAACTAGAGGGAAATGCATACGGCATGGTTTTCCCCCGCTCCTAAGGTTTGTTGCTGTTGTTTGATGCTGATGATACTAGTGGCAATAGCACCAACTATGCAGATAGTTTTGCTACCATTGTGCATCCACAATGTCCCAGGGTATTATATTATTCCAGGGCATTGTTGGGGGGATATGGCAGCCACCATAAAATAAGATATAATAAAATAGAACAAAAATGTCGGAGGATAATCTGAGGAAATAATCTGAGGAAAATAGGCATCATGCCCATTTTTTCTGGGGTGTGTGTGTTGGGAAAATGAAAAATCTCATGCATTTTCCTCAGAAAAAAATCTCCTCTGAGAAATTTCGTTTCAGCTCTGGTAGGAACAAGAGAAGTCTATTGAATAGGGGAATGCATTCTGTCCACGTTCAAAAACTCCCCTGTCTATTTTAATTTTGCATGAACCAGGCTGAGCCCTACACTTTGAAAACACTTCTGGGGAGCCATGGCAAACCAGTTTAAGCCTTGCAAACCTGTAAGGCAGAGCTTTCCAAACTTTTCAAGTTGGTGACACACTTTCTGGACATGCATCATTTCACGACACAGTAATTCAGTTTTGCATAATTTCGTGACATGGTAATTCCGTTTTACTAGCAAACTGGAGGTTAAATAACCCTTTCCAGCCCCAGGAGGAGCAAGAGAGCATTCGTGCGACACACCTACACACTGCAGCCAACACACTAAACACAGTTTGGAAAGCTCTGCTGCAAGGGGAGATTTTTAAAGAAGTCTATAAATGTCAATTTAAATCAGCAAGGAGAACAAATATTCCATTTGAAAAATCAGAACTATGATTTTCTGTTACAGTAACTAATGGTCATTAGTGGATTTGGGAATCTAATTTGCAGCTGTTTCTTATTCTACTTGTCTTTTAAAAAAAATAGAGGGCTCCATAACATTTTCTTGCAAGCTCTAAGCACTTGCAAGCTAATATCTTGGAGAGTTAGCTGGCCTGAGTATAATCACAAATTACACAGGAGCAGAGACTGACATTTGTCAAATATGACTGAAAGTCTGTAATATTATCGCACTGGTAGTTTGAAATACCTTAAGTACCTCATGATTAATTTATAACTTGATAAACCATTCTTAATTCCTCTCCATTATTTTATGAAGGACGGCTAGCTGAAAGAATGTCCAAGTGCAGGCCAACAGTTAAGTGAGGAAAGTTTTCACCCAAATTAATCACTATTAAGGAGCTGAAATTATTCCACTCTGAGATTTTATCAAAGTAGGGGGAAATGGTTGCACCAAAAATTTGCAAAATGAAAACAGGGTCGGCAATGGGGCTTGGGATTTTGCTTTCTTTTCACGCTCCTTGATAACTTTATCAGCTATTAGTAACCTTTACAGCAAATATATTTTGACCTGATTTTTACCTTAATCTATATTCATACAGTCCTATTACAAATGCTGTGCAACATTGAATTAGTGTCCACATAATGCAAGTGTTAAAAAAAAGCTCACAGAAGAACCTGAGTGGCTAGATTCAACATGCTAGTGGAAGCCTTATCAAGGACTCCCACTAGTGCCACAGGGCTTCCCCCATCCCCTTGTGCACCCCCCAGGGTTCCCTCCATCAGTGTTTTTCAATGAGTATTGTTAGGGAACAGCAACTGCCCTGCGCTGGTGATCTGATCTCCTCTTTCCTGCAGCTTAGATTTGCTATTGAAACTGGACCTTCCTCTGACAGTTAGACAGCCACCACAACTGCAGATGACTTGCCGTATTGATGGACTGGATCTGGGAAGGTGAACAAGAATCTTTTTGGATGCCAGGCAACACCAGGGTAAAATCTGCAGACAGTGCTAGACAGAAAGGTTTCAAAGCTCCAAAGTAACCAAGTCTTTTTAACAATGCTTGTTGCAAGAAATGCGTTAACAAGTCTATGTATGTCAGGACTAACATAATGATTATTATGTTGACATTGCTTTTAAAAAAAACCCTATGCATCCACTTCTAAAGTATGCTAAACTAAAACCATTCTTCTAAAAGTCAGAACGCTAAAGAATATTGATGCAAAGCAGGGCACAGATACTATTCTGGGAGGACAACTGGTGTAGTCTATCACAGCTTCATCAGTCCAGCATTAATGACAGACATTTGAAAAATACTGAAAATTTGCCTGCAGCAAACTACAAATAGCAGTAAAGGGACTAAATGGCAGCACTCAAAAAAGTGCTTTGGAATTGTTTGCCTACAACTTGCCAGTAGAATTGCACAAGCCATTTGGACTCAAAAGGCCACACAGTTCCCCCTAGTAGATACAGCCACAGCCATGGCCTGCTACTGCCCAAATACAGTATTGCCCTATTGCATACCTTCCAACATTTCTCTGATGAAAATAGGGACATCCCATGTTGAGATTTCATTCCTTCCCACTTCTGACGTGTGATTGTTTTCATCATGTCTGTGTTGACATTCCACAGAAACATGACTGTTGGAGTCATGAGAACGGAACTTTAGTTACACTGAAATTTTGCTCTCATCCCATTCCATAATGATAAATTTACTATTTATACCCCACATCATGTGATGCAGGGTGGGGTTTACCTGCGCTCCCCAATATTTTATTCAAGTTGGCACCCTGTATCGGATGATGCCCACAATATATCACCTGCCTATAAATGGAACACTTTTGGAACTGTTTATAAATGATTTATTTTTAGAACATGAAATGATGGATATATATCCACACATCTGTTCATAAAATATAAGATGCAAATTTATCCCTAGGAAACTGGCCAGACCAAGGTGTTCATGTGGTGCAGTCAATTTCTCCATTGCCACAGGGAAGTGGTTGCAATTAGGGGACCAGAGCAAACAGAATTTTCCCCCTCTAGCAAGACTTGTCCCTTCCTTTGTACAGCTATGAAGCTGCCAATTCTGAAACAGAGCTGGTGCAACAGCAGCACTTAGAAGGAACTCGCTGTCATTGCTTCGAAGAAATAATAGTAATTCTATATGAAGGTCAGAGAGTCTAGTGGTCCTAAACCTGCTATGCTGGTGGAAATACTCTGGATGGGGCACACCAACTGCCACGCCAGCATAACATTATAAAATCTGGATGGATGGTGTAAAGCATTAGGTGCCAAAGTCCATAAAGTAAGAAACTTTTCTGGATTTATATCCCAGTTGATGTAGTTTGGTCACATGCAGAGATACTTTATTTCTATGTTTGATGGGATTTCTTAACCAGAACCACTGCAAGAAATGGAAGACAGGTTGGCCATCAGCTAATCTTGGCAAGCTCTTTGCCATGGTCAGACAGTAAGAGAAACATGAAAAAGTGACCAAAGGGAAAGATGGGAAGAATCTTTCCTTTTTGTATGTGAAAGGTAACAGTGGCCCACTTAGAGTATCCCTTTCCCTTTATCATTATACTTCAGAACAAAGAATCCTTCAGTGTTATTCTGTCCATATCCATATACAAAGACCCATCGACTGACTGACAGACAGAACAATCTATGACATTAATGCTTGACAAGAGCTTCAAAATCAAATGCCACAGACAGGTCCTTACCTCCAAAGAACTTACAATCTGAAGGCAATAGTGAAGGAAGACAGTAGAGGAATGGGAAGGCAATAGAAAGGTAATTAGGGGGATAATGCACCTTGATTCTAGCTAAGGATGATGGGTAAGGGGTTATTGCAAAGGCCTCATGAAAAAGCATGGGGAGACTACAAGTAGAAGTAGTTTCCCCACTTCAGTCACCCTTGAAGTCACAGAGGACTATGGGGTGCAGTGGGGGTTGAGCTGGTATATTGGCCCTGTAATTTCCAGTTTGCAATGACACCTCATCTGAATCATTCAGATGTCCCTAAAGAAGTGGTTCTCAGACTGAGCTCCAGGCATAGCAGGCAGCAAAGAAAAACACTCGTTTTGTTTGTAAGTTTTTTTTTTTTTTTAAAAAACCTTTATAGGTACACTCATTCTAGTAAGAGAATGCCAAATCACAAAAATGATTTAGGGAGCATATCAAAGCTGTCTTTATACTATATAATGACATTCTTATAAAAAAAAATCCTTGCGTAACCGACTATGTTCTTAAACAGGGCATAAACAAACCCATATTATTTTATGTGCTGAAACGGACCTGGAGCCCAGTTACAATGGAGACATTTTGTCCATGCACAAATCTTTCTCGGGGATTTTAGTTGGCTCTTGGTGGGTGGGTGAGAGAGCCATATATACAAGCTGGGATATGGTTCAGTCCCGTATAAACGGCAACATTCTCCGTAAAGCGATTTCAGATTTGTCCAGGTCTTTTTGGCTGATAAACCAAGCAGAGTTTGGTAAAGCTGAAAAACAGATGAAGTTGTAAAATAAAATAAAGAAAGAGAAGATCCAATTAGTGATAGTAGTTCTGGTTCTATTTGAAAAATAATTTGATTGATTTGGAAGTCAGATCCAACCCAAGAAAGTCTTCAATTCATCTTCGAAAAGAAAGAAAGAAATTTCAGAATTGTGCCAGATATGGGAACCACATTTAGAAAGAAGAATTAGGCAGCTCCCATATAGTCATGCCACAGTCTTGGTTGGATCAATCCTTGACAGCGCTGTGCTTTCATGGTGCAAGTCTACTTGCTAAAGGCCTGTGCAACTGACATTTGTGGTTGTTTTCTGTTTGATGCCTTACTTCTATCCAAAGGCAACAGCCAAAATAAAAGTTTAATATGTCCAGATAAACCTGCACAAACAGATTGTTCAGCAAGCCAGAACCTTATTACACAGGCGGGTGTCCTAGCCAATTTAGTTATATGCCTCTTGTTGATTTCTCTCCCTTCCAGCACCTACTGCCAGTAAAGGATTACTGCAATAGCAATTTGTTTCAGCTTTATTCCGTCAGATCAGCTGCTGAGAACTTCAGAGACCACCCTAATCTGGTGAAGAAAATGAAGCTGTCCGATGACAGAAGAGCTGTTTATTATTTTTCTAAAACATTTCATTGCTTGCTTGGGGAGGGCGGGGGGAGCATATAGTTGATACGATTCCATTCCAACTCTTCGTAATTTAAAGTATTGTACACAAACTCTGGAGGTCTCATGCTGAAAATATTTCAGTCTGACCGACTAAGATAAAAGGCAATTATAAGTACTAATTGAATTTACTATGCCTGTAACGAAAGGCAATATTTGGTTTCTCTTTACTGAGCACCAAGGAACTGACTTAATGATGGAACTGGCTATGAAACAAAGAGGGAATTTATTCTTTTCTTTAAAAAGAAAAGAAAAAGAACAGCTCGAGTTTAGATTTCCTGGTTATGGTGTTAACTCCTCTGTTGGTCTAGAGGGAGAGGACTTGGGAAGCAGCAGCCTACAGAAGGTCAGCAGAGAAAAAAGGCTACTGTATCATGAAACCCAGAATGTATACAGGAGTGATATACATTTACAAGGAAGAAATAGGGCTGAAAAATGCTTAAGGACTATAGTATAGAAACAAACTGGATGATTGTGCCATAAAATGAGGGTTGGCAATGAGTGTCATAGCAACACTTTCCATCTGGGAGAAAAATGAAATTGATATACGATGCAATGAGAAGTGATATTCAAATGAATATCCAGCCCAAATTCTCTGAGACTTAACCTTGGAGGCTGCTACACTATGGCTACTCCTAAGGATGATGTCAGGCATTTTATTTTATTTTTCAAGGGGGGGGGGAATGTCCCCCAGTCTCAAAGCCACACATATTTGTATAGCTGTGTTTGAATTCAGAGATGCTCTGGAAACATTTTGGTCAACCTACTATTCTCTGGCCAATCAGGTCCCTGTAACACTCAGCCAATCCTCTTGTTAAAGTATAGCTAGAGCAAAGAAGTCCCTTCCATGTGCCTCTGGGCAGAAAAACCATGTGCCTGACATTTGAAATGTAGGGGGACGGACTCTTTTGCAGCCCATGCTGAGAAGGCTCCTTCTCCATCTGTTGCTTTGAACAGTCTCCTTCAGAAGGTTGTAGACTCTCCTTCCTTGGAGGTCTTTAAGCAGATTGGATGGCCATCTGTCATGGATGCTCTAGCTGAGATTCCTGCATTGCAAGGGGTTGGACTAGATGACTCTCAAGGTCCCTTCCAACCCTGAGATTCTAATTTGACTTAAGCACGTTGGTTATATGAGGCTGGTTAACCTTCAGAATGCTTAAATCTCTCTTAAAAACTAATGTTTTCTCTGAGGCCTTTGGGTCTGATTAGCTAGTTTTATTATACCCAATGTAATGGTTTATGAATTGTGCATTTTAAACTATTGATGGTGCTTTATAAATCAATATCAACATCGTCATATATAGACAGGAAAAGAGCTTCAATGCAAGAGGACCCAATTATGATTTTGAGAGAAGATTGACTCCACATATCTTATTTAGAAATAAAGGCATACCACATGACACAAGTTTCTTAATTCATGTATTGTTTACACCTACACAAAAAACTGAATGCAAACACTAAACTTTTAAAATGTGAGTAAAATTTGCTTCCAGTCCTGCCCCCGCCCCCCACAAAAAATTGTCTATTGGCTGGAATACTTTATTCTTTTAACTGAAAGAAAAAAGTTTTCTGAATAATAAATAAAATGATTAATATTTAATATGAGACTGTAAAGGTGTAAGCATGTTACTGTAATATCTATTTTTTACTGAATAAATTTGCTATACAAGTCCTATTGCAATTAAAACAGCAAGGTTAAAAGCTGAAGCCCTAAAAAGTCAATCTGTTACCAGTGATTCCTGGTTTTAGTATTGCCTATTAAAACTGCATTTTCCCATTTAATTTAAAACAGGGAACTATAGTTACCACCTTCAGTACAAACCAGCCTCTTAAGCCAACTCCAAACGATGGTTTAAGATCGTGGTTTGTTTGAAAGCTAGTAAACATAAGTTCTCCAGTTTGGACAAAACAGGAAACTCTGGTTAATTGAAGACTTTCATATCTCATTCAGTTGTTCCAAGATGAGAAGAGGGCAGTGACTCCATGCAAAGGCACAAGGCTGATTCATATCTCAGATTATTAAGACAGTTATTAACATAGCAATTCCCACCACCACATGGTAGAGCCACACGATTACAAATGTGCATCTCTCAGATATAAAATGTGTTGTAAAATTCTGCAAACCTTTAAAGAGAGTAAGAAGAGAATGAAAGCAAGAGCAAAGCAAGAAAAAGAAAAGAAAAACGTCATATTGTCATGATCATAACATTAAAAACTGAACTTTCTTCATATACATGTTTTCTTACAGGCTTTTTTTGTTTTACTAATGCAAATGAATATGTTGGACAGTATAAATGAGAGTGTGAATACTATTAAGAAAGCAATGCATAACTTTAAGCTGAACAAAAAAATAAATTATATTTGTTGCACTTGGTTTGAAAGCCAAATTTAGGATTAAGCTTCCATTTATTGGTGATTCTGGGAAAAGGTTTCAGTATAATCCCCAGTTAATGAAACCTTTGCTAGTGAATTTCCTTTGTCAACACTGCATTTAATGTGAAAAGTACTTATACCTGCTAGATCATCAAAACCTGCAAAGTTAATAGACTCAACTGGAATGTAAAAAACAGGGAGGATTTTCATAAAACTTTAATAAAAGCTTTTGGCCCTGAATGCTGTGGGGCGATTCCTTTCAAAACAATTCTGTTCTTACCATTCTCTAGTTTCCAAATTCTTTCCTGCCCTGAAAAACTGACAGACAGCTATGCCGAAAACACACACACACACACACACACACACACACACGAAAAGGTATGTACTGAAAATACTCAAGTTGGAAAAAAATAAAAGTAAACTCCCTACAAACAGAGCAAAACAAGCAATGAACTCTAGATCCCCGTAATATTTTGCAACAGTTCTTGCTGGATCACAGGCATCCATTCAACAATTTCTGCATAAGAAAAACAATAACCTTGGACATCGTTGGCAAAATATGACCTTCTGATGATAACTTTGTTATTTAAATGTCAAAATTCTCACACAAGAATTTGTAGACGGAGGCTGATAAAATTAATTGAAAGAAAAGAGGTCTAATCTTTTTTTTTAAATCCAGAAAATCCAGACCATTCTGCCATAGAGAAAGGCACAGGTGTAGACTGCACCCAATGGAGCATGAATAAGGTATTTTAAGCAAATCAAACTTTAATGAATTGATAAGGAGATCGTGTTTTTCTTCCCCGTCTATTTTGCTTGCTAAAACTGAACGGTCTTAGAGGGCGAGGAAACTTGCTAGGCTACTCCCTTTGGGGACATAATGGGCAGCTATACTGTATATCCTTTCCTTGGCTCCAGGTTCCTTTGCATAATAACCGAGATAGACACCCTCTTGCTGAACTCCAGGCGCATGACTAAGACTTTCTAGTTCCAGCAAACATTTTTAGGTAGCATTCAGTTTAATAATGCATTTTAATTATTTTTATTGCATTTGGTTTTTTTTATCCTTGTATTGCCCAGTTTTCTGTGGATTGCTTTTATATATTAATATATTAAACGGTATATAAACTTTTGAATGGTGAACTTGCTGCAGATTTCATGGAGGCAGCTAGCACACAGAGAGAAGCTGTCCTTGCACAATCAGCCTTCTTTCCATTTTTGCCAACTCTTCCCTTCACTTCTCCACACATTTTTTTAGCTGAACCTGCAAGCATGTGCTTAATGAATATGCAGTGCTATTTATCTAGAAAAAGAGCTGCCGGAACTCACCATGAATGCCTCTCCCTTGTTCTCTTAGAATAGCAATGGCGCGCACCTGAGAGGAGGGAAAGCCCTAAATAGATGTGTACCAGGTTTGGCCTTAAGTACCATTGAACATCTGAGTAATCAAGCCCAGGACTGAGCAGTTGGTCTCATAGTGAATGAACTCTTGATTCACACATTCACTGTGAACTAGGAATGCATCTCCATTTGGTAAGACAAGTATTTATAACATGTTCTAATATGTGACAGGTATAACAATCATCATATGGAAGCACATTCCAAAGAATGTTACTTTGGGACCAATCAGGTGTTACTTCCTTAACCTGGTTTAAGGAAGTGATTCTTGGCCTTGCACACATCCATTTCCTGCCCGGCCTCCTCCTCCTCCTCCTCCTCCCAAATAATGTAACATCTGACCTGGTGAAACACTGCATACAACTTGTAGCTCAGGTCGCCAGGATCCTATTTATGCTGGTTAATTGTAGCAAGAGGCTTCAGGTTTGGACAATTTCCATTGCCCAGAGTCGTTGCTACAGCCCACACACACATCTGGAGGACCTCAAGCTGCACTGTCTCTATCTGGAGATTTAATAGTTTGGCATCTCTGTTGTATGTGTGGATAAGGCCTATTAGTCATGCCTATCCATTAAATTGGCCCTGTCTCTCCTAAGCTCAAAGGTGTATCTATCCTTTCTGACCACTGAAGAGATCTCCATATGCCATTTGCAGCCTTCTTGCTCTCTCTGTGTATTTGTTCCCAACACTGAAGCACATGGAAAACAGAACTAGAGAAGGGATCTGTAATAAAAGGTAGGCTTACGCAGCTAGGCTGAGTCACTTCTCAGGGGCCCTAGCTAAAGCAAATGAACATATATCATGGATGCAATAGTGAGGGAGCAGAAACCTGCCCCTCATCTCCAGAATCACCGAGGGATCTGTTCCCAACCTACTGTATAAGGTTGTACAAATCTGTCGATTTCAGTTTCACTCAGTTTCTCATTTCCGCCCACCCCACCCCGTCTTAAGTTCATTTCTCCACATTTCCACATCAGTATGTGATTCTCTCTTTTTTAAGCCTCAAGAAAATTCATCAACAATTTCCTTAATATGCATATTTTTGTAAGCAATTTCTCCTAATATAAACATTGCAAAGTTCAGAGAAGTGCAATTTTCAAAGCATGATTGTGTTTTTGTTTGTGTGCTGCATTGTGTTGCTTTTTCAAAATTGCCAATGAGGTAGGCTTGCCTTTGAATATAAACTGAATTTAAGTTATCCCCCATCCCTGATATCAAGCTCCTGCATGAATCTAGTCCAGGTTACAGCCACTTCATGAAAGGTATGTGCAAAATGATGGCCTAGTCTCAACGAGAATTTCACAGGTTGAATGTGGAGTTAAATTCATCACTATGTCAGTTGATTACTTTTAACCACATGACAGGGCAAAAAGGCGTCAAGAATATCATGCTTATTTTTTAATCCCTTTGGGTAAGGTATTCTTCATTAACAAGCTTTGGTCTTAAAACATGACCAACTTTGGGAGAGGCAAATGGATGTCTTTATTTAATTCATCATTTTGCAACTTTTAAAGGACAAGTGCCAGTGATAAATATAACTTGCTGCAGTCAGGAGGTGTGTGTGTGATCTTAATTGCGATACCCAATAAGGTTAGATGTGTTCACTAATAAGTGCTGAGGGAATAAGCTTTTTTTTAAAGGAACTTAATTTGTCAAAGTGAGAAACTAGACCAACTTCCTTTCCATGAAAAGGAGAAAAAGACTCACCAGAGCCCTTTTCTCCCAATATGTAACCAGTCTGTCATCACTTGACTTAAATCTTAGAAGTCAGAATGGTCTGTTACGTGTCAGAAGAGTTTATACAATCAGATTCTAGTCCTTGGTGCACTTATCTGAAATGCTGAAACAAATCATAATGATTTTTTAAAACTACCTTCCTGTATTTTGAGGCCTTCTTTCGAACTTAATTAGAACCATAGACTCTCCCTCCCCAATTGTTTGTTTGTTTGTTTTTACATTTCCCTCCTGTGATTTATTAAAGTCTTCAAATATATTTTATCACACCATTAGGACTGATGACTCCTCTCTGACTGAAGAAGGCACTTAGCTTGGACCTTGGAGAAACACATGTAGGAGGACTTCATCACAAGCAATGTCTTCTGGGTGGGGTGGAGCGACCTGCTTTACTGTTAGGAGAAAAATGGTTTATCTGGGAACCAACAATGGGTACATGTTTCTATCCTCATAAACTAAACAAGCTATAGCTTAGGGCCCCACTCTCTTGGGGGCCCCAAAAAAAAACTAAAGAAAAAAAAACCTGGATGTACATTTCCAAAATATAAGATAAAAAAGAATAAAATAAAACCTACATACAGGAACAATGTTTTGTGTTGTAGTTAGAGCTTAATAATTATTTCACTATTAATATACTTCTTCTTTATAATATATATATAATATACTTCTTTCTTTTAAGGGTCTGGGGATTTCTGTTTCAGTGTATCTGAAGAAGTGTGCATGCACATAAAAGCTCATACCAAGAACAAACTTAGTTGGTCTCTAACATGTAGCATATATTCAACAACAAAAAGGCAACCTTTTTTTTGTTGGCAAAGGACAGCTTGACATATAAAGGGCCCCATTACCTTCAGTAGCATAGGACCTCATCAAACCTAAATCCGGCCCTGAGTGCAGCACTCTAGATGTCATTAGACTCCAACTCCTATCAGCCCCATCTGGAATGGCCAGAATCAGGAATGTTGAGAACTGTAGTCCAGCAACATCTGGAGAACAACAGATTCTTCATCCCTGACATAGAGGCATTAATCATTAGCTAGTATGAGACACCTAGAGGTCTATGCATATGATAGTGGGCACAGATGTATTCCCATCCTCATTTGCATGCAAACAGAAACCTATGGGGAGCATTTCAAATGCAGTCTTCATTTCTTGTGAACTGGCTTTCAATTCTGCTCCAGTGTGGTGTAGTGGTTAAGAGTGGTAGACTTGTAATCTGGTGAACTGGGTTCGCGTCTCTGCTCCTCCACATGCAGCTGCTGGGTGACCTTGGGCTAGTCACACTTCTCTGAAGTCTCTCAGCCCCACTCACCTCACAGAGTGTTTGTTGTGGGGGAGGAAGGGAAAGGAGAATGTTAGCCGCTTTGAGACTCCTTCAGGTAGTGAAAAGCAGGATATCAAATCTAAACTCTTCTTCTTCTCCTCCTCCTCCTCCTCCTCCTCCTCCTCCTAGAATATCCTACTCCTTTTGTCTTAGGACAATCATTAAAGTAAAAGGAAAGAGGAGAATGAACACAAGATTTATATAAACTAGTGCTGGGGTGTGTGTGTGTGTGTGTGTGTGTGTGTGTGTGTGAATGCACCAAGAATCCCTTTGCCATTTATTACATAAAAGACATACCAGAATATGCAAGTGTTTTTCATTCCCTGTATAAGTATCAGGTGCTTGTCCTGCAGAAATTAAATGCAAAAGTTAAATCATAGCCCATTTAGGAGACCTCTACAAAATACCACCTCATGAATCTCGGCTCTCCTTGGTTCACACTGCAAGGCTGCCAAGGTCACAGGAATAAAAGAGCTTTGACATGTCACAAAATCCCATGCCTAGTTGGCAGCTATTTGCCAGAGGAAGGCCCAGATATGAAATAATGAAAACAATGGATGGAAAAGATTTACGAGGTTATTTTGTTCCTCGCCATGCCAGCTTATGATTGTTTCCCACTGTGCTATATTCTGCATTATTAAGTGACTAGTTTTAAATGTTTCTACAGGGGCCATTCCACAGGCCAGGACAAAAGAAGCCTAAGAGCTTTCTGCAGAAAAACTTACATTCTCTGTGTGTGATCAGCATCACACAAGTAGCATCATTTGCAGAAACATTTAAATTCATTCATATTGTAGCATAAAACAAGATCGTTCCCATCCTCACTAAGCTTTTGTTTAACCTCAGGAAGGCTTTGATGGAAGAGAGGCAACTGCAGACCAAAAAGGAGATATCACTAGGCATCTAGCTAAATATCATGTACATATATACAGTTTAAAAAAAAAATTCAAAATTGCGCCTCTAAGCAGATACCATGGTGTCATGTGGAAGATATAAGTGTTTCATAAACAGAGGTTTTAGATTATGCTCCTACGGAGCAGGAAAGTTTTATTTAGTTGTGACTGAATAGGTTTTAATTGCTAGAACAACAGATAAATATGTACTCTTGCTTAGGAAATGCATGATTTACAACATGGTAAATTTGCTTAAATAATTACTTAAGTCAGTCTTCTTTTCTGGATGAATTAAATCATCCCACTCTGGTGGCATCTTCAGATTTGGACATTTGGTGCTACCCTATGTATCTTGGAGGCAGCTGGTGCTGTATGAATGATTTTTTTTTATATTTTTGGTATAAACAGACAGCTGCCCAATGGGGAGGGCTATGCTTGTAAATGAAGTAGGCAGCTGATGGGGGTAAGGACTGCCCATATAAATTAACACATGCAAATATTATGTAAACCAGGGTCCTCTCTTGTCTCCTTTTGGGGGGGGAGGGTGCTGAATCTCCTTTTGGGGGATGATAAGTGCGTGGCATCCTTAGGGTCCCCCACCCCCACCCTAATTTGAACACTGGCAAGGGTCATTTATTGGCATTTTTTTCAAAAGTCAGTGATGGGAGGGCTAAGCACTCTCACACATAAACACAGCTCCTATGCTCAAAATTGTTTCCCCCCTCCAGAAGTTGGAGCTTTGTGGTTTTTTCTCAGTGGCTTTCAGGGATTTGTTACATGCCTTGGACATATGAAGGTCTTCAGATCTACTTTTGTCATTTTTGTCTCATGGAAGTAGATTCGAGGGCCTCAGTGAAGCAAGAATCACAAATGTACACTCCAGTTCAATCCTCCATCACATTTCCTACTCCACATGCCCACTCTTAATCTACAATGTCACAACCTTTTCTCCAGACAAAGGGCACTTTCAAGATTGTTGCTATTTTAAGGTGGGATTAAACCACACAATGGCAAATTCAGTGCTGCGCTATTATAGCAACGGACCCACTTCCCCCAAGGGACAGACTTTCTGTGATAATGAGAATATTGAGGGAAATGTGGCATAACACAAGCTTTGGTGCAACATCATCTAACCTCCCCCCAAACAAATAAGAGTGAAAGCTCCTTAACAGCCAACGTCATCTAATCTCCCTGCAAACAAATTGGTACAAATGTTCGATAAACAGGTTCCCTGGAAATGCCCAAAGATTCTGCAGCTTTAATGGTTTCAAGACTGGCAAGCATTCAGCAGGCGCAATATTTCCTACCACGGGGATGTGGTGATGGAACAAGCCTCACCTGTTGAATTTCTGCCCATCACACAGCTGTTAAAGGCCTAGATTGGAGTCTTTGGTAGAAGTGTAAATTCATTAGTCAGTCATCATCCACAAAATTTAAAGCCCAGCAGCAAGTGGGCCAATCTAGCTGCTAAAAAAGAAAGGACGAGAAAGACCACACAATGGAGAACAAGATGGGAAGGATCAGGAAAGAAAGGGAAGTGAGGAAGTGAAGAAAAAACAGCGGCTGCCTGGTTCCCTTCCCAACATCAGCAGTGTGCCATGACAGACAGACAGTCAGTCGGTTCCTCCAGCTACACCCTGTGCAGAAAGCCAAGTACAGCAAGCGTGCCTTGGAACATGACAGGAATGTCCTTGACGAAATTCTGCTGAAGCTGAGAGAAATCTAAAATACCCTCGATAGATTGGCTCTATTCTGGGCTTCTGGCCGTGAGTTCATCAAGGTGCTGAGGGAGAGAGAACAATGTGCCCTAGAAGCTTCCATCTGACATGAATCCGCCTCAAAAACTCCCTGCAAACCGTTTAGTGCTATGCTTCTTTTATTAGTACAATGACCTGATTAGAGGACTTTTGCATCTACCAAGCCAACAGAGCGAGGCGGGGGAAGAGCAACAGCAAAAGTGCATTTACGTTCCAATAATGGATAAATGAGCGCTGACGGTAACAGATCCTGGTGAAGATGACATTCAGGCTCTGGAAGCTAAAAGAGGGCAATAAGCACATCTAATGTTGAGTTGCCCAAACAACATCAGCCATGAAAGGTTGCCCTCAAAGTCCCTGTAGGTCAAGTGTAGGGAGACTTCTTTATATTCTGCTCAGGTAAAAAGCTCTTTTTTTCTTTTTCTTTTTACTAATTTTGCTCATTTAAATTTTACTAATTTTACTAATTCTGTTTTTACAATTCCTACTTTTACATTATGCTCAGTGAATATGCCAGCAGACCTCCCTTTTCCTCTGATATTGGGGCCGGGGCCTGTGCAGCAGCAGAGAATAGACTGACCTGAGCTCTGCCTGGATCAAGGTGCCCGCCTGCGCATTGTCAAAAAATGGCAGGTGGGTTGGAAGGGCATCGTGCATGCGCGCACATGCACAAACAAAAGAGGAGAAACACATTTCTTCAAATGTGCATATATGAATTTATTGCTATAGATGTGACTTGAGAAATCATTCCTATAATTTAAACAGAAGTAAAATACCTCGCTGATCGCCGAAGAATTGATGCTTTTGAATTATGGTGCTGGAGGAGACTCTTGAGAGTCCCATGGACTGCAAGAAGATCAAACTTATCCATTCTTAAAGAAATCAGCCCCGAGTGCTCACTAGAAGGACAGATCCTGAAGTTGAGGCTCCAGTACTTTGGCCACCTCATGAGAAGAGAAGACTCCCTAGAAAAGACCCTGATGTTGGGAAAGAAGGAGGGCACAAGGAGAAGGGGACGACAGAGGATGAGATGGTTGGACAGTGTTCTCGAAGCTACTAACATGAGTTTGGCCAAACTGCGAGAGGCAGTGAAGGATAGGCGTGCCTGGCGTGCTCTGGTCCATGGGGTCACGAAGAGTCGGACACGACTGAACGACTGAACAACAACAACAAAATACCTCGCACCACAGTGGGGAAGACTGTAACCTATGTGCATGCTCAGGCTGCTGCCCAGAAGCTAAGCGAAGATGGGAAATTTGCCACTGTGGTGCTGCATGCTCTTGCAACCTTGCGGCTAGATTGTTGTAATGCATGTTGTGTGGGGCTTCCCTTAAAGGTGGTCCAAAAGTTATCGAACGCTGCTGCCAGAGTGCTGCCCAGTCCTTTAACATGTAGTCATATTACACCCATTCTCCTCCCTCAGCCTTCTGCCCTGAGGCACAAATGGCAACATCTTTTCTGGCATTGCAATGCCAAGTTAAAACAGACCTATTTCTTCCAGGATTTTGGAGGAAATTGGTTGTGACTGTCCAAGGTTTCAAGTTTATTTTATGCTGCTCTTTTGAGTGATGACTGGTACTAATGCCGACCATTTCTTTATGCTATATGGTGTTTTATATATAATGCTTTGAAACTGGCCTGTGGTCACTTTGTCTAATGAAGAGCTGCCTAGGAATCTTCTCAAATGCTCTCCCTTCTTATGATTCTGTATATTTAAACTGGGCAGTCCAAAAGAGGACACCTTTATAAACAGAGAACTGCCTTACAAATAGACAACAGTTGTCTTGGTAAAATAGGAGACCCCTCTGTACCAATTCATAAACATTTGGGTATGTTGGTTAATGGGTTACTCGCTATTTAATAAACTTTGTTGAAGTTTCTTTAACGTCCTAGCATGGAAATTGAAAAATGGCTCGGCAAACCCTTTGGCTTATTTGAATGGGGTCTGTGCTAGATTCCATTCCATGTTTACAGCTGGCAAAAAAACTGAGTTACCCACACATTATTATTTTAGTTTAAATGAACAGGAAGGCTTGACCAAAATTGATGACCCAAAGTAGGTGTCACCGCTGTAACTGTATGGTATACAGTACTGTATTCTAAACTCCAATTTATTAGCTTGTCAGAGACTTCAGTTATATTCATCAAGTGGAGCTTTACATAAAGCATTCCTCCCCTTAATTGGAACCATGCAGACAGAGTTTGGTCCACATCCATATTCCTGCTCAAGTAAAAGGGGCACTTTGTTACCAGTTCAGCATACTTTATGGTTAAATTATATTTTGCTAGGAATTACAATTAAGTATTAAGTTCACAGTTAACAGAAAAACTTGTAATTGGACGGAAATAGTTTCTACTTCTAAGAACATCCTGCAGTGAGAACTAACAATTTCATCTTAATAATGAAATAAACTGTCCAGAAGCTGAACACTCCCCAAATTTTTAGTTGCAGCAGCGGAAGGGCAAAGATCAGGAAGCTTGTTTAAACTTCTCACCTGCTACTTTGAGCACACTGAATTATCAGCAAAAAACAAGGCAGAAGAACTAGGGTGTTTAGTAAAGTGGCATGAATGATAAGGACCTAATTCAAAATGGGCTCATCACACAACTTCTTCGGCAGGGAGCGAAGGTCAATCTGAAACAAACACAGAGCTAAAAAACTGCAGTGCAAAACCATTGGGGGGTATCCAAAGCTGTGTTCATAGAGTTCCATTCATGCACCACTCTCTTATCCCTGCATGCCCTGTTCTGGGGGAGGGTCCTCCTATCTGCTGGAACAGTCTCTGAGGTGTGTAGGGAGGAGCTGGATTGGAGATTTCCGTTGTGCAGCCCAGCAAATTTTAAGATTAAATTTGGGATTTCACATTATGAGGGTCATATTATTCAATCTTTTGCTTTGATTCAGCAAAGGCATTCTGCACGCAGGAAATTTTGGGTGCAAGCCGTGCACAGAATAAGGGTGTATGTAGTGTTCAAAACTTCACACATCACCTAGAAGTGTGCACACATTTCTAAGCATATGCTTGGCATTAGCAGCACTGAGGGTGGGAAGGTGATTGCACACAGAGTCACATACTGTATCATAATTCTGCTTCCACCTTTTGCCTTTTAAGTGTGCATTAAAGCTAACAGTTTCAGATTGTGTTGAAGTTAAATAGTCAGCATTTTTATTTTTTTGGATTTGGGGCTTTCTGCATATTTAAGCTTTTGCTAAAGTGTCATGTACACCAGCATACAAATTATGGTTCCAGAATTCAGTGTTTGTTAGCAATATTTTAATGTCCAAACAAAAAAACATGGCTCGCTCTCTCTAAAAAAAAAAAATCCAAACACTTAAATGAAGCAATTCTGAATTCGGAAAATCCTTACGTTCTTAAATGCTGCTGAGTATCTTTCAGCTGCATTGTGCTTAACTTTTAAAGGAGCACATTATGGAAGTGTCAAAAGATTGGGTAGCCTAATGCTGGTCAGTTATACTCTTGACAGATTTCATCCACCTTGTTGGCAAAAACTTGGTGGCTAAAGAGTAAAGATGTTTTTCTTCTCCTTGAAAGAATGTTTACAGCAGTGGTGCTTATTTTACAATCTATGGAGTTTAATCTTGCCTGCCACAAGCAAAAAGATTGGTGATGTTAATTCGCAGTGATTGAAACAACATTCCGGGTTAATTATATCAATGGAACTTCTATTCAATCTGTTTTTATTTTGCTTTTCTACTCATCACAGCTGATTTCCCCCTTCTATTCTCCCATCTTTCTTAGGGCTAAACTAGAAAACACATTAAATGTGTACATTTACTTTAAAAATAAGAGCTGTGGAGGCCCCCCTCCCCCAAATCCAGATCAGGGCTATGACACACAGGAGTTATCCCATTCAACTCTGTGGTGCAATCCTGATGGAAGTGTCAGATGCTCTTAGCAGCTGGGGGCTTACTTTCATCAGGACTGTAGTGATGGAGAATCCCAAGTGCCATGATCCCAATCTGCACCTTGACATTTGGCCTGCAATACCATTTGCCACAAAGCATGTCCATCTGCCCTACACTGGCATCATGTGTGGGGCAGGTAGAAAAGTGACTCCCCAGAAGTGGCAAAGCCTGCTTGTTGCCATTTTATGCAGAGGTTCCCAAGCTCCCAATGGCCAGCTGGGGTGGGGCGGAGCCAAAAAGATTTCCTAGTTAATGTTAATTATAATTGTTTAATTCACACTGAAATGGAGAATGCCTGAATGTTCTCTCAAACCTTTATTGGCATATATACAAGATTCCAGTAGGGTTCAGTACAATAAAATTGCTTATTAAAATCCTGCATCTGACACTTAAGTTAACATTCACAAATCTTCATTGTGTGTTGCAGAAATCTGGCTACTATCTCCATCTTACCCTCATCTAGTGTAAACATAAAGAAGGCTACCTTACATTTACCTGAATTCCACTCCCTACTAACAACCAACTGATTAATAAACTTAGAAAGAATTGTCGAATACCATGGGCAATGCAAAAGCACATGCACAACGAGGAGTGCCCACTTGAATAAAATATTGGGGGTGGGGTGGGCAGGCAAGCCTCACCCCGCATAATTTATCACAAGACATGGCGCGCACACACACCATTTGAATGGCAATGCTCACCAACTTGGGGAGGGACAGTCCCCTCAAATATTTTATTGGGTGAAGTTGGCTCCAATGTGCATGGCTGATTCTATTCGTCTCCTTCCACAGAGGCATAGTCATTCTATAAGTGTTATTTTTAGGACTCTTCCCTGTAGTATTTTGAAGGGAATCGCCTTTGGTCTTTTGTTTTCAGGCTGCATGGGAGAAGGATGTGTAAATGTCTCACTCCAGAAGAACACATCCTCAGGCTGTAATGGAGGCTAGAACTGGGGGAAGAAACTGATTTGATCCCAATACTGTTTAAAGTTATTTTTTTTTTTTTAAACAGAATTTATTGACATTTTCACAAAATAACACAAACCCAACCCCCACACCTACAAATATCAAAACAAATACAAATACACATAATGTCAGGATTCTTCTTCTTATCTGTATACCTTACTAAAAAAAAAATTCTAGTTCCAAATCTTGACGTTTGACTTCCCCCGCCTATACACCTTCGGTTTTAAAACAGTACACTATTTCCTTAACAACAAAGTTATTTTTTTAATATGCTGAGCCTGTGCTGGACATGCACATGATCTTATGGAACTGTATGGATGTACCATTTACTGTTTTTTGTTCTGTTTTGAAGAAAGTACTGCAAATTAAGCTTTGACTAAAAGTTATGGGTCTGGACAATGATTTATTGCAAAAGGAGTCAGTATGGGGGCATTCAGTTGCTTCATGCTGCACAATATTAATATCTGCAATACTTAAGCCCCCAGTTGTTTTGACTACTGAGTGAATTTTCAAAAGAAAAGGCAATAATTAATTATGAATTTTTTAATTGGTTAAGAAAGCCAAAACATTGACGGGATAAAAAAAATGGAAAGGGGGGGTGTATGTTTTGGGGTTTGGTAGAATAGCCTCAATGTGGACCATGTAGTTTCTTTCACAACTATTGAATGAATGGTAGAAGACTGAGGTATTGAGGGGTATTATAAGTTTGTATCAAAATGGCTCCTAGGCTCTGTCAGTGTGTGATGAATGCCTTTTAAAATGTGTGGAAAGGCCCTTAGGATCAGTTCTCTTGACCAGATGCTCCTTGTGCAAAAACAACAACCTGCCTAAACAATCTGATCTGCCATCTTTTACTATTTTAAGAAATAATACATTATGAAAGTGCAATGGATCTTGAGTAAAACAAGGCCTTCATTCAATTAGACTCTCATTGTCATGATGAGCCAAATGCATGGTAAGACTATAGTCATTCTGCTAAACCGAAAAATACTGTTTTCTTTACAACACCCGTATTCATTCAACCTTCATCTGTAAAACCAAATCTACATTTTACAATTCACTGTCAAATCCAATCTGCTCTTTAAACAATTCTGGTTAAGAAATGTTTTCTTCTGTATATTTTTAATAGAACATTATCTTTGTTGTGTATTATAGCAAATAAGGTATAACTAAACAGCACATTAAAAACTGTAACTCCAGCAGAGGTTTGTTGACATTGATAACTCACTCAGGTTTCTCTTGCAGGGCCAGGATCATTAGAGTAGCTCAGTAGAATTCTGCTATTCAAGTCTGGTTTTTCATGTGGTTGTGGGCACTGAGGTGAGTTTTAAACATAATTTGGAAATCCTAGCCACAGTTCTGAACATTGAAAACACGGCTTATATTTTTTCATTATGCATACAATTTTGATATACTTTTTTAGCTTATGTATTTTCATAGGGCATGATCCAGCCAAAGTGAAACACTTTGAAGTGCTGCGTGTTGTATCCAACTACTGTTCATAAACGGCCTAGAATTAGGGGTGAGCAGCGGGGTGGCCAGGTTTGCTGAAGATACTAAATTGTTCGCGCTTGTTAAAACAAAAAAGAGATTGTGAAGAGCTCCAAAAGGACCTCTCAATAAAAATAAGGTGCTCCATCAAACTAAATTAGGTATCCAGACTCACTTTACTTTTTAAAAGAATCTAGAGGATAGCAAACCAATATATTGTCCAAAGCAAGAGGGTACTATACAACTAACTTTATCTGGAATAACCAAATACCTATATTCCATTTTTCGATGCAACAAATATTTAAAAGCTAGCAGAAGAACTGCTGAACCAATTGTTTAGACCACACATGTGGAAAGGTATAGAAAAGGGACCTTTCTATACACCATATTAACCCTGACTCATTCCCAATTTTTTTACTTAGCTATCTTTAGTCTAATACCGGAATCCCATCGCAGTTTTCAAATGTCGCCTATCTCCCAGCTGTTCTTGCCCATTTATTTACATCCATTCATGCAGACTAAGTGTCTACTTAAAAATATAAACTTTCCACTCAACTAGCCTATTGTTTTAAATTCTGGTTTCTTGGCAGGGTATGATTAAACTATCCACCTGATGTAGCTATTTATTTTCTCTGAGTTGAATTATGGTTTGAAATATAATCGGGAAAAGGTGCTTAACTTTTCTTATTCAAGAGTTTCTGCAAGTAGCTGAGTGGGGCTAAATATAGTTAAGTTGTGCTTGGAGAGTTCCACATCCAATTATAAAGAGGGGGAATGTACATTCTGAAATGGTTGTCTTCCTCTAAGAAGTTTCATGGTGTACAGAACCCCACTGAAAACAAGACTTGTACATGGACCGGCTGTTCATGCCAGGAAAACAGGGGGAAGAATAATGTATCAAAAGTATTAAACTAGTTCCAGTGGACCTTAGAGCTGTTTTCCCTCTTCAAACACTAGCCCCTCCACTGTGCCACATGACACACTGCTTTTGAAACTATGCAGAATTTTAAGAACAGTTTGTGATTGGGCATGGGATTCAGTCGCCCAAAGGGTGATGGGAAATAAAAGAAATCCCACTGGGCTATGGCAATGATTCCATGATCCTATGCAGCTCTTTAGTTCTCACTCATCTTCATAACCACTCTGTGAAACAAGTTATTACTGCTCCTATTTTTTTCAGATGGAAAACTGTCTGAAAGACAGACCCTTGCCATCCAGGAGGCCCAAAGCTGAGCTGAAATTTGAACCCGTGTTTGCCAGACCCAAGTTCAAATACATGAAGTATTAGGACAAACTGGCTTCCAATAAAGTAGCATGCCTTCATGGTCTTGGCCACTCAAGCTTTTGAGGATCAGTTACACTAAATTAGCAACCTTTAAAAAAGCCCAAGATAACTATTAAGGGTAGATCTGTATGAGAAAGGCTTTTCCCACAGTAATTTTAAACTTTTCTTGCAATCATCATGCAATGGGAATCAACTTCCACGTTCCGGTGCAAAATGGACACCAAAAACCAACACTTGCTAGATTTCCACTCATCTCCCAGTGAACATTTTCTATACTGTTCCTCAGTTATCTTAACATTCACACCCTTCCTTTCAGACAGTTAAAGGCTCGTTTTTTTTCAGACAACTCATGTAAATTTGACTGTTAAAGTAGGACAACTCTAAAAATCAACACAGGGAAAACAGTAACTTGCCTGAATCCACAAAAACTCAGGACCACTTTTCACGTGTTGCATTTCCTCCAGATAAAATTTCCACTTACAAGACATTTATCTGACAAATACATGTATGTTTACTTTGGTGTACACATGGCAAGATCTCTGAATTATGGAGAACTCCCATGACATATCTATGTATGTATCTTGAAAAATACAGGATGCTGCACATGCCTTTTTCTATGTAAAAGCACAATCTGTGTGGAATCTGCAAAGATGGAGCTACAACAAAACAGTCAGCACCCTTGACAATTTTAATGTTCCACATAATGCTGCTTAGACTTCCAGTTACTTTACTGACTAGACTCATTTTGTCTTACTTTTGGTAGCATTGGGTTTTATTCTGCTTCCCCATCATTAATAAATTGGTTAGCTAAGTGCTGTTGAAGGAATCTCGTTTGCTTTTAGATGGAAACACACAGCTTTAGGTTGTTTTTTTCATAGCCCTGGTAGAATTTCATTGCTGGCAATTAGGAAAGAGAAAAGATGTATTTAAAAGAAGACTATTTGGTCAGGAATCAATGAAAAATAATTTAGAATTTCACGGTGCTGTTTGAAAGCATCATACATGTAACTATGCTGGACTTCCATGGAAGTTCTACCATAAGTATGCAAAAAGCTTTCAACGAGATTTGACTATTCTGCATTTTAAAATATGCACTACCAATCCCACCACCCAACTTTAAGGTAGTACTAACAAGGGTAGTAGTAGTGAAAAAAGATATTTGGGTTAGAGACAGTGGGATGCGCAGTGTTCTTTTGGAGCAGCAAGTTGTACACATGGCAAATAACGCTCTTAGAATGTGTGCTGCTGGCAGCAACAAGACGACAGAAACTTACTGGCGCTCCTAAAGACCCCCACAGAAATGCTATGTCAAAAGTGGAAAGCAACAGAAAGGCAAAATAAACTTACTTTTCCAAAAAGAGTAAAGTGTATTTATTTTCCTTTCCAGTGAAAGACTTTGGTTTTTATAGTAGAGTGAACCTGCCTGCCCATAAAATTGTGGGCAGCTCTGAGCATATCACACTAGGAGGCACCATTCAATGTGCTGCTAGCATTGACCTATCAAGCCCTAAACTATTCAAGGCTTGGGCAACTGAAGAACTGCCAGACCAGTATGAACTTGCCATACTATGAAGATCTTAATCGGAGGTCCAGATCAAGGTGCCAACACATGGAATATACAGGTTATTTTCAACAAAGTGGTCCTGCTAGTCCAAAGACCTCTGCCTGCACAACGGGACTTCTCTCTGTGTGCCCCCTACATCTGCTCCAGAGGGGTGGGAGAGAGGAGGAGGAGGAGGGATAGGAAGTTCTGTTGTGCAGGTGGAAAGCATTGTACTAATGGGACAACTTCATTGGAAACAGCCCTGTGTTCAAATTGCAGCAACAAAAGACTTCCGGCAGCGACGCCATTGCGGGAGGTCATGGGCTGCCTCGGCTGCGAGGCGACCCAGTCCGTCCCGGGGGTTGGAGCCCCGCTACCGCAAAGCGGGGCTCCGGTGGGGTGCGGGAAGAGTGTCCCGCACCCTGGGCTCCCCGGCTGTGCCCATTGTGGCTCCGAACCCTTCCCTCGCTCCCCCTGTAAAGGGGGAGTGGGGGTGAAGGGACGACGGAGCCGGGCTATAGGGGACATGCCCCAACCGGGATGCAAATGCGGCGACAAATCCCGTGATGAGCGTCTAAGTTCTACCTGTCTTTAATGGTGTTAAAGAACCCGGTGGTTGTGAGTATTTGATTGACTTTTACATCTTGGGAACGATCCGGGGGGAAGAGGAAAGGAAGCCTGCCTCCCTCCCTTCGGGAATGAAAGAAAATAACCAGTTTAAGTGACTGCTGCTACAGTAATGGATACAAAGTATTTGAAATTTGAAAACTGAGACTGCTGAGATTTCCCTTTGGGGATTAAGTGGGCAGAAAATATCTCCGTTTAAAGTTTTGGTCTTTACGCTCTGGCTTCAGAAAAATGGCGATGGAAAATTTGGACTGATGTGGGAAACAATTGAAACAAAGGGAGGAAGAGTCAGGAACTGAAATTTGACACTCCCCCCCTCCCCCAACATGCTGGACTTTGTGTTTGAACTTGTTTTGAACTCTGGATTAACGGATGAAGAAATGCTTACTGTCTTGAGGCTGGAACTGCTTAATCGGAAATTGAAAGTCTTGAGTGGGATAATAAATAAAAAAAAATCTACTTTCCACAGAGGAGGCTTTTCAAAAGTTTTACACAATGGAAGGAAACCTTTGCAAAGAGTTAGAAGGGATGCTTGAAGGATGGTTTGAAATGTCTGGGCGACTCCGGGAAAAAGAACCGTTCTTTGGGGGTGGCAGTCCCGGAACGGTAAAATTTACAATATCCAGACCCCGAGGTGGGAGCTCGGGGGCAAGGGACAAGGAATTAAGATATTTACAAGAAGAAGAAGTATGGTACAAAGAAGCGGAGGAGCCCAGAAAAGAGATGATGTGTATCCTGAAGCTCGATGCAAAGTTTGTTGTGAATGCTGCCTGGATCTGTGGACATCTGGGAAAAGAAGATAACTGGAAGATTGGTTCCGGCGAAAGACAGAGAAAGACAATGGACAGAGGGGGTGTGGGGTGAAGTATTTAATATAAAAATTTAAATGGTCTGTTATGGTATCTGAAATCGGAGGGTGAAGGTTGTTAACTGTAAGTTTATCTTGAATAAGTAAGGAGATATTGAGATTTTATGTTAATAGCAGCATGATAAAGGACAGAAGAAATAAGTTTAGATTTTATAAGAATATTCTGTTAAGATTTATGATAGAATATGATGATTAAGATAATTGTGTTATCTTTAATTGAAGTTAAATTCTTTTTTTAGAGAAAAGTTGTTAAGAAAGTAGATTATGGATTTAAAACCGAAGGTGAAAAGGCAGGGGAAGTCAATCGTCAAGATTCGGAAATAGAAATTTTTCTTTATGTATATAAACAAGAAGAAGAATCCTGGCAATATATGTATTTGTATTTGTTTTATATTTGTAGGTGTGGGTTTGGGTGTGTGTTGTGTTATGAAAATGCCAATAAATTCTTCATAAAAAAAAAAACAAATTGCAGCAACAAAAGACAGGTCCTTCATGTAGCGCCTTATGTGGTGAGGCACTAAGCTCCTTTCACAATAGCCTTTAAGTGACAGTAACACTGCTATTTGTTCAAGATGTTTATGGACTCTAGTGTGCTGTTTTTGTTGCTGCTTTAGTTTTATTGGGTCTATTTCACTTATGGATTGCTTACATTTTGTTGCAAGCTATCCTGCTGAGAGTACGTATGTATTTATTTTAAAATACTTACACGCCACTCTTTATCCGAGTAATACCAGAGTGGTTCATAAAATGCAAACAAAATGACACACACAAAAAAGGAACTTCCCTGGGGAGAGCATTCCACAGACAGGGAGCCACTGCAGAGAAGGCCCACCCACCTGTGCAACCATGCAGGTTCTCTTAAGGCTTTTAAAGATACATATATATACAACCCTACCTTTTAAAGGCACAGGAGTTCTGTTCCACAACAACTATAATGCCTGTACTTAGTGAGCAATTCTGAAATGGATGCTTGGGTCTCCCAAGCGTGCCCAAGCTATGCCTAAGTTTTGGGGCTAGCATTTACTTAAATTATAAATTTCATCTGTATCCAAACTGCATTTATAATGGCATTTTCAAACCAACTGCAAAGTGTATGGCACTGAATAATAAAGCTTAGCTGCTGATACCTTTCTTCAGAAAAATAAGCAACAATAGGTGCTTCAAATGTTTTTCTTCTTATTTTCTACAACATTAAAAGGAACCTGTCCCAGCTGTGAACAGAATTATAGGCTCTCTCAGTAAGGAAAGGAAAAAGGATATTTAAATCTGCTGGGTCTTGCATCCTTCCCCAATCCCCAACTCTCCACCCTCTCCCATGTGCCACTAGAAGCATGCGGAGAACTATTTATGAGCTCTTGTGCAAATTCTTCAACTGATAAATTTAATTTCACATTCCTCAGCTTAAGCAAAAAATAAAATATTGCATGCCCCTTACACATGTGGAGATAATATTACACAAAGAAAAAAAAATCCAGCAAGCTGTACATTATGAATGTAACCACAAGCTTTTAAGGGGGACTGTTCTAAATACATTGCACTGTGTGTATTGCAATATTATTGAACTGCCATAATGTATCAAGACAGTCGAGTGGAGAAAAGAACTTTTACATTGTTGACCTTACCTCTTAAAGTTTAGTTTTGACAATCTCTCTCTCTCTCTCTCTCTCTCTCCCCCCCCCCCCCCCCCGTTTCCCTGGATATAAACTACAATAAACATTTAATGTTTAAGCAAAGAACTGTGCAACCCAGACTGGAAAATGCTTCTCACTTTAGTCAATGCATATTCCATCACACATGTCTGTCCACACACAAATACGCCTCTTGAATTCTGAAAGCTTATTTCACAACCTGACCCTCTTGCAGCAGTCTGCGCCTTCCATTTTCTGTGTTTAACAATTAATTTTTGTATCTACAGCTTATGGAGCAACCAAGAAGCGATGAAGACTTCACTCCTGTATGCACTTTCCTGGAAGGAAACTCCACTGAACTCTCTGGTACTTACGTATGAGTAGACACGTGTGGGGTTTCACGATGACTTGCATTATTGCCCAGAGTTATCACAACAATATTACTGGTGGAGTCTAGAACCCATGAGACTCAAATACACTGAGATCACGAATTCATAAGGATCACATCATTTTTACTCCTAATTGCTCCATCCAGAATAAACAAGCATGTCCTGATTGTGTACTTGAGGGACATTTAAAACCACTATTCTACACAGCAACACAAGTCGAAGAAAGTAGCTCCCATAGTGTTGACTTAGTGGCTTCTTAGTGCTGAAGCTTGACTCTCAATACAAAACTGAGCTGGGTCTTCTTCTTCTTTTTGTAATACAGAGTTCAGCAAAACTCAGAATGGATCACTGTGGTCTGCAAAACTAATGCAGTGGAAAACTATATTAAAAAATGCAGCAATATTTTAATATAGATGCCATGCACTCTCAGAATACAATAGTCCAAATGTGCTCCAGAGAGCGAAAGGAGTGTATATTTTAACAACACCCAGGACAAAAGCTGACAGCTTACTGTTCCAGTTTCTCTAAAGACAGGTGTTTATTGGGGGATCAGGGGTCCTTATGTATACAATTTTTTTTGCTGCAGCAGCCGCCACCACTTGGATTAGTTGATATCAAAATACCAACCTGTATTTCCCATTTACTCCAATAAGTTTAAAGCAAAAACAAAAAATCAAAACACCTTGACAGTAACCTGTTTGCAAATTACAGACCCACCTGGAAGCCCCCTAGGCTTAGCGATGGATGGCTGTAAAGATATTTCTTCCTCAGTCCTGATTCCACTACTACCATCACCAGCCCCTCTGTGTTACAAAACATACAGTAGGCAGAAAGAAAGGAGACAGAAGCTGCTGCTTTAAAAGCACCTTTCTAAAGTTCTGTTTAAAAAACAAAACTCATTTGAATATTTTTTGCCAGGGAATGGGCTCCAACGTTGGAAAAAAGCACAGTCAAACTGCACCATGTTCAGTGGCACTAAACAAAATCATTTCGCATTTGTTTCCTATGTACTTGGCTTGAAGAAATCACAGCAACACCTGCTGCTAAAACTCCACCAGCAATCAGCACGGGCTCCCCGACTGCTCTTGGCATGCACTTGCTGCTTCTGACCTGCAGCAACACTGCCACCTTCTGTTTCAGCCAATTTGAGGAACTCGCTATCCTTTCTCAAATACTGGAGCATGCCTGGTGCTAACACTGCCATATTATTACTACTACAGAATATGCTACAGGGCGCGCCTTCCCATAGAAAGTAATGCAAAATGTATTAATCCATTCCAGACTTTTAAAAACAACCCCTAAAATAGCAATTTAACATGAATTTTACTAACAAGACCAGTGATCCTTAAAATGAAAGCAATAATCATTGCACTGTACTATAAAATAAGTAAGACAGTATAGTAGATGATCAAAATAAAATATTTTTTTTCTTACCTGCACTGATGATAGTCATTTTTTGGATGACTATCCATTTGGCTTTTATCCATTTCTGCAGTCACATAGTCAATCAATCAGCAGCTGAATTGGGTTTCAGTCACAAAAACAAATTAACCAAAAAAGCCTCAAAAACAAAAACACAAAATAAATAGCAAAAACAAAAGCGCCAAACTTAATCCGTTCCAGAAGTCTGTTTGACTTCCGAAATGTTTGAAAACCAAGGCGTGGCTTCTGATTGGTGCAAGCGCCCTGGAAACAATAGCTGGCAACCGCATTGGACATTTGGTTTTTGAAAAACGTTCGAAAACCGGAACACTTACTTTCATGTTTTTGGTGTTTGAGAACCAAGGCATTTGAGTACCAAGGCGTTTGAGAACCAAGGTACCACTGTACTGTAAAGGTTATAGAAAATAAAGGATCAGACTGAAAATACTGGTCAGGCCTGAAAACTTCACATTTCCCTCCCCTCTTAACAGAGCAAACCAATTCATTTCAATGATGGTGAGGGTTACTTCCACATGACCTCTTAAATGACCATTCATGTGGATTTGTTTGCATGGAGGTTAGATGACCTGCCTGATAATGCCAAGTTTGCAGGTTTGATCTCTGTACGAGACAGCTGCATAGTCCTGCATTGTGTGTGTGGGGGGGGGGTGGACGAGATGATTCTTAGGGTCCCTTCCAAATCTATGATTCTACGACCTTGCTTGCTATCTCACTTTCCTGTGTCTTTTCCCACCTCTGTCCTTATCTCAAAAAGTCCCCATCTTTGGGGGAGGTGGGCTTGTTGTGCAAAACCTCCCCAACTGAGTGTAATTGTGCAACCAATGGCTTCAAGTTACAATAAAGGAGATTCCAATGAAACATCAGGAAGAACTTTCAGGTGGTAAAAGTAAAATGAAAGATAGTAAGAGCTGTTTGACCGTGGAACGGAATCCCTCAGAAGATGGACTCTCTCCCATTGGAGGTTTTGAAGAGGAGGTTGGATGGCCATTTGTCATGAACTAGGGCTTCATTGACTACGCAAAAGCATTTGACTGTGTCAACCACAGCAAACTATGGCAAGTTCTTAAAGAAATGGGAGTGCCTGATCACCTCATCCGCCTCCTGAGAAATCTCTATGTGGGACAAGAAGCTACAGTTAGAACTGGATATGGAATAACTGATTGGTTCAAAATTGGGAAAGGAGTACGACAAGGCTGCATATTGTCTCCCTGCTTATTTAACTTATATGCAGAATTCATCATGCGAAAGGCTGGGCTGGATGAATCCCAAACTGGAATTAAGATTGCCAGAAAAAATACCAACAACCTCAGATATGCTGATGATACAACCTTGATGGCAGAAAGTGAGGAGGAATTGAAGAACCTTTTAATGAGGGTGAAAGAGGAAAGCGCAAAATATGGTCTGAAGCTCAACATCAAAAAAACTAAGATCATGGCCACTGGTCCCCTCACCTCCTGGCAAATAGAAGGGGAAGAAATGGAGGCAGTGAGAGATTTCACTTTCTTGGGTTCCATGATCACTGCAGATGGTGACAGCAGTCACGAAATTAGAAGACGCCTGCTTCTTGGGAGAAAAGCAATGACAAACCTAGACAGCATCTTAAAAAGCAAAGACATCACCTTGCCGACAAAGGTCCGTATAGTTAAAGCTATGGTTTTCCCAGTAGTAATGTATGGAAGTGAGAGTTGGACCATAAAGAAGGCTGATCGCCGAAGAATTGATGCTTTTGAATTATGGTGCTGGAGGAGACTCTTGAGAGTCCCATGGACTGCAAGAAGATCAAACCTATCCATTCTCAAAGAAATCAGCCCTGAGTGCTCACTAGAAGGACAGATCCTGAAGTTGAGGCTCCAGTACTTTGGCCACCTCATGAGAAGAGAAGACTCCCTAGAAAAGACCCTGATGTTGGGAAAGATGGAGGGCACAAGGAGAAGGGGACGACAGAGGATGAGATGGTTGGACAGTGTTCTCGAAGCGACTAGCATGAGTTTGGCCAAACTGGGAGAGGCAGTGAAGGATAGGCGTGCCTAGCGTGCTCTGGTCCATGGGGTCACGAAGAGTCGGACACGACTGAACGACTGAACAACAACAAGGGCGCCATCTTGAAGAAAGTATTGGGCAGGGAGGTCAGACAAGGACAGTGATATGGGAGAGGGGTTGGGGGCGAGGAAGGAGGATAGCTGAAAAGAAATTGGTGAAGCTCTGGACAATCTCTCAGGGCATTCGGGGTGTGTGTGTGTGTGTGTGTGGCGGCATTCTTGAATCAGCAGGATCTCATGCCAACATCCCTTCTGACCTGGATTGGGCCTGAAACTATGCCAGCACTGGAGTTCACATTGCTTATTGCCCTCCCATTGCGATCGACCACTTTGGGAAGGGGGGAAACAGGAAGAGGAAGGACTAAAAATCACCCTCACCTTCCATCCTGGTCACAGTGAGCAAACAGGATTTTAGATGTGGCACAGCAACTGCCACAGATTCAATTCCCCCACTCCCCGCCGAGAGGATTGTGGCCTTAGAAATTTAGGCTTTACCCCAAAATGTTTTCTACACGCAAAAATGTCAACCCGAATGCATTTGTTTCAGTATGAATTCCCCACCCTCCACATTGAATAAGTGTGCCCCTCACCCTTCAGCGGTCTTCCAGTATATTTATTAATAAACTGTGTAAATCTGCAGTCTAAAATTCCACAAGTCAGATCTGTTGCTACTGTAATGCCATTAACCTGAGCGTAACTAAAGAATGGATTAATTGTTCCAGAATACTTACCAGCAGATACCGTGCTTGCTGACCTGGTGAACTCATATATATACACACATATAATTTTTAGAGACAGCACACATCAAAATCAGAACAAGGTTGTAATTTTGCATTAACGTTGATGTTAACATTTACTTTCTCCATTATGGAATACAGTATTTATTATTTTTTATATCTCCCCTTCACACATAATAATCTCGTATGTCAGCAATATTAAATATCATAAACCTTTTTAAAGAATGTTTGTATAATAAGCCAACCAGGTATAAGTAAGATTTTTATAACAGTTTATAAATTTTAAAGCATGCAGGGAGGTTAAGTAAAGGGGAAACTGGGATAGTTACAGAAGGGGGGGTGGGGAGCTGTGTTATACAATCCCACATTGTGTGTCTCATGGCAAAGCTATTTAAATACTCGCACTTTAAGTGTGTAAAAATAATGTCCTGATTTAGGTAACCTTTTGCTAGCCTCAAGGGTCCAAAATCAATTTTTAAATTATTTTTGTTACATCTTTTAAAATGTAGACTTGAAGTTTTATAGCATAGCTTTTCTGGGAGTGGAAAAAAGCAGGTATGGTTCTTAATGCCTGAAAAGGAATCTGAAAAAGCAACAAAGACCCTACCTTCCAGAAAGGTATGTTTACTGAAAATAGCAATAACCAGCTTCCCACCACCCAAATGGTCTATATCTCGATGTGGTTGTTTCTACACTACCGAGCAAGGAAACTAGCCATCGCACAACACGGGAGGCGAGCAGGAATACATGCCTGGCAATACCATTGTCTGGTCTTCAGTTCCACCAGCTTCAGTGTTGTTGCTGCTACAAGAAATTGGCCATCTATGATCTGTAATAGAGCAGGATTTCATCCTTCTTTCCATTATCTGAGCTGTGTGGCTGCTACCACCTCTATTATAGTTGCTCTCAGGGTACTCTGTGTAAAAATTCCACTATATGCATCTGGCAAGCGATTTGGTTGTGTGCCCACACAACTTGAGAGGTCTAATCAAAGAATCTACTCCAATTGTGTGAAAGTTTTGCCTCTTAACAGAATGACAGCAACCTGTCATGGCTAGTCTCACCAGATACAGTCACCGCTAGACAAGTCCAATATTTTTAATCAGAAACTTGCAGACAAGGTTGTTACTCGAAATGAATCAATGCTGGAAGAAACCAGAAATTCAACCAGTTTCAGCTTCTCCATTTTTACATATATATTTCAAGTAACCAAACATACCCATACAAGGAGTAGAGCTTAGAAGTGGTCCATAAAAGAAAATTATCAACTGATGGTTATAATTTTAAACGTTCCAAGAAAGGCAATCAAATTTCAGCTTTTTTACGCTAAGGATGTTGGCATGTTTGAAATATATGGGAACAGACCAGTTGGAAGGAGAAGAGGTCACAAGTGTCCAAGCCAGAATGAAAATGAAGATGAAGCATAATTGGCTCTTGTCTAAAAGCACCTAGAAATCATTAAATTTGTAGAAGTCCTGAATTATATTTCTCCTTACAAAGCTTTAGTGCAGGCATCCCGACTCTGCCCTCCAGATGTTTCGGGTACTACAATTCCCATCATCCCTGACCACTGGTCCCATTAAGTTTGGGATGGTGAGAGTTGTAGTCCCAAAACATCTGGAGGGCCGAGTTTGGGGGTGCCTGCTTTAGTGCAATCTTAACCAACCATTTTGATTTTGAATGAACGTGTGCATGACTTACAAAAGTGTGCAAATAAAATAAGCAAAATGTTTTGCAGGTATGAGGGGTGCTAGAAAATGTGAAGTGCAATATTTCCCCTTAACTTGCAACCAGGGGATCTTGAAGCAACATTTTAAAATAACTTATAGTAAAAACATTAGTTCACAAAAACTTCCATACCTGCCATTTGCCTTTTGTTTGTTGCTTTCTATTAAAACATATGGGCCATTCTGTTTGGAGCTTCCTGCAGTCTGCTTGAGTTTTCACCATTCTGAGTAACTGGGTGCCATTCACAAACTTGACCAATCCACTCTTCAATGAATTTAATCAAATACCAGCATATGCATTTGAAAAGCACCCAATAGGTGCAGATGGCCCAATAGATGTTCCACTCATAAACCCTCCATAGACCACTGACAACCATTTGGTAATTAGCAGGTAAAGGCAACCTACTGTGGTCTACTACTGTGGTGCTTGCAGTTCAAAAGCATGCCAGCGCAAGTAGATACCAGTAAATAGGTGCTGCAACGGGAAGGTAAAGGGTTTCCTTGCACCAGAGGTGATTTAGTCATGTTGGCCACATGAAAGTTGTCTGTAGACAAATGCCGGCTCCCTCAGCCTGAAATGAGCACCGCACCAGTCACCTTTGACTGGACTTAACTGTCCAGGGGTCCTTCACCTTTACTGTGCAAAGCATTTTGAGTGCATTTTTACTACCAGATTGTGTATTCCTGCATTGGCAAGGATAGTGTAGTTTAAAAGGAATGACTGGAACCAACAACCAAGTGCTTGCCCAGTCTGATTTCTTGCCGACAGTCCCTGATCCTTTGCCACTGGAGCAACTGCAAAACGTATCAGCGTATTATACTGGGAAATCCTAATGTGAAATGAAAAGATGTCTGCACGATAGATTTTGAAGTTACTTGCACAGGCATTCAGCTCTCATGGAACACTGGCAACATGAACTTGTGTTTCAGTACAATTTGCATAAGGGACAAAACTCAAATATTAGTCACCCAGTTTCAAAATGCCAAGCAAGAAGCCACATCAAGAGAGATCTTGGCAAGAACTAAGCAGGAATATTAAAATATTTCTGCTGACCTGCCGAATTACTGCAAAGTGATACTGAGCGTTCACAGCACCCTGGTAACATCCAAATTTTGCATGCTATGGGAAAACATGAGATACAGATACCCAGGTACTGTAGTTGCTGACACCACGGTAGAAAAAGCTGGGAGCAGCCGAAATGGTGCTGTCATTTGGGGGCAATGAGCGCAGATCCTAGGCATGTCGTGTCTGCGTTTTTCTGAAATGACATCACAGAGCAGACCATTTTGTGCTTCGGCACAAACCCAAGTTTTAATGTCTCTCTTAGCACATGTAAAAACCACCACACTGTGCTCTGTATTTGACATATCTGCTCTTCTCTCTTGCTTCATTTTTTAAAAAACCCTTTATTTTCTGCACTCATTTCATTCATTTGATAAAGTGGACTCTGACCTATTAAACCTAAAGCCTCAGTACATTTGTTCTTTCTTGCAACGACTCTTATGAGAACCTTAACAGACTATGTTTGCAGTCCTATTCATACTTATCTGGGAATACCACCAATAAACCCAACCACTGTTGAACTCAGTGCATGGAATTGCAGTGTGTGGCTGCCCCCTTAAATAGGCTCTCCGCCCGACTGGCTGAGCAGGCATATCCCCTCTCCTGGCTGCACCTGAAAGATGGCAGCACCTGCACTTTTTCCATCTTAAATTAGTATCCCAGCTAAGACCCAAGGCCAATAACCTGGCTTTAGTCCAGCAACTTACACTACTGAACAATATTGCAGCATTTATGACCTCATTGCACTGGTTTGCTCCTTGACTGGGTTTTCATTAGTCTACATACTATATCTAATGGAAGACAAGGCTCTCTAGAGTGCCTACTTAATGGAGGGTGGTTTCAAAGTGTTCTATCCAGTTGTCTCAAACATCATGTCTGCATGTAGAGAGAATTATGTATCACCTGATGCAAGTTGCTTCCTGTATGGTTTCTCAATAAACTTATTGAGACTGACTTTATGATTACATACATATAAAACTGTCATGGAAGGAAATGGAAGTAATCAACCTTAGCCTCTCTACATAATTAAGGTCCAGAATGAACACAATACCCATGAACATGACAGAATTCAAATCACTTCATACCTCAATTTTCCTTGCATTAAGGCAAACAATACTACCGTTCCAAAACGTATACTTTAGAAATTAATGGATGTGAAGAGACCAACTAGTTCCATTTGGGGGGGGGGGGGAAATGGTTATCTCTCTCAAGACCAGCAAAACACAAACACTGTCAGGCGCAAATATATTTTATTGCTTCATTTCTTGCACTTGAAGTACTCTTCGATGACATCTTTGGCCTGAGATTCCTTGCCATAGTCCTACAATAAGACAATGCATTAATAAGACAATAAGCCAAATGTCAGAGCCCATTTTGGGGGACTAAAAGCAGGGCATTAAGTAAAATAAACTCAACCCATATTTAAAAACCAAAATGTAGCCATTTATTGGGACCTCAATGACTACCTAGTCTTCAAGGCTCGTACCCTGGCTTTATTATTGCCAGCAATAGTTTGCATTTCTGCAGAACACTTGAAAGTTAAGCAGATTTTATCCGGCTGGCAGTGTTGCTCATTAAAAAAGAAAGGTAACAAATAATCAGTTTGTGCACCATTACAGAACAATCATTTAAAATGTTTTACTTATCAGAAATATGAGGTGCACGGTTTAAATGTGGCAAGTATTTGGAAGATTAAAAGAGCAACAAAACATCAGTTAACTGTATGGGTAGGGAAACTGCATCTCTTTCAATATTCCCACATGCAGAAAGTCCCCTCTAACCCCAATTTCTCATTCACACCCACCACCGGCGCCAACTGAAAATTTATTTCTCTTCAAACAGTAGCAAAGCAGCAAGTGGTTTGCTTCTTTGCTGGTAATTATTATGCTGGTAAAAGTTAAGGCATTAATCAAGCTCAAGAACTGCAATTTGAGACCAAAATGTAGGCAACAGTAAGTAAAGGGACAATAAAACACTTAGCAAATAAAACTGCTCTAAAATATGAACCCATTTTTATTTTTTTTGTTTTAAAAAGAGGACTTTCATCAACTTACTTTGACAACGACACAACTGCAGCCCACAACTTTACGGGGTTTTCCTTCTCTGTCGATCTTGCAGAGACCTACCCATTCACCCAGCTTCTTGTTGTCATCAACCTGTCAAAGATTTTTATATTCCATTAGAACTGCCCTCAAAATAAGATGGCAAGCACAGAAAGCAAACAACTGTACACTCAGACATAAAGGGTAACGTTAATGGTTGTTCTCCTCACAAGTCTCAGTAGAGGGAGCCAAGTTATCATCACTGTACAGCGTGAACAGTACTTACAAATTCAAGCACCTAGATGCTACATCCAGCAGAAAATATTTTACTGAACAAGCAAAACAAGCATTTGCATTAAATCATCAATCTAAAAGTACATAAACATTACCTTTATCAGGTTGATTTGATGTTCAGCACAAAGTGCTTCAACCAGTTTTACATACATTGGCTCGTCACAATTGGATGCGAGAACACAAAGGTGGGCTTGGCGTCTAAAACAAAAGACAATTATTAGTTACACAGTGGACTACAGAAAAGATCCAATTCCAAGTTGCTCTTCCACTGACTCCCCACTCCTCACCTAGTTTCCCCAAAACATTCCCATGAGTCCACAAATCAATAGGACATTATCTGGGGAAGTAGAACAGGAAATCTCTTTCTGTGTGTTCTTTTCAAATCACATGAGGGAAATTGGGATCAGAGTCAGGGATCATAAACAGTATTTTTGTTTTCTTTAGACTTTGAAGTTAGTACCAAAGAACTGCACAACCAGTATACTACAGTGGAACCCCGGGTTACACACACTCTGGGTTGCGTAACCCAGCATGCGCAAAAGTGCTCAAATCGCGCTACTTCTGGGTTTTTGGTTTTTCGTGCGTTCAGGATACGCACGCCCGCGTTACGCACGGCGACCCGGAGCGGATCGCGTACGTAACCCGGGGTTCCACTGTAGTGAATTTCATACCACTGCTGCAATTTAAATGTAGCTTAAAGTACCAGATGCCCCATCAGTAACAATTTAGTCCAGGTTTTTAAATGTGTTTTGTTTACCCAGTTACGAGTACAGTGGTACCTCGCTAGACGAAAAACTCGCGGGGTTTTTTTCCGTAAAGCCGCGCTTCCTCCGACCGTGTTTCGCAAGACTAAATTTCCGCTATACAACAGCACTCGCGGAACAAATTAATTTCGTCTTGCAAGGCACCACTGTAATGTTAACACAATCATTTAGAATTTTTCAAACTACACTGGGTGCTTTTACCGTAATACTCCCACCACCATGACCTTACCAGACTATTTGTGGCGCCTACTCTTAAGACCAATCTATATGTACAGGTTTGTCAGACTATTATTCTCACTCATAGTAAGAGTGAAGGGGGATCCGACTTTTTAAGAGTGTCATCATTCAAAACCTGTAGCTCTCATCTCATAATCTAAAAACTGTTGAACACTTTGTCCTGCAAGCCACAGAAGTTATTTCTCTGCCCATCTTTCACTAATTTGTGAAGACATTTTTATTCTAGTAGGCTGTTACCTGCTAAATATATGCTGCTTTAATTAAGTTTTATTTGTGGTCTCTGCCATGGTAGCATTTTAATTACCGGTATTTTTACAGGACATAAGGATTTTTTACTATTGTAAGCTACCCTGAGCACCTTTCTTTTCACTCTAACAGGAAATGCCCGACTAAACTACAACATGGAGGCACACATACTAGTTAGCATCCAGCACTTACTTGTCTAAGGCCTTGGCAGCTTCACGAATTCCACGGGCTAAGCCATCATGGATAAGTGCGGTCTTCAGCACTTCTTGAAGGGCGGTGTTGACATCCATTACACCTCCAGCAGCAATGCTAGCAAAAGAAAAATCACAGAATATGAACTTGCTTTATCTCACCAATGTTCACCTAGGCCCCCTTTGCTGTTAACAGTGGCCAGCCAGATATTTTTGAACTGGCATGGCACCTAAATCAACATCTGGAATTGGACATACATTGTACCCAGACACTGATTCATTCAACTGCTACAGCAAGATATTTTTGCACAAATCTGAACAAAAGGTCATGGCTTAATTTGTTAAATGCATGTATTTCTTAACAGAGCCCAGAGCAGCAAACGTCTAATACTTAAACAATACAATTAGAACTTCTAAAAACAGCTTACTTTTAACAGTGAATGCAATGACTTCTTTGCACTCCAGTTCCTCCTGGCTACCCCAAACTATCATTTTCATTGACAATTTGGGTTTTAGGATGGCCGGCAATACCAGTGTCGTCTTATGTATATTAAAACCGAGAATTTCAAAACACTACTTCTGGGTATCTTTTTAAAACAAAAAGCAACAGCAGGTTATACCTTTCCTTGTTAATCTTAGTTGCACTTTCCTGCATATTTTGAATTCTATGATCTCATGAGAAAGAGCTACCAGAACTGTACGAAATATTCTACATATGGCCACAATGTGTATTTATGTTTCCCAGATTTTTCTTTCCTAGAAACTCCTAAAATTGAATTTCCTACATTACTGACAACTTTAAATGAATGTTTGGTGATACACAACAAATGCTACGTTTGCACATCACCTTGTTTAGTAAGCAACACTACCAGACAAATAAAATATGTTTAAATTGTGTATGCACAATTTAAAAATAATGTGACATGGAGTTTTTGTTACTTGCAAGCTTGCTAACCTCACTGATCATTTTTTTTCCTGATCAAGTAAGAAATAAATCCTTTTTACTTCTCAAGTGGCAAAAACTGTATCCCCAATCTTGGACCCAGTTTTCATAGGCGTCTTTAATAAGAGTGGCTGGAAAAGAGGGCTCTCTTTTAAACAGTCCCAAACTCAAAACTGCAGCTTTTAAGCTGATCAAGGAGATAAAAAGAATGAGGTCTATATGAATTAATGGAGATAATAAGTATTGTTAGGTAAGTTACAATTCCAACTCTTCCACTCTGCATGCTGCAACCTATGAAGCTGCTGACTACTGCAAAATTAGCATCCTGAGAATTTAATATGTGGGAAAATGGGCAATAAGCCAAGGACTGGAGATGTATCACTAGTAACAGTGGTTTGGGATGGGGTTGTAAGGAGCATATCAACACAGCCAATTACAACTCAAAACACTAATAAATATTTTAGGATACAACTTCTACAGACTTCAGTGCAGCTTTATCCTTAAAACCAAGAGGCAATGAAAAACACATGGAATTAACACCAAACTGTAACACTCCTGGGGTGCCATAGGGTTATGTTGCAAGGATAAAATAGGAAGGAGGGTCACGTTGGAGGATCAAAGCTGTAATAATGGCAACAGCAGTAAAGTCTACAAAGGGCAGGACGCTTTTTGAGTCTCTGCACAGCAGGCTAAAAACCCCTCTGAAATTTGCTAGGACCATTTGCTGCTCTGCTGGGATCCCACGATAAATCAAATTAATGTTTACAGACGTCCAGTTTCCCACCATCCTCCCCATCCCACATTGGCGTCCAGGGGGGGAAAAAAACCCGCTCCCTTCAACGCATGGAGACTCCGGATTCGCCGGGGCGGGGAGAGGGGAAATAGCGTGCGGACGCGCGCGCACAGGTGTCCCCACAAGGAAGAGGGAAGAACTGTAAACTTTCTTCCTGCAAACTTTCAGGCCCTCCCGCAACACCGACGGAGTGGCCTAAATTCGCACTAAAGCGCCACGCGGTTCCAGTTATCTGAAAGCGGCCGGTTGGGGAAGGGAAGAGGAGAAAGGCTCTGCGGGGCCTTCGCTAAGCACGTGGTTCAAGCGGCCCTCGAGGAGGGGAACTTGGGCCCAGCCACGTGAGCAAGGAGGGCGAAGTCCTCGCGCGGGGCCCGAAAGTCGGGGAAGAGAAGGAGGGGAGTTTCCAGGAGGCCTCAATCCGCCCCGTCCGCTCGCACTTACCCTTCCTCGGCCATGGTTGGTGGTGACTCTCCCGCCCGGGGGGTTGCTGAAACAAAGAGAACGGAGCCTGTTAAAAAGCGGAGCGACACAAAACAAGAAGAAGCGAACGGCAAAGAGAGGGTCGTCTTTCTCCTCCTCCCCCCCCCCCGCTAAATAAGAGAAACAAAGGGGGGGGCGAGGGAGAGAGAGACCCGACACGCGCTGCACCCACCTTACAGCTTCCACGAACCGATGGTGAAAAGGAAGGGGCGGAGCAGCCCGCCCGCCTATTTAAGGCCGCGAGGACCCCGCTCTCCTCCCGCGCGCAGTCGCTCGCGCGCGCGCTCCTGCAGTTTTAGGCGTCTGGCCATTTCGCCTGCTCGGAGGCGAAAGCAAAAGGAGGCAAAGCCGTTGCCGGTAGTTCCTTTTAGGAGACGTTGCGGTCTGCGCCGAGCGAATCATCAGTTTGCCTTTATATAGAGGAGCGCCCCGGTGCTATAAATGGACACGGGGGGGGGGGGCGCCCGTTATATTGCCGGGCTGGCGGCGGCTGGGCGCGCTTACCCCGAGGCACGGAGGTTCGCCGCTCTCTGATTGAGAGACCCGCCGCGCCTGCTCCGCCTCCAGCTTCCCTGTTGTCCCGCACAGAACACACAGCGCTCCTGACACTCGCAGTGCGCGACTTCTCGGCGGTTAACTGCGCGAGGGGGAGGAGGCTGCCTAATTCTCCATGCTGGATAGACCAAAAAAAGCCCCGGATCATTCAAAAGGCACCGGCGGGAAAGTCGGCGGGCGGTCCAGGCTGGAGCAAAGCACGACAGCGACCCGAAAGAGGGTTCCTCGGTTGCTGCTCTCGAGCAGTCCCCTCCGAGGCCTCCCTGTTGCCGGAGCCTTTCCTTCTCGCCCCTCGGAGGGCGGCTCTGGCTGCCCAAAGGCGAAAGCGCCTTCCTCGCAGCTGGCGACCCCTCCACTTGCCATGTGGGGCGCGCTGAGGCGTGGGAATGCGGGGGCAGGGCTGCTCAACCTGGCCGCCTTCGAGGCTCCTTGCTGCGGGCTGCTGCTCTTCCTCTGCTCCGGAGGAGATTCGGGTCTTCGAAATCCTCCAGGGTCGCCCTCCTCCTCGCCAAGAGTCGCTTTGACTGTGGATCTTTCGGTGTCTTGGGTAGATGGAGCCGGCGTAGGGACGGATGACTTTGGGGGAGAAGACTCCAGAGATAATGGCAAGAGATGCGTCCCTCTGTTCCTTGAAGCGCCAGCTGAGGATTGGCCAGAGTGGGCAGGAGGGGCCTGGATTGTAAAGATGGAGCTTTGCCAAATACCGAATTTTTATACCGGTGGTTGGCTGGGATAAGGGTTTTTTTGGGAGGTTTGTTTTTTTTAAAAAGCGCAGACAAAACCTTAACTTAAATGGTGTAGTCATAGGTTGGCCACAACCCTGCCTGCACGTGGTAGCTTTGGCACTTCCTAAAGGCTTCCTAAAGTCCTGAGCCTAGGACTTGCCGATCAGAAACCTAGCAGTTCAAAGTGCAAGTAGATAAATAGGCAGGAAGGTAAACAGCCAGGAGCGACTTAGTCATGCTGGACACATGACCTGGAAGCTGTCTGCGGACAAACGCCTGCTCCCTCGGCCTATAGAGCGAGATGAGCGCCACAACCCCGGAGTTGTCCGCAACTGGACCTAACGGTCAGGGGTACTTTTACCTTTAAAGGCTGCTTGGGGCATTCGTGCAATGCCCTTCTACGTAGAATCCACAACGAATTCATTTGCTGGACTAAGATTTAGATTATCCAAGTAGCAAAAGTAGACTGCACCATGTCCTCAAAAATGCTGTGCTCAGCAGAGATGTCAGGATCCGGTGCAACATACAAGAAACAATGTGTGTACTGTATATTGTGCTAGAAAGGCAGAAACATTTGAGTATACTCTGCACGTGAAATAGGAAGGTTTTCTTTTTTTGTATTCTAAAAACCATCTGAGTGACAAGTTCATTTGTTATCAAGAAGTATATCCTACCTTTCTAAAAGTTAAGACAGCTTACAACATACCAGCAAGGAAAGTGCAGTCAATGGTAATTATGCAATAGCCTATAGGCAGTTATAATTCACAAAACATTTGTTGGTAACACAGGCATCCTGGTACAGTACGGTGGTACCTCGGGTTACGTACTTAATTGGTTCCGGAATTACTGTATTTTATGTTTTTTTGGAAGCCGCCCAGAGTGGCTGGGGAAACCCAGCCAGATGGACGGTGTATAAATAAATAATTCTTATTCTTATTCTTATTCTTATTTATTATTAACTGAGCAAACTTTTTATAAGACTGGATGTTTTGTAAATGGGGTGGGGAAGCTGCCTTGGTTCTGAAGCCAAATTGGGCGCATTGATCAAAAGTTCATTTTTGCCATATAGTCTTAGAAGGTGTGTTGCCATCGGAATGGTTATGAATAACCATTGAATAACTTAGCACTGCTCCTGCATTTATGGAAGAGGAAACAAAATTCATTGAGGAAGTGGGTTCAAGGCTGCACTCCACACCATTTGGTTAGAATTACAATCTCAACCAGAGAGCATGTGCCTTACGCTTTTGAGAATACAAATGTTTGAACTGCTCCTGGGTTGAAACCACAGAGGCAATTTGCCCACATTTCTGTATGAGCACTCCATCCTAGGAAGTTTTCCACAATGCAGTTCACACATTTGCTGGAGATACTTGACATGTAGAAAAAACGAGGTCTGTTTCAGCTTTCTTATTATTCTGTGGTCAACACATCCACCCCCTCACCACCTGCCCAGAGGCATGCAAAAATAGCCACTGGAATACACTGGCTCCTTCCAGAGAAGGGCATCACATTTCTGAATGGACATTGAAACCAGAGAGATGAGCTGCTTACATCACCTCCACGAATGGGTCGGTTGCACCTTGGGAGTTTGAGACACCCACTTACCTGGGAGTAAGGTACATCAACTTCCATGGGTCTCACTTCGAATTTAGGCATGCTTGCAGCAGTCACAGCCAAGTTAGTCCCACTGAAATAACTAGATCAGATTTTCAGCAAGACTGCTTACGGGTTGTCTTAAGTCATAAAAAACCTTTTCAGCTGCAGGGTCACTTTTAAAACTCCCAGCGTCCTCAAGATCTAAGACTAATAGTACCAGTGGCTTAACCAGAGGAGGAAGTTTTGCGCCTTTAAAAAGCCCCCACCCCGAGGAAAGCTTGCGGGATGAGGCAACTTCCGAGCGCAGCTTTCAGCTAACCGAAGTGAAGCCTGCCGGGATCCGGAGCGGGATCAGAGTTCGGCGCCGGTTTGCTTCCGAAGCTGTTTCCTCGCTGCGGCCCGGCAAAACCGTTCTGCCGAGTGGATCGCCCGGGCTTGAATCTACTGGGTTGCAGCAGCTGAAGTCGTTTCCCCTCCTTGCTGGGAGGATCCGATTGTTACTTGTGGAAAGCCGGAGAGCCATCGCTCTTTTCTCGCGGGGGGAAGAAGTTGCCTGAAGTTGCAGCATCCAGCTCCCCACCCCCTTTTCCTCTTTTTTTTTTTTTTTACAATGGGCAGCCCCGAAACGACGGGCGATTTTCCAGGTGGGTGTAAAAAATGCTCCGAAATGCTGCTGTTCGATTTATTATCCTCTCTCTATCTCTTCCCCACCCGCTCTCTATTTCCAAATCCCCGGGCGGGGTTGAATCCTAATAGCGAGTTGTCCTACCCAGTACACTTACTCAGAAATGTATCCCACTGGTTTTAGAGTTTACTCACAAGTAAGGGTGATAGGGTCGCAGTTCACATGCAATTAGTTACCTTTTACCAGCCTTTTGCTATACTACACTCCAAACAAGGTAATCAAAACAAAAATAACAAGGTAAATTGGCTATAATCCCAGCAATTCGTGTTTTTAAAAATAATAATTGTGGAGTTATATACAATGGCAGGGACAGTTTTATTCTGGTAAATATATGTTGCTAGAGAGCTAATTACTTTGTGCCAGGCTTCCTTTCAACATCTCATTACCGTAATTTGACTTTATGGCTTCTTACATAACTGTGTACAGTTACGTGGGAGTAAGTCCCATTTGACTCATTGGGGTTTACTTCTGAGTAGACGTACATAGCACTAGGCTGTCACTTTGCCCCACCTGAGCCAACTCCTTCCAATTTTGTTGCCCAAGAAGTGAATAAAAGGGGGCGGTCTTAAGTTTTGAGTATGTAAAGATAGCTGAATAGTAGAAATGACATGAGACTCACTGAAAAAAATAAATGATTAAATCACAGTAGGACACACCCACTGATGCTGCAATTGCATGTGGACTTATCTTACATTAGAACATGAAGGTAACAAGGTACAGCTATTTTAGACCCTTGTACTGCTAGCCTGCACATGTTGCTTATTTCATTGTAATAGACTTAGGTGTGGTCCTTTCTCAATGGAGCTCAGGCTGGTTCTTTCATACATTATCCACACAACCAAACCGGAAAGGTAGGTTATGGAATAAACAAGAGTGTGTGACTACTCAAAGGTCAAGCCCAGGTTTTGTCTCTTCATTTCTCCCCACTCTCAAATATTAATCTGCTTTCTACAATAGGATTGTACTATAAATATTGCAAGAAATGGTCTTTTGAATGGAAGAGTTTACTAATTTGGACAAAATGCATGTATAGAAATGCATTCTCCTTTCCTATGCCAAACTTAAAGCTAGTACCTCAAGGATAATCTCCAGCTCACTATGTTTGTTAAGAAATATCTCTATGACTTGAGTTTCAAAAGCTCTTAGCAAATTAGCATGTGGGTATTAAACTGTATGTTCTTGATCATACCAGAAGACTTTCTCAGGCAGGTATAAAGATACAACCTAAATTGTGCTTTACAGCTGAATAAGTTTCTTATTTCTGCCCTTTTAGCGCAAGTTTATTTAGAAGGTTGGCCCAGATTACTGGACTCTGAGGCTGCAAGTGGATCAAAGGGAATTGCATTAGCCTCTTGAAATATCTGAATTCTTTTTTATATTTCTAATTTAACCTGTAAAAACTGTACATGTACTCGTTTCTACTTTTAAAGTCATATGCTATCTTGCTTTTTACATTCTAAGAAATATATTGTTTTCCTTCTAAGACAATGACATACCACAGGTGGCAACTGAAGAATCCCGAAGGCTCACTAAAGAACAGATATTTATACTGGTAGCTACAGCATCTATCAACTTCAGTTCTATGATTTGCTACTCAATCCTTGGACCTTTTTTCCCAAGAGAGGTAAATGGATATACAACTTGGCAATCCAACAACTTTTTAAATGAAGACTTTGATAGAATTGCTGGATGACACTTTGTCCAGCAACATGTTGAACAAAAGTCTCGTTTCCCATCATCTTTTAAAAATCGGATTTTTCCTAGGAGTTTTCCATTGAATTGCAAATAAGGAAAAATGAGGGAGGAAACAATTAGAATCATAAAAAGCAAAAAGCAAGGGTGGAATAAAAGGAGGGTTGGGAGGAAGAGAAGGCTAGAGAGGAAAGTGTGCCGTGGTGTTTGATGTATAGAAATCCAAACATATAAACTGCAAAATGTTGCTGGTAAATACAATTTCTCTACCCATTTTTTTAAATCTTCTGTTCTATTTGGGAAGTGTCTGAAGGCACTTTTTGCCATTTGTTCTCATGGATACTACTTGAAGGGTTGTGAACTCTCTAGACCAGGGTTGGGGATCCTGTGGCCCTCCAAATGTTGCCATCCGAGTTCCTGACCATTGGCCATGCTCTCTGGGGCTGATGTGAATTTGTGAGTCCCAACAGTTTCCAGAGGCCTACAGATTTCCCATCCTTGCTCTGCTAGACCTCTTCCCAGAGACCTGTCCCACCGACAACCTTCTACGGTGGTAGGAAATATTTAGATTTCTACTTTTTGTGTAGGTGCATTCATACACCCCGTGTATAAAATGCAGTATGGGAAGAAGCTTTGAACCCATGCATAACCAGTGCCATATAAGCAGATATGGGGCATGTGGTGTGTTCTTTTATTTTCTTTCCATGACTAGGTGCAAGGCACATTCTCTTCTTCAGAAAATAAAACAGCTTGGCTAAGTGCCTGGTCAATTGCAGGTCTGTTACAAAGTTTTGCTCATGTGAATTTTGCCCCCCCCCCCCCCAATCATTTGATGCAGAGATTCATAGATCCACAGTACAGGATTGTTCAGCAGCAAGCCAGCTGTTCTGCTACAGTGTTTCTTTGGACTTCCTTGTACAAAAGGAGACTTGAGAGACTTGGAATTCCGATGTCCACCAGCAATGTTTTATAACAATTAAGCCATTTTAACTATTTCTGGCTTGACGTAGATTTTTTTTTTGTTCCGAGTCATTGTGTTTAAAAGAAACCTTATCTCTGGTGGAATCCACACACACATAAAAATGCTGTGAAATGCTTTTTTTAAAAAAACCATTGAATTTTGCATAGCTCACTATTTGTATATTGCACTTTACAATACATTTAAAGCGTTTTATTTGCATCTGTGTAGCTGAGCCCTCTTTTTTCTTGTTTTAAGGCAGAAAAGAAAGGTGCTAGTAACACTGTAATTGGACTCATTTTTGGATGCTTTGCATTATTCAACTTCTTGACTTCTTTGATCATGGGAAAGTATGTAAGTATGTTTGACAATTTCCATAATACAGGTGGGTAGCCGTGCTGGTCTGCCATAGTTGAAACAAAATAGAAAATTCTTTCCAGTAGCACCTTAGAGACCAAAGTGTGCATGCACACGAAAGCTCATACCAAGAACAAACTCAGTTGGTCTCTAAGGTGCTACTGGAAAGAATTTTCTATTTAATTTCCATAATGTAAGCTTCGAATATCCTCAGAAGAATAGTATCATTTTCATTTGACTATCTTAAACTCCTGCCTGTGTACATCCTTACTAAGGTGTTCTAACACATCTAGAAAATCTCAAGCTTCCTAAATGCCATAAATTAAAGGGAAGGGTTTTCCATGCTTATGGAGTCATTACTTTGAATATCTTTCAGTCTGTCCTGTACCCTGTGGACTTTGCAAACAGGTAGACTCATTTGAAAGGTCCTCTCAGCAGATCCCAGAATGTGATGAGACAGGAGGTCTCTAAAATTCATACCACCCAATGAATCCAGGTCACTATAGCCTAATACCCATTATCCTCAATTGTAAAGACAATGAAGAGACATTGGCTTGAAGCAATGTGCTCCCATTGACCCTCATCCACCATCTGCTATACCAGTGCTTGGAGGTGGTAATGGATTTAATGTGGGACAATAAATAGAAGGTGGATCCTAAAAAGACAAAGGTGTTATGTGTGCTGAGATCTTGAGTCCAGGAGGTATAAAGGCAACCTCTTCTGGGCAGGTTAGTACTCTTCTGGACAGAATAGATCTATACCTTGGGAGGATCCAACCTGGTCACTGGAGGCTCAGGTAGCCTTGGTGGCTAGGAGTGCTTTTTCCAGCCTCTTGGACAGATGACTTGACCTTTGTATTTGGACTACTGCAGTGGATTTATTAGCTAATGGTAGTGCTGTGGTACAGCGTGGAAAGTATCAGCAGCAAAGGGTGTTGTAACAGTTAATTGCACCTGTTGCTGTTGTGAAAGTAGGTTAATTCACTTATCCATTTAGAATATTTTTAGGTGTGATAATGAGCTGGATGTAAATCTGTAGAGAAGTTAAGCACACAGATTTTTAATTTTGTTTTCATTAAAAAAAACTGAAGGAAGAGCAGTAAATCTGAGTACTAAAACTTCTATAAAACTTGCAGAAGCACTATAACTATATTGTTCTATAATTTACAGCTTGTACAGATTGGTGCAAAGTTTATGTTTGTTGCTGGAATGTTTGTCTCGGGAGTTGCCACAATTCTCTTCGGGTGAGTGTGTGTTGGGATTATTATGCGCATATATATAGTATTTTATACGAGATATATAGTATTTTATATACGAAATATATAGTATTTTATACGAAATACTATATACGAAATATATAGTATTTTATACGAGACTTCAACTCAGTAAGCTAGGGCCTAAACCATTGCTGTTCTCCTGGACCTCATATATTTGGCAGGATATAGCATCTGTTAATATTTTTTATATTTTTGGCCATTATTGGAACTGCATTTTTTAATCTTCCATGCTTTAAGAAATATAAATCTATACATTGTTTGTATGATCCAAAAGATTACTTGAATGCTTTGCCCATAGCAGCTCCTAACCCTTACATACAAAACTTAAGGACACAGGCTCAAGATGTGGATATGGATTCTGCTTCACTCCAAAGTACATTTCCCTTTGAAATACCCCAAAAATGTAAATGTAAATTGGTTATGGGTCTGTTCGTTGATGCCTGATGTCTTGTCCAAAGCAGCTCCTAACTTATAAACCTTTGCTTAATTGCAGTGCTTTTCTCAGATATCTTTTATGGACTCACTGCAGACGACAATTTTGTCAGGCAGATTTGACCCAATACTTGCCATGAGGTGCAGCCTGTGCTACTTCCAAAGAGGGCCTTGCCAACATGTCTATTATACGAGAGCACAGTACTAGATATGTTTATGCATAAGAGGCTGAGGAGCTGGATTGACTTTTCTTATGTTTTTAGGATGTTGGACAGAGCACCCGATGGGTCGATATTCATAGGGTTGTGTTTTGTAGTTCGAGCCGCGGATGCGATTGGCTTTGCCGCAGCCATTACAGCCTCATTTTCTATTCTAGCAAAGGCTTTCCCCAACAACATTGCTACAGTTATGGTATGTATGAAGCCAGTAGCTGATTTTGAGTAATCACAGCTAATGTGTAATGTGGCATGATACTGCTTTGAATGTGTGGCAGCATTCTCTGCAAGGTTCTAGGCAGGAGTCTTTTCCATTCTTATCTGAAGAGGTGTGTGTGTGTGCGGGGTTTTGAACCTGTGACCTTTTGGCTGTAAAGCAGAAGTTGTAACACTTCAGATGCTCTTGGGATCTGTTGGGACTAGGAGACCTGCATTACACAAAGAACATTTTGGGTGTCGTCCCAATACACTGAAATGAACTTGGGAAAGTTTCATTTAGTAAGGGATGTTAAGATCGTGACATTTTAATTTTGCATGAAAATCACAAGTAACTAAACTACAAAGGCAGATCTGTGTTGTTGCTTTAAGAGCTGACCTTTTAGCTGAATGCTGATGGCACCAAACCAGAAAAAAATCATGACTAGATGGTAGTATATAATAGCTTTCACTACACCATGTGAGCTTAGCTTGCTTTAGTATTCTTGGACTAATATTGTTCTCTCCACCCCCTTTTAGTTTAAGAAAACAACCTTGTGCTTTACCGTTGTTGCATTTGGGTAGATAAGCTTTTTTGTTTTTGTTTTTTTAATAGATTAAAGGTTTATATATACTCAAACACTCCATAAGCCAAGAAAAAATTGTTAATACATTCATAGAAGCAAATCGTAGCACTTCATTGATGCTAATAAAATTTGTACTTATCACTAATTCTGTCCTGCTGCACCAACTAGGCCACCTGATCTGATGTCATTGTTGTCCTTTCTTTCTTTAAGGGCAGCCTTGAAATTTTTACTGGACTGGGACTAGTGCTGGGCCCACCTCTCGGTGGCTTTTTGTACCAGTCTTTTGGCTATGAAGTCCCTTTCATCGTTCTTGGGTGCCTAGTGCTGATCCTGGTGCCGTTGAACATGTTCCTCTTACCAAAATATGGTAAGTGGTGTCTTTATTGCCTTTTGGTTCAAATTGGGTTGGAACTTCTCTATTCTCCACTGTGAAGATAGTCTCTTGGAACCTGTTTTTCCACACATGAATGTAGGAAACTTTCCTCTCACCTGTGGTAATACTGGTGACGGTAATAGCTGTGCCCAGTCTACAGAGTCCTTGTATTATACAAGGGCCAGATTTAGAAGGCAATTGGGCCGGATCCGGCCCCCGGGCCTTAGTTTGCCTACCCATGTATTGTAATAAAACAACAACATCTATATGCCATTCTTCATCAAAACATCACAGTATAAAACACAAAATACATAATAGCAAAGGAAAAAAAAACCCAAAACATGCATGCTCAGGAGGGTTTTTCCAGTCTATCCTGAATGCTAGCTTTGCTTTGTTTTCCCTATCAAAGGACAGGACTGGAAAGGGGAAGATGCAGCTGCTTTTGGAAGCGTAGTAAAAAGTCCCATTTGGGTGTTGCAGGTGGTGGCTTTCTGTGTGTTTCTGTTCTGTGATACTTTTGAAGTGTCTTAAAGCTGGAGGTGAAATTGATGCAGGTTTTTGTAGCCTGAGAAACCTGTTTGGCCCAAGTCAAGATACTGGCAGTTTTGCTGTCAATTCTTTTCCTAACGATCCCGATTGTGGAATTTGCCCTTTTCACTGCAGCTGTACATTAGCTCTGTTTTCACTGAGCTAGCCATCGCAACCCCAATATTGCTTTCCTAGTAATCACTTCCACCTCAGAGATCCTTGATATATATGTTTGAAGTTAGGATATTTTTTGCCCAAATGTGCACCAATATACTCTTGTTTGCATTAAGCTAGCATTCTAATGTCCGTTCCCCTAGTGCGAAGAGATCCTTTTGGAGCTCTTTGCTATTCCAACAAGTTGGTGTCGTCAATGAACTAACAGTGGTGCCTACTAGTATTGATCGAGTGGGGGTGGAGGGGTGGGACGCACTGTTCACTCTTTATTGCAATAACTCTCCACTCCATTTATTCCTGCTTTCTGCTTCCTGGTCTCTAAATCGGTTAGTGATCCATAAGAGAATCTCTATGCTTTTCCCCATGACTGCTAACTTTTGCTCAGGAGTCTTGTTTTCCATTGTCTTCCTCTGTTTTCCCAGTGTCAACTTTAAAGATTGTATGCTCCTTTGGGGCAGGTCCCTATTCCATTCTGTAACATTTCATTCACACTGAGTGTGATTAAAATAAATAACCTGCCCAAAATGTCACTCTTTGTCTTGCTATAGATTCCACTCCTAGCAAAGATTCATTCTGGAAGCTTATTGTTCTGCCAAAAGTTATTTTCCTCTGTTTAACTATATTCACACTGAGTGGATGCTTGGGCTTTCTGGATCCTACCATGTCACTATTTGTCTTGAAAAAGGTAGGTGCAATTGGGGGGGGGGAGACTTTCATCTAAAATTATCAAAATCAACTAAAATTTTAGTGAGGGTCCTAGTGGGCATTTCATAAGGTTCAGTTGCAAGAGGTGTCCTAATGGCAGTTGCTGTCTTGTAACTTTAAGGCCAGAAACAGGCTGATGAAGTAGTGGAGTGGGAAATGCAGTGCTGCAGGTAGAGCTCAGCCAGGTGAGCAGATGACAAGCTCTTCCTCTCTATAACTGCAAAGTGGAGCCAAGTTAATTGAGTTAGTGGATATTCCTTGCGTTCATAATGCTAAAGCCTGAGTGAAATAAACACAAATGCAATTTTCTGCTGCATCCTAGGTGGATAAACAACCCTTAATAATTTTTGTTTGGTTTTATTTTTATTTTTAAAGTACTGGTACACAATTGTTTTTTTTTAAAGTATGTTACTCATAACAAAGTTGTGCTTTGTGTTCCAGTATAATTTGTTTGATTTCAGACACAAGGAATATCTGAACGGTGTACAGGGGGGGGGGGGAATGTGAAACATCATGCCAATCATAAAGGAGTCTGAAAACTAAAGAACAAGATGCTTTAAATGCAGAGATTAAGTAGGCTAATCTTGGAGAAACTAAAAGTATTCAGCAAACACTGGAAACATTGAAATGTTGGGGCTTGTTTCACTTCTAAATAAGAGCCCATTTCTCTACCAGGGAACCTTTTAATTTTGTCCAATTTTGTTGAGGTTAGAGATGGGAAAGCCTGGGGGAAAACTGGGGGGGGGGAGAGGGAATCCAGGTTTCCCCCATGTTTCCCCCCCCCCCCCGCCGTTTTTTTCCATTTGGAAGAAAACTGGAAACCTTCCCATTTCTAGTTGAGTTTATTTTTTTAAGTTGCAAGTTTTTGTTTTAAAAAATGCACAAATGTTGCCTTTTCATCTTTATGTTTGTGTGTGTGTATAAACTGCATAAGAATATATTGCTTGTAAATCTAGCTTTGCCCTGCTGCAACAATGAACTTTACTGAGGGTCAGGTGCTTTTTTTATGAAGTATCAAAAAAATCTGCTTTCTTTTTCTAGTTCAAATTGCCTGCTGTTTATGTGGGATTGGTCTTCTTGGGGCTAGCGCTGTCCTATTCCTTATCTTCACCATTGCTTGGTTTTCTCAGTGATAAATTCCCGGTGAGTTCAAAATCCTGTCCTTTACTTAATTTTGCAAGTTGTGATTCTACATTACAGAGTGATTAAAGTTCAGTAGGCTTCATAACTAGAATTTCCTGCTCTGAAGTCAAAACACAACCAATCCCACAGGCCTCACTATGGGTAGTGGTGCCTGGTGCCCATTTCAGCCAAGCCATATCCCACTGCCCTTTATGTAATATTTTGGTGAATGTTCTAGGTCCTGGAACTTCTGCAAAGTGCAGGTGCCCCCTTTAGACAAATGAACAGGGAAAACTTTAAATTAATGGGTAAAACCTGCAGTGACAATAGAAATCTGGAAAACCAACCGGTTTTGAAATGACTCCATCAGTCCCAAAGACCATCTCAAAGTATGAGGCTGGATGCTGGTTTTACGTTTGTGCCAGAGTTCAGCATCACAGCCTGTCCTGAATGTCACTGTTCTGCCTTAGAAAATATGAAGTGACACTTATAAAGTACATAATTTTTCCTCCTGTCAGTTGAATTAATTCAAATGTAGTTGTTTTGACAAAAGTCAAGCCTTTCACTTCTCTCGTTTCTTGCAGTACTTAAGGAAGTGGCTAATGATTTTTGGAGGCATACTGACAGCATTCTGCTATGTTATGTTAGGACCAGCTCCCATCTTGCACATCGAAAGGTAATGCACACTTGATGAATGTGTCTCTGGCACTGGCAGTCTGCCCATGTTCTGAAGTTTTCACACTTGCTCAGAAATCAGTAAGCAGGGCAGTGTATGCTCTGCCCTCAAATATTCATATTTCGTACCCAAAAGCTGTTGAATTCTAACATCACATATGTGGTCCCCTTATGACCTTATTCAGCCTGTACAGAGCCTGCTGTTTATTCTGCCAAGCAGGGGCGTTCCTAGCCCCTTGGCTGCCCGGGGCGGGAAGCCAAGGGGCACCCCTGGGGGCGGGGCATCGCGGCGCGTGCGTGCGTCATGACGTCATGACGCACGCGCGCGCGGCGACGGCCCGGCATCCCCGGGGGCGGGGCATCGGTGCGTGTGCGTCATGACGCACGCGCGCGCAGTGACGGCCCCGCCCCTGGGGTATGCCGGGCGGGGGCTTGGGGGCATCGGCGGGCTACAAAGAGCCCCGAAGCCGCTGCCATAGCGCAAAGGGCTGCCAGGCTGCGGCTTCGGAGCTCTTTGCAGCCCACCGAGGCTCCGGAAGCGGCGGCCCGGCATCCCAGGGGGCGGGGCATCGCTGCGTGTGCGTCATGACGCACGCGCGCGCAGTGCCGCCCCCGCCCCTGGGGTATGCCGGGCCGCCACTTCGGGAGCCTCGTCCGTGCAGCGCTGCTGCTCCCGGGGTGACGGAGGGAGCGGCGGCGCATGGGAGTGGTGGGACGCGCCGCCACTCCTTCCGTCACCCCGGGAGCAGCAGCACCGCACACACCCGCCTAGGGGCGGCACGAGGGGCGGCCCGCCCCCACCGCCCCCACCCTATGACGCCCCTGCTGCCAAGAAAAGAGTGTGTACTATTGAGCTTTTGGTATTCCCTCTCCCTTACTTTTAACTTGAAATGTTTAGAAGCATGCACCCCCTTTTTTGAAATAAAAATGAAGACATTTACTTCCATCTCATTTGCGTTTAAGGAGCTTGGGAGATAGTGTAAATGGGGGTTATTCCAGCAGTTAATGCCACAGATTTCAGCTTGGCCTTCCCAATTAATGCCCAGAGTGCCCTGACAAACAATATTTTCTCATTCTGTCGGAGGTAAATTTGAGGTCCTTTCCTTGAGCTGAAAGGCTAGCTATGGAGGTAACATTCTTCTTCGTATTATTTGGTGATCACTTGTAGCCAAGTAAGATTGTAAGATTATGGACATCCCCGTCTTAGCCATTGCCCCTACTGGCGCGGGGGCCCCCAGGGGCGCCCTGCGAGCACAGGGAGCGGGGGAGCCGCGCGGCCCCACCAGCATGCCGCCAGATGGACCTGCCCCCACGGGCGGCCGGGGGCTCATGCGCTGGTGGCGCTGCCGCCCATGCTGCTCCTGGGCGGGCCTTGCCTCCTGTCCCGCGCGCTGGGGGTGCAAAGTCCCACGCCGCTCCAGCGCCGCGCCCCTCATCCCCCACTCGCCCCCCCTCCCGAGGGGCGGCCAGCGCAGGAGGGAGGCGGCCCCAGAGGCGGAGAGGCATGAAGGTGGCACACTGGACCTCCCCGCCCCGCACCCCGCGCTCTTCCCTGCATGCCCCGGATGCCACCCTCCCCCCTGCCAGCCCACCACCACCACTACTTCCCGGGGCACGGGGGCGCCGGAGAGATCGCCGCGCCACGGCCCTGATTATGGAGGTGACATAGCGGCATCTTGTATGCTCTTAGGCAAGTCGTCATGCTGCACATCGCCTCTCAACTCAACTCCTCATGGCAAGCATAATCTCTGAACTACATTTGGGAAGCTGCCTGCTTCCCAAATGAAGTTCAGAGATTATGAAGGGTTTGTATGTTCAGCATAGTCCAAAAATCATGACGATTAGCCTAGAACCTCAGGTGCCTGCCTGTGACCAACAAAATCGCAACTGCATTTTAGGAATTTTGTATTCTGCATTATTGGTTAAAATTTTGGCTTTTAATTGATTTTATCTGCTTTATTATTTTATATAAAGCAACTTAGCAAAAGTCACACATTGTTGTTAGAATGTATTATTACTAATACTACTATCGGGGGGAGGGACTCTTATAAAAGAAATGTTGTTACCAACGCTAAAAAATGTTAATACATGAATTAAAGGTATAATGAAGTGTGTGTTTGCTTATTATTTTATTTATTAAATCTATATCCAGTAGCTTCCTCCAAATGAGGAATGTTGCATCATTTCCTCAATTTATTTTAGGATTTTAATTTTTCTCCCCCAGCAAACTCTGGCTCTTTGTTCTAATGTTGGTCCTGATGGGTTTTTCCCTTGGAATGAGCGGTATACCAGTATTCCCTGAAATGCTCAATCATGCATAGTAAGTTATTGTCTCTCCATACACTTAGAAATTTTTTTTATTCTTTGGCAGCTGATTGCAGGTAAATTGGAATAGGGTTCCCTTGTTCTGTAGTGAATTATAGATCTTTGCCAGGATGCTTTATATTGAGAGGTAGAGAGTCTGTTCCTCCCAGATGTTGTTGGACTCTGACTCCCAGCCAATATGACCCAAAGGTCAGGGATGATGGGAGTTGCAGTCCAGTAACATCCAAATGACCACAGGTTCTCCACCCTATTTCATATGCAAAGCTACGACAAGATATGAATCAAGATGATGGCAGTGCTTTGATTTTTTAGAAGAACGGCCTCCCTCCCTGAGCTAATAAACCCTTTCCTTAGTGCGAGTACCACTGGAGCATAGCTGTCAACCTTCCCCCTTTTTTGCAGGAAATTCCCTTATTATAGCATTGGGAAACAGCAGGGAGGGTTGACAGCTATGCACTGGAGTACCAGTGTGGGACCTCCCACTTGCCACAACCACGTCTCACTACAGAATGAGATGTGTTTTCGTGGACGTAGAGAAGATCTTGAAGAGACAGCACTTCATTCCCTTATGTGCAGGAAAGATTGCAGCTGCCTTTGAAAGACAAGGCAGGTCTCTTTTTGATGCTACTACTTTGTGATTCTATGACTTGTCTTCCAAGCTGCAGACCTCCAAAACTTGCATTTCAAAATGAAAAGTTGATTATCTTTGGGAATGATCTGTTTGTTCGCCTTTTGTCCTGCAGTGAGAATGGCTTTGAGGAAGGATTAAGCTTGTTAGGCCTGGTATCTGGACTCTTCAGCGCAGTATGGTCACTTGGGTATGTAGAAGGTCATGGACTGCCTATCATTTGCACTCCCATATGCTCCTCTCTTCTCCATGTGTTGATACTTACAGACCCAAAGCAACACTGCTTACTCACACGAGGAGAGGTCTCAGTAGGTTTGGGAGTGGGGGGTGAGTACAAAACATGAGTTTACGTGGGTTACATAAACCAGAGTTCCACTGGAGAAAACCCCAAAAGTATTCATTGTATAAGAATGTGAGTGCTTTGTATATTGACAATGGGGAAGAAACTAGGGGGGAAATCATACAAGTAAAAAAGGGGGCCCTTTCAGACTCTTAGCACACATTTCTAAGCCTCTGTTCAAATAATTCAAAAGATCTTTTTGTTTCTAGAAATAGATACTGGACTTGATCCAACTGACCATGAGCACAGCTCAGAACTCAGATGTTTTGATCAAGGGGAGGGGCAGAAGGGAGGCCTGCACAGGTCACCCATTCTTATAGTTGTTTGATAAGGGGCACACCCTGTTATGCCTTTTGGGGACTGGGTTGAGCCCATGCATTTCTAGACTCTGCGGTGGCATTAGGTACTCTAGGACACACCCACAACATAAATTCAAAGTGCAAAGCTTTCTCACCCCAAAGAATCCTGGGAGATGGTAGTTTCTTAAGGATGTTGGAAATTATAGCTCTATAAGGCGGGAAACAGCAGCTCTGAGGATTATTTGGGAGAGGCCATAGCTATTTGATTGGTAAAAATGTGCTTTAAATATACACTAGTGGCCAAAATTGTGGAAACCTTTTGGAAAAAGTGTATTTCTGATATTTGATGGCTCATAACACCACTTTTATTTGGAGTAATACCATAAAATTATTCAATGGAAAGATAATTTAATGAAGAATGTCATGCAACAAAATTTGTTCAATTTTCTGTATTCTGTTAAACAAAAAAGGAAGCACAACTTGCTTAGGTTGATACGCAGTAGCTTTCCCTAATTTGAATGTAGCCAATTAGCACGAGTGTTTAGAGAGCCAATCGATGGAGCCATTGAACTTCGGAAATACACTTTTCCCAAAGGGTTTCCACAATTTTGGCCACTAATGTGTGGTGTGGATGTGAACCTAGGTAAAATAATTTATCTAGATCCAGAGGTGATTGGTGACGTGGAGCCAGAGGATAAGGGTGGGAAGGGTACCGGTTCAGAAGACTGGAAAAAATTATTGGAAATCTAGGTTTCAATCCATGATAAGTTAATTGCACTTTGGTGCTCCATGTGAAAAGTTACTCTTGACTAAGTGAAGTCCCATTAAGAACAAAGTGTGACTACCGTAATAATAGTTTATAAACTCAACACAATTTGAGCTGTCAACATGGTTTTTTAGGGGCACTAACTATGCAAACCAGTCTTTTATAATGTCTTGGGCTAGCCACACCTTTCTGGGCTCTTATCTTGCAGAGCATAGTAAGCAGCTGCTTACTATGGGGGGCAGGGATGTTTTTGTTTAGCTTTTCTTAAGAAGTGGTGCAAATTCTTCAAAGCACCTTGACTCATAACCCGGGATGCAAAGTCTGCGCAAGCTGCATCGATAATTATTTCTCAGACCTCCGTTAAATGTGTGTTTCGCCCCTTTCTCCTAGGTCTTTCGTAGGTCCAACATTAGGTGGATTTCTAAACGACAAGCTGGGTTTTGAATGGGCTGCAGCCATACAGGGTGGATTTGCGCTGATAAGTGTATGTAAACCAGTGTTTTCTTGATATGAGCTTCTATTCTGCTGGTATCTGAAAGTGTGGGACATTGCAAACATACTAACCGATTGTTTTCTCTTTAGGGGTTGGCTCTTGCAATATATTATATCTATGAGGCCTTGCACAGAAGAAGGTACTGTGACTACTTTTTTATTTTAAAAAACCACACAAATTGAATTAAAGGAGGAAATGACTATTTTCATTTAAACTTACAAATAACTATTTGAGCAAATTGTTAAGTTTTTCCTGCTTTATTTATGGATTATTCAGCTCGATGTAAATTAAATTTATTTATTTACATTTATATCCCACCTCCCCCCCCAAAGAAGCTCAAGGTAGCATACAAAGCCCCTTCCCATTTTATCCTCACAACAACTCTGTGAGGTAGGTTGGGCTGGGAGAGAGCATGACTGCCCCAGAGTCACCCAGGGAGCTTCATGGACAGTGTTTTTAATAGGAAAAAGAGAACCAGCAGCAGAAATACACAATAAATCAGAAGTCAGACAACAAATGATTTCAAAGGCCTGGGTGAATAATAAAAAGGCACCCTCCCCATGAAGAAGGAACCGACTGAGCCTCTGTAAGGAGACCATTCCGCAGCTGGGATGCCCCCCTCACTGTTATGTTTTCTGTCAAAATACAGCTGCTGGGGGGTGGGGGAAGCTGATCAGGATAGGGGCCATGGCCTAATCCTGATGAAATCTTTCCTCTAAAGCTGCTATTTTCCCCAGGAGTGAAGTTCCCAACAGCAAGTTCGAGGCAGCTTCAGGGAGAAAGATTTTTCCTGGGCCTGAGGCACTGGCTGGTTTAACTCTGGCACTTAGCCATATTAGCCGTGGCAACTTGTTTTGATTTCCCCCACATTCAAGTCCAAATAATGCTGTGTCGTGGCGGTGAGTAAAACCGTGTGTGTCGTCACAGCCAGGAAGATTAAATCACAGTTTGCAAAAGAAAGAGGAAGGAAAAATGTGAAACCACACTGAAGCAACAAAAAACCATTTGCAGCTTTATAGACTTCTTCCCTTTTAATAGGCAGTTTTTGTGTGTGGGCATTTAAAAAAAAATATTTTGCCTTTCTGTTTTAATATTGCTGTGGATGCTTTCTTCTTTTGCACAGATCCCTTCCCCAAAACCTTCTGGGCACGGAGGAAGAAAGGGCTCATCTTCTGCCAAGTGAAACGTAGCTGGAAGCCTTCCCTGCTGCCAGTTTAAAGCTACTTTTGTACGGATAATTTAGGTGCTCGATACACAGGCAAGAAGCAAGCAAGCAAGTGAAGGTGGCCACCTTTGCCTCATACCACATGGTGGGCTGTGGGTTCTTGACCGCTGTACATTCTGTTTCTAGAGGGGATGCCTGTGTTTTTGGACAGTCGTGTAATAGACCTCTTTGGGCTGGTGCTATGTGAGAGCAGCAAGGTTGTCTGGCAGACAAAAGTATTTTGCACAATGTGAAAATGATATATTGCACTATGTGAAATATGTTCCGTAATGCTCTACTTTTGTACTCTAATATCACCGATGGTCAGCACTCAAAAAACTTAGCTTCTTCCAAAGTGTGTGAAATGTTCTAGGGCATTTTGTTAATATTTTTTTTTAAAGATGAATATTCTTAGAAACTTTTAAAGGTATGTTGTGATCTAAAACTTTTGTTTGCATGCTAATTTAAAATAAAGAAGAACACTAAAAGCTGTTTTATGTGTTATTTTTTCTGAATGTGGAAAGTTGCTGATTGCCTGAGGAATTGATTCGTGTCCAGCAAAATCGTCCCGTTGATGCAAAACCTTTTGCTTGTGCAACTGAACTTCCATTCCCTTTTCTCTTTCTCTACACACCCCAGTTCTGTTCTGTTCTGTTGGCTCACTGTAGCCCCCCTGAGCAGATTGGTGGGGGAATTTAGAGAAGAAAGGAAGGCAAAGTTGAATTGTAAAAGTGGAAGCCCTTCTGCAAACAGGGCAATGTCCTTAAATGCCCTCATCATGCTCCAGCTGCTTGTATTGCATGCACATTCTAACCCCAGTGAATTGTTTTGCATTCCAGTGTGTGCGCGCTCAGCTCCAGTAAATGTGGACTTTTCCATTACCTTCAATAAAAGAGACAAGCACATTCTTCTTGCAAGGTGTAGAGCTGCCCTATTCATTTGAAAAAACATTGCTTCCTGCTTTGTTAATTATAATAATTTAATAATAATTTATTATTTATACCCCTCCCATCTGGCTGGGTTTCCCTAGCCACTTTGAGCAGCTCCCAACAAAAAGCTTTAAAATACATTAAAACTACATTCAAACATTATTTTAGTCATTGCATTTATAGCACACCTTTTCCTCCAAGGAACTCAAGGTGGTGTACGTGGTTCTCCACCTCCTCTTTTCATCCCTTCAACAACCTTGTGAGGTAAGTTAGGTTGAGGGAACATGACTGGCCCAAGGCCACCCAGTGCGCTTCATGGTTCAGTGGGGATTTGAACCCGGTCTCCAAGTTCTAGTCTGACACTGCTTCCAGCAGACATTATAAAAAAGAGGTCTTTGAGGAAATATGCATGTGGGTACCATAAATTTGTCTGGCTTCTGTTGAAGGTAGATCTATGACTCCTATTAGCAGGCAAAATTGCCATTCTGCAAGTGGATGCCGGGGCTCTGCCAAGATGGCATTAAGTTTTGAGTTTCCCTAAATATATTCGTTCTATATTTAATAAGATGTTGTTGAAACTCGTAGGAACTTAGGAGGATGCTTTCTGCCGAGACACACACCACTGGTCCCTTAAGGGATTGTGTACACCCGGGATTTTCAGTAGCTCGGCAAGATGTTTCCAATTCCCAACTGTTAGCAATAGCAGCAACTAAACAGATGTTCCTAACCTAAAAGTATCCTGCTGAAATGAAAGCGAAGCAAGAGAGGATTTCTGTACAAAAGGGCAGACTGTAACTCTGCTCTTGTCTTGAAAAGTTCCTTAGCTCCAAATGTATTCAGAGGCACACGGGTTGGTTGGGTGGTTGAACTTTTGAACTGTTTAAGAATATGTACAAAGCTATACAAAAAATGCCCCATAAAAAAAAGGGCGGGATTGAAGCCCTTCACAAGAACTTGCACAATGGGGCTTCCCACCTTTCCTCCCTCCTGCATGCCCCCTGTGCCACCTTAAATTGCCTTGGCGGAGGGGGTCAGGAAACAGCATGGGGGTGGTAGGGGAGACTGTTCCATCTGGCAAGCCAAAATGCAGTGGAAAGATTGCCTTAGAAGGAGAATGAATAAAAAAATGGTTTATCGGTAGAAATTCAAACCGTGTGTGTTGGGCTGCTAGCTCCGGATGGTAGATCTTCCTGGGCTTCTAGTACAAATAACAAAATATACAAAGTAGATTTGGCAAGCCTGCCCAGCCTCAGTCTACACTGACTGGCAGTGGCTCTGTTGCGTTTCAGATATGACTCTCAACTCTGCCTGAATATGCCAGGGATTAATCTGGAGGCCCCAAAGCAAGTTCTCCATGACTAAGCTATGGTCCCATCCCCTAGGCACAGAGGAAGATCTCTGGTCACCTGCAAATTGCACAGGGAGCCACCAGCATGTGATTTCAAAAGATGACAACAGGGCTTCCCCCCCATGAAGCATCATCATCACCTGGCAAATCATCCATCATAGTGATGACTGGGTGGGAGGGAAGGACCAGATGTTGCACTTGTCCATAAGGAGGACTGGCCACCAACTTTGGGAAGCTGTGAGCAAGTTTGAGGTACAGTAGTTAAATAACTGAAGGTAGACACAGGACAAAGGAAGCAATGTTGCCACAGAAACTATCTCTTTCCCCATGTTCTTGTTGATCTCTGCATCTGAAATTCAAAACATTACCTAGATTCCATGAAAGTCTCACTGTTGAGTGATTCTGCAGGAAAAACCTGCTGTGACTGCTCTGACATTCAAAGTAGTCTATTTGCTTTTTTAGGATGAATCTTTGAACCACGAATTTCAAGTTCTTTGCCTGTTCTGTTGCACCTTCTTCAGCCCTCTGCAGGAACTCACTAGCTTTAGCTTGGCAGCACTTGCATTTAGGTCAACAAACACCGTTGTTAGGAGAACCTGCTTTCCTGCCTTGTGCAAGACTTTTAACGCAAAGTTAATTCAGTTTGCTGAGTTTGGCAATCTGCATTTCACAATTTGACCTCCCCATAACTGGAGCTTCAGGGCCTTCTTTAAAAAGCAGGTAACCTCCCAGTCTTTCTCATTTTGAGCAGCAGACAGGCAGATTCCACCAGCATGGCGCTCTTCCAGCTTCATCTTTGTGCTGCATTTCTGGTGGGAATTATTCTCCCTTCTTCTGCTTTAGAGGATACCTTCACTGCCGCTGTCTATGAGCATGCTGTGATACTGACAGGAGACACTCCGAGAAACGTCTCTCGAGCAGAAGCCTTGGAGCTGATGAACAGAAATCTAGACATCTTAGAAGGAGCCATCAAAACAGCTGCCCAGCAGGTACTACTGCATACCAGTTAGATCAGATCACCACCACCACCAGCAGCAGCATCAGGGACCAGTAAACCTTTGGTCCTCCAGATGTTTTTGGACTGCAACTCCCATCATCTCTGGCCATTGCCCATGATGCTGTCTGGGGCCAATGGGAACAGCATCTGGCGGACCACAGATTCCCCCACTCTGAATTGGATAGCAACCTTCTGGTGGCAGTATTTGTCCTGGGGTTAATGTGTCTGAACTGATGTATTTTTGTAGGGTGCCCACATCATTGTGACGCCTGAGGATGCCCTTTATGGCTGGGTCTTCACCCGAGAAACTCTATATCCTTATCTGGAGTATATACCAGATCCGCAAGTAGATTGGATTCCATGCAATGAGCCAAAAAGGTATTTTCTTGCCTAATTCATGTTATTCATTAAGATAAAAACAGAAGCCGCTCCAGGGTGTAGCCTCAAAATCAGAAAATATGACTCAGATTCTTCTTTACAAACACACCTTCATTTGTTGTGGTGAAGTAATAGTGGAGTTCCCTGGTGCTTTTCAGGATACGCGCAGAATGGCAATTCCAGTACAATGTGGCATTTGTTCCTTTTTGGGGGTTAGTTAAGAAATCCTGCCTAACACTATTGACCTGTTTAACCTAGAGAAGAGGAACTTACAAAAACTTATAGAATATGAAGAAATGGGGGAAACTTACTGGAAGAATAAGAAATCAAGATATATTTTTATAAAAGAATGGAAATGGTTTAATTGAATATTTACAGGTAAATTGTAAACAGATTAAAAAAAAACCTGGCAGGATTATGGTAATAACCTGCAGCTACATAAGAGTATTTATATAATTAATTAATTAATTAATTAATGAGTAAGTTAAGTTAGTTTGGATATGCAGAAGATATTAAAAATAAATTTCAGGAACAGCATAAAGAAGGGGAAGGAAATCAAGTTTTAAAATGTCAAAATGACTGTAAAATCAGTGAAATGTATATATCTGAAAAGTATTTTTTAAAAATATTATTTTTTTAAAAAAGGATTGTTGTTCCCAGGCAAGGGGGTGGGCTGGATGGTTTCTTGGATCCCTTCCAACTCTATGATTCTATGTTCGCATGCTTTTATTTATTTAACAAAACTTATTTATACTGCTGGATTGTAAAAAGCCTCTAAACAGTTTACGAAAAGATAAAATGGAACATTGCAGATTATGGATTTAAAACAGTTTTGAACAGGTTTTTTCAAAATATATGAACAATGATTAGAATCAACAGTAGCTAAACACATACACACACACACACACACGTAACATTTACATTTACATTAAACAAAAATATACTAAGCAGGTGCCAAAAAGACTACAGGGAAGATGTCTGTCTGAAGTCAATTGGTATGGGATTCCAAGTGAAAAGATAAAGAAAACCAGTTTGAAAATTCATGTCAGCATTCTATATGCCTGGATAGGTGTTCCAAATTAAAAGATGTATTAAACAGGCAGCAAAAAGTACAGTGATGACACCTGCCTAAAAGATTTATTGCTTATACACAAAGAATGAGTATTATGTACGCCCAAAGTGGCTGGGGAGACCCAGCCAGATGGGTGGGGTACAAATAATAAATTATTATTATGACATGCAATAGTGCCAGTTCTGCAAGTCAAAGCAGTTGTCTGGGCAGATATGAGGTAGGGCAATCCTGCAAATAAACCGACTCCAAGCTGTTACGGATTTTATATGCCAATAGCGACACTTTGAATTTGGTGACAAATAGGCAACCAGGGCAGAGATGTTCTGTGCTGACATGGCTTCACTCTCGTCAGCGACGGTGCTGCTCCATTTTGCACTAGCTGCAGTTTCTGGATCAAGCACAAGGGAAGCCCGACAAAGTGGATTCCTGTAATCCAGTCTTGAAGTCAGCAGTGTCTGAGCTTCCGTGACCACGCTTTCCAGTTCAGGAACAATTTCAGTTGCTGCACCAATCACAGCTGGTAAAAGCTCTTTCTAGCCACTGAGGTTACCTGGACCTTCAGCAACAGAGCTAGACTCAGAAACACCCTCACGCTGCTCTTGTTGAGAGTACTAACATAAAGGGACTCTTTTGGGATTGCATTTTATTTGAGAGGCGTTGAAATTCACAAGTTTTGTTAGTGACCTAATGGGGCAGCCACCACTTAAAAGGAATTCTCAGTGAAAGCTGGAGATGCATCCATCTACCTACGAGAATCCATGTCATTTGATTAAAATAAATAAATACTTACCAGATCCCATTAAAATTGGGATCTGGTTCCTAGGAATAGTGATCAAAAAGCAGGCTACACTTAACCATGAACCTGGTAAATTTGCTTCTAAGTAAACACATTTAGGAGCAGATACCAGATCACCTACAATGGGGCAAACAAAACAAAACCCAAAATTCTAGACTTCTGTGAGTATTGTACCTTATTCAATTTAGAAGCAATGCATCTGTTTGCTCAATTGTCTGCCACGAGGTGGCAGCAAAGGGACGCCTTTTCCACGTGTCCTGTGAGATTTTCCTTATTCATTCACTGGACTTCCCTGCTTAGTGGATCTTGGTTCTCTATAAAAGAGAAATTCAGTCATGTGCTGATTTAGTGAATTATTTAGCAATAATACTAAACAGACAAACAAAACTGTCATTGTATAAATGGCCTGATTCATGTCGGCCAAATAAACTTTTCAGGAAGTATTTCTTTTGACAAATTTACTTGGTTAAAAATAGCATGCTGAAACAGTTTTCCTTTTTAAAAAGAACAGTTTAGGATGCAGTCCTGTGTGTCCTTACTTGGGAGAAAACACTGCAAACTCAGTGAGACTTACTTCTGTGTAGGCATGCACAGGACTGCATTACCTGAAATTTATAATTCAAACTAAGTTGCTTTAGTGCAAAATTACATGTAAATGTTTAATCATTTGCTGATAAATGCCACAAAAGTAGTTGGCTTAAATTATATCGAAGTCAACTGGGTTATAGCAGCCTGTTGGCAAGATTGTAGACAATGGTCTAGTAACAGGTAATAATGTTAGTAAGATGCAAAGGTTGCTCCTGGTTTCAAAATAATTGTTCTTTGCTCAAGGTGCTACATTAGAAGACCCATAGAAAAATAAATTAAAGGGGACAGATTATGCATGATCACAGAATTAACGAGGACAGGTGTAGAAAGGAGACCATGGATCCTCCGAGCCAAACCTGAAGCATTTTAAGAGCATTATTAAAAAATACCACTCAACTGCCTTAAAACAATAATATGCATTGTAAAAATTATTAGTGCAGAGACAAAGCTCCTCATTGTAAAATAAGTTGCCCTATTTCCCCGGTCTTCTCTGCTTACATTATTCATTCTCATAGTATAGTCCTTCTATAAATTAAGATAATGAATTAATTAGGATGATGAACATGAAGGAAGCTGATAAGCCCAGACTTGCCTGGACAGTTTAGCTGCAAGTTGGACAGAAGAGAGTATCTGTACTGGATAATCCAGGCCATTCCTGATAAGACTTCCGCTGATGCCCAGTTACATCCATATGCTTAGCACCAGAGCTGTCAGTTCAATCACAGTCTCTGCATTGTAGTCCGTGACTCATTTTACTCTGCTCTTATATTACCAACATGTCCTGCCTACAATGCCCACATGCTGCAGAAGGTGGATGGATCATATGGGAAGGGTATACTTGCATATGAATACGGTCATACCTTGGATCTTGAATACCTAGGCTCACAAACAAATCGGCCCCCAAACAATCGAAACCCAGAAGTGAGTGTTCTGGTTTTTGAATGATTTTTGGAAGCCGAACATCCAATGGGGCTTCCGTGGCTTCTAAATGGCTGCAGTAGCTTCCTGCAGCCAATCAGAAGCCGTGCTTTTGTTTTCAAATGTTTTGGAAGTCGAACGGACTTCTGGAACGGATTCCGTTCGACTTCCAAGGTATCCCTGTACATGGGCATAGGCATCACTTTATACCAAGGACTCTACATGCAGTGGAAGAACATGCACACGCCTCATTCTTGGGCCTGTGCTGCATTAGAAATAGAGACTGCAGTGTGAACCAACTCAGAGACAACTTGCTTGGATCTTTTTTTGATCTTACACCTGTCATTGCCACTGTAATATAAACAGAAATGTGACACCCTTTTACTGCTGCTTTAAGATGTCCTTGATCTTTTCTCTGGTCACTTCAAGATCTTTTCCCAATCACCCCATCTCCATCTCTGGACAAGATCTTTCTAAAGCAGGAGTCGGCAAAGCTTACCTGGCATAGGCCGGATCACTCCCGCAGAGATACTCTGTGGGCTGGACCGGTGTAGCACGATGCTGGAAACCGTATCAGTGCATGTCCTTGGTGCCAGAATTCACTTCTGTGCATGCCCAGAAGTGATTTTCAGCATCTGGACATGCGCAGAAGCGATTTCCGGCACCGCGGACATGTGCGGATGCGATTTCCGGCATCTGGCCATGTGCAGAAGTGATTTCCAGAGCCGCTGAAGAGAGTCTCCGCGCTGTGCTGCGCCGGTTTAGTGCAGTGCGCAGGGGCTTGCCGAGCGGGTGGCTCAGTTTGGGGGTGGCTCATGGGCTGGTTGCCGACCTCTGTTCTAAAGCAACACTTCCCAATCTGGTGCCCTCCAGATGTTTTGGTCTACAATTCCCATCAGCCACTGCTAATACGGCTGGTCATTTCGAGGGCACCAGGTTGGGGAAGGCTGATCTAAAGCCATGAATATTTATTGGACCAACTTCTTTTTTTCTGTCCCCAGCCTGGTAAGAACGGTCTTTATCAGACCTGAAGCTGTGTGTTCTTATTTTAATCTGCCACATTCTGAACTGATAGGGTTCACAAAGGATCAGAATTAAATTGGTCTCTCCCCATTTTAATAGACTTTGTATCAATGATTGACTTCTTCCTTTCAACATTAGGTTTGGGTCGAATCCAATACAGGGAAGACTCAGCTGCATAGCAAAGGAGAACTCCATCTATGTGGTTGCCAACATGGGGGACAAGAAGCCATGCAACCACAGTGACCCCCAATGCCCGAGTGACGGTCGCTATCAGTACAATACAGACGTTGTTTACGATACGGAAGGGAAATTTGTGGCACGTTACCACAAGGTAAACGCTCTTCTCCGTTTTGGTCCAGATGTTGTTGGACTCCGTCAGGCCCAGCCAGTTTGGCCAATGGTCAGATATGATGGGAGTTTGTGCTCCAGGGAGCTGCAGGTTCTCCATTTGCTATAGAAAGCACAGTAATGCACCCTAGAGTCGACACCATGCATAGGATAACTTGACCCTCCAGATATTTTGGGACTACTGGTCCTGTTAGCTAGCCACTGGTCCTGTTAGCTAGCGATGATGGGAGTTGTAGTCCCAAAACATCTGGAGGGCCGAGTTTGCCTATGCCTGGTCTACACAAACACAGGTAGAAATGCAAATTAATATACGTAGCTCAATTTGAATGAGAAGAAACGGGAACTCCCATTTCTCCCACCCAAATAAGAGATAGGTATGCACTCATATGGAGCAGGGAGAGAAGCTGCACCAGTATGCAAGGATGTGTCTCATTGAAAGGGAAATCACAATATTTGAGATGTTTGCTGTAAGGACTTGATTTGTAGATTGTTTTCACAGGATAATCAAGGACTTGTAAGTGTGCTGAGAAACAGAGGCAACACCACCAACTTCTAGGAAAATAACTGTAGGTCAGTAGTAGACTATCATCTTTGTATGCAGAAGGTCCCAGTTTCAGTCTGGCATCTTCAGGTAGAGCTGGGAATGTCCCCTACCTGAAATCCTGGAAAGCCACTGCCAGTCAGTGAAGACAAGAGAAGGCAACATGGTGCTCTCCAGAAAGTAGCAGACAGCATCTTCTATCATCCTTGACAATATCCTGGCTGGCTGGGGCTGGTGGCCTTTGGAGGGCACCGTGTTGGTTTCCCTGGTCTAGACAATGTTGAGCTAAAAGGACCAATGGTCTGACTTGGTGTAAGACAGCTTCTTATGTTCCTAACACTATTTTTCCTGTTTCCATGAGGTGCTTTTCTTCCAATAACATCTGGATATATTTTCTGTCTTATAAACAGTACAACCTTTTCGCTCCTGAAGTCTACTTTAATTACGCCAAGGACCCACAGTTTGTAACCATCAACACCTCCTTTGGGAAGCTTGGCCTTATGACTTGTGCCGACGTTCTTAATTATCGCGAACCTGCCATCTCGCTGGTGGAAAAGTACAAGGTGGACACCATCCTCTTCCCAACTGCTTGGCAGAATGGTCTGCCGCTCTTGTCTGCTGTTGAGTTCTACTCAGCCTGGGCAATGGGAATGCGTGTCAACTTCCTTGCTGCTAATATAAACAAGCCCCGCTTGGACATGACTGGTAAAGTGCTACCTTGAATAACTTCAGTGTAGACATAGATCTGGCAATTTGAATGTGGGATAGAGCATAGGGGGGAATTAACCCATTAATTGCTATTTTAAAAAAAATGTGATTTCCTTCAGAGATCAGCCTTATAAAATAGTGATGGCGAACTGTGGCCTTCCAGATGTTGCTGGACTATAGCTCCCATTGGCCATGGTGCCTGGGGCTGATGGGAGTTGGAGTCCACCAGCATCTGCTACCAGTGCTAAAGTCGCAGTTATGAACTCTCTACCTGCCTCTCTCAAAACGGGCGATGAGCGCACAATGACATTCTGCAGGCAATACATTATTTGCATTAATACATTATTTGTCTTCGCATGCTCAGTGCTGACCCAAGACATTTTGCTGCCTGAGGCAAATGACAAAACGGTATGGACCAATTCAACGTACAGAAGCAGTTGGATTTTACTTCAGCACTGGCAGTGGGACAGCATCCTCCACTGTTTGTGTGTGTGTGTGTGTGTGTGTGTGTGTGTTTGCTTAATGTATTTATATCCCACCTTTCCCCCTCTTTAGCTCATGGTGGTGTGCATGATTCTCCCTCTCCTCATTTAATCCCCTCCACAACCCCATGAAGTAGGTTATTCTGAGAGGTAGTGACTGGCCCAAGGTCACCCAGTGAGCTTTGTGGCTGAGTGGGGATTTGAACTCTGGTCTCCCAGGTCCTAGTCCGACATTCTCACTATGACACCCTACAGGCTTTGAGGGTAACATGCTAACTTAGGTGGTTGCACACAGCTTTATCCTCAGTAGAACAGAACATCTGGGGACTAAGGCCAGGATCTGTTGCCTACCTTGCTTTGTCTAATGAGATGCATTCCCTGTGGGGAACCTTTAGCTTTCCAGATGTTGCTGAACTACACCCCACCTCATCCCTGGTCATTGGCTGTGCTTGCTGGGACTGATGGGAATTGCAGTTCAGCAATTACCCACACCTGCTCGGGTCACTTCCCACCATTTGTCCTATGCATTAGCTTCTAGTCCCAAATCAGTGAATTGAGATTCTGCTATACTTCCCTTTACCTCTGCTGTTAGTACTCCATTCATTTGGGTAAAGAAATGGAATAGTGAAACTTATGCCTTACCCCAGTGTCTTGTGCCATCCACAGGGAGTGGTATCTTTACACCTGAAGGCGCCAAGGTGTATCACTTTGATATGAAAACGCAGACTGGAAAACTCCTGGTTGCGGAAATCGATGCTCGCCCCCGTCATTCCCCCACATACCCTCCTGCTGTCAACTGGAGCTTATATGCTTCAAATATCAAGCATTTCCCTGCAAGCCCAGTGTTTACTGCAAGCTTCTATTTTGATAACTTCACCTTCACTGAAATCTCTCGAGAAGCTGGAAATCATACCGTCTGCCAAAAGGGCCTCTGCTGCCACTTGAGCTACAAGATGGCAGAGAAGCGAGAGGACGAGGTTTACGCATTCGGCGCCTTTGATGGGCTTCATGTGATCGAAGGGGAATATTATCTGCAGGTAAAGGGTTTTGTGCGGTAGGGTGAGCAGGCCATGTGGAGGGGAAACCAGTGGGAGTTGGGGAGAATGCGGCTCAGTCCTCATTTAAAGGCAAACCTTCCCAGCTCGGAACAATATGTGAACCAAAACACAGCCACCATTCTAAATGGTATATTCCTGAATTTTGCACTGCAGTTCTCCAGCCAAGTAATATGTCCAGCCAAGAGGAATATATTCGGGTAATGTGTGCATAAAAATGCAAATATGCGTGAAAACAACATACAGAAGCGCATTATATTAGAGAGGGGAAAAAATCTATATATTGTGCCAAATAGCACGTTAAAAATTAGTGTATTAAAATGCTGGTGAATTTTCTTGCGAACTTCTTTAAAAGAGAAAATTCACAAAATGATGTGGGAATATGGAGAATTGAATTTAAGACTGGAAAAGCGAGAAACCGAGAGAAAAAGAAACTGATAGCGTTGCCCATCCGTACCTACCAACAATGTCTAGGATACATGTGTTTCATGCTTTCATTGTGGCAAAGCCTTGGAGGAAACCGGAAGCTGTACTCTCCAGAAGCTTTTCTAAAAGCCTGTAAGAATCATTAGAGGGATTACTACTGAAGAGGAGAACAATCCCTATAATACACCTCCCTTCTTTAGAGCACAGCCACTGTTTAGAGCAGAGCTGGCTGCAGTTGTTGGACTCTCGTTTCCATCATCTCTGATCATTGGCCTCGCTGACTGGGGCTGATAGGAGCTGAAATCCAACAAATCTGGAGGGCCACAGATTCCGCACCCCTGATTTGAAAAAATTAGTAGGATCCTGGGAAAAATAAGTCTGCTGAAGTCATTGAAGATGGTAATCCATTTACTTAACACTGTGCTACCATGCAGCTTCCTGCTTAACACCATATTCTGTCTTGGGTTTGTTTGCTTTTTACTGCAAGTGTCATGCAAATGCTAAGTACTCCCAGTATTGCATAGAGTTTTTTGAAGGACGCAAACAAAAGCACAATGCATTTTCTTTTATTTTTACAGAAAAGGCCTCAGAAAGATCCCCCTCCAAAAAAATCCCATAACCTCAATACTGTATTGCAAAAAGAATTCTTGTTTATTTCTTCCAAATATTCTAGAGTTGTTTCAAAATAATCAGCAAAAGCGATCTACTTCAGGATTAGTATTGTGCAGTGTTTAACATTGGTTTGTGTACTGTTTCGAATCACAGCAGCATCCTGTATAGCCCACTTACATGGGAAGCTTCTTCCTCCATTCCATAAACACAAGGCTCTTTGAATGGCTTAGTTCCACAAAATAACCTTTCCCACAACCCTCTCTTTCCATAGATATGCACACTACTGAAATGTAAGAGCACAGACTTGAAATCATGCGGGGAGCCAGTTGATAAAGCTCATACAAGATTTGACTCCTTCACCCTCAGCGGCACCTTTAACACAAGCTACGTGTTTCCGGAAGTCTTGCTCACTGAGACTCAGCTGGCCACTGGAGAATTTCAGGTAAGGATCAAAGTGACTTCAGGCTTCTGCAAAAGCATTGACCCAAACCATTTCTTAGATTAAAATAGCTCCTCCTCTCGGTCATTACTTTTCACCATAGCGGGGAAGACTGCGGCCAGGTGACCATGTGGCTCAGTCTGCTGTCTATGTGACAGGTGTTGACTGACAGCTATAAGGGCCCTGCTCTCCCTTCTTTATTTTTAAAATGGACTTGGACTGGGCAAGGAGGATGTCCTGTGTAAAGAAGGAATCAAGGCCACCCTGTATCAGAGAACAAGAAAAAAACGGTTGATTGCAAGCAGCTGTAACACTTCAGTAATAAATGTTTGCCTGTATTTTCCTATGCCTTCTAAGCCAAACCTGCTTCCCAATGTATAACTTTTTGCCTGCCCTTTCCATCCTTCCAGGTATTGACTGACGGACGTTTGACAAGCAATGGCCTATCAAAGCCAGTCCTATCTGTGGCTCTTTTTGGAAGGTGGTATGAAAGGGACCCACCACATCCAGAGGGTGCTCCTTCATAAGACTCATCCAATTAGGACCATGTCTCTTTTCCTGAATTTTGTGGGTGCTTGTACAACAAAGGCGGAATGAACAGGATCAGTGTGTTTTGCTGCAGGACAAACCATGTAGCTTGTTTTAGGAGCAGTTATCAGCCACAAAGAGAAGATGAACATACCATCTAGCTACACAGCTATTTCCCATTGCTTTAAACAGGAGCATGGGGCATACAATGAAGAAGGACTTTGGCTTTAAACTTTATTAATATTTGTGTTCCTCCTCTTGGTTATAGCCAAAAGAAATCTGCTGCTAGGGCAAATACAAACTATAATTCAGGGTGGGGAACCTGTGGCTGTCCAGAGGTTGTTGGACTCCATCTCCCATCATTCCTGACCTCAAGCCACACTGGCTGGATGGGAACTGGAATCCAGCAGCATTCAGAGGGCCACAGGTACCCTCCTCCCTGCTGTAAGCATTCAGACAACTAATTTGTCGTCTATCAGAAAGAAATCAACATTTCTTTGTTTTTCCTGAAACCTGTACCCTGCTAAGTGGGGCCAATGCTTGATAAAAGGTCTGTCTTCTGGTTCATTCTAAGAAAGCACCCAAAATGAACCTTTGTCGTTTGTGGGTGGGTGGTCCGTCTTGCCCACACTTCATGAAGATACTAAGCGCCCAAGGCCCTCTGTTTGTCCAGGACTGAATTATGTGAGTTTGCTGCCCAAATAATATGTCAGATTCCAAAATGGAGTCAAGCTCAGTCCCCAAAAGGATTCTGGAAAAGATTTACTGCATGTGTTCTGATCCAGTTTCTTGTTCCTTACTTGGGTCTCCAGCTGCATTGTTCAGAGACTTATGCATACACTTGGGGAGGAATTCAACTAACCAGTCCTGCTAGCAGGAGCCCACAAAATGGCTTCTACTAGTGCAATATGGCTTTCTTCCTCCTCCCCCAAATATGCCCCCATGCCTTCCAAAATTGGCCCTGTGGGGTCAAGAGAAGCCCCCAAATAGTGCACAGAGGAAGGAGAGAGGAGATTATTACATCAGCCAAGCAAGAAGACTTGCAATGACTATGTGCTGTGTTAAATTCTTCCCATGGTTTCTTAACTCTTGGAAACTTGCAATTAAGTGGATGAACCTTGTTTTTCATTTCAGGCTTAATCTGTTAGATGTGCAATTTACTTCTGGTTGTTAGATGTCTCTGTGAATACTCAGTTTGAGTGGAAAGGTGACTCACTTACTTTGTAATGAATTAAATGTTTTGAATTGTCATATTGTGTTTACATTGCTTTTCTCCTTAAGATAAATATCATGCTTTAGTAACGTAATTCCCCTTGGCTTATTTTGACATATATACACTCTGGTCAAAAACACTATTTTGTTAAAAGTTGCTACACTGTACTGTGGTAAGTAAATCTTAAAAGAGAGTAGAATTGTGAGCCTGAAAAAATAACCTATAAATTAGACTGAGAGGTCGTGACTGGCCCAAGGTCACCCAGTGAGCTTCATGGCTGACAAGGAATTTGAACCCCAGTGTCGCAGGCTAACCCACCATACTGGTCCATTGATCTTTTATTTATTTATTTAGTACAGTTTTCTTCAAGGAAGTTGGGAATATTATTTATTTATTTATTTACTTACCTGTTTGTTTGTTTTGTTTTGTTAAATTGATGTTAGAAACTTTGGGACTGTTACCTGTAAAGCAGGTGTTCTGAATCTCTGACCTATGAATCATCTGTTGGATACACGTTGGCTGTGTGAGGACATACTAAGCTAAGAAATGGGAGGTATTCAACTAAGTTTTACTAAAGGAGACTTGTTGAAATTCAATGGACCTAACTTAGCTATGTTCATTAATTTCTGTGGGTCTACTCTGAGTGAAACCCAATAGTTATAGAAAAGTGAATAATCACTCTAGATGTTACCATTTTAATTCTAAACTGCTTTAGATTTAGCTGAAAACCACAATCCTGGCAAGCGATTGAAAACTATTGGCTGACAGGACTGTGACATCACTGCTTAGATTCCACAGCCACTGCAGATCAGTTTGTAGGTTATTCCATTTGGAGTTTCTGTTTACAGCCTTGGCCCAGTATACCTGAAGGAGCGTCTCCACCCCCATCATTCTGCCTGGGCACAGTGGTCCAGCTCCGAGGGCCTTCTGGTGATTTCCTCACTGCGAGAAGTTACAGGGAACCAGGCAGAGGGCCTTCTCCGAGGTAATGCCCTACCTGTGGAATGCCCTCCCATCAGATGTGAAGGAGTTTAAGAACTACACAACTTTTAGATGACATCTGAAGGCAGCTCTGTATCAAGAAGTTTTTAACGTTTGACATTTTATTATGTTTTTATATTCTTCTATAAGCCGCCCAGAGTAGCTGGGAAAACCTTGGCAGATGGGGAGGGTATAAATACAATTATTATTATTATTATTATTATTATTATTATTATTATTATTATCATCATCATCATCATCATCATCATCATCAGCTGTCAGATCCCATAATCCTGACAGACATAATCCTGTCACAGTCCCTTATAAGGGAGGAAGGTGAGGCACCTGATTTTCCAGCTACAGTTACTGAGCTGAACTTTCACTTCTCTCCCCTTTCCTAATCAATCTGTTGCCACTTTTCATCGGATGCAAAAATCTCGCCTTGGGGCAGCAGAGGATGAGAGGCTCCACTGTTAGAGGCATTATTCTTTTGAATAACTGTTGCTGGAAACGGCAAGATGGGAGAGTGTTGGTGTGCTTGCAGACGCATCTGGTTGGCTACTGCATCAAAATGCTGGCCTAAAGGAGCCAAGTGCCATGATCTAGCAGGCTCTGAAAGCATTCTGGGAAAGAGAATATGAGATCTGAGTGAAAGGAGAGTCTATGGAAGGTGTATAGTATTCCATGTTGGGTGGGGGGACCCCTGGGCTGGGTGGGGTGAAATGAGATGAGAGCAAAGAGGGAAGGGCTGTCTAAATGTAGGGAGGAAGGAAGTAGGGATAGGATTACGGTAAATCTCCTTTCACTATCTTGCTAAAAACTAGTAGGTGGGAGGGGAGAAATTCCTCTCTCAGGGCACTTCAGTTAGGGTTCCAAAATGGTACCAGCTAGGCTTAGGACAGTGCTTTAATTTAGATACCGATTTCCCATCCCAGCAAAAGGAAGGTGATGATGATTAAATTTCTATACGTCCCTTCATCCGAGGAGCACAGGGCAGTTTACCATTTAAAAATACAAAAATAAATAACATAGTAACAAACAAGATACCCTCCTCCAGTTTAAAAGGCCACAGATTGTTTAATTAGTCAAAGGCCTTGGAGAAGAGGAATGTTTTTGCTTGGTGCCTAGCATCATCTACCCTGTATGCTCTTCAATCCCAGAAAGGGGCTGTGACAGAGCACACACTTTTCACCCAGAAGGTCGCAGGTTCAATTCTCAGCAACCTCAAATAGGGCTGGGACTGACTCCTGCCAGAAATCCAGAAGAGCCACACCACATAGTGTAGAGTAGACTACAACTCCCATCAGCCCCTGCAACCATAGGCAATGGCCAGGAGTAATGGGACTTGTGCCTGGTGTGCTCTGGTCCATGGGGTCACGAAGAGTCGGACACGACTGAACGACTGAACAACAACAACAACAAATGGGACTTGTAATTCAGCAATATCTGGAGGCCCAAAGGTTCCCTACACCTGCTGTAAACAATACTGAGAAAAGGAACGGAAGAAGCAAAAGTCCTTAATTATGTGTGCCATTTTGTCATATTTCCTTGCCTTGTTTTTCTCCCTCCCCTCAATACTACCTATTGAGGCACCACCACTTCCCCACCCACCCATGGCTGTTGGACCCTTCCCCATCGAAACAAATACCTCGGAACCTGCACCCACTTCAGTTTCTTTGTTTCCATTCCAGAGACATAATACTACCAACAACAAGTCAATGTAGCCCTCATTACATCTCCCACAGGGAAATTAGCCATCTTGTTCATTCACTCTCCCTGGGTGCCTAACAACTAAAATCTCAGTTAAAATCAGGCAGAATCTAATGCCCACACCAAAGGGACGACCCATTATGACCACTATTATTATTATTATTATTATTATTATTATTATTATTATTATTATTTATTTTAATTTCTATACCGCCCTATACCCAACGGTCTCAGGGCGGTTCTAGCTAACTGTCCAAGCAGAATCTCAAGACAGCCTTCAGACTTCTTCAAGGCCCTGCCAGAAACTAGGACAGTGGGTGGCACACAAGTCCAGGAATCAGGGCAGGTAGGCAGCTTAGGTGGAAACGGCTTACCTCACTGCAACTGGCTGATCTTTGAGACCTCTTGAAATGCTTGGCTTGACCTTGCTCTTGTTCAAGATAATTGCAATGTAAGTCTCTCTGTTGTTGAATATCAGCTATTGAAGAAACACTTTCTACGGCTGCCAATGTGCATTTCTCATGTACTAATTATATGGTCCAATGACATTTCTGAAATTCTTTTACGATTGTGACAGAAATAATGGGGGTGTAAGAGAGGCATATATCATTAGCTAGCTGGGAAGCTTGAACAGAGAACAACTTTTATGTTGTTGGTGCACAAATAAACTATTAAATGGCAGTTTCAAAATAAATAAATACACATTTGATGTGTGAAAAATAATCCAACGCTAAATTTTGCTTGTCATTTGCTGCAGTAACTGGTGAGTAACATTTAAAGCCTTCATTCTTAAGAATGTGTACTAAATTTGCTTATCTTTCTGGTAGATAAAGTGCGCAATCAGTATTTAACCATCTGAGGGTTGATTGCATATTTCTAATCCATCTGATGTCTGTATATTCTCCTACCTGCAGGTTTGGAGAGCTGCTGATTCATTGTGAGCTGTGATCAGCACTTGAATGATCAATACTTTTAACCCACAACAGCCTGTGAGATATTCCTGTTCTTGATGGGCCTTGCCTGTGGTACTGTTGATGACAATTTTTAACATTGCTTCTACAAAGGTATATTTCCCTCAGTGGTAGTGCCCTTTGAAAAAGGCCATTGTGGCTATTAGGAACTCACCTTCATAGAGATATGAAGAAAGGAATTTAAACAAAATTTCCCCACTCTTCAATAAAAAGACAGAACCCAGATGGAGCCGGATAAATGGAAAGGAGGAAAAAAAACACCTCCTGAAATGCATGGGTATTAACCCTATAAGTAAGGTAAAGGTATATTTTTCTATGGGACTTGAGAGGTTGTTTTAATTAGCCCTTTCTTGTAGCAATCTACAGGAGAGGAAAAACACAGGAAAGACTCCAAAAGGAAGTGAAAACAGGGTATTTTTTGCTATGGAATATTTCAAGGATCACTTTGTTAGAATGCTAGATAGCAGCTAGAGGGTTAAGCCCACCCTCCTTATATAAGCAGCACCTTGGTTTTTGCTGTGTCAGGTTACATACATTTGCTCTGACAGCTTTCATATGGACTACTTAAACATTTGAAACTGTTTAAGCTGCTTCTTCATATAGCCCATTCAGGTAAAGTTAATATTTTTAATGCGTTAGACTATTTTTCATAGAACCATAAAATAAGGAATATACGAAAGAGTATTTAAGATTATAACAGGAGGTTACCATTTTAAAGAAAACCTGTTTTTCAGAGTCTCTAGTTATTATAGAAGTATGTTTAGAGGAAAGTGCCGAACATACTTGTTGCTGTTCTTAAAGAGAAATAAGGCTAAAAGTACAACACTATGCATGTTTATTCAGGGCAGAAGAAACCACCTGTGCGCAGATTTTCCTTCCTTAAAAAAAAGAACAAAATTTATAAACTGGTTTATTCATCTAAGCAGTTTTCAGGAAGTACCTCCTTCCATATTTCCATTTGGGACTGAAACAAAGGGGTGATTTATGGTGCATAAAAAGGGTTAAAAGTACAACTGTCAATTTCTTTAATGCTGATCTTGTGAAACACTCTTAGTTTCAAAATAACTGGCCAGGCCAGAGTCCAGAAAGGGATGGAATAACCCACATGATAGTCAGCTGATACAAGTGTGGACTTTGCCATCCCTTTCCCTCTCTTTTCTTAGCCTTTTTTCCTCTTTGCAGCAGACGAGCCCAGCAATGATTTCTTTCCCATCCCCATGGCATGTTTTCGTTTATCTCCTCCTGGTGGACCCAAGGGCCTCGGCCTTGGAAAAATACATTGCAGCAGTATACGAGCACTCAGTCGTACTGGCAGAACCCACCCCAAAGCCTGTTTCTTCTGAAGAGGCATTGAAACTGATGAACAAGAACATGGACATCTTGGAAGAGGCCATCAAGCTGGCCACAAAGCAGGTACTTCAGTATTTGATAAAGTGCCTTGGTTTATCCTGTGATGGAGAGATCATCAGCATCATTTCTTTTGACAGGGTGCACACATCATTGTGACTCCTGAAGATGGCATATATGGTTTCAGGTTCACAAGAGAAACACTTTATCCCTACCTTGAAGATATTCCTGATCCGCAGGTTGACTGGATTCCGTGTACGGACCCAAAAAGGTGTGTTCGGATTTTGTTGGTTTCATACGCAGCCGTAAAAAACAAACAAACAAAAAACACCCTATAAAGGAACTTCAGTATGATGGCTTCTTTTATCCTTGTGGTCACTGTTGTTATGTATGTACAGCTTCAAATAAAGGTGTTTTGGAGAAAGAGAGGTTTCTCCAAAGCACCTCGTAACTGCTGGGAAGTCACATTTATGAACTGCACAACCTAGATGGTTGATTATCAGCGGGCAGAGGATCAAAATCAGGACCCCAGAAACCCTGTGAAGTAGATTAGACTGGGAAATGGTGACTGTTCCAAGCTTAGCCAGTAAGCTATGTCACTAAGCAAGTTGGTCCTGAAAGACCTACATTGGCTCCCAGTACATTTCCGAGCACAATTCGAAGTGTTGGTGTTGACCTTTGAAGCCCTAAATGGCCTCGGACGAGTATACCTGAAGGAGCATCTCCACCCCCATCGTCCAGCCCGGACACTGAGGTCCAGCGCCAAAGGCCTTCTGACGGTTCCCTCCCTGTGAGAAGTGAGGTTACAGGGAACCAGTCAGAAGGCCTTCTCGGTAGTGACGCCCACCCTGTAGAACACCCTCCCATCAGATGTCAAAGAAATAAACAACTATCTGACTTTTAGGAAACATCTGAAGGCAGCCCTGTTTAGGGAAGTTTTTAATGTTTGATGCTTCATTGTGTTATTAATATTCTGTTGGGAACTGCCCAGAGTAGCTGAGGAAAACCAGCCAGATGGGCGGGATGTAAATGAATTTGGGTCCCATCTATCTACATTCAATACTCTAACCATGACACCACAGTGATTTGTTCCCTTGTTTTGATGGTGTTTGTAGTTAGAATGACCAGACCATACTTAGGAGCACTTAGGAAAGGAGGATGGGGAAATGGAAAAGTAAGAGCAAGTATGGGCTGCCATTTTGGTAGGTCAGAAGGAAGCTATTAAGGAAGAGCTTGGTGGTAGAGCATTGGTGGTTGTGCTGCAGTTATAGATGTTGATGTGCAACATGTTTTGTCCCATTTGCTTGAACATAATCCCTGTATAAATGGTTGCCTGTACATGTATCTTTTACCCACAGATAGAAAAATAACAGCTCAGATAAGGTAACTTTGAATGGATAAATGGCTGGAGCGAAAGGGTCAGACATACCCATTCCTCTAACTGACGTGCTCCAGTGGCTGCGTTTCATTTTGAAAAAATTGGGCTACATTTATCTCTATGTAAGGTCTAGTGTGGCCCAGAATATTTTTTCTACCTTCTATCTATTTAGGGCCCCTCCAGACGGGTATTCTGCAACATGTCACTGATGCAGTAAAACTTCATTAATGGTGGGTTAGGGGACGACCCACACATTGTTCCGCTTTATTGGCTGTTCTGCAGTGCTTCTTCGATGTTACTGCATTGGTGCTGTTGGGGGGGGAGGGGCACTCTTGCACGATGATCACACAACAAAAGTGGGACTGAAACAAAAACACAAAAACTGGAACATTTGTATAAAAGTGTGGGATTTCAGCGAGAAGCTATGGGACGAATCCAAACAACCCTGAAACTTTTGCAGCTTAAACAATATTGAAAGCAGGGTGGCATATAACTGCCCTGATGTCATCCTTAGCACAAATCATCCTGAATGTGTAATAAAATGGAAATCTGAAGGGGCCCTTTATTTCCTACAATCTGAAGGAACATGGGGCTGCTCTGCTATGAATGTGTACTGGCCCCGGGGGTTTGTCCATGAAGCAAGGTCCAAGTCCAGTCCTGGGTCTAGGGGTCCAAAGGAGGTCAGTCCGGGGCTGCTCTGCTATGAATGTTAGCATGTTGCCCCTCCGTTCAGGAGATTCAACTAGGTGGTCTACCAACGGATCTCTCTTCCTTTGAGTCCTTCATTTCTCTGCTTTTCTCCACTTAGATTTGGACCTGCCCCAGTGCAAGAAAGGTTGAGTTGCCTGGCGAGGCAAAACTCTATCTATCTGGTTGCCAACATGGGAGATAAGAAACCATGTAATCACACAGATACCAAATGCCCTAGTGATGGTCACTATCAGTACAACACCAATATTGTCATGGACTCGAATGGAAAACTCGTGGCACGTTACCACAAGGTAATTCATTTTTACAAACTGGGTATCATTGGCCCCCACCCACCCTCCACTTATAATATTGTATAGGGTGGAATTGTTTTATAAAGTGGGAAGAAAAGTCAAGACAGTGTAGGATGCACACTTTGCCGTCTATTGAAGATGGTTTCTGCTGTTTTATTGTGTTCATTTTATGGGCCATAGTATTCCTTTTATTGTACAAAACCTATTATTCATGTTTTTCTGTTATGGGTTATTCTCCTATGATTTTGCAAGTCATTTAGGGGCTTCCATGTGGGAAGCAACTAATACATTAAATAAATAACAATGATCTTATTTCTATTAACAATTTACGTACAGACTACACATGAATTTAAGAACACACTGATGGCATTGGCATAGACAGAACAACCCCCAAAGGTGGTTCAATTGAAACAAAAATTTTAAAAAGTTTTTTAAAATGTTATTTAGCTTTTTTTAAAAAAATTATGCTTTTCAGGTCTATACATTTCACTGATTTTAAATTCATTTTAACATTTCAAAATTTGACTGCCTTCCCTCTATTTTTGCAGTTCCTTAAAATGATTTTTTATATCTTCTGCATATCCAAATTAACTTAATTTGCTAATTTATCCTTCTACTTTAAATATATACTCTTATAAAACTGCAGTTTATTACAACAATCCTGCCAATGTTCTTACCTGTTTACAATTTATCTGTCAATTTTCAATAAACCATTTCCATTCTTTTATAAAAAAAAGTTTATAAAAAGTTTAAACAAAATAAAAAATTAAAAAAATCCTTCCAGTAGCACCTTAGAAACCAACTAAGTTTGTTCTTGGTATGAGCTTTCGTGTGCATGCACACTTCTTCAGATACTTCTTCAGTGTGCATGCACACGAAAGCTCATACCAAGAGCAAACTTAGTTGGTATCTAAGGTGCTACTGGAAGGATTTTTTAATTTTAAATTTTGTTTTGACTATGGCAGACCAACACGGCTACCTACCTGCAACTATAAAAAGTTTGTTATCTTGATTTCTTATTCTTCCGGTAAGTTTCGCCATTTCTGCATATTCCATAAGTTTTTGTATCCATTCTTCCTTTGCTTAGCTTTTAATTAATTTAAATGAAAATTAAATAACTTGCAGTACACTTTGTAGGTCACTTTTAATCACAGTAATTTCTTTTTTATATACCCAAGTACTTTAATGGTGTGTGGGTGTTTTTTTTTTGTTTGTTTTTTTAAAAAAGGTGTTATCTTTCCACAGTTCAATCTTTTTATGTTGGAACGGCAGTTTGATTCCCCTCCAGAGCCTGAGTTGGTGACCTTCAGCACTGCCTTTGGGAAATTTGGTCTTTTCACCTGCTTTGATATTCTGTTCCATGACCCTGCAGTGACCCTGGTGAGCAAGCTGCAGGTGGACACCATCCTCTTCCCAACAGCTTGGATGAATGTTCTCCCACATCTGACTGCTGTTGAATTTCATTCAGCATGGGCTATGGGCATGCGTGTCAATGTTCTGGCATCTAATACCCATAGGCCTAGCTTCAACATGACAGGTAATATACAGTTTTCAATAAGATCATGTATAACTAGTTATACACTAGTTGGCTGGTCTCTTCCATCTTAGGACCCCTCCAGTTGGATGTCTTTGGTTTTTTTCGAGGGTGCATTCTGCAAGGTCACACTGATGCAATAATAAAGCATTCGTGGTGATTTATACTGGGCTGTCCAGAAATCATTCTGCTTTATTAGATGGTGCTTACCCAATGTTACTGCACCACTTGCACTATAGCATAACAAAAGGGGGGCGAAAAAAATAAACTGGAACTTTTGTGGCATAAAAAGTTGCAGGATTTCAGCAGGGCATGCACTGATTGGAAATGAAGCAGGTGCCAACAGTACCGGTACTTTTAATGTGTTTTTAACCTTTTGTTGGAAGCTGCCCAGGGTAGCAGGGTATAAATTATTATTATTATTATTATTATTATTATTATTATTATTATTATTATTATACCATTATCATGATACCACCATGAACACAAAACATTATGAACACACAATAGAAAGAACATCTGGAGTTGCGCTTAGAATGCCCTTTCCAAAATTAGGTTTGGAAAAGTTCATACGACTTCTGAGTTGTGATCATGGCAAAGACTGGGCTGTATTTGGCTCTCTTTTAAACAAAGGCAGACAATTTTTGCCTCTGATTTGGCATTTAGTTGCTATAAGTAGCCTCTGGGCCCAAGCTGTAGCAGAACTTCTGCTTGATCAGGCTGTCAGCGATGTCAACCGGAGGCTTTAATTTTTGTTTCTTCACTGGGCAGAGTCTGGACCAAGGAATCTGTTTCATCCCAAGTCTGGGAATGAGGATATTCATCTCAGTGTTCTCCCTGCCTGACAAAGTGATAATCATCACACCCAGATTGAAAGGAGTACAGCATGTGGGTTTTGGGTGTGTGAGAGTATGTGTTGGTCTACTTAAATGGGTGATGTCTGCGGTTATGACAGGATGGGCAATATGAAGCAGCTGCTTCTTTCTTTCTGTTTTGTGTCATTCTTAGGCAGCGGCATCTATGCACCAGATGGATCCCGAGCATATCATTATGATGCAGAATCAGAGAAGGGGCATCTTCTGGTTGCAGAGCTCTATTCCCACCCTTCTCTTTCTCCTACCCATCCTGCCCCTGTTAACTGGAGCTCGTATGCCACAACTATCAAACCAGTCCCCAAAGAGGGTGATTTCACAGGATTAATTTTCTTTGATGAATACACTTTCTCTGAACTCGCCAAAGAAGCTGGCAATCTTACCGTCTGCCAGGGAGCGCTTTGCTGCCACTTGAGCTACAAAATGACAGAAAAGCAAGAAAATGAAGTTTATGTGCTAGGTGCATTTGATGGCTTTCATGAGGTCGAAGGAAATTACTACTTACAGGTCTCTTTTTATCTTCTTATGAGGGAAGATGGGATCTCATTTTTATCCATCATCGGAGAGGGGGGAGAGAGGAGGAAGTTCTAGATATATTGCCGTATATTGCCATAGAAACGTAGGGCGCGATCTGGCTCAAGTTGAGCACTTTTACTATAATGTCCTACCAATTTCAGTTGGAGAGTTGAATTAAAATTTCCAGTTTAAATTACTGGAATTCCATTATTTCCCAATTCAAGACAGAGGACAACAACAACAACACAACAAAAATCTGTGCTTCCTTCATGGCCAGAATAAATGAAATTCTACGCTAATAAGAAGAAAACCTAATTCCAAAGTCTTGGTAACTTGGTTGTGGCTAAGTGAACTTGGAACAAAGTTCTAATGAGTTCAGTCAGGCTCACTCCAAAGTTAGTGTGCATAGGGCTGCAATCTAAACATAGCCTTCTATCCCCATTAAAAGCTGTCACTGATAATTAAGACTGTAATTTTATTTGATATGTTTAGTTATTTAGTTTTGGAGTAATGAGATATGCACCTGTTTCATAATTTTTGAGACCAATGTGCCTGTAGTTGTGTGTGGAAGTACACTGGAAACTAGGTGAGGGCTGTCAAATGTAAGAAATCAATGTTGGCTTTTGACTTCTTACATTTGACATTTGTAGGATGTTCCTGTTGCAGCCAACACCGTCAAGGACACTTCTTGAATCAACTGAGTGAGCAGTTGGGCGGGTAATTTATTTAATTAGATGGATAGATAGATGATAGATAGATGATAGATAGATAGATAGATAGATAGATAGATAGATAGATATAATTTATATCCTGCCCTCCCTCTCAAAGGAGTCCAGGGCAGCAAACCACAATTGATAATAAAGCATATTTAAAAACAATTCCAACACAGATGTGGACTGGGAAAGATCTCTACTTAAAATGCTTGTTGGAGGAAGAAGGTCTTCCATAGGTGCCAAAAAGACAACAGAGATGAAGCCTGTCTAATGTTGAAGGGGAGGGGATTCCAAATTATTAAGTGCAAGAATACTAAAGGCCTGAGTCCTACATGGTGCAGAATCAACTTCCTGATAAGATGGTATCTGCAGGAGGCCTCACCTGCAAAGTGTGTGATCACCTGGGTATATAAAGGGTATACCTGTATCGCTCATATAATACTGTATTAGTACTGCAACAGTTCTTATTGTTCTTATACTGCAACCAACTTGGTTGTATTTTAAATCAGCGCCATGGTTGTGATGGTACAGCAGCAGTAAAATTTATATTTATTCTGAGTGCTCTCCCAATGCATTGCTCTTCTTCCTTTTAGATATGTACATTGCTGAAGTGTGCAAGTACAGACCTACAGACCTGTGGCCAGCCTGTGACAACTGCTCACACCCGCTTTGATTTCTTTTCTCTCAGTGGCACATTTAGCACTAACTATGTCTTCCCAGAAGTCCTGCTCAGTGGAATTCAGTTGGCACCTGGAGAATTTCAGGTAGGACGGTGCTTCTAGCATGTTTTCTGGCTGACATGGAAAAAAACTGTGCCTGTATGGTATCAGAATGGAAACAAATTCCTTTAAGGACATTATCATAAACAAAGTTCAGGTGGCTCAGTAGCCTTTTCAGGACAAGAGTGGGCTTCTGAGAGAAATCATGCTACCTCTGTCGTGCCTTCAGCTGTACAGGGAAATCTATGGGGGCCACACAGACTGTTGAATGTGGCCTTGGTTATTAGGCCAGGAAAGTTACTAGCATGGATTGTTGTTATTTTTACTAGCCTACTAAAAAATGCCTTCTACCAATTGGCTTTGTAGAGTAGAAGCAGATCTCTCCATCCCTTCTATGATAATTCACTTTTTCTGAATGGATTTCTACATATATTTACCTATATAGTTCCACAAGTGCAAAGGGAAGCGCCAGCACAAACAGAATTTCCTTCTCTTCCCTTCCAGCACATACCCTGCACCATCTCCAAATCCAGTGCTTCTTTTTGGGGGGATGCATACCCCTGAACATTTTGTGAATCTTTGTACTTTCGTCCATTTACTCTATTTATTTTTCCCAATTTGAACTATGAAATTGTGATGTATTTATTTTTTAGTCAAAATGAGAGTACCCCTAAACATTTTTTAAAGAAAAAAAAGCACTGCCCAAGTCTGATCCGTAGGGTTGGGAAAAACCTCCAGAACAGATTTAAGAGGGACGTGTGTGCAGAAGGAGGGAGGGGGGAGAGAATGTTCCATTGTGTGAAGGAAATTATTGTGCTAACAGAATGTTCACTTTAGTGCTATGTTGCATAAAACCTATAATACTGATACTTTGTGCAACTATTACTTTGTAACTGTTCCCTCCTCGTTTTGTTCTCAACTAGGTTTTGAGTGATGGGCGGCTGGTTACTCAGAATGGAACATCGAAGCCACTCTTAACAGTGACACTTTGGGGCAGGTGGTATGAGAAAGATCCCCCAGGTCCCTACATAGTCAGTGGGATTCTTTGAGATGTTCTGAGCCGGACGGTTCACAACTGTGAAAGAACACAAATTGCTTTTTGTTGACTCTGACATGGCTGGGCTGCTACAGCTTGCTGTGATGTTCACATAGATTATTTTGCTTAGTTGTTGGCTGTCAAATCCCAAAGAACACAAGTTCCTTGAAGATTGCATTAATAAAGGCCAAAGAATTAACTTGAGCTACTCATCTTTTTTTTTCTTCTTCAAATGGGAACACTTTCTGAGTTTCCATTTTCTTATTCCTAAAATTCCCTGGGGTCCTCGGTTGTTCACTTTTATCACAGAACTAGGCTGCTGCAATTTATGTGCATCATGAATATTCTGGGAGAGAAAAAATGGCTCCAGTGACGATCCTATTTTGATGACCTTAAGGGGATGGTGCACTTTACAGCTGCAACAGGGCATGGACTACGGCAAACATGGCTTTATACACCATGTATTTAAAGCACATGATTTCCCTCCAAGAGTTCTGGGTGTTGTACTTTAAGCGTGTTAAGGGTGCTGGGAAATATAGCTTTGCGGTGGGCAAACTACAGTTCCCAAAATTCTGTGAGAAAAGTCATGTGCTTTAAACTTACAGTGTGTACACAGGATTTGCTATATAACTGGCACTCTTGTTTTCCTCAAAATGGAGGACAGATTTTAAACTGAAAGTCAGAAGAGAAATGTCAAGATAGGCAGCAGAACATGCTAAGAATCCTCCTGTGATCAGGATTCCTGCCTTATCAGAGTTCCCCAGTTGCAATGAGGATTTTACACTCTTAACATGGAAATGAATGATGTAGCTTGCACACAGGGGGGCATTGCAAGTTTCCCACCTCACCCCACACTTACCCTACAGGTGTTTGCCACAAATGTTTGACGAGGGCTAGTATCTTGCTAGAAAACAGTGGGTGGCATCCAGTGTCACATGATCGGTCTTCCTCTTCTTTTTGTCTCCTCTTCCGTCCTCTCCCCTCCCTTCCTCTCAGATTTGCTCCAGAGGTTCCTCCTGCTCTCAGGAGCAGATCTGAGATGTGTGTAAAGATTTGGGGAAAGTCTGAACCACTTGTGCACAGATACTGTGGGACACAATCCGATGCCCTATGTGCCTTTCAAGTCAGCAGTGACATGATGATGAGGCTGCCTTCACACCACCCACTTCCTCCTATAAAATGGCTGCAAAAAAATCTTCCCCAAAAGGAAGTATTGAAATATTATTGAATAATTTTATTTGGTCACCCTGATGCTGTAAAAAGGACTCAACACGCACACAGGAAGGGGAAAGCCTGACTTCTTTTAAGAATATTTGCTCTCTGAAAGGTTTGCATATGAAATGAAAGTGTCAACATCAAATGCTATCTATATATCCTCTATCCCTTCTCCAAAAGGAGTTCCATATGGTGTCATATTGAATTATGAATGCAAGGATAAGTTACTATAGATCTTCCCTGGCTGGAACAAATTGCTTTCTTCTTGTCAATATCCTCCCTTAACAACCTTTTGGTGTTGCTGGGGTAAACAAGAAGCACCTGCTTCTGCTTCAGGGACGGCAGCGCTCTCAAAAAGGTTCTTAATCCTTCGATGCTGAAATGAATGTCAAACTATATTAGCACTGCAAAGTGCAGCTCATCGTGTTAAGTGTCGTTTGGCATGGAAAGGTTTGGGCATCAAAACACAACAATGATTAAATGCTCTTTAATTGCTTGCACAGCATTGCAAAAGAGGCAATGTTTTCAAGCTGATAATATTTAAAGGCTAGTCGGCACTGTACTTGTAAAAGAGTTAATTAACTTTCTCGATAGGGGTGGTTCATGAGTCAGAGTAACTACTGCCTAAGGACTTAAAATGAGCAATGAGAAGCTGAGAGAGAAAGATTGAATTCTATGGGCTCTTACATGGTTTAAATGGGCTATACCCTTTTTCGGACCAAATCGGAAAGTTCACTACTACCGATGGGTTCACCTGCAATGGTGGTGTCGGGGGCTGGACTGAGGAGGAATGGTGGGGGCCGCCACCTCTTCTCCTGAATCTTCCTGAGAACAGGAGGACAGTATAGATTTAGAACAGTGGCTTGCAGAGGGCAGAAGCTGAGAAATATTGGAAGAGGAACAGCAGGAGGAAGAAGCACCAGGGAAGAGACAGCTGACAGACTTAGTGTCCTTGAAAAGCATTCCTGACACACACACCCCAGGACCAGGAGGGCATTGCAGGTAGTAGAACAAAGAGCTCAAATTAGCCCATGCAGAGGTGACGCAGAATAGGGATGATGTAGGGGGGGTGGGACTTGGAGCAATGCCATCATGGCATTGAGGCTACACCCCTTTGTCACTCCCTGTGAATACTGAATAAATTACGTGGTAAGGACTCTTCGCATTATCTGCTCTCTTTTTTTTTTTGCTGCCAATGGGGGAGGGGTGGTATTCCCTGAGTCTTGACAGGTGGTGGGACTGTTGAGATGGCTCACCTTTGGTAGCTGATGAAATCAATTTATTTGCAGGATTGCCCTACCCCAAATGTGCCCACACAACTGCTTCAATATGCAGATCTGGCACTGTTACAGGTGCCACATAATACTTGTTCCACATGACCCGGAAATCTGTCAGTGGACAAATGCCAGCTTCCTTGGCCTCAAAAGCGAGATGAGCATTGGAACCCCATATTCACCTTTGACTGGACTTAACCATCCAGGGGTCCTTTACCTTTTTACCTCAACCCTGATTGCCCATTCAGAAGGGAAGACAGAAAGAAGACAGGGATAATTATTTAGGTGATGGGACGCAAGTTAATGTGAAACATACACATTTTGGGCATTTCAGTAATTTTACCCCTAATTTCCTGACTCTCTGAGACAGGGAGTAAGTCTGCAATCCTATACCCATTTACCTGAGAGTAAGTCCCACATAGACATGCATAGAACTGCACTGTGACTTCCTTTTTTGCCATTGGGAAAAGTAGTCTTGGTGGATGAGTGTGAGTCAGAATCAATTGGGACTTGAAGCATAGCTGTCAACTTTTCCGTTTCCCATTGCAAAAAAAGGGAAAGTTGACAGCTATGGCCGTTTCCCAATGCAAAAAAAAAAAAAAGGAAGGTTGACAGCTCTGACTTGAAGCATTGCAGAGGGATTGTGCTGGGCCTTCAAGAGAATGTGGAGCTGGCATAGAGATTTGAGGAAGGGCATTGACATGTCTTAGCAATGAGAGAGTGAATGGCATTGGCAGCAGGGTATGAGGTGGAAGTGAAAGGACAATGATGTGGTAATGAAGGTCCAGAGAGAAGGTGGCAGCAGAAAGCAAGGTGGAAAACAATCACAACATGAACTGGAGGATAGGTTGGAAGGGGCAGAATTTTGCAACAGGAGACATATCGTAGATGAGCTTTTTGTTTTCGTTTTAAAGAGGGGCAGGGAGAAATGCAGCATAAACAGGGGTGTAGCATTTTGGTTTGGGAGACCAATAGTCAGAAGTATTTTTAAAAAGATAATGGAGACTGAAGGCCTGTCACAGAAGGAGCGTCTCCACCCCCATCGTTCAGCCCAGACACTGAATTTGAGCTCTGGGGGCCTTCCTGGCGGTTCCCTCACTGCGAGAAGCTACAAGGAACCAGGCAGAGGGCCTTCTTGGTAGTGGCACCCGCCCTGTGGAACGCCTTCCCATCAGATGTCAAAGAAATAAACAACTATCTGACTTTTAGAAGGCATATGAAGGCAATCCTGTTTAGGGAAGTTTTTAATGTTTGATGTTTTACGTTTTTAATATTCTGTTGGGGGCCACCCAGAGTGGCTGGGGCAACCCAGCCAGATGGGCGGGGTATAAATATATTATTATTATTATTATTATTATTATTATTATTATTATTATTATTATTACTACTACTACTACTACTACTACTGCTACTACTACTACTACACAAAAGCAAAGGTAACCATGTTGGCCCATGAGGCAGAAGCAGCAAGGAATCCAAAATCCACATGAAGGCAAAACCTTTATTAAGCCAACTGGAATGTTACAAAATAGTATACTTTGTGATTTCAAGTTCTCAAAAACTCATCAGATTAGATGGTAATCTAAACTGGAGATGAAGAAGTGGCGTTTGGGTTAGCTGACATTGGAGCTATGGATGGAGTCTGCATTTAGTTATAGTCTTAACAGAGCTTCCTTCAAATGCCTGTTGGTATTTTCCAGAATTGGTACCGGTACTTTCCACAACTGGTGCTTTCCATGGTTTCACAGGTACCGACTGCTGCTGTGCTTGAAACACACTCACATTTTGCTGTCCAGGAAAACTATTTAAAAAAGAACAACCAAACCAGTTCTGTAGGTTTTCCGTGTGATTAATATTTAGCTAGTGAAAGGTAAACTGTGGGACAACTCTAGATATAAAGGGTGTTAAAAAGTTTTACACTGAATTTTAACGTAATGAAAAAGTAGATTTCCAAGGTGATGCCGACAACTCTTCTTGCTTTGTTATCAGCTGATATGATAACATGTGGAACACAGGTAAATTAAGTTGTTATAACTATTATTAATGTAATATATGTCTATGTCATGTTCAGGAAGAAGAAATGTACATTAAATTGTCATGACTGTTTAGCATGCTTTTTATATTCATTTGGTAGTATAAGCCCTTTGCCCTTCCCTGCACTGCAAATCGGTGGCAGGAAATATTTTTCATCTGCTGATCTTGTCTGAATATTTAATGTCTGCGTCATCATGTGGGTTGAGACTTTGCATTAGGCTGTGAACGAAAGTCAGACTTGAATGGACACAGCTTCATCAACTTGCATTTGCATGAACTGATAAGCCATGAATAAGGCTTGCATCTGTGGCGATTTGGACCTTTGATGGTGGATTGATGCTAGAGATGCTTGCTCCCTTGGAGTCTATCATTCTTTGAGGTGAGTTTAATTTATTATTTGGGGATTCTGGTGGAGATTTTGTGAAGAGGTTGGGCTAAAGACACTCAAGAGTTTCCTCCTCTGGTTAGCAGAAACAACAGGAGGGGGGGGGTCTAAAAACCCTGTCCAGTACAGTAGCTGGACAAACTTTGAATTAAAGCACAGTTCTCTTCTCAAGAATGCTGAGACTATACACTGAACTCTTCTTTTTGGGAGATTGCCTATAGCCAGAAGAGAATAAAATGACTCTGAATCCACACACAAGATTTTGGATGTTTTTAAAAAACAAAACAGGAACTCAAAAAAAATCCTTCCAGTAGCACCTTATAGACCAACTAAGTTTGTTCTGGGTATAAGCTTTCGTGTGCATGCACACTTCTTCAGATACACTGAAATGGAAGTCACCAGACCCTTATATATAGTGAGAGGGTGGGGAGGGGTACTACTAAATCTCTTTCTCTCGTCATTTCAATGTTATGCATATTTATCGCAAATATAAGATGCTAGTTATAGTTGGCAACTCACTAAAGTGACATTTAGTCAACGGGCATCTTGTTTTTAATTGATTTATTTTAGTTGGAATAAAAGTTATATTTAAATTATGCCTGAAAATATTGCAGTCTGGGTTTCTTTGTTTGTTTAGCATGTAAATCTTTGCAGTAAATAAAGTATCTCAGTTTTGAAATCATTATGCTGAAGACACACAACAGTTTCCCTTGCTTAGGAAATGCAGAAAAACAATGTATTATTTGGAAAGCATGTGAAATGGCTAGACTGAAGAGATATACACAAATTGTTTCCTGCTATGACCTCAGAATTACAATATTTTCATCTGAGACAGCCCTAATTAAAAGCAAGTTAACTAGACATTAAAAGACAACCACCTTTTGCAGTGGGTGGATTGATCACATGAGATCCTGTTTCTGAGAACTCCTGAGATAAGGAAAATTTGCTTGTAGCCTGTGATTTCCATGGGAATAAATGAGGTGCCAGTACTCATGTTTTGATAAACATGCTGTGGGTGCCAGCACACAGTGGTTGCCATAGGTAGCAAAAAAGGAGGAAATGGTATTCTGTACTGGTGAGTATGGTAACAAAAAGCACTGCTTATAACTATGGTTGAAATTCTAACCATGTCTACTTAGTAAGTCCCATTGAATTCACTGGGGCTTACCCCCAGGTAGGTGGGGCTTGGATTCCAGCCTAAGAAACTTGACTGTGGGGGCAGTTTCAGTCATTTATCCCAATTCCACCTCCCCAAACATTGCTTCATCTGTGCCCCATTTCCCCATCTACCCCTGAGCTGTTGCCACAGGCTAAAAGCATGAGATAGGGCCATGCCAGCTTCTGCTCTTCCAAACATTGAGGAGGAAAGAGGTAAAGAATATTTTCCTGTTCTAACCCAAGAACTATGATTGGGTGGTGCTTTTTAGTTGTCTTCCCTGAATTCATATTCACAGAACAGGGTTTTCTCATGGGTCTCCTAAGAATGTGTTTCTGGAAACTGGGGGGGGGGGGCGCTTGTAATGTGGAAGGCCGCAGGGGGGAGGGGGTCAACAGAAGTTTCCCCATTTCATGAATGGAACAGAAATTACACACTGAAATGATTTGCTAGTCCAGCATGCCTTTCTTCTTCTTGTGTCACAAGATGGATAAATAGATTCCACTTTTACAATGCTGATCTATTTCCTCACCATCTGGAGTTCCTTATTCCCAGTAAGCACCGGGTACTTTCTTAGTGCATGTTTCAATCTACATTTATTAAAGTAATGTGAAACATTTTCATTAGCCATGCAAAATCTCATGCTGTGCTTCTAACATTCTGCCTTTCCAAAATTCTTTACAGAACTAAGAGTCAGGAAAAACTAAACAAGTTTTTGGGGGTCTCTCTCTCTCTCTCTCTCTCTCTCTCTCTCTCTCTCTCTCTTTCTCCTTTAAAGAAACTCCATGGGAAATACACTCAATTCCAAGTTATTTACATTCCTAAACAGTAGCACGCACTTTTCTGGGACTATAAACAAAGCAAATGCAACATGTGAACAACTTGGTGAAATCTAAGAGTGAGTTTGAAACCAAGGGAAGATGATGAGGAAAAAGCATTTTTTGGCTTGGCTCCTGCATCCTGTTATAGGCTTGCTTGCAGAGCTAAGGAAAGAGGCTTACACATTCCATTTACGCAACATCAGCAAGGAAATTGTTGATGAGGGGCAGCAGCAAACCCAGCTAGTGAGTACTGGCAGGACTGTACCCCCAGTGGGGCCATTGAGTAACAGGAGGGGGGAGGTATCAACATGCTCAGGGGAGCCCTGAAGTTTGCAGAAGTAGGAGCAGTTCTTGGGACAGGGGACCTAAGGTGTGGCACCTCCCTCTCGGGGGTGGGGGGACGACGCAACCCATTGAAGTCTGAGCATGTTTAGAGGCCACGGAATCTTAAGTGTATATTGGGAGGAGGGCAGGAATGACCATTCCCCACATCAAACAGGGTGCACATTTTGTGTGGTCGCGCGCAGCCGCCTGGATCCCAGAGCAGCTCCTGGTAGTTCGGGCTGGCTTCACCTTCCCGGGCTGGATACCTGGGGTCTCCACCTACCCAGTCAGCTGCCCAATCCTGCCTGGGGGAGGTGTAGCCAGGGGGATTGGCCAGGTAAGGGGAGGGAACACAAACCCACACAATAGAAGGTGTTACATACCTGGGAAGCACCACTCGGGCTCCAGAGCTTCTCCCACCATCCACTCCCTCAATTAACCTTTTCATTTTTGCAGGTTAACCTCTTCTCCACATGTACACAGGAGAAGGGCCGGAAAGGAATTTCCCTGCATTGGCAGGCTTCGCCTTTCCCGTAGCAATATGTCACAACTTTGGCAGTTGCAGGCCTTGGGCGGAATCCTTTAGTCATCTTCATAAAGGGGGTGTGTGTGGGGCGGTGACCCCACGCCCCCATTGCGGCATCAATACCAGGGTTCCCGTTAAAGGGGTCTTGGGGGGAGGCATTGACCATACGCCCAGAGGTTGTCATTGCCCTCCCCCTCCAGCGGCGGCGAACAGGGGGGTGGGCTATCTGCTTGAACATATGTTCTCCAGAGCTAGCCCAATCCCTTCACATGCTGGATAACCCTGAAGTTACCCAGGTCCCCGGCTGGGGAGCTGGGAAGGATACACACCCAATGCCTGAACCAAGGTCTCCCTACATCTGAATCTTAATAAAGTTGTGGCCTGATTTTAATCCCATAGCACTTTGTATTGTGTCGTTATTCCACTCAGGGGCTGCCTGGGGTTTGGGGGACTCCTCCTGACCACACAAATAAGGAAGTGGAATGCAGTATCCCCAAAGAGCTGGAATGGGGAGCATTTAGTTGGCTTTAAAAATAAGGATTAGACAAATTCACAGAGTACAAGGCTGTCAATGACTACAGGCTGTGATGACTATATCCTACCTTCACTATTGGAGACATTATGGCTCTGGATACCAGTTGCTGGGAATCACCGCTGGAGAAAGTGTCCGCTTTCCATAGGTGTCTGTCTGTCTATCTATCTATCTATCTATCTATCTATCTATCTATCTATCTATCTATCTCTATCATCTATCTAATCTATTTAAAACTGTATACCACCCCTCATTCATAGATCTCAGGGCAGTTCACAACATAAAATTACAATATAAAAAACACAAAATACATAATAAAAATAAGTACAAAAACACACACCAATAATTCCTCCTCTGACTGATATCAATCAGTGGTTAGCCACTGTGAGAAGAGGATGCTTCATCTTCTAGGACACTTTCTATGTTCTTATGTTCATTCTGCACAGAAACATTTACACACACAGAGAGAGGGGGGGGTACCTTGGTTTACAAACAGCCCTGTTTATGAACTATTCGGTTTATGAACTCCACATAACCGGAAGTAGTGTCCCAGTTTCGGCGGCAGGAGACCTCATTAGGGAAAGCACGCCTCAGTTTAAGAACGGATTTGGTTTAAGAACGGACTTCCGGAATGGATTAAGTTTGTAAACCGAGGTATCACTGTATAGTTATATTGCTTTTTTTGTAGAATCTGTTTGAAAAGAACAGGGACTATATCCAACATGTTCATAACCATGCACTGCTGGGGGGGGGAGCATTGCCATTTCCACTGTAGAGCAAGCAATTAGTATTGTTCACCCATAGCTCTTAATATGTCTTGTAATATGTGCTTAACGTACAAAGCAGTTGTGTATCTAGTAGTTCTGCTTTTTTGGACAAATATTAGCAGATAGGTCTGCTGGATTACGCCTGTTTGCTCAACAAAGTAAGCAGAACTCAGCCACCGAGTGTTTCTTTCTGTACACAGTGACCCCTTTGAAAAAGAAACACAAAACAGAGCTCTGTTTGTGCCTTTTCTTCCTTTTCAGAGGCTTGCGCAAAAGGTTGACTGCATGCGCTGTGCTGCGTGGCTCCTTTTGTTCCTAATGTGCCTATAATGTTTAATTAAATAGTAGTAAGGATTTGCCTTTCCAGTGGGTGGAGTGGAAAAAAGTTTATAGAACCATTTGCTTGGTCCTCTCTCTCTCCTAGCAACTGCTTCCTGGACATATTGGCTTTTAATAACGTACTCCATTCCGACCTCTAGGGGGCTTAAGAATAAGCATTGCGATGGGGTTTGTAAACGGGACTTGTACCTTTTAGGAACAGCTTAGAGGCTGGGTGGCTTCTCATCTAAAGATGTCTTGCAAGATGAAGAAAGCCCACTTCAAAGGAATGGGAAACTGAGGCTACGGCAGAGATCCCGCGTTTTAACAGAGAAGGTAGAAACTTGAGATTGTTTAAATGCCTACTTTTGCCATTATACAGCATCTTCCTCTTACTGTATAAAGAAAAGACCTCCAAGATGGACTACGTTAAAGTATTGGGGGGGGGGCCAGAAAGAGCAAAATATATTCTCTTCCAGAAAATATCTCTCTTATTCAAGACACAGAGAAAGAGGCAGCCTCAAAAACTGACTCGGTGGATGATATCTAATTAACGCAGCCCTGTATCAGGAAGTTGTCATTGTTACACGCAGCAACTGTTTTAGGTGCATCCGATATGTGTGTGACCATGCTCATGCGCATCTTGCTGAACCTGGAAGTGACCCAAATACACACAACAAAGGGCAGAATGGGGCAGTCCAGGGGCAGAATGGGGTGTTTGCAGGCTTTTTCAATGGTGTTTCAAATATACGTGATTCCACCTAAATGTGTGGTATCTTGGAACATAGCCCCCATATAAATTAGAAGTTGCCATCATCATCATCATCATCATCATCATCACTGCAATCCAGTGCTTTGCCCCTTGCTCTGGCAGGGCTTTATGGAGTGGCTGGACCACCTCTTACCACATTCACAGTCCTACCACACACTGCAGCTGGAGCGGAAGTTAGGAGGACAGGAAGATAGGTGGCTCTGCAAGCCTAGAAAGGTGTGATGGCAGTGAGACCTGAAGGGGAACCAGCCTAGAGATTGGGGGAGAAATTTGATTCAGTTGGCATTTAAATGCAAGTCTATCAAATACGCAGTTTTCAAAGCTGTATGGGAACCAAAACACAGTCTTCCTTTGAAATTTGCATGTCTCTGAATTTTGCAATGCAATTCTCCAACCAAACAATGCTTACAAAAATATTAGGGGAAAGTGTGAATGTATTTCTGAAAACAACATACAAAAATGCATCATCTGAGGGGAAATCGTTTGCAAATTAGTCAAGGCTGCATACAAAATGTTTTACTTGAAGAAATTCATTCTAAAATGCTGGTGGGTTTTGATGAGGATTTGAAAAATAAAGAAATCTCGAATTTGCTGCAGAAATGTGGAGAATGAAATTTAAGCATGGAAAATGAGAAACAGAAAGAACTGAAAAGGGCAGCTCCTTCTGTCCCCTGGTCCAAAAGTTCTTGGGCCAACTCTTCCCCTCCCCACCTTCATCACATCCCATTGGGGACTTTCTGTTGGCTACTGGTGGTGAGGGCTCCTCTGCCACCTGCACATTTGACAGATGGAAGATGGAGTGAAGGGACAGAGTGTAACTTGTCACAGCCATAGAGCTGGGCAAACAAGTAACACAGCACAAGGGGTTTGGATTGCTCTGTTAGCCCTACTCAGAATAGACCTATTGAGTAGAGGCTTCTGAGTTGAATATGGGACTTCTGAGTCAACATGCTTCGAACTTGGCTGTAAGATATGTAGGGCCCAAGCCATTTGGAGTTTGTAGGTTAAATCCAGTAGCTTGAATTTGCCTGGAAAGCAAGAGGACCTGGAGCCTATTGTTGCAACACAGATTTTATTATCTGGGAAACTAGGTGCCAACCTCACTGCTCTCCCCATTACTTTAGTTACAAGGCAAACTGCTGTGTGCTGCACCAGCTGTTAAGTTCTTGACAGTTCCTAGCATTAATATGGCATGTTCCCTTGCCATTTCTTTGCAGCACTTGTAAACTAGATGCAGATATTATAGCTTCTGTTTAACCTTTTATGTCTGCTACTTTTAAAAAAAGATTATTTAAAAAGAAAAAATAGTTTAAAGGATATGATTTACAGTTTCCTTTAATTGCCAACCCTAGTTTGTCAAACCCTGAGAAAATAGTTCACTAAAAAAAGAAATTGTCCCAAATTAAACATTGTTGCATTTGGATAGCATGACGTTCCATGGAAAGTTCAAGACTAGCGCAAACATTATGATGGGATGCTCTAGGGCTAAAAATCTTTGTTAATGTTAGGGAAATACCTTGGCTAAATACATCAACTAATAGGTCTTACCTAAGCAAAGTAAGACGTTTATAGGCAACCCCATTTTGTGTGTGTTCAAAGCATGCACAAACGTGCACACGAGAGTCATTTTCAGACATGGAAGAGGGCGGAACAGGGGTGGGGCAGAGGTGTAATGGGGCATAACAGGGCTGGGTGGGCTTATGCGTGCTCCATCAACACATGTGATAGCCAGGAATGCACCAAAATGTTGCCATATGGAGCGTATTTCCAACCACTCCATTCTGTCCCTTGTGGGTCCCCCAGGTAGCATTCTTTGTCCACTGAGGATGCTCAATCTATTCTGGAATTTTTTTTGGGGGGGGGGGGTTCTCATTCATAGAGGTTTTTTATCCTTTGAAAATCATGCTTGAAACCTCTCTCTTGTGTGTGGATGATACTGTTTGGGCTACATAAGGATTGACACTTACCCTTGAACTTCATAAATAAAAAGAAATATTGACTTGTCAATACAAGAAAAGCTGACATAATTTGCAACTTGTCTAGTAGAACGAGGTCTCTCTAAGGTATTTGTTTAAGCATCAAAACATTGTTCAATATATGTAAAATATATACCATAATAAATTGCCATAAACTACACTCACCCACTCACAATTCTGAAGGCAGTCCTGTTTAGGGAAGTTTTTAAAGTTTGATGTTTTATCATGTTTTTAATATTCTGTTGGGAGCCGCCCAGAGTGGCTGGGGAAACCCACCCAGATGGGCAGAGTATGTATGTATAAATAAATAAATAGGCATGGATTTATGGAGAGATGAGAAACAAGGGTGTGGGTTTGCAATAGGTTTTTCCAGAGAGCTACACCCCAAGAAGTGTCAGGTGGCAGATTAGCAGCACAGATTTCCACCTCCAAAAGTGGTCCACACATTCCTCTTCCACATATCCCTTACCTCTCAGTTTTCTGATGCTACATCTCTTGCCTTCCTCAATAAAAGTGTTCTAGAGGAGATGGTAGGCATGAATGATGAAGTGGAATATTCTTATAAAGATTTCTTTGATTGATTGATTGATTGATTGGATTGACTGAAGACCAAATGATGAATCAACTAACAGCCTCAGTACTCTGCAACCAGATGAATTTCACTGTTTTGTACTTCCAATCACTGTTATTGCATTGCTTATTAGAAATTTCTAAATTGCACATTTTCTGCTGCAATGTCTTATGGTGATCTTTTTACAGTGGTACCCCAGGTTGCAGACGCTTCAGGTTACAGACTCCGCTAACCCAGAAATAGTACCTCGGGTTAAGAACTTTGCTTCAGGATGAGAACAGAAATCACCTGGTGGCGGTGGCGAAAGGCCCCATTAGCTAAAGTAGTACCTCAGGTTAAGAACAGTTTCGGGTTAAGAACAGACCTCCAGGACGAATTAAGTTCTTAACCCGAGGTACCACTGTATTTCTAAAATGCCCTTGTACCATATTTGTGTGAGTTGGTTTGAGGACTAATAGTTGCTCAGTTGATTATGCTTTGATTCTGAGAGAGCCAGTGTGGTGTAGTGGTTAAGAGCGGTAGACTCCTAATCTGGGGAACCGGGTTCGCGTCTTCGCTCCTCCACATGCAGCTGCTGGGTGACCATGGGGCTAGTCACACTTCTTTGAAGTCTCTCAGCCCCACTCACGTCACAAAGTGTTTGTTGTCGGGGAGGAAGGGAAAGGAGAATGTTAGCCACTTTGAGATTCCTTCGGGTAGTGATAAAGCGGGATATCAAATCCAACTCCAAACTCTTCTTCTGCATTTTCTCCCTTATGGGGACAATGCCACTGGCCCTGCATTGAGTAATCTCTGGGTCTGAGTAATCCTCGGTTAGATTGGGCCTAATATGAGGCACTAAATAGGATCCCAGCTTACCGGGAGATGATGTTGTGGATGAGATCACTGCTAGTAAGTCTAATAAAGCTGGGAGCCTAAATCTGAGTCCCCCTGCCAGAACAATATTTAGATCTGTGCTAGATATGCATTTTTATAATCTACAGCCCATTTAAATGGAACGTCTCTTTCTCTTAGCAAAAGTGTTTTTCTTAATTTGTTTGTTTGCATTATTTTATTATTCCCCTGCTCCATTCAACGAAACTGACAGAAAGTGATGGGAATTATTATTTCTTAATGCAGTTATTTCTCTAACTGATAAATGTTAAGAATTGTCCAATTAGATCAGACTTGATTAGCTAGTTCTTAAAACAGAGCCATTTGTCATCATTAGGTGGAAAGGAGACTGGAGACAATTACTCACAAGGAAACTAAAATGAGGAAATGTAAAATATTAAATTAATCAGGATGGAGGATCTGCTAGATAGGAAGCAAGCCACCCTGCTCAGCTGCCTGCTGAACTGTGGACTGATTCTTGAATAGACACAAGTATTACACTTTCCCATGTACAGCACTTGGGAGGAACTGTTTTCATCTAGGCCAGGGGTCTGCAACCTTTAAGACAAAAAGAGCCACTTGGACCCGTTTCCGAAGAGAGAAAAAAACTGGGAGCCGCAAAACCATTGCGGCCCACAAGAATATAAACACCCAGAAGCTCATAGCACAATTTAGACAGGCAATGAAGAGCAGGTAATGAAGGCAAAATGGCAAAATATCACGAAACGCTCCCCCCCCCCGCAGCCAAACAACAAGCACTGTATTAAAGGAACCGTCCGAACGCCTGACGCTGCAGGGGCAAATCTAGAAGGGGAAATCCAACCCCCCAGAATACTTCTGCCCCATGAACAGCACAAATGCAACCCTAAAAGTTTAGCAAACTTATGCAAAAGCACACAGCATGCACACTGCCCCAAATCACTATTGGCCAGCAGAGGGGCTGGGCAAGGCAGCTGAGAGGGGCTGAAGCAGGGGGCTGATCACGTCCCCCCTGGAGGCGCGGGAAAACATTCCTTCAGAATGGATAAAACCCTTCTTTCAGTCCATGGGACTCCCGCTTCTGCCCCCTCCTGCCCCCCCCCCGCCGGTACGCCCATGCTCGGGCCCCTTTTGCCACGATGCTTAAGGGAAGTCTCCTGCACGCCCCCGAAACAGAGCCCGGGTCCGTTCGTCCCCTGAGCTTTTTCCCGCGCCCATCTCATCCCTTTGGGCCGCCCTTAGCTGAACAGCCGGGCTTCCTTTTCCTTCCCAGACTGCCACATGTCCTGGAGCCGGGCCCTTATAAAAGATGGCTTCCCCCTCGCCCGCCACACGCCGCCCCTGGCCCAGCCCGCAGCTGCCTCCTTACCTCGTCGAGTCGTCGCGCCTCATCTAACCGCAGCAGCCAGCAGCTCCACCAGCAGCAGCCAAACACAAGCGGCGGGACAGGCGCCAATGAGGGAAGCTGCTGCGGTCTGCTGCTGCGCCGGCACGAAACGAGGCACGCATGAGCAGCACAGCCGCCGGCAAGGTAGAGAAGTGGGTGGGCGCAGGCAGGCCAGCAGCGCCGCGCAGCGCCCCCTACATTTCGGCGCTAAACGCACCGGCCCTGCCCGGAGCCGCAGCAAAGGTGCAAAAGAGCCGCATGCGGCTCCGGAGCCGCAGGTTGCAGACCCCCGATCTAGGCTGTCCTGGGTCTAACATGGCTATGAAGAGACGGCCTTAGAATCATAGCTCATACATCATTCCTTGCTGCACCGCAGTAAAGATGGAAAGTAAGGATTTGGACCTGTCGTGTAAAATATTCACTTTCTGGGAAAAGCATTTCAGTCACTTGGGGGTGTGAGTGGGGAAACTCTCTTAAGATTAATGTAGAAAATCTCATGGGCTAAATGCCCAGAAAGAGATTCTCAAGGGAACCATTTGCTATGATAGAAGAGTGTATTGGTGTATTTCTTCATCCATTTATTGATATCCTCATTTCAACTGAGTTTTTATCATGCCAGGAACGAGACATTTCTGCATCCTGACAGTCTAATCCAGCCTTTCTCAACTTTGGGTCCCCAGATGTTTTTGGCCTACAACTCCCATCATCCCTAGGTAGCAGGACCAGTGGTCAGGGATGATGGGGGTTGTAAGCCAAAAACATCTGGGGACCCAAGGTTGAGAAAGGCTGGTCTAATCCTTTATATGCTTTTTGCCACTATCCTCTGTAGAGCTGCAAGCAAAGTATTGTATGCAGCAGCTAAAATGTTACTCTGTGCAAGGCATAGATGAAAGTCTGCTTTCATCCCTCCCTTCCATAGTGATATATTCCAGCAAACAACTGTGTTGGCACTAAGAAGAATGGGAAACCCGGGAGAGGGGAGAATACCAAAGAGTTTGACGTGCTGAGTATGAAGTACTGTGTAGGCCAGCTCTTACTGCATCACATTCATTTCTTGGTAACAGTACTATTGAATGATTAATTATTTGGCTGGAACATGCCTCCGCTTTTTTAAATCATGCTGCTCAGATCATTTGGGTAAATAGGCAAAGTCCATTTATATTAAGGAATTGGTTTGTAGACTGGATTGCCAGTGTTCCATTTTTGATTGAAAAGCCGCATCCCCTTCCTCCTCCTCATGATTGTTTTATATTTTACTGGAAAGCCCACTGGCAAATATTGTGATAACCTAAAAAGTCCATTATTGACAATGTGAAGTCTTCCTGAATCGTGATTTTCCTCTGTACGTTATTTACACATCGGGTCTTTAAAAGCTGAATATGTCAGTCTAAAGATTGCTTACACCTTGAAAGGGCTCAAAGGTTTATGTCAGGCTTGCACAATTGACATAAGGTGTGGAAACTTTTCCCTCTTGACGGCCATATTCTGATGGGGAAAGTTGCCGCAGTGGCGCTTGCACACGTGGTGAGAAGAGCCAACTCCCCACACCATTTGTGTGCCTCCCCCCCCCACACACTACAAAGTGCATTCACACCATCACACACCCTTAATGAAATCCAACCCCCCTCTCACATAATATTCACACAATTACAAACTCTTAACACAGAAGAAAATAAAACTCACACCTTTTGCCTCAGCCCTAAAATAAATATTCATGTTGTAACTTTCTCTCTTGGCAGGAAGTCCCCTTCTTCTGGATGGTAACAATAAATAGATCCTGTTTTGACCGTAAAAGAAGAACTGCACACACCACAATCAGACTGGGCCTAATATGTGCTTTCAGGGATCTGAGTCTTTAGGAAGGATGCAGTTGTGTTGTGAACACATAAATGGCTCCTGCATAAAGAGCAGCTGGTCAATCAGCATTCGTATTTCCATGTATATCTTCATGGTGTGTGTGATCCTGGCTACCCTAGCTGGCAATTTGACTGTGATCATCTCAATATCTCACTTCAAGCAGCTCCACACCCCGACCAATTTTTTAATCCTCTCGATGGCCACAGTGGACCTTCTCCTTGGTTTCCTTGTCATGCCTTACAGCATGGTGAGGTCGGTTGAGAACTGCTGGTATTTCGGAGAATTCTTCTGCAAAATCCACACCAGCATCGATATCACTCTGAGTACAGCCTCCATCTTCCACCTCTCTTTTATCTCCATTGACCGCTACTACGCCGTGTGTGACCCGCTGCGATACAAGGCAAAGATCAGCACAGGGGTCGTATTGATCATGATCTTTGTAAGCTGGGTCTTCCCTGCTACATTTGGCTTTGGGATGGTCTTTTTGAAGCTAAACATGATTGGAGCAGAAGAGACCTTCTATAAGCTCATCTATTGCGTGGGAGGCTGCTTTGTCTTCTTCAATGAAACGTCAGGGGTGGTGGCCTCCGTGGTTTCTTTTTACATCCCTGGATTTGTCATGCTGTGTGTCTATGGGAAAATATACACTATAGCCAAAAGGCAAGCCAGGTCCATTAAGGCTGCTGCAAACCAAATACAGATCAGATTTGAGCATCACATTTCACACAGCAGAGAACGGAAAGCAGCCAAGACTTTAGGCACTGTGGTCGGTGTCTTCCTCATCTGCTGGTTCCCATTCTTTTTCTGCACGGCAACAGACCCCTTTATGAATTATGCAATACCTCCCATTCTCATTGATGCCCTGGTTTGGTTTGGTTACTTGAACTCCACCTTCAACCCAATTGTTTATGCGTATTTTTACCTGTGGTTTCGAAGGGCCTTGAAGATGATTGTACTGGGGAAGGTTTTTCAGCAGGATTCATCCAGGACTCGCCTCTTTATGGAGTAAAGCACGTTGGGCTTTGAGAGTATTTTCTTCAGTATTTTACCAGGCACTGTCCATTTCGAAGCAGAAGGTCAAAGTGAAAAAGCATGTGTGATGCTTCAGTGCAGTTGCTCTGGCAGCCCCATCATGGCCCAGAAACATACCAATAACCGACCAAGAGAGAAGTATGGGTGCCAATGGGCCACAACTTACTGGCAGAGCAAGTATGGCACTGGGTGACAATCTGTTGACATCAGAGACTTTCAACCTGTAAGCCAACCTTCATTGGCTGGGGCATCCATTTGGTGGGTTATCCAGCTCTGAGAGACCAGTGTGGTACAAAACCAAGCATCTGAGACCACTGGTAGCTTGAAATGGCTGCTGAGCAGCCCAACCCACTGGGCCTTGAGCTGGGAGCTGCTCACCTTTCAGGTCCCCTAAAGGGAGTCCCCTTTATCCACCCAGCCTACCCAATTCTATTTCTGCCAAGTTGCAACAAAGAAGAAGGAACGCATAACAAAACTCTTGCTACCCACCCAGAGAAGGACTAAGGGCCAGTTGAGATTGAGTGTGAAATTCATTTTCAGCCCTGTTAAGCAGCAGTTGCTGCAAGCCCCAGGAAGTTTTGTCTACTCATGGAAAAGGAGGTAGGAGGCAGAGTGAGATGATAGCTGGCCCCTTGAAAGGTTCCTGCAGCCTCACAACTCTGGAAGATCCCACCAAGCTGCACAAGATGCAGCCCTCTCCCCAGATATTGCAAAAGCCCCCTCCTTCCTCCTTTGCCACGACAGCCCTCCCAACCAGCCTGACAGCTCTGATGAGTTCACTGGGCCAAGGATTGTAGCTGTCAAACTGATGAGCAAGCAGGTCACAACATTTTTATTGCTACTTTTGATTTGGGAAGGATTCGGTGCTTCTTATTGTTATGAGTTTGGGGAGGACGGAGTAGGCTGTATGCAAGATCCTTCAAAACCCTGGTTTCAGCAAGTGTTAAAATATAAGCCAGGCTAGCTTCCTGTGTTGAGGTGATAGCCTGGGTGATGGGCTGTTAAGAGAACAAAGGGCTCTGGGGGAGAAAGTGAATAGGTAGCCACCCTTCAACAGACAAAGCCAAGTTTGAAGGAGAGAGTTAGCAGTGATGTGGCCTAGAAGGAAAGTAGCAAGCTGGGAAGAGAGGGAGAGCAATGTTTGATTTCTCTTTGACTCCAAGGCTGTGGCTATGAGAGAAATAAGATGCTTTTGGGGTGTTAATGCTGTGAACCCCTCCATCGGAGGTTCAGGTTGTATGTATGTTGAATATAAACCATATATCATAAAGACACCCTAGTCTCTGCCATGCCTCATTTCCAAAAAGAAACACGAACCCTGGAACTGCTGGAATGTCACACTGCTCAGAGACTGGGGTGACGTGCAACATTATTTTAAGAAACAGAAAGTGGGATTAATGGCTATGTGCTTCTTTTCCCGCTCTTTCTCTTTATATTATCACTAATGAAATCACCCTTGTGTTGATGGGAAAGGGATTGTGAAGGAAAGAGCTGCATATTGCAGAGATGCTTGGGGTTGGGTCAGGCTGTGAGGGCACTGGAACTTGTCTCCATTGCAACAGTGCCTTCAAATGCGGTGCTCCACTTAACATTTGCTATACATGTGGGTTTTTGTTGTTGCTGTTTCTTAAACCTGTGCAGTTACCAGATCTGTCCAGTATGTGATGTTATACAACAGATGACAATAAAAACACATTTTCTGATCAAAGCAACATGTCTGCTTTTGTAAACCTGGCTTAAGTATGCTGATTGCTGAAATGAAAATTGTGGCCCCACTCCCCCCCCCTTAAGTAAAAGACCTGACTTTTTACAATAAGGAAAGTTATGGGGGAGAGTCATAGTTGATAGAGTTGGAAGGGACTCCAAGGGTCATCTAGTCCAACTGCCTGCAATGGAGGAATCTCAGCTAAAGCATCAGTGACAGATGGTCACCCAACCTCTGCTTAAAAACCTTCAAGGAAGGAGAGTCCACAACCTCCCAAGGGAGACTGTCGAACAGCTCTTACTGCCATAAAGTTCTTCCTGATGTTAAGTCAGAATCTCCTTTCTTGTAACTTGAAGTCATTGGTACGAGTCCTGCTCTCAAGAACAGGAGAAAACAAGCTTGCTCCATCTTCCATGTGACAGCCCTTGAGATATTTGAAGAAGACGGCTATCATATCTCCTCTCAGTCTTCTTTTTTCCAGGCTAAACATACCCAGCTCCTTCAACAGTTCCTCACAAGGCTTGGTTTCCATCATCTTGGTCGTCCTCCTCTGCGCTTTGCACATGTGTAGTAGAACATCTGCTTCCCATACAGAAAGCAGGTTCAATCCCTTGTCTTGAAACCCTGGAGAGCTGCTGAGCTAGATTGACTCAGTGCTATGTGGCTTCCTGTGCTCTGTATTCCTCTCTGTACCAATGTGCATGATTTCCCTTGATTTAATTATCCTTGATTAGGTTTCGTAAATCACTTATATGAGTGAAAATTTTACTACTTATTTAAAGTTCATATCTTACTTTTCTTCATACAATGTCAGGGCAGTTTACAGCAATGAACACATAAGATAAATGGTAACAGTAAAACATGATAACTCAGTAAAATGAGACGAAACACCTCCCATTTGTCAATATGTCACTGCCAGCTCAAATTTTTTTTTTACTACATTTTAAATTCCTTCCTAACAAATAGATCAAAGGTTGGCCTTGTATCCATCAGCATGGTTATTTAAGTATGTGACCTACCGGTAACTCAGAAATAACTTCTTCCTCTTGTGTGTGATTAGGCAAAGTTTCCCCAAGAGTCTTGCTGCCTTTTGTTTTCAAAGTATAATGTCCCATAAGAGACAACCATGTTTTTGCAAAAGTCCTGCAGTATATGGCTTCATTAGCACCTAATCAGTGCTGTTGTGTAGCTGTCCTCACTAAGACTGAGAAATGCATCAGAGATGTGTTAATGAGGTCTCTTGGTTTCTGTTCAGATCCAGTCATATAGCAAATGAGAAGCAAATGAGGGAAATGTGTTGCGCTTTTGTCTGATCCCATTTTGGATGGAAATTAACCTGTGAGCAGGTAAACAAATATGCCTTCAGAGCATCATTAGCCTTATTAGAACTTGAGACATGGGTGATCAGCACATCTAATGGCTCATCTAACTGAACAGGTCCCAGAGGCCAACTCCCTTTCCCATTTGTTTTAAATAGGTACTTTGTGGATGAGGTCATCTTTTTTCTGTTTCATGAGAACTAAAAAGATCATGAAGACTGATAGCATGAAAGCATTTGCTTAGCGAACTACTACTGGTGAACCAGTTCAAGTAAATCAAGCAATTCACTAGTGAATTAGAAATTCAAAGAGACAGTTGTGTCTAATCACAACTACCCCCTCTAATTTCCCCCCCAATATAGCCGCCGCCTCTTCTTCTCATAATGGGGGACCACTTTCTCTTCTACTCTCCCTACTACACACTCTGGCTTTTCCTTCTAGCCTTCTATTCTTCCCTATGGGCTGCTCTCTGAGAGTTAAAGTAGTCATGATGATGAATGTGCCATTGGAAACTGCCATGAAAAAGCAAGTGTAGGGACCCCCACTTTTTTATATGGGAAGAGAAGCCACAACCCTTTCCTTACCTGTCAAGGTCCTCAAAGAAAATTGTTTTCTCTGTTCAGGGTATTTCAGGTAATAATTCTGAAAATTCAATTTCCCACTGGCCTTTTCCTGCTCATCACTATCATGCCCTGGCCAAGGAAGATCTGGCCAAGGATGATCTGGAGCCCCCAGAAAGCAGCCGAGTAGGAGCCGGGACCCTTGTGGGAGACCAGCAGGGACCACTCCCAGCAGAAAGCGAGATCAGTGACTGAAGCAGAAGGCAGAACCACCATCAAGTCCCTGCAAATGACAGCACCTCTAGAGGCAGGCCAAGATAGTCACAGTTAGGAGAAGTGCTTGGTTGAAGAAGAGGATTCCTTGTGAGGAGTGTCCTTTTCATGAGGAGGACTCTATGGAAACCTCTAAAGGGCTTCAGCTGGGCCCATGGTGAGGTTCTGGTAGCTCTGGCCTAAAAGCCTCAATGTGAGGCTGAGAGAGCTACTAGAACAACATCTTGCTGCCAGCACTATGTTCTGTTTACCTGTCCCTCAACTTGCATTTTGCCTGAGTCCTTGCTTGACCTAGACCTCCCCCAAACTAGCCCTCAACTTGCCTTGAACCCCTGTTAGAACCACTTGGGCCTTGGGTTGGCTTTGGACTTCGCTGCTCTCTGTGCCCATGATAGCCTTCATTATATGGAAGGTTATCTGGGATCCTGCTAGGATAGTGAAATATACTCGGAGTCAAGTGTGGATATCATGCTCTTTATTCAGCTCATTGTAGCGAGGAATGCAGTTTCCCCAAAACGTCTGCTTTATATACACTATTTACACAATGGGCCCCACGTGATTGGCTAATTCTGGGATACTCCTGTATGCCAATCAGGTTGCGGATTCACTTCCACCCGGAGCTGGATTGGGTAGCTCCTGCGGACTAATCAGACTGCTGCATTCTGGATCCTATTGTTCTAGGACCAGTCAAACTGCTGCATTCTGAATCCTATTGTTCTAGGACCAATCAGACTGCTGCATTCTGAATCCTATTATTCTAGGACCAATCAGACTGCTGCATTTTGGATCCTATTCAACTCAGTACATAACAGATAGTAAACTCACTTCCAGGGAAGTTCCTTTCTCCATTCCTTCCCCATGTCCTCACAGCTCTCGTGGAGAAGAAGGCTATGGTTGGAATGTACATAGATGAACCTCAGACTTAATAATAATAATAATAATAATAATTTTATTTATACCCCGCCCTTCCCAGCCAGAGAACCGGGCTCAGGGCGGCTAACATCAATTAAAATCACAACAAAAAACATAAAAACGATCAATTTAAAATAACAGATTAAAATACAAATTTAAAATTCAATTAAAACTGCAGGTCTCAATTTCAAAATAACCCACCAATAAAAGATGAAGCATAAATATTAAACAGAAACCAACCCAAAGGCCAGGTGGAACAGCTCCGTCTTGCAGGCCCTGCGGAAAGATGCCAAATCCCGCAGGGCCCTGGTCTCCCGTGATAGGCTGTTCCACCAAGTCGGGGCCAATATTGAGAAGGCCCTGGCCCTAGTTGAGGCCAACCTAACGTCTTTGTTGCTCGGGACCTCCAAAAGATTATCACTTGAGGACCTTAAGGTCCTACATGGGACATACCAGGAGAGGCGGTCCCTTAAATACGAGGGTCCCAAACCGCATAGGGCTTTAAAGGTCAAAACCAGCACCTTAAACCTGATCCTGTACTCCACCGGGAGCCAGTGCAGCTGGTAAAGCACTGGATGAATGTGGTCCCGCGGCAAAGACCCGGTAAGGAGCCTCGCCGCGGCATTCTGCACCCGCTGGAGTTTCTGGGTCAGCTTTAGGGGCAGCCCCGCGTAGAGCGAGTTACAATAGTCAAGTCTGGAGGTGACCGTCGCATGGATCACTGTGGCCAGATCAGGGCGAGAGAGGTAGGGGGCCAACTGCTTAATACGGCGGAGATGGAAAAATGCCACCTTTGCTGTGATTGCAACCTGTGCCTCCATAGAAAGAGAGGCATCAAAGGTTACGCCCAAACTCTTGACAGAAGGCGCTGGCACTAGTTGGGCCCCCGCAAGAGATGGGAGTTGGCCTCCCAACCCCATGTCGTCCCGACCCAGCCAGAGGACCTCTGTCTTCGCAAGGTTTAACTTCAACCGGCTCCCACGCATCCATGCAGCCACAGCCTCCAAGCACCTGGCCAGTGTGTCTGGGACCGAGTCAGGGCGGCCGTCCATCAACAGAAAAAGCTGGGTGTCATCAGCATATTGATGACAGCCCAGCCCGAAACTCCGGACAATCTGGGCAAGAGGGCGCATAAAGATATTAAAAAGCATCGGGGAAAGGATTGTGCCCTGCGGAACTCCACACACCAAGGAGTGTCGCGGCGACAATTCCCTCCCTAGCACCACTCTCTGTCCCCGACCTGAGATAAAGGAGCGCAGCCATTGTCGGACTGTGCCCTGAATCCCCACGTCGGCAAGGCGGTGGTCTAAAAGATCGTGGTCGACCATATCGAAGGCTGCTGACAAATCTAAAAGAATCAGCAAGCCCGAACCGCCTCGATCCAGCTGTCTACGAAGATCATCTGTTAGCGCCACCAAAGCTGTCTCGGTCCCATAACCAGGGCGGAAGCCGGACTGAAACGGATCCAGAGCCAATGTTTCATCCAGAAATCCGCTAAGCTGTTCAGCAACCGCTCTCTCAATTACCTTACCCAGGTACGGAAGATTCGAAACTGGGCGGTAATTGGATAGATCTAAAGGATCTAAGGATGTTTTCTTTAAGAGCGGACGCACCACTGCCTCCTTCAATTCCTGTGGGAAAGTCCCCGTGCCAAGGGACAAATTTATGATCTCACCCAGAGGGGCCCGTACCTCGTCTGGACACGCTCTAATCAGCCAAGATGGGCACGGGTCAAGGGGGCAAGTGGTGGGCCTTCCAGCTTGGAGGAATCTGTCTACATCGGCAGGGAGTATCCGATCAAAGTGGTCCAATACTGGACCCGAGGACAGTCGAGGGGCCTCCAGTTCCATTATTGTATCCAAATTGGCAGGGAGGTCACGGCGGAGCAGCAAGACTTTCTCCGCAAAAAAGCTCGCAAATGCCTCACAGCTATGAGTCGAATTTGTATTTAAATTTGGTTGTCCCTCTAGGGTTGTTAAAGACCTAATTATTCTAAAGAGTTGTGCTGGGCGAGAGCTAGCAGATGCAATGGAAGCTGAGAAGTAAGACTTCTTTGCCGCCTTCATTGCCATCTCATAGGTTTTCATAAACATCCTATAAGATGTTCTTGAGGCTCCGTCGCGAGCACGCCGCCATACTCGCTCTAGCCGTCTGAGCTCCCGCTTCATTTTCCGGAGCTCCTCAGTAAACCAAGGGGTCCGGTTTCGGCGGGGTCGCAGAGGGCGCTTAGGTGCGATCTCATCAATGGCCGTCAAGAGTCGGTTATTCCAATCTTCGACAAGGTCATCTAATGAGTCGCCAGGGGGGGCAGGGTCCCGCAAAGCCTGACGGAATCTATCTGGATCCATCAGCCTTCGCGGGCGAGCCAAAATAGGCTCGCCACCCGAGCAGGGGAGGAGCGGAAAGTCAATCTTGGCTCTCAGAGCGTAGTGATCAGACCATGGCACTTCCACAGAGGGGAGCATGATCACATCTATGCCAGCACCAAAGATCAAATCCAGTGTGTGGCCTGCTTGATGTGTGGGGCCCAAAACAAACTGGGAGAGCCCTAGTGTCGCCATGGAAGTCACTAGGTCCAGAGCCTGTGAAGAGGGAGTGTCATCGGCATGGACGTTGAAGTCTCCCAAGACCAGTAGATTTGGGAACTCCAAGGCCCAGCCCGCCACCACCTCCAACAGGTCTGACAGGGTGGCTGCTGGTGCGCTGGGTGACTTGTGCACCGACCTCCACCCACTCTGGTATGGTAGTGGGGAGGAGACTGGAAGCTTTTACTTCTAACTAGTTCAGCATCAATCCAGACAAGCAGTGGTTAATCTTAGATATAGTGTATTGAATCAAGCCAGCTTCAAATAATGGTTTATGAAGCTGTTGTATTTTTAATATGATATCAAGATTAACCACAGCTTACAGTTATGATGTTTCAATAAAATGTGGTTAATTAAAAATGGAAGCAATTGCCACATCAGAGGAGGAGAGAAGGAATGGAAGCTCAGCGGACAATGATCGCTCCCCACATCAAAGGGGGGTGATATTTGCGTGGTCGCGTGCAGCCCCTTGAGCTCCTGGGCGACACCTGGTAGTTCGGACTGGCTTTGACTTCCCCCGGGGGGGATACCTGATACCTGAGGTCTCCACCTACCCCAGCTAGGCGCCTGATCCTGTCTGGGGGAGGCGTTGCCATGGGATTGGCCAGGTAAGGGGAGGGACTACCTAGCCCACACAATAGAAGGTGTAGCTTACCAGGAAGCAGCAGTCAGGCTCCAGAGCTTCTCCCAGGTTTTGCCTTTCCCGTAGCAATTCATCACAACTTTGGCTGTTTCAGGCCTTGGGTGGAATCCTTTAGTCATCTTCCTAAATGGGGGGTGGGGTGGGGTGGGGCAGTGACTCCACACCCCCAGTGCGGCAGCGATACCAGGGTTCCCGTTAAAGGGGTATGGGGGGGCATTGACCATACGCCAAGAGGTTGTCATTGCTCTCTCTCACCAGTGGTGGCAAACGGGGGGGGGGGGCTATCTGCTTGAAAATATGTTCTCCAGGGCTAGCCCAATCCCCACACATTCTGGATAACCCTGAAGTTTCCCAGATCCCCAGCTGGGGGCTGAGAAGGATAAACGCCCAATGCCTGAGCCAAGGTCTCCCTACATCTGAATCTTAATAAAGTTGTGGCCAGTTTTAATCCCATAGCACGTTGTCTTGTGTCATTATTCCGCTCGGGGGTCGCCTGGGGGTTGGGGGACTCCGCCTGTCCACCAAACTCAGACCTTGCTTAGGCTTGTTCATATAATTGCATCACCATAGCTCAGCCATGGACAGTAGAGGGATCACTCTCTCTATGTGTCTGTCGCAGTAGAGCTTAAACCACCATGCTGCTTCTTCCTTCTTCCTGTCTGGCAACTGGATATGTGTGTGTTCCACATTTAAAATTGAATATATCACATTGGCACCAATGGGAGCTTTTGTCCCAGGGCTAATAGCAATTTGGGGAGAGATGGGATTTTCCTTTGGACAGCTCCCTACACACCCATGTTGGTTTCAAAAAGTTTTTAAGCATGCATGTGCATTGCTAGAATGCAGTATAGGTCACATGATCTCATCGGAGGATCAATCTTTTCATAATGTATTTGGGCAAACCTATACATAGTATATATTTATATGCATGTGTATGTATTTATTTTTTAGGATATTTAGGGATCACCCTTCGTCCAAAGGAGCTTAGGGTGAAATACAACAAGCACAAAAGCAAAATACAGCAAACATTAATAAAAGCATGTAGAAACTAAATTTAAAAAAGAAAATCATGAAAACAAGGAGTTTCACATTAAGAATTAAACAGCTCATTTTTATTATCATTTTCAAATCACATTCGAGTCACCTTTTATTTGATCATAAAGTCTGCTAGCTGCTGGAGAGTATGTGTGATCCTGAGAGGATCCAACCTTTCTGGAGATTTGACCTCACACTTGTACTTAACCCCACCTCCCAACTAAACTGCAGCTTTTCTTGTGCTTCATATTCTCTTGAGTCCTGGCTGCCGTGTCATAAAAGCACAACAGCTTTATAACCCAGTTTATTTTAAAACAGGATATCGGAACAGACCGAAACTTCCAGACGTCTCATTCAAATTTAATATTTAAATGGTGGTGTGTAAGCAGACTCAGGTAGGAGAAGAAAGAAGGATGTAAATGTATTAAATGCTATTTTGACTTTTTGTGTACCCATCTCAAGGGCTAGGAGAAAGAGGTCCACAGTTTTGGTTTTCATTTTTAAAGAGGTCCACTGTTGTGGGGAAAGATCAGACCTCCTCTTCCATGAGGCCATTGTCTGTCTGATGTTGAGGCACATTAGGGTTGTTCTGGGAGAGGTTGTAGAGCCACAGTCTTCCAGTTTGCTTGACATGTTCCCAGAACAGGAGGCAGATTACATGAGCCCCAGATCCCAGTGAAGCAGAACAGGAAAGAAGAAAAAGGGAACAAGCAGCCCTCCATCTTCTCTGGCTGCTGGTTTGAGCTCAATAGGGCATAGGAAAAAGTGGTTTGCCTGCCTTCGGTTCTCCCATTCCCTTTTGATTTTGTCTGCCTGTATATTTCTCCACAAAGCCATCTTACAACATAGGGGAGTTATTCACATTTGCCAAATGGGGCAGACAGATTAGTCACAGGGTAGCCTGACAAACTGATCCACAAATCGGTTAAAGTGGCTTACTTAGGAGGACTAATTACAGGTGGGTAGCCAATAGGATTTAAGAGTCAATCCCATCAGTTACTGCAGTAAAGAGGAGTTCAAGATTGGCAGAAATCTTGGCCATTTTGCTTCAAGACTTCTGGTTTTGGAACAGACTTTCCCATGGATTCAGGATGAATGACACAATTAAGCTGTGGCATACGCTGGCACACTGCCATGACAAAGACACTATTCTGAGGACCAAACTAGATGTGCTCTTAGTAAGCAGCAGGCAGCCATTTATCTTGTTTTTCCTTAACTTAATACAGGTGATGGGGAGCCTGATTCTCACTATGTAGGCAACATTCAGAGGGCAGGGAAGCTTATCTCTTGACTCTCCCATTGCACAGAGAACAGAGATTGGCACCCCAAATGCACTAGATGCCCATTCTTAAGCAGCCTTTAAAAAAAACATGGGATGAGGTAGTGAAGAGTTGAGCCTCATCGCCTTGTGTGCTACCTTTGCAATAAGAAACAAGATCCTCCTTGTTTGTTAAGGAGAAACAAGATACAGAGAGGCCAGCGACATATCAAGTGTGGGTTAACTTGCATGTCATTCTCAGTGCCCATCAGTCAACACAATCACCTACAATAGCTCAGACAGATTTATGGTATAGCCCAGGTATTCTCAACCTCGGCCCTCCATATGTTTTGAGACTACAATTCCCATCATCCCTGACCACTGGTTCTGCTATCTAGGGATCATGGGAGTTGTAGGCCAAAAACATCTGGAGGGCCGAGGTTGAGGAAGCCTGGTATAGCCTCTGGACAGATTACAGGAGAGCTGCAAAACAGCATGTGTCAATTTCTGCATTAAATATTCCATATTCCTATTTTCAGATGAAGAATGGTGGTTTTTCTTAACTCCTCTGTGGCTGCCATTGATTGCTCTGGCTTTGGAAATGGAAGCTGCCTTGAAAATCTCAGGTCAGCAGGTGTTCGAGGAGCCATGTATATATCCCTGAGTGGACTCATCGTTGTCACCATCTTTGGGAATTTGGCAATCATCGTTTCCATTTCGCATTTCAAGCAGCTGCACTCCCCAACTAATTTCCTCATCCTTTCCATGGCGGTCACTGACTTCTTGCTTGGCTTCCTCATTATGCCCTACAGCATGATCCGATCCGTAGAGAACTGCTGGTACTTTGGGATCACCTTCTGCAAAATCCACTACAGCTTTGACTTAATGCTCTGCTTGGTTTCCATTTTCCACCTCTGCTCCATTGCTGTCGATCGCTTCTATGCCATCTGTTACCCTCTTCACTATTCATTGAAAATGACTATCCCTACAATTAGGCAATTGATTGTTGTTTGTTGGTCCGTGCCAGCTTCTTTTGCCTTCGGGGTGGTTTTCTCTGAAGCATATGCCTCTGGCATAGAAGGCTATGAGCTTTTAGTTGCATGTTCTAGTTCTTGCCCGGTGATGTTTAATAAACTGTGGGGCGTAGTTCTGTTCTCATTTGGCTTCTTCATCCCTGGCTCTGTGATGATAGGAATTTATGCAAAAATCTTCCAAGTGTCCAAAAAGCACCTGAGGGTCATGAAGAGCAGATCTGAAAATGTGGGTGATGAAAAACACAACCAGGTTTCTAAGAGTAAGGACAGGAAAGCGGCTAAGACCTTGAGTATTGTGATGGGGGTTTTCCTCTTGTGTTGGCTTCCATGTTTCTTCACCATTTTAATTGACCCTTTTATAGGGTTTTCCACTCCTGAAGTATTATTTGATGCCTTAACGTGGCTTGGCTACATCAACTCCACCTGCAATCCATTAATATATGGGTTTTTTTATCCATGGTTTCAAAAAGCACTTAGGTACATCCTCATAGGAAATATCTTCCACCCACAGTCCTGCACTGCTAACCTGTTCCTTGAAACTCAATAAATTAACATGTGTTCAAGTGAGGCATTCAGTGGTTTCTTTCACATAGCATGCCATCCTTTGTATGTTTAAATAAATCCAAAGTATGTACCAGAAGAACTGGAGGTGTGTTGTACCTTGGAACTGTTTCATGTCTCATAGATAGATTGGAATGTAGTTAAGCTTTGAATTTCACACTTACCTGAATTTTGTACTGTTTGCATGTGCTTTCTTTTGTACACACACATGGGCTGAAGTGTGAATTTATTCAGTTTTAACATCTCTCTTAGCATCAGAACTGGTTTGTAGAACCAGTAGCTTTAACTCATAGAAAGAAAAGGAATATGTCCAGATCAGTGTTGATGTCGTCCGTTTAATAACAAAACCCAGGACATAGAGCTTACAGAATGCACACAAACGTATAGTGTATCTGCAGCCATGATACCAGTGTGTGTGTGTGTGGGGGGGGGGAATTCCTCTACCCACAAGGAAAATTGGTCAACTCTGGACTTCTTAAGAACATTTTGACACACTTTAAATGTATTTTAAATACATGTAAATCATATTTATTTCTTTACAGATATATAGGGAGACTGAAATAAAATATCAGGGAAAGGAAAATGTCAAAGACTATATTCTATAAAAACAATAAAGATTGGCCCATTGCATATCAGTCTGTATATTTTAGCAGATTCATTTTATTTGCAATTATCTTTATTCATATTCCAGGGGTAGAAGAACTCATTTTAGTCTGATGGTCATGGTTCCTCATAGGGAACCTTTGGGGGTTGGGGGGGACACACCGGGGGGGAGGAGGCAAAAAGTGGGTGAAGCAGCAGGTGTAGCTGATGTTTCAGCCATGCAGAAACCAGAGGCATCTATTCACACACATAGGCCACATACATTTTCCCCCCATCTAGGCAAACAAGAGGCATTCTCACCATTCAAGGACACATTCCAGCTAAGCTAAAGCCCTTGAACAGGTTGCAGAGCAGGGCTAGAGAGGACATGGCCCGGCACAGGGTGAAGTTCTGAGGGCCAGACAGAGAGGATTGGAGGGCCTCTTTCAGCCTCCAAGGCCTGACATTTCTCACTCCTGCCATACATCCTTGAAGTCAACAAGGTTTTGCTGTAACTTAACTTGTGCTGAGACTCTCACTCTGTCTTGAATATGCCAAGCTGGACCAATTATTCCTTAACTTTACACCATTGGACAATGTCCAGGAAAACCTGGACATGTCCTCTTTTGGGGGGCCAACATGCCCATCCAGGCAGCTTTGTACATTTTAAAGGAAATGTCTGGGTTGGGGGGGGGGCTTGGGCTGCTCTGCACGCTGTGGCTACTACCAGCGTGAGTCAGCCCCAGATGCCTCTTTCCCTGGCTCGGGCTGGCAGCGGCTCAGGCTGTCATTTTTTGCTCTTCAAGATATGGTAACCCTATATTTACACATTATAAAGAACAAGAAGCAGAGCTCATAAATGAGCCCAAGGAATACAACTGAAATAATAGTTCAGGTTTGACACTTCCCAAGTGAGGCACACTTTTTTGTCAGAAGCAAACAGCTCAGAAGTAAGTGCCCCAAGGGGAAGCCCAGTCTATTAATGTCTCCCAAGCAGCTTTTGCATCCCCTACGAATATTCTTCAGAAAAGTCAAAGCTATTTTAGGTATACCTGTAAACATCTGTATGAAACTTCTCTTCTGACACCATATCTTGGGCTATGGTCATAATTGCTTACTTGCTGGAATGTTGCTTTTATTAGTGTTGTCATGTCAGGTGTACCCCAGATCCCGGGATTTTGAGGCTCAAACCTGAGGTCTTGAGGCAGGCCTCAGTGATGTCATGATGACGGGCCGTGGTGATGCCATTAAACATGACACATTAAGTAATAACCATAGTGCAGAACCTGAAAAGGAAGATGGCCTTGCAACCTTTGTTTGTTGTGAACTGCTCATGTGAATAGCTGGTGGCAATGATGCAAAGCCAGTCAGTACTGTATACATTTTTACTTTCCTTCTGACCTCCCTCTTTACACACCCCGATTACTAACCCTTATACCATTATATACTTTCTTACTTTTCAAGGTGACTCTAAGATATTCTTGCTTGTTCAGAAAACAACACCACCACATTTAGGAGTTCATGAGAGCCAGTGTGGTGTAGTGGTTAAGAGCGGTAGACTCGTAATCTGGTGAACCGGGTTCGTGTCTCTGCTCCTCCACATGCAGCTGCTGGGTGACCTTGGGCTAGTCACACTTCTTTGAAGTCTCTCAGCCTCACTCACCTCACACAGTGTTTGTTGTGGGGGAGGAAGGGAAAGGAGATTGTTAGCCGCTTTGAGACTCCTTCGGGTAGTGATAAAGTGGGATATCAAATCCACACTCTTCTTCTTCTTCATAGGAGCGCATTGCATTAACATCAGCATACAAAATCAGCTGTGGTGCAGGTCTGCCTGTCTGGCATATAAATGAGTCTAGCAGAAGTAGGGAGCAATCTGGTGGGAGTGGGGGCACTAGCACAAAGCAGATTAACTTCCCCAGCCTCTGATTGGAACAGAAACACACAGAAACAATATATTCCCAAAGCTCAGTGTTTAAGACGCAGGATGTGCAATTATCTCTCCAAACTCCAGGAGCGGAAAACCCCTTGTCAGCCTGATGAACAATTTCCCTCATGCAGAATCTTCTGGGGCCCACGTATCACTGGACAAAAACCAGATGGAGCAGCAGGTGCCACTCTTGCCTTTGTACAGTAGGTGACAGTCCAGCCTGGCCAAAGCCAGGGGTTTCTACACCCACCCATATTCTGCATATGCATTTCTCCAATGGGGCAAGTGAGAGGCATTATCATGAGTCAAGGACACCTTCCAGCCAGGCAAAAGCACTTGAGGAGGATGAAGAGCAGGACTGGTAAAGGTGAGACCTGGGGACAGTTCTGAGGGCCAAGCAGAGAGGATTGGAGGACCTCCTTTATACGCCAAGGCCTGATGTTCCCCACCCCTACCAAAAACCATTGAAGTCAACAAAGGTTTTGCTGTAACTTGATGGAAGCTGATACCATCGTTCTTCTCGAACACGTTAGGCTGGAGTGATTCTTTCTGAACTTTGTGAAATTGTAAATGAAGCTCATGGGCTTTACTTACACGTACATAGAATAACAAGGAGAGCTCACCAAAAATAAAAATAAAAAGCCCAGGGAGTGCAGCTGAAATAATTGTTCAGGTCTGACACTTCCAACACCTTTTTGTCGGAAGTAAACAGCTCAGAAGAGACCACAAAAGTAAGAAAGTGCCCTCAGGGAAGACGCACAATACACTGATGTCTCACAAGCAAGTTTTACATCACCAGTGAATATAATTTAGAAACGTCTGTATGACTAAATTGGAAACTTTTCTTTTGATACCAATTTTTGAACTGGGGCTATGCCCATAATTGTTTATTTATTGGAATTTCATTATGCCATTTGCAGTCTTCCATAGAAAGCCCATCAGTCTTGTCTTGTGCCTCAGAGAATGGCTGTAGCTCAGTGGAAGAGGTTCTGCTTTGCACACAGAAGGTCCCAGGTTCAGTCCCCATAATATCCAGGTAGGGCTTGAAAAGGCTCCTGCCCAAAATGCAAGAGAGCTGCTGCCACTCATTGCAGACAATATGGAGGTACATGCACCAATTCAATTCGACTTAGGATAAGATAGCTTCCTATGTTTAAGCTGCATGACCAAAGACATTAGGGTAGTTGTTATGTACTGAGCTGAATCCTAGAACAATAGGATCCAGAATGCAGCAGTCTGATTGGTCTGCAGGAGCCACCCAATCCAGCTCCAGGTGGAAGTGAATCAGTGACCTGATTGGCCTGCAAGAGCAGCCAATCAGGCTCCTGGAGGAAGTGAATCCGCAACCTGATTGGCCTACAGGAGTAGCCCGGAATTAGCCAATCACGTGGGGCCCATTGGGTAAATAATGTATATATAGCAGACGTTTTGGGGAAAGACTCATTCCTTGCTACTAAGAGCTGAATAAAGGTAAAGGTAAAGGGACCCCTGACCATCAGGTCCAGTCGTGTCCGACTCTGGGGTTGCGGCGCTCATCTCGCTCTATAGGCCGAGGGAGCCGGTGTTTGTCCGCAGACAGCTTCCGGGTCATGTGGCCAGCATGACTAAGCTGCTTCTGGCGAACCAGGGCAGCGCATGGAAACACCGTTTACCTTCCCGCTGGAGCGGTCCCTATTTATCTACTTGCACTTTGACGTGCTTTCGAACTGCTAGGTGGGCAGGAGCTGGGACCGAGCAACGGGAGCTCACCCCGTGGCAGGGATTTGAACCGCTGACCTTCTGATCAGCAAGCCCTAGGCTCTGTGGTTTAACCCACAGCGCCACCTGGGTCCCTAAGAGCTGAATAAAGAGCATGAAATTCACACTTGACTCCGAGTATATTTCAGTAGTCCTTGAAGTCAACAGGCCAGCCTCCCTATTCAACACTCAATGCAGTTTCTAGAGCATTTGGTCTTTTAGCACCAACTGTCTGATTTACAAAGCCCCGGTCCGAATCCTGGAGAGGAGTTTTAGGTGCTCTGACTCCATTCATTTCTACCTTAGATCTGTCTGTAGCAAATCACAGAAACCTGGCAGGTAGTTGAGCTGTCCGTTGACAGAGACAGGGTGTCCTGATCCTAGGCAGAAACATCAGGACCATGCTGGGAATCAGACAGTTGTTCTCGTTGTTTTTCTGGCCCATAATAATTTCTGTCATATCTATCATGTTTCCTCAAGCAGCACTTTGGGTGTTGTGTGGTTGACCCTAAAGTGAGACTCTAAGCCTTCACAATGTACCGGTATATAGTAAAGCAGTACAAAGAAGATGCTGTTTGGGTTGGCTTCCTTGCTAACAAACAACTGTTGTTATTCTGCTGCTTTTAAAACACTTTTTGCAAGCACCCAAAATATCATTATAGTCTTCTCTCAGCATACTACTGTCCTGTCAGGACCTGAGCAAGTTCCATACCTCCCAGATATTTTTCCTCTCTATCAAAGCTGCATCCCACCCATCCACCAAAAAGCCCAAGGCAGATTACATGGGCTGCTCTCATTTCATCAACACAACAATACCTGGAGATTAGGCTGAGAGACAATCAGTTGTGATTCGAGGACCCTCCTCCCGCATGTCAGGAATAAAACACAACGACACATAGATTTTAGGTTAAATGGAGATTAAAAGGCCACAACTTTATTGGTTACAGCATGTGAGTGGTATTGGCTTAGGCATTGGGTTGAACAGACTATAGTTGACTCCCCCCGCAGAGCGTGGAGTCACTCAAGGGTTTACCGCCCAGAAGGCGGAGCCCGTTGATGCAGGATACAACTGGAAGCTCCACCCCCTGAAGTCACCGAAGGTCGTGCCATGGCCCCTAGCCACCAACAGGGCATTGGACAGGATCCACGACCTCCGGATTCCATTACGGAATACCCAAATTTTAGGAGGGTTAGGCGATGGCCCGAACCTTGCCCTCCAACACCACACTAAACCCAATGCCTAACCGCCAATCTAACAAAGTTGTGACAGTTTGCTACGAGGTAGGCGAAAAACCAATGAGGCCGTGCTAGCTTGCCACATTGGACAAAAACTCCTACCAGGCCCCTTGAGAATACAAGGCGACCAACCGAAGTCCATAGCAATGTCCTAACCATAAACAACCTAAAGGGAGGGTGGGCGGGTGATCCGGCGCAGGAACGAAGCGGAATGGCGGATGGGGGCCGCCGCGGCTGCTAAGGTACAGCCAAAACCCCGCCCCCCAAGCCAGCCCTATTGGCTGACTGCTAGGGGCGGGGCGCGGCGGCGGGCCAGGTAAGGCTAGGGGCTCAACGCCCCCACGCAGATGCAGGAGACGGCTCCCGTTCACAACTCCTCCCCTCGCTGAGGAGGAGAGGCTTTCTTTCCAACTTGAGATATACTCAGAGTTTAGTCATTAATTTCAATGGGTCTGCACTGGAGACAGTTGATACAACCCAACAACATGTCTAAGGAATAATAACATTGCCAGCCCTCTTGCATATTGTCGTCCAAGCTTGCAATATTGGGTTGATAAGGTAAAACATACATACGAAGATTCCAGTGAAGGAATGTGTAAGTAATATGGATGAGAATGAGAAATGTCTCACAAGAAAATGCAACTCATCCTAAAGAAAGTAGAATTGCATGTCAAGGTCCCCAGGCCACCCCTCAAATAAACTCACACTTCACACAGGAATTTAAGTTAAAGGTTTTTTGGCATAATTTTGGCCACAACTTTATTAAAATACAAAATGTGAGTGGTTGCTTAGGCATTGGTTCTGACTATCTGTCCCCGCCTGGGGACAGACCGACATATGTCTGCCTTTTGGAAGTCAGTAAAGGGAAAAAACTTTGGGGAGAGAATGGGGGGCCGGGGGGTCAGGCCCTCGCCTCTCCGCTAATGTTCCCAGGGGCTCTTGCATGGCCCTAGCCCCTGACCAGAGGGTTCGGACAAAAGCATGGTGAGCCCCAGGATTCCTTTAACAGAATTCCCCACGCAGCAGCAGCATTGGAGGGGCAGGCAAAGCCAACCACATCCCCTCCACCAACCAACCAATTGAATAACCAATGCCTAACCGCAACCTTACAAGTTGTGACTAATTGCTACGCAGTAGGCGAAAACCAAATGGCACCAGCCAATCAGCCAAATGGAAAAAAATCCTACCAGGCCCCTGCCACAAAAGCAGACAACCCCATGACAGGCATAGCAAGGTCAACACAGCAGCCTAAATTATAGGGAGGAAGGGCGGATGATCCGGTGCACGCAGCGAAGAGGGGTTCAAGCTGCTTGCCAGCAATACAGAGCCGTCTCATCCATAGAGGCCGGTGGCGCGGCGCGCCAGGGCGCAGGGCACCCCAGGGGCGCCCCCGTGAGCCCGCCGGCATACCGGGCTCCCCCTCCCCAACCCGCCCCCGCCCCCATGGGCAGGCAGGCACTCGCGCGCTGGCGGGCGGGCGGGCGGGCGGGCGGGCGGGCTGTAAGCCGCCCGCCCTCGCCTCCCGGAGCCCCAGCTGGAGCGCTGAAGCGGCGTGGGGCTTTGCGCGACCTTCCAGCACTCCAGCTGGGGCTCTGGGAGGCGAGGGCGACCGGCTTGCAGCCCACCCCCCCGCCGGCTTGCAGCCCGCCCTTCCGCTGGTGCGCGAGCGCCCGCCCGCCCGCCCCTCATCCCCCGCCTGCCGGAGCGCGGGCGCCCGCTCCAACGCCACGCCTCTCATCCCCCGCTCGCCCACCCGCCCTCCCGAGGGGCGGCCAGCGCGGGAGGGAGGCGGGCGGAGAGGCGGCAGGCTGGGGGCGCCGAGGGATCGCTGCGCCAGGGCGGCAGATCCCTCTAAGACGGGCCTGCAGCAATGTATAAAGTCTGTGGGCTGTCCATCAAAATTTGCAACATTCCCATCTTCCCAACAACCCAGGGAACCCAATCATAGCCCTTGGCCATCTAAACCATCCCGCCCAGCAACAGAGGGGAGTCTTGCTGGCCCCCACCGCAACACGTGCTCTCCATGAAGGAGAACTCGCTTTGTAGCTTAATCGAAGAGGTAGGAATGACGAGAGGGACCTTATCTGGGATTTAGATGAGAGGGAACAGGCCAAATCTGGGGGGGGGGGACAGTGGGCAGTTAGAGCAACATTATTATGGGCAGGACATGTATAGGCAATTTGTGACCCTGCTGTTAAGATTAAACAGGCAAGTGGGTAATGAGCATGGAGATCTGTACATGACATGACATTTGACAGCCAGCAACACTGCTGTTGCTGAAGACACACGTGCATTGCTAACCACACCTTCAATTACACTGTTCATTAGAAAGGACTGGATTATATAAGGCATTTACTGACTTCAGACTTCCCAGCTGAAGAGAAACTCTGGAAGTTAAGGCAGTGGGCAACAGCAGGTAATCCTTACTGTACTTTGTTCTATTTCAACCCAACTACAAGAAATTGGATTTTCATTTTCATGTATATGTTCCAAGTCTTTATACTAAATACACGTGCATTTCAGTTACTTTTTAAAATAAGTTTCAGATAAACTACTGAACTACTTTGTCTTAATTCTGGCTTTAAAGAATGTAACAAATTCAAATCATCCAGACTAATTGTTGGAAACTTCCAAAAACACAAAGACACACTTACACTCATACTCACCTTGGAAATTTTCCTCAATACTGTCCTTTATTCTGGTTTATTTGCTTTGTAGAAGAGAGGTTTGATATTTAAACTGTGATACTAGACCATAAAAATCAATAAATGTTGATTTTTTAAAATTTAATCTTTTGGATGCGAGATTCTCATTCCTGTAATTTATATTTTTGCAGTAACTGGAAATGAAGAAACACCCTTTTTTTAAAAAAACAACAACCCTGAAACTTATTTTTTTGGAAATTGCAAGAAATAAAGTTCCCACCACCACCATTGCATAAACATTTATTTTATTCTCCTCTTCATCTACATAACCAATTTTTCATTTTTAAAAACAGATTTATAAAAATACAAAATAGAATCATAACCAAGCAAAGATTGAAAATTTAAAAATGCACCGTTGTGCACACAGTGCAATATTCCCATATGCATGTACAGTATTCTAAACAAAAATGTAGATTTACTGAAGGAGCCCAAATCACCCTTTTTCAATATTGAGCCATGCTGTAATCCTGCTGTCACTTACTCGGGGGTAAGTCCCATTTAAAGTACTAGGACTTTCCTCCGAGTGAACAAGCAGAAGATAAAGCTGTAAATTATGTAACAAGTAAAATTTTAAGTTCACCCTAACAGCCCTGTTTCCTGTATAGAGTTATGGATTCTAGGAGAAGGTGGCCGGGGCAACTCTGCTAGATGGGCAGGGTTTAAATAATAAAATTATTATCAGAGGTGAGACAAAGGGGACATGCTCTTCTAATGTCTGTATCTATAGCTATCTGACTATCTACCTCTCTATTGGGAGGGGGGCATATTTAGGATACCCAAGAAATGCACTTTGTCTCTTTGGAGAGGAGCTGTTGCATTTTTTTTATTTACAATGTTTTATACAACATTTTAAAGACTTCTCAGTATTGAAATATTGCCCCACCGCCACATTAGTCCCGTAAACCCTGAAGAATGCTGTGATCGCTGTTACAGAGCAAGCATGTGGTTGCGTCTCTAGAACGGGTACTGCCAAAAATAGAGTCCTCCTACACCAGGCATCCTTATGTTCATAATAAAGTGTCATGGCATTCAGGCGAAACAAAAACAAAAACAAAACAGAAGTAATGAGCACTCCATTTGAAGTCCCTATCTAAAACCTCCTAATTCACATTAATTTCCCTATACTGTAACACTTCACTGTACTGTACTTAAATCAGGATGATTTAAAAATGAGAATGTGGATTTTGTCCATTCTTTGTGATTTCAGTCTGCTTTTGTGAGCATGAATACAGTATAGAACTGGAGGAGGAGGCTATTACAGATTAATGAATCAGTAGGAAAAGGGTGTGATTTTGTGTATGTATGAAACTAGGTTACACCAGTTAGACTGATCACCTAGTTCTGTAATAATATTCCTTGAGCTAGACAGACTCTCTCCTAAGGATTCTTTGCACAAATATTACACCCTGTGCTTCCTAATTACCAGGCAAAGTTCAAGGTTTTGGTATCAACAAATAATGCCCTATTAGAGATGAGGGAAAAATTTGATTCAGTTCACATTTAATGGTGAACCTACTAAATTCACTTTCCAAAATGATGTAGTACATTCTCCAGCCAAGTAATGTGTATAAAAGTAGGGTAATAAAAATGCAGATATTAGTGAAAATAGCATACAGAGGTGCACTTCGGGGAAATTGTTTTGCAAAAATGTATATATGGCACTCAACTGCTGTTGCATATTCATAAGAACATCACAAGGGGGAAAGAACCCACAAACTGATGTGGAAATATGGAGAACTGGACTTAAGATCAGGAAAATGAGAGAAGGTGAAATGGAGAGATTTGTCTATTCATAGCTCCTTTGGAGCTCAGCACCAGGTAAGACTGCCTTTCCCTTTATATACCCAGTAGGTCACTGCTTCTGTCTGCAGAAGAGTATCGACTCCAAGTCCCTTAAATATTACTATTTATATTTTCCAGATATAGTCGAAAGGCATTTTTGTTTCGACCAGCTTTTCCAGCTGGGTAAAAAGATGTTTATTCTGTATTTCAAAGTGTCATCTTTTGTGCCTTAAAAAAGGAGAGAGAGCCAATTTTAGTTGTTTGTTTGGTGTGTTTGTAAATCACCTTGAGACTCACGTGGGAGGTGATTCATAAATTAATGAACTCGGTCATATAATAAAATAAGTAGCTAAGTATTTACGCCCACCCTCCCCCAGATACAGAAGAAAGATTGCCAGAGCCAAAACAGCTAAGAGGGGCAGAAAGAAGTGGCCGAGAAGAATGAGCTCTGCTGTGGAAGCTGCCCCAGCCCCGCTGTGCTTTCAGATTAATGGCTCCTGCTACCGAACCCTACATCCCTTTGGGGTCCAGCTAACCATCTACGTGGTCTGTGCCCTGGGCATGCTACTTACAGTCCTGGGGAACCTGCTGGTGATTATTTCCATCTTCCACTTCAAAATCCTTCACACCCCCACCAATTTCTTGCTGCTCTCCCTGGCCTTGGCAGACCTCCTGCTAGGCTTAACAGTCCTTCCCTTCAGCACGATCCGATCGGTGGAGAGCTGCTGGTACTTCGGGGATGCCTTCTGCCATTTCCACACCTTCCTGGACACGGTCTTCTGCTTAGCATCCATTTTCCACCTCTGCTTTATCTCCATTGACCGCCACTGTGCCATCTGCGACCCTCTGCGCTACACCACCAAGTTCACCGTGCGGGTCGCTGGCATCTACGTCGTGGTCGGATGGGGAGTCCCTGTGCTTTACACGTCCATCTTCCTCTATAGCAAAAGAGTTGAGGAAAGTTTAGGCCAGTTCTTGCAGGACATGCCTTGCGTTGGGAGCTGCCAGCTGCTGTTCAACAAACTCTGGGGCTGGATAAACTTCCCACTCTTCTTCTTCCCCTGCCTCATCATGGTAGGGCTGTATGTCAAGATATTTATTGTGGCGACCAGGCAAGCCAAGCAGATAAACAGTGTCAATCAGAGAGCCGGGTCCATGCGTCGGTCGGGAGCGACAAGGCGAGAAATGAAGGCAGCGAAAACACTGGGAATCGCTGTTGGCATCTACCTCTTATGCTGGTTGCCTTTTACCGTGGACACAATGGTAGACAGCCTTCTTGATTTCATTACCCCACCTGTTGTGTTTGATGTTCTCATTTGGTTTGCTTACTTTAATTCAGCCTGCAACCCTTTGATTTATGTGTTTTCCTACCACTGGTTCAGGAAAGCTGTAAAGCTCGTTTTATCTCGTCAGATCTTCTATACAAGAACATCTACTGTGGACTTGTACCAGGAAGAATAACCCAAAGGCAACAGAGGTGCTAACTTACTACATGGCTGCATACCACCCAAAGATGGAGGGCTCAGGAGATCTGGGGCCTAGCACAAAAGGCTTGGGATTCAGATCTCCTGGACCATCCCATGGACGAATGCCCATGACTGAAGTAATTTTGGTCACAACCACTCCATACATTTAAACAACTCTTATGCTGCTTTAAACTTCATGGCTTCTCCAAAAGGATTCTGCAAACTTTAGTTTGCAAAGGTTGTTGACCCCCACAGAACTACAGTTCCCAGAACCCTTAACAAACTACAGCCCACAGGATTCTCCATGACTGCTAAATTGGTATAAGAGTGTTGTAAACGTATGATGCCATAGAGTGCGAAAAATGTGGAATTAAATGAAACCCTCTAAGCAAAAAAATATGTCCAGGAAAGGGATTCATTTATTGCTTTATTAATACAGTATGTATGTATGTATTTATTTATTACCATAAGACTAATTTATTTTAGTAATGGATTGAAGTGCTACCAAATGAAAAGAGAAAGTTATCCGAACATGGTAGCAGTTAAAAAGTACAGAAGCCAAAATTGGACTGAAAGCCCAAATGGATTTAATCAGTACAGTAATCACCTTGATTTTTGATCATTCAGTAGGAGCCTACTTTCAGGGTATGTTTTATTCAGTTTGTTTGCTTTTTGAAATGATATTGGTGCATCATTGTAACAAAGGATGATGAATAAAATATTAAACTGATTTCAATTGTAAAGGTTAGCTTTCTTTTTAAGTCACCTTACACTTTTGTCAATATTTGTCAATATTTCTCAAGTTGTTGACAATATTTGGGAAATATGCAAATATATTTAATGGTCAATCAATCAATCAATCAAGATGATTAATGGACTAAAATTCTTTGCCCGGCTGAGAATATTTCTTGCAACAAGCGCTCTCTATCCTCTCTGTCCCCCCCCCCTCTCTCTTTTGGAGGGTTTTGCTCCAGCAAGATGCATCAGCAGTTTCTTCTGTGAATGATGACACCTGTGATTCTATCTACAAAGCCTCTCAATAATTATCACAACTTATTTCATAAGAACGATTATTTCCATTTTTATTTGATTGCTCTTCTGTTTTCATATATTGAGCAAATGTGACTCTCTTTGTGGAAATAGATTGTCCTCTGACCTTCTGACCTGAAGAAATATTTAAATAGCTATAATTATAGCAGCAGCCAAATCTGCCCACCTATCTCCTGGCAGCCCTGCTCACCTGGGCCCTTTTCTAGCCTTGACTGACCTTGGAGAGGAGTGAATGGAAACCAGCTGTGGACACTTTGAAACACGTGGCACATAGACTTCTGTAAGGGGTGCTGGGGTTCCACTCAGCTTTTCAGTAGTACGTTTCCAAGCACAATTCAAAGTGTTGGTGCTGAACTTTAAAGCCCTAAACAGCCTTGGTCCAGTATACCTGAAGGAGCCTCTTCACCCCCACTATTCAGCCCGGACACTGAGGTCCAGCGCCGAGGGCCTTCTGGCAGTTCCCTCACTGCGAGAAGCGAAGTTACAGGGAGCCAGGCTGAGGGCCTTCTTGGTGGTGGTGCCTGCCCTGTGGTACACTCTCCCATTAGATGTCAAGGAAATAATAAAGTACTATGTACACAACTTTTAGAAGACATCTGAAGGCAGCTCTGGTTAGGGAAGTTTTTAATGTTTGATGTTTTAAATATTCTGTTGGGAGCCGCCCAGAGTGACTGGGGAAACTAATAATAATAATAATAATAATAATAATAATAATAATAATAATAATAATAATAATAATAATAATAATAGAGTTTGAGGTTTATTTATTTATTAACTTTCCTTCCCACTCCCTTCTCTATCTTGGGTTGTTCTTTCCCCTGTTTCTGCTCCCTCATCTCTTTTTCTCTTCTACCTTCTCTGCTCTGCATGCTGCTTGTTTTTGAAGGCATGGAGGTTACAGTACCGTAAGTGGTCTAATGGGTGGCTGGTTAGGATTTTTAAGTGATCGGTTAGGATTTTTAAAATGTTATATCCAGTGCTATTTTTCTAAAAGGAAAAAAAAAGTTTAGGGTTACTCTCATTTTGACTCAACAAAATCACCATTTTATAGTTCAAACTGGGAAAAATAAATACAGTAAATGGACAAAAGTACAAACCTCCACACATTCCACACTGCTTCACACACTGATGATTCATGTGCTAGAGAAGAAACTATTTTTTTTAATACAAAAAATTAGTTTCTTCTCCCGTTAGATTCACAAAATGTTAAGGGGTATGCATACCCCTACATTCTCCCAGAAAAAAGCACTGGTTATATATTCCCAACAGGTTAAAACGTTAGCAGATTTAAGAGTAAATTCAGCAGTATAAGTTATGTTGAGATGAAGTGAGATAGAGGGGATATGGATTGACTAGAATATGCAGTAGTAATGGAGTTTCGGAGGAAACCATGGAAGGCGGGAAGGGAAGTCGAGGTTTAAAGCATTGTTACTTTTAATGTGGAGAAATTGTAGTGATGAAAATTATAAATAAAATTTACTTTAAAAAAGAAATAAGAATACATATTTCCATGTTAGTTTATAACCTCTGTTTTTAAACCTCTTTATGCCTTTTTTATTATATATTTTTAATTTTATAGTGGTGTATAAATATTTTTTATAAATAAATAAATATGCTTGGCTCTTGGGAGCCCTCAGCCAGGGCCCTCAGCAACCCTACAACGTGCCATTTTGTGTGGTTTTATTATTGGTCCGGCTAGACTGTATCCTTGAACTGTGTTTCCTCTTCCTTGCCAAGCTGAAGAGGTTTGTGTGTCTGTGTGCGCACGCGCGTCTGCATATAGAAATCTCTGGTCTTTGTGTGGCTGGAGTGTAGCCTACTGCACAAAAGTAAAAGTCCCATCTTTTGCTTCACCCCTGTGCAACTCACTTTGCAAAATGTTTAAACTACCGGTAAAAGAATAAACCCACAAACTAAAAGACATAATATGTGCACCGAAGTTGCAAACAAATAGAATATGTGACCAGATGCTTATATGCCTAGCTATGAAAGGAGCCTTGTACTATGTTTGGATCCATGATATTTGGCTCCCACATGTGGCTGATTCAGAAGTTGCACATAATATGTGCTTTTATACCACCTGCGATGTGGTAACTCTATTGCTATCTAGGCGCTGCTGCAATTCCCAGTTACTTTACATGCCAACTGCCCCTGTATAGACTCACTTAGATCATGTGGGGAAATTCTACTCATGGTACTGCAACCTACCGAATAACATACAGTGGGGACCTGAAAGCAGGCATTTCTTGCTAATGCCCCTGTGCCATGAAATGCACTTTCATCTGCCATATGTGAAGCAGAAACCATCAGTTGCTTCAGGTGTCTTGTTAAGAGATACCCTTTTGCCCAGGCTTTCCCTGACCCAAAAAAATTGAGCCCTGTTTTTAATCCATTTGAATCCCCCGAATCCTTGTCGTTCTTTGTTTTATATGCTTTTATACTACTGTTTTACTGCTTGAACACTAAAATGTTAAGCGCAGTTGTTATTATTATTTTTTATTACTTAGTTAGCGTTTTGTGGGCAATTGGTTTGAAAACTGAATACAGGAGAGAAACCTACCAAGTTGCAGAAAAATAGGTCCAGAGGGTTTTGTGGTAGGTCACTTTAAAGTTGATTTTGGAGTGAGAAAAACACTGAGCCCCTCCGAATTGGGGTTTTCTTTTTCAGGTGTATTCTGAAACGTGTTCTTGATACAATAATAGTATATTAGTGGTGGATTTATATTTACTTTAGTTTACTCTGCAGTGCTCCCCCAAGGCTTCCACAATCTTCCTATCCGGAAGTGCAGTAGAAGTGGGAGGTGATGGGAGGACCCAATCATTTGTGATCTAAAATAAATACTGCTTTAAGCAGGAAGTTATGGAATTTGTACTGCTTGGAAATGAATCAGTGCGACTGCCCTAAAGCGCCTGCAGGTGCAAACAGTATTGAAAGTAGGATTGCGTATGACTGTCCCGATAGCGTCATGAGCAGAAATAATCACTAAAAAGGACATCTGGTGGAATCCTAAAAAGAATTTGCTTTCTGTGCAAAACTCATTTCCTCTCGTTACAAGCTAGACTTGCGAATTGTGAAGGATCTCCTCCACCCTGGCATCTTCCTTAGAGGCAAAGCTAGTCCCCATCCCAAAGCACTGGGATTGGAGAGCACTGCTTAAATCATCCTCTCGATTGCAAGCTAGACCCATCAGTCATAATGGACCACTTCCTCTGTACCTGATCCCCACTCTCTTATTTGCTCTGCCTTCCCCCATCATCGAACTCTGGTATTATGATATTATGGTAAACTCAGGTATTGTGATGTCTGGATTCCCAAGGTGCCACAAAGTGCTTCAGAGAAGAAGAAGAAGAAGAAGAAGAAGAAGAAGAAGAAGAAGAAGAAGAAGAAGAAGAAGAAGAAGAAAAGTTTGAATTTGATATCCCACTTTATAACTACCCTAAGGAGTCTCAAAGCGGCTCACAATCTCCTTTCCCTTCCTCCCCCACCTCTTGCTTTTTCCTGTAAGACCAATTGCAGTCGTTAAAAGTCGTCAACAGGTTTACCACACCTATCAGCCAATCACCCATTCCCCCACCCTTCTGAGTAATACCCCTCCCCACCCTCTCACTATATATAAGGATCTGGCGACTTCTGTTTCAGTGTATCTGAAGAAGTGTGCATGCACACAAAAGCTCATACCAAGAACAAACTTAGTTGGTCTCTAAGGTGCTACTGGAAGGAATTTTCTTATTTTTTTTATTTTGTTTCAACTACAGCAGACCAACACAGCTACCTACCTGTAACTGACGCCACAACAAACACTCTGTGAGGTGAGTGGGGCTGAGAGACTTCAAAGAAGTGTGACTAGCCCAAGGTCACCCAGCAGCTGCATGTGGAGGAGCGGAGACGCGAACCCGGTTCCCCAGATTACTAGTCTACCGTTCTTAACCACTACACCACACTGGCTCCCTTCAGAGGTCCCTGCTTTCTCATGCCCATCTAGCAGAGGCCCTGTTTCGCCTCAGATAGGCCCTGAGGCCATCCAACATGTTGAGTCCCAAAACTGGGACACACATCACAGAGCCCAAAAGAAGCACTTTTGGTGGCCATGCTCTCACAGCACTCAAAAATGTGTGTTTGGGGGCACTTCACAAAATCATGCCCCCCCCCAAAAGGGGTGAGATCTTGACTGGAAATTGCGAGAGATCATGGCACCCAAAATGCTCTCACAGGAAAAAATGGGATGTCTCACTTTTCCCCCCAGGACACTTGCGTGGTATGTGAGACATCTCACTTTGGCTTGGGATGTGTCTAAATCTGACACACATCGCAGTTACGTGGCTGGTAGCAGAAGTCAGTGAGGCTGTCGGTATTCAGCAAGAGAGTATAGCAATGCTGGGCATACCTCCTGAAAATCACAAGCAGGTAGCTAATATTTACCACAAAGCATGGTAACTATTATATTATACCTTGGACACTTTGTTTTTTTTTTTGTTTTTTTAGGCTTGAGACCCCAACTACACCTCTCGTTCATCTTGGAGTGGGGCTCTACTTCTTCCAAGCCTTACTGTAAATCCCAGGGTATGGTCTGAGTTCATATGATGCAACTTGCTGAAGACTAGGCTAAGACTAGGTCTGATTAGGGTTTGGATGGGGGAACACCAAGAACCCCATTTAAAGTATACTGTGAGCTCTATGATAAATTTAGTGACTAAATGAAATGCCAGGATCCTTGCTAGACTCTCTTGCTTCAAACAGTCACTCCCATATTGCAAAATAATTGGTACATCCTTGTTTCTCAGGCTTTCCTCATGCTTAGTAGGAAATGTTATTAAAATTGCCCTTCTATATGAAATACTGAAATATGGATTAAATATGACTGTGGAATTAACTAGAAGGGTACAGTATTCATCTTGTCACTGAAATAATATAAAGCAAGTAGAAATAAGAATTATGCTTTTCAGCAAATTGGAGAGAAATGTTATTAATATGCTGATTAGCATAGATGTATGATTATATGGTTGTAACCTGCCTAGGGCCATTGTGGTGAACAGTGAGCAAAAAATAATAATAAACAAACATTCAACACACACACACATATATACAACAATTTATGTTAACCCCAATTTGCACCATAATAAGGTGATTCAAAGGTACACTATACACCTGCATACATCTCCCACCTCTACTTCCATTCTTCTTATGGTTCAGTGCAGCAGCAATGGCAAAGCTGCTCTCAGAAGTCTGTGGTGATGCTGTAGCTTGCATCACCACATGTGGTGGTCAAGCAAACTGCAGCATGACAACAACCTTATCTTCTTATTATATGTATTACTTGGCACTGCAGTCAGTGTGCACCATCAGTGCACATGCTGCTATTTGTTGAATTTTGATTATAGTATATATTCGGCTCCACAGTGTATGCATGACACTTCACAGAGTACCAGAGGGCAGGCTCCTGCCCCAGGGAGCTTACAATACAAAACTCCACACAGAAAACTGCATACAGAAAATCAAATGTAGACTATCAATTATACTCTAAAAATAATACAGTTAAAGTGGCAGTTTAACCATACAAGATGAGCAGTGTACAATGATTTAAAAAATAATTCTGAAAAGCTCTGGGTATTTTATTTTATTTTTTATTGTATGAGTGCTTCTGAAAGAATGGTGTGTCAAGAGCATTCTTCTTTTCAAATGGTAAAAAGTTCAAATTAAAGAGGCCACAGCACAAGAAGTCAAGGTGTATAGTAGAAACTCTGAGCACACACCCACCCCGTTCTGCCAGGGAATTTAGTGACAGTTGCTGTTTCACATGCTTAGATGCAGGCTGATGCAAAAGCAAACAAGCAAACAAATCAATTTACTTATTTAAAAGCATTTATAAACTTCTATTAAAAAAAAATCTCTGTGCTGTGTGCAATACAGAAAAACACACAATCGAAACGAAAATGCAGCCCGAAACCGATCAGACAGCAGGATAAAAACACGTAAAAGCAAATAAAACAAAACCCCGGGGGATTTGAGCACATCAAACAGGGTCCAATTTTACGGGGCCAGGGCAAAAAGAGAAGTCTTTTCCAAGACGTAAATTACAAGAAGACACGGAGCTAAATACCTTCCACCAGCATCTCCATATAGTTGCTGGGTGTTAATTTAAAAAACAAAAACAATACCTAGATGTTCCACATTGAAAATTTGGGCACATTTCATAAAGCGAAAAGGCTCGCGACCCGAGCTGCGAGAAGTGGGCGGAGGAAGGGGGCGGAGCCTGTGTGTCTCGCCCCGCCCCTTCCCGGGAGCCGCTCCGTCTGCTGCAGCAACGGGGCGGGGCCGACTCCCGCGGGTCAGCTGAGCGGGCAGGGCGACCAAGTCCGGGAGCGGATCAAGGTAGGCTGCCCTCTTCGCCCCGCGGGGACGCGCCGACAGGCCACACAAGAGGCGGGTAAGGAGCGCCGGGAGTCCCCGGGCTGGGGGCGCGCGCGTCCAAGGGCGTCTCTTCCTCGCCCTCTCGCTGCAGCCGCTCGGCGTGCGTGGCGGGGCTCAGGTGGACGCCGCCCTTTCGCAGAGCAGCCGCCCTCCCCCCAACTCGGACGGGAAGGGGCGCCCCGTCGGGCGGACAGGCGGCTTCAGCGTGGAGCGAGCGAGCCGAGGGCGGACTGGCTGGCTGGCAGTTCCGCATTCCTATAGCCCCTCGCCTTCCCCGCCCCGCGGCTCAGCCTTCCCCGCCTCGGAGGACGGCTCTCTCCGCACGACGGCCTTCCTTTTCCCGGCCGCCTGCCTGCCTGCCTGCCTGCCTCCGCGGCTTCTCGGGAGTCTCCGCCAACCCGGTTGAGCCGTTCGCCTTGTTTTTCCGGAACTGATTTCCCCTGCTTTCGGGAAGTCATTATGTGGGCGGGGGGAGAGGAAGGGCTGCGATGCGCGCGCGCGTGTGTGTGACACGCGTGTGCGTGTGAATGAGCTCTCTCTGCGTGTACGTGCGCTCCAGGCGCTGATGGGGATGAGAAACCAACGCTCTTTTCTGGCTCCCTGGAGCTCCTCCTCCTCCTCCTCCCTCCTCTGGCTGGTGGAGGAGCCCATCATGTGATAACGAAAAGGAAGCACAGGGTTTCTTTCAATGGGGGCCTTCGGAGAGATAGTATTAGGCGTGCACCGATGTGTGTGAATGGGCACATGCGGACACTCGAGGCCGCGTAATGCGCGGCAGCTCCTGCGGCGACACATTTCCTGGCGTAGACCTTCTAAGGAAGCCACATAGGCTTTAAACAGCAGCTCTTAATGCTTCTCTGTCTGGACTGGCAGCAGTCTCTTGCGATTTGGAGGAATATAGTTCAGGGCTGTATACACACAGTACATTTAACGCCCATGGCTTCCCTTAAGGATCCTTTGGAACTGTAGTATGGAGCTACAATTCCCAGCACCCTTAAACGGCAGTTCCCATGATTCTTTGGGAAAAGGCATGTGCTTTAAATATATGTTGTGTACTCTGCCCAGGCAGTCATTCCTGATTTTTTCTGGCTTCCTGTTCCTGCCTTCTGCCTTACCACTTGCCAGTGGGTAGCAGCCACTGCTGCATGTCACTGGAAGATGCAGTACTGGGTGGAGGGCTGAAGGGCTAAATGAAAATACCATTCTTGTGGTTAACCATGCCTATTGAATGCAATACCAGCTGTGCATCTCCCCCCCCCCCCACTGTAGCAGACAAGTGGCAGGGTGGGGAGGGTTTTAGTGAGGAAAGGATAGATGGGAGAAAGTTAGCCAGTCCCTTCTCCTCTTGATCCTCTGTTCAAGAGAGAAGCCCCCCTCTTCCGTGTGTGTGTGTGTGTGTATGTGTGCATGCAGTCCGGCCCACCACAAGGTCTGAGGGGAGGTGAAACGGCCACCTCCTAAAAAAAAAATGCTGTCCCCTGTTGTAGAGGAATAACTGTCCCCACCCTCTATTCTGAGTGTGTTTCTTTAGGATGCTCCACCCTAGTGCTTAGGGTTGCTGATTGCTACTACTGTTGCAAAACAATCTCAAAAGTTGGGCAACAGACTTATCTTAAATCTCCCATGCCTGTGTAGATCTACTCCAGTGTTTTTCAACCTTTTTTGGGCAAAGGCACACTTGTTTCATGAAAAAAATCATGAGGCACACCACCATTAGAAAATGTTAAAAAAATTAACTCTGTGCCTATATTGACTATATATAAAGTAATTTTTCAATTTTTCCCACGGCACACCAGGCAACATCTCGCGGCACACTAATGTGCCGCGGAACAGTGGTTGAAAAACACTGATCTACTCCAGCAAGTTCCTTTCCACAGGATAGTTAGGTGCACCACCCAGTCATGCTAGTAACCATAAATCTCAGTGCAAGACTGTGGGACGCTTCAGACACTTTAAAGTCAAACTGAAGAGGAAGTACCACCAGGTGTGTGAGAGAGGTGATGCTGCAGTAAAAGGAACAGAAAGAGGAGTTAAAAATAGAATTGAGCTCTACATCTTGAAAGTTGTCCCATGAGAAACCATTGGTATTGCCCTGAACATGGTCCTAAGCCTGGACTCCTGCTGGACTGGGCTGCCTTTCCACAGAGATGGATTTAGGGTAGTGCAACCGGTTCTGCTACACTGGACACCAAGCCTAGGGTGTGCCACAGGGCATTGCAACTATGACGTAGTGAACTGAGAAGAATGGAAGGCACTGAATTTTGGCCTCACACAGGGTGTCGCTGAAATTTGAAAGATCACAGCCCACTTCTGCTCTCTGTACCTGGCTTGATCATTCCAGACTATTCCTGTTTGTCTCCTGATCTTCTTGGAATTCTTTCCAAGATTGTTCTTCATTATCATTACGTATTTATACCTGCTTTTTAGCAACAAGTCCTCAAAGTGGTTTACGAATTACTGGTGGAGACCATTTTAGGCATGTCCAGTGGATGCGTGATTGCCGATGTGTGGGTCCTTTTTGGATCCAGAAGAAAGTGGAACGGGGCAGGCTGGAACGGGGCAGGGTGGGGCACGCAGAAGGAGTGGGAATGGAACCCCTGTGCAAAATGGTTGTGGCCTATACAAGGTGGCTGACAGATGTGTTCTCAGTAAAGTTGTTTATGATCTCAGGGAGGGTTTTCATGTATAGATCTTCTACCCTAGAGCAGATGATCACACTTCCATGACCTATAATTCAGTGGCCCCTTCACACATTACAAGCAGTATGGAGAGGTACTGAAGCTATCCTGCTTGCCTCATGATCATGTAATACATTGCTCTCATGTTTGAGCACTGATTGAGCACTGAAGCTTATGTGCACAAACCTCAACAGGAGAGCTTGAACCCTGCACTCTCAGCTCTCGCAGATGCCAAGGCCCATAGATGTCTACAAATACAGACTTTCCTCCTCAGTGCATGGGAGAGTGCATACCTTTCATGTAAAAGATCCCAAATTAAGTTCCTAGCATCTTCACATAAAATCCTAGTTTGAAACCCTGGAAGACCCTCAGTGTAGACTGAGTTAGATGGACCAACAGTTTGATTCTTTGTAAGGCAGATTCCTTTGTCTCTACAGAAATAGCACCATTTCTGACCTACTACAGTTATACCTTGGTTCGCAAACGCTTTCCGAGCCAAACATTTTGTCTCCCGAACGCCAGAAACCTGGAAGCGAATGTTCTGGTTTGTGAATGTTCTTTGGAACCCGAGCATCCAGTGCGGCTTCTGCAGCTTCCAATTGGCTGCAGGAACTTCCTGCAGCCAATCGGAAGCTGCACCTTGGTTTCCAAATGTTTTCTGGAAGTTGAACAGACTTCCGGAATGGATTCTGTTCGACTTCTGAGGTACTGCTGTACTTCCATGTGTTTTAAAGAGATTTGTGATTTGATGTACTCTCATGCCCTTTACAGCTAACAGGGAGTACATGTTTATTGTGCGTGTCACTGTGTATCAGTACTGTGTATCAGGGATGTGGGTGGCGCTGTGGTCTAAACCACAGAGCCTAGGGATTGCCTATCAGAAGGTTGGCGGTTCGAATCCCCGCAACGGGGTGAGCTCCTGTTGTTCGGTCCCAGCTTCTGCCCACCTAGCAGTTCGAAAGCACGTCAAGTGCAAGTAGATAAATAGGTACCGCTCCGGTGGGAAGGTAAACGGCATTTCCGTGCACTGCTCTGGTTCGCCAGAAGCGGCTTAGTCATGCTGGCCACGTGACCCGGAAGCTATCTGCGGACAAACACCGGCTCCCTTGGCCTATAGAGCGAGATGAGCGCCGCAACCCCAGAGTCGTCCGTGACTGGACCTAATGGTCAGGGGTACCTTTATCCGTACCAGATTGCAACATGGCAATCTTTGCATGACCATGTGGGCCACTTTGCCCCTCCAGTCCTCCTGCTGCTGCACCGCCATGAGCTAAGCAGTGGTTTGGCTGAGTGTGTTGTTCAAATCCTGGACAGTTTGTGGTTAGTCTGCAGGAGACGAAGCATAAGTTCAGGTTCAGACATCGCACTAAGCCAAAGCATGCTTTAGCTCATACCATCAGGAGGACCAGTTCAGGAGTGCAGCATCCATGATCTTCTCTGTGAAAACCTTCACTTGTGCACATTCATGCTAAGCCATGGTTTGGCTTACCATTACATGCAAACCAGTTCTGTGCATGAGAAGCTGGTTTGGCAGATAACTGTGTCCTTATCCTGGAGCTGTTTACTGTATATGAGAAAGTAACTGCTATTTCATACACCTTCATGCAACGTAGCAAAGAATAGTTTTGAAGTAACTGTCTTTTATACACTTTCATACAACGTAGCAAAAAGTTATTTCTATGTGAAAACACTGGGATAGGATAACTTTATGTTGAGAGAACATTTAAATGTTGGTCAGGAGGCTTTGCAAGAACTCCGAGTGTAACAATGGGAAAACGTAAGCAGAGGAAATTCAATCTTATTGTTATCATCATCATTTATTTGTATGCTGCTCATGACACAGAATCACAGAATTGTGAAAAAGTTACATAATTCACTAAGTTACAAAATATAACAAGTAGTTAAACAACAAGTTAACGAAAACATCTCATAAAATGTACTATGAAATTAAATCCCCTAATAATATGTTATAAGATCTAGCAATAAAGTATATAAGCATAATTCCAGTAACACAAAAAATAAAGCTTACCTCCAAAATGAATGTCCTGCTGTTCCTCCAAGGGACTTGGGAAACCATCCAATTGATTGTATGAACATGGTCTACAATCCAAACAGCTTGCACTGTCATTTGCATAGGTTTTAGCCCTGCAGCATCTGGAGGGTCACAATTCCCCATCCCTGACCTGTGTCTTCAGGATATTCTATCTCAAGGCGTTCCTTCATCTAGAGCTTGTGTGCATCTCTGCACAGCTCCTACTACAAGATGGAGGTGGTAGTGTAGTGAAATAGATGGTCCATGGGGCTCCTCTCACTGCTTACACTGGCTCTTTCTGTAATCTTTGAAGCTGTTCATAAAATGAAAGGCATTGTCACCTTCATTCTTGGGCTTTAACAAAAAGTAATCCATTGCTCTTCAGGGCTTTGAAGGCAGCATTTTGGACAGCCTCACTCCTCGCAAAGCCCATGGTCCTAGAGACAGGGCTTTTTTTTTCCTACAAAAAAGGTGCCAGAACTTGTTAAGCTTTTTAAAGGGGACATCTCCCCTGAAAAAGCTTCTATTCTTACGCCGTGCTGCCCGCAGCCTCTGTAATGCCATGCTGCCATGCGCCGTCATGCTGAAATGCTAAAGAGGTGCCAGAACTCAGTTCCGGTAAATTTCTGCTGAAAAAAGCCCTGCCTAGAGATACATGGGGGAAAGAAGTATACTGCCATGTGGCAAGTGATTTGGGGATGGAGGATCTGGCTTATGGGTGAGTGTTTATTTGCAATCACATTTCAACCCAGGAGTGTGAGAAGATGCCCAAATCACCAATTCACCTCATTATTCCTCCTCCACGCAGAGCCGATTCATAAAGGACAGAATATGCTTCCCACTTTTATTATTTTCACAATAATCCCATGAGATCAGTGAAGGGTGGTTACTGCCTATAATTAAACAGCAAACTTCATGGCCAAACTTCCCCAGCTGAAGTTGATAATTTTATCCACTTGTAGGGAATTAACACAATAGTCTATAGAGTGTCTGTCTTGGTTCGTATAAGCTGCAAGCAAGTTTATCTGTATGTAGAAACTGGCATTCTCTGTGTTGACGTCCTTCCAAAGTCACCTCTTTTCTTCTCTACTTCCCCTTATGTATCAGCATTACTGGCCTAGTTATAAACACAGTTAGCCACATGTCTTAATTGCACTATAAACCTCCTCTTTACTGCACTTTCAGATTTCCTTCCTAGCCTTTCAAAATTTAACTTGCTCTGCAGATCATTCAGAGGAAATAGGAGGTACCATAGGAAGGGTGATTAAAAAGGGTGATTAAAGTTTTATTTGAACATTTGAGTTTTTATGGTGCATTTCCCTATTATGTGTAACTTCCTAAAAAAAAATTCTCCTTATATTTTCAGGTGGCATTATTGGTGAATCTTTTGTTTATGACCTAGTGTGCATCGTCCCAGTCAGCCATGGCGTACAATGCAGGCATCGCTGGGGACCCTAACCAGTTAGCACAACGCATCACTTCAAATATCCAGAAAATCACACAATGCAGTAAGTTGCTTAAAGCTATTCCTATTTACAAATGTTCCTGTCCCTGTATCTTTTATTTTTGTTATGACAGGTTTAGGAGCTTTGGGTGAAATCCAGTGTTTTCCAAGCAGACTTCTGTTTCTCCCTCTCTTCCCCCTAGCCTCTGTCCAGAGGACCACCCAATACTTTGGACCAGATTTTGGGTGGAGGGGTAGCATAGTGGAGGAGACAGAGAAAGTTTCATAGTACAAGCAGTCATTTGTTCCACTGGCAGATAGGGACAGTATATTGCCCTTTATTGACGAGGTCCTTAACATCTCAAAGGTTTGTGCAAATATTAGTTTTATGTCAGTTTTTAAAATTCTGGACTTTGTTAGCAAAACCTTCAGCAGTTCTGCAACTATATTTCAATATCTGGTTTCTGGTGAGGTTTCAGTACCTAGTCATGAATTACACACCTTAACTATCTTATCTGAAGTCTGTTGTACATGTTCTGGGTGGTGAAGGATTGAATTCAGAATGGCACAGTACTAGGAAAAGGCAACACAAAATTGAATGGTGTGGAAAGGTGTGTCTAAAAACAATGTACCCAAATGGTCTTCAAAAATCCTCTGTAGATACTGCCTGCTATGAGAGTACTTTGGTCATAAGGCTATGTTTTGAAGAAAAACTGTTATTGTTGGTTTGCATAAATATGTTGATAAGATTCCCCCCTCTCCCAAGAGAGCCATATTAAACTGTTGTAGAAAAGAAGAAATTGGAAGAGAGTACTGTGGCAACTAAGGAATGTGGGTGGCACTGTGGGCTAAACCACAGAGCCTAGGGCTTGCTGATCAGAAGGTTGGTGGTTCGAATCCCCACACAGGGTGAGCTCCCGTTGCTCGGTCCCAGCTCCTGCCAACCTAGCAGTTCGAAAGCACATCAAAGTGCAAGTAGATAAATAGGTACCGCTCCGGTGGGAAGGTAAATGGCGTTTCCGTGCACTGCTCTGGTTCGCCAGAAGCTGCTTTGTCATTCTGGCCACATGACCCGGAAGTTGTACGCCGGCTCCCTTGGCCAATAAAGCGAGATGAGTACCGCAACCCCAGAGTCATCTGCGACTGGACCTAATGGTCAGGGGTCCCTTTACCTTTACCATTACTGTGGCACCTTAAAATACATCTTATTGTCACATAGATTTTCATGGACTAAAGTCCACTGGGCCAGATGAATGTGGAGGAAAATTCATCACTTTGAGAATGGTGCTAGAGATCATGAGTGACGCACCATTAGCATGTGCATATTGTTCTTCTTCTTCTTCTATTGTTGTTGTTGTTGTTTGCTAAACAGGTTTAGCTTTGGGATGATCTTATCAATGCATACCAACTGATTATTCTTCAGCTGTGAACAGGTGGCTTGAATCCTCATTAAATTCCATACCGTAATTAACTTTGTTAAATATATGTGCAGCAAGCTCCAATGTAGCATGATGAAGAGGGCACTTTCTGGTTGCCATGCCCTTGCTTCTCCTTTAAATGATTAGGAACTGTACCTGCTGACTTATCTCTTCCTTCCTCCTCCCTTACTTTCTTCAGGCATCCTTTGTACTGGGCCACTTATATTTACTCATACCACTGTAAAAGATTCATAATGTCATAATCCTTGTGTGTCACAACACACAGCCTTCTGTGGAACTGTGTCAAGCCACACCTTCAGAAACAGTAACTGGTAAAAGCCCTTCTATATGCATTCAGATGTTCTTCCATCTGAAAATCCTTTCGATAGAAAGCTAGCATGCTGGGGAAAATGGTAGGACTGAGGCTTTCTCCCTCACATTCTAATTTTGGATAGGCAGAGTGTTATTGATGTGGCAAGCATTCAGTCTTCTCCACTAAGTCATGGTAAGAAATCTAATTCCAAAGAACAGTGTCAGACTGTTTCTGAATGTGTGGATTGCCTGCTTCCCTTTCTCATATACCTTTTCCTCAGGGGTAGGGAACCATTATATTTGTCAAGGGCTTATTTATTTATTTGATTGGTTGATGGATATATTGCTCTTCATCATAAGATCTCAGGGCGGTTCACAGAATAAAATGCTGGATAAAAACATGAACGTAAGGAAAACAAAACAGCAAAACAATACCCCCTTGTACTACTACTACTAATTAATAATAATAATAATAGATTTTTTATACCCCACCCCTCTGTCTGGGTTTCCCCAGCCACTCTGGGCAGCTCCCAACAGAATATTAAAAATACAATAAAACATCAGTCATTAAAAACTCCCCCAAACAGGGCTGCCTCCAGTTGTCTTCTAAAAGTCAGTTGTTTATTTCCTTGACATCTGATGGGAGGGCGTTCCACAGGGTGGGCGCCACTACCGAGAAGGCCCTCTGCCCTTCTCACAGGCACACTTAAAAGGCCATTGAATATTAATCAGCCCAAGGCCTGGTTGAAGAGCAACATTTTTGCCTCTTCTGTAATGAAGACGCCAGGCGAGTCTCTCAGGGGAAGAGCATTCCACAAACGGAGCCACTACAGAGAACATCCATTCTCGTTTTCCCACCCTCAGGTTCTCACACGGAGGAGGCATATGAAGAAAGGCCTCAGACGATGAACACAGAGTTCAGGATGGTTTATATGGGGAGAGGCTACATTCTCTAGGGGAAAAACAAAATCGAAAATTCTTTCTAGTAGCACCTTAGAGACCAACTGAGTTTGTTCCTGGTATGAGCTTTCGTGTGCATGCACACTTCTTCAGATACCTGGTATCTGAAGAAGTGTGCATGCACACGAAAGCTCATACCAGGAACAAACTCAGTTGGTCTCTAAGGTGCTACTAGAAAGAATTTTCGATTTTGTTTTGACTATGGCAGACCAACACGGCTACCCACCTGTAACATTCTCTAGGGGGTAATGTGCTACTGGGGGTGGGGTTGTATTATGGTGGGTGGGACCACCTGCTTTTCTCTTCCTGGCGCTCAATTCTGCCACGCCACCTTCTCAGTGCTGCTGGGGAAGTGGCGTGAAGATAGCTTGAGGGCAATAGGTTTCCCACTCACGCTTTGCTTAAATGACTGGTGGCTGCTGCTACATTTGTTGTCTCTCTGGCACATACCAGCTTCTTCTACCAGTTTGACTCATCTTGCTTTATGTGGCAATGCCCAGCCCCTTGGGAGGTTCCCCACTTGTGTGTGATGAAATTCTGAAAGGTAAGGGAAACCACATGGGCAAGAAAGAATCCTGTGCACTTATGGTTGGGCTGGCAGGGCAGATGCTGTAGAACTGGTAAAGATGAAAAAGAGGATTGAATGCTAAAAGAGCTTGGGGTGGGAGCATGATGCTGTTTGGAGCTGCTTCAGAACGTTGGCAATTAACGAAATGCGCATATTACTTTATTAATAAGAACTGAAGCAGCCAGTTAGATGGTGCCCCAAGTTTTAAACATTGAGATGCTTAATACTAAAATAAAATCTTGAAATGGGAGGATGCTTCAGAGGGGAGATCCCTGAGTAAGAAATGAAAGGGAGCGAAGAGATTGTCATCCATTTCTTTCTCTGCAAAATTGGTAGAAAGCAAGGAAATTGCAACGCTCGCAGTGGGAGTACTTTTCTCAGTAATTTCTCTTTGGGGTTGTCTCAGTTCATAGGTTCCTGTGTTGATCTTGGGACTGAATTGCCAAATAGTGCTTCTTCCTGATTTCCTGCCCCTTTTCCACTTCAGGACTCTGGTATCGCCAAAGTCCTTGAATTAAAAGACGGTGAATGAATGACTGCTAGAAAGTGGGAGGCCCCTTAAACTCTGTCAACATTACAATCTTTTTAACCTTGGTAGCCTAATCTGTTAACTTCTGAAGCATTTTGGTTGGTGCTAAATTCACATTGGAATGCTGTGTGGGTCAAGGAAGAAGAAAATAAATTAGTAGTACTAGGAATTTGCTGTCAGAAGAATCATCCCACATGGATGATGTAATCACTGCTATAGCACCCAAACTAGATTATTACGAAGGTTTTGCCTTAATGACTAAACAAGACAAACAAGTTCTAATGGTGTGACTTGTTTCTCTTTTAATTGGACAATTGCTTTGTGCAAATGATAACGTCAGGCCTATGTGATGTGTAAGGAGTTCATTATAATGCAAAGTTCTTGTGCTCTGGGCATATAAGGGATGCAGTTCTTATTTAATACATTTTGCATCATTAACCAGAACTAGAACTGCTTAGCTTTTGCAAATAGGTTGCATGATGTGCTATGAGGCTAAACCCTGGAGTTGCTGGTTGTAACTTAGCATAATAAACGCTCCAAATTATGAGGTAAAGGCCAACACCTTTGCTTTGAACCTGCTATGTTGATTGGAAAACTGGGGCGGTTATCTTCTTTAAGGTGACTATTGTGCAGTGATGTGAAAGAATAGCAAAGCACCTACATTTGACTGTAGTCAAAAACTTCCTGTATACCATTTTTCTCCTCCCATTCCACCTAATGTAGGTTGAATCGTACAATAGAGCTCTGTCCTTCAATCTTAGGTCCCCAGATGTTGTTGGATTGCGACTTCCATCGTCCCTAACTATTAGCTACTAAGGTTACAGGGGATGATGGGAGTTGTAGTCCAACAACAGTTGAATTGATTTATATACTGAATCTATTTATGGAATTTATGTCTTGCCCTTCCTGTAGAAGAAGCCCCCTCCAAAGAATGCTGCGCTCAAGGGCAGTTCCTTCTCTAGCTGATACCCGTTAACTTCACTGAAGATTCTTCTCTGTGGAGCTCGGTTAAATTGTAAAATAAAAATAAATCTGACTTGCAGCACCATTTGTAGCCAGAAAACAATACATAAAAATCCATTCGTCTGGTAGAACAGGAAAACCCTCTATGCAAGGGTTTGATAACTATCTCCTACGTCCTAGGTGACTGACAGAAGTATATGTGGGCAGCTGGGCTAGAGCAGTGTTTTTCAACCTTTTTTGGGCAAAGGCACACTTGTTTCATGAAAAAAATCATGAGGCACACCACCATTAGAAAATGTTTAAAAATTTAACTCTGTGCCTATATTGACTATATATAAAGTAATTCTCTTGAATAGGAATCAAATAAACAAATTTTTCCCACGGCACACCAGGCAACATCTGTGGTTGAAAAACACTGGGCTAGAGGGAAAAAATATGGGTTAGTAACGCAGATGATGGATATCTGCTTGTCTAGAGGGCACCCTTTGCCTCCCCCCCACCCCAAGTTGGCTTCAGCACTCTGTGCTAAACTGTTAGGAGGAAATACAGAAGGAAAGAAGAGAGAGCAGTTGGAATGGAGGAGGGACACGCTCAGAGAGGCTGTTGATATCTGGTCTCCGTGGCTGAGATCAACAGGGACATAGTTGGGCCCTGTCAGAGAAAAAACATGTGCTTGCTGTTTAGAAGAAGACTGGTTTCAAATTGAAACTAGAAGGCACAGCCCCACTTTTGCAAGCTGAGGAGAAAGAGAAGGTCTAGAACTTGTTTGTGCTAACATATATATTTATTTTTAATGAAACGAGGTCAAGAGAATGGAAAATGCAAAACAGGTGCATTGGTAAGCCCTGACACATAAATGCCTGCTCTCTTTTTTTGCTGAAAAACTTTAGCAACTTGTTGCACAGTGCATCCTGCAGGGGGCAGTATTGGGTAACTTTTCTAAGCTAAACATTGCAAGAATCCTAGGTGCTAAAATTCAAGCATAAAGAAAAAGATAAGATTTAAGAACATTACAGCTCATTGGCTTTAAAATGATCTTTCCAATTAAACTTCAGTTGTCTAAATTAACTTGGTCTGCCCTAACTAATTTTTAAGTTAGCTTGTTGCTGTTTGATCAATTCAGGACATGAACAAAGAGAGTATTGTAGCTATGAAAATACCATAGAATTGTAGAGTTGGAAGGGACCCTGAGGATGCAGGAATACGCAGCTGCCCCATACGGTGATCGAACCTGCAACCTTGGCATGATCAGCACCATACTCTAACCAACTGAGCTATCGAGGCTGATCAGATGGAATCCTTGTGGATTAACCTAGTACCTGTATTTGATTATGAAAATGACTTGGTATTCCGTTTCAGTCCATGAACTTGGTGTTTTTTGTTAACATGGTAGTGAGCCTCTAGCATAGATGTGCAAGGGGTTACATAGGCAAGAGTTGATAGGATCATTTGCTCTATGTGGTGTGCAGGGCACTCACTCTGCATCCTGTGTGCTAAATGCAAGGGGTTCCCCGTAAGCCTTTAGCACCTACAATATAGAAGATCCACAATGACAAACACTTTCCTGTTAGTGAATTAGGTTCCTTATGTCTGTTCAAGGCGGCCAGCAGGTGGCATTTATTCATAACATGTGCAAGTGAGCTGTATCCCTATTCTAACCACATTTCTTTGTAACTAGGATCCGTTCTGCACATCTCAAAGGGCTTTGCATTTGTGCCTTGTGGAACAGTAAATGGCTCCTGAAAGTCAGCTGCTTTATGAATGGATATCATGGCCTGAGTTCCACTGAGTGTATGCTCCCTATAGTAACGCCTGACTTCCAACTTGCTGTACTAATAATGGCTGAGACGTGGGAAACCCAGGTTCATATCCTGCTCAACTGTTCATATGCTCTATGAATGAGGGCTGCTCTCAGCCAACCTTACCTTTACAAGGTAGTAGGATAGTACTGTTCTCAACTTTGGCTCCACATGCTCAGTGAGCATGTGGCTCACAACCCATGGGCTCCACCCTTGACACCTGTATGTTTGGAACATAGGAGGTTGCTTTGTCCAAAATCAGACCAGTTTTCCATCTAGCTTAGTATTGTTGACTGGCAATGACTCTCCAGGGTTTCAATAAGAGAACTGGAAAGACTTGGGGTTTTGTTGGGGGGGGGGGGAATCCATAGGGCACCCAGTATATTACAGGCCCACTAGCTTGTCTTCCCCTCTGAGTGAATTGATTTGAAGCATTCTTTCAAAGATGACTTTTATCAAGCATATAGGTGGACAAGAATTAACGTAGTATCTGCAGAGGCAGCTTCTATCTCAGTAGCCTCTAGGAGCTATTTGCCTCCACAAGCAAGTAGATGGGGATAATCGGGTAGTCACTAGTTAATATTGATAAGCTTAGAAATCACAGGCTAAGAGGAGAGGTAATCTTATCAATCAGTAACTAGCTAAAGGACAGCAGAGAGTAGGAATAAGCAAATGTAAGAAGTGGGCTGCCTCCAAGGATTTATATTGGTTGCCAGGGCTTTTAATTCATTGGTAAGTGATATGGAATTAGGGGTGAGCAGTGAGGTAACCAAGTTTACTGATGTCACCAATTTATTTAAGGTGGTAGAATAAAATAAAAAAGTGATACTGAAGAGCTCCAAAGAAAGATCTCTCCAAATTGGGGAATCAGCATTAAAATGGCAAATACAGTTCATTGGAAGCAAGTATAAAGAGATGCGCATTGGGGCAAAATAGTAACAATCTCAACTTCAAATATATGCTGATGGAGTCTGAGTTGGTGGTTACTGACCAAGGAAGGGATCAGGAAGGGGATTGTGATTGTGGTGGATAGTTCAGTGAAGATACTGAATTCCTTTTGGGCAAATCATTCCGCGAAGAAGGTAAATTCCATTTGGTGAAATCATTAGGAAGGGAATTGAAAATGAAGCAGCCAATATAATATTGCTTTTTATGCACATGATCTAGCTACAGTTGAAATAGTTTTGGTCACCACACCTAAAGGATATTGTAGAGCTGCAGAAAAGGGCAAGCAAAATGATCAAGGGGCATAGTTAAATTATGGAATTTACTGCTACAAGATGTGATGATGACTTTTAAAAAAGGATTAGACAAATTCATGTGGGATGTTATCAATGCATGTAGTCATGATGACAATATATTAACTCCAATGGGATGCAGGTGGCGCTGTGGTCTAAACCACTGAGCCTCTTGGGCTTGCCGATCAGAAGGTCGGCGGTTCGAATCCCTGCGACGGGGTGAGCTCCCGTTGCTCTGTCCCAGCTCCTGCCAACCTAGCAGTATGTAAGCATGCCAGTACAAGTAGATAAATAGGTACCACTGCAGCGGGAAGGTAAATGGCATTTCCATGTACTCTGGTTTCCATCACAGTGTTTCGTTGCGCCAGAAGTGGTTTAGTCGTGCTGGCCGCATGACCTGGAAAGCTGTCTGTGTACAAATGCTGGCTCCCTCGGCCTGAAAGTGAGATGAGCACCGCAACCCCTTAGTCACCTTTGACTGGACTTAACTGTCCAGGGGTCCTTTACCTTTACCTATATGACCTCCAGTATTGAAGGCAATATCCCTCTGAATACGAGTTGCTGAAAATCACACATTGAGAGAGTGCTCTTGCACATATATCCTGCTTTTAGGGTTCCCATAGGCATTTTGTTGTGGCAAGAGAAAGTTGGACTACTAGATGGGACAGACAAAAGGTGCGTTGGGGCTCTTGAAATGTTGTAAGTTTAAAAATATTATTTGAAAGGCTTTCGCTTTCATCAGTTCAGCTGTAAAATGATCTTTTTTGTGTATGTGTATGTATATCTTTGCTTTTGAAAACCTCACTGAATTTGACCTACCACAGCTCTGTCAACTGGTATATGTTTCTGAATTGTCAATTAGAGATGCATGAAATTGTGGTGGAAATGTATCATTTACAAAAACCCTCTTCCTCTTTTTGCAAACAGCTGCAGAAATACAAAGAATACTGAATCAACTTGGAACGCCGCAAGACACGCATGAATTGCGGCAACAGCTGTAAGCGCTTCATGAGATGACCTTCATTTAACTGCATTGTAGATAGCCTCTCAATATGTGTTCCTGTCTTACCAAAGTGCTCTGCGTCTTTGAAACATTTGAGAACAGAAAAGGAGTGTGGGGATAAACCAACATCTTATCTGTATGTTGACTTGTTAATCCTCCAAGTTGCATTGTTTGGCACTATTAAGCACCCAGATGGTGTTGGAAGAGCCTACTGAGGTTCTTTTAAAAGTTCAAGCCACTTTCATGTTTGCTACTTCCGGCATTTTGGAAATGACTCTTAGGCTTTTGACAACAGTTTCAGCAAGTTAGGTTTTGTTAAGTGATGCAAAAGTATAGTATAGTATAGCATGAAATCAAAAGAAGGAATGTATTCCAAAATAACTGCGAAGGAGGGAAAGAAAGAAAGAAAGAAAGAAAGAAAGAAAGAAAGAAAGAAAGAAAGAAAGAAATTAGGAATGCATTGTTTCTACAGTGTGATGTTGGCAAGTGTCACTCATGCACCAGAAGGTTATGTAGATTATCAAATGTAATATTTAGATTAGCCTGAAGCCACATAATTATAGATGTATACAGTCCTGTGCCTACAGGTTTTTATTGGTGGTTTCTACGGATCTTGGTTGTTAATATATTTAGTGCCCCTGCTCATTAGTGAGAGAATTGCTGCAAATAATAATAGAATCTCCTGAAAGAGGGGTGTTGGGCATACTAACTAATGCCTACTAATGCCCACTTGGGCATGATTGCCAGTGCTTTGTCCAGATCTAACTGGTAGATCAGGGTGCCTTGTGTTTTATGAGAAGAGTTTACCACAACCTGTTCTCTGGATGGCCTTTTTCTTCAATAGACGCAGGAGCTGTTGATTAAGGAATCATGGTTCCACATTAGAATATGTTCTTTTCCATAGAATTAACATGTGATCATAATTCGGGGGGGGGGGGAGAGATTTTTACTGTTATCCTTTCCCAAAAAAGAATATGTAAGCCTCCTCCTGAACATTGTGTTAGTCATAATTTAAAATGTTTTCTCTCTTTCCCCTTCCCATATTGACTATTTACATTTTACAATACCAAATCTAATTTTCATGGCCCATCTATCAACCTGTCAGACAAATACAATCTTTATCATTTTAAGTACTCAAAAAAAAAAAAGGATTTTAAAGCAAAGTTTGGTCCACTACTTCTCAATTCTTCATTCTTGGTTTCTACAGAAGTGGAACCAGCAGTTATTTTGCAGATATTAAATAACATATGTGCCTTTCCTGAAGATTTATTTCTAAAGATATTCTGCAATGGAGTAAAAAGGTTGGTTGAGTAATCCAGTCACTGAGCTATAACTTTCTGTTTTAGGCAGCAGAAGCAGCAGTATACAAACCAACTTGCCAAAGAGACAGACAAAAACATTAAGGAGTTTGGATCTCTGCCTTCAATAAGCGAGCAGGTATAAAAATGTGAAGACAGTTTTCTGCATTTTTTTTTAAAAAAAACAACAACCTAAAACTACCTTTTTCATTTCTGCCGTGTGTGTTTGAAAACATTTTACTCCTGAGGCATATCAAGCAAAATACATTAATGGAACTTGGTTTGTAGTATAATTAAGAGGCCAAGTATTTTTGAACTACTAGGATTATAGGATTTACTTTGGTACGGGCACTTGGATTATGATCATTTTAATCATTTTGACTGCAATCCTGTGCACAGTTAGGCGGCTTAAATCCTATTGACTTTAGTGGGGTTTAAGCAGTCTAAATATGTGCAGAACTTGGACATTTTTGTCTTAACCGTGAGTGTGCTTAGTATGGTATTATATGGGGAAATGAAATTAACATTCATTTCAGGGCAATTGTCTTTCATTCTTATGAACAGCCATTCTAACAAATAGCTAATTATTTTCTCATTACTTTTGTTCCATCAAAAGGAGTACAGGTCTGCCTGTGTTTGGCTTTGAGGAAGGAATAAAAGCAGAGGAAATCCAGCACTACTTCATTGGTGGGGAACCTGTAGCCCTCCAGATATTGTTGGAATACACCGGGCATTATCCCTGAACATTGGCCATGCTGGCTGACGCTGTTGGGAGTTGGAGTCCAACAATACCGGTATCCAGAGAGCTGCAGGTTCCCACTTGCCCAAAATATGTGCAATTATATAGCGTTCTCCTTCAGCTTCTTCTGTATCATGTTAATAAGTGAGGCGTCGTCATGTTAATTCCAGGGGAAAGTATTTTGCCAGTCATCTCACCACTGTCATACTGGTGGCATTTTTTTTAGAGTAGAGTAGTGCTTAGGTGGGGCACCACTGGTTTAAATGGATGCCTCTCTTGCATTCTTGCCTCTCTTTCAGAAGCTAGAACCCAGCATGGACTAGGGGATAACTATGGGGTGCCAGTTTTGAATTGTTGCTTCGCAATGAAGCCCTTTACACTATCGTTGATGCATATTAATTGCAGATCTTTACTGTGGGTCCCTTTCAGGGGAAGGGGTGTACGTGTGATCCTGCTCTGGCATGGCGCAACTTAAAGTTGCTGTCCTTGTCCACCTATCTGTGCAAGCGCTGGACTTCCACTGCGATCCATTCCAAAGCTCGAGTGGGACTTCAGTGATGTGCGAGGCTTTGGCGTCAGAAAAAGCACCATTCAGCGGCCAGAGGCTTTGCAATAATAAAATGCCCTTCCATAACTTAGATAAATGTGTGTTCATCACACTGTATAGTGGAAAAGAGAGGAGGGATGCATCCATGTGTAGAATACTTTGGTCCATATCGCCCCTGACCTTACTTGATGTCTGCCTTAATGAAATGTGCAGTCGTATAGGCTGCTTCTGTCCAGCTGCTTGTAGAAAACTCCTGTATTGAATAATAATAAAAAAGATGACGGATTCCGGGCCAGTTAAATAACAACTGTAGAATAAACTTATCTCATTTTATTATGTATGTAATATATATTACATTTTGCCCCTTAGCGTCAGAGAAAAATACAGAAGGACCGACTTGTGAATGAGTTCACTACAGCACTGACAAACTTCCAGAGGGTCCAAAGACAAGCTGCTGAGAAAGAAAGAGAATTTGTGGCCAGAGTGCGAGCCAGCTCTAGGGTATCAGTAAGTATATACCAATGTATGTGTGATGTTTCCATTTACAGTTGTACCATGGAAGCCAAACGCCTTGGCTCCTGAACAAATCGGCTCCTGAACGATCAAAACCTGGAAGTGAGTGTTCCGGTTTTCGAATGATTTTTGGAAGCCGAACATCCGGCGCAGCTTCTGCGGCTTCTGATTGGCTGCAGGGTGCTCTTGCAGCCAATCGGAAGCCACACACTTGGGTTTTCGAACGGTTCTGGGAGTCGAATGGACTCCCGGAACACATTCTGTTCAGAAGCCTAGGTACCACTGTATAAAATCTGTTTCAGTATTTTAACTTTTGCATGTTTTAAAGTAGGTGTGTATATCTTTCTTGGTTACACTGTTTTACCTTTTATAAACCACTTTGAGGGTCTTCTTTGCAATCACATGGTGCATAAATTTTATAAAAGAAAAATAAATAAATTTCATAAAATAATGGAGGAATCAGGATAGAACATATCATTTATCTACTACTTTAGCAGTTATCTCCATATTAGGGTGCATGGGTCACAGCATCAGTGTATTTCACATGCCATCAGTTGCTAAGCTCCATTTGTGAAATGAATGGCAAGCTCTTGAATTTCACCTGCAACAAAAAGTTGTGGCTTTTTTAATGGTTATTATTAAAGCACCAGATAATCTAGGGCTGCAAGCAAGGGTGGAGCTTTTTGGTTGGGATGGAATAGAACACGGGAAGCTTTCATGTGGTCAAAGTTGGGTTTGAATACAATAGCATGCAGGACCCAGAAAACCCTGTCAGCATGCCTGATTCTGTCAACATGTGGCTTTGTGGGCAATTGCCTGGGGAACACGATGTGGTTTCTCATGTTTGTTGATCTGAAGCCGAGTGATATTTACGTGAGTAGGAATTACCATGTGATACTCCACATAATTGCAAACACGTCTCAGCTAGTAGCATCTACGGGCAGTAAAAACTAGCATAAAGGTGAAATAAGCTTTTGCAAGAATTGACACCCAAGGCGGGAGCTAGAAGCGTTTCAGTTTAAAGCGTTGTAAGTTTAAACAGGGGGAACAGGTAGAGAAAAACGGGACTCCACATCGCCAGCTGGTGGCACAATGTTATACCTCGCATACAACACATATAAACCACTTTTTCTTTACCTGTCTAGCTGAGTCCTAAGATCAGTGCTTTTTCTCTCGGCGTACGGAGGGGTACACATACCCCTAAACATTTTGCGAATCTAAGTTTGGCTTCATTGAGGGGCAGTATTTCAATATGAGTAGGAAAATGAGAGTACCCCTAAACATTTTATTTTAGAAAAAAAGCACTGCCTAAGACAATATAAATCCATCTTATTTTATCATGGCTGCTCTACTTTGTGCATTAAACATTCCATAACTGTTGGGTATGGTGGGTGTGCAGGTCTAGCAGGGCCCAGACCAGCCTAATGTGAGCAAGAAGTCAAGGTGGTTCTAAAAATTGTTATGGCACTGAAGTGGTCTTGCTTCTTTTCTGTTTGTAACTGAATTGGGGTGGGGGTGGGGCGACATTGACGGATCCTAAGATGAGTTAAGTTAAAGAAGTTCACATGAGGAAGTTTTCCCTCTTCTTTTTCCACTCCATCTACAGCCTCCCCAGAAACCTTTCTGGGGAGCCTTCCTGAACAATGTGGGAGGGATAGTCCTAAACTGGGGAAGAATTTATTCCAGTGTCATTTCCCCCCCTAGTGTAGAAACTTACACCGGCAACTGCATTACTTACCTCCCTTCAGGGAGTGCTAAGGGTATAACACGAATTAAATTGGGCTGATCCTTATACCTTCTTTTTTGTGGATGTGTCATACTGAAGCAGATGTAATTCCATGCCTCAGAATAAGTTGTTTTTCCATCTCTTAACTTTGCAGGGTGGTGCTCCAGAGGAAAGCTACAAAGAAGGAACACTTGTGTCCTGGGACAGGTAGGAAGTGCTATAAAACCTGACAGTGTTTCATTTATTGAATTAAGTAAACTCGGTAAAAAAAACTGCGTGCGGACATAATATTGCCATAAATTCTCAAATCACTCACAAGTAGGCAATAAAACCTGTTGAAGTTGTTTTTTTAATAATGTGGTGTCATAAATGTGGTGCTTTCATTGCCAAAGTGTGGTGTGATCTTAATCCTGCATTGTTCTCTTAGAAAAAAACTTAACAGCTTTTATATGTATTTTCTCTTAGGAGCTTACATTAATGACTTTCACTCAGTGGGTACTGTGTGTGGTATTCAGAAAGGTCCCAAAATGGTTGCCAGTGGCAGTTAGCAATCAATGTTCCCTGTGTAAAGTATATTGATTAATAATCTGCTTGGATATCCTGTGTGCTTTAACTTATAGCCAGCCTCAGACCCAAGTACTAGAAGAAGAAATCACAGAAGATGACCTTCGTCTTATTGAGGAGAGAGAGTCTGCCATCAGGCAGCTTGAGGTGAGCAGAGGGCAAAGTTTAGAAATGCACTGAGTGAGATCAAGAGCAGAATTTTTCTTTCCTTAATTTGACAGTGTATTAAAAAAAACAAAAACCTTCTCTTGTGGTATTGGTTCTCCTCACCTCCCAACCCAGTATTTGTTGCCCTTACGTTTTGTGCTTCCGTGTGTTTGATTGATTGAACGTCATCTTCTAAAACCAAAGAAAAGGTCTTATCCTACACCACCTAGTGAACCATGGTCACCAAAGTACATCTATATTTCAGAACTTTAAGTTTGTGTTCTAACTCTAAACCATAAATGGAGTGAAACTGTGTCTAAGTAAAGATAATGATTTTTAAATTATTTTTATTTTTTGCTAAATGGCACAGTCTAGGTCCACTTGATCCTACTGATTTCATTGGAGGAATTACAGCTCTGCTTTATCTAGCTAAAACAGGGAGACTAGATTGTACCTTAAAAAGGACATGGATTGCACAGGGTTAAACACTTTAGTGTCTTGTTAACACAAAGCTATCTGGACTGGAACTGATCGCAGTTATACCCTAATTAATCAGCTAAAACATTCCATATGCAAACACGTAACATCCAGTTTTCTTTTCCAGATATGTTGAAAGTAGCATGGTGAATGTTAAAAGGATTTATGTGTGCTGCTTGCTGTTTTGTGGTTTTGTAGTCCAACCATCTCTTTCCCCCATTTGTCCTGTCACTTTCTTCCATTTTTTCCCTACACGTTGCTGGGAGTGAATTCCTGCAGTTGTGCTAAGTGCTGTTGGGGGTGTATAAACATGAATATCTTCTGTGTTTGCAGGCAGACATTTTGGATATTAATGAAATATTTAAAGATCTGGGGATGATGATTCATGAACAAGGAGATGTGATAGGTAAGCAGAAATTAGTATTCTGGAGAGAGCTCCTTTTAACAGTTTGCGTAACATTTGGGCACAGTAGCTGGATTCAGTTAGCATCTAGAAATCTTCCAGGAATTTGTTAAAAGCTAGAGTTAGCTGTTTACCAATCATCTGGTTTGGCAAAATTTGGCTTGTGAAGAATCTGAATATGCCCATGCGCCTTCTGGATTTTATTATCTGACACGTAGCTGCCTTGTATTTCAGGCTAAAAGAGATACAATAAGAAATCTGCTTAAGGGGCTGTTCTGTTTTATTGTGGGGAAAGTGTATTCCAACTTGGTTTCTTGTATTACAACTTTTCAGCTTTTCAGATTTCGAAGGAGCTGTGCCCTCCTAGGATTAAATTCAGAGCATGTTCAGAATGAAGAGTTGACAGAAAAAGCATTATGCATAAGAAAAATCTATGTTTTAAGTATACATTTTATAGACCTATCCATTAAGCTCAGGAAGGAGCTGGACTTTTAAATAGATTTTTTTTAAAGAAAAACTGCCTGCATACAGAGTGGGTGAGCATTGCCACCATGGTGGCCTTAGCTGCAGTCATTTTTGTCCAGGATACAGTCTGTTTCCACAAGTTGGTTATGATCATATCTTGGGGGAAATAGCTTACGTTTTCCTTCTCTGCATGTGAAACAAAGCCTATTAGTTGGGGTGAAAAATCCTAAGCACATTTAGTAGGAATGGAATCACACCATTTTTTTAAAAAGAAGAAGAAGTGGGAGGACAGTAGAGGTATGCCGTTAAAAATGATGATCCTGCATTGAGTCCCACCCCCAGCCACTAAAAGTTACCCACTGTAATGTGTAGTCTCATGTCCCAATATCAGTACAATATGTATGTCCTTGCCAGTGCCTCATCTTTGACTACCACCGGCAGGAGCAAATAGTGCAAATTGTCATGATCTCAGCCGGAGGCTCAGGCCATTCCCCACTCCCATGTTGGAAGAAAGTGCAAGGCAGGTCAAAGGACTGCATGGGCTGCCTCTTGCTGCCGACACATGTAGCAGCCTCCCACCACAACTGCCTGTGCATCTGACTGGTATGTGAATCAGTCAGTTGGATCATCATAACCCTTCTCATGCTAGCCAGACACCAGGTTGCAGGGGTGTGATGGCAGTGTGTTGGTATTGTCAGGAGGGTGTATGTGTTAAGCTGAACGAGCCATTATCCGCCCCTTGTCCTTTGTTACCTGTAGTTTTATCCTGGTTTATTTCAGCTGAATGTTCTTGCAGATAAGTGTGCTTAGGGTTGCCCCCTCTTTCCTGTGTCATAGTCAACTAACAGGACTAAATATGTAAGGTTCCAGAGCAATCTGTATCTGTTACTGAGAATTTCACTCTGCCTTCAGATTAAAGTCTCTGTGGTTTATTTTTCTCCTCAAAGACAGCATAGAAGCCAATGTAGAAACAGCTGACGTCCATGTCCAGCAAGCAAATCAGCAGCTGTCCAGAGCAGCAGACTACCAGGTAAATATGAGCAGAAGCAGCTAGATTATGTTGGGAATTTTCCATCCTTTGATTAAAAAATTGAAGCTTATTTCTCAGACTTACTAAGAGGCTAGAAATGTGAGGTACAGGTGACTCACTCTCCTCTAGGCCATATTTTTAATGATCATTTTAATGCTCTGCTTTTCCAACAAAAAATCAGAGCAGTTTACAATCATATTAAAAAACAACAACCACATACTAAACATTCCATTTGTAATAAGGGAGTGCTATCGCAGGATGAGTTAAAGCACAAATATAGACCTCTGAAAATCATGCACGGACAGGAATATCTTTGTATGGTTCCTGAATGCTGACCTAGAAGGCAACAAGCAGACCTCTTGGTTCCACAGGCATGGGTTGCAGAGGTGTGGTGCTGAAACAGAAAAGGGCCTATCTTTCAACCCCCAAAGCACATTGCTCCATTGTCTCCAAACACAGATGGATGTCAGCAACAATTTAATCACCAGCTGCCTTATCTCAAAAAAGTGGAGGGATCCTGAGAAGGACTTTCAATTCAGATATGACAAAGGAATTATATGAGAAGGTGGTCCTTCAGATGCTTTGAGGCATGGCCATCTTGTGTTTTAAATCAAAACCAGCACTTTGAATTACACTCACAAACCAGAAGCCTTGCCAACTCCTTTTGGATAGGCAGAAAGCCTTTGAAGGCAGCTCCATGTAGAGTGCATTACGTTAAACCATGCCATGACCAGAAGTTAGATAACTGTAGCAAGCACTTTGTTGCAACTTTTCATGGATAGCCAAGTTGGGGAAATGCAGTTTGATCCACAGGTGCCACTTGGGCCTCTGAGAATAAGGCCCGATCTAAAAGCAGTCTCAAGCTGCAAACCTGATAATTTATTGGGAAACATTTCTCAGGCTGAGGGCTGCATTCCGTCATGGTCAAAGTTCAGGGGATACAGCAGAAGCAAAAGGTAGGTGAGAGCAGAGACCAAAGTGGGTAGAGCAACAAATGCGACTTTTACCTTTGTACAGTGAGAGTCGTGTGTTGCAGTCATAAGAAGGTCAAGAGATCTCTACACATGCAGCCAGGAGATCTCTACACACACAACCATCCTCTCTCCAGGCAAGCAAGAACTATGATCCCAGTTCAAGGATACATTTCAGCCATGCAAAAGCCCTCAAGGAAAGGGAAGCCCAGGACTGCTGACCTGGGGACAGCCCTGAGGCACAGATTGAAAACATTTGTTAACCGTAATGACCATGAACCTATTTAATACACTGCACTGAAATGGAAAGCAAATGGCTTTTAACAGGTGTGCTCTCATGTTTATTGGACAGACTGTCCCATCACATGTATAGTATTTATAAAAAACTAACTTTAGCACAGTTGTGAATGTTACACTCATCAAACCTACTTAGTTCTGATTCCCCAGTAGTAAGATTATTCTTTTTATGAGCAGAATAAGTCATAATCTAAAAAGTTGTTGAGAGATTTAAGTACCACAAATTTTAAAAAGTTTCCCTATGAGCTGGGGTATTTCAGGTTTTAAAAGCAAACTATTGAGTGTCTATAACTTAGTCTTTTCTTGTAAATCTAAACAGTGACTAAGGCTGCAATTCTAACCCAATTTGCCTAACAGTAAACACCATTGAATTATGTAGGACTTAATTCTGAGTAGACACGGTTAGGATCGCATGGTGGCTAGCTCGAAATCGCCAGAGACCTCTAACTTGCAAGTTCTCAACTTGCACTCTGTCTCTCAACGAAACATGTGAACTGTCTCAGTTTTGGGTTCTGTAGGGTTTTGTTAATGTTGAGTTTTCTATGTGGAGGGAATTTGCTTCAAAGGAAGAGCAATATTCAAACCATGGGTATCCCCGCCTGAAGTCTTTAAACACAATTTTCCATGCCACTGGTGAGAACTGGATTGTAGATCATCTGACGATGGAACACTTTGAACCATTCAGTTCAGGAATTTCTACACTGACAATCTCTTTTGCTTCTCCACAGCGCAAATCCCGCAAGAAATTGTGTATCCTCATTCTTGTGCTTGTTGCAGGAGCAACTATCCTTGGCCTCATCATCTGGGGAGCAACAAAATCATGATATGCTAAATTACATAGTAGAGTTTCCAGTCATGTCTCATTGTGAAGCTGTTCAGTAAATGATGTGCCCATCTTTATCACTTCTGCTTTGTCACAAGATGCATTTTTAATCCACGAGTGCTTCCCCCTCAGCTTGTGTAGTACGATTAATTTGAATTCATTGTGGCAATGTAACTTGCCAATACTCGATCAAGGTATAGGCAACTTCTTATATGGTGCTTACTACTCTTCTCTTTACCTCCAGGTGTAGATCTATTGATCAAGTAGGCCAGGCTTACACACACACACACACACACAGACTCTCTCTCTCTCTCTGTTGTCTTGCAAGGTCATTCAGCTGAACCCTTTGGAGGCCTCATAGAGGGGCTGTGAGCAGGATGCAAATTGTCAAACACACTGTTTGATATGTCAGCTTAACCCCCAACTTTATAGGGCCAAGTTAATTTACTGCAACAATTAATTCATCAATAAGTCTCAATGACTGTTACTATTAACCTGTATCTCTGGACTAAGTGAAACATTACTTGGCTTCACATTTCTGAGATGACACACACACACGTTCCCAAGGATTTCTTTCCATAAACTAGTGGAAATTTCTGTCCACTGACTGACTCTCTGCACAGTTCAAATCTAATAACTGGGTTACTGGAGGTTGGAGCCTTGCTTCTGTTGTTATCTTTCTGACTTAATCTTTCTGAAACTTTTTTGGATTAAATGTGCAGTTTCTGTTTTACAAAAGAACGGTATCTTTCTCTTCATATTTTGATATAAAAAAACCTGATACTGGGTATCAGCAAACTTGGCAAAGGCTAATCTAGCAAAAAGGGTTTGATAATGATAGGCTGTGTGTTTGTACTTATCCTTAAAAGATAAGTCTTTGGAATACTTTTTAAAAATTAGCTAAGATTTGCACCTTAATTTATGTACTTGTTAGGTATTTGAAGTTTAAAGTATATGGGCGAAATTAATATGTATAGTGGCTTAGCTTCAAACTTGGCTCTCTGATTCGAATCTCCAATAATGTACACATTCCTAACTAGAAAACTGTTTTTAGTTGGTTTGTGGCTCAAGACAACACAGCTGGATTGGGGCAGTGGGGGATTCACAATCATGGATTTGTATACCTGTGAATATCTACAAGATCCCCCACAGGACCAAAGCAGCCGAGAAGAAGGAAGCCATTTGGATTGGGAATACAGCATGGGAACAGGATCAACCATGTCCCATTTCATGGCCCCAATCTGAAGGGGAAAGGGTTTGCCTCTGCATTTGCCCTTTAAAAACAACAACAGGTGATCAGGTGATGGATAACCTCACTATCTTTACTACTTTGGTCTTCATATTCCTATATATGATGGTGACTAGTGAAAATTCAGAGTTGTGTACTGCTTGAATTCAGGGCTCTCAGGCCAATATAAACATCAAACCTGGTGTTTTTGTTTTTAACAAAGTGATTGATCCCTCAATGTATTAGTAAGTACTAGGAGTCCAGAACAGAGTTTGGAAAGTTTTGACTTCCAGATGATTAAGTTGAATTTAATTCTCTCAAGTCCTGAGGTTTTTTTTATTAAAAAATCTTTTTGATTATTATTATTTTTGGTTCCATTTTGTAGTAACAAATATTGGAAAAGTTATTCATTGTTATCTGCAAACTAATCAGGTTATTTTTTAATATATTATTGAAGTAATTAAAATGTATTGCACAAATATTATCTCTAGCTTATACATCTTTTGTATGCAGTTTGATAGAGAAGCAATGTTTACATGATAAGCTCTGAGACTTGTGATTTGGGGAAAACTTAAAGTATCTACAATCTAAATTTGGATTGCACCATCTAAATAAAGGCAATTTTGAAAGTGAATGCTTTGCAGGTTGTCCTTTGCCATTTAGGTAAAGGTAAAAGGTAAAGGACCCCTGGACGGTTAAGCCCAGTCAGAGGCAACTATGGGGTGTGGCACTTATTTCCCTTTCAGGCTGAGGGAGCCAGCGTTTGTCCACAGACAGTTTTCCGGGTCATGTGTCCAGCATGATTAAACCACCTCTGGCGCACAGAGGACCATGATGAGTGCCAGAGTGCATGGAAATGCCATTTACCTTCCCGCCACAACGGTGCCTGTTTATCTACTTGCACTGGTGTGCTTTTGAACTACTATGTTGACAGAAGCTGGGACAGCAACAGGAGCTCACCCTGTTGCGTGGATTCAAACCTCCAACCTTCCGATCAGCAAGCCTAAGAGGCTCAGTGGTTTAGACCACAGCACCACCTGCATCCCTTCCTTGCCAATTACCTTCTGTTCATACAGCTTACCAATGAGAAAAAAATCAGCATTTTGAAAGGAAGCAACATTAGGCTGGAACATAATCCAGGAAAAGCAATACACAGCACTAACTTTTTCAGCTATATATAAATTAATAAGAGCATTACGGTGCTAATTAGAAACATGCTTTAAAAATGCTGTAAGCTACAAGATGATTTGCAATTTCCCTAGTAGCTTGTAGGCAAAGAGCAATGTTTAGTAGCTCAAGGAACCTATGATTTGGAAGAATCCTTGTCCATCTCCGAAGTAATGGGAATCCAAAAGGCAACCCAACTGTCCTGTCCATCAATTCAGCCTATCTGATTCAGAATAAGCACATTTTTTAAAAGATGCTAGTACAAGTAGCTTTTGATGAACTAAGCTAATGAACAACCTAATGGACATGAAAGTAAACACTCCTGGTTGCTAGTCAGCCTGAGCTGGATTTCTCCTAAACCTCATATCTGATCATCGGTATATTATTCAGGTGAGTGAAAAGTTAGCCATATAGTTTTCAAGGGGAGAGATGCACTATTCTGCTCCTCAGATCCTATCACTTCTTGTGGCACTGTCTATGGCCAAAGGAAAGGGGTGCAGGAATTAAAAAAACTGCCCTAATGAATAAGAAACCTTTCCATAAATGTCCTCTAATATATGTGCAGTGAGGTATTTTTGTTCCCACAACTGTTGTGTAAAAATTGCTCTGGAATTTTGCAATTCAGCCTTCCTTATTTACAAGAATAATGTATAAATGCCCACTAGTTTTGTATGCCAAAGTGGCTGAACTAACCATGTTCCCTTTCAGCCATTTTTGAGGGTATAGCGTGGGGTGAGAGGTGGGGGTGCCAAATGCTCTTATTGCCTGGATTCTTCAACGTTCAGTTTGCCAACAACACACTTGGAAAGTTGCAAGCTTTTTTGGAACTTCTTAATATGTGGATTTGCTCTGATGGTATCCCATTCCCTGCGATAAATACTCCTTTCTCCACATATGGAAAAGTGGCCTAACCTTGAGGAAGCATGCGTTTCACGCAGCTCTTTTCAGTGACCTGTGCAGTTGAAGGAGAAACGTTGTCAGAATGATGCATTGTAACGCGAACTGGAGGGTTGTTACAGCCTCCTGGTTTTGCCATCATTGGGGCTTCCCTTGGGGAAGTGATGTTTGCACACCTTTCGTTAATTTATTACCCAAAAAGTAATGTGTGCGTATGTTTATGTAGATCTTCCTCCACAGTACAGAAGGGATAAAGGAATGCACGCTGCACAAGAGAATGTGGCTCTTTATACCTGCATTGTATTTATGAAGTTTTATGTCTGAGCAGTGATTTAAACCCTAGCCACCTAATCATAAGTTGTGGTATCATTTAAATGTGCCTTCCAAAAGGCTTCTGTTTTCTTTTGTCCTAGTATAATCCCATTAAATTCTTAAAGCAAGGGTGCCTTCAAATGGGCTGTGGCTTTCCTTGTTACCAGAGGTGTAGTGGACTAGGTACCTTTACCTTTACATTACCTAGTAGATTAGGGTTGCATGGGGGCTAAAGACCCACTACTGTTTCTTCAGCAGGGTCCCTTCCTCCAGCATCCTAGAGCAACCAATTCACCATAAAGGAGGAGAAGTCATTTTGCCCTTTGTGAAAGGAGATTAATCAGCGACTGTAGATTGGCTCCTAGGGTCCAACTGGGGAAGGTGTGTAGGAAGAGAACAGAGAAGGAGTTGTTCTGCATGCTCCAAAGCTAATCATTTAGGATCCCAGAAAATACAAGGTTTTTTGGTTTCAAGTGAACGGTGTGCTAGTTCTGTTACATATAAAATGGAACTTTGAAGAAAACATAACTTAAGTCGTTCTGAAGTAAGGTACTGGAGTACTGCAAATCATTTGCCCATGTACGTGCATAGAAAACAATAGAACTAGGTGTAAGGCAACATATGGAGACATGCACTGATCATTGCAGTGCATCCCTCATTATTGTTAGGGTATAACTATAAGATTACAGTATTGCATAATAGGGAGTGTAGCTGTGAGGGGTTGTGGCTGTGACCACCAAGAAGGGACCCTGCACTTCTAAGTTTGCCACTACACGACTGCTTGTTACTTCTAAATAATTTCTCAGTATCTCCCTTTCCTTTGCACGCACATGAAAAGTGGATATCGAAATTGCCTCTTATCCCCAGACTTGTTTTGCCTTCTGTTTCATTGCCAGCTTCATTAGTAGGCAAGACTTGTTTTGACTAGTTTCAGAGAGTTTGTGTTGTACATATTTTGGGTTTAAGGGATTTCTTTTTTTAAGTACCATTTTAATTCCAGGACAGCAACAGCAAAACCTCAGACATTGCAATTTAATTCCTTAAGAGGAATTTGTACCAATTTGCTTTAGATATTTAAACCCAATATCAAACACCTGGGATTTAATGTCGGAAGGTGGGGTTGGTCATGTCACTTAGCCACAAGCACCTATTTAGAATGAAATAAAAGACTTGGGTGAAAAAATGTCTACGTTCTATTTTAGACTCTGAAAAGTACTAGCCTTGTAAATATTCCCTAGGTAACCTGTAGCCGCAAGAAACCTCCAATGGTAAATAATTTCATGTTTGCTAGGAGATGAAGCTATAATGTATAAACTGGTTTAAAGAGACATAGTGGCATCTAGTGTACCTGATGACCTATTATGGAGATGGGGAACCTGCAGCCCTCCAGATGATGATGGACCACAGCTCCCATCATCTCTGATCATTGGCTATGTCAGCTAGGTTTGATGGGAGTTAGGAGTCCAACCGTCTGGAGGACCACAAGTTCCCCATCCTTGTCCTAAAGACCTGAGTTCCTATCCAAGAGTGAACCACACATGCAGCTGGCAGCTCGGAGGGAGGGAGGGAGGGAGAAGTGGAACACACCAAGTCTTTCTTGCAAGAGTAAAGGCTGAAGCAGAAATGTTTCAAGCAAATCTGCAAATGCAGGACTCACTCATGCACTCACAAAATGTCATTTTATGGTGTATTATTATTGTCTGTCAAATCACAAGTATAGAAGTGATCCCAAAGCTATACACTTCAAAGTGAAATTAAGCAATACACCAGTTGACAAAAGAGACGGAGGTATTCCAACATTTGGTTTCAGTTCACAGTCCTTCAGAGGCAGAGATTAGGACTGAATTTGAGGCTTATCAGCAACACACCCCTTCCCTTTAACATATCAGACAGGTGCTACCCTATTTCTTTTTGGCACCTGTTGAAGATTTTCCTTTCCCAACTAGCCTTTTAAGTGGATGATTTTATCCTAGCCTGGGTCTGTACTGGACTTGGAAATTGTCTTTTAGATATGTTGGGACGTGGTCTAAACCACTGAGCCTCTTGGGTTTGCAGATTGCAAGGTTAGCGGTACAAATTCGCATGATGGGGTGAGCTCCCATTGCTTTGTCCCAGATCATGCCAACCTAGGAGTTCGAAAGCATACCAGTGTGAGTAGATAAATAGGTACTGCTGTGGCAGGAAGGTAAATGGCATTTTTGTGTGCTTCGTCACACTGTTCCATGCACCAGAATCAGTTTAGACATGCTGGCCACATGTTTCCCTGTCTGTGGACAAACACTGGCTACCTTGGACTTAAAGTGGAGATGAGCGCCGCACCCCATAGTTGAATTCGACTGGACTTAGCTGTCCAGGGGTCCTTTACCTTTTACCTTACTGTTGATATTTTTTATTGTTAAATAGCTTCAGGGTGTTTCACAGGGAGCAATTAAATAAATGAATAAAATTAGCTGAATAGCTAAATTCTGGATACTCTTCCTAGGAGATTTTCAAAGCTGCTAAGTCAAAAAGACATCAATTATGGAAATGTCTGTAAAACCAGGAGTCACAGGACCCTGGCAAGCATGTCACTAGTGCATCATGCATCTTCTGTGTGTTTATGGACCTCATACAGCATTACAAACTCCTCATGCTTGCTTTTAACAAGTGAGGAACTTCTGCTGGACATCCCTATGTTTTCAGTGTTCTGTTAAAAAACTATAACAGAACTTTTCCAAACTAATCTGTACATTACACAGCAGATGCCATAACAGTTTTTAGTAGTAGTAGTAGTAGTAGTAGAAGAAGAAGAAGAAGAAGTAATATGCAGTCATGGGATGCTCCAAATGTACTAAAGAAATAGTGGTGAGAGGGACCACTAGGATGCCCCCAGCAGCTGATCACAATCTCATGATCTTTTTTTCAAATGAAAAACAACACAACAGGATGCTGTTCCATACACCTATCATTTAACTTTAGCCCTCAAAATATTAAAAAATATGTGCAATTACGTTTTGGCTGCAGGATTTCAAAAGAGCTCACTTAACCTAAAGATAATATCACAGAAGCTGCCTTAGGGCATAATAAACTTTTATTTTAAAAATACTACCATTAATAGGCATGATAAATCGCCATTGAAAAACAGGAGGCCCCTCTTTTCCCCAAGCTGTGTAGAGCTTTACTGTTTTTCTCATCAGTTCTATGAATGAGGACCAAACTGGATGTTGTACCACCAAGTCCATGGTCCTGAGATTTGCTGAGATAGTGGAGAATGGTATGACCAAGGGGTGAATGCTTATCAGAGAGGGTCCGTGGATGGAAAAGAAGAGTGCTAAAAACTTGTTTTAAGAACTCCCCCCCTCCCACACACATATAGTTTTATTGCTTCCAATGTATAACACTTACAAAAAAGAGGAAAAGATATGAAAACAAAACCCCAATTTACCCCTGTATCAATCTAGTTAAGTTTGCCAAAGGCTAGTTGGTCTTTGGGGGTTTTTAGAACTTGGTGTGAGAGAGAAAATATTGCTGGGGTGATTTGGAGCTAAGAAATGACAGGCAGAGGAGATACTGGGTTTTGCCTCTGATGTTTAGCATCATCACCTAATCATAGTTTCCAAGTCTACTAGTGAATTGCATATCCTCACCATAACTCCTCACTATTTCCAGAACCTACTCCCTTCCATATAATAAATTCAGTGAGAAACTCCTCCAGTGTGGTGTAGTGGTTAAGAGCGGTAGACTCGTAATCTGGGGAACCGGGTTCGTGTCTCCACTCCTCCACATGCAGCTGCTGGGTGACCTTGGGCTAGTCACACTTCTTTGAAGTCTCTCAGCCCCACTCACCTCACAGAGTGTTTGTTGTGGGGGAGGAAGGGAAAGGAGAATGTTAGCCGCTTTGAGACTCCTTCGGGTAGTGAAAAGCGGGATATCAAAATCCAAACTCTTCTTCTTCTTCTCCCTAATGCAAGAAAGCTGCCCTCACCCCCTTCCTTTACATCTTCTGACATCTTCACAGTGCAATTCAATACATGATCATTTACAAATAAACTCCGCTGAGTTAAATGGGATTTATTTATAGAGTATGTTTGTATTGGATTATCATTTGGCTTCTGCCTACTACCTGCGCTGTGTGTCTCTCCAATGTGTGAACGCCCTAGAGAAGCTAAGATAGGATCTCTTTAAAACACAACTTTCCACAATCATATCAAAGCGGGAACATATTGCTTCAAAACGCCCCATATTTGAAGCTGATTGCAGTTTTTAGATGAAAGCAGTCCAGTGCCGGGACACTTTAAAGCAAATGCTATTTTGGAAATATGAGGTTCTTTCCCAGCACTTGAAAGGCATCTTGACATAAGGGAACATCTGTACGTATCTCTCTGTGTCTACGTTTTACTGTTATGACGGATATACATACCAAAAGAAGGGGTGAAAAGCACAATTGTGACAGGAACAGACAACGCAGTCAGTTACCTCTCCCTGACCTTTTCTTTCTTCCCACAATTTAAGTTGGGGGGGTAGGGGTGGGGGTAGAGGGAATATCTCTGAAGGGCTCAAACCTAATTGCCTCTCCAAGGAAAGAGTGGGTCTTGTTTCAGCCTTAGAACTCCCTCTCATTGCATCCATCCACTCCCACACGGTCTCCAGTATAGATGCTGCCTTTACACGCAAAGCATTTACTTGTAGCTTTAAAAGATATTTTGCAGGATTTGGCCTCAACAGAGATCTGGAATGGAGGCAGCCATTCATCAAAGGAAACTATATCCCATGTGCTCATTTTTCAGTTGCAGGTTCATAATACAATCCAATGCTTTCCTTAATTTTTCTTCTGAAAACAGGGGGGGGCGGGACCCTTCTCTCCCTCTCCCTCTCCCTTTCCCTCTCCCCTTCCCTCTCCCATTAGAATTCACCCTCATTTCCCTATTTTCTCTCTCTCTTCCTGCTCATTCTCAAAAGATATTCAGGATTTGACTGTATTTTCATTCTTTTACATTTTTAATACCTCCCACAAAGCACCTTGCATTATTATGATAAATGTCTTTTTCAGTAATGTCCTTCTAGCCTCACTAAATAAGCACAGCTTGCCATAAATTCGTTTTATTGGTTGGTTTTGTGAAAGATTTTGAAATGGGAGCATATTTAAACACACATTTTTTTCCACCTGCATTCTGAAGATGTATAATGCCATGGTGCTATACTATGTGTCCTGCTGATAATTTGAATTGCCACTTAGACCTGCTCCCCCTACTAGGGATTTCAGCAGCATGCAGAGGTCTTCTGCCCTGAGCCACCTCGCATATGCATCCGGGAGAAAAAAATCAGTTTGGTTCAAGTTTTAATGCGAACTTATCTAATTTGAACTTGCTGAAACAATAGATGAGCAAGAACACAGCTATTTTTTTGAAACCCACTTTTCTCCAAATTCTGTTTTTTCAACAAACTCTGCCTGCTGTCAGGGTACACCACGGTGTTGCTCATGAGTAACGACAGAGTCCTTTTACACTAAAGACTACTTTATTGTGCATAACTATTTACAGTGCAGAGCTAGCTTAAAACATAACCACTCAGTCACTTGCAGAATCCGGAAGTGCCCCTCTCCTATTTCCCACCCAGCAGCAACGCCTCGGCACCCTGAAACAATGTCTTCTGTGTCCTCTGACCCCCCCCCCATGCTGTGCTGGCGCCAGAAGCTGCAACTCCCCCTCTGATTGCCTCTGCCTGGCGTTGCTGGGTCTCTGCCCAGCATCCCTGACCCTCGGCTCCTCCTCCTCTTCCGCGGGAGAGAGCTCTGGCGATGGGGTTGGAGAGGAGTCAGATGACAGCAGTGGCTGGGGCTCCCTGTACCTGAGCAAGACCTCCTCTTGAGGAGGTTCCCTACCCTGATCCTCCCCACTAGCAGGATCACCTTCCCCTCTCTCCCTGCGAGGAGTACTCCTGGCTGGACTCTCCTTGCGAGGAGAAGGCAAATCCCTGACACCTATATTAGTGAAATATATTATACTAGGGAAATTGCTAAGATATGCTGAGCCACTATTCCTGTAGTAGGAATCTGTGAATTCCCTTCCTTTTCTATTTCACTGTTTTCCCATTGGGGCACAGTACCTAAGGCGGTAGTGGTGACACTGACTTAAATACATTATCGCTTCTATATCTTCCGAATAGTGAACATTTCTGCTATGCCTGCTACAGTTACTTCCCCACTTCACACACACACGAGCAGTCACAGAGCTGGTGATTAGTGCTTTGAATTTGAAGGCCAGTCATCTACAACTCACATATTCAGGAGTAATACCAATGTAGCCAGTGTGGTGGCCTCCAGATGTTATCTAGCTCCCACCAGATCAGCCAGCACAGCCAATGATCAGGCATGATGGGATCTGGTGTTCCACAATATCAATGGAGCATCAAACTGAGCACACCTGGTCTAGCAGAACTAGATACCAAGCACTACTGTACCAAAACAAGAGGCAGTAAGGCTTCCATCCTATGCACACTTTTAATCTTATTTTATAAGTGTATTTATGAACCACCAACCTCATTCAAATAAATAAGATGAAGAATCCCATGGTGTCGTACACCAAATCATTCAAATATCATAAAATGCAGAGCACTTAAAGGCAGTCAGCCCCATTGGAACATTGCTGTGGTGGCTGGACATTCCCTTGGTGACAAAACACTATGCTTTGCACCAAAATCTTAAGATGAGATTTCAGCCTCTCATTGACAATTCAGTTCCTAACTTTAAAAGGCATCTGTCTCCCTGATGTCTCCATTTTCAGTGAATTCCTAGTTCCAGAATTCCTGAGCAAGTTACCCTTTACACTTCATGATGAGGACAAAAAGAGCATTATCTGTAACAGTGACAGTCAAGGTTTATAGATGCTGAGTTCATCACATTGCTGTTCAACATATGTTAAAGTGGATGTGCCTCCTGAATGGCAAAGGAACGGGTCAGTTAGATTCATCTTCATACACTATAACTCTGCTAATCACCCATACTTCCTCCCTCCCTCCTTCCCATTGCAGTTAAGTTAGCAACAAAATGTGTGTTTCACCCCCCCCCCCCAACCAGGGCAAGAAAACATGCCATAGGCTTTCTTTCTTCTGGAAGCTTTGAAAGGACATGCCATTGTCTTGAACTGCAGCAGACTAGAGATAAACCTAATGTTGAAATATCTTGGAAAATTTCATGACAGAATAATTACATGTTTGTCTTCACAATCTGTCAGCAAGACGGCATCTGTCAGTGCTGTCTCTGGGCTGCAGTATTTATGCAGCTGTCTTCTATACATTACATATTTTTATTAACCATTTTAGCATTTAAGAAACCAACAGGATTCTCACAGTGCACCTAAATGATATAAATTCCATAGGGTGTACAATATCCTTTGATTTTGTGACATGATTTACGCACACCACTTCTCCACAGTTATGCTACTTAACCTACAAAATCCAGCATCCCTGAAAGCTTTGGGGTTTGAGGCTTTTATGAGTTCCTTTTCCTGGGGTGGTGGGAATTATATCTTCCTCTGGGTGTTAAGAGATTGGATGCTGTTGCATTTTTTTGTGAGCCATGCCCATCTGGAATGTGATCAGGGCTTTTTTTTCAGCCGGAACTCAGTTCCAGCACCTCTCAGGTGGACACCATTGTCATTATAAGAGAACAAGGAAGTGTTCATGGTGAGTTCTGGCATCCCCTTTCCTAGAAAGTAGCACTACATTTGATGAATCATAGAACTGTAGAGTTGGAAGGGACCCTGAGGATCATCTAGTCCAAACCCCCTGCAATACAGGAATATCCAGCTGCCCCATGCGAGGATTGAACCTGCAACCTCGGTGTTATCAGCAGCACCAAGAAGAAACTTTACATTTGCAACCGCTACATATCATTTATTTTATTTCCACATACTGGTATGTTACAGTGAATCACTTTGGCTGTATAGAATTAAGACTGTTTTATGTCCATTTCCTTTCTGGAAGGCCATGACAAAAAAAAACTACCCTTAGAACAGAGTTTCTGTGTGTTTTGTAAAATGGTTATAGAGGATGTTGTTCACTCCATTACGCAGTGCCCTCCATATAAAGATCCTTATGAAAAATATCTGAGTATAGCTGGTGGGGGGGAATGCTAAATCAAGTGAGTTTGTGTGCTTTTTGCTGTTGGACAAGGAACATTATGTTACTTTGCATGTTTCTCTATTTGTGCTAGCCGCCAGAAAATTAAGAGCCCAATTTGTGGCTCGACTCTGAATGTCTTTTATCTTTGTAATGGCTCATAGCTAAACAAATAAAATTGTTACTACTGCTGCAGTTTAACACTTTTACGGCAGTAGAGCAGCTCAACAATCTCCAGCTTTTTGTCATCCCCAGAGAGCATTTTAGTGCTTTTTGAGAGCAGCGTACAACCCTGGGCTTTAGTTCAATAAAGTATTGAAGCAGATGTGTAGGTGTTCTTCTGCATGAGACCCTTGGCTATTGATTTCCCCACCCTGCAGTTTTCTCTGGCTCTGGTCAAAGCTTTTATTTATTATTATTATTATTAGTTTACCACCATGAATTTAAACCTCCATGATCTTGAATGTGATCTTCACTTGTATATGTGACAGCTACAGCCTAACCCACAATGCAAGGCTGCTTCAAAACAGTTAGTAGACTTTTGACAGCTGCTAGGGATGCAGGTGGTGCTGTGGGTTAAACCACAGAGCCTAGGGCTTGCTGATCAGAAGGTTAGCGGTTTGGATCCCCATGAAGGGGTGAGCTCCCGTTGTTCGGTCCCTGCCTCCCGCCAACCTAGCAGTTCAAAAGCATGAAGTGCAAGTAGATAAATAGGTACCGCTCCGGCGGGAAGGTAAACAGCGTTTCCGTGAGCTGCTCTGGTTTGCCAGAAGCGGCTTAGTCATGCTGGCCACATGACCCGGGAAAACTTCCTGCGGACAAACGTCGGCTCCCTCGGCCAGTAAAGCGAGATTAGCGCCACAACCTCAGAGTCGTTCGCGACTGGGCTTAATTGTCAGAGGTCCTTTACCTTTACCTTTTTATGTTGCTTCGAATGTTCACCTCTTCTCTTAACATAGAAACACATTTGGTAAGTTAAAAACAATTTACTTGCAAAGTTTTTAAACGTCAGATTCATGTGCTTTTCCATATGGTAGTCAGGACACACAGACAGTAATCCTTAGGTTTCAAAGTGGTGAGAGTTTCTAAATTATTGGTATAGAAACACAAAGACACTTAAGACACACAGTCTAAGCTTGGAGAATCTAGTTGAGACATCCTTAGGCTACTGGTAGGGTTCCCAAGATAAGGGGGAGTGATCTAGCTAAGCCTGGCAGGACAGCTTATTCTATGGTGTTAACCCCTTCATGCATTAATTTGACTTAAGCATGTTTGTTATATGAGGCTATTTAACCCACAAGCTGGTCACTCAAACATGTCTCATACTGCTCAAGATCAGGCTTATTGAATGCATTTGCAGGCCATTCCAGTTCACATGTCACGGTAAGTCTCTTTCTCTCATCCTCAATGGTATGGAAACAAATCCCTGACTTAATGTTATTTCTGCACCAGAAATTGTGGTATTTCTTGCTCCAGCAAATCATGGTCAGTAAACCAATAAACATTGGCTACAGACTGTGTTTTTTTGGGAATGAAATAAATTGTGATCCTTGATTTAGATGTAACGCTAAGCCAAGGACTGAGACTAGTTTCTTCCAACGCAAGTGGGGAGAAGCAAAGTGGTCAGGATTGAAACATTTGTGATGTTCGAATGAGACCACTGTAGGTTAGTAAAGGTAAAGGTAAAGGTAAAGGACCCCTGACAGTTAAGTCCAGTCACAGACAACTCGGGGGTTGTGGCGCTCATCTCGCTTTACAGGCCAAGGGAGCCGGCGTTTGTCCGCCGACAGTTTTTCCAGGTCATGTGGCCAGCATGACTAAGCAGCTTCTGACGAAACCAGAGCAGCGCATGGAAACGCCATCTACCTTCCAGCCAGAGCAGTACCTATTTATCTACTTGCACTTTTTGGCGTGTTTTGAACTGCTAGGTTGGCAGGAGCTGGGAATGAGCAACAGGAGCTCACCCCGTCGCAGGGATTCAAACCGCCAACCTTCTGATCGGCAAACTCTGGGGTTTAGACCAAAGCGCCACCCGCGTGATTAGTACCAGTGAGCTAAAACTGTAACTGTATTCATGGTGGCACTTGAATGTCTCTTCACAAGCCAATGCAGGCTGTAGTTTCAAGTGGGGAGTTTAAAAACCAGTGGAGCTAGCTTGTGCAAACAACTTCTGATTTATGAAAGCAATTTCTTAAATCATAGTGTCATAGAACTGTAGAGTTGGGAGGGACTCAATGGTCATTTAGTCCAACTCCCTGCAATTCAGGAATCACAGCCAACTGAATATTAGCATTCCTTTCTCCCACTGCAGGCCAAGGACACATCCCAGGTCTTCCTTGAGGGTGCTTCATCCCACAGGAGAGATTTTTAGATAGCAAAGAGGGCTACACTGGAGAGAAAGAAGCATGAAAACCTCATTGCATGAGTAGACTGCTGCCATGATGGATTCAACACAACAGTTCTCTACAATTGTTAATTAAATAAAAACAGTTACTTAAATTAACTAAATAAATGAAGTTTGTTGTTATGCATTTATTCATCAGTGATTCTATTTTAGACGTATGAAGACCACTGAGTTCTCTCTGCAAATGCATGGCAGCCTCTGTGCTAATAGCTTATTGCCATGATCAAAGTACCATGGCTTACCCTAATTATGTACTTAACATTTTCCTCAATTTTCATGTTTTGTTTTTAAATCTCATATTAGAAATCCTTTACCTAACTATCACAAAAATAGTTTTCTTTTACTCAAGCTTTTACAGCACAACACAGTTGTAACTGCTGTATGAGAACTAAATTTGGCAGATTTTTTTGTTGTTGTTTTAATCACTTGGCTGTGGAAAACTTCCAGGAACATTTTAATTTAGATTTAATTGTTGATATCAAGATGGGAGAAAATTAGGCTTCCCATTCAGATTCTAGCTTTGGGGCTTGCTAAAAGGCAGGGCCTGACTTCGCCTGCCTTCCATTAGAAGGAGGATTTGAGCAGGACAAAAATAGGAATCACAATTAATGCAAAGAAGATTAAGTTCTTGGGCTCATATCTTCTAAAGAATATCCCACAAAGGCTGTTAGGGGTTATTATGGTCCCATGTGCTGAGAATTCCCAAAACTACCATTTGACTCAGGTCAAATGAGATGTTTCAAGGCAGATGAAGTTTCATCTCCTGACATTTTAAAAAAATAAATAAAATAAAAACTTAATGTGTGGCCTAAGGATGCTGCAATTTTGAGCAGAGGAACAGTGAAAAGAGGCGATACTTAACCCTTTCCCCTCCAGTCTTGCCACTTAAAATTCTGTGCAATGTGGTTAAATACGTTCCTCCTGATGATGCAAACAGATTCCTCTGAATTTGTGTCTCTTTTTCAGCAGAAGAATGGCCAGAGGAGAAAGGGCTAAGGAGCCAATTCCTCTGCTCAGACTTGCAGACTCCCATAGCTTTCCTTCATCAAAAAGTTGAAGAATTGTGTGCACATATATTGTCTAGTTCAAGTTTCCCAAACTTGTGTCTCCAGCTGTTTTTGGACTACAGTTCGCATCATCCCTGACTACTGGTCCTGTTAGCTAAGGATGATGGGAGTTGTAGTCAAACAACAGCTGGATACAAGTTTTGGAAACTCTAGTCTACTCCAGTCTTTCCCCAAATTGGTGTCCTCCAGATGCTGTTAGAGTCTTAAAACCCATTAGCCTTTTTTAACGGGTTCCCCACCTCTGCCAAATCACAGACCACATCTGTTTCCATTGAATGAACATAAAGAACATGGATCTGTTAACTGCCAGTGCTGCAAAAACATAGATCTGAGGTATAGATCCTTATTTATTTATTTTTACCAAGAAACCCCCTCAAAACCACCATCTAATCATTGGTGACTCTTGTATCCACAAAAAAGCATCTGCTTTAACCTTTTAAGCTTCTATTGAGTTTTATGAGTAATTGTTATTTTGTGTCAACTGATTTGCTCAATTTTTATTTTTATTTTGAAATAGAGCTTGTACAAAAAACTATTGCTGACTTTTTGGGATGCCCACGCAGTTGAAACCTCTAAGCTTTCATTATTGATGATTTAATTTCTATACTGATTAATACGTTAAAAAACTTTAAGTGCTATACAAAAAACTTAAGCAACAACTTAAGCAAAATATTACAAAAATGCAGTTACATAAAAAGTTACATTAATGCAAAGTTACACACACACACACACACACACACACACACACACATCTCTCAGCTCACCCACAAAAGCCTCACAATTAGAAAAGTTCCTGCAAACAGCGGGCATCACTCTAGTCTCTTACTCTAGACTTGATTTTTATTGGCAGGCCCAAGGTGGATGCTACTTCCTCAGGTTGCCCACAGTTGTGCTGCCCACTCAGCTGAACTCTCCACACCCAGTTCCAGGTACAGTGGGTTTGTTGAGTTTTCCGGTGGGTCCAAAGGACGGGTAAAGATCCCCTATCCTCTCCCAGTTCTTCCTTCACCCTCTGTCCTCTACACCCCCACCTGCTTTTGGCATGTATAAGATGTTCAAAATATTTATCCCAGGAAACAAATGCAGAGCTGGGTATTTTCTGGCACATCCACACCCTAATCCCCTTTTATTTTCTTTAATCACTGTTATTAAAAAGGGTGAGTACAGCCGACTCACAGATCTGAACCAAGAGCTATACTGAACATTTACAAAGTCTTTGTGTCATAAAGACATTTGAAGATATTCTTCACTTTGTAGAATCAAGACTGTACTAATATTTTAGAATTCCCTTTTAATGCTTTACATCTCAGTTCTATACCCACTCTAAGGCTGCATTCAGATGGCACTTTATTTCTTCTTCCCAACATTTCCTTCCCTGATACCATAATTTTTGCATTTTATGTGCTCCTTGACACAGAAATTGTGGTTTTAGTTGCAGCTAATATTTGCTGGGTTATGGTCCATTGTTTTGTTGTATTATTTGCTGTTGCTGATTTCAGTGTGTGCAGTATTTATTATTGAATTATTAAAAGCTTTCTGCTTTTCTTTTTAAATATATACTCAAGTTAGTTTAGCACACTGGAAATAAAATTAATCAACCAGAAATAAATGTGCTAAAACTAAACCATTAGAATAGACAGGGACAGCAAATGAAAATTTAAAAAAGTCCAGGCAGTATAAAAACAATCCATACTCTATAGTCAAAATGCCTTTCAAAATCAAAAAGGTCATCATGAGATGGCAAAAAAAATAATTAACAAAATTAGTTGCATGTCTAGTTGCATAATTGCCATGATTTACATTCCTGAAACCATTTAACATTGATCAATCATCACGGCTCCACAGATCCTCTTGAACTGTGGTCCATTCTCTTTTCTTAATTGACTTTCCTGTTTCTCAATCAGCAAATCAAAACTTTAAAAAAAAAAATCTGGAAGTTGAGTGCCAATGGTAGTGTCACATTTTTCCTTTGTGGAAGAGAGCTTGGCTTATTAATGGATCATTGAGAATGTAAAGGCAGTGCTTTGCAAATTTGCTAAATGTATGGGTTTCATTCCTTCTTCTAAAACTAATGCAAAGTTGAATTTAACTAGCAGAGAGCCAGCTCATCTGAACCTTAATTCAGATACACGGGACTTTAATTCATTTCTGTTCCTTAAAAATTAAGCCCTATGGGATTGCTTGGATTTCTAGTAGCCTAATCCATGGCACACTTACATCAAAGCACTTGGATTAAAAACTGATTTTCAGCCACTTCACATGACCATATATATGGTTTGCTAGGAACACGGTTTGATCTGTGCAGAGTTCTTTGTATGGTCGATGACGCTGGCAGATTGATTCCCTGCATGTCCAGCTTACCAGCTTACTGATACATGTTTTGCCATTTGGCAAGACTGCTAAAGAGATTCTGAAATTTTGCAGTAGACAGGCAGGTGGGCAATGTTAAGTCTTACACTAGAAGCCTGGTACATAATAATTCCTATCCCCTTTAAAAACTAAATTTCCTTCCAGAATTATGTTGTGGTGAACTTTCGAACATGTTTTATGTACTAAAACGTGGGAAAGGAAATCAATCCCCTTTGCACACACAACTGAAAAATCATAGTGCGGAAAAGCCCCACACAGGTGCTCAGGTGAAGGTGAGAAAGAACCTATGTGCACATACAAGCTATGTGCATAGGCTTTGTCCAAGCAACTGCAGACCCTACTGGAGCACCCGTAATCACATGGACTACAGTTTGACAAGTTGAATGTGCATGGGCTCCTTCAGACCTTCACCAGAACATACATATGGGGCAGCGGGAGGGGCAACAACCATAGTCATGTTTCCTGCTCAACAGGCACTATCATTTGAATGGGTGAAAGGATCTATGAATGGATGGGGGACCTGTGGTCCTCCAAATGTTGTTAGACTCCAACTCCTATCAGACTTAGCGTGCACGGCCAATAGTCAAGGGAGCTGTGGTCCAACAACATCCCGAGAGTCACAAGTTCCATGTCCCTGTGCTAGAAAGAAAGGAAACATAATTTCTCATGAATGAAGAGCAGCCTTTAGAATGCTTTTTGAACCCATTATATAAACATATGAATAAGCTCTTTTGAAGCTGGCAACACCAGGCTGATCCCTGCTTGTGGTTTCTTGATAAATGTTTTTTTTAAAAAAAAATAAATGGCCTTACCTTCTGAGTCGGCATGGGTGTGTTAGGTGGTTGGCTGCAACAGTGGTTCACTGTTCATCATTGGAAAACAGTCTCTTTAGAAAACAGCAACTGCCAAGAAGGTGCTGCAATGTTCTGGGTAATCTCTAAAAGAATGTGACCTCCAGCAATGTGCTCTGACTGGAAAGAAGGATCGCTGCAGGGGGTTCCAGGTTTTGTGTGCTGAAGCTCAGATGATTAAAAAAGGTACCACCAAAGCCAAGAAGATGCCAACATGGTTCACAAGCAGAGTCAAGAAGACTGTTAGAAGCAAGAAGGCTTCTTTCAGAAAACAATTCTTGTGCAAACAAAAGGAATAAAAAGGAACACAAACTTTGGCAAAAGAAATGCAAGCAGGCAATAGCGGGGGGGGGGAGAGAATATGAGGAGCAAATTGCTAAAAATATTTAAACCAACAATTTTTAAAGGAATGTATTAGAAACAGGAAGCTGACTAAGGAAGCAGTTGGACCTTTGGATGACATGGGAGTGAAAAGTATGCTAAAGCAGTGAAAGGAAGTTGCAGAGAAGCTTGAATGAATTCTTTGTCTTCACTGCAGAAGATGTGCTTCAACTAACTTTCTGAGGAAGGGAACTCAAGGAAGTGAGGCAAATAGTTTGGAGAAGAGATGAAATTCTCCATCGGGGTTGGGAACCTTTTCTGCCCAGCAGGCCAGATCTTTATCTCCATGCTCCTAGCAGGCTGAAAATGACAGGTGGACAGGGCTGTCCACCTGTGAATCACCTGATGTCATAGGGACATCATGTGATACTGTGCTTTGAAGCCCCAGTTGTCAGCACTTCAAATCACAGTACAGGGGTGTTTGTGGGCAGAATTCCTGCATTGCAGGGGATTGAACTAGATGACCCTTAGGGTTTCTGCCAACTCTACAATTCTATGATTCTTGCACTATCCATGCTCCAGCTGTTGTCCAGTCTGCTTCTTTGTCTGGAGCTACCTAGAATACCAAATGGCAACATGAGCTCCACAGGCGCCCATGAGAAATCATGTTGATAACCCAATGAATTTGACCATTTCATAGTGAAAGTAGGGTGAAAGGATAGCCTGTTCACTGGCAAATCCCAAAGCATTCAGAAATCCATTGGTTTCCATATTCTCACATTTTACATTTGTATAGCAATACGTTGACCATTACAGTTACAGGTGGGTAGCCGTGTTGGTCTGCCATAGTCAAAACAAAATCGAAAATTCTTTCCAGTAGCACCTTAGAGACCAACTGAGTTTGTTCCTGGTATGAGCTTTCGTGTGCATGCACACTTCTTCAGATACGACCATTACAAGCATTCATAATGTCTCAAGAATCCATAGCAATGTACTGTTGCCCTAGTAGATCCCAACAGCAGTTGTTATGATAGAAATTAAGATAAAAACTGGTAATTTACAGAAGATACTTGGTGGTTCTTGAAATGTACCGGTGAACTGCATAAATGAATGAGTCACATTTTCAACATTTACCCCAGCTCCAATGAAATTATTGCCATCTACCCTAAGGTGATAATTCTTTGTTGGGGCAAATTGCTTGGCATTGAGATTCACTGTTAAATAATCAGAGATATTTATGTCACAAGGTTTGTTTTGGGAAAGTACAAACTAGCTATGGTGAATGTTGTCCTTTAATACTAAATGATGGAAATGAGGATAGAACTTGGTAATTTACTGGCAACGCTCAGTTGACCTTGAGATTTTCTGTAAATGTCAGAGTTTTCTAACATTTCCCACTGGCCTCCTAAAAGCTTATTGATAAAGGTCAGCACTAAACAAGATCTATTTACCATCACATTTACATTGCCTTCATTAAGACAGTTATTAAATCTGCAATTCTGTCACTCAAGCTTATATTTATCAACCAAAACTGGTCATCTTCTCCTACGCCTAAGTTTCACCCAACAAGCATTCAGAGCTGTAGTGAAAGCCAGAAGGTAGGAAATGTAATTAATTTGGTGAACTAGAACTCAAGGCCCAGCTTTGGATGCTAAGTGGATGACACTTAGCAAGAGACTCAGTCCCAGTTTTATTTCCCTCCATCTAAGCAAGAGGGATAATAACGATAAGCTATTTTCAGACGATCAGTGTGAGCTCAATGAACGCATCTGGCAGCAGGGATCAGGGCTGTAGTGGCAGGTCCCACATCCCACTCTATGTGCATTCATGAGACTGTGAAAACAGATGCAAGGCATGTGGAAACTTAAAAGCACAGGCTCTGTATTTGCAACTCGAACCTACAAAAAGACTTGAAAGTGTACCCTAGATTGATTATCTGAAAAAGATATAATATTGGAGAAATCAGAACAACAGTTATAGGAACTGTGATTACTGAGAATGTATGCACTCAGTAGATCCTTCTATAATCCAGGCTTCGTTTTAAAACCCTCGGATATCCATTCAGTATATCCTCTTACAGCCTCAAGTCAGTTTAACCTTGTAACTCAGTGTAAAGTGCACTCCCAAAGTTATGTACTGCTGATACTAGCAGCAATCCAATTTGGACCTTTTTTGTAGTTTACCCCTCTTCACTAGCTTGAAATGGCCCTTCTCCACTTTTATCCAAAGGTCTTTTACCTCTTCTCTGGATATAGTCCTGTACAGCTTGCTAAACTTCCAAACAAATTAGCACACAGGCCACTGATGGATATATGAGTTTTAAACTAGGGACATAAGTGTGTGAAAAAGCCTGATAGCTTGGAGGCAATGCTCTTTGAAGGCCCAGGGGACATTCAAGCTTTGGAGACATTTTCAGAATATCTGCCCCATTGAACCATGAGCCATGGAGGAAGGTGTTTGAGATGAAGATGTGAGCGTCTAAAGCAGGAACTATTTCAGCTGGAAATTTCTACATGGCACAGCTTTAAAGGAAGGTTTCAGAAAGTGAGCTTAAAAGACTAAGTGGAAACATGTGATCTCATCCCTTAATTTAGCAGTGTGGTGTAAGAAGCTCTGTTTGTGTACCACACACTTGGCATGAACCCCCACCTACCCCCCAGCCACTTCTAAAAGCTGGCCTCTTTCCTTCGTTATAGTACTTTGTTTAATAACGGTTTCCATCTCCTTAATTCTATGATGACATCATTTTATCTACAAACTAAAGTGTGAAAAGTGTACATTGTGGTTGAAATAAATGGCAATTCTCCCTTTTACTTTCATACAGGGTGGCGTCCCTTTGCCGCCCACTTTCTTGTGGATTAGATTCCACTCTCTACATGCTGTCCTAAAGCCTACATACACAAACAGAAAGAAAATATATAAATGTACTTCACAATGGGACATAATTCCAGAAGACATCGGCTATGTACACATTAGCAGCTTAAAATGCAGTGAGGCCATTCTCCGCTCTGCCCCATTGCATTTTTAAATTGCTGTTCACACTAGATAGACATTGGAGAGGTCTTCGCCCAATGTGCTTTACCTGATTGGTTTCCCCATGCCTGCAACCCCACTAAACTCCTATTCAATTAAGCAGTCATCTGAGCATGCACAAACGTTTTCTGAAATGTTCACACCTCAGCTCAACTCTCTCACCTCAGCTTAGGCTCTCAAGTCAGACAGAAGCTGATTTGAGGGCAATCACATCTCGAGAAATTTCAGGATACATGTGGATTGTGGCCAGCATCAAGCATACTCAGTTTCAAACACCAGCAGTGGGAGTGCACTGGAGCTGGAGTAAACGGCAATGTACACACAGCCATTGTGTATGTACTATTGCAGGGATCAGCCAAAGTGTGAGCTTTTTGGAAAGTCTGGCATTCCTCTGCTTTCTCTGAATGATGTGTGGTTTGTTGTTTGTTTATTGATATTTTTAAAAAGTGACCATAATATATCAAGCCTTTCAGAATGCTTTCCATTTATCATAAGTAGTCCTCTTTGCTGTGTGTGGAAACTTAGGTTCATACAGACATCAGTTTCTTCCACAACTGAGTTTGCACTAAAATGCTGTTAACTGTATCTGGATGAATATCCCACCTGTTCACAGTTGTTAATACAGGTAGTTAGAATCCCAAATTAATCCATACCCATGCACAGAAAAGCTGGTTCAAAACCTACCCTTCCCCAGCCTTACACCAAATATGACAAGGTTGTTATACAACAACAACAACAACAACAACAACAACAACAACTTATTTGTAACCCCCCCTCCATCTGATTGGGTTGCCCCAGCCATTCTGGTTATGTTTTTGATGTGCTTTTTATTTAAAACTTTTGGAATGTAGTTTTCACTATGTGATTGTTGATAGGGTAAAACAATTAATGTCCCAGTCCTACTGACTACATGATACACTAGGTCTTGTCCAGGCTGCAGCTTGGATTATTTTTCTCATATCACTTTGCTTCCACCACAGAACCCAAGGCAACAAGCATATGGTTCCTAGACCCAGGCCTGTTTTGCTTCAGCAAGGGGTTTGCGTCCCTTCATTCCATACCTATCTCTGGGTTCAATGCTGTGGTGCCAAGCTGCCTGAATGGGGGGGGGGGATGGGGCAACCGACTGAAAAGGATGTAAGTCACTGCAGGGGTTTTGTTTTAAGGACACTCTTTCATTTTTTTTCTGACAACCTTGTAGAATTTATTTTATTTTTTTTTTTTAAAAAAAACATTTTATTAATTTTCCAATAAAAACAGCCAATTAACATATCCATCAAATCATAATAATCCAATTAAAAACAATAAACTAAAATAAAAACCAACCAAATTACAATCAAATTATTGATTATTAATTTTTCTGGGGCTCCCCATAGTCTGGACCTTGAAGCATCTCTAATATCTTCTTCCTGCTTTGTTGTTATTCTCAAATTTTCCACATTCCGATCTTGACACTTTGTAGTTCATAGTTCTCCGTCCCTGGGTGTGTGATTCTCAATCATGTCAGAAATCAGAAATCCTTTCATCCATCAGGTACAGCTTTATTTGTATATATTCCACAGCCTGTTTGCCTGCACACCTTTTCCTGACTCCGTTCCATTCTTCCAGTCCAAGCTGTAGTCCAAATCTGTCCTTTGAAGTCCGAATCTATCCTTTGAAATTTAATGACGCAGCAACTGCCAAGTTATTTCAATCAGGGCTGTTATCCAAGCCTTAAGATTTATTGACAAAATAATTTCCATCTTGTTTCTTAGGCAAACTGCAATATTGCAATATAAATGAACTGTATTCCACAAATATAAATCATTGGGAAATTGATCAGCTTTTCTGGAGACCACACAGTCCCCCCCTCCGGGCCCTAGAGCAGGGGCTGCTAGATATCCATTAAGCCTTCTCTCTCACTCATAACGAAGAAATTCTGCAAACAGCTGCTCTGTGTGTTGTCCCCAATTATTATCTCAAATCATTATAAAGTCCGCTAACAAGTATTTCCCACTTCTCTCAAAGAAGGGAGGCTTTCTTATTATTTGGTGCTGCGTCATCTACAATCGCCATCTTGCTTCTTCTTTTGTCCTTATCAAGTCTTTCAAGTCTAAGAAAAGCTGTGCAGTTAAATACTTAATTTTAAATAGAAGTCCATCTGTACTTTAAAAAAAAAATGGTTCCTTAATGAGGCTTGGCATAGAAAACAGTTGTAGATATCAAGAAGAAAACAAAGAACGTACCAATCTCCTCCATAAATCCAAACATCATGTTGAGAATCTCTTTGTAGTCCAAGCTTAAACACCAGGGATTGTACAGTTCTGCAGGTTTTCCCTCAATCTTCTTCGGTCCAGACTATGTCTGTTTATTGTCCAAATCTAATTATTTTATCAAACAGATATTCCCGGCTATGGGAGTGACTTCGGAGAGTGCCAGCTGTGTCGTGCTTTGGGACCCAGCGCCCTGTCACTTGCGTCTTGTTGCAAGTTGGCAATCTCGGGCGATCCGCGGGTCATCGAGACAGTCCTCCCCCATCCTGGGGAGGCTGCCAGGGCCAATTACCCCCATATCGACCCTGAATTATCAGCACGGCTGAGGTCCGATTGTATGGGAGTCAGCCATTTCCCACCGCCGGAAACAGGAAGCCTGACAACCTTGTTAAGGACACTCTTTCAGACCACCAGTCACATGGCCTGCTAAGAAAGGATCAACCTGGATAGCTCATTCAGTTACAGTGTGGTGCTGAAAATGCCAAGGTTGTAGGTTCAATCCCCATATGGGACAGCTGCATATTCCTGCATTGCAGGGGGTTGGTCTAGATCAGGGTTTCCCAAACTTGGGTCCCCAGCTGGTTTTTTGGACCATAATTCCCATCATCTCTGACTGCTGGTCCTGCTAGTTTGGGAAACCCTGCTCTAGTCTCAATGATCCTCAGGGTCCCTTCCAGCTCTACAATTCTATGATTCAGTTCAGGGCAGTGGGGCCAAAGTGCAGTGCAGCCAAAGCAGCACATCCGACACCTGAAAGGGACCACCTGTGGAAACCACTTAGAGGTTGCACAGCAGCAGCACCTCTGGTGGAGCAAATGCACTGCAACACAACATGTTGACTCTGCCACCTGAGGCTTACAGGTTCTTGCCATTGACAGGCTCCCACTGGTGGCATCTCTTACTTCAGAATAAGGAAGATGTCTCTGTTCCTGCTCATAGTGGTAGAAGCTCAGTGGCAAGCACAAGTCCCAGACATCAGGATTCCAAGGCGCATGAGCAAGGCAAGAGGTCCATAAGCAAATGGAAGCTACAAAGATGTCCCAACAATTGACATTCCCCTCCTGCCAAGTTTTCAAAGATAAGGCAGGGCAAACTCTGTCATAAGACTGTCTTGTCCTGTGTGTCTGCCACATGTACACATGTCTGCTCCGTCTGATCTTATTGTGCCTGGTGCACAATAGGGGGGGAAGGAGAGAACTGGCAAATCTACTTCCCCTTCTCTGGCATCTAGAGCCAAAAGTGGAGGACGAACAGGTTGACTCTGTTACCTGTTGCCGAACCAGACTGTGTCCTGGCACCGCCCTGCTGAGGCTTACAGGTGTTGGATGGATGTGCTGCCTGTTACCTACCTGGTACCTGAGAAATCCTCCGTCTGGCAGGGCGCGCATCGCTCCTCTCCTTCCCTCCCTCGTCCACGAGGCACGTGCCACCTCTCTCCCCCGCTCCGTCTCGCAGCAGCAGGACTTCTCCTGTTGAACTTCTGCCTGTCCGAGAAGCTCTGAGGAGGGAGGAGGGGGCTCCTCGTTCGTTGCCCAGCCGCGAGCTTCTGCCCCCTCGCTCTTTCCCCTCAGGACCTTCGCTTCCCCGCCCACCCGGCTCTCCTCAGGGCTCCTCACCCAGGTCGTGCTCTCCTCCTCCTCCACCACCTCCTCCTTCTCCCGCGCTTTCCTCAGCCCTCGAGGCCCGCTGACTCCGCAGGGGCGGGGTGACGCCGGGCTCCCGCCCCGTCCAATGAGCAGGCGCGGCGCCTGGCGGAGGCGCCAGGAGGCTGCCTTGGCCAGCTCAGTCCCCGGCGCTGCTGCCGCCCCACAGCTTAGCGGTCCGCTGAGGTGCGCGCCTGGCGCGGGTTCAGCGGGCGACGAGGATGCGCCGCTGGCCGCTGCTGCTGCTGCTCTTGTGGGGGCTGCCCGCCGTGCCCGGGCGCCACTACCCGCACAGCGCCGTGCTGGACGGGGCGTCCCGCTACCGGCTCTCGTGGGCTGCGCAGGGCAGCTCCATCGCTTTCCGCCTGGAGGTGCGCGCGGCGGGCTACGTAGGCTTCGGCTTCTCGCCGACGGGAGGCATGGCTTCGGCGGACATCGTGCTGGGCGGATTGGACGCGGGGAAGCCCTACCTGCAGGTGAGGCGGACGGGCGCCTTGGACAGCGCTGGAGGGGGGGGGCAGAGTACTATCTGATCAGGGGAGGGGGGTCTGGCTCACAAGTGCATTGAGGGACAGGGAAGGAGAAGAAGGGCTGGCTACGCCTTCCAGGACCAGGGATCCAAGCTCCTTAGGGGTCCAGGCTCCAGCTGCTCAGTGGGATGGGCAGTCGTACACTCTGTGCATGCTCAGAGCACGAGGGTCCATTATAAAGCGGCTGGTGCAATGAAGGGCAACGGGACAGCCACCAAATCGGGACCATTTGGGGCACGGGAGGGCGGATGTAGGGAGCAAAATGGGATCTCATGCTTGCTTCTCCTGAATAGTCATTTAGTATGCCATTACTACTATTATCATTTTCGATTTATATACTGTCCTTCATCAAAAGATTTCGGGGCGATTCACAAAAATCAAACCTGGTGCCAATTATTCCTAAGGGATAGGTTTCAAAAAACCTCCTTTCGCGTTTTCAGTGAACTTGCTGGATTGTAAAAAGAAGTAATATGAGGAAACATTAAAACACGTATTGGAGTTATTCTGGCATGTGTAGGGTGTGTGCCAGCAATCCTATGCGAGACAGAGAGTAGTAGAAGACTTAAAAGGGTTTCAATTTTTTTAACCTATTTTATGAATAGCCTTATCTCCCAGGTTAGAAGCCTGGTGCTGAAGCTGGTTCTGAATTTGATAGGTTTGAGGGTTGATCCCTGAGCAAGACTTGTGTCCATCTAAGACCCTTCTAAGGTGAGCAGATGAGTGGCCAGATGGAGGAAAAGGCAATGACATACAAGTAATTTTCTGCCTCTCATCTGTCTGTTTCTCATCTGGCATTGACAGAGCGCTCATAGTATGTAAATCTGTGTTCAGTTGAGTTTAAAGGTGAGCATGTTTAGGATTGCAGCCCTAAGTTTTAGCATTGTTAATGATGACAAGCCCCAATGTTCACTTGACTTTGTTTGCACCAATTAACATTGAATTAACATTGTTAGTAATAGAATGTTGAATATTTGTCCCCCTGTAGGGATGGGCGAATCTGGAGATTTTGGTTTCTCTTCAGTTTCTCGTTTTTCCCACTCTCTTCATTTCATCAGATTTCTACATCAGTTTGCAGTTATGTAAAAGAACAAACCTTGACAAGCAGGACTTCTGCAATAGGAGGTTTTGTGTCACACACCTTTTGGAATTCTTTTAGTGTGTCCACAAGTATTCAGTCGGGGGAGATCTGGTTGGCATTATATACTTAGACTTCCAAAATGCTTTTGATAAAGTTCCTCACAAAAGGCTCATGAGTAAACTTAGCAGCCAGCCACATGATAAAAGATCGTAGGAACACAGGAAACTGCTTTATATCATCTAGCACAGATGAGTGACAATATAAAGGTTCGATTACCACAAAGTAAGCATTTATTTTTTCCCTTTAGTTATACTTATTTACTTATGTTTATATACGTAAACAAAAGTGAATTTTTATGTTTGCACCATATTGGTGCACACAATATGGTGCTCTACATGGTTTTATATATATATATATATAAGGCCCTGCTCCCAAGAAACTTGCAATTCATATGCTCCATTAGATAAAACTGCTTTGCTTCCATCAAGGAAGATATAGATCAACTTCTAGCTGATCAATCTGTGAAAGTTCATAGTGGAAGATCTGAACAGTGGAATTGAAGTGTTTTTACATAGTATTTATAAGAAAAACACACACATATATATACACAAACAAGCCGGAGCTTTCTTTTTCACAGACTTTAAAAAATGCCCCAGCAGGAATTGATTTCCCACATCCCCACCCCAAAAAAGAAAATATTTGCCAAGTACTAGAGATCAGGAAAACTTTTAAATAAAAAACATAAATAATTATCTCTCTCTATGTGTCTCTTGATGTTACCTGGGGCTTTTGCTTCAGTATCTGGTATGATGAAACAGAACTTGAAAGATGCTTCTACTAACTCCTTGTAAATAGATCAATCAGGTTGAAGGGTGCAATTATGTTATGGAGACCAAAAAAAAAAGAACTTTACAAAGGGTCCACACATTCTTTCGAAAACTGTGGTTGAGTGGAGAGGGAGCCTGGAATGATGCATTAGTGAGCGAGCATTCCAGGAGTTCAGAGATTAGAGTGGGAACCCAGCGTTAACTATTTGGAAAGTGCAAGACTTGTGTCTAAATAAGAGTGGTCTCTCAAGCATGCTTAATAGCTGTTCTATGAGGGGTGGGAAAAGAGTGAGAGTTGAGCTAAGGTGGTGGGGCGGGGGAGAGAAAGAGAGAGAGAGCGCTCACCACAGACACATTTGTAAGCCAATGGTAGCAAAGTAGCTGCAGATGGGTGGAGCTATTATTATGAATACATTTAAGCATGGAAAAAGCACATGTACCTCAGTGCAGTGAAGCGAAGATACTTGATGGAGCAAAGATTGGTGCTGCCTCAGAGAAATTGCTCAGTCTGCCTGTGCTTGCAGTTATATTGCCACTGCAATATTGCTGAAGTGGGTTTCTCGGCAGATTACTTGCCATGAGAGTGCTCAAGGCAGCTCTAATTTTTGCATCTGGCTTTTTAAAAGGCCCTCTCTTTTTTGCTCATGAATTGACACAGCTTACATTTTCTTGCCTCCTCTGTGGTCTCCACCCCTATCTGGAATTGTGCGTCCCCACCCCCAGCCTGTAGTAGCTGTGAGATCCATTTTTGCCGAGGGTAATCCTTCTTTATGAATGCTTGTTTTGTGGAAGTTCTACAGAATGTTGCATTGCAAACCCTTCTGTTGAATTCTTGCACAAAAATAGCATTTACTTGAGACATAAATCCTTTTGTGAATAGCTCTTCATTAATACTTGATAGTGCTGTGTTCATTATAACCCTTGCTTGTTAGCTGACACCCATAATGAAGAATATTTGTTTTATCAAATATAATCTATTTTGAGATGTTACAGAAGAACAATCAGAATGGATTTTGAAAAGCAAGAAAATGGTGAATGGAACCATATTCTTCTTTTAAATGCACACATGCCAACATAAACAAAGAAATGCTTAGAAAACAAATAGAAAAGCAGTTAGAGGAGATATGTCAGTGTGACACACACTTTATATGTCAGCTGTTGTTTGGCTGGAGGCATTTCAGTACGAAGCCTCCCTGTATTGACTCAACTTTGGGGTAAGTTTGTAATCATGTTGTGTAAGAGCATTCACACTTGAGAAACCAGAACAAGCATAGTCCTTAGCATCTCGCTTCATATTTACTGGCCTTCCACACAGCAGACCTGCTTCTTTACAAGAAGTGTTCGAATCAGCACTAATTCAACAACCATTTTGAAGAAGTGTGAGTACAGATAGAGGTTTTCCACACAGCTGAAACAAATTGTGAAGAGAGGACACAATTTCTGAACAGGTAGGTAGCTGTGTTGGTCTGCCATAGTCAAAACAAAATAAAAAATAAAAAATAAAATCCTTCCAGTAGCACCTTAGAGACCAACTAAGTTTGTTCTTGGTATGAGCTTTCATGTGCATGCACACTTCTTCAGTTACACACATCTGAAGAAGTGTGCATGCACATGAAAGCTCATACCAAGAACAAACTTAGTTGGTCTCTGAAGTGCTACTGGAAGGATTTTTTAAATTTTTATTTTGTTTTGACAATTTCTGAAGTTTTATTATTTTACCATGAGGTGTAGAAACAAGTGTTATTTTTAAGACAAGATCCCTCACACACACCCCCCTCTTCTCAGCTTTTTCACAGATATACAACATACTTCTAGCCCTGGTTGGGACCCTCTACTATAATTAATCGAGCCCTGCTGGGGAAACCCAGCCAGAGGGGGCAGGGTGTGGTCTCTGTTGTGTTAGGTTGTAAACCTGTATAATTCCCCAAAGCCAGGTTAAATGATAATAAAGGACTTGTCAGCCTGCCAATTATAAATGATTCCCCCCTAAAGATGCCTGAAGCAATTCTTTTTTGGGTTTTTTATTACATTTGAATCCTTCCAGTGAATCTCAGACTGACATTTTACCCTCACAACATAACCACGTGGGTTCAGATGAGAGCTTAACTTGTGCCAAATGTGAATGTGGACCTGGCACACTAGTCACTGTACTAGTCTGACTTGAGTGGTACAGAATGAAAACTCTCATCCATAATTTGCATTCACGTGGAACAAAATTAACATCTCACAAGCATAATGGCCCATATGCCCCAGTAGAATTGCATAATCAGGCTATCAAATAATCTTGTGTTCCTTTGTGTTGGAGTGCCCCAGCGTAGTTGAACATTTTATTCTCACTTCCTCTACTAATGGAAGAAGGCAACATATATTGCAGGTTGTCAAGAAGTTGGAGGGTATCTTCTCCATAAAAACACCTGTTCAAGGATAGAATGACAGCTGTGATTCCTCCCCCCCCCCAAGGTTCCTTGTGCAGCTCTGCTTACATTCTCCAAGGATAAAACAGGGCTTATTTACATATTTTTACTACATCCATAAGAAAGTACTCTCCTTGCCATTTTGTATAGCACTAATCAGAAACCATATCAACTGCAAATCCCTTTTGAGAGAGCGAGAGCAGGGTCAACAGCATGTGAGGAGCAATTCATCATCAATGCCTTCATCTGTAGGAAATTATATACCGCATCTTTTATGATCAGTAAAATCAACTTACCATGTGTTGCTTCAATTTCTAAATTACTTCCAGTGCATGAAAGACATCTAATTGTCTGACTACACCCACAAGCCAATAATTGCTTACGGTAGTTTTCTTTTTTTTAAAAAAGTGCTGTTTTTAGGCGGTATCATTACTTCAAAACATGCTCAACTTTGTTATTATACAGTCTACATCCAGGATGAACAGCACATCACATGTGGTCAGCAGGGATCTAAAGCTCTCTTTACACAATATTTTGAGCTGACATGGTTCTTGCCATTGATAGGCTCCCACTGGTAGCATCTGTTACTTCAGAATAAGGAAGATGTCTCTGTGCTCATGGTGGTACAAGCTCAGTGGCAAGCACAATTCCCAGAAGTCAGGATTCCAAAGCCATAAGCAAATGGAAGCTACAAAGATGTCCCAACAATTGACATTCCCCTCCAGCCAAGTTTTTAAAGATAAGGCAGGGCAAACTCTGTCATAACACTGTCTTGTCCTGTGTGTCTGCCACAGATACACATGTCTTCTCCCTTCTCCATCTCTGGGTGCCAACCTTCCAGCCCCCCCCCCCCATCATCTTCCTATCCTTCCTGTGGTTGCCAAGCCACATCCTGATGGAGCCAAGGAGTCATCATAGTTCTTCACATATATCTTTGCCAATGTGATTAGGGCAGACTACGGTTATATACAGTGCTGGGGGTTGCCACTGTGATGCCACACTGCCACATCATAGGCAGAGAATAACTCCTTACGCAAAGCTGCTATGATGATCATGATAATAGCATAATTCAAGGTAACATGTAAACTCAGAATATTTTGCCTCATAGCAGGTACGGGAGGCAGGTGAGTGAACTGACTGAATGTCAACATCTTTGTTGATCTGTTACATGATTTATCTTTTGCAGACTGGAAATGTTTGTCCACTAATATATACTTGTTTTCTTGGAGATGCATACCTTGGGTTATCCACCCAAGTTGTTTGTGTTTAGTTTCTGTTTATTTAATTGGTCTCTTGTCTGCCCCACTCCCCATCCTTTTCTTTTACAGGCAGCCCTGTTTAGGGAAGCTTTTAATGTGTGATATTTTAATGTATTTGATTTTTGTTGGAAGCCACCCAGAGTGGCTGGGGAAATCCAGCCAGATGGGTGGGGTACAAATAATAAATATTATTATTACTATTATTATCTCCAATAAAATTCTTTTTAAAAAAGAAACTAACTAACTAACTAACTGCTGGGAAAATGCGTCCGAAAGCATAGTAGCTACAGCTAACTCAACACCTCATTTTGGAGTGTGGACCTGGCAAACTCACTCTGAGCAAAATAGGAAACAAACACACAAATGCCCCCACAACCTAAGAACAGCAAATTAGATGACATTGCTTTCCTGGTCTCTAAGTCTGTGGAAGGTCTTTGTGAATTACCACCAGAGAGTTTTAAGTCAGTCACAGGACTTATGGTGACCTAGAGAGGAGTCAGAAAGCCAGCTGCACATTATGACAAAGAATTCAGAGGTGAAGAGGTTAATGACACTATAATGCAGCTTATACATTATATCATATGTCTGCTCACATTGAGAACTAGGATAATCTTTCCTCAGAAAAACATTAAAATATCCCTGTGGTTTGGCACATACAAAGTGTACAACAATATCACATTCCTATTTAATATTTCTTTGTCTGTCTGTCTGTCTGTCTGTCTGTCTCTCTCTCTCTCACACACACACACACACACAAAATAACCTGGTTATGAATAACTTCCTGCCATATGATTAAGCATGTGGACTGGGAAGTAGGTTCCAAGGAAATAGAAGGAACTAACAACATAGGTTTAGGATTGGGGTATTAGATTGTTCATTAATGCAGACACTTTATTCCTAGATTTTAAAACATGAAACAGAAGAGGGCTTTGAAATAGATACGCTTCAACAACAAACTTTTAAAAGTTAGTTTATACATTCTACGAAAGCAAAGCAAAACCATAATGGATACACTTCTAACCCACAAGTGCAATGCAAAGAAGTATCATCTGTACAATATGTTTCACATGGATCTTTTAATGCAGGGGTCCCCAAAGTAAGGCCCGGGGGCCGGATGCGGCCCAATTGCCTTCTAAATGTGGCCCACGGACGGTCTGGGAATCAGCGTGTTTTTATATGAGTAGAATGTGTCCTTTTATTTAAAATGCATCTCTGGGTTATTTGTGGGGCCTGCCTGGTGTTTTTACATGAGTAGAATGTGTACTTTTATTTAAAATGCATCTCTGGGTTATTTGTGGGTCATAGGAATTCGTTCATATTTTTTTTCAAAATATAGTCCGCCCCCCCCCCCCAAGGGACTGTGGACCGGCCCCCTGCTGAAAAAGTTTGCTGACCCCTGTTTTAATGTAACTATTTTGATTACAATGTGTCTTATGTGTTTGTGGTGACAATGTTGGGAAATTTGCTTTGCTTTCTTTTTCTGCTCTTGCCTTCCCTCTTTTGTAAGGTGTTCAGATGAAAATATATGCATACAGTTATAAAATAAATTCTGGTGGCTGTTGTCTGATGTTTTCCTGTTTGCTAATATAAAATACTTGCTTAGAAAATTACAACTTATCCTTTTACATTTCTTTCCCAGAAAACTCAAAAGGTTGTTGAGTTCAGATTATTTAAAGCAAAACAAAAAAGTAACAGCTGGATAATGTTCTGGTTTGTTTCTTCAACAGGATTATTTTACAAATGCAGACAGAACATTGAAAAAGGACTCTCAGCAGGACTACCATCTGGAGTATGCCATGGAAAATAGTACCCATACGATACTAGCTTTCAACCGGCAACTTCACACGTGTGACCCCAATGACAAGAGTATAACAGTAAGTCGTTGACAATTAATCTGACTCAGAGAGAGGGGAGTAAGACTTAAATCATGAATGAAGAGATAAAGCAGTCGGGGGGGGGGATCAAGCCATTTGTGGGCTTCACATTTTTGGATCAGTTAACCATTATGCTAACTATGCTAGAGGTTGCCATATTTCAAAAAGTGAAAATCTGGACAGAAAAGTTGTTGAGCTTTTCTTTCTCACTGAAAAGCTGTATGCCTAATAGAAGTTAGTTTAATTACAGATACTGGTGGCGGTACCTGAATAATTAACTCATCAGAATACAGTGGTACCTCAGGTTACAAACACCTCGGGTTACAAACACCTCGGGTTACAGATTCCACTAACCCGGAAGTAGTACCTCGGGTTAAGAACTTTACCTCAGGATGAGAACAGAAATTGCATGGCAGTGGCGGGAGGCCCCATTAGCTAAAGTGGTACCTCAGGTTAAGAATGATTTCAGGTTATGGACGGACCTCCGGAACGGTTTAAGTACGTAACCAGAGGTACCACTGTATCTCAATTCCACAAGGAGGCATTGCCTGAAGTACAGAACACTTTAGGATACGTGAAACGAATGTTCTTGGATTTTTAAAATGTAAAATATTTATAGACTGCTTTTTTGATCATATGCAGGCTGTATAAAAAGCAGCCAAACTATTTTAAACAGCCAATTTAAACAAAACAAAATGAAGTGCAGAGTGGTAGAACTACAAAAAGAGTAAAATGCAGCTATCAATCCTTTACTAAAGAATCTTTCTGGGCTATCTCTCACCAATCCTAACCAGGTGGCAGGGACTGATGAGAGTTGTAGTCTAAAATATATGAATATATATCATTAGGAAAGGCTGTTATAGATGGGCAGATTCATCTGGTAAGCTGCCACGATTGGCTGAGACATCTTCTTGCATACTTAATCAGTAAAGTTTTTCTTTTTCCTTTCTAGGAAAGCACAGTGAGGGTGATATGGGCATACCATGACAAAGACTTTAGGGAAGGAGTTCAAAATTACCATGGTTCAAATCGAGGGACAAAGAGTCTTCGTTTATTGAACCCAGAGAAGACTGCTATTATCGCTCCCTCATTGCCGTATTTTGACTTGACAAACCAAGGCGTAAGTTTCTTTGGGTTTTGCTTTTATTAAGTATCAGGGTAAGATGGGTGGAACTGTTAGCTACCTGTACAGGGAGCAGAATTCAGATGCTTTTATATTATATTTGCCTTTCCTTTTCCTTTTATTAAGACAGGTGCCTATACCAGACAAAGATACAACATATTGGTGCCAAATGTTTAAGATACCTACACTACATGAAAAACATCATGTGATACAGGTATGCCATCAAGATACATATATGTGGGTGTTTACAAGATAGCACTTTTTGCTAAGGCTTTCTTTTTTGTACACACGTTTTAAAAACAGTGAAGATCCTTGAAGTATAGGATCATATTTTTCATCTAAAAATCTGAACTGCTGCATTAACTTTAGTTCCGTTTTATGTCCTGCCATGGTTATGTGGATTAACTGTAGAGAAGTTTGAGGAAAAGGGGGGTTTGGTTGGTTGGTCATCCATGTGTGTGTGTGTGTGTGTGTGTGTGTGTGTGTGTGTGTGTGTGAGAGAGAGAGAGAGAGAATTAATATCAACCCCTAAATGGTTTTCCCTAATTTGGATAGAAACATGGTTATTTGAAAGTTCTCTTGAAATGGGAAATCCATTTCCTCAAAGTATTTAAGCATCGTCTGTTACCATCATTTCCTTTAGTATTACACTCGAGTAGCCAAATATCTATCAGCCTGGAAGGAAAATGAGGCTACCCAAAAACTGAAACAGTGGTTTCTCAGATTTTCCATTAATGCACCCCCCTTGACAGGTGCAGGAAGCCAGCTATTCTTACTGAGCTCTGGACTGACACTGGTCCATGTCAGTTAAATGGAACAGGATGGGTTCCTGCTATTTTTGGAATGTGACGATTTGGAGTACTGAAAAGTATTTTTAATGTATTTTTAATCTTTGTTGGAAGCTGCCCAGAGTGACTGGGGAAACCCAGCCAGATGGGCGGGGTATAAATAATAAATGATGATGATGATGATGATGATGATGAAATAGCTTCCCCTGCCACCCCCCAAATAAAATCCATTTTGGTTAAGTTTAAGAAATACTGTTTTTGAACATCAGCTGTTTTATTGCTGCTGGATATTGTGCTTCTTCAGTCGATAGGATGGAATTCCAAGACTTGCTGTTCCGATTCATTAATGTTCAGGATCTCATGTGCCAACATTTATGACTGTTTAGCATGATACAAACATGCTGGGACAAATGTACAGGAGCTAGGCAGGTAGTTCGGTGTTCAGTAAGTCTGCAATGTACACATATTTTACTTGGGTGCATTCAGGTTTATGTGCTTGGCAAAACAATTTTACATAATTAAAAAGGGTATTGAAAGGAGGCAGGCATCCAAGGGAAAAGATTTTGGCAATCCCACCTGCCATGGAACCCAATGTGTTTTGACTATATGCGATTTTGGCTTTAGGCATGATTCCCAGAACATAACCCCCATGTAAATTGCGGGCTTACTGTAATCTCCGAATCACACTGTGCAAAGATGGCTTTATGTAACTCCAGAGTTTTTGTGAGGAGTGGTGGGTTTACTAAAGAAGTTGTAAGATTACAGAAAGATTTGCTTCTTATTCTGAACTTCTTAATCTGCTACTTTTATCTTGGAAGTAAATGCATATCCAGCTAAATATGTTACATGAATCAAAAAGTTCATATGAGTTATGAAATTTTACAAATCTTGAAACCCAAGGTAAATGCAATTTTCTCAAGGGAGCCAATAACACTTATTTATGCCTGCAAACATGTCTTGTGGCTAGATGTGCACTTGCATCATGCTTTAGTCTGCTTAAGTTGCAGGACTCCACAGATGCCAGAGGCACAATTCCATGCATATGATGTTTGCCTATATATAGTACTAATGTCCTGAGTGTTCTAAAATAAAATAAAATAAAAAAACCCAGCCTATGCATTATGTATACCACTCAAGGCTTTCTTAAATACTAGCTCCCATGTAATGAAAATTAATATTCTCAAGTCCTTCACTAAAACTATTAAATAGCCACTATCGAAAATATTGTGTGTGCCTCTCTTATTGTTTTCTTGGGTATCTGGTTTTATTTAAATGAATATATGAAGATTACAGATTGTATACTTTTTATAGATATTGAAGATGGGAGTATCCTCTGTTAGACAGAAATCTAAGGGAGGGGGCTATTGTTTTGCCCTTCATATGCCAACTGAAGATGGTATAAGGGGGTCTTATATGGCTGGCACAAATAGCTTTTGTGATGGAGGAAGATTTTTATTTCTCCATTCTTAGATACAGACTTCATTTTGATCTTGGTACCTAGATAATAAACAGATACCAGGCGTATATGTTAACAAGGACACACATTTTTAATAAGTAACCACAAATTATGAAGTACCACAGTTTGACATTAGTTCACATGATGAAAGTATTAAGACGCAGCTGAATGAGTTGAAAACTGTTTCTTCTGTGTATTTCAACACTTGTTCAGTCTCAAGTTAGAGGGTGGGGGGAAGGATGGGTGGAGCTAGCCCACCTCCCAATCTGCCATGCTGCTGGTGGGGGAACTCTGGCACCAGCACGTGAGCCCTGGCAGCAAGAAATGTGCCCTGTGCCCTTTCCCCAATGGCAGGTGGATTGGAAGCTACCACTAGTGGTATCCCTGTGGGCAGAAGCCCATGGAAAAAACCTGAAACAGGGTGTTTGGGGGATGAATTGGCACAGTATGGTTCCAGTGACAGGGCTGTGGATTACTGTGTTTCATCAATGCCAACTACTTCCAGCCAGAGGTTCTGGTTGCCTCTGTAAGATCACTGTAATTTGTAATTTAAGTAGATTCCACTTCATCCAAGTCACAAACTTCTTCTGAACCTGGATAGGTTGAAGGGGTGGGGAGAGAGAATCTGAGGTGCTGATCAGAAACACAATTATGTTTTATGGCCAGTAACTACAACCAGCTGTCATGGCTAAAAAAGTTGACCTCCTAGGTGCAAAAAATCACATCGGTCTTTCACCAAGTTTATATCATTTACTGTAATCTGTACCCACCTAGTTTTGGCAAGTTTCTTAAATCAACAAATGTCATGAGTGGTCTTTGACTTGTGTGCTTGACTTTTTAACCATCCTAATTGCAACTTCCAGATGAGGATGTGGACATAACAGGTGTTCTTCATAATTTCCAAAGGAATCATTTCTTTATTTCAACCTTCAACCTTCCATTTTGCACTCCTTCTAACCCCATTTAACCCCATCAACATTAGCCTGCAGCAGGAGGCTATGCATGTAAGGACATAGATGACTATCACAAGCACATGTGATACTATTGACACATGTTTCAGTTACAGTTACAGTGTTGGTCTGCCATAGTTGAAACAAAATTAAAAAATTCCTTCCAGTAGGTGCTTTTATTGACACATGTGATACTATTGGCAACCTATTGGCCCAGTCACTTGGGCTAGTCACTGTTTCTCAGTCCAGTCTGCCCTACAGGGCTGTTGTGAGAATAAAATGGGAAGAGGAAAAAAACCATGTAAACCACCTTGAGCTCCTTGAAGGAAACATGGGGTATAAATGTAATAAATACAATAAACAAATCCCAGGTAAAGGTAAAGGGACCCCTGAATATTAGGTCCAGTCCTGTCCAACTCTGGGGTTGCAGCGCTCATCTCACGTTACTGGCCGAGGGAGCTGGCGTACAGCTTCCGGGTCATGTGGCCAGCATGACTAAGCTGCTTCTGGTGAACCAGAGCAGTGCACAGAAATGCTGTTTACCTTCCCGCTGGAGTGGTACCTATTTATCTACTTGACTTTGACGTGCTTTCGAACTGCTAGGTGGGCAGGAGCAGGGACCGAGCAACGGGAGCTCACCCCGTCGCGGGGACTCGAACCGCCGACCTTCTGATCAGCAAGCCCTAGGCTCTGTGGTTTAACCCACAGGGGAAATCCCTGTTTGAAGCTCTGAGGAGCCACATTCATCTAGTATTGAGAAGTGGTCTGACATGGTATATGACAGCTTTGTAAGCTAGTAGGCTATCCATCTGTTCAAATAAGCCATGTTCGTGAATGACACCAAATTATTTGGCAGTTTGTGCAAAAAGCTCCAAAAGGAACTGCTTAAACTGGCTGAAAGGCAACAGAATGGCAAAAGAGATTCGGTGTAAATTCTTTTGTTCCAGATTAACAGTAAAGCACATAAAACAGTGTGAAAATGAGTACCAAATGTATTGATGGCTGGCAAGAGAAGCAGATAGACATGTTCTGTTGCATTCTTATTTGTTTTTGTTTTTACTGTTGGCCTGTTCTATTGTATTTTTTAGCTGTTTTTATGTTTGTTGTAAACTGCCCCCAAAACTTCCTCAATGGGTTGCATATAAATACTTTTAAATAGAGGCAGGCAGGCAGGCAGTGCAAAATTCTGTGCCTCTGACAGGGGCCAAGAACAAGTTGCCAAAATATTTTATCTGCCCTGGAACAGGCTAGCAGATGCTACTTAAGCATAATTTTTAGATTCATAGTAGAGTCTCATTAAAAAGAGACTCTCAAAAATCTTGTTACCATGGGTAACTAGGCTTTTTGACACAGGAACGTATTAGTAATGCCAAATCCCACAGCGTGCAAAACACAAAGGGGCTCCAGTTTGAGAGCATGATTGATCGGAAGCCAAAGGGGCAGCCACAGCATTTGATACTTAATGGGAGCTCTGTTTCTTATCTTGAATGATAGACAGTACCTACTTATTATTCTGTGGCCTGCCCTGCATCTTGCTTGATGCAAATTGCATCACTTCCCCCCCTGAAAATGACCCCCCTCCAAAAAAAGTGATGTGAAGTTTTGCATTCTAAGCATTTGCTACCTGTTCAAAGTTCTCACAGCTCCATAAAATCAAGTTGTCTGTAAAATGTTCAGCTGAATATCACAAATCTTTCTTATTTGTTTATGGGTCCTTTGATCTGATGGATTTTCTCTTTGTTGCAAGCTTGGCTATGCCTTTTAAACTTCCAAGATTATTTATTTATTTTGACTTACAACCCACTTTATCCTCAAAGGCTCAGAGTAGCTAAGAACACTGAAGATGATCAACAGCTGAAGGTTCTAAAAGCATTTAAAAAGATTATGCTCAAGATGGGCAAAAGATTCTGATTCTTTCACAGTAAATTTATATGGTGATATCTAAGTCAGGCTAGACCCATTGAAATAAATTGATTCCAGTAACTTAAGTCCATTGAGTTGAATGAGCATTGTGACACTATAGCTGATGTGAGGTGTAGGGGTCTGAGAAGTGGTCCACAACCCAGGCAGCTGATATGATGGCCTCCAGTCCAGGGGCAGGGATGTCAATCAATCAATCAATCAATCAATTAATCATTTTATTTGTATGTCACCATTCCAAAGTTAAAACCATGCTCAAGGTGGCTTAACAACATATTTTTTTAAGATTATTTAACTACAAGCATAGAAAAAGTAGTCATTAACAATCAACAAAGCATCAAAAAGTGCACAACCAAATTGAACAATTTCCACATAAATCATAAGATCAAAATAAAGATACAAAAATAGCATTAACAACAGCAACAGAACCTCACAACAGCACCCTCTCAGACCAGGTGGGAAAAGGCCTGCAAGGCAGGTAGCAGGTCTTGCAGGTTGCAGAGCCAAGATGGTGTCTGGCCTCTTCAGTAAGCCTCAGCAGTCCAGACCCAACATCTCCTAAGATCACTGGCAGTGTGGAGATCTGCTAGAGCAGTGTTTTTCAACCACTGTTCCGCGGCACACTAGTGTGCCGTGAGATGTTGCCTGGTGTGCCGTGGGAAAATTACTTTATATATAGTCAATATAGGCACAGAGTTAATTTTTTTAACATTTTCTAATGGTGGTGTGCCTCGTGATTTTTTTCATGAAACAAGTGTGCCTTTGCCCAAAAAAGGTTGAAAAACACTGTGCTAGAGGGTCCTGCTGCAGGATCTAGTCAGCAAGGCAGAACACTTAGCATATGACTTATCGGTAGTTACGTTCCTACTTTCAGTTGACCAAATCTTCCAAATCATTTTTGGGAGATGAGATTAATGTTGAGTATCATTTTTTCACTCGCCCAAATTTTGGACGAATAGTGTGAATACACACATCTTACAGCTGCAACTTCAAAAGAAGAAAAGCAAACAAGGGGGGGGGGAGATGGGGAATTATAATAAGCAAAGTTCCGTGTCTTTCTGATGTCACCCTGGAAAAGGGTCTGGCTTCCATGTATACTTTCATCCATCTGAAGTTTTCTTTTTTGTTGTCTAATGACAAATTCCTGATTTTTTGTTTGTTTGCATACCGTGCTTGTAATCCTTTCTAAATCTGATACCCATTCCAGCTGACATTTTAAATGCTACATTAAAAATAATAATAATCCTATTCAGTATGCCCTATTAGTATTTAGTAACACAGAATATATGGAACGCTGTGACATTCACCATTGTCACGTCCTTCCAGTTCTGTTATTTCCTCCCTATCCAACTTGATCCAAACCTGGATCCATTCTTTTTTCTAATGTGGTAATCATGAAATAATATGGAAGTTAAAAATTGCAGTTGATCTAGATTCTTACTACACATACTTAAGTCCAGCACTGATTTATTTATTTATTTATTTAGAAATATATCCTATGTATCCTTTGTGCCTGTCCCTTTTCAGCCCTACCTATGTTGGAAGTGTGACATCAGTTGGACCAGGGCCAAGGAGGTTTCCTCAGTGTGGCGGAGGCATCCAATGTCTGATCTCCCTCTCTGGTTAAACCTCTTTCTCCATTCTTGTACAGGGAAATTTCATGCTTCCTGTGAGCCCTGGGAAATCCCACCAGGGACCATAGGATTGCAAGGTTAATTAGTTAAATATAACAATAGGATATATAGAGAGGGAGAGAGAGATTAAAACAGTTTTGGAATCTGTCTAATGCTGAATAACAGTTCAAACCAAATCTCTCCCTAGAAAGCTTGTCATGCAAAACAAATAACTAGACATCTGGCTGTTTTCTTGTTTCTCATTTTGCAGTTATGTAAAGGACTGTAATTTTGATGAACTGGCCAGCCACAAAGAACATTGTTTCTCTTCACTGCCAGTAAGCAGTGTTTATTTCAACCCAAAAGGAACAATTTCTGGTAAAATGTTGCATAAATGTGCCTTTGGGAAAGTCTCTGACATGTTATTTCACAATCTCTTTGAAGATGGAAAGACAAAATAGTTGTGGCACATACATTATTGTTTCTAAGAATTGTATTGATTTATTACAGCATGCGGCATAGAGCCCTACTAAGACTTATGCTTTCTATTGGTTTTAAATGGGGGGGGGGGAAATCAAACGACAAATTTTACCAATTTAATGAGGAGCACATAAACATCATGATGAAAATGTGCACCTGAAACCCCACTGGCTACACACACACACACACATGCCTACTTGCACACATAGATCCTTTGGGTATCTTAAAAGACGGTCCCTGGTCCCCAATGAAATATATTTTGCTCTTTTCATATGGGAAGTTATATGGATGCACCTATAATTTTGCCCCCCCCCAAAAAAACACCATAATCATCCACCCAGATGCTCTCCCATTGATACAGATATGACTTCATCTTGTGTCGTTGCAGTATGCATAAAACAACCTAATCAGAACTAGTATCACACATAATTTTGAGGTGTCTTATAGGGAAGGGAAGAATATTTTTTTAAATGTGTTTTTCATTCTTTGACTCCTTTAAATTCATACTAATTGCCTTTTGATAGTACCGGTAATTGTTTGAGGGTCTCAGTGCCAAGCCTCTAGCATCAGGGGATGTCAGGCAGACAAACAGCATTGCCTATGATCAGAGTTATAAGTGACATTACAGTATTTCTTGCCAACTTGTTCATGGAACTTGAACTTGGCAGCTGCTTTTTTATCTTGCAATTTTTAGCAAGGTATAGAATGCAAAAAGTATTTTGGGGAAAGCAAGGGAGTAAGAGGGAAAAAATATTCATTCTAAATACAAACACAAATACTTCATAATATATAAAATCAGTCAACACATAGGAAATACATTGCAGCTTAGAAAGACTGTATATTTACTCTCAAAAGGGGCACAGCCCTCAAGCAGGCTATATTGCTTAGTCATTTAGTTTATCACCCAAGATTGATATTGTGAATTATGAAAGTATGCAAATTAATTGATTACCAAATCCTTATTATTTTGCTTAGTACACAAAACTTGGGAAATATAATTGACAATAAAACTAACTACATAACCATGGTGGGACGCGGATGGCGCTGTGGAACCACAGAGCCTAGGGCTTGCCGATCAGAAGGTCAGCGGTTCGAATCCCCGTGATGGGGTGAGCTCCCGTTGCTTGGTCCCTGCTCCTGCCAACCTAGCAGTTTGAAAGCACGTCAAAGTGCAAGTAGATAAATAGGTACCGCACCGGTGGGAAGACAAACGGCATTTCCGTGCACTGCTCTGGTTTGCCAGAAGCGGCTTAGTCATGCTGGCCACATGACCTGGAAGTTGTACGCCGGCTCCCTCGGCCAATAAAACAAGATGAGCGGCACAACCCCAGAGTCATCTGCGACTGGACCTAATGGTCAGGGGTCCCTTTACCTTTACATTTACATATCCATGGTGTCATTATTCCTTTCCAATCTTAAAATTGCATACATTAAACCTGCAAATTACCTGTACACTGGGGTTAGGTTCCTGGGATTGCCAGAATCTCATATAGTTAAAAACCATTGGATTCAATGGCGGGTGGGATTGCCAATGGCATTTTCCCCAGAAGCCACCTCCTTTCCAGCCTTTAAAAAAAATGTCACATGCTGAATGTGGCCAAGTTAAATGTGTGTAAGTTATGAGCTTACTGTACTGTATAATTATTGGAATAGAACTGTTTGGAATGATTTTGTAAACAGAAGAACAAATTAGTTTCATCGCCATTTCTTCTCCTAGAAGTCCTAGATTAGTTTTCATCATGTGTCTTGTCAATTATGGAGAACCTAAGAAGTCTGTCTGTCTTACTTTCCTTCCAACTTAAAAGACATTTTCTTGTAGTTTGCGGTTGTTATAATTTGTTACTGTTATTACCAAAGCCACTTCATATACCAGGCTGTCTGGAAACCTAGTACGCACAGTGGAGTACTAGATTTATAAAAGCTTCTAAACCTCTTCCTTCTCCCAGTTATTGATTTTCTTGTCAACTTGTCTACACCACATATACTAAGTTACTGTAAGTACAAGGAATTTAGGTGGCTTCTCCCAGAGAAAAAAAAACAAGTTAATACACCCAAAGCCTTAACTACTTCTGGTTAAAATGAAAATGTGCTTATTAAGAAGGCAAACACACACTCCAAAGCATTTCAGAGAGTACAGAATCCTAGTATTACTTCAGCACTTACAGATGTCAGCAGCAAGGTGTATAATATTTGACCAGCTTGTTTAAGGTTAAGAAAATAATGCAAGAGAATCTTCTTTATACTAGGGACTAGTAAATAAAATGCATATGCCCCCTGGCTGTGCATTCATAATATAAATACCCCAAGATGTGCCTAGGAAGATGAAGAGTCAGAAAGGAGCTGACTCTTCAGTGATGGGGGGTCACGATGTTAGGGTTGTCATATGGCCACTTTTGATTTCAAATATTCCTCTGGCTGGGTGGGCCTTGGGATGTGTAGAGGGAAAAGTCCAGCGGGCTCTGCAAAGGCAAAGAATAGAGCTAATAGCAAAATATATTTGTTCCTGAGGCTGTGTGGGCAGAATTGTGGACTAAGCCTTATCTGAGTTTTAGTATGGCATAGAAGAGTCATGGAAGGAAGTAGCTGTGTAAGCAATCTCCACAATTGCCACTGTACCATCTCCTACTTTTACTGTACTTTGGTAGCTAAGGAAAATATGGCATTGCACCTGAGGACACTGGGATGGAAAGGGAAGAATGTGTTTGGCTGCTATGATAGCAGGATGCTGGACTAGATAGGCTATTGGCCTGATCCAGCAAGCTCTTATTATGTTCTTACCCAGTGCCGGATTTACATATAAGCTAAACAAGCTATCGCTTAGGGCCCCACTCTCTTGGGGGGCCACAAAATAAATTTAAAGGGGGAAAAACCTGGATGTACATTTCCAAAATATAAGATAAAAACAAATAAAATGAAACCTACATACAGCAACAGTGGCAAATGGCTTTAGATACCTTTTGGGTCCATAAATTACCATATAGCATATATTCAACACAAAAAACAGCAACAATTTGTTGTTGACAAAGGACAGCTGGACATATAAAGGGCCCCATTACCTTCAGTAGCTTAGGGCCTCAGCAAACCTGAATCCGGCCCTGTTCTTACCTATCTCTAGCTCTATCTAGCTCTTTCACTCCTCAATGCAGACTGGGTTTTTCTGTCCTTGGAAGAGGTAAAAATGCCTCTCTTGTGATATTCAAGTCTTCCCTATAGACACATCCACAAGCGTATACACTCAAACCACTTGTCATTGCCACATTTAATGGCTGCTGATATTTTTTCTGGCCCAGGGCTCATTATGCCTCTTTCTTTCCATGGGAGAAGTACAGTAACAGCGATTGGTCTTTGATACATTCTTATTCTGCAGCAGGTGTTGACATGTACTGGAAGTGCTCAAGTGCTCAACATGGCAATGGGCCTGTGTGCAAAGAGCATCAGTGAGACACTCTTGATACCACACCTGTGGAGTAAGCATTGGGAGGAAGCTGTTGCCCGACATACTAGCTCTGTGATAGCAATAGCCACACAGATAACAGAAATGTAGAAGGGCTGCTTGCATTATGTCTCCTCACCCACTTCAGTGCTGCTCTTGAGTGTACTTTGAATGTATAAATACAAAAGTGCTGGAATAGTCAGAATTGGATACTTCTCATGGATGATAGCCCTGTAAAGCTCTTACAGTACATTTCATAAAACACAACATATAACCATCAGATATTTAAACAGTTCTGTAGAAGAAAATGTATGCATGTCTCTGTACCCTCAGATAAAAGTCTCATTTTATTATGTCCTGAAATTCTCACCCTTGTCATCTTAAGCTTGAAAGGATTTTTTTTTGTAACTGCCATATCTTTTAATGGGTAATGAAAAATATATTTACAATATATATATTTGCATGCATTTTTACACAAGTCAGATAATTAAGGGGTTATTTCCAGCCTCTTGTCTCAGGTATCCAGATGTAAAGACAGTGATTTGTCACCTTATATAATTATTATCAAATTAATGTGCTGATGCTTCTCATGAACCTCTCTCTCTCTCTCTCTCTCTCTCTCTCTCTCTCTCTCTCAGAGAGGGAGAGAGAGGGAGAGGGAGAGAGAGAGACTACAAAGCCTCCTGCAAAATGTCTGGCAAAGGCAGAAGGGCGTTACACATAAACTGTTTACTTTTTGGAAGATTCTCCTTTTCAATAGAAAGGGAACTGAACAAAAGAATACTTGTTTGAATTGATGTTTAGGAAACTGACAGTGAAAGGATTGCCAACTTTGGTGATGACCCATTGCTTTGAAGGAGAGGTTGTTGTTGTTGTTTTAAGTTCTGAGTAGAAGAACAGCAGGTGTCGGTGTCCTATAGAGGCAGGTGGGTGCATCACACATTTGGGCAAGTACTCCATTATTTCAAGCAGAGATCAATAGAACATCCTCCTAGCCTTTTTGCTGGTTCCCATCTTATTTTATTTGCATCAAATGTGGGTGGATTTTGTCTTCATTGTTACACTGTAGCATTCAGTTCAACCATTGGTTTTAGGGCAATGTGACTGCGGCTTTCATTTATGCTTCTACTCTTCCCTTTCCAGATAGCTCAGAAACTAGTTATAGTGTGAGCACCTGTCCTTTTTACGTGGGGGCATGTACAATGGTGGAAACTACATCAATCTGAGATACAATCCTGCATCTTTACTGTGCTTACTTTGAAATGATCAGTGTGTGAAAACTGATTCTAGTTTTATTTCACTTCTGCGGTACCATGATAGCTTCTACAGGGCAGAATAAAGCAGTGAGGAGGCCTTACTCAAAGTCTCCCCAGTTTAACTATGAATCAAGGTCCTGCTCTTGTTCACCACACCTATACAAGTCTATGTTGTTGCTGTTATGTCATATTATAACATAATTATATTATTAAGAATTATATGCTTTGCTGTGCCATATCACACTCCCCAGCCATCCATTTTACATGTATCCACAGACTCTCTTCGGGTTTTTTTTTGCAGGGGGTTGGACTAGGTGATCCTCAGGGTCCCTTCCAACTCTACAATTCTATGATTCTATTATTTCCCCCCCCCCCCATGCTTGCAGAATGGAAGCATGCATATCCAGGATGTCTTCAGGTTGGGAGAAGACAACATTCTGGTTAGATGGGTTGGCCTTAGCTAACAAACAGGGATGCAACCTGAAAAATAATTCATGCAAAGTGTGTAATCTACCATTGAGTTATGATCCCTCCCAATGTGTAAAGCACATTAATAATCTGCAAACCAGACACCAAGTCAGGGCACAACCCCCCCCCCCTTGTGTTTTCCAAGGAGATTTACATGTCTGCCATAACCCTTCCAGCTATAATCTGTACCATAGTATCTCATAGTAGCTTCACCAACCTAAGTTCAGTGCATCCTTTTAATGAATAACACCATTAAAAGATGTGTAATTTGTGTGTGGCCCCCTCACAAAATGATTTAAACATTTTCATTATATCACTAATATATAATTGTAATTGTAGCTATTTTGACTGGGGTCTGCTTCTTCAAATGCTGTTAACATTTGCTAAGATAAAACAGCATTAAATTCATTGACTTTTATTACATTAACAGGTTGAACCATTGATACAGAAGGGCCATGAAAATTTGGTTCATCACATTCTACTCTATCAATGTAGCAGCAGTCTGAATGATAGTGTATTGGACTATGGTCATGAGTGCTATCACCCAAACATGCCGGATTCATTCCTCACCTGTGAAACAGTCATTTTTGCCTGGGCCATTGGAGGAGAGGTAAGATACAGTGGTACCTTGGGTTACAGATGCTTCAGGTTACAGACTCCGCTAACCCAGAAATAGTACCTCACGTTAAGAACTTTGCTTCAGGATGAGAACAGAAATCGTGCGGCAGTGGTGCAGTGGCAGCGGGAGGCCCCATTAGCTAAAGTGGTACCTCAGGTTAAGAACAGTTTCAGGTTAAGAACGGACCCTCCAGAACGAATTAAGTTCTTAACCCGAGGTACCACTGTATATGTGACTTGATCATTGCTGGGGGGGGGTTGAGGAAAACTGACAAGTGTTTTTACAGTAGTCTGTATTATTTAATCGATTAATGTGATGTGCTTGAAGAATTTTAGCTGTTGGTTGTTTTTTTAAAAGTAAAAATTACATTGTTCTCTAAAATGCATTGAAATCTTTGAATGCATTGAAAGGCAGGCTATAAATCTATGAATTTGGAATACAGTACACTGATCCTAGGCTTGATTCTGTAGTGTCTGATAGTGATATACCTTCATTACACTTTGGCCAACAACAGATAAGGAGGTAAACAAGGTCCAAGTATCAGTAGCAGTTTCCCCCTTTGGTGGAATGATGGGAGCAAATGTATGTATAGTAAAGAAATATGAAATATACCCAAAATGTACACAAAACCGCAAATTACTGCATGTTTACATGCAGGCATAGATATATTTAGCATCAGCAATTTCTGGCAAGTGTCAGTCCTAAGGGATCTGCCATTTTCTCTAGTTGACATATGACCTTGAAATACGTTCCATACTAAATTATTAGAACTTTTGGTAGAACCTGGTTAATTGCATTTGCATGTTTCAAATTCTAGGGCTTTACATATCCTCCTCATGTTGGCTTATCCATCGGGACAGCATCAGATCCTCAGTATGTGCTTATGGAAGTCCATTACGACAACCCATCATATATGGAGGGTATGTTTCTTAACTACTTTTTTAACTTTCTAAATTAGTAAAATATGCCAAATGCATAGGCTTCCTAGCCTGCTTATCCCAGTAAATGAAACAGCTAAAAGGGAATGAAATCCCACTTTTTCTTAAAGTGTCAGTGCTGGTGATTATCTTCTATGTGAACATCCTAGGGCTTGTCCTAGCTCTTGCCCATATTCACGTGGAGAATGCACTGTTTGAAATATTGTACATGGAAGCACAGGTTGGCATATGCTCCAGTACAAAGTGTATGCTGTACTTCCAGGTACAGTATTTATGTGAAATTGCAGCTCTTCTTTTTGGAGCTATTATGGCCAATAGAGCTATTATAGTCAATTCTGCAATAGTGCATAGTCATGTATGCATATATATCTGATTCACATGGTGCTTCATCTCTGCACAGATGTTGATAAGTCCAAGCCTGAAGGTATCTACACATCGGAGACTGGACAGTGTTTAAACTAGCTAGTGTAACAATTTTTGCACTGCACAACTTAATCTGAATTTCAAAAGGATAAAACTTTTCACAAACACACACACACAGGGGAAACATGCACATCTTTTAGTTCTGGATCTCTTAAAGATGTGATGGGTGGTAATATTTTTGCATGGCATCAAAGTCGTTTTTACAGATCAACATTTGAATGAGATTTTGAAGCTGTACTGTTTTAGTTATCAACATATTGTGAAAAGGAATAATACGATTGTTTATTAATTGCACCAGTCACCCAAACAAGGCAGTCTCCAGGTGGCTTACAGCACAGTTTAGAAGCTTTTCAAGTTCCATCAGTTTTTGTAAATGCTGATTTACAGAAATTCTGGCACGTAGGCTGACTGCCTCTGAGCATGTGCTGAGTAGTTTTCCTTTCCAAAACAAATGCTTGCTTGCATGTCTGGGTGTGTTGTGCAGCTGGGTTTTCCACACTTCCAACTTGACCCACCTGTCTAGGGTAACAACGACCTCGCAGATACTATCTTGATACTATGAGTAGCTACTTGACTGAGGAGGGAGGGACTTGGGATTTACTCCGAGACTGGCTGTCTGGCTGACTCTCTTGCACAGTGGCTGTGAGAAATTAGCTTCACTCAAAACAGCCCATAGCATGTTAAAAGACAAGAAAAATCCAAACAACAATTAGCCACTTAAAAACTTTCAAGTCTTAGATTTTAAAAGATTCATATTAATGAGAAAGGGCTGTCTGGACAAGTAAAGATAAGAGATTTCATAAGACATACTGTGATAAGACATGCAGTGATGCTGATAGCCAACTACACTTTACTGTCTGTCCTGTCATATTACAAAAGTGGAAAAACACTGCAGAGCACTCCTAGCATTGCTGATTTGTTAATTTTGTTATTCCTTTAAAATCACCATTGTATTGGACAGTCCCCCCCCCCTTTATAGATATAGTTCAGCAAAGGTTGTTAATATTGAAGTAAGTGGGACCTGGACTCCAGTCCTAACTTTTACTGAGTATAGCAAGTTACAGGTGGGTAGCCGTGTTGGTCTGCCATAGTCAAAACAAAATCGAAAATTCTTTCTAGTAGCACCTTAGAGACCAACTGAGTTTGTTCCTGGTATGAGCTTTCGTGTGCATGTATCTGAAGAAGTGTGCATGCACACGAAAGCTCATACCAGGAACAAACTCAGTTGGTCTCTAAGGTGCTACTAGAAAGAATTTTCGATTTTGTTTTGAGTATAGCAAATTAAACAATAGCATAACAGAAAAACAAACCCCTCACGGTCTGTGTATCAGGGAAAAGGTAAACTTCACTCATGATGGATCTACGTTTATTTAAGCATAATTTTAAGATTCACAAACTAGACTCAGATCAAAATGATGCCACAGGCAAACTTCTGTACACTTAGAATTTAGGACCAGGATGCCTTAATTGGCACATTATTACCATTAAATTAAACATGTTCAGCCAAATAATTTATTTTTAGGACCAGAACTGTTCTTACAATCCTTTTACATACCAATCAAGTCCTGATTCCTCCACTCAGGAATCAGAAAATATTTATTTTGGCAAGCTATCTTTTTTTTTAAAAGTATTTTACTGTTGCTATTGTTGAGCAGTTGGGGTTCAAAATGTTTTGCTGATCTGCCAGAAATCACCCCAAGATCCTGACCTACCACCACTGTTATATATGCTATTATATATATATATATATGTTATATATAAGAAGGAATAAATAAAAATTTAAAAACATCACAAAATGGAGAGAACATGGGACAGAAAAGAGTACTATCAAATACATATCCCTGACACTTGAACAGCACTCCAGATCATTACAGAAGGATCCATTCCTCCACCCCCTTGATGAATACTGCATCTTAAGTGCTTGTCAGTTCAGATGTGCTTCCTTGGTGCAGGTGGTGGAGAGAGACACTTAGATGATACCCCACAACAACGAAATGATAACTATGTGTTTATCGTGCTGGAGTGGCTATTTGGAAAGGCCTTACAAGGACACAGATGCATACTGTATATTCTAGCGTATAAGACTACTTTTTAATCCAGGAAAATCTTCTCCAAAATCGGGGGTCGTCTTATACGCCCGGTGGAGAATCTGCAGTCGAGTATATCTCAAACTCTTTATTTTAACTGGGAAAGTTGGGGGTTGTCTTATACGCCCAGTCGTCTTATACACCGGAAAATACGGTACATTTTTTGTGTGCAGGTCAGAGAAGTACAGAAGTCAGCCTGCTCTAATTACCCGCTTTCTTATGACAATGCCTTATTTACCACTTCCCCAGTTTTTGTGACCCCCTTTGACCGGTCTTAAGCACAATTCCTCCCTTGTGTTACTTTCTTGCATAAACTTGACAAGTGGGTCCCAAAGCGATAGGATACTTTATGTTGATTTATGGTTGCTTCTGACAATTGCTCTTTTGTTCTCAGGCATGATAGATAACTCTGGGCTGAGGCTATTTTATACCCCAGATTTAAGGAGCTACGATGCTGGAGTTATTGAAGCAGGTCTCTGGGTCAGCCTCTTCCACAACATCCCACCGGGCATGCCAGAATTCACATCAGAGGGTCACTGCACTTTGGAATGCCTGGAGGAAGTATGTCTCCTCTTTGTGATTCTTTGCATTATCTGAAAATAGCACATTTGATACAGTCATTACTATACAGACATTTGCAGTACAGTAGGTCCTGGATCAAAAGATGGGTTGTGTGCACATGAGACAGAACTGCACGTGTAGCTCAGCCTTTTAACTTCATTTTTCTCTGCTGAATGGACAACCCTTTGCACTGGAATTAAAACTGGCCTATTTCTTCAATAGTTGTAACGAGGGGGCAAAAAGTCAAACTCCTGAATCCAAGTTAACTCTCAGGCACATATACCATTCCTTTGGATCCTTGACAGTAGCATGCAAGTTGTTTAATGAAATCAAATGGAAATAGAACAGGAAATAGTGAAAGAAATACTTGGTCTTGATTTTTCTTTTCCTGCTGATCTTCACAGAATGTGCTTTCAAATTGACCAACAGTTAATAACTCTGACTTTCATTCTGTAGTGCTTTGTTATCAGTTTTCTGGCAGCTGGGCAAATATATTCTGTTCAAAATATTGACAGTGCTTTGCTGTTTTCTTGGGGAAGAGAGTTCCACTTTGAATAAATGGCACATATGCAAAACAATGAATGAACAATGCTATTTAAAATACTGAATAATATTGTGTTTAGAAACTCATAGAGGGAGGGAATAGACTGGTCCGGAAGGGCTGTTGTGGAGCTGGGATGTGAGAACTTACAAAGCAGGAATGTTAAGGACTGAGTTTGCTTAATTTTCTAGCTCCCAAAACTCCCCCTCCCCACCTTGCAAACATCTGATTCTTTTAAGGAAAGCAAAAGCAGCTCCAAAGTCTGTTCTGCTGGTCAGCCATCATAGGAGAGTGACTGTTATGTATTGAAGTTCTAAGCTGACAACTTGAATTACTGCTCTATAAATCTACACATGCTTCCATGGTTTTTGCTGTGAGGTTTTTTTTTTAAAGGATTCTTTCTTTTCCCCTTTTGTAGGACTGTGTCTGCCTTAAAACAATTATTTTGAAAAGGAATGAATTCTTATGTGTGGAGGAATTATTTTAACTTTCTGTCTACAGTGTGTGTGTGTGTGTGTGTGTGTGTGTGTGTGGTGAGGGGATAATGGGTTTTGTAAGCATATTACAATGCAGTCTATATGCTCTTCTAATACTGAATGTCCTCTCACCCTCTGTGGTAATCTGATAAGTTTCACTGGTCCTTTTCAGGCCCTGGATGCTGAGAGACCAAGTGGGATCCATGTGTTTGCAGTGCTCCTCCATGCACACCTTGCTGGTAGAGGTATAAGGATGCGTCATTTCCGCAAGGGTGACGAGCAGGAACTTCTGGCCTATGATGATGAGTTTGACTTCAACTTCCAGGAGTTTCAGTATCTGAAAGAAGAAAGGACCATCTTGCCAGTAGGAATCAATGCTTATTTCATTTAATAATACTTTTGCCATTGTGCCATTTCTCCAAGCTGAGCTGTCCCCCATTTCCCCCCCTCATCAGCATGGACCAAAAGTTCATGTTTGCCATTGCAAAACACACATTTTGTTCTATGCAGGGTTGGGGGAAGGGAAAGAGAAGCTTCCATTTGGAGTAGAGAAATGACAGGTTAAGTGCCCCTCCTCCTCACTTCTCTCCCCAGCCCCAGTCATGGCCCCACCCCAAACAGTATTTCTTGTTAAAGAAGGGTAATTAGGCTACAATTACATACATTTGCACGTCATGTGCTGTGGCTTATCAGTAAAAGTTTTTACTTCATATTCCAATGAACCTAATGTTTACTTTCATGAATCATTTTCGAGCTGTTTTTTTTTCCCAATTCCTAATTCTCTGTTCACAGCCTTTCATTCTAAACTGATGTTCTGTTTAAGATAAGCTTTTCCTTTGGGCTGTTGCTGTTTTTGTTACTGATAAGAACTTTGGGTTGCCATAAGAGTTAAATATTAGTTGCAGAAACTTGAGACTGAAAGGCTCCTCACCATATAAATCTGTCAGCATTTGTCAGTTGCAGCCAGTCTGATAGACCTCAGGGCTCTGAGGATGGCTAGTCATGACAAATACTGTTATGCATTTTCAAACATGGAAAATTTGCTGCCTGTAGCAACTTCATTATTGTGGGGAGATCAAATATTACTTCAAATAGTCAACTTGTTTCTAAGCTCCCAAATAGACTACTAAATAACAAAAGAGATATCAAGAGAGAGAGAGAGAAAGATGCATGCAGTGGCATATAGATGACCCTAGTGCCATTGATTGAGAAGCGTTGTCATTATTGTCCCCAATAATAACAGTATTAAGATTCATGAACATGACCACTGGGCATGTGCTGGCCACTTTATAATCCTCCAAAAGTTATCTGCCTGCTTTGGGCAGCTGTTTTGTTCTGCTACTACCACTCCTCACAGTATTAAGCTTTTCCCACACTATTGCAAATGAATATTTAGAAGTATCTGCAGTGACCTACAAAATGTTTAATCCTTTGTGTGGTGGTGACTGGACTGACTTTACGCAAGTACATTCGAATGAGCTCTCTGCCACAAATGCCTCACAGGCCCACTTAACATATGCATTTGATGTCCCAGTTTCTATCTTTTTCGGGCCATAGTGTGCTTCCACAGTAATGTATAAGAGGGGTCTTATCATTCATTGGATGCCACTGAGAACAGAATCCATCCAGATGAGAGGCACACCTCATCCCTATCCCTAACCCAGTTGTGCCTCTTTTGCCCCCAGTCAGATTGCAGGAACGTAGCAGACTTACTGGCTCCAAGGCACAGCCTGCTGTGTTACCAACACAACCCCTTGCATATATATTTAGATATAACTTCCATTGAGTTTTATGACCCTTACTCCCAAGAAAGTGTGTAGCTGAGCTGGCCAATCCTTTCCATGTTTACACAGAAGTAAGTTATGTTGGGTTCCATGGGACCGATACCCAAGGAAGCATACCTGAAGCTCGCTGGCTGACACTGGGCCAGTCACTGTCTTTCAGGATTATTGTGAAGATTATTGTAGGGAAGAGTTGAACTTGGCTGTTCAGGAACTCTTTTCCAAAGATGCCACTTTGCTACATTGCATGCAAGCAAGGTACATGCAACAACTTGCCCTTGATCAGAGAAAAATATTTTGTTCTTACCTATGAATGTCCTTGCTGAGAATAGTATCACAGGTCTTGCTTTTCTGGCAGACTAAAGTGGCCCTGAACAATTACATTTAGCAGGGAAGAGTATTTTGCCTTTTCTGTCTTCATTAGGGGCAACTACTTTCTAGAGTTTTACATGAACCTGCTGGTGTAGTTACAAATTAAAAGCATTGCTACCTCCTGGCTGAAATAATTCATTTCTGCCCATGATCCAGTGAGAGAGATTTGCCACTCCACTCAGGGATTTCTTAAGCATATGTGGCGCTGGAGTGCAAAGATCTGGCCGGCGCCCCCCCCCCCCGGGTGCCCAGTCCCAGGCGCGCAGGAGAGCGGAGCTGGCTGGCCGCCTCAGTGTCTTGCTGGCTCGGTTGCCCCCGAACTCACGGCGCAGAGCTGCCCACAGCAGAAGAGCCCTGCACGGCACTCTGACCAATGGACAGGCTCTTCCCCGGACTTAACTCTCGGACCCCAGACTCTCGACTGGTGCCCCTGAGAGTCTGGCGCCCACGTGACCCTCACCCCTAGCACCCATGGGTAAGACGGCCCTGACTCTACTCTGCTGCTCCCTGGCTGGGATGGCTCTATAGGTCTACTATCTTCCTAACCAAACCCCAAATATTCACAGCAACAAAACCTTTCTTTCTATGGTCTTTGCTGCTTCTGTTTTAGTATTGAAGAAAAGAAACTATGCTATAAGAGAGAATGCTGTAATTCAGCAGTGAAATGCATTGCTGCTATTTGACCACAAATCCAGAAAAAGGTGTGATTTTTGTGAATGTGTTACTTGTAGATTTTGGTTCTAAGAAACAGTGAAAACTGGAATCTGTGTTACAATGTATTTTACAGCTCATTTTAACAAATTAATTGTTACATATACTTTTACTGATAAATATAGATGCCACGTGGCACAAAAATTTCAGCCTACCCTCTACATCTTCAAAAATCAAAATATTAAAATTCAAATTCTCAAAACTGTAAAGATCTTTTAAAACAATCACAAAAAATGACATAAACATTATCATTTGTAACAGTGTTTGCCTTAAATGTTGTGTTTCAGGGTGATAATCTGGTCACCGAATGTCATTACAGTACCCTAAATCGATCACATATGACTTGGGTAAGAAACTTTATGACATGGCAGAATGAAAATGTCTTCAGATAAAAATGTTGCAGGAAATGTTGTTTTGAGGCATTTAGGTACTCTTGGCAGATAGCTGCAAGACTGCTAGAGCTTTGCTGTAGGTTATATATTAAACTTGAATTGGGACATAAGACTCACCTGCGTGGGTCATTTGTATGGCAGTTATACAGCAAATAAGATATTAACCTCCCTTTAACATACTTTTTGGGACTTAACTGTCAGGGGTCCTTTACCTTTACCTTTGCTTTGGGACACAAAATCCAACTTTTACTTTGAGGGTACAGAGAACAAGGTTATTTTGGCAGTGAGCTTTGCCATATACCCTGTGTCATATATGCTTAACTGCTACTCCTTTTTCTTACCATCATTTTAGTGTTTTATATACATAGTATACATAGTGGCAGCAGCAGCAACCATGATGGATATACAGAGGTAACACCAGAGGGCAGTAGTAGTTAGGTTTGGGAACAAGTAGAGAAGCTTAGATTATAGGACTGAATTGTCTGTCACCACTACCTTTCTAAAATTTGCACGCACAGTCCTAGTTCAGAAAAAACGACACGGCAGGAAGGCTTCTAGAAGAAATATTAAAAAAAAAAAGTTTTGCAGTTGCCTGGCAGCACCTGTTGTGAATAATCCATCTACTGTTTTACTTCAGCTGTAGTAAGAAAAGAATAAAAGTTCCACAGTCAGCAAACAAATTAACAATGGCTTGGATGCCATTCATACAGTTTATAGTTTTATTTGCTGCTCTTGCTTTGGACATTATCTGCATTTTCTTACAATTATTGATAAGAAAATGAATAATTTTAGGAAGCATTCTTGATAAAGCCTCAACAAAGGTACCAAGAGATCTGAAAAAACCCTGAAGTGTGTATTGTTGATTTGTTCACATTTTTAGGGTGGTCTTAGCACCAGAAATGAAATGTGCCTATCCTACCTTATGTATTATCCAAGAATAAATCTTACCCGATGTGCAAGTATTCCAGACATAATGGAACAACTTCAGTTTATTGGCGTTAAAGAAATATACAGACCAGTAAGGTAAGCAAGGTGGTTTTGTAGGCTGCGGTGGTGCAAAACTATATATCACATTTGATATATTGCTCATTGTTATATCCCTCATGTGAGATAAGGCAGTCCTTAAGATATGTAATATTTAACATGAGAGCCAGTGTGGTGTAGTGGTTAAGAGCGGTAATCTCGTAATCTGGTGAACTGGGTTCGCGTCCCCACTCCTCCACATGCAGCTGCTGGGTGACCTTGGGCTAGTCACACTTCTTTGAAGTCTCTCAGCCCCATTCACCTCACAGAGTGTTTGTGTGGGAGAGGAAGGGAAAGGAGAATGTTAGCCGCTTTGAGACTCCTCCGGGTAGTGATAAAGCAGGATATCAAATCCAAACTCTTCTTCTTCTTGCCGTAATCAATGTATTAAAATTTGGAGGTGTGGGTGAGATGCACCATGCTTCACATCCTCTAGAGTAGTGATTTTCAACCAGTGTGCCATGGCACTCTGGGGTGCCTTGGGTGAGCAACACTGGCCTCTGTCCCTCTTTCCTTCGCTCCCTCTTCTGATACTCTCTCACGTCTCTGCCTCCCAAAGGCTTGTGCGGCTGTTTGTTGCAGCAGCCCTGGCTACAAGCTCCCCAAGTGAATAGTGCCTATGAGGCTGGCCAGGGGTGCTGGTTGCCAAGAGCTGAGGCGGCCTTGGAGTAAGCATGCAAGCAGGCAAGGGAGCCCAGCCAGCTAGTCCACCAGCCCTTGCTGTTGGGAATGGACAGACAAGTGGGAGGCTGGGCAGACAGGTGGTGTACTAGCCTTTCTTCTGCTTGCTGTGTGTAAGGCCTGCCTGGGAGCTGAGTGCCCAGGGCTGAAAGGGAGCCTTTCCACCATGCAGGCCCAGCAGTGCCTGCTGCCTCCCAAGGTTAGACAGTAGCCTCTCATTCACCTTTGGCCAGTCTCCATTGGGCCGCTAAGGCTGGGGACATCCTCTTCCCAGGCCCCTGTGGGGCAGGGAGGCAGCTCAGAGACCAGAAGTGGCAACAGCGACTGCCCAGAGGACTCCCAAGTAGAGGGGAGAGGAGAGGAGGTTGAAGGAACATTCTATAAGGGAGGGTGTTCAAAAAAGAGTAAGAGCCTGCCAGCTCCTGAGCCCCACAGGGATGATGCAGAAAGAATGTAGTTGTTCAAGGGAGCCATGGACTCAAAAAGGTTGAAAACCTCTGCTCTATAGGGTTCCCTCTTCCATAGGTTGGACAGGGACTCATGTGTAGGTTTCCTGGTTAAGGACTGCATTTCCTGCATAAGGGCTGGCTCATTGGAGCTTTTCATTATACGGTAAATATTGACAAGAATGGATGCATTAGTCATTCTGTTGTTGCTGGTATTAATACTGTAATACCTCAGCAGATAAAAATATTTTTCTTTCAGAGAGGCATCATTCTAAATACTTGGTACTATTGTTGTAATAATGGTGGGTTTTGTTTCATTTTGCTTTTCATTCAGGACTTGGCCATTCATTATCAAGAGTCCAAAACAATACAAAAACCTGTCTTTCATGGATGCAATGAACAAGTTTAAATGGTCCAAAGAACAGGGCCTTTCCTACAATGACTTTGTTCTTAGGTTACCAGTGAATGTAAGATGTACCAAGACTGACAATGCAGAGTGGACAGTAAGTGCAATCCTTTTTTTAAAAAAACAACCCACCTGCTTGAACTACTGCAAATATGTATATTTTATTAATGTGTCATGGTTGTAAGTTGGAAAGAGTGATTGGAGTGCATCAGATATTATTATTATTATTATTATTATTATTATTATTTATTTATTTATTTCATTTATGAATCATTTATCATGAGGCATGCCAAAGTGATTTACAATAAAATGGCATGTGTGTGTGTGTGTGTGTGTGTGTGTGTGCTCTATATAAAAAAACATTTTAAACAATTGCCTATGAATTTTCTTCTTTAAAAGATAGTTTTTAGTAGTAAAACAACATGTACATAAAATCAATTCATGTCCAGAACAGATACTAACTGGGATAAAGGTTTTAGAAGACTTCTTGATAGAGGAACACCTTTATCAGGTGCTAAAAAGCCAATACTGGAGGCACCTGTCTGATATGTAGTGGGAGGGAGTTCCAAACGGCAGATGCCACCACACTAAATCACACCACAAATCATCATGAAGGAGGGGTTGTAACTCAGTAGTCAAAATGCATCCTTTAACAATGTAAGAATTGACTTGCCTGATCAAACCAAAGCCCATCTAGTTCAGTTTTCTGTGGAACAGCAGCCATCTGGATCCTTTGGGAATCTTCGTAGGCAGGATAAGATGGTGATAACAGTCCGCACCCTGCCAATACCTGGTAATCAGTTTTGGACAATCATATCTGCGATTAATAAGGCAACATATAAAAGACCCATTTGAGTGTGTGCACCCAGCTCCATCATTCCTCTCTTTGCATGGGTGAGTGAGCAAACCAGGAAGTCTTCCATTAACTATTGTTTCCCATTTCCTTCCAACTGGTTAATGGCATTAGAACATGCCAGGATATGAAGCTGTGGGTGAAGTCTGATTTGTTTGAAAGGCGTTTACTATCATTTCCCAGTTCAGACAAAACTGGAAAGTATCATTAATGAAAGACTTGCCTGCTTGCCTGGCAGATGGTGTGAAGACTAAAGCAAAAGGTGCTTTAAAAGGGCTCACATATCTTGGCTGAATATACTGATTTGGTGTATGAATGATCTTGGGGATTTGCAAAGTACTTGAGTAACCATAATATTCTATAAAGGAGGGATAATGCAAAGTCTTGTCAAGACACATAGTAGCCAGAAGGTAGCAAGGATTTAGATCAGGCATCCCCAAACTCGGCCCTCCAGCTGTTTTGGGACTACAATTCCCATCATCCCTGACCACTGGTCCTGTTAGCTAGGGATGGTGGGAGTTGTAGTCCCAAAACAGCTGAAGGGCCGAGTTTGGGGATGCCTGATTTAGATAATAGATATTAAGGGCATTAAGAAAGTAACTGGCTGTTGATTACGGCCATCGGGTTTAGTTGGGATGAATAAATCTGTGTAAATAAGTGTAAATGCTTAATAATAATAATAATAATAATAATAATAATAATAATAATAATAGATTGCCAGAGTATTCTGTGTTGTTGGCATTGGTGCTTACTTAGATCAGGATTTCCAAACTGGGGTCTCCAGCTGTTTTTTGGACTACAATTCCCATCATCCCTAGCAGGACCAGTGGTCAGGGATGATGGGAACTGTACTCCAAAAACAGCTGGAGACCCAAGTTTGGATCTGCACCCTGACTTAAACTATAATACATAAATAATATAGATAAGGCACAGGTGTCAGCTAAATTCTTTATAGAGCCCAGTAGTATATGCAGCTTATAATTTTATTTCATTTTAAATTTCAGATACAAGGAATGATAACTTCACCACCTCAAATAGAAAGACCATACAGGACAGAACCAATTGTCTGTAGTTCAACTTCCTGCTTAAACTGCAGTTTGTTTTTAACTCTATTGATTGTTCTGTACACGTCAACCACTGCTGCAAGAAAGAGTGGGCCTTTTGTATAATAACTCTGATTGTACTCACTTTCATTTTTTTGTGCCATGCAAGTCCTGAAATGTTTGCACTGTTGCTCTTGTAGATTTATTTTTTTACATATTAATAAACTAATTTCATTTCAAAATAGTGTTCACCTCTTTTGAAAGGGTGGGGGGGATATTTCTTTTTTTGCAATCTAAATTGATTGGTATTGTTTCATTTTATTCATCCTGGCACATCACACCATGAAAAAAGCTGCTCTGTATTTGGATACCATTGTAATAAACTAAACTTTATCTATGTAACCTTAATAATCATGAAGTTTGTTGAATTATTTCACCTCTGCTCTTGATAAATGTAAGTTTAAAAGGTGATTTGCTGTAGAGCTGGATCTTGCTAGTGCCATATTAGTTCTGCAAACTTTTTTACTCCTTCAACAAAACCCATAAAAGTGTTGTAAATCACAAACATGAGTGAAGCAGAATCACAGAAGTCTGTTTCCTTGATACTGGCTGGTTGTTATCCACATAAGAGGTCCTGTGTCTGGGGGGGGGGGAACCTTCACTCTTCACTCAGATGCCATTCAAGTGTACTGTCATAATGTGTGACTTTATGCTTTAAAAATTGCCAGCTTACTTGACATGATAAATACTATTTGCTTCAGCCGCATCATTTGGCCATAAATGGAAATGCTATTTTATACAACTTTTATAAATGTTTACTTGGAAGGAATCCCATTGATCTGAGGTAAATGTACTTCCCAGTAAACATGCTTAGCAGATTGCAGCCATTCAAACAAATGTTCTCACTTCACTTTTCCAATGGTTTTGGAGAAATTTACAGTTTAGATACCTTACCTTCGATTTCCTGTTTACTTTTCACTGCTAGCCATATGAGGAGAAAAAGCTTCTTACCCTTTCTGAACAGCTATGCAAATGGTTACAAAGTAGGTACTGAAAGTAGGTGTGTTTTACCAAACAATATGGCTTTTCATTGATTGGTAAATGTGTGTTTATGGCATAAGGCCTTTGTTGACTTGGTTTGGAATAAATATAACGAAGCCCCATTCCTTTTTCATGAGCAGTCAACCTAACAGAATATGAACAAACGCAACTTTGTTGTTACCAACCATTCTGTTTTGGTTCTGAGATAATGGAAAGCCATCCAGGCAAATGGCATTTAGAAGATAAAACTCCTAACGTTGATAGCAAGCAGCACTGTTTGCTAAACAGGATCGTTTATGGCATCAGGCTTTTTTAAGATCACAGCTGGCAAAGAAATAGAAGTCTGATTCAGCAATATATGCAAATATGCGCAAAAGGACATTTCTAGCAAAACGATATGGAAGCAAATGTGTAAATACTAAATTCTCGGCAATGGAGGGAAAGAGCTGGAAATCAGGATACAGATTGCCAAAAATCGAAACTCAGGTGGAAATGGAATATGTTGGACCTAAATGCAGCAGTGAGAGCAAAAAGGTAAGAACTCGTCGCCTAACATTCTTTGACCTCGTACACTTGTACAAAAACAGGCAGTAAAGTATAACTTCTGTCAGTTGCTTGTTCAGTTGTTTATTGGCATGTACAGTTTCAGCATATAAAATCTACATCCCTTTACAATAGCTGTGAGTAATAAACATTGGTAAGCAGAGTTCAGAAACGGTGCCTATGGGAAAGGAGCATAATGGTACATGTTTGTGTGTGATTATCATAAATGGACTTTTGTTTCTACACACACACACACACACACACACACACTCCTATAGAAACAGCACAGAGGATGAGGCACTAGAGACCTCATCTGAATGTCAATGTCACACCCATATTGGAGTAACCTGTTACGCCACGGCAGCAGCCCCAGAGCAGCGCACAGCGGAGGAGAGAGAGGAGATCCTTCCATCAGGCAAACAGAAATGCTCTCAGTGACAGAGCAATTTTCTTATGGTTATGTTGCATTCCTCCCAAAGCTCTGTCCCACTTAATACAAGCACAGATTTGAAGCAGATAAGAGTTGTGTTCAGTCATACCTTGGTTTTCGAACAGCTTAGTTCCCAAACGTTTTGGCTCCCGAACGCTGCAAACCCTGAAGTGACTGTTCTGGTTATTCCGGGAAGCTGAACAACCGACGGGGATTCCGCGGCTTCTGATTGGCCTCAGGAGCTTCCTGCAGCCAATCAGAAGCCACATTTTGGTTTCCAAACGTTTTGGAAGTCGAACGGACTTCCAGAACGGATTCCGTTTGACTTCCGAGTTACGACTGTACTTTACAGTTAAATTTAGTGTGCACTTTCATTCATAAATTTAGTGGCACAAGGGTTTCGATCAGAGGAAATATTAATGCAAAAGAAATGCAAAGATGTAATCTTGCATCATAGGAGGAGGAGGGGGAATGCCACCTTTAATTTCCTTAAAACTTGTTCATCCTTGGCCAATGCTGGGGGCAGCTAGTATGCTGCCACAGAAACAAGAGAGGCTGAGATATCTGAGGACTACAGTCATGATATGGGGCTGATGTGGCCTGCTTTTTTTAGAGACTTTGAGCATGTCCTCCTTAAATCTTAAATTCTTCTTGTCAGAGTCTCAACAGATGTTAACTTAAAACAATTTATTATTTTCTTTCTTTAGGTTCACAGATGCTTTTCCTACTTGTGGGGAGATATTTCAAGGTATGGTTGTGATGTGATAATACATTAGATGTTTGTTGGGATGAAGAAAAGTGTCTTCCTTTTCATCATGCTTATAACTCCTTACCTGGAAGGTTTTTTAAAAAAAATAAAAAAAATCCCCAGTCTCCTTGTATTTTGCTGATTGGCCAAGATATTTATATTCTGGCAGCCATTTGACCTGCAATGTTAACTTGTTTCCGATGTACAAGTTTCTGAAAGATGCATTTTGGTTTAATACAGAGAGATATTGATCCTTCAGTCCATAATAAAAATAAAATAAAACGTCCTTTTCAATTATTATTTGCAATTTCAGCTAATTTTTATAATGTTCCTAACAGTATATGGATCAATATTATCCTGTATTTAGTTACGTGTAGAATAAATAAACAGACTCCACTTCTCAATAAATGGATTGTTATGCCTTTTCCTCTCACATTCTAACCACATTTAACAACTTACATATCTCCACTATGTCCCGTGGTTTCAATAACCAATCGTCCAAATGTAGGAGGGTTAGGCTTTTTTCCAGTTGGGACTTATTACCATCCACACACTTCTCAGTAAGTGAATAACCATCTCTCTGACTTCCATGTGAACCATATTATAACCATGTGAACCTTTGAGGAGTTAAGCACCAATGAAAAAGCAGCTTGTACAAGTCTTCTTTCAGACTTATACTTACCAGGTTTGGCACATATCTCCACAAATCATTACAATTATTCATTTGAAATTTCAAAGCTCAGGCCTTTCACCCATCTTGTAATGTTACATATAATGAAGAAGAAAAGACTCTTCAAGATCATTTTGTCCAAGTTTAGTCGAATTTAAGCCTTTGACAATAACCCTCGAGATTAATTTCCTCTTTGTATTACTCCACACTGCTTACATTTTGTCAGGATTCAAAAGCTTTATCAGATTCCTGTCTGTATTTATTTATGCTGTACATAATCCCGAGGACAGCGTTTAACATGGGCAAGAATTAGGTCAAATGCCATTTGTGCTTTTTAAATTGGAATTTCTTGACATTTGGGTTCTAAAGCTACTTCGCCTGAGCCTTACACAGCAGTGATCGTGGGATTTTGATTGCGTGGTTTTATACAGTAGCAGAGCACATGAGAAGAAAAAAAATCACTTTAGATATTTTTAATATTCCCCCACCCTTCAAAATGGATGTAACGGTTCAACTGGCTTTTGCTGTAACGTCAGATACAAAATCAAGTCACAAATACATGAGTCCAAAGGATATGCGTATAGCTATTCTTCTGGACCAGGAAGTTATTTTGGCTGAGTCGCCAGGGACAGAATTGGGGAAGGAGGAGGCATACAGGTGCCATATGCTCTAAAAGTTTCTTTCGCGGGACTTCCGGCGGCGACGCCATTGTCGGGTGGTCGAAGGCTGCTTCGGGTCCGAAGCGCCTTGTCCATCCCGGGGGTTAGGAGCCGCGCTACCGCAGCGCGCGGCTCCGGTTGGGGTGCGGGAAGAGCGTCCCGCACCCTGGGCTCCCCGGCTGCGCCCGCGGAGGCTCCGAACCCTTCCCTCGCCCCCCCTGTAAAGGGGGAGTGGGGGTGAAGGGACAACGGAGCCGGGCTTACGGGGACATGCCCCAACCGGGATGCAAATGCGGCGACAGAGCCCGCGGTGAGCGTCCAAGTTCTACCTTTGAAGAATGGAGCCAAAGGAACCCGGTGGTCGTGAGTAAAGAATTTGATCAGAAATCGTGCTTTTGGAACGATCCGGGGGGAAGGAGAAAGGCAGCCTGCCCTCCCTCCCTTCGAGCTTAAGAATCTAACCAATTTGAGTGATTGCTGCTACAGAACTGGCTATAATGTATTCAAAATTGACACATGAGACTGGCAAACTCTTTTTTCGGGAAGTGAACTAGAGGAAAATATCTCCTTTTAAAGTTGCGGTATTTGTGCTCCAGTTCAGGAAAATGGCGACGAACAAAGAGGGGAGTAGAAATATGACACCCGCTTCCTCCTCCTCTGCCAGTATGCTGGGTTTCGTCCTTGAACTGGTATTGAACTCTGGACTAACGGACGAACAGAGACTCTCTGCCTTGAAGGTGGAACTGCTTTATAGAAAAGTTAAAGTCTTGTGTGGGGGTCTGAAATGGAACCAATTGCCCACAGAGGAGGCTTGTAAAACTTTTGACACTTTGGAAGAAAGCCTTGCCAATGAGCTGAGAGGATGGTTGCAAAGATGGAGAGAAATGAGTGAGCTACTTCGGAGAAGAAATTCGCTTTTTGGGGGTGGCAGCCCCAAGGCGACGTTAAGATTTCGTATATCCAGTCCCCGAGGTGTGAGCTCGGGGGCCAGGGACAGAGAATTAAGGTATTTACAAGAAGAAAAGGAATGCTACAAAGAACCGAAGAAGCTGGGAGATGATGAGATGGACACCTCTGAACTCGTGGCAAGGAGTGGTTTGGACTGTGCCCGGATCTGTGGACGTTTGGAGAGGGAAGAGATATGGAAGTTCAGCGTTGATGCCACCAGGAGAAGAATAATGGACAGAGGGGGTGTGGGGTGAAGCATTAAGTAAAACTTTAAGTAGCCTGATATGGTAAATTGAAATTGGAGGGTGAATACTGTCAACAATATTTCGTTAAAATTTTTATTTGAACATGAAAGGAGACATTTCAAGTTATTATGTTATTAGCAGCAACCTTAAGGATAGAAGAGATAGATTAGACGTGAATGATTTGTGAAGATCTATGAGGTGGAGTATAAGCAAAGTGAATCTAAGTGGATTAAATTATTGGATCAAGAAGATTATAAGATGAAATTGTTAAGAATTAATGAATAAGAACTATGATGAGGTATTATTATGATGATGTATTTTTAGTAAAATGTTGAAGATATAATTGAATGTAATTATATAATTGAAGTCAATGTTTTTTTTTTGTAGGAGAAATGGTTATAAAATAGATCAAGGATATAAACTCGAAGGTGAAAAGGCAGGGGAAGTCAATGGTCAAGATATGGAAATAGAACTTTTTTCTTTTTTAGAAAGATGTAATAAGAAAACTTGACACTGTCTGTATTTGTTTTATCTGTTTTGCATTTGTTTAATTGTAGGTGTGGGTGTGGGTTTATGTTGTTATAGAAAAATGCCAATAAATTCTTATAAAAAAAAAAAAAATAAAATAAAAGTTTCTTTCGCAACCAGGCATTTTCAGGGAAGTAATGCCGGATAGTCTTTGCGCGGCCAGGCGAAGTCCCCCCGAACCCCAGGGCAGCCCCTGAGGGAAATAACGACTCATGACAACGTTGTATGGGATTAAATTGGCCACAACTTTATTAATATTCAGATGTAGGAAGACCTTGGCTCAGGCATTGGGCGTTTATCCTTCCCAGCCCCCCAGCTGGGGTTCTGGGTAACTTCAGGGTTATCCAGCATGATTGGGAAGTGGGCTAATCTGGAGAACATATGTTCAAGCAGATAGCCCCCCCCCCATGTTCGCTGCCGCTGGAAGGGGAGGGCAGTGACAACCCTGGGCGTTTGGTCAATGCCTCCCCATGAGACCCCTTTAACGGGAACCCTGTTATCACCACCGCAATGGGGGCGGGGGTCACCGCCCCACGCCCCCCCCCAATCCTGTAAATGACTAAAGGATTCCGCCCAAGGCCTGCAACCGCCAAAGTTGTGACGAATTGCTACGGGAAAGGCAAAACCTGCCAATGCAGGGAAATTTCTTTCCGGCCCTTTAACAGCGACCTTGTCATAGCAGCGCCTGCGTGGCTGTGTGGCTGTGGAAAAAGGTGGTTAAACCTGCAAAGTAAACATCAATTGAGGGAGTGGAGGGTGGGGAAGCTCTGAATCCAAAAGGTCGCTTCCCAGGTATGACTCAATCTCTATTGTGCGTACTGCATAATCCCTCCTTCTACCTGGCCAATCCCTCTGGCAACACCTCCCCAGCTGGGATTGGGCGGCTGCTAGAGTAGGTGGAGTCCACAGGTATCCCAACCTGGGGAAGGCAAGCCAGACCAAGTATCAGGAGCTGCCACTGTGATCCAATGGGTCTCCTCGCGACCTCGCAACATGCGCACCCCTTTTTATGTGGGGAACGCTCATTCTTTCTGTTGGTTTTACAGATGGATTTAATCAATCTAGATTTGTATTCTGCATTTTCTTTGTATTTCTCTTATGTGCATGTTAGCATGAGGAACAGAACCACATCCATTGGCCCTCCCTCTATTTAAATTTGCAGCGAAGTCTCAAAGTGCCTGGATATAACTGATGTTGCTAGTTTAGAAGAAAGTGACTCTCTACCACTTTCTTGTGCTGCAACTGTTAAAATAAACACAGTTCACAGACAGTTAACTCAGAAGCAGCTTTGTCATAATCGAGATGTGTATTCAATCCGTTGCTATTTAACTTGCTATTATGTTGTTCTATTATTTCCCAGTGGTTATTATAGTAACCAGCCATTACAACCACCAGATCTACAGATATAGAAACATTTATTGCCTCATGAAAATGATCAGTTTTGCTTTCAACAGCGTTTCTTTTGGCTGCATTTATGCTCCCCTTCCCCCTGTTTCTAATGTCACCAGGCTTTTAATAATCCCTTGCTCTAAGGGAATCTTGGGATTCCACACTACCAAGACTGTAGAAAATATCTACCTGTCATTCAGGATTTGGCATGGGGGGCATTCTAAGGTGTTTTTTGAGAGCAGTATGACGCCAGGGAGCAGGTGGTGCTGTGGTCTAAACCACTGAGCCTGTTGGGTTTGCCGATCAGAAGGTCGGCGGTTCGAATCCCCATGACGGAGTGAGCTCCTTTTGGTCTGTCTCAGCTCCTGCCAACCTAGCAGTTCGAAAGCATACCAGTGCAAGTAGCTAAATAGGTACCACTGCGGTGGGAAGTTAAATGGGGTTTTCATGTGCTCTGGCTTCTGTCACGGTGTTTTGTTTTGCCAGAAGCAGTTTAGTCATGCTGGCCACATGACTTGGAAAGCTTTCTGTGGGCTAACGCCCTCTCCCTCAGCCTGAAGCGAGATGAGCGCCGCACCCCATAGTCACCTTTGGCTGGACTTAACCATCCAGAGGTCCTTTACCTTTTACCTTACCTTATGACACCAGGAATCTATTCCATGGGTGACGTTCTTCTTGGCAGGAATGGGAAAACAAGACCTGTTGTGTGACCGCCCACCCCACCTCGTGCTATGCAGCTGCTAATATTACTGAGCCTCCCAGCCAAACTACATCTTACAATACAGCTGTGTGTAGCATTAGCTTGGCAGCTATGTGATTTGCAGCAGGGAAGCAGTAGGAGAGAGGTGCTTAATCCTATCCTCCATGTGCTGTTTTCTATGGAAAAACAGAGAGAGAGAGAGAGAGAGAGAGAGAGAACGCTCTTATTGTATCCAGGGTTTCTGACCTGTCTTTACCTTAGAAATATAGGGCTGAAATTCAGGGAACAGGTTGGGAAAGGGGGTTCAGAGGAAAAGGAAAAGCAGGCAAAGGGGCCAAACATCTACATCACTTTCCCACACTGCGGGGCTGGCAATAGGGGTTGGTATCATTGAGCATTTCCTAAAGCCCACCTCAGCAGGGATCTCCATGGCTGACCACCAGAGCCCTTTGGAGCTTAGCACTGCTTATTGTTCACTCTGACTGGCCCCAGAAGGACAGCACCAAGAGGCAACAAACATAGGAAGAGGTCTTCAGATCACAATTGCATAACAGGGCAACTTGTGGTGTCCCAGTGATGCAGCACTTCTAGTCCTCTGGTTTATTCACTTGTTTGGCAACACAGCATTTCGTGCAATTAGCGTGGTATCATTAAGAGGCCTCTCAACACTTAATGCTCTTTAAAAAAACAACCCAAAACAAAACTTTTCAGGGAGTGTAACTGTTGTGAAGCATGAGAACTGCACTATTGCAGGATATTATTTAAAACTCTTCAAAACCACTTTTCCAGCTGCAGTATACTTGCCCTTTTTCTTGTGAATACAAGCCCTCCATCTTACATATACATGCCTCATTTATTTTGGTCAATTTGCCAGTTTGCCATTTGACCTTGATGGATGTCTATAGCAGCAGCTCTCACAGACTTAAAGTGCTACGGAGCATTGGGTGAGCAAGCAGAACAAGCAGCCTTTGTCTGAAACAGCACACTTATTTCTGTCACAAACAGTCTGCCGGAGATATTTTTGTGAAGCAGCGTGACATAATTTGTCTCTGCTGCACTTAGGCTGACGTAACCAGAACAACCATTGTGGCTGCCTCTGAATGGAAAGGCAAATCTGTTAATTGGCTTAGTGGGTTGAAAAAAGAGAAACAACCCTTCACAACTCCATTTCCTGATAATGATCATTTGGTGGTTCTGGAGACATTGGAGCTATCAATAAATTGTTGCAATGAATTCTTCCTGATGGGTTGGTGGGAAGAAGTGAAATGGTTTTTTTTTCTTCAGAAACAGGAAATAGCTTAGTCTATGAAAATTATGTAATGTGTGTGTGTGTGTGTGTGTGTGTGTGTGTGTTTATGGAAAACGTGGTCTGCTGACAAGCTACAAATGTCACAATGGTATGCCATATTGCTGTATGGTATAGTATTGAATTCCAGAAAAGGAAAGGTTTATGATACAGCTTCTTTCTGACAATGTGACATCTGTGCAGAGCTGAGAAGAATGACAGTGGTGTCCTGTGTGCAGAATTTTTTGATACAATCCACTAACTGATGAGGCATGTAACTGAATAGTCTACTAGAAACCAGGGTGCCACGACACACATGATAGATAGATATAGATAGAGAGATAGATAGAAAGATAGATGATAGATAGATAGATAGATAGATAGATAGATGATAGATTCAATCTATCTATCAGTGGTTTTCAACCAGTGTGTCATGGCACCCTGGTGTGCCCTGAATGATGGACCGGGGTGCTGCGAGCAATACTGGCCTCTGTCTCTCTTTCCTTCCCTCCCTCCTCTGATGCCTTCTCACATCTTTCCCTCCCAAAGGTTTGCACAGCTTCACAGGCCAATGGTGCCTCTGGGAGGCACCTCTCTTTGGGGCAGGAGGGGAGCAGTTCAGAGACCAGGGGCGGCAGCTGTAGTTGCCCAGAGGACTCCCAACGAGAGGGGAAAGGAGAGGAGGCTGAGGGAACACTCCACAAGGGAGGGTGTTCGAAAAGGGGTGAGAGGCTGCCAGCTCTGCAAGCAAGGGGTGGCATAACTGTGCTCCTGAGTCCCACAGGGTGACACAGAAAGAATGTAGTTGGTCAAGGAAGCCGTGGACTCAAAAAGATTGAAAACCTCTGGTATATATGGTATTTTACTTTCACTGCAGTACTGTTGACAGTCTCAGTGCCTAAATGTATGTAAGTTGTAACTGTTATCACCCCCCTTTTTTTACATTAGATTCCACTTCCATTGTAGCCCAAAGTGTGCTACAAACTATTCCTCCATCCATGTTATGCCTTAATATTTTACCCTTTACTGGAAAAGGCTCAGAAAAGAGCAACTGAAATGATCAAGGGCTGGAGCCGCTCCCCTCTGAGGAACGCTTACAGCATTTGTGGCTTTTTAACTTAGAGAAAATGTAAGTAACAGGAGTACGATGGAGAAGTATAAAATTATGCACAGTGCAGAGAAAGTGGACAGACAAAAGTTTTTCTCCCTCTTCAAAAAAGCTGAATGGTGGAATATTCAGGACCTTTTAATACAGCATAGCCAAACTAGGGAATTTGCTCCCACAAGCTGTTTTGACAGCCACCGACTTGGGTGGCTTTAAAAGAAGATTAGAGGAATTCATGGAAGATTATATTTCAGCTTCCAATCAGGCTTTGGACCTACCACATGAATTACTGGAGAAGATAAGGAGCCAACCTTCTCACAGGCCAGTAGGAACTCTAGGTTTTAAATCCCCTATCTTCATCTCAATCGCTCACTCATCACCACAATTTACCTCTGTCATATGTATCCCCCACATAGTCCCAACAGCCTTTCTTTGCTTTCCATTTGCCTAGACAAATGCAGCACTAGCTATTAACCTGAACCATCTACCCTGCCCCTCAACATGCAGACTGCCATACAGTTTTCTACCATCATGGAACACCTTTCATACCAACTTACAGCACAGCTAGGGATGGCCCCATGGAGCATCTTTCTCTAAGTGTTTCTGGGTGGGTAATAAAATTGGTGAACATTGAATTAGAGTGCAATATTGACACTAGGCAGGATATTGACTGCGAAAATACAGTAAATTAATTTTCTATGGCTGTGGATGATTTGGGAGGATAATTAAAGCATATTTTAATTGATTTGGAGCAGGATCTGTTGGGAAAGTAATTGGGGGTAAATGAATTCAAGAGAAACTTATCTAGGGGGATCTGGGATAGGATACAAATTGGTTTAATACCTTACTTGGGGGTTATTTGGATGAAAAACTGCCTTACCTCCAGTGATATTTAAAGTCTAACATAGCTGGCAATACCTCAGCCAATTCACTTGCTCCTTTTATCACAATCGCTTCTAAATTCAGCAATTTCGCGCTTGAGTCTTCCCTTTGAAGATCCTTAGTTAAAGAATGGCTTCTCTGGGCTTCTGTTTTGCAGAACGATCCCACTGCTCAACCCATACAAACTTTTCCAAGGGTGGGTAACTATAAACCAAAGCTAAACTCCCACAAAGGAAAACCTACCAGAAAGACAATGGAGACTTGCTCACTAATTACTTGGCACAGCAGTTGCGTTTTGTGAGTGGATGCTGCCACCTTATGGTAACAGGAGAGAATAGATGAATAGATATCTAAAAAGCAAAGTGAGCAGTTTGCAGTGGGGCTTCTGTAAACTATGCAATGCAATCAGTTGTACTGGCGAAATATTCCAGTTTGTACATTTTGGGGGCCCAGGGGGATATGATCTTCAAGGTAAAGTTGCTTCGTGGATAATAATCCGTGTAGTTTATACATGGTTTAACTTCAATAAGTTGGAACCGAAAGATGTCATACCGAAATACTCAGGATGATGTGATGTGTCAGAGGGATCTATCACAGCTCTATTCACATTGATGTTGTTTTCCCATGGAAGGCTTAGTTGGGCATATGTTTCATATGCATGTGGAGAGGGGGAAGTAGAAGGACCATGCAAAGCTGGAGGGGGGCAAGCTGGGTACACTTGCCCTGGGCCTTGGAGGGCTAAACTGGTTGGGGACCCCGACCAGGGGCCCACAGGACTTATGCTACTTGAGTTTATAAATTTATTCCAAAAAAAAACTCCTGCCCTGGACCTCAGACAAGCTCTGCCCAGTCCTAGGAAGTAGGGTCATGTCTGTCAACCTCCAGTGTTGATGCATAACCCATTTACACACACCCCCACCACTTACTTATTTAGTAATCAGGATAAGGAGCCTTATGCACACATATCAGTATACACACACAAGGTCCTACACACAAGGGGTTATGATCTGAAGGCCCCCCTGAGGCCACAAGCTGTTTTCAGATGAGTGAGACACACATTATGGCACCTTGGAATTCATGGAAGGAGAAAGGCAGGGTATGAATTAGATTTTAGACATAGAAGATCTCTTTCTCATTCTCACCAAACATTCAGCCGACAGTGGGGAGGGGGGGGGCAAGGCCAGCCAAGTGTATGGATGGCAGACGGCAGGAGGTGTCTAGAGCCAGCAGCTTCCTCACATTAGAGATTAAATATAAAAAATAATCCCATGCAAAAACTGAAGCACTGAAACCATTATTACTAATTTTTTGAACATGCTGAACTGTACATTAAAAGCATTTCATATTGCTTTAAAACTTGAAGATGTGCTATTTCCGGGATTTTTTTTTGAGACATCATTCAATTTTTTAAATTAAAGTTTTCCTTACAGAAAAGAGTGGGAAATACGGGAAAGGATGGTGGAGCACTTTGTTATAAGAAATGCCTTTGTTGCCATTTGCTAAGCTGTTTTCTGAGCCAAGCTGAGCAACTACTTTGCTGTTACAAGCCTGGGAAAAAACCCTTAAAAGACACAGAATAGCTTCAGGGTGCCCCCTAGTGGCATTGGTCATCTGCTGAAAAAAGAGAGATCCATCCCTGCAATTCTTTGCAATCTTCACATTGAATGGTTGGTGCTGAGGCCACTTTAAAAAAGAAGAAGAATCTAACACATATTTTCTTAGTATTGGTAATGCAATACTGAAAGAGGAAAGGAAGCATTCTTAAATTAAATGTGTCAATTAGTATACAGCATCCCAAAAGATGGCATCCTTTCTGATGTCTCCTCACGATCACTGTGTATGACACACAACAATCTCTTAACAATAGCATTTGTGTGCCATGTTCAGACAGAGAAGACCGCCTTGCAATTAGAGAATTATCTCTTCACTAAAGCCTTAGGCTGTAATCTAATCTTCCTCCTTATGCTGGGTGGTGGTGATGGGTTGGATTGAGGCTTCCCTCTGTTGCTTCAGTCAGCTCAGCTGGCATCTTGCCAGCTGTTTCACTGACAGGCTGCCACTCAGTTGATGCTGCCACCCCCCCCCCCACTTCTGCCTGCCAAACAGAAGGCTCACCACTGGCACCCCCAAAACTGGAGTTCAGCAGAAAGCCTGAAATGGGTGTTCCGAGCAAGGGGTGAGGCTGACCTGACCTGGAATCTGCCTGATCCTGACCCAGTGTCACAGACTGCCTCGACTAGCATTGGGCCCAATCACTACACCAGCCTAGAGCTTCTGCAGGTACCTGAACTGATCTGCCATTCATTCAGACTCACTTCCAAACCTATAATATAGCACAATGGGAAGGGATTATTCACTTCCACACGAACAATTGGAATAGTCAAGTATGTCACAGAAAAAGCACAAAATTGACCTGGAAGTCATTCTAGTTCAGCATTCTGTTGTCACAGTGGCCAATCAGATCTCCATTGGAAAGTTAAGATTTCAACGGTGCTATCACCACTCATGATCTCTAGCAACTGGTACTCAGAGGCATACAGAATATTTCCTTTTCTTTTTTTGACGTAAATCTTCCAACATTTGGCTTCATTCAGAAATGTCCTCTTCTGAAGCCTAATGTGTTGTCTTCTGCAGTCTAATTGTTCACTTACATAGATGTTGGATTTGATAGCACCATGATTCCTGTTACCAATTGGTTCAGCAACACTTGCATCTTGCACCAGGGCTTAGGTGCCTCTGAAGTCCAGGGTGGCCTCCCCTCTCATTGGTTCCATGGCCATCTGTTCTAGGGCAGAGACATTTGGGGTATGTATAAATTTCCCCTCTTTGACCTGACTGGAACATACATTTGCCCAGTCACTGTGGTTAACAGGCTCTCTGACTTTCTTTGACACTGTATGTCACACTTATGCCATCAGCAGGGCATCCCATACCTGACCTTTCCGCAGCAGCTATTATTTATTTACTTGTTTCGCAGAAATTATATACCATGTGATTGTAGAAAAGAAGCCACATCTTGTGTACTTAGTAAGCCTCAGCCCTGCTATTTAATTTGTACCGGTGATGTTATTTCCTTTGCGCTGCTAACATTCACAAAGATGTTGTTTTGGAAGCTTCCATTCCTGCTGCACAGGCTCAGAGACACCAGTTATTTATACACAGCCCTGTTGAAGCATCTGTGGCAATCAAGACAGCTTGCTTCTCTGACCCAGAGGTTCTGAAGTGTGCGTGTGGGGGGGGGGGAAACATCTGAGTTAAGGTAGCCAGGCTACTTCTAATCAGCTGTGTTTATCCAGACGGAGTTAATAAATATGACCAAGTCAAGGTGAGCGAGACAGCTGTCTGTGGAAGCCTGCCAGGGTGTCTTGGGTAAAGGGAGAAAGCTCAGTGACACAGGAAGGAGAAAGGCAAGTATTTGCGGTTGGTACATGACTGCTAAAACAACTTACGCAGATCACAGTAGACCGAATATTCACATAATCTCACTTTATGACAGGCATATGTTCAAGCAGCAGAGCAATGGAACTATCCCAAAACACAGAGGCCTTTCCCTCCCATTCTGTTAAACGGTGAACAGTTTTTAATATCAGCACTATCAGAAGTGTGTGGGTGTTTGGCTGCGCAGCCGCAGTCATTGGCCACGAAAGTTGCCAGCAAGGATTTCCTTCACCTTTTAACGGCTTGTCAGAATTGATGCAAAGAATGATGGTTGTCTTCAAAATCCAGTGTTTCCTAGGACAGTGCAACTGAACAAAACTTAAAAGGGTCTCTAAAAATGCCATGTGCCCACAAACAGTGCTGCCATGTTATTATGGCCAGGCCATGACTGCATCAGCAGCACTTTATGTGCTCTCATAAGACAGTCATGTTCTGTGAACCGACCCTCAGTGCCTCAGGCAGTTTTCTTTTCAGAAGTATGCAGTGTCAGCCCAAGTTGTTGTGCTACCTCAAACAGAGCACAAATTGTGCCCCCTCTCCCTCCACCTGCACTGAGACCAACTTAAAATAATAATAATCTTGCTGCCTATAGGTTAGTTTCCTACATTTCAAAAATTGCATTGATTATACTTGTGTTTTAATGATCATTTATATTATTTTTAAACTGGTTTGTGCAATTTAGCAGTGTTTTAACTTTTTTTGTGCACTGTTTGATGGGAATTTTGAGCAGCTTAAGAAATCTCCTAAAGAAATAATAAATACTGAGGCATGAATTCTTGCCTTATACTATCCCACCATTGTGGTACCACCTGCCACATAACAGAGCCAGTTAATGAGAACCAGTTATTTATGGTGCTCCCTGTTTGGTGACACTTTCATGTCACCAAGCAAGAGACATAATCAATAGCAATAATGATAAGTTTGGCCTCTTAAGCTGCAGTTGTTCTCATTTAAGTGAGGGAGAAAAAAATAACTACTGACATAAATCACAACAACAGCTTTTGTCTGATGTGGACAGAATCTCCACCAGTAGAGTTTTTCAATTTCACTGCTGAAGTGTTGTAGGAACATCACCTGCTTCGATGCTGACCAGCTTCAGGCTTCATCAAGAGATGAGAGTCCTGCCCTTTTCTTTTTTGGAGAATGGCTAAGCCCTTTGGACTGTTTCCCTTCCCTGAAGTGCAAATCATTTCTGGTTTGCAGTTTGCTCTTGGGAACCTGAACTATCTCATCCCCACCACAGAACTCCAGTCCCATTCTCCTCCCATTAATGAATGTCAACTTGACCTTCGAACACACCACTTTCCCACCCAGCCTATATGTGGGGAAACACTTGATTACAGCCCAAGAACATGCAGCTCACTTTAACTTTCCAAAGTGGTTGGCTGTAGGCCTGGCTATGAATGGGAGCGAAGAAGCATAACGAGAACGTAACTGATGTGTTTGGCCTGCACCCAAATTACTTGGGTCCTCTAGTAGAAGATGCTTCTAAGTATCTAACTGGGTTTTCATTACCATATGCGGAGGAAAAACTACTTTTTCAAAACACAACAACAACCCACCTTCAATATTGGGCATATAGTTTCTACTGAGTGGGTCCAAAAAGTTGGGATGCTTTGATTCCAATGCTCTACAATGAGGAACATACAAAATATTATTTCTCAGCATGACCAAAATTTGGGAAATAAATATTTGTTCGCTAGTATTTCCTGTAGGAACCAGTGAGAGGGAACGCTATGTGCTAAGTGTCTAATAAGGTTTCCATGGCATGTTCCACTCAGACCTTTGAATGTTTGTTTAGTTAGCAGAGTTTTTCATTTGGACTTTATTTCCTTTCCCTGTGATACTTTTGGAAGAAAAAACAACAACCCCACTTTGGTACTTATTTTATTCCAGTGCTCCAAAGTTCAAATTAGTTAGCCAATACACACCTTGTACCATTGAGTCACCTGATGAACTTAGATCTATTTTAAGAAAGAGATGTTTGAGTGCAGTAACTGGGGGAATTGAAGGATTCAAGGTCCAACCAATTAGATTAAAGCTTGCAGAGACAATAATATATACCAGACCTGTGTCAGTTGTTGCCTAGAAAGCCAGTACAGTCCCTGGTTCTGTAGCAATGCCTATTATGAGCTTGATAAAAGTCTTCTTTTCACAGTTGCTGTCAGGCAGCTAAATCAGAAAGTTTCTTGATCCTCTGATTGTCTCAATTCAAGCCTGCAATTTAATTTTCTCCTAAATTCAGCAGTTTCAGGCTGAAATTTCCTTTTCATGTTTCTTTGTTCAAAACAGGTCAGCAGTAAGGCTTCCTGTGATGCTGAGATTTTCTCCCCTTTCTGAAAGCTGATTTATCTCCATTTATTCTTTTCATAGAAATTAGCCTGTTGCATGGATAATGCAGAATGGCTTTACCAGTAGATGATAGCATGTCTCATCTCTGGCATCTATTATCATATTTTTTCAGGCAAATAAAGAAACATCAGATTAACAATTTACTGTATACCAGAGTTTGCAAATCTGTCTGCTTCAGATTCAGCATTGATTTTGATAATTCTGATAAATGGGCTCCTCTGATATTTCTTCTGTTTCCTAGCTTCTGTGTTTCAGAGACAACTCATTCCATAAATTCTACTAGGCACATGAGGTGTTGTTTTTTCCCTAAATGAGAAAATCCTTATGAATACTAGATATTAAATGATAACTAGAAAATATATTTTATCTGGGGAACAAATACCATCATTTGCCATTGGAGGGAGATAGCATGCAGCAATTTTACCTCAGCTGTTTCACCATTCTCACAAAACTGGCATAGTAACGTGTGTGTGTGTGTGTGTGTGTGTGTGTGTGTGTATACACACACACACACACACACACACACACACACACATATATACATTAGGAATATTGAGAGAAGCTGTAAGAGACAAACACACATTTTATTAATCTTTTGTAGCATATACTGTAGAAATCTCTTCATGAGATTTTGGGCTAGAAGTCTATCACAGTATTTTCTACAGAAATCTTCATACAGTGGTACCTCAGGTTACAGACGCTTCAGGTTACAGATGCTTCAGGTTGCAGACTTCCCTAACCCAGAAATAGTACCTCGGGTTAAGAACTTTGCTTCAGGATGAGAACAGAAATCACATGGTAGCGGTGCAGTGGCAGCGGGAGGCCCCATTAGCTAAAGTGGTACCTCAGGTTAAGAACAGACCTCCAGAACGAATTAAGTTCTTAACCCGAGGTACCATGGTACTGTGTTCCTCAGAGAACATCTTGGTTCCTCCTAAGCCCTCAGCTAGCAACTGACCTTGCTGATAGCTGCCACCAGCCAGGGTTCCCAAATGCTTTACTAAAGTGATTCCCTCACCCCAAATCATAAAAACCCTTTAGCTAGATCATGCAGGAACTATTCCAGCTCTTTTGGGCTTGTTTGAAATCACTCATACATGACAGTTAGAGAACTTACCTCAGAAAGATGGCTTGAAAATGCAGCAGCTGTCATATGGAAGTGATTCGAGACAAATTTCTCACATGAGGAGTGTACTTCCTCAGAAATGCATGTGAATTGGCCCAGAATTTAAAGGCAAATCCAAAACAACAGTAACATAAGCTAAGAAATGAAAGCAAAATAGGAAATAGGAAAATTTGCCCGAGAATTTTCCCCACCCAAATTCATTTAACTTCTAACTAAGCAGTGCTGCTTTAAACCTCAATAAAAAAATTAACTTTTCTGCAATTTGGGTGGCCATTGGAAGCTGAGAATCAGGATTTCTTCAGATTCGCTCCTTGACACTTCAGTAACTAAATTCCTTAATAAAAAATTAAAAAATTCCTTCCAGTAGCACCTTAGAGACCAACTAAGTTTTTTCTTGGTATGAGCTTTCGTGTGCATGCACACTTCTTCAGTATCTGAAGCTCATACCAAGAACAAACTCAGTTGGTCTCTAAGGTGCTACTGGAAAGAATTTTCTATTTTGTTTCGACTACGGCAGACCAACACGGCTACCTACCTGTAACTAAATTCCTTAACTCTGTAAAAATATGTCTGCAGAAATGAATGAGCCTGCAAAGAGGACGAGGTATTGCAGCCTTAAAAAAACACCTTAAAAATGAAACACTGGAAAGGAGCCTTCATTAAAGCCACCCAAAACTAACGAGGAATTGGTATACGCTTTAAATCATGCCTGACAGATGTTTTTTCCTAAAGGTCTTCAATGGAGATTCCACAGCTTCCCTGCGCAAACAGTAAACATTCACCTTTGGTGGTAATGGAAAGTGAATGTAATCTGATGATCATGCAACATCTAGCCATAAATTACCTTTTAAAATGCATCTTCCAGAGAGAAGCCAGATTTTACAGCTACCTCATCTTTGCTTTGCATCCATGGCTTAGACTCAAAGTGTTGGCAGCAAAGGCCTTATTTATGGGACAGAGAAGATGCTCTTCATTTTATCATTGGTTCCTGTGTTGCTCATCAGAGTGTGTGGCGCCCACACCTTCTTTCTGATGCTGAAAATAAAAAAAGGGGAGGTGCGCCAAACAGGATGCAAAAGACGCCACTGTTTTGAAAAAACATGTTGTGCATGGCGGACAACTGCCATAACTCAAGATGGGTTTCTTTCATCTCTAGAATGGGCTGCTTTGCCAATAAGGAAGGCGGGGGGGGGGGGAGAGAAAGAAGAAAAGTTGACTGCAAGAATATCAAACCTATCAGCCCTGAGTGCTCCCTGGAAGGACACATCCTGAAGCTGAGGATCCAATACTTTGGCCACATCATGAGAAGAGAAGACTCCCTGGATAAGACCCTGGTCAAAGCTACAAACATGAGTCTGCGAGAGGCAGTGGAAGACAGGAGTGCCTGGCGTGCTCTGGTCCATGGGTTCACGAAGAGTCGGACACGACTAAAAGACTAAACAACAATAACAAAACTCTATATTCATGGCATCCACTTTACAGGCTAACATTGTAAGACCTCACATCTCAAGGATACTGAGCAAGGGTCCACTAATATCAATGAACATGCCTGCAGTACAAATGGAAAACAGTTTTTGAACAGCTTCACCCTTAGAACGCAAGAGGGCTGCTAGATCAGACCCATCTAGCGCAGCATGCTGTTCTCACATGCCTATGGGACGCTCACAAGCATGGCATAGAATCACAGAATTGTAGAGCTGGAAGGGACCACAAGGGTCATATAGTCCAACCCCTGCAAAGCTGGAATCTATGTGCTGTTGTCTTGTCTGGTTATTCATCACCTAGGGAGCCACGGGGTCATGTATTATTATTTATTGAATTTATATACCTCCCTATACCCAGGGGTCTAAAAACAACAACCCAATATCCCCCCTCCCAAAGAACACATTTTAAACGAGCATAGGATGTAAATCAGATCAGCCAAAGGCCTAGTTAAAAAGGAATGTTTTTGTCTGGCGCCTAAAGGTGTATAATGAAGGCGCCAGGTGAACTTCCCTGGGGAGAGCATTCCACAGATTGGGAGCCACTGCAGAGGAGGCCCGTTCTCGTATTGCCACCCTCCGAACCACTCGAGGAGGCGGCACATGAAGGAGGGCCTCAGAAGATGATCTCAGGGTCCAGGTAGGCTCATATGGAAAGAGGTGGTAATATATAACTATCATGACTAGTAGCCATTGTTAGCTTTATCATTTCTGATTTTTTCCAATTCCCCTTTAATTCCTCAGGTTGGTGGAAATCATTACCGGTACATCTTGTGGTAGTGAATTTCACAGTTTTACAATATGCTGTGAGATGTGTTTCATTTTATCTGTCCTGAATCTTCCAGTGTTCAGTTTCATGAACAGAGGGAGAAAAACTTTTCTCTATATGCTTTCTCCATACTGTGCATAATGTAATACACCTCTGTCACAAGGATAACATCACATATCTGTCATGCCATCTAGATCTAGTGCGCTGTTCATTTCTAGTTTGTTAGTAAGGCCAAGTACATTGTATTTTGTGGTTGCCATTTGATCAGTTCCTCAGATTCCCTTCCTGAGATAGTTCAGGCACAGGGATCTGCCCTGCATCTTCTCCTGTGAAGGTAGGTGCAAAGAGTTCGTTCTGCTTCTTTGCAATCTACTTTTTCTACCTTTGACTCCTTGTCATTCACAGGTCCAACGGCCTCCATAAGAAGTTTCTTGCTTCTAATATACCTAAAAGTTATATAAGTTGTATAAAATGGTTTTCATCTTTTTATTGGTTTTCATTTATTGGTTTTCATCTTTTCAGCATTGTGTTTATCAATTTGTTTGAGGTTTGCATCCCTTATTGTTGGATTGCATTTATTTTCAAGAGTTTGTGTTTTGTTTTGTTTTGTTTTGCGTGTGTGTGTGTTTGTTTGTTTGCCATTGTTCTCATATAGGCAAGGTTTCCATTGTGCGAAAAAAGCCTTCTTGTTGTAAACAGCTTCCTTAACTCTGCTGGCATATGATATTATATATAAGTTGTTGACTTTTCAATCTTGCAATCTTGCAACAAATGTATTTAAAACATTTATTCTCTGGCTTTGTCTAGGTATGTTCCTTTTTGGGAACAAGCACAGTTGATCAAAAAGATACCAGAACCTTTGAGTTATTGTGTAGAGTTAATCCACAACCAGCCTCTCCATGGACTCTGCTATGGCTGCGACAGAAACATTCAGAAACAGTAAGTATCCTCCTTAAGGACAAAAGCAAGAGTGTTGCCTGCTAAATGGTCAGATAATCAAATGGGGAAATGATTCTTAATGTCCAGAAATGACATCTGAAATGATTCATCATGTAACTACAAATTGTGTGTGTGGCAATATCTATTTGTCTACTTAGTTGTCCCATCTACAATCTCTGATGCAGGCTGGTGTTTTCTATGATGCACTACAAGGCTTCTCTTCAAATATACTGAGGTGCAGGTGGTTAGATAAAGCACCTGCAGTTACATTAGAGAATACACAATTAACTCTATAGCAATGCAGTGATTGTGCAGAGCTTTGAGGAGCCTAAGGCTGAAACTACATACTGTATCGGGCATCAAGTCTCTCCTTTGCTTTTCCTCATAACATTTAGCAGTACAAAATCTTTGCTGTGGCACCATCATCTTGCAAGGCTGGGATGCTACTTGACTTGATTGTCTGCTACTTGTGCAGGTGGAGGGAACTCACAACGCATTGATGTCACATAATGCATGATGTCACATAATGCAGGTTGCATTACTAAACAAGGAGGAGACACCATCCAAGAATATGACTGTAGTCTCAGAGTCTTAAAAGTTATGCTGCATTATGCTACTGAATGCTAGCACAGTATCATAGGTGTGTTATCATAAATAACTGCAGTTAGCCCTTTCCAACTTTGAAACTCTATGTTGGTAGAGAACATGTATGTGGCTGGTAGAAGCCAAACTGAATATATGAGTAATCCATTTTTTAGGATGGTCAAGTCATTCTTGGATATATGTGTACCCAGAAGTGGGGTGTGTGTGAATCAGACTTTATTCAGATGAAGTTAAGAGTATTGTTTTTCTACCCACAAGAATTAAGCAGTGAGGAAACTAGGTGCTGAGATACGAGCTGGGATTTGGACTGGAGTAGTGACAGTGTGGGGCTGTGTAGTTTGACCCTGCGATGATTTCAGTTAACATGCTGATGTCATCCCTTAGGAGCACAACAATATGTGGAATCAATGGTCCATCTAATCTGTAAGGGAACCTGTGGCCTTCCAGATATAGCTGGACTACAGTATCCATCAGCCCTAGCCAACATGGCTAATTGTCAAGGATGATGGGGATTGTAGTCCACCAACACCTGGAAAGTCACAGCTTTCTGATCCCTGATCTTGTCTAAATTCTGCTTCCAACAATGGGCAGCCAGAAGCTTCTTGGAAATCCACACAAATGCGGTAGGAAGCAGCTTCCCATGTTGTTTGGCTCCCAGAATACGACCTCTGAATTTGGACGTTCCATTAGCTGTTATGAATTTTCTCCATGAATTTTCCTAATCAGCCTTTAAAGCTGTCAAATTCCGTTTTAAGCCACACTGGACAGGATGAATGTAAATCAACAAATGAGGGTTCCGCCCCCCCACCCCACCGAAACAACACCTGTAGAGCAGTAATTGTCTCAGTCATTAAATTATAGTAGTGAGGTTCAATTCGCCATCCCCTGACTTACAACAAATTTCAAATCTTAGCCAGCAGTGGCGGTCATTCTGTTATATCTTATTAAATACATCTACTTTTTGTTTCTTTAGCATTGCTTTGACTTTATTATAATATGTACCTACTATTGCTAAAAGATTATTATAATATGTACCTGCACAGCTACTTATCCTGTCTCATTTCTCAACAAGAAATTTTAGGCTGGATCAGTGGTAAACCAACTTGGCTAATGATCTTAAATAAAGGAAATCTGTATTAGAATATGCTTCATTGTTTTCTACAGAAAAAAATAGAGAGACCAAGTGCAAACATCTGACAAATGAGATTTCCTGCTTTATAGTACTTCCTGTGAAAGTTAACTGTAGCAATTCACTTAATTCTTGAAAGTATTTCTTTGGTGCTAATAATAACATCAAAGAAATGGTTGAGTTCTTTTTCTCCCCAAAGTTGTTAATCTTCCCATTGACTGAAGAAGCTGACTTTCAGATTACGTTTCTTCCCCAAGTATATCCACCACAATTCTACTTCTTAATCTTCTGAAGTGTCTTCTGAACAAAAACTTGCTCTCTAATGCCTCAGAGGACAGGCTAAGATCTAGTGGAACTGAGGAATAGGAGGGTGTGTTGTGACTGAACACTGGGAGTAAGAGCAGTTCATTACTGGGACCAATTACCTAGGGTGATGGTGGGCTCTTGATCTTCAAATGCAGGCAGGACAGCCACATGTTGGACATGTTCTAGCTCTAGATTTTCTGCATTGATCAGTGGGGTTGACTAGATAGCCTAGACCTCCTCCACCTCTGTGATCCTAGACCAGGGGTGCACAACCTGCAGCCTGCCAAATGTTTCTGGACTACAACTCCCATCAGCCCCAGCCAGCATAGCCAGTGATCAGGGATGATGTAAGGTGTAGTCCAACACCATCCGGAGGGCCACAGCTTGTTCCAGACAGATGCTCCAGGCCATAATCTACAAAATATCCACCATACAGCAGCTTGTTTTGCACCATGATAATGCTTTCAGACACCACATCATGGCATCATTTTATTGTGTGATAACAAGAATTGAAGTTGTGGTCACAGACCTACAGTATCTGAAAGGGTCAATGGAAATGTTTGCCTTTAGGCAATACATTTAAACCACATTTAAAAGCTTTAGACAATGTGCATGATCTATGAAGTGAGCATTGACTGAGTGATAATTTATTTCCATGAGATGAATATACTAAATGAATATTAAAATCAGAAAATGCTTGGCACAACTTATTTTAAACTCACAAGGATGGTGATCAGTGCCAAAAGGTTGCTGTATTCCTCCTAACAGGATTGCTCATGTTCAGAGTTGCTTTTCTCTGGGATACTGTAAGATGTTTGGGGATCCAGGAAGCCACTTCACTCTTCCTCCTGTTTCCCCATTTTTCTTTTCCAATAGACATTCAACATCCCATGGGTCTTTTGATGTTTGAGAATGTCCAGTTCTTATTGGGCTTTGTGGGAGTTGCCCTCTTTAGGGTTGTTGTGGTTTTTTAAATAATCACTGCTGCTAATCACTGCTGCAATATGAGGTTATCCCAAGCATGCTTAATACCACTTAAGATCCTTTCTGGTTTAATTTCCATCAGCACAGGAGTATTGCATTTGCTGTTAGAAGGAGTGGTTGTCATAGGGGAGTGGCATAGATCAGTTTCATAGGATTTGGGAATTGATCTTTCTATAACAGCCCTTCTTGCTTTATAGCTTTCATCATGAGAAGCCAATACGCACTGGTGGAGGGTACACATACTTTAGCAAAAAGATAGCAACGTGTCCACTTCAAGAAGCAGGTAGGTAGCCGTGTTGGTCTGCCATAGTCAAAACAAAATAAAAAATAAAAAATCCTTCCAGTAGCACCTTAGAGACCAATTAAGTTTGTTCTTGGTATGAGCTTTCGTGTGCATGCACACTTCTTCAGATACAAGTGTGCATGCACACGAACATTCATACCAAGAACAAACTTAGTTGGTCTCTAAGGTGCTACTGGAAGGATTTATTTTATTTTTTGTTTTGTTTTCACTTCAAGAAGGTTACCTGAGTGAGTAATAACAACTTTAAACAAATGACATGGAAGTTACGACATCATTTCACAGGTTGTGCTTGCTCCACACTCCATCAACAGGGTTCCTGAGCTCAATTCCTGTCATTTGTATCAATTCACTGTCCCATCACAATGGTAAGCTTTTCCTGAGTCAGCTGATTTGTTCATCCAGCCCCACATTCCATGCCCTGCCCAGAAGCAGCAGCCAGTCTTAGGCAGGGGCCTTTACCATCATCATCTGCTACACGATCCTTTTAACTGGTGACTAGATGCTGGGTATTGAGTCTCACACCTTCTGCATGCAAACTGTCTGCTCTAGTCTCTCCAGCAAAGTGCCACCAGAAAAGCAGCCCTCAAATCTTCTAAACCCTGGTGGGCTTTGTGGAAACCTAATCCACAATGTAAGCCAAAATCCAATTCCAGATACCACATTAGCTACCGCACTGTGGTGCCCACATCTATGTTCCCAAACCTAGGTTTGCTCCTACGATCTCCAAGCTCCCACAGTTCTAGCTCTGCCCAGGGCTCAGTATTTCCCAGCCTTGTAGCAGCTATATTCTCACTTTCTGTGGATATTTTAGTAGTATGTCAGACTTTGATGGTGTTTCAGGCTGAGTCATCATTAAAAGTCAAAAACATTTTTGTGGCCTCATATCAATGGACAGTTACTATAGTGCACACACTAAAAACATTATCTCTTTGAGCAACGCTGGGTTATATGTTATTTTGAGCTACACACTTTTTTTTTTACTTACTATGTGTGCTTTGTTTATCCATCATAACTTTTAATTACTGTTATGCTCTGTCATATTTTTTTTTTAAAAAAACAGCAACACCAACACAAGTTGTTTGTTTGCATTAGTTGAAGTGACATAAAACAGACTCTCAGACCTAGACATTTCTTTCAAAATTCCTCTCCCACTTTTGATGTCTTTGCAGAAGTATTTAGACCACTGCCGTCCATCACCTCGCGACCTCTTGCAATTGCCTCCAAATGAAATTATCTCCCCTTAATCCAAAAAGGAGGTTGTGGTTACCATAGCTGACCTCCCACTGCTAGGCCCAACTCTCTTGCGGTATTTATTTCAAGCTTTCTTAGCTCTCGTACCTGGAGTGGGAAGGGCCAGTCCAGAGTTTTAACTGGCATATTTTAAAAGTCTTGTCTATTATGTAGTATTTATGAGAGGAAGTAGAGTTGGACATTCCTGCTGCCCGTACGGTGTAAGAACACTATGTACCTTTTGCCACTAGAACATGTAAATGCAGACGGTTATTTAACAGAAGACACACATACCTCATGCCTTTACATCTGAAGGGAGATGCCAGAGGAATGTAAACTTTTATTTGGAGCAAGCCTTCAGGTGGAGGATTGCCATATGCCACACAAGGAAATTCCAGCCTACCCTCTAAAAATTATACTGGGGAGGAAAACTATGAATAGAAAGTTTGTACAGTGTAATGAACATGGAGCAAGTACATCACAAGGGATTGGATGGTGGCACGCAAGACTGAAAACACATACTTTGGATCACATCATGTTTTTAAAATTATACCGAGAAGACAACAAACAAACATTTTAATGTGTCATTGAAGTGTCTGAAATACCTTCAGGGAAGAGGCATTTTATTGTCTGGATAATTTATTTTTCTTCAAGCATTTCAGAACATAGTGGATGACTTTTCAGAAAGCAATACCTCCCCCCCACCCGCCCAGTTAGAATTGTGTTGTGTTGTCCATTCATGGAAACAAACCACATTTTCTCTGAAACAACTGAGCTGGTTTCATGATTGCAGGTTGAACCATTAATAAACCTTTGGTAAACTTATAGCACTATTCTCCTTTGGTATACTGTCAAGACATAGAATTTAGCCTTTCTACTTCCTTCACAACTTAATGCTGAGATCAAATTTTGAATTAAAATTGAAAGATTTCATTCACATTTTGAATGTTTAGAATTAATTTCTTCTCTCAGCGAAATGCATTCAAGTATCTTGTTACACAGACCTTGCTTGCTATCAATCATCTCTTGTGGTATTTTAGAAACAATGAATATGGACTGGTGGCAACCCATCCTGGCTAAGCTCTACACCTACATAAATAATGCAGCTCAAATGCCAGCTGGTTGGAAATTGAACACCATCGTGCCAATCTACAAAAAAGGAGATAAAACCCCTTCCCCAAAACTACCGCCCCATTAGCCTGCTGGATATCCCCTCCAAACTCTATGCTCGCCATCTGCTTACCAAAATAAGAATGCAATGCTTCTCTGAAAGCCAATTCAAACATTACACCTTCCCACAAGTAGACCACCAGTGCCACAAGAAAACTTTCCATAAGACCATCCCCCCATATAGGCTATAACATTTGAAAACTGCTCACAGTTTAGCTGCTGTTCCTGGTGTAAAGGCAGCTCTTGTAGTTGGGACCATCCCATGGGGATACTGATTCCAGACATTCTGGCCTTTCAGTAGGTCACCACCATGCATAAACATTTTTGGGAGCTTCTGTGGTGAGGGATTGTAGCCTTTGAATTGGTCTTCAAATAATATCATTTGACAAGTTCCCTCATCTGAGCAGCCAGGCCAATCAAATCTGCTAACAGGTCATAAATATGAGCAAAAGAATTGTACTAAAACAGAACTTCCAGAAGAAGAATTTCATGACCTGCTGACAGAACAATCACCTCAGATAATTCCCTTTGACGTGAAACTAGGTCAGTTTTCTGGGAACTGTACTCACAGAATGAAACTGTGCCATCCCAGTCTTTGGTAAGCGGGCGTAAATCATTTGCTTCACAGTTGCTGTACTTGAAGGAATGCTGCTTTTGTGTTTCCCATACATTTATTATTACTTGATATGTATTTCCCCTCAGAAACATATGGGATTCCTGAAGATGATCCAGAATCTCTGACATTGCCTATACAGGTCTGTCCAATTGCAGTTTTATCATTCTGCATGTGGGGTGGTTCATGTTTGAGCATATTTCTCTAACTACAGATGGTAGTGATTCAAAATATAAGCCAGCTGATTAACATTTTACACATGTACCACATGCTGTTTGGTTTTCGCAGAAATGTTATGTGTATATGAACCTGGTAACTGTGAGAAAATACGCTAAGCTAAAAAACCAGCAGCACAACTGACCATTCCAGATGCCTTGGTTCAGTGGCTGAAATGGTGATATGTACCAAGGAGAAGGTGCAAAATGGAGGCAGGCTGGCAGGGAACTGGTACGAAGAAGAAGAAAGACAGCTTGATAGTCTTCCACATTCTTTTAATAAACTGCCTATGTTGAGCTACAGCAGGCAAGGAAGCACTGGCACTGGGACTGATTTATTTTGATTGCACCCTATTTTATGATCTATTTGCATGTTATTGATTGTTTTAATGTTTTGAATTGCGTATTTATATACTTGCATAATACGTAGTTTAGTTTATCTGCTTTTCTTTGCTGCCTTGTGAGGATCCCCCCCCCCCACAAAAAATAGGATATAAATTTCTTAAACCAGTAAAATAAAAGGTATCTTCTAATTTCAATTAGCAATGCAACTAACCATGCCTGAAAGCATTCCGATCTGTACTGTTAGCACCCCAGCTTGAACTGCTTATGGTTCCTTCCTTCAGAAAGCAGCTCTATGGTGCAGAGAATAAGGAATCTCCATCTGGCGGCTGAATGGGCTCTTCTGCTTCAAGTCTCATGATGCCTAACACCGTGACCCTTATGAGATAAATTAACAAATACTCATAAAGTTAAAGGAAACTGAGAGCCATGTTGGACCCTTGAGACAAGGGAGAAAAAGTGCTTCTTCTGTTTGTGTAGGAGGTCTACAGCTGATCCACCTTTCTTTCTTCACGTGGGCATATGTGCGCTGTCTCTTTTAGCTCTGGAATCACCCTGGAGGGGGAGACGAAGCAGCTCCAGTTTCAGAATTCTGAAACAAGCAATGGAAGACTAAATGTAACTTGCTTGTTTTTCCTCTTCGCTGCACCTCCCCACCACACCCCAATGTCTTTAGAACACCTAAAGCCATTCGGACTTTGGCACTGCACACTTTTCTCAGTCACTTTAGAAATAATAATCAGTTTGAATGACATTTCCCTGGTCCCAGATTCTGCCAATTAGCTCTCTGCGATTTTTCTTACATCAGCCACAAATATTTAAAGCTTCCGAGATTTCCCCTTGTAAATAATCTGACCCTCATTTTCAGTCACCGCCTCTCACTCTGTGTACATACAGGAGGAGGAGACAAGGACATGCTATGGTTGCCAGGATTCAGGGTTTGCTGTGAAATTTTAACATTCTGTTGTGAGCCGTGTTGATATGCCGCATGTGCATAAGTTGGACGGCACTGGTAACAACCTGAACTATTTCACTTGCCTCTGCAAGTGACGCATATGCATTGTACACAAAATTTTAAAAAATGCATAGATTGGAGTACAGCTTATAGTACTGTAGGACTGTTTGGTCACATGCTCATTTGAGGAATGCAAAAAGCTGAAACTAAACCAAGGCATAACCTGACCATCTTTAATGCACTGAAACATATCCGAAGCATTTTGGACCAACAGCTAGAAACTCAACCATTTTAACAATGATTGCCCCATCAACAACTGTCTTTTTTGTTTTAAAATCTCTCTCTCTCTCTCTCTCTCTCTCTCTCTCTCTCTCTCTCTCTCTCTCTCTCTCTCACACACACACACACACACACACACACACAGACACACACACTTTAATCTAATATCTAAAATTTGCACATCACATGCTAGCTTTACAACAGCTTGCTGTCTATGAAAGTTTTAATTGGAAATTCTTCAGTAGTGTCGCTGTTTGAAACAATGGGCAACAGCCCCAGAGAACATAACTTCCAAATAGGGATGGCTAAGGATGAATAATTACCGGTAACTGATAGAAGGTGAGTTGGGGACTGCTAGCATTGGAAGCAGAAATCTGTTTATCCACAAGCTTGGTACCAGTTCACATGGCTTGCATTTTCAGCTTCCCACATTGCCATGGCAAGGCAAGTTATCTTGGCTTGGACAAATGGTGCTCTGTCATATTTTTATTTTTATTTTATTTTTTTGGAACTGGTGCATCTTCAGAGAGCAAATGCTGCCAAACAGGACAGGGTCCCATCAAATTCCATTTCATCTAGATTATAGTGATCCTATTGAGGAGTGCATTTTACCATGCCAGAAAGAAATTTAGGCATTCACTGACTTGCCACTTGAGTGTTTTTGTGTTTGGGGGATAGTTCTTCCTTTCCCCTACTGCTTTTTAGGACAGCAAGACAATTGGCAGAAGAATATTTTCATAAATACTCTTTTCCAGACACTCATTCATCTCTGGAAAATAGTTGTAAAGCGGGCACATCAGACCCACACCTCTCTCGCTCTCTCTTACACACACACACACACACACACACACCCCAATGCTCAAAGGCAGCTTGTTTCTCTCCTCATGGGATGCAATTTCCATTCACGCTGACAGTTTACAGATTACTGGTGGCTTACTGCTGCCATGCCTCTTCTTGTGGCTCCCAGTGGTACACTGAAGTAGCTGAGACTGTCGTGAGGCAGGCCTGTGGCAACAGTCAGATAGAGTCTCAAAGGACGATGGGCTAAGTGAATGCATGAATCTGTGTGTTTTAATTGGCCTATGGGGAAGGGAAGGGTTGCAGTGGCAAGGGCACTGGTTGCAGTGGGAGGATGCTTACTAGAGCATGACTTATATGTGCCACAAAATTCACCAGTTCATCCTTAACTGAAGTTTGTACAGATATAGGCTTGGATCCTAAGATAAGTATATGGAAGAAAGTTCATGGAAAGAAGGGGGGAAATCCTAAACCACCCCCCACCACCTCTAAGCTGTCTGTGCCCCCTTAAAAGCCTCTCCAGAGGATATGGGGCTCACCCTGAACTCTGTATAATGGGCATGGAGCTTGCTGGGGGAGAGGGAATTGCCAAAATGGGGGGCTCTGTTCAGATTTGGGTTAATCCCTTCTCCCCCAGAAGCTCCCTGCACCCCATCCCACACTGTATATAGGACGGCACACCCAACCATACAGAATTTTCAGGAGGCACAAGGAGAGAAGATGGTGGGAAAGTTCTTTCCATGAATTTCATTCTGTTCATTATTTTTGGAGCTGAGCCATAATAAACAGCTGGGAAGGGAAAGCAAGGGGACACAGGTGAAACTTGGGGATAAGAGGGGCTGGAGGCTGTTTAGATTTGCATGTAACTGTCCCTAAGGGTATGCTTGCACAGGTTTAGTTTGCACATAATACCAAGCCATGGTTTATTAGAGGTACTCTTAAAAGTGTAGCAAATTGTCCATGTCTTGGTTTAGTTGCAATAAGATTTAGCATCACTGGAGGGTCACCACTGGGATTTTCTGACCCAGGAAACAAAATAGTCTTTTCCCCATCTCTTGTAGCTTTAACAGCATATTCCAAAGTATCCCCACTGATTTCTATGGGTTTGTTTAAAACAAGCCATTTGAGCTTTGCTGCCCTGTTGTGTTGCACTGTTTGGCATTTCTCTCAACTCTGAGCCTCAAGCCACCCATGGAGCTAGCTAACAGTGCCGCTGTTTATGATGTATGGGCACTGCTGTTTATTATCTCTTTTCCCTTGCCAGCTCTGAAAGGAAGTAGGAATAAATTTGTGGAAAAGATTGTACATTGTCCATACTTACACATACTTGAATTAATCCCCCATTTTTAATAAGAATAAGAATAATCTGTTTGAGTCACTATTTGGGATGAAACTTGATTTGTACTGGACTAATTAATTCTCCCAGGATTACCTTAAGAGGAGATGGCTAAAGTGTGACCTATGTTTTGGTTTTCTTTTTCAGCAGCTCCTGCGTCTGGCTGCAGAAACCGACCTACTCCGACACATGAAAAGACTTGCTTCCTGTACTATGGTACATAAAACTCAGGACATGCTTGGTTTGGAATTGCTCAAAGAGTTTTTAGAATATGACTGTGGGATTCAGCAGGAATGCATCATAGAAGGTCCAAATGTCAGTAAAGTTGTGGAAGAAGCTCAATGGAGGTCTATCGTGGATCATTCTGAGCCATTAAACCCACAACGCATCCAGTCAGTAGAGAATTCAGCTGTGCTTATAAAGTTGTTGAGAAGTTGCCAGGTCAAAGGAGGGGATGCAGCAGCTGTCATCGAGTTCCTTAGAAAGACTCTAGTCAATAAATGGCCTGATGGAGAGAAGGCAACTGAAGAAATTTCCAACAAGGAGCAACAGATTGATGATGGGTGCTGGTTTGTTTTTCAAAGGATATGTCTACCAGAGCCTTTTCAGAAGAACTTGGATAAGGGCAAAAGAGGATTTGAGCAACCCCATTTCAAAGATCTAAGATGTCCAGAAGAACAAGAAAATAAAGAAAATAAACGGTCAACTGTTTTCAACTCCATAATGATGTTACCTAAGCTTCTTCGTGAGGAAGAGGAAAAAATGCTGCTCCAGTCTTTGCAAAATATGTCCAGAGGAGAGAGAACAGTATATCTCAAACAACATGGTCTTTTACAGAACAGCCTCCACAACCCATTTATTCCAGGACTAAGTGAGAGACCTCGTGGTCTTTGGACAGGTAGCTTGCCTTTCAGCCTTTTTTTAAAAATAAAAATAAAAATACACACTTTAATCTCACTCCCCCTTTTAAATACCTACAGCAGCATCTGTCATTTGGCAAATTTTGGAGAACTCAGCAAGCCTTTCCTTACCAAAGGAAGTTGGCAGCCATGATGAATGAGCCTTTTTAAGGTCAAATCAACCTTGCATTTGTAGTGAACCATTAGAAATCTTACAAAGACATTTTGTTTAAAGTACTTACATGGTGTCTTTCAGGACTAAGCCTCCCAAGGTGGCATCTGAAAGGTAACTTATTTCACATACATAATCGAGCCACATAGCAGGAACATTGGGCTCCCAAATGATTCACAGTGCAATCCACTTGGCAATGCTTCCAGTTCAGATCCCCAGCATAGCTGTCAACTATTCCCTTTTCTTGCAAGGAATCCTATTCGGAATAAGTGAATAAGGGGAAAGTTGACAGCTATGATCCCCAGTGACCTTCCTTTTACCCAACCACCTGGAATGCAAAATCCTGGCATGCAAAGATGGGATTGTTGCTTTACGCCTGCAAGTGAATAGAAGACACAAATGGCCAGTTAGCAGTTTGAGAAAGAGATGTCACTGTTATGACCTTACTCTATACCAGGCTTCCTCAACCTCAGCCCTCCAGATGTTTTTGGCCTACAACTCCCATGATCCCTAGCTAGCAGGACCAGTGGTCAGGGATGCTGGGAATTGTAGTCTCAAAACATCTGGAGGGCCAAGGTTGAGGAAGCCTGCTCTATACTACCAAGTCTGACAAGTCTTTCAAGCCATGTGGACTTTGAGCCTGCAGTGCGCTGTGGCATTTCATGTGTTTGCTGACATCTCTTATGCATAGAATTTTGGCACTGACTACCATCCTGACCATTCAAAATTCCACTTTCATGAGTGGGACCTGTAACAAAGCATTGCCGTGTGGTGTAATGTGGGAGCCAGTTGCGTGTTTAGACCTTTTACCTTTCACTTAAATAAATTCACACAGGAGTCAGATTTTTGGTTTGGTTTTTGGCAGAAATTTAGGGCACAACTTTATTGATTACAATCAAGTGAGTGGTTGCATAGGTTCTGGTTCAACTAGTTCCCAGCACCCATGCAAGCAGCTCTGTCCCAGAGCCACGTTCATAGGACAGCCAAGGATGAACACCAGGGACAGCTGATGGAGGGAGTGCCAATCAACCACCCTGATGTCCCCTGGACTTGGGCACGGGCCAAACCCCTTTCGGGGTTTGCCAAACCAGTGAGTCCCTGGATTCCTTTACCTGAATACCCTTGATTGCATAGGTGTGGCCATGTCCATTTTACCACCTCTCAACATTGGTCAGCATTCTGTGGTCAATGATCATGATCATTCTTTATTGGACTATGTTCAGGGTTCCCCCCCTGAACTTTTGCTCCTTTACATTTTTGGTACTTCTGCAAACCTTGGGGTTTCCTTAGGCATGCTGACACCTCCATCTTGTCAGTGGTGATAAGGATCCACAATTAAGTAATGAGTTCACTCTTTGCATACACCAGGTGCATAAGCAGATGTTGATGAACTACAATTTCCATCATCCCTGACCATCGGCCATGCTTGCTAGCAACATCTGGAGGGCCAAAGGTTCCCCACCCCTGGCATAAATGAGAATAGTGTGTTCAGGGGGGAAATCCTTTCACAGTGAGAATTTAATACATGTAGCACGCCCACTATATAGAAGCCATTACATGTTTTTCCTTGTGTTTTAAGAATACTGTCAAAAATCCAACTCTCTCCCTCATTTCCATATCTAACAGAGCCTAAAGCCTTTAAAGTACAACACAAGAAAATCTTCACAAGGCCCGTGTCTCCTTTCTCTAGCGATCGTATGTACAACATCAAATCTCTGAAGGAAAACTTCCACGTGTATAAGAGTGAGAAAGAGCCAACACAGTTCATCCAGGTCAAGTTACCTCAGGTACAGGAATATTATCTTAAGTCCCCCCTGAGTTAAAGAGAGATCTTCTGTAAAAACAAACAGCAGAAGTAGATTGCTTGAATTCACGCTTGAAATTTAAAAAGAAATACATTCCTTATGTTTTTTTTCTATATCTGATTACTTCTCAGCATATTATCTGTACATAAAAAATATCCCCATATTCAGACATATACAACCCTCAGCTTTTAAAAGTTCATTTACATAAGGAGTAGGGAACCTTTTTCTCCTGCCAAGGACTGCATTATCTAATAATAATAATAATAATAATAATAATAATAATAATAATAATAATAATAATACCCTGCCCATCTAGCTGGGTTTTCCCAGCCACTCTTAGGGGTAAACTGACACTTTATGCCACTGGTGTTGGGATCAGAGCCAGAAGTGGGTGGAGTTTGCCTCATTACATGCCCCTCCTCTTTCTGCAACCTCATCACTTTCTCTAGTTATATGTACCCATATCTCCCTCCCAGTCCCTGCTCTCTCCTCCCTCTCCCCCCCCCCCGCAAACCTGTTTTTCTCTTTCTCTGTGTGTGCCACCCCATCTCTTTGATGCTGCAGGTGATGAATGTGACCCAGATCTGACAGAATCTTGTAGGATTTTGGAAAGGCTGCCAGATTTTTTTCAGCAAGATTCCAAACATGTGATGCCAAAGAAAATTTGACCTAGATTCTATTTAGATTAATATCGGCGATAGCTCTAAGTGCTTGTGTTTTTCTACATGGGCACATTCTTCAAATCACTCAGTGCTGACCTACACTTAATAGCCATAGTCCAGAGAGCAACTTTAGGTATGCCGTAGGGTTTAAGCATGCCCAATGGGATTTTTGGGGGGGTTTATATTATTATTGAAGAGGAGGCCTGCATGCAATATAGTACACAAACTGCTTTTGAAAGTATCCTTAGTTTCACAAACATTGTGTTCCATAAGGCATGTTGGCTGCTGTTTGAGAAACATAAGCTCAAGCCTTCTTTTGGCACGCAGCACTAGTTGTACTGTTCTTTGGATCCTGGCCATTATGTTGAGCAGAAGAAGATGAAGAAGAGAGATGCAAATCAAAGGATTATAACCCTACTCCATAAACATTCCAAGCAAAGCTCCCAAAAACGTTCAGGGAGCATTCAGGGAGCTGGTTCTTTCACTTCTCAGTCCTTGGGGGAATCAAAATATCACATAACATAGATTTTGTTCAGTGTTTTTCACTCCAACAGACATTTCCTTTGTAGGTGTTTAGGAACCAGCTTACCAGTGGGAAAGAAATAACTCTTTGAAGAGGACTCTGCTTACACAGTTACTTATTCACTCTCATTTCAACTCATCTTCCCACAAAAATAACAAAGATGGGAATGCATTGAGGTAGGCTGCTTTTCATCCCAGCTGGTGTTGGCAAAACATAGGTATTTTCACCTGATTTCAACAGATTTTTTTATCTGTCATTTCACTGTTCATGTGGGTGGTCTGTCCTTCTGAGAATATGATGGACACCTGGTTTTTTTTTTTAAAAGCCCTCGTGGCTTCAAGAATCAGATACTTTTTTTAAAAATGCCCATATTATGCTGTTAACTGTTGGTAGTGTGCCAAGATATCGCTAGAAACTTCCAAGCAGTGATGAATATACTGTAGAGTCCAGATCAACCTCTCCCTGAACAAAAACAAATCGGAAAAATTCTTGTAAATCTCCAGCAAGCCACATCAGTGATGCCCTCGCCACATCAAGACCTCATAAACATCTTGCAAACAACATGTGGACCATATTAATTATGCACGTGTAATATTAGATATCTGAAGCATGCATCCTGTTTCTTTTGCAATGTGCCAGCCATGCTCATGGCATCCAGAAACCACCTGCAAACCACATCAGCTAAAATTAATCATGCAACCTACATAGCTGTGGATTTCCAGCTTATAAGAGACATTTTTGCTAAACAGCAGTTTATCAGTTGGGTGGGTTAGTTTCTGGCTGTAGGTAACAAAAAGTAAAATTTAAATTGATCAGGGAAGCTTGCAGTCTATAACAAGAAGGCATGTCAGTAACAAAAAAAAATGCTTTTCCTAGCAGCATAGTGGAGTAGCACAAAATAGAATTCTGTATACAGTACATTGCAATCCAAGAAACTTTCAATCTTCATATGCAGATTCAAAATCTGAAGACGTGGGAGGTTCTTTTTCAGCAATATTCATTTAACTTTTATTTATGTTGTAAAGTACAGTGCTTAAAATCCATTGGTGCAAAATCCATTATTTGAGATGCAGGCGAATGTATCTTGTAACAAGCATACAACCACCAGCATAACTGCAACCTACATTGAGAAGGACTCAAAGTATTACATGGTATCTTCAACAAAGTGCATGGAAGTTTGATGCTGAAAGGAGGAGGTATAAAAAATAGTAGGTGGGTTTCATGAAACAGTTGCTGTTTCAGACTGCCTATCCTTTCCTGATTGCACAGGCCATGGTTCTGGCTGGCTGAACTAATAGGAGTGAATGCGGCTGGCTGTGATTTGTGAATATTAGATGTGTCCAACCAGCCTGTTTAACATTCAGGAAAGTGCTGTCTGGAAATACACATAGGTCACCAGTATAATAGATAATGTACACAACAAGTGCCCTGCTGAACTAATTTGGATCATGTCAGACCACTAGACAAGTAGTCCTGCCCTAAAATATCTCCCCGTTAGGAAGTTTATTTTGCTGTGGCTCCTGTCTCGCTCATTAGGTGTTTTGGAAGGAGGTCTAATGTACTACATTATCACTGATGTGGTTTGCATGTGTTTTTCCAGCAATTTCCCCCAACTGTTTGTGTTCAGCACTGGACCTGATTGGAGCTCCTTTTTCCTTTACCACAGTGATACTTAGCATGACTAGAGGACTGTAGCCAACACTTTGATTGGTGAATTCCATGGCTTCCCATCCCTCCTAACCACGTAATCACCAGACTGTGGGGCGAAACCTCTTACTTATTTGGTACCCTGCTCAAAAACCCAAGATTCTCATGGTAACTCAAAATAGAGAATGTAAACCATCAAAACAAAAGACGAGCCATTAAAGCATAACTGATAAAGCAGTGTTGAAATCAATTGGCTCTTTTTGCCACCTGGCGTCAGACAAACTCCCCTAGAGATAGACCATTCCAGAGCCAAAGTGCCACCGCAGAGAAGGCTCTGTCTTCAGGCATTACCTTACTTTCAGGAAAAAGTCAGACCTTAATTCTTCTTCTTCTTCTTCTTCTTCTTCTTCTTCTTCTTCTTCTTCTTCTTCTTCTTCTTCTTCTTCTTCTTCCCAACCTTTCCCCAACTTTTCTTGCTTGTCTGTCTTCTATGTGGCACAGACTTGTCCATCTGTCTCTGTTCCTCACAGGCCTTTTCTCTTTCTTCCTTTCTCTGGCTGTCCAATAGGCTTTCTAAAAAAAATTGTGCAAGCTCTGTTCTCTTCCCCCACAGGCAGATGTTTCTGACTCTTTGTTTCCTGTCATTCTGCCAGTCTAATACACACACTGTTTGCAGTGAGGCTTCCATCAGTACAAGCTCAGGAACTAAGCAATGCCTTAGATGGGAGGGGGCTTGGTAAGAATATGGAAAACATTTGTTTGTTGGTTGGTTTTTACTGAATTTATATACCCCCCATACCCGGAGGTCTCAGGGTGGATCAATATTAAGCTCTATTTTTGCAGATGAGGCACAGATCTGCAAATCTGGTACCAAACATTGTCGAGCGATCCACACTTCTTTATTCATGATTTGTTTTTGAAATATTTGTTGCTGCTCTCAATGGCCTACAGTATATGAGAAAATAATGTGGATAGGTCTGGCTGTCTCAATTCACTGGGCATTCAATTCTTCTTGCTTTTGCTTATGTGGCTTGTAATAGTGTAGTTGCATTTTATTATGTCAGTCAGGCCATGAACGTAGTCAATTATTGCTGGCAATTTCATCAACGCACCTGAATAACCATCTAGCCAGAGTTAGCGGCAGAAGACTTTGCGCCAGAAGACTTTCAGACTACTCTTCAAACTCTACTCTTTTCCCCTTCCTTCTTTTTGCTGAACCAGAGAGAGTTAAGTGTCTTCTAATATAAAAGTTTTTGTCCTCAAAAACTTTGTCCCTTACAAATGTCAATGCACAGTATGGAATAATGGCTTAGCACGTGTTCACATTATTGCCTTATAGCACACAGAAGTTGTTGTTTGTTTCCAGTGTGTTTCGCAGCTCTTTCCCCCATAGCTGTTCACATCAGCTTCAGTTTGTTTCAGTTTGTGTACATTGATGGGTGAGGATGTCTTTACATTATGCGGAGGTGCTCACACCTTGGCTAGCGACAAATTAGAAATGGCTTAAATGCTCCAGCTGGTGCGAAGCTGTTTTGAGAAACAATGCATCAAACAGCAGTAGTCGTACCTTGGAAGTTGAACAGCTTAGTTCCTGAAAGTTTTGGCTCCCGAACGTCACAAACTCGGAAGTGATTGTTGTGGTTTGCGAACTATTTTTGGAAGCCAAATGTCCAATGGGGCTTCTGTGGCTTCCAATTGGCTGAAGGATCTTCCTGCAGCCAATCAGAAGCTGTACTTTGGTTTTCGAACGTTTTGACAAGTCAAATGGACTTCTGGAACAGATTCTGTTCGACTTCCAAGGTACAATTGTATCTTAAAACAAATTGCAAGATATTTATTGTTTTGGATTAAAAACCCAAGACTGGAAACTCAGTGAGTGTGCAGTAAATGGTGTGACTGCAGCCTCATAAACACTGTCTAACCCCAATATTGCAAGGTCTCTGTGAAATAAATGTAAGGTAAAGGTAAAGGGACCCCTGACCGTTAGGTCCAGTCGCAGACGACTCTGGGGTTGCGGCGTTCATCTCACTTTATTGGCCGAGTGAGCCGGCGTACAGCTTCCAGGTCATGTGGCCAGCATGACTAAGCCGCTTCTGGCGAACCAGAGCAGTGCACGGAAATGCCGTTTACCTTCCCGCTGGAGCGGTACCTATTTATCTACTTGCACTTTGACATGCTCTGTAAAATAAATATAGTATTTAACTAATTATGATGTTCCTCTTCCATTGCTAAAGCAAATGTTTGAAACTAGAGTTTGAAGTTCTCATTGTCTCACTCAACTAAGTATCAACTGCGAAAATTTGCCACCCTCATAAATAAGTATATAGGATCGAGTACCATCTCCTGGGATACCACAGTGTCCTGTACAATGATATTACATTGCCACTGTAAGTAGATATATTGGTCTGAATGTTTTAATACTGGATTGTAAGCTGAAGATAAGTGCTCCCGCCTTTCAACTATCAATTTTCCTGCTGTTGTTGGAAGGAAATGGATGCTGGAATATTAATGGGCTGTGCTTGCATGAACTTGGTATTTCAGTGCTTACCCAGTGTACTCTGCCACGTTCTATGATGTACCCACTGTGGGAACTATTGTGTTGGCCCAAATACTTCAAATGTTTTGCTAAGTTCTCTGATTTCATGTTTGGCAGAACAAAGCGGATAAAATTCTTCTTTCATTTCTTCACTACAGTTTGAAAGTGTGCTTTCCTTGCCTTCAGAAACGTAATACCTGTGCCAGGGTCCCAATGTGTCTCTTCCTACCAAAATATCTTAGCCCAGTTCTTTCTGATGGGGAGGTATTTTTGGTTCTATACAGGTTTTAAAGAAGATGTTGCAGCATTTCGAGATTCACATCTCACTGTACAAAATCCTTAGCTCCATTCTAAAGGCCACCCTGTGCTTTAAAGGATATTCCCCCTCCTTTTATGAGCTTATTTCTTGATAGAAGCCCACCTTGCTATCCTGCTCTATACACTGGAACCCAGTAGGTCATTTAAAAGAGAGAGGGCTGTGGTTAATCACAGGAGTGACTTGAACCATGCAGAATTTAGCTGAAAACTTTGACACCCCACAATCCTCAGTGTATATTGACTGTTGAAGGAAAAGCATTCCACACAAGCTCAGAGGAAGTTCAGTTATCTTTGTTATTCACCCTGTTCTGCAGGATTGAGTCCTGGCAGACAAAGCATTTTATCGGTGAACCTGGCTCAGATTATGGCCCCAATGTTCTGCACCTGACTACCTCAGGGAAAATTCTTAGGTTCACCCTGCTATGCTAATCAGAATTTAATATTCTATTAAAATTTTGCTTTCCATTCTAAAATCCATTCTTCCCACCCTCTGTCATTTAACAGATTTGTGGCCGAGAGTGTCTGCAAATTGCTAGATATCCACACTGCTCGTTTATGCCTCTATATTGCATCATAATATGGAGAAACCTGTTCCAAAATCATTGCAGGCAGCCTTACACTTGAGTGCCTGGTCCCTGAAGTGTAGCTTCCCTTTGTTGTTGTTGTTGTTGTTTAGTCATGTCCAACTCTTTGTGACCCTATGGGCCAGAGCACACCAGGCACTCCTGTCTCCACTGCCTCCCGCAGTTTCGTCAAATTCATGTTGGTAGTTTCGAGAACATTGTCCAACCACCTTGTCCTCTGTCATCCCCTTCTCCTTGTGCCCTCAATCTTTACCAACATCAGGGTCTTTTCCAGGGAGTCTTCTCTTCTCATGAGGTGGCCAAAGTATCGGAGCCTCAGCTTCAGGATCTGTCCTTCCAGTGAGCACTCAGGGCTGATTTCCTTAGGAATGGATAGGTTTGATCTTCTTGCAGTCCATGGGACTCTCAAGAGTCTCTTCCAGCACCATAATTCAAAAGCATCAATTCTTCAGCAATCAGTCTTCTTTATGGTCCAGCTCTCACTTCCATATTTACCATTGATGTGGCCTCTATTGCAAAGTTCACTGCTATGTTTTCTACAGGCTTCTGTATATATTTCTCAATTTCATAAAAGTTTAAAGCAGTGGTTCCTCAACTTCCCCCACCCCCATGGCCACTTCAAAGTTGCTGAGGGTCTTGGAGACTGTAATGTGCTATGCTAGATGCTGTAAGGTTTTTTATTCTATTTTTACAGATGTGCCATGAAATACCTGAATGAAGCTCAAGGACCACAGTTTGGTAACCTCTGGGCTAAAACTTGGATAGCTAACATTATGCCCTCCAGATGCTGTTAAACTATAATTCTCACCAGCCCCAGTTAGCATGGCTGGTGGTCAGCAATGATGGGAGTTGTAGTCCAGCAACATCTTGAGGGTGCCATATTGGCTACTCCTGAACTATAGGCTGAATAGCAATGGGAAAACACTGAACAGAGTTTGAGCCAGTGCTCTTGCAAGGAACTGATTAAAACTATTTTTTATTATGTTGCATATGACCAGCTCACTGCTGCTAAGCTTTGGCATGAGAAACTGATTAAAGAGAGGTTTCTTTTCTTTTCTTTTCTTTTTACATCAGTTATAGTTTTTAATAGTTTCCCACCAAGAAATTTATTAGCACCATAATAGCGGAAGCATTTTGTGGTAATGGAGGACAAAACATGAAAAGAAAATAATGTGAAAACGAGCCAACAAGTTTCTTTAGGATGATTAGTCACAAACAATAGTGCCCATGCTTTCACTCCACCTCCCCCCACCGAACACAGCTGTGTGCAGAATTAGTGATTGTTCTTTCAAAGTTCTGTGGAATTGTAAAAAGTTACAAAGTTGTTGCACTTGTTTGGAAGGCAATCAGAAGGAAAATGGACGACACATTGCTACCATGTGTCAAAATCTAATCCAAGTTTCAGTTTAAGCTATTGCCAGTTAAAAAATTAATGGACATTCTGCAAAAGAGAAATTGTCCTTAAAATGTATACTAGAGTCTTGCATTGCTTGGCTTTAGGTTCATTTTCCTACTTCAGCTTCTATGCACTTTCAGATATTAAAAATGTAGAGCAGGTTGCTTTCTTTAAAATGTGACTGCAATTAAGATAGCTATATCTGAGTTTCATGCAATCAGGTGATGGAGTAAGAAGACAGATTCTTTAACAGAGCAAAGTGTATCAAGAACATGCACATGGTTTTATAAAAAAAAACTTTTATCATCTACAGCTAATTTGTAATTATTTCACAATTCTTATCTATTATACACCAACAGACGGCACAACTGCTGGAAGATAACATTTGATGTTCTCAGTATGGCATATTAACATGCAACCTGAATGTGTTATATTGCTGCACGCCACCCCAATCTCCAAGCAGGGTGAGATTCCAGGGATTCCAGGCACTCACCCAGGGTTTGGTTTTCTCAGAATAAGGGATAGCAGAAACTGTGGTGTCTTTAGGATATATGGTTTATTTACACAACCTGGCCCTGTGATGGAGGGTTTCGGTTCTTATTTTTATATTGTAATTTATATTGTTTTTTATATTGTAATTTTATTTTATGAACCTCCTCGAGATCTATGTGTATAGGTCTGAAGCCCCTTGAGTTATCCTCTTAAAACACCCATGATTCTCAGATTCCATGATATGGTCACATCCAGAAGGTGTGAAAGTAATCTAGTTCTACTAGTTTGCAGCCAGTTGTTATTTGAAATCAGCAGATGAACCCAGCCACTGGGCAGGGCCCATCCTTCTCCTACATCAGGATGGTTCCCCCAATAACTGCCAGAGACCATTTTATGTGCCTGCATATACAGACGCCCAGCCGTACAGCTTAATGCATCTTCGTTTTGCTGACACAGCATTCAGCGTTCCCTGAGGGACTAACCTAAGGACAAAAGCACTATTGAAACACTTCAGACTTCATGCTTCACCAGCCCTTGTCTCAATGGATAATCTCATCATTTTGAGTCAGGGTCTGCATTTCTGATTTAGCAGAGCAGTTTGCGAGCTATTTCAGTGCTCTCTTTCAGTATTCCACGCAGTGTTCAGGTGAAAAATATGTCAGGAGAAAAGATAAAATTCAAAAGTTTGTAGCATTTTATCATTTAAATGTTCACATTTTGTTTTTGAAGTCTGCCTTCTAAGAAAACCAGAAACAACAATAGCAGCATACAAACCTAAATCTTAACTCTTGTTGAAGAATATAAAGATAATGGTACTTGTCTCTTGTGTTCAGGAAATATGCTCATATATTTACTTGGACTGCTTAGTTAATGTAGAATAATGTAGAATAATGGTGTTTCCATGTGCTGCTTTGGTTTGCCAGAAGCGGCTCAGTCATGCTGGCCACATGACCCACAAGTTGTATGCCGGCTCCCTCGGCCAATAAAGCAAGATGAGCGCCGCAACCCCAGAGTCGTCTGTGACTGGACCTAATGATCAGGGGTCCCTTTACCTTTACTGGACACCAGATGGAGACAGGCACTTCATTGTTGCAGTTTGTGTTTCTTCTTGTGAATTGATGCTTCTGTTAACTACCGGTAAATACCTTGAGTTAATCTTGTGAATAGGCAAGAGAACATTGACATTTGAAGGAATCGTTCCTTCTGCATCATCTCAACTCTGAAGTGTTTGTGTGAGTTATCAGAGGTGGATAATCTGAAAGCTGCTCCTAACCAAAATTATCCAGAAAAAGCAAAATCTCTCTGCTCCCTGCCCACACATAGCAATTGACGATTAAATTGTATTCAAATGTTGTTAAATAGTATGGAAGTAGATCTGTTAGACTTCTCAATGTTCACTTTTTATTCCACTTTTTATGCTGATTCATAGGCACTAAATGCCTTTTGACAGAAAACAACACTGCTAAAGTACTAAGGTCAAGAGATGATATATTTGATAAATATTGTGGCATGTAAAATAAAGGCTTCTTCTCCTTGTCCTTCCCCCTCAATGGTGCTCACATTCCAGGAGGATAACACTGCTTTTGTGTTAGCCCTCTTAGGCAGGCCCAATCAGGCCGGACCAAAGGCCCAGGAGCTCACAGGGGGCCACGACCCAGGGCCCCGCCCTGCCTCACCACAGCACTACGAGCCACTAGGAATGCTCCTTGCTAATCTGATGCATTAAGTGGTGCAGGAAGGAGTATGCTGCTGCTCTTGAATGAGAGCAATTCAGCTCCTGAGAAATGGGCTCCCCCCCGGTAAGATTTCCCAACGCACAATGTGCCTTGGATGATGGGCAACTTGATCCCAGGCAACCATTGTGCATGGGAGCTGAGTCTCTCCCTTCCCTAGAGCATCACCACTAGATGCCTTCCCACCAAACCAGGTGTGCAGGAGCGAGCGAACTCATTTAAGAACACTCACACTGAGGGCTGGGCAGAAGCAATGGTGGCAGCAGCTTTCACCCAATCTGCACATCCCCTTTATCTCCTTCCTCGTGCTATGAAGGGAACTCTTTGAAGTCCAACAGAGAAAGTCCAGCGGGCTCTTCTCTTTTTCTGCACCCCGTCCATGGCACATTCTTAAAAATTTGGATAAATCCCTTTCCTCCCTAAGACCCCATTGCAGAGATGGGGCTGGGCTTGGATTTGTTTACACATTTGGGTCCTTCCCAGGCCCAGCCCAATGCGTATTTTCACTTTTCCATAGCAGAGCCTTTGGATTTTCCAGTGGCAGCTGGTTACTGGCATAGATGTATGACTCCACCCACTGCCAGCACACTAAAGCAACCCGCTCCGCCCCACCAGACCAAATTTCCATTCTATTCTGTACTACTTTTCTAAAAGAGTTTTGAGGAGTTGAATCATGTTCAGGCCAGTGTATTGCACCTTAGCTACTATTAGCTCCACAGGACAAACTAGGGTATATTTGAGCATGCAGGGCAGATAGCAAAACTGTGCTGGTAGGCATTCTCCGAAAACAAGGAGTTTGTCTGGGCAGTTTCTCAGCACTATTCCAGGCTGTTCTTGTAAAGTTGGCACAGAGTGTTAGTTGTCCCTCTGCACTGGGGGCTCTGGGGTTTTAGAGCTATTGAGCTTTCTGTAGGGATAACTTTTCAGCACATGTCCTAAATGCTCTGCATATAAACAAGAGGGCCCCAATAAGGAGTAACTTGTGAGTCATTGAAAGCTGAGACCAAACTTAAGAAAAGCTATTTTGTTTTCTTAAGAAGGGATTTTTTTAGAGAGAAAAGAAAGTACAATTACACACTTGAGCTATTTGGCAGGTTTGTAGAGAAAGGCACGGCTTGCAAACCTTCTCCTCCCTACAGGAGTGCGTCATTGACTTGAAGAACTGTTAAAGAAGCAGTTTCTAAACTAGTCCTGTTTGCTAGCCACAAAAATATACAAAAATAATAATAATCTGAGTTGTGTGACTCAAATAAGGTCTACCAGACCCGTTTTGTTTTTTTGTTTTTTTTAGAGTAATATGAACTTCTGGGACCCTTTCGGTTTCACAGTATTATTATTATTATTTATTGAATTTATATACCACCCTACACCCGGGGGTCTCAGGGCGGTTCACAGAATAAAATCAAGATATAAAATCACAAAATACCTAATAAAAATAAAAACAACAACCCAATAGTGCCCGCCCCCCAAGAACACACTTAGAAAGGGCATAGGATGTAAATCAGATCAACCAAGGCCTGGTTAAAAAAGGAATGTTTTTGTCTGGCGCCTAAAGGTGTATAATGAAGGTGCCAGGCGAACTCCCCTGGGGAGAGCATTCCACAGATAGGGAGCCACTGCAGAGAAGGCCCGTTCTCATGTTGCCACCCTCTGGAACTCTTGAGGAGGCACACGAAGGAGGGCCTCAGAAGATGATCTCAGGGACTAAGTAGGTTCATATGGAAAGAGATGGTCCTTGAGGTATTGTGGTCCTGAGCCATTCAAGGCTTTATAGGTCAAAACCAGTACTTTGATTAGGCCTGGAAACTAATTGGTAGCCAGTGCAGTCGGACCCGGATCGGTGTAATATGCTCAAACCATCTTGCTCTGGTGAGCAAACTGGCTGCTGAATTCTGCACCAGCTGAAGTTTCCGAACCATCTTCAGAGGCAGCCCTATGTATAACGCATTGCAGTAATCTAACCTTGAGGTTACCAGAGCATAGACAACAGTAGTTAGCCTATCCCTGTCCAAATAAGGACATAGCTGGGCCACCAAAGCTGATGGAAGGCACTCTGGGCCAGTGAGGCCACCTGAGCCTTGAGTGACAGCAAAGGATCCAGGAGTACTCTCAAGCTATGAACCTTCTACTTCAGGGGAAGTGTAACCCCATCAAGAGTAGATCCATCCCTGTGCATAGTCAGATTAACCAAAAACATCAACCCATCAGTGGCCTGCCGAGGGAACTGGATCCACTGTGCTAGATTTCCAACAGGTGGATTGCTATTGTTTACCAGGAAGGAGAAGGGTGAAGCAGAGGGGAGGTTGGCATAGTGTTAACTTATTTCAGATGTTTCTTTCATTTTGACAATTGTGAGAAGTGGATTGGAAGCACCTAAAAAAAATTCCCCCGCCCCACCTGCCACCCAAAAAATCCCAACATTATGCTTCTTCTTCTTATTGCTATTTTATAAGGAACGAGGGACGCAGGTGGCGCTGTGGGTTAAACCACAGAGCCTAGGGATTGTCGATCAGAAGGTCGGTGGTTCAAATCCCCGTGGTGGGGTGAGCTCCCATTGCTTGGTCCCAGCTCCTGCCAACCTAGCAGTTCGAAAGCATGTCAAAGTGCAAGTAGATAAATAGGTACCACTCGGGCGGGAAGGTAAACGGCATTTCCATGCCCTGCTCTAGTTCACCAGAAGCGGCTTTGTCATGCTGGCCACATGACCCGGAAGCTGTCTGCGGACAAACGCTGGTTCCCTCGGCCTACAGAGCGAGATGAGCGCCTCAACCCCAGAGTCGTCTGCGACTGGACCTAATGGTCAGGGGTAGCTTTACCTTTTTATTTTATAAGGCACATTGAATTTTATAGGTGCTGGTTAGAGATTTTTTAAAACAACAACAACAACAAGACAGTTCTGGCTCCTTGACTCACAATGTAACAGACATGAAACATAAAGGAAAAATGAATGGCATGGGAAGAGGAAAACAAAAGTTACAGAAAAGTTACAGAAAAACTAAATATTCTAGTCACCAGCTGGAATGGCTGCTGAGAAGACAGTTGTGGAGGAGGAAAAGCTAACCAGCAGCTGACTTCGTTCAAACCCCATGGCTTCGCTGTATTTCTCTAGCCTCTCACAGCAGAGACTTGTTACAATGCTACTAATGTAGCTGACTGGGTGGCATACAAAACCCAGACAACATTTGACATATATTGTTTCTAAGATGCTTGTGCTGTTAAGAAGATCTTAATAGGAGGCCTTTTGTTTTTAATGTAGGTGTTCTTTCTTTCCCCCCTCACTCCTTCGTCTGGGTGGCTGTCTCACATTTAAGCCAAAATCCTAAGTACAGTATGCCCTGTACATGTAGCTTCGCCTTTTCCTCTTAGTTCAAATATTTTACTGTACTAGTTCATTTTAGTCAGAAACCGCTCGTCGGTTCGGAAAGGAGAGACAGGAAAACAACATATCCTTTTAAGGTGGGTGGCACCTGCATGCTGCATCTCATTGGAGCATCTTAAAAGGCAACAGTGGATGAGGTTGGTGGCGTCAGCAGTGTCTCTGCTGAACATGTCATAGACAAGAGGTGCTTTTTTTATGTCCAGCATGCAATTAGGGTTAGTTAAAGGAAGTTGAGTAATCATGCAATGGCCACTGTTATATAACTCACTGGGCTGCGCCCAGGGAACAGAGTTGTAACTTAATATTGCCACAGAAAATGCACTGCCGCAGCCAAGGGTCAATAGCTATTTCCATTATAAAGTCTGTCTTGCAGCTAATTTATAAACCAGACCTTTATATTATGTCAGGCAAAGACTTGGCATAGGGTTGAAGGAGGCATACCGTACTTTAAAAAAACAAAACAAAAAAAACTTTCAGACTTTTTTTTTAAAAAAAATTCTCAATTTCTTAAATTAGACCATTCTAAGAGCAAGAAGAACGTCAGTGGTTCATGGCATTTTTTTCATGAGCAGCTTTGGGATTAAATTGCATTTTCTCAGCCGCTTTTGTCCCGTAGAGATAAATATGTGAGAAGTAGATATTCCAATGACAGCCATATCCCGAGAATAACTCTAGAGTACCAAATGGCTGTCTGTCTTCCACATTCCCAAGCAACGGTGTGAGCATTGATATGCAGAAATCACATATGGTGGGGTCCATTTGGACTGTATCACTTAAGGTTGAAGTTTGGAACTTCATATTAGAATGCTTCATCATGTAAAAATACTCTCTATGTAGCTATTCTATAGCCCTATGTAGCTATTCTGCTCAAGTGTAAACCTTGCACACAACCGGGAAGAACGGGGACAAATACGCTAAGGTCTGTCCTCTATTCCTTCCAACTCATAGAGGGTGACAGCCTGAAGTGGGGAACCTCTAGTACTGGTGAAAGCTCCTCATGCTACTGGTGATTGCCCTCCAGGAGTCAGTGGGCAATGGGATATTGAGCTCAGTGTGCTCATCTCTACTCTCCCTGCTCATGTGCATTCAACATATGATCCACACCTAGACTGAAGTGATACTGTTTAGGAGAGGCTGCACCTTGTGCTATTTGAATGTGTAGAGAGATCTGAATCTCTTACTGAAAATGACCGTCAATTTCCATTTTACGTATTTATCCCCAAATGCAGGGAGCTGCCTTATACTGAGTCAGACCATTGGTCCATATAGCTCAATATTGTCTACACTGACTGGCATGGGCTCTCCAGGGTTTCAGATAGGAAGTACTTCCAGCTGCACCAGGAGATGCCTGGGATTGAACCTTGCACCCTCTGCATGCAAAACAGAGAACTCTTCCACTGCACCACAGCCCTTTCCAAATGTTCACCCGTGAATGTGTGGATATAAGAATGAAAGAATTGCTGCTCAGGTGTATGCATTCTTCCTGGTGTTCATAATGGAAAGCTAAATACAAAAATATCTGCTCATCTCTCTAATCCGATGCTACAGTATTCACTAAATTCTACAGACCCCCTTGTACAATAAGTCCGCTCACCCTTCTGATGTGGCAGTGTTGCAGGACAGCAGAGGCTCCACTGGGGACCCCGACAAGGGAAGTGTTTAAGATATAAAGCCTTTGTCCTTGATTCATGTCAATCCTTTCTCAAAATATGACAGTGTGTTTGTTTCTATTGCTCAGTTGTTTATCTGAATTCACTACATCCATGTACCATATATTATTATCAGACCTTAAAACATGGAAAGAGAGAAATACTTCACAAAATTGACCCTCAGACACTTGGGTGGTAATTGGCATGAAGTGAAAGGAATTTTGTCAAATACTGTAATCTTTTGGCCTGATGAAGAACAGTTCATTTGTTTTTTCTTCCTGTTCCAGCATAGTATAACATTATTGAAGATGACTTCATAGGTCAAATTGCACTAAGAAACAAAACTTGAATTTAGCATTAAAATCTTCTAACTTGACAGTCAATTATGTTTATTAGCGTCGCTCCATTCCAATTTCTTAAAGTTTTCTGCCTGACTTAACCCCATCCTGAAGTTGACTAATTTAACATCCACATCATACATTGAAAGCATATGGTTTCCCCCCAAATAATTCTGGGAACTGTAGTTCATTCCAGGTTATGGGTGTAATTATGCATTATCAATTAAATATCTGACACATGGCTCCTTAAAAAAAATGAGCTATGACCCAGGGCATCAGTACCCGGAAAGGTGTGTCCTGGCTGGAGGATTTAATTTCTAATTTGTCCATGCTCCCAGGCATTATCAATAATGAAGTTTAATTTATCATTATCTCTGAAGTGAGTTCATACATAAACAGCAGAAGACAATACACCGAGTGCTGTAGCTCTATGTAGGGTAAACTACAGCTCACAGGATTCTTTGGGGAAAGAACCATGCTTTAAATGTGCTTTTAGGGTATGGTGCAGTGAATCTGGTGAATGGTTTGAAAATCAGCTGTGCTTTCTCACAAAGAGGACTTGCACAAGAAACTAATTAACTCTCTTATTGAAATGATGTGGTTTCCAATAGTACATATGTCTTGACTATGTAGGACCAAATCAGGTCTTAGTGGTGGTTTTGTCTTATTTTAAGATCTGTACACAACATGTGCCATTCAGAATACTGGCATTATAAATGCTCATGTCATTCAAACATGTTCTTGGCACAACAGCGATTAAGAAAAAATATTAATTTTTGTATAATGGCTTCTTCATTCTCCAGGCTTTAAGTGAAGCAGGAAACATCAATGGAGTATACAGTTTTCAATAGTACCCTAGGGTGTGTTGCTTTTTTCATCCAATTTCAAGTGCATTACTTAAAAGGATACCATATGTTTACACCAAAGTACCTGTTTGCAGTTGAAGACCATTCATTTGCCCAAACATGAACCAAATTCTTTTAAACACAAACCAAGCTCTTAATTATCAAAAGATTCTATGGCTACTTTTAATGATCCTGGAAATCTCGAAGTATGGTGTATGTGCATGTGATATTTCCTGCTTTGATAAATGTTTAGAGAGAAAAGAGGAATTTCCAGAAAAAATAATGTTCTAACACAGCTCCAGGCTTTTTTCTATTCTGTATTCAAGTTGACTAGCTTAAATCTCCCACATTGAAACAAAAAACCTGAAAACCAGCCAAGGATTTGGGGTTTCCACAGAATGACATATATGCTTATCAAGTAGTAAAGATGAGTACTGAGGGGGAAAGCTTGCAATGTATTTTAATTAAGGTTATGTTTTTGAATTTTCCCAGTATGTTAATCCTACAACCAGCTTTAAGATTTCATAATGTCTCTCTGTGAAATGAAAATTAGGCCAGTGATGCTATGAGTTAAACACTTCTAAGTCTTAACTCCCTTAATGGTACACAGATTTTGGATGGTGTTTGCTCATTGTGATCATAGGACTGGATGCTAAAATTACCTGTTTAGTAATGGACTGCATGTGTAGGGATTTGTTTGTTCACTTTAGTAGATGTGTGTGCAACATTTCTTTCCACATATTGTGGAAAAAATTTCGGCCAAATATAAATGGAGACCTTATCCACTATGTTTCAACTACACACTAAAGATGAATTTGGTTGAGCTGGCCTCACACTTGCTCTTGTTCTGTAGATAACAAGAGTACCTTCAAACATTCTGAAAAGCATAGGGATCGGGGAGCAAGAAACCCATACACTTCCTGTTTCCTTTGCATTCTGACACAACCCAAAACTTTTAATGTTTTGACATCCAAGGATAGCATGTACTTCCCACATTCTAGAATGCCCAAGTCCTCCATCTCTGGGGAAATGTAGAAAGAAATATTTATTTTCAACTTCTGCAAGTAGTTCATTTTTTCTTATATGTTATATATATTCCAGACATTATTAACTGAAATTAAGTCTTAACAACCATCTTTAAGGGGACAGAACTTTGATCAATATAAGTTAAAGTGAGAGAATGTCAGTGGTTCTGTTTTTTAAAAAACAGGTAACCTGGAAAGCAAAAAAAAAAAGTGTTTTGTTGACTGCTTTATATGAAAAACATTTGTTTTAAAATTTTGCATTTTTTTCTTAAACAGATGGCATCAGATAGTTCTTCCTTACAATGGATGAGACTATCAGAAGGCAGCAGTAGACAGAACCGTTCAAATGCACCAAATGCTTCAAATCCTCCTCAACACAAGAATTTTGATAAGAACTGTCCGGTAAAGCAGACTTTTACTCAGTTCAGTTTGCACTGTGTTATCAAGAAATTATTTACATTGGAATGGATTGAAGCTAATGTTAGTAAGTCCCACTGAAATTGGGTCTGTGAATATTTCACAGACAGAAAGTTGGTCCTGTCCCATATTCAACCTCTGTGTGGATTTTTTGAAACTTTCAGAAAAGTACTTACAATTTTATAAAAAGTGGTCCAAGAACTGCCTTTTATTTTGTCTTTCTTTTAAAAAACTAGTTCTAGCCATTTGGGGCGGCTATGAAGAGCAAGTCTTTTTCCAGGCCTGTTTAAAATCTATCTGAAAATACCCTGGAAATAGTGGTATGTTGTGACACACACAAAAAGATGGCGTAGCCAGATTCTTTTCATACAATGTCCCTGGGAGGCTACCAGAAAGGGAGAAGGTCGAACATTTGGAACTGTTTGTTTAGAGGGAGGGGGTGTTTGGTAACAAAAAGGAGGCAAATTTTGCCTGGATTCCTATATATTTTTAGCAGTTGGGAGCATGAACTTTTTATGAACATGTTGGGCATCACATTTCACAGAATCTGGATTGGGCATTTAGATTTCACAGAATGCCTTGTTCCAAGGGGGACATTTTTTGCGAGAAATGGCAGGTCTCTCTCTCTCTCTCTCTCTCTCTCTCACACACACACACACACACACACACACACACACACGTGCATTGTTTTCTCTTTCTTTTTTGCAATAGCTATCTTCCTCCCTCAGTGCCCCTCAATTGCCAGCCTGATGCTACATTAAGACCTACAGAATGTTTTTTCTATCCCCTTGAAGATCACTCTGCCCTCCAAAAAAAAAAAAAAATGTCCCCACTCCTTGTGGTGAATCAGGTCACATAATGGAGAGGACATTTTTCCTAGTGGTACATGAACAAACATAGATCTTTTGACTTTAGGTAATTATATAAAAAGAATAAAAAACCTTACTCAAGTTATTTGTGTGGCCAGGTGGAGTCCCCCAAAACCCCAGGCAGCCCCTGAGCAGAATAACGACACAAGACAACGTGCTATGGGATTAAAATTGGCCACAACTTTATTAAGATTCAGATGTAGGGAGACCTTGGCTCAGGCATTGGGTGTGTATCCTTCCCAGCTCCCCAGCCGGGGACCTGGGTAACTTCAGGGTTATCCAGCATGTGAGGGGATTGGGCTAGCTCTGGAGAACATATGTTCAAGCAGATAGCCCTCCCCCCTGTTCACCGCCGCTGGAGGGGGAGGGCAATGACAACCTCTGGGCATATGGCCAATGCCTCCCCCCAAGACCCCTTTAATGGGAACCCTGGTATCGATGCCGAAATGGGGGCGTGAGGTCACTGCCCCACGCCCCCCCCTTAGGAAGATGACTAAAGGATTCCACCCAAGGCCTGCAACTGCCAAAGTTGTGACGTTTTGCTACGGGAAAGGCAAAACCTGCCAATGCAGGGAAATTCCTTTCCAGGCCTTCAACAGTGGCCTTGACATAGCAGTGCCTGTGTACCTGTGGAGAAGAGGTTATCCTGCAAAATGAAAAGGTTAATTGAGGGAGTGGGGGGTGGGAGAAGCTCTGGAGCCTGAATGGTGCTTCCCAGGTATGTAACACCTTCTATTGTGTGGGTCTGTGTTCCCTCCCCTTACCTGGCCAATCCCCCTGGCTACACCTCACCCAGGTGGGATTGGGCGGCTGACTGGGTAGGCAAAGACCCCAGGTATTCAGCCCGGGAAGGTGAAGCCAGCCCGAACTACCAGGAGCTGCTCTGGGATCTAGGCGGCTGCGCACGACCACGCAAAATGCTCATCCCGCTTGATGCAGGGAACGGTCATTATTTTTAGGTCAGAGGTAGTATGACCATTCCTGGCAGGGTATACTTTCTCCTTTTTATCCCATTTCCTTCTTTATTGAAATGCATTATGGAAGTCAAGTTCCCAGAGAGGATTGTGAGACTAGAGTGCACAGTCCAGGCAATGGTGTTTCTTCATGCAGCCTCCAACACTTCTGAAAACAACAACATGATCTTCCTTCTAGTCATACAATCAGAAAGATCTTGTATTTTTTGTGCTGCTCACCATTGTCTATGGCAAAACAGTTACTTGGAATAAAATAGATCACTGACTGAGAAGCTATTATGCTAAGTCTTTAAAAATAATAATACAGGCATCTTGTCCCTTCTCCAGCCTCCTTTAACTTTTCAAAAACATCAAGCTGGAAGGAAAAAGTTACTTGACCTTAAACAAAACAAGAACTGGAATTTAAATTTGATGGCACAGCTGTTCACAAATTAAGAGCAATAAAATGAAAACTGTAAATGAGCTAACTAAAAATAACGAAGATTGGCTGGCTGGCTGAGTGAAGGTTTTTAAAATCTGGAGTTACTCTGGAGCCTTGTAAAAACCCATTAGCAGATCACTGAGATTTGAATGCATTCCTTTCCTTATTCCCTAGCTGAGTCCTGTTTATGGTTCGCTCTTCGTTGCTTTGATATCACACTCTGCCGAAACAAGCTTTTATATCACAGAACCTCAAGAAGGACATCTCTGTTCAGTTTGTCCTCTAATAACCACTATATTACCGTTAATACCTTATTCACGTCCATGCTGCACACATAAACAATTTTCAAATGTTTATCCCATTGAAGGTTCTCCCTATTGAGAGAGCGTGCGTATCACTCCCAGGCCCAGCATGCTGAGGTGGACTTGCCCTTCAAGAAAGGTCGAAAGCTTAAAAGCTCTTTTCACGCCAGGCATCCCCAAGCAGCCCTGGCACAAAAAGACCTGTTACGCTTGCAGCCTTGCTTGGGACAATTTGCACAATTTCAACCATCCTGCCTGCAACCATGTTGACATCATGGAAGTCAAATGTGCCTAAGATGATGTGTGAATGTAGCTTACACCTCCCACAATGGACGGACAGCAGCTCCTCAGTGAAGTACTTCCCATTGTGCTTCCCGCTTGCCTGCCCCTGTTCCTGAGTCCATTGACTTCTGAAAACACCCTGAAGAGTTGACGTTCTAAAAACATCAGGTGTGTTGTCATTCTCTTTACCTAGACTTTCCTTCCTGTGATGGAGACACCTGGGAACCAAGAAGCACCGAGTTCTGGTACAGATTCAGAGATCCTCCCGGGACAAAAGGTGAGAGAATGAATACTGAAAGAAACTCAGCAGCAGGTGGAGGGCCAGAAGAAGAGGAAGCATGATTTTGGAAGACAGCTGAATTGGGAGAAAAGGTATCCTTTAGAAGGGTTGCGGCAACCTTTTTGCCATATTCACCTTTCTCCAGGTTCAGAAGCCACAGCAGAAGTTAACAAATGAGATGCCAGCTCTGGAGCAGCAAAGTTTCCTTACTTCCAATGAAGATAAAGTGGGTGGAGATAAAGGCAGAGAATCTGATGACTCTAAGGTAAAAAATGCAAAGGAAGAATATGATCTGTTCTAAGGCTCTAGTCACGCGTTCACCCTTTCCTAATGAGGAAGCTGGTATGTTTGACCCTTCATCCACTAAGTGACTCTGTTTATGGCATCATAACAGCCACAAGAATGTACCGGAAGCTTCTAATAAGTGAAGCACTGCACCTTCACTTTAGCTGGGTTGTTTTATTATAAAGCGGAACAGCATGGCTAAGCATATGATGTCATGTCAGTTGTAGTAGATGAAGTCAAGGTAAACCATTAGCAGCTTCCCAAAACATAACTGCAGAACTGCAGCCTTTATAATGCTGATGGGAAACAAGCAGCCGATAAATCTTCATTGCTACCATCACATTTGTTTTATGCTACAGAACAGAAGGCAATGCATAAATATCTTTTTCATTGCTGGTACTACAGATATTTAATACTGTAATAACAAAAATAATGCCGCTAAATTTTTTTTCTTAAATGTACTTGCAAAGGAAGCACTACAAAAATTTAACTGCAGTACTACCAGAAAAATCTAACAATAGATTTATACCAGTTATTCACACAATCATGTTTGTATTTTCAGTAAACAAGTACAGGAGATGGGATTGGTGCTCCCCCCCATGTTCAATCTTTTTTCTTTTTTGCAAGCATTTTTTCCTAATACAAAACATTTCGTATATTATTTTCATTAGTATATTCAATTTTATGCACTTTTACCTAATATATGCATTTTTGTCAACAGTGATTGGTGGGAGAACTGCATCACAAAATTTGGATAAATGTACATTTCTAAGGATGGCTATGTTTCATTTCTCAAATTGTTTGGGAAAGTGAAAATTTGATAAATGTGGCTTTAAATGCAAACTGAATTGAATTTATCCACTACCCCCACACCTGATCTGCTCCATACTTATCGAGTTTTTAGCACCTAATATCCACTCCTGGTCCTGACCAGTTATTTTACAAACATATATTGACATCCCCATTGGAACCTCCCTAGAAGTTGCTTGTCACATTAAGAGACGGAAGTTCTTATGGGAAGTGTATCTCACATTTTATCAACTTCAAAAGCATATTTAACCATATGAAAATGTTCTAAAATTGGCTTCTGCTCTTGTGACTGAAGTTTATTTCATGAAATGCTTGCCTTTTGTGCAAACCAGTAATTTTTATCAGATGAGAGGGAGCATGCAGAACTCATGATGCTAAAATATGAATAACATATATTTGCTTCCTGTTTAGCACAATTAGGTCTTTTGATATGAAACTCTTAAGATTAGTGGGGTTGGTGACAATGTTTTTTGTGGCAGTTTTTTCTCCCTCTAAGTCAGTTTTACAGGGTTGTGGTGTTTTGTTTTTTTATAAACTAAAAGAAACTATACGTTGATCAGAAGGGAAATCAGATGGAATGTAAATATATGTGCACAACTAATGAAGCATAAAACACCTTTGTACAGTGGTACCTTGGGTTACATACGCTTCAGGTTACATACTCCACTAACCCAGAAACAACTCTCCAGGTTAAGAACTTTGCTCCAGGATGAGAACAGAAATTGTGCGGCGGCAGCTGGAGGTCCCATTAGCTAAAGTGGTGCTTCAGGTTAAGAACAGTTTCAGGTTAAGAACGGACCTCCAGAAGGAATTAAGTTCTTAACCCAAGGTACCACTGTAGTGTGTTTGTGTGAATAGGAAAAGAGATTGTGGGGTAATTTGACTCAGAGGGTACATATTCTCCCAGGCTAATCACTGCTCTCTCTTGCAAACCTTTAAATGGTGGAAGGTGGCCTGCTGGGGAAATTGCTTAGAGGGCATGTGCGGCCAATTCATCCTACCACTCCCTGCAGTCCTTTAAGCTGCCATCCCCGAGTCAGGCCTTTTGTGGCTTTTGATTTGGTCCTGGAATGTCCCTATTTCCTCCACTGTTGCTGCTGTGGTGGTGGCACTCTCCTTTCTTCTGATAGGAAATGCTCCTGGGGTGGGAGCAAAAAAAATGGGGGGTTGAGAAAGGTCAGTTGGCAGAGGAGTGAGAAATGTCCCTGTTTTCACCTGAGGGTACACTACACTGGCCTAGGCTGAAGGGAAGCAAACAATCTGCCTTAAGCCTATGTAACTCCAAAGCCCAACCAGCTGGTGGCTTGCTAAGAAGCACACTTTTCTCTGTTGTCAGTGTTCGGTAGAGGCAGGAGAGCAATGCATAGAGTGCTGGTTCAGGGAGTGACAGGGAGCCATTTTAGCCAGAATGGCTTTGTGCAAGTGTACAGAGTGAAGAATTGGGTAAAAACCTTAAGCTGGAAACATTAGATCAAAATTAGACCAGTTCCTTCCATACCTTCGACCCTCTCTTGGTTCCAAGTGCACCCATTTGCTCAATACTATCTTTTCTAATATAAAAAGTGATGTTTTTCTTTTTCTTTTTTTTATAAAAATAAACCCTAAAAATAAAGCTGTTACTATTTTCAGTTCTAAATATTGTTTAACTGGAAGTTTGCTTTCCAGTGACAATTTCTCTTTTTAAAAAGTGATTTCCGAAGACACACTTTCTTACCGAAAATAAGGCTTCCTGGAAACGAGGCACTTAAAATGAATATGGAAAGCATAATAAAAATAGCTGTAAACCTTTCATATAAAAAGCTCTAGTAAATTTTTGCATGGATTGAAAGTTGGTATATGGGGAGAAAATAATGTAATTTGAAAAGTTCGATTTTGTCAAGAACAACCTGCAAATTCTTCATTTTTTCTGATTGTTCTTTGGGTGGGTCCAGATCTAGGTAAACAGTTTTCCTCTGAACTGACAGATACAACTCCTCCCTACACCATCATAATGGAGCTGGTGCTTTTTTAACTCAATAGTAGAGCACATACTCTGCATGCAGAGTGTCCTGGGTTCAATTTCTCCATGAAAGGCTGTACCAATAATCTGGGAGTTTTGTAACTATGCTAAGTTTTACTACCCGTGCAACTTTTCTGACTGATGTTTGGAAAAACACATGAACCAGACCTCTGAAGATTTTGTAAGTAAAGCAATTTTTAACTTGCCAAATGTGTGGTCTTTTCGAATGCTGGGGGAAGAGGGAAATCTTTGGAACTCACTTGCAAAACCATATTTTAAGCACCTAACAATCAAATAGTAAATAAAATTTGTTGTTTTAAAATAATATATAAATAAAGTTTTGTATTTTGTGTTATGTTTTTGTATCTTATTTCTGTAAACTGTTTGGGTGTTCACTGAATGTATAGCAGTTTATACATTCTGAAATCAATCAATCCATCAAATCCATCTTAAAAATATATATTTATGAATTTTATACCCCACCTTCCTTTTATAATCTTTCTGTTTATTACAGGAGTCATCCTTCAGGCAAACAGACACTTCACTAGCAAAAAAATTAAAAAGAAGAAAGTCCTTAACAAAAGACATAGACATTCACCCTGGGCAGCAGAATAATTTAACCGAGATCAACCAGGTATGCAATCCATCCCATCTCCCCGCCATTCTGTTGCACTTTGTTTCTCGAAGAACAGTGTTATTTGTTAATTCAGCAATCTATCATGAAAAACTCACAACAGAGGTGGGTTAGATAATGTTTCGAGGGCCAATGGGGTAACCTTTTCCATCTAGCATTTGTATGTTGATGCAATTTTTTAGTGTAAGCACATGCTCATTCATTTGGGACAGAAAGGGATTCTGTAAACATGACACTGCAAGATCATGCTGAATGCAATCATAGTCCTGAGGTGCAATAAGATCTCAGCCCCCTGCATCCAAACATTTTTTTTTCTTATTAGAGTGTATGTTATCCAGTTGCACCTATTTGTTGGGGAAATGGACTTCTCCTCACACAACAGGAATTCCCCTCACCTGAGACCTTCTGGGTGCCTACAAAATCTGTTTCCATTATAGGGAGTTAGTGCAACATTTTATATCATTCAGTAACTAAAATGATTCCTTAAGTTTGACCAGTGAGTGGCACAGTTCAGGGTCAAATTTCATATCCTCCAGCATTTTGAGTTCCAAAACTGTGACTTGTGTCTTCCCATCCATGCTCTTGCATGAGTCAGGTGACTTATGTGAGATCACAGAGCCCAAAAGATGCACATAGGGGATGCACATGTGAGATTACAGTCCAGAAAAAGCTATTGGGGGGGGGGTTCTGGGCAAGATCTTGGTGCAAAATCACACAAGATCATGGCATCCAAAATGGCCACCGTGCTTTCATGTGAGAAAACAGGATGTCCCTTTTTTCCAAGAACAAAAGTTTGAGGTATACATTGTACTTACTTCTGTATTGATTAGGTACTTAGAAATGGGTACCTTTTCCTTTCATCTAGACTTCGAAACACAGGACAAAATTAGTGCTAGCACAAGATTTCCTACCTCACCTCTCCTCCCCCTGCACATCATTCCAAAATCTATTTTTATTTGTGTGTTGCCTGAATCTTTACAAGTTTTGAAAACATTAAGCATACACATTTCACAGAATTGTCCAGATTAAAGGTGTAAATAATATCATGATTAAAAAGGAATATCTTATGCGATTTTGCAATGGGAATTATTTATGTTTTAGTTATGATTTAAAAATTTCCCCAAAGAAGAGGAGCCATCTTGCTGTTTGAATTGTGTTGCATCCTTTTCATTAAGTACATTTCTATTGCTGTACAGAGGCATACAGAATGATGAGTACCGTACCCTGCCCTCTCCTCTCTGCCCCAGAAGTACTGTATGTCTTCTTCTTTTTAATGCATTGTATAGCACTGTGCATTGTAGGGTGATTTTCATTCTCTGAAAAATGCAGGAATGTTGCACCACAGGGTGCTGTGGCCTCGTGCTGCTGCCACTAGCATTGGAACCAACAGATGCTGTTGGCAAAACATCATGAGATGTGGTATTGTGCAGCTCCTGGAGGCCTTGTGCAGTATCTGAAGGGATGCTAGGGGTAAAATGTCAGCATCCGGACTGTCATTTCTGAATTTTCCCATGATGGGATTTTATTTGTATAGAATCTACTCTCATCTGCTTTCCCAAAGATACATACAGCTATGCAATGCAAACTTAGCATTCAGGGACTGCCAGCTACAGATTTTTCTGCCTCCCTCCTTCATTCATTTCATGAAACAATGTGTGTATGCTATGGAAGAATACACACATATGTATGCATGCACACACCCCTTCTATATGTATTTGGCCAAGAACAGGTAAAACAAAAAGTTCCATTCAGTGAATGCAAAACAAATGAGCTTGCAAAAGGAATGACAATCAGTAGAGGAGAATGCAATTGTTAGCAACCCTAATATGAGAGGGTTTGTGATCCGTGCAGCTCTGCAGTCTCCTTTGGTACAGAAACAATAATAATCAAGGTTGGAGCCTTTCCTCTTGCTACCAAATATATGTACATGCAACATCACTGTGGCTTAAAAGCTCCTTGTTGTTGTTTGAATGCCTTTTGCTCATTCTCTGGGTTTGTTTCCCGCAGCAACAGAAAGAATGTGTCAGGGTGTCATAATAATCCTCCATTAAATCTGTAGCATTTAAATTTTAATGCTATAATTCAACAGCTGACAAAAGCCCATTGAGCAGGACTAAGGAGAGGAGAAGAGCCAGCCCCATTTTCTCAAGGGGTGATGCTATAGCAACACAGAATGAATTTGGGGTCAGGGAACAAGCTGTCTCCATGCTTTGTTTGCACTTCCTGGCTAAAAGTGGAATCTGGTGGTATAAATTTTACCAAAATAAATGGTTATTTGGATTTGTACAGAAATAGTTCGTTTTGTATAGCCTCTTCTCTTGAAAATATGTAGAAGCAGGCAAGATGAGCAGGAGCCACAGAATAGCTGCTAGACCGAAGGTTTTAGGGATTGTCACCAAAGAGATTGTTTTAGAGTCTCTCTGCTTTGCCCCTGTGGTGGTGCATCAGAAACAACACCCTTTGCCTGTATTAATGTTTTAGAAGAATTGGGGAAAGCAAAGAACTAAATATGCTCCTATAATCCTGTTTGAGTGCAATGATTTAATATTCCCATCCAATCTATTTTTTTGTATTCATTGCTCCCATAAACATGATGCATGAGATTTTAGTTGAATGAATATTTTTTTTAAAAAAAATACTTAAAACCAGTGCTTTTTTATATAGAAAAACAGGTGTGGGTACTCATCATGAAGTAGTTACAGTAAGTGCCACACTTTTTAACCCCCCCCCCCAAGAGGTGCTGGTACTGCATACCCTTGACTAACCCCCGAAAAAGCACTGCTTAAAATGTGATTCTCTTTTAAAAGTTCAGCAACAGCAAAGAAAATCATCAATGTGATCTTGTTCACTAACTGTGGTTTCCTTAAAGGCAAAGGTAAAGGGACCCCTGACCATTAGGTCCAGTCATATCCGACTCTTGGGTTGTGGTGCTCATCTCACATTACTGGCTTCTGGGTCATGTTGCCAGCATGATAAAGATGCTTCTGGCGAACCAGAGCAGCACACGGAAATGCCGTTTACCTTCCCGCCAGAGTGGTACCTATTTATCTACTTGCACTTTGACGTGCTTTCGAACTGCTAGGTGGGCAGGAGCTGGGACCGAGCAACGGGAGCTCACCCCGTTGTGGGGATTTGAACCTTAGGAGGTTTTTTAAAATAATAATAGTCATAAAATGTACTTTAAAAAATTGGTGCCAAACTACGTGCTACCAGTTTAGCACTTTATGCCAGTATAGAGCCTCTGTTTGCCTGCACAGCTTAGGACCCAGGATGTGCCCAGGCCCATGTGCCCAAAAACCCTTTTATGGAAGTGGAAATAGCAGCCAGCTGCTGTTGGAAGGGGATACTGCAACAAAGAGCAGTCCCTTTCTATAGCACCACTTACATGCAAGTGGGAAAGGATTTGCAAATTCACTGAGCCTTGGGTGTAAGCTTTCTGCAGGGAGGCAGGGGAAGCACCTTTGTAGTAAACACAAGCTTGTTGCATCTGTTGCAGAATCATTTTTTTAAAAAATGCAACACCAGTCAAAAGTGGTCCTTTAAAACTCTGAGCATTATCCAGTTAAACGTTAGCATTTGAAGCACTTTGAATAGAGCCCATGCAACCAAAATCAATGGGACTGAATCCCATAGTGGTTTTCGAGCAATCATATGGATACTCTTTTTAAAAGTTCTTTTCTTTCTGGGCAGCCAAGTGATTTATTCAATATTATAGATACTAATAGATATTGAGCAGAAAATATGAAGGTTCAGGGTGGGGTTCCCCCCCCCCCACACTCGTTTTACCCAGTACTGCTAAGGTGACCAGATGCAAAAGAGAACAGGGATCCAGAACCTTTAACAGCTGTTCAGAGGAGGGAATTTCAGAATATAGCCTATTGCTTGCATGCTCAAAACCCATAATCTAGATAGGTATTCAAGGGGCAGAAGCCATCTCCTCTTTTGAGCTCAGGAGAAACACCAGTTTTGTAGTGTACTATCATTCACATCTACTAAACTCTCCCATTTCCTTAATTGTTGGATAGCACAGCTCTGATACTTTTATGTTGATAGCCAGTCCTGCTCTGTCTCTTTCTGGCAAATTCAAACCCCAATCCCTATTGAAATTGCACATTTTTTTCTTACTACTTTCCAGCATGTGACAACTGCATATGCAGTACCATTTAAAAACGCAGGTCTTCTCTGTTATGTGTCCATCCGTAGCGATATTGCAAGGTCTATTTTATGGTACTGTATTTCAGAGCTACATTTGCTTCCCGGTGTCTTATCCCGCTTTTTCTTGTGCTCCCAAGACAGATGGATCAGCTCACTTGACTTTCTAACCCCTTTGTTCAAAGAGTTCCTGCTTAAACTAGAAAGGAAGAAGTTAGTGTGCAAATGCCACTGAGTCTTGCTTTTTGAGTGAGCCCATTTGGAACATGAAGAGTAAACACAGGAGATTCCCTTTCACCCAATAACAGTCTTACTTATTGATTATATATGTGTGATTTTAAGCACACTTATTATAGAGTCAACCTCATTGGAAGACCCTGGGTCTTACTTCCGAGTAAATATGTGTAGGATTGTACTGAACATTCTAGTCCTGGCAAAATGAGGAACGTGGCATTTTGTTGTTTGTGAATTTCTGGAGTGAATTTCCAAAAGGAGAACAGTTTTACACTGGATTGTTACCTGTGTGGCTAACTGATAAGGGAATGAGAATCTTGTCTGCCATTTAATTCTAAAGCACTGCAGACTATAAACACTCTGTTTATCCTTATTGTAGTGATACAGCCGCCCCCACAAACTTTGATTTTCAGTTGTGAAAAATGTAGGGAGACTTGAAAAGGGCTGTGGGAAGCATTTCCCCTCACATTCATATACTAATAAAATTAATATTCCTGGCTCATTTGTGAGACCATAGTGGAATCAAATTCCACTGTGCTGAAATCAAATTCTGCTCAGAAAAAGAAACTCTGCATTTTGCATTCAGTAATGACCATAGCATTGCTTTTTAAAATGAGGGCATGCCCCCTTTCGGCCTGACATTCCACAACTACACTTGAATGACACTGTCTGGAACTCACTCAATGGACCAGATGGTGAACCTTCAATTCCTGGCATTTGATAGTTTATCCACAGGTGATGGTCCCATAACCTTAGCTTGAATTGAAGTATTGTTGAAGAGCAACAGGCATTATTGTTTGGAAGTATGTTTCGCTTTTGTGGGTAGAAAAAAAAGGAAGCAGTAGAATCAAGCTGGAGAAAGACAGGTTTAGAGCCAAATTAGATGTATCATGTAAGCATGTACCGTATATTTTCCGTTTGTTTGTTTGTTTGTATGTTTGTTTAAAATCAAACAGCTTCAATATATAGTTTGAGAGGAACTGGCAACAGGAAGTATGGAGTGTTTCTGCTTAACCATTTTCTCTTCAGATGCCTTTTCTGTAAGAGAAGCCGCTTGGGAGACGGGTGATTATGAATGTGGAAAATGGTAGAAGAAAGGTTAAATAGCCCTTAATCCTGCTCCACTACCACCACCAATATTCCACTTAAACTTTCATTCACCTAAAGTTGCTTTTGATTTAAAAAAATGTGAAGAAAAAGCTCCCTTTGTTCCTGTATCAACCAGTTCATTCCACTGATCTCAGTTTAGTTCCAATATTTATTTATTTTTGAAAATTGTTGCTGTAGTGCCTCAGTCATTCACAAGTTTTTCTTCCGAGCGTCCTCAGAAGGCAGTAGGAAATGCTTGTGTTTCCTCCCTCCCCATTTCCCCTATTGCAGATGTCATGGCAGAACTTACTCCTTTACTTTATCCACCTCCTTCCTGAACCTTTCTAGAGAACGGACACTTACCCCTTCCTGGGTGGGCGCCTGTTGCAGCGTCTCACGCTCAGCCACCATCCCTGGACAGTGAGAACAGAGCACCCATGGCTGTTAGGGAAATTCCCCTGTCCTCCTGGACATCCGGCTCAAGTTCCCGCCTCCTGCATTATCTCAAATGGGCCAATCAGTGGCCTGCCTAGTGGGTCTGCCTCATAGGCTGAGAAGACATTGGCTGCACACCTACTCTTGCAGCCGGCAAGGCATAAAAGCCGGCAGCACTGTCCGGTCTCAACACAGTTGGCGGAGAAGCAAAACCTTCCCTCAACCCCCCCCCCCTTATCATTCATCTTCTTTATTTTCCAGGTCAATTTCATTTTGTTCTAAAATGTTTTCTGCCTTTCAGGTTGCTGCTTTAACAATCCTCCATTCCTTTCATTCGCAGTTGAACCTTATTTTGCTTCCCATGTTTCTCCTGGCCTTGCTGTGGTTGCAGATGGTTGCCGTATTCGGAGCTGGGAAGGAATTTTCCCTGTAGACCAATTGGCTGGTCTAGAGGTTTTGCCTTCCTCGTAGCAAATTGTCACAACTCTGGTGGTTAAGGCATTGGGTGGAGTCCTAGTCTTCAATCGTGGGGTGAAGTGGTGCATCACTTAGTATGATCCAGTGGCATTTTCAGGGTACCCCGTTAAAGGAGTCTCGGTGGATGTCCCTGTTGTGAAGCCAAGCATGTGGTGGATGGTCCATAGGGCTTCCAGCAGCAGCCTTAGGACAGCCAACTTAGTAGACCAGGCGTCCCCAAACTAAGGCCCGGGGGCCGGATGCAGCCCAATCGCCTTCTAAATGCGGCCCGCGGACGTTCCGGGAATCAGTGTGTTTTTACTTGAGTAGAATGTGTCCTTTTATTTAAAATGCATCTCTGGGTTATTTGTGGGGCCTGCCTGGTGTTTTTACATGAGTAGAATGTGTGCTTTTATTTAAAATGCATCTCTGGGTTATTTGTGGGGCATAGGAATTTGTTCATTTTTTTTTCAAAATATAGTCTGCCCCCCCCACAAGGTCTGAGAGACAGTGGACCGGCCCAATGCTGAAAAAGTTTGCTGACCCTTGTAGTAGACTAACATCTTGGATAGGCCACAATCCTGACACAGCCCTGCAGTGGTTCCAGCCCTCCAGTAGGAGGCTGGAATGGCTACAACCAATGCCAGAGCCAAAATTCCACCCACATTCTGTAATCAATAAAGTTGTGGCCATTTTTAACCCAGATTGTTGTTCGCTTGAGTTGTTAATCATATATTACATATAGATACTGATGCAGGGTGGGCGGCACTTCAACTAGGCCTGAAACTAGGAGCCTTATGGTCTGAACATAAACCTTACCCTACTGATCCTACTAAAGTCTCTGCATATTGAGTCAGGCTGAGACTCCTTCAGATTTGGATCTAGGGGTTATGGTTTCCTCTGCCTAACTAGTCTTCGCTGCTACTGGAATGACCTGCCATCTCCCACAAAGTTGCATGTTATTTATACTTTCTTCTGCATCTTGAATTGAACCAGGATACCAATCACACACATTTCTGCAGGAAGTGATACTTCTGACTGTGCAACATACACAAGGGCATAATTTCAATTTAAGGAGAGGCAAACAATACCTGTCTTGTGTCTTCCCAGCTTCCTGTTACCATTTTCCCCCATCTAAAAGACTTGGTGTTTTGTTTAGATATGGTGGGACTGCCATGGGAGGGGGCACACATTTCACCCATTTGTTTGTTGTTGTTGTTTTGAACTGCCTTTTTCAAGTATTTCCCAGGGAAGCTCAAAGAAACAAACAAAAAGAATGTTATTGAGCCAATTATATGTTGCTGGCCTGGCAGTAGAAGCAATAGGAGTGTACAACCTCAGCCTTTGTGATTGACTGGAAACATTAACCTTCTGGATCATAGGAGCAACAGTAGGAACCTGGCTTTCTGGTCTTTGGCCTTTTCTTGCTCAACACAACAGTATTCTCTGCATTCTGTGCTTCAGGCACTAGATCTCAGTTCAAGCTATAGAACTTAGCAACCAGTAGTAACCATAGAAGTATGCTCCTGAGGTAGATTTGAGTGCAGGCATCCCTGGCTTGGCCCTGCTAGATCATCTGAAGTGTGATGTCATTGGCTCATGAGCTGGAAGGCTTTGTTTTCTATTTACAATACAGGCGGCGACCATTTTCCATGCATCTAATTGATACATGACCACCGACGTGCAGGTCATTTTTGACCCAGAAGAGGGCAGGGGGTGGAATGGGGACAGAACAGGGTATAAGAGGGTGGGACAGGCTCATGTGCCCTCCACCAACAGGCACAGGGGCCAGGAATTGAACCCCCACGCAAAATGGTTGCCACCTGTATATCAAAATTGATAAAAATGGCCTTTCTATAGATGTCTACTATGAAGTAAGGCCCAATGGAACTTTAAAGTAAGTTTACATTGAATTATATTCTTAGGAAATAAAAAAAAACCTACATTCAGAACTGCTGCTACATGTTGTTTGATCAGGAGTCGGTTTTGATGTGACCAAGTCCTTTCTCCATCAGGAAGGACCAGTACTTTAAAAAACAAAAACAACTTCTTAGCAAACTGTTACCTCAAGCCATCAGTGAACTAGGAACATTCCAACAAAGAAGGAATACTGTCTGCAAATTGTTAATGACAGATATCTCCAGTCCTTTATGAGAACATGGCTAGCCCAGCTATTAGACAGACTGAGACCATTTGCCTCAGACTGCTGATTTGGGGTGTCATGAAAAGGCAGCAAATTGCTAATTATTCAATTTATTATTATAATATTTTTTTGTCAGGGAGTGGGGAGAAGTGCTTGTGGGTTTTTTTGGTTAGAGCTTGGACAAGGGCATAATTTGCTTCTCTACCTCAGGCAGCAAAACGTTTTGGTTCAACCCTGCGTGAGGCTTTGCTCTGTGATAAACGTGGACCTCTATGCCAGACTTCAAAACTTACCAAATAAATGTCTGTGAGATGTTTTCCTAGAACTCCATGACATTTTGCTCCAGCTCCATATTCATCTGTGCCTTTCAGCTGATTTGCACCATGCTCTGCCAGCTCAAATGCAATGAAAATCTACAACTTGTCCCACACCCTACTCATTTGTCCAAGCTCGCAGTGCTGGGAATTGGGGTTTGTCTGATTGGCCACCCACTCTCATTCCAGCTCGGCTAAATTCTGTTTGCACCCTTTTATGTTGAGAAAGTTAGAATAGCAAAGTATGAGCAAGCTAAGCTAAGCTGCCAACAATCCACAAGCATCTGCTTCTCTCAATGGTGCAAGGATCCAAGATCAAACAATATTTTCTTTAAGATTCCCTGACCAAGTATTGGATTTAATAAGTGTTCTCATGCCCTGTCCAAACTTTTGTGCATTTCTCCTTTTATAGAGACATATGGAGCTGTCGCTCTTTAACAGAGACAAGAATGTTAACTCAAAGTCAGTTGCTTGAAGTCTAAGGTTTCCTTCTCTTTCAATTTTTTTTTTCCAGATGCAAAGAAGGATGAGACACTCACAAGAACTGGATTCTGCATCCCAGTCTAATTTCAAGTCTGATTCTGAAGGTGGGCTAAAAGGGGTTTGGATATTTTTAGCCACAGAATATGCAAACCACAGAAAGTATGTAAACTACATGTGCATATTTGCCTGTCCTTTTCAAAGGAACTGCAGTTGAAAAAATATGCTGCCCACAGAAAGCTGGCGGCCTGGCAGGTCAGTATCGCAGCAGAAGCCCCAAGAATGTTCCTGGCTGCTTTGCATGCTAAAATGTACAGCATTATAAATAGTGTTAAATATCTTAAGGACTAAATAAAAATAAAAATGTTGCACTTTCCTAAAAACCATATGTGCAATGCACACCCCCAAAACATGCTAACCAGCCACTCATAGCTGCCCGTCCCAGTCACTGTTTTAGAATTGTAAAACCACCTAACAAAAGCATGTTTTCCATAAGAAGACTTGCTCTTCCGAACTTGCTTTTGATGCTTGTACTGTAATATTGGTGATCAGTTGGTCACAGATACCACCCTAAAAAAACCCACAACAATCTCTGCTGAGCAGTAGCAAGACTCCAGGGGCATTCTAGGCACTAACCCAGGGTTGTGTTTCCATTGGAAAACCAAGGCACAATAAAGTCTGCAGTGTCTTAGAAATATGTGGAGAGAAAGATTGTGGAGAGTCTGCCCACTCCAGTTCATAACAATGTAAATCACATAGCATACCTGCCTGCTTCAATGCATATAGGAACATCATTTGTGAAAACAACTGAACAAGTGCTCACATCCCGCATGATTGGCTTAAGCTGAGGGGATATAATAATGTGCTATTTATCCTGCGATATGCTCCATGAACATCGCAACCCAAGTGCTATTTGTGATTGGTTCCACTTCTCAGTTGGACCTTTGGAAGACCAATAATGGGGTATACCCAATATTAGACATACTCAGAGTAGACCCATTGAAACCAATGGGCTTAAGTAATTTGATTTTAGCAGGTCTGCTGAATACCACCCAGTATTCCTTGTGGTGTCTACGCAGCCCTGGGGCACGAAAAAGAGGCTAGGATACTTTTCCACAAGCAGATTTTCTGAAGGGTGGTTCTTTAAGCAGCACTCTAGCTGAGGCATCCCCACCTATCACTTTGCTAGGTGAGATGCGACAAATCATAGGTTTTATTGTGTTGCTTTCTATTACTTTCCCTCTAAAATCTCCACTTCATATCCCTTATTAAGGCTGCTTTCTATGTTCTTAGGAGACAGGCATTTAAGCATAAGTCAAACTTTAAACATGTGGCTACTTCTAGGGGGAGACGTGGTACATACTAATCCAGTTACAGGTAGGTAGCTGTGTTGGTCTGCCGTAGTCAAAAATAAAATAAAAAAAATCCTTCCAGTAGCACCTTGGGGACCAGCTAAGTTTGTTATTGGTGTGAGCTTTCGTGTGCATGCACACTTCCAGTTTCTACTGCTATGGTATACAGATTAGTGCAATAAAAGTTATCCAACCACTAATCCAGTTACACATTCTTAGCATACACATATTTTTTTTCAGGGGAGGGGAAGCTGCATGCATAATAACTTACCATGTTAAAAACTTTCAGACATAGGATTGAATTATGGGAGCATTCCCATGACGCAGTATGGGAAACAGCCCTAAGCGTGTTGATTTTCAGCGACACCACATCAACATAACAAAACTTATTACCATATTCTTACTGCCAAAATTAGCTAAGCACAGAATTGCATTGTTATTGTGGTTGGAATCACTGTTCTTTCCCACCCTGTTCCTTTTGACTCCCATCTATCCTTTGAGTTCAGCCATTCAGGGTTCCACTTGAAGGACTTCTGCTGCTGCCTCATCTGGGGATTGCCCTGGCTTGGATGAGCCATTATACTAAAGAGCTGAGAAGTGCCATACTGGGCACCCTGCTTTGCTGCAGCAATATTTATCGTTTAGATAGTATTTGAAATTTGAAAGTGCAGTACTTCCATTTGGAAAGGAAGGAAGGAAGCATCATTCCCATTGTATAAATGAGGAGCTGAGACTGAAACTGGCTTAGGTCACTTCCAGGTGACCCATTTATTGAGCATACATCCTGATCTGTTCATACAAAGTTTGTGGGGAGTTTAGATGATAATGGATATTTATTTAGTATTCCTTCTGATTTGTTTGCAGAGAGACCACATGATGTTTCATCAATAATTTTTTTTTACTTGCAGTGAGTTGCTTGCTTGCTTGTTGTTGTTTTTTGCATACAGGAGAATTTAAAAATGGCACCCTTTACCTGCAGCATGGAGACTTGCAGTCCATTCAACCACTTCATTCCACTGCAGGTATGTAAAGGTAAAGGACCCCTGGATGGTTAAGTCCAGTCAAAGGCGACTATGAGGTTGCGGCACTCATCTTGCTTTCAGGCCAAGGGAGACGGCGTTTGTCCACAGACAGCTTTCTGGGTCATGTGGTCAGCAGGACTAAACCACTTTTGGCGCAAGGGAACACTGTGACGGAGACCAGAGTGCACGGAAATGCCGTTTACCTTCCCACCACAGCGGTACCTATTTATCTACTTGCACTGGCATGCTTTCGAACTGCTAGGTAGGCAGGACCTGGGACAGAGCAACATGAGCTCACCCCGTTGTGCAGGTTCAATCTGCCAACCTTCTGATTGGCAAGCCCAAGAGGCTCCATGGTTTAGACCGCAGCGCCACCCACGTCCCTTCCTTGCAGGTATGTAGCTAACATAAGACCATGACCTAGGGCCCTTGCAGAGGCCTCTGGAGATATGTTCTCACACCATACATTCCACAGAACTTTACTGGGAGCTGTGTTTGAGTCCAGTACTCAGCCCCATGGTGGCTCTGCTACCCTTTGTTGGACTAGGAAAAAGGAAAAATACAAGCAAATGCATTACTCCTTTGAAAATAAGGGAGCACAGTTTTTAAAAAAATGATTATTCATATTTTATGAAGCACTCTCCTGCCACAGTTGGAGAAGATCTTTCTCTGGATAACAGTTGCTGGGGTTCACAGGTAGGAAGTGTACTGCTGCACAGATGTCCTGTTTCTGCATCTCCCCATCAGCATCTGGATGGCCACTGTGAGAAATGGATGCTGGACTAAATGAACCTTTCTCTCATAACTCTCTAAGGTTCTTTGATATATTTCTTGAAAAGTCAGAGAATTAGAACATATTTAGGGCAGAACTAAAAACCTGTATCCTGTCATATACCTGCCCCAGACTGTTACCTTGTGGATAGGGGAGTTGTTGCCAAGAGGACGACAGATTAAGGTATTGATCGGGGTTCTATTTCTCCCCCCCCCCACACACACACACTTTTTATGATTCCTAAGCACTTTTGTACACTGGTTTCATAAGGTGAAACATTTACAGCAATTGAGTAGGGGGAAAGGTTAGCGTTTCCTCTTTTTTGAACAGGTCTGGTGTCAAGCAAACAGTTCTGCTTTACAATGCATCTTTGTTGCCACTGCAGCGGGGACAGAAAAACAACTTTGGACTCGCTTAAAATAATCTGGAAAGAATCATGAAAGAGCATGCTTTTTTAATTGTTTGAGTGAAAAAGTCAAAAGGTGAAATGGCAGCAGTTTCAGCCTCTGAGTGATAGGTTGTAAAATGCCTGCCCAAGTAATCCACAGAGATCTCTGACTGAGAAAGCATTGTGTGGTCAAAAATGTAATAACAATTAGAGCTCAGGGACGAGCTGGTTCCATCATTGTTTGAAAGTTATTTTGTGCCCCCCCCCCCCCGGTATTAAATGAACAACTACTAGCTTTGCCAAATCGACAGTTCAAGACCCAGGGACTCTTTGGAACTTTAGCATCTGAAAAAAGGGGAAACCTTCAACACCCCAAAACTTTGTTTTAGAAGAAATAAATCTGCAAAATGAAGGAGTTCCCTGACAGCCAGTCAGTGGGTCCTCAAAAAAACCCCATAAAGGCTTTGTACACTTTAGAAAGTTTGGAAAATCCTATTTTAAATGATGCTTCTATGTTATTTTCCAAAACAGTGCCTGGATGACAAGGCTGGAAAGTTTCTGGAACTGTAAAGTACTGGGAAGATGACTAAGTAAATCAAAGCATCATTAGCACACACCATACCTTACTTTGGGTCATAACAAAAAGAGTTTCCAGATAGCCCTTATTTTAAGGTAGACTCCTTATTTTAAAGGGATCTTATTTCAGATCATCAAGTTCCATGCAGGACTTCAAGGAAAAGGAATCTTGTTCATCATATTCATTATAGATCTTTTTATTGAGGGGCCATTAATAAGGAGAAAACCCAGGAATCCTAGAAACCACTGATTTCTAACAATATATGTTTGCCTTCAAATAAAAACGGGCAGATACTGCCTTTCTTTAAGGCTACAGGTGCTACATCACTACTATGTGTGTTAATCCTACACAGAATCAGTTACTGTACATGAAATTTGTTCATGTGTAAGCTGTTAACCATGCATTTTCTTCATGCTAACATAAACTTTCATTTTTTGACATTGGCTAGAAGAAAAATTGCCCCCCCCCAAAACATGGCAGACCACCTTTCTCTGTCAGCTGCCCTTGTGAAACCATTTAAAACATCTGCTCCATGCTTTTGTGTGATGCACAGAATCTGGTATACAGCATGGCTCTCAAAAATATTTTCTTCTTTCATTATATAAAAAAGTGTCTTGCCTGTATCTTGACTGTGTGCAGAAGAACATGTCAGATGAACGCACTAAAGGCAAGTGGGGCTGTGCCAGGATTTCCAAGGCTCACTCAGTAGCTGGCAACCCAGTGCCCTTCATAATACCAATCTCCTGTGACTACCCTTTCCTGGCCTTGGAACGGTTTGGGTGCCAGACTTCACAACTTTAAAGCGTACTTGGCTCAAGTTCAGTTGACATGTAAGATTAATTAGGAACTAACCATTTCATTGAAGTGCATCCAAGCCAGCCTTTCTCCCCCTTTCTTTTCAAATTCATGGTTTGCCTCTCCTCATTATGGTGGATCAAGGTGTGCCTGCGTTTCGAGACATTTCCGTAAGGATGTGATTATGAGAGAGACCTTTCTGTGGTCCTTGGTCTGAGAACGCTCCAAGAGCTGCCAGTTTCAGTCCATTGCAGCTGCAATGTTCTGAGGAAACCAGGATGAATATGGCTGATAAGTCAGGCATGCTCCATCTTTTCCCAGCAACATTCTTGTATGGATTACAGAGTAATCTGACATGCAGGCTTTGCCAATTAAAACAGCCATGGAAATGACTGAAAATGTTTCCCTTGGCAGCATCTGGCCCTCCTCTTTACCGATTGAAATGAACAAGGGTTAATTTGATTTAATGTGTGTGAAAAGTAATATTCCTCATACGAGGATATCTCTCTCATTTTCTGGCGTTCCCGATCAATCCGTTCCACTAATCCTGTCCCAAAATCAATGAATAAAACCAACTGATTTAAACCAGAAAGAGCTGAACAGCTCTCTTTTGTTGGAAGTGAGTAATGGCAATTTAATAGGAGACAAGCCACTCAGAAAGCCTGTGGTCCTTAAAGAGCTAACTTTCAATTGTCCCAATCAGAGAATTTTGTTTGAGAAAACATGTTAAAAATCTTCCTGTCCATCGTCTCTATTCCCTCTGAAATGCTTGACCACGTTTAAGATTTAACTTTATCACTGTGGAACGATGATGGGTTTCATCCAAAGCAGCACTACAGGAATGTTCCATCTGCGCAAGGTTTTCTGCTTGTGCCATGGAACATTTCGCCCTCTCCTCCCCGCAGTGTGCCCCCTAAATTTAGAGGTTCGCTCAACCTTCTGGAGCAGATTTGGGGAGGGTGCACACAGGGGGAGAACAGAGGGGAAAGTCCCACTGCCTAACCAGAAATCCTTGTGCTGGCAGGATGGGTTAGTTGAATGCTGCCCTGTGTATTGCTGGACTACAATTCCCATCATCTTTGAACATTGACTATGATAGGAATCTGGAGGGCCACAGGTTTCCCACCTCTGCTGTAGGAACACGGAGGAGCTGCAAGCTGCTGACTGCCATCAGTGTAACGTTGAGAGATCTAAAGTTACCCAGGCAGAGAAATAGTAAACCAAGTAAATAAAAAATAAAAAGAGATGCTCCAAGATATAGGGACCGCATGTCTCCGGTAATTAAAAAACAAAACAAAACTATTCACACTCCTGTATTACATTTGGTTTTAACAGATTTTGTCAATTGTATTTCTGTTCTTCAATTCTTTCAGGAACTCATGAAGTGAGTAGTGATCCAAATAAAGAAACCTCATCGCTGTCAGCTGTATCTCTTCAATCAACTGGCATATCTGAAGTTAGCAGCAAATTAGGCATGGGTAGTCTGCCCCTACAAGTGAGAACAAAAATCGGATGCATTTTAGTAGTTTCTTACACAGAATTGCTTAAATCCTACTTGTTAAAACTGGATGGAAATCTGTAATATCATGTACTATATACAGACTGGGATTTTCTGTTTAAGTCAGAGTTCATTGTAAATATAAGGATGGCTATGCAAGGGTGGCTGTGGCTATAGGAAGTGCTCAATATTTTTTTATACAAAAAAAAAAACATGCATGGGAGTTGCTGGTTCTGTGTTGAATCTACAGGTGACTTTATCCACTACATCGAGCTTTTCTAATAGAGCCAAAATATTCTGGGGAAAGGAAAATGAAACAGCTGTGCAAATAACGCTTGCTCAATTACTTTTAGACATTTTAGTATTTTTGTTGAAACATCTAAAAATGATTTCCTTTGTACAATTACAAGATCCATTACATCTGGTTGCAGCAAGATTACCTTTTTATTAGAAAGCAAGCATTGAACCCAGTAAAACCAAATGGTTTAGAAAGTTATCGGTGACAGCCGATGCCAATAATATTCAGAGTAGACTCAAAGTGAGCCTAAGTTACATAAACCCATTGATTTAAGTAGGTCTACTCTGACCATTAGTAACATTGGGTATTACCTTATTAAGAGTAACTTACTGCAGTTAAGTTCACAATCACTCACAGGTCACAGTTACAATATCTATAACAGGTAATTGGAGTGTAATTGTTTTACTTATTTATTACTTTTGTTAATTTCATAGCTCACTATACAATCCTGTAGAATTATCAGCATTTTACAGAATATTTTGCCTTCACAGCTAGATTGGGCTGGGCATCCTATATGCATCAGATGTTAGCTTGCGCAGTTCATCATACATTTTTCATACACTTGTATTTCTTTACTGTACATATTTTTTGCTACCAGCTCAATTTCTGATTCTCACCTATGTCATCAGGAATTTTGTGATGCTCTTCATTCCAAAGCCATACGTTTCTCTTTCATTCAAACCAAGAGAGATGAGTTGAGTATAACTTCTGTAGCATGTTCTTTTTTCCTATTTAAGAAATGCTCCTCAATATTCCAAAACTGGGGTAGCTATTTTTAAAAAGTAATATGACTGCCAGAATATCTTAACTGCACCATTGACAATTAGGGGGTAGAGGGGGGAAATCTCCGAACTTGAAATGAACACACGAGAGCCAGGTCAGATTTCAGGTTTATGGGATTTTCATCCACCTTAAACCATGTCTAGAGTTTTATAAACTACAGGGCATGGAAACTTCTTTCATGGTGATGATTCATGGGGCAACATGATGTTTCTCTAAGCCAGTGATCAGCAAAGTTTGCTTTCACAGGATGTGCTATCTTCAATGAAACTGGAACGGTCAGGGGAGATTCACTGTGTGTGGGTGTGGTCCTGTCTACCTTATAAAGTGCTGTGTCTTCATGAAACAGCCATCTGTGTTTAGTTACACAGTTTATTTGAAGGCAGCTATTTCTGTCCCATTTCAAGGAAGATTCCATGGCTGGAGTCCTCTGAGTCCATATGGCAACCCCCAAAATAGTTCTTTCCTTAACACACACACACACACACACACACACACACACACACACGTGTGTGCAAAAGAATAAAGTAAACAAAAGCCAAACAGTAAAAAGAGAGAGAGAGAAAACTTGTTCAGTTCTGTGCTATGTGTGCATCTGTATAGAAAAGGCAGAAGCAGCAGAAATGGGCGGGAAAGAGACAAAGGTTGCCTTTGTCTGATAAACGCATTTTCCAACCATTTCCCCAAAATGTATAATAAATCTACAAGGCTTGCAGACCATTTCCCTTCAGGCAAACAAACACCAGACCTGAAATGCTCTAGATGTTTGATTAAAATAATAATAACATTACAGTCCCTTTGAATTGTTTGAACCATCCTCCCATGCTGCCTTTAGGAAGCTGCCGTCAGTTAACACTGACTAGCAGTGGCTCTACAGAGTCTTTTCTTGGCTTACTTGGAGATGCTAGGGATTGAACCTGGAACCCTCTGCATGCAAAGCACGTGTGTACTGATGGGGCTACACCCAATCTCCTTGGTAAGCAACATAAACAGAGCCAGTTGCTTAGTTCCTGCCCAATCAAAATTTCTATCCTTCCTGACCTTGCAGTGATATGCTAGGAAGGTGTCAAGTAATTGGTTCCTATATTTCTATATTCAGATGCTTACCACAAAACCTAACAGAAGGTGTCTGGAAGTATGGATTGTATATGTGTGTGTGTATAACAGCATGTCACCATATACAGTATATCCCTTTATTACCTTTGTCTCTCTTCCCTCCTTCTCCCTTCATGTAGTAAAGAAGACAGGCAGTCTGGTATATGTCCATGTGCTTACAATTCTTTGTAAAGCACTGGTGGTACTGGGGAAATAATAATTGTGTCGTTGAAGTAGCCCTCCTAAATCTTTGTGTTATGAGTTGACATTGGTATGTTGCAATTTTTTCATACACTGGTGATTTTAGATGCAGAAGTTGCCTGAATTAATTGTAGCATGACTTAAATATGGGGAAAGGACCTGAATTAGATTGATTTACTTTTACCAGAGGAGCTGTGTTGTGCCCAAGATTGAGGGGCCCCAGGACGTGTCGTGCATGTGTGATGTCATGTGCACATAATGCGTTGCTTGTGTGTGATGTCATGTAACTGGTGTGCGACATCATGTGCATACACCTTGTGCACTACGTGACATTCTTGGGAGGAAACCAAGCATAGAGTGGGTTCAGTGGCCTTCAGCTCCTCCTCTCTCGCGCTTGGCTTCGCGCTCGGCTCTCCTCCATCTCCTCTATTTTGAGGGTGGGCAGCCCCCTGCCAACAAATATTGAGGGGACCAAAGACACCTTGAAGGGCATTCTCAAGATATGTATTGTGGATTGGATACAGTGGTAAATTAAGAACAATCCTGAATTAAACTTGCTAATAATAACAATCAGGACTTTCACTCTGCCTTGTTAAATAGAACTGCTCTTCCAGGACTTTCTGGAAACTCTGGGACTAAGAAAATACACTGTTTGCCACAACTTGCAATTTAGTCATGCACAATTGATACAGGAGGGGTTGGGGAGGGACAGATTTGCATTATAATGTTAATTGTTTAATGTGTGACCCACCAAGCTGAATGTAGCCTGCCAGCTGAATGGTGTGGTGCTTCACACACACACATATCCCTTGTCCTAAGCAAAGAGCAGAAGAGGAAGTTCATCAAGTCCCTGGTAGAACACAGAACTGTGGATAGGTGACATTCAGCCTAGTGGATCACAATATATGCAGGTCTAGTGTAGCACTCACTTGAGCATCTTTACTCTCTCTCTCTCTCTCTCTCTCTCTCTCTCACACACACACACACACACACACTATACATCTAGGGTTGCCATTTGAACAAGTGGGTATGGAACATACAAGTCCTATGAATAACTTATCCAAGCAATGGGTGGAAATGGAATGAACAATGGAAACAATGTTATGAACATCCACCTTTTGCTGGGAAAAATTCATTTCAATACTTTTGTGTTTGCTTTTTGCACAGCAAAGAGAAAGTATTTCCGATACTAAGAAGAACAAGTATTTGGTTTTTTCCACTGACCCAATGGAATATAATATGCCACATCAAAGAGAACCAGATTCCCTGGTACATCAGTATACTTCTGCTGAAAGAACGAAATCACATCCTGTTCAGCCAGGCGCATTCATACCATCGGATGCATTTGAGGGATGTAACGACAAGGGCAAACAAAAAGTAGTAAGTAAATCAAAACCAAATTGACACCTGAAAACAAAGATTTTGCTGTAAAAAGAAAGCACATCATGCATACATATGCTTTAAGCTGCCCAGAGTGGCTGGGGAAACCCAGCCAGATGGGTGGGGTATAAATAATAAAGTTGTTGTTGTTGTTGTTGTGATATGTGTAGGTAGATAAATACTGCACATGGATAGTTGAGATTACCACTTTTGAAATAAGAACATCAGCTAGCAGCCTTAAGGGAAATATTGCCAAATCCACACTATTGGGTGTGTCATTGTGAAACCTTACTGACAGTACGATCCTATACATAGAATCATAGAGTTGGAAGTTATACTGAGGATTATCCATTCCACACACCCTCTGCAATGCAGGAATGTGCAGCTGTCCCATATGGGGATTGAACCTGCAACCTGGGTATTATCAGCACCATGGTCTTACCAACTGGGCTAAGCTGTGTAATGTCTGTTTAGAAGTGTGCCCCAATGAATTCATTGGAGTTTCCTCACAGCATAGTACTGCAGCCCTGAGAACAATGTTATGTGTGAATAATGGGTGATGCCCAACATTAGTTCCATTGGATGGTATGCAATGCTAGTCCTACACAAAATAGACCTGTTGGAAATAAATCAACATGACTTAGATTCATTGATTTCAGTGAGGGTACTCTGACTAGGAATTAGTTGACTTCCACCCATTGAAATTAATGGGTCTACTCTGAGTATGACTAATGCTGGCCACCACCCGATGGAATTACAAGTCTGGCGTGGCTCTGAGGGACCACCCTTTCCAACATCCACTTCTGAAGAAAGGACTATCCTTCATGGCCAAACATTCCTAGGGACTGAAGACTAACATTCCAGAGAACTTACCACAAATTAAGTTTATTTTTGCCTTTCAAACTTCTGCATTTGGGTTGAAGAAAAGAATTTGCAACATCAGGGAGAAGAAATTAAGCCACATGCGCTGATGTTAGTAATGAAGACAGTAGGGAGTTCCGATAGATACATTTGATGTCAAAAGAAAATTACTCTTTGGTGAGACAGAAATTATCTCACTCGAATAATATTTTTCCTGAAGCTCTTTTCTCAAAACCAATGGCAGTCCTTCCAAAAAAGAGAAAGAACAAGAGAGGTTCTTGGCATCTGAAAGGTCTTTCCAGATTTCTGAGTTTCCTTTTAATGCAATAAGCAGTGTCCTAACAAAACACTTTCTGGAGAGCATGTTTATGTTATTGTTAATCCAATAAAGGGAGAAAGGACAGAGCTAAGTTTTGTATATGGATCTAGCATATTGAAAAGGGGCAGAGCTCAGTACCGTATATTAGCAATGTCATCATATTTCAGTAAGTAATCATGCTGAATTAAAGCAGGCAATCATGAGCAGGGCAAGGCAAAACAAATACAAAAATATACTTATTTGCTCTCAAAATTCAAAAAAGGTCTCGGGCACCCACTTCAAGAGACGATTGGATAGATGTTTAGGACAATGGAATACGGTGCCTCTTCACACAAAGTGTAACCAATTGTTGAAAGTGATTCCATGGATTCCTGATGTACTATGGGTTTTAGAAACTGTTGTCTTCTATACACAGTGGGCTGGATGGCTTTGGGTAGAGTGATTTATGGTAGTAGTAGATGAGAGCCTATTCTCTGAATGTGCTTACTTCAGCATAATCTTGCTCAGTCAACAAATATAATATGTAGTGGTCAACTGTGCTGTTCACTTGTGTCTTGGAAATTGGGCTTCAATTGTTTCGAATACTTGACTGGAATAAGCAGAAGTACCCAAGACGTCCTGTGATAAATAAGGGCATTGTGCTTTATGAACAAACTGTTTCCCTCATAAGCTGCTTAAATTCTTTTCTAATGTTTCAGTTCTATTTTTTTTAAAACCATTAAAATTACAACATGGGTAGCACAGAAGATGATGACAATATGAGGCCTGGGACTGTTTGAAAGACTAGCAAGTAGCTGTCCTGAATTGTAATCCTCAACAGGACTAGTGATCTGGTTTGTCTCCTTATTTAAATAACCCCATCCCCTGTAGTTAAATAATAAGCCTTCTTCATGTTCAGACTTTTTTTTTAAAAAAAAAAAAATTGGCTTACTTTGACAAATTTATAAGCATTAAGGTCTGTCTAGAATCAGTTCCAAGGTCTTCTCGCTCTCGTTCTCTTTCCTGCTCCCCAAACTGCATTCTAGAATTTTTGCTGCTGAAGCAAAAGCCTTGTGAAAAAGGAAACTCTGAAGCAAAACATTACCAAATATGTCTGCTCTCCTGCCCATGTCTTTTTTATTTCCACAGGAAAAGCCTCCAGACGCTGGTGACGACAGGCTAACCAATGAACAAGCAGCAGAGGCTCTCGTCACTGAGAAACAGGAGGGTGAGCGCCTGCCAAGAGCTGGTTTCTCAAAGAGGAAGCCCTTGTAGGTACCACAGTCAGCTAGAGTAAAAGGGACACTGTCAGCTGAAACGTCGGCATAGTCAAAGCGTATCTGTTTGAAATTGTGGCCTACCTTTGGGAATGTCTCTTATTTTCCTAGCCAACTTTTCCCACTCTTAAAAGAAAAAAAGTTCTCTTTTTCTTTTGAAGCTGCACTTCGCAGTCAGACACATGCGCTATGTGCTCTTGTTTCTTCTCTGCTTTGCATACAAAAGGTCCAAAGTTCAATTCTCAGCATCTCCCAGCAGGGCTGGGTGAACCTTCTGTCTAAACCCATGGATAGCCTCTGTCAGAAGATGGGCCAATGGTCTGACTTGGTATCAGGCAGCTTTCTGTGTTCACCCTTCTTCATCTGATTTAAATCCATTACGTCCAGCCTTACTCCATTGGGCAACAGAAAACAAGTCTTTGTCCTCTTGTGACAGCCTTTTAGCTACTTATCCTCCTCTCCTCTGGTGTTCTTCTGTTCTCCAGGATTAAATATACCCAGTTCCTTTACCCTTCCTTGTAGGAGGACCGTTTTGTTTTTTTTGTTTTTTACACCAAAACCATCTTTGTTCACCTATGAACAATTTGTTTACATCTTTCTTAGCATGGAAAAATATTGTCGGTTTTATTTTAGAATGCTACGTGGGCGAATGTGTCTGCCATTTCTTTTCTAATTGCTTGCCTATGCAGTTATGTAATTGGATGCTAAAAACAAATAATTTGGTTTGAGATCTTGGCCCCCATCAGTCTTAAAGGTAATGGGAAGAAGAAGGGATATGGCAAAATGTGGAACTCAAATTCTCTGAGCCCAGATAGCTCCTTCCTGTCTACCAGATCCTTTAAATTGTGATGGACAGAGCCCTGCTGCAGTATGGAAGGGGGTTGGGGAATGGATTCGATGCTTGTTGATAAGTGCATATTCTCCATGTACTATTTCCTCCCTCATGCAAGTCAGCCATGCAACTGCAGGAGAGGACATTGGTGTCAGAGCAGGAGTTCCCCAGGCCCACCTCATCCAAGCTCCTTTCTTACTCCCCCAATATATTGTAAATTGCAAATTGGACAGTGGGATATATCCATATATGCAGTCAAGCGGAGATGCAGCCTATTGGTGATTCATTGCTTTTAGTAGAAGCCGCACAGTTTTTTTTTATCCAAGTGCTCATTCCGCAGAAATCAGTGCCATATAATTATAAAATATCTGCTCTCAAATGGACATTTGGAAGCCCATCTAAATGCATATGTTGTCAGCAAAGCTGTTCTGTTAGACAGCATCTGTTCTCGGAAGCACATTTTGATGTGCATCTGATTTAACCTGGCACAAACCATCAACATTTTTTCATGGGTCTAAGCTTGTTACATATTTATTCAAGGAAAAAGCCTCTGCTACAAAGAATTTACACTGTTGTTCCAGCTTGCCCTGCATGGCTTTAGGTCTCGGGATGAAGCTGTGATCTGAAAATTACTTTTCCATATATTTATGAGTGTTTTTGAGTGCATATATGATGCTATTAGAATAACAAAATCTGCATGTCCGCTGTGAGTTTATTTTGGTCTCTGCATGGTGCTCCACACCACTCAAAAAGTAAACATGACAGACACAACATCTAACATCTGTATTTAGTAACGCCTCTGTTCACAGCATCAGCAAAACGCAGCCTGGGGCTGCTTTTTATGTGGAGGCACTTTTTCCTAAAAATAGATATGTTCTCCCTCCCCTTTGAATGTGTCCATTTCTGCACATTAGGGACATCACACAAAGGGGGTAAATGACACCAAATTGCACATGCCAATCTCCTCTGAGAGTTAACTCTCCACAAGTTAATTCTTCCAGCCCTGTGCTCCCAGAAAAAGAAGAGCCTGTGTAAAGTTCTTTGTACTGTATGTTTGGCCAAACTGCAGGAAGCAGTGGAGGATAGGGGTGCCTGGCATGCTCTGGTCCATGGGGTCACGAAGAGTCGGACACGACTGAACGACTGAACAACAACACTGTATGTTTCTTTGGGAGAGTGATTCCTTAGTATCTCTGGGCAGTTTCTTTGAGCTGCTATTTATTGGAACTTTTAGGGTCCATCACTATTTTGAGATAGGATTGAATCACTTACTGGCAAATTTGGGTTATGCCGTTAAAGTGGATTTGGTGCTCTTGCTCAACAAACCTGTTCCCCCATCCCAAAAAGAGAGTGGGGTTTTTTCTGATAAAGGAGGTGGCAGGAAAGTATATTGAAAAGTATGGTTTGGGCATAGGATTGCTTGAAGTGATATCACTCCAACAAACAAATCAGAATGAATGTTTAATCAACAGATGATCATGAAGTGAACTAAATTTCCCTTCCTAATTATTATGCTGCACATTGGCTAAGGTGGGTGGATACTCTCCATTTCCCCTTTGCTTTGTCTGGCACAAACGTAGATGTGGGCATGTGTGTTTGGTTTTAATGGTTTCTTTGTTTGTTTCCATGAGTTCACAGGCCAAAGAGACAGTAGGGAAGAGAACAAGGCCCCTCCCTTCCATGCAAGCGGTCTCAAACTATTAGGCGCTCGCCTCTAGTAAAATAATTGTTGTCTTAAAGCATCTTCCTATCACACCAAAACCAAGTGGCCTGTGATAAACATGAATGCCACCACAGTTACTTGGACGTGTGGGCATGTACTGGGGAAAGTACATCCCACATTATGTGGGCATAGAGGATTTTCACACCTTACTCTTAGCCAGATAGATGGGGCTCATCAACTTGGGAAGGTAGCCCATCCAGGAGGAGGAAAACTCTGATCCTAAACATCCACTGTCTCGAGGAATGTTTTTTTGTAGAAGAAAAGGTTAAGGAGTAAATCCTACAAAAATATGGAGTGGAGTCCCTAAGGTGACTTGTACGCCTCCTCCCGGCAACTCCTGAGGCCAAGCTGGTGCCAAATGTATTGCTCTGCTTTTCTTTGGGCCACATCAGCAAGGCCAAGAAGGGGGAGTGGGTCTTGTCAACTGGGCTGGCCAGGATCTCCATTCACACTGCCCAGGCTTGTGACCCAGGGAAGTCACTTCAGTGCTGCTAATGCAGCAGTTTAACTTCACCCCTGGAGGAGCACTCCATTGTCTCTTAAGACCGGACAGATGCCAGCAACAACTCTTAGCCAATACAAAGATCGCAGTTTATAAATTCCAGCTATGCCTGTCATTTCCTATTAATTGTAGTCCTATGTGGAATCCTATTTCCTGTCTGCAACCTTTTTTGTTTCTGAGTAGAAAGTTGCGGAGAGAAATAAATTATTGGGGTGGGGGACTGGTTGAGTTCACAGTGTTCCTTCAGGGCCTTGCCTTGCTTAGATGCTTTACTCTGGCACTTGTCCAAATATGGCTTAGATAAAAATAGCCAGGGCTAAATATTTACCTCTCTTCTAGTAGACGAAACTCAGTATCAACCTTCTCACTGTGCAAATCCCGGGATTTACCAATGTTTGTCAGCTGGAATTCTTTCAGAGGTCCAGTCTGATGAAAGCCCAAATAAATGATTACTTCAACGCAGAGTTTCACAAGATGTTACAAGGGATTAGGGCAGGACTGAGCACAGGGGTGCCATTTTTGGCAGCAGTCTTGTGTCTCCATAACATCTAGTTATGACCAAAATCTGTTAGAATCACAGATTCCGAACTGTGTTGCCAGGAAACCTATCAGGGTTTCCCCAATAAGATCAATAGTGGACAAAATTTCCTACATGTAATTAATTCAGCTCACATTCAAAATCAAACCTACCTGATTCACAATGCACAAACCAAATCACAGCTAGCCTTTGAAGTTCATACTTCTTTGAATTTTGTGACAGTTTTCTGTTCATCTGTCTGTCCCGCCTTCCTTTCCTCTTTAATTTGCAAAGGCTGATATAAATAAAGCTCAGTTTGCCTTTCCATTTACATCTCTGCCATGGTTATGTAACTGGCACACCTTGTTGCCATAACAGCTGCTGGCTTTCAGTCTAACCCTTAACAAACAGTTCTACCCATCAGGCTAGGGAAACTCTTATATTGGCATTTCTGGATTTAGAGAGCCAGTTATGTTGCTACTGTCTTCTGGTTATGCACCTCCCAATTCCACTGCCCCATATGAACACCTTTTACATGCCCACATGGTCTCTCCTCTACATTTGGACTTCTGTGCCTGGTTCAGGAAAGCCGCAGTGAATTTCTGCTCCTTGAACTTTGTTTTCTTGGATTTCTCTCCACATCCATTTCCCACTCCAGACTCATAATATTTTTCAGACTCTGAACAATGGATTAGCTGTTCTCTCCAAGTAGGTTTCCAGAAACAGGCTTTAGAGTTTTGCCATCTGTTTATCTTTCTTAGTATTCCAGTGAGTAGCTCCTTTATAAACTTTGCATGCAAATAACACCAAAACACTGAAAGGAGTTGTTTGTTTTTACTTCTGAGGTGGCTACCATTGCACGTGAGTATCCGTGTGGGCAGCAGATCACAGAAGCGGTGACAAAGGTGACAAACATTACTTTGGGTCAGCAATGAGGCGTGCTTTATTCATGAGATACAAGGAACATGGCCTGGAGGAAAGGAAGAAAAAACACTGGCCGATCACAATTTTAAGATATGGGATGACCGTTTCAACTGGATCATAGGGCCAAGAAAGGGCAGGGGGGAACATCCAGATGCCCCTTTTCTTGTGCATTCATGATGATTGGTGCTCATGATGGTATCAGAGAGGTTATATGCGACCTGGTGGAGGACAGGTTTCTGCACAGCACTACTTGTTCCACAGAGATCCTGAGGGATTTCCACCATATAAATAGCACTGTCCTTCATTACAAGGATTGGCTAACAACATCCTATCTTCTTCCCCAGTTTTACAAATTCATACCTACTAAAGCTCCTGACCATCTTTGGCAAATGAACCCCCCATGTAAATTATTGTGAGGTGATTATTGTGAGGTTATCAGCTGCTCAAAAGCGTTGACAGTAGGACTGCTCACATGCCATTTAACTTGGGAGGTCTTGAATCTGTAGGTCTGCTTACCCATTATCACTGGCCTGTGGCAAGACATTGCCTCACTCTCTGGCTTCTGTAGGGCTGCTGACATTATTGCTTCCAAACGCCCCCCCAAACAATGACGTGATTATTTTTGTTTTTATTTTTAGCACATCTTTTGCACAGATGGAGATGTGGTAGTCTTGTATCATTAGTTACACCCATATCGTGTATAAAGATCAGAGTTCCTGTCCTTGTCTATTTTGTTTCCTTCACAAGATTCATGAGGGTTTGAAATATTTGTAAACATGTTTCTCAGATTGCGTTACCGGCATTCAGAAAGCAAGCTGGGTACACAGTAAAATGGTTGTCATCTGTTTTCCTTTTCTGCAGCAGCAGCAGCAGCTTAGAACTGTTAGTCTGATAATTCTGAGCATTCCCCACTCCTAGTGAATAGTTCTTTTTCTCAGGGCTGGATAAGATGGGGAGGCAGGCCTCAGGATCATGACATTCCCCATGGCCAGTGACCTTTGATATTCTCCCTGAAAAGGGCCATGCCCACTGATAATAACATAAGAGGAGCCAAGCAGGATCAGGCCAGTGGCCCATCTAGTCCAGCAGCCTGTTCTCACAGTGGCCAGCCAGATGCCTGTAGAAAACCCGCAAGTGCAAGAACAGTCTCCCTTCCAGCTACATAATGATGGGTGCTATCTAAACAAATACATATTTATATTTTAAGGTTTGGATTCAACAAAGTCACTGAGTGAGCGGGATGTCAGGGACTGACTGGACACTCAGGGGTGGTGGTCAGATACTGATATGTGGGCACCAGATGAAGTGGGGTTGGAGATAACTTACAAGAAGGGTTGCATGGTCTGGGGGAATCTGTAGCAGCAGGAGACAAGAGTTAGAGGCAGGAGAAGCTGCAGGATTGGAGAGTGAAGAACACTTGATGCAGGATGAGGGAGAGATAAGTAAGGCTGGTGTAGATGCAAGGGCTTCCTCAACTCCTCCTCCTGCCCCTACTTCTCCTGCCCCACTGTCTCCCAGGACCAGGTGAGAAATGTAGAGGGATGAGCAGAAGCAGGTTACACACAGATGCAATCTTTCCCTGCTTGCACACAGCTCAGGTGGGGAAGATAGATAAGCTGAATTTGGGGCGGGGCCTCTCTTTTGCTTCAACTGCCTCATCGAGTGCACACCTAGGAGTAGTTGAGAATCATAGGACTGATAGACGTGCTTTTTCCTAACTTATAAGTGTACTTTAGACAACAATAAGTTAATCCATCATTTTGTACATTCCTTGACTGACAGCACCGTGACGCGGAATGACTTCTGCTTGTGCAACAAAACTTCCCCTCCTCTCCTCCCTCTGTGTGCACCCCACATCCCCTCAAATCTTCTCCATAGGGGTGCAGGTAACTAAGAGCAGATGGGGGAATTGCAGAGGTGCATGCAGTACATGGAGGTGGAAATTAAGTTCTGTTGCATATGGAAGGCATTCTGCTTGTGCAATAACTAGTTGGTTTCAAGCCTGTGACAAGGTTTTTCAAGTGGCAGTTTCTACCGCAAAATAACTACAGGTAACAGGAGACGTCATGCCTCGGAGGCCTCTGCTTGCCACACAGTCTCTTACGAACACACGGAGGAATTGTGCAGCTTGGGATCAGGAAACATTTTGTTCCCTGATTTTGCTTTCTCACTTTCTTCAGGCGGCATTCCCAGCCAGAAGAAAGTGAATTTCTGCCAGAACATAATGGATTTTAATCACCCTCATATTCAAACATAGGGTATGCTAAAAAGGAAAAAAAAGGGAGGATCCACCAAGGCTTCTACTTAGTTGAGGTTTGATTATTTGCTATGATGAACAATAAACCAGAAGAGCAACATTTCTTTTATAATACTGTAAACTTAAATGACATTTTGGTTAAATAATCTGACAATGAGGGAAATGATCCGGCTGCAGCTCATTTCTATAAACTCCAAAGAGCAAACAATGATCTCATCGATACTGCAGTTGCTTGCCAATGGTAGTAGGAATGAGCAATTTGTAAGTTCAGGAAGCAAAACTCACCCCAATGAAAAGTTCAATGAAATCAACAGTACTCCACCAAAAGGAGACTTTCCCATCTATCTGCAGTATAGAGTTTGTATATATTTCAGGAGTTTGCAGGTGTATGATTCTTTAAACTGACCTGAGCTATTACATATGAAGGTGGATTTGAGTTAGACCATTAGTCCACCCAGTCCAGTATTGTCGGTCAGCCAGTTTCCATGGTTTCAGGCAAGGGTCTCTCCAAGCCCTGCCTAGAGATTGCCAAGACCTTCTCTGCATAAAATAGATGTTCTGTCACTGAGCAGTGGCCCCTCCCCATCTAAGAGGGAATGGACCATATAAAAGGCTGCCTTATAATATTACAGATATTAAAAGTGGAAAGGGTTGAAGGAATGAGTAAGAAGCATCTTGAAATACAGAAGGCCACAACTGGCCTAGTCCGAATCATTGCATGTTACCTCCAGGAAGCAGAAGTAACACACCTCTGAATACCAGTCCTGAGGAACAACAGTGGGAGAAGGCAATTGTATCCAGGACCTTCTTGTTGGCTCTCCATAAAGTTTATGGCATAAGCATCTAGTTGGTCATTGTGGGGAACAGGATGCTGGACTAGACATACATTTGGTTTGATCCAGCTCTTATGACCAGCTCACTGTAGCCTTCCTAATGCAGCTATCAAGGTTTGGCCCTAAAAGGTGGTCTATCAATATCATGAATGACTGAATGAATGAATGAATGAATTAACAGAAACCATGGACTCACCCCCTCTTGCAATGATGATGTAAATGTTGCCAAGGCTTCTGCCATTACATAGCCTGAACGCTGCAGGATCATGCTGCAAAAATGCAGTTGGTGGATAAGCCAATGTCTTCACTGTTTGTGCTGTATCAATTTTGCCATTGGGGCCTACTAGAATAGGTCCAATCCAATACAACTTGCACACCACAAGTTGCAATCTGAATATATAATTAAACCATTGCAGTGGTACCTTGGTTCTCGAACACCTTGGTACTCAAATATTTCGGCTCCCAAACGGCGAAACCCGGAAGTAAGTTTTCAAATGTTTTTCAGAAGCCGAACGTCCAATGCAGTTGTAGGTTATTGTTTGTGGGGCTCCTGCACCAGTGGGAAACTGCACCTTGGTTTTCGAACGTTTCAGAAGTCGAACGGACTTCCCAAACGGATTACTTTCAAGAACCAAGGTAACACTGCATTTAAAAAGAATGACAATATTTTGATATTTTGAGTTAACCTACCTATCATTATCATTATCATTATTATATTTATACCCCGCCCATCTGGCTGGGTTTTCCCAGCCACTCTAGGTGGCTTACAATACATTAAAAATTGTAAAACATTAGACATTAAAAATTTCCCAATACAGGGTTGCCTTCAGATGTCTTCTAAAAATCAGCTAGTTGTTTATTTCCTTGACATCTGATGGGAGGGCGTTCCACAGGGTGGGCGCCACTACCAAGAAGGCCCTCTGCCTGGTTCCCCGTAACTTCACTTCTAGCAGTGAGGAAACTGCCAGAACGCCCTCGGAGCTGGAAGTAGCAGACAGGCCCCTGGTATTTAACCATGGAGGCAGGTGTGGATATTGGTTCCCCATTTTGTAAGAAATGCAATCCTTCATTAGATAGAAGGTTCCACTCCAGCTGCTGCTATCTGATTAGGATAGGCAGTGGATTGTTTGATTTTGTGAGGTATTGTTAAGGGATTCCCGTCCAAAAGGTTTGCATTAGTCTATCTCTGTTGTCAAGGGACATGGGTAACGCTGTGGGTTAAACCACAGAGCCTAGGGCTTGCCAATCAGAAGGTCGGCAGTTTGAATCCCCATGATGGGGTGAGCTCACATTGCTCGGTCCCTGCTCCTGCCAACCTAGCAGTTCGAAAGCACGTCAAAGTGCAAGTAGATAAATAGGTACCGCTCCGGCGGGAAGGTAAATGGCGTTTCCGTGTGCTGCTCTGGTTTGCCAGAAGCAGCTTAGTCATGCTGGCCACATGACCCGGAAGCTGTACGCCAGCTCCCTCGGCCAATAAAGCGAGATGAGCAGCACAACCCCAGAGTTGTCTGCAACTGGACCTAATGGTCAGGGGTCCCTTTACCTTTACCTTTACCTTTATCTCTGTTATCATTCAACAGCAGCCACATAGGTGAATACCAAGCCCATCCAAATAGATTTATTGATGGGGCACCTTCTACTGCATATCAAATTTATACTTAAGATCCGCTGAAAACAAAAGGACTACACAGATGTATGTGCATCTTGGCACTAGGCTGGGGTGCAGGTGTGAGAAGAAACTACCACCAGATTTTGCTACGCAGTTATTTGTAATATTCAGAGAATTTCCTCACAATGCACATTTGGAAGCATGGGCTTTTTGTTCTGCTATTAGCATAACTTACTGGGGCTGGGGTCTTGGGGGAAAGAAATCCAAGCTTCTGATAAACCTTTGGAGAATGAAATGTCTGGGTTTAAATGAGCTTTTGTGGTAAACATCACTTGGCTATTTTCTGATTTGTCTGCTAATGAGCTGGTTTTGCAGTGACTTTTCTTAGTTGATATTCCTGGAGGGCCCTTGACATTCCATGAATGTTTTTGTTTTTGTTTTTTTAGAAAAATGTTTTCGCTGCCTCATGGTCACTTTCCAGTTGCAAATCTTTCATTCAGATGCTAAACAGATGGACAGGTTTTAATAAGCTGGAGGCTGATTGCCAAGGAGACCTCCTTATTTAAACCCAACAAGAGAGGCTGCTTTCAAATCCAAATGCACCCATAAAAGACAGCTTTATACTAGGGAGGGAGCAATGGTCTTATCACTGTGTGGTCATTAACACAGTTCACATGGGTTAAGTTGGAAAAAGACTTGCGATAATATTCATGCCTCGCTCCCCATTATAGCCCATTTGTTGCCAGTCTGCCAGGGAAACTAAATCTCTCTTTTGTAAAAGCACAGGAAACAGTTGGCATTGGTCTCCAAGCATTTTAATTTAGCCTCTCTTGAAGTTGCTGTAATAGTACCTATATTTTTAGTATGTTGCCCTTGGCATTTTGCATTCTGAGGGGCAGTTATAAAAATAATAACAAGCAACCTAACTTGTTTTTATACTGTTGAGAACAGTTCAGCCTTCTGGCCACGTAGGCCCTGGCCTAGAAGGTGTTGAATGACCCTTTCCCCCTCTTAGTGGTAGTGAAGGTCTAAGTAGGAACCGAAAAACAGAGCTGTAATGCACAACATTTCAGTTTCCCTGAACACAGCCCTGGAGAAAAAGCACTTTTGTCTAGAAGTCACTTTAAATGAATTCTTTTTACACCATATCCTAGCTGGCTGTAGCAACACAAGATCACCTGAAGTATGATTTAACAGCAAAGTAGGTGTGCATAAACTTCACAAAAGGTACTCCAAATCTCACAATACTGGATCCTAAATAAATTTCAGTAACTTTCACCAGAGACCAAATTGCAAACATGCGCTGGATTATGGAGAAAGCTAGAGAGTTCCAGAAAAACATCTACTTCTGCTTCATTGACTACGCAAAAGCATTTGACTGTGTCGACCACAGCAAACTATGGCAAGTTCTTAAAGAAATGGGAGTGCCTGATCACCTCATCCGTCTCCTGAGAAATCTGTATGTGGGACAAGAAGCTACAGTTAGAACTGGATATGGAATAACTGATTGGTTCAAAATTGGGAAAGGAGTACGACAAGGCTGTATATTGTCCCCCTGCTTATTTAACTTATATGCAGAATTCATCATGCGAAAGGCTGTGCTGGATGAATCCCAAACCGGAATTAAGATTGCCGGAAAAAATATCAACAACCTCAGATATGCTGATGATACAACCTTGATGGCAGAAAGTGAGGAGGAATTGAAGAACCTTTTAATGAGGGTGAAAGAGGAAAGCGCAAAATATGGTCTGAAGCTCAACATCAAAAAAACTAAGATCATGGCCACTGGTCCCATCACCTCCTGGCAAATAGAAGGGGAAGAAATGGAGGCAGTGAGAGATTTCACTTTCTTGGGTTCCATGATCACTGCAGATGGTGACAGCAGTCACGAAATTAGAAGACGCCTGCTTCTTGGGAGAAAAGCAATGACAAACCTAGACAGCATCTTAAAAAGCAAAGACATCACCTTGCCGACAAAGGTCCGTATAGTTAAAGCTATGGTTTTTCCAGTAGTAATGTACGGAAGTGAGAGCTGGACCATCAAGAAGGCTGATCGCCGAAGAATGGATGCTTTTGAATTATGGTGCTGGAGGAGACTCTTGAGAGTCCCATGGACTGCAAGAAGATCAAACCTATCCATTCTCAAGGAAATCGGCCCTGAGTGCTCACTAGAAGGACAGATCCTGAAGTTGAGGCTCCAGTACTTTGGCCACACCATGAGAAGAGAAGACTCCCTGGAAAAGACCCTGATGTTGGGAAAGATTGAGGGCACAAGGAGAAGGGGACGACAGAGGATGAGATGGTTGGACAGTATTCTCGAAGCTACTAACATGAGTTTGGCCAAACTGCGGGAGGCAGTGAAGGATAGGCGTGCCTGGCGTGCTCTGGTCCATGGGGTCACGAAGAGTCGGACACGACTGAACGACTGAACAACAACAACAACTTTCACCCACAATTCCCCATGATGCCTATCAAGTCAACAGCAAGCATTCCATGCAATCATTTAAAAATGAACCTACTTAATTCACACTTTCTGAAAGAATACACGAACCAAAACACAGCCATCCTTCAAAATTCGGAAACTTTCTTGAATTTTGCAATGCCGTTCTCCAGCCCCGTAATGTGTGCAAAAATGCATATACTAGGATAAAGCATGCAATAAAAATGTATATATTGTTGAAAATAGTATTCAAAATGCATTTTATCAGGGGAATTTGCTTTGCAAAACTGTTGATATGGGGATAAATTCAGACATGTTGGTGAATTTTTGTGAGGTCTTCTTTATTGAGTGCATCACAAAGTGATGTGGAACGTGGAGAACTGAGCATGGAGAGTTACTAGCACAATGGTAGCCTATGGTTCGAGTGCTGCTGTTGTACTATGTACATCTGGGGCTGGCCCTGATGGCAACTCCTTCTCTGAATTCCCAGCCCCATTTCTTGAAGAAGGGGAGTCTAACCATAGAGTTATGAGACAGCCCATTGTTTGAGGAGTTAGCAACCCACTTGGCTTTCTATCCATGTTTGGCGACTGTAGTTACCTTGAATGCTCATGACTCCTGGATGGGAGAAGGCTGTTGGGCTGAGTTCCATAATGGAAGAAAGATGGAAAATGAATACACTAAAATGAACAGATAAAAATGAACAAGGAAGGGCATATAAATCAGAGATTTCAAAGGTTCTTAGACACGATTCACTGTATTTCAGAGTGTTAGATTTCTGGCAAATGTATTTCCCCACATTACTGCTTTCCCCATAACCTGGAACTGGTCCCAAGAGCTAAACAGGAACCATTTGTGACATAGCTGTCAACTTTTCCCTTTTCTTGAGAGGAATCCTATTCGGAATAAGGGAATTTCCCTTAAAAAGGGGGGGGGGGAAAGTTGACAGCTATGGTTTGTGATGTATGGGCACACTTTATTTGGGATGCTATGTGATGCTAGGGATAGCAATGTTGACCTTGTCAGAATCTCTCCATAGTTAAAACGAAAACATGAACCCGTCTCAAACGGAAAACAATAAAGGTCATTTTGCCTTCTGGAAATGTTTTGCAGTAGCTGTAATCGTTTGTTGCCATTGACAGAAAATAAGCAGCTAACAAGTAAACAATAATGCTTTCAATTAGTCATTATGATCATTCTCTGGGAGTGCTAATGTCATTTTGCTACAGAAAAAGAACATTAAGTGCCAGCAATGATCAGTTTATCCCAGCTTATTCTTCCAGTAAAGCTCTTTAATGCAGGAGTTTTATTTCTTCTTATTCCTTTTGCATTTGTACTGTGCGTAGGCCTTAAGTCTTCCAAATCCTTTGGATGATGACATGGATTTACAAAGAATGGAAATCTAACACATGCTGAAGATTTTTTTTAATATTTAAAATGACTAACTAATAGGGGGTGCATTTTGCTGTGAAATAGTTAACTTTTGTTCTTAATGTTAGGCTGACTGCCATGTGTGCAAACTTCCAGAGTCCACCCAGAGGACTTCACTATATAGGCAGTATATCAATGCAAAAAATAAATAAATAAATAAATAAATAAATAAATAAATAGATAGATGGTATGCAGTAGCAGATGGCATGGTGGAGCAGCAATGCTCACCTGACCTCGGGTTTGTTGGGTTGCTGCTGCTTATTAGGAGGTCAGTGGGGTGGGGTGCAATGGTGGGGCCAATGCAGTGCAAATGAGCCAATCTAATGGTCCCACAAGTGTAATTGCATCACACCAACATCACTGCCACTCCGCCTCTACTTCCCCATCAGTAGCAGCAGTGTGACCTCCGTTTTTGATACTACTAACAAATGCACTTCTTATACCAAATAATCACTACAATTCCCACCTTTGCCCCAAATTAGAAGAGGTAGGGACCATGTTTAGGTGGCCCAGATATACCAAACTCACTTAAGCAGATACATCAGAGCCTCTTTTTATAGCCTAGTTGTGGACCGTACACATTCGTTGAGCAGATCCGCAGCAGAAGCCTACTTCACTGTGCAGATTGACTGCTCATCTGGGACCCAATGAATGGGCCAGATAGGTCTTTTGGTGATGATTGTAGGACTGGGCATCTCAATAAAGCAGGTAAAGGTAAAGGGTAAAGGGACCCCTGACCATTAGGTCCAGTTGCAGATGACTCTGGAGTTGCAGTGCTCATCTCGCTTTATTGGCCGAGGGAGCCAGCATACAGCTTCCGGGTCATGTGGCCAGCATGACTGAGCCGCTTCTGGCAAACCAGAGCAGCGTACGGAAACGCCATTTACCTTCCTGCCAGAGCAGTACCTATTTATCTACTTGTACTTTGACATGCTTTCAAACTGCTAGGTGGGCAGGAGCTGGGACCAAACAATGGGAACTCACCCCATCGTGGGGATTCAAACTGCCAACCTTCTGATTGGCAACCCTAGGCTCTGTGGTTTAGACCACAGCACCACCCGCGTCCCTAATAAAGCAGGTACAATGAAACAATTTCTTTTTTCCTAAATGTATGGAGAGTGGATGGCAGGGGGCAGAAAATGCAGGAGAAAATGTTGGACACCACTACCCTTACAGTAGCTGTTATCACCACCAAGGTTGAGAAAGCATAACCCTCATGAAGGCAAAGGGGGGGGGATATGGTGATGATTATGGGGACACTGTACTAGATTATTCAGCAGGGTGACATAAGGACAAGGCATCTGCTTTCCTTGTGAATGTTCTGGCTAGAACTGAATCCCTTTATTAATGTATTTAGAAAGCTTATAGACTAAAATTTCCTGTGATCCTCCTCACATTAAGGCATTTGTCCTACGCACAAGGAACTACCTAATCTTTACAGATGCTCCATTGTAAGCCTTTGCACCATATCCCTACGGCTGTCCTGTTTCACATAATGCTCTAATTGAAAGGCACGATTTCAAAACCTCTTGATGAGATCATGATGCATGTTTTTTAAAAACTGTGTTAATAAAACAAAGAAAGTCTGAGAGGCGCGGGTAGGATGATTTTTCTGCTTGTTTGGATTACAGAAGGGATTTTCAAAATACTTCGACACTGACCTCACCGCAGAAAAGCATCCATGCAGTAGAATACCACTTTAAGTCTGTTCGAGAATAGCCATAGTCTTCTTATTGTTTGTGTCCCATCTTTAACCCTCACTCTCACCCACTCCCCAATTCTGGCCAAGGGCTGAGATGAAGGTTTGTGCATGTGTAGCTGGGCTGAATAAATGGCCACTTTATTCAATGGTAGATCAAGCCTGCAGAGGGAAACAATAGGTGTGGGAGCTGACCACAAACCAGGAAAATTCCCCCAGCTATAAGGGTGTCACAGAACCATAGAATTGCAGAGTTGCAAGGAAGCAGGAGAGTCATCTAATCCAACCCACTGAAATGCAGGAATCCTTTCCCCAACATGGGGCTTGAACCTGTGACACTGACATTAAAGGTCTCATGCTATGCCTACTGAGCTATCTATACTTTGTAGTCCCAGGGGCGTCGCTAGGGGGGTGCGGTGGGGGTGGTACGCCCCGAGTGGCAGGTGTGACAAGCGGCGGGTGGGGGTGACAAGCGGCGGGTGGGGGTGACAAGCGGCGGCCCCTCCCGCCACTCCCCACACAACGCCGGTCACCCTGGGAGCAGCAGCGCTGCACGGACGGGGTGCTCCCTCGGCCGTGCGTTGTTGCTCCCAGGGCGACGGAGCAAGCGGCGGTGCATGGGGGTGACAAGCGGCAGCCCCTCCCGCCATTCCCAAGCGCTGCCGCTCCCTCCGTCAACCCAGGAGCAACAGCGCACGGCCGAGGGAGCACCCCGTCCGTGCAGCGCTGCTGCTCCCGGGGTGACCGGCAGCGTGGGGAGTTGCAGGAGGGGCCGGCGCTTGTCACCCCCACGCGCTGCCGCTGGCTCAGTCGCCCTGGGAGCAGCGTCGGACCGCCGCTTCCACAGCCTCCTTTTGAGCCGCAGAGCTTAAAAGCGGGCTCTTCGGCTTAAAAGGGGGCTGCAGAAGCGGCGGCGGCACTCCCGGAAACGCCCCGGGGGCGGGGCATCGTGACGTCACAATGTGCCGTCACGCCGCCCCGCCCCCGGGGCGTTTCCTTTGCCGCCCCGGGTGCTGCGGAGCCTAGCTCCGCCACTGTGTAGTCCAATCCCTGCCAGGTCAGAGGCAGTGAATCTGCATATCCAGATTATTTGGCCACACTCTGAATGTGAGTCAGGTGACTTCCCGCAACCACCCCACAGGGCTCCAAAACTCCAGACTGATAAGGCAACTTTGCATCAGAGGTGGTCCTGTCTTGTCCCTGGCACTACAGCCCTGAACTGTAGGCTTCAGAAGCTGCCAATCACCCTCAAAGGAGCTTAAGTGTGTATGGGGGGGGGGGTTGTCACCAAGCTCCCCTATTGGGTTCCCTTTCCTGAACATTCCTGCCAAAGTGACCAAGTCAGCCTCTCAGCCAATCAACAATTAAGAGACAGATAACAACAGCCTCCCACCTGGACAAATGGCAGCTAGAGTAATTTTTAAATAGATCCCTCCCCCAAAGCCTTATTAATTTATGGGAGATGTTCCCCCCAAAAAACCCTCAACAACTTAACCCCCCGCCGCCAAAAAAAGGGTGACATCTTTGTCCAGATTTTTACTTTGAGGGATTTTGTTGTTGTTGTTCAGTTGTGTCCGACTCTTCGTGACCCCATGGACCAGAGCACGCCAGGCACGCCTGTCTTTCACTGCCTGCCGCAGTTTGGTCAGAATTTGGCAACCCTAATATACTCACAGTATGGAGCAGGCTGGGGAAACCCTTTGCATGCAAGGCATGAGCTCAGTCACAGAGCTCTGGCCCCTCCCCTGCATTCCTTTATCTGCATGGCCACACCCTCTTCTTTCATTTCTTGGATTGTGTACACAGCATACATAAAGCATCCTCCCAAAAAAGAATCCTGGGAAGGTTTATTGAGAGTGCTGGGAGTTGTAGCTCTGTGGGAGGTTAACTATATTTCCCAGGATTACTGGTGGTTGTGGGAATGAGCTTTAAAGTATGCATGCAGCCCTAGTCACATCAGTGTGAAAAACCCAGGGATACACCTTCTATATATTATTATTTTCTTCAGCAGCTCTTGCCATTTTTCAGTGTTTTCTCCTCCTTTGTTGTTTGATTCCAATGCCTTCTCAAGAGACATCTGTTCGCACTGACTTTTACTTTTTCTCTATACTTTCTTTCTTTTTCCTCCTTAACATATTGTGTAAAGTGTTGTAGACTGCAAGCTTATAAGCAGGGCCTGCTTTTATTTTTAATTTTTTGTTAGCAAATCCCAATAATGATTATGATGATGATAGCAACAGTAAGAGAAATGTGGTAGCCTTTGTTGTTTTCTCAGACTTTTCCTAAAGGATTTCAACTGTCTTATCTTACAAAGCTGCTCCCCATCACTGGGGATTTTCAAGGAATGAGTCAACATTTGAAAGAGTCTGTTTATGTGTGACTTAGAACAGATTGACATGAACTTCATACAAGACCTTACGTTTGGTGTATTTGACCTCAAATTCTTTTGGCCTCCGAATAACAATGCATCTTAGCTGCAATTTTTTTTTAAGATACATTGTTCAATTTTGGCAAATGAACACAGGAACTTATTCTGAGATAACAGTAGACACTTTTAATGTTTTGGTTCTTCTTAAAGACCAACATTTTCTCTGACTTAAGGGAACTAGTAGCAAGGAAAATTGCCCCTCGACAGCAAGAATCCCATTTTTAAAATTCAAATTTTATTGAAACTTCCCCTTCCTTTTTTGACAAAATGGTATGCACATCCCCATACTTCTCCCAAAACCCCAGTAAATAGCTAATTTTTAATATGTGTTTCTAATAAAAGGGGGGATTATATGCAATACCCTTTTAAGGTTACCACCTTAGGTAAGAAGAGTTCGGCTGGCTTTAACATCCATGACAAGCACCAAGAATGATAATAAAATGAGATGGTTAATAAAATAAAAAAATTGCAAAATTGCAATTTGGGAGATGCAATTTGAAATTCATTATTCAAGGTCAAATTGTTTGTTTGTTTGTTTGTTTGTTTGTTTGTTTGTACAACTTACACCCCACCCTTTATCTCTGGGATGTTCGCAACAATATATGATAAAATAAATCAACCTGCATCAACAGCAATATCATACAAATTATAAAGCATGGGTAGGCAAACTAAGGCCCAGGGGCCGAATCTGGCCCAATCGCCTTCTAAATCTTGCCCGCGGATGGTCCGGGAATCAGCATGTTTTTACATGAGTAGAATGTGCCCTTTTATTTAAAATGCATCTCTGGGTTATTTGTGGGGCATAGGAATTCGTTCACCCCCCCCCAAAAAAAAGTCCGATCCCCCACAAGATCTGAGGGACAGTGGACCAGCCCCCTGCTGAAAAAGTTTGACTCACTTTCCCCCAATATGTGGGTGTTGTTCTTGTTGTGTTGCCACAGGCCACATATCAAGAGAGGCTTTTGGAGGAAGAGCCAGAGTAACAGAATTATGATGGAAGAAACACAAAGAGTCAGGCCACCCTTTCTGGATTTTTTAACCAAGTACTGCATCATTAAGTAAGTCTAATCCACTGCTGGTTATAAATAGACATTTGTGCTTATCACATTCACTCACTGGGAAAGAATGTAAACCAGTCTAAGAATGAAACACCCAGGAAAGCTGCCTGAATAATATTAGCAACTTCATGGTCGAAAGACACGTACTCGTATACTTCCCCCTTCCTTAGCCGAGTGGAATGACGTGATGGTTTATATACAAAAAGAGTTGAAGGAAGGTTGTGTCATTAGAAAATATGTGCTGAAATAAGGTCTTTCCCTTCTCGTTGGCCTTTAAAGGAATTTGGGTAGCCAGAAAATGAAACACAGTGAGTAACAATGCATTTAAAGACCTAAGGCTTTCAAATGACACAGAGAAAGCGGGGAAGCCCCATGCCTGCTCAAAAGTAGAGGCGGGGGAGAATTCTGATTTAGTTCATACTTAGAAGCGAACCTACCTAATTCGTACTTTCTGAAACAATACGCAAACTGTTCTACATAGCTGCCCTTCAAAAATCCACACTTCTTCTGTGCCACAGACAGGGCCAGATTTAGGTTTGATGAGACCATAAGCTACTGAAGGTAATGGGGCCCTTTATATGCCCAGCTGTCCTTTGTCAACAACAAATTGTTGCTGTTTTTTGTGTTGAATATATGCCATATGGTAATTTATGGACCTGATAGGTATCTAAAGCCATTTGCACATAACAAAATACGTATTTTATCAAAGTAGTTGTTGAACTGAAATACAATTAAGAAGAAGTAAATTAATAGTGAAATGCAATTAAGAAGAAGTATATTACAAGTGAAATAATTATTAAGCTCTAACTTAAAATGATTCTTTATTCATAACAAACTTAGTATTACAAACACATTGGCATTTGGCAATAACAAAAGTTCCTTTAGAAACACAATTTAAAAAGACTCATAATTTTTTTTTGATGGGGCAAGAGAGTGGGGGCCCTAAGCTATAGCTTGTTTAGCTTATACGTAAATCTGTCACTGGCCACAGAACTTCCCCTCCCTTTCATTTCCCCTTGTGCACCCACAAATCTACTGGGGGGGGGTAGAGGGAAAACCCGGAGCAGATTTGGAGGGGCATGTGGGGAGCAGAGGGAAAGGAAGTTCCATTGTGCAGGCAAAAGCCGTCATGTGGATGAGACAAATTCACTGGGTAAAACCAGCGCTTTTTTCTGACAGTAGGTTCTGGTATGTAGAACCAGCACCTTTTTCTTGGAATGATTTTCAACATCAACTTTTAAATTAAAACTTTTTAATTAAAGGTTGATCACAAATCAAATGGAGAAAGGGGGAGAGGTGCAGGGAGAATGGAAAGGTTGGAGAGGCCTCTTACAATTTAGCAAGCTATAAGCAGTGGAACCTCATTTTATTTTTACAAAACACAGCACGGGATGGCAGCCAGAAACTCCACCAGTTGTCTCAGTGATGTGAAACATGGGCAAAATAGGAAGTATCAGAGCAAGCCCAGAGCAGCTGGTGGAGCTTCTAAGGCCCCCCACCTCTCCTCACTAGGCAAAGCCATGTGTGCTACTTTGCTAACAAACGCCCTAGCATAGGGAAAGTTCAAAAAGGCAGAAAACATATATATATATTCAGACAGGTACATTTCCCCCCCAAATAAATGTAACTGCAGACAAGGATCCCAATGCTAAGGTTCAGTGTTCTCGTGTGACCAGACTGTCCTGCATCAAAGATTCAGAGCTACGCCCCAAACTAATACACCCTTCCCTTTGCGCTTGGAAGCTGCCGCCTTTGATCTCTTGTTACAGTTCAAACCACAGGCAGGTTCCAATTTCCCTTTCTTCACATTTTAGATGTCTCAGACCCAATGTCAGCAAGTTCTCATCCTCCTCTGCACCTGGGTAAAGTCCAGGCCAAAAAAGGCAGAGGGGACCTGCCAAAAGGGGGACCAAAAAAAGAAAAGAAGGAGTGTTCTTAGGCTGCCTTCTTATTTTGCTCCTTTTCTCTAGGATAAGAAAAATAGGCCCTGGAGGAAAAGGTTGAGTAAAATAATACTGTCTAGGAATACTACTTACCCCTGCATTATTTCGCTATAACCTCAGCAGTTCCCGAAGATTAGTCAAATGCAGATGTTAAAACATGGAAAGTCTACAAATTGGTGGGTGAAGACAGATGTAAGATTAAAGAGCAGGCACAGCAGTTTCTTCACCCCTGGTGTGAGGCTGGCTTGGCAATTTGCATGACAGACATACCAGCAAGTTGAAAACTGGTTCAGCCATCCATCTTGCCTCTACCTTCATGCTTCAGGCAGACTTTTCACTCCCCAACTCCCTTTTTAAAAAGGTTTGTGGCATGTACTAGGGTATATATAGTAAATTATCTTCTTGTTTTAAAACTTGCAAACATTGCAAAACTGCTCTAAGGTTAAGATATTGTGCTCAAAAGAAGTTACAGTACCTATTGTAGTTTTTTTGTTTTACCCACAATAACATAAAGAAAGGGTCTTCCCTGAAACAATGCCAGTGAGTTTTACAGTCCTGGTTTTGATTAGATATCCAAATGGCCTAAAGGTCAGGTTGTGTTTTGCTCGTGGTGCAAGGATGGCGAGCCTGTGGCTCTTCATAGGTTGTTGGGTTACCATTGGCCATGTCGGCTGGGACTGATGAGGTTTGGAGACCAACAACACCTGCAAAGCCACAGGTTCCCAGCCCTGGCATGAGGTCAGAAATATACGCCGGCATATATCTCTGCTTATTTACACACCAACCTCTGCAGTGAGCATTGCCATTCTACCAGCCCCATGTCAAGAAGAGCTGGACAAGTGTGTACATAACTTAGCTGCTCATGGCTGAATGTGTGTTGTGTTTGAGATGACATGTCGTGATATTACAACATGGTGATGATAAAATAAAAAGGCAGCAGTTCAATCTGTTGTGGCTGTTTTAAACAGGGATGTGATGTGAAGTAACTTTGCTTTCCTGTTTTTTAAAATCTTTTTTTTTTCCTTTCAAAGTCCAGAACGTTTATCGTTTTATGAAAGAATTTTCCTAAAGTACTGCAACCATGAGGTAAGATACTTAGGAAGACCAAATGTAACTTAATTTGTGTTCTGTACAAATAGTTCAGCCTCTACCAAATATTTTTTTCTCTTTTAAGCCATGGTTAGAGTACTGTGTTAGGACAGGGCCCAATTCCAGTTCAGAGTCAGCCATGAAGCTCACTTGGTGACCTTGAACCAGTCATCATATCTCACCTTAACTACTCAGAGGGTCTTTGTGGTGATAAAATGTGGGGTGGGATGAGAAGTCTTGTTAAACTGAGTGTAGGATCCTTACTTATCGTGGTGCAACAGGTTATATATGAATTTTTCTTATGAAAGAAAGGAGAAATAGTTGGTAAAAATACGCGGGACAGCACAGAAATGTTTGGTGACCTTGAGGTTGTGTACTAATTTCCATTCCCCTTTTTATCTTGCCTACTTTGCCACAATCTTACCCTCTGTTTTGATATTCTGACAATCAGAAACTACAACCTTTCCAGTCTCTCCTAATTTTGACTGGAGCCATAGCAACTGTGACAAACATAGTCCGCTAATAACACAGAAGATAAGGACTTACTTCCTGTACCAGTTTGGAACTTCATCACCCCAAGTGTATCTCTTAGCTTTTATCTTTTTTCTTTTCAGTGCCACAGAATAGTTTATTTCTCACTCCTTTTGTCCATTTCCCTGAGAATGGTAAAAACCTCATTGCTTTATCTATTCTGGCAGCTCTTTCCTTACCGTTCTATTTTTGTTGTCTTTAGGCTAAAAACACATATCCCTCTCACTCACACACACTGGCTATGTTTTTTTAATTATAAAAAATGTATCAGACTTTCTCCAGAAACGGTAAATGAAGATTAAATTGGGGAGGTAGGGGGTGAGGGATGCAGGCTGGCAATCTGATGGCAATGACATTGTGTGGACACAGCAAAACAAAAACTAAAAAATCTTGCATGTATGAGGAGGGCCAGTCCCAGTCTGGAAGCACTGTCTGTCACACTTTCTGCCTCTTAGGACAAGTTATTATATTTCTTTTTGTAACGAAACAGCCCTAAGACATTTCAATGTAACAACTACCATTGCTACACTGAAGAAAGATATTTCAACATGTTCGTTTGATATGGTGGAACTTTCAGACCCTTCTGCATTTGCATACTAGGGCTCCCCCTTTGTGCCACTCCCACTTTCAGAGCAAATGTTCACCAGCTCAAAGTGCTTGCATTTTAAAAGTATAACAGTTCTTTCTTTGTACTTTTTTTTTAAGGACCCTGATGAAGAGCCTAGAGACCAGGAATCTACTGATATTCCAAATGCAAATTTCAGTGAGGTGCCTGGTGGCTTTGATCACGTAGAAGAAATCCTTATACAGAAAAAAGCAAAGGAAAACATTGACATTGAGAAAAAGATCCAAATGATTCTTGAAAGTGTGAGTGGAGATTTGTAGTTGTTGCGATCAATCTGCATTCCATTAACGCTAATCATAAAATTTCACTCAGGTGCATATATCTCTGTAGAGGTACTGGTAAATGGTGAGCCTGCCATCCCCAAAGCTCCCAAACGCAAAGATCATTCTTGCATTGCTATGTAAGCTGTGTACACACGATTATTTCTATAGAACAATGGAAATCCATGCCACTAGTATAGCACACGCCCTGAAGCTTGGTAATTGTGTACAAGCATAATTTGATTTGATTTGTTGTATTCTATGCTGATTTTCATTCAAATGAATCTCAAAGCGGCTCCCAAACAATAAATAACAACATAATAGAACATAATAGAACATCACAAATACAACATAAATCATGTAAAGTAATTAACAAATATAATTAACAGTTATAATCTATAAAACATTATTAACAAAACAGCAGCTAAAAAATTAATAAATAAGCCAAACATGACAATTAAATTCAGTTCTCTGCATTTCTATACCAGTCTACTTTTTTAAAAAGCCCTGATGAAAATTTGTTAGCTTTTTAGTTCAAATTTCTCCCAATTTATACTTTTTTTTGCCTAATATACACTTATTTACAAAGCAATTCACTTAACATCACACATTTTTCCATTTATTAGCATTAATGGATGCATTTATATGCTGACCTGGAGCCTAGTACATGCATTTTTATGCGTATTACTTGCCTGGAGATCTGCAATGCAAAATTTGAAGAACTGTGAATTTCAAAAGACAGCTGGGTTTTGGTTTGCCCATTATTTTGGAAAGTGTGAATTAGATAAATTTCATCTTTAAATAAAAAGCGAATTTGGATTTCTTAGGAACCCTGAGCATTAAGCTCTGCTATTGCAGTGGCTTCCCTGAATCCCATTTAAATCCAAGGAGTGGTGAAATGCCATGTCACTAAAAGTATCATCTAATCAGTTTCCCAAGAAAATTTTTGAACATAACAAGATAATATGCAGCCTTCTTAAAGTAATATAACTTGAGCCTCTTGGGCTTGCCATTCAGAAGGGTGACGGTTCGAATCCACATGACGGGTTGAGCTCCTATTGCTCTTTCCCAGCTTCTGGCAACCTAGCAGTTTGAAAGCACACCAGTGCAAGTAGATAAATAGGTATCGCTGCGGCGGGAAGGTAAATGGCATTTCCATGTGCCAGAAGAGGGAAGAGGTTGAATCATGCTGGCCACATGACCCAGAAAACAGTCTATGGACAAATGCTGGCTCCCTCAGCCTGAAAAGCGAGATGAGCGCTGCATTGCATAGTCGCCTTTGACTGGACTTACCCTTACCTTTTTACATTACAGCAGTGGGTTACACAGATATACCACTGTGGGAAGGGTATTCCACAAATTAGAGGTTGCCACAGAGAATGCCCTCTCCTAGGCTGCCACCTAATAATAATAATAATAATAATAATAATAATAATAATAATAATAATAATTTTATTATTTATACCCCACCCATCTGGCTGTGTTTCCCCAGCCACTCTGGGCGGCTCCTAACAGAACACTAAAAACAGAATAAAACTTCAAACAATAAAAACTTCCCTAAACAGGGCTGCCTTCAGATGTCTTCTAAAAGTCAGATAGCTGTTTATTTCCTTGACATCTGATGGGAGGACATTCCACGGGGTGGGCGCCACTACCGAGAAGGCCCTCTGCCTGGTTCCCTGTAACCTCACTTCTCACAGTGAGGGAACCGCCAGAAGGCCCTCGGCGCTGGACCTCAGTGTCCAGGCTGAACAATGGAGGTGGAGATGCTCCTTCAGGTATACTGAGCCGAGGCCATTTAGGGCTTTAAAGGTCAGCACCAACACTTTGAAATGTGCTCGGAAATGTACTGGGAGCCAATGTAGGACTTTGTGGACCCAAATTTCCGAGGGAGGTGGAGCTACCAAGAGGGCTCCTTCTGCAGATGCAACCCAACAAGCACAAACAAAGGTCAAACACACTCAGCCCTCAAATTGTTATTTTAACTATGGACACCTCAGTCTGTTTATTTTTATGTATTCAGGGGGCCCAATGTGTGCATGAGGCTCTACTTTGCAAGGATAGCATTTTGATGGGGGAAGCAAATTTGCAAGCACATACTTAATGAGCCCATATCTGCCACCTCCATTAGCTCTGAGTGTGCCTCATAATATATTTAGAGAAGGGGGTCAGCAAACTTTTTCAGCAGGGGGCCGGTCCACTGTCCCTCAGACCTTGTGTGGGGCCGGACTATATTATATTTTGGAAAATGAACGAATTCCTATGCCCCACAAATAAGCCAGAGATGCATTTTAAATAAAAGCACACATTCTACTTATGTAAAAACACCAGGCAGGCCCCACAAATAACCCAGAGATGCATTTTAAATAAAAGGACACATTCTACTCATGTAAAAACACGCTGATTCCCGGACCATCCGCAGGCCGGATTTAGAAGGTGATTGAGCCGGATCCGGTGCCCGGGCCTTAGTTTGCCTACCTATGATCCTAGAGCTAGGATCAGGCTCAGGGCAAGATCAAGTCATCTGCGTGACAGTGATTCAATTGCATAATTTTTAGATTATGAATGCAAAACGCTACAGTCTCTTGGGGAAGAGACTTGGCTATTCAGAAGCTGATTTACTAAAAGAAAATACACACACACACACACACACACACACACACATATTGATGCACATTTTGTGGTAACTTTACATGAAAATTAGAGTGATCCAGCATAACAATACCATCCTTTAGATGTTTGATAAAATGGATTCAATGGGACTTGTTCCCAGGCATGTGGTATTGGATTACAGTGGTACCTCAGGTTACATACGCTTCAGGTTACAGACTCAGCGGCAGCAGGAGGCCCCATTAGCTAAAGTGGTGCTTCAGGTTAAGTACAGTTTCAGGTTAAGAACGGACCTCCAGAACAAATTAAGTTCTTAACCCGAGGTACCATTGTATAGCCTAAGTATGGGGTCCCCCCCTTCTTCAATTGCTTTTCTCCTCAAATGCCACTGAAACTTTTTGGGGCACCAGATCTTTAGCCCTCAGAATTTCTTTGATATTACCTGTAATAAGCAGATGACCAAAATGCAAAAAAGGGCCTTTTAATTTTTTTCAAAGCCACTTACTAGAAGAATAACTTGGATCCAAGAATTCTGTGGTGATTGCATTTGCTTGGGTCCTTTTGATACAACAGCAGAAAAATGAAACACCAGCAGCTTTAAAAAACACAGACACCCCAAGCTGTGTTCTGACATAATTACGGGTGATAAGCCTTTAATTTCCTACCTCACATTAACAGGAGAGAACAAATGTTAATGGCTCAACTTCTTTTCCCCTCTTCTCCCTTTAAAATCCCAAGGCGCTGTTCTTTTTTCCTTTCTTTTTTCATTCTTTTTTTTTTTTAACCTCACAGGGATCTGTATCAGATCAACTGGAAAAAATGCAGTTTAAGATGAAGACACTTTTGGAAAGAAAAAAGGACATTGTGAACACAGTACAAGAACTTCAAGGCAAGATTATTTAAACAGTGAAGAAGCTCACTGAAAAACAGGAATAATGCTATGAGAAAGAGGTTGTAATGGAAAAGAACAGAGTCTATAGACACTTGAAGTGCAAAAAAAGTTAGGCCTCTTTTTCACTTTACACTGGTGATGTAGGTGTTGCTGCAACACAATCATTTCCATGTAATGTGTTAAAGCCTTAAATCACATAAGCAAAGCCACACAGCAGCTCTTTCCCATGCTGACATTCCTAGGAAAAGGGACAGTGCTGCTGGGGGGGGGGGCGACTACAGTGTCGGCTTCTTCCATGTAACCCGGGACTTTTTTTCACTCCTGTTCTGCAGAAGAAAATTGTGACCATTACTGCCTGCATGACTTTTGTTTTTGAATGAAATGCTCCCTGCGGGTACTAAATTAGTGCATCAGTGAGATGATTATGCTAAAATTTCCTTTTGATATGCTAGTTTCCTACATACAGAGGATTTTGTGTGTTTACATTAGAGAGGGTTCAAGCACTGTTCTCATGTGCAGCCTGAAATGGTACATTCTGGAATTTGACTGCCACAGTTTTCCTCTTTTCACTGCAGTTTGTTTTGTTGTATTTACTACAATTTTGTATAATGGCTTACATTATATTAGGCATGATGCAAAGGGGGGAAATGGAGGAGATAAAGGTAAGCAAATTCAGATAGCATAATGTTGAATAATGAAGGGATCCTTCCTTTCTCAGCTTTCCCCTCTGATGCAGCTAGTTGGAATGGCTGGTGACAGAATTTGTGTGATGGATAATGTGTTGAATGGCTCTGTGTCTCATTAAAGGCAATGGAAGGAGTCCAAGCCTGGTGCCAGGAATTGGGCCCAGAGGCTCTAAAGAGCTCCTTACTAGTCTAGCCTGGCCAAACCACCATTCACTGCCATGGCCCACAAGGCCCTCAGACATCTGTTTCTAGTGGTGGGCAGGTGATGGTGCCATTTTTGAATGGCAGCAAAGCTCAGTGCCCATCCATGGTGGCGGCTCACATTTATCCACACTGCAATGCCGCAGTCTGTAGGTGTATAACATCTATCAAACCCAGCTGGGGAAACATTTTGGATAAATAAAGATGGCAGGTAGCCACCATTCAAAAGTGGCACTGCCTCCTGCCCAACCACTAACATGCTTCCAGGGGGCTGGCAGGGTGTAGTTGTTGTTGCTGCAGCAGCAACAGAATGGAGAAAATATTGTGCAGTCATGACCATGAGGGTAGGGGTCCCAGTAGTAGCACTGTGCTGAGGGCATTCTGGAGGTCTAGTGCCAGTCGTGAATGATGCTGATTGAAGCTCACTTAAGTCCTGCCAATGTCAAATAAACGTTTAGACCTATTCTGTGTATTCTTCCTCAGAGCTTACATTGAGGTTAATGGGCCAGGTAAGCATGCACATGAATACAGCCATAGTCACAGCTCCACTTTTGCTGAATTGTGTGTAGATAAATTACACACTAACCAATATATTACATGGATTGGCCACTCTTCCTTCCCGTCCCCAAAATAAAACCTGATTTGCAGCCTATCTTTGGGGACAGCCTCTAGTCAGTCAATACACTAGATAGATTAGATAGGCAGGCCGGCCGGCAGATGTCACACAGAATGACGTACAATGGCCACAGTATCAGCTACAACTTGTCCACCTGTGTTTGGCAAATATAAATGTTAAATCCTTTGGGGAGTCCAGATAAATGCCTCCTGTCAAATGCTAGGCATGCAGAGCTTTGGCTGTACTTTTGGTTCTGCGGTGGCTGAAATGCCTTTAGGAAAATACATACTAAAACCACCCTCTGTCTTCTTGGTCAGTTGTCAACATTTGTTGATTCATACAAAGCAGTTGCATGTTAGGGGTGTGACAAGTCTATTTAAGTACCGGTAACTTTGTTGTAGCCTACTCCCCTGCCAAATTGAGTCGCCATAGTGTTTATCCTCTAGAATTCTGTCCCTGACTCCCAACAGGTTTCTGTTAAAATATGCCTCTCTAGTTGGATGCTTTGCCCCTTTGGTGCTCTTGACACATCATCATCCATTGCAGATTAAAAGCAGGAGTCATGTGCATCCTCCTCCATTGGCTTTGCCAAGTGGTTTCATCACACAACATACCCCTTTTTCACAGCTGGTTCCATTCATAGTACTAAATTGAGTTTCCAAAGCACAGAGTCTGCATTTCTTCATAACTTAATTCTTGATTGCACAATCTGCTCATTATTCCACACTGTGAACGATTTCATGTTCATGTTCTGGAGCTTAGACACTGTGCTACTGGGGAATGGAAGAATGTGCGACTACCGCATGATCTCATATTACTGTTGACCAAAAGATCACAGCTAGCCATGTCCTCCCAGAGATGCCCTTTTATTCTTCTCAAAAACTGGCAGTAAATAGAAGCAATGAAAGTCCTCCTCCTCTGAGGCCACAATGGATGGTTGTAGCTCACCCGGCACAGCTCAGAGAAGCTGCCAAAGCTTGGGGACAAAAGACTGGTGTGATCCTTAAGCATGCCTGGGCAAGAGTTAGGCACTTCCTGAACCCAACTCAGTGAAAGCTTCAGTAAAGTCCTTTTGCATACTCACTGTAAGCTCCCAGCTCCAGCTAGCTCATGTGACTGATCCCACCCCAAGCCTTGCCTGCCTTCACGTGAGCTAAAGGCAGACTTACAAAAAGCAGACTTACAAAAATCTGAAGAAGTGTGCATGCACACGAAAGCTCATACCAAGAACAAACTCAGTTGGTCTCTAAGGTGCTACTGGAAAGAATTTTCTATTTTGTTTCGACTATGGCAGACCAACACGGCTACCCACCTGTTACAAAAAGCATATAAAGGACACTGCCTAAGCTTTAGCTCAAGTGGTTGTGGGACCAAACAATGTTTCGGATATTTTGCCTAGCTCTGCATTAACTGTGATTAGAATCCTTAGCGTGGAGGGCAAACAGAAAACACTTCCCCTTTTCTTGTAAATTTTGATTAACTGCTGGGAAAAGGTTATGCACATTTTGACATGAAAATGAAACTCATCTGGCTTAATGCTATTCTCTAATTTCAAACCCATCTGGAGGCTATTATGCACTTCTGAACATGGTATTCAGGAGAACTGACTTTCACATACATAGTCTATGCAAACAAACAAACAAAAAATACAATTTCAAAGCAATTTTTGTGCAAATGAATGGTATGTTTTCATATCTACCTTCTTCTTTTTCAAAAAAAATCATTCAATTGATAAAATTTATTCAACCGTCAGTCAGTACACAATAATTATCTGTACAAAAATTAAAATGTTTAAACATCTCAAGGAGCTTAACACTAAAACATACAATGAGAAGTATTTTATACATTTAGACCCATGTCAATACTGTCGATTTTAACCTTATGGCGTCTTTTTCAAAAAAAAGAAGTTCCTCACTGAATAAGTTACAGGTAGGTAGCCGTGTTCTCACTGAATAACTTATTCAAAATGAAGGAAGAAAGCCCTCACTTGAATAGACAAGTTTCCTTTATGTTCAAACATATTTCATATTTGGTTATAAATGGTGAGCCAATCCTGGTGTTCTTAAAAATACATACAAGGCAATAATTTTGTGTGGGTCAAACTATATAATATGGGGAATATGTGACTGCATTTCAGGTTATCTGTTTTGTTTTGTTTTTTAAATCCAAATGGCTGGTTTTTAAAAAGCAGCTGTGAGGATCAGGATGATGGAAATGTTAATCAATGGCGGCTTCACTCTCTGAGTGTAAAGCAGTTCTGGATGGTGATTTTGTGGGGGGGGCTGCAGTGCAGGAGGGAAGTGTTAATCACATATTCTATGTATCAAATTTGGCCCTTAGAATTGTCTACCTAGCTGACTTTGACATATCAACATTTCTAATATGGTCCTTGAGAAGATATAAGTCAAAATTTCCAAAAATCTGAGAAAGCCTTAGCGCTGATCAATATAACTAGTCATCCATACACAGTTGCTTACACTCTCCTTCCTGGGTTTGATGCCAGTTAACATTCAAAATCTACCAGTGTCAGGGATTGCTTTCTTGCAAATTGCATGATTCACCTCACAGTGTAGTCCTTAAGAACATACAAATTAATTGGCCACATTATTTACCACTCTTCTACAAACAACACTAAATCATTTGTGTTTCATGGGGTATGCCTTGTGGAATATCCAAACAAACTGTGCCAATAGCTCTCATAATGTTATGCTGGCAGTCTAAGCTTAGTGATGAATGTGGGCAAAAATAGACATTATAAATGGCTACAGCCTGATCTTTCTTCATGGTCAGATCAAAGAATGCAACTCCAGGCAACAATGATGGAGCAGTTATCCAACACAACTAAGCAGAAGAAGGGACAGAAGAGGGGGAAAGGCAAAGACACGAAGCTTCTTCTAAACATGGATGGGAAGAGGGACAACCTTTGTGGAATTCCATCCTCTAAACATTCATCTATGCTGGCCAAACAGGTAAAAGAATCAGCAAGCATCACTCCATTCCTGATCATTGTTTGATGAAATGTTGATAACATCATAAAACAGTGGTGTTTATTCAAGAGGGTAAATACATTTTGTACTTAGCTATATGGTCGCAAGTCCTGTTAAAGTCAACTGACTTTGTTGCATGTATATAATAGGAAGTGATCGTTGGCCTCTAAAGCTTCACCTTGAGGAAAATTACTTGTAATCACTCATGACATAACATATTAATTTATACAAGGTTCAAAGGCACGAGCTTTCTAAATGGGCATTTGACCATGCAAAGCCCAGTTCTGCTTTCCGCTGTATCGCATTGTACACCTTGCCTTCAGACTGACAGCCAGCTGTTCATTAATAGTTGCATTTAGAAACATGAATATAAAGACATTATAAAGACAAAACAACAACCAATCCCCCTAACAGTAAGAAGCAGCTTTGGCAGCACACTAGTAACAGCATCATCTCAGTCTATCAGAAGACTGGGAGGGGTGGGGAGGATAAATCTTTACCTGGCACCAAAAAGATGTCAGTGAAGGTGGATCACGATGGATCCTCCTATTCATGAAAGAGAATAAGAACACTTCCTGTTCAAAAAAAAAAAAAGCCTTCATCGAGCAACAAGGTCTTCCCAAGTCCTGGTACATTCCAGTATCCTTAATGGTTTACATAAATTTTATATTGGCCCTGATAGCCAATTCATCCTACTTCAGGCTGCCGTACACAGCCTAGCCCTGCCTGGCACAAACATGTTCAAAATAATCTCAGGAAAAAATTGCCAAGAAAGGAGTGCCTATTTTGATGATGCTGAAAATGTTCATGAAAAACAGTAATTATATGTTCAACAGAGTCCCAACTTTTGCTTCTTAAAAAAAATCCTCAAATGTTTAACCTGATAATCTTAGATTCTCCTTGTAAATTTCACATTGGGTAAACTTTGGTAGCAACTAAAGGAAAAGCCATATTTGGGGGATGCAAGGCAGTATGGAAAGATTTGCACAAGAATAATTATTTTTTCACTTGCTTATGAACAGCTACACCTCAAGAATCACTTCAGGAAGTATTTTTCCCTGCCCCACTGATAAAGCAGATGGCAATAAGTCACTTCTGGTGCTTATTAGCACAAGAAGTCAATGTGATCTACAGCTTTTACCTTGTTAGAAACCAGATTACAGAACCACTGCGAAGTGACAAAAAAATCTTAATTATCAGTGCAGGTATTAGAGCAGCCATTTATCAACACAGGATAAGGGAAACAAACAAATATAATTGCCTGATTTCTCCCTTATTTGATGAGATCACATAAATTAAAGAGTGAATCTAATACAATCCAGAGATTGTAGTGGGAGCTCTGTTTCTGCACTTGTAACTTAGTATCATAAGAGTCTGTTAAAACTTAAAGGCTTGTTTTCTCATCTTTCCTTGCCCACAAAAAAATTACTAGCCTGAAAATTCATTGCACTAATGCCAGGATGCTGTTGTGCCTGTGAAAAAGGAAATATGTATGAAAACATGTTTCTTGGGATCCATTTAATTGACACTAACATTATTTTTAATTTGAGGCTGATGCATATGAAAACCTTGACCTTAAAATAAAATTCTTCTGGAGCAAGTATAAAGAAATTTGTTCAAGATTATCAGAGCTGAGTGGTAAGTATTTTGACGAACATGACTTTTTTAAAATAAAGAAGAGTAAATCACAAGCCAGTTTTCATTGCACAAATATGATGAGTTCTATTCCAACCTCACATTTCCTGACCTTATTGTTCAAAGTCCCCCTGGGGGTCAGGGATGATGGGAATTGTTCTTGAGGGCACCAGGCTGGCCACCCCTGCCATAGAGGAACAACTCCCATTTATTTTATTTTTATTAACAATCCCCCCACCCCCCAAAAAAAATCCTAGTACAAAAACACAGAGAGGTGATACCGTGTGAATCTGAACTGATAGTGCTATTTGCATTTTTCTGGTTTCAGAATATTTGCCCTGTTTCATTATGTACCCAGTCAGGATATCCTCTTCTTTTTTTAATGACTTGCACAAGGATGTTGTGGAGAAGGCATGTCATGTAAAATGCTATCAGAGCCCTCCAGTTGTTTACCATGGCCACTTACAAGCTGAACTTGATTCTTATGGATCCACATTTACTGGCAAGGGTTGTCTTCATTTGGGAAACAAAAATATCCCCAGACAACTTCAGGAATTCCTTTTAACTCTCTTATCTCACCATGTCATAGCACTAAGGAAGAAACAGAAATGACAGCAGGCTGTTGGCCTCCCATTACACCTTATTCACACAGTAATGGGACATTTGGCCCTACAGAGTACATCTCCTCTTTTTAGGATAGGGGAAGGGGGGTTGTAGAATGGATTTGGACTGTGCCCAAGGGTTCCTGAAAACAACTGAACCTCATGTGCTGCTGTGGGCTAAGAAAAAAAAAAAGGAAGATTGTACCCTGCCAACTGTAAGTAGGAGTTCAAGAGGGTTACAGAAAGAATTTTTTTTAAAAAAACAACAACCCAGAAAACCTTCACAGTAGAATATTGTGATATAAAAAAGAGATGGGGAATCTGAGGCATGGGAGCAAAATATGGATATCCGTTCATCTTTCTCTGTCCCTTAGGACTGTCCCTTGACCACAAACTCTTCCCAGGAGATATTCAATTTTGTATGCATTTTAATGAGAAACTAGCCAACTCACACATCTCAACCCAATACACAGACTGAAACCCAGTTAGCCTTCAAAATTCTCACTTTGCCAAATTTAGCAATGCAGTTCTCCAACTAGACAATGTGTAGAAAAATGCATATAATAGGAGAAAGTTTGGATAAAATGCTGGTGAATTTTCATGAAGATTATTTTAATTAATATTCACAAACAACTGTGGAAATGTGGGCAACTAAACTCAAGACTGGAAGAATGGGAAATTGGGGGAACTGAAACTGACAGTCTTCCATCCCTGGGTGCAGATCAGGTGGCTTTATATAATAATTGGAAATGATCAATTTTAGCAAACAAATTTCTCAAATTTCTTTGGGGATGCCATATGCTTCAGAGACCACAAGAAAACTGAGGTGCTGCTTCCAGATTTCATTCAGAATCCCGAGAATCTTATTTGATTTTATAAAGTTGTTTTACCAGTGTTTTTGTTTGTTCATTTCTTGTCTCCTGCAGATGTACTTTAGTACACTATGTAGTGCTTCTGATGGTATATTTGTTCTATTTTTATTTATTTATTTAAGAAATTTATAATGCACTGCTTTTCACCATACTTTCTGTTATCTAGATACAAAGAGGATTTTAGAACAGAAAAATAAAGAAGCTTATTTAGAGTCAATTGTTCAGAATTCCAAGATTCCTCCAGAAGAAAGAAGGCTACAAAGTGCTCTATATCGGAGATTGCACCCAGATAAGGTACATGTCAACTCCACTGCAAACATTCTGAAGTTTGTGGGATATCATCTTTGTCTGTTTTAACTTAGTGCTCAAATAAATGTGAAAAACCAGAGTGTGAAGTCTCCCATAATTTTAAAGATAAGGGGGGGGGGGAGTCTCATGATCAGAACTTCATAAAAATTGTATAAAATGGTAATACATCAACAAAAAATGTAACTGTGGCTATTAAAAAAGATAAAATTAAGTTTCTGTGCTCCTACAACAGCTTCAGTGAACTTGTTTTTTAAATGTATGGGGGGGAGAGATAAATTATTTTATGATTTATAAGCTGTTGCAAAGCTGTGTTCCACATAGTTAATTAGCTAATATTTGTCAGCCCTGTGAATGTGCTATTGTGCCAGAGAGCGTTGTGTTTCCACTTTGCAAGTGCACTGTCACATCATTTTTATCAGTGACTTGGGAGATATTCAAGGATTAAAGTAGAGCTGCTCAGCTTCTTTTCCAGAATACAACTATACTGACCTGCAGAAGCCACCACTGACTGACCTAACTTATCCAGTCCCAGCCCTACCACTAGCCAATTTGAGCCCTTTGCCTCAGGTGGCAGATTGGGAGGGACGACAGAGTGAATGTGCATCTACCCATTGCTCACCACTGCTGAAAATCCACCATCCCCATGAAAATACGTTTGGAAGCCACCTTCTTGCATTGAAGAGCGCTGTATCACTGCTGCTGCTGTTTCTGCTGCTGCTGCTGTTTCTGCTGCTGCTGCTGCTGCTGCTGCACACCACACTTCAATCCAGCACAAAGGCTGTTGGCTACTACTTTGCCCCTCTTAGGGAGAAGCCAGTGCCACCTCAGATCTCACCGCTGAGAAGTGAAATGCCTATAAGGGCGCCACTGCTGCCTTTCAATGACAGAGAAAACTCTTTCAACAAACAAGAAGAGAAGTGCCATCATTGGCATTCCTGTGGCTGAGTAAAGGTTCTTCTCAAATCTTGCCCATCTCTGCCTCATTCTTTGAGGATGTCCACATCCTGCCTCAAAGTGAAGGCATTGAAGGATGAGATCTGGATGGCACAAAGACTCACCTTCCAGAGTCACTATGCTACAGCTGATGAGCCAATGGGAACACAGTCAAGGGGGGCCTGGGTGACAGAGAACATCCAAGTAGGAAGGCTACTGGGTGTGGTTAATTTAGACTCTGCTATTCTACTAGCAGTGGGCTGTTAGCAGAAGACCAGAATATGGTGTCTAAACCATGTTGTACAAAGCAAGAAGATGAAGATGGGGTATTTCATCCAATATAACTTTCCGTATTTTCTTTTCCCCCCAGGATTTTGTGCTTGACCTAAATGACCTTGAACAAGCTCTCCAGGATGTTAACAAATGCCTGGTTTCTCCAAAAGAGTTCTCTTATATTTTCCATGTAAGTTCTACTACTGTACCATTTGTCAGCAGTTAGACTGCTATCACACAAGCTTTTCCAAGACTTCTGCAGCTGGGCCAAAGGCAATATGTCTGGGCTGTCTTCTGTATGTCTTGGAGATTACCAAAAAAAAGGGGGGGGGTTGGCGGCTGACTCATTAGGTTTATATTTTATCAATTTTGCCAACATTGTGTTCAGTGTCTGGGAAGCTAATGCAGTACATAGCTGTGTATATTGGTAATGGCAGTGATTCACTGAAATAGTCTGAATAGGCTCATGTAACAGGATTAAGATTTTTCTCTTACCTGGTATAAGAAATTTAAGGAATCCTTCAGCTATTGTAAATGGTCCTTAAACTCTTCCTTTTGCCTTAGATGCCATCTGGGTGAATCACATGTGACAATCAAATGAAATTCTTCCATCCCACCCTGCCCAGCTATAGTAAAGGAAGTCGGAGGGGCTGAGCTGTACAAGTCAGGGCGTTTGCAAAAGCTGAGAATACCTTTTAGTCTGGAATGTGCCTCTCATGAATATTGTTATTATTGTAGGAGAAAAAGCAGTATAAATAAGGCTGTTTGTAAATCAAATATACATTCCACTCATTCTGGAAGGATTCTAGCCAATGCCTGTTTTATATTCAGATTGAAAATATAGACACTCATACACAAAGCACCCTGGAGAAAAGTTTAAAAGTCACACATGCAAAAATGAGCTACATTTCTGCTGCCAAGTTCCTTCATCGGCCTTGCAGTCTCTAGTCCAGGCCTTTGGTCTGTCCTTTCCCATTCTCTCTGGCTTTGCATTCTTAGAGTATTCTTGAAGTGCAGAGGGCTCCATCAGCCCTGCAGATGTACTCTAGTACACTATGTAGTGCTTCTGATGGTATATTTGTTCTAATTTTATTTATTTATTTAAGCAATTTATAATACACTGCTTTTCACCATACATCTCAAAGTGGTTTATAGAAAAACCAAAGCTTGCAAATACAGGGCTTAATACATAGATTGAAACATCAGATAAGAACGTATTGGAGTTAGTGATACCTATCTACTGAACATCTTTTGTAATTTTTACCATGTTTGAAACTGAAAGCTTTAAACAAAAGCTTACATTCTCCACAAACGGACCCCCTCCCCACTTTTTTCTGAACAGGCATAGTGTGGTGACATCATCTTGTTCTCAGTGCTTTTTTATGCAGTCGTAAGCTGGCCACATGACCCGGAAGCTGTAGGCCGGCTCCCTCGGCCAGTAATGCGAGATGAGCGCCGCAACCCCAGAGTTGGACACGACTGGACCTAATGGTCCACAACAGCTCTCTTAAGTGCAACGGTTTCCAAGATACCATTCACCTGAACTCCATCATCTGTGTTTTGGTTATACCATTTAGGACAAAATGGTAATCCCATTCCAGTGTCAAGTACTACTACTTCTAGGATCAGAGGTGCAATGCCTCTGAATTTCACGTGCTGGGGAGCAGGAGAGGTCTACTGAAGAAGAGATCTATTGTCTTTAGCTCCTGCCTAACAGCCATCTGTTTGGCCACTGGGGGAGGCAGGTTATTGGACAATATAGGCCTTTTGTCTGATCCAACAGGGGTTCCTTGTTCCTTATTAAGATCTATTTTTGCATTCAAAATCAGCTGCATTTACCATGCTTGCTTTAAATTCTAAGTGTATTCCAAGGTACTGAAATGAAGCACCCCACAGTTATGTGAAGTATTGCACTTAATAAATATAGCCTCATCTTCAAAAATAATAAGCAGAAGAAGCTAGAAAAAATGGTAACTGGAAAGGCTGTTGATTGGTTTGAAGGACCGAATAAATCTGGACGTAAGATATTCCAGTGGTTTCAAGAGGGATCTTTCCTAGGTTCATTTGTGTCACAACTCATTACATACCCATTTTTTCTGGGTGTGTTATTTTCTCTCTTAGCAACATAATTAGGGTGTTCGTTATTTTGTAAAGAAAATCTATGGAGAACATGCCGTACAAAATAATATTTGAGGCTGATGTGACCAAAAAACCAAAACCAGGGCTAGAGTTTATAATTTGTGAATTATAGGTTCAGGTGTACTGGGAGGGAAATGGTTTAGTACATTTCGCACCCTCAAACATCCAAGCTTTCCCTCATGTTACTTCAGCCTAAGTTGTGGAGCAGGCCTTCAGCCTGAGTAACATGTGTGGATGCCAACACAGAATGACATTGAACTGGGCCTCTCTTCCAGCCCCCAAACCATCTTTAACGGGAAGTGTGAATGTTTACAGATTAACTGAAGGCTAATCACTGTACTTCCTAGCTGAAGAAGAAAACAGTTTGGTCACATTTTGCCATCCTTTTGGGGGGCTGGAGGGGAGATGTAAAAACATTTGCATTGGCCAGAAATAAAAGCTCATGCTTCACACACTTGTAACCAACCCCAGAAAGTGGAGGGAGCCCTCAGTCTTCTTGGCTTTGAACATTTTGAACAGGAAGCCATTTAGAGCTGGAATGCATGCCTAGCCAGTCCAAGAAACACCCGTTCTTATTACTTCTGGGCTATCGAAAAAGCTTGAGGTGAAAAAAGTATAATTTATAAGCAGCCCCTCTTTTCCTGTTTTGTTTAGATTTTTTTTCCTCTGCTTCTGCCAAGCCTGTTTTTCAAACTTTGCATGAGGAAACACATTTATACTTTCCTTTCATTTTATTTACTCAGCTGTACATCTACCTAAATTGATAGCTGCTGCTCCTACCCGGCTTCAAATCCAAACAAAGAGAGAGGAAGGTGCATGTTATACTTTCTTGGTTTCTGAGGCAAAGGAGGAATCTGGGCGGAGGGCAGGCTGCTGTGGGATTGATATCAAGGGGAGTTACCAGCAGACTTTCTTCCTTTCAGGATATCCACAACTGTATGTTTTAGGATGAGAATGCTCTATAATTCGCCACACATTCAAGCTGGCCAAGATCCTCATTTTGTGGAAAGGATGGCAATGTTCCCTGAAGAGACCAGTGCTTTTCAAATGCTATTAAAACAATCACCGCCAGCCACTTTTTTTTAAAAAAAGAAAGAAAAATCACCAAGAGGATGTGCTGCAAAGCATCCCCTTGGGCTTAACCCTAGTACAGAAGGTTGGATCCGGCAAAGTCATTGCACACACAGAATTTCTGCTCAGGCAGTGGATCTTCCCCACACACCATGCACTGCCCCCCCCAGTCTGCTTTGGAAGGTTGTGGGGAAGCCCAGAGCAGATGCTGAAGGCACAAGAGACAGGAGGGAGATGCTCCATTGGAGTGACTTCATTGGCTATAACCTAATAAGTTTAGAAAATCATGGAAGCATAGAAGGGAAATGAGGACCACTCAAGCTACACATGCATGTCATTGCTTGAGTCTAGTCCAACCAGCTCTTGGAATATATTTTATTTATATGCAATGGCCATTGAAGTCCGGGGCTTATGCTGTTCTGCATCTAATTTAAAGAATGAACAACAAATGCGTTTTCAAGCGATGTTGGAGCAGTGTGGTTATTAGTTTCCCCTCTCACTCATGACTGGCTTAGGATGTCAGATATAGGGAGCCTATGCTGCTGCGGCTGCTGCACATACCAGGTAGCACATGAGAAAAAGGTATTGAGTGCTTACTATTTGAGATATTAAAAAAAAATCTGCAGGAGATTAATCCAACCTTCAAACACTGTGGAGGAAAAAGAAGACCGCTTCAGTCTGTCAAAGTATTTGCAAAACAAATTTGAATTACGACTTCTCCTTACAAACTGAAGTATAAAAAACGGCTCACATCATAACTATTTCAAAGGCTAAAAGCTAACCACCAGCAATAAACATATTGTGCCAGTAATTTAATGCAGGAATTATGGTAGGGCAGATGCTATTTGGGGTCTGGTGTGGAATTCTTCAATAAAAACCAAGACTTGGTAGAATGTCCTTCTCATTCCACTGAGAGGACTTGCGCACACACGCACACACAGTTTTTATTGCTGAAAGGGGGCATTAACGTCTTAGAGGGAGGGCTATTTTCAAGAACTCTGATAGTGGCACCACTTTTGCTAAGCTGTTTGATCCCCTGCCTCCAACATGTATGATTCCATGTGCTGGTGTCACTGCAGCCTGGAGAAGTGTTGAGTTGGTATGCTTCTGAATATCAGATGCCTAGGACAAACAACTAGGCACAGTCATGATCCTAAAACTTTCCGTGTGAGCTTTTGGGGGTGCAGGTCTCAGTGCAGTGAAATGCAGGACTAGGTGGAGCCGTTCGGGTGTCTGGGGCTTCAGCTTGCCCACTGTAGCTGAGGCCAGTATAATTTAATCTTTTAAAATCTTACATTTGAAACAGAAACGTTAGGCAGCTGCACTGGACTCTCCTTCCCTCTGGGCCCTGCTCCCAACATTGCATCCCACTGTGGTCATATATCAGGGCCCAGAATAATTGGAGGGAAAGAAGATGCTTCTCCTCAGCACTGGACCCTCTAAAGAAAAGAACAGCACTAAGCTCATCAGCCCTGCTGAAGAAGAAGAAGAAGAAGAAGAAGAAGAAGAAGAAGAAGAAGAAGAAGAAGAAGAAGAGTTTGGATTTGATATCCCGCTTTATCACTACCTGAAGGAGTCTCAAAGCGGCTAACATTCTCCTTTCCCTTCCTCCCCCACAACAAACACTCTGTGAGGTGAGTGGGGCTGAGAGACTTCAAAGAAGTGTGACTAGCCCAAGGTCACCCAGCAGCTGCATGTGGAGGAGTGGAGACGCGAACCCAGTTCCCCAGATAATGAGTCTACCGCTCTTAACCACTATACCACACTGGCTCTCCCCAAAGCACAACCCAGAGAAATATGATGATGATGATGATGACGACCTTTCTGATAAGCACTTTCCAACTTTCCTTAAAATAGGCCAACAGGTGGTTCAGGATGCAGCGAAGAAACCACATTGAGGAGGCCAGTTCAGTTAAATGGAAACTTTTCTCTTCTTAACTATGCTTCCCATTGTGCCTCAGACTCAGTAACTTTTTCAAGAGTCCAAAATGCTTATCATTATGTCTTAGATCCACAAAATATTTCACCTTTGAGGCTTTCAGTCGTTGTTCCAAATACAGCTTCAGTGTCCACAGATTCCGCTGCTGACCTTTCTCATAGTCACTCCACCATAAATGAGGCTACGTGGATATGCACCACCATTTGTAGTTGCAGTTCTAAAACTCCTCAGAAACGTATTTTCTTTTATCCACAGGATTTGTGCTTTCTGTTAGCTTAACGCAATTAGGGCATACACTACAATGGTTACAAAGGAAATGGCCCATAACGCTGAACAGTTGTGTTTCCTAACACCTTAGTTTAAACACAAAAATGGGCTTTCCCTTTTATATATGAATTCTATACAGCAGCTTTGGAGATTACTAGCTTTTTATTATTTTATCATTTTTAGGTTATCCACCTACACACAGTGATGCACAGTTCATTTTTAAAGCATTAATTCATTGGTCTTGTGTTGTGCCGTGCATGGTTCCTGATCCACTGTAGAAGCATGAATATTACCTCCAAGTGGATGTTGTATTTGGATATTTAGATATTAAAAGATGTAAGATATGAGATGATGACTGTGAAATTAAGTGAATTTAAGTGAAAGAAAGTTTAAAATTGATAGAAAAGTTATTAAAGTAAATTAATTAAATTGAAAGCAGAAGAGAGAATGGGGAAAGTCCCCTGAATTAGATTCGAAATAAGATTACAATTATATAAATTGAGTGTTGGTGTTCCTGTTTGTGAGGTATGTATTTGTTTTTCTTTTTAGTTTGTTGCTGTAGTTTGTAGTTTGTGGTTGCTGTTTTTTGTTGTATTTGTTGTTTTTTGATTGTATTTGATGTGTTTTAATGTGGAAAACCAATACATTTCTGTTAAAAAAAAAATATTACCTCCAAGTGGTAGTGCTGGGGAGAGTGCCACCTCTGGAAACCATGCATTTAGCATTATTTTCTGCACATGGCTTCTGATCCAACAGAGGATTCACCATCTTTCCCATGCACAATGACCTGCCTTGATCAGCCAATGACTATTGCATAAGATCATCATAGAACCATTATGTTACATTTGCTTAATAGGCTTGGGACAAAGGTTTCGTGAGCTGACAGCACTCATCAGCTGATGGCGCTGATTATTAACCCAAATGACTTTCAATATATGCAAGTAGTCTTTTTTCTTTCTCTTTCAGATTCTTGAACTCCCAGGTCAACAATACAGGCTAAACCTTGAACTCTTCTGTGTAGTGGCAGCTCTGTCTGAGAAAGTGACACAACTTGAGTAAGTGAAAATATAAACCCAAGCCCACCTGCATTGGCCAAACTTATTAGTGACTGTGGCTATTTTGCAGCTTCAATTTTAGAAAAAGAAGGCAGAACAAAATAGCTGGTGGAAAATATTTAGATGGAAACCAGTTCATATAATTAGAGCCAATCCACGCAATCACTTCTGGGGCCTTGGGACATGTATGTGGTTCCAGTCATTCCAATTAAAATGTTCCCATAATAGTTAATCTGCAAACAGTTTAGCAAATACATCTTGCTGACCTAATACAAATGATGTCCTTGTCATTTAAACATCAAATGAATGAATCCATGTGCATACAGTATAGGAACTGTTATACCTGGGATTCCCCCCCCCCCTACTTATTTCTGATTTATGATGTTGTAGGATCCATTGCTTTATTTGTAACATAGATGAGGAGTAAGTGTAAACACAAGACACTTAATTGTAAAAAATGTTTACTGGAACAATAGTAATTACAGAGGTACTCGGTCTGGCTGAGCATAGTTCTTGGTCTTAGCATGAACCTGCTATGGTTTATTGGGTTCATCAGGAAGTGATTCAAGTGTTTTGTCTATATATTTAAAAGCCCAAAATAAATTTTATCATCTTCCCAGTGACTTCATATCAATTTATTCATTTTACAAGAACCAAGTTGTTTATTTGTCTGATGGTCAGTTTGATGAAGTCATCCTTGGATGAGAACGTCAAGCCTTCCCGTTAATGTGTCATCTTCATGCTTTCTGTCAATAAACATTTGTCAATTGAGGCAAAGCATAATGTATAGTTAGGTTGTGGTAGACAGCTGAATTCGCAGTGTGTATCACTTATGAAAATATTTTGTTCCTAAAGGAAGTTCATTTATTCTTACAGTTAGGGCTACCATGAAAACAAATCAAATGCAGAACTCAGGAGTTGGTTGCTAAAAAAAAATATATCTGGCATAATTTCTTGAATCCACTTGATTTTTTTCTATGGGTTGTATGGATGTTAGGGGAGTCATAGAACCTCTGGTGGGGGACACGCTGTGTTCCTTCTAGGGTATTTTTCCACCTTTGGTCCCACCCTGCACTCAGTTCTCACCTGTTGTTCATAGAAGCTGTCAGCATGCGACAGCAACCACACCCCGGCTTTGGCCTGGCCGGCTAAATCAGGTGAGGGTAGCCGATGGGCCTCAAACCCTTGGTGAGTTAGGGACTTCCCCTGCATACAAAGTTGTACAGGCTCTGATGCATTGATACCAATAGTGGGTCCAACGGTCATGAAGGCAGTTTCCGTATGTGCTGTAAATGGAAGTGAAGGGCAGATGAGGCTCATCAACCTAGAAGATGGAATACTGTAATCCTAAACCTCCACTGTCATGTTGGATAGCTTTGGGAGAAAAAAGGGCTAAGGGGTATATCCTTCAAAAATATGCAGTGGAGTCCCTACGACTCTTGGATGGCACCTTAAACGCCTCCTTATGGCAACTCCTGCAGCCAAGATGGTGCTTATTCCTTTGGATCACATCGGTAATGCCAAGAGGGGGGTGTTGTTGTCTGGGCATCCCAGGACCTCCATATACACTGCCCACACATCCTGGGAAGGTCACTTCAGTGCTGCTGGCATTTTGTATTCTCAATGCATTTGCCTTCTTCTAAACTTAAAGAGGCATATGGAATAAATATGCAGTTCGAAAGCACGTAAAAGTGCAAGTAGATAAATAGGTACCACTCTGGCGGGAAGGTTTCTGTGCACTGCTCTGGTTTCACCAGAAGTGGCTTAGTCATGTTGGCCACATGACCCAGAAAAATTGTCTGCAGCCAGTAAAGCAAGATGAGCGCCGCAGCGCCAGAGTTGTTCATGACTGGACTTAACTGTCAGTGGTCCCTTACCTTTATAATAATAGCTCAGGTTTTTAAGGTCAGCTACTTTCATGTGCAACAACCATTTGTATGCACAATAACGAATCCTTCAATATTCAATTTTAAAAAATAAAAATTCATCTCTGGTTCCAGATCAGCAGAAATAAGACAAGGTTGCTTTGGGAAGTTTTGAAACAGTACTGTTAAATTTCAATGGTAGAAGCAGGCAAGGAAGTTGGATCCCCTAAACATCCTTAAAATTGCTTCCTTTTATATTGCCTTACTGGTTTATATCACACTGGTTTGAATCTAAAAAGAACAAGGTGTATTACACTCTGTGGGGCTTCCCCACTTGCTCCCTCCCACTGCAGCTTCTTGTATTCCCTCTCCACAAAGTTCCTCCTGAAAGTCAGAGAACCCTCCCAAACAGCATGAGATGTGGTACAGAGGGTTGCAGCAGGAGGGGAGTCAGTGGAAATTGGGGTGGGGAAGGTTTGCTCAAGCCCAACTACCTTCCACCAGTAAGCAAAGATGAGCTGAGGGGATTCTTTGCATCGCAAGCATAGTATGCCTTCAGGCTGGGTCTTGTTGGTTTTCACAGGTAACTAGTTCACTTTAGAAACTTATTTCAAAATATTTAAATGATAAAATGAAGACAGAAGTTATAAGCCCAGGTCTAGAGCACATCTTAAATTACGTGAATTTACCTTGGAAGTAGAACAGAATCCATTCTGGAAGACCGTTCGACTTCCAAAATGTTCAGAAACCAAAGCACAGCTTCTGATTGGCTGCAGGAAGTTCCTGAAACCAATCGGAAGCCAAGGAAGCCCCATCAGATGTTCTGCTTCCAAAAATAATTTGAAAACCGGAACACTCCCTTCCGGGAGCCGATTTGTTCAGGAGCCAAGGCGTTTGAGATCCAAAGTACGACTGTATCTGATCTTGATTAGTGCCCAGTCTTCAGACATCCCGCCGATGCATGCTGCAGTTGCAGTTACTCCGTGTTGTGGCTTTCAAAATGGCCTACTGATGCAGTTTGACTGTACCCCAGGTGCTTCTACATGTGGGCACCCAAAGTATGTGTGAAACACATGGCAGCACACACAAGAGAGACTAAAATGTGATGGGCCAGGTGGAACTTTGCAAAAATCCCTAGCCTCAGATACAGGAAAACAAAATGAAAACAGCTTTGCAAAATAAATGGGATTTAAAGATAAATTTAAAAGAGAAGATAGAGTTGACTTTTATGGACAGAGTGGGGAAGACTGACATCTATTAGATATGCCATCTGGACTGTTAGAGACAATCACAGAGGCATGATTGCAAATGCATTATAGTAACATCATATGTCATAAGCAAAATTGTATGTGGCAGATATAGTGGGTCTTCCCAGACTTCTTTTGACTCTGTCTTGACTCTCGATGAAAGTGGCACATTGGTGTCCTTTCAAAGCAAGCATCACAGTCAAGATGACAAATTTTGACTCCTGGGTGGGTGGGAGAAGGACATCCTTATTTGGATCATCAAAGGGTGCCTCTTATTGACAGCTATTCCATTTGCCTGATATAAGTGTTGTATCTATGAAACCTGACAGGAATGTGATAGCAGCTGTGTATAAGGAGGCCACCAATAAAAAGCTTTCATGATGTTTTCCTCCCCCCCCCCCCCGTTGCAATATTGAAAACAAGCTTGTGGCTACAAACAGTGCCACAGCTGATCCTTGAAACTCTGTTGTAAGATAAACGGTCTGTTCCCTTCCACAACACTTGCAAATGCAAGAGACTCTGGTCTCAGACAGGAGTTCCACCATGGTGGCTCATTAGTCCCTGTGCCCCCTGAAATTAAATGATACCCTTGGGCAAAATCTAAATTAAGTTACTGCGGGAAACTAAAAATAGAACACATTGCATCCCTTTGCTTCTCGCTATAGGATTGAATATTTTCTTGCACCTAAGAAAGCGGGACATTTTTGGTCTCCAAGGAAGTTAGCCTGTTTCCTTGGAGACTGTTTCCTTTAGACACAGCAGAGTTGCTGAGGGGATGCCTTCACTGCTTACCTTGGCAACCATGAATCACTTAATACTCTGCCCATGAATGCAGGCCTTTCAGTGCATTAGCCCTTGCCCGCAGGTATAAACATTCTTTCATGAGGAAAAAAAAAAGGTTGACAGGACTGTATGCTACGTAGATTTCATTTTTAAAAATGATAAACGAAAGCATATTATCCAACAGAATAATTCCATGAAAACACGTTAGCTGGGAAGTTGAGGCATGCCTTTAGTTGTGCAGATCCTCAATATGATCAAATGTCCTCTTCCATGATCAGCAGCCATATTGTGCTGCAGCCATGAAGCAAAGGACCATGGGAAAGCTTAATGGGATGTTTTGTGGCTTCTATAAAATGGGATACCATGGGTGATGTTTATGAGGAAGACAGCTGCAAAGGAAGAGCAGGACTCCCGCTGGCCTTTCTTACTGGCATGAGGTTTGAAGACGTTGAGGGCAGCAAAGGTATGACTGAATAGTCCTACCAGCCGTACGACTTCACAGGCATTTTTTTTTAATGTCTCAGTAGGCAAACACTACAGGCAAAATTCTCAAAATATTTACCAATTCACAGTCCTTATGCTGGAATAAAAAGGTATTTGTTGTTCTCTTCCAGTAAAGAAGGCAGTTGCAAAAGGGCTGCATCAAAAATAATCCACTCTCCTCCCTTTAGTAAACTGGAATTTGATGCAATACTGTATCAGTCATGGGGCTTATATTACATTTTCTAAATGAGTTAGCCGTTCCCGTAACTTCATGAATACCAGGGCAGGGGGTGGTGAGAGTTAAAAAAACCAAAAACACATAATGGTCATAATAGCTCCTTTGTATTTCCTAAGTGGAAGATGTCCATATTGCACAAGCAAACCACAAGGTGAAAACATCCACAAAAGTATGGTGTGTGTGTGTGTGTGTGTTTCTGCCTATGAGTTTGATCGATCAAGAGCCAGTGTCAGTGGTTTTTTTCTTTAAAAATGTTTAGGGGTACTCTCGATTTGACTCAAGAAAATCACCATTTTATAGTTCAAATTGGGAAAAGTAAATGGACAAAAGTACAAAGATTCACAAAATGTTTAGGAGTATGCATACCCCTGCATCCCCCCCCCCCCCCAGAAAAGAGCACTGGCCAGTGTGAATGTTATTAGAACCTAAAACAGATAGTACCTACGCTTGAGAAAACAGCCTGAAAGTGACTTGTGATAGTATTGATTTGATCTTGTCAGTTCTCGGATATTAAACTTCTGTTCAAAATAAGCTCCTCGTGGCAAAAAAGAGCCAACTACACAAGTTTCCATGGTGTTCTAGACTGAAGGTACTCCATAAAAAGAAGACTCCTGAAGCGTCAGACCATACGTTCATCTCATCCAGCATCTATTTTCCAAAATTGGACAGCCAGATTCTGAAAGCAATATTAATTCCACACTTGCCTCTGCAGCAGCTGATAATGGCATATTTACTATCATAAAAGCCTCTCTAGGTATCATAGCTAAAAGCCATTAATGGAATTTCACCAATATTATTTAGTCATTGAAAGTATCCATTAATACTAGAAGACTGGCCTTTTTTGTCAAGCCCCTTCCTATTAATCTCTAACAATGCAATGTGCCTTTTTAACTTATGCAAAAAGCAAAAGAGCCCAGCTTTTTGTATTAGCTTATCTGACAAATTTATAATTCACCAACACCACATAGCCAAGGCACTCAAGATGCTGCATACAATCCAGAAACACAAATCCTATTAACAATGATGGGATGATAGCAGTCAAATTCTTGGGTTTACAAACTTTGCTTCTTTGCACCAACTTTCCTACCCAAAGAGCTTATTGTTGGTCATTAGTTGGGCCTTGAAAAAAATGAACGTTCCCCACATCAAATGGGGTGAGCCTTTTGCGTGGTCGCGAGTAGCCCCCCTTGGATCTCGGTGCAGCTCCTGGCAGTTGGACCTGGCACCACCTTTCCCAGGTTGGATACCTGTGGACTCCACCTACTCTAGCAGCCACCCAATCCCGGCATTTACTTTGCAGGTTAACCACCTTTTTCCACAGCCGCACAGGCACGCAGGCGCTGCTATGACAGGGTCGCTGTTGAAGGGCCGGAAAGGACTTTCCCTGCATTGGAAGGTTTCGCCTTTCCCGTAGCAATTCATCACAACTTTGGCAGTTGCAGGCCTTGGGCGGAATCCTTTAGTCATCTACAAAATTGAGGGGGTGGGGAGCGTTTACCCCCATCCCCATTGCGGCGTCAATAACAGGGTTCCCGTTAAAGGGGTCGCAGGGGAAGGCATTGACCATACACCCTGAGGTCGTCACTGCCCTCCCCCTCCAGCGGCAGTGAATGGGGGGGGGCTATCTGCTTGAACATATGTTCTTCAGAGCTAGCCCACTCCCCACTCATGCTGGATAACCCTGAAGTTACCCAGAACCCCAACTGGGGGGGGGGCTGGGAAGGATAAACGCCCAATGCCTGAACCAAGGTCTTCCTACATCTGAATATTAATAAAGTTGTGGTCAATTTAATCCCATAGAACGTTGTCACATGTTGTTATTTCCCTCAGGGGCTGCTCGGAGTTCGGGGGACTCCGCCTGGCCATGCAAAGAACATTGTGAGCAGTTGATACAAAAGCAAACACTCCATACAAGAGGCAGTCTGATGCGAGCAACGCTCCATTAGGTCAGAATTGCAAAATTCCATGTATAAATCCATTTAAAATAGATTCCTCTCCTATCACCAACAACTTGGGGATCAGAGTGTTTAAGTCAGGGATAGCCAACATGGCACCTGGCAATAGGAGGATGGGAGTCATTATCCTAAACATCCAGAAGGCACCGCATTGGTTACTCTTGATGTGAGCCCAGCATTGCCATGAGGATCACAAACACACCAAGAGACTCCAAGGGTGATCAATCAACACCATAAAAACTGGAGGCCTTGGCCATCTTCCTCACTTCCCAGATGGAATGTGAACATGCCAGAAATAGGAGAAGGAGAAGGAGAAGAAAGACAGTAACTCCTAAAACTAGCTAGGAACTAGGTAGCCAAAACAAGATTAGCAATTTTGCTGGCATCCTCCCCAAACAGGAAGCATTATACTGATAGAGAAAACATTTCATTTTCAAGAGTTTTCTTCTCACGGTTACACACATTTTTCATTCCTTGTTTAGAACCTAAAGTTGTTCCGTGTGTATTTTTAGCAAGTTCATCTGCAAAATAATGTAACTAACACACCCAATTAATACAACAACATTTTTCTTTGGTAGTCTCTGTAGGACATACCAATCACCTCAGGATGCACTCCCTTTCTTTTCTCCCTCTGCCTCTTAGTGTCACCTCCTCTTCAACTGCTTTGTACAGAATTGGCTTCCTCCCAGTAATACACCAGGCTGGCACCATCACACTTCAAACTATGTCCCAACTGGAAGGTTGCCCATTGCCCTGTGAGTGCCAACAATTAATCCAGCAGCCTGTGTCATTTATGTGGCACACGTTCAACTCCTTTTTGCTGTTTTCTTAAGGCTTTGCAGAACAAAGCTTCGTGCTCATTGCTTGGAAAATTAAGGGAATAATGCCTCTAAGTTGCCACTGAGGTTGCAATCCTGAAACTGTTTCTTTTGTTGTCATGACTCATAAACAGTCAAATAGTCACAATATTGCCAGCTTTTCCCATGACTGACATGCACAAGAGTCCATTTCACAAAGGAGCAGATAAATAGGGCTCCTTCATATGACCTCTTCCTTGAGCATTCATTTTGATTTACTTGTGGGAAGTGTTTGTATGTCAGCATTCAACACTTGCATTTTCCCATCACTTTCCTAACTGCAAAAATCCCATTGGAAAAAATGGATTTGTTGCACTATGGCAACAGAGCACTTTTATTCATTTCAATTATACAAACCTGTTTCTGGGTTATGATTGAATCCCTCTTGCAAAATGATGACACCTTGGAGACACGCACAATTATTTGTGCAATATGCACCCCTTCATCTTTGTGCTCACTGTGGAGATCTACAAAATGCAGAGGTGCACCTGTTGCAGAATCTCTTAGTAAACTCTGCTTGCTACTAATCTGCAATCAGCAGGCGTTTGAAACTGTCACCTCTGCCTCTTCTGCAAAAGGTGGGTATTAGTGTCGGCAGCTTAGGAAGAGTCCAACCAAAAAGACATTTTAAATAGCTGCTGATGCCCTGTAGGTGCCGGTGGCAACCAGTTGGGAATAGAGAAATGGCCAGATTCATGTGCAATTAATAAAGATTCTGTTGAGCCAGTCCAGTAAGAAAAGTGTTCAAGGAGAAAAAGACTATGACATCAGTGCTATAATTTTGTCAAACCTTGAATTAAATTCTTGCAGCTTTAATTCCTTGTGTGAAACATTCTATCAATGAAAAATATTTACAATCCCTATCACTCTACTGCTAAAAATATGAAGAGTAATTTCATTTATGTAATTCATAAAAAGGAGCAGATGTTGAAATAATCTTATCTTGGTTTCCTCACCCATAGCCCAGTGATTAAGAAATTGGTCAATAAACTGGATTTTGAAGCCTTAAGCGTTCGTATTGAGAAAGCAAAAGATCTCTGGCATCTCCTCCAGGATGATGAAGGAGAAAAAGGAAGGAAAACAAACAGAATGACTGGAGGATCAGTCAGCATTCGCCGACTGGCACTTGAGCTGGCAGCAGGTGGATTTTCATTGGAGGCTATTAATTTTGTAAGTCAAACCCTTCACAATCCCATTTTCTTTTCATGGCTGGATGGTACCAGTCCAAAATCTCTGGTTGCATTTCTTGAGATGATCACTTTCACCCACTCCCCTTGAAATATTTACATACTTATATGATACTTTTCAGAGGCTGGGACACTTTTGGCAGTGAAGAGCTAAACATAAACTTGTAGAGATGGATATCCTTGCTATGACTTTAGGCTTCCAGACCTAGGCTTGCTGTACCATGCACAATCCAAAACATCAAATATGCCTTGGAGATAATAAAAGCCAAAGTTCGTTTGGCCTAGTTGTTTTCAGCTGAGAGTAGCATTAGTAGAATGAGAAAGCATCAAATGGTGCTAGTATTTAGTATGAATTATATACTGCAGGTATATGGCAGGTAAAGCAGATTATAAGGTCAGATCTTTTCATTGACAAATACAGTAGGTCAGGTCAATTCAGATGTTTTTCTCTCTTAACCATTTTGCTTCTTATTCATAAACTCTTCAGTTCTCACTATTTTCGTAGAAAAGGATATGTTACATTTCCTTCTATTATAAAACAGATATAGGGCTTTGTTGTCCCTTAATTTTATTTTGTACATTAACTGACTATACTCTTATTATGCCCATACAAACATATTCTAAGAACTACCATTTTGGAGCAGATGAAAGATTGAACTAACTTGGTATTCTATATTTGAAAACAGCAAAACACTGCTTCACTAATTTTGAATCTTTCCATAACAATGCCTAAAGTTTTTCCATTGCCGGAGATCATTTAGCAGATGCTACAATGAGCTTCCTACGATGGCCACTTTTCTGAGGAACTGAAGCCACATCACAGCACATGGCTTGTATCAGGAGCGCCAGCTTGCCGTCACTATTGGGGGAGGGTCAGTGTCTGATGTCATGCACCACATGACACAGTGTGCTGAGGTAGAGCACAGCAACATCGCTGCTCAATATTGATGGGGCCTCACCCCCTCCTTAAGAATTTCAGGGGAGCCCAAAGTGCCTCCCCCCCCAAAAAAATGGCACACCTGGCTTGTATCCAATGTTAGTCATACTCAGATTAGTCCTGTTAAAATTAATGATCATGACTAATCTAGATATGTTAATGTCAATGGGTCTACTCTACTTAGTTGGCTACATGCATGCTTCCTTGGACTTATTGTGCATTAGCTCACATTACTGACAATCTTATCTGCCATTCTTTTGCCCTCCGTTTATCACCCCAGAACTCTTATTGGTCTTCTGCTCCCTGTTCTCTGCAATCTCAAGCACATAGTGGTAGCCCAATCCTATGAGCTGCTGCTGCACCAACATGGTAGCTCATATGGTCAGATGCAGGAGCTCAAGCACTTTCTCATTGAATACAATGCTTCAGCTGCACCATTGCTGCCAAAGTGAAAGCTACCAGCAATTGCGACAACAGCCGCAAGGATCTTACTAGCCCAGAGATAGAAAGAAGAAAAAGTCCCTACCAGAGAAGAATGGCAAAACCAAGCTGTTGGACCATGCCAAAATGGCAACGCTGACTGGAAAACTCTGGAACCAAGGGGACAAAAACTTTATAAAAGAATGGGAAGAAGTTATTTAGGAGACCACTGTAAGTGGATAGAAACATTGGCAGGATTTTGATTCTACTTGTAGTGTAACAAATACCATTGACAATATGGATTGATATAATATTTAGAGTATGGAAGAATATGCAGTTGCAAATGTCCAAAATGGGACCCCATGGAGGGGGTGGGGGGAAGTTGCGACATTTGGAGTAATCTCTGTATATGGATATATTTTCAGATTATTACAATTTTGTATTTGTAAAATCAAATAAAAATGATTTCAAAAGAAAGAAAGAAAGAAAGAAAGAAAGAAAGAAAGAAAGAAAGAAAGCAAGCTACCAGCACTCATGGGCTAATGCTTTCTGTGCTAATCATGTATGTGACATCCCAGAAATGAAAGTGGATGTGATTATGATCAACTACCATTTCTATCATTTATTTTTTTTGATGCAATTCATACCTCATCCATTCTTGCAATGACCCGTTGGTGGGTTAGGTTGGCTGATTATGACTTTTTCCAGGCCACCCAGTGAGCTTTGTAGCTGAGCAACTACTTGAACCTGAGTAACCCACTGTGACCAATTTCAAATTATACTGTATCCAATGCACCACATTACAATTCCTAAGCACAACCTCATGCTTCCTTTTAAACCCTGTTCCAAGGATTTTATCTGGCAAGCAGAGTGGAAATGGCAGCTTTGAACCATTTACCAGGAACTGGATCCAGCTGTAGTGGTAGCAGCACAAATCACAGCCAATCAATAGGATTGGAATGTAAAGCTACAATTCTCAGCTCAGTCCTTGAACTGTCCAAATAGAAGCCAAGTGGACATGTCAAGTGGAGTAAGTAGGTCAGGAGGAGGAGGAGATAGAAGAGGAAGTGGAAAAGGAAGAAGAAGAAGAAGAAGAAGAAGAAGAAGAAGAAGAAGAAGAAGAAGAAGAAGAAGAAGAAGAAGAAGAAGAATCTAGTCCAACCTCTGCAATGCAGGAATATTCATCTGTCCCATACAGGGAACGAATCTGCAACCTTGGAATGGAGGAGGAGGAGGGATGCTAAGGATCATAACAACTAGCAATGTGAATGAAATGAGAAGAGAATTTGTAGACACTTTTTTTTAAAAAAAGTCACCACTTTGTATGAAGGGAGAGGAAAGCTTTAATATAACTCCCAAGCCCCCTGCTTTTTGATTTAAGGGAAGGAAAAACAACAACTGTGAAAGTCAAAACCACTGGGTTCAGCTTCATCGGCCAGCTCCTAAAAATAGGCCTGCTTTTTTACAGAAAGGTATACAAAGTAGAAGAGAAAAAACAGGCAATTTGAACCAAACTTCTCCAAGTCGTCTGAATTTGGTGCCAAGCATACAGGGCAGGCTGATAGTTAAGAGGCCTCTTGTCCCATTTTTGGATCTTTAAAGGCACTAGTGACTAAATACTCCATGCTGGGAAGCAACCATGGAAAATAACTTGATCTTCAGTGAACAAGCAGTCTAATCATTTTAACCATTCTTTGAGGTTTGCTTTTATGTAATTCAGCTTAATGACTTTAGCAGGCTCCTTCATCAGGGTTTTGTTTTCATATTCTGAAGGATCATTGGCCTATGTTATGGTTAAAAGCAGAACAATATGATTCCAAATCCTATCTAGATACAACCTTTTGGAGAATCCAAAATATACTCTGCTTCGTTCTTGGGCATCTATGCTAACTGCTCCAAAATAGCCTTTGCATAATCTTTTTTTCAATAGTTCTATGCTGAGAGGAAATGGAGCTATTTCTCCATTGGTGCATATTTTCCATTCTAAACACACATGTATACACACATTCAGTTTTGCCAGCATATATTCTCATGAGCTGGACTTTGGTCATGACATGATAAAAACATTTTCCCTTTCAAATTTAGGGGCAGCTGTCAAGAAGCAAGCACAGCAACCAACGAGTTAGACAGATTGTCGACTTCCGGCGGCGACGCCATCGCCGGGTGGTCGAAGGCTGCTTCGGGTCCGAAGCGCCTTGTCCATCCCGGGGGTTAGGAGCCGCGCTACCGCAGCGCGCGGCTCCGGTTGGGGTGGGGGAAGAGCGTCCCGCACCCTGGGCTCCCCGGCTGCGCCCGCGGAGGCTCCGAACCCTTCCCCTGCCCCCCTGTAAAGGGGGAGTGGGGGTGAAGGGACAACGGAGCCGGGCTTACGGGGATATGCCCCAACCGGGATGCAAATGCGGCGGCAAAGCCCGCGGTGAGCGTCTAAGTTCTACCTGTGAAGAATGGAGCTAAAGGAACCCGGTGGTCGTGAGTAAATAATCTTGGCAGAAATCGTGTTTTTGGAACGATCCGGGGGGAAGGAGAAAGGCAGCCTGCCTCCCTCCCTTCGAGCCTAAGAAATTAACCAATTTGAGGGATTGCTGCCACAGAACTGGTTATAAAGTATTTAAAATCGATACATGAGACTGGCAAACTTTTTTCTTGGGAAGCTAACTAGCGGAAAATATCTCTATTTAAAGTTGCGGTGTTTGCGCTCCAGCTTAGGAAAATGGCGACGAACAAAGAGACAGGAGAAGAAATATGATACCCACTTCCTCCTCCTCTGCCAATATGCTGGGTTTCGTCCTTGAACTGGTATTGAACTCTGGGCTAACAGATGAACAAAGGCTCACTGCCTTGAATGTGGAACTACTTTACAGAAAAGTCAAAGTCTTGTGTGGGGGTCTGAAATGGAACCAACTGCCCACAGAGGAGGCTAACAAAACTTTTGACACTTTGGAAGAAAATCTTGCCAAAGAGCTGAGAGGATGGATGGAAAGATGGAAAGAAATGAGTGAGCTACTTCGGAGAAGAAATTCGCTTGTTGGGGGTGGCAGCCCCAAGGCGATGTCAAGATTTGCTATATCCAGTCCCCGAGGTGTGAGCTCGGGGGCCAGGGACAGAGAATTAAGGTATTTACAAGAAGAAAAGGAATGCTACAAAGAACCGGAGAAGCTGAGAGAGGGAGAGTTGGACACCTCGGAGCTCGTGGCAAGGAGAGCTTTGGACTATGCCTGGATCTGTGGACGTTTGGAGAGGGAAGATGCATGGAAGTTCAGTGCTGATGCCATCAGGAGAAGAAGAATAGACAGAGGGGGTGTGGGGTGAAGTATTAAGCAAAATCTAAAGTAATCTGTTATGGTACTTTGAAATTGGAGGGTGAACACTGTCAACAATAGTTTGTTTTATTATCTGTTTGAACATGAAAAGAGATATTTTAAGTTTTTATGTTATTAGCAGCAGTTCAAAGGACAGAAGAGATAGATTTGATGAGGATGATCTGTGAGGATTTATGAGGATGTAGTATAAATAAAGTCGATTTAAGTGGTTTAAGTTTATAGATTAAGACGATTAAGATTAAGATGAAGATTAAGATGAATGTTTTTCTTTATATATATAATTAAGTTTAATTTTTTTAATGAAGAGGTTAAAAAGTAGATTATGGATATAAACTCGAAGGTGAAAAGGCAGGGGAAGTCAACTGTCAAGATTGGAAAAAGAAATTTTTTTTTTTTGAGATGTCTAATTAAGAAGGAAAATCATGGCAATTTTTGTATTAGATGTGTAAATGTATTTGTTTTGTATGTGTATAAATGTAGGTGTGGTTAAGGTTGTATGTGGTTATAAGTAAAAATGTCAATAAATTCTTATAAAAAAAAAAAACAACGAGTTAGACAGATTGTCACCAGGTTGACGTGGAATTTTTCCTGCTAGGCCTATGTGCATGGGTACTTATAAATATACCAACATAGGTTCTTGGATAAATAAGAATCCACAGCCTTCTTAAATAATTGACAGGTTCTGTAGCAGGCTAGTGAGAATTGTTTAACTTCAGTGCCACTCTCCAATGCAAGTAGCTATTGTGGATGAGGAGCTGGTAGGCATGTCTAGCTATCACACTTCTATGTCTGACAACCCAACCCTAACCTAAAGTCCCTGAACAGTTGCCAGCACTTCTCCAATGTTCCTAGCTCCTCTAGGTGCATTGAGGGAGCCTTGTCTATGACAGTGGTGGACCTTGGGATCTCAAATAGCAAAATTTGATGCGCCACCACCTGTTAGTTGTGGTGCCCCTGCTGTGCCCCCAAGGCACTGCACCCAGCTAGATCAGGACATGTATGTTGCTAAGTCCATTGTGTGACATCATCAAGCAAAATTATAACAGGTTCCATGCATTTCTAATTAAGAATCTTATTATGAAAACAACTTTCATAATGTTAAAGCTCTCTTAAAAAAATTCTTTTCAGGCCCTGCAGAAGTTCAACCGCGGAAAAGCAGGTGTTCTGTCTTTCCTGGATTTTGTTACCTACATCCCCTTGTTTGTCGAAATCCACGAGGGCATAGTTCAGAATCCTCTTTCACTCGTCCCAAACACTATTCCAGATCTGGAAGATGAGCTTCATATGAATGTAATTTAGAAACACAGAACTGCAAGGTGAATCCAGCAATGCAAGAAGACCCAGATATGGAAATCTCAAATATCTATTTTTTATTTAATTAAGAATTTGCTTAAAGTTACTGCTGATTGCTGTACAAAGCTCAAATAATGTTGTCATAGTCAGTGCTGATCATTAGAGATTCCCGGTGCAATAGAGACTTAGGTGAAAGTTTGTGGTAAGGTTGTTCTACCTTTTTCAAAGGCTATGTATGATTCCCTAGAAAAGACCCTGATGTTGGGAAAGATGGAGGGCACAAGGAGAAGGGGACAACAGAGGATGAGATGGTTGGACAGTGTTTACGAAGCTACTAACATGAGTTTGGCCAAACTGCAAGAGGCAGTGAAGGATAGGCGTGCCTGGCATGCTCTGGTCCATAGGGTCACGAAGAGTCGGACACGACTGAACGACTGAACGACAATGTATGATTCAATATATTAAGTTACATTATAATCCTATACAGTGGTACCACATGTACTGGGTAATATTTTCATGAAACACCTGCTCCCTTGTAACACTAGATCAGCTTAACTCTAGTAGCATTCACAGAACCAATAACAGCTCTTTAAATTCAAATTAATACTTTAATATACTGTACTATCATTGGCTCACAGTTTTTTTTCTGTTCCCAAAACAACTTCTGTGTGCCCTATAGCAATGTGATCTTAACTACATAATTGTTTCAATTACTTTGAGCATAATAAAATTCATAGTTTTAATAATCAAGATATATATTGGCATGGCTTTTATTTTAGTGTGTGTGTGTGTGTGTGTGTGTGTGCTTTTATGATTAAAACAATGAATGCAATCCTATGCATTTTTTCTCAAAAGTTAGTCCCACTAAACTTGAATGGGACTTACTACTGAGTTTGTGTGTATAGGATTGCAGGCTAAGACACTAAAAATTGTTTATGAGCATTTTTTTTGGTAAAAGGCATATGTGTCTATAAATAATAGTTTGGTGTCAAGACATTTCCCCCATCACAGCTATTTGGGCTGCTTTGCTGACAGGGGAGAGAAAAATGAATATATTATCTAACAGTTCCAGCTTGATGAGATTTAACAAATTTGCCCACCTCTGTTTCAAAATCAGAGGGAGACATATTTCATCTTCAAAAATCTATTTGGTCAAATATCCAGAACCATTCCTTTAAAAAAAATGCTGTTTATGTATTAGTATCTAATCTACACATACTAAACTGTTTCTGTTATTATTGAACTACATGATCCTCCCTCTGAAAACAAGAGCTGTTTTGTAAATGGGTTTTTGGTAGACGTAAGCAACAAAGCAAGTAATCTGGTTTGCGTATTTTTGCTGTTTCATTGTGTTCCGAGTCTGAAGCTCAGGAAGATTTTGATCCTAATCCACCCTACGCAGAAATGAGTTTTAAAAGGGAAAGGGGGGGGGAATTGAGCACGCTACCTAATTTCATAATATGCAAATCAGTCCTTACTTCTAATGCATACATTTGTTTGGCACTCATTGGCAAAGTTCTCCATTTTCAAAGCACACACCCCATAATCCATTTATGGACAACAATTTAAGCAATGTGGTAATGTTCACATCTGAACTTTCAGAAGTGTTCTCAAGCCATTTCACAAAATCATATTCTGGGAGGTAGGGATCATTCTAGCCACAGTATAAATGATACATAATTGAATCTAGAATACATTAAATCAGTCATGCCGATTCCTTCATATTTCAAAAGCTAACAATCCATTACCTTTCTTGAGTTTGCTTGAGTGAAAAGGAGAAAAGCAAGCCTTCATCACTACAGAAAGAATCCCAAGAAGCTCTAAATTTATGTTTTAAATTTAGTATATCTTATGGTTTTATTTTGTAAGCTGCTTTGAGACCCAGCTGCAGTGGAATATAGAACAATATCTAGATACATGGAAAGAGGGAGACATCTTTTGAACTAACAGCTGAGTTATGACACTTGAGCATTTTGTTTGATAGATGCAGCTAAATTTAGTGAACAGTTAAAATAAAAAAGAGAAAGCATGACAGGTGTTGTGGGTCTGTGTACTGGAACCCTCATAAAAAATCATAGACCCCAAGACTTGAAGCCTGCTAGTATAGTGGAAGACCTGGGGTAGACAAGTTTGCCATCAGGGTCTCCTGAAAACCTGGTTAGGATCATAGAACATATCCTTCAAAACCACTTAAGTAAGGCATGCAATTGGCATCAAGTGCAAAAAAGGAAAAAAGAATCATGTTCCTTGCAGATAGTGTTGCCATATGTTTTTTTTAAAAAAACCTTGTTTTACATTCCAAGGACATGTCTCCTCCCATTTCAGATAACTGACATTCCCATTCTTCTTCTTTTTTAATTTAAACCCTTAGGATTTATTTCAAGAAATAAAATAAGCCTTAACATTATCATTTAGCCTTTGGTACCTAATGCTTCTTTGGAAAAATAGTAAATTGTCAAATATCCATCACTATCTATTTAATCATGAACAACGAGTCACTTCTTTCTGAGAATATCCTGTCATTCCATCTGTACTTGATTCCGTAAGTTAATTCAAAGAATTTTTCACTGGTCTGTAGGTTAACATTTGGAAAAACTAGAGTATGAATACTGTACTTCCCAGCAGAACTTGGAAACAACCTTTGTAGGGCTCCCTTGCATGACATAACAAACCTCTATTGGCTTGTCTTCAGGTGTTATATTGTTCCCTCCACTCCAAGTCAAACTTAATAGACTGTCTGACCAGGGAAAATAATGCGATCACCATCCCTGTTACATAGGCTCATGTGTTGAAAAACCTGTAAGACTTGCAAGGAACATTTCCATTTCCACCTAAATACGCTATGGGCAGACGTATTCCAAGAAATAAAAGGGCAAGACACAGAAAATACTCATTATAACCTTTTCCAGATGTCACAATGAATGTCAACACTTCAATGAATAAGGCCTGAATTAGAACAGAAAGCAAGGCAGAAACTAGTAAATATTTGTGTCGGGCAATCATTTCATAATTTGGAAAGTCAGACTAAGAGGGAAGACAATTTGGGAGCCTGACATCCATTTGCTACACACTACTTGAAATTGTCTATAACAGTTGAAGACTTTTGTTCACTGGTGAACAAACACTGTTTTTTCCAATATACAGGAGGAAGAGAATGAGACTGTTTCTTTTCTACCGCTGGGATAACAGGGTTTCCCTCCATTCCAGTGGAATCACACTCCAGCTAGCTCCCCTTCTCACTGAATATGAACAAGGTGGGGTGGCAGAAAGATTGATCCAGGTAGACCTGATTCCACATTTCCTGCTGGTGCAACCACATAGAGAACAGACACTGCATGGATTGCCACCAAGCTTCATGTGCCTGGTTGCAGTTTAAAGACATCAGAGAGGATATTCACATTGCAATCAACACAGCTTTTTTGGTAACGCAGATCCTAAATCTGGCTGGCGATCATGCCATGAGTCCACATAAGGCAAGGTTCTTATAGCTCATCCATTCTTCTAAATCCCTGGACATCTTTTCAAGGAGTGGAAATAATTATATATATTAGGGATGTCCAACTCCCAAGAGACTGTGATCTACTCACAGAATAATAAAAAAACCCATGGGGGGGGGCAGGTCACAGGAAGTGATCATGGGATGTTGACTCCCATATATATCCAGCTTTTTAAACCCCATGCAAATAAGAATTTGGTTATAATCTCTTTGCACACTTCAGATGTTCCATTAATATGCTGTTCTGATTTATCATAATATTAAAACTGGATATTAGTATTGGCATATCCCATTCTGACAGTACTTGAACAGACCCATGAGACAAATATTATCAAATATTCATCATATACCATCTTATGAATCAGTCCATTTGCTGCCACTCCTCTTGTCCTTGTTTTTTGTTTGATGGAGACTACTAATGGTTCCAATAATAGACTGCAAACAATGGACATTCCTGTCTGATTCCTCTATGTAAATTAAAAGTAGGTGGGTCTATCCCATAAACCTTGCCTGTGGCTCTCTGACAATTATAGCATGTTGGTTTTATACATCATAATCTCTCAATTCTCTTTTGTGTCTACACCAAACGGAAAATTGTAAACATCACTGCTTGGAACATTTAATGGAACAATATTAAAACAGTGTTATTGCTACCACCATCAACAGGGCTCCCTTTTGCACTGTGCAGTTCCAACATCTGTCAGTATTTCTTTATTAATCTGTGTTTCAGAATATTGTTATTCATCCAAAAATGTATTGTTTGAACTGATACCTAGAATAAGAGTTTTCCATTTGGAAATAGTCCTTTTCCATCCAACTTCAAAAGCAGTGAAAGATATAACCCTACTTTAAATACATAGGAACATAAGAAATAATCAGTCATCTCAAGATGTTTTGGGATCTGTCTCTTGTTGCAAAAAGAAAGGAATTGGACAGTCAAAGACTTAAAGACAAAAATAAGCTTCAAATGCCATGAAATATTTCTGACTCCCACTGATGATTCAGCTTCTGGTTAAGTTTTAAAATTAGATGCAGACTTCTGCAAGGAAGCGATTATAATTTTATCACTTTCATAAACTATTCACACACACACACACACACACACACACTAACATTGGTGTGGGTTTTCTCCCCACACTTGCCCATTTTCAATTCTCCCAAATGCATCAACACCCAAGCTGCATTAACGCAAATGAAAGAGAAAAGAAACCAATCACAAAACTAATTTCATTTCTTTATTACACTTTTGCCTTTTGATCATTTATTTATTTAGCTTGTTTATTGTTTTAAAAACGTCCTGCTTTTCACCATATAGGTCTCAAAGCAGCTTGCAACAATAAAATATGCAAGATACAAAGTTTAAAACATTAATTAATCCTCCACGATGTAAAATCTCCATGAGAAAGCACTTTCAGGTTCATAACACAGTCCCACTTTGTGTGGGCCATCGGTACTGTGAGTGATGCAGCTCAGTGGTAGAGCACCTGCTTTGCATGCCAGAGGTCCCAGGTTCAATTCCTGGTGTTTCCAGGTAGCGGTAGACAATATTTCTTGCCTGAAATCCTGGAAAGCTGCTGTCAGTCAGTGTCGACAATACTGAGCTAGATGGACCAATGCTTTGACTCAGTCTAAGGTCATATGGTCCAATGCATCTTTTCTACTGTGTCCACATCTCCAACTTCCATTGTTTTTGTGCCATGGCTGTCTTTTATCATCTTGTTGTTCCGTACCTTCGACATCATCTTAGAGTATGTACTTTAAATATACAATAAACTAACAATAACTCCCCATCAGAACTGGAAACTTTACAAAACATTGAGTGCTCAGTGCTTTTTCAGTGGCACTACTAAAACAAAACAAAACAAAAAATCTGCTTGGTTTTTCAGACAGCTCTTTCTTTGCACCCATAATGCTTGCTAGTTCTATGTTTCAGTGGCAAATACTGGATGCTCAGCAGTTTTGGGAATCCCTTGATTATTTTAATACTTTAATGAGAGTCGAAAGCTTTGAAAATCTGGCTCTGATTTAGGAGTGCTAAGCAGTTTGAAACCCCCAAGTCTTGCTCCACCTGGCTTTCCCTTTGATGGAAGAGTTTAACTGAGTTTTAGACACACCTGTCCATTTTTAGCGCACTGAGAATTGCTGTTAAAATTCTGGATTCTGCAAGAACTGCAGCTGCTTTATTTTTTCTGACAAGGTCTGTGTGTTTCTAACACAGCAGTTAATGAGATCCAGGGAATCTGTGAGATTGCCAGGGCTGGCTGAGAATGCCAAAAGCTTATAAAAATCTCTGTGACATAAAGCAGGAAAGCAGGAGCTTCAGTCCTCCCAGAGGCCTCTGCCACCTAAGTACTTGGAAGAGACTGGTCCCGGGTCCTAGGTCAGCATGGTTGGGCCTCTGCCTAGGGATGGGCAAATTTGTCCATTTCGGTTTCTCTCAGCTTCTCATTTTTCCAGTTATAGGTTCCATTCATTTTCACATCAGTTTGGAAATTTATTTAAATTTTAAAGAAGTCCTCATGAAAATTCACTCAGCATTTTAGTGCAAAGTCCACCCAAAATACATATGTTTGTGCAATTTTTCTTATTATACACATTTTTTGAAAGCCTATGCATTTCTGTACACATTACTAGGCTGAAGAACTGCTTTGCAACATTTGGAGAAGGGCATATTTCAAAAGATGGCTACATTTCAGTTTGTGCATTGCTTCAGGAAGTTTGAATTTCTTCCCCATCCTTACAAGGGCCCACTGACAAGAGTAATCTGTTTGTTCACTCTGGCTCAGACAATGGTGGTACAGTAGACAAAGGAGAAGCAGTAGCAACCACTGCCTCCTTAGTCATTGGCTCCATATTCAAGCCAACAGGTGGTAGCCATGATGAGGGACAGAAGTATATGTGATCATGACTGGTGAGGAGCAATTCATGTTGCAGGATGGAGGAGGCCTCATAAAGAATGTCTTGACCAGTGGTCCTCCAAAAGCTTGAGTTGGTTATGGGAAGAGGGGAAGAGGGGAAGAGGGGAAGAGGGGCAAGAATGTTCCTTACTTGGTAGCACCCTCATGTCAGAAGCTCCCAGCAGTTTCTTCACACAGAAAGGTTTTGATCTGAGGAACTTTCTCACCCTATTCTGAAATGGCATAGTTCCTCAAGAGGATCTTTGAACTGGTTCTTAATTCTGCTTTGAACATTCCTGCTGAACGTGGCCACAGCAGTTCTCAAATGACAGGAGAAATATGTAGTGATATCAATGAGGTTCACATTTCCATGTCTCAGGGATGTGAACTTGTTCAGCTAATAATCCTTAACGACATTATGAATCAAGCAACATTGCCCTGGAAAGTTTTTCTCCAGTTTTGATTTCAAACCAGATTTTTGTTTTCCTTCCCTGGTAACCCTAAATGCTACAAGTAGTGCCAAACATTTTGGGAAATGTAGTTTTGCTGAGTGCCTGAGTTCTCCCTATGAGTATCAGAAGCCAGAGAAATGGCATAACCCAGGATTCCTTGTGTGTAGGACACGTTGCAGTGTTAAAGATGCCATTGCAGTCTTATGGAAAGGCCTGCAGGAAGACCTCTCTGCCACTGTGGGAAGACAGACTCAATTGAAATCCTGGTGGTGTTATCAAGAACACCATGGTGCCTGGATTTAGGACTTGGACTTGGAGTAAGAGGAGTTTGCCTTTACCTGTTGTCCTGAGTCTCACTTTGCTAAGCTCTTTTCCCATGCCACGCCAGTCACATCAGAAAGTGAGCTCACATAGAATGAAGCCAATGGTATTGCTACTTCCCATGACATAAGAACAAGCACTGAATTCCTTTGTCTTAAGGAATATTCAAACACCTGAAAAGATGGCCTGAGAATGAAAAATAATTTCACTCTTTTATTTGGCATATTGTTCATCGCTAACTCACATGTTCTATTTTCTCAGAAGAGTTTCTTTTTCTTTATCCAAAGCTATTTCATAATCTCTGAAATTTTCTGTGTTTGGTTTGAGCATCATGACACGATTGTTTAGAGCAGTGACCCAAAAATGCATTTTGGGGTAGTTATGGCAAGATGAGAAAAGCATTCTTTCCTGTTTGATCTTATGCTAAGAAATCATAAGTAGCTAAAACTAGAAACTTGTTATCTTTGGCTTGCTTTGAAAACTATGTTGCGATATAAAATGTAGACAAGTTTGAAAGACAAAAAAAACCCCCAAAACTGTCAGCACTATAAAAGCTGTATGTGTTTTATAATATCTATTTAATATGACTGTAAAATGTGCCCACTGTTAAAAATGATGTTAGGTCAAAATCATGCCCACTTTGGTTTCTTCGTGCATACTTCAGATGTGAAGCACTACTTTAAAAAATAGAAACTGGAAGCAGGCTAAGAAGCAGTCAGACAAAAAATAAACTAAAATAAAAAGAAGTCGGAAAAGAGGATAAAACTGCAATCCTCTTCTCCATGGGCTCTTCAGCAAAAAGATCAAGAGATTATGATGACCTGACTATATCTCATATTGTTAACCTTATCACAAGAAATGGTCCCACCCAAATTTTCAGGGTTTAATGATCACCCAAATAGACTGGGGACCATAATGCTGGAAAATCAGGGCTGATATATTCCTCCATGATGCAAACCCCATACAATCCACATGTAGGAAGATCACGGACATCAGTTTTCCAGTACACATGAATGTGATGTTCATGCCTTGGGTTGTGGAAGACAGTCAACAGGATCCCAATCAGGTATCCCCAGTGGAAAAAACAATTCCCACACTGCGATCTACATATGGATTATATGGTATTTCTGACACAGAAAATTGTATTTCACCTCAGAAGGGGAGGTTCTCAATGTAGGGAGGTTCTCAAGGTACAGGTCACAAGAACATCAGCTCCACGGTGACACATGTACTTGTGATGCTGCACCAGGCATTACCCACCAACAGATGATGTTCCACCAGCACAATATTGTGGGTTGGTGTTCCTGCTGCATTTATCCCCTTCCACATCCATAAAGCGTGCCAAAAAAATTAACTAACTTTTGTGGCAAGCAAACAGATTAATAGACACCTCCCACTTGTTACCTTTTGTCCCATATTAACCAAATGGCCAACCCCTCCTTTGCCACAATTTTACTAAGCTCTCTCCTCCACTTGGTCTGCAGCATATCAGATGTGGTGTACCTGTAATGAAATGTGTAGGCTGAAGGGGGACCTAGTGAACATGAGCCAGAAGAGGGACTCAGGATGCTCTAATGACCTGACTACTTGAGAAACTGCTACTGGAAGAGTCTGGGATCAAACTTGGAGCCTCTCGTATGCAGAGCATATACTCTACCAATCAGCTGTGGCATCTCACCATTAGTTCAAGCTAGAGCCTTGCCTCCGGCAGGGAGGGCCCAGTGAGTCCTTATAGCAGCAGCTGAAGAAGGGTTTGTTCACCAGCTGGCTCCACCAGACAAGCCTAGGCAAAAGATACATCCAAGAATGTACACACAATGACGGCATAAGCAGAAGGTTCTGTGCTTTCCCCAGGAAATATGCAGTCTCCAAGGCATGCCAGAGAATGTGCAAGAATTGGCAGGACAGTTGGGATTTTTGTACATGCTCAGGCAATATGCATACTTTCCACTGGATGTGTTCTATATTAGTTCCAGTCTATATGCTTCAGCTGCAATCCTATACTGTACATACCACTCCTTGCAGTAAGTCTCAGTGAAGTTAGCAGGGCTGTCTTCTGAGTAGACACGCTGATGGCAAAGTGATATTGAACCAGTATGAATTAATTTGGTAACATAAACAGGGATGCTTTTACATTGGTTGGTTGATATAACTGTCTACAAGTGATGTCAGAGAATGTGCATAAATAGCAAGTGATTAATCTCAAGTTTTGATCACATGTGTGCATATGGTGTCACATTGGAAAATGCATCATCTGGCAACAACCAGGAAAAATTGAGCTCTCCTATCAATAGAGTCTTTTCAGTGGTGGTAACAGTACTGTCGAATTCCACCCTCAAGGAAATTTGATAGATCCAGTCCATTGCAATCTTCATCACATATGCAAAAACACTTTTATTCAGTCAATGTTTTGAGAATTAATATTGGGGGTTTTTTTAGTATGAGATGAGCTGCCAATGTGTATTTGCGTTTTTTGCCTTATTATTCAGATTGTAATGCTTTTGTTATGTTATTTATGAGATTACTGTAAGTCAGTTTTATGAGTTGTATCCAGTGCTTTTTTTTCTTTAAAATAATATTTAGGGGTACTCTCATTTTGACTCAAGAAAACCACCATTTTATAGTTCAAAACGGGGAAAATTAATACAGTAAATGGACAAAAGTACAAAGATTCACAAAATGTTTAGGGGTATGTGTACCCCTGCGTACCCCCAAAGTTTTACTTGGCTATGAATGAAGCAGTTAGTCATGGCTAATAATTTCAATGGGTATTCTCTGAGTATGGCTAACATTGTATACAACTTTGTTTTTAAAAAGCTGATAAATGTAAATATCAATCTGTCAATCAATATTTACTGGGCTATATAATCCTGTCACTGTATATTGGAGCTTATGCATATTGACCAGGAAATGTAGAAATTCTTCATTATCTTTTGGAGACTATGCATATGGACCAGAGAAAGTGCATACTGACCAGGTAATGTGAAAATTATTCTTAATGGCACCATTATTTATTGGAGACTCTGTATATTACCTAGAGAAAGCACATTGTTCCCTCTTCATGGGGTTATGATGTGCAGATTTATCTGCATGCATTTTCTTCTGTTAGACTGGAACCTTTGTGGAAAACTAGACATGCTGTTTCTGAGCGTTGGCATGGCAAGCATCTGTGAATCAACAAGGAAGCCCTCAATGTTTTACTTCAGTCTTCCCAGGCTATCTCCAAGGTTTCCTTCTGCGTCATCACCAGTATGGCTATATTTGCACCATGTGCATTCTAGACATTCTCTACTGGGAATCACGCCAGCTAGACTTAAAAATCAAATCTGAAATATCTTCCGTAACAGAGGGCAGATGGCTATATTAAGTTATTAATATATTGCAGCTGTTTAGTTGATTTTTCTTTCAGTTTCCACACCTTGCTTGTCATTTTCTTTGGATATAGATATGTTTCTAAACAGAGTAAACAGCCATCAAAAAAACAGAAAGGGGGAGAGAGGGGGTGTGTGAGAGAGAGAAAGATTCTCTGAGTCAACACAACACTTCAGTGAAGACCTGAGTAAACAGATGTGCCTTACTGTGTGATTCTATGCCAATAAAACATATTTGTGTGAGATCAAGAAAGGAAGTAGATACCAGAGTTAAAGTTCCTCCACTTACCTAAGTTTGATCACCCCAGTCAGGCATGGGGCCGGCAGACACCACAAATTTACAAAAGCATGGTCTCAAACCACAGAAGCTGCTACAAGTTGAAATGTGATTCCAAGTTCTCCAAGGTCCTAACCATATTGCCCTTATTTATGGAGGCCATTCCATTCAGTATAAAATCCTAAAACACTTTTAGGATGTCAAAGGAATTAGCTGGTAGATTATTAATGCTCTGAAGAAGTGTGCATACACACGAAAGCTCATACCAAGAACAAACTTAGTTGGTCTCTAAGGTGCTACTGGAAGGAATTTTTTCCCCCTTTATAACACAAATAGTCATGACTTCTTCAACATGCTCAAGGCTATCTCATTAATCAGCTAAGGCCTAATTGCATTCTGTAGATGCAGAATAGAAGCCAATATACAGCAGAGAGTAATATCTGAAGAGTCTTTAAAAAAAAAAAAGTCATATTACTGCTGCTGGTGGCAATGGCATAATTTACGTCATTTCTTCCAACAATGACAATACAATTCAGGAAACAACAGAGTTTGTTTTTAAGGCACTCTCTCCCCCACCTTCACTACTGAACTCAGAATTCCCCCTTCCATCTTCACAACAACCTTATGAAGCAGGCTAGTCTAAGAACCCATAGCAAGCTGAACAGCATTTTGAATACAGCTATCCTCAACCCAACTCCAGAAGTGATCAAGAAATCAATTTCAGTGTGGAATGGCTTGTTCTCCACTACAACTTTTCAGAATTTAACTTGCTGGTTCCACTCTGTCAGATGTAGCCATGTGCAATCCATTCAAGTTGGTCATTTTACTTACCAGTGAACTGGGTGAGAACCTTGGGCTCTCTTCTTCAGCTAATAAAACCCAGCAAAAATTAACTGATTCGTTGCAGATCTAAACAAGAACACTTAAGCAGGACAATACAGGTGTCATGTCAAGATTTAGCATGTGTGCATTGATGGGGAGAGGGTGGCAAGCTTCACAATGTGGCTCAGGACCTGTTCTTGAATAGATTCAAGATTAAACTGCCAAAAAGGGAGTAAAGATTTGTAGCATGTGCTGTGGTGACTTTTTATATACCTCATATAGCTAGTAATATAGCTGTTTCTGAGAAATAATCACATGGTTTCTAAAACAGACCATCGGTGACAAAATAGGTGAAAATCTTGGAACTCAAATAGCTGGTGTGCTTAACTGGGAAGCATCATTTCAAAACAGATGCATACTGTATATGTATGTGTATATGTGTAAATGTGTGTGTGTACACACACACACACACACACACATGAGCCAGTGAATGAACTTTTTAAAAAAACACGAGAAGCAAATTCCGGATATAAAGCAAACTGCTTTATTTGTACTTCATTTCCAGCTCTGAAGCAGAGCAGCAAGCCCTGCTTGGAATCGGCACTTTAAGCAAATACACATTTAATGTATGGGGTTGAGCAGGATCCTTGAGGAGCGCAAGATAATATTTATTAAACATTTTGGGGAAATATTCTGGCAAGCTTTTGGAGAGGGGGATTAATGTACATCATTAAACCCGAGGCAAGCTAGGAAGGTCTGAACCACAGCAGCCTATGAGCCCATCAGGATGATAAATAGCTCAGGGTCCAGATGTCCATATACGGCTAGACTTCCTCTAAGGCTGACCAGTCCTCTGTGAGCATTGCGTACAGTACTTGGATCGGGTTCACATTCTTTGGGTGTGTTTCTCTGGGAGCTTTTGATTTCCGCTCTGAGGGCTGGCTCAGACCTCCAGTGGCTCTTATAAGAAAATAGCCGCGACTGAAGGTTGAAAATGTGCAAGATTCTTTCTTTAAGTACACAAACACTCTGAGTCTAGCCACTTTCCTGCAGTCCTGCCAGCTTTTTCAGTATGTCTGATACTTGATCAAGTGACTTCTTTAGGGAAGGGGGCAAGGCATTGAATGAGAGGAGAAGAAGTGCGGGGGGGGGGGAGAGAGTCGGGTCGAAGAAGCAGGATAAACATTAAAGAAAGAATGCCACAGATCCACACCTGTACTTTTTGCAAGACTTACCACCAGTTCAAGCAAATGTCGACACACACATTCCACATATAGCTGTACAAACACAAGTGTGTTGCCAGCATAGTGAATTCCTAATTCTACCAGAAAAAAATATACTGTCTGAAAAGGAGCTGCTGTATAAACACCTGCATATAAGTCAAAATTACTCCATTTTAACAATCCTATGTATCAATGACAGCCTGTACAGTATGTATATGTATATGTATATGTATATGTATATGTATATGTATATGTATATGTATATGTATATGTACATGTACATAGAATCATAGAATAGTAGAGTTGGAAGGGACTCAAGGGTCATCTAGTCCAACCCTCTGGAGTGCAGGAATCTCAACTAAAGTATCCATGACAGATGGCAAACATATACGTGTACAAATATAGTGGAACCTCGGTTTTCGAATGTCTCGGAAGTGGAACATTTCAGTTTTCAAACACCAAAAACCTAGAAGTAAATGCTTCCATTTTCAGAAGTCGAATGGCTTCCGCTGAGTTTTTTTTTTCTTCCAATTTTCTCTATCACATTTGCAGACTGCCCTTTGCACCTCAGTTTTTGAACATATCGGAAATCAAATGGTCTTTCGGAACGGATTATGTTCGAAAACCGAGGTACCACTGTATGTATATGTATATATGAATGATGGTGCGCCAGAAGCTCCTATGGCATGGCCAAACAAAGGCTAGTGATGCGGGCCACAGTTTATATTTTGTCATTACAGTGGTACCTTGGGTTACAGATGCTTCAGGTTACAGACGCTTCAGGTTACAGACTCCACTAACCCCAGAAATAGTACCTCAGGTTAAGAACTTTGCTTCAGGATGAGAACAGAAATCGCACGGCGGCAGCGGGAGGCCCCATTAGCTAAAGTGGTACCTCAGGTTAAGAACAGTTTCAGGTTAAGAACGGACCCCCAGAACGAATTAAGTTCTTAACCCGAGGTACCACTGTACCTCAATCTGCACAAAACATGTTCAATGAGGTTTTTAAAAAAACCAAAAACCAAACCAGATATGGAGCGAAACAATATACAGATGAGGCCCACTGAATTTCTTTCTGATCCATGAAAGACACACCAGAATTAGCTTCAAAATGGTATCCCATAATAAAGCACCATTTGAAACTGTTGTTATTTCTGTACAGTGGTACCTCTGACCAGGGGTGCAAGCTTTAATTTATAATCAACATGTGGTGCAATTCTATAGTATACCTGCCTGCTCAGAAGTAAGTCCTACTGAGTTCAGTGAGCCTCACCACCCCCTCTTGTGAGCATGTTAGAATTTGTTTAATTATAACTGATTGATGAATCAGTCCATCAAGGCAGATGATTTATGAACACACACACACACACACACACACACACACACACACCCCAGTTGACAGCCTTCATTTTTGCCTTCCCTCTAGTGCAGGGGTCTGCAACCTTTAAGACACAAAGAGCCACTTGGACCCGTTTCCAAAGGAAAAAACAACAACTGGGAGCCGCAAAACCATTGCGACATTTAAAACAAATATAACACTGCGTATATTGTTTCTTACCTTAATGCAATAATAATAAATAACGTATAGGAGCCAATGCAAAGTATAATTAGTAAAAACAACAAGAATAAGTTCTTACTTTTTTGCATTGACTCAGGGGCGTACCCAGGATCAAAACTGGGGGGGGGGGGCAAGCCATGGTCGTTCAGGTTGTGACATTTCAGCACGGAAAGGCGAATGAAACCAAAATTTTAGGGAAATTATATATAATTATAGCAGGGCTTTATTACAGTAGTTATTACAATTATTTGCTTGGTTTTTTAATTTTTTTATTCTAGTTACATGTCTTATACCAGGGGTGGCCAACTCCCAAGAAACTGTGATCTACTTTCAGCAGTGATCTACCCCCGTTTTTTGGGGGTTCAGCTCAAAGTTGTTTGGGGGGGGTGGGAGAGAGGGCTTCCCCCTCTAAGATAGGTTGGCAAGCGAACTAATAAAGAAAGAAAAAGGGGGGTGGGAATGGAAAAGTGGGGTGGAAAAATATAAATTGGGGGTGGGGTGGGGTGGGGAGAATATCTATTAAAAATATGTAGTAATTTAAAAAATAAAAATAAAGGGGAAAAATCTTTTTCTTCTTTTTCCTTTTTTTGAAAACAAAAACAAAAGGGGAAGAGAAAAGAAAAAGGGGGGATAGAGGGAGAAAAGGGTAATAATAAAAATTCAAATAGAGTGGCTGCAGCAGCTGTGGGGGGTGTTTGTTTTTTGTTTGTTTGTTTATTTTAAAAATGGGATTTCTCCCCTTGGATTAAAAAAGGAGGGGAGGAAGAAAAAGAGAGGGGGGTGGGAGAGCAAGGCAAAAAGCAAAAAAGCAAAAAACAGGTTTGAGGGGGGGGAATCGCGCCAGGCACTGCAGCGCGCCAGTCTCGGGGCTCCGGGCCCCCGAGCCGCCCTTGGGGCCGTCGTTGAACATGTACACCGCCCGCAGCGAGCGCTGGCGAAGCACCAGTTGGCGGAGGTTTCAGAAGCAGCCTGGACGTTTTCGCCGCCGCCGCCCCAAACAGCTCTACTTCATCCTGTCGGCGACCATCACCGCCCTCCCGTCACGGCGACGCCTGGCCCGCCTGCTCCGCCCGGCTGCTTTGAAAAGGATTCCGCCCGACAGGGGCTGCTCAGAACAGGGGCCGCTCCAATCGCCACCGCCACCTCCCGCCACCTTTATTATCCCGACTCTTCTCTCTCTCTCTCTCTCTCTCTCTCTCTCTCTCTCGATAACTCGCAAAGCCCAGCTCCTTCTTCTCCCCGCCCTAACGCCACCCTCATTGGCACGTTCCCCTCAAACAGGAACAGGCATCCCGGCGGCTTATTGGCCGGACGAAGCGTCGCTCTCCCGTGCCCGCCTCCCGCCTTCATCCTCAGTGGCTACCTCGGCGGTAAGGCCCCGGCTCCGAGCCTATGCGCCAAGGCGGGCAATCTGTCCTGCCAATTGGCACGCCAAGGTGGTAAAAGCTCAGCCCTCCCCACACGCTTATTGGTGTGAAGAAGTCGCTTCCTCTCTCTGGGAGTGGTCAAGGTGGACATCAATCTTGGGTCTGTCCTCGGGAACCCCAGGAGGGCTGAGAAAGACCGCCCAGCTGTTCAACGTTGATGCGGATTATTCATGGTTTTTTTGGCCCTTTTTTGCCGATAACCATTTAATTATTATTGAAAGGGCATTGAAAGGGGGCATGCTGGAGCCGCGGGAGACCTGTCAGAGAGCCGCATGCGGCTCCGGAGCCGCAGGTTGCTGACCCCCGCGTCTAGTGTGTGGCTCATTGGCATAAGCCATCTTAAATTACTAGCCTTTTCTTTTGGCCCCTCGAAACAGTCATTTCTGAATCTGTGGTTAAGTATGATCATTTTATTTTAAAAATCCTTCTCTTCCCAGAGATCATCTACCATATTTGGGCATATTTAAGCAGCATTCTGTTTACCTGGTAAAGTTTCCATTTTCATAAGCATGTTATGCATAGTTTGGTGTGTCTATTATTTACTCAGAAGTGGGTAAGTGCAGCCTTTTGCTTGCAGCTGTCCAAGTAAATAGAGGTTTTGGGATGCCTCATAAATTTGGAAATATGTATTACTTACCATAATTCCCTTTTATGAGATTTTTACAAATGAGATGGGGGGTTTCCTGCTAAAGGGGTGATTTTATTTTATACAAAACCAATGTGGTGTTGGAAAGAGGCTACATCCTATATTATGCTGTGGTAGAAAAGGAGAGGACAGATTGCAAGCCAAATTCACTGGGAAGATCTCCTGTGCATGCTTGTTTTGAAATGGATGGATGTGGAGAACACAGGTTGCTACAAAAGGATATATTTTCAAGTGCCGGATCTGTAAGGTTTGACAACCACTATCAAAAGACCTTCAAAAGCCCAACAACTGGCTAATCCTTCCAATTCCAGTACCAACCATTTTCAGAGCAGCGTTTAAGCCTCCCTACGACCCTGCAGTGTAGGCTAAGCAGCTGAGAGACTGTGACTCATGCAAACATTCCAATGAACTTCAAAACTGAGGACAGGGCAATGGCACACCCACATTTTAGGGGTCCTGAAGCTTGGAGTGTCATGACAGCCCCTTCGCAACCAGCAATGAGTTCTGGGTAACTGCTGTTATCTTCTTCGGAGGGGTTGTCCCATGACAGATTACCACCTTTTTAATATAAAAACCACCACATACACATTAGCTACTACATCTCAGATTTTGCTCTCTTTTTTAGCATTTTTTTAATTGAAGATCATTGGTGCTGCTTCCATTATTTGTTAATTCCACCCCCAACATTGAGATGGGTGTAACTTTCTCCACAATATCTCATTTATACACAGTACTACGGACAAGCACAAAGCTACTATGGGAGTAAAGAGGGAGGGGTTGTGAGTCCGTGCGGGGCCCTCAGATTTTGCTTAAAATTGATGTCCCATGACCTTTGTATCCGTACTACAGGCTCTCAAACGCTGGGATTGTTGAAATATGCACAAAAAATAAATTAACTTTATGTTGTGCCACTCAAATGGGGTCTATTAGACCCATTTTTTTTAAAGCAATATGGACTAAAGTCGCTTCTGGGGCCCTTCTGGGATTAGGGCCCCTAAAGTTTAAGATCCATTAGTTTCATTGTAGATCCACCCCTGGGACAGGGGGCCAGTTCTGTGTTTCCTATGCACAAACTTAACTGAGTCCCAGATTCAGGTCTCTGCTCAGCTGCAAAGCTTATTGGGTAAACTCAAACTAGCCACAATTTCCTAGCTTAATGTGCCTTGCTGGGCTGATGTGACGATAAAATGGGGAGAGGAACGGTGTATGCCGTGCTGCTCGTTAAGGAAGAGCAAGCTGGGAAACATAATAAAGCACCTCTCTATCTGTGCCATTATTCAACAAATAGCATGGGTTCTCTTCTCTTTTTTATATTTTGTTTGCTTAGGCACTGGGGGGAAAGTTTAAGGAGCCCAAAAGTGCTCGGGTGGAATGTCTTGCTTACGAATGACTAGTACATACGCAGTGGGAAAAGTGGAGCCACATCTTCCATTCTGCCTCACTTGATTCTGCCAAAAATTTCAGGGCAAATAGTCTCCCTTTCCCTCTCTCTATTCATAGAAAGTACTTATTAGGGAAAATATCCCAGGATGATTCAGTGGTCCACAGTCAATTGCAAAGCAGACACTGCTTAATATATTGCTTTAGGTGATATAATAAGAAACATCCCCAAATATATTTTTTATTTTGTTGTTGTTGTTGTTGTTGTTGTTGTTGTTGTTGTTGTTGTTGTTGTTGTTGTTGCAGAAAGCATACAAAGTTGGTAAGGAGGTGGGGTGGTGGTAACAGCCAGAAAGTCGATCATGAGTGTCTGAAGAAATCTGCAGAAAACTGTCAGGATTCTGTATTCTGCCTTCTTGGCCAGATAAAAAGGAAAAAGAAAGAAAAATTCCCGGGCTTGTTCCTAGCAACCATCCTGGCAACCTCTCCCAACCAGCCGCCACCCGGACATATCCCCATCCCCCACTTAAACTCTCTGCTCCTCACTAATGGCAGGAGATGAATCGTGTCACACATTCTTACCTGTTTCTCTGGAAGGACTCCAGCTAGAAAGAGAGACTGTATCTTGGAGATGTAGAAGGGACCGAGTTGACACCTATTAAGCTCAACAGAACTTTTGCCATTCACATTGCTAGGGAATTCAGTCAATGACACTAAACCCCAACCAATTTACTCCAGAGTAGCCCCATTAGAAGAAATGGGGCTGTTTTGGCGTTTATGCCCGGCAATGTGCACTTAACTGAGTGCATAAGTACATAGTGGTCTGTGATACTTATATTAAGATCTATCAAGCACATCTGTGTGATGCACATCAAGTGCTGCTGATGTGCTATGCCCATTCATTCCAGTTGTGCATCACACAGATGTGCTTGATAGATCTTAATAGATCCAGAGAAATATAAGTAGCACGGTCCACTATGTGTTTATGCACTCAGTTAAGTGTACTTCACTGTTAACATCCAGCTACCAATGCCCCCTATAGGCACTATTACGGTAATATCAAGAGAAGCAGCAGATGGAACTCCTTCCCATCACAAGGAATGGGGACGCACTTTCTCTGTCCTTCTCCCTCTCTCACACAAAGAGCAATGCAAAAGTTTTGTAAACAGGGTTCTTAAAGCACAATCCTATATGTGTCTACTAAGCTGTAAGCCCTGCTGAGTTCAATGAGGCATGCTCCCAGGTGTGTCTCAGACTGCAGCCTCTTAAGGTTTATTGCCCTTACCTAGTACAGAACACAGTCTTTTTTATTGTTTCCACACATGGATTTTATTGGCTTATTGGAATATTCTCAACAAGTGTAGGGGAGATGAATCTTGTTTCCAAATGCACTGTATGATTTCAGCTTTTAGTCCATTCATGTGTTTGTTCATAAAGCACATGTGGAAAAACTAAAATAAAATAAAATTGGGGGGGGGGAGCAAGTGTTTGGATGGGATCGGAGGCAGTGTTTTTTAACAGAATCCATTCATTTGGTTCACATTTTCCATTAAGTGGAACTCCACCTTCACAGTAGTTTTTGCAAGCACTTTCTTTTGGATCCTGTGAACTTAAAACTGGAAATGTCTCAGATGTGATCCCTGATTATTATTATTATTCATAATACTTTCCAAGAAATAAATAATTTCATCCTTTTCTTCTTTGGTCTGGAGGTGTCTTTACATATGATTTATGCATTTTGGAGGGCGATTTTTGTGTGTGTGAAATCCTGGTCCATTCCTTTGAAAAAGGTGTGTGAGTGTGTGTGTGTGTGTGAGAGAGAGAGAGAGAGAGAGAGAATTCCAAAAGAGACGTACAGTATTTTAAAGTCCTATAAATCAGGTCGGTGGTGGGAAGAATCTAGGCTGGGAGCGGGGGGAAAGTCCCCCCCCTTTTTTTTCTTCTTCTTTTTCCCCCCCTCCCCTCTTCTTTTTTTCGATGGTGAAAAATACAGCGCCTTTTTTGTGCGCTGAAGTGCGCCAGCTTTTTCAGACAGGAGGAATGCGGAGTGTCAAGGGGTCAGGATCAATCCGGTGTGAGTTGATGAGGCAGGAAGGTGGAGAAGAATGTCAGGAATGTCGCTGTTTGTGTAGGACTCCATTCAGCCGATTGGCGAGTCCCGGGCGCCGGGAGTGTATAAAAAGCGCCGGGCCGCCTGCTTGAGACTCAGACCGAACCACCTTCCTCTGCTCCCAAGACGGAGAACAAGACAGACAAGCGGACTCCGCACCAAAGGAAGGCGCTTTCCCACGAAGGCTGCGCAAAGCGAAGCCAGATCGGACAGCAGCGACCCTCTCTCGCCACAAGGCAGTGAGATTTTGCGAGCCCTCGCCCGGACCAGGAGCCCCTCCGCTTCCGCGCAGCTTTTGCCGCCGTCTCTGTCGCCCTGAACATGCTGGCAAGGATGGGACTCCTTCGAAGCTTCGCCTTGGCGCTCGTCGTCGCCCTCTGGAGCCGGGTAAGTCTCTCTTCACTCGGCCTCGACGGCGGTCAAGCTTGGCTTGGCGGGATCAGGGGAGCTGGGTTGCTGGCTGGCTGGCTGCGGAGCCGAGACCTCTTCTTGGCTTGCCATCTCTCCGCCTGCTCCGTCCGATCCTGACCCCTCTGTCTCTTCCCCTCCCCCCCGTGTCCCCCCAGGACGTGGCCGGCCAAGACTGCAGCGGGCAGTGCCAGTGCGAATCGGCGCCCCCCGAGTGCCCGCCCGGCGTCAGCCTGGTGCAAGACGGCTGCGGGTGCTGCCGGGTGTGCGCCAAGCAGTTGGGCGAGCTGTGCACCGAGAGAGACCCCTGCGACCCTCACAAGGGGCTTTTCTGCGACTTCGGCTCCCCGGCCAACCGGAAGATCGGCGTCTGCACCGGTGAGTACCCGGAGTTTTGCCTCTAGGGGGAAGCGGCGAGCAGGGTCGAAGCAGAGGAATCCCTTCTAGTGCCTGGAAAAGTGACGCTATTCCAGATTTTTGTTTCCTAACATACTTTCCCTTCCTTCAGTCAGCCTTAAAACAAAAAGCACTCTTTTTGTATGGAAGCGATTGGTGCAAGCGATTGGTGGGGTGGGGTGGGGAACTTTCAGTCTCCTCTAGCAAGCAAGAGAAAACTTCCCCTCTTGAATTTCTGCCTGTTGTGCAGCTGTTAAAGGCATCAGAGCCCCAGTGTGCACAAAGGTGGCAGATCCAAGGACAGGTGTCGATCCTTGCATGCCCAAAACGTGGTGAGTTGAGTCCCTTTCTTTATGTGTGTAGGCAGAGCTGCTGAAATCTAGGCTCCTTGATCACCCTAAGGTTGTTGTTTCTAACGAATGGCTCCTCTTTTCTGTTTGCAGCAAGGGACGGCGCTCCCTGTGTCTTTGGAGGCATGGTTTACAGGAGCGGAGACTCTTTCCAGAGCAGCTGCAAATACCGATGCACTTGCCTGGACGGGGCTGTGGGCTGTGTGCCTCTCTGCAGCATGAGTGTTCGCCTGCCCAGCCCCGACTGCCCTTACCCACGAAGAGTGAAGCTTCCAGGCAAATGCTGCGAGGAATGGGTGTGCGATGAGCCCAAAGACAAAGAACAGACTGCAGTTGGACCTGCTCTTGCTGGTGAGCTTGACTTTTCTTAGTAGGCTTGCTCTCTCAATGCCCCTCTCCATGTTGACAGCCTAAGTTAAACTACACAGGGCACCTTCTGCAGTTTGGTTGCCTTAACCATGCTGTGGTCTCCATCAGTGGATTCTGTACCTTCTGAATGAGCTCTTAGTGCTAGAATCTAACCCTTTCTGCTATTATTTTTCCAGCTTATAGACTGGAAGACACTTATGGACCTGACCTTTCCATGATGCGTGCCAACTGCCTGGTCCAGACCACTGAATGGAGTGCCTGCTCCAAGACTTGCGGAATGGGCATCTCCACCAGAGTCACCAATGACAATGCCCACTGCAGACTGGAGAAGCAAAGCAGGCTTTGCATGGTGAGGCCATGTGAAGCAGACCTCGAGGAGAGCATCAAGGTAAATAGGGGTCGACTTTGCTAGAGCATTTCTACATAGTGACTGTTAAGATCCACTTGGTGGCTATGAACAAGGGTTTGTATCCACCAGTGGTTTGGCCTTAATGGAACATGCTTTCACTCGGGCAAATTCTCTTCCCCCCAGCCAGTTACAGCAGTTCTCTGCATTGTGTCCCATTCTGTTTCAATGGGTCCCACAACCAGCTTCTAAGGAAGAGGAGGCAGGGGGATTAAGTGAACATCAGGTGCCCTGCATTGAGGGAGAGGGAATACTTCTCTCTAAGGCAAAGCCATCATTGGATACAACACTGGGGGGGGGGTATGCATTGTACATGGCTGAAGAAGTGTGAATGCACACGAAAGCTCATACCAAGAACAAACTTAGTTGGTCTCTAAGGTGCTACTGGAAGGAATTTTTTTATTTTTTATTTTGTTGTTCCTTGAGTTGACCTTAATGAATGTGAGTGAAACTTGCCAGAGAACTAGGCATGAACAATCTGAAATATGTGGATGGAAATGCAACTGAAGTAAGCAAGACTCCATTTATACCTACTAGGCATAATCCAGCCAGATTTAAGATCCTTAGGGTATCACTGACTTCATTGTGTGTTTGCTTAGCTCTGCCAGTGGGACAAACAAAATGCTTACACTGGTTGGATGGTACCAAGTATGCAGGCTAAATTTGCTGAATTTAGGCCTCGCTGAAATCCGTGGGGCAAGTTAGCCACAACTCAAGTTCCATGAATTTCAACAGGTCTTCATCTCAACTGAGTCTGGTTCCACCGTAATACGTTTAAGATTGGACAGTTATAAAATAAATAACACATAGAGATAAACTAAAATATGTGATAATGTGTATGGGAGTCTTGTGTAGCTGATATGTAAACATATGAATTCTCTCTTCCTCTCTCAACAGAAGGGAAAGAAGTGCATTCGTACTCCCAAGTTCTCCAAGCCTATCAAGTTTGAGCTGTCTGGTTGCACCAGCGTGAAGACCTACCGGGCCAAGTTCTGCGGCGTCTGCACCGATGGCCGATGCTGCACCCCTCACAGAACAGCCACCCTCCCTGTGGAATTCAAGTGTCCCGATGGGGAGGTCATGAAGAAGAGGATGATGTTTATCAAGACCTGTGCATGTCACTACAACTGCCCTGGAGACAACGACATCTTTGAGTCGGTCTACTCCAGGAAGATGTACGGGGACATGGCATAAAGCCCAAAGAGAGACTTTGAAAAACTTGACGGTCAACTTGAACTTAATAATTTGCATCTCATTTTGTAAAACGTGATTCGATAGCACAAGGTATTTAAATGTCTGCTTTTCGGGGGGGCGGGACAAAAAGCAGAATGTTCTATGTGATTTCAGACAAAACTGTCTATTGACCCCAAACATTGGTTTGAAGGAAAAATAGTAATAATAAGATGGACAGTGAGGAACGACAATGAAGTTGCGCCTCAGAACAGAGTATATGGGGGTGGTGTATAGGGATTACTTAAGGGGACATGTGCCATCTCGAGCAGCCTTTTCATGGTGTGTTAGCATGTCTTCCACCAAATAGTGCAATCAGAAAGGACGCTTAGCAAGGCTACTGTCACGGGTTTCCGTGACGGTAGGTCCTGGACTGGAAATTCTCACCCAGCAAGGTGCTAAGCAATTGTGTTCTGTTAGAACAGCAATAATTTTGCTTTGAAGTTCTGATTCAAATGGCTTGTTCAGAATGAATCGGAATTAGACTGGACAGCTTGTGGCAATGAATTTGCCTGCCACAAGCTAGATTTTTGTTAATTAATATTGTAATATTGCGATCTTGTAAATACTGGTGTGTGTGTGAGTGTGTACATATATATATATATATATATTGTACAGTTATCTAAGTTAATTTAAAGTTTTATTCCCTTTTGTGTTAATGCTTTGATACATCAGTGTTAGCCTCATCTTTTTTTTTACAATTCAAGGCTTTATCATTCAAATACAATCCAATGCATTCATTTAACACATGAAATAGATTCTCTTTGGGAAGTTCAGTTAGTGGGGTTGGGTGTTGCAGTGAAACGAAGTGATGCTTCGCTTAACAAGATGCACCAGTCCTTCCGAAGCTCATCATCAAATCAAGGACAAGGAGGGGGAAATTGGATTCTCTCTGCCTTAATGAACGTACATGGACTGTAGAGAAATGAGTGGCTGATTTGTTAGCTGACCAATCTTTCCACCTGGGAACAGTTTTGTTACCTGTTGTGAAGTGTGACCAAAAGTTACATGTCTGCACCTTTCTAGTTGGAAAAAAAATAAAGTATTTTATTTTTTATATAAATTGACTTGTGCCTCTCTTGATTTTGTTGGGTCAGGCAGTTACTGGAAACGGCAGCAGCTCAGTAATATTTACACTCCAGACCAGTAGTGCTCCATGAAAAGTGGGGGCAGCAGCCCTTTCCTCACCTCTTCTCACCTACATTGTTTCATCTTACCATAGGATGGGGTAGGTGGCGGGGAGATTGCCTCTGCCACAGCATTGGCAGCCATGCAAAAATCCGCTGTTCCTGCCAGTGTGTTTGCGCTGCAACGACCTACTCACCACTTCCCACCTCCTCCACACTAACTGCTCTGGACTGGGCTTACACATGTCCCTCTCCTTTTTTTTTTATGCTTATGTGAATGACTTTCCAGTGTGGCAAGCCAGCTGTGCTTCATTTTAGGGCCCTTCTTTTTCTGCTGAGTGGGGTCCTGGACTTCTGCCCTAGCCCTGACAGCACCATGGCCTACACTGCAGTGGGAGGTATTCATTGATGTATCTAACCTGTTGGTGGGGTGCAATTAGTTCTGCACACTGGAATGAACGGAAGACTTAAGCAGGAGAATGAGCTGGGAGACTAATTGCCCATATACAAGCTGGCAAGAACAATATTGTGTATAGCCTTGTTATTGGACATAAATCATAGAATTGTAGAGTTGGAAGGAACTCCCAGCAATGCAGGAATCTCAGCTAAAGCATCCAGATGTCAGCTGGCCAACACTGCTGAACATGTAACATGTAAACAGGTTTTCAGTCCTCAAAAACTAACATACGGACATTTTGTCAGCCCTGCTTTTAGAAAGAAAAACACACACACTATCCTGAAACTTCCTTGTGCTGCTAAGTCACTAGTCACATGATACCAAATTGCTTTCTATGTTATTTTTGTCTTAATAATTCAGTCTATGAAGGAGCATAAAAAAATAAATGCAGCACTTGAATTTCATTCAGTGGCAGAACTTAGATTTAAGACGATATACTTACTCCTACACAAGTTTACTTAGAGGCAGAATCCTGCAGTGGTTCAATGGGACTTATCCCCAAGCATATATGGACAGGATTGCAGCCTCAAGTTCGCAATCTGCTTCTCATCGACACTATCTGATCCAGATTACACTCTAGGTTTCCCTGCAGCAGGTTTCCTAAGGTTTGAGCCAGCAGAGTCGCATAAATCTCATCAAAGTCAGTTCTCTGGAGTCATCAGTTTCTTCCAACCAGCCCTCCTACCTCCCATTCATTTTGATCAATTGGAATACCTTTCTTTCTTGCATGAAAATAAATGAAGGGGTTGTGCTCTGCCTCACTGCCAATCCAGCTGTATTATGTACAACTCCCTTAGGGAGTGGAATATTTTTGGCCAGCTCTGCATGATCATTGAAATGGTGGGAACTCATTGCTATAGCGGAGGTGCACCAAGGAGCAAATATAGGGAAGAACAGTATCCCACTAAAATTACTGAAGAAGTGCTTTAGTAGTCCAGAGATAGCACCTTTCCACTGCAGAGTGGATGGGGATTAGGAAGAGTATGATCCCATAAGTCAATGAACACAGTCTGTAAATTGCTAAATATTCATTCCTTAAACTGATTGTGGAAGGCTGGTTTTTACACTGCTGTGGTTGGAGTAAATATCTGCATAGGAAATGCCCCTACTTTTAAAGGAAGAATGTATCTTAACAGTCCCAATCTAAAAATAATAGCAACACTGTCATCACCTGCAGGACACACATTGCCCTATAATTATTCCAGTCTGCAGCGCAGGTGTTTTGAGATCCCTGTGGCTTGCAGAGATTAGATACAATCTAAGGATTAATTTAGATCCCATGAAAACCCCCATACAACAGTTCATTGTGAAGCTTGTTGTTACCACCTTGTCTATCTTCATTTCCTTTGTTTACGGGGTGACATGACTTGACCCTACTGATGTCTTTACTGTGTCTGTAGGAAAGAGAGGACAAAATAATTCTCCACTTCTCCAGTCTTGTGTGTTGCTGCCCTGACAATTCAAAGGCATGGATCCTTGACCGTTTTATTCCTGAACAGGCAAAAATCAAGTTGGAATCAGCCCAATGCTTACTCGCAGAAAAGAACTTCCAGATGTTCCAGATTCACCAAGCATCCTCCCAACACAATTTTTTGCTCCCTGTGACATGTTCCCACTTTCTTTTCAGATGGCAAATAATTAGATGTGATGCATATTTGTTTGTGTACATCTCCAGAACAAACTCCCTCTCACATCTGTCTCCTCTATTGCCACTTTGACTCATGTCTGCCATGTGCTCATAAAACAGTAGGGCTTGGCCCTATATTGAGACAATCTAGAGATTATGAAACATAGTTTTATTAATAATTTACTGAAATAAACTTTTAACCACTCGGATTCATAGCAATTAACATACCCTAGCTCATTTGGTAGAGCCATCACAGTTCTATTATGGAGGAAATATTTGTCCTACCAGAAACTAAAACAAAACAAAACCCCCAACCCATGAGTTTTATTTATTTCTCACTTCTGTATCCCCCTTCCACCTCCAAATTTTAATCCAAGCATTCAGGGCTACATCCAGGAGGTTATCCCATTCTTAACTTCACAGTGCTGTAAATAGGATATGCTAGAGCCTTCCACCTGGAAATTTATTTGGGCTTTATGAGAAATGTGGTGTCAGCTTGCCCCAAATTCACAGCAGGTGCTGTGGACCCACCTGTTCGAGGACAATCCCATAAAGAAAATATAGTGATATTTCTTAGCAAGATGATGATGAAGAAGAAGAGGAGGAGGAGGAGGAGGAGGAAGACTTCTTTGAGAGAACATGACTGGTGGGAAAGTCACCTAGTGATACCATATCTGAGGTGGGGAATTTGAATTCAATTCATCTCCTTTTCAAGTCCATAGTACTATATCCAATGCATCACTTTCTCTCTCTGTCTCTACCTACAGATGGTGACTGTAGAATAATTCAATTGAGGAGCAAAGGGTTGGCCAAGACAGAGACATTATTGGGGTTCATATATGTATGTATGTATGTTTTCACTACTGTCTCTGACTGGACAGTGATGGGCCTTACTGCTTTCTTTGCAGGGGCAGAAGTTGCAGGAGAGAGAGAAGGAATGAAGCCTTTCTATTTAACTCCACACCACCTGCTGGCTTTTACAATTTCTCATCCAAACTCAGACATTAATCTACTGTGATTGTTTGGCAGTTAATTTGCTGTGAAGTGATGTTACTTTCCTGGCTGGATGTGTGAGTTACACAAGGGGAGGTGTTGGCTATTCCTCGAAACCCAGCTAGAATAATCTTTGTCTATAAATGTGTCATGCTTGACTGTGCCAGGAGCAATCATGTTGATTTCCCCAAGTTTTTACTTCAATATCCATTGTGATACAGGTGTGATCAATAGAGAGAAGCATTTTTGTAAGGACTCAAGTACTTGAGAGCCTGGGTAGTACCAGTAGCAGCTGGAATGATGGTGTGGAGCCCCCCCTCCCATCAGCAGCAGCACTGCAGCTTACACAAATCAGGCTCGGCTGGGGCAGGGCAATAGCAAAGTTGTGGCTGTGCAAGAAGCACTGGATTGGTTTTGACCATGTATCCATGCAACCCTTGTTAGAAGAGCTTGCAGCCTGGATGAATTATATAGATATGATCACTTACAGCTTCTGGAGTTCAAAGGCTTTATGCATGAAGGAGCAAATTATCTTGGCAGAAACTATTTATGGGATGAGTAGAGATGAAAGAGAGAAATAGCATATCTACACTGGTCGGTTATAAAGTTAACAATGCATTATAAAAATGTGACACCAGAGGGCGCTGCAGAGCCATGATCTGTCCACAATGGGAAGTTGCATTGAGAGCTATATAATGTTTTTAAAAATACAGGTAGCCTTTAATAGCATTTTTACAGATCAGTATAGATTCAGCCCTTGTATCAGCATATCAGGAGAGAGAAAACAAAATGGTCCAGCTTTTAGGGGCAGAGTTAACTTAAACAGAGAGACTACAAACAAGGACTGACTACATTGCTAGACAAACAGTGCCTTTGTGTGCTTTAAAGAAACATTAACTAGATGCTCAAGAGAATTAAATGTATTTGTTTTTCTCCAACAACCCTGACCTCAACACCAGCCTGCCCCATCCAGGTAAGCTGCAGTGATGCTTTGTCGGGAGGGTGATTTCATAGCTCAAACCCACAATGCCAGTTGCTGTGTGGTGTTGTGGTTAGTGTGTTGGAGACAAAGTGGGGAGACGTAGGTTCAAAAATCCCCAGTCAATCATAAACTTCCTGTGTGAAATGGGACCAGTCACTATCTCTAAGCCTAAGCTACCTCACAAGGTTGAAATAAGGATAAAATGGGGGTACAATAGTGAGGTACGTCAACTTGGAGGTAGTGCATAAATGTATCAAATAATTAGTGTTGTCCCGCTCTTATGATTCCATATTTGCTGCTGTCATTGCCAGTGATGTTATAATAGTCCAAAGGCATGAATTAAGGAATGAACCATCCATAGCCACTTAGAAATAAATGAGTCTCTTGCATAGAATCCATTTGTCTGACTCATGAAGAAGCTGCAGCCAATTCAGAAAATTTACTTCTTCTTTTTTAGTGCTTTTTCTAGAAAGAGCAAACCTCAGTTAGGTAATCTGCATTCTTTCTTAATACTGTAAGTCCTTTCCCAAACACACAGTGCTATAAAAAAGCACTCTATCAATATAATGAAAGGCATAAAACCAAGAAGGTGAACAACATCACCCTACCCCTGAATGCTCACCAAAATGCTGCCTTTCGAATCTTATGCATTTAGGGCATGATCATTGCCTTCATTAGAAAATGGGCTGGGTGTTGCATTAACTCAATAGATTACCCTATGTTTTATGTTCTTAACATGTGGAAACAGTTACCAAGAAGCCCATCCAGCCAACTGGGAAGAAAAAGCAATATAAGACTGTACCCAAAAAACAAGAGGAACCTGAGAACAGAAAGAGCTCAGTTAATATTATCTTAACTTCATTTTTCCATCTCCCACCCACCCCCCTTTAAAAACAAAAAATAAAAACCCTTCTGGATTTCCCCTCATGTCCATAAATGGAAGTTACCAAAATGCCACATTTTCAGACTGACTTGAAACAGGAAATGCCAAAGATTTGTTAAGATAACCTGTTCTGTAACCACAATAAGGTTGCAACCCTAATCTCAGTTGCCTGGAAGTAAGTCCCACTGAATTCAATAGGACTGACTTCTGCATAGATGTGGTTCAACTTGCACTGTAATGGTTTGTTCCAAAGCACACTTACAAGGGAGTCAGTGCTGAATATAGTGAGTCTTACTTTTGAATAACATGATTAGGACTGCACTGTATTTAGATATGTTCAAAGGTTTTGCAAGTTAAGGCAATACTCATGCAAAAGTAGAGCATAAATATAAATATTAATCAATACATTTAAGTGTGTCAAAAACAGGGATTCTATTGGAGCATTTGTTGGTGGATATCGTTTCCGTGCGCTGCTCTGGTTTGCCAAAAGTGGCTCAGTCATGCTGGCCACATGACCCGGAAGCTGTACACCGGCTCCCTCGGCCAGTAACACGAGATGAGTGCCGCAACCCCAGAGTCAGTGCTCCCTTTACCTTTACCTTTACCTTTATCTCTAGCCTGATGGGGAGTTACATGTACAAACAGATGCTGCATACCTGATTTCCTGACCTCTTCCAGCAGCAGGCTTCTCCCCACATGTGAGGGATATGCTTGGGCAGAAACAAAATGTTTTGCCACCTGAGGCCACCGAGCTACCAACCTGTGCACCAGCATCTTCCTCTTGCCTGCTCCTGATTCCTCCACAACCCGCCTCATCTGGGGCTATCTTGCCCCTGTACTGCTTTGGGTATCATAGTCTTTGCTCAGACTGAGGCACTGTGGGTAAGGTGACCTTGGAAAGTGCTCAGGTCACCACCATTTTGGCATTGACAAATATTTTTTGAAATTTCACTGTAATATACTGTGAAGCTCTCCAGGGCCACCTCGCCCACAATGCCTCAATTTCATCCACGATGCACTCCCTCAGACTGAGGCACAGGTGAGTGGCCTAGGCAGACCTTTACGAGCATAAGCAATGGATAAGCGGTAGCAGCACTCCTACAGTCCACTAGGCTGGGAGTGGTGGCTGACAAGGCCTTTGACTGCCACCTTAGCAGCTATAATTGTTAAGCCAGCAAAAACAGCTGGTTCAGATATGGGCAAGGATTGTAGTCCTGAGGCAGGAGCAGATGAGCTGGGGAGGCACTGATCTGCCAGCCCATAAAATCCACTGCCTGAGGCAAATGACTTGCTAATGGGTAGAACAATCCAGGATATGCTAATATCTCCCCCTCCCATGTGCACAGTGAACATGCGGGGGGGGGGGGGTGAGGTCTGTGACAGTTCCAAGTTATCCAGGTCAAGATTTCAGAATACCACTGCCACACATTAGTATACATCAGAGGGTGGGGAAGAAAGAGAAATTTCCACGAGAAATTTGCATTCACCGTGAAACTTCACGCCATTCAAGTAGGCCAGAAGTGAATAAAGATAGATTGTGTAGATGCCCTCTGCTTCATTGATCATAAAGCTGACATCTATAATTTTAGCATAAGAAGTGCCAATGCAGGCATGTTGACATCTGCAGCCAAAGGTTCTTACCCCATAAATTTATGTCTATTATTAGATCTGTTTCTCCAAGTTGTATCAGTTTCCTTTTATTTTATTTTCTTGGACCAATATTGCAGCAACTGCTCATACCAACTATGGTAAATCTATTTATACTCTGGGGAAGGGAACCATTCTGAACTGAAGCATAAATAGTGACACATAAGCTTCTGGTGAAGGAAGGCCCATCAACACAGAGAAGGAGGCTTCCACCGTGAATCTTCCTTCTGCCCTACATGCCTCTTCACAAATGGTTGAACATAGGTGTCCCCAAGGCTTTTCCCCAGCTGGAACTTGCCAGAACTCAGTTCTGTAGCCTATCAGGTGGGCACCATTCTAAGAGAACTTCCCACTGGTGGGGCTAGCATTGCATCCACAGCCCAGGTGTACATGGTGGAAACAAAAGGTGCAGGATGGCTTGGCCCAGATTGGGCCCAACACTAGAATATGATGGCAGTGAAACTAGCTCAGCACCCAGCCCCACCCTGCCATTTTGGGACCCTCTGCTGGCTTTGTTTGGCAGCTAGGGGAGGCTGGGGGGGGGACATTGCTATTTAATCCAGCACAGTGAGGGGCATATGCATTGGATTGTTTTGCCCATATGTCCAACATCAAGCAAAAAGGGTTGACATGTTGTTCCCAAACTGAGATTATTGGGGTGGAGGCCTCATGCGAATCCATTCTTTCTAATGCTTCAACCGGTGATAGCTGTTGGCAAAGCTGACCGCACCAGCCATTTATCTGACAGGAGATCCTCACGCACAATAGTACGCATGTGCCGACAGAGAAATGTGCAAAGATCTCTGAATTGGATTAATAAGAAAAACAAACAAACATGTGCTCTACTTTTAACGTGTTTTAATATTGTTGCTTCTAATTTCAGGTTATATTGCAGTGTATTTCATCTCTTTTATTTTGTGAGCCATTTTGAATACACCAGACATAGTGTAGTAGAATTCATTTTTTTGTGGCCAAAGGATATTACGTGTTTCACATGCACGGAACTTTACGGAGTAATAAGGCGAATGCATGCTTCTGTCCCTGAAGAGCTTACAAGCTGGGAGACAATAGAGAGAAGATTAAACAGGGGGAGAAAATTGCTTGGGTCCAGGGTTTCTTCTGTTAATGGAAGGGGTTTTTATCCAGCAAAGACTCCCAGTAGTAAAAGGGAGGGAGGTAAGTACCACCTATTTTCCTTTCCCTGTAACTCCAAACACAAAATAATGGGTTGAAAACAACAACAACAAACAAACAAACAACAACAACAACCTCTATTCAGAGCCACTGAACCCCAGTGCCTACACCAGGGACCGGACTAACCTGTGGCCCTGCAGATATTGCTGCACCTCAACTTCCGTTATTGTGGACCATTGGCCATGCTGCTTCGTGGTTAACGAGAGTTGGGGACCAATATTTGGAAGGACACAGGTTCCCCACTCCTTGGCTGGAGTATAGAACTCGAAAGTAGGAAACCCAGACTCATCAAGCACTCAGGCTGATTTTCCAGCATTGCTGAATTACTGCTCTAAGTTCCTTTGGAGGCAGTATAGCATATTAATGAAACATTTTGGAATAGATAAAGCCAGGAGCTCTGAGTCTGTAAGAACTGAGCATGTTCACTGGTGACAGAATGTTGACTGGCTTTTGGAGGGGATGGTAGAAAATGGGGGGCGGAGGATGGAATGATAAAAGGCATGCTGGCACTCTGAAAAGGAGCACTCCACACAGCAGCATTCAAAGTCCCATTGAGAAAGAATATTTTGGAATGATTGCCTGAGAAGTCCCAGGAAAGAGTAAGGGGGTCCATGTTCCACTTTACATAATGCCCTCAACTGTACCATTCCTGATGCCAAAACTGCCTGCATATGCACATTTATTCTTGTTGGTGCTGCTTGCCATAGAAAATGTTGAATAGTTGGTCATATTGCCCCCCTGTGGTAGAACCACAGAACAGCCTCAGGCCGGGAGAACATTTGAAGTGGAGAAAAGGAAGCTGTTCACTCTGCATAAACTTCTGTCTTGTATTGAGGGAAGAGAACAATTCCAGATAGATGCAAGCAACCATTAAAGACCAAACTGCGGGAGGCAGTGGAAGACAGGAGTGCCTGGCGTGCTCTGGTCCATGGGGTCACGAAGAGTCGGACACGACTAAACGATTAAACAACAACAACAAGGGCCTGTGAGAAAATGGGAAGAGAATCATGCTCTTTGTGTAGCCAGAACGTGTTGGGGGACATGTGGAAGGAGCCCAATAGTGCAGATTTCCCAATGTGCTTGCAGATGCAACACATGGACATAAAGGGATTGATTAGGAAGCACAAAAGGCCCTAAATCTGGAAGCATTCAAAGTATTTTTTGTTGTTCAGTCGTTCAGTCGTGTCCGACTCTTCGTGACCCCATGGACCAGAGCACGCCAGGCACGCCTATCCTTCACTGCCTCCCGCAGTTTGGCCAAACTCATGTTAGTAGCTTCGAGAATACTGTCCAACCATCTCATCCTTTGTCGTCCCCTTCTCCTTGTGCCCTCCATCTTTCCCAACATCAGGGTCTTTTCCAGGGAGTCTTCTCTTCTCATGAGGTGGCCAAAGTACTGGAGCCTCAACTTCAGGATCTGTCCTTCTAGTGAGCACTCAGGGCCGATTTCCTTGAGAATGGATAGGTTTGATCTTCTTGCAGTCCATGGGACTCTCAAGAGTTTCCGCCAGCACCATAATTCAAAAGCATCAATTCTTCGGCGATCAGCCTTCTTGATGGTCCAGCTCTCACTTCCGTACATTACTACTGGGAAAACCATAGCTTTAACTATACGGACCTTTGTTGGCAAGGTGATGTATTTGCTTTTTAAGATGCTGTCTAGGTTTGTCATTGCTTTTCTCCCAAGAAGCAGGCGTCTTCTAATTTCGTGACTGCTGTCACCATCTGCAGTGATCATGGAACCCAAGAAAGTGAAATCTCTCACTGCCTCCATTTCTTCCCCTTCTATTTGCCAGGAGGTGATGGGACCAGTGGCCATGATCTTAGTTTTTTTGATATTGAGCTTCAGACCATATTTTGCGCTTTCCTCTTTCACCCTCATTAAAAGGTTCTTCAATTCCTCCTCACTTTCTGCCATCAAGGTTGTATCATCAGCATATCTGAGGTTGTTGATATTTTTTCCGGCAATCTTAATTCCGGTTTGGGATTCATCCAGCCCAGCCTTTCGCATGATGAATTCTGCATATAAGTTAAATAAGCAGGGAGACAATATACAGCCTTGTCGTACTCCTTTCCCAATTTTGAACCAATCAGTTATTCCATATCCAGTTCTAACTGTAGCTTCTTGTCCCAAATAGAGATTTCTCAGGAGACAGATGAGGTGATCCGGCACTCCCATTTCTTTAAGAACTTTCCATAGTTTGCTGTGGTCGACACAGTCAAATGCTTTTGCGTAGTCAATGAAGCAGAAGTAGATGTTTTTCTGGAACTCTCTAGCTTTCTCCATAATCCAGCACATGTTTGCAATTTGGTCTCTGGTTCCTCTGCCCCTTTGAAATCCAGCTTGCACTTCTGGGAGTTCTCGGTCCACGTACTGCTTAAGCCTGCCTTGTAGAATTTTAAGCATAACCTTGCTAGCGTGTGAAATGAGTGCAATTGTGCGGTAGTTAGAGCATTCTTTGGCACTGCCCTTCTTTGGGATTGGGATGTAAACTGATCTTCTCCAATCCTCTGGCCACTGCTGAGTTTTCCAAACTTGTTGGCATATTGAGTGTAGCACCTTAACAGCATCATCTTTTAGGATTTTAAATAGTTCAGCTGGAATATCATCACTTCCACTGGCCTTGTTGTTAGCAAGGCTTTCTACGGCCCATTTGACTTCACTCTCCAGGATGTCTGGCTCAAGGTCAGCAACCACACTACCTGGGGTGTATGAGACCTCTATATTTAGTGCCCCATATAATTTGGCCCACCAATGGGGAAATAGGTAAAAGTGCTTTTTCTTGTCAAGTACAGGTTGCTACTGTTGGACTTTTTTTAAAAAAGTGCTCCATTTACGAAGACTCACACTTTTCAGCAGAGCAGAGAAACGTAGCTAATTAAAGATGTAAATCAATGTACATCTTTTGTGTATTTTCCACAATTTGGGTGGAATAAATATGTGACAGATACTTATGTAGCAGCTAAAGATGAAAGGATCTGTCAGTTTCCATCCTCTTTCTCATTTTCCCCTTAAGTTCAGTTCTCATGAAAATTGTGCAGCATTTTCAAGAGATTTTTCTCCTAACAAACACATTTTTATATGCAGCTTTGATTAACACACATTTTTGCATGCAATTTTCCCTGATATCATGAGTTTCTGTATGTTATTTTCACCAGCATCTTCATTTTTAGGCATACTTTCCCCTAACATATGCATTTTTGTAAACAGTAGTTGAGGAACTGCATTGTGAAATTAAGATAAGTATGAAGGATGGTTGTGTTTCTGTTCTCTTTTGAAAAGTGCAAATTTGATAAATTTACTGAACTGAATTTCTTCTCCATCCCTAGTGACTAGAGCAACAAAGAATCTTGCCGAATCTTAAAAGACGAACACATTTAATTATGGCACAAGCTTTTGTGAATCTAGAGTCCACTTCACCAGATGCACAGCATGATCTTCATTTGGTTGATATATATATACAAATGAGTATATAGAAATGAAAAATTAAAAGGCACTGTCTGTTACATGGCAATGAAGTGCAAAAAGCATAGTTGGTGGCAGTTCAATTAGACACTAATTAAATTCAAGATGCTCAAGCAAAGGAAAAAACGTTCCTTTGTTTGCGCAATTTTAACTCAAAGCAAGCATTTGCAGAATGACTTCAATAGAAGCTAGCCTACAAAGGAGGCAAAATGCTGGTGACAGGAGACAATCCCAGCTGCATTGCTTGTGACTAGAGCTGAAAAGCTCCCGATTGGAGGTGAACTATGTGGACTCGCATTTGGCACATACGGCAGGATTCTGGAGCTCCTGAGTGGAGCCAATCCGAGTGCAGCTCACAGTTGAGTGAACACTTGAGGCCTCCAGGTTACTCCTTTGCTGCCTTGGCTTTGTCCATCCCACAACTGACGTCATATGGTGCCAAGTGTGGGGCAGGTGGGCATGGCTTGGGAACAATGTCTTCAAGGGCCAACTGAGGACTCCTACCAGGAGTTTCCCCATGCCTGAATTAGAGCTTAAGGGTATGCAAAAGAAGTACAGCTACCATTTACAACAACTATGTAGGTTGGTGGCAGCATAATTCTATTAGCTTCCAAAGCAACTACTCTCTTCCGAACTTAAAAATGGAAAGCGTATTGCTGGTGGTCAACAAAAGAGGTTCAAAGACTCTCTCAAAGCAAATCTAAAAGAATGTAGCATAAACACCGACAACTGGGAAACACTTGCCTGTGAGCACTCCAATTGGAGAACAGCCTTTACCAAAGGTGTCATGGGCTTTGAAGACGCTCGAACTCAGGACGCAAGGGAAAAACGTGCTAAGAGGAAGGCACACTTGGCAAATCCACACCCCGTGATCAACTCCGGCCCAGAAACCTATGTCCTCACTGTGAAAGAATGTGTGGATCCAGAATTGGCGTCCAGTCATTTACAGACTCACTTTTAAAACTGTGTTTATGGAAGACAAATCTTACTCGGCTATGAGTGATAGAAGAAGGAGGAGGAGAATAAGAAGATGATTAGCATTACTGGTTAAATTAATGGCAAACCATTTATTTACGGTTAGGTGACATACAAATTTTGTAAAATAAATATAGCCATGCTGGCTGGGGGAGAGGGAAATTGTAGTCCAAAACACCTGGAAGGCACTAGGTTGGCAAATGCTGTATATCTTATCTGCCAACTAAAGCAGACAAACAGAGATATTTTTCTTTTTAAAGACACTTTATAGAATAAAATGTGGGCTTCATTTTGGGATGGTATGTCACTTTGATTAGCAAAATAAATATTTTAAAGTGGCAAACAGTCGCCATCAAAAAACGAAGTCCACATTTTATTCTATAAAGTCTTGGAAAAAATAATGCTTCAGAACTTGTTTGTGTTTTGTTGTGTTCAAACTCCCATGAAATGTCATGTCCAGAACACCTGGTGGCACTGTTTCACCAGGCGTGCATATTACTGTGTGGTGGATAACACTTAGCACTGCTGAGTGTGACTGGGATCACCTTTACAGAAGGCAACTTAAGTACATAGGAAGCTGGGTCAGGCCCATCCAGTCCGGCATTCTCTTGTAACAGTGAATTCCTGAACAAGTTAAAAGGGAATTTTGAAAGTCCTTGTGATGGCCTGGGAGTCAGACTCTGATGCTGAACCTGAGGGATCCCAGCCTGCACGGGATTCCCCGCCTCCAGAACCAGCTGAGCCGGGGCCAGGGCCAGGGCTTGAGCCTGAAGGATCCCCACCTGTGCTGGATCCCCAGGTGCAGGCATCAGCAGAGTCTGCTCTGGCTCCTGATGGGAGGGAGGACCCATTGCCTGCAGGTGCTCCACTCCCAGCCTCTTCAGAGGAAGCTGAGGCATCCCCTGGGTCCAGTAACCCACCATCCTCTCCTGAGCTACAGAGGCTCAGGGCAGAGAGGCGAAGGGAGTTAAGTGTCTGCAGGAGGAGTGCTCGCCTCCAGGCCCGGAGGAGAGGCGAGTCTCCGGAGGATCGGGACCGCCCTAAGCATAGGGCCAGATAGACCCAGCCCAAGTTGCGTGAGCAACTTTGTTGCAAGCGTGTGCTCAACCTGCAACCTCGTGCCTTGGACTTTGACCTGCTCCCTGCCTTGCTCCCTGCCGGACTGACTTCCTTTGGACCCCTTGACCCAGGACTGGACTTGGACCTCGTTTTACGGACATACCCCTGGGGCCAGCACAGTTTGCTCACGCCACACCCGCACTCCCCCTTTGCTGGGGTGCGTTCGGGAGGAACTAGTAGCCATGGCTGACCAGGCGGCTGCGCTGGTGGCATTGGCGCAGGAGAACCAGGCCTTGACCCACACCGTGCAGCAGCTAAGCAATGTGGTTACGGCGCTTCAGCAGCGTTTGGATGCCTTACCGGCTCCTGGGGCTGCCGCCCCAGCTCCTGGCAAGTACCCAGTGGCCCTGCCAGAGAAATTTGATGGGTCCCCAGCCAGCTTTCCCATGTTTCTCGCCCAGGCCAAGCTGTATATTCAGGGGCGAGCTCGGGATTTCCCTGACGACCGCACCAAGGTGCACTTCCTGATCAGCTTGCTGAAGGACCAGGCGGCCAAGTGGGCGTTGCCGCTGCTCCGGCAAGACTCCCCCTTGCTGACAGACTATACGGGGTTTTGCAATCATCTGGAAACCACGTTCGCCAACCCTCAGAAGGGGAGTCAAGCCAATCGGGCAATTCGGCGGTTGAAACAGGGCAAGTCCACAGTGGCCACCTACGCCACGGAATTTCGGCTGCTGGCGCAGGACTTGACCTGGAACGACTCTGCCCTGCGGGACCAGTATCTCGAGGGACTTTCAGACGAGATACTGGATCAGCTGGCCACGTTGGATCGCCCTGCCACACTGGATGCCCTCATCCAACGGAGTCTGCAGATAGACGATCGGTTGGAGGACCGTCGCCAGGCCCGGGGCCGCCGGCACTCCGGGCTCCCGGCGCCGGTGCTTCCCTGCAGTTCCGTGGCCAAAGCTGAGTCATTGGAGGAGCCGATGCAGCTCGGGGCAGCGCGGCCTCGCCTCTCCCCCTCGGAAAAGACTCGGCGTCGGGAGGGGAACCTGTGTCTCTACTGCGGTGGGAGTGGACACTACGCCCGAACCTGCCCTGAGAAACACCAGCCGCAGGGAAAACGGCCAACCCCAGTAGCCGATGGCCCAGGCTACCTGGGGTCCCAAGCATCGCATGATGGGCCCTCACCAGTGGAATTGCAACACCTCATGATACCGGTGCGTCTATACCCCCCCGGTGGGCCCTGGATTCTCACCCACGCTCTGGTGGATTCGGGGGCAACCCGCTCCTATATGGACTCTGCCTTCGCCACTCAGCATCAGGTGCCGCTTCAGAACAAGCCGGAACCAGTACAGGTGGAGGCAATTGACGGACGGCTCCTACGCTCGGGCGCTGTTACTCGGGAGACCCAGCCCTTGGTCCTGTGCTACCAGCAGCACCGGGAGGTGCGAACCCTGGACATTGCCACCATGCCCCGGTTTCCCCTGGTGCTTGGGATGGACTGGCTGGAGTCGCACAATGTTCAGATCGACTGGGTCAATCGGACTGTACGTTTCCCAGACCCGGGTTCCCATGCTCAGTCCGAGTTAGTAGCAGCTGCCCCCATGGGTCAGGCTGTGTCAACGCTCCCTGCCGTGTACCAGGACTATTTAGACGTGTTCGAGGAACAGGGGGCAGACAAACTGCCGCCTCATCGGTCCTTCGACTGCGGCATAGACCTACAGCCTGGGGCGCCCCTGCCTGTGAGCCGCTTATATTCTCTTTCGGAGCCAGAGCGTGAAGCCTTGCAGGACTTCCTTCGCAAGAACCTGGAACGCGGGTTCATTAGACCCTCTACCTCACCCACTGCCGCTCCTGTACTCTTCGTTAAGAAGAAGTGTGGGGAGCTTCGCCTCTGCCATGACTACCGGGCCCTGAATAAGATCACCATCCCAGACCGGTACCCCTTGCCCCTTATTGCAGAATTGCTGGAGCGGGTGCAGGGGGCGCAGATGTTCACCAAACTGGACCTCCGAGGGGCCTACAACTTGATTCGGATCCGTGCCGGGGACGAGTGGAAGACTGCATTCGGGACCCGGTATGGGCAGTTTGAATACCTGGTTATGCCGTTCGGATTATGCAACGCGCCCGCCGTGTTTCAACGGTACATCAACCACGTGTTCCAGGACTTGCTAGACAAATACGTGGTGGTGTACCTAGATGATATTCTGATTTATTCCCGTGACCCAGCCCGTCACGAGAGTCATGTTCGGTCCGTGTTGCAGCGCTTGCGGGAGCACCGCCTGTACGCCAAGCTCAGCAAGTGCGAGTTCCACCAGCGGTCAGTAGACTTCCTTGGACACCGACTCTCCCCTGACGGGGTGCAGATGGACCCCGGGAAGGTGGCTGCGGTTCGAGAGTGGGCAGCGCCCCGGAACCGCAAGGACTTACAGCGGTTCCTAGGGTTCGCCAACTATTACCGGACCTTCATTGCAGATTATGCTCATCGCACCACCCCATTAACCCGACTGCTGCGCCCCAAGACGCCCTTCTCCTGGGATGAGGAGGCTGAAGTGGCATTTCAGGGGTTGAAAGCCTGTTTCCAGAGGGCGCCGATTTTACAGCATCCTGATCCCTCTCGTCCCTTCGTGGTGGAGACTGATGCCTCCAGTACGGCTCTCGGTGCCATCCTGTCTCAGCAACACGGACCCGATGCGCCACTGTTACCCTGCGCTTACTACTCCCGGCAGCTCCTTCCGGCGGAGCGTAACTATACCGTGTGGGAGCGGGAACTACTGGCCATCAAGGTGGCCTTTGAGGTCTGGCGCCATCATCTTGAGGGGGCACGACACCCGGTGGAAGTGAGAACGGACCACCGGAATCTGGAGTACCTCCAGACCACCCGCAAGTTGAACCAAAGGCAGATCCGGTGGGCGCTGTTTTTCTCCCGGTTCCAGTTCCGGATCCGCTACATCCCTAGCTCCCAAAACCGGAAAGCGGATGCCCTGTCCCGGAAACCTGAGGACGTCGCAGACACTGTACAGCAGGCAGTGCCGGCGACTATCTTACCACCAGCCGCATTCCTGGCCACTCAGGAGGCCAAGCCGCTGCAGGCTCGGGTGCGAGAACAGCAACGGGTCGACGCTTGGGCACAGGAACGGCTCCGGGAACTGTCTGACGGGTCATGCCCTCGATATCCGGGGCTGGCCCTGCACCAGGGCCTACTGCTGCACCAGGGTCGTCTATACATCCCACCAGGACCATTGCGGGCTGAGGTTCTCCAGATGTCCCACGATGCCCCAGCAGCAGGGCACTTTGGGCGGTACCGGACCACCCATCTGGTAAGCCGGGAGTTCTGGTGGCCCCGCCTGAAGGCTGATGTGGCACGCTATGTTGCTGGTTGCGATGTCTGCCGGCGGGCCAAGGGTCCTACCGGGCGACCCCCCGGTCTGCTCCAGCCATTACCAGTCCCACCGCGTCCCTGGCACACGGTCTCGCTGGACTTTGTGGTGGACTTGCCCCCATCTCGTCACTGTACCTGCCTCCTGGTTTTCACGGACCATTTCACTAAGATGGTGCACTGTGCCCCCTGCCCGTCCATACCCACAGCTAAGGAAACGGCTCAACTGTACTTGCAGCACATCTTCCGCCTGCATGGCCTGCCCGAGCGTGTGGTTTCTGACCGCGGCGTCCAGTTCACATCCCACTTCTGGCGAGCCCTGCACCAGACCCTTGGGACGGAGGTCTGTCTATCTTCGGCCCACCACCCGCAGACCGATGGCCAGACGGAACGGGCAAATGCAGTGCTGGAGCAGTATCTCCGGTGTTACTGCAGCTTTCAGCAGGATGACTGGGTCGATCACTTGCCATTGGCGGAGTTCGCCTACAACAATGCAGTGAACGCCTCCACCCAGCAAACCCCGTTCCAGGCCTCCTACGGCTACCATCCTCGTTTGTTCCCAGACGTGCTGCCAGCTTCCGCGGTCCCCGCAGTGACAGACTGGCTTCAGGAGCTTCAGTCCCAGCAACAATTATTGATGGAGCAACTGCACCAGGCCAAGGACGCATACAAGGCCCAGGCTGACCGACATCGTCAGGAGGGGCCAGAACTCCATGTTGGTGATCGGGTGTGGCTCTCTACCCGTCACCTGCATCCTTCTCGGCCCTCACGAAAGCTGGATGCACGGTTTGCCGGCCCATTCACCATCACTGCGCAGGTGTCGCCGGTGGCGTTTCGCCTCCAGTTACCTCCATCGCTCAAGGTTCACCCGGTATTCCACCGGTCCCTACTTAGTCCAGTCGCCCCGCCCGACGAGTTCCACCCAGACAACCCACGACCGCAGCCAGTTTTGGTTGAGGGGGAGCCTGAGTACGAGGTGGAGCGCATTCTCGACTCACGACACCGCAGGGGGAAGCTCCAATACCTCATCGACTGGAAAGGGTATGGGCCTGAGGATCGTTCATGGGAACCAGCGGAAAACGTCCACGCGCCTGCCTGCCTCCGTGATTTCCATGCAGCTTACCCCAGCAAGCCTGGTCCGGCCCCTCGGTTGAGGGGGAGGCCTGGGAGGGGGGATGGTGTGATGGCCTGGGAGTCAGACTCTGATGCTGAACCTGAGGGATCCCAGCCTGCACGGGATTCCCCGCCTCCAGAACCAGCTGAGCCGGGGCCAGGGCCAGGGCTTGAGCCTGAAGGATCCCCACCTGTGCTGGATCCCCAGGTGCAGGCATCAGCAGAGTCTGCTCTGGCTCCTGATGGGAGGGAGGACCCATTGCCTGCAGGTGCTCCACTCCCAGCCTCTTCAGAGGAAGCTGAGGCATCCCCTGGGTCCAGTAACCCACCATCCTCTCCTGAGCTACAGAGGCTCAGGGCAGAGAGGCGAAGGGAGTTAAGTGTCTGCAGGAGGAGTGCTCGCCTCCAGGCCCGGAGGAGAGGCGAGTCTCCGGAGGATCGGGACCGCCCTAAGCATAGGGCCAGATAAAAGCCAGCCAGACCCAGCCCAAGTTGCGTGAGCAACTTTGTTGCAAGCGTGTGCTCAACCTGCAACCTCGTGCCTTGGACTTTGACCTGCTCCCTGCCTTGCTCCCTGCCGGACTGACTTCCTTTGGACCCCTTGACCCAGGACTGGACTTGGACCTCGTTTTACGGACATACCCCTGGGGCCAGCACAGTCCTGAGCGAATATGCTGAAATATTTATCAAGTGAATGGAAAAGTGCTGGAGGAGATATGGAAGTAAATAAAGGAGATGTTAGAGTTAGGTGCAATTAAGTACATGGTCCTCTCGAGTGGTTTTCATTCCAAAGAAGGTGGGCCTATTAGATTTTGTACATACTTCAGCATCATTATGAAGATCCTTGCCTGGTGCCTATCCCATACCCAGAGTGGATTCTATGTTGGAGTTGTTGGGATCAGTCAGCATCAGGGTTTTTGGCAAATGGAATTGAAATAATCATCTAGGTGTAAAACAGCATTTAACACTGAATGGTATATATGGGTTTACTTTTCTTCTGTTTTGAGTTAAAATGATTCTGCTGTATTTCAAAGGGAAAAGGGAATCTTTATGACAAATGATAATCTCTCCCTATTTTTTTAAAAAGCAGTACCGGAGTCTAACCAGCAAATATGTGTTGCTCAAAAGGAGTAGTATCTTAAAATCAGTATTTATTCAATTTCCAGAAAAGGGAGTGGGCAGTACAGATATGTTAGTGATTTTTTTCTTTTCTTTTCAGCAAATATTACAGGCCTATTACAAAGCTATCAGAAGCCTCCTTCTTTCTATAAGTATTTGACATACAGTACATTCTGCAAAACAACTCCGGAACATGGCTGTATTTTTATTTAGTATTTATATTATTTCTTCTTTTTTAAAAAATATACATGCCAGTTGCTTCACTTTTAGTTAATCCACTATTAACACAAATAATCCACTATAAACAAAAATAAAGTAATTCCAGTACACTTAAATGGAGTTGAAAAGAGATGTTGACGTTGCGTCCATTTACGTATGGCTGGCAGAATGACCTTAATAATATACGCTTCATTCATGTGGATAACAGGCTGGGAGAAGCTGTTCTCTTTTTGCTATAGTTGGTCCATAAAATGTCCCTGAGATACAAATGTGGCAGAGAGTCCTTCCAGCTCCCATTTTGCTCAAGCATCTTCAATAAAAACCACCCATCTTCCAGCATGATTAAAGCATTTACTTTGTGCAATATAGTTTCTCTCTCTCTCTCTCTCTCTCTCTCTCTCTCTCTTTCTGTATAGAAACTCACATTAGGCCTTGTCCAAGCTTGGCAAATAAGTTTTTAACTGTAATATGTCGGGTACAGGCTGTTTACTGTCGTGGTAGAAGCTTAGTCCCGTAAGAAGTTCCACATCTCTGACTCGGGTTGCATGGAACTTAATTCTCTCTTCTACCCACGAGGACTCAGGCTTGCCAGTCTGTTGGAGCAGAGAGAAAAGATCGTGTAAAATATTGCTACAGAGTGTGCCTGTCTTATTTAGGGGGAGGGGGAATTGGGATTACTCACTGTGCAGCTTTCACTGTTGTCTTCTTTGTGAGGTATAACATAAGATGCAACGTCAAGAGACCCTTCGCATTGCCAAGGAGTCTGGGAAACATTTTTACAACTTGTCAAGATAATGAAGTAGTGAGTTGGAATGAGGACTTCTGGATTACTTGTGAGCCTGGAATAATAATTTAAAAATCGGTATTTTAGACTTTGTCCTTGTAAGCTTTTAAAGTTTTGTCACACCACAATAGAATGGACAGGGGGAATCAGCAAAACATTAAAATAGCATTAAAATGGCTTGATCCTGCTGAATGCAACCCACCAGAAAGTTCTGCTGTGAGAAGACATTTTTGAAATGAATCATATAGGAGAATTTGCTGACGGATCACGTCCCTTGATGTCAGAGGCATGAAATGTGTTTCTCTGGAACTAGGTTTCCATTTTTTAAAAGCTTTACTTCCTCATTTTAAAGAAAACCTACTGAAGCTTTCCAGTTAAAGTTGCTGTTAATGAGTTATTTCGAGCAGAGTTCGTGATAATTCAAAAGAACTCTTTGGAACCATGAGTCTAGCTAACTGGAAAGCTAGAATGGTTTTCCTAAGGAAAGCTTTGAAAGAAAGAAAAATTACAATAGCAACTCAGATGAAGGAAGGAATCGAATTTGTTGAAATGATACTAGGTATCTGTGTAGCAGACGCATAGGCTGTATTTGGACTGAGTGCTATATCTTGGTTCAGCACTACATGAATGATTGGGCTCCTCTCCTTCTCTGTTCCTCTCCCACAAAGCTGAGCTGCAGTCCAGAAGTAGCTGCTTCCATTTCCCCTTAACTCTGGTTGCTATTTAGTCAGAACCAGGGATCCTATGGTTAGTCTTACTTTGAAACAAACTTCAGTCAGCATTAAATCATGTTCCCTGATTCATACAAAATAAAACAAAACACAGTTAAGGGAAAGTGGAAATGAAATCTTCAAAAAAAACAACAACTGTGGAGACAGAGGAGGGGGAGTGTTCAAGCTTAGGAGGGAGCTAACACGGGTGGCACTGTGGTCTAAACCACAGAGTCTAGGGCTTGCCGATAAGAAGGTTGGCGGTTCGAATCCCCGCGACGGGGTGAGCTCCCATTGTTCGGTCCTAGCTCCTGCCTGCCTAGCAGTTCGAAAGCACATCAAAGTGCAAGTAGATAAATAGGTACCGCTCCGGCAGGAAGGTAAATGGTGTTTCTGTGCGCTGCTCTGGTTCGCCAGAAGTGGCTTAGTCATGCTGGCCACATGACCCGGAAGCTGTCTGCGGACAAACACCGGCTCCCTCGGCCTATAGAGCGAGATGAGCACGCAACCCCAGAGTCGTCCGCGACTGGACCTAACGGTCAGGGGTACCTTTACCTTTACCTTTAGGCTAACTTTGCCCACTACATTAAAGTGGGCATGTGCTTTTGCATTATTATTAATATAATGTAATATAAATTATTATTTATAAATGCACATTCTGCTTAACATCAGAATAGGCTTTCAAGTAGTTCATCAGTTATAAAAAGGGGGAGGGGAAGAGTGAAAGGAATTCCTTATTAACATACACTGACATATGAACTGAACCAATCCACAACTCCCAAACTAATGTGAGGATCAGAACTTACTTTATCCATGAACATTCATACTTCATGCAATTCTTGACTCAGAAACCATATCAGACTATGTTTAAATACATATTTGGGAGGGAATAGAAATATATATATTGAAAGAAATGTGTTTTATATAAAGATTGTTGGCTAACTTTCCAAAGAAATTAAATCACAGGTGACTGCAGAAATGGAGCACACTGGACTTCTAAGTGAACTCATAGGTGAACTCATGTGAAAGTGAGACAGACTTATTGGCCCATCAGTATTGCTGAGAATACAAAAATGGGAGATAGAGATAGATAGATAGATAGATAGATAGATAGATAGATAGACAGACAGACAGACAGACAGACAGACAGATAGATAGATAGATAACAAAACACATTTTATCTGATGTTTCATCCCAGAAATTAACTATAGTAAGAACTTTTCTATGGTAGCTAGTGCCCTAAAATTGTAATACGGTTTTAAAAATAGCTACAACTGACACATGTTTACCTTTTCACTTCCTCGGGTGTATCATACAAGCCATTGTAGTCGTAATCGAACACAGGGCCAGCAACGACATGGACACCATTTCTGGCTGCAGCATAGGCTGGCAGTAGGACTGCATTAAAGTAGTTCCATATTGCTGAAAACGTAATGGGAGCAGTTGAACAAGGAAATACAAGCACCTTTCCTGTCAATCACACATGCAGGATAAGAGGGCATCTTTTGGCATTTCCCTTTCTAAGATCATAGGCTGCCTTCATTTTTCTTATTTGCCAAACTAGTTTTGTGCGGCATGAATCCCCTGGTGACTGGCAAATATGACATCTTTGGGATTACAGGTGGGTAGCCGTGTTGGTCTGCCATAGTCAAAACAAAATCGAAAATTCTTTCTAGTAGCACCTTAGAGACCAACTGAGTTTGTTCCTGGTATGAGCTTTCGTGTTGGTCTCTAAGGTGCTACTAGAAAGAATTTTCGATTATGTTTTATCTTTGGGATGTTGGAGGCCTCCTAACACATAACCTCTGTGGCCTGGGGAATTTCCCTTGATTTGTATATTTTAGGCAAACTGGGGCAATTGCCTTGGGCAGTGGCACAGGGAGGGGCAAGCAGCTGCCCTGCAGGCCCCTCGCCTGCCTCTGCTAGCCAGCCCTGCTGCCTCATCATACCATTCTTCAACAATTGCCTCCAAACATCTTTACTTATTAGTGAGTTTTGGGGGTTTGGGTGGCAGGTGGTGGTTTTAAAAACAAAGAGAAAGAAGACACAATTAACCCTTACCATGGAAAGCATGGTACATTGGTACAATATTGCTTGATAAAAGTGCTTCGTTTTTACTGTATCTTTCATCCTTTATCAGATCTGAAAAATAAAAATGTATAAACAACTATTACAAAATTTGAATGAAATGTCTCAAAAAGGGGTTATGCCCCATTCCCCTCCCTTTTCTGCCCACTTCTGGGTCGCAGTGATGTGCGCATGCACGGTTGCGTGTCAGTTCAATGCACATAAATCAGTCGGTGCCTTAAATCTTATACATAAAAGCAGAAACTGCAACTCTTGCTTTGCATGCTAATAAATTTCTCTTCTCAGAAATGAGAAAGAAAACGGAATTACTTGGTGGGAAAAGAAATCCATAGTTTAGCTGGGGGTGACTTTTGTAGAATGAACACATCTGGCTGCGGTTCGAAGGAATGCGATTGTCGACATTGAAACAGCTTGGGGTGGCTTCTGAAGATGCAGTCCAATTGTCCTATTTAACAAAACGGAGCATTAGTTGCTGAGTATGCATACCGCACATTACATAAATTGCCAGATACAGATTCACAATTGTCTCCCTTACTCTGACTGTCGTCTATGAAACGGTTTAGCCTGTGAAGCTTTTTTGGGCCCAATAATTATTCCAGACTCAGTTTGGTTGGGTGAACATATGACTTGTGAAGACCTCTCCAATAGTAGAATTTTATAATTCCAAACCTCTTCCAATTTTGTCACGCCACCAGGAATAGGTCTATGTGGACCTATTTGGTAGAAATTTCATTTTGGAGCATCAGACATTTTTCAGACCAAGCTGGTCGTAGCTAGGGTGAGGCAACATGTGACATGCAAATGTGAGAAGCACATGGATGTGTTGTGGTCCACCTGGCCTTTGTCCAAAAGAAGACTGTGACAGTGGAGGACTTGAGGCTGCTGTGGTAGATCTTGGATGTATGGACTTCAAATTCTTCAACTTGGAATTCTAATCAATTCAATATCTTAGAGGGAGAGAGCGAGAGAGGTGCTTCTGGGCGGAGGCTGCTCCAGCCCTCTTCCTACGGCTCCCCGCGGAACTCTTTCTCTCTCTCGGCCCGCCTCTCCTCCGGCATCTCCTGCGTCTTTTGGCCAAGCCACTCCCCCCCCCCAGCCAGCAGCAGCAGCCAGAGGTTCTGGTGAGCGAAACCCACAACCAATCACGCAGCACCGCCACCAGAGATGCACCAATTGCAGCCCAGCCCGCCTGCCTCTAACCTTCCTTCAAGCAGAGCAGCAGGCAGGCACTCGGGGACTGCAACACATTGATTTGGCCCCTGGGCTGAACTTTGGACATGCCTGGTTTAGGCTCACTACTCTTGCCCCTCCTGATAACTTATTTCCCCCCTTTTAAATATAAACTGTGTCCTTAATTACTATCATACTTACATGCTTGTTAACCATATAGGCACTCCACAAAGGCATCTTGATCTTGTGGCTAAATCCATTTACATAATGGTAGCTGTGAAGAAGACAATAGACCTGCTTCTTTTGGAGCACTCTGGGCCTCCCAAATGGCAAACTGTATTTTTCAATCTTCTTTACTAGAGTAGTAAGAAGAAAAACACAATTCAGCTTGCTTCTCCTGGAAATATTTTCTGCTTAATTTATACTTTTCTCTAAGTAGTTACAGTGCTTACTTTCTGAAGTAGTGAAATTTATCTGTTGTCGGATCTGTGGCAAGAGAAAGCAAAAGGTGAGGTCATCATTATGTGTACCAAGCAAAACATTTCACAAAAAATGTCCTGTTTGTTTATGTTCCATCTTTGTTCCTCTCAATCACAGGAGTCCCATGAGGGGTTATAGTGACAAAGCTTTCTGCCACTTCAGAGACGGAGAACCTATGGGCCCTCCAGCTGCTGTTGAACTCCAGCTCCTATCAGGCCCAGCTAAAACAGTCAATGGCTGAGGGCTAAATTTACCATTGGCCTACCCTGCAAGGGTCAAATGCCAGCAATGGGTGTGACCACCCAACGTTATCACAGACATACACACAGAGAGAGAGAGACACATACCCCTCCCTCCTTCCCACTCAGCTAATCTGCACAGATCAGCTGTGGAGCAGGGTTAGGTATAGTCTAACCCACTCATCAAATGACCAATCTGATGACCAAGACAGGAACAATTGAATTCACATCATCATCTGGGGGCTGGGCTGGATGGAGAGATTTCTCCTTGAAGGAGGAGGCTCATAGTCTGAGAATTCTCCTTGTTCCAGCATTGTTGTTAGGTGTGATCTCAGTAGAAAGAGCTGTTTTTCCAGCTTTGTCTGGTTTGCCAGCTATGGCCATTCCTGAAAAGGGACAGTCTAGCCGCTATGACTCATGCATTGACAACCTTGGGATTGGATTACGGTAATAAGCTTGTTTGAAGATGGTTCAAAAGCTACAGCTAGTGCAAAATGCAGCAGCCAGTCAGCTGACTGGTTCAGGTCCTTGGAATCCTATTGCACTGATCTTGTGAGAGTTGCAATGGTTCCCAATTTGCTTGCTATCAAGCAAAATTCAAGGCACTAGTAATGACTTACAAAGTTCTAAAACAACATGCTAAGATCAACAGCTGAGGTTCTCCTAGCTGCTCCTCATCCCAGTGACATCTGTTATGCAGCACTGAGGGACAGACCTCTCACTCTCACTGCCATCATGGTATGTCCTTTCCCTTGAACTATGACTGGCACCAAGAGTGATAAGCTTCCAATGTCAACTGAAAACCACCTATTCCATCCAGCCTTTACAGGGGTGACCACCTGGCCAGATATTGATTATTCTTGTTATTGCTGCCCTTGCTGTGGTTTTATCTGCTCCTTTTATTTTTGAGTTATGATTGTATTGGTTGATAACCCTCCCTGGTATCACATTGTTATAAAGCCCTGGCCATAAGACACACCTAGTTTTTAGAGGAGGAAAACAAGGAAAAAAATATTTACAGCCATGGCTCCCGTCTGCCCATCCTCCTGGCTCACTGTAAAGCAAGAAAAGCGAGAGCCGCGCAAAGCAGGACAGAAGCCGTGTAAGTGGCTCTCGGTTTGCTTGCTTTACAGCAAGCGACAGACAGGAGCCATGGCTCTGGCGGCAGAGGCACACCCCCCCCCCCCCGCTCACGACTGCAGTGGTAGCCGAGGGATCCCGCTGCCGTCCAGTGCCTTTGCTCCATAAGACGCACAGGCATTTCCCCTTACTTTTTAGGAGGAAAAAAGTGTTTCTTATGGAGCGAAAAATACGGTACTTATTACAAACCATAGAAATCCCTCATTGACATCACTGAATGCCAAGTGATGTTGACACAGCTTATGCAGAACTCCATGGTTTTAGACAGGAGTGCTTTCAATTGCTGCATATATATTTTTGTTGTCATGAATACTTACTGAAGAATCACATGGGCAGCCACGGTTATCTGCAGAGGTTCTCTGTTGTGTGGAAGGGCATGTTGAAGGAAGGCTTTCTTCCTTGGGATGTCTCGGCGTATAACTGGCCTTCTTTAAAAGGTGGTTGAGGCTTCCATGGGTTCCATTGTTGGGAGCTGGTGTCAAGCCAAGTAGATCTACAGTTGTTCAGAAAACAATGGCAAAGATGTTCAAAGGTGCACTTTTGCACTGTAGTCCATTTGCAACTATGATCATGAAAATGCCATGTCTGTAGAATTTCTGACATTTTAAAATTCTATCTATGCTGGTGGTCAACTGAAAAGCCCACTGGAAGCAGATCATAAGCATAAAAATATAAGACAGTAAAATAAAGTAATCACATGCCACAGGTGGGTCTCCTGGGAGATAGAATTCCAGAGCCTGGGTACTACCGCTGAGAAGGACCTCAGAGGTTAGTGAGATGTGAAGTTGTGCTTCCTCTAAAGATATCAGTGAGTAGGCAGACTCATATGGGAACAAGCAAATCTTTAAATATATTATTATATTATATTATATTATATTATATTATATTATACTATACTATACTATACTATACTATACTATACTATACTATACTATACTATACTATACTTAAATATATTATAGTCTGCTCACCACCCAAGAAACACTGTCTGTCATATGTATAGAAGACAGCTTGGGATCATCTGCCTTCTATAAGGCACATTTGCACACTGGCCAACCCCAACCCTGATTCAGCCTACAGAGAGAATTTATCTCTCATTTCCTTCAAAGGATGATAGCTTCACTGTTGACAAAGGTTCTAGAGGTGAAGCAAAAGCTTGGGCCCTTTGCAGGCTGTGATGCTGCTGCTAATATACGATAGGCTAAAATTCATTCCCTAATACAAATACAGTCCAATGCAGCCTCAAACTGACAGGGATTTCACGAGTGTGAATAGTATTTACAAACAGTTTCCCCCCAAAGAGAAAATTATGCAATAATGTGTAGAATGCTAGGAAGTCTGTGCACAGGGACAACCATTTCAATAAATGCACACTGAGAAAATGAGGGCACTACTGATGCTAAGGGGAAACAAGCTATTAATCTGGATAATCAGGTCATCAAGGGCCATGCAAGAGAGCTTTAATATACAGCTCCCATGAATCTGTATGTTGAGACTGCATTTCATCACTTGTGAAGTTTTGAAAATGTAAGACAACAAAACATGTCTTTATGGTGAAGCTGAAGGCTTATTTGGCTTCTTGTCTATGTCCAAAAACTCATGAAACTTGGCACTTCCCTCAAATATCCACACACACACACACACACACACACACACACACACACACACACCTCGTATCTAGTTAAACACTTATTTCAGTGGGCTTTGGGAAACAGAACCTTAAGTGTGGGGCAGTTTGCAATGGGTATAGAGAGCTCCAATAAAGGGGAAATAGTAAGATATGGGAACCCTGAGAGGATGATACATGTATAGAAAGAGAGTAAATAGGAAGAGGACAAGAAGAGGGTTAAGAAAAGTAGGGTTGTTGTTGTTAGATTGGAAATTGATGTGGGCAGGAGGCAGCAGAGTCCAGCAGTTTCCCACTATAAGAAATGTATCCATAATGTACACGTAAAACTCCAGTCCAATCAAAAACTATTTTTTCCAAAGCTTTGTGAGGTGGGGGGGGGGGAAGCAGCCACTTTACCATACCACACATTAAATTGTAGATCTCAATGTTTTCGAAGGGATCAACTTCAGTTTGAATCTTGAATCCAGGTCCAAACCCAATAAACAGAGCCTAGATTAAAACAGAAATTATGTTTTACATGTATGAAATGAACATCTCCCTTTCTCTCTCTCTCTCTCTCTCTCTCTCTCTCTCTCTCTCTCTCTCTCTCTCTTTCTCTCTCTGTGTGTGTGTGGCACACACTCATTTGGAACATCCATTTAGGAGTCCTATTCTCATTTATCTGAGAATAGGCATGATTTAATTCTATTTCTATTACTTCTATAAGGTTGCACTGTTAGTTTTTAACTAACAATTGTTAAATTGCTCCAAATACAAATGCAGTCTAAACTCATTTGAAATGATTCTCTGTTAAAGTTATTTCAGGGGAAATCAGAACGACCTTTCAATAGGCTCCTCTACTTTAGACTGTGTGTGTGTGAGGAATATATAGTTGGTTCACATATATTTTTCAGAACTGTCTCCAGCAGAAGTAAACAGTGACTAATTATGCCCCAGTGTCTACGTAGCCCTTAAATTTATCTAAACATGTAAGACTGAGACAGCCCTTTTTAACGGCATACAGGAAACTCAGCTTTAAAAACAAAACAAAAAACCAAGTTTGATCTAACATTATCTGTCAGGAGGCTTACGTTGTTGCAAATGTTCAAGTTGAGGTTCTTTTTTTACTTTCTTTGAACAAATACAATATGTATTTCCTTGCAAATGTTACTGAAGTCATGATATAAATGTTATAATCTACCTTTATTCAGACTACAGCTGAATCCATCAAGACAAACAAAAGCAAATAACAGACTGCTACATTCAAGGCAAATGAGTTTCTTATCTCTTGTGGTATTTTTTTTTTTTAACAACTGTTATTTGTGCAGCCACTGCTGTTTGCTATAAAGAACCTTAGCGTGCCATGCTTCCCAGTAACAACAGATGTCCCTACAGTAAAGATCTTAAGCTACTACTTGTCCCCCGCAAAGACCATTCTTTTGAATTCTCATGCAAGTTGCACATTTAATAAAAACCAAGACCTAGCTGTAAGACTGCTCCAGTCACCAGAAAAATCTAGCAGACAAGAGCTGATACAAGGATGATACCTGTGCCATGTATTTCGACTACACACTCTGCAGAGGATGTACAGAAGAATAAATGTTGGGTTACCCAGTCTCATCCCACCCCATCACACTCAGAACAGGACAGAATCTGCAATTTAAAGTAAGATAAATGCCTTATCTCTGGCATTTTGTAAACCTGTACGGGTTCTTGATCCAAATATCAAAAGTGAGATAATTTAAAATGCTGGCTGTCAACATATAAAATTCTTTACCCACAACCTGAATTTGGAACAGTCCCATGAAAGCAATACAGTGGGGGATCTTTTAAAGATATATAGATTAGCTCAGAGGTGTCTCCCAGCAATTATCCAGCCCCATAATACAGGTAACTGGAATAAGCCTAAGTAGGCAGGACACAAGTCTAGATGGCAAGGAGGGTCAGCGGTTAGGCATGAGTGAGGAACATAGAGGGAGCATGATACAGATCCCAGCATCAAAGACTAACCCAGGATCATCAAAAGCCTTGGAAGCGCACAGAGGGGAGAGACCCTATTTACCTGCATATTTGCAAATGCATTGTCTGACCCATGGAATCCACCAGTGCAATACTTGAGCTCAGAGGGCATCCTACAAAACACAGACATGAATAGATAACTGGCAATACCTGCCGACTGGCATTACAGAAAAAGCTTGACTAGCACAACCACTATCCCTCAAACCTTCCTTTTTCACAGTTTGTTCCTCTTCCTACTATTCAGAGCACCATTTGCTGAGACTAGGTGATGCCGTTTCCATTGTCATAGCCAAGGGTGGAAGGGAGGGAGGCTGCCCCCCCATCAAGTAAATAAAGAAAAATATTTAACTGAGGTTTTGCCACCGCCCCGCCCCCCTAAATCCCAGCTACACCCATGGATGCTTCTCAAATCTCTTCATTAGCTTCTTATCGCTTTCCATATCCAGGACTAACTCCTTGTCCTGCTCCTTAAAATTCTTCTAACCAGCAAAGCTCAGCCTCAAAATCCAACAAACTAGCAGAAGGGGAAACCCAAGAAAGGTTTCAAATATGTAATTTGATCCCAATTAATATAAATAAGCAACAAAACTCAGAAACATACGATTTGTGTTATGGTGCTGGAATGAAACAATGTTTCCATGCACAAGTAGAGTTCACGGGCCCTATAAAAAAATTAAATTAAATTTTCATAGCCAGGAACAAAAAAGTGGCCACTTACCGAGCAAGCTGCCATTGCTGGTCCATATAAAAATGCACTGGCTCAATCCGGTCATTCTTGGCATAATGAAATCGCTTGGGGAGCAGTTGCTTCATGTATGCCTTGAAAGGTTGATTTGGGACCAAGCACTGAAAATGTTGAAATGAAAAACACATATTTAATCCCATTATGCTTGCAAATTTTAAGTGTTCCCAAATGGAAACATTTGAATAACTCAAACAGTAAACCTATTCAAATGCTTTTATATAACACTTTCAGATCCCCTTATCTCTCTCTCTCTCTCTCTCTCTCTCTCTCTCTCTCACCCCATCATGGGAGCCACTTCCATATGATCTGGCGTCATACCCACAAGGGTAAGCCTGATAAAGAACATAGCTATAATTTTACAACTGGGCAGATATTAATGACTATACTTACTGTAAGGTTTCTTACAATGCCTTCGTAATCAACTGGAAGAGTTAGATGAAATAATTAGTTACCTAAAGGTCAAAAGAAAAATGAAAATAAAGGACGTCCAAATAAGTCATGGTGATTTAAAAATTGCACAATACTTCATATTCCTTAGCAAGCATTCATGACTCTCTCTTTTTTGCCATAGCCTTATCCACACCAAAAGCAACTCTTTACCATACAGAATAGCACAAGGGTGTCAAAAACCAATGTGGACAGCTCGTGCTGGCATTAGGCTGACTTGGCTGAAAAGCTCTCCAATCTTTCATTTAACACACAGCATACTTGAGTAATGTGAGATTTCTCTGAGTGCTCAGTACATTAGTTAAACATAGAGAAGTGTCTAAATAAATAAAAACAAGCAGCAACTGTCATCTTTCTGGAACCTACTCAAGTTTTGTGTTCTTTGAAATAGCATGCCCTTGGTAGGAAACAATTTCATTGCTTTAAAATGTGCCAGCTCTGTATTTTTTCCTTCAGAAGAAATCAATTGCATTTATTCACTGCTGCGAAAGGAAGTTAAGAGACTGTCGACTAAAAATGCATCATGGAGTTGTAGATTTCGAAAGGGCCACAAGTGCCATCTACTCCAACACCCTGCAATGCAGGAATATTTTGCTCAATGTGGGGCTCGAACCCATGACCCTGAGATTAAGAGTCACGTGCTCTACCCAAGTATAATTACATGTGGCATACTGGTATTACATACTAGTAGGATACTGGGATTGTGCCTGAAGAGAGTCAGTAGCTGCATTTGTATATAACCCTGGCTATCAGCTGCATGAAGAAGATGCCTGCAAAACCTTTTTTATCTCCCCACATCCAACCAGCTTAAGTGTTCCAAAACACTTAAGTTATGCCTTTCAAGTGATTAAATCACTGAAGAGCTGTCATAGAGAAGAGCTCCAATGCAATGATGCATTGTTCTATAATTTTTGCTGCAATCTTTACCTCATTGACCTGGGAATAAGCCCCACTGAATTCAATAGGATTTACTTCTGTGTATATATGTTTAGGATTGCACTCTAGATGTTTATAAGTTGTTTCAGATGCAGGTAATGAACACAATAATTCATTTATTTGTTCAGCTTCCATTTTAAAATGCTATTTGGTCAAACAAAGGTCAACCATTCCAAGAACTGAAGCAGGAGAGAAGCTTGACATGGTTATTTTGTTATGGACTTCTTATAGTACAGGCTCGTTCCAATATTTAATCCGCTATACTTTTAAAGTTGAAAAACAGACAAATAAGCAGTATAAATTAGTCTAGTAGTTACATACAAGAGTAATACTCATCTGGAACTTTTTGGGGTCTCAAGCGAGCTGCAGGTCCAGGTACTACAAACAAGTCTTGAACATTATCCAAGTATGCATTTAGGTATGCTGATTTGCTGCAGCTTGCTGCCTCCATTCCTTCAAAGAAAGAAAGAAAGAAAGAGAGAGAGAAAGAAAGAAAGAAAGAAAGAAAGAAAGAAAGAAAGCCTCTTTTTAAGAATAGCTCACTGAGACAACAAAGCTCACCAAGCAAAATTACTAGAAAGACACAAACAACAAATGAATGGCATGATCCTGCACATGCCTACTCAGAAGCAAGCCTCATTAAGTTAAGGATCCAATCTCCTCACCCCAGCAGATTGTTTCGATTGTACCATAAATGTTGTAAATTTTTGCCTACCGGTATGGTTCCCCCCCCCCCTCCACCTCAATCCAAAACATGGAATTAAATCATTGTGACTTAAACTGGATTTACTTCCATTTATTTTGGACCCTTCTGAGATACTGATAGGAGATATTACAAATAATGAAGAGTATGAACCAAATAAAGTTAGAGAAAATATTTATTTATTCACACATAAAATTTATAGGCTGCACTGTAACCATAGTTCTCTGGGTAGCTCAACACAAAATTAGAGTAAGGCAAAATATAACCAGTAAAACACCAGAATATTGAAAAATATCCTTATTGTTTGTTTGTTTGTTTGTTTGTTTGTTTTTAAAAGAAGTGTTCGAACAAGACCTGCATAATTTAAAGAAGCTTACCATGATCAGAAAGCAGAATAATGTTAATGCAATTGTGGAGGTTCATTTGCTTAAGTCCATCCATCAGTAGCCCAACAATGCTGTCTACTCTCTGTAATGCAAGAATGACCTGCAGGGAAAAAACAAAAAAAGAGAGGCAAAACCAAGGATAACTTAACATGTAAATAAATGTTAACGGCTATTAATATTTTCAATATTTCAATATTTCAACTCACATAGGGGAAAAAATTCTCTCTAGGCCTGCAGCCTGCTCCCAGGTCAGCACCAAGAACTGTGCTGTCTTTTGTAATCAAGGAAGGTGCTCACACTATTTATGGCTCTCAACTTTGTGCATAGCTAATTAGTGCTGGATGGCTGTCAAGACAGCACTGTAACTGAACTTTGAAATAATATATATGACATACAGTGTTACCTCTAGTTATGAACTTAATTCGTTCTGGAGGTCCGTTCTTAACCTGAAACTGTTCTTAACTAGAGGCATGCTTTCACTAATGGGGCCTGTTGCTGCCGCTGCGCCGCTGGCACACGATTTCCGTTCTCATCCTGGGGCAAAGTTATCAACTCAAGGTAACTCTTCCAGGTTAGCGTTTGTAACCTGAGGCGTTATAACTCAAGGTACCACTGTGTGTGTGTGTGTGTGTGTGTGTGTGTGTGTGTATAAACACACACACAAACAGAGACAAATGGAAATCTAGACTGGTATTTTGGAAAGCAACACAATATAGTTAGAAGAAAGATGTGTCTTATTTTTTATATTTCACGACTTAAATTAAGAGGTTGTCAGTTGCATGTAATACACCATGGCCCAGTTAATGCATAATGCTAAGCCAAACCATGGTTTACAGCACAATCCTAACCATCTAACCATGTCTTCTCAGAAGTAAGTTTTGTTGAATTCAATGGGGCTTACTCCCAGGTAAGAGGGGTGCAGATTGCAGGCTTAGTCTGGGGTAGCACAGCAGCAGCAGCACCACCAGGGAAATTCACACTATGCCATGGTTTAGCTAAGCATTAGGTGTGAACTGGGAAGTGCTGTTTTTAAAATGCTGCTTATGTACATGTAAGCTTCCAACAAATTCTTTTTAAAAAAATAAATCACATCCCTGAGCAATTACAGAACTTAACGTTAAAACCAAAAGTAAAAGAATATGAAGTTACTTACTTCACTGCTAACTGGTCCATATCTGTGGCCTGAGGAATCTGGTTCTTCTAAATACAGAGTGTAAAGGTGTGGTCTATATCAAACAGCACCAACATTTTAATATTTTATATATAAATTCAAAGAGAAGCGTGGATATATTTAGAATCAATATTATTTATGAGAAATAAGAGTGCACCAAGAACAAGAAAGGGTCTTGTGACACCTTACAGAATAGCTGAATATCCTAGTTTACATATATTAGAGAACAGGCATGCCACACCAGCTAAGAGAACAGACTGAGCTATGAATCAAGAAATCTCCAGTTTGAATCTCACCTCTGCCATAAACTCATTAGGTAGCCTTAGGCAAGCCATTCTCCCTCATCCTTAGTCATGCCTCCTCAGATGATAGATATGAAGAATAACAAGGACTGAGAGTACACTACTAATCCTGCTACTGTCAGGCAAGTTTAATGGAGCAGTGAGGGCCCCACCACATTGACATCCCTGTTAAGCATGGAAGGGGAAAGAGGGAAGAGAAATTGCTCCAGCAGTTGGGAGATGGTACATTGATCAGACCTGGATCGGGGGCAATGCCATCACACGATGGCAACAGGCTTGGAATTAAAACAAATCCTCAGCTGACTCAGCCCCTCCCTAGAGTTCTCTGCTGGCTGCCACTGCCAGGAAACTCACTAGAAGCACTTCCTGCTGTTCTTGTATTTGGCAGGCAGAAAGGGGAACCCTGCACAAAGGTGGCACACAGCAGGGCTGCGCAGAGGGACAGCTCCATGTAATCCAACCCCAGCCCAGTGCAAATTGGGGTTAGATTACTCTGCCACTTAAGACTGTAACTAGAAAATGCATGAAAAGTACTTGGAAACCCTTCAAAATGTATGAGAAATACTTTGGAACCCTTGAAAGTGCTACACAAATGATGATAAATAATAACAATGTAGTGTGTGTGTGTGTGTGTGTGTGTGTGTGTGTGTGTGTACATGAAAGCTTTATGGTGGCACAAGACCTTTCATTGCTTTTTCTGCAACAGCTTAAAATAACTATGGCTCTGGAAACTGTCTGTTGTTCACTGAAGCAAAAACAACAAAACCTGTGGTTCAGTGCAGCCCAACCCCATAAGCACTGAGTGGGTTGAACTCCCAAGCAGATGCGCATATGGCGGCAGCCTAAGACCACAATCCATGCAAAGTCAAGCACACCTGAATCCTGCTGATTTCAGTGGGGAAGTGAAATGTGTACTCAAGTATCTGCCACTGAAAATTAAAGGGGATTAAGTGCTGATCATGCTATGACAAATGTACTTTGCTGCAAGACCCTATTTTTTCACATGTTCAGATGCTGCATCAGTACTGTCTTACTATGGAAGCTCATGCCACAACTAATATGTTACACTTTAATCTACCGCCACACAGTATATTGCTACCACAGCTACACATCTGGAGTTAGCAGCTGAATATATATCTTACAGGGAGATGGAAGCAGGCATAACTTGGTGGTCTTGCTAAAATCCACAGCATTATGCAGTGACGGGTCTCCCCAAGATCCCACAAGCAGAATTCTGCTCAAAGGATGCTTCTGCTGGTAGATGAAGGCGTGGATTTCCTCATTTCTCCTTCTGCTGTGCTTCCCCTTGGCCTTGGAAATCCACTCCAGAGGACCAGGGGAACCCTCCAAAACAGTGAGGGAGGTGGCAAGAAGGATGGTGGAGGAAAAAAGGGAAGCAGCAAAAATTTCTTCCTTCCCACTTCTGCCAGCAGGAGTCTCTGTAAGGTCAAATATCGTTCTGTTTGTGGAAGAGCCCAGTCTGGATCCAAGGCAAATAGCATTCAAGTTAAACATTGTCCTGGTTTTCTAACAGTCCTAAGCACAAGTATAGCGTTTGAAATGTCATGCTTACCTTTTCTCTTCTGGTAACTGTAGCCATTTAAGAAAAGTCATTACTCTTTCTCCATGTGGCACTGACCTAAATAATAAAACATAACAAAGCAAAAAAAAAGACTTCAGCTCCAAAACACGGTGACCAGGTATTACCTGTTAAATTTGTACAGGTGGATTCTGTTGTCCTCAGACCATTTTTTAACGTTTGTGTCTCTGCACTGCAGTGCTTGCTTTATTTCTTAGTATTTGCTTTGTATTAATTCATTTGGTCTGGGATTCATTGGTGGGGATGATGAAGAGAGGAGGTGAAGATGGCCGAGTTGCAGTTCTAAAGAAAAAGATGAGGAGAGGCCAAGTGAAAGGCCATCTCTGCAGAAGAGAGACATGGGATGGGACATAAATCAAGGATGGATTGGATGAGCCTGCCTTGTTAGAGCGAAAGAAAAACAAATGGCCATTTGATGGATTGAGGAATGTGTTCTTCCTGTTGTGATACTGGTAGAAGAAATAAGATGTGCTCTTTCAAAAAAAAATTAAAATTCTGTTTTTCTGTATTTGCTGTTCATCAACTTAAAGAATCTCACCCATTGTATACTTTGTAGATGTCTGGAAAACTTCCATTAACGGAGACATCTGAACCAGGCCAGAAGAACGTGGCAGATTTTAGACCTTGATACATAGCTGTCAGCCAGATCTGTATGAAAAGATAGACAATTGCTATTCATTAAGTCTTTCTAATGATGAATTTAATGAACTTCGTTTTAAAGCTATTTATAGTAGCATGGAGAGATATGCTACACCAGGTCAGATCAGTGACCCATGTGGCTCAGTCTTGTTTACTTTTACTCGTGGTGAGTTCAGATGTTCAAAGGTCTCCTGCTCCCTCAAAGCCCTTGTCACTGTTTCTTCCTTGCTGTCCTGTATGCTTAAAACTGCCTCCTGGAATTCCTGTTTGATGCCACCTCTCTTACTTCCTCAAAATCTTTCCCCAAGACCAACCTTTTCTGTGAAACTGTTGGCTCAACTCTCTAGTTCCTATGCTCTTCTCTAATGGAGCCTACGGCTAAATTGTTCTTTCTCTCAAATCGGATCAATTGATGTGTGGGTGTGTGGGAACCATATCAAAAAAGGCTGTCTGTTATGATAAACAACAGGATAGAGATGGAGTGGTATTCAACTAAGTTTGACTCAGAGTAGACCCACTGAAATTAATGGACCTAATGGATTGCAGCTAACGTCCTTTCTACACCACTTGCCAAAGCAGCAGTGGGAATGCACTGACCACAGAATAAACAGGACTGTGTACACAGCCTCTAACTAAGCTTAAGCATGTGAAACTGAAACAGCTGCACCAATGAGGAATCAATAAGCTTCTAGTCTTTAACTTCAAACCCTCCATGGCATTGGTCTCCTATACCTTTACTGTTCTATCCTGACATATCCTTCCCTGTTGACAGTCAGTTATCCAGTTCCATCACCTGTTCCCTGGATCGATTCTGCCCTCACTGCTTTGCTGTCTGTCTGGAACTGCTTCGCAAGGCACCTCTATGCAAACACCTTCCTTAATTTCCTTCAAACCCACCTGCAACCACAGTCCCAAAGATTGATTGTAATCAATACAAAATATGTGTAATTAAAATAACTGGATAGTTCAATCCTGACTTCAGTTCCCTCCCCCATCTCTTTTGTCTGTTTCTCTTGCCCTGAATTTCAGACTGTAAGCTCCTTGGCGGCAGGGACCTGTCCTCCTGTGCTCTGAAAAGTGCCATGCACACTGATGACGCTATATAAATATAGCAATAGTATAAATACATATTCAGTTAGAATAGGTTCCTTTTTAAAAAAAATAAAAGATAAAAAGAAAAGCAAAAGATACTTACATTTTCATTTCTTTCATGGGTTGTTAGCATATATTATATAATATATTAGCATATAACTTTTGGCAGGAAGGATATAAAATAAGTAAAATATAATATAATTAGCACTTACTGGCTGTCCTTGGTACCACCGTGGATCAAACTTCTCTGCATTTCTGAGAGTGAAGATAGCATTTCTCTTTGGGTCATACATTTTGTTATCCACTAGACCATGGGATTCTGGGTATAAGCCCTGAAAATTAAGATTGCATATGTATCAACATTGCTTCTGCTTCCAACCATCTGGGGACAAGGTACTGTATTTGAGCAATAACACTTGCAAGTCCAACCAACTTGACTCCCTTGAGCTGAGGGGACATATTGCATTATCTTTACCAATCTCTCCCTATAATCTACAGCCCCACCAGAGTTTGGGGTGCTTGTAGGGCACACTCTCCATTCACACGGGACAACAGATTAGTAGGACACACCTCTTAACGAGTGTGGGAATATAAACGAAGAGGCAGTATTAATTTGAAAGTCAAGAGAGACAGAACAAGAAGAGGGGTAAAGAAATGCTGGGATGGGAATGGTATCTCAATTAGCATCATGGACTCAAGGGGTGGGGAGAGGATACGAAAAGGGATGGACTGCTTTCATATTTTTAAGTCACTGAGTTTTTGGCAAACGAAAGGTTAAAATATACTTGAAAAAAACTAGTCAGAAGATATCACATTACACAAATGTATAATGTTAAAGGTATCTGAAGAAGTGTGCATGCACATGAAAGCTCATACCAATAACAAACTTAGTTGGTCTCTAAGGTGCTACTGGACGGAATTTTTTAATAATGTTAAAGGGTTACTCTTTTCAAAACATAGTGTTTTGCTTCACAAGATTTCGTCTAAGGGCTCCTCCAGCCCTTAGAATGAATGTTCATCCTGATTTGCTTGCATGAAACTTAGATGGTGGTTAGCTATGTCCAGTCGCTATTGAGCATTTGAGCTGTTTTGTTTATGGGCAGTTATATGGAAATGAACATTCATCCTGCATTCCTCCTAATTTGCTTGGGAGGGGGCTTACACACCTTCCTGTTAATCATTTATTCACCCCATCACTTTCCAAACCACAAAATCTGTGGTTGTTTTTAAGTGGATTCATTGCAGTAGAATTACAGAGCACTATAATCCACTTTAATTGTGCAAATATAAAGCTCTGGTATGTGACTGAATCACTTCCACAAAGTACTGACAAGTCACAAGGCACCCTAAGTGGTTATGAGTCTCTAAAAGGTAGTCAAAATGGTGATTCTAAGATGTTGTTAAGACTCCAATTCCCTGCTGCCCCTGCTCTCAACATGCAGGTGTTCAGGCTTGGGATTTATAGTCTTACTTAGGGATAACTGCTAGTACCCAGGTGATAAAAAGATGATAACAAGGCTTAATTTGCTTTTTTCAGGACACTGATCTAATGTTTTACTTAAGAAATGGCATCAACTGAGGAATCTGAATTTGAGGGAAGCAGTCACCAAGCACTTCCTGAGACTGTGAGAATGGCTAGTTATTAGCAAAAGGATAACAAGATTCATTAACTAACGCTTTTAGTCTCTCTCAGCTACCATGCACAAAGCAACATGAAAGCTCTGCCTTAGGCAAGCAACTAATTCCTTCCTCCTCCGCCCCTGCCCACTTCTCTGAACTGGTGCTGCCTCCTTGGTATTAGCATCTAGGCATTTCACAGGTACACATTTGCATTATGCATTTTCTGCAATTGTCCTTCTGTTTCCCACAAGAATCCTTACACTATTAACAAGCAATGGAACTTGAGAGCCAAAATTTTCTTAAAACGTGCTGACTGCAGTATTGTACAATTTTGCATAACTACAGCTCTCTTATTAATGATATGAACTGAAAATGAAATAGAATTAAATCCACTTTCTTCCTCCATAGGATGTGTGTGTGTGTGTGTGTGTGTGTGTGTGTGTGTGTGTAGGAATCCCAAGATGCTCTTACCGTGACAATGCTGTAATGATTGGGAAATGTTTTTGATGGATACACTGGTCTCATGCCATGAGCGTATGTTCCACATTTTCCTTTTGTAGGAAGCAAAATAAAATTAGAATTGTCTAACAATGCCACATTGACAGATAATATATTTTTTCATACTTACAAAGTGCTATAAGAATATGACAAAATTGACATTTGTCAATTGCACCGAAGGCCATTTCCCCAGCTGCATTGACGGATTGGTAGCTGGTTGGAGCACAACTGCCCTGCAGTGACAGCGAGTGGCAACTGTATTCACGTAAACTGTCTGGGGGACAACCCAGACAACCACTACCGTATAGCAATTTCTTGCCATATAGCAAATCACTACCACATAGCAATATGCATGCGTCAACTGACCCTCATAAACATGAACAGAGTAAACATAACATAGGAACTTGTGACGCTAACAGTTTTCCACTTTGGAGTCCTGCTCCTTGTGGTTTTCAGTTTATGACCACCATACATTCCTGGAGCAATAAACTAAATCTTTAGAAATCTCCAGAGACAGCTGAAAAGACATCCATGGATTTCTCTGGTCTTTGGTTTCTAGTGCTAACTTAAAAAGAAAACAAATAATCTCCAGAGCTTATACTACCATAAACACATTCTCTTCTCATTTCTTAAAGTAACATGCCATTCATTACCACTCTGAAATGGATAATGATGGTCAAGTGAAAGGTACGTTGATAGGAGTCCTTCTGGGCTTTTATTAGGCCCCATGACCTTATTCCTTCACCCCTCATCCTCTTTTCACACTATGGGCTTTTCAGGTTAAGGAGCAGTAGTGGATGGCAGAGCAGGGTGAAGGCACTTGCCTGACCTTCCAGCAGAGGAATCAATGCCACCAGCTCCTGCTGGTGTGTTTGCACTGTGTTGGCCTCGCTGCAGCCTTGCACCTCCCATTCTCCCTTCAGGTAAGCACTGCTACCCTACCACCCACTACTATTAAGCAGGATGAGGAAGCATTAGGTAAGATCTGAAAGAAGTCCAGCTGACCCTCCTAGGCAAATCCACAAGGTCATTCCTTATATTCAAATAAACAAGATTTTCAGAAACTAGAGATGCAAACATTTTGCTTCTTTAAGTCAACTCACGGAAAATATTTGGTAATCATCTCAAAATTAAAGTATCCAACATCCCCTGTGTCTCAGAATGATAGGAGGCTACAGGCTCAAAGGTTCAGAACATTGTGGCCAACATGGTGTTATGGGACTCCCAACTCCCATCAGCCTTAGGCAGCATAGTCCATGGTTAGGGATGACAGGAGTCTGGAGGGCACCACACTGACTACTTTTGCTTTAGACCAATGCTATGCCATGTCACCTTCCAAACGAATTTAGCCTGTGTTTATGTGACAGCTGTAGCTAATAAACACAGCAAAAGAAAGTTGTTCTAGAAACTGGTTTGTGTGCATGTGTTAGTACCTGTTCCCTGTTCTGATTAGCAAGCTAACTCAAAATAAATGCTTACATTATTTTAAAATTAGAAATACTGTGCTGTTGCCAAAACATGTCCACTAAGCACTTGTCTCTCACTCTCTTTACAGCTTTTTAGATATCTAAACATTTAAACAAAGCACTGCCACGGAATTACTATGTTGCTAAGTTACAGGCTAATTCTGCCCCCTGAATTTTTATATAGTCAATCAATGCTCCATTGTTTTCTTAGTATGCTGCATACCACAGCATAGACTTTGCTCTTGCAGTGCTACACACCAGTATGCATAATGGATTTGATCTAGAGATATGCAAGCGCAAGTATACTGGTGCAATGGAGCTTTCACGCACAATGGGGCTTTCCATCTCCCCACTGCAACTCTCTATAACACACACACACACCCCGCAAAACAAAAACACCCACTGTTCCTGATGAGACAGGACACAGGCACTAAAGCAGGGTGTACAGATAGAGGGGGACAGGAAGAGAAGTCAAGAGGAACAATTTAGGTGAGCAGAACTGCTTTCTGTTTACATACAGGACTTTCTGGACTAAAATCATAGGCTTTAACTATAACAGCTTTAAAATAGACTTGTTTGGCTCACTTCAATCTGGCAGAAGCCCCTGCTGGAGGTCAGGGATGGCAGTGGTTTCCACCAATTCCTCTTCCCCTCTTGCTACCTCCTTTATATTCTGGAGATTCCCAGCCATCCTTCTAGAGCAGATTTACAGGAGGTACAGGGGGCTAGAGGGAAAAGCAGGGATTGTCTTGTCTCTCTCCCCCGCCCCAACTCCCCCAGCTTGATATTCAAATAAATAAACCATGTGTTGGGCCTTTGTTGTGTGAGTTGCTGCTTTCTTTTCTTTTCTTTTCTTTTAAATCAAGTCAACTGAAATTCTTGCTGACTATATTCTATTTTTAACATTCTTCTGCCCTCATCCCCAATACTAACTCCTCAAGAGTCCAAGAGTCTTGTCTCACCAAATTTTTCCATGTTTTGGACTGTGGTCACTTTCAAAATGATCACTGTCCAGCCACAGTTAACAGTTGTCTAATCATGCCTGCCCTTCATAGAATCCAGGCTTGGCTTCATCAAAGTCTCTCTTGTCTTTTGACTCATCAGCAGCTATAAAACTGCCACCCTCATTTGGGTCAAAATGAGTTTACGGGAAGTGTGAGAAGCTCATGAGAGCAGACAACACGTTCAAGGGGAAAGTACTGTTTGGATTTATTATTACATTCTTAATAGATCAACATGCTGTGGCTCAGACAGAGAAGCTACTCACGTAATTTGTTAATAACAGGAAGAAGTCTACCCCATGTGTGCAAATACTCAGCTCTGAATCCATCCAAGGAAAACAACAACAGTGGAGGTTTTGAAAACCTGAGCAATTAGAAACGAGACAGTTAAAAGCAAGAATTTATTAGTTGTTCACTCTTTCTCCAAGTACTCTTTATGCCCCTTCGGGTGCTCTCCCCCCATGTGCTCATAAAGAAGAGAGCGGGACCACACCCAATGACCCTATACATGCCATCATGTCCCTGCTGTCCACAGATTGAAGGGAAAGTCTGAAGAGGGGAGCCACTCTGTATGCTTATGCTTCCCTGTGACCCAGGATCCTTTGAAAGGCCAGCAGAGGCGCAAAGGTGAGGGCAGGAGCCAGCAGCCCCCAGTCACCTGCTCCACAATTTGTTTGATACCTGAATAGAGTTAACAGGCACCAATCTCACCAATTCTAATTTTTTAAAAGCCACTCATTTAGATAAATTCAAGATCTACACCCAAACCCTTTTTCATTATGTGAAAAGACTGGACATCTAGACCATGGGTAGGCAAACTAAGGCCCAGGGGCCGGATCCGACCCAATCACCTAATAAATCCAGCCCGCGGACGGTCCAGGAATTAAGAGTGTTTTTACATGAGTAGAATGTGTCCTTTTATTTAACATGCATCTCTGGGTTATTTGTGGGGCATAGGAATTCTTTTTTGTTCTGTTTTTCAAAATATAGTCCAGCCCCCCACAAGGTCTGAGGGAAAGTGGACCGGCCCCCTGCTGAAAAAGTTTGCTGACCCCTGATCTAGACAAAAGAGCACTGAACATGTAGCAAGGAGCATAATGACATATGCTGCATAAGGGGCTGCAAAAACTGTTGCCGTGGGCCTAGCCAAAAGCTGAAAAAATAAGCCTATGCTGCCAATACTCCTGGTAAATCAGTATACAATCAGCAGCACAGAAACGGCGCACCACTGAATGGTGTAGTAGATTTGTGTGTGCCGTTTCTGTGCTGCTGATTGTATACTGATTTGGTGGGCCTAGCCAAAGGCAACTCTAGTGCAATAAATATGCTGGAAAGTTCATTTACCGTATGTCCTTGGTAACTACAATGAGTCCTTTCAATTTATTTGTTTCATAAAGTTAGTTTCCATATTTTAGAAAGAATGGTACCCACAAGGTACAGAAGTCAAATAAATATAGAACAATAACATATTGTTAATTATAATTTAATAAATATATCCAAGTATCATATAATGCACTGGAAATGATATGTAAAAGCATGTAATTTAAACTAGGGTTATCATTAGAAGTAATAAATAGTGCAAGTACTAACTAGTAAAAAAATACATTCATACAGAAATCAGTCCCTGTAAAACCTTAATATTACAATGCAATCACATTGTTGGGGGTGACAGTGAGGATTGGTGATGCGAAATGGCATTCCTAAAGGGTTGTCATTAAAGAGAATGGCAATCACTTGATGTTTATATAAGACATGCTGTAATGAGCTCAGACTGGAGCCTTAAAGATTTAGGAAGAATGTCTGGAAAACCTGTGGAACTGGTTGGGCACCGGTTCAGCTAATTAATTAAAATAATCTCGATCACTGGGGATCTGTAAGAACAGGATCCAAAAATGAGAGATTGCATTAGTTTTGATGGACTTGATAGATTTAACGAAAATAGCTGGGTGATCTTTTAAGTTTACCTAGGTATTAACTATATCCCAAAGTACCCTCTAATGGAGACGAGTATTGAATAAGATGGAAATGCTTCAGGCAGGTTATCTGCTAGCAGTAGATTTGGCTTGATGATCAACATCTCTAAGTCAAATGTAGTGAGGAAATGTACCAATGTTTTCTGAAGAAAGTGTGAAAGGAGTTCAGTACTTTTCTTATGAGCGGTTGTATCATCTGAGCTTCACCAAATCTGATCTAAACCTGCCATCTCAAAAAGGGGGGGAGGCCTAAAATACAAAGGCTGAGAGAATATCCTTGGGATTGGGGTTAAGTACCCAGAATTCTCATATTTCTATAAGAATGTTGTGCATTTACTTTTCAGCAGGCAGCTGATTGTCTTCTGTTTAGTTTTTAGCCATCATTCCTTTTCTCTTTTGCAGGTTGGATAGCACCTCCATGCACATGCTCTTTGTTCCATACTAGAGTTAATTTTATAGTCGACGAAACATTTAAAAAGCAGCAGATTTTTATCATGGTAAGGCTGCTCTCTGAAGCACATTTGGTGGGAAGTAACATTCATCAATGGCTACTAGCCATGATGGCTATGGTGCCAGAAGTGGAGTGTCTTGAATACTAGCTGCTGGGAATCACAAATGGGAAGGGGGTACTGGGCTTATGTCCTGCTTATGGACAACCCAGAGATACCTGGTTGGCCATTGGGAGAAAAGGAGGCTGGACGAGATGGTCCTTTGGTCTGATCAGCAGGGTTCTTTTAATGTTCCACTGAAATTAGTAGGACTTCTGAGAAAAATGGCTAAGCTTGAAGTGTTAGTTTACTAAATATATATATATATCTTTCTATGAAATCTTTTTAAGTTATATTCCTCAGGCAGCGTAACAGCTTCAAATCAATGCTTAGTGCCAATTTTTTAACTGAATGAAATGTCTAGCCAATTTAAAATAACAGGTTGGGAAGTAACTTGTTTCTTTTTGCAAATTGTCTTCTGGTTTGGCATTGGCAAGAAAAACCTCAAGTTAAATATAGTACGCTACTCATCCAAACTGTTTCCCTTTGGTCGTATGTCAATCAGTTTGCCTCATATAAGTGACTGTTACGTCCAAAAAGATTGATAGCTTTGCCTTGTTTACAATGTTCACAAACACTGAGAATGCATCCAGACAAAACACCAGGATTCTCCATTCCACAAAAAGAGGCAAAGCAAAACTCCAGTCAGGTCTTATCAAATTGCACTACCTTGCTCTACAAGATGATAATGAGTTTTCTCACACTGAGTGGACTTGGGTTAGCTGCTGTCACTGAGAACATGCATGCACCTGCCACCAGACTTGTAAATAGGAGATACACTCCAGGAAATACATTTGATGGCTGAAAAACACTGGCCATAGCAACTTTGAAAATTAGCAACTGTGAGGGTATGCGATTGCTTTTAAATGTTCTCAGATATTATAAATGTTTTTAAATGTTTTTTATATATTTTAAAAATTGTTTTGAAATGTTTCAGTTGGTGTTTAAATTGTTTTAAATATATTTTGTTTTGCTTTAAATTGTATTGTTTTGACTTTTTTATGTTTGCCACCCTGGGCTCATTTGGGATGAAGAGCGGGATGGGAATTTGTTGAATATTTATTTTATTTATTTAAACTGGTTATACTGTAGCCCATATCATATGCCGAGCAGGGCAAAACACCTCCAAATGTGATACTGTTTCCTTCTTGAGCTGCTCTTTTGATTTTCAGTGGGTGAGATCCAGTCCAAGTTATATATATTCAGGCAACAATCCTATATGCACTTACAGTACTTGGGAATAAGTCCCCTTGAACAAAGTGAGACTTGCCGTACTATAAATCCAGCCGGAATCCATGGGATTAATGTGTTTAACTTCAGCTGGGTCTCTCCCACTAACATTTGTGTTGATGCTTGTGGGAGCAATGACTAATTCTAGTTGGAGCACAAAAAGTCTGAATACAACCAATCTGGGCCAAGCCTTATGATGAACAGCTCAATCCTTATATTCTCATTAAAAATTTATGGAAAATTGGAAATGGATCAGTCTGGAAGAATGGTTTAAAGCATAGGTGGCTGTTCATTAATGGCTGTTCAACTCCCATCAGCCTCAACGAGCATGAATCTGGGCCAGGAAATGGGCAGGGAGCCAATGCCAAGGGTAATATGTATGAAGAGAGAAACTTATGTCAGGAAGGATGGCTGGGATGGGAGCATGTGACACCTTCAGATGTTGCTGCACAACCACTACAGAAAGATTTACAGTGCCACAGCATCCTCTCTTTTTCAGAAAGATGCAAAAGATATACAGATTCTTACCCTTCTGGGCACTGGGGTTCATTTAAGTCCTCACATTTTTCTTCAAGCCAGCTTATCCTTCCTTATTTTCAAAAAGAAGAATATCAGTATATTACTCAATTGTTAGTAGCACTAGTAGCATTCTATTATTTGAAAGGGAAAAACTGACTTGATATGAAAGTATGGGAAGTTAAAAGCAATGCATTTCCTGAAATTGAAATCCATCAACATGGTCATTTAATGCATTCTTTTAAATAAATAAAAAAGTAGGAGTACAACTTCTAGGAACTCATTCTAAGATATAGGTTGGGAGCCAAAGAACTGTGGGATTGGGGTTTCTGTTTCTTGAAGAAGCTGCCAGTCGCATATGGTATGTTGCCCTCCCCCCACTCACCTACCCTCTGGTCCATCACATTGCTGCTGCTTATCTTGAGGTTAAGGCCAGCAGGAATGTCATATTGGTTCTGCGGGTGTGTTTGTACTGCACTGACCTCACCACTGTCTCCCTCTCTGTCTCCCAGTAAGTGGCAGAGATGTGCTCAACTGGAGGTCAGAAGAAGTGGTGGTGTCCCATCTGCTACTTAAGCTGTCCCCATACCCCATAAAAAGTGCCCCCCAAAGGAATTTAAAGCAATTTAAGATATATAATGGGATCCGCAGTTCTTTTTTTAAAAAAAGTTTTAAAACAAAAATAATAATCAAGTGGGAGTGTACACCTAAGGTACATCTTGTATCTCAACCATAAATACTTATAATAGCAGCAATTAAGAAAAGGTCATTTTGAATATTGACAGCATTTCTTCCCCCCCCCCAAGATAAAAAGCTGTAATATTCAAAGTGTTTATTTCAGCAGAGCTGGCCTGATGGCTGCTGCTTCCCTTATTATTATTATTATTATTATTGGCAGCTATAGGAGCAGTCTTGGGACTTATGCCCATTCCCATGCTCCACCTTCAAACTCTGCTGCTCAAGCTATTTTTCTCTTAGCCCAATGCGGCTACTGCTGGTGAGTCAGACCATGAAAAGTGGCTGAAACAATGAAACACATGACAGAAGGATAGGGATGGTGGAAAGTTCACCCGCCACCACCCATGCTCCGCATTTGAGGTGAAAATCAAATACTTCATCAGAACTCCCTGTTCTATATGTGAATGGTGAAGACCTGTGAGTGAAAAATTATTTGGTTGGCCCCATTACATCTAGCCTGGTCCTTGCGGGGGGGGGGGGGGGAGTCAAGATTAAAAGGATTCTTCAGCTGCATTTAACTGGTGGGATTGTGATTCTTGGGCGGCATCCTCCAATGCCAAACAGCAAACCCATTTTTGAAGGAGAGAAGACAAAACCCAACAGAATAGGTCCAAATCCTTTGGGCAATTTGTAAGTTTGCCAGAATGCTGATGTGGAGTCTGTGGCAGCCCTAGACCAGGAAGAACCAAAATAGACTCCCAATGGAGCCTGCCTGAATCTCCTGAATACTGGACATAATCTGCCACACTTACTTATTGTTTTTCAATTACAGACTACTTGACATAATAGTTGTTGTTGTTTCCCCTCATAAAGCGTCTATGTGCTTGACAACTCCAGGTATGGCTACAGTAGCTCTTTGGATCTCAGTCAAGGATAGGTTTCCTTAGATTTTTCAAATCAAAGCAGCTATCAGCACCTTGACCAAGTAGAGCAAATAGCCCAGACCTTTCACAGCTTTTAACCAGTCAGTGATAAAACAAACATAACATTTTACCTTCGCACACTGAGTAATAATTGGCACAGCAGTTGTTGTTTTTCACACAGTCTTCTGAACAGGAGCAGAGGTACTCTGGCCGGTTCTTCTCCCCACACCGAAATTTGGTACAGTTCCATATATGAGCTGCAAATGCATGGAACCAGCCCCGCTTTTAGTTAAATATGGCTGAACTGGATATTGTGTACAAGGATATCTGAATGCAATTATATGGCTACAAATCAAAGGAGCCGCCGTTTCTTTACTGGCACTTTATTGGCACTGCCTTTATAAAAGCTAGCCATTTTAATAACTTCTCCATATGTCTAACTCCAGGTTTGGGGGTTGTTGGCAAGATGCCCCCTATGGAATCCTCCATGTCCATGATCCCCCCCCAATCCCTATAGCAACCTTAACTAGCAGGTGGGGGCCTGGGTACAAAGTAACAGGAGCCACCACTTCTGCTACCATGGGTGGGCAACCAACACCAAAAGAAGATTGCCACCTTCTGTGCTATTCTCAATCCTGCAGCCTGTTTAATTTGCTTTCATTTGACTTCCAGCCCTTCACTGACTATCAGGAAAGAAAGAAAACAATAAGGGGCTGCGGAACCCAGAGTAGTATAGGCAACCATGCTTTTCTTCCATTGCCAGCCCAGGCAGCTCACAGTAGCACAGACGGCAGCTCCTCCCCAGTCACCATCTTCTCCACTCCTTGCCCAGAAGATGCTTCCTCTTTTCCTATCCACCTTGCAGCTTAGAAGAGCCACTGCCTGCATTCCTCTGGGGAAGATGGGGGTGGCAGAACTATCTGCAGGAAGCAACTGTGCAGTACAACGACCCATGTTACTTTGAGTGCGCAAGCAGCTACAGTGGAAGCATTCAACAGAGTAGCACTACTCTTTGCACTACTCTAGGCTCCCCGGAGCCTTACTTCTTTTACTTGTTCCCAGCACTCAATGGAGCACCAAGAAGGAGAAAAACCTAAAGGCACCAAGAGTCCCAGAATGGTGCAGGTGACTCCTGCAGAGGAGTGCCAGGTGCTGCCATTTTAGTTCTCCACAACGACCCTGGCATTGCATCACTGTAATTCCTGGATTAGCACAGTGCTGCTTCAAAAGAAAAAGAAACAAATAAAGAGGAGCTCTGGAACAGCAAAATCATTGTGGCTTTGGTCTTTCCTATGCCAGGCCTGATATCCATACAATTCTAAATTCCTGAAACATGACAGAAAAACATGTTAAACTGTCTTTATGGTTTAGCTCCCTTTCAAGTCAGGATACAACTTCCTATTCATGCTGAGAACAAAAGCACTACACCTTGCTGATCTGGCATCAGTCTGAATTATCAGTAAAAAACAAAACAAAACACATTAAATTTGTATTAGTTTTCATGCATCCCCACTGACTTTCACAGAACTGATAGGTGAAACCCATAGGTTATCATGGTGGGAAGAAGGCATGACATTAATAGGATACAGTGGTACCTCGGTTTACAAACTTAATCCATTCCGGAAGTGCGTTCTTAAACCGAAACCATTCTCAAACCGAGGCGCACTTTCCCTAATGAGGCCTCCCGCCGCCAATGCCCTTCCAACATTTGGATTCCGTTCTTAGACTTGAGGTAAAGTTTGCAAACCGGGACACTACTACCAGTTTTGCAGAGTTCATAAACTGAATAGTTCTTAAACAGGGCTGTATAGTGTTTTCTGTGAGTCAAATATTAGGGCCAAGCTAGGCATTGGATGGCAAACTTCTGGAAACATCAGATGACCTGGCAGTGGGGAGCCATGATTTGAAGGGAGAAAGCAGAAGCTGTTCAGGTGCACTTTCCTGCCCAGCCATTTGAAAAACATATATGGGAACCACAGGTGGTGAGAAATAGCTCAGAGGAGAGGACTTAAGGGGGAAAGCAATAGGCAGGAGAGAGAACTCAGCACAACTTTCTTCCCCATCTACTGCTCCTACCTTCCAGTCCATTCCCTCTCCCACTAATCTTTAGATATTCTGCAGGGACCTGCAATACAGGGACATCTGACCTGGTCCGTGTATACAGTAATTGAGTTGTTTTGCCTGCAGAAGACTCTGTCATTTTCTAAAATGTCTAAGCACTTTCATGGAACACCATCAATAACCCCTGTAGTCTTAGAAGCAGCATTTTGTTTAGGAAAAATCCAGAGGGTTTTAATCAGACTATGGTGGTTTGAAATGGCAATGGGACAGCCTTAACAGGGCAGCAGCTGGTTCGTGTCTCCCAGCTCACCCACATGCTAAGCTGCTTCAAGAATGGGAACAAATTTTATACAAAAAAAAGTGATGCTTACCCGGTTCTATACAGGCTTCTTGGAAATCTAAACAGCAGTTTCCAAGTTTAACACATTCTTTGTCGCAGCGGCAACTTCCAAATGTTCTCTCATAGCAACGGCCTTTGCAGGTTTTGACTGAAATGTTTCATATTTACTTGATGTTAGCAATTGGACATTGATACTACATTAATTAACATTTCATCATGGGCCCAGGAGTAAATTTGCAAGAAAAAAATAGATCCCCTTCACTAATTCTTAGTCTAACAAAAAGTACTGTGGGAATTGAACATGGATGCTGAGCAATCTGTGAAGAAATATAAGAGGGGCAGACAGGAGCCAACAACCTTCCACTGCAATCAATAGAGATTGTGCAGCAATACTGTTATTTCGATTAGCCCCTTTATAGTTTTTCTTCCTCGCCAGAAAACTTAGCCCAATGGATCTGTGCAGAAGCAAGAAAATATGCCATTTCCAGCAGTGATAGTGATAAAAGTAATCCATTTCATGGTAACCTCAGCCCTACCCACAACTGAAAGCAGAGCTCAAATGATGTCACTGGGCTCTGCACTGGCCTAGAAGTAGGAAAATTGTTAAATCTGCTGACTATAAAGTCTCCTTCATGTGACACACATAAATATTTCTACCCATGCAATTCCTCAAATGGATCATTTAGCATATAATGCAAGTTTGGTGTGTTTGCCTTTTCTGCAGTATGTTAAGTGTACCATTGGCAAAACAATGTGGAAGCCTTTGCGTGAAACATAACCAACATGAGAACCACAGATATAAACACAATGTATTAGTCACTGTACATGGGCTTTATGGAAAGGGACTGTATAGGATGGCAGTCTGACTTTCACTTGCCTTTGAGTGGATTTTAATGTCATGCAATTATGATTGCTCCATAAATGCAAGCATTTCTGCTTGCCCGATGGAACAAGCTCTCCTCCCCTACCTCTGTGTGGTTCTGGGGTTTCTCACAACCCCCCAAGCCAATTTGGGGGCACAGAGCAAGGGGGGGAAGCCTAATTGCTCCAGCAGGACTCATTGTACTCGTTCCTGCAAGTGCACCTATCTGATTGAATCCCTCATTTAATTAACTAAGATTTCCTTAACTGGGTGACAGGCCTAATAAAAACTTTATCATTTGAATTCATATTTTGTATTATGACAAGATTGTTACAGAAATTTTATGACAAATAGAAAGATTCATAAATGGAAAAATGGGCAGAACCAATAGTGGATGCTGTGTACCTAATGAATGCAAGGTGAACCTTTTATATCTAAAGAAACTCAGCTACTTATATTAGCATTCTTCATTACTTACCATCTCTTGTACAGCTAGGTTTCAGCCCAAATATACATCCTAGGATTGTTGTTAGCACAATGACACATAATACCTAGAACAGAAGAGATAATAGTAGTCAATATATATACATATATATATATATATTACACCAATTCACGTTGCTTATCTTCACTCATGCAAACAGAAGTGATGCTTTTAATTACTTTTACTTGAAATGAAGCTGGCCCTGGTGACTCCAACACAATCATTCCAAGAGCTGACTTAATTAACTACAAATGAATGATTGATGAAGATTTTCAGAGTGAACTCAAATTGCAGCCAACAGAAGTTGCACAACTCTGCCCAGTCTATGCAATCACAGCTCTGACATGTTGTCATCATGTGTACAACACATGTTTACTGTACACTATGCAGAAAAACACACAGAGCACACATTAAGTATGTTCTTTGGAAGTTCTTAATCAACCAAGAGGGTAAACAGCAATCAATCAACATCCGCCAAAATTATACTACACTGTGAAGATAAGGCAGCATTAGGGCAGTGATACAAGAAACCTTACAAGAAACCAACCTATTCTATATGTTCAACTAGAACTGCATGTTACATGTCTCATGGAACACGGCAGCCAAGCATTTAATTTGTCCCACCGTAACATCTAGGACAGCTTTGTTATGTTGTTATATGCTCTTCCCCACATCTACTGCATAAATGGCTGGAATTGGGAATGGGTGTGGAAGCAAAGCAGGTGCCATCATCGTAAGTACCACAGGCCCAGGGATGTAAGAAGGCAGTGATTCCCATTCGATCCTTTCCCCTGTGCCCATGGCATGGGGCCAGGCGGGGGCCGCGCTGCTGGCCCACTGAGCAGGGCGCCCGGGCGCACCCCTCGTTCTGATTTGTCTTCATCACAATCAGTGTTGTTTTTGTTCTGCTGCACTTCAATTTCTACCAAACAATCTGTTATTCATCTCACTGTCCATTCATTTTCATGAAAGTAAATGCAATTTAAATGCAGAAAAAGTCATCAATTAAGTTTCATTTGCAGGCTAGGGGTGGGGGGTGGGGAGCAGTACTGGATTGGTTTCTGTCCCTGACATAAGGCAAAATAGGTGAACACTGAAAATTTCTGCTTCTGTTTTCATCAGAATTATCTGGCATACCTAAGCCACAGTATAGCAGCCATAGAACAATTACAGCTGCCTTCTCTTCACAAACACAAAGGTTGTGGACACCAAGAGGAGCCTTGCATGCACAAAGCTTCTCCAGCTGTGCTAAAGTTTTAATGTTGTCACTTCACACAAATAGAAGAGGGTTATTATGTTCTTTTTCTCTCCTGGGTGCCATCTGGTATCTGTTGTGGTGCAGGCACAGAATGAAAGTTAAGTCATGTCTTGGGTTTTTCCCCAGCATCACAGAAAAGTTCTAATTACATCAGAATAGGAAAACTGCCTAGCATGAGTTTGGCCAAACTGCGGGAGGCAGTGGAGGATAGGGGTGCCTGGCGTGCTCTGGTCCATGGGGTCACAAAGAGTCGGACACGACTGAACGACTGAACAACAACAGGAAAACTGCACATTTCTGAGCATGGTCCAAAAGAGCTGCTCCAGTGAAAGTTCCACTTAAATGCAGGGAAATGTCACAAGAGCAGAACATTGATGGATGGTGCTAAATGTGGTAAATGTTCTAAGAGAAATAATAATTTGTTTGTTTTTATTATAAATAGAGGCTTCTTTCTAAAGGGATAAGAGCACAGAATGGTTTTCAGATTGTCTTTCTGAAAAACAAGAAGGCAAAATTGGTACATTTAGAATTCAGCTGCTGGTAGCAAGAGTAAAAACCTCAAACCTCAGACAGTTTACTAAAAACCAGACAATGCCTAAATACCACCATGCTACCTCTCTAAATGCCACAGCTGAATAGTTTCACATTACAAATGGATATAACTCATAATATCATCATGGTTGGTAGAGAGAGAGGATGAATCGCTTCCTGTGGCGAGGAAGTCTTACAGAAATGATAATGTTACTTCTGAGCTCCACTGATTCATGTCATTTTGGGTTCTCATGCAAGCCACACACAGGCAAGTTCACAGCACCACAAACCTCAGAACATTACAAAAATATTCATGTGTTTACAACAAGTGCATAGTACCTAGAACCTGGAAAAGTTGAGCCATATGATTAGCAAGAACATCCCAGTGATTTCAACAGAACAAATCAAACTGGAAGATGAACATTTATGAAAATGTTCATAACCACTCATTTTATTGGATACACAGTACAGTGGTTCCTCTGGTTAAGAACTTGATTCGTTCTGGAGGTCCGTTCTTAACCTGAAACTGTTCTTAACCTGAGGTACCACTTTAGCTAATGGGGCCTCCCACTGCCGCCGCACCACCAGCATGCGATTTCTGTTCTCATCCTGAAGCAAAGTTCTTAACCCGAGGTACTATTTCTGGGTTAGCAGAGCCTGTAACCTGAAGCGTCTGTAACCTGAGGTACCACTGTACAATTAATTCTTAGTAAACAAACAGTATGAGTATTTGATGCAATACAGTAGTCCTATTAGGGGTTACAATGGTGAATTATCAATAATGTTTCCCATAACAATATACCAACAACCACTTTCAGTAGGGTGGCACTTTTACATTGGCCCAGCACTCGCCACAAGCAAAACTAGGTTGTGGCTTCCAACTTTCAAAGAATCAGATGAAGCTCAATTAGGTTTCTCTTCGTTTCCATGCATCTCCAAAGAACAACATGGTCCTAGTCCAAGGACCATTTGAAGATGCTATAGAGAAGGAATGTCCACAAACTATGCACACTTCTTAGTCTTTGATGAATTTCCTTCCCTTCTAATCATATTTTGTCCAATTTAACAAATACCCTATCCCTCATTTGTCACAGTTTTACTACCCTCTCCCTAAACCTGGGGAAAAGTTAAGCAGCCTCTCTCAGCTATTCTTCAAACAGCTGAGCTCCATTCAAATGCACTAATCCAAATTGCTTTGGAGTTAGAAAGAAAAGTTGAAGAAAGATACCAAACCTTACTCTGAGCATGTGTAAAAACGTTTGACTGCAGCTGCTGGAAAATGCAAAGCAATGATTTTTGGGGGGAGGAAGCAATTAATTGGTTTTCAAAAAGTGTAATTTGACCTTTCCATTAATTGCAGCTTCCAATTTCATTCTTGAGCAGAAGAGTCACAATGACATATGGAACTCTGGAAGAAAAATTTGGAGTTGGCTTTGGGATTGGGGAGAAAAGAAGAAAATGTTCTGGTTTATTCTGAGAGGTATTTTTGTGCTTGTTGATATTGGAACAAACAATTGTATTCAAGCCATGAGCTTTTGTCTCCTTACTACTTCCTCTGTGTGGGAGAAAAACAGAAAGCATCACCTTGCAAACATTACAGGCAACGGCAGCAGGTGGTCAGATAAGTGAGGAAACATTTTCTCATGCTAGACAATGAACACCAGGGCATAATAGTTTGTAAGATCTTTCAGATAAAAACCAATTAGACTATGAAAGCAACATTATTTTGGTCCTGATTTGCCCATGTTTGCTGTTCTGCAAAGAAACATTGTTCGAAGAAATTATGCAGTCCAAGTGGCTTGAGGGTCCAAGTGTGTGTCAAGGGAAGCAAAACATTTGTGGTGGTGGTCATTACATCTTTTGTAATGTTAGTAAGGTGGTCCTAACATCTTTTAAAACACACACACACACACCTCAGAACAGGGTATCTTGGGGAAAATTCTCTCCCCACTGATTCCCCAACCCCAAAATACAGCAAAAATTAATGATGATTTGAGATGGAACAAATGGCTGAGAAATATTCCTTGACAATTCTGTACAGCCTGATACCTATACTATCAACCTGAGAGTCATCTTTCCCCATTGCTTATTCCACAACCATCATTTGCTGTCCTGAATCAACTCCCATGTTCTCTAGGCTTCTGCAGTCTATTATCCTTCATAACCTACTATCCACCCGAGCAATAGTTTAGCCATTCACTCTTTTTGTTTTCATTTCTCTTCTCTCCCTCATCCAGGTATAAAAATCTACTTCAAAAACAGTGTTAGTTAGAACAACCGCTATGCAAGCTTGGGTTAACCAAAACATTATTTTGCCTACATTTAATGGATATCTTCCCCATGAGATTATATTTCTAGGTTTGTGTTATTCTACATCTTCTTCTTCTTCTTTGGCAATCACTCATAGCTGAGTAAGATTGTCTTCCATAAACTTGGTTTTAACAATGAGTCTGTAAGTGACTGTGGAGGCCAATTCTGGATCCACACGTTCTTCCACAGTGGGGACATTGGTTTCCGGGTGGGAATTGATCACGGTGTGGATTTGCCAAGCGTGCCTTCCTCCTAGCACATTTCTCCCTTGCGTCCTGAGTTTGAGTGTCTTCAAAGCCCATGACACCTTTGGTAAAGGCTGTTCTCCAACTGGAGCGCTCGCAGGCCAGTGTTTCCCAATTGTCAATGCTTATACTACATTTTTAAAGATTTTTTAAGATATTCTGCATAAAAGACCACTCTCATATCTCTGTGATTACACAAGTGTCTGGGGTGTCAACCAGGCCATTTGGATGAGTGAAACAATACTGTTCTAATCTCCTTTTATATTTCCAGCTCTTGTCTGCTGAATCATAAATACCATTCTAAACCTTCCTTCCATTTTACCTGCATTAAGATTACTCATGCCTTAAAACAGCAAACTTTTGCCCTTGCTTTTTCTGCAAGTTCAGCTCTTACTTGAATAAGCATATTTGATAGAGTAACAAATGACATCATACATTTCCAATGAATTGCTTATGTGCAAGTTTAAAATTATCCATTGAGTTGCACTGTGGTAAAAAATCTTTTTTAAATATATGTGATGCCATAAGATTTAAAAGAAGCCAACCCAGTTTAATATCATTATTTCTTAAAAGTATTTTGTTTAGTGCCTCTAAAATTGTTGACAATTTCACACAAATTATGCAACCCTTCGGAATATTTCATGCAAAGCAGCCATTATCACCATAACACTAACAAATTGTTTCATATAATCTGTCACCTTGGAGAAATACATAGTTACAATAGAAGGTCTGTATACTTTGCAATGATCCAGAAATAATTATTTCATTAATCAAATGCTCCGGAGTGCATGGAGTGTATTGAATAACTTAAGCCTTTGGTCCTAAGGGCATACTTGCATGGTGTGCTGTGTTAGGGTAAAATTGAAAATGCAGGAATAACCAAAACTTCCTTAGACACATATGCAGAAGGTGCCCTCTACCTTGGTGTGTTTCCTTCCTGTGTGGAGTGAACTATCCAAGGGCACAGCTTTATACTTCGCCACCAGTCAGCCATGCCAATTGCCAGCAAATCAATGTGCAAAAGTGCAATGTAAGTTATAGGGATCTTATATACTAAACCACAGCTGGCCCTGTCCTGCCCCAAGACGAACATATGACTGCAGAAGCGTGGCATGTGGAATGCATGTGTTAGATATATATATACATAAAATTCAGTGGTAGTAACTGCATGATGAAGAACACTTCACATGGCTGAGACCAAACCCAGATTAGCTTGCATTTTCCAAAGGGCTAGTCTTGTGCCATGTTTTGAAAAATGATGTACTTATTTGGCAGCCACATATGGATGTCATGGTCAATCACCCCTCAGAACTTGGAAACAGTCATTCCACCACCACACCTATCCTTCTGGTTGCCTATTTATTTATTGTGTGGTTGCAGAACATACATTGCTTGAAGTCAGCCAGTGGCAGTGCTTAGTCAGTTTCTCCTGTATGAAACTGTTGTGTTTGCAAATGCCTTTCAGCTTGCTTTGACCTTTAGCAGCTCAGGGTTTACTTTTAACAGAGGTAAATTTATTATTATTCCCAAACTTCACAAAGCACTATGCCGAAGGGCTAGCCTTATTAGCAGCTAAAGTGGATGTTCTCCAAAACTATTGGTATGTGCAGTGTGATTTCTACTGAAAAGAACAAGATAATTTTGAATGAATCATTGCCAGTCGTTGTGAATAAGCATTGAAGTGTATATTAGGAAATTATGGCTCATTTTCATGCAGGAGCAGGCACTTACCAACAACTAAAAGCTGACATATCTAAGTACAGAAAGTGCAAAAGGATTGTTTATATGGCCAAGTTCAACAGGAGAGAAACACGAAAGGCAAGACAGATTCACTATTATTTAAGATAAATCTTCTAGATTATTTCCCTTGAATTGTTCTAGCACAATATTGAATCTATCATAACTTTCCTCTGAAAAAGATTAGTGTACCTGACTAAATAAAAGCAAACATGGTTAGGTTGTTGTTCCTACTGCTTCAGTGCTTCCCTTTCACCACTCTGAATTTACAACAAAACAATATGACAGGCAGCACTTCCTACATCCATAACTGGTGAGTTGTTGTTGTTGTTTTGCTGTCAAATTCTAAAACAGAAATACACAAAGAGAATAGTTCATGGGAAGATGCCTTATAGCAAATCCAGCAATTGGTCCATGTTGCTTAGTACTACCTACACTGGCTGGGAGCAGCTGTTCAGGATTTCAGGCAGGCATCTCTGCTAACCCTGCCTGGAGATAGCAGTGATGGAACCTAGGACCTCCTGTACATGCAAAGCCGATGTCAAGTCCAGCAAAAGCTAGAGGACCACAAGTTCCCCATCTCTGTTCAGGAGGCTTATCGGATTATTAGTGAGTTGAAATCAAGAAACGGAGGACCAAGCTGTTGGAATGGTAAAGTGGGGTTCATCTTGGGCTTCTTCTCTCATGGCAACAGGGCAATTCTCTGCATGCTCACTCAAAAGTAAGTTCCACCATGTTCAGTGAGGCTTATTCCTAAGTAAATGTGAATAGCACTGCAGCCATGGAGACACAGGCAAGTAGTGACAACAGCCTGCAAATGTAGGTGCACAGTCCAGAAGAGCCAACAAGTTCATTAGGAAGTTGAGGTATAAAGTTACAGCTGTACATTGCCAAAAACTGTACATATTTATTCACTGGCAAAGAACCACCTGCTCTTTGATGTGTATGCCAAAGCACATATGATTTAAGGGCCTATGACTCAGGGTTGCCTCTTTCTGTTAAAAAGACAACGATTATGCATCCTGCTAGGAATGGTGTGCTTTTTGAAGGAATCACACTACTAAATGGCCCATGCTATATAATACTGGACATGTAAATTGTGATTAATTGCTCATGTTCATATCAAACAGCATTCACTTAGAAGTTCTTTTGAAAACACAGACACAGACAGACAGTGCTCTCCCCGCCCCAATTGAACTAGATATGTTGGCTCTTAGTTACCCTGCCCTTTTTCTTTTAGACTAACTTTGGTATGAAATTAGTACAGCAAAGTGATTTTAATCATGGCTCACATGATTAAAATCACTACACCAGTGTGGTGTAGTGGTTAAGAGCGGTAGACTCGTTATCTGGGGAACCGGGTTCGCGTCTCCACTCCTCCACATGCAGCTTCTGGGTGACCTTGGGCTAGTCACACTTCTCTGAAGTCTCTCAGCCCCACTCACCTCACAGAGTGTTTGTTGTGGGGGAGGAAGGGAAAGGAGAATGTTAGCCGCTTTGAGACTCCTTCGGGTAGTGAAAAGTGGGATATCAAATCCAAACTCTTCTTCTTCTTCTTCTTCTTCTTCTTCTTCTTCTCTATAGATGCAAACAGCACCATTCCTTCTTATGAGTAGAAGTGATTGCCACCAAAAGTTCCAAGCACACAACCAGACAGGGGTCAGTGGGGGGGGAGGGGTTCTTAATACAAAAATCAGGAAACTTGGATGAATATCAGCAATTCGAGTCCTGGGAGAATCTATAGAATTTGAGACTTGATAGGCAGGGGTCAAGCCATCAGGAAGGAGGCCCTCACTGCATGGCTGGAGGAGATACCAATTACAGTACATGGTTTCTGCTGATTCAGGCATGCTTATTCGTGGCTTGCCTGACTTGTAAAGGAGATGAGAGTCCACTCACTCCCTTACACTTTTCGAATCCCTGTGCACAAGATCAAATCTGAAAGACAGACGATTGGCCTCAATGCTTTACAGCACATTGATAGTTCTATAGAAAACTCTGATGGCCTTCTCAAGGCTTAGGAGCCGCTAATGGAAACCTGGATAAATAACATCAGGACTCTCTTGCAGGAGGGCTATAAGGGGCATGCCAAAAAGGGATAGCTTTGGTATCTGCACCTCTTCTGCAGAAATAAGGGTCAGAGCTCTGTGTATTCCCCAGCATCTCAATCTTCTATGTGGAGAGGTCATGTGGGGGCCCATACTGGATGTGGGGTAAAGCACAAGGCACAATGTCCCTTTGACAAGGTGACTCTTTACAAGCACAAGAACAAACTGTGTTCATTAATACCTTTGTGCATACTTTCTTTGCTTCCATACTACACTTTGCCTTGTAAAAGCTTGTAACTGGAACAACTTTGTGTGTGTGGTAACATTTGTTGTTTAAAGAAAATAATAAAAATTACAGTGGGGGGAAGAAATCAAAGAATACTGTGGGCTTCTTCCAGTCCAATGTTCTATGCTCCCATGAGCATCATATGTTGAAATATTGTTGAAATATCAGCCTGCCTTGCACCTGAGAGCTTGTTTCTTCTCATTGTTCCACCATAGGTTGTAGCCTGTTGTGCACTTAAACAAAATATGGCCTTTTCCTGTAATTGCATCTCATTTGTGGAATTCCCTCTCATTGGACAGGCATGTGGCACTGCTACTGTTTGGAGGCACTACCAGATTACTTGCTTTTGAGCATTCATCCTGATATGTTTGCAGGGAGATTAGATAATGTTTACTATTTAATAAGCATTTGTGTTAGAAGGCATGGCATCATAGCAAGTGTATTTTCTCATCACTTTGCTTATCACAAAAAGTATGACCTTTTGGGGAAGCTGGTTTCTTGCACAAGACCTCCTAATCAACTAATTGTGCGACCTGAGTTTGCTAGTATGTGATTGAATCCCATCCAAAAATAACAAGTCTGGAAGCACCCTGGCTTTTAGTAACCCAGTCCTTTGGGGGAACTTGATGTAGCAATGTCAGCTACAACTGATGACATCTGCTGTCTGCTGTTATTTATTGTTGTTTGAGATTTTAATTGGTTCTGGGATACTGTATTTTATAATTAACATTTAACTCCTGCAAACCACTCTGGGATCTTAACTGGGATCTTAATTGATGAAGAAACTGATGAAATAAGTTGTTGTTAGAAACTGATGAAATAAGTTGTTGTTGTTGTTGTTGTTGTTGCTATATTTCAGGTATTTATATACCACTTAATATTCAAAAATTATAAACAGTGAAATCAATGAAACAAGTCAATCACATAATGTATAATTAAATAAATAATCAAAATATAACGGCTCCCAATCCTCCATTCTAGTCATACTCTGTTCACAGATGCAGTTCATTGATGACTAATCACTATGTAATGTCTCCATGTGGGAATATTCAAATCTTCGTTTCAAGATAACTATTTATAAGCATAAAATGTTACATCAGAAGCAGTCCTGAAACAACCTTTGGTATCCCAAATACCCAGCAGTAGCTTCCAAAACACAGAACATTTCATATTAATGCACCAAACACACCACATTCCCCTGCCCTACAGACGCATCCATCATACTCCATTCACTCTGTGCGTGTTCTTCAGTTTCCTGTGTCTACACTGTGTATTTTCTTGCCATATTCTTTTTTGAAAGGCCATTATGCAGCACTGCTTAACAACAGGAGGGGAGTTTGGAACTTCTACTTGATATTTTTAACAAGATTATTTAAGATGCAATCTTAACCCCCCCCCCACTGCCCTGGAGTAAGCCCTGCTGAATTCAATAGGACTTGCTTCTGAGTAGACATGCTTAGGAATGCACTGTTACTGCTTCAAAGATGCAGCATCCTCCTAGAAAAGGCACATATAGTCATGTTGGTTCATAGAAAAATCCAGAGTAGAGCAATACATTTCTTAGGACCAACCAAATGTCACAAAATAGTAAGGAAGCTTTTCACTTCTTCATAACTCTTCACCAGGCTGGACATTAAACAAAGGGTTGAAGAGAAAGAGAAAAATTGCATGATGTTAAAACAAAAAAAAGTCTGTAGTTTTAATAGTCTAAAAGATAGAGGAGATTGAAAGGAGAGTAAACTGGAGCAGACTATAAGTTGCTTTGAGTTTAATTCTTTGGAGAAAAGGGACTGATAAAAGAATAATAATATTGTGAGCTTTATGAGAAAGAACCAGTCATGGCAGATCTTCCACTACAGTACTTTGAAAATATAAAATCTAGTCATTACTCAGATCCTTCTCCTGTACCTATTTTTTTATTCATGTTACCTGTTTCTATGGTTCCTTCTTCTCTACTATACTGTAGAACAGCAACATCTTCAAGATACTATATGACTAACTTTACAGAGGTCATAGTCCATACCTCATAAAGGTTTTATGGCCTACTGTGCACAACCCAATTAATCAGTTTAGAACCTGACAGCAGGTGAGCCTCCGTATTTTAGTCATATTAATTGCTCATTATGTCACAGAATACAAATAGATTGGGAACATTTGATCTAGAAGAAAAGATCAAGGGTGATACTTTTTAAATTGATACTTCTGTTTTAAAAAAATGTAAAGGCTTGAGGAACAATTCTCCTCACATCTGCTACACACATGATACAATGAAACAAGTGGAGAGCAGCAACCCAATTCTAAAAGCTTATTTGCCAGGTTCAGAAATTATATTGGCCCTTGTGGGTAACTATGGGTGTTTCGAAATAGGCACCTGTTTTGTTGAAACATGACTCAAGCCAGTGCTATTTTTCTAGAAATAGAGATACCGGAACTCACCATGAAAGCCTCCCTTGTTTTCTTATATTAATACTAATAACAACAACAACTTGATTATTTATACCCCGCCCATCTGGCTGGGTTTCCTCAGCCACTCTGGGTGGCTCCCAGCAGAATAGTAAAAACACAATAAAACATTAAACATTGAAAACTTCCCTACACAGGTCTGCCTTCAGATGTATTCTAAAAGTCAGATACACTGTAGTTGGTTATTTCCTTGGCATCTGAAGAGAGGGAGGACGCCACTACCACAGGGAGGATTCCACTACCAAGAAGGCCCTCTGCCTGGTTCCCTGTAACTTTGCTTCTCACAATGGGAATAGCGCCCAATTGAGAGGTGTCAGAACTGAGTTCCGGTGAGTTCCAGCTGAGAAAAAGGCCTGATGCAAGCTATTTGAGTTGCAACAAACATTTCTCCAGACAATTCTCAGCTAGATACCTAGCAGGATTCCATTCCAAACAACCTTCTTAAGACCCAGATAGATAAATTCCAAATGATTAGAGACATATCTAATCACACACACAGCACGCACACAAACCCATGCAGTTCTGCCTGCACTCCACCACTTAAGCCTACTAAACAATGACACACAACCAAGGCTAGGACTTTTCAAACAAACATCAAAAGATATCTCTGTAACAAGTCAAAGGGACTGTGATCCACTAAAGAGATTTAAGATCCCACACTCAAATCCCTGGGATGGTGAAGGCTATGATAGTATCTCCAAGCTTTAACTTCCCATTGAGCTGGGTCCATAAGTGTGACTCAGTCTTAAGAGCAGAACACTGCTGCATCAGATGTTCTCCTCTGGGACAGCCCTGACCCCAGCTAAGTATCTCAGAAAAGGAGTAAGTGTGTAGAGGGATATATTAGCACATTTTCCTCCAGAATTCAATGTAAAGGGAAGTTCTCAAAAAGGTATTCTGTTTTATCAGATTTTCCATCAAAATATGATGAAGAAAAATGCTCATTTCACCACCAGCATCACACTACGTAATTGACAGATTAAGAAAGATGGGTCAGCAATGGGAGTGGGCATAAGGCATAATTGTGCAGGGGAGGGGAGCAGCACAGCTGCATCTTAATATGACACTCACTGTCTTGTTTTATATATATATATATTATTTCCCCACTTCATGAAATAAATTATGCTGCAGTTTACACATGCAGATGGCTACTCCTGTGTAATGTGCAGTAATTAATCTGGAACGACTCTCACTGTCTGTATGAGCTTATAGCTGCAATAAAGTTTTATTATTATTATTACTCTCACTGTGATAGTCAGTAATGCAGATTGCCATCCTCATTATCCCAGATGAGCTTGCATTAGAAAGGTGGGGCAATCCAACTTGCAACTACTACTCTGAAGTCAAGTGCCAAGGAAAGTTTAAAGAGTGTGAATACCATACCAGACTCTTGAATATTAATTCACAGACATGAATCACTTGCAATGTCAGCTATGAAGTCCAGTGTATGGCGAACCACCCTTTCACCACACACCAAAGTTTTTCAATGCCCCAATATGAGTGTGTTTAAATCAGCTGGCTCCCTATTAGTGGATACTTTCAAAAAGCAAGAAGCTGTGGTTAAAGAATATCTGGCATGCTCCTAACATCCTCTACTGTCTGATGCAACACATGCAGGTGTGGAATGTGAGTAACCAATGTTGAGGAAATTTAATTCTGCACATGCTCAGGGGCACCTGGTTCTTATTCACTTGTTTCACATGTTACGGCATTGAATCATTGCAGTGAAAATTGTAGGTGGCCAATTTCAAACCTTCTCCCTCTCTCACCCACACACACACAGTATTTTCCCCTGTACAGTATTGAGAGGAGATGACTAATTGCCAAAGGTCAGGCAGCATGTTTGCTGTTCCTAAATTAAAGGCATCCCACTCGGTGAAGCTGTGCTGCTGCCTAAGTGCTTTAGCAAAGCTTGCGTCACTTTAGGATCCGAGCCACATCGTTTGGGTCCCCTTAGCCAGATTCACAGAGTGGTCCAAGCAAATATTTGCCTCTCCCTCTGCAAAAAGACGAAGGTCACCATCACTTTGGAAAGCTTGCCTTCGCCCAGCGAGCTCGTGCCTGCGTAGAAGAGAAGCGTCCCCTTGGAGCCGCCTCACGACAGCCCTGCGAGGTAGGCTACTACTTTGCCGGCCGGGGGTCGGGCTTTGCGCCCGCTGCGTCCCCCGAGTCCACCCCGGCCGTCTCTCGAGGCGCCAGGCTCCGGAGCGGGGAAGGGGGCGGCGAGTCTCCTTACCAGGGAGAGGACTTTGTAGGGGTTGGGCTCCTTGACTTTCGCCCTGGTCGCCGCCGCTTTCTCCGGCTCGTCCGCTACATCCATAGCCGTCAGCATGGGCACCGCGGCGGAGTTCTTCTTCTCCGGCCCGTCGCTGCCGAAGCCCTTCTCCAGCGGCGGAGGAGCCACCTTGGCTTGGCTGTTCCTCAGGCTGGCGCTCTCCATTCTCTCGCCCTGCGCCTCCTGCGCCCTCGGCTAATAAAAGGGCCGTGGCTCCGCCCCCTGACTGGCTTTGGCGGGCTTCCCTCAGGCCGCGCGAGGTGGGCAAGGGAAGAACTCGGCTCTCCGGGTTCCTCGGGTTCCTCCCTCGCCTCCCCCCGCCCCCACCCTCTGGCCGCGCTCTCTCTCTCTGGGGAGCCGGGTGGCGTTTTCTTCCCCCATTCGTGTTCGCAGGAACCTTCCTCTGAAGGCGCACCCTTCCCGGGAGATGCTGCTGGTCCCCCTGAAGGAGCTTTATAGAGGATGGTCATCATCACCACAAAGGCTTTATTATGTATCTATCAGGAAGCTGAGAAGGTGGCAATGTGTGGCTCCAGAAGCAGACGGCGCAGGAAGGTGACCGGGGTTGTTTACACGGGAGAGTGTGAAGAAGGGGCAGCGTTTTCCTTTGCGGAGAGGAAGGGAAGGTGGGTGGCTGGGCGAGGGGGAGACTTCCAGCCTTCCTATTTACACAGGTTCTTCCAGAAATCACATTCACCTCTCCAGGAGAAAATGGAACAGAAAACGGATAAAAGGTGGAACTGACTTTTTTGTCCCCCGTGGACCACTTGGGAATTGGCTGGTGAACACTTAATGGTTTTTTCTGCTTGTTGTAGCAAGTGTCATGTGCTGTGCTAGGTGTTATATGATTATTATTTTTCTCCCCGCTGTTGTGTGTTATTGTATTACAGTTTGGCCAAACTCATGTTTCGAGAACACTGTCCAACCATCTCATCCTCTGTCATCCCCTTCTCCTTGTGCCCTCCATCTTTCCCAACATCAGGGTCTTTTCTAGGGAGTCTTCTCTTCTCATGAGGTGGCCAAAGTACTGGAGCCTCAACTTCAGGATCTGTCCTAGTGAGCACTCCAATTACAAAGTGTCAAATGTTGCAAACCTTTCCTCATGGGGAGCTGCGCTACCCCCTTGAGCATTTTGGTTGCCCTTTTCTGAACCTTTCCAACCACCTCCTTTCTGGGGTGAGGCAAACAGAACTATGCGCAGTGTTCCTAAGTGTGTTCTCACCATAGACTTGTATAATGATGTCATTATATTGGCTGTTTTATTGAGTGTATGCAAAGGCAGTGAAGGATAGGCGTACCTGGCATGCTCTGGTCCATGGGGTCACGAAGAGTTGGACACGACTGAACGACTGAACAACAACAAATTGAGTTAAAAGGGACGTGGGTGGCGCTGTGGTTTAAACCACTGTGCCACTTGGGCTTGCTGATCGAAAGGTCGGCAGTTCGAATCCCAGCAACGGGTGAGCTCCCATTGTTCGGTCCCAGCTCCTGCTAACCTAGCAGTTTGAAAGCACACAGTGCAAGTAGATAAATAGGTACTGCTCCGGCGGAAAGGTAAACAGTGTTTCCGTGCGCTGCTCTGGTTTTGCCAAAAGTGGCTTAGTCATGCTGGCCACATGACTGCGGACAAACACCAGCTCCCTCAGCCAGTAAAGTGAGATGAGCACTGCAACCCAGAGTCGTGCACAACTGGACTTAATTGTCAGGGGTCCCTTTACCTTTACCTAATTGATTTAAAAGGCAAGTAGGGGAGGGGGCATGATAGAGGCCCCCTAGTGGAGCTGGATGTTTGAAGATTCAGGAGCAGCAAAAAGAAAGCACTTCTTCATATACAGACTATGGAATTTGCTCCCACAAGGTGGGAGCTTGCTTTAAAAGATTAGACAAATTCAGGGAGGATAAGGTTATCAATGACTACTAGCCATGGTGAGTATGTTCTGGCCCCACTATCCAGAGGCATAATGCCTCTGCATAGTAGTTGCTTGGAATCACAAGTGAATAGATCACTGTTGCACTGTGGTCCTGTTCTGGGGCTTCCTATAGGCTGCTATGAGAACAGGATACCAGACTTGATGGACATTCAGTCAAATCCAGCAGGGCTCTACTTTTTTTTAACAGAGCAGGTTTCTCTGGCCCTTGTTTATTTGTTTGTTTACATTGCCTTGAACATTTGCAAACAATGTGTAGGGAAATGCAGTGGGGAGATGTCTGTGAAGCTGCTTATAGCCATGGTGTGATTAGTTAAAGGCTGAAGAAGGTGAAGAAGCTAGGGGAAGAACAGAGGGTTTCAGCTGAGTTCTACTAACACTCTGCCATCCCTTAGTCACTAGGCCTTTTATCTGATGCCAGTTATTTATGCTTGCTTGCTTGCTTGCTTGCTTGCTTGCTTGCTTGCAGCATTTGTTCCCACCCCCCAAAAAAAAATCCTACAGAAGCCCATGGAAAAGTCTTTACATACTTCTCAGGGCTGAACAAATTAGACAAAGTCACCACATAGCAATAGCAAAGTCCTGTGCAGATGAGCAACAACATTTGGGCAAAGATTTCACATATACCACTTAAAACAATTTTGAGTCTCTCTACCACTGTTGTGCATGTATGAAAGTTTAAAACTGCAGTTTCGAAATACTTTTTATCAGGTTTGTAAACTTATTGACAGCCATGTACGGATGTGGATTTGCAACTGTATTCCAACCTTCCTGGTTTGTTCTGTCAGCTTTGCACTGGTGCTTGTTGCCTTCTGAAATGCATTTGTAGTCCTCCATTCATAATTTTCCCCCATCTGGATAATGGAACTAACATCCATCTTCCTTAAAGCTTAAAGGGAAAGAGGCAACATAAGCCGTATTTACATACTGTATCTCTCAAAAAAAGGAAACAAAAACCCCCACACCCATATGTAATTTTCAACATTTTCTAGCTGCTGGACATTTCACAAACCCTTTTAAACTTTTGAACTGTATCTTCTTTCTTTTTATGATGTTGTTCTATTTGACTGACTGTGCTAAAATTATATTAGCTATGTTCAGAAATGAACACTGCTGGGCAAGGATGAAAACCACAGTAGCTGGTACAAAGGCCAAGCAATACATATGCAAATTCCATTTATGAAATTTCTATGAACCTTTTCTAGGAAGTTAAAGAGCACTTTGTATGAGAGCAAACATTACCAGGAATTATCTGTTTGGTTTAACATTATAAAATGATATGTTTAACATTCTAAAAATGTATATTTTTATGTTTGACTGTCTAAAAAGATATAATTAACAAAAATGTTTTAAACTATCTAATGGCTGCTACTGTTCAGCTGACTCTCCAGAACATTAACTCTGATCTTCTTATGTCAGTGGGACTGGACTGCAATACTATGTATACTTACCTGGGAGTAATCCCCATTAAACACCATTGGATTTTCTTCTGAAAATACATGCCTAAGATTGCACTGTAAATATGGTTGACATTCTTGTGTGTCAGCCTAAATAGTTTTTGGATCATGCTTGCTAAACAGCACATCAAAAATTATTAACACCAATTGGCTTTCAGTGAGATAACTGGTCAGTAATTTGTAGACCAACCCCATGTTGCCTGAGGCTTCTCGGGTCACCAGAGTGACGTGGTTAGAGTGGTGCTGTAGTGGCTTCCATGCTGCAAATGTGGTATACCTGATGATGCTTTTTGTGAAATTATACCACAAAGGGCTCTATGTGTGTGTGTGTGTTTGTTTGTTTGTTTGTGTGTGTGTGCTTAAATCCAAATCCCCAATTGTTGGGGTTTTTTTGTTATCAATAAACTAACCATCTTAGTTTTGTCTGTATTATTTACTTTACTTATGGGTGATAGCCAATGTTAGTCATACCCAGAGCAGCGTCGCTGAAATCATTGGATTTAAGTGGCTTAAATCCATTGATTTCAATGAGCCTACACTGAGTGTGACTTCAGTGGAGATCACCCTATGTGTTTACTTACTTACTGTATACCATCCTTCAGCCTATTTGGATGTCACAGTGGTGTACAACAAATTGATCATAATACAGTAATAAAACAGCTGAAATGCTTGAACCACATTAAAACACCAGCAATTTAAAGTGTCCGGGTAAATAAGAAAGTTTTTGTCTGGTGACAGAAAGATTGTACCATCAGCACCAGTCAAACCTCTTTAGGGGGTGGGGGGTGGGAATAAGAAATATATATAATTCACAAAAGGCAATAATAGTAGCCTATCTATGACAGTGTTGAGTTCTCTGCTGAGGCTCCATCTTGGTATTGGATTACATCAGCTCTCATTGTGTTTCTTTCTCTGTGTTTTCCTAAGGTAAACATTGCCATAACTATTTTTAATTCTAGCATAACTTCCTGAAAATGAGTCCTGTTATGAAAATGAGTTCAGCAACTTTTATTCAAGCCATTTAGAGTTTTGCACTACATTAGACTTCCCAATTAAGCCTTGGTGTCATGGACAACTAATGCAATATGTTGATAAATATTAAAAAAATATTTCTGTTAACTTGCTCAGATTCCTACACAAACCTTTTCATAGTAGTAAATGGACCCATTAATCTTCTCAGAGGCATAATATGAGATATCAGTAGGAGGAAGGAGACAACAGCTTCCCAGCAAAGGTAGCAGACCTTTGCAGTGCAGTCTTATGTACTCATAAATAAGCCCCATTAAGTTCAATACCAGTTGGAAATAAATAAATTTCAGTGGGTTGCACTCTCCTCCAGACTCTAGAGGAAGACTCTTATGTAAGATGTCTGCTACTGTCCTTCTATAATGACCTCATTTCCAAGGGTCGCGAGACCTTCCTTTTTGTTAGTCTTTGCTCTTCAGGTTTTCCTCACATTTGTCACCAGACGGGAGAGGAACCAATTTAGTCCAAATGTCAGCAAGGTGATATTTTGGTGGCAACCCTCTCAAACCTCACTTGATATAAACAATGGTATCTATTTTTATCTGGAAGATGTTGGAAGGTATGATTAAATGGTTTGTGAATTGCAGTTTCAAGACTTCTGAGGCCATAGGGTAATCTTTGCTACTGAGATGAAGAAAAGTAAAGATCTTTTAGAAGAAAGCTAAAGCCAGAAGTTCCACAAATTCAATGCCCAGTTTACTCTTCAGAAGTGAGAAAATAACATCTGGAGTCACTGGGATTTTGTGGGTTACAGGGTTTTCCTTTTTCTTGAAGAGTTGTGAAATGGTACGAGGGGACATATTGATGTTTTTGTGGTGTTGCTAGGACATCTGGTTCTGATCATCTTGTTCTGGTTGGGTTGGGGAGGATATGAGTGGCATGTTCAGTATTCATTAAGAGTCACCATGCTGGTGAGTGTGTGTTCTACTGCTTCTGAATTCTGTATAACCAATGCCAGTTGTAGAAGATCCGCTTCCTTTCCGACACAGCTAGCTACCAGATGACCTGTTTATTGAACATCAGGATTTGTTTGCACAAAGTATTCAGGAAGCTTATATGATGCCAAGCAGTCATTTTGATTTTTCAGTAGGTACGTAGATTATATGGCAGTGTATCAAGCAATTGTTATCCCCCCCCCCCACTTTCCAGGCCATTTCCCCATCATTTTCCTTACTGGAAAAATCTGATTCTTTTTGGAAGTGGGTTCATTGCAAGTGAATTCCACCCACAAATAGTGATATTCTGGAAGTGGCAGCAGTAGATTTAGGGGTGAAGCTAACATTAACTGAATATTTTCTGTGAACAGAATCAGTTTCAAGCACACTGTATGAGCCTAGGAAAGCCTTTTGATGAGTAAGTCAAACTAGCAATCCTAAATAATTTGGAAGGTCATACCACAATTGAAATGTCATGCAATTTTTTTCCAGATGTCTCTGCCTCAATTTGACTTTGGTACAACCATAAATAAATCATCTCTGTTTAGCAGAGGGCTTCCAGACAGATGTTTATCATGGGATCAAAGCTGTTAATATATGCATATTTTTCACAATTTCCACATGATGTTGTTGAAATCAAGTGCGAGTCCCTATTTTTTCTTCATTTAATCTGAATTTACCCTTTCTCTTGAAAATTCAATTAAAAAAAAACAAAAAAACCGTCACCAGTTTTTAGACACCAGAATGATTTGTTTGCAGTTATTTACAAATTTGCAAATTAATCCTCCATCTCGAAAGTACTCATAAACTAGCGAAATAACTTTTGACACAGTGACTTTCATTGCTCCAACTGAGTCTCATTGCACAAACTATCTGTTCCAGTTACAGGTAGGTAGTCGTGTTGGTCTGCCATAGTAAAAAAAAAAAAAAAAATTCCTTCCAGTAGCACCTTAGAGACCAACTAAGTTAGTTCTTGGTATGAGCTTTCGTGTGCATGCACGTTAACACCTCTGAATTCTAAAGTTGTAACACAGACTTGGGGGCATTTCATTAATGGTTTCTTGTGATTCCAGGAGACTCATCTCACTCCGGAAAAAAATTATGCATTGCCTACAGATAGATGCTGGTGTCCATGAGATGCTGGAAAGCAATGGGCATGCAAGCATTACATTTAAACTTTTGCTCAGTCCAGAAAAAAAGATGTGGTTCCAATCCCCTGCAATTTATTCAGAAGAAAGTTCAATAGGATTTACTTACAACTAGCAGCCAATTGTATCATGAGCACAAAGAAAACCCATCTGACAACTGAAGTTTAGGGGGAAATCACACTTCCATACCACCAGCTAACATTCCTCATGCAGTTGTGGCAGTTCCTTATATCCCAGAGGAAGAGCAAAACCAAAGGTCAAATGTGACAATGCGCTCCTGGGATTAGCAGACCACAGCCAAGCAACAGGAACAGTCTCATAAATTCAGGCTTCCCTTTACAATTTTACTAGACAGATCAGTGGTAGATCATAGACAGATCAAAGACTAGACAGATCATACGTTGACATTTCAGAGGCCTATTTTCAGCCAGTGCTCATGTAGAATACTCGTGATCTGCTCATTTAGAGCAGAGATGGATTTCATAAACAGCCCCTCTGGATTGCCTGTGATTAGTTCCAGATAACAGAGATGACAAATCAATGTAAGCTTCCTTTTGAGGAATGACTAGGAGGCAACCTTGCAGCTCTCTCAGCCATGCGATGTGGAGGTGCTGACAGTGAAGGTGTGGCAGCCCCAGGGCATGCTGGGGAGAGAGCAGAAGGAGGTCTGACTCAAGACTGACAGATGCATCTCAGCTCTCCATATCGGACCTGTCACTTCTCTGAAAGTGCCCTGTCCTAGCTTTTGCCACAATGACCTTACCTGTTGGACTGCAGCCTAGAGCAGAGCAGTGAAATGCCGATCGGCTCCCCAATATTCTAAGGGTGGGGTGTTTGAGACCAGCAGGTTGGATGATACCCTTTGAAGCACTAAGTTCCCTGCCAATTGTTATCCTTATAGGGGAATGTAGACTAGAGAATGATGGGGAACATTCACTGCCATTATTTTTAAATAAGGAGTCAATCAAATAATAAAGTAAAAGTCCAGTTTACATGTTAGGGAACCTCACCTAGGGCACAATTATTAGTGTCTCAAATCCACTGAATATCAGAATGCTGAAAATGATTATTTAGATGCTGCCAACACTCACACCCGCATTTCTTGATTTTTAGACATTTCACAACCTGGGATTGCCAGTAGTCACTTGTAAATGCTGACAATCATCACCTTTATGACATCCATTGCAACGCAAGTGCTACTGCACACACCACTTCTATCAAAAGGCGTAGTGCCTGTTGCTATTTTTCTCTACATGGTTGTACAGAAAATAACTGGGGTATTGGATATAACATGTTCTGAGACTTCTCCAGCTTCACTTCATTTAAAAAAGATATTATGTATCTATCCAATGCCTGCCAACAGCCACAGCAGTCACTGTAATACATTGTAAACAGAGGGGTTCCTGTTTATGCAAGCCACAGTGGGTCTCTGAAGATGAGGAAGTTAATTACATGAAAACATAGTGGGGGCCTGTTTAAAAACCCAGTTTTTCTTGGCACTTTGTTAGGGTCACTTGGAAGTAAGCTGGACACTGAGGATCTTCTGCATGCAAAGCACATAGAATCATAGAATTGGAAGGGACCCTGAGGATCATCTAGTCCAACCTCCTGCAATGCAGGAATATGCAGTTGTCCCTTGCAGGTATTGAACCTGCAACCTTGGCATTATCATGTTCTACCACTAAGCTATTTTCCTTTCCTGATACCTGATGGTGTCGACATTTTCTTCCAGATTTTTTTTTTGGGGGGGGGGGTGGTTAATACAAGAGAGGTTTAACTATCAATCCCTCTTCACAGGGAACATTGTGGATTACAGCTGCTGGAGGGGAATAGCGGTCTCCAAACAACTCTCAGCACCTTTAGCAAACTACGCTCCCCAGAATTCTCTGGGGGAAGCCATGGCTGTTTAAAATAGTATCATAGTGTTTCAAATATATGGTGAGCACAAATATGTCTGAGTTAAAGAGTTCCTTTTATTTTTCAGGATTGTGCTCTGTTTCCTTGTCTTTTTTTTATTCCCAATAAATGTTATATAATTTGACAAGTGGTGTCTTGCTGCAATGCTGCCAGCTCACAGGGTTGGGGGAAACCACTCACAAGCCTAAGCCCCGAAGTTCTTGATATGGAGATACAGGAAATGCAGGTTGATAGAGAAAAGCAGGTCGTTCTGATCTTGGGTAAAGACAGGGAGCTGCCTGAGTAAACTGAGAGGGATTGACTAAGCAGCATAGGGTCTGCTGTGTCTGCAACTTTGACCTCCCAGACTTTACTCTGCAGAGGTTAAGGGGGGCATAGTGGCAGTGATTTCTGGATCATTTGAGAGATGTGACTGGCCTGCCTTGCCAGGCAGTTGTGCAACAAATGGTGTAAGCGGGCTCTTTTAGCCTGCCCCTTACAATGGAGACTGTCGAAAGCCTTGTATTGTTACGAAGTTGCACAAAGCTGGTTAGTGTTCTGGGAGGAGAGAGGCACAGCCAATTTGAGTACAGTATTTATTAGGCAGGGTCTGGATCAGGGAGGAAGCAACTGAGTTGCTCTAAAAGGCTGTCCTTTTTAAACGTCTTACCAGAAAAAGGTGATGCAAGCAGTGTTCTAAAGTTAGCAGAACTCTCCAAGCAGCCGGGAGAAATTTTTACAAAGGCAGAGTATCCCCAGTAGTTGCACTGGATTGTGGAAGTGTTTGGCTGGGCTAGATGTTTAAGGAATTTGGCCAGAATTAAAAACCAGCGAAAAACTAGTATCATCAAGCCACTTTTAATACCCCAACGTAGGTCTCTGTATCCCCTTATAAGCCTAGCACCCACCTTAATAAACCAACAATCTTTGTTTAAAGTTCATCCTGTCTCTTGTGCAGGTGTCCACCCCATGCCTAAACCTTCTACACAAGCTACAAGGGTTTTCTGAGTAAATATTGGTGGTAGAAAATTAACAAAGCACAGAAACCTAATCTTCTGTTTATGCAAGTGAGATTGAGGGGCTGGGTCTCCCTGACACAGACGTCAACAGAAAACTTTTCCCATTAGTAAATAGTCCTCAACAATACACAGTACTGTATTGGAAAATCTCTGCCTGTTCACTGTATGCACTCATGTTTATGGGTTTGTTTTCATCTCCTGACAATAATTAAGCTTTCAAGGTTAACACAGTGCTCAAAGAAGCTACTTTAGAAGGGTTGAATTCCGACTCAGAAATCGACAGCTCTGCATATAAATCTGCACACTGAAGAATTCAGTTGCATAGCTGGACAACTACTAAGCAAAGTGGCATTTTAGCCCCTATATTGCAACTAAAAGGTTGGGACTGAGTCCTGACTAGGAAATATCCAAATCTGGTGGCCCTGGGAAGTGAAGTGAGCAGGTGTGCAACCCCTCATGATAACACAATAACATGTAGCAATATTCTTGACAGCAGCTGAAACACTTTCTTTCTTTCTTTTGCAAGTTTGTTCCTGTTCATAATTTCAGTGGCACATTCTATTCTTACATACAAAATGCTTTAAAATCTTTATGTTTTATTTTATTCATACGTTAAAAGTTCAAGTTCAGTAGTTTCATGTAGTCTGAAGTGCTTGTGCCATCAAATAAAGAGGGAGGGAGGAAGAAATTCCAGGAAAACATGTGGAACATGGAGCTGCAGGAATGCTGGGAGAGATTTTTCCTCTCTTCATTTATTACCCTAATAGCCTGAAGATCTGTAATTGAGGCTGAAATCTTAAACACACTAATTCCCACAGAATACACAAGTGACTGACTTCTGAGAAGGGATTGAGGATAAATTTGATCCAGTATACATTGCATGTTTATTTATGTAAAGACCAATCTGTCAAACAATATCCAAATACAGCTTATCTGTTCCAATTCACCCTTATCTGAATTTACGATTGTCGTTCTCCAACCAACCAATGTTTACAAAAATGCATTATATTAGGGGAAATTGGTTGCAAAATGTGTACATGAGCCGAAACTGTTTATAAAAATGTTTGAACTAAAATGTGATGAATTTTCATGAGGTTTTTTTTAAAAAGAAAAATAGCAAATTGTTGCAAAATGTGGAGAACCCAATTTAAGAATGGAAAAAAATGAGAAATGAAATTGTCATATCCTCGCATCCCTGCTTCCAAGCAAACATGCATTGCTTTGTGTTCTGGGTTCTTCCAACTGGCAAGGAAGGAACCTCTTTAACAAGACCTAATAAATTACACACACTCATTAAAAAAGAGTTGTAAATATTGGCAAAAATGTCTTCAGTTGTAGGATTTCGGGCAGAGGTTGATTTCTCTCTGGGTAGAAATCCAGACCCGTCAGAAGCTCCACATCACGGACACGAGCTGTATGAGTGTGAATTCTTTCTTCAACCCACTGTGATTCCGACTGCCCATCCTGACATAGCAAACAAACACAAGAACTTCAATTGTACATCAGCAGGCAAAAAACAAACAAACGAACAAACAATGTTGCAGTAGTGCAAGTAATTTCTGCATACAAATGCCTTACAACTTTATTATTTTTCCTAATTAAATTTCTGTCACTGTGGACTGGGGTAACTAGGCCATGGCAATCTGCTGAATGTTTTCTTTGCCCTTGGAACTTGTTCACTATCTTTTAACTGTTAGTTTCCTTACAACAGTACAATGAGCTATGACTTATCAGAATGAACAAACACAGCAAGTCCTTTATGCCATATTTGGGAAAAGGGAGGGGAAGGCTGAAGGCAAATGCTACAAGCAAAAACTACTTTCTTTCTTTTTTAACTTCAGCTATTGGCACTACCTAGTTAGTGCTTAACAGTATGCCAGGTGCTGACCCTTGGAGCAGAAATCATATACACATTTTCAGATGCTTTGAACAGCCACTGAGTGGCATATCTGCACTCTGGATACTGTGCACTATCATCATCCAGCTGTTACGCTTTTCTCATTTTAAATGCCACCACAGCCACTCCAGCCAGAGGAGGAGGAGAAGTCGCTTACCAAGCGCGCCCAGTTATATGTGGCTTACATTGTCCTGAGACTAAATGATGCAAAAAAAGAGGAAAAGCCTTGTCCAGTTCCATCAATGCCTCCTTGGTGCTTTTTCAAAAGGGAAGTATTACTTTATAAACCAGCAATAGGGCATTGCAGTGGGGAGGCATAACTGATAACACTTTTTTGCCAGCTGTGTCAATTTCACTGGAGAGCAGGATTGGACAGATAAACCAAGTAACAGACAACAGTGCACTTCAGATAAATTACATCTGTTCAGAACTGGCAGAACTCTTCTTCAGCAACCATTTAAAAATTCTAATTCCTGCTTATTCAAAACTGCATTTCTGACTTTCATGCATATATACTGGTACTAACACAGGAATTGGGGAATTGTAGCCCTCCAGATGTGGTGCATTCCTAAGTCATTCAGGCAATGAAGATCAGGGGTTAGAATTGTTCTGTTAGGGCTCATCCACACTTCCACTTGTCCAAGTGATTTTCCACTTGTCCCATGCATTCTAGGCATGGGTCTGAACAGTTTTACTGTTGCCTCACCATCTCCCCCTGGGAAACCTGCTCTTTAGTGATAAATTAGAACAAATGGCAATCCGTTGAAAACCCAATTGCTGTTTGTACCAATTCAGCACTAAAGATCAGGTTTCCCCGGGGGAAAGTGATGGGGAAATGGAGGTGTAGGTAAGTCCTTAGTCTCTTATCCACTATGTCACAAGTGGTCTGAATAACAGAGGGCATATGTCACATAATTTGTGCTTTATGTGCAATTCTTCCAAAATATTTAATACTGAACACAATCACTGTCAGTACGTTGCCAGTCAATTGGAATGTTCTCTTAGACTAGGCCTCGTGTTGGATTTTTACTGGACACTAAAGACTTCTCAGATGGCTGCATTTGTAGAAACCACATCTCCAATAACAAGAGCAGAGGCATCTGAAGTGAATGATGTTATACTTACACCACAGCTCTCAGAGTTGTCGGGCCGATGAGGAAGGATGAAGGGCAGGACACTCAGCGAGCCTGAGCAACTCAGTGGGGTGTTGGCTTGGTCCTCACAGCTAGTCAGTACAACAAAGTAATGGGTTGGGATGGGAATCTGTGAATCGCCTACATGCCTGTGAAAGAAGATCAATTAAAGGCTGGTTGCCAAAATCTATACTTTTTGTAAAATTATATTCATACCATATCATTCAATGAAATTACAACTACCTACCCTGTGGAAATATTTCAGATATGGAGAATAGCTCCATAACTGGAAGCACATGTTAGGTAGGATTACACTGTCTGTTGCATAAGTGATACTGCATATGCCTAATCAGCAATATGTACAATTCTGTGCATATACCTAACCAGCAATATGTACAATCCTGTACATATTTACTCAGAAGTAACTCCCATTTAATTCAGTTGGGTTTACTTGAGGCAAGTAGGTATGGGATTGCAATTGTGAATCAATATGGATTGATATTCTGTCCAGAATTTTAACCAACAAAGGCATACAATTTTAGCAGTTTTTTAGATTAGATAATTCCTTTGATGTACATGGTTGTATCTGGGGTGAAAAGGCTGAAAGAATAAACTTTTCATTGCATTTCACTGATTTTCTATTTTTTTAATTGAAACTGTATTAACATTTAACAAGAAACAATATTTGAAAATGAACGGTGAGAGTGAAATTCTGATGCCCCTGGAATTAGTTTTCTTATCATTAGCTGAAACTGAAGCAGTGTCACAGATACTCATGCAAATACAGTCCTTAATGCACAGGGTAATTCCTGTATGAGCTCTCTCTTCAAAAAGTGGGTAGGGTTATCTTGCCATGACTAACTTTGTACAGATTTTGATCTGTTTATAAAAGCTTTTAAACAGCACAGTGTGGCTGACAGGATATTGAAGCCCTTTGACTGGAAGGAAGCTCTAGTCTGTCATCTCATCCATCCACCTACATTGTGGCAGAAATTCTTTCCCTCTGTCCAAACCATATTTGAAAAACGTGGCATCAAGTCTAGCCTAGAAAACAGTAAATCCAGTAAATCCAGGACCATAAATCTATTTGCATAGCCAAACAGTCCAGAACTTGCAAATATTCTTTACAAAACTGGCAACTGGCAAGAAATTATCCTGGGTCCATTAGAGAGCATATCAAACTGATCAGCAGAACTCCATACTGCTTTATTTGGGATTTGCAGCATAGGAGCAAACTCCTAGGGCCATGGGGGCTTCAGCCCCCACAATAAAATATTTGAGGCAGGCAGGCCCCCACAAAGTTGATGGGCATTCCCATTCAAATAGTGTGTGCACTGCATCATGTGATCAAATATGTGGGGTGGGGCTTACCTGGGCCCCCATAATATTTCATTCAAGTTGGCACCCCTGATTTGTAGGTAAATTGTGGTAAGCAATGCAGCTGTTGTTCCCAGAGGAAAGATCCAGGGAGTCCCTCTGAGGTTGGAATTATTCTATTCTATTCAAGCCAGATGCTGGTATCAGCCGGCCCACATTGGATCGTTGGCATCCATTTGTCTCAAGAGACAATGGAGGAGTGTGTCTTTGGGGGTGAAGTCAAACTGCTGGAGAGTTACAGTGCCTGCTGTGGCTGTAGAGACCAATACAGGAGAGACATGTTTTGTTGCAGCTGGGCCAGATGAAGGCATCCAGTTGTGCTGCTGCAGATGCAACATGGCGTTTCTTCTCTCTGCGCTCCTTCCAGCGGACATCCCTCCTCTGGTCACTGCTATGGATGTACGACCTGATTGTCTGTCTCCAGGCACTGCAGTCGTCTGCAAAGGATTCTCACATGGTGAGGTGAATGTTGCCAGCCTTCATGGTCATGTTTGCAGATATCTTTGTAATGCAGAACTGGTCTGCCAATGGGCCTGGTGCCTGAAGCCAGCTCCCCATACAGCACATCCTTGGGGATCCTGCCATCTTCCATTCTGTGGACATGACTAAGTCAGTGTAGATGTCGTAGAGACAAGAATGTGAACACGGTGGGAATGTCATGCCCCAAATCCTCCTGATGCAGCACATGTGGAAGGCATTGAGGTGTCGCTCCTGGCAGTGCCCACAACTCACTTCCATAAAACAGTGTCCTCAACATACAAGCCTGGTAGACCCTTATCTTTGTATTGGACATTAGCACCACATTCTCCTATACAGCATTGCTGTAGCTGCCTTGCCAAAACGCTTGTCTATTCTTTTCAAGCCAGATGTTGGTATCAGCTGGCCCACATACAGCCAGTCATTCTACATGGTGTAACTTGATTTCTTGGCTGACTTGTGCCTGAGCACCTGCTGTAACTCACTTAAAATCTAGCACAGCTGTTTTTGGACTACAACTCCCATCATCCCTAGCTAGTAGGACCAGTGGTCAGGGATGATGGGAATTGTAGCCCATAAACAGCCGGAAACCCTGAGCAGATGGCAGACTGGCGATTGTTTGTAAGCCACTCTGTGGTGCTTGACAGAAGAGTGGGATATAAGTGATTTAAATGAATAAATTAAAATGAAACTCGTGCCACATGCTAACATTTAAACTGGTTACCTTTTTTCTTTACTTACTGTGTAATGATATCAAGGGAATCAAAGTGTCCATCACTATTATAATCAAAAATAGGCCCACTGATCACATTTAGCCCATTTCTCTCTGTAGCATATTTTGGAAGCAGAGTATTATGCAAGTAATCCCATAATCCTGCAATTGAAAGTACAGTGAGATAGAGTCAGCTACAAGGGGAACTGTTACGCTGAATCAGTGTGGCTTCTCTAGCCCATGACCACACAGACCAGAAGGGGCCAGAATGTAAGCATAAAGTTTCAAGTAAATAATGCAGTATCAAAGTGTAGGCCATTATCAGCACTTACTTTTGAATTCTTTGTACATGGGAACAATGTTGCTGGTAAGTAAAGCATCATATTGTTCATCTGCAGTTGAATTGAAGTCTGTGGGGGGGAATGGGATTAATAGTTTGTAAATAATGTAAATTAAACCAAAATTATTTTAAGCTGAGCACAATTTTGTTTACAATTCTGATGGATCTATTCATTAAAATACCTCTTAAATTTTATTATTTAATACCCTTTCTTCCCTCTTGCATGAAAACATAGGATCAAACATAGTGGTAACAGAAAGATACATGTGGACCCTGCAGCAAAAGTGTGAAATTCTTTTCTTCAGGGTTTCAGCCAGCCAACCATGCCCTTTCCCATGACTGGTTTTCTGGCAACAAAGCACAATGAGATACCATGGTTTGTTGTTGGCTTATGAACCATGGCTTGTTTTAACTATTATCTGGTGTTGTGCCAGAAGCCAACAATCTTGCTTAAAAATGGTTTGCTTGGCCACCTCACCCCAGACACTCACCAAGCTGCAGAGGCACAAGGCAGGAGCAACTGGAAAACAAACCAAGCTTTGGCGAAACAATCTGTGGCTTGTTTGCTTGCCTCATTGTACAATGAACAAAGCATGGTTAAAACAAGCCATGCTCCATGTTACATGCAAATGAATCACTGTGAGCCTGGTTTCTAACAGATTCCTTTCCATGCAATGTTTCCATATCTCCTTACTCAACGTAAATCTAAGCTTGTTGAAGAAAAATATTTGGCTATGACTTGAGGAGCCTTGTGATCTGGTACTACAGGAGGCAGTGGCTATAATATAGCAACACTATTCTTTCACAAAAGAAACACCACTGTAATACCCCCTCTCTCCCTTTTTAATGCCATGCTTGTCCCCAGTGGGTTGTTTCAGCGCTGTGTATATGTTTTTAAACACCCAGCCACATCCAGCCGATTACAACATTATGATCTTTTCTATATAAAGAGCACTACTAACTGGGAGGGTAGAGGAAACCGTGGGTGATGTTCAGGTCTGGCTGGTAGTTGGAGCAGTTTTGGCTCTGAGCTTCAGGGATTCTAACATCAGGCCGCAGACAGTCTGGAGCAGGGGGAGGAAGAGAAGATGCATTTCCCTCCTGGAAAGGGGGAAAAAGAGAGAGTATTACACCCACAGTCGTGGCTAACCTACAGTTTTGTGACTTCCTAGCCTAGCTTTCGTTGATTCTTTCTTTTCCTATTTTTATAATGAATCATGTCGGTGTTAAAAATAGAAATGGACTTTAGCCCTTCTTTCCAGTCTGTTTATTTCTTGGTCCTTCAGCATTTTGATAATGGATGGGGAGGAAGGAGGGGACGTCAGCCCAATGTAAAGCAGTAACAGCAAAGATCAAAGCAGCTTTTGGATCAAAGATGCAAGGCATTTGCCCTCTTGACTCTAATCAACAAGTTAAGATGTGTGACTCAAACTAGAGCTTCATGGAGATTGCATCATGTATGCCTTCCTGGCCTCCTTTGGTTCAAGATCTCCAGGTAGGACTGGGGGTGCAGGACCTCCCATAGGGAACCCCAGGACCTCTGTCAGTCAGTATAGAAACAATTAAGAAACAAAAACAAATTTATCAAGTAAAGCAATGTGTTAATTGTCTTTCCTTATCTTGTAGCAGAAATACTTTCAGATGATTTTAAAAACAAAACAAAACCCAACCTTTATCTTAGAGTTTAACAAGATGGGGCCAGAGACACTGAAATTCTGCTGTTCTGTGCCTTTCCTTAGGTATTTTCTTTAACATTATGTCATTGGGCTGTGCCTTACTCTGCCGCCCCCAGCCCCACCACACACCCAGTCAACTGATGAGAAGCAGAGACCAGCAAGCAAAGTGGTGGCAGCCTGGTGTCTCTTATAATGCTTAGTTTAAGCTGCACAATAGGTCAGACTGAGAGGAAAAGTACAGTCACTGCCTTTGGTAAGAAGAGCATGCTTTAAACAGGAAACAGTAATCAATGTGTCAAGAGGCATAATTTATTTGCATTTTGTGGGACTTTTAACTACAGCATTTGGAAGCAGTTGCTCTTGACTGCCAGGCCATCACTCAGCCACTTCCAGGGGTGGTGTTGGTGTTTCTTAAGCGGTATAAGGAAGAATATATATATATATATATATATATATATATATATATATATGGCATTAAAAAGAAAGAAAGATCCCACAAACTCATTGATCCAGAGATGCAAACCCTACTCAGTTCAGATGTTCTATTAAAACATCAATGCCCTTTTTATCTTTATACAGCAGTTAAAAAAAACCAACCAGTTATGGGCCCAGTTTCAAAATCTCGTCCAACTAGATGTATTGGTACATGTATTGGTACATGAATGTACCAATCCAGAAATCAGTGGCATGTGTGATGACCCAACATGAAGCAACTTTCACAGACAGAACTTCCATATGGTCCAATGCCACAACAAATGCCCACAGTTTTCAGTGGGGTGATTTTTGACATTCAGCTGAAAAGTCGTGGAACTAAAGTGCAACCAAGTGTTGAGGAACCAAGTGGTATGCATCCCATGAATCAAATTTCCTTGTAGGCAAGCCTTTTGAGGGCCACATGTCAGTGGTGGACATAGGCCAACAAAAAGTGGGTGGGACCAGAAAGGAAAGTGGGCAAAGCAATGGATGGGGCTCTTGTTTTTGTTTTCACACACACACACACACACAGAGTGATCCAGGGAAGCAAGAGACATTATCATGGGTCAAGGGTACATCTCAGCCAGGAAAAAACATTTGAAGATGACACAGAGCAGAGCCAGCACAGAGTGTGTGCTGGGGTGGCCTGAGGAGAATCCTGAGGGTCATTCTAAGAGGTCTGGCAGGCCACATTCATTACAAAAAAATAAAACATGGGGCTCAGTTACAGATCATACACTGCAGGACAATTTCAATACTCTGCAACACAAAGATGTTTACTTTCTTTTCAAAAGAGTGAATGAATCTATGAGTGAATGAATGAGTGTGTGTATGTGTGTAGGAGGGGTTGGTGACTCGGTACAACCAAATCTTTCCTATCCAGGAGGTGGGTTTTTCTTCATAAACTTTGCAAACAGTCAGAGGGAAAAATCATAGTTTTTCCCTAAATCACAGCCTCAGGAAACTTTGCCAACAGTCAGAGGGGAAAATCATAGTTTTTCCCTAAATCACAGCCTCAGGAAATCTGGCTACTGACTCTGGTATTTCACTGACTCATGACAAAGTGCTTTTTATAACCTGAAGAGACTAGCTCAGGATATGCTGGCTATCAATAATAATAATAATAATAATAATAATAATAATGGGATGGATTTCTGAGCCAACACTGGTACTTCAATGCCCCTGTTGCTTAAGGGCCAAAATAGATGTAGGCAGATAGATAGAGAATATGTAACTGTGCAAAAAATAACAGAAAATGTCACCTCATGGTAGTATTTCTTCATCAAAATGGATTGCATAAACATCTCCATGTAACCAAAAAATTGGTCTATCATGAGATTCTGCTATAATTTTGATTCCATTTGTAGGTCTAAGCTGATTGTGGCTACCTCTAGTCTGGCAATATTTCGTAGAAGGGATTAAAACACATACTGGAAATTTAGGCTTGTATGATTAAAGCGACTTAAAGGGCTTTCTCACCCTAGCCCAATTAATCCACTTTTTAAAAGAAGCAGACTTTTTGCAGTTAGGAAAGTGACAGGGAAATACAATGGAATTAGTGAGATGAATGAATGAATGATTGACACTGCACAAGTAAATCAGTATGAATGCTGAATAAACAAGTAGTCCAGAGGAGTCCTATGGTGTCAATCTCCTTTTAAGCCTCTTTTGATTTCATTGCCTGCAAAAGGAGAACAAATACCACACAGCAGGAGCTGGAAAATAACTAGTGAGCCTTCTTAAAACACAGAGCCTAGGGCTTGCTGATCAGAAGGTCGGCGGTTCCGTTGCTCGGTCCCTGCTCCTGCCAACCTAGCAGTTCGAAAGCACATCAAAGTGCAAGTAGATAAATAGGTACTGCTCCGGTGGGAAGGTAAACCGCATTTCCGTGTGCTGCTCTGGTTCGCCAGAAGCGGCTTAGTCATGCTGGCCACATGACCTGGAAGCTGTACGCCAGCTCCCTTGGCCAATAAAGCGAGATGAACGCCACAACCCCAGAGTCGTCCGTGACTGGACCTAACAGTCAGGGGTCCCTTTACCCTTTACCTAGTATATCTGGAGGCTACCATTCTATCTTGTTGAAAGATAACAAGGGCAGATAGCAGTTACTGGCCTCCATCAAGTTTTAGCATCTATTCAAAGCCTTACTAATGACATTTTTATTGATGTCGCAGCATTAAAACTCTTTGTACACACTCACACACTTGGAGAAGCGCTGGCTTCTTTTTCATACCTAATGAAAAGCAATGTAAACCTCTATCTAGAATATTTTCTCCACTGCGTTGGGAAAAAAAACACCCTTCAAATTCTCTAGCTAAAACATTACATTGTCACTAAAAACATTAAGGGCAACCATAAAAAAATTAGTAGTAATGTACGGAAGTGAGAGCTGGACCATAAAGAAGGCTGATCGCCGTAGAATTGATGCTTTTGAATTATGGTGCTGGAGGAGACTCTTGAGAGTCCCATGGACTGCAAGAAGATCAAACCTATCCATTCTCAAAGAAATCAGCCCTGAGTACTCACTAGAAGGACAGATCCTGAAGTTGAGGCTCCAGTACTTTGGCCACCTCATGAGAAGAGAAGACTCCCTGGAAAAGACCCTGATGCTGGGAAAGATGGAGGGCACAAGGAGAAGGGGACGACAGAGGATGAGATGGTTGGACAGTGTTCTCGAAGCTACGAACATGAGTTTGGCCAAACTGCGAGAGGCAGTGAAGGATAGGCGTGCCTGGCGTGCTCTGGTCCATGGGGTCACGAAGAGTCGGACACGACTGAACGACTGAACAACAACAACAACACAAAAAAATTATCTGACTTCCCTGGCAGTGTCTATTAAGACTGGTGCTTTTTAACTTGTCTCTAAGGTTAGGGGTAAACCGTGAAACAGCCACATTAGCAGATAATAGTTATGTAAATAATTCAGCATAGTAAAGACAAAAAGGAACTATGAAGAGCTACAAATGGTTCTTTCCAGGCTTGGTGAATTGATAGATAGATAGATAGATAAATAAATAAATAAATAAATGGCATCGAGTTACATTGAACTCTATTTGCATCAAAAATACCTCTTCAGGATGTGGTAAAACATTATGTGTGCTGTGGAAAGAAAGTAAATTCTATGTTGGGAATCACTAGGAAACGGATTGAAAATAAAACTACCACTATTGAAATGCTGCTTTTTAAAAACTGGAGTAGTAAACCCCTGGTAAGCAAGCTGGATTTAGCCCCATAAAGCCTTCACTCCCCACCCCACCCCCGCCCAAACTCTCATCTCATTTGCCTGCTCTGTGGCAATGGTTTCTGTGGTAGTGAATATAAGGACCAAAACAGAGCTGCATGTATGCGAAAGTGCAACCAGGAAGCTTGCCAAAGCAGCATCTGGTTTGGATAGGTTTAAAGCAGGGGGTCTCAGCAGCCTCTGGTGCCACCTCTGCAAACTTGCTTTTGCTGGACCACTTCTAGGGTGCTCCCAGAGAATGTCAGAAAAGCAGACCAGAGGTCTGAGCCCTCCCATTTGATCCAATGTCCCTTCACTGATTCACAAGTGCTGGTAATGATCAGAAGGAAGGGGAGAGCCAAGGCAGAAAGGCTGGGTAGGAACACTGTGTGTTTTGTTTGCCACAGATCAGAGATGTGCTTCTGAAAACCAATTTGGGGGGGGGGTGGACAATAGCAGAAGAATTGCTTTCCTGCCCTGTTTGTGAGGTTCAGAGCATGGAACATAAGGAGAGCCCTGCTGGTCCAGGCCAAAGGGCTCTTATAGTCCAGCTATGTGGTGAACCCAGTGCCCATGGGAAGTCCACAAACAGAATCAGAAGAAGAAGAAGAAGAAGAAGAAGAAGAAGAAGAAGAAGAAGAAGAAGAAGAAGAAGAGTAGTTTGGATTTGATATCCCACTTTATCACTACCTGAAGGAGTCTCAAAGCAGCTAACATTCTCCTTTCCCTTCCTCCCCCACAACAAACACTCTGTGAGGTGAGTGGGGCTGAGAGACTTCAAAGATGTGTGACTAGCCCAAGGTCACCCAGCAGCTGCATGTGGAGGAGCGGAGACGCAAACCTGGTTCACCAGATTATGAGTCTACCGCTCTTAACCACTACACCACACTGGCTCTCTACGCATTGTCACATTTGATCTTTGGTTTTGCTCTTCCTCTGGGATATAAGGAACTGCCACAACTGCATGAGGAATGTTAGCTGGTGGTATGGAAGTGTGATTTTCCCGTAAACTTCAGTTGGCAGATGGGTTTTCTTTGTGCTCATGATACAATTGGCTGCAATCCTATTGAACTCTGTGGCACTTTCTTCTGAATAAATTGCACTTAACCACTACACTGGCACTCTCCCTACTTGGGTGTTCATCTGGTACTGGTGGTAGGCCACAGCCATTATGACTACTAGCAGTCACTGATAGCGTTATCCACCATTACTTCATATAATCTCATTTTAAAGCCATCCAGGTTGGTGGCCAACACTGTACCTTGTGGCAGCAAATTCCACAGTTTAACTAGGCCAGATGTCAAAGAGAAAACCAACTACCAGACTTTTAGGGAACACCTGAAAGCAGCCCTGTTTAGGGAAGCTTTTAAGGTTTAATAGATTATTGTATTTTAACATTTTGTTGGAAGCCACTCAGAGTGGCTGGGGAAACCCAGCCAGATGGGTGGGGTATAAATAATAAATTATATTATATTATATTATATTATATTATATTATATTATATTATATTATATTATATTATATTATATTATATTATATTATATTATATTATATTATATTATATTATATTATATTATATTATATTATATTATATTATATTATAATATATATAGGCTGGTGGTTAGGCAGTGTGAGAGGCTGGACTAGGCAAGCCTCTGGTCTTATGTTCTGATGTTTACCACAATGATGCCACCTGGCTTTTCTGGGCTGGCTTAGGCCTCCCAGGAGCAACTCCATCCCAGTTACAGTCTCCTTAAAGTATGGCAACAGATGCTTCACATTGTGGAACTGCTGTGCTGTCTAAGTATAAATGGATGCCAAAAAAAGCTCCCTCTGCAATGAGGTCATTTTCCCTGCGCCAAAAAACAAGCCTTAAGAGATTATTATCAGAGATGAGAAGCAGAAGAAACAGACACGTTCCTTTTGCGTGAGTTTGAGCCATAAATTTTCAAAATGAGAGGTTAAGTATTTATTTAAGCATCTCTCCTAATGTAGACATTCATTCTGTATCAGGGGTGAGAAACCTGTGTCCCGCTCCAGATGTTGTTGGACTCCAGCTCCCATAGTCCCGGACCATTAGCCATGCTGGCAGCTGGAGTTCAACAACATCTGGAGGGCCACAGATTCCTCTGCCCTGTTCTATGTAAACCCACACCAGATTAATTCATGAATACCAGAGGTGTAAGATTCTGTTCAAGACAGAGGCCAAAGGTTGCCCACTTCTGGAATATAAGAAAAGATCAGCTCTAGTGAATGTTTTTTCCCCACTGTGGCCAAGCCAGACATTTCCTCTTGGAAGTATGCATGCAGGACATGAAGGCAATAACTTTCTTCCACTGTTGTCCCACCAGCAACTAGCATTCAGTGGTACACTTCCTCTGAAAAGGGAGGCTCTATGTTGCCTTGATAGCTAAAAAACACTAATAGACATCATCTCCCCTGAATTTGTCTAATTCTCTTTCATAACCATCTAAGCTAGAGGCCATCACAGTAAGTTAATTATGCACTGTATGAAAAAGTCTAGCTTTTTGTGTCTCCTGAATCTCCAGTCCAGCAATTTCATTGAGGATTAGAAGCTGCTTGCCATCTGCGGAAAGCGGCTTCTGTTCCCTGGGGTTTGCCGCTCTTCTCTCTCAGCTACCAGAATAACCCGGTACTCTTGATGCCAGGGTGGAGGTTGGAGAGGAGTCCTGATGCAAGCAGTGACTCATTTCCTCTCTGTTCTCCCCTTTGAATTTCTTCCCAGTGGTGAAGTGCTCCCCCTGCTAGCTCAAAAGCAAAGTACACATACTGCAGCATCAATAGTTCTGCTGCTCAGGTTGTCAGCGCCAGTTCATGTGGGCTTGGCGTTTTGGCTCGCCCAGTTGCTATAGTATTTGAGTGAACTGGGGCTCGTGGCATGCATGGCTCTCGCCCTCCCATTTCATTCTCACAACAACTCTAAGAGGTTGGTTAGGCAGAGACACAAGGACTGGCCCAAAGTGACCCAGTGAGCTTTCATGGCTAAGTCAGGATTTGAACTCAGGTCTCCCAGAACCTAACCTGACTCTCAAGGTGGCCAGCAATAGTTCTCTGGGGTTTCATATTGGGGGGTTTCCCTGCCCTGTCTATGGATTGCATTCTTTTGTATGCAAAGAATGTTGCTCTCCCATTAAGCTGCAGCTTTTCTAATGGCAATTTGGTAAACCCTGATTGTACACTAAGTACCATCTCCCCCAAAGCAGACCAGCAACCACTCGGTCTGAACAGCTGCTGCCTGGCCCATTTTACAAACACACAAACACAGTGACAACTGCCTGATGTTTCTGCAATGAGCAGTTTTACTATAGCCCTTTCCCATGTATGGCCTTTCATTGCACTTCAAAAGGTACCCTGTTTCTCCTAAAATAAGACATAGCCATAAAATAAGCCATAGCAGGATTTCTATGCATTTGCGAAATATAAGCCATTCCCCCAAAATAAGCCATACCCCGAAAATAAGCCATAGTGACATGGTACCTCCCATTAAAACAGCCTGGAGAGGCGTGGCTATGCAGCGTACCAATGCGACGCGGTTAAAATAAGACATCCCCTGAAAATAAGCCATACTGTGTTTTGTTGAGCGAAAATATATATAAGACGGTGTCTTATTTTAGGAGAAACACGGTATATAAATCTGAAAACTTACTGGTTTGTTGACAGTATATGAACTCCATAGTGGCATCCAGATGTTTTGGCTGTATCCACTCACATATTTATTCTGGTGAAGGAGGCAATAGGTATTCTCTTTCTGTAGGACCTTGGGTCTACCATAAGGCAAATTAGAAGCTTCGGATGTCTTCTCTAGAATATAAACCATAATTACTGAGTTCCACATTCATGTGATGACCTGGGAGGGGGGGTGGCTTTGGTGGGTGCGCAGCAACTGAATACAGTATTTTTGCGGAGTTATGATGAAATACGTGTGTTTATTCAGAATCTTTGCTTTTCAATAAATTTGAAAAGGGGAGCATGGTTATAAATATGATTTGAATTTTTGGGCAAGATGCTGCCTCGTATATTGGCTCCAAACCTTATCTTGCTTCTGGTTCAAATTTTTATTATTTATTCAATTTATATCCCACCTTTTTTCTCTAATGAATTCAAGATGGTGCATATGGTTTCCCCTGTCCTTATTTAATCAGAGACAGTGACTGGCCCAATGTCACCCAACAAACTTCATGGCCAAGTGTGAATTTGAACCCTGGCCTCCCAGGTTCTAGTCCAGCACTCTAACCACTGCACCAGAACCTATGAGATAGATGTTTATTCGGCATTTGCGCCCATCTTACAATACAAAACAGAACAAACAAATCAAATAAAACAACGGCACCATAAAAGCTGCAAATAAGAACACAACTCACAAGGACCAATATTAATATTTCCATAAAAGCATATCTCAGAGAAATTTTAAAGTTAAAATTTAAGCATCAAACTAAAATCAGTGACTAATTTCATTTTGGAAAACATATTTATAATTTCATTAATCAGCTAACATCCCATTTCGTCTCTTATACAAAATAACGGCTGTTAGGAATCTAGCAACCTGTAGGGTTATGTAAGGGTCCACATCTTGTAGAACCCAAGCAAGACGTAGGTCAACTGGCTTATCAGCAATAGACTGAATTATCGGATTTAATATACTGGCACGGATCAAACTGTACATAGGGCAATTGAACATTACATGCTGTAGAGATTCAGTTGATTTATTTTCACAGGCACACATGGGGGTAACCATTGCACCATTGTATCCACCACTTAATCTTTCACATTCAGCTAAACAACTTGCCCTCTGCTTCTGCCTTTTCCATGCCTGCTGCTTTCCTTGCATACTCCCCTACCCTATAGCCCGGAGAGTGGCAGACTCGTGGCCCTCCAGATACTGTTGGGCCATCATTCCTGACCCATGGCCATGGCCATGGTGGCCGGGGCTGATGGGAGTCCAACAACACCTTTGAGAAGGGTTAGGCTCCCCAAATATTTCCCTATCCACTGTCACCATTCAGCTGCTTGAGGGGAGTTCAGGAGACGGTTAATCCGGGGCCCCAACACCTGCCCTCTGCTGCCGTAACAGATGGACGGAAAAGGAGCAGCAGCAATACTCACGTGCTTCATCAGTGAGCCTCAATCTTTCATTTATCGCATTTACATCTGTTATCTAAAAACAAGCAGGCAGACAAAAGTGCAAGGAAATTGTCAGCCATAAATATGTTTGTTCTAGGAACTGCTGCCATTGCTTGCTTCACTTGCCAACCCCACCAAGTAGCCACCCCATACCAAACCCACCATGCCCTTCAAAACCTCCTGCCTTTATACCTTGTGAACCTGCTTTCCCCCTTCCCTTGCAGGAGTCCCAAACACCCACTGCTGCAGAAGGAAGCCTGAGAGAGAGAGAGAAACCTGCATTTCCCCCTTCCTTCATTATTTCCTTCCCAACTTCAGTGACAGAAGGAGCTTTCACTCCTGTGTCGGCATCCTTAGATTCTTATTCTTCGTATAGAAATCCCATTGATGCACATGTAAAAGGCGATTCACAAATAAATAGTTCACATTTGAAAAGTTCAAATAAAAAAAACCCCACAAGAATATGAAAAGAGCTTGCTGGATAAAGTCATTAACCCAGCATCCACAGTGGCCAATCAGATGTCAATGGGCTGCCCATATGAAGGGCCTGAGTGCAACAGCACTCGCCTCTGTTTTGAACAGCAGAGGTAGCCCATAGCCAATGTGGTTAGTAGCTTTATCCTACGTGATTTTTTCTGATCCTCTTTTAAAGCCATCCAAATTGGTGGCCATCACTACTTCTTGCTTTCGGGTGAGGGGTAGGAAATGAACGTCTAACCATGTTAGGAGTTACTGATCCTGTTCAGACGTACCAAGCTGCAGACACATCCAGAGACACCTGGTGATGCAGGGGAATTCATGGGGCATAAAGAAGGAGCTGACTCTTCTTTCGCAGGTGATGGAGTGTAAAAAGGAACCTTCAGTAGGTGATTCAAAGTACCATGTGTACCATTGTTTGCTGCTGGCGTAATCTTAAGCAGATCTATCACAGAAAGGGAAAATGACTATTTTTCACTGTACACGAAAGATTTCTTTGGGGCAGGTTCTGTCCAAGGCTTAACTCGAACAAGAGCTAATTTCCTCTACGTGATGTAAACTTGGCTATTAATAAAAATGCACGAGGATTTCCTGCTAAAGTACCCAACTTTGCCATCTTTGCCAGCTACTTTGGTTCTTGAGAAGAATGCACCGGGTTATTGACTAGAATGTTTTTAGGGTCAATTTGATACGGTGCTGTGTGGCATAGTAGTGTCTTCTCTGTTTCAGTGTATCTGAAGAAGTGTGTATGCACACAAAAGCTCAAACAATAACAAACTTAGTTGGTCTTTACCTTTAAGGTGCTATTGGAAGAAGAAGAAAAATTATAGTGTCTTCTCTGGTTAGACTCTATACCTTACCACCGTAAAATTCAATGAAAAATTGTCATGGTGCTTTTGGGAAAGGGCTGTAACTGTGTACAGTATTAGAGCATCTGCTTTGCATAAGGAAGGTTCTAGGTTCAAAATCTGGTATATCCAGGTAGGGTTGTGAATGTCCCCTGCCTGAAACTCTGGAAAGCCACCGTCAATGTAAACAATACTGAGCTAGATGGACCAATGGTCTGGCTCCTTATAAGGCAGCTGTGTAGTATTCCTATGAATCATTCATGAAGAAAGCTGTCGTGCCAATACTACCAGTACTTTTCCTTCTACTGGATGTGGTCATTTCCTGCATGATCTTGCTGTCCCATGTTGGTTCCCTTAGCCAAACATGAGGGCTAGCCATGGTTACGGGACAACTACATGCACTGTTAATGGGTGAATTGGGCCTGTGCCAAAAGCTGGGCTGCATAAGTACTACACTCCAGCGTTGGCTGTATCATTTCAGTACATTCCTTTGATTATGCCTTCACAGTTTCAGCTGTGGAAATGCTTCCCTCCCTACTGCTGACTTCCAAAACCTGCCCTCCCATCTTATGAGTTAAGCAGAACTATTTTCTCTGTGCATAAAGCTGAAGAAGAAAAATGTGGCCGCCATCACCGGCAGGGTGATATACTTCTAAATACAGAGAGTCACACCATGTACGCATGGGATGAAGGGCCATGGAATCCACTGTGCAGTCGCATTCTTTGTAGATGTCCCAACCTGGAAGTCAGAGCAGTGGATATGCCTGCTTTTCATAATACAAAATACAGAACAGCTATTCTGTTCCTCAGTACACACGTAGGAAGAAGGATTATAACCTCAGGGTACCTGTCTGAACTCCACCATATATGTTTGCATTATGTCCTGAAGTAGTACGATACGTTTTGTGTAACAATTAAATGTTCTGTGCATACTGAGTTCAGTTTACTTTGCTCCGATCTTAAAACTATATGTGGCAAAACAGACAGAACCTAGTTAATACTCACCACACATTAAATTGTAAACCTCAATGTTTTCAAAAGGCTTCACCTCAGTTTTTTCTTTAAATCCTGGTCCATGTGCCACAAAGATGGCCTGGGTAGTCATAATAAAAATGGTGTTACTAAACAGCTTTCAGAAGGTTTGTTTAAAACAATAAAATAAAGCTAGTTTAGCAAAGGTTTGACTCAAGCCACGCATGGGAGAAACTACTGATTTGAGACATGAGGTTTATTCCAGAAGAAAATAAGCAATCTTTAACAGTCAAGCTTAGACTATTTTGGGTGTATAAGCAACCCAGGGTTTTATTATTTGACATAATCCTTCAAGTGGTTCCTTTACCCTCAAAGAGGACTCACAACACGCTTCACATTTTGGTTGTGTATCTACTCAACACACCCTCTGGCCCATGGATTGTAAGTCATGTATTAGTGTAACACAACACCTATGCAGGACATGAGAAATGTTGGAGTTGATTCTGTGGCAAATGCTTACAGAAAATAACAGATAAATAGGTTTTTCTACATTTATTTATTTATTTATTTTTAAAAAAACCTTACCTGCATACTTTTGAACTCATTGTCAAAGCCATGGTTACCACCACTACAACGTTTATAGTTTTTAGACCTAAAAAAAGACAGATGTTGAACTAACATGTAAGCATAAAAAAGAAATATTAAGTATTTCAAATAAGAGCTGACTCTAGAGAGGGGCTATTTTTGCAATCAATGTCAAAAGGCACTCCCTTCAGCAATTTTTGTGAATAATTCTGTTTCGAAAGGGTGATTGTATGAAAATACTCCACCTACACAGGAAGATGCTGTCCCCAAATAGCCAAATAGCACTGTGGCATCATCACATTCACTAATGGCATGGTTTCTGATTGGATGGTATTATTCTAGGAAGAAGAAAGACCTAACCAAGATAAAATGATACTAAAGCAGCAGCTGATGGGGAAACATATGGAACTCTCACCAGAGATGTTCATCTGGTGCTATGTCATCGTATTATTTTCTTGCTTTTTTGCTGTTTTTATTTGTGTTTTAAACTTGTCGTCTGCCTTAGAAACTGTAAGCATTGAAATGTGGAGACAATTTCAAATAAACCAGTAGCACTCTTCACATCTTAGGCCATTACTGTAGTAAGTGTGTCAGAGAAGTGTTGTATTTTGGAGTAGCTCTACACTTTGTGCAGCTATGATGTCTGCATACCAGAGATGCAACTGGGTTTTGAGTAGCAAACAGGAAAAGTGAGAACCAAAGATGCTCATCTTTATATCTCAAGGACACATGTTAAGGAGCCATGGACCAACTCCAGCTCCCAAGCACATGTGGATGGGTGTGAAAGGGGATGTATCTATTCACTTATGTTTTTGTAGCGGGAAACACTGCTGCAACAATGGGGTAACTACAGCAAAATGACTACAACATCAAACATAGAGTTGCTCATAATCGTCTTGGAAATTGTTGTATTAAAAATATTTAGGTTTATAAAGGTGTACTTCATTTACATATTTCAGAACTATTTCTTTCCTTTCCTTTTTTTACACATTTTCCTCCTTTCCTTTGAGGCATAAAAGAAATTCTACAATATTTTGACTACGGTAACAATAACTGCATTTGCCTGGAAATTTTTTGCTTACTCACTGCTGCGACTTTTGGAAGGCAAGATGGAATAAACAAGACTGCCAAACTACAGGAGTCATTTACTGGAAATATTTTATGTTGACTCAATTATCTTGTGTAACGATTTGGAGTAACTTCAGCACATAACTCCAACACACACACCCCCAATATTTGAAAGCACTTTTGATACTTTGGAAATTCTTCATATGCAAGGTTGAACAATGAACACATGCTAAAACAAATTATTCCCCGCTCCTTGAATTGTGTGGCTATTGTAAATTCAAATTGCATGAGGTGTCAAGAGATCAGTACAATTGTGTAGAAAGCGGTGGCAGGGACAGACGTCTGCACCTGATTTTAAAATCTAAAAGGCCCGTGTTAGGATCTAATGCAGGGAGATGGAAGAATCACAGTATTCATCAAGGATTATGAAATGAAGACATGGGTGTTGCCATGCAGAAGGAAAGGGGAACCTGTGCCCTTCCAGACCTGTGCCCTTCTAGACTACAGCTACTCTCATTCCTGAGCCATTGACCATGCTGGCTGCTGCTAGGGCCACAAGTTCCCCTTCTCTGCCTTTCAGGATTATTCGTATTCCAAAGGTAGTAGCCAGCCAGATACTTCTGAATATGCAACAAGCAGCACAATCAACTCAATAGCCTTCTTCTGTTACTGATCCCCAGCATCTGGTATTGATGAGTCTGCTGTCTTTACACAGAAATGTCTGCATTCTGCCTTGATCAGAAGTGTCATCAGCAGTTTGACGAAAAGCTTCCATGAGTCTAACATTCACAGATGTACAGTGGTACCTTGGTTCTCAAACGCCTTGGTACTCAAACAACTTGGAACCCAAACACTGCAAACCCGGAAGCAAGTGTTCTGGTTTGTGAACTTTTTTCAGAAGCCGAACTGTTTTGAGTGTTGCGCTGAGGTCTGTCCATTTTTGCTGTTTATTTTGTGTTTTTGTTTTTGTGACACTTTTTGTTTTTTTTTTTTGTGACTGTGTAGAACCCAATTGAGCTACTGATGGATGGATGGATGGATGGATGGATGGATGGATGGATGGATGGATGGATTGATTGTGTGACTGCAGTACATTGTTTATTGCTTTCATTTTGTGGATCGATGGTCTCATTAGAGAGTAAAATTCATGTTAAATTGCTGTTTTAGGGGTTGTTTTTGAAAGCATGGAATGGATTAATCCATTTTGCACTACTTTCTGTGGGAAAGCGCGCCTTGTTTTAGAACGCTTTGGTTTTGGAACGGACTTCCGGAACGGATTAAGTTTGAGAACCAAGGTACCACTGTACTTGCAAAATCCAGATGGGACAGGCCCTCTGGGATCTGACATAGTTTGGTTTATCCTAACTGCATTCTGACAAAGCTAAGCTGAAATGTCCAGATGTAAGGTCACATGGCCCTATGATTGCATTTATCATTTTATTTCTTTGGAAATATTAATGAAGGAAATCTACGTTCTCAGGAATTGTGAAACTTCAATGACACGATGCGACAACTCTGCCTGACACAGTACTGCATGATGTTAGTTCAGTGGAAGTCGGTGGAATTCTCAAGAGGTTCATTGATATGGAATTTTGTGTGTTTCTGTTTTGATTTGTTTATGTGATTTTACATTTATTTAGAAAGTTAACATTCACAAGGTGACTTACAGAGATATTCCCAACAATCAAACTGAAAAAATTAAACTGAAAGAATAGAATCGCAGAGCAGAAAAAAAACAGAAAAAACAGTCAAATTAGAAGCAATTCAACTGGCTGGCTGAATGAAATGGTATTCACCTGGCAGCAGAACAAAACCTGGTTGAATGAAAAGGAAAAGATCTCAGTCCCTGAGCTCACTTTTACAGGAAGGGAGCCTAAAGAACTGAGGCACACGGGGTGACAAGATATGAAGTTCGACAAAAAATGATCTGTTTCCCTGTGGCTGCAAAAGGGAGAGAAAGGACACTGGCCCCGGTCACAGTGAAAAGAAGGACTGCTGGGGAATTTGCACACTCCTCCTACAAGTAGGTGCCAGAAGGAAACTCTGTTTCTTTGGTGAGTTTCTACCCCTTTAAAATATTTTTTTTATAAACCACTCAGAACATTTTATATAAAAAAGGATATAATCTGAATGAATTGATAAAGCACTTGCCCTTTAATGATACCTCAAAATCTGGCCCACACCACTATCTATTCCACCTGGCCTAGGGGGCGGGGCCCAGACTCACCCAGCCCTACCAAAGAGGCTCCCGATGAGACCGTAGGGACTTCGCTATGCCTGACAACAAACCCTAATTACTGGATTCTTTTGCCCCATCTTTTTGTGCCTGCCTAACAGCCGTGTCATGCTTATGGTAATATTTTATTCTCTTTTTAATTATGCTGTTTTAAATGTGCATTTTATATTTGACTTCATTTAGCAATGTGTTGGTTTTTTAAATGTTTTAAGATTTTTTTTTGGTTAACTTTGTTAGTGTTAAATATGGATTCTGTAGTTGACCTCCTTTGTAATGTTTTATTTTGAAATCTTTAAGATAACATTTTAGTTTTCTGTTAATTATGTTGCTTTGACTGTATACTTTATATTTGACATTCTTCAGAAATGTTTGATTCTGGATTGTTTTATTGATGTATTCATATGCTGCAAACCGCTTTGAGATTTTTCTTAAAATATAAAGCAGTATAGAAATGATAATGATAATAATAATATAATAATAATAATGTCACCATCAGTGCCATACCTCACACCCAACCACTGCCGCTGCATCATAAGGTGAACTTTGTCAATACGGATATTGTTAACATAGTGCAATCGCTTTGGCAAATTTGGAGTCAAGTAGGCTTTGAAGTGCTGGTTGGGATTTCGGCACTGAAATTGGAAAAGTGAACTTGTGAGATCTTCACATTGCAGAACACAAAGACACAAATAGATACTTCTAACCACAGAGAAGAAAGCGTATGCTGTAATTCCTTCATAAAAACACCAGACAGGAGTCACAAAAGTTCTTACAGATGACAGTGTGCTGATTTTCCTAACAGAAATTAATGGCTGTGTTCCACAGAACAAAGTTAGGATGCTACCTTAATTGATATATACCAGTATTTGCACATTTAAAATTATTTATCCTAACCCCTATTAAAAAATTGTGATCTATATATTGATATAGCACATTACCTGTACCACATCTGCCAAAGAAAACAACATGAGTCTACTGCAGAAATTACACTTTGGGGAAAATGCTTCAGCAACATTGTGAACTGCCCTGAAATCTATGGATGAAGCACCCTTCATCCATAGATCTCAGGGCAATTCACAATGTACAATATACAAATGTACTTAATAATAATAATAATAATAATAATAATAATAATAATAATAATAATAATATACTTGCTGTTTTCTTACTAAAGCTACAAGGAAAATGAGAGATAAAATGCTTACTCACCGTAAGATTTTTAACAATGCCTGCTGAATCAACTGTTTGGAAGAAAATCAAAACATTAGACTCTGGATTCAAAATTACATACAGTGGTACCTCTCGATACGAACTTAATTCGTTCCGGAGGTCCGTTCTTAACCTGAAACTGTTCTTAACCTGAGGTACCACTTTAGCTAATGGAGCCTCCCACTGCCGCCGCACGATTTTTGTTCTCATCCTGAAGCAAAATTCTTAACCTGAGGCACTATTTCTGGGTTAGCGGAGTCTGTAACCTGAAGCGTCTGTAACCCAAGATTTGTTGTTGTTGTTCAGTCGTGTCCGACTCTTCGTGACCCCATGGACCAGAGCACGCCAGGCACGCCTATCCTTCACTGCCTCTCGCAGTTTGGCCAAACTCATGTTAGTAGCTTCGAGAACACTGTCCAACCATCTCATCCTCTGTCGTCCCCTTCTCCTTGTAACCCAAGATACCACTGTATAATTATACAACCCCTTTAATCCATTTTGACATTTTGTAAGAATTAAAGAACCCAATCTGGGTTCAAGCCTGGCTTTGGGACTGGGTCATGCTTTTTTTGCCCTGATGGGTGACTTTTACAGGGAGTGGGGATGAGAAAGCATGACTTTGCTTCTGCTCCTTGATTTCTCTGCAGCTTCTGGTACCATTGACCATGGTATCCTCCTGGACTGATGCTATGAAATGGGAACTGGGGGCACTGTGCAGGGGCATAGGAAGGGGGGCGGAGGAGGCGGTGCAGCCCAGATGACACTCTGGGAGGAGTGAGAAGATGGCCCCTGCCTCGCCCCAGCTGTAGAGCAGCTGAGGGAGAGCACAGTCTGTACAGGATGCCGCTTGCACGGCGTCCGTATGGGCTGACGCACATGCACACTCAGTATGGGGTGCTGCTTACTCGGCAGCCTGTACAGCTGCTGTGCATGTGTGGCATTCCATACAGACTGCGCATGTGTGGCATTCCATATAGAGTGTGCACACGCGGGATGCCGCACATGCACAATCCATATGGGCTGCGCTGCCCCAGCTGCCGGAGAGGGTTCCTCCGCCACTGGCACTGTGCTACAGTTGGTTCCAGACTTATCTATTGGGCTGCATCCAGAGAGCAGCATTGGCAGAGTAGATTTCAGCCAGCTGGCAGTTATGCTATAGGGCTGATGGGAATTGTAGCACAAAACATCTGGGTACTGGGTTGGCAAAGGATGACCCAGAGGGATGTTGAGTTCTCCCTGACTCCTTTTGGTATTTTCAGCAATGGATGGCAGCCATCTGCTGAAGATGCTCTAGATTTCCTGTTCTGAGCAGGGGTTTGTGCTAGATGGTCTGCAGGCGTTTGTGCTAGATGGTCTACGGATCTATCATCCTATGTTCAAAGCTTACATGAGAAGAAGTCATCTGGAATATTCCTTGATCGAATACGAGGTGCCGGCCCCTCATACATATAAAAATTAACGTCCTCAAAATAATCTGTCATAGATTCCATCTGCTCACAGAATGTCTGATCCATGCCTAAGGAAAGAGAAGAGACAGTTAAACTATTCAACAAATATTGGGAGTGGCCGCCAAGACCATATAACACCGGTCCTTAAAGACCTACATTGGCTTCCAGTACGTTTCCGAGCACAATTCAAAGTGTTGGTGCTGACCTTTAAAGCCCTAAACGGCCTCGGTCCAGTATACCTGAATGAGAGTCTCCACCCCCATCATTCAGCCCAGACACTGAGATCCAGTGCCAAGGGGCTTCTGGTGGTTCTCTCACTGCGAGAAGTGAGGTTACAGGGAACCAGGCAGAGGGCCTTCTCAGTGGTGGCGTCTGCCCTGTGGAACGCCCTCCCATCTGATGTCAAGGAAATAAACAACTATCTAACTTTTAGAAGACATCTGAAGGCAGCCCTGTTAGAGAAGATTTTAAAATTTGATGTTTTGTTCTGTTTTAATATTCTTTTGGGAGCCGCCACATGGAAACCCAGCCAGATGGGTGGGTAATAAATAATAAATTTATTATTGCGTGGACAGGCGGAGTCCCCCCAACCCCAGGCCACCCCCAAGCAGAATAATGATTCAAGACAACATGCTGTGGGATTAAAATTGGCGACAACTTTATTAAGTTTCAGATGTAGGGAGACCTTGGCTCAGGCATTGGGTGTTTATCCTTCCCAGTCCCCAGCCAGGGATCTGGGAGACATCAGGGTTATCCAGAATGTGTGGGGATTGGGCTGGCTCAGGAGAATATATGTTCAAGCAGAGAGCCCCCCCCCCCCCCCGTTTCGCCGCCGTCACAGAAGAGAGCAATGACAACCTCTCAGTGTATGGCCAATGCCTCCCCTCAATACCCCTTTAACGGGGAACCCTGCAATCACCACCACAAGGGGGGGCGTGGGTCACCGCTTCATTCCCCCCCCCCCCATCTAGGAAGATAGACTAAAGGATTCCGCCCAAGGCCTGAAACCACCAAAGTTGTGATGTTTTGCTACAGGAAAGGCAAAACCTGCCAATGCAGGAAAATTTCTTTCCAGCCCTTCAACAGCGACCATGACATAGCAGTGCCCACTTGCCTGTGGAGAAGAGGTTAAGCAGCAAAAGAAGACTTAACTGAGGGAGGGCAGGGTGGGAGCCAACTGACGCTTCACAGGTAAGATTCACCTTCTGTTGTATGGGCAGGGCGGTCCCTCCCCTTACTTGGCCGACCCCCCCCCCCCCGGCAACGCCTCCCCGGGCGGGATTGAGCAGTTGGCTGAGGTAGGTGGAGACCTCCAGGTATCTAGGCTGGGGTGGGTGAAGCCAACCCGAACTACCAGGAGCTGCACTGGGATCCGGGGGCTGTGCACGACCACACAAAAGTCACCCCCCCATTAGATGTGGGGAGCAGTTATTATTATTATTATTATTATTATTATTATTATTATTAATTTGCAATATCAATAAATCCCTATACCAGGGGTCAGCAAACTTTTTCAGCCGTGGGCCACTCCACCGTCCCTCAGACCATGTGGTGGGCCGGACTATATTTTGGGGGGGGGGGATGAACGAATTCCTATGTCCCATAAATAACCCAGAGATGCATTTTAAATAAAAGGACACATTCTACTCATGTAAAACCACGCTGATTCCCAGACCATCTGCGGGCCGGATTGAGAAGGCAATTGGGCCGCATCCGGCCCATGGTCTATACTGAGACAAAAACGGGGCTGGCCCAAGATATTTTGTTGACTGAGGCAAAGGGCAGGATAGCATCCTGCTCACCCTGCCCATTCCCTGAGCAAAAGCAACCAGACGAGAATCTTACTTCAACACTAGTGATAGGACAGCATCCCCCAGCACCCCTGTGAGCTGTAGACTAAGGTTAGGGGGTTCAGGCAGACCACAAGGAATGTACAGCTCTGTCCTCTGATCGCATCTTGCTATCCTTCCCTCCTCAGGCACCTGTTGCCTGAGGTGGTTTCCTCACCCTGCCTAATGATAGCACTGACCCTGGCATGGAAGAACAAAACAGTCATACCATGATCAGCCACAAGTATGATATTCACACAATTGTCCAAGTTTCTTTGTCTTAGGCCTTCCATTAACATTCCCATGGTCTCGTCTGCCTTTTGTAAGGCTTTAACTGTCTAAAACAAAAGGAGAAAAGATTTCAATGGTGTTTCCCCTTTAAAGTGTGTTCAAGATCAAGTATACCACAATAGTATATGGGATAAAACAGAACAAACATGCTTTTAAATGATTTTTTTCTATAGCCTCCTGGTGTTTTTAAAGGTATTTTTGAACTGGAGTCCCATTTAGTACATCAATTCATTCATATTCAAGGATTCTCATGTATTGGGTTTATCAGAACAAAATGTATATTTTCATCAATATTACATAATCCTTTTAGGATGCACAGTGAACTATAATATACTGTAACAATCTCCAGGTACTGCTCTCATGCTACAGTCATGCAGAGCCCCAATCCTGATTGGGACAATGGAGTAGAGGGAGAGTAGCCTAATTTCATCCCCATACCTGTTTTCTGTTGGAAAACCCCCAACCCACTCCAGTATAACTAGATTATGATGCTTACATCCACTTTGTCTGCTTACACCCTTATCGTCTGTGCTCTGAGATTGGATGATGGAGTGTGTAAAATACATTAGTTCATAGAATCATAGAACTGTAGAATTGGGAGGGACCTGGAGGGTCATCTAGTCCAACCCTCTGTGATGCAGGAATCTCATCGGTTCCTAGCTGGTGCTCTACTTAACCACATTGCAAGCTGTGTCACATGACTGTGGTTTGTGGTTTGTGTATTTTACATGTTTATTTATGGCTTATAGGACCGGAAAAAGAAAAACTTACTTCACCATGAACTGGTCCATATGCATGTCCTGCTGAGTCAGGTTCCTCAATGTACAATGTATAGAAATCAGGCCTAGAGTTCAAAAGAAAAATGCATTGTGACTGCATGGAAAGGAATCTTGGCCAGCCTCCACTCAAAGGAAGGTGCAAAAATGTGCATGAGGTTAAACTTTTTTTAGAACAGAAAGCCACCAGATGGATGGCTGCCTTGCAAAAGTAGTACAAAACATTAAAATGAAATATATTAACCAAAACAGAATACATCCAGACAGATCTAACAAATCACACCCTGTCCAAAAATGAGGTGACAAATACCGAAAACCCTCCAGATAAAACCTAGGTAAAAAGAAAGGTTGCAGAAAACACACACACATCCTGGCAAAAGATCCTTAAAGGTAAAGGTAAAGGGAACCCTGACAGTTAAGTCCAGTCGCAGATGACTCTGGAGCTGTGGCGCTCATCTTGCTTTACTGGCCGAGGAAGCCGGCGTTTGTCTGCAGACAGCTTCCCGGTCATGTGGCTAGCATGACTAAACCACTTCTGGCGAACCAGAGCAGCGCACGGAAACACCATTTACGTTCCTGCCAGAGTGGTACCTACAGTATTTATCTACTTGCACTTTGATGTGCTTTAGAACTGCTAGGCTGGCGGGAGCAGGAACTGAGCAACAGGAGGTCACCCCATTGTAGGGATTTGAACCGCCGACCTTCTGATCAGCAAGCCCAGGGCTCAGTGGATTAGCCCACAGCACCACCCGTGTCCCTTAGTACTGTATATAATAAATAGGCTTGATAAACATTTCACAAGAACAAAAGCACTGCCAAAAGCTTCCTAAACTGTTACCTTTCAGATTGCGGGAGTTCAAACCACTTCAGCAGCTCTGTAACTCTTTGTTCAAATGGAACTGACCTGCAAAGAATAATAATTATTGTTATTATTCAGCCATCAGGGTAATTTATTCTGCAACAGAACAATGATGCAGACCAGGTATGGGGAACTTGTGGTGTCTAGATGTCATGCCCCCCCCCCCAATGTTTCTCACATGAAAATAGGGACATTCTATTCTACATGAGGAAGCTTCTCCCGTTCACATATATGTCGTATACAAATATACAGCTACAGGTGGGTAGCCGTGTTGGTCTGCCATAGTCAAAACAAAATCGAAAATTCTTTCTAGTAGCACCTTAGAGACCAACTGAGTTTGTTCCTGGTATGAGCTTTCGTGTGCATGCACACTTCTTCAGATACACTGAAACAGAAGTCACCAGATCCTTAAATATAGTGAGGGAGTGGGGAGGGGTATTGCTCAGAAGGGTGGTGGGAATGGGTGATCAGCTAACAGGTTTTCCACACCTATCAGCTGATCACCCATTCCCACCACCCTTCTGAGCAATACCCCTCCCCACTCCCTCACTATATTTAAGGATCTGGTGACTTCTGTTTCAGTGTATCTGAAGAAGTGTGCATGCACACGAAATATACAGCTGTCACCTTGAGCCAATTACAGTCTCTCAGCCTCCTTACCTCAAAGGAATGTTGTAAAGAAAATATATGTGAGGGAAAGGATCATGTACAACACCTTCAATAGATAAATAGAATGAAATGAAATTTTAGCTGCAAGATGTCTTGAGTCCCTGTCAGGGGAAAAGGTAGGATATAGCAACAACAAAAATTTCTTTTTCTTTTTTTTAAACTCCAACTTACTTGTTGTACACCTTATAGATATTAGGGTATGTTCCATTGATTTTTGCGTCGGATCCAGGCCAATAGTAGGTGCCAGCTTTCAACCCTTGAAACATTGCTGTATGCCAAATCTGCAAGAAGATACACAGATTCAGTATCTGAAACATAGACAGATCTTCATTTTAATAGCACAAACTCATTTAAAACTCTCCATTCCCCAATGTCTTGAGGGAACCCCAATCAACATGCTAAAATCATGCTAATAAATGTGAGACACAAAGTCTTTTTTGAAGAAGCACCTTTGCTAGGGAACTGCTTGTCATTAAGGGGTTGCAATGTTGGTTCAATCTCAATCATTTAAACAAAACTATTTTATCCTATGTGGACTTCGAGTGTGCAAGCTACTAGGTCTACACATTCCCCTCCAATGGCAGATGAGTCAAAGGCAAACATTCCCTTGAACTACCCAATCCAGGATCTGAATGGTCTGAGGTGAAGCAAACTGTTTGCAAGGCTACAGAAGCACCATAGAGCCTTGGAATAATATTTTATTTTTCTTGCCCAATTTGATACATTTTTGTACCTCCCACAAATGTCCCCAAAGGCAGGCAGTGAAGAGGAGGAGGAGGAGACGATGGCATAGAAGGCACATTTAGTGATTTATCTCAAAGTTTGGGCAAGCTCATATATGGAGATACAGTTCTTCAGATAGCCTGGACCCAAGCTAAATATAACCAGCACTTGGAATTGTGCCAGGAAATGGACAAGTAGTCACAGGAAGTGTCTGCTCTGCCTGTAACCAGCTCCAGTCACAAATCTCATCAGCCTTTTGGACTGAAGCTTCCAAACACTTTCCAAAGGCATCCCCATGCACAGCATGTTACTGTAATCCAAATGGGATGGAACTAAGGCATGTAAGTCAGATCAGACATCTTTAGGAATGGGTGCAGATGGCACACTAGTTTTAAAATCTGCCAATGTACTGCTGGCCACAACCAAAACCTGAGCATCTAGGCTCAGGCTTGAATCCAGGAGTGCACCTAAACTGTGAACTTGAGTGTAATGCAATCCAGCACAAATTGGATCCCTAATTCTCAATCAGCCTTTGACTGATCAGGATAACCTGTATCTTGCCTAGATTAAGCCTCCATTTGTTCATCCTCATCCAGTCCATTACTGACACCAGACACTGGTTTAACACTGAAACAGCTTCCTCAGATTGAGATGGAAAGGAGAGATAGAGTTTGGTGTCATCTGCATATTGGTGGCACCGAACCCCCAATCCCTAGGCAACCTTTTCCAGCAGCTTCATGTCAATGTTAAATAGCATGGGGACAGGATAGGACCCCGAGGGATACCAGAGGCTAATGGCCAGGGCAGAGGCAGATTTAGGAGAGTGTGACTGGTTACAGAGCTTCAGGGTGCTACAGTGGGCAGCACAACTATGTTGTAGAATGGAAGACGAGAGGTGGGGGTGCCAAATTATGGCTTCACACTGGCCAGGGCATTGAACAGGAGTTCCCCAGCATCCCTTGCTGGGCTTGTCCATCCAAGAAGGACTGGAGCCACTGTATGAGAGAAAGCACTTTTATCTATCTATCCACCTGTCCACCTCATTCACATGGAAAGTGAGGAGCAAATCAAGAAACAGCAAACGGCACTTACAGGCTGACCACCCCACCATGCAGGATTATTCCTGGTATCTGAAGAAAGTGAAAAGTTCTCGTTTAATTTTACATCGTACATATTGTTGTCAATGATGCCATGGGATTCTGGATACAAGCCCTGGGGAAAGAAAACACAAAGTGAGTGTACTCTGTGCCTTGCTATGTACATTGGATTGCACCACTAGATGTTAGTGCTGCTAATGTCAACCCCGATGTCTAATTTCTTTTTAACATTTATTGTCCACTAACAAGGAATTTAGCTGTCCCATCTCTATGTAGCCAAAACTGCACTCTTGAAACACTAGAGGGACCTGTCAGCAGGCTTGCAGAAGCTTTTTAGAACTAAAGCAACAACAGCAAGCCGAGGTGAGAGAAACCCACGAAAACAGCCTTGCGTGAACAGAACAGGTGGGGCAACAGGACTGGGGAATTGGGTGAGACAGGAGGTGGAATGATACATCACAGAAAAGGGCATGGTTGGCTGGCTGGCTGAACTGAAATAATCTACCTAGCAGCAACTTTTGGTTTCAACCTACTGCTTTCAACAAACAGAAGTGAGGTTGTTACCTGATACATGCATGGCTTAATCACTCCTTATTTCCTCCTAACTATCATTTTGCAAAAGAGAGCTTTAACTGTGAAGTCCTGTGAATGTTTCTTCAGGAGTCTGTACTACAGTTTTCTAAATGACTAGTAAGCCTCCTCATGAGAAGAGAAGACTCCCTGGAAAAAAACCCTGGTGTTGGGAAAGATTAGGGCACAAGGAGAAGGACAACAGAGGATGAGATGGTTGGACAGTGTTCTCGAAGCTACTAACATGAGTTTGGCCAAACTGCGGGAGGCAGCGGAAGACAGGAGTGCCTGGCATGCTCTGGTCCATGGGGTCACGAAGAGTCGGACATGACTAAACGACTAAACAAAAAGTAAGCCTGCCTAGAATTAAAGCCCTAGGCTGTATATGCACCCGCACACACAAAAATCCTTGGAAGCTCACAGAGCTAGAATTCCCAGCACCCTTAAGAAACTATAGTTCCCAGGATTCCTGGTGTGTGTGTGCTTTAAATGTATGCTGTGCATGCAGCCTAAGGCTCTAGAGACACAGGAGTGAAAGGAGATAAGGAGGGGCGTCAATCACCTGTGCCAAACACATATTCCTATGTCCTGCTTGCACCTCTCATCAAATGGGCTACCATTCTAGTACCAAAGCAGATCTGTTTTCTTTAGGTGGACCTTTTGAGAATGAAGAAGCTGGTGTTTACTTTCTTCTGCTTTGCTGTCATTTTAGATTCTTGTTAGATCATTATTACGGTTTGGTGGGAATCTAATGTTGTTCACTGTGTGTTTGTTAAGAGCAGAAAGGTGGGATATAAACATTTTTAGAAATGAAATAAAGCACCTAGCTTTTAAAACAATAGCAACATAGCAGAAGTAATGGTGACAATAAAAGGCAAAAAAAAGTACTTACAGTGGCAATCGTATAGTGGTTTACGAAGGTTTTGGTTGGATAAGCAGCTCTCATGTACTTTGAATGGGTCCCACATGTTTCTGCAACAAATGGTACTTTGTAAATGTAAAATAAAATAAAAAATTCCTTCCAGTAGCACCTTAGAGACCAACTAAGTTTGTTCTTGGTATGAGCTTTCGTGTGCATGTAAATGATAACCGTGACATAATATGACATATATGCAAAACACAGAGCATGCACACCTCTTTTAAAACTATTAGGGACATTGGAAGCTGCCTTACACTGAGTCGGATCATTGGTCCATCTAGCTCAGTATTGACTACAGTATTTACATCTCCCCAGAGTTTCAGGGAAAGGGTCTTTCTCACCCCTTCCTGGAGATGGTAGGGATTAAACCTTGGATCTTCTGTGTGCAAAGGAGATGCTCTACCACTGAGCTACAGCCCTTCCCCAAGGCCCCTTGCTTGTAAAAAATACTTTTCATAGCTCATTTCCCGTTAGCCAGAATGTGAGCGTTTTGTTTTCTCTGGGTCTAGTCCCCCCTCCCTTTTCAACTGCAAGCTTTTGCAGGTCAGTCACACCTCTTTGCTCAGCCTTGTGAAGGGTGGAGGTGAGAAGATGCCTCTCCCACTCCCTGCGTCATACTGATTTGCCATATGACATGCTCCATTTGCCGTTGTGACATGCTCCATTGTTGTTTTTTTCTTGCGGTTTTCCTTCTACTTGTCATATTATGCAACCAGCCCTGGGTCTTCTGACGGAAGGATGGATAATAAATCTCAATAATAAATAAAGGAGCAGGGAGAGGCTGGGGTTAGAAAATGAGAACCCAGCCCCACAGCCTCTCAGCTCAAGATGGCTGCTCCTCAGCTTAAAGAAAGGGGTGGTTGTCGTTAAAATAACAATAATGGGTGGTATTCATCTAGGCTTCACTCAGAGGAGGCCCATCCAAGTTCAAGAACATGACTAACTTAGCTGGCTCAGCTCTGAGTAAAACATAGTGGATTACTACCCATTTATCTATTTAGAAAACTTACAAACCACTTAATCAAAGAACCCTCCAAGCAGGTTACACATAAAATTGTAGGCGAAACATAGCTGAAATCCACAAATAATGTAAAAAGCAAATGTACACAAAACTGTCAGCAGTGAATCTTTTGAAACAAATATAGGTAACTGAAAATCACCTATATTATTATTATTATTGTTGTTGTTGTTGTTGTTGTTGTTGTTATTATTATTATTATTATTATTTGAATTTATACACCATCCTATACCCGGAGGTCTCATTTGAGTACTTCATTTGCTGAAGCGAAAAGGCTGGCCCCAGAACTCTTACTGAAGACGTCTGCTCAATATCGGAGTATCAAGAGGAGGCTCTGGCCATATGCCTTGCTTAATACAGGGCATTCATCTAGTTCAGGGGTACCCAACTTCCAAGAGACTGCAATCTACTCACAGAGTTAAAAAACTGGCAGTGATCTACCCCCTTTTGGGGGGTTCACGTAAAAGTTGTTGAGCTTCTTTAGGGAGGAGGAAAGTGACATTGAGCTTTTTTTTAGGAAGGAAAGCCCTGTTTTTTGTGGTTTAGGCCATTTTAGGGGTGCAGGGCAAAGATGTTGAGGTTTTTTTTAGGGGAGACAAAGTTTTTTAGCTTCTTTGGGGGAGCCACTGATCTACCGGTGATCTACCACAGACATCCAGTGATCTACCAGTAGATCACGATCTACCTGTTGGACATGCCTGATCTAGTTGAAAGACTGTTACAGAACATCCCCTCTCTTTGAGGGACTGTCTGGTCAAGATAGGGAACAAGGAAAGGACAGCAGGGGCCTTGAAGCTGCAACAGTTGCATCTGGGCACCAGACAGGCAGAGCAAGCACACAGGCTCACTCACCTTGCAGATCTAGTTAAACCGTAGCATTTTTTTATTTTATTTTATTTTATTTTATTTTATTTTATTTTATTTTATTTATTTATTTATTTATTTATATCTGCATCTGCACATTCACAGTACACACACAAACTTCATGCAAATCTGTGCCCCCCTTTTCTTCTTTTTTTGGAATATGCTTTTCTTCCTTTTTTTGGCAGTGCAAAGTAGGTCACCCTACTTTAAAGTTCAAGCAGCAACTCCCTGATCCACCTCCTCTGAGACCCTTTTTTTCCTCCCCCTCTGCTAAATTTTAACACTTGCAGCAACACCTATATGCAAGTAATTCAAACATTTCTTTATGCAAAATGAATTTTTTTTTAAAAAAAATTATTCATCCTCAGAACAAGATGACTTACTGAGCTTTCCAATATTTGGCAGTAAATTGCCCCAAGTTTCCAAGTATTCTGCCCTGAAGCCATCCATTGAGAAAAGAATAAGCGGTGGCACATTGAACCTGAAGGTAAAGAACACAGAGTCAGAAGTCAGGAGGATATTTGGGTACTTGCTGAGAAATATTAGTTGCCATCTTCCTGAAAAATCAAAGATTAGACAGTCCAAATAGGAATGTTAGAAACACTGTGGGCAGGATTCAAGTACTGTAATGAGTCACATCAGCAGAAGCCCTGTGCAAGGATTTTCACTTGTATAATGGGACTTCCCCCCCTCCTCTCCCTGCCACCACCCCAAAATTGGGTTAGGAATTCAGTACATTGTGCAATGGGAAAAGACAAGGAGAGTTGTTCCATCTAGCAAACTTAAATGTGTGCAAACTTAGATGAGTGTGGTGTTGAATTGTCCCCTGAATTGATTTTAGGTCACAGGGGATCTAAAAGGAAGGCTGGCTATTGAGGGAAAGTCATGTTCCTCTGGCTGCCAAAACCACTTCAGCATATTATGAAAAGGGGGCCCTGCCATGGGCTAGCTCCTCCATCAAAGACCAGGAAAAGTGTGGGAGAAGACCCTGAAATTACATCATTCCCAATGTAGGGAGCTGCAGACCTCCTGAAGCTCATCCATGAACCTCCTGGGGTCCATGGACCACAAGTTAAGAAACTCTGTTGGCATCTGTCTGTCTCAAGAGACAATGGAGAACGCCTCTGGAGATGAAGTCAAGCTGCTGGAGAATCACAGCACCTGCTGTGGCTGCAAGGACTCCACTCCAGATTTGTGTAAGCTTTACTCTTTAGCCTTTTCTTCTACCTAAGATACCCCACAAAGCAGCGGGTACAGATTTTTCCTTGGGATTTACTCCCAAAGCCTTGCTCATGAATAAATATAGCCACAACCCAGAGGAGATTTAGGATCAGAGTTTTCCTTCTCCTAGATGGGCTACCTTCCCAGGTGGACAAGCCCTATCTGCCCCCCATTTCCCTCTACAACACATGCAGAAACCACCTTCTTGACTGTTGGACACACTATTGATCTTGTCCTCTCAATCCACCACAGCCTCTCTTCACATGCGGAGGAAGTCCCTAGCTCACCTCTAGAGTGTTATAAAACCTGCTGTAGATATTTCATAACACTTCTGCTGTTCTTTTTCAAAGGCAGCCAAAATAGGACAAGTAAGAAACACATTTATGATTTTATGGAAAACTATTAATCAAAGACTCAATGCGCATAGACACTTACATCATAAATGGTGATAAGCCAGAACTATAAACAATCTCCTGACCAGTTGGACCCTATAACACATGATAATCTACTACTGCTTTAGGATTTCATAACTCGTTAACTGATTTGAAAATTATTAAAGTAAGTTGAGAATCAATGTAAAGTGCAACTATTGATTTAGGGGTCGATAATGCATTTATAAAACCCCTGAAAAACCCTGGCATAAAACATACATGTTTAAAATTCAGAACCTCCTAATCTTTCTGCAAATACTTTTCAGGATTGCTATTTTGCTCCTGACTTACTTTTCTTTTCATCTTTCATAACAAGTGTTCTGTTTCTGAGCCCAATCACACATTCCTCAATATAGCAAATACTGCAGTTCTTCACGTACTTATTCCGAAGCAAGTTTAAAATGAAGCTTATTCCCAAGTGTGTGTGCTTTGAGGCTCAGTGCAAGGACTCTGCTGAGGAAAAGCATGCTTGGGTTGCCCGGGTAGATAAAATTCACTATCAGGTACTGATACAAGATAGCTAGAGTTTGCAGGAAAAGCTGTCAGCTTACTGTACTTAAGACTAAGGGTCAAGTTACACATAACATGCTAATGTCTGTAGCAAAAAAAACCTGGTGGCTCCTCCCAAAGAAGGGGCAATTCATGGAGGGGCAATTTGGAATGGAGAAAGGACTGGAGGGAGGAGGTGCAAATTTTCTGATGCAACTTCCCCTTCCAAGGTCACTTTTCCCTCCATGGGGTTCCAAACACCTGGGGTTCCAGGGTCCATGGGATTCCCACCTGTCCCTACAAATTGAAATTGCAGGTTATAGGCACTTCATAAAGGAGCATGGGTGACCACCCCTTAGAGTGGGTTTCAGAGATTCCTTCTGCAAAGGGAAGGGACTAAAATCCAGCAGAGGATCTGTTACGGAATGTGTTTAATGGGTTAATTTCATATGAGTTGGTAATGCTGACTCATTCCTTGCAGTGCAACTGTCTTATATCTGTTGCTGGGCAGAATTTGTACGTAGATATGGAACAAAAGTTGCAGCGTTCGGTGCTGGGAAAGTGTGGGAGATCTGAACAGTGGCGACTGATTGGAATCATGGAAGAGAACAGAACACTTTGTGAAGAGCTGCAAGGACTTTGGAAGCAGCTGAAGTCAGGACTTGCTGTGGACTTTGGAGCAGCAAGAATTCTGAAGCAAAGAACCCTCTCTGGGAACAGAGGGAGATGCCTACTTGTAAAAACTGTGTATGGTGTGTGTGTGTATCGTAGTGTATGTCTGTGTGTGCCAAGTACAAGTGAGCTCTGCTAAACAACTGTTTCATGTGGCAAGCCCAACTGCTTGACTGAGCTTCTGTAGCGCATGTACACAGAACATACCCAAGAAGATCACATGATGGAGGAGGAAGGAAGTGCATGTTCTTGTTGCAGGTTTGGGCAGCTCAAAGCACAGCAACAGAGAAAGTGTTCTCCAAAGGCAATGCAGGAAATGAGAAAGAAGGCCTAACTGCAGCAGTTACACAGAGAGTAACTGCAGTGGTGCACAGATAAAATAGGCTGTCAGGATGGCAGAGCAGAGGCAATTCTGTGGTAAGGTAAAAAGGAAAAGGAAATCTGAAAATACCATTAGGGTACAGCACTAAACTCTTTCTTAGAAGTCATGAACTTGCAGAATGTTCTAGCCCATACATTTTATAAGGTCTTCTAAGCTGTGACTAACATCAACTTGGAATGATGGTTCTCAATAAATAAAAAAAATCTTTGTGTGCTTATTTACATAACAAAACCACACAAAAAAATACAGACATCCTAAGTGAACAGTTGTGAATACTATAATCTTACCCATCTGGACACTGAGCTGTGTCAGAAGAGGTACAACTTTCTTTCAGCCAAGATGTTTCTCCTGGGGGAGGAAAAAACATACAAAAAGATGCATTTGAATGAAAGAGAGAGAAGTGAGCCAGTTCTTAACTTCAGATCTTTGTGAAAGCCTGCTTGAACGTCATAAATGCTTTTTTAAAAAAATTGTTTAGCCAGCCCCATCCAGACATGTAGAATCTATCCTTTATGTGGTTGTACACCATCTGAAGGAGTGGGTGTGTAGCTTGTTGGTACTTCTGGATCCTTTGCTGCTGCTTGAGGCACAGGTGGCCTCAGTGGCACAGTGTTTTCCATCCATCTTTGGTTGGTGGCCCAGCTGTCTGGATGTTGTTGTTGTTCAGTCGTTCAGTCGTGTCCGACTCTTCGTGACCCCATGGACCAGAGCACGCCAGGCACGCCTATCCTTCACTGCCTCCCGCAGTTTGGCCAAACTCATGTTACTAGCTTCGAGAACATTGTCCAACCATCTCATCCTCTGTCGTCCCCTTCTCCTTGTGCCCTCCATCTTTCCCAACATCAGGGTCTTTTCTAGGGAGTCTTCTCTTCTCATGAGGTGGCCAAAGTACTGGAGCCTCAACTTCAGGATCTGTCCTTCTAGTGAGCACTCAGGGCTGATTTGGTGATCCGGCACTCCCATTTCTTTAAGAACTTGCCATAGTTTGCTGTGGTCGACACAGTCAAATGCTTTTGCGTAGTCAATGAAGCAGAAGTAGATGTTTTTCTGGAACTCTCTAGCTTTCTCCATAATCCAGCGCATGTTTGCAATTTGGTCTCTGGTTCCTCTGCCCCTTCGAAATCCAGCTTGCACTTCTGGGAGTTCTCGGTCCACATACTGCTTAAGCCTGCCTTGTAGAATTTTAAGCATAACCTTGCTAGCGTGTGAAATGAGTGCAATTGTGCTGTCTGGATAGCGATAGCCTAATTACTGCTGTCTATACTCTGATAACCTCTAGGGTAGATTGCTGCAATGTGTTATATGTAGCGCTGCCCCGGAACACATTTTGGAAACTTCACCTCGTGCAGAATTCGGCAACCAGGTTGCTTACTGAGGAGATTATGAGATTACCTTCTTGTGTTTTCCTTAGTCCAAGTACCAGGCCTAGTCCAAGGGATACAGCCACCAAAGAAACTAGAAGAACCTGTTACAAAATAACGCATGTGTCACAGAGTATAAAAATAAACCCATTGCATATATGTGGTTAACAAACTGTCCTTCCACGTGAATGGAAACAATCTCTCTCTCTAAACTGTGGGCTTCTACAGTAGCAAGAGGTTTGGGAATTGCAGCTAAAGTCAGAGCTGAGCCTGCAAGCTGCAGGACACAGAGCTCAATGGAGGTCTGGAACCTATCAGGCTGTCCATTGGGGTGGCAGCTGCTGTAAATCTCTACCTTTGCTCAGCCTGTGCAATGTGCGTAAATGAACCACATATCGCAAAATGTCAAGAAGGCTTCAATGGCTTCATTCCACAGGAAACAGAACCAGAGTAACACACTGAATTTCTGGAGATCTCACTGCTGGGAGAATTGGAATACATGCAACAATGCTTGTTTGGTTAGGAGCAGTGGGAGCTGTCTTAGAGTCACTCAGGTCATTGGTGTGATCTAGCACAGCACTGTCTACAGTTCAGAGATTGACAGCTTCTTCGAGCCAGTGGGCACATTTGAAATTTTGAGAAAGTGCCTGGGTGCCAGTCACAGAATGGGGGCATGGCATATCATAAAATGCATGCCACAGGGGCACAGAAAATGAATTTCTGCCTTTTGTTGTTATTATTATTTTTAAAACATCTTTATTGAAAGTTCAAAAAGTACATAATTATATGAGCACTAAACATAGTGAGATGTAAATAAAAGAGATTGAAAGAGAAAAAGAAACTGAAACCATGTAGAAGGGGAAATAAAGCCCCCCCCCCAAAAAAACCTGTATACTTTACAGGGTTGTTATTGTACTTCACCAGATCTTGACCTATTACAGTATTTGTAAGAATGGATTCCAAATATCATTTAATTTGTCCATGGCAAATCTGCGTTTGTATGCAAGCTGTTCATATGTTGCAAGTTTATATAAGTCTTCAATCCAATCATAGAAGGATTTTGTTTACAAAAATTGTGACACATACATTTGGGTGTTTGGAATGGTTCTGTTTCTGGCAAAGTGTGTGTGCTTGTGTGCTTGTGCATGTGTGTGTATAATAGTTTAAACACTCAAATTAAGTGTTTAAAACTTACAGAAGTAGTTCTGTGTTGTTGAGATGTGAGAGTAGTTTTTCATTTAACCCTACTGGAAGTCATGCAGTCTAATCTCTAAAGGGGGACCACATGTTGAGATTTCTGCATTGCAGGGGGTCAAACGTGATGACCCTTAGGGTCCCTTCCAACAGTATGATTCCTTCTGACCTCACTGATTATAGCTCAACAGCAGTGTAAAACCAGACACTGATCAATGATGGAGTGACTGGCTCTGAAGCCTGCTTGCTCCTCTGCCGATATGCTTCTTCTCTCAAGCCAATCCCAAAACTGCCAGCATAGATTGTCTGGTGTAAAGCTTGCTCATGATGCTGAGCAGACTGATTGGAGGACAAGCAAATTCAGGTTACTCAGTTATAATTGATGGGGAAGCCATGTGATTGCGTAGCAAACCTGTATCTCCCAAAGATGGGACCTTTTGCAATATGGAAAGGGACAGGGGGGTGCACTGGCAAGTGTGGGACAACACTTGCTTGACACAACATCATCTACCCTCCTCAGAAACAAGTCCAAATGAATGCTCAATAATTTGACAACATTGTCAGAAACAAGTCCAAATGAATGCTCAATAATTTGCAAACTGATCAGGACTGGAGGGGAACTATTGTCCTCAAGTCCTGCTATTGGGCATCCATTTGGTCATTCTAGGAAACAAGATGCCAGACAAAAAGGACATTCAGCCTGAACCTTATTAGCTCATGTTAATCCATATTCTCCAAGACACTGCTGCGAAACCTACTGTTTGGAACAGCATAAGCAGGGACAGCATGGCCCAGCAGCCCAGGACATCTCTGTCCAGCATGCTTCACTGAGCTCTCAGCTTCAGAGAAAAGGGTGGGCAGAACAGAACAGAACATTATGAAACAATAGACAGTTGCTATCACCTCATGAAGAATCCCCCAGGTCTGCACAAAGCAGAGGTTACTAAAGTGAAGGGGTGTGTGTGAGGTGACAGGAAGGAGGTTTGAGGTTTTTTAGTAAAGTGTGCCCTGGTAACAAGAAGAGAGAACAAAGAAGAGTCCTCCATGAGCTGCTGGAGGGCAGAACCGTATTGGGAGGCTGGGGGAAAGGGACAGGAATGGCATGCAGGATGGCTTGGACTGTAATGCTGTGCTGCTGTGCAGAACAAGCCCCACTTGAGATGTAATACTGTAGAATAATTAGAATATGGTGGTGGAATGGGGCAACATGAATAAAGCCTTTATACAACACCAGCAAAAATCACCAAGGATGAAAGACACATATCATAGCTTTCTCATCCCATAGATCAGATTGATTGCCATACCCAATAAGCAAAACAAAAGCAAAAGTTTCTATTTAGCAGTGATTTCCAACTTATTTGTAGAAGACCAGCAGAATTGTGTCTTTGTAGGGGAGCCAGAGCTATGGATCCCATTCCCTATCCTCCCATGTCGGCCTTACCTTACGCTGCATATCTCCAACAGCACTACTCTGGATATTGTGCGCAGAGCTCTTCCTTCTTTCCTCCTGTGCTAGGGGTATGTGCTATACTTCCCCAAGTGGAGCCAAAATATGAAGGCAGACTTACGCAAACTTACGGAGCATGTGGGAGAAGGAATAGAGACAGGCTCAAAGGATCTAACGCCTACCTCCCAGCTTTCATCCCACCGCCCCAGCTTCCATGCTCAGCTGTGCTTTATTTATTTAACTTTTAATATTTCTAACTGGCCCTTCGTTCAATGAAGCAGAACGTAACAGTTTCAGGGCAGCTGAAAGAAACCACTTTTTCACCTGGTGCATAGTTAAACTATGGCCTTCACTACCACAAGAGGCAGTGATTTCCACCAACCTAGGTGGCTTTAAAAGAGAATTAGAGTGCTCTTGTGCTTGGCTCCTGCTCTTAGAACACCATTCAGAACTGCATTCAAATGCAGTTTTGAACTGTGTTCTATAGTGAATACTGCATTGAACCCCTTTTTGTATAATTGGTTCCTGCTTTTGGCATCTGGTTGGCCACCCTGAGAACAGATGCTGGACTAAATGACTTGTTCCAGTTGCTTCGACGTATTTTTATTTTTATTTTTATCATGACCGATCTCAGGGCAGAGAACAATACAGTTGAAGGTGATACAGACTGAGCAAACACCATAAGAAATCCAAAACGAAATAAAACAAATACAATTGAAACCTAAATCTTTAAAATACAGATCTGTATCGGTGAGTACACTCTCACAAAAACACTGCTTAAAGCACCGAGCAGATTTCCACCTCCAGCAATAAATAATTAAAATTAATATCCTGCAAACGGCTGAGCAAATAGGTTTTCACGGCCCCAGAATGAGATGAGGAGGCACTAACTCTCTCTCCAATGCAGATGTGGGGAATCTTTGGCCCTCCAGAAGTTGCAGGACTACGGTTGCCATCAACCCCAGGAAGCGTGGCTAAATCATCTATGATGATAATTGTATATCTACCCTCAATATACTAGAATTGTGGGGGGGGGGTAAATGAGCCCCTTTTATCTTTTCTGACATTCTCCTCAACCGTTGTTTATAGCAGTTGTTTACAAGAGGGCTTGCTTTGAATATAACTGGAACAACTAAGTTTTGTGCATTTTACTTTTTAAAAAAACAAACAAACTAACTGTTATTGAACTTTTTCAGTCCTCCTACCTCTTCTGCCACAGTCTTTATGAAAACCAGAGATTCGAGTGGATTAAAGGATTAAAGTTATATAATGACTGGCTTGTAAATATAAGCCTTTGCATCTACACAAGTATTTCCTAAAGTGACATTCCTAAAAGTACTTTCTTTTACCTGTCCTGAATTTTCCAAGATCCAGTTTCACTAGATGTCCACGAGTTCAAGTGTTATGATGGAAAAAACTTTCCTCTGTTCACTTTCTCCATGCCATGCATTGTATAAACATTGTATAAACATCTATCATGTCCCCTTTTCCTCACCTTTTATCTAAGCTGGAAAGCCCCACATGCTGCAACCTTTACTCATAGGAGAGCTGCTCAGTCCCTTTAAACCATTTTGGTTCCTCTTTTCTGATTCTTTTCCAACTCTACAACATGCAGTCACACCATAGATTTGTATTATGGCATCATAACTTTATTTTCAATTTCCTTTCCTGACGATCCCAGGCATGGAATTGGCCCTTTTCACAGCTGCCGCACACTGAGTCAATATCAAGCTATCTACTGTGACCTCCTTCAGTAGAAATACGGACCTGGCAAAAACTTTTAACTTCTGGCTCCACCTAAACTCAACCCCCACCCCTTAATTACCTCTAGTACTTCAAGACTCCCATAAAACCGCTTGGACTAAAACTGTTTATCAAAAACTCCTCTCCTGTGGCCTATCCCCACAACACCTACTCATGATGAGTCCTACCAAAGGAAACAGTCTAATTGGCCAATGTTTAAAGGACATAGAGCATCAGAACAACCTGGCCACCATAAAGAAATTTTGCCCCTGGTAAATTTTCACTGCCCCATTTCGATTCTCTGGCCCCATATTTGAACAAACTTATTATCCCAAAAATACAGATGTGCTTTTACACTTGCAAGACTGGATGTTTTGCCATCTGCTGTACTTGAAGGTTGATTCCAAAAGATCTTACCTGAGAAATGACTTTGCCCCTGTGGAGATGGTAGTACAGAATCAGTGGCACACGTCCTCCTGTCTTGTACCCTTTACAAAGACCTGAGGAATGAGATCATCACCCCATTCCTACTAACCATCCCAGGGCGCTCAAGCACGGCCATAATGCCCTTTCTTCTATCACACCAAAATGACCACATAACAGCTAAGGTTGCTAGCTTCATAGCTGGAGCAATTCAAATAAGGGCCATTAACTGATTGATAATTCAGAATTTTAAAATGTGCTTTTATATAAAATTTTCTTTTCTGTTTACATTGTAATGTTTTATTGTTGCTATGGCCATTGGCTTATGCAAATAAAGTTTATTTATTATTATTACCTACTATGACCCTAAGGTCTCATTTCTATTCAGTCACTGCTGGTTCAGATCACACACATGTTTATATGAAGTTAAGATATATATTTTTGCACTGACATGCAAACACACCCACAACTTCTGTCCAAAACCACTTCAACCTGCTTGCTTGTTTTTGTAGTTTAAGTCACTTTATTGAAAATTTGGGTTTTCTTTAAGTCAAGGAAAGGCAGGGCACAGTGCTCCTTGCCCTGCTGCCAAACTCATGTCTGCTTAACTCATCAAATGCTAAGCTCTCATTCGGATCCTTTAAGTCCTTGTTGAACAGTTCCTCATTTCTGTAACTTTGCACTCCACTATTCTTCCCGGTACCTTGATGGAGTTTGGCTGCGATTACAATCTACCAGTGAACGCTTAAAGAGAATAAGAGACTATGTAAGTGGGCATGTTTGTCTTTTCCTCATTTATTCAGCAAGGGGGGGAAAAGTCTCAAGCTTATGATGCACCACAGAAGCGTGCGGGTCAGTAATCACAGTTTAAAGATGGAGTGAACTCTTTATTAGCAAAAACACAATCTCCACAGACTTGGTTGTGTGTCGAGCCTAATGAGCAGAGAGGCTCATTCTTGGTGGTCTTCCTGCATGAAAATCAAAAGCCAAGACTGAAAGTCCCCACCTCCCCACAGCCATTTAAGTCCCCTCCTCTCCAGGCCTTTTTCCAAGCAACTGGAGACTGCACCTGTAGGCAGCCAAACTCTCCTCCTCCCTTTTCATGCCTCTTCTGGTTCTAGGAGATAAGTGGGGTGTGGAGATTGTTGCACCAGTAGGGGGAGACACCTGTGACACCCACCTGACTCTCTTCCTATCGTCCACCCTCATTCCACTCTCCTGTTTCAGCTTCTGCCTCTGATTCTGGACTTTTCTCTGCCACTCTCCCAGCTCACTAACCCCTGTTACCGCTTCAACTTACAACACATCCTCTTCTGCATCTTCTCTCTCTGACCACTCATCATTGCCCCACTACCACTCCAAGCCTTCTTTCCTTGGTTGTTCCCCAGCTGGTTCCTACTACCATGCCTCTGGTACCGACGAGTCCATGACAAGCTGCCACAATAAAATTGCCTAGATCAGGCTTCCTCAACCTTGGCCCTCCAGATGTTTTTGGCCTACAACTCCCATGATCCCTAGCTAGCAGGACCAGTGATCAGGGATGATGGGGATTGTAGTCTCAAAACATCTGGAGGGCCAAGGTTGAGGAAGCCTGGCCTAGATAAAGGTAAAGGATCCCTGGACAGTTAAGTCCAGTCAAGCTTGACTATGAGGTTTGGCGCTCATACATCTTCAGGTTGAGGGAGCTGGTGTTTGTCCAGTTTTCTAGGTCATGACTAAACCGCTTCTGGCACAGCAGAACACTGTGACAGAAGCCTAAATAACATTTGTTGCTTAACATTTTCCCAACTTCTATTTGCTCCCTGATTTAGAACCTGGGAGATGTTGGTCATCTAGTCCAACCCCCTGCAATACAGGAACGTGGAAGTGCATGTTTCTTGCACTCAGAAGGTCTCAGGTACAATCCATGGTATCTCCATATAAACAGATTAGCTAGCAGGTGATCTGCAGTCCTTTGTCTGGAACCTTGGACTGCCATTACCACCCAGAGTATTATTACTCCTATTACATTTCAATTCCGTCCTTTCTCTCAAGGAGCCAAGGGGGCAAATAACAAGCAATGCAACTAAAGATTAAAAACCCATTTTAACATTTTAAAAAATGTTGTTGTTGTTGTTTAGTCGCTTAGTCGTGTCTGACTCTTCGTGACCCCATGGACCAGAGCACGCCAGGCACTCCTGTCTTCCTGACCAAAAAATATTAAAGAACATCTAAAAACTGGTTTAAATAAAAAATATTAAGAACATCTAAAAACTGGTTTTCACATACCCTCACAGCTCTAATTTCAGTATTGCCAGGGACAATATCTTTCAGCTCTCAAATGCCTTGGTGAACAGGAATGATTTTAAGGGTCAGTGAGGACCTAGATGAATAAACAATACTGTAATGGTTTCGGCTCATTTGTAGTTATTGCACTTATAGCACATTAGCTTCTAAAGTGCTAACCGCTTGTGCAATGCATAGTGAGGAATCACATTTTCCTGCCTTTCTATCCCCATTGGGTAATCACAAGCATTGTCAAAGCTGGCAATATCACCCTTAGGATTGGGGCTGGGGGAACATGAGTGACATTTAAGGGCAGGGTGGTTGTCATCTGTTCAATCCTCCCTGTATTTCAGAACACATTTTTTTCCTATTATTTAGTTCTGACATGCTCTGGTTAACTCAGACTGGGATATAGCCACCACGAGCCACTAGGATAGAGTAGGCTGTGAACAAAATAAATAATAGAAAGTAGCCACAAATGCATACTATTTTTACACAATATTGCAGCTAAGGGACCGGGCTTTCTTTCATCAACTTTGAAAAAGTCAGGCATTCGTATCTGCCCTTTAGCAGACTGTGAGCTAAGAACATCAAGAGTTGTTGGTCTGTTAAAGCAGCAGTTTTATCCATGCTGCCATGCCCTGCCAGGAAATTTCCAATGGTCCGTGGAAAGTTTATACTGTTAAAACATAATGAAACTTGAGCCAATAATGCAACAAACCTTAACATTAAAAGTTTGAAAAGGAAGCAAAGGGCAATACTTACCGCACAAAGTATCTGGTATTTCTTAAGAGTGCTCCTCTTAACAACGTCCTGTGTTTCTAAGCTCATCAGCTCCATCTTGCTGTCCCCCCTTATTCTTGTTTCATGAGCAGAGCTCATTTTTCAGCTTTCCAGACAGTTATCTGTGCAACTTTGTTTTCTCCCTTTTGGCCTCTGCCCTTATAGCTCTGCTGCACCCCAAGCGTGTTAATGAGTTCAGAGTCCTTGATGGCTGCGGCATGAGGAAGCAATCAGAACTCTGGAGCCAGCTCATTTTTGAGCACATACTTCCAGGAATATTCTGGTGTTTTGATATGTGACATTCAAAGGAAAAAAAACAACAGTGATGTTCTTAGAGCCAAAAAAGCAAGCGGAACTTAACTGAATAATGCAATGGGGATTTGGTAATACTTGAATCAGAATTGATTGTTGTTTTCACAGTAATCCTGGAAAGTGAAACTACTTTTCTTTGGGCAAGGTGAAAGAGGCAATGAGTGGATGCTTTAGGGTTTTCATTATTTAAGTAAGATATACCTATGTTGCTGTAACCAACGAAGAAACAATACACTGCCTTTCTACCAAAAGACATCTAAGCATTCATTTAAAACAAACAGAATAACAGGAACGTATAATATACTAACAACAGCATCTTTAAAAAAGCAGGATTTTAAATCAGTGTTCCCAGAAAAGTCCACCATCTGGGTGCATTATTTACTATTACTGCATTTGTACTTGCCCTGTGATCTTGAGATGATGGATGGTATATCAATTTAATAAATATCCCCTGATCTTCCCAGAAGTCTAGGACAGTGTACATACTTCTTCCCTCCCATCAATGATAGATAAGACCGAGAGCTGATGACAATATCAAGGGTATCAAGGCTGAGGAACCGAGGAAGCTGCTTTATACTGTCAAACCACTGGTGTATTGTCTACACTGACTGCCAGCAGCTCTCCAGGGTTTCAGACAGGGGGCATTACAAGCCCTATCAGGAAATGCTAGGGTAGGGTTCAACCTAGGACCTTCCGTCTGAAAAGGAGATGTTCTGACGCTGAGCTACAGCCCTTCCCAACTCTGAGATTTGAGCTTAGTCTCACACTTTAAGCACCACACCACACCAGCCATCTAATCTTTGAAGGTGATGGATACATCGCTCAATACTTACGTTGTTAAACAGAAGGGGATTTAGGACTTGAAATGCCAATGGACACTTGGTGGTGGCTATGGTTATATGTTCCAAGGCAAACCATAAGCACTAGTTTTGAAGGAAAATGGGTACACATTTGTTTTCCACTTGAATCCAACTTCAACAAGATCAACCATATCTATCCTGGTTCAAGCAAGGTATGCTGTAGGTGAAACATGAGCAATGTGGCTATGTTGCACATATTCTGGTCTTGTCCAAGAATAAGATCTTTTTGGATGGCCATAATAGGAGTTCATATGTCAGAAGACCTTTTTGCGATCATCTTTGACTATGTTTAAGACTTGTGTCTCAGAAGATAGAAAGATGGTGATATATCTAATCGCAGCTGCCCAAATGGAAATTAACCACAACTGGGAGGAAATTAATCCCCCCACATTGGAGGACTGGATTTTAAGGGTGTGGAAAAGGTGCAAATGGTAAAATTGAGAAACATAAAGTCAGGGAAGAAAGACCTCTCAGCAATTGCTTGATTGAGAAATTGAGATTATTGTTATGTATTGGGGTAATAAAACACAAGATATTGAATCTTCACAGACCACAGTCCACTTCATCTGATGCATGAAATGTTGTAGCACATATACATGCATGTAAGTATGCAGAGAGAAAAAACAACAGCTGGAAACAATGGGACCAAAAGACCACGGCATGAAAGGGTAAAGATTAACTTGTACCGATATAAATATATACTCCATATATCTTAATATCATCCAGTCCAGTCCAGATTAATGAAGCACAAGTAGGTCTTGCTTATGCAGTGTGAATGTCTGTTTTCCCTAAGTTTTCAGTCAGTAACAAAGAATAGAAATTCCCACTACATAACTAATCACTGTTGAACGTGACACTTTCGGTTGAACAACCTGCTGGGAAACAATAGGAAAGAATTATTGCCATCAAGTCCTGTTTACAGGCTTTCCATAGGCTTCTGCTTGGCCACTGTGGGAAACAGGATGCCAGATTAGATTTGGTCTGATCCAGCAGGCGCTCTTCCTCATTAAGAAATAGGCAAAAACAGTTTTTAAAATGAAGGAACAAAAGTAAAACCGCGTTTATCTACAAACACCAGATGAGCAATTAACACTCTAATGCAGGAAACAATTAGATCAAGATAAGCCATAAAACATTACAACTACATATGCCAAGATTTTAAAGGCCAAAAGGCAATGTAACTTAACATTTTATGTTGAAGTGTTAATTATATAAACAACAAAATTAACCATTTATTTTCAGGCATAAGTATAAACAGGGACAGGTGGGGCCCATCTATTTGTTCTATCATTCCTGAAAGACAGAAAATACTAATGAGAAGTGTTAACTCTGCTTTTTCTATGATATAAATTTACATGAGAGTTTGAAACCCCAAAGGATTTTAGTTTAAGGCTGTAAATTCTTACCTAGAACTAAGCCTCAGCTAGCATAGTTGGACTTCTGAATAAACACACATAGATTAGAGCTGTCAATCTATCTATTTGGCACTGGTAAAACATCAGCACAAAGCCAGTTCGTGCTGTTGAATGGATTTATATCCCCCATTTTAGGCACATGCCTGTTTTATGCAGTAAGTGTTGGAACTTTTTCAGATGCACTCTTTTGTCAACTCACTTGTGCAAATAACTGTTAACATTAGTGGTATACTCAAAGCCATTAGTAGTATCACTGAATAAACATGTCAATGGAAATATTAGCAGGGAAGGACATTTAATTTCACAAACACTTCTGCTATGACTTATTCCAATGTTACAGTGTAAACTGGTTATTTGTACTAGGCTGCACAGGCTTTTGGTTTCCACCAAGCAAGGGCTTAACTCATGTCAACCACATCACTCATCAGATGAAGCCTGCTCTAGGCCAGGGATGAGGACCCTCAGTCCCAGTGGGAAAATGTAGCCCTCTAGACTCTCACCAGGCTGCACCCTCTCAGCAGCCTTACCCACTACCAGACCTGCTTTGCACCCTTCATGATGGTTTCCCTTCCTCCAAAACTTACCTGTTTATTCATTAATTCATTTATACTATACCCTTCAGCCAGAAAAGCTAAGAGAGCAACTTAAAGATCAACAAGTCCTCCTTGGGGCTTTTTGCATGGATAAATTGTGTCCTTCAGTTCTGATCATGCTTCTTACTTATGGATGAGGGATGGAAAGAAAAGTGCAAGTGTAGGAATTAGCCACCATTCAAAGCTCACGTTCACATTTGTAGATGTGCAAACTTTTGCCTCTGGCCCTGGAGTCAGCAGAAGGTTGCCCAGAAGAGAAGGTGGCTGTAATAGGATGCCTACGTCTACTTTGAGCCAACTAGTTGCTCACAGGGCCACCTGCAGTCTATCAACCAACCAACCAAGCATAGCAACCACAAGGGATACCTGTTTTTGCAGTGTGCCTGGAACTGCAAAAACAACAAACAGGGTACTCATCAAATACAAAACAGGTTAAAATACAATGGACTGTATCCCACACTGCATAAGCAGAGTTATCAGTGCTGGATAGTCCACCAACCCTCTATAGCAGATTTTGAGGGTGCATGAGGGCTGCTAGAGGAAGTTTCGTTGAGCAAACTGAAATATATTGTGCAGGTGGGACAGCAGCCTTGGATATAGCATACCGCTGCTAAGCTCCATTGGAACTGGTGCATCACAGTACAGACCTAAAGTACAGTATTGTATTATTAGTTGGGCATCCTGGATTTCCTATGGTTGGGAGTATATTTCAAGCCATAGAGATACCCACTCCTGTTTTAATGTTTATTACAATTTTAAACAAAAACATTTGAAATGGAAAAACTTCCCATGAAATTCTACTTTAATAAGCAGGAAATATATAAATATATACAGGAAATATACAGTGAAGTTGTAAATATGACAAGCAAGTATTGACCCTCCTAACCTGTGGACTGTTGGTATTCCAAGTCCCTTCCACTAGTCCAGTACTGAACCCCTTTCCAGCAAGCACACATATTTTATTTTAAAATTGCCTGGTTTTTATTTTTGTCAATTTTTCAATAACTACTTAAATCTACAATGAAATTTCTCTCAATTGACAGTATTGCTAGGTTACTCAGTCTTTCTTGGCTCATTGTAGATTTCTGATACATTTTGATTCATTTGATGTTTTGATAAACTTCTTTCACAACTGGCAGTTGAAACAGCAACAGTTAAAGATTAACATCAAGACAAAATTAGCCAAACTCTCTTGCAGCTTCCACTTGTGCACCCACTGGAGCAATTCTAAAGCAATCTGCTCATCGGGATTAATTTCCTTATTATAACAAGACAACATGGTGCCAAGGAGATGTATTTCGGAGATCAGCATTCAACTTTGTGCACTTAGCACACATGTACTGAATTTGCTCATTGACCAAAAAACCCATCTTTTTCAGTATCCAATCTGGATCTGCAGGAAAGCAAATCGTTGATCAAGTGCATTCCTCTGTATTATGCGTTTTGTTCTTTCTCCCATATGCCAATCGATCACTTCAATAATAATATATTTACACTCCACCCATCTGACTGAGTTTCCACAGCCACTCTGGGCGGCTTACAACACATAAAAAATTGTAAAACATTAGACATTAAGCACTTCCCGATACAGGGCTGCCTTCAGATGTCTTCTAAAAGTCAGATAATTGTTTATTTCCTTGACATCTGATGGGAGGGCATTTCACAGGGCGGGCGCCACTACTGAGAAGGCCCTCTGCCTCGGTCCAGTATATCTGAAGGAGCGTCTCCACCTCCATTGATCTGCCCAGACACTGAGTTCCAGCGCCGAGGGCCTTCTGGCGGTTCCCTCGCTGCGAGAAGCCAAGTTACAGGAAACCAGGCAGGGGGCCTTCTCGGTAATGGCACCCACCCTGTGGAATGCCCTCCCACCAGATGACAAAGATAAAAACAACTACCAAACTTTTAGAAGACACCTGAAGGCAGTGCTGTTTAAGGAAGCTTTTAATGTTTGATGGACTATTATTTTGTTGGATGCAGCCCAGAGAGGCTGGGGAAACTTCAGGTATACTGGAAGCTGCCCACTTGTTCTCCGCGTGTTTCTTGTATACAAAGGTCAAGCCAGCATCACAACTCTGCAGGCCGGGCATCTTCTTACATTCTCCAGATTCCTCTCTCCGTAGAAATGTCCCACGCTCAGCGCATCTGCAGAGCTTTTTCTCAGCGGCGTGAGACAGCCTCGATTTGCGTCACACGGTCGCTGCTGGCCAGCATTTACTCCCGAATAACCATTTTACTAATAATAATAAGTAATCAACAATAATTCTGCGGGAAATTCCCGGGGAGCCAAGGGAGCCTGCCTAGGAACAGGCTGCAGAACGAGGCGGCGGCCCGTCTACCTGAGAGCGAGCTCCATGGAACTCGGCGGACCCCCCTTCCCAGCCCACCCACACGGGACCGGCTCCGCATCCCTGGCCCAGCCGAAAGAGTCCCGCCGCCTCCCGCCTCCCTCGCCAGGCTGGAGCTCGCGCTTTCGGAACGGAAACGCCGCAGCTGCGCCGGCGACACGGATAGGAAAGGAAGCGGCTTCCGGTGCGCCGCTTTGCCATTTCCCTCTTTCCGGCCGGCTCTTAGCGAAAGAGGCTGACTAAGGGCGGCCTCCTTCTCCGCCGCCGCCGTCATGGCGGTCCCGATGGAGACGCAGCTACAGAGCATCTTTGAGGAGGTGGTGGTGAGTTCCCGCGGCTCCAAGCTGCTTGCGTGGACAGTGGGTGGCTGCGTGTCGTCGGAATGAAGGCGCTAGCGGGCTGAGGCGGGGAAGACCCGTGTCGTGAAAGGGAAGGGAGCAGAGAGAAAGGGTAGCGCAGCAGCGGTGCCTGGGGCAGGGAAGGGCCCTTTCGCGGATTTTGCCGGGCTCCAGAGCCCCTGACCACCATGTTGGCTGATGGGGAGCCGGAGCCCAGTCACATCCACGGAGGGCCACAGGTTGCCAGGAGAGAGGAAGGTGGGCCGCAGCTCCAGTGACGTTCTCTCCCAACAAGAACAACTCGGAGAGCTTCGCTTGGAGGCAACCCCAAAAATATTCACTCTGGACGCGTGCAAAGGTTTAAAGGGACGGGCGGCACATGTTAGCCCTGCCTCCTGTGTTACTGAGCTGGTCTGCCCCACCTACCCTGACATGTGTGTTTTCAACATGGAAGTCTGAAGAGGACTTGCAAACATATCTGGCTGATCGTACTTACAAGCATCGGGAACTTGCATGTAAGCATGCCGTGGTCTACATACTTTTGCCCTCCATGTGTCCTGGATGAATGCCTGAAAAGGGCGTTTGCATAAGGACTACTGCCCTTTTAAAAAAGAAAACAATAAGTCTATTAGCACTTCCATGCAGGCTGTTGTGGAGAGATGCCCACTCTATAACCACCATGGAAGCACAGGCTACTAGCTTCTTAAGGTAATAGTAGTAGTAGTAGTAGTAGTAGTAATACTTAGCCCACTGTGTTTCAATGCTGGTTGTGGATGAAATTATTCCCCTTTCTTCCTCCATGCTAATAGGGAAACCATCACTCCTCCATCATCCCCCTCACTTGCATGGAATTCCTGCTTGCCCAGCAGGTTGTTAAATACAAGGCTACATAATGATACTATGTGGACAAAGTGGAGTGGTTGTAAGGCCAAGAATGTCTCTGGGTTAGAAGGCTGGGGCTAGAGTATGATGCTTTTTGGATGGTATCTATTGAAGGGGAGGGTTCATAAAGCAGTGCTGATTTTGGATAGGAGACCCAAAGGGAGATATCAAGAAGAATTTTATGACGGTGGAATGGACTCCCTTGGAAGTTGGTGGGCTTTCCTTCCATGCAGGTTTTTAAGCAGAGGTTGGATGTTGTGGATGTTTTAGTTCGAGATTCTTGCAATAGACTCTGATGGTTTCCCAAATGATTTCCTAGGAGCATTTGAAAAATTTAAGAAAGGAGTACCCCTAATTGCTGGAGTTTTGCTCTAGTTAACTTGTTCTTCATCCTGTAACAATGGTGGAGGCCCACCAGGCCTTCCCATTTGGCCAGTGAGGCCATTTTGGCCAAACCACAGCCACCAGCTCTCAACCTGATGTCGCATATGAAATCAGATGTGAGACAGGTAAAGACCTTGCTAGGCCAAAGGTGGTTTGCAGGCACTGCCAATCAGTTGCTTAGTGGCACCTGCAAAGCCCTATGCAGTTCTTTGTGAGTGCTGACAATCAGCTGATGGAGTTTGCATAGCACTGTGCATTGTACTTTGCAAGCCCGGATGGTCTGCTGACTGTTGAGACTTCTTGCACTGCCAACACAGATCACCTGACATTATTGTGATGTTATGTGATTAACAGCAAACTTTGGATGGGGTGAGGGACATAAGGGACAGACCCACTGGCAGGATCCAGTTTGACACCCCTGCACTTAATTATAGTACAGTTATACCTCGTGTTGCATTAGATTCATGTTGCGTCTTTTCGGCTTGCGAACACGGCAAACCCGGAAGTGTATCCTTCCAGGTTTCGCCGCATAGGCAGAAGCATTCTGTGCGCTTTGCACATGTGCAGAAGCGCTCTTATCGCGCTCCACGCATGTGCAGAAGCGCCGCTCTAGTTGCGGACTTTGCACCCTGGAACGGATCATGTCCGCAACTAAAGATTGTCAGGATATTTGTACACGCCGAGCTGCAAAAGCAACAGCGAGGCCAGTGTGACTTGTGTCTGTTTTTTTTTTATCCTGTGAGAAAGCCACCAGTACTATCCGCTTTCTCACACATGTGATGTTATTGTACTTTACTTTCACTTCTGGTTCAAGAGATGCTGGACACGCAGATGCACAGCTCTGACTTACTGAGCTGACAAGCAGAGACATACTCTGCATCTTATCTACAATAAAGTAGTTTAGCCTTAATGGCTTGTGTGTATTGTTCTTCACTCTGGGGAACAATCGCATATCAATGTGCCCCTGGACTCGAGTAGCCAGGAGTGCACCCAGGCTTCGTCCCTATCTGGGGGGGTCAGTGTCACAACTTGCCCCAGCGGGACGTTTGCTGACAGAGATACCACTGTAATAATAATAATAATTGCAACATCCATTAGTGTTATTATTATACCCTGCCTATCAGGCTGGGTTTCCCCAGCCACTCTGGGTGGCTTACAGCATATATAAAAACATTGGAAATATTTAAGCAGTGGGAAGACCTAGAAAGAACTCCAAGGAATTGCAGTACACAGAATAGAATAAATTGGTTTCATCTCTATCCAAATACTACTGTATTTTAGATAATGATCAGCAGCAGTGGGTCTTGGGCCATGTGTGTGTAAAAGAGGACCCCTGAACTGGCAGGTGACATTTTTATTTGACTGTAGGATCTCTTGGACCCAGTGTTCAACACTCCCATTGTTCTAGGCGCATTTTGTGATAGGGAATTTCATTAGCGCGAGCAGTTTCTGAGCTGTGGGCACAATACTGCGCCTAAGATTTCAGATTAAAACTGCTGAGTGGAAGAAAAGGAGGGCCCTTTTCTGCCTCCCCACTTCTAGCTACTCTCTGGAGAAGAGACCATCTTAAGAATATTGGGGGGGTGGGTGGGCAGGGGAAGAACTAGACCATATGAAAAATGAACATAATATTTTAGCTGCAGTTCATTCATTCATTTTCAGCTTTGTCTTCTTGTTATAAAAAAGCACACCTAGACATTATGTTGTTGCGCCCATAACCTAGTTTTAAGGTGCCATTTAGCTCCTAGCTCTAATATCTCAGTTTCTAACACTGCTTGGACCCTACAGTCCACACCTACAGTCTAGGCTTGATGAAGCAAGCTAAATATTTTGGTAAAGGTATACAGGAGGCAAATCTACAGACATCAGATGTTGGCCACTAAGAGTCGGAGACAGACTAGTGCTACTAGTAGTGTCTAAGGCTGCTGTTGTGTGTTTGATGAGTAAAGCATCAAGATATGGGAACTTACACCTCCTTCTGTTATTTTCAGCATTTGATACTGACAAGAATATATTATATTCATTTATGTAAATTTTTATTTTAAGCCTCTTTGGGAACTAGTAATATCTGAAAAGTGGGGTGTAGGTATAAAAATTGTTAAGGCCTTTCTTTCTGCCTGGATTTTTCAGCATTCATTTTTCTTGTGGCTTATTTTCATTTCAGCAGTGACATTTTTTATTAGTTGATGACTTTGCTTCCCCCAGTTACTGTGGAGCCTTTGATTTAACAAATGCAGGGAAGAAGCCAAGTTTTGTTTGTCATCAAGAACTTGATAAAGTTTGTTTTGTTTTTGTTTTTTCCCCTTTGTAGAAAACAGAGGTCATAGAGGAAGCCTTTCCTGGGTAAGTGCACTGAACCTATTTGCTTGCATGATAGCAAACATCTTGTTGTATTTTCTGATGATGGAATGTGTTGTCGTCCACCCCCCCCCCCCAAATAATAATAATAATAATAATTGTGGTGTTATTTTCCACAGCATGTTTATGGACACTCCTGAAGATGAGAGAACCAAATTGATCAGTTGTTTGGGAGCCTTTAGACAGTTCTGGAGCAATCTTTCTCAGGTGAGTAATCCATCTGTTGCTAACATGTTTTAGAAACAACACCCAAAGCTTCCCAAGGGAATTCATCAACTTACAGATCAGATTTTCATAATTATATACAAACCAATTGATGCCAGTAACTCTGTGAGTGGAATTTCTGCTGTTTAGAGACCTCAAGATAGCTTCCAGTAGTGAAAAGTCACAGGCAGGTCCTGAAGTTCAGCTGATTAATAGGGTGTGCTGTTTTCTTTTTAAGATACCAGAATGTTGTCTTAGGGCAGGCATAGGCAAATTCGGACCTCCAGCTGTTTTGGGACTACAGTTCCCATCGTCCCTGACCACTGGTCCTCTTAGCTAGGGATCATGGGAGTTGTATTCCCAAAACACCTGGAGGGCCGAGTTTGCCTATGCCTGTCTTAGGGTCTCTGTGCACTACCCAGCCAGTTCTGCTTTGTAAGCTGCTGTTCCTGGTTTCTGCTCATATGTTGGGCTTAGCAAGAATATAAGATCACTGATCTTCTGGATCAGACCAAAGGTCTGTCTAGTACAGCATCCTGTTTTCAAGTGGCCCAAGAGATGCCTGTGGCACATAAGCAGGACATAAATGCAACAGTACTCTCCCCACTTGTGATTCCCAGCAACTGGTGTGCAAAGGCATAATGCCTCCAATAGATAGTACAAAGCCTAAACTATTTCTGCACAAGTGGCCAGGAAGCTCCTGCTGGCAGTCCTACCAGCAGTAGACAGGGGAAAGGCCCCAGAATGGAGTGTAAGGGAGGCCCATTGGAGGATTCAAATTCATTTGATTCTAAGCCTTGCAGATCCCCCAAGGGGCCTTGCCATTGGACCCCTGAGCTACACCAGCATGTGGCTGGCATAGCAAGAAGGATAGAACCCACCGCACCATTCTGCACTATCCTAGGCGCTTGCTGTTCTATGAAACAACCACAAATTCAAATCTCAGCAGTCTCTCAACTGTCATTCTTTACCGTAATCTGTGTTGCTTGACTAGATTAATTGTAATGGACTTTACTGAATGCTCTTCCAGGGAATTGTTTTGAGAATATTTTTCCATCCCCTTCACAAACAGGAATTATTAAAGATACTTGCTTGGAGGTTTTATTACTGTAAATATTTACTTGTTCCCAATGTCTTTTCAAGTTTATGAAATCTGAATTACTGACATGTTTATCTTTCCTTTTACAGGAATCTCATGAACAATGTGTTCAGTGGATTGTAAGGTTCATACATAGCCAGCATAGTCCTAAAAGAATTTCTTTTCTGTATGACTGTTTAGCAATGGCTGTGGAGACTGGGCTGCTTCCACCAAGGTATGTTTCTTCCAGACAAACTGGGCCTGTGGAGAAGCATGATGGAAAATTGGGTGCTTAAGGATTGTCCTCATATGCACTAATACTTTGAGTCCGACAACTTTCTCTTAGAAAATACATCACTCACTTTTGTTTTCAATTTCTCCAGGATGGTTTGTGAATCTCTCCTCAATTCTGACAACCTAGAGTGGGAAAGGACACAGCTTTGGTCTTTAACATTTAAGCTTGTCCAAAAAATAATCGGTGGTGTAGACTACAAGGTAATGGTCTTTAAAAATCTCTGTGTTGCAGTACTTCATTGCGCTTTTTATATTGCTATTATAGGCTACAGTTTTCTAGGTTATTTATTTAAATTTAATGCCTACCTTATCCTGAGGCTTGGGATCACCCTTGCTATACCTTGGGCATATTCAGTAATTATATGATGTAGGCTATCATTTATTATATCTGTTGTGAGTAGAATTGAAACAGAGATAGAAAAATTGCTTCTTGAGGACACTTAATGATTCCAGGACTTGAGCTGATGTTTTTAATCCAGATTTTCTGATTGCCAACACCGTTGGTAGTTGACCACTCAAAACTTACTTTGAATTGTAGGGTTTCCCAAACTGGTGGGATTCACATGTGAATAATTATGCATAGTAATTCCAAACAGTGGATAGGGGACACACCTTTTCATCATCACCTCGAAACAGGTGCAAAGTATATCAGCATAGTAACTGCTGTGATGATGTGCATCATAATCATTGCATGCATATCTGATCTGTAGGACCAGATTTCAAACATTGTACTTTGGTTTCCAGTGCAGCATTAGAAGCTGTGTGTATGGTCCTTATAGCTGGATTGAGGCATTCAACAATGAAAAACTCACACCCAACATCCAGCAGGGGAATCAATGCACAGTAGCTTACTTCTTCACACAGTTTTCCTTACCAGTTCCTGGGAAACAATGTGTAGTTCTAACAAGAAACCTTGTTTGGGTGGCAAGAGAGGCTGAACCCATTGGATGAATCTGTGTATGTGGGATTCATTGCTTTAAGAAAGTGCATGACAATCAGTATAATTCTAAGGACTGAAAAATCCTATATCTGTGTGTGTATCTTCCATTTCTATTAAATTCAAACATGTACACTATTTTTCCCAGATTTTATCTATATAATTTTTTTCCTGTGTTTTTATAGGGTGTGCGAGATCTTTTGAAGGGTATCCTAGAAAAAATCCTAACTATTCCCAACACAGTGAGCTCTGCTGTTGTGCAGCAACTTTTAGCAGCAAGAGAGGTAAAGTTGTGAAGTGGTGAAGGATGCAATAATACAATAAGTTATTTTAGACTGCGGACGTCTGTCAAACAAGGCTTTGGGGGAGCTTTTGAAATTTACATGTTCAGTTTGGTTTAAAAGCCAATTAATCTTTGGTTGCCTTAAAAGAGATCTCTGAGAAAGTTTATCTGACTTGCATCTACTAGAGAAAGTTATTCTCTGTGTGTAAGATGCAGAGTGCAATAGCAGAGTATCTGTAGCACCTCCTTGACAGGAGATTTTCTTAAAGGTCCCTTGAGATATTCAGTCAACACATCCAAATCTTTACGCAAAGCAAGCATTACAACTACTAAAAAAAGAAGAAAGTGAATTAAAATATGAAGTTTGGTTCCAATCACCATGGTTCTTTAGCATGTTATGTTCTGGAAGAAAAATGTTCTTTCCTGTTGTCCAGCCTTCCTGAAAGAAATTTTTTAATACTGGATATAGTATTTTCAGTGTGTTCAACTATGAGTGCTAACTTCTTTAAAAATCTAGATGGTTAGCATCCTTTCAGTGATTCCATTTTTAGCCTTCTGAGATGTGAGAGCACACCATCATAGTTTGAGCATAAAATTAAAACTGAAACTTGTTTGTCAGAAACGTTGCAATCAAATCTCCTAATTCTGACCTTGTTTTATCCTTCCCTCCATTCCATTCCATTCTATTCCATTCCATCTCCCCTAATAACAAACACTGGTGTTGAGTGCTAGTGGCCATAGAGCCAGAATGAGGTCACTGAGAAACAAGAAGGCAAATAGTGCCATGCTTTATTTTATTTTTATTTGCAAAAATTTCTATACTGCCAGAATTAAGAAAAAAATATAATGGCAGGGAACAGCGTAAAATCAGCAATAAAATTACATTCAAAAAACAAGTACAAAATGCTTGGGGGAACTGCAAAGTTTATAAAAGTCCAAAATGTAAGGGAGCACAACCAAATGAAGACTGAGCTTGTTCGGTGGCTAGGGCAGGGGTCCCCAAACTAAGGCCCGGGGGCTGGATGTGGCCCAGTCGCCTTCTAAATGCGGCCCGCGGACGGTCTGGGAATCAGCGTGTTTTTAAATGAGTAGAATGTGTCCTTTTATTTAAAATGCATCTGGGTTATTTGTGGGGCATAGGAATTCATTTTTTCCCCAAAAGATAGTCTGCCCCCCCCCCAAGGTCTGAGGGACAGTGGACCGGCCCCCTGCTGAAAAAGGTTGCTGACCCCTGGTATAGAGTGGGTCTGCCTTTACATTTTGGGGTGACCTTTTTCCACAACTGAGGAGAATTAGCCCCCTTTTCAGTGTTTCTAAGCAGAAGTTCATTCCTTTATGATACAGGAAACCAGACTTTTTTTGGAAAAAAATCAAAAAGTTATAACCCTAGTGTATATATGTGGATATACGTTATCCAGCAGGTAAGACAGAGTTTTCCAAACTTTTCACATTTTTGACAGACTTTTTAGACACGCACCATTGTGCTATGCAGGAATCCAGGTTTAACAAGCCAACTGGAGGTTATAAGGGGAATACAGAAATTTGGGGCAGTGCTCTGGGTATGACTAGCTGGCTGGAACCCTGAACAGGATTGCTCCATAAGGCAATTTCACTGCAGGTTTCACTTGCTTTCCTTTTAAGTTTGTAAACGATTTTTTTCTGCTGTTTTCCTCTCTTTGTTGTTACCTAGGTAGTTGCCTACATTTTAGAAAGGAATGCATGTTTATTACCTGCCTACTTTGCAGTCACAGAGATCCGAAAGTTGTATCCCGAAGGAAAACTTCCACATTGGGTAAGACTTAAGATATATATTTAAAAGGACAAAATGCCTTCATTTCCTTAAAGCCTGGAGTAGTATGGGACCAGTTTATTCCAAAGGGAAGGGAAACCACATCTAGGTTCAGTGTGCCATGTTCTTACTTGGCATGCAGCATAGCCCTTGATCAAATACGCGCCTCAGATGTTTTATCCAGGCAAGCTTAGTCTCAGACCAATGGCTCCTTGAGACTTTCTGTAGAGCATCCTAGAACTATTGTACTGCTTTGCCTTTCCTATTTCACTGCATATTCATTTTGTGAAGAATAGGTCTTTTATATATCATAAAATGTGTGTGTTTGTGTCATTTCCTTTTTATAATCCTATTGTCTAATGTTGCACTCGAGAGTTCTCCCCTTATGCATGCTTGCTGATTGCTCCTCCTTTGCACACAGGCAAGGACAGTGGAGGTTCATAATGTGAAGAGACATAGTTAATGTTGTTGTTGGCATTTGAAAGGAGGCAGGCTAAAGACTGCTTTGCCCTTTTTTGGATAACATAATAGTTAGTGGCTGTAGCCAGTTTTGCTGACCTAGTTTTGAATTCAAATTATGATAACTTACTGATGAAGATTTATAGCATTTGGATTAATCTCATAGTACATAGTTAAAGTAATTTGCTTGTTGGGTGCAAATTCAACTGGGTATTTGACTTCCAATTTTATTTATTTATTTTTTAAGTTGTTAGGCAACCTAGTATCAGACTTCGTGGATTCCTTCAGACCTACAGCGAGAATAAATTCCATCTGTGGTAAGAGTTTCTAAATATAGCAATGTAATGTTAGCTTTGTTGGCAGCGGCTGAAGGATCTAATGTGCAGTTTCTAGCCCATAATGTTTAAATACAGATAGCATGTCTGATGATTAGTTAGATATGCCACTGATTCCTGCGTGCCCATAATCTGCCACTTGGTGGTCTCTGGGATCAAGCATTATAGTCTGCCCAGCAGAGCAATGCTCCAAAACTTGATCATTGTGGTGGGAACCAGTGTTGACACCACTTGTGCAATGGTGTCTAGGAGGGCCTTTTACCAACATCCTCTGGTTCACCAGCTACACCCAGGTTCCTGGACAGGGATAGCTTTATCGTTGTCATCCATGCATTGGTAACCTTGAGGCTAGATTACTGTAATGTGCTCTCTGTGGGGCTGTCCTTGAGTCTCGTTCGGGAGGCCAACTGGTGCTGAATGCAACGGCCTGATTGTTGGTGGGAGCTTCTGGTTGAGAACAATGAGAAATTGAGCCTTTAGTGTCATTGGCTCAGTCCTGTGGAACACCCTGCCACTAGTAATTCAGCAGGCTCCTCCTGTGCCAACTTTCAAATGCCTGCTGAAAGCATTTCTATTCTGCCAGAGCTATGCAGACAATTAAGAGTACATCCCCCATGATGGTCTGCTACTGTTTGTTTTTAATTATATTTTTTGCCTTTTAACTTGTTTTGATTTTATCATTTGCTCTTCTGTTTTTATATTGTTGTAAACGGCTGGTAGTTCTTTACAATACAGTGGTATACAAATATTTTTTATAAAATAAATAAATAAACTGATCCTGGGGCTTGGAAAATGGAGCATCTGTGGTAACTTCACACAGATGCCTATAGGTATGGAACAATCAAAGCCCTTAGTCATGCCTGCAGAATTACTAGTATTTCTATTGTATACAAAAAGAATTGGCTAAGAATATCCTAGGGTTTTTATGCCTTGCAGATTTAGGGAGAGGTATACTTTGTGACTCATGGTTTCTCTCTTTGGTTTCCAATACATGTAGGGCGATGTAGCCTCCTTCCTGTAGTAAATAACTCTGGTGCTATTTGCAATTCATGGAAGCTGGATCCTACAACTCTTCGTTTCCCACTGAAAGGCCTTTTGCCATATGATAAGGTATATGTGCATGTGACAGATGTGAAAGCCATATTTCTAACTTAGAAATGTGAGGGGAAACAATTTATGGAACTTTTTCACATATACCGGTTAAAGTGCTGGTGCTTATGCGATTTTGAGAATGCCCATTGATTGCATGTTCTGATTCCTAAAGAAACATACAGCTTTTTCTCAGGGTCCTAAAAAGAGAGAGTACATTATCGTTATTGTTCTTCTTGTTGCAAAATCTCCACCCTACTGAGCTTATAAAAGCGGGGAGGGGGTGGGTTGGAAACTGCCAGAACATAACCCTGGCTCTGCAAAGGCTCGGAAACTTGTGAGAAGGTGATCCTTGCGCTGGCCCTTGGGGAGGCTTGAAACGAGGCAAGGTGTGCAGGAATTTGAGTTGTGAAGGTGGGAGGGGCTTGTCCCTGCAGTTGCGCTGGGCCTTGCGTGCACTTGGAGCATCTGTGAAGTGCCGCTTTAAATCAAAAGCAAAGCCCTACTACACCTTCCTTTCACCAGAGTAGTAGGGCTGGTACAGAGCTGGAATGTTGGCTCCCTATCAAAACCTATTTGGACTCCATGCACACGGCTGTTGAATTGAACATGTTAACTATATACAGGCAAATCCAGTATTCTTGCTTGATAAATGCGGTCCCCTGCTTTACTCTGTTGCTGCCAGCTGCTTTCAGAAGCTCCTTGCACAGAGCACATCCAGTGAGGATTCACCCATAATAGAAGTTGCATTTCTACCTAGTGAGCATGCATGTGTTGCTACCTCAACTGTTCCTGATGTCACAGGAGTACTCTGCCAAAGATCAGAAGCCTCCTGGAAGGAGTGACTAATGCTGTGCAGGAAAAATGGCTCCTGGAGGTGACATTTCCTTATAGTGTGGTAGAAATAGCAGCTGCTCTGGTTCTCTGTTTTGCCCAGACTTCTCACAGATCCGTACAAGAAACGCTTTGGGGTGTTTAGGGGTTTTGGAAAGTAGCAACCATGATAGCTAAAAAGTGTTGCACTTTTATTGTCGCATAAATACAGCAAGCAGTACGTAAAGGTAAGTTGTGTTGGACCACCTTAGCCCCTCCCCCCCTTATATTCACTGTGCCCCTTTGTTCATGTCTGTCGGCCAGAAAATCAAGTGGGTCCTTTTCGTACTCTGTACGTGGTGAAGTTGGAAGTGATCGAAGGTGTAGCCAAATATTCTTAGTGCATGCTAATAAGACTGCAAGAATAAAATAACCTGCAGGGATAGAGAGACAGCGTGAATGTTCATACAAATTGGAAAATGAAGCTGGTGGTGATGAATTCTGCGTCACAGCAGATGAGATTCTGCTTCTGTGGAAAACTTCCATTCCCACCTATCTAAAAATGCTGCCATTTATTCCCTACTTTTGTATTGATAGGTAATAATTTGTGTGGGGTGGTGGGGTTGGTGGAGAATAGTTATGGCGATAACCTGAAATAAGACTCTTGTTAAGTCTTAGAACATTAAATCACTTACCCCAACTCTTGCCATCTGAGGCAGCAATACCTGAAATAAGAGTCACGCAATACAAATGTTAGCGGGAAGAAGGGAGCCTGCTTAATGTCTGTCGCTGGTAGTGCTTTAATCGGACGGGGGATCTTAATTTCAGCTGTTAAATATTTTTGTGTCAGTAGGTTGGTATTTCTATGCTTTTTTGTTTTTGTTTTCAAGGATCTCTTTGAGCCCCAGACTGCTTTGTTGCGGTATGTGCTGGAGCAGCCCTATTCCAGAGATATGGTCTGCAATATGCTAGGTCTAAACAAGCAGGTACTGTATTGCGCTGTAATGCCTTTTGTTTTGCATAGAACCTGCACTTTTCTTTTCTCTTTTTCTTTGCTATAGCTAACTAAGCAAAACAGTTGAGGATCAGATCATGATTTCCCTCCCCCCCCCACCTTCAGTATTACTGCTTTAGGTTAATTGGGCACTATTATTCCTATCATTTATATATTGCTTTAAAGGTTTCAAAATTGAAAAGTAGAGACTTTAAATATATATATACATATATATATTGGCATTGCTTTTTTCCCCTATAAGGCCAGCCTCAAATATACCCTGAACCTATGGCAGACAAACGTTCCCCTCTTTTTTGGAGGGGTGGTGGCAGTGGTGGTGGTAGATGTACTGCTTAGATCACTAGTCTATTGAATTTGTCTGTGAAATGCCTTGGCGTGTTTTCATTACCGTCAATGGTAATGAATGGTTTAATGTTAAACTTTTTTATTTATTTCTTTTACTTTACTCCCCACCCCCTTTTTCCCTTTCTTTTTGCCTTACCATGTGGGAGGGCCTGGTCTGACTTGGGGTAACTTGAGGCTGGCCTCATAGTCACTGTTTTGTCTTTTCTTTTTTTCTTCCTTTATTTTTGTTCTGTCCTGTCTTGTCCTGCCCATCCTCCAATGCTCTAGACCTTGAACATTGCTCAGGTATGTTCACAACCTTACTGTTGTATTGTGACTAACGATACGCTGGCTGCTTTGTAGCCACTGATTCCAGTTCGAGAATACACGTCTGGCCAGGGCTTGAAATTGGTGGGACCATCACATGCTAAGAAACGATTAACTTCCTAAAAAATAAAATAAAATCTGAGGTTTTAAGAATGCTGTGTAGTTTTAAAATGATCTTATGGAGCCAGTTCAATAATGGGCTTGAGTTACCCATGACTTACCCAAACTGCCATAGTCAATTTTGTTCCCACTATAAAATTTCCTTGCCTGAAAAAGAAAGAAAAAATGTTTGTATAACAATGTGAAAGAAAACTCGGTTTGCTAAATATTAGCACACTTAAGCATTTATGTAAAAATTCAACTTGACTAGGAAAGGTCATACTCAGCCTCCATTTAAAAAAACCAATAACTCTTTTAACTTATATCTCCAAATGGGCTGAGCTAAAAAAAGCACACAAAAAAATTCCTTGGGAAGAGGGACATAAATTTACAACTTATTTAATACCCACACTAGCCTGCTTATATATTTCAACTTTGACCTTTTTAGTCTTTTTTAATTTAACAAGTTTATCCAAAGTGATATTTAAGCAAAGTACAATGGCGTTGGTGTTTGCAATACTATAGTGAAGGTTGTGTCAGTGTTTTCATTTTATAAAAACACTCATTTCAGGGATTGTACTTGACCATAACATTTGCTTAATGCTAAAATTTTGGTTATTACTTAAAAACAACGACAATCTTTTAGACTTAGATTTGCTGTATGTTCACTTTGCAAAGAAATTATAAAGTAGTACTCCACTTTAAAATAATACAGCTACTTAATATAGTGTTGTTTGTTAAACTTAAAAAAAGCTTTGGTGAATGGTACAATGTCAGTTGTGGAGTTAATGCTTAAAATGATTATTTTCACAGCTAAGCTTTTGTTGAGATAGAAGTGTATATTTTTATAAGTTGCTTCTTTAATGATAAATTGTAAAATAATCTGTACCACTGGAACTGCCCAAGCGCGCGGAACTGTCTAATCTGTGGCTTCTTGGCATATTTCTGCTGTACGGCCATGAATATTCACAAATGTACAACTCTCCTTCACCCTTTTATAATGTTTAGCATTGCACAACTGGGTGTATGCAAACAAGTTTGTTGCGTAAAGTGTGAATTGGACCTTAAATCTGGAAAATCTGAGGCCAAATCCCTTGATGAATTTAACTGGGTTACTTTGGTTAAGCCACTGTCTTTCAGCTTCACTTCCTTATCTGTTAAATAACTCCCTGCTTTACTAAATTGCTAAATTGCAAATATAAATGTTGCAAAGCGCATTAAAGCCCCTGTCTTGTACCCAAATGTGTTGGGTTCCTAATGTGGCATATTGGAGCCCCGTTTTCCTTGCCAAAGCACACACTACAGTACCACAACAGGCTCTTATGAAGAATCAAGAGTTCTCTGTGCATGTCCTATACCTCTGTTCACTTTTCTTCCCCCTCTGCTTGGCCAAGGAAGGTTACACAGGAGAAAACTGAGCTCTGCAAGTATACTTAGCTTCTTGCTGCAGTTGTGAAATTAAAATATTGTGCGGTTCCACCTTCTGCCTCTTTCACCTCTACTCTAACCCTCCCAGTAAAATAAGACTAAATATTTAGTGGCTTAATTTTTTAACATCATCAGCAACTTCACAATTGTAGATTTAGAAATTACCATTTCGATCTATTTTACATATGTACCTTTTAAAGTACATTGAAAGATCAAGATTGGGAGAAATAATTTCTACCTCCAGCATACAGTTCAACTCAGAGCAAACGTTTATGGCCAAGTAACAAAACTTTGAAATTCATGGTTTTTTTAATGGAAATGCTGACAAACTATGAATTGTAGGTGTGCTGCCATAATAACAACAGTCTGTGAACTTTTTTTTTTTTTGTTCATTTGTCAGTAAAAAAAGCATGAAAGGGTTGTGTGTGACATTGCTTGGTTGGAATTCAAGGCTAATGCTGCAAATGATATCAAATGATCAGTACTGAAACTATGCAAGTTGGTTTTATTGTAGATTAATCTGCTAAGAAGTCTGTATTCCCTGAAAACTTCAGCAATTAAGACCTTGGCTTTGCATTACAATATAAACTGCCTACAGCTCCATCAAAAATTTTCTTGTGACTCAAAAATGATTAAATAAACAAGCTTCACACATACATCTCCACCTAACATTTGTGTGTTGGACTTGACCCCATTTTGCATTGGGGCCTTTACCATGAGATCAGTTATGAACAGATGGCATGGATAGTGTAGCGCTACAATAACACAATTGTTTCTGGAATGAAGTGTGCTGTCAGCAGGAGTGCTTCCCCTGCTCTTTTTGCTGTCCTCCTGCGCCCCGCTCCTCCTGCAATTCTGCTGCTGCTGCTCTCTTTAATTTCCTTTTATATCTTCAGAAAAAAATCCCTCTGTGGTTCCTCTTTAGGAAATTGTTCTCAGGATATGTCTCCTATGATATCAGCCCATAGTTGTGGCCTTCACACCTACCCAGCTCATTTGAAACTGAATGATGGTCCCTTTACAACCCTCCAATATCCAAATAGGGATGCAGACTCCTTAAGAACAAACGTTTTGAAGTAAGGGGACTCCCTTTCAAACAGCATTTTTGTAATTGAGAATTTTAAAAAATCAGCATAAAATTAGTGCTGAGCACTACATCTAGTCTAATAAATTCCAATGGAGTGCCTCAGGGCTCCATCCTCTCTCATGCTTTTCAACTTCTATATGAAGCCGCGGGGAGAGATCATTAGGGGATCTGGACTGGATGTTCCCCAGTATGATACCCAGCTCTACCTCTCATTTAAATCTGAACCAGTGAGGGCGGTAAATGTCCTGTATGAGTGTCTGGCGGTGGTTGGAAGATGGATGCTGGTTAACTGATTAAGGCTGAATCCCAACAAGACAGAACTACTGTTTCTGGTGGGCAGGTGTGGGGGACTCCCTGGTTCTGAATGGGTTAACTGCCCCTGAAGGACCAGGTACACAGACTTGGGGTCATTTTGGACTCATGGCTGTCCATGGAAGTGTAGGTTATGCCAGCTGAGACCCAACCTGCCTGTGCACTATCTCACCTGGGTGATAATCTCCCACCTGGACTTCTGCAATGTACTGTGTGTGGGGCTATCGTTGAAGGTGACTCGAAACTGCTACTAATCAAGAATGTGGGAGCTAGGCTGGTGACTGGGATTGACCACGGGAACCATAGAATACTGGTCCCAAAAGATCTACATTGGCTCCCAGTACATTTCAGAGCACAATTTAAAGTGTTAGTGCTGACCTTTAAATCCCTAAATGGCCTCAGCATCTCCCCCCCCCCCCCCATCATTTAACCCAGACACTGATCCAACTCCAAGGGTCTTCTGGGGGTTCCCTCACTGCAAGAAGTGAAATTACAGGGAACTGGGTAGAGAGCCTTCTCGGTAGTGGTGCCCACCCTGTGGAACAACCTGTCAGATGTCAAACATATAAATAATTCAGATTTTTATAACTATACGCTTAAGTATTGTATAAGCAAAAGTGTCCCTGTGAGGTGCTCAAGAGTCAGTAAACATACTGATCTGTGGAATGGTGGCTACTGTGCAAGAAAGTCATGCTAGTACAGTAGTATTTGCTGTGTACAATTGCTTGCTGCGCACTGTTATGTGTGCACACTGATTCTCTGAGTCTGTGGGTGCATTTGGGCATTTATAGCATTGCAGCAGCATTTCTCTGAGAAAGCCCAATTGGTTCCAGAAGTGCTGGTATTGTACATAATAACAACATTTCTCAGTCTTCACTGGTAGTAGAAACAGAATGAGCAAGGGTTGTGTGTATTCCAAGTTGGAGGAAGCGAAAAAATCTGTTCCTAGGCAATCCAAATTCTGTGCCAAGAAATGCTGGATTCTAAAAGCAAATTTGCATAATTTCTTTATTATGCAATTATGCTGTGTTACAGATAAACTGAAGCTCTGCTCCAGACCCCTGTGGCTGCTAAGATTTCATTAGGCATTGTCTTCACCAGGAATTGGGTCTTCCACTGTTGCTGGAATTGAACTTCCATCAGGCCCAGTCAGTATGGACGATAGAAGAGGCCATGTGTGGAGGGCCACAGGTTTCCCATCTTGGTCTACACACTTCCAAGCATCACAGCCCACATGAGTTTCCTTCAACTGATGTGGAAGTGCCCAGTTTGGGGTTGAGCAGAGAGAGTCAAAGAACTTTCCCCATTGGAGAAAAATGGAAGAATTTGCTTAGGGCCAAACTGGACATCATGTGAAATATATATTTGGATTGAACACATGCACATTATAAACATGCAGATGGTAGCCACTGGGGAAGCTGCTGGTTATCCAGACTGCATCAGGTAGGGATAGGGATGACTCAAGCACCATGACTAAACTTGATCTCAGTGCCCACAACTTTGAAGGGGAGATCAGTTTTTGTTCTTCCCTTACAGCCTTTCTGCTTGAGCCCATTTTATAACTGAGCCTGCTGCTTTCTGCATATTCCATCCCAAAGTTCCATTTCCTGGTCAAGTTAAGAGTGTTATAGAAAGCAAAAACTGACCTTTATAGTTCCTTCTGAATCACTTCAAAAATATAATTACATTCATGAATTTATTGTCGTTAGAAACCTGAATTAACTGACAGTTGTTTCCTCTTAAATAACTTAATTCAAAACGGACATAGGTTTGCGCTCTTGGAAATTTGCCCCCCTCTACCAAATTCTAGTGAATTTCAAGCCCTGTACACAGTAGTTTTGCATGCTGTATCATGAAATAGTTTATAGTACTGTCTGTTGCATTCTGCTCTGCTTCATAATTAGTTGCATTTGGGGGGGGAGTATTCTCAACTGGTGGTGTTAATATTGCTCTTTGTAAATCTGTAACGTGGTTGATCTGTGATAATGGCATTGTGTTTTTTTTGAAAGAGAGGGTCAAAAGCAACTAATGTCCATTTGATTGGAAGTATTCTGTTTTTAAGCATGCTTCAAGAAAGCACAGCTAGATTTGTAGCTTTTGGCAATATTGAGCTGGCAAAGAGCATGTGAAGGAGAGAGTGCTGATCTCAGAGTTTGTCCAAAGTTTTGTCATTCTTGCATTGTATTGTTAAATTGAAATCATAATCCCTTTTTCATGGCAAAAAGCTATCCATATTGTTAAGCTTAGAATAAGTACCTGTTTTCAGCAACCTTGGGATTTTTTTCTCTGTTTGTTTTTAAAAGAACAATCGGAAGGTTTTCTTTTAGACTGCCTGTCAATCCAAGAAACCATTTGTTAAGAGGAGCACTGAAATGTGTTGAGTAAATCGTATTTGGGTACCATAGCACATTTCTCATGAAACGAAAAACAAATAATGAATTCTCTCTCTTTTTTGCCTCTAGAAAGGGACAAGGCATCTTCATGATTAGATTCTGAGCAGCTCCGTACCTTTTCTGTATTATCTTTTAAAAATAATACTTTTTTCTTTTTATTAAGGCTGTGTTATGTTACAGGTTCACTATGTGAGACTCTGAAATTCTATAATATATACAGAAATGACTCAGTAACTTCAATAGTAGTGCCTAGAATGTTCACAGTTTCTTCCAGCTGCTTGTAAAGAATTGGCTTCATGCTGTACCACTGTGGAATATTCCAATTATGTGCATTATGTAGTCTAAATAAAGGAAGATCAAAATGAAAGGGGTCTAGCAGTTTGCAAAACATCCAAGCACACAAACAGAAGAAAGTGTACAGCTAAACAGGTGTACCACTGGCATAGGAATTGGTATTCCCACATAATGACTGTTCAAGCTGTGTTAATAAGCTGAGATAAGAACAAGCTTTTTGCCAGTATGCACTTCTCCATTTTGTGGCATGAGCAAACAACCCAGGTATTCTTCAAGCAACCATAGTTTCCCATTTCATCTCAATGAAACTATAGTTTGAAGTTCGTATCAGGATATTAATTTCCAGAGCTGGTAACTGTACCTTCCTGGTTTGGATGAAATGAGAAACTATTGTTTATTAGAGGCTCCCTGGTTTGATTGCTCACGCTGTGAAAAGAGGAATGAATGGGTTCTGTGCACAAGCAAAAGACTTATTATGTTGTTCTGAGGTTTTGTAATCAGTTTCTTCATGCGTAACGCCGAACCATGGCTTGGCAACATACGGCTGAGCCTCAGGCTCATGTGCTCTCTTTCACAAACTCCACTTAGTTATTTTCTGAATTGTGGTAAACCATAGTTTAACCTCCTTGTGAGGAGGTAGAACACACAAGAACAGAGCTCTGTCTTTTAATCCAAACTATGGTTTGATGGTATATATGAACTGATACCATATCTTGAGTGTACCTGAATTGTTAAGGTGTCAGGAACTGCCACACTGAAGTCCATTAACTGTGGAAGGGTCCAAGTCCATTTTTTTATTTATTTTAGTCTTCACACTGCAGCCTCCAGGGCTGAAAACATACTCTTATATGAAAAGCATAGCCTTATATAGTGTTTTTAGATATTTGTTGGCTCCATAAACAATTGTGCCTAGGTAAGAGCGGGTATAACAAGTAGCCTATTATTTTTTATTAAAAAAAATTATGACCTGTAACATCAGACAGTTTTAATGTTTTGGCTTATCTTGTAAAGCTTTATGTTCAGATCCCATTTCATGCTTCCCAGACTTACATTAAAGTAACTGTACTGAAATGGCAGAGTTAAAATGATGTATGCTAGACTGTGGAATACTTTATCTAGTTTCTGCTTTGCAGCACAAACAGCGATGCCCTGTGCTGGAGGACCAGCTGGTGGATCTTGTGGTCTATGCCATGGAGCGGTCAGAGACAGAGGAGAAATTTGATGACGGGGGAACCAGCCAGTTGTTGTGGCAGCACCTTTCCAGCCAGCTTATCTTCTTCGTACTTTTCCAGTTTGCAAGCTTCCCTCACATGGTCCTGTCTCTCCATCAAAAGGTAGATTACCTACCACTAGCAATAATAATAAAGAGTAGGTGGTTATCCCTTAACCTTCACGGAATCAGCTCCTGCCCTGCCCAATCAGAGTTTCATCTACTTCTATGCCCCCAAACCAGCACCAGCCCTGAGACCTATGGGTATAGGGCGGTATACAAATTTAATAAATAAAATAAATAATAAATTGGTGAGTGAGTGTGGAGAGATTTGCCATTCTGCTGCTGCACATGGTAAAATATGATTAAGGAAGAAGCCAGGCACTGAATATTTGTTGCTACAAGAGAAATGAGGTGCAAAATATAATCGTACCTTGGATCCCGAACACCTTGCGACTCAAACTTTTTGGCTCCCGAACACCACAAACCCGGAAGTGAGTGTTCTGGTTTGTGAGTGTTCTTTGGAAGCCAAACGTCCAACGTGGCTTCCAATTACCATATTTTTCGCTCCATAAGACACACTTTTTTCCTCCTAAAAAGTAAGGGGAAATGTCTGTGTCTTATGGAGCGAATGCATGGTCTCTGGAGCCCAATTGCCTTGGGGCCAAAAGCAGATCTGCTCTTTTTTTTTTACAAAGAGAGAAGGGGGTGTTGAAAGGAAGCCGCTGAAAAGCTGTTCAGCAAGTGATCAGGGAGAGAGATAAGGCTTCCTTTCCAGCCCCACCCCCTTGCCCAGGCCTCCATTGTTTAATGCAGAGGGAGGCTGTTTGTTTCCCCAGCAACATGTGACTGGCTGATTACATTATCTGTCTGGAAACTGTAGAAATGGCTGTAGGACTAGAAGCTGCAGAACTGTGAGTTGAACCCCCATAAAAATGGGGCTTTTCCTCTTTGAAAAAGAAGCTGCACCACTTTCAGCTGATCCTCAAAAAAGCAGGGCTTTTCCCTTTGCAAAAAAAGCTGTACCACTTTGAGCTGATCCTCAAAAAAACCAGGGCTTTTCCCTTTGCAAAAAAGCTGCACCACTTTGAGCTGATCCTCAAAAAAACAGGGCTTTTCCCTTTGCAAAAGAAGCTGCACCACTTTCAGCTGATCCTCAAAAAAACAGGGCTTTTCCCTTTGCAAAAGAAGCTGCACCACTTTCAGCTGATCCTCAAAAAAACCTTTCCTCCTCTAAAAACTAGGTGTGTCTTATGTTTAGGTGCGTCTTATGGGGTGAAAAATACAGTAGGTGCAGGAAGCTCCTGCAGCCAATCAGAAGCCGTGCCTTGGTTGTTGGCCGTTTTCGGAAGTCGGATGGACTTCCGGAACAGATTCCATTCAACAACCAAGGTACGAGGAAATTTTGATGTGTTACCCTCACTTATAGAGTCTGTCCAGGTGAAACTGAGCAATTTGAGCAGCCAGCTTCATTTTTGTATTGCTTATATATGAGAGAGGCAGCTCACCTTTTGAAGGTATTATAAACTTGTCTTTTAAAAAAAAAAGGCAGCAGACACCTTCCAAATTTCTGTTACTTGTTGACTTAAAAATATTAGTCACAAGTCTTCATGCCCCCATGTTATATAATTCTAATAAACCAACAGGTCATTAGTTCACAGCATCTTGCGGAAAGGTGTGATAGTGTATTATTTCCCAAGCGAAAGTATATATTTTATAAAAAAATTAGAACAGATGTTCAGTGTTGCTGTTCTTGTCTTGGAGTATGGACTTGCTGCTCAGTGTATCTTTTTTACAGTTAGCAGGACGAGGCCTAATCAAAGGCAGAGACCATCTGATGTGGGTATTATTACAGTTCATCTCTGGAAGCATTCAGAAAAATGCATTAGCCGACTTCCTACCTGTTATGAAGCTTTTTGACCTCCTCTACCCAGAGAAGGAAGTGAGTCTTCTATGTGAAATACGTTTATTATGATTTACTACTCATATTTCCCCTGAAAAGAGCCCCCCAGCAAATAAAACAAGCCTGGTTGGGAAATGGCCTTCTCCATAGCTGTTATTTGCCCCCATTAGCTGTTTTTGCGATATGGTAAAGACCTTCCTTTTTAGGAAGCCCTGTGAATTTTAATGTATTAACTCTGCTGGAAACTGTTTTAATTGGGTGTTTTGAACTATACGATTTGCTCTGCTGCTTTTCCTTTTTTCATGTGTGTGTGTGTTGGTTTTTACATATCATTGTTTTATAGTTTTATCGTTAAGGCTCATTTAAGTTTTTCAGCAAAGGTGAGATAAAAGTGTTTTGGATAATGGCCAGCCTATAAAAAACATGCAGCCTAGCTAGGATGTGAATAGCTTACACAGAAGAGAAATTACTTGAGAATGTTAATCCCCACCCCTACTGCAAGCCAGGATGCATGCTTTTATTTCTGTCTTTGCATGTGAATTCTCATTGTTGCTTTTAATGTAAGATATGCCATTCCTGTTACTTTGTTTTATGCCAATCTACATGCAGCATTAAGGTCTTTAACTGTAGTGCATTAGAGAAAGTTTTTTTTTTAGTTTTGGGGTATTTATCTACTGATTTTCAAGAGAATTCCTTTATTGGTGTGAAGGCTCCTAAGGGTCAAACTGGGATTCACCAAGTCTAAATGCCTTAAGTTGTATGACAGCCAGTAGAATTAAACTTCACGTTTCTTCTTTCCTCAGTGTATTCCTGTACCTGATATCAACAAGCCCCAATCAACACACGCTTTTGCAATGACCTGTATCTGGATACATCTGAACAGGAAGGCTCACAGTGACAATTCTAAGCTACAAATTCCAATTCCTCATTCTCTCAAGCTTCACCATGAGTAATTGCTTTCTATATAATACCTCTTTTCAATTGTGATAGTCCTGGTATAGATAATAGAAAAATACAACAGACTCTTTGGCCACGTGTACACAGAATATTTTGCAAGCTGTCTGTGAAAATAGGATGAGAAATTGTAATAGCCCACAATAAATATATTAATGCTGACAGTTAACAGATAGTATCTCATGTTGTGTGATCCCTGGTCAAGTGTGCGTGCCACACCTTTGCTGTAGCTACTGCAGTGTCCTCATCATCAGCAGCAGCAGCAGTAGTAGTAGTAGTAGTAGTAGTATTTTAGTATTAGTATGCTGCCCATCTGACTGGGTTTCCCTAGCCACTCTGGGTGGCTCCCAGCAGAATAATAAAAACACAATAAAACATCTTTAAAAACTTTAAAAACTTCCCTGTACAGGGCTGCCTTCAGGTGTCTTCTAAAAGTCAGATAGTTGTTTATTTCCTTGACATCTGAAGAAGGTCCTCTGCCTGGTTCCCTGTAACCTCATTTTTCACAGTGAAGGAACCAGCAGGAGACCCTCAAAGGAGGACCTCAGTGTCCAGGCTGAACAATGGTGGTGGAGACACTCCTTCAGGCATACAGGGCCAAGGCCATTTAGGGCTTTAGAGGTCAGCACCATCACTTTCAGTTGTGCTCAGAAACATACTGGAATGTCTTAGACCAGGGGTCAGCAATCTTTTTCAGCTGTGGGCTGGTCCACTGTCCCTCAGACCATGTGGTGGGCCAGAGTATATTGGGGGGGGATGAACGAATTCCTATGCATCACAAATAACCCAGAGATGCATTTTAAATAAAAGCACACATTCTACTCATGTAAAAACATGCTGATTCCTGGACCGTCCGCAGGCCGGATTGAGAAGGCTATTGGGCCGCATCTGGCCCCCAGGCCTTAGGTTGCCTACCCCTGTCTTAGACCCAGAGTCTCTCTTTTCCTGATAACTTGCATCCTCCCAAATCTTTCTCCAGCTCTGCTTTATGTTACCTTGCTCACTTGCCTTCCTTATTATCCTTATTTACTTATGCAGTGGCATCCACACAATTGCCGTTTTGTGAAGGAGCTTAAAATGTAAAAGTTGACAGCGTAAGGAATAGGGAAGGGTAACAAACACAACAGAGAATGGAGAGAGGCAAGGGCGATAAAATATGAATGTTTTATTATAGTCATGTGCAGAATTTCTGTACTTCTTTCCCATAAAAACACACCTCAGGCAGTTTTCATTAAAAGCCATAAAAACACACCATGGAAGGCAGTTTAATTATGATAAAAGAAACCACTGCAGCAAAAAGTAACAAGCGGACACAAGCATCGCCAGAGAAGTGGTAAAACTCAACAGGAAAATAGGAAGGGGCTTTGAGTTATTAATTAGTTTATGCTGCTTATCCAACTGGGTTGTCTAGGCATTTCACAGCATGTTAAAATGCAGGAACAATTGGCATTCCCATAATCAAAGACCTGGTGGAAAAGGCTTTATGCAGCAGAGATATAGATTTCCTCTGTAATACCTAGAATGAGATTGTTGGGTTGTTGTTTTTTAGAGTTAGGATGCAACTCTACCATCAGATGCAGACTTTCGTTGCTCGGGCATTTCTGGGACAGTTACTCTTTTCCCTTTCATTTAACTTCCTCGCAGATTTTTGCAACAGAGTCTAAGAAATAAAAGTTTGCAGATGAATGACTACAAGATTGCCCTGTTGTGCAATGCTTATTCCACCAATTCAGAATGCTTCACGTTGCCTATGGGTGTTCTAGTGGAAACTATTTACGGAAATGGCAACATGAGAATACCTCTCCCAGGAACCAATTGTATGGCTTCAGGATCCATCACACCGTTGCCAATGAACCTCTTGGATTCACTGACGGTTCATGCCAAGATGAGGTAGAGTATGCTTAGTATCTGAAAGTTACAGAAGTGTCAAGTGTGCATACTGTGGTACAGAAGAGCTGTGTTCTCAGAAAACTATACGGCTTTGAAAATAACATGGTTTCTTTTTCTCCCCAGCCTCATTCACAGCATAGCTACCAGAGTGATCAAACTGGCCCATGCGAAATCTAGCTTAGCCTTGGCTCCAGCCCTTGTGGAAACTTATAGTCGCTTGCTGGTTTATATGGAAATAGAATCCTTGGGCATCAAAGGTTTCATAAGTAAGAAATCTTGTTTGATTGATTTTTAAAAATGTCAACAGATATGGTTGAAATTTGGGCCTCTGCTGCCAAATTAATATACATAAACATCCCTGGCTTAGGCTGTCTGTGCATGCTCCAAAGTGCTTACAATTTGGGGCCCTGCATAATGTAAATTGATGCTAAAGACATACTTCTATGCAATCTAGTTCAGGAACAAGGTCAAGTTATTATAACTTTCGTTTAGATATATGTTAAGTTATTTTGCAGACATTCTCTATCTGGCATGACAACTTTATTTTCTAGTACATGATACCATCACAAAGCAAAATCTGAGATCAAGAAGAAATAAATAGCATGCATATTATAATAATACATATAGTTCTTTTCCTGAATAGCCAAAGCACTTTCATCTCACCGATTCTTATATGTGTAAGACAGAAACAATAGTATTATCCCTAATTATTGATAGGGGACTCAGGATAATAAGGGAATGGCCTGCTTGGCACCACCCAGTTAGTTTGTTGATAAGCTAGGATTTGAACTGGGAACAAACCAGCTTCAGCGCTATGCACACTGAAGGAAATTTATCTTGTCATTTTTATTGTTGCTTTTATTAACATATTTATCCAACACTTCTTCCAGGGAACCCAAATGGCATGCAGGTTTTAACCTCACAGTTAACCCTGCTGGGTTTGCCCAAGTCCAATCTGTGATTTCAGGGTTATCAGTGAAGTGTTTTATAAAAGGTTGCCATATTTCAACAAAGCCGTCTACATCATTTGTATTACTCAATGCATGTAATATCTTCTTTCAAGAAGAGATGACAAGCATTGAATAATAGGGACTCCTGCTTTAACCTCCTGTTTAGAGAGCCATTATATAAATGAATAATGTAGTGTTCTGCATAATTGCATAATAGTGGATACCTATTCTACCTGAACGCTGCTAAGATCTAACTAGGTGCTATATATTGTCAATGCTGTAGGGCGAAAAAAAGAAACATGCCTGAACTTGCCTGATTCTGTTTGTGCCTGTAAGAAAAATATATTCCTCTGAATGTTTCGCTGAAAAAATGGTTGATTTCATATTTTTCTTTTCAGGCCAACTGCTACCCACTGTTTTTAAGTCTCACGCTTGGGGAATCTTGCATACTCTCCTGGAGATGTTCAGCTATCGCATGCACCATATCCAACCTCATTACAGAGTCCAGCTGCTCAGTAACCTTCATTCCTTAGCTGCTGTGGCACAGACTAATCAGAACCAGCTTCATCTGTGGTAAGTGTTGCTACTGTAAATCAATCTATTTCTGCTTTGCAAGCATCACACAGAGCAGAAAACCATGGAAGAGGGATTGGGTCAAAAATGTTTCTAGGCCAAAAGTTAGTGCAATTTTTGGAAGGGCGGATTCAAACACTACATAACCAACTTTGGCCACAGCTTATGATTAGTGAAGAGAGATATGAACCATGTGCCCAAGTTCAGGCAACATGCTAAGCTAAAAGGTTGGCTTTGCTCATTGCGGAGCAAGATTAAACAAGACTGGAGACTGCTGCTAACTCCTCTTTGGGAGCCCACAAGTGTGCGCAATCATGGTACACTTACTGAGTCATGCAAACCAGGCCAATATGCATTCATGGAAATATGGGTAGTCAATTGAGGGTGAACTCATGTAAAGCGCAAAACTGAAAACTCAAATCACGTGATCATCAAGTCAAATGAATCTTGCCATGCTTTCTGTAATAATGCTTGAAGCAAGGTGTTTCCTGCTTTGATTTCCTGCAATTATCATTAAAAACCCTGTTTCTCCCTGAAAACATAGCTAACATATTCTCTTTATAGTGTTGAAAGCACTGCTCTACGGCTGATTACTGCTTTGGGTAGCTCTGAGGTCCAGCCACAATTCACCCGCTTCCTTAATGAGCCCAAAACAGTCCTTTCAGCAGAATCGGAAGAACTTAACAGAGCACTTATTTTGACTCTAGCAAGAGCAACGCATGTCACAGGTAACAGTCATTATCTCTCAATTTTACAAATGGTTTTGAATATATCAAAGGAAAGCACAAGATGTGAGCATTAATACAGTACTGTGCTAAAAAAAATTATGAGTCTTGAATTCTTTATGCTTTCACTGCATTGTTACAATTATTGAAGTGTGAACTGTTATGAGGCCACAGCTATTATCAGGCTCACATCTTACTCCTTCTTCCATTGTAATCACAATAGGTTTAGAAGCTTTCACATCCACTTTAAACTAATCACAGCTTGCCATGATCTCTTAACATAGACAAACTATAGTTAGGTAAAATAAGCCACCTTCATACTATAGTTTATGAAGCTGACTTGTTTTCTCTGACCACAGCTAAGTTTAGGGTTGAAATATAATGCTAAACTCTGGTTGATCTAAAACAGAGTCTAGTCAGAATGAATATTAAACCTGGAAAAGGAAACCCATGGAGGTTTTGAATGGTTAAAATTACAATACCAGTAATAATGCATAGAGCATTTGTGGGGAATAAATATGACTATTGATCAATCCACTGTATTTGATTAAGCTATTTAAATAAGTAATTACATTTAGATGTCTGTCTTAGATTTTTTCACAGGGTCGGATTCCATTCAGGGCACCTGGTGCAAGGATATACTGCAGACCATCATGAGCTTTACTCCCCATAACTGGGCTTCACACACCTTGAGCTGTTTTCCGGCTCCACTTCAGGTAATTAAAAAAGCAAAACCAATTTTTCAAGTATGTCTTCACCTTTGAGCGAGTTAGGATGGAAGAAGATACTGTTTCTCTTACTTTTTAAAAGTCACCTCACATTAAAACTACGTGAAGGAAGCTTCCCAACAGTGTTTTTTGTATATTTTGGAGGATGAGATTTAAAGGTTTTAAATGGGTACAGGTTTAAAGGTTTTAACAAGAAAGCACTACCAACAAAATGTACCCGTTATTAGGGATTTCTGCAGAAGTAACGTAACAAAACATGTGGCAGGTTATTTCTGCTTTTAGCCTAGTCTGGTGAAAGGAGTATGAACTTTGAATTGCTGTACTAAAAGGACACATTGTGCTAGGCCTATCCTTGCATCAGCTGCCTTCATCTGTATAGAGAAAGCTCTGTGTTTCTAAGACGGCTTTAAGAAATCAGGAAAAAAACTAGATGCCACAGGAACCTAATACCTTTCTTGGGACCAGCTAAAGTTGTGTTGAGGAACCTCCACCTTGTGGGCCTCATCAGACCTGGTAGAGGTCCTGATTTGGCCTGCAAGGCTGTTTCCCCAGACCACACCCACCTGCCCCACATTGGACATCCTATGTGGTGTCAGGTATAGTCAGGTAAAGACATGGATGCAAAGAAATAGTCAGGACCTTAAACTGCCTTCTTCAGGGCTGCCTCTCACTAGTAGGAAACCCCACTAGGATTGGCTGAACAAAGTAGTTCCCCATCTGGGACTCCCTAGTGTAGGCACTGAGAGCCATCCCTTTTGAAGTAAGTTTGCATGCCATTTGTATTCAAGAGCTGTTCCCTTTGAAAGTGAGCCCCTTTCCAGTTGTCATCTGAGGTCATAATGACATCAGGTGAGTGACGGGTGGATGGCCTCATCCACCTATTAAAGTTGGCCCACGGGTGTGGGGGGGGGGAAAGGATTCAACCTAGCCATGTCCGGTTGTGAGCAAGCTTCAAACTCTCCAGAAATCGTCTTCATACTGAATAGATAGCGAAAGGAGTCAGGGGAGAGAAAAGGTGGGCATGGTTTAGGACCCCTGCAGTCCACACATTGTCAGAGACTTGAGATGAGATGTAGGAGGCATTAGACATAACTGGATTAGTGTTTGCTAGATCCAAAATGATTACAGGATGCAAGGTTTCTGAGATAATTGTTTCCCCCCGATATTCTAAAAATATTTAATCAGTTACTCAGGCCTGTCTCTGGCACAAATTGGAACACATGGCTCCCTTGTGAGATAGAAAGCCAGAAAAGTGGCAGTATTTATATTGGCAATGCTGGATATTTAGGGGAAAATCAAGAGGGGACAACAAGGGCGGTATTAGGAAGAGGCTGGAGCCCCAAAATTAAGTCCCATCTTCAGATGGAAGATTTCTTCCTCCAGGTTTTTAAAATCCCACTTCTGAATGGCTCTATTATAGAAGCAGAGTGACTCGCAGTAGCTTACTTAATTTCAGATGAAATAGGAATTTTCAGATTAGACAACTGATAACAATTCACTTTATTCTAGGCATTCTTCAAACAAAACAATGTACCTCAAGAGAGCCGCTTTAACCTGAAGAAAAACGTGGAAGAGGAGTACCGAAAATGGAAGTCCATGATCAATGAGAATGACATCATCACCCACTTCTCCATGCAGGGCTCCCCACCCCTCTTCCTTTGTCTCCTCTGGAAGATGCTTCTGGAGACTGATCACATTAACCAAATTGGTTACAGGTTAGTTATTTCAAGATGGATTGTTTCTGGCATAGTAGATTTGTGCAGAACATTCTAAGCAAGAGGTACATTTCAGTTAGCACACTAGTAAAAGGAAACATAACATATATGCCAAAGACTGGGGTTTTCTGCAGCTGCCCCGGGTTTAATGGTTCGTCCCCTGGACATTCATTATGTATAAAGTTAATAGTCTGCTAGGTGTATGCTGAAAGACCAAATTCATTATCGGTGCAAATCAATACAAAGTGGGCTGCTGCAGACCTATCTACTAACTCCAGGGGAAATCTATTTTAGGACAGAAGGGGGTAGAATCACCACTCTTTTTAGTGCAGGTTTTTATCAGTTCTGCCCTACTTTGTGCATTTTGAGAGTGAATTCTAAAAATAGTAGCTCTCTAGAGGTTGGTTGCTTGATAATGGCAGCCTTAGGTAGAGTATCTATATCTGACAGCCCACGTTGTTAAATTAATTCTGCATCTGCCACCATTGCATTTTTCTATCCTGTTTGTTAGGGTGTTGGAAAGAATCGGAGCCAGAGCTCTGGTGGCTCATGTAAGGACATTTGCAGATTTCTTGGTCTATGAATTTTCAACATCAGCTGGGGGCCAGCAGCTCAATAAGTGTATTGAGATTCTCAATGACATGGTGTGGAAATACAACATTGTGACACTGGACCGGTTGATTTTATGTTTGGTAAGTAACGCCACAACAGAGGGTACTTCTTGTATGATGACCATAAAACTAATAGTCCTAAATTGGTGAGATTCTGGGGAGTTCCTCACAATTCCTTTTTGTTTTTGCCACGCTGAACGATTATGATACATCAGCACCTCACTGCTCACTTCTAACTAGGTGATTTATGAACAAGTTAAAAAGCTGATTGTAGGGACAAGTTGCATTTTTTGTTAGAAGATTAGTAATTTCACATTTGAGTTATTTTAAGTTTTCTCTAGTGAATGCTACCTGGACCCAGTGATTTGTTCACATTTTTACAGCTGTTTCCCTCAACCCCTCAGACAGTACATTCAGGCACAAGGATCAATCCCACATTTTCCACAGTGACGACAGATGCAAAGAAGATATAACTGTCTTTTTGGTTGTCTCTGTCATGCCCACTGTATATCTTACATGTGTTTTCTTTTTAGCTATTGCTAATTTTAATCATCTTCTGAATATTTTTTAAAACCTGCTTTTAACTGTTATCGATAGTTTCAATGTATCATTTTATAATTTTGTAAACTGCTTAGAGGTTTTTAACAATCAAACAATGCACAAATTGTGTGAGATAAATAAATATCCATGCACTCCTTTAAAACCAACCATTCCAACTTGCTCTTCTTGGCTTGGAGGTGTCTAGCATCAGCATATAAACGCCTATGCACAGTGTGGCTCTCTCCAAACATCTCTGGCTCATGTGCTACAGATTTGACTCACAGATTTATTTCCATCCATGAGCCATAAATGTTTCGTTTGTAGTATTTTGCTGTCCTCTTAGATGCTTTATATCCTCTTCATTTCAGGCAATGCGCAGTCATGAGGGCAACGAAGCCCAAGTGTGCTACTTCATCATTCAGTTGCTCTTACTTAAACCTAATGATTTCCGAAACAGAGTAAGTGAATTTGTGAAAGACAACTCCCCAGAGCATTGGCTGCAGAATGACTGGCATACAAAACACATGTCCTATCACAAGGTACTTTTGGTTACTTTACTTTGTGGTGAAATAATGTAAAGTTAGAATATTGTTTCTAACTTTACCCTTTGTTTCCCAAGGCATTTATTTGTTTATTACTGCCAATTGCTAGGGGTGTATGGGGTCCTAGGGGAGGGGGTAGTGCCTTTGGTGGGGGACATGTCATGCTATTTCTGGGGTAGTTTGTCCACCTTTGGTCCCCACCCTGCACTCAGCTTTCACCTGGGGCTCCTAAATGCTGTCAACATGCGATAGCAGCCACCCCCAGGGAATGGCTTTGACTGGCTGGTTAAACTGGGTGAGGGTAGCTGATGGGTCTCAAACCCTGGGTGCTTTAGGGACAAAGACAGGCTCCAGCGGATTGAGCGGCCGAGACTAATAGTAGCCTAATGGTCAAGAAGGTGGTTTCTGTACGTGCTGTAGAGGAGAGTGAGGGGCAGGTGGGGCTCGTCAACCTGGGAAGGTAGCCCATCTAAGAGAAGGAAAACTCTGATCCTAAACTTCTGCCTTGCAAGATACCTTTGGGAGAAAAAAGGGTTAAAGAGTAAACCATACACAAATCCAGAGGGGAGTCCCTCCTTACGGCAACTCCTGCAGCCAAGCTGGTACCAAACGGATTGCTCTGCTTTCCTTTGGTCCACATTAACCTAAGACCTCCATGCACACTGCCCAGGCTGGTGCTCCAGGGAGGCCACATCAGTGCTGCTAATGCAGCAGTTTGACTTCACTGCTGGAGGCGCACACTGTTGTCTCTCAAAGCAGACGAATGCTAACAACTGCAATTTGCTGAATACCAAGATTAGTTTCCCTATGTCTGAGAAAGGCTGGGAGTATTTCACATTTGAACTGGGAGTATAGTTTGAAAACAGGCAGGTCTTACTGGCAAAGACACACGCAAAACCATTTCCCTGCAGGGGATTATTAGGGGAGTTGAAGATGCTAGGCCAATCCTTACCACCTAGAACAGATCAGGACTTGGAAGGTGTGGTAGCTTTTGTTTCCTGCATGTGTAGGTATGCCCAGTCACAGTGAACTGCCAGAGATGTGGGCTTTGAGGCTGAAATCACCCTAAGGCTTACCTGCATTCATTTCACTGCTTCAAAAACCACTTCGTTCCCCAGTGGCAGAAACATGCCTATATTCATTCTCTTAGCAGCAGCACCCCACCCCGCACCTAAGGTTAGAAATCTTTAAAAGTCCTTATACGATTTGCTGCCTGTATGTGTTTCTAATTACAGAGCTCAGTTTGTGCTAGAGATTTTGCAGTGAGATGTGAATGTAAAGCACCATTGCTTTTCAAGTGCACAACAGGATTGTGGAGGGGGGGGATCTGCATTCAGAACATTTAGAGAATAAAATATTAGGTTTCAAATGTTACCAAAGCAAGGCAGATAAATTAATATTTTAAAAACTTTTCCCTCCACAGAGGTATCCTGAAAAGTTATATTTTGAAGGGTTAGCAGAGCAAGTCAACCCTCCAGTACAAATCCAGCCCCAGTACTTGCCGATATACTTTGGAAATGTGTGTCTCCGCTTCCTGCCAGTATTTGACATTGTGATTCACAGATTTCTGGAACTCCTTCCGGTGTCCAAATCACTGGAGACTTTACTCGATCATCTAGGAGGCTTATACAAATTCCATGGTAAGATTCTTTCCCCCCCACCCCACCAATAAAGCGTTGTGTGTGTCTGGGTCTTGTTCCAGCTGTGCTAATTTTGCTTGTCTCACTAGCATAGTAAAGGAGTAATTGCATATGGCTTTGTCAGACTTGCTGGGGGGACGGACCCTACTCCTAGGAAGACTATGGAAATTGCAGGCCTCTTCAAAAGTCTGTGTCAATATACATTTCAACAATCGCAACCAAGCTGGTGTGATAGCATCCATGTTTGGCTGAGCCAAAACTGCAGGCACAGATGTCAAGCTCTGTCCCTGTTGGAGAAATTCTGCATGTCACAAAGCAGATGTATGCATGCTGAGTCGTCCCCCGTCCCCACCCAGGCATATTGAAGCAAAGTGGAAGCCTTTGTATGTAGTCAAACGCCATGCATGCATCAAAGCTCATGAGGTTGCAGGAAGGAGGTAATTGGGGTGGTCGTCTTTTGAAATAGCTGTAAAGAGAGAAGTATGAGACTGGATTGCTGATGTTTCCAATTACTTCAAAAGCTGAGGAGAAGCCACAAAGATTAGTAGTTCAGTAATGAGGAACAGCATGAATTGTAATAGTTACTATGCTGGGTAGACCACTAATAACAGCCACACATAACTTCCCTCCCTTTTTGAGAACAAGGATTAAGAAAAAGGTATTAATCCCTCGTGGTTTAAAAATAAATCCAAATTATGTGATCAAACAGCTTAAATTTGAGATAAATGCAAAATGGATTATGTTGGCATTTGTATTTACTCTGCAAATAAAACTGTTTGGGGTTTTTTGTCACATTGATTTTTTTTTTAGCATTTTATGAACTAAGGGGGCATGGAAAATGAACAGAATTTTTCAGATTTTAACACTACCAGATTTTGCCCTTTTTGGTGTGCTTGTTGCTATATAGATTGCTTTAGGAAACCTCATACATTACCATATAAGCATTTAAATACTCTTGCTTAGAATCTTGCTCAAATCACTATGAAGCATCTTTTGAGGCTGTTCTTTATTGTCACTGATGACGCGCATATCCTATTATAGTAATATGGAAAAACCAGAGATTAGCAATTCTTTCCAATGTGATGAATGTATATCAATGTTTGTCTAATCTAAGGCCTTTAGTCCATTGTTGTCACTATAAAGTATTTGCAGAATTGTCCTCTAGGATGATCTTATTCCACGTTTTGGTCACTATTACATGTTCTTTCCAATTTCAAACACACAAATATTATTCCCTGGGTTTGGAGAAATATTTGAGTTACCAGTGCAAATGTTGCATTCTTTTAATAAAAAAAAACCAGGGAAGAAAAGCAGCCAGAGCTGCTACTTAGAGGTGTAGTAGGGTTACCACAGAGATTGTCATTAAAAGATGTGATTTATTATCCCATAAAGAGAATGAGCACACAAAAATTATTTCTGACATGAGCCTAGCTTGAGATTTTCTCTGATTTTTCACAAAATGCAGGGTTAATGTGCTGAATTATTATGAGAACTTTAATCAAAGAGGCAACAGGTACTACTACTCATTTGAACTTCTGCCTCTGATTCTAAAGCTACAAGCATGGCTACTTGTACTTACAGCGATTCAGCAAGAGTGCAAAAAAGAAAATGTATACTGTGATGCTGGCTGCACAATTTAGCTTCAAACAAATCTCAGCTTCTATTATTATGAAAACTGCAAGCTAGTCCTTGCGGTTGTATAAATATTCTTGAAAGTGTGTGGGCAAAACAAGTTGAAATCTTTGAGCTCCTGCAGTGAGCAAAGTAAAGTATACAAGATAGCAAAAATTGCAGGCTAAATTTTCCCCAAACTGAGAGATGATCAGATTGCATTATTTATATTTGGTACAAATCCCAGACTTATTGGAACTGAACTTGGATTGCCTGAATGAAGGTTTAGTTTTATAACATGGATTAAACACAGACTTTGCTCTAAGTTTGTGAACACATCTGTTCTCCTCTTGGCAGATCGTCCAGTGACCTACCTGTACAACACTCTTCACTACTATGAGGGGCACCTCCGGGAGAGGATGAACCTCAAACGAAAGCTCGTCCATGCCATCATCGGCTCCCTTAAAGACAATCGGCCACAAGGGTGGTGCTTAAGTGATACTTACCTCAAATGTGGTATGAATGCACGAGAAGATAACCTGTGGATTCCTGAAGATATTTATTATTGCAAACTGATTGCGAGACTGGTTGATAATATCCTTTTTGTTAAAGAAAAAAAGAAAAAATGTGACATATCAGGCTGCATCCAAATAACTATTCTCATCATAATGAATTGGTAAATGGCTATTTTCTAGTGCTTCAGCCGCCCACAGATTTTTTATCAAATTACTACTGCAAAATAAGTAGAGCATGCATGTTTTTAACTCTTTTCATGTGTTAAATATGTGTGGCTATCATCCCAAGCATTGGCAGGTTCACCAGAAGTAAACCCCACTGAGTTGAGCCAGACCAAGCAGTACATAAATTTTGTTAAATAAATAAGCCAAAGTAAAATTTATAAATCCAAAAGATCACAGGACCAGTCACTTTCTTAACAAACCACCTTTAGTTCCTTGAACTGGGGAAACCGGCTCAAAATTTCTAATACACTGCATTGCATTATTTGGTGGGGGGGAACACAAAGTGTACAACGCATTATACTCAGTAACTGTGATGCTCCTGATAGGATGCTAACTTCTTGTTCTAATGGCTGCTTCCTAGTTTCTATAACTATTTACCTTAATCGCTGTCACCGATGGCTGGCAAATCATCTAGCCCATTCCCAAACTGTGACTGGAGGTTCAATGAATTTCCCAACCCAGCTGCCCACGCTCTGCATGTTACCTGTGTCGAACTCATGGCATTGACTGTGCCAGGAAAGGATGTGGGCAATGCCCTCCTCAATGTTGTGCTGAAAAGGTATGTAAAACTTTCTGAAAGGTGGGGGTGGGGGGACACTTATGAAGTTGGGGGCCTGTTAACATTGCAAAATGTTGTCTAATATCTGTCAAAATGGAAAGATTCCCAGGAACCAAATCACAAAATTGTAGAGCTGGAAGGAACCCTGAGGATTGTCTAGTCCAAACCGCCGCCCCGCCCCCCAGCAATGCAGGAATATGCAGCTGTCCCATGCAAGGATTGGGCCTGCAACCTTGGCGTTATCAGCATCACACCCTAACCAACTCAGCTAACCATATTTAGCTGATTTTAATGTATCAATTTCTTTAAAGCACCTTTGCCAAAATATTAAATAAAAGAATCACATGTCTCTCTCCCCCTTCATTTCTTATAGTCAGCCTTTAGTGCCCAGAGACAATATCACAGCTTGGATGAATGCAATTGGACTCATTATCACTGCGTTACCTGTAAGTCATCTTGCATTTTGAATTCTGATTTAAGTGAAGAGAGAGCGCGCTAAAACATCAACCCCTGTACAAGAAGTATAATACAGAAGTTAGGGTAGCGTTCATTATTTTTAGTTTTGACTGTAAGTTTGTTCAATGGAATTTAGATGTGAAGAATCAAAGACAGAGTATGGTGCATCTGAAGCAATTCAGAAAATTTGACACCTTGAGCAGTGTAGAAATTGCTTAGGGTTGCTATTTTAAAGGTAAAGGTAAAGGGACCCCTGACCATTAGGTCCAGTCGCGGACGACTCTGGGGTTGCGGCACTCATCTCGTTTTACTGGCCGAGGGAGCCGGCGTACAGCTTCTGGGTCATGTGGCCAGCATGACTAAGCCGCTTCTGGCGAACCAGAGCAGCGCACAGAAATGCCGTTTACCTTCCCGCTGGAGCAGTGCCTATTTATCTACTTGCACTTTGACATGCTTTCGAACTGCTAGGTGGGCAGGAGCTGGGACCAAGCAACGGGAGCTCACCCCGTCACGGGGATTCAAACCGCCGACCTTCTGATCAGCAAGCCCTAGGCTCTGTGGTTTAACCCACAGTGCCACCCGCGTCCCATAAATTTTCTATTTTAAGAACTCTTAAATATTTGTTATTAAAACTCAGTTTCCTGCAGCAGTAACTAAGTTGCCATTTGATGCAAACATGGTTCTCCACACATGGGCCTATGGTTTCTACATTCCCATGCTAGAACAATGTGGTGTAGGGTGGAGCCAAAAGAGAGTGGCAATCACATTGCTCCTAAAACATTAGAATTGGGCCAGAATGTCCTGATGATTTGACTTTGCTTTGGCTCTCTTTTCCCAGGAGCCCTACTGGATTGTCCTTCACGAACGGATTGTGAGTGTTATCAACAGTCCTAGCTTGACTTCAGAGACCGAATGGGTTGGTTACCCATTCCAACTGTTTGACTTCACAGCTTGCCATCAGTCTTACTCAGAGATGTGCTGTAGCTACACTCTGGCATTGGCACATGCAGTCTGGCACCATTCAAGCATTGGCCAACTTTCCCTCATTCCAAAGTAGGTGTCATGGATTGGCTGGATGAAGAGGAGTGGTGGGAGGCACCAGCTGGGGAAACCCCAGAGGAGGAAGGCTCGGAGCTAGAGGATTGGTGGTGGGACACAGAGGAGCAGTCAAAGGGAGTGGATTGGAGGGGGGGTAGGTTTCAGATGCTGAAGGGACAACAGGGTTTAGTGAGTAGGAAGAGCCCGGGACAGGAAGCAGCTCAGACTGAGGCTGGAGCAGGAGCGGGTGTCAAGGGACTGTTGACAAACACAGAGTCTCCCTCTTCTGCTGCATCAAGCTCCCCTCTCACCTGGTCTCCAAGAGCTTGCAAAGTAATGAGAATCGGCCTCGGTCCAGTGTACCTGAAGGAGCGTCTCCACCCCCATCGTTCTGCCTGGACACTGAGGTCCAGCACCGAGGGCCTTCTGGTGGTTCCCTCGCTGCGAGAAGCCAAGTTACAGGGAACCAGGCTGAGGGCCTTCTCGGTAGTGGCACCCACCCTGTGGAACGCCCTCCCACCAGATGTCAAAGAGAGAAACAACTACCAGACTTTTAGAAGACATCTGAAGGCAGCCCTGTTTAGGGAAGCTTTTAATGTTTAATAGACTGTTATATTTTAATATTTCGTTGGAAGCTACCCAGAGTCTCTGGGGAAACCCAGCCAGATGGGTGGGGTATAAATAAATTATTATTATTATTATTATTATTATTATTATTATTATTATTAGAGCAGGTCAGAGGTGCCCAGACACAGTTTGAGAGTGCTTGGGAAACACCTGAGAGAGGAGGAGCCTTAGAGATGGTGGAAGGCAGGGACCTTCAGTCCTGGCAACTGGTTCATAGGAGCAAGACCTACTGGGGAGTGTTGCTGAGAATAAGTACAGTGGTACCTCGGGTTACGAACTTAATTCGTTCCGGAGGTCCATTCTTAAGCCGAAACTGTTCTTAACCTGAGGCACGCTTTCGTTAATGGGGCCTCCCACTGCCACCAGCACACAATTTCCATTCTCATCCTGGGGCAAAGTTCTCACCCCGAGGTACTACTTCCGAGTTAGCAGAGTTTGTAACTCAAACCATTTGTAACCTGAGGTACCACTGTATGTTCAGTTTCTTGTATAAACAATTAACTTCACTGACAACAAAGATATGCTTCCTTTTTTGCTGTCCTGACTCCCACCATGACAGGCATATTCTATAAAATCTCTGAATATTATTTTCAGCCAAATAAAAATGTGCTGCTTGTATATAAAGCCCACATATAGCCATAGGACATAGGCAAATATCTTCTGTTAAGTGTGTGTCAGAATATTTGATTGTATGAATCTTAATATTATTAGCGGCACTTGCCTCTTAACAGAATTTGGTAAATTTTAGTGTATAAAATAGTGCTTCTTTTATTAGTTTTGTTTTATGTTTTTCTAACTTAATATAATTTCTGAAATATTACAGGTTTCTCACTGAAGTATTGATACCAGTAGTAAAGACTGAATTTCAGTTACTCTACGTGTATCACCTGGTTGGTCCATTCCTACAGCGGTTCCAGCAGGAGAGGACAAGATGCATGCTAGAGGTATGTGAGATCAAGAGAAATTGCTGCAGTGTTCATAATAATAATAATAATAATAATAATAATAATAATAATAATAAACAATTAATAATTTATTATTTATTCCCCAGCCACTCTGGGTGGCTTCCAACAGAATATTAAAATGCAATAATATATTAAACATTAAAAGCTTCCCTAAACGGGGCTGCCTTCAGATGTCTCCTAAAAGTCTGGTAGTTGTTTTTCTCTTTGACAACTGGTGGGAGGGCGTTCCACAGGGCAGGTGCCACTACCGAGAAGGCCCTCTGCCTGGTTCCCTGTAACTTGGCTTCTCGTGGCGAGGGAACCGCCAGAAGGCCCTTGGCACTGGACCTCAGAAGAGTAGGACAGCAAGCTTTTGGACTTTGCTAAATACTGCCTTTCTGGTGAGGCTTTCCATGCAAACATTAACCTTGCTCTCCTATCCCTCCAACAAAATCAGTTCAACGAAGGAATAGTTTGTATATCTTTCATTGTGCTTATTCCTCCATCCTCTTTGGAGGTTTAATATATCCCTGCCATAGTCATAGGTGCAAGAGAACATATATCACATAATTATGTAATTTCAGGATATCTTACAAAATCTTTGGGGTATTTTCCTTTTCTTTGCTGCCCATTTGCTTTTGTCAGTTTGTTGGGAGAAACACATCCCAGTTCTCCCGAAATCACCACAGGCACAGCCTCAAATTATATGGACTTTGCATTCAGTCACAGCAGAAAGCAAATTACAGTATTCATCAACTTGTCTCTTCAAGCACAACAAACGAGTTTTAAAATAAACTCTCCAGGACATTTTCAGTGTCCTAAAATTAATTATGCTTATGCCATAAGTAGCTAAACAAAGCTGACTTCAAGCTCTGTCTTTGAAGACAGGAAGGAACATCTGTGCCTTTTAAACTCTGCTTTCTGTAGTAAGCCAGGCAGAGCAAGAGATACGAAAAGTGCATAATTAGCTTATTCTCTATTTTTCCTGTCATCTTTGAAGAATAAAAAGTCCTGAGTTCTCCTCCTACAAGTGAGGGTTACTGCCGTGGCGCCACCAGTTTTAATTTGCCAGCTCTGAAACCCTCATATGGCTATGGATTGATGAGTTCATCTTAAACAAAAGAAGCCCCAAATTTAGATAATGACTAATTTTAAAAAATGTTCACCAGAAATGTCCTCGTGGTTCTTTGGTAGAGCACAGAACACCAGTGTATCTGGCAAACATATCCACTAATACAGTTGTCTATCCCATTATCTCTCATCATCAAAGCTCAGTCCTTTTGCAGAATGCTTCAGTAGTATATCTGTATGCAAGATTCAGGTCACTATTTTAAATTGAAAGAATGTGATCTGTTGTTTTTAATAACCTTTTACAAGATCTACAGTGGTTCTCAAAGAGTGTCGCGCCACTGTGGTGGGAAGATTCAAGGACAATCAATATTATATTTTGGGAATGATTCATGTTCTTCCATAGCTACATTGTTGATACTTTTTGGATGCCCCATGATCATATTATAAAGTGGGGATGTGGGTGGCGCTGTGGTCTAAACCACTGAGCCTCTTGGGCTTGCCACGATGGGGTGAGCTCTCCCATTGCTCTGTCCCAGCTCCTGCCAACTTAGCAGTTTGAAAGCACGCCAGTGCAAGTAGATAAATAGGTACCGCTGCGACGGGAAGGTAAACGGTGTTTCCGTGCACACTGGTTTCTGTCACGGTGTCCTGTTGCGCCAGAAGTGGCTTAGTCATGCTGGCCACATGACCCAGAAAGCTGTCTGTGGACAAACGCCGGCTCCCTCAGCCTGAAAGTGAGATGAGCGCCACAACTGCATAGTCACCTTTGACTGGACTTAACCGTCCAGGGGTCCATTACCTTACCTATACCTATTATAAGGTAAAGGGACCCCTGACCATTAGGTCCAGTCGCGGACGACTCTGGGGTTGCGGCACTCATCTCACTTTATTGGCCAAGGGAGCCGGCGTACAGCTTCTAGGTCGTGGCTAGCATGACTAAGCCACTTATGGCGAACCAGAGCAGTGCATGGAAACGCCGTTTACCTTCCCGCCGGAGCGGTACCTATTTATCTACTTGCACTTTTGGCATGCTTTCAAACTGCTAGGTTGGCAGGAGCAGGGACTGAGCAACGGGAGCTCACCCCATCGCGGGGACTATAAATCTAGCACTGCTAGTTGTTCCTTTTTGTTTTCCAATGATTTTTTTTATCCATGAGAACATTATTGGCTTGTTGTGTGTAAATTTTTATTCTGAAAGTGTGATCCAGAGAAAAAAGTTTGAGAAGCACTGAACCGTAGGCTTCTGCCCCTGCCTGCATTGCTCACCAACCCCACCTACCAGGACAATACCATGCATATTCAGTACAGTTTTTGTTTGTGTGGTAATAGATTGGAGTAGCTTTTTATGAAATGCTTCTGGAGGTGGACCAATGCAACACACATCTCAACTACATGGATCCGATATGTGATTTCCTGTATCATGTGAAGTACATGTTTACTGGAGACAGTGTAAAAGACCAAGTAAGTGATGGAAAACCGGAAGTTCCTCTTTTGTATTTTTTGCCAAGTGTCTCTTCTTTTGCTTTATTTTCTCTTTCTCTTTCCTGTCTTTATTTCTATTGTCCCTCTCTTTTATTCTTCTGTTTTTCTTTTTTATCTTTCAAAGTTGTGATATCACTGTCTTATAGGAAAATGTCGGTTAAGAAATCTTACATACTACAATTATATTTTGTTTTCTATTTTAAATTTTGAAGTGAGTCAATGAAAATAGCATAAAAACTGTTTAAAACCAATGAAGAATCTTGAGTCCTCTTTGCCAGATGCAGTAACATGGGGGTAGTTAGAATTATAAACAGTGAAATGAGAAATGAAATGCAGAACAGTAGAGATGGTGTTAATTATGTTATTAACAGTGGCCATTCACAAAAAACAGATTTTTTTTTTTTTGCAATAGACATCCTGCCACTAGTGAGCCAATTAAAACCTGTATATAAAAGAAATCTGTTATCCTGTTTCAATTAGCAAACATTCTTCTGTAAGCATTGTGAAGCTAAATGAAGACCTTTAAATTTTTATTTTAGACTTTAAACCAGCAGGCCACATTTGACAGGTAGGCAGTGCTGACCACCTGTCAGTCACCTGAAGTTACACAGACATCAGGTGATGGCGTGCTTTGAAGTCTGCATGGACATCAGGATTTCAACGCACAACCCAGGGCTTGCAAAGAGCCTTGTGCACTGCTTTGAAGCCCTGCTGATCAGCTGTTCTTTGCCACTTCCAAATGCCAAAAGCGCTCTTTGCAAGCACCTTCAAGGATATGCTGATTGTGAAGCTTCCCATGGGCAACTCCTTAGCAAGGTCAAACCCACAGAGCTGGTAGAAGCTGATTTTAATCTCTGCTTACTCTTGGGATTGGCTGCACTATGCATTCACCATGGCCTAGCCAATCTCCACTGGCTTGCTTTACTGCACGTTAGCTGACTGCTGGTGATAGCAAGGCATATATATCTATACATAAATGGACCGCCCCTTTATTGCTTTATAGCCATTCTTTATTTTCTTTTGGCTTTCGTTAAAGGTTGAAAAGATTATTTGCAACCTGAGGCCTGCTTTGAAGCTTCGTCTGCGCTTCATACATATCAGCAAGATGGAGTCGGCAACTGTTCCTCAGCAACCCATAAGCAATGTGTCTCCAGCACCTCAGCCTAGCCAGGTCCCCGTGAACGTGGCTTTGCCAGTGACACAGTAGAGGGAGGCACTAAACTACTGTCTCTGCCAAGGACATCCAACATGGACCCAGATGAAGCAGCACCCAGCATGAATTTCATTTGAGAAGAGCTGGGTGCAGGAAAGTTCCCATTACATTCTTCCTTTTAATGCATCTGAGGACCTACATATTCTATATATGTGCTGCTGCTGCTCTTTTCCAAATCAAAGGAACTCCTTAAGTTCAGCAAACAATGTGGCTCTACAAATACCCAGCTGCTTTAAACAACAACACTGCCCATTGTTGGCCTTGTTTTCTTTACTCGCATCTCATTTTTCTTGCCAGTGGTTAACTTCTGTTTTTGGTAGCATAGATATGTTTACATTGGCAACAGTTAACATTTTGTGCTTTTTTCAGCTTTGGAAAATGATGATGCTTGGGTGAACATAAAGGCTGTGACCCCATATCATTTAAGGAAGAATTAGCTAAGCTTAAGCCACTGAGATCCTGTTGGCTTAAAGCCAAGTCTATTAAACCTACTAGCTGGATTTTCTATGAAAACTAGTTGAAGTATTGGTGCAAAAGGCAGACACAAACAACTTCTGACCATGATGCCAGAATTTGCCGGTGCTGTCTTACTTTGCCAGCAATCCTGCTGCAGTCAGGGATACACTATGGTGATGAAAGCACTGTCTATCCAAATCACGGATGAGCAGGCCTCCAGGTTTGCAATCAGTATATTTATGTGAGGTGGTGGTGGTTTTAATCAGCCACCTGTGTTTTGAATTTGTGTAATAACTACGTTTTATTTTGGACTTGTACTATACTACTTTTGTTTAAGTTTTATTTTTGCGTAGGGAGGTTGGTGGGGTAGAAAGATTTTTAACCAGATAATGTTTCAACTGCTCTGTTAAGATTTGTAAAATACTGCTCTTATTTCATAACAGTGAAAAAAGTGTTTAATAAAAATAGTTTTTATAACTACTGACCTATTTTGCTTAACTGTTGTACTCATTTTACACTGTAGCTTCACCAGTGCTGTAAGACTGGGAATTAGAAGGTTGTCCCTGTTTCTAAACTTTAAGCTCCCTGTGGAACATAACATGTGTTCCTTGTTTCAGAACAGTAAAGTTACTTCTTTAATTGGACATTGGAACAAAAGGGGAAAGTGAGGGGTGAGTTTAAACCTGCTTACAAATATCTCCACATTTACACCCAGTTTGGGGTTCAGGTGAGCAGCTGGGAGGGTTTAGGATCCACCAGATCACATCTGCTTCCCAGAACATTCCCTTTTTGGCTCTTTCATCATTGAAACTCTGGCCCCAGTTGGGCCAGGGTGTTGGACGAACAAAACTGCACCCCCCCCAAAAAAAAAATCCCTTTGGGGGGCTCTCAGTCCTAGTTTGATCCTATGCTGTGGTCCCCCGTAGTGACAACGTTACAGCAAAGCCAGCTCTGACTCCTCAATTTGTTCCAAACAGTTCCAATACATATGTAGTTAAGGCTATTACCAATAAGCACCAGGCTGATAAATAAATTGGATTTTCTTTTGCTGTTAAACTTCTTAGACTTCCAGCTGCTGCAGAAATTTGGCAATTGGGCTGCTGCAGGAAGGGGTCACACGGTACACTTCCCTTTGAAGTCTATTGTAGGCTGACATTTAGGTGGCAAAACTTCAAAAGCAAAACTACCGTAGTTCTTTTCTAGGCAGAAGCCATGCTTTCACACTGCTTTACTGGCTTAACATCTAATTAAAAAGCCAAAAATTACTGCATCATTTTTTCAGCCCTTCTGAGACTGAAGCACAAGAGGCGAGGGATATCTAAGAGGCAGATTATTGAGGAATTACTCCCAATAAGCCCTTTTCCTGCAACAGCTGGATCCTCCTGTCCTTTCTAGCAGTTGTATGACACCTCCAGACTGCCATTTTTTGTGGGAACGGAATGCAAGCTCATACTGGAACTTTAGGTTTGCACAGTTAAAGGGGTCTGTCAACCTAATGCAAGAAATTGTTTTGAGCTTCGGGGAGGGGGATCAGACTTTTTGCAGTTAGGAAAGTGATTGGTAAATATATGAAATGTGAGATGAAACAACACATTAACATGCAGATGTGTAAACACATTGCAAGCAAATCAGGATGTATGTTGGACGAATGCTCATTGTCACCATCTTGCAAGGAAATAAGAATGAATGCTCAATAAAGAATGGATATAATCGTTGCAAGCCTAATTGGCTTGCAAAAAACAGCTAAGTTTTTTGCAAGCCAATTAGGATGAATGCACGATAAACGGGTCATTCAGAAGGATTCATACTGAAGACAAAGGCTGGCATTGTATATAATCTAAAACTACAACAACTGTTGCCAATATGCAATTCGAAGTCATTTTCAAAACTGCAAAGGTATCTTTTCCAGTCTCATCCTAAAGTGGCGCTGAGGAAACTAGAGGTCCTGCAGAGGGTCCTGGAATATAAACTCACATCATTCCCAACCACTGGCCAGGGCTATTGGGAGTTGTAGCCCGACAATAACTGGGAAGGCTACAGGCTCCCCATCTCTGTTCTTAAGTGTTTGGGGGACCACTGGCATCATTTGCTGATTCAGCTAATCTGATCTGAGCTCTGTTTCTTTGAGACTTGCTGAAGTTTGGGCTCCAGTCATGGCCCATTATTGTTTACAGGCAATAATGGGTTAGATCCAGACTGGTGCCTACTGGACTACCAGTCTAGTTGAAGAAAGCAGCCAGGAGATGGTACACCATATTACATATTAATATAGGTTTTTTAATTATATTTTTATTGCTTCTTTTATTTCTTAAATTGTATTTTACTATGTTGCAATTTGAATTCTACAATAAACTCCACTATGTAATAAAAGCAGCAGTAAAATACCAATACAAACCATACAGCATCTAGCACAACACAATGCAATTGCTACAAGAGGCAGTCCACCGAGACCCTCGGCAATTGTTAAGTAGTCGTGGGGGTGGCAAACCACTTCTCTAGTGTGTGCATTGGCATGCATGCAGAGGCACTTCTGCAGGGAAGTTTACTGCAGACTTGGTGGTGCTTATGCATGCACGTATGTTCATTGCAGCATCCATGCAATGTTGTCTTTGTCAAAAAGGCCGTCCAACATTTCCCCTTTTGCTCCAGATTTAACATTTCCACAGAAAATCTGATAAGCAAATACACACGCACACACCCAAAAACCACCCCACTCCATGGAAAACAGTAAATCCAGATTAAATGTGTGTGGGATTTTGAATTGGTATTTTTCCGAGTACAGGTAGGTAGCTGTATTGGTCTGCCATAGTTGAAGCAAAATAAAAATAAAAATCCTTCCAGTAGCACCTTGGAGACCAACTAAGTTTGTTATTGGTATAACAAACTTAGTCTCTAAGGTGCTACTGGAAGGAATTTTTTTATTTTGTTTCGTTTTTCTGAGGTTAATATTATATGGGCACTGCGATAAACTTGCAGGCATGAGCAGCACCAAGTCCAAAATAAATTGTGGTGAAGCACTACAACTCTATGCCACAGGGCTAGGAAATAATACTTCTGCAGTAGAAATCCTTTTTTTAAAAGTCCGCCATAGCCTAAGGCCATCATGGTTCCTCAAGCTTTCACTTGATAAAATTTATCACATAAACTGGCTCTGAAAAAGCTGAATGTGCCCTGCAGTAGCTTATAAATCGAAGCTCCCTGATGTAATTACACCAGGGTGTCATATTAAAATGCAAATGGATAATATTTCTCGGAAGAATATTAGTGGTGCATGCTGTGAGTCTGTTAACATTAATGGGATACTCAGCAATTTATAGTCAAGATTCTTTTTAAAAGAAAATTGCTCTAGAGTGACTAGTGTGGGTGGGAGACATCTTTTCCCTGTATATGCCATTCAGACATACACATATCCCTATGCTAAGGGTGGGGAACCTCTGGCTTGCAGCCCAAACTTGGCGAATGAGGCCATTATCCCCAAACTAGGCCCACATCAGCTGATGGGCAGGAGAACGGGATAATTCCACATTAAGTCAAAGCAGCAGAATTTCATCCCCATTCATCAGCTGAGCTTGAAGCCCTGTGCAAAAGCAACCTTTGAAGCAGCTTGTGCACAAGAGGCTTCTGCAAAAGCTTTAAGAGAGCCCTTATGCCCATGTTTGAGGCTCTGGAGGCGCAAACAGGACCATGGGGGCTGTGTCTTAAAGCCTTTGGCAAGTCTCCCAGAATTAAAAGGGACACACAGGAAGACTGAGGAAAGGCTTTGTGAGTCTCCTCCCACTTTGAAGCATCAGATATCGGACTGCAATAGATTTTGACAGGTGGGCAAACTTGGCCCACAAGCCAGATCCCTATGGCACGCTTCTCAGGTGCAGACAATGAGTTTATAGTCGATGCTTGGAAAGGGCTGTGTAAGTGGTTTTGCAGGCACCACCGATCAGCTGACTGGTGGTGCCTGCAAACCTCTTTCATCTAAGCCCTGCCTTTACCAGCCCCACACCTGATGTCATATATGATGTCAGGTGCAGGACAGGTGGGCATGGCTTGAGTGAAACAGCCTAGCGGGCCCAGGCGTCAAGAGGTCCCCCATCCCTCCTTGCATTAGGACATTAATGGGACTGTGGATGGAAAGTGCCCCAAAGCATAAGTCTGCATTATATATATTAAAAAATGGCCCATCTTCTTAAAAATTTAAGAACAGCAATGTAAAATTGAAAGTAGTTCAGACATGAAAGTAGTTCAGTAGACTTCTAAAAACAGAAGGCATAATTTCTTTGTAAAGAATTCTTTAGAAATTATTCTGATTGACTCACAATTCAGCTATGTATAGAACCACCTCAGAGGCAGCAGTCATTACAAATGCCTGAATTCAAAACCAGCACACAAAGTTAATGAGGGGGCGCTCTCAGAGGAATGAAACAGCTCTCTTGTGTTTTAATAAGTCAAAACAGTGAAGAGATTTTAACTTTCTTTTCTCTCTGAATAGCATTTTGGCTTGGACAACAACAGGGATGGGAGTCTGTGTGACCCTCCAGATGTTGTTAGACTATGGCTTCCATAACCCCTGGCCACCAGACACGCTGGCCAGGGCTGACAGGAGTTGGGAATCCATTCTACCACACGTGGTGGACGTGCAAAATAATAAAAGCATTCTGGGAAATGATATATAATGAGTTGAAAAAAATTGTTTAAAATAACCTTTGTGAGGAAAACAGCAGCTTTTCTATTAGGAATTATAGGTGATGTAATACCAGAGGAGCAGAAGAGATTGTTTATGTATGCTCCGACAGCTGCAAACATGCTTTTCACCCAGAGATGGAATATAGTTCCAACCAGAGAAGAATGGATAATCAAGGTGATGGACTATGCTAAAATGGCAAAACTGACAGGAAGGATCAGAAACAAAGAAGATAAGAAATTTAATAAAGAATGGCAAACATTTATAGATTGTGTTAAAGAACACTACACAGTTGAAAACGTTAGCAGGATTAATATAACACTTGTAATATAATAATTCTATGGTTACAAATGGAAATTTGAACACAATTTGGATAATATAAGATCCAGTATAAAAGGAAGTACTATGGAAACCACGGGGAGGGGGGAGGGAAGTCCATCGATTCAGGGAATCCTGTATATGTATAAAATTGACCATATATGAATGTAAATGATATTTGTAAAAACATCTGGAAAGCCATCGGGTCCCCATTCCTGGGGTACAAAATAAGAGTGACACAGTTCTAGTCACAGACTAGAAAAGGATCTCCTTAGCTCAAAGTGCAGAAAATAAGAATAGACTCATTCACAAATCTACCTCATTGTAAGTTTATTTCTATTATCATTTTAAGTTTTTAGATCTGTTTCAGTGTATCTGAAGAAGTGTGCATGCACACGAAAGCTCATACCAAGAACAAACTTAGTTGGTCTCTAAGGTGCTACTGGAAAGAAATTTTTATTTTGTTTTGACTATGGCAGACCAACACGGCTACCCACCTGTAACTGGAACTATTTATAAATTTGTTTAAAATAACAGAAATAAAGTCACAAAGAGCATCCCCTTTATATAACGGAGTCTAAAGACAATTTGAAGATTCATATATAAATAGCAGCGTTTATAAATCTAACAGAACAATGATTACCTCTCCTTTTGAAAACGAAGCTCCCGTTATCATAATGAAGGACTTATTCTTGAGACTGCTCCCACAGTAGCTGGATCTCCAGAAAGGCTCTCCTTTCTGGATATCATTAGGATATTCACCTCCTGATAAATAAAAGAAAAATAAAATATATTATGGAAGTTTCTCTTTTTCCAGTATCTTACAATTAACACACGTTTACTTTCAGTTTTGTGCATTTCTAGTAATTATATGACAACATAATTGCTTCCCATGCCTACATCACTGAAATTGGTGTGACTTGCATTCTTAAGTGTTCAGAACTCCCACTGGTTACAATTTATATAAGCTTCGCTAATTTGCTCTGGACTCCGTCCTACATGAAAAAGGCTTCAAATTATCTCAAAAATGAATGCGCCACACAATTTGTTCTGGTGTTCATTTAATGTACTTGGAATGACACAGCTTTTGTCCGGGATCAAATACTGGCCAAACGCTTCTCATTTACGCAATTCCTTTCTGAATCATATTTTCTTTATAATGTTCCCTAAGTGAAAAGTTGTTTGGTTTTTTTAAGATGGCCTGTCCTTGTTCTAAGCAGCAAAATCCTGTTGAAGTAAAATCAGCAAAATCCATGCTGAAGAGACCATGTCGTAGGCAGAACCTACCAGCTGGCTACCCTGCCTGCTACATTTTCAGATCCACTTGGGTTGCATATACTTGGATTTTCCCATTCTTGTGGAAAAGGAGAGAGCATAGATTGGTCTCGGTGCCTGACATACACTGAATCATTTTTAAAAAAGGTGATAAGAATCCCCTTAAACCAGGCATCCCCAAACTCGGCCCTCCAAATGTTTTGGGACTACAATTCCCATCATTCCTGACCACTGGTCCTGTTAGCTAGGGATGATGGGAGTTGGAGTCCCAAAACATCCAGAGGGCCGAGTCTAGGGATGCCTGCTAAATCTATATACCAAGGTGTATGTATGGTGGGATGGTGTCATAATGTTACCACAATGTTCCAAAGTATACATTAGCTTTTGAGCATAATTCTGGGGTTGCCAACATGCCACCTTTAAGGTCTTTGCCTGATGCCCAGTGTCCACAAAATCTCCAAGCCCCGCACCACATTCATTGCCCCTTCATTGTGAGGCGTTGAGGATGAATATTTTTCTACTTCCTTGAAAAATCCATTGGGTTTTATTCAACTAACCTTCACTCAGAGTAGAACAATTGAAAGTGATGGCCATGTTTAACTTAGCTCTATTATTTTCAGGGAGTCTCCTCTGAAGAAAAGTTACTAGAATACAACCTATAGAGCTGAAGGAGGAAGTTGGAGGTGTGGCACTCTTTCCCGCTTCCTCTTTTAGCTCTTTGGGCTCAGAATCAGAGAATAGTAGAGTTGGAAGGGACCTCAAGGGTCATCTGCTCCAACCCCCTGCAATGCAGGAATCTCAGTTAAAGCATCCATGGCAGAGGGCCATCCAACTTCCGCTTGAAAACCTCCAAGGAAGGAGCATTTGCCACCTGCCAAGGGAATCAATTCCTCTGCCAAACAGCTCTTACAATCAGAAAGTGCTTCCTAATCATAGAATCATAGAGTTGGAAGAGACCACAAGGGCCATCCAGTCCAACCCCCTGCCAAGCAGGAAACACCATCAAAGCATTCCTGACAGATGGCTGTCAAGCCTCTGCTTAAAGACCTCCAAAGAAGGAGACTCCACCACACTAACGTTTTGTCGGAATCTCATTTCTTGTAATTTGAATCCATTGGTTCGAGTCTTGCCCTCTGGAACTTCTCAGGGCTCAGATTAATTCTACTGAGTCGTTTATCCAGATCCCTTGAGAAAGAGGAATATGTGTGCTCATGCACTTTGCATTAATCTGGGGGTTTTTTTGGGGGGGTGGGGTGGCGGCACAGAGAAGTGTCCAGAATGGGTGGCACACACAACATTCACTCAAAACTCCAAATACACCCAGGCCTAAAAAGTTGGATGACCCCTGATAAAGCAATAAAAGGCCTGAACCAAACATATCTGCTCCTTCCACTATGCTCCACAAGTATCCAAGATTGCCAGAAATGATATACAATACAATAGATATAAGCCCTACTTGGTCATTTTGAACATGCAGCAGGAGACCAAGGGGTTCACCCTGTGCCCACGCTAGCCTGTGCAATGCACACACCCACACACCAATGTTGCCTGCAACGGACAGGCTGTCTGCGGCAGAATAGTCTAGGTTCAAGTCATAGTGCAGCCTAAATGTTTTGGCAAGCTGCCTCACTGCAAAAAATCCACCAAATGTGCAGATAGTAGGTAGGGCAGGAAGGGCAGGAGCAGGACACAACCATGTGGTGGCGGCAAGAGACTGAGGAAGTGCAGCGCCACTCGCCTGCCTCTCGTGATACTAGCTGCATGTGAACACCCCAAAAGGCCAGGAAGCATAATGTGTAGACATCTTTGAAGGCTGCCTTGTCTGGAACGTGCTCAGGTTGCCTGGAAATGCTAACTGAGGTTGAAAAACAAACCCACTTTGCAAACATGGAGTCATTTGCAACTGACATGCAAATTGTTTTCACTGATGTGCAAATTGTGTTCATATGGTGCCGGTTTTCCTGAACGTTTTCAAAACTGAATGATTTCTAATTGGTACATTGTGTCCCCCAGTACAACTTAAAATTATTTATTTACTTTTAAAGTGAAGTTGTAGAATAATACAATGTTTTCTTTCAAAATGGTTAAGATTTTTTTTTTGTTAACTTTGGTAAATATGTATTCCGTAGTTGACCTTCTTTGTAATGTTTAATTTTGAAATCTTTAAGATAATATTTTAGTTTCTTGTTAATTATGTTGCTTTGACTGTGTACTTTATATCTGACTTTCTTCAGTAATTTTTTATTCTGGATTGTTTTAATGTGCTGTAAACCACTTTGAGATTTTTCTTAAAAATATAAAGCTGTATAGAAATGAAATGAATAATAAGTTTAACTGTAGCATTTCAATTTGTTACAAAGCCATGGTTTTAATGTTTGTATTATTTGTATCAGAAGTAATTCCCAGTGAGTTCAATCAAACTTACTTCCTCAGTCTCATTAGTGTGCTGACTCTGCTTGTTTATTGATCTCTGTCAGGTGATGGGAACATAAACCTTTGTAGACCTCAGTCAAATGACAAGGGCCATCATGACATGCCATATTTTTATATAGCAGCAGCACAGTGGGTCACCTTGTGATTATGTAGTATTTTGGATTCATGGCCTTTGTTTTCTGACGATAAAGGGCATGGCTACAAATGTAATTATCCTTGAAAATGGTCAGTGTTTTCTTTCAGTTCAGTTGTATAGCTAATAATTTACCACTGGGCTATAGGTTTCATGCTAAGAGCACTCAAAATTTAATCCTTATTGTACGAGGCAGGTTCTGCTACTATCGCAGATAGGTAAAGGGTAAAGGGACCTCTGACCGTTAGGTCCAGTCACGGATGACTCGGGTTGTGGCACTCATCTCGCGTTACTGACCGAGGGAGCCGGCGTACAGCTTCCGGGTGATGTGGCCAGCATGACTAAGCCGCTTCTGGCGAACCAGAGCAGCGCACGGAAACGCCGTTTACCTTCCCACTGGAGCGGTAACTATTTATCTACTTGCACTTTGACGTGCTTTCAAACTGCTAGGTTGGCAAGAGCAGGGACCGAGCAACGGGAGCTCACCCCGTCGCGGGGATTCGAACCGCCGACCTTCCGATCAGCAAGCCCTAGGCTCTGTGGTTTAGACCACAGCGCCACCCGCGTCCCTACTATCACAGATAGTCAGCTATTAACTATACGACTTGTTTTTTCACCAGCTACAGGTAATTATCCAGTGCTCAGTGAGTCACAAAATAATGTGTGTGAACTGTTGAGGTTAAAAAAAAAAATCCTTCCAGTGGCACCTTAGAAACCAACTAAGTTTGTTCTTGGTATGAGCTTTCGTGTACATGCACACTTCTTCAGATACCACACATGCACACAAAATGCATATGAAAGCTCATACCAAGAACAAACTTAGTTGGTCTCTATGGTTCCACTGGAAGGATTTATTTAGTTTTTATTTTGTTTTGACTATGGCAGACCAACATGGCTACCTACCTGTAACTAAAAAAAGAAGAAATCATTTTTGGTGTTTGACGGCTCATGCAGGAAACCACAATATACTGCAGTCATCAAGTTAAGAACATGGATGTTTGAACCAGCCCACATAACAAGAAGAGGTCCCATTCTGGTTTGGGGTATGATATCCACATAATACACCATACAACTGTGATCAGTGCAACCTCTTCTTTATGACAAACCATTTACTGCTTATTTATTTATTACATTTGTATCCCACCTTTACTCCAAGGAGCTCAAGGGAATATATGGTTCTCTTGCTCCTCATTTTTTCCTTACAACAACCCAGTGAAGTAGGTTAGGCTGAGAGACAGTGAGTTGCTTAAGGTCTTCCCAATGAGCTTCATGAACAAGAGGGTATTTCCCATGTCCAAGTTCAATACTCTAACCACTAACACTGCATTGGCTCAATATACAATATTAACAACCCAAATAAAACAGTGCCGCACTTCATTTTTCTTACGCCACCCTTCCCTCTTCCTTTTTCTACTCAAGGAAATGAGCTTGTAGTCAACCTGACAGAACCACTTACCCTCCAAATTAGACTGCGAATGACAAACCGAGATCAAACTTTGTCGCAACAAAGCAGCTACTCTGCTAACAGGTGACACCTGTGTGTTCTACAAACAATGGATAAATCAATGGTTAGAGTCTCACTTCCTCATGTGACAGGCTGCAAGGCTGTGCATGAGGGGAAGTCAAGGAAAACAAGAAGTTGGAGTGGGTTTGATTTCCAAATGTTATTCCAGGACAGAGCTTCATCATTTGGTGCCTGGGCTGCAAAGCCAGGGCCCTTTATATCTGAAATGGAACCTAAAACCTTAGGCACACCTAGTTGGGACAGCTTCGCACAATCATTCTACTCATATGATTCATCATCATCATTTTTAATTTGTATACCGTCTTTCTATCTTACAATACTCAAGGTGGTTTACAAGCTGAAGAAACAAAAAAATGTGCATCTTATAACAATCTAATGCAATACAAAAATGTGATAATAAAACTTAACTTTAAAATAGGCAACCTACATCAAAAAAGTAACATTCAACAATCATTAGAATAGTATTAAATAATAATAGTAACATAAGAGTTAAACAGAAATCTGCTCAACAGTTACCGGTACAATAATTTCTAAACTATAATCAATAAAACAACGGCAAGCCACAGTACATAAAATACAATACAAATTGAGATCCAGATTGTAGTTTCCTCAAAATACCTGTAGGTTGCAATCCTAAGCATACTTCAGTTCAAATATATGAAAGGCTCCACTTTAATTCTATGTTAAATCATTAGGAAATAACATTGTCTTTAATGCTTAAATATTGGCTTCCATTGGCCCCAACCACCACCGTCTTGCCATGTTTTTCCATACGATAAACACAACAGCACAGAGCAATAATGTGTGGGGTGTGGGATGGGATATTTCACAAAATGTTTTGCCTGTATGGAATGCATGTTGCCCTTTGGGTGATTTGTTGTTGTTGTTGCCCCTTTGCAAAAAGGCAGAAAACAGTTTGCAAGGAATAGAAGGTCGGAAGGAATGCATTCCTGTTGCTGTAGCAATCAGTGTAGCAATAGGCAGGCTATCATAGCGTGTATCCCTCAATGACGTGGTGATATAACCACCTCTGATTGGTTATGTAACACCGTGATGTCATTTTGTTCACTATATGATTCCTAGTTGGCTGTAATCCTGCAGTTAATGTGCCTTTTCAAGTGAAAAAATGGCACTCACCCAAGCAGCAGCAGATAGAGGAAAATGGGTACAAAGAGGCATGAAAAAAAATGCAGTAACCACCTTGCAACACCACTTTGGTGAGATCTGTTCTGCCAAGCTTTTGACAGGTGGTGTTTTTTATGGTGAACCCAGTTTCTGGCTTTATCTGCTGCAGCCCGTTTCCATTTTATTATTTTTCTGTTTTACAATGTTATGGAAAAGGGGGTTGAGCTGGATGAGCTTCCAGTGTCCCTTCCAACTCAATGGCACAGTCCAAGCACACTAGCAGCTACCAAAGGACAAAGCACACATCTAGAATGCAGGCTGAAAGACTTTAAGAGTGCCACCACTCTCTCACTACATAACACAAAGGGCCATTGCAAAGGACCAGAACACACCAAGCCCAAAGAATAGTATTTGCACAATGAACTCCCAACCAAGGAACAGACTCAGAGAAAAAGAAGAAAGGCAGTTGTACAATCTTTATATTTTCACATTATATATTTGTCCCTGCAGGTGACCTGTGGTGTCCCAGCACACCAGGACACTCTGAAAAACAATAGACATTGAGGTAGGAAGTCCACAAACCCCAGACCATTTTCTTGTCTCCAGACCCATACAGGAATTGAGATAAGATACCACTCTGCCTTTTCTTCTCAAGAGTGTCTTCTTGGTTACTAATCCAGAGTAAAGGACTCAAAATGTATTCACTGGCAATACAGGTGTTCTGGAATTCTAACTAGGATCAAGGTATGGCTGCTTCTTCTCACCCACCAGACCAGGCTTCTTCAACCTTGGCCCTCCAGATGTTTTGAGACTACAATTCCCATCATCTCTGACCACTGGTCCTGCTAGCTAGGGATCATGGGAGTTGTAGGCCAAAAACATATAGAGGGCCAAGGTTGAGGAAGCCAGGAATTTCACCATCATCAAGAGGTGCCTAACAACCTATGCAACAGCGCTGAATATCCTGCCTTGCAAAACAATGAAAAGGGAACAGTGGAAACAGTGAAAGGGAAGGAAAAACACACAGAGCTATTTTTGTCCTGTGCTAGTCCTATGTCCCATGAGTGGCAGAAAAAAACTGCTCCAGAACACTTGGTTCAATTTTCCACATTAAAGCTATTTCTATTAGGGCAGAGTGTGATATGAAAACAGGCCTCAAATACTGAAACAACCATCTAGAGAAGCACATTAAAACTGAAGGTAAGAATATTTAATGAAACTCCATGCTCAGATATAATCACAGATTGAGTACCAGGTCTAGCAATAAAACTGTAATGTAATTTAGTTCGGTGGTGTTAATGTGTATCAGAAGACTTGTTTCACATTCTGGTTTTTTGATTATCATTTTTGTGGTTTTTTTTAGATAAGAGGTACATAAGTTGTCCTAAATGGTATTATGATAAATGACAAGTAATATCATATTTAATCCTAAATAGCCAGAGGATAGTTGAAAGAGGACTTCATTGTGCCCGAGTGACAGTTGAGGTCAAAAAGGGCTTTGCATCATGTTTTTGATGTTTTGTCAGAATGGTGCTTTCACAAACCAATGTTGCTGAAATCTTGGTGACAATTATGCAGACAGAGGCCAATGTTTCATTTTCAAGCAGTGAGAAACATTTATAAAAAGATGTTTACTAAGTCCAGAACAGGTTTTAAAAAGTGATACGAGAAAGGAGTTATTTCCCATGCTATAAAAACATTTATCTTGCCCCACTTTTGCTTCTGGTCAAATGGGACTGTTTTTGTTTTGCTTCTGTATTTAATTTCTAAGGCTTTGCAGGCGTTTGAAACCCTGTTTACAAGGGAAGTGGTAGGGTGAGTGTTCAGCAGCTTTTGCCAACCTGGTATCCTCCAGATGTTTTAGACTACAACTCCACTTAGGTCCACCCAGCCCCATTCTGGCAAAGTCATCTTAAACTATAAATGACTGAATGAATCCAGCAGACCACAAGGAGGCACCAGAACAGAAAAACCAGACATTAATTGTTGCTCGAATTGTTATTCATTTTCAGTTTGAAAAGCAACATAAACACTGATTTCCTGAATTACAACCAGGTCCATTTCTTCTCCATTTGCCCATGCCTGCTCTGGCTAATATGCTAATAAAGTTTTGCTCCTCCTGAATGTTTTATTTATTTCTTAGATGTTTCAGCTCCCCTCCCAGCATAAGGCTCCCAGAACAACATACAATGACAAGAACAAATTAAATACAACAAAATGCAGTCACAAAACCAATGAAGCAGCCATTGCCTTTATCAGATGAAAAAAACCAAGCAAAAGCCATAAAAAGGCAAAATCAATGGGAGCAATAAAAGTCACTGAAAAAGCAGCCTTTAACCAGATGTGCAAAATTCCAACAGAAGCCATAAAAAGCACACACACACACACACACACACACACACAACATGCTGGGATGCCTGGGCAAATTTTTAAGAATCCTTCACTGGGCAGCGCAAAGACATAAAGTTGGCACCAGGCAAGCATCTCTGAGGAGAGCATTTCAAATGCAAGGGACCAGGACTGAAAATATACTCTCTCACTGGTCACTGCTTACCTGACTTTGGAAGGCAGGGGGACTCAGAGAAGCCTCTCGCTATGACCGTGTGGTTTAGGCCAGAGGTAGGGAGTCTTCTCCCTTCCCATGGGAGAAAAAGTGAGCAGGGGCCACAAACTAGCAGGGCCAAAGTATACATCCACACCTGCACACTCTCTTCAGACATTCATATGTGCACACACCCCATTCAAGCAGATTCAGGTGACAGAAGGGGCTTCTTCAATATACTGACATTATTTTTCGTCTTTTTCAGTATGGTTGAATCAGTGACCTTGGGCAGTTAGCTGTTTGCAGTTAATTGTGTTGTTGTTGTTGTTGCCACCATGAAGAATCAAAAGGAAAGGACTGGCTCCTTGCAAGCAGGGCTAAAGAGAATTTGCTGCTTACCCCCTTCCAGCCAATGCCACGGTCCACAAGCCTTACCTAAGACAGATGGGGAGACAGCACTTGAAGCTTCATTTCTGCACAGGGCTGGACCTCAGACTACAGGATATTCCACAGCAAGTGTCCCCCCCCCCTGCAGCTTCAGGGATATCTTGGCTGTGAGTCCTGCTCCCTGCCCTGCAGGCCATTTTATACCTGGCCTGGGTGTGCAGGGCTCTGATTGACTCCAGCTGCATAAGCTGAGGCTGCTAAAGAGGCCAGAGACCACCTGATTCTTGGCTGTGAGCCCTGGCTGTGAGCTCCCTGCCTTGCCAGCCTTTTCCCCACCTGGCCTGCATGGGTGGGGCCCTGATTGACTCCAGGTGCAGAAGCTGAGGCTGCTGAACAGATTCTATACTTGTTTCTGTATATCTGTTCATTCATAACCTTCTTAATTATTTAAAATGAATTATGTCCACATTTGCCCTCTCTATATTTGGTGAGGGGTGTTGCAGAAGTAACACAGCAGGCCAGCCAATCAACACAGCCGGTTTCGAGATTACCAGTACTTGCAATTTTTCTGGAAGTGTAATAAAAAATAAGCAAATTCTGGAATAGTGAATTTTAGATAATACAAGAAAGTACCAGCTGTAATTTGCTGTGTATCCAGAAAACAGCTCAGAGGTGATGTAATTTTAATAGATCTAACTGCAATTGCTATCTACGGCTAATGCAATCAATCAATCAGTCAGTCAGGCTGGTTTCAAGAAGTTATGTATGTATGTTGTTGTTGTTGTTGTTGTTGTTGTTGTTGTTGTTCAGTCATTCAGTTGTGTCCGACTCTTCGTGACCCCATGGACCAGAGCACGCCTGGCACCCCTATCCTCCACTGCCTCCCGCAGTTTGGCCAAACCCATGCCAGTCGCTTCGAAGACACTGTCCAACCATCTCATCCTCTGGCATCCCCTTCTCCTTGTACCCTCCATCTTTCCCAACATCAAAGTTATATATATCATTACCCAAAATACTTGCTATACTTTACAAATGATCACATAAACATTTCTGTTAGGTGATATCAAAATGTCTTCCAAAGTTTAAACTGGCCAATTAACATTTGGAAAGATAAGAAACCAAAGTTTATTTACCCAAAGTTGGCAGTGTTTAGAATGGACTTGAGGACTCTGAAATACAAGGAACTGGAAGAAAAATGCAAAGTTTACATGGAGCTAACACTCTTACTACAAAATTCAAGCATGTGCAAATAATAAATAAATGAATAAACAAATAAATTTTTAAAAAAGCGGAATGCTGCATGGCTGTGTGCACATTGCTTTAGGCTAATCTACTTTGAATCTTGAGCCTCCCCGTGCAAATTCATATCTGCTCCTCATTTGGCTTTGCCTTGTAATAATGCAAATCCCACCCTTTGATGGGGTTCCTCTTTGCATCTTTCTCATTCCCAACTATAGCACACCCAAGTATGCAAACCGATTTCCAACCATTATATTATTCTCCCCACAGAAGCCAAGTGTTGTGTAAATCAGCTCTTGAGCCCTTGCAGCTTTATTTTAAAATAAGTTACTTGGGCTTTTACAAAAAAAAGAAGAACTAAGAATAATAAAAAAAATATTTCAGGGGGAATTGTATTGTCTTATCTGGCAACATTGCAGCCCACTGATAAGCATAAGCCCTGGAAGCAGGAGACATGTCTGAAACCTGGGCTGTCCCTGCTGCTAAGAAAAGATAAGGAATAAAACAATATGGTGCCCAAGAGCTTTGCTATACACTAGGATAAGTTTGTCTTTGGAATCAAAATATCTACCTCTGTTGTCATTGTGATGGAATACGTATGTGCAGTAAAAAAAGAAGAAAAAGCACAATAGATCTGAAAGGAAGAATATAGCAGGTCATCCAATTGCCCCAAGGCAGGATATCCTATGGCTGTGTACACAGTATACTTTTAGAGCACATGAGAAGCTCTTATAGAATTCTGGGCACTGTAGTTTGTTAAGGGTTGCTGGCAATTGTAATCCTTTGAAGGGTAAACTACAGTGCCCAGAATTCTTTGTGGGAAGGAATGGGATTTGAATGGGCTTTAAAGGTATACTGTGTACACAGATATTTCAAACATCCACAGAAGATACCAGCTCACTTCTGCTCCTTGAACATCTCCTAGAAAATAGATTACCCAACTTCCCATTGCTCAATTAAGGATCTGAATGTGGGTCTCTCTTAAATACGAGGTTGTGCCAACACCCATTTTGATCCCCAATAGCCTATTCTGGAGAGTGAGCACAGGCTCCCCAAATAATCCTGCTAATTACCTCTCCCAAAGCTACAATTCCCAGCACCAATAACAAAATGTAGTTCCTGGGATTGTTTTGGGTGGGATGAAATGCCTTTACATGTATGGTGTGGATGCGGCCTAAATTTTGCAAGGTAGACCTGCAAAATAATCTGTTGGGAGGGCAGGGAGACAAATAAGCACCCTCAAATATTTTCTTTTAATCTGCATGCAGAGCACAAACACATACTCTCTGTTACTATGCAGTTTTTAGTGATACAAATGAGTCCTGTATTCTTACAGCATGTGAAGGAACTATGCAGTTTCAGAAGCAGTCTTCACATCTAGATTGGAAGTAATCTCATCAGACAAGCTCATTTAAGCATGTGTCATAGTCGTCGCCCCCCCTCCAAGAAAGACCTTGATGTCAGCCACCCTGCATTCAGCTGCAAACTGGAAACTAGTCCAAGATAGATACAAAAATACTTGAGAAGGGGGACAGGTGCCACCAAGGGTTGAAGGAGAGGCTGCAAAAACCCAGAGAAGCTGCCATTCTGAAAGATGGCCATATGTATTGGGATATTAACAGCTGTTACCTTCAGAAATATGGCTGATTTGTCTGTCTTAGGCTCTTTAAACAGGCATCTGATCAAAGAACTGAGCAGCAGGTCATTAGGCGATGCTATTTGGCTAAGCATACCGAGAATACTGTGCATTATTGCACTTGTTAGCCTCGTACTTTGGTACTGTACATCTTAGTCAGATTATATTGGCTCATAGTCATCTCTTGAGTAGAAGTGAAAGGATCTCGTGCTGACAGTAAATCCAAAAATACACACTTGTGTTGCAAAGATTATCAACTTTCCTCCCCCGCCTCCCAGAATCTTCTCCAGCTCCATCTGCCACAGTGGGAAAGATGGTGTATTAGGACTCTGAGAGACAAGCTCCTTGAAGGCAGCTCTCACCTCTCTTGCAGCCCACCTGCTTTTGCCATCTCTCTCTAGTCCAGGGGTGGGGAAGCTTTTCCGTCCAAAGAGCCACGTTCCCTTCTGTGTAGCCTTCCAAGGGCCACTTGGTGGGTGGGGAAAGAGGCAAAAGTGGGCAGAGTAACGCAGGCATGTTTTTCCTTTCTGACTTAGTTGGCATCCGTCTGTCTCTGGAGGCAATGGAGGGGTGGAGTCAAACTGTTGCAGAGTTGCTGTGGCCATTATGGGAGAGTTATGTTTCCAGTAGGCTAGATTCTTCTGTGCCATCAAGCCAGAGGCATTAGCCACTAATTGAGCGGATGAGACCAATAGTGTGTCCAACAGTCAAGAAGGTGGTTTCTGCATGTGCTGTAGAAGGAAGCGAGGGGCAAATGGAGCTTCTCAACCTGGGAAGGTAGCCCATCTAGGAGAAGGAAAACTCTGGTCTATACCTCCACTACCTTGCGGGATATCTTCGAGAGAATAAAAGGCTGAGGAGTAAACCAAATACAGAGTGGAGTGCCTAAGACTTGTATGTCTCCTTCTGGCATCTCCTGCAGCCAAGCTGGTGCCAAACATATTGCTCTGCTTTCCTTTGGACCAAGACCGGCGAGGCCAAGAGGGGGATATTGTCAATTGGGCAACCCAGGACTTCTTCCATACACGCTGTCCCGGCTTGCATTCTGGGGAAGTCATGCTGGTGCTGCTAACACAGCGGTTTGACTCCTGGAGGCTCCATTGTCTCTTGAGACAGACAGATGTCAACAACAACCCTTAGGCTTAGAGTATCAAAAGCTGTGAATAACTAGTCGGCCCGGTAGCATCACACCTCTTCTGTTGTTTCATGCTATGCATCCTCAGAGCGGAATGGGTGCTGTGTTGCAGGGTCGGTTTCCTTTTGAGGAAAGAGCATTTGGAGACTTAGCAGGAATGAGTAGGAAATCAGAAGCTGATGTAGTCTTTGAGGGCATTTCCAGGCGGTCACTGTTTTTGAGCGGGCTTCAATCTGTCTAGGCCAGAAGTAAGCATGCATGTTCTGGCCCCTTGCATGCAATTCAAGGTTATCAGCAGCCCCACACAGGAAGATTTTCCAACCACAGCAGTTCAGCTCATCAGGAAGAAAAGTACGGCATTGAGAAGCAATGCATCAAAAAGGCCAGCTGCAGCTAAGCCAAAGCCTAAAAGTAAAGCAGACCACGGTGCAAACAGGGAAGAGTTATGTTGCAGCTGTGAGTGCGGTACCTATCAATTAGAGGCCTTCTGTGTGCCTTTCTCAAATACATCTGTTGACGCTAGTAACTGCCACTTATGGAAAGGGTGAAACAGTGTAGGCATTTTCCCTATTGTAAAGTGCGTAATTCTGAAGGTGGCAATTTCCTTCATGCGGTAGGAAAATTACTCGCTTTCTCAGTAAAGAGACCAAGCACAGCGGCGAAGCAACAACCCTGCCCATTGGTTCCTGCCCAGATTGTGTAAATAATATCCATCTTTTTTAAATGACTCTGCCTGAACATCAGGATTGGTAACTACAAAATCCAAATGGAAATGATTCCATGCATTAACACAACCTCAAAACTTTGCTCTGGTTTTCAGCACTTTCCCCATGTAAGGACCCACATCTAGGAAGTGCCAACCTCCATATTCTCAGAGGCTAATCTTGATTCCAGTGTTTCCCTAACTCCCCCCCCCCCCCCGGACCAATTGAAAAATGCTGAGGGTCATGGCAGAATTGTTCTGCCTGTTGTGGCAATTGTAATTCCATATAATTCAAATTGTTTTCCTATATACAGAAAAGTGTAAGGCTGTTGTTATGCTGCAGTTCACATGTTATGCTGCAGTTCACATGGTCGTCAACAGGAGGCAACACCAACTACAGCGTGAAGAATGGCAGTTAGGCAAACAAGCAAGTAGCATGGAGGAGGACTGTGAGTTGTAATGGAGGTACTTCACAGTGTTTATTAATTGAAACTTGAAGGCTGCAATCCTATATACACTCAATGGGTCCTACTCAAGAGTTGAAGTGTATTTCAGTAAATAAAAGAAATTGGCTCTCTGAGAATTTTGCATTATTCTTTTTTTTGTAACTACCTATTTTTTGGACCCTTTGTTGTGTGTTCTTGAGTTCTACAATAACAGCTCTCTCAAATTTTTAATATTATGCTGCTGACAGCTATTTTTTATATCACTGTCATTTGCCACTCCTTTTGTTAACTTTTTTTTAAAAAAAACATTGTTACTGAAAGTAAGTATTCATACCATTGTTGACTGAATCTTCTGCCCCATTGAATTAGCCATTCTGCAAACTTTTTTTTAAAAAAATAAGATTACCTAGTTTCACATTGATAATAATTTTATCACTATCTGGATTCCTTCCACTAGTACACAGCATTTTCAGACACAGCGTGAAATCAGAGAAGCTGCTTTAAAACATGAAAGCCTGCCAGCTGGATTTCCTGATACACCATCCTCATGTCATGTCCCCCAGGACTGAAATTTCACCATACCTAATTAGTAGAAAGTGATGGGGGAAAGAAATGTTTAACAAGGCATAACTGCATATTAATTGAAAATCAGAGATCCACATTGAAACCCAGAGGTCCTCCATTATGGCTCCATTAAAATGTTGGCATAAATACTGTTATTTTTGCATAAGATGGTATGGTTGCTGTGGGTGTGTGCTCATGCATGCAAGACTACTGTTCATACTGTCTCGTGAAAGTTAGAAAGACTCAGTAAGTCACCGCCCAGAAGCAGAAAATATCGTCCCTTTGGTCTCAAGAATGCCGTAGCTGCTTCTATGCTGCAAAAGACGAGTAGTCCCCATGCGCTCTAGTTATATGCAGCTGTGATTTAACTATCTTCTACATAAAACATCTGGCAGCGCTCTCTGGAGTGCATCTGAGACTCTCTATGATTTTCTTGTCATCTCATTCCACCTCCAGGGCCTTCTATTCCCTGACAGCAAGAATAATGCACAGAGGGAATGAATAATACATTTCGATTTGACCCAGAAACAATCCCCCCCCCACTCAGACTTCTGGCTCTGCTAAGGTTACACTCATCAAACTGGGAAGCCTCGGATCTAACGGCTTGGCCTCCAAAAAGCCTGCGCTAATTCAGGCGTGGAAGTTGCTTGCAAATCTGTGAGACAGAAGTTACAGTCTTGCTTTCCATTGAGATGCCACCCAGAAGTTGATAACAAAAATGTGTTGTTGCCAATTGTAACTAGAGGTGAGGCCTACAACAATACACTGCAGTGTGAAATATTCCTGTTTGGTGTTTCCATCAGCCAGCCATGCCCTGTTCTATCCCCTTTCCCATATAATCTTCCATTCCATGGAAACAAAACACTCCCAGTCCTCACTGGGTTGTTTTGGGGATTCCCCTTCTCAATAGTGTTTTTTTATTATTAAGGATTGGAAAAACGGAGGGTGATGGGCTGTTTCTTCCTGCTGAAAGTCTGAAGACACCTCTGTTGGAGCATTCGTCTACCGAATAGTCCTCCTTCTTCAAGACAGATTTTTTTTTTTGCAAAGCAGAGTGTTTTGAAACTATGGCAAAAGGTAGGAAAGTAAGGGCTGACATTTTATGCTAAATATTCTAAAATTATACCTAGAGATGCTAACGGAGGGGGGCAGTGGCGGAGGAAGCCTCCATGCTGCCCGGGGTAGCGGCGCAGAGGCACCCCCCCCCAGGATGGGCTGCGCATGCGTGGAAATGCCGCACATGCGCAGTCCATCCAGCCTGGTGCTGCTGCTCCCGCAGCTACTGGGAGGGCCGCCAGGCATGCAGCAGCTTGTGGGCTTCCCCGTTCGTGCTGCTTTACGGACGGGGCAGCCCCATGAGCCGCCGCTCGCTCAGTGGTTCACTCAGTCGCCGCAGGAGCAGTGGCACCAACTTAGATGCACTGCGCATGTCCAGAACTTCCGGGCATGCGCAGTGCATCCCGCCCGGCGCTGCTGCTCCCGTGGCGACTGTGGGGCTGCCCCAGCCGTCCGTGGAGCAGCACAGATGGGGTGCCGGGCAGCGGGGAGTGGCGGAAGAGGCTGGGGAGTGTCACCCCCCTCCCCTGGAACCCGGGGCGCAGCACCCCCTACGCCCCACCCTTCCTATTCCACTGGAGGGAGGGAAAAGAGAGAACATTGGTGGCAGCAGAAAAAACTGGTTCCTTGGATATATTGTGATCTATCATTTATTTCATACTTTGATACTGAATATCTTCCTTCAGCTTGATGTTTTATATTGTGTGTGTGTGTGTGTGTGTTGCACGAGCAGTAAAATGTAGAATTCTGTGACAGGGTAGGCGAAAGCGTTTGCATTGAGTATTTCTCTTTGTTTTACATTTGACATAGAGCTTTGCTGCATTTTGCCATCTGGATTTTCTAAAAGAAAAGGCTCATCTCCATGTCAGGAAGGGGCAATCTATCTTTGAACAGTAATTATCTCCAGTGGTGCTGAAGAAATGTCTGTGTCAAAGAAATCAAAATCTTAAAATGTATTTCTTTCTCAAAAGTGCAAAGAAAATATGTCGTAATCCGCAGGCCAGAAACACCCATGTCATACTATTTAACGTATTTCTCTGCTAAAGATGTTTTTTTAAAAAAACAAAACAAAACAAAACCAAAAAACCTGTGCATTTAGAATTTATAAATATACACCTACAGTGGCTTTTTTGGCTCATAAAAGTTACAATTTGCCATGTCTAACAGCGTCCCAGTAGGCAACCTCCCTTTAAAAAACAACAAAGAACAACAACCCAGCAGCAACAATAACAGACATCTGAAAATATTCTACTATTTTAGAAAGAAAGAAATGGTAATATTAATACTGTATGTGGTCTCTCAGCAAAAGATCCAAAATTTTGCAGAAATGAGCACAGTGTTGTTCAGAGCCCTCATTCTTGCTGGAGCGGGTAGTAAGGGTATTAGTGCCTCACCTACAAAAAGGACACAAGGGATGTCTGCATGGAGGATAAGAACACCTCATAAACACCACTGGCTGCTGGAGGTTGCTCCTCCCTCCCCCTCAAAAAAAAAAAAAGATTATTTAAATACAGAGAATACTGGCAAAGAGAATCCATCCTGACAAATTTGTGTCTGCCCAAGATTGTTAAGAGAAAACACTCTTTGAAGTGTCCTGTAGTAGCTCAGCTATGGAAGTTCTGGGTGAGTGGCATGGAGATATTTGAGAGGGTAAGGCTCAAATTCTGAACTGCAGGCCATGGGAGCCAAGTTACTGTTCCAATGAGAATGAGCTTAACTGAGCACTCAAGAATAGCATTCAAGAATAGGTTGGTGACAGCTCAAACCCATGTCAAAGCCCACCCCAACTGTAGTTTGAAGGCAGAGAAGGGTCATAATTGAGGGTGGGACGGTGGGGCCAACTAGAGCCTTGCATTCCAAAACTTCAGAGTAACTTCCAAGTCGATCAAAGATGGGGTCTTAAAGCTAGATTGCCATGTGTCCTACTTCACAGGGGGCACCCCTCTATTTGAGGGCAATCAGAGGACAACACTGCCTAGTCAAAATCTGGACTGACAATAAAGAGCCATAAGGAAAGAGTAGGAAGGGTCTTGAAGTTGCCCAGGAATAGTTGGCACCTGGCCAGTCAGCAGACTCAGCAAGCACAGAGAAGGATCACCTGGCCACAGACCACCCCATTCACCTAACCCTGGCTGGAGCATTTGCAGGGGGTGGTCAGACTGTTGTGGGGAGGAGGGTGCTGGGAATTCAGTTTCAGTCAACTCCATTACCTGTACTTAACTGAGTCCTTGTGCCAAAAAAGAAACCTACCTATGTTGCACAGCAGTGCCAGCAAAGCAGCAGCAACAGTTGCAGATTCCAGCAGTTGCGGATTCTTGCGAGATCTCGCTGAGATCAACATCCCATGAGATCTTGTGACACATCTTGCTGCAGGTAGCACTTCTTGGGCTGCCCAGCCCTAAGGCCCATATTTAGAACTGGAAATGTTTACACTTCCAGTAATATAGTAATATGGCACCTTAAGTGAGGACAAAAATTGACACCCCTCAAATAATTCATTTTGGTACAGTTGCTTCTTTAATGGATCTTCTCAGTAGGTACCCATATAAATATAGGTTTTATTTATTTATTTATTTATTTATTTATTTATTTATTTATTTATTTTGTGCCCCCTCAGCTCAGCACCCTGTGGGGGGGGGGACCATCCATACCGCCCTAAATCTGGCGCTGCTATGAAAATGGCGTGCTATCAAATGGCATGAAGAAGCAACAGATAAAGACCTCATGGTGAAGTTCCGCTTTGATGTATGCTTTTCTCAGTATTTTGTAACATTATGCCTGACATCAAAACTATTGCAGATACACAAGCTATAAATTTTTCATCATTTTGAGGGATCGAGACACAGGAAGATGATTTATCCCTGAACATTAAAATAAGCATAAGTAGCAAAAGGTATTCACTTTCCCATTTCTTCTGTCTACGGGTCTCGTTTCCTCAGCTCCTTCAGCATTTCAGTAACCCCTGGTATTAAAGGACACTCATGAGGAGAAATGGGATAGCACTGAAGGATTAATACCTTACTGTGCCTGAGAGAATTCAAGGAGAATAGGCACGCATAGCCTTCTGCCCGTATCTTCCTCCCATCTCTGTCAAAGCCCACACTCTCTCCTGCACAATGTAAAGCTCCAAAAATTTGTTTTCCTCTTTAAAATACAATAAGGATAAAATAAGACTTTGTTAAATGAATAGAAGTGACAAGTGACACAATTCAAACATCACCAATACAAAATATCTTTCAAGCCGTCACAACAGCAGCAAACTGTTCTAAACCCACACTTTTACCAAGGACATCAATCTATCATCCTGCAAACTCCTTTGTGAAATGCTTATGAGAGAGAACTTGACAACAAATGCCATTTTAAAAATGTGAAAGAACCTGCACTGTCAACTCTCTGGAATTTATTTGTTAAAGTATTTCCATGGAACTTTTAGATGGTTCTCTTCATCATAAGCTTTCATTTCTCAGTTCTCTGTGGTTTATTTATCTGAAGCACTTTTGCTATACCCAAAAAGGGTCCCATAGTGCCTTGCAAAGATCAATAATGATAGCTTCTGCCCTCAGGTTTACAACCTAAATGCACAACACAAAAGGAAAGGTAAGTGGGAGGGAGGAGGTAAGAAGCACACTAATTCTTACACAGCAATCCAGACTCCCACCCACAGGCCAAAATACACAAACAAGTATCACTTCAGTGCAGCACTTCCCCTACCATAGCCAAACATGCAGGTGGGTTAAAGTTGCAGAACCGGGTATTCCAGGAGCAGGAGGGACTAAGCTGGTCTGAGATTCATTGGATTCTGAGCTGGTTTAACTGCCACTGTGCGACAACAGCAAGTCTCATCCAGGCCTAGTTGTTGCAACAGTTTTAGGGTGGCAGTGATCGTCCTCCTGCCGGTCCTCACCTCACCAGTCACCAGCCAGAATTTGGATTGCCCTCTCAGTTGCAAAGTTCTGATAATGAGCAACTGGAATGGAAACGGGAAGAGGCAAAAGTTCCTGGTCTCTCAGCAGAGCCAGTGGAGTAGCTCTGCTTCCCTCTACTTTAGCCTGATGGAACGGTTGCTGCCAGGTGCCATTATTTACTAAGCTTTTCCCACTGCTTTTCTCAGAAATCTTAAAACAGTTTTTCCCATGTGCATCATAATTACCAACCCTTCAAAAGTAGGCTGCCCTTATTCCCATCGTACTTGTAGGGAACGCCCATGAAGTACGGTGACTTGCTCAAGGACAACATTGGATGCTATGGGGTGAAGGTGAACTATGGCTCAGGAAACTATGGAAAGAGAAGTGGCTGAATTGCAACTAATCACCAAACTTAAAACCATGGAGAAACCTGGTTTGAACAAAGACATTGGATTCTTATCTCATTATACATAACAAAGCTATCTTTAGCCATCTCACCCCTTGCCTTTCCCTGCAAGACTAATTGCAGCCGTCAACAGGTTTTCCACACCTATCAGCTGATCACCCATCCCCACCACCCTTCTGAGTAATACCCCTCCCCACTCCCTCACTATATTTAAGGATCTGGTGACTTCTGTTTCAGTGTATCTGAAGAAGTGTGCATGCACATGAAAGCTCAGAACAAACTCAGTTGGTCTCTAAGGTGCTACTGGAAAGAATTTTCTATTTTGTTTCGACTATGGCTTAGGAGTTTTACCTGCTGGATCACAAGCCTGCTGTTTCTGAATGCTGTGCTGTTTGCACCGCTTATTTCTGATGCTCACTGCGTTTCACAACTGGTGTGCGTCTTCAATCAACCACCAACATCTAAAATGCAGAAGAGAGAAATGGAACCTCAATCCTTTGTTTTTAAAGCTTCTGCCCCGCCTCCTGTATATTTCAGCTATGTAGGACTCCAAATGCCAAAGTCTCGATCTAGAGATCAGAGGGTGCAGCAGAATATAGTGTGTGCAGTTGCAACACAAATGGAGACCCTTCTCCTCCGCCTTCAGAGATGTGATTCATGTTGTCAGCCTTGACATCTCTAACCAGGCAAGCAGAAAGAGCAGGGGAGAAAAGCACCTGCCCTGTGTCTGGTGACTGGCCTTTGCCGTAGGCTGACAATGCTGCTCAGAGAGATGAAGCAGCAAGTGAATGATGCAAAGCATCAGGTATGCGCCTTTGCTCATGATGTAACCTCACATCTCACAGCCACTCTCTGTATTTTCATCTATGTGCAAGAGCCTGTTTCTGTTCACAGATCTTTCACACACATTTAGGGTGTCAGAAGTGGCGTCTGAATACATTCAGAAGAACTCTACTAGATCAGGCTAAAGGTGTATTTAATCCAGCATTCACACAGCAGCCAACTATATGTTTCCAGGAATCATACAAGCACAGGACATGAAGTCAATAATGCTTCTTCCATTTTTGTTTTTGTTCCAGTAACTGTTATTCAGTCACTTCTTTCTGGTGAGCCGGAAGAATCTGCCCACTTCAGTTCTCAATATTTCCCATTTTTCCAGACTTAAATGCTGAAATCTCCACATTTCAGCAGCAATTTTCATTAAAACAAACAAAAACCTTACGAAAAATTGTCAATGTGAATTTCTCCTGATATACACATTTTTATATGACATTTTGACCAATATACACATTTTTGCAAACAATTTCCCCTAATATGATGCAGTTTTGTAACAAATATATGTGTTTTATGCAATGTTCCCCCATTATATGCATTTTGTACATATTATTTGATTTGAGAATTACACTGCAAAATTCAGATAAATTTCAAAGAATGTGATTTGGTTCGCATATGGGTTCAAGAGATGTGAATTAGGTTGTTTGTTTTTTGCAAAGTGAACAATAGAATTAGTAAGTTTCTCAGTAAAATAAAACTTCTCCTTCACCCCTACCTCTGAGTAAAGAAGTTTGATTCAGCTATCATTGCTATCAACCAGGCCAAAATGTGAGGCCCCACCCCCTCAGCCCTTGTGATGCCTTCCTGAATCCGAGTAAGGGAGACACTGGGATTTGGGAAGGAGGCACAAGGCTCTAGCAGGGTCTTAGTCCTCATGCCTCCTTCCCAAAGCTGGGCAAGCACTAACTAGGCTTTGGGAAGGAGGAAGAAGGGCTTTGGGACCCTGTCAGAACTACACACCTCCTTCCCAAAGCCCAGCACTTACTAGAGCTCAGAAATGAGGTGGGAAGGCATTCCTTTGACCTCTGTGCCCTGTGCAGGGGGAACCTGTCTTGCTGCCCTAAATCTGCTTCTGCTACCAACTGTTGATAAACTATCATCAGTGATTCAACTAATTCAGGTATGGGCAAGTGGATCTAATAAGAGGCCAGATCCAGAAGTGGCCAAGTCTCCACAGACCCCTTTCACAAATGGGGCCACCCACCTGCTAATCATCTATCATAATACAATGGAAAGTTCATCAGGTGATTGAAAGTTCAAGCTGTAGTTACAAAGATCTGGGTTTGGTCACTGAACTGCCTTGGTTCAACAGGGTTTTACATATCTCTCTATCTGAGCTATCTGTTGGTCAGAAGTTCAGATGAAATAGAAACATGTGCAATATAGAAACTGCACATAACATTGAGAAACATGTGCAAATACTGCATATAACATTTTCCTGAAAATAATTAAGCAGGAGGCATTCCAACCAAATGTGCACCAAAACGGTTTTGTTCACGTTACAAACACCTTTTTATTGACTTCATTAGGGCCGGATACAAGTTGAGCATTAAATGACAGGAGAGGGTTTCTTTTTCTTGTTATAAATTTATGAAGCTGTTAAAATCCTTTCTTTTGCTTTATCTGACTGAGGGGTGGGGTGGGGGAGAGAAATCAAACAAAATGAAGAAATTACTCTTTCTCACTCACTGGCAAACATTAGTATTTAAGAAGCAATTAAATAGCCTGACAGTAGGATCAGGAAATCACAAGGAAGTACTTCTCACTGTGCATAATTAACTTATAAAGCCAGTGTCACAATAAATTAGCATAACCATTTTATGATGTGGCCTTTTAAAAGGATGAAACAAGTTCATGGCAACTGTGTCTTGTGCTCAAATTATTCGGTGTTGGGGAGGGGCTTGGCTCGGCAAATATATTAATGAGATCTAACATCCTCCCCAACCCTATCTGCCCTTGCAACTTTCTGAAAATAGTAGCTGAGGCACCAACAGAGGGAGATGGGGGGGGGATGACACATGTGTGATGTCGCACATTACACATACAATGTCAGGACACCAGGAGGAACCATTGGCAGAGTTGAATGTGTTGCTCAAGGGCCGGTGGCTCCTCCTCTCTGGTGCTCGGCCTCCTCCTCCTGCTGCTGCTGCTGCCAACATCTGGGGCCTGCTCCCCTATCTTTTCCTTACACAGCAGTAGGAGGAGGAGATGCTGCTGGCCACTGACTACACTTGGCTCCACGATCGACCTCCTTTTTATTATTATACATTTTATTTATAATTCTCATAAACAGAGCAAAACATTAAATTAAACATTGGCTTCCACCATTCCACCGTTCCTTCTGATTACCCCTTACTGCTGCATCTCTTTACTCCATGTTTCACCTTCCTCATTTTATCTCAACTTAATGTTTACTGCTTAATTTACTCTGGTCCTGCTAACGTTCTAACCTGTTTGCAATGGTTCTTCAAATGTTCTACAAACATTTTCCAGTCTTCCTTAAGTACCCTCCTCTTCCTCCATCAGCTAGGGGCTGCTTCCCCCATCCTTCCCCTCTGCAGCAACAGCAGGAGGAGAAGTAGCTGGCCACCGAAGCCTTGTCATGCTCGACTCAACGCTTTGCCTCCTCTGCTCCCTGATTTTTTAAAAACATCGGGGGACCCCACCCCCCAAAAAATGGGGGCCAAAAGAGCTGAGCCCCTAGGATTCAGCTCCTGTGCTAAGGATGACAAAATAAAAAGTAATGAGCTCAGCCAGGCCTTCAAGCATCTCTTGCCATTCATTGATCAATGCCCCCATGTTCACAGAACGCAAACAACAAAGAATGCATGACAGCATCATGTCCTGGGGCTTCTGTCTAGAATATTGTGGTTACCTAGCATAGCAGTTCTTATAGTTCCATGTTAATACAAACAAATAATACATCTTTTCTTCCCTCGGTCTTCAGTCTTTTGAGTTACAGACAGATGATTCGTACACATTGTAAGTGTGATATCAGTGCACAAGGAAACAGAAATGTGCCCTTTAGTAATCTTTTACTAGTCCATATCTGAAACCAGTGACCTAGAACTGAAAGGCTATGAGGTCCATTAGAATCCCCCTGAGGTGTGTCACTCTCTGGCACAGTTCTGTGTGAGAAAGGCAGCAAAGGGTTTTTCAATTAGAACTCAAAAATCCTATCATAAAACATTTAGGATACACATGAATTATTTAACTCTGAATATTTTCCTTATGAAAATCTAGCTTTTTTCAAAATAAATAAATAAAGGGTGTGAGGAATGAGAGTTGTGTTGTTGCCTTTGTAACTTAATTGCATAAACACAGGGAAATCTTAAACCCGGTTAAGCTGAAGTGCTAGACTTTAATTTACAGAGTGGCAGCCATGTTAGTCTGTTGCCGCAAAGAAACAGTTGTGTCACTTCTTACAGGCTAACACATTTATCATGGCGTAATATTTCTTCTTGCACATAAAGATTACACCATAATAGTCCTTTAAGATGCTTCAAGATTTTGTTGTTTAGACTTTAAATTTTTAGTTTAGTTCTCTTGGCTTCCGTGAGGATAGCATCAAAAAAAACCTATCATGAACATTGATTTTAAATCACTGGAACAGACGCAGAAAGCAGAAGAAATGAAAAAGCAACATGAAAAAATAATAGAAATAGAAATAATAGAAATATCCAAAGATGGAAAGAGTGGTGCCTTCAACTATTCTCAGATTGGGTTGGACTGATAAAGCGACAAAAAACATGTTGCTAAAAAAGTGAAATTCTTTCTGCATAACACTATTGCCGCATGAAATGGCACATATTCATGGAACTGAATAGACTGAAGCCATTGGGATGAGGAGTTACATTTATATATTATGCATTAACATACATCTATAAGAAAGACACAGTGGTTTTGGAGGCAATTGTGCCCTTGAGATCTTCTCCTGGTGCCCACAAAACTTCTGAGTCACCACCAGCTGCCCCCAATGGCCATGAAGTGGCATGGGTGCTTATCTTTTTCACCCTTGAGAAGTATATGGAGCTGAAGGAAGAAGCTGGAAGAGTGACACACACTTTCTGTCTCTTGGGAAAAGCTGGGCTGATTTGAGTGGAGGAGAGAAAGGACTAGAAGAAGGCGGTACCCATGGCACTTGTTTAAAAACCCTCAAGTGGTTGGTGACACATTTCAGAACAACAGAGATTCCTAAAACAATGGTTCTTGTGGGGCTGAAGTGTTGTCTGGTGCAAGGGCAGCCCACTCTATATCACCACCCAAAGCAAAATGGGAATTGCCACCGTCCAGGCCCACAGCACCACACTCCACTTCTGCCTCCATTGTTGGCTGTGCCCCAGCTCTTGCCAAACTCAGACAAAGGGCATTGCATTGCTCTACTACCGGTACTTATAATGCTTCATAATGGGCAAAATGGAGGGGGCAATGCCCATTTTTATTTTTATTTTAATACTAGGGTCTTGTACAAGAGTGATATTTATCTGGCAAAGGCTCGCAGAAGTGCAATGAAGCAGTACTGTGTATTGATCCTATCTTCACTTGTTTTTATGTACTGTTATTTGTAGTTGTTTTAGTTGTATGTTTGTAAATCATGTAAAAAGCAACCCAAAAATTAATGCATAATATTATTTTTAAAGCCTGATGATTACAGTCTCTAGGGTACCCCTTAGATGTACTGTTGTGGAAATCTTGAGAGAGAGTACTCTCCTAACCAGGTTGCTAAAATCTGGAGAAGCCGGCCCCATCCTGCAAATGGGTGGAAATAGGTACACGTCGTATCATTTGGGCCTCCAGAAACAAAATGGCCAGATTGTACATAAGAGAGGAGAAAATGGAAGTTGCTGTGCGGTGTCAGAGGCAACCCACAGAAATGTCTCTGCACATGTGGCAGAACGCCGCCACCGCCAACCCGCATAGCACAATAGCTAATGAGTTTTTATATTGGCAATATTGCAGGTGTAGAATGGGCTATCGTATGCACCCAATTTTCCAAGTAAAGCAAAATGGATTAAATCTAAAAGAAGAAGTACACGCTGGCATTTGATGATGATTAAAAACTGCATGATGCATGCTTGAGCAGCACTGATTGCCACAATGAACTCCCATCTGGAAGCGCCCTTAATCCCTCTTAGCCCAGATGGATTCCAGCAACTCTTGCTGCTAGAGAGGGTGTAATGGATGAGCTGTGACATTATCCTAGATGACTTCGACCACCTGGGACAAATGGAGGGCCGTGCGGTGTCTTGAAAGTGTTTATATAATTTACTGTGTTTCCTGCTTTAGGCTTTGAAATGTCATCTTTCCTCTCTTTCCTTCCCAAGACAGGCTTTGGGATATGATCTGGGGAGTTCCCCACGATAGAGACTCTTCTCTTATTTCTGCTCCCAAACTCTGTGCTTGTCCACATATTTACATACCTTTGCTCAGTTGCATAGAAGGAACATGCAGGGTGAGTTTTCCATGGCTGACTCCACAGCCTTTCTGGAGATTGCTCTCTTGTGACTACCTTACTTTTTGAGAAAGAGACAACATGAAAGCGGACTTTCTAGAGGATTGGAAGGCAGTCTGTGTTGACAGGAACATTATGCATAGGAGATTTAAAAATGTGTGAAACTGGAATCTCCCTACCCATTATCATTTAAAGCGTCCTAAGAATTGGATATGTTACCACTGTTTTTGGTTTGTCGTAGTAAGGAATGGCTGGCCAGCCCTTAAAAGTAAGGGGGAGGAGATTATTTGCTTGGTGGTGAAGCAGATGCTATTGCATGCAACAGGCCCCAAGTTAAATCCGAAGCACCGATATGTAGGACTGGGGTAAACAGCCCTACCCAAAAGCCTAGAGAGCCATTGACAGCCACAGTAGGCAATCCTAGACAGGCCAGTGCTCTCAACTTCCTGTGTTCAGTTAGGCCATGTGTGCACTCAGGCCCAAATTCCCTACAAGAAAAGGTTACAACATTTTAGGTTTTTCAGGTTTTTAAAAGCAAGGTGGGGATAAACACAATAAGAAGAGAAGAAGAGTTTGGATTTGATATCCCGCTTTATCACTACCCGAAGGAGTCTCAAAGCAGCTATCATCTCCTTTCTCTCTCCCCACAACAACACTCTGTGAGGTGGTGGGACTGAGAGACTTCAAAGAAGTGTGACTAGCCAAGGTCACCCAGCAGCTGCATGTGGAGGAGTGGAGACGCAGACCCGGTCATCAGATTACAAGTCCACCGCTCTTAACCACTACACCACACTGGCTCAATGACTTGACTGAATATATTATATTATGGGAGGCTAGTGAAACAACAGGTCTTTTCTTCTCCATAATACTAGAACACATTCATCAATGAAGCTAAATGGTGGTGTGGTGGAGAGGGTTTCACATACACACAAAAGCATGCAGTGTGTTCTTAAACTATGGGATGCATACCAAAAGAGTGAGTGAGGCCCCAACTTGGACACCTTAAAAGGGTAATAGACAGAGTCATGGAAGATACGGCTACTAATCCCTCATGACAGATATATGCTCCCTCCTAGATTCAAAGCCAGCATGTTTCTGAATACTAGTTGCTAGAGGATAGCAGCAGGATTGGGCTATTTGTCCTCATGTGCTACTTGGAGACTTCCTAACTGTAAACTGTTTGGGTACTGCAAGAAACAGGATGCTGGACTAGATTACCTTTGGCCAATGCAGTACGGCTCATATTATATTGCCAACTCCAGTAATGTGATGGTGCCAGGGCCAGCCCACCCATGAGGCAAACTGAAGCGGCCTCTTCGGGTGGTGGAATCCAATGAAGCAATGCCCCCCTTTCTGCTGCTGTTGAGATTGTGGAGCAGTGGCTTCTGGTGAGATCTTGCTGGAAGCTGCTGCCATGTGACCCTGGTAAGTGAGGCTTTGGCAGGGAGACAGCACCTCAGATGGTGAAATGGGATGAGCTGCCCCTGGTTGGTGCCGGGATTCCCCCCACTTTCCTCAATTTTCAAGTTCATCATTATCATCTTTAAAAAAAAAATAATTCCCAAATCTGAAAAGGGCCATTTCTGCTGAGGATAAAACCAAAATTCACCACACTCAACGCCCCCCATCAAGTTGGCTCAGCCTTAGTTTTCAATTTGTCTAAAATTAATTGCCTGAACATATGCCTCTTTAGAAACAGCCACATGCTTGCTGAATTTTTTTTTATACTTCTTGTTAAATAGATATCTATTTTTGTACTCAGAGCAGAATTATCAACTTCAGCTTAAAGGAACTAATTCAATTTTTCTAGACAGAACCATGAGACGCTTCAGCAGCTTCTATTATGATCAAGAAAAGGCTGCTGAAAAGACATTTTAACAGGGTGGGAGAGCTGACTAAAGGTTTAAAGAGAAGGAAAATCTGACAGCTTCTGAAAATTCTGTTTCTAGCCGTGCAATTATTAGCATGCACAGGAATGTGTGTGGAGAATGCTCCCTTGCAGACATATATAAGCCAAAGTTAAGAAGATCAATTTTTCAACCCCCATGAAGAGAGGGGGATAAGAAGTGCCAACATGCATTGGATACCAAAATAGAGAAGGTGCAATGTGCCTAATATCATGAGATGAAGACTGGCAGATCTTTATTTTATGAGTCCTCACATCTCACTGCAGTAAAAGGCAGAGCTACACATTGCCACTGAAGTGGTATCAACCTCTCCCTCTCCTCTCTTATAAGTCAGGGCATTTCTTCAGCCGGAACTCAGTTCCGGCACCTCTCAGGTAGGCACCATTTCCATTATAAGAGAACAAGGGAGGCATTCATGGCGAGCTCTGGCACCTCTTTTTCTAGAAAAACAGCACTGCATCAGTCATGTAACCTCATCACACAATCACTTTGTGTGCTTTCCTGTTCCCCATTACAACATGGGGCAAGTGATATTCTAGGGCAGACATTGACACAGACAGGCTGTTTTTGGTAGTGGCACCATATCGAGCGCGTTGCGCACTTCTGCACCAAGATTCCCTTTGTCAAGAAATAGCACCATGAAAACGTTTGTACTGGTCTTCAAGGTGCCCCAAGATTCCATGAGAAAATGTTTGCTCCTGACCTCAGCCCAGAGTTGGATGGGAATAAGAAATAACAAACTGAAAGGATTCTGATTTTCATTTTGCTCATTGCATAAAATGGGAAACACGCAGTAGTGTGGAACCACCTGCTTCCTCTAGCCCAACTTTGTACAGGGTGGATACTGGCAAATAGGAAAGCCAAGTCATGTCAGGCCGCCTGTATCACTTGTGCTCAGTTTGAGATTGCCTCATTGCCTCTTCACAGAGAAGGGAGAATGGGGAAGGCACATCAAAATTTGATAGGTGCTGCCAGCTAGTTCAAATTTTTAAAAGGGAGAGGAGGCAAATGCTTTATGTACTGAGAAACTTACAGCCCTCTAGATGTTGAAACGTTGGTGGCTCCAGATCACTCTGTACAGGAAGTTCTTCATTGAAAAGAAACTTCGGTTTGGGGGAAGTTGGGGCGGTTGTTGTTTGTTGATGTAATGCGAGCAATGGATTAAATTACAGCATGCTTGCTTGGACTCATGTCTTTAGAAGCACATCCCCCACATGCTCTCTGGATGTTCAGAGATAAGAGAACAGGTGCACTGGGTTACCAGAGCAACACCAGCAAGGTTGAGGATATGACACTGAGTCATTCTTCTTCCCAGATACCAGTACTTCACTGTACCTCCAGTATTTCACTGTTGTATAATCTTATCTATGCATCTTTCTTTACATTCAGACACAGAATTTGTAGTTAAGGCACTCTTCAGCTACCAGGTGAAAATTAAAGTGTTCTTTTTTTCTTCCAAAAAAGAGAGAAAATAATTGGCATGCACTAAAAGATAATGGGAACCAGGCAGGGAGCTGAAAGTATAAGCTTAGCCACAAGGACCCTTAACTTTTATTTGAAAGTGACTGTTTGAATAAAGTGCCCCTTCATTGTGTATGATTAGGATTTATTTTGCATTGACATGATTCTGGTCTACATAACCGGTTGAGACACATAGTCAGTGATTTGAATTTGATATATCTATAGTATCTATGTACATGCCACTAGGAGTTCTTTTTGTACACACCACACTGAAATTAATTGGAGCCTTTTTAGTAGCTTGAAACATTCAGAATCCATTATATCAATCTTTCACTTAGAGTAAATGCAAAGGAATGGCTGTACAAGAATGCACAAGCTTGCCGAAAATGGTCTGCCCTAGCACTCCCAACTTCACAAGTTCCAGACTCCAGATCCCAAGATAGCATCTCTGGATGAACATTGCGCAGTTTCCTTATGTGACTGCATCAAGGTGACTCTACCATATTACTGCTTGAAAGAACTAATGCATCATGCACTTGCCTGCATCATCCTGGAAGGATTTCTCTCTCCTTCAATGGCCTCTAGAGCAGTGTTTCCCTGGACCATATGGTCCCCCCTGCCCCCCATGATATTCCAAGGAGGCCACAGGTGAAAAATGTGTAAAGGGGGGGGCATAGCATGAGGCTAGGGGGCCACAGAGGAAAGTGAGAAGTAAAGGTGAGGAAATCATTTTTATTTTATTTTTTTGAAGTCCTGATTGGATGGCTACCACTTGGCCAACCACAAGCGGGTAAGGGGACAGACCGCCAGGGCCTATTGCTCCATTTTGCCACGTGTGTTTTCTTGGAGCAGTCTGGGTGTGTTTCTAGTGGGAGAGGGCAATCATGGAGGCTCCTATTTCGACCAGGAGAGCCCGCGATCCAGAACCCCCAGGTCAGGAAAGTGCGGTGGTAGGGTGGCAATGGGTAGGGCTGGGTGATCCAGAGCTGCTTGTTGCTGCCACCAGTTCTGGGCCCTGGGTGGCAGCCTGGGCTTGACTCTGCAAGGCGCAGGTTGCAATCCACCCCAGCATCTAGTAGATCAGGGTCTTTGGATGTTGCCAAGGAGTGCAGGTCCTGTCGGCAGCATGGGCCCGGCTCTGCAAGGCGCAGGGTGAAATCCACCCCAGCACCTAGCTGAGCAGGGTCGTCTGGTGCTGCTGACTTGCATTTGGTAAATAACTAAATGTCTACTAATCCACAACGCATCTGATGTTTGGATGTGTGTACATGAAAGTGTCCACAGGCAGGGTTGCCTGCTGAAAAGAACTTTTGTGCAGGGCAAGTCTATAAGCTCCTATGAGAGAGAAAAACCCCAAAGCTATTAGGATGCAGTAGGCTAAATCACATTCAGCATGATTGCCTAAGTGCTCCACCATTTCAAGCTACACCAAAGTGAGTCATTAGCAATTTCGTATCAGATTATTTTTTTCCACTTGTGTTTGAAAACATCTTCTTTTTTATTAAAAAAAAAGGTGGGGAGGGGGAATACTGTATGCCTAACACGGTTCCTGTTTGTCCTCTGTCAAACACAGTTCAGTAATTGATGGGAAAGGGATTATCTGGGATTAAAACTCACTCCCTGTGCTTTCTAAATCTACCTTCATTGACCTTACCGAAGGTGAATAAAATGCAATAGCAGTTCCATAATTTCACAGTAAATAATCACAAACTGAAAAGAGAGAAGGAGCAGAGGTAGAGAGAGTTTATCTCCCTCTCCCTCTCTCACAACAACTGAACTCAAGGTGCAACTCAGACAACAGAGCTCCCCCATTAGTGCCTGATAAGCTTTCAGGAGCCTGCAGTCACCCACCCACCATTTGTCAACTTCAGGGCTGCACGATGCAATTTCTAGGAAGTTGTTTGTGTAACCCCCGATAACCTTGAAATATCCAGAATACCCAAGGGGAGCTACAGAAGCCCTACAGCATTTCACTTCACTGCCTTAGTCACATATGCCATATGAGTCAACTCAGAGGAAAAACACTATGATCTCATGTCTTCAGAGACCTCATGTCATATAAACACATCAAAGGTGCTCTCTAAATCTTGCACTGTCGGCAACTATTATGGCATGTGTGCTATTCTCAACTTAAATACTGTAGCAAAGGAAAAGTCTGCAAGTTGGAGTGATGCCATACACTGTTTCCTAGAAATTCATGGCACATCAGTATTACCATCAAATTTGTCCCTGGTCTGCCAAATCTGACAAGCACTACCATGCCTCAGAGGTTTCCCCTGATTTAATAGCCTCACTTCTCCTTCCCTCCACTTTGGGGTTAATTGCTGTGATGGCCAGTAGGCAGCAGAAGTTGCCTGATGTTCCAGCATAAGGAACAGACCCTCACTTTAGACAGGTGCCACAAGAACCACTTTGATCCTCTGGCGGTTAGAATCAGTTCATGCAGACATTAACAGATTGCAGCATTGATATAATCAGCTTGAATAAATCAGCACAGATGCAATTCTTTTCAAGGGCTTCTCTACCCATTCAGCTGATAGTGAGAGTTGTCCACACTTGCTTTTGGCAGGGATCAGCTCTGCTTGGGAGCTCCCAAATGGAACCAATCCAAGCAAAGCTGGCATTTGTCACTAAATTTAAAAGGTGCTGAATACTAGCCCTGCTCACAAAGGAATAATTGGGAGTTTATTTTATTGTGCAAAAAAGAGGTCCCCCTCTCCCCTGACACCCTATAAATATGTTTGGGGAGGTCTCTCAACCCCCCTGATTTGGGGAAGATACTTATGCAAATAGTAATATTTGCAACTAATGCATATATATATATCTGACTACTCTTGCAGGTGTCCTACTCTGATTCTGTTATGACTGAAGGTTTTTGTCCCATGCACACCCTTAGAAATGGCCACACCCACTTCTACAGTGGCCATGCCCACATTGACACGCAAGCCACCAAGGATTCAGCATAGGTCAGCCTGGCCTGAGATAAATAAGTTAATCACCCCTGGCTTGTAAGGAACATTCCCATAGGGATTATTCTTTTCTACTGTTAATTCAGCCAATTCTTTTCATTTTTGGCCATACTGGTTGTTGGTTTTGGGGGGTGGGCGGGGTTGCCCTTCCATGCTTTTTCTGAAAGCAGCCCTGTGTAGGCTACCTTAGGGAAGCCCTCCCACAGCTGAGAAACATGAACATCTGGCTGATATCCACTATGTAATAATAATAATAATAATAATATTTATTATTTGTACCCCGCCCATCTGGCCGGATTTCCCCAGCCACTCTGGGCGGCTTCCAACAGAAATCAAATACAAAAATATCAAACATTAAAAACTTCCCTAAAAAGGGCTGCCTTCAGGTTTTTTCTGAATGTCAGGTAGTTGTTTATTTCCCTGACCTGTGATGGGAGGGCGTTCCACAGGGCGGGCGCCACTACCGAGAAGGCCCTCTGCCTGGTTCCCTGTAGTTTTGCTTCTCGCAGTGAGGGAACCGACAGAAGGCCCTCGGCACTGGATCTCAGTGTCCGGGCTGAATGATGGGGGTGGAGACGCTCCTTCAGGTATACAGGACCGAGGCCGTTTAGGGCTTTAAAGGTCAGCACCAACACTTTGAATTGTGCTCGGAAACGTACTGGGAGCCAATGCAGATCTCTCAGGACCGGTGTTATGTGGTCCCGGCGGCCACTCCCAGTCACCAGTCTAGCTGCCGCATTTTGGATTAATTGCAGTTTCCGGGTCACCTTCAAAGGTAGCCCCACATAGAGCGCATTGCAGTAGTCCAAGCGGGAGATAACCAGAGCATGCACCACCCTGGTGAGACAGTCCGCGGGCAGGTAGGGTCTCAGCCTGCGTACCAGGTGGAGCTGGTAGACAGCTGCCCTGGATACAGAATTAACCTGCGCTTCCATGGACAGCTGTGAGTCCAAAATGACTCCCAGGCTGCGCACCTGGTCCTTCAGGGGCACAGTTACCCCATTCAGGACCAGGGAATCCTCCACACCTGCCCTCCTCCTGTCCCCCAAAAACAGTACTTCTGTCTTGTCAGGATTCAACCTCAATCTGTTAGCCGCCATCCATCCTCCAACCGCCTCCAGGCACTCACACAGGACCTTCACGGCCTTCACTGGTTCTGATTTGAAAGAGAGGTAGAGCTGGGTATCATCTGCATACTGATGAACACCCAGCCCAAACCCCCTGATGATCTCTCCCAGCGGCTTCATATAGATATTAAAAAGCATGGGGGAGAGGACAGAACCCTGAGGCACCCCACAAGTGAGAGCCCAGGGGTCTGAACACTCATCCCCCACCACCACTTTCTGAACACGGCCCAGGAGGAAGGAGCGGAACCACTGTATAACAGTGCCTCCAGCTCCCAACCCCTCTAGGGTCTAGAAGGATGTTATGGTCGATGGTGTCAAAGGCCGCTGAGAGATCCAGCAGAACTAGGAAACAGCTCTCACCTTTGTCCCTAGCCCGCCGGAGATCATCGACCAGCGCGACCAAGGCGGTTTCAGTCCCATGGTGAGGCCTGAATCCCGATTGGAAGGGATCCAAATGGTCCGCTTCTTCCAGGCGTGCCTGGAGTTGTTCAGCAACCACTCGCTCAATCACCTTGCCCAAGAATGGTAGATTTGAGACTGGGCGATAGTTGGCCATATTGGCCGGGTCTAAAGATGTTTTTTTAAGAAGCGGTTTAATGACCGCCTCTTTCAGCGGGGCTGGGAAGGCTCCCTCACAGAGGGAAGCATTCACCACCCCGCGCAGCCCATCGCCCAGCCCCTCCCGGCTAGCTTTTATAAGCCAGGATGGGCAAGGATCAAGGAGACAGGTGGTTGGTTTCACTCGTCCAAGCAGCCTGTCCACATCCTCGGAGGTAACAGACTGAAATTGATCCCACGCAACTGGACTAGACAGGACTCTGGCACTCTCCCGCCCTGGCCCTGCTCCCACGGTGGAGTCTATCTCTTTCCGAATCTGAGCGATTTTATCCGCAAAGAACTTTGCAAACGCATTGCAGGAGATCTTGGGGTCCCTACCAGGCCCCGATGACGACGGTGGCTCCGATAGACTCCGAACCACCTGAAAGAGTCTCCTGCTGCTATTTTCCGCAGATGCAATAGAGGCGGTGAAGAAAGTCTTCTTTGCCGTCGCTATCGCCACTTGGTAGGCTCGACGTTGAGCTCTAACCTGTGTTCGGTCGGATTCAGAATGGGTTTTCTGCCACCGGCGCTCTAGCCGTCTCAACGATTGTTTCATCGCCCTCAGCTCCGGGGAAAACCACGGGGCTGTCCGGGCTCCATGCAACCGGAGAGGGCGCTTCGGAGCCAAACAGTCAATAGCCCTGGTTAGCTCCACATTCCAGCGGGCCACCAGGGAATCGGCTGAAAGGCCATCAACATGGGATAAAGTATCCCCTACCACTCTCTGGAAACCATTTGGATCCATTAAGTGGCGGGGGCGGACCATCCGAATTGGTCCCACCTCCCTGCAGAGGGGAAGGGTTGCGGAGAAGTCCAGTTGCACCAGGAAGTGATCTGACCATGGCACTTCTTTAGTTTCACTTTTTTTAATGTCAGATCACCAACATCCATAGAGGTGAATACCAGGTCTAAGGCATGTCCTCGGCTATGAGTTGGACCAGACTTATTCAGGGTCAGCCCCATGGAGGCCATGCTTTCCACGAAGTCCCGAGCGGCCCCTTGTAAGGGGTCGTGTCGGCATGGATGTTAAAATCCCCTAGGACGACCAAACTAGGTGACTCCAGGAGAACATCCGCCACGACCTGAAGCAGCTCGGGCAGGGAATCCTTGGTGCAGCGGGGAGGTCGGTACACCAAAAGGAATCCTGTACTGCCCCTATTGCCCAACTTCCAGAACATGCACTCAGAGAACTGGGTCTTCCCAATAGGACGCCTGGTGCAAACTAATGACTTCCTAAAAATCACTGCAACCCCCCCTCCCCGCCCACAAGGCCTGGGTTGCTGTGCGTAAGAGAAACCTGGTGGACAAGCAGCGGCAAGGACAGGCCCATCTGCCTCGTCCAACCAAGTCTCTGTTACACATGCCAGGTCAAGTCCACCATCCACAATCAAGTCATGGATGGCAGTGGTTTTATTCAACATTGACCTGGCATTACACAGCAGCATCTTCAGGTCATGTGGGTATCCCTTGCTGAATCCAGTATCCGTCCGGTCAGGACCAGACCCGGAGGCAGGAATAGTCCTCAAACAACGACTAAACCTGCCTCCTCGGCAATGACATGGTCTGGTCTTAGCGTAACTCCTCCTCCTGCCCATGATCACTGAGATCGGTTGTCCCAGTGCGTCCCACCCTGTGGAACCTGCCCCAGCCATTTTGTTGGCCGGGACCCCCTCCCAGGCAGCCCTGACCCCACCCCTTAAGAACAAAATTAAACCTATATAAAAACAGAAAACAAAACACAATAATACAAACAAAAAACTATAAAAATCACAAGTAACCAAAATTAAACAAAACTCAAAACCCCACTAAACATCTATCCCACCCCCACAACAAGAAAACTTAAAAAGATGAAAAGAAATAATAATAATAGAAACATTTTAAAACATTAAAAAAAAAGAAAAAAAAAAGAGCTGGACAGCAGCAGCACTCAGGCACTCAGGCAGGGGAGTCCTCCTGGGCAGCAGCAACCAGCAGCAAAGCAGAGGCAGCAGCAGTCCTTTTATGGCCTTACCAGGCCCCGCCCTGGGCCAGGTGGTGAGTGGCAGGAACGGGGCCCTCAGGCACTCAGGCAGGGGAGTCCTCCTGGGCAGCAGCAACCAGCAGCAAAGCAGAGGCAGCAGCAGTCCTTTTATGGCCTTACCAGGCCCCGCCCTGGGCCAGGTGGTGAGTGGCAGGAACGGGGCCCTCAGGCACTCAGGCAGGGGAGTCCTCCTGGGCAGCAGCAACCAGCAGCAAAGCAGAGGCAGCAGCAGTCCTTTTATGGCCTTACCAGGCCCCGCCCTGGGCCAGGTGGTGAGTGGCAGGAACGGGGCCCTCAGGCACTCAGGCAGGGGAGTCCTCCTGGGCAGCAGCAACCAGCACAGAAGCTTTCCACTTCACTATCAATAACGCATACCAAGGAGCATCATTCAGCAAGGAAACCTTTTGGCAAGACCTTGGGTAAGGCTTCCCCAGTCTAAGGGTACAAGAAGAAATAAAAGTTTCACGTGAGTGCATGGTAAGAGCTGACTTAATTGTGTCAACACTGGCCACAGACTGAGAAGCTTTTTCCTGCTTACATGCTCCACACAGCTGGGATCATAGTTCAAGTGCTCTTCACCTGTCAGCTGGCTCATGTTTGCACAACTTCTGCATGGAAAAACTGCTTAGCGAGGAGAGAGGCAACCATTATGTTTCAAAAGGGCAAAGTTACTGCAGTAGTCACAATCATCTCAAGATCCAATATCTCCCCTTTCTCTCTCTTTTCAAGTAACCATTTGTTGGGAACTCACTTCCTATGAGGTGTCCCAAACTGTGCCAGCACCCAGGCCAAATGCTGAAAGCTGATTAGAGCAATTCATTTCCTCCTTTTGGAATAATTGCCTGCTTTTTAGAACAAAAAAGAGTCCTGAAGAAGAAGAAGAAGAAGAAGAGTTTGGATTTGATATCCCGCTTTTCACTACCCGAAGGAGTCTCAAAGCGGCTAACATTCTCCTTTCCCTTCCTCCCCCACAACAAACACTCTATGAGGTGAGTGGGGCTGAGAGACTTCAAAGAAGTGTGACTAGCCCAAGGTCACCCAGCAGCTGCATGTGGAGGAGTGCAGACACGAACCCGGTTCCCCAGATTACGAGTCTGCCGCTCTTAACCACTACACCAAACTGGCTCTCCTGAAGATAGGCAGGTGCTCTCATGTACCCATGCACTACAAAATCTGGATGTAATGCATGCACACACGCAGGACCGGTGCTAGGGTTTCTTGCGCCCTAGGCAGACCACCTTCTGGCGCCCCCTGCCGCCTGCCCCCTGCCAAAGCCTGCTTTAGCGGGAGGTGGGGGGTGGTGGAGAGGCAAGCAGCAGTTTCTCCGCTACAGTGGAGAAACTGCTGCTAGCCGCCCCCCCGGCCAAGCCTGGCCAGTGCCCCCTCCATTTTGGCGCCCTAGGCAATTGCCTAGTTCGCCTTAATGGACGCACCGGCCCTGCACATACGCACGCACACAGTGGTACTGTAAAGTAGGGTTGCAAAATAAACGAGGGTTGTGTAAGGTCAGAAATAATAAAAATTCCTCCCCTTCCAAAGCAACAAGGAGGACAAACAAATAAAAATAAAAAGTAATATGACTATGGTATATGTGTAGATATTCATAAATTAGACTTTGAAAATAAGGGCGGGTGATCTCTGGGTGATTTACAGTAAATCAGAAAGGATTTCTGACTCCTAATTGCTTCACATTAACAACAGGAAAAATGACTCTTTTCACCCATCCCAGCCCAAATTATATTAATGAAATGAAGAGAGCTTGCGGTAACCAGGGCTGGGTTTTGTTTTTGTTTTTAAATGGAAAGCTATGAGTTCTAATCAGTTCTGGTACTCAAAACAAATTCCTAGGATGAGAATTGTTTAATTTCATGTGCATGGCTTTTATACCAGGCTCTTATTGGTTGATCTTGGGGTTCTAGAAAGCAACAACAATGTACAACCAGAAAATCTGAAGTCTGCCCAGCCCTGGTGTAGTGGTTAGGGTGTCAGATTAAGATCTGGGAGCCCAAGGTTCAATGCCTGCTCAGGCATGAACCCCACAGGGTGGCCTTGGGTGAGTCACGATTTCTCAGCCTAACCTACATCACAGGGGGAAATGGAGGTATGTAAGCCACCTTGAACTCTTTGGAAGAAATATGGGATATAAATGTAATAAACAAATAATAATGCAGGTTTAAAGGGTCACGGGTTAAACCACAGAGCCTAGGGCTTGCTGATCAGAAGGTCGGTGGTTCGAATCCCCACGATGGGGTGATTTCCCGTTGCAGGCATTGCATGGTCCCAGCTCCTGCCCACCTAGCAGTTCGAAAGCACATCAAAAGTGCAAGTAGATAAATAGGTACTGCTCTGGCGGGAAGGTAAACGGCGTTTCCATGTGCTGCTCTGGTTCGCCAGAAGCAGTTTAGTCATGCTGGCCACATGACCCAGAAGCTGTACGCCGGCTCCCTCGGCCAGTAACGCGAGATGAGCACCGCAACCCCAGAGTCGTCCATGACTGAACCTAATGCTCAGGGGTCCCTTTACCTTTACCTAATGCAGGTTCAACGCCTTTGCATTTGGGGACTGCAAGCATAAACAAGTGACATTGTGAGAGGTGAGGATTAGTGCCTGTTTCATGACCTGCTATCTTTCATATATGAGGAAATCAGGAAGCTGAGGGCTAATCAGGGACAGGGCAATAAGTTGGATGCAGAACAAACCAGTTCCTTAAAGCCAATTTCAGTGTCAGGTGGTGGGAAAATGGGAACTGCTACAGACAAATCCTCCAGAGACAAACCAAACATTTTACAAGTACACAAGGTGTCTTTTTTCTCTTGAAAGGAAAACACTTAAAAGAGTTCATGCTGGTTCAGAGATTGATTGCCTGAATTCAACAGCTAAGTAAACTACATTACACCTCAGACTGCGTCAGTCGCTGCAATCTCTGTCACAGAGCTGTTCTGCCTAAGGCTGAATGACATGCTATACCCAGGGGCATAGCAAGGGGGTGGGGGTGGGGGGGCCCGGCAGCACCCTGCTTGGGGTGATACTTCGGGCGGTGGCCCCACCCCTGGGCTTTTTTTAAAAAAATAAATAAATAATTTTTTAAAAGGCTATTTTCGGTGGAGCCGCAGGGGCGGCCAGCCAGGGGGTGTCACCCCCCTCGCTGTCTGCCTCTGCGGCTCCACCCCAGCAGTGCTGAAAATAGCCCCCCCTTCCAGCGGCTTTTTTCACCGTGGCATGGAGGCAAGGGGCGGGCCAGCGAGGAGGGGTGCCTCTATGCCGAGCTCCGCCGGCTGGCTTGCGGAGCCAGGGCATGGAGAGGGGCGGGCCAGCAAGGAAGACACCCCTCCTCGCTGGCCCGTCCCTCTCCCTGCCCCAACTTGCGCTCCACAAAGGGAGCCCAGGCGGCGGCTTAGGGTGTCTCTGTGGGCTGCAGAGACTCCTGAATCTGCCGCCCAGCACCCCTTTGTGTGGCGGCTGCTTGCGCAGGCACGAGCAGCCACGGCAGGAAGGGGTGTCACCGCCGGGTGGCGGGTTCGGGAGTCTTTGCAGCCCACAGAGACTCCCGAATCTGCCACCCGGCACCCCCTCGTGTGGTGGCTGCTCGCGCAGGCACGAAGGGGTGCCCCCACCGGGTGGCGGCTTCAGGAGTCCCCCGAAGCCACCGCCTGGCACCCTCGGGTGCGGGGCGCCATGGTGCGTGTGTCATGACACACGCACACGCCGCAATGCCCTGCCCCCAGGGGTGCCTCTTGGCTTCCCGCCCCGGGCAGCCAAGGGTCTAGAAAAGCACATTACAAGTACATTCTTCCCCTCAAAGGATTCTGGGCACTGTAGTTTACCCTTCACAGATTTGCAATTCCAGCAACCCTTAACCAACTTCAGTCTTCAGAATTATTTGGGGGAGTAAATGTGTTTTGAATGTGCTTTAAAGGTATAAGGTGTAGTATAAGGCGTACACAGCTGGACTAAAGCATGTTAAGACAATAGCCAAGAAAACTGCCAACTAAACTTTCTGATAATGGATTCTGGAAAGACAGTTATATATCTTGTATTTAAATTTGATAAACCGATATCCTGCACTCGTCCTCATCACACCCCAAACAAGGAGTGATCCACCTTTGGTGTCACCCACTTCAGGTGAGTTCCCAACAGTGGCAACAAGCATGCCTGTTTTATAACCTGCTTGAATTATACCTAAGTTTGGTTAAGAATGTAGGAAGACCAATATGTGTGAAGTAATTTAGACTGCAATGTTGTGTACTCCCCACCGCACACAAGAGAAAGCTCCAGAACAGGTATCGTAGTGTTCAGCCTGTGGCTCAGGAAAATCCCCTGACTTGGCAAGCCTGCTCCGAGCAAAAGAGAATGAAGGAAATGAGTTCATGTGACTTTTTAGTTATACAGTAACAGCACTCCAGGGCATTGCTAAGCTCTGCCAATGTCATCCCAGTGCACTTCAGTAAAGGAAACAAAGCTGGATAACAGTGCTAGGTTTGTCTTCTCTGGCAACCTGACTGAAACTGGCAAAATATATTCTTAAAAGAATTAATCTTTTGTATTTATTTTGTGACAAGTTACCTTCATTGTATTTATGGATCAGCTTGAGGCAGAGGTTTTTCAGCATGAGGGCCACAATCCTGAGATTTTGTCCTTTTGGCAAATCTCCACCCAAATCTTTGCTTCTTGAACTGGCTTCTGGCATAGCCAGCTACCATTTGCTTGTCTGCTCTCCTTGTTAGAAACTAAGGGAAACCAACCCTATTAACACAAACCCTTGCCTTCTCACTCGGTGAGTTGGCACAAATTTGTACATTCATGACAACCAAGACCACGGCAATCAAAGGAATCCATCAGCTTTAATAAAGGTCTGCCAAGCCTCACTGAAGGCAGAGGTGAACATGTCCTTGCATTCTGAATGTCTCTCTCCCATCTCTGTTGCTCAAATCTAGAGCTCCCAGCAACTAAACACGAATTTGGCATGCCTGAACATTCATTAACATTTCATGTTGATATTTTAGAGTCACAGGGAGCCAGAGCACCATTTATTTCAGTGAGGATGGCATTTTTCCTACCTGTTGAAGGCTTCAATCAGACTAGTGTTGGCAGAACACTGGCAGGGCTGGCAGGCAGGCACAGATGCATGATTAAGCTAAGGGCGTCAAGCTCTTGCCAAAGGATTGGTGGTGGGGTCACTCCTGTTACAGTGAAATCCTCTGAGAACTGCATTGTTCTGGTTCCTTTAACTATCTTTGTAACTTAGGAAACTGTTTCCTTGGATTCGTGTCTGTTGGAGGAGGCCCAGCAAATCACCTGTTTCAATCTCCAGCCCTGAACCACCACATTTTAGACCTGTGCAGCTTTAGGGCTTCAGTAGATGCATAATGAAAACAGAAATCAACTGGTGAAGTTTTCACCAGCACCACATCTCCATGCTGGTAGGAAAAGTTTAATCTGTTAATTTATGTATACTAATTCAAGGTACAGAATGTCTGTCCATAAAAACAGGAGTTTGTCCGATCATTTTTAATTAATTCATTCATTTTCCCCCCCTCCCACTGATGAACTGCTGTTGTAGTTAATATTTGGTCTCTCACCCTATCCTTAATAAGATTGCCACTTTTCCTTTACAGAAACTTTAGGCTGTGTACACACTTCATGTTTACTCTGTACCCACTGTGCTCTCACAGCTGGTTTGGGAAGCAATGAAAACACAATGTTAGCCACAATCCATATGTATTCTGCATCTAGCTTGTCATGAAATCTCAGGGGTACCTTGCATCTTACTTTTCCAACCCAAAGAGTCATACAATATGAGAAAAGCCAGTGTGGCAAAATGGTTAGACAATAGTTAGGCAAAATCCCCACTCAGCCATGAAGCTCACTGGGTGACCTTGGGCCAGTCACCATCTCTCAGCCTAACCTACTTTGCAGGGTTGTTGTGACGATGAAATGGGGAGGAGAACCATATACACCACCTTGAGATCCTTGGAAGGTATATAAATGAAATAAATAAAGCGGATCTTGCTTTGTTTTACATACAAATAAATGCAAGAAACCTATTCGGGTGTTCACCCTTCACATCATTATTAAAAACTAAGTCATGTTCTAAATCTTTGAGGCTTTTGGTCTGATCCAGCAGGGTGTTTCATATGTTCTTAAGTGGGAGTGGGGTTGGCAAGGCTATGATGGTTGAGGTGGGGCCAGCAAGTGTGGGAAATGAAGCAACTCATGAAAAGTATTAATGCTGGAAGAAAACAATGAATTGCCCAGAGCATTAGCCATTTGTACGTCTTTGATCAACCCACTCAGTAAAGAGTTGGGGTTGTCAGTTGCTGATCTTTGATTCTGAGATGCTGCCATGGTTCGTCATTGGTATGCATTTCACTGTAACCCAGTTCATCAAAAGCACAGGTAGTGATTAGCATCCCTTTTTAAAGAGCTTAAGAAGGGAATGGTGCATCCATGCTAAAAAGCCATTTGGTCTTTATTAGGGATTAACTCTCAGTATAAAATGAAGATTGCTTAAAGGGTCTTGCAGAAATGAGTTTGATGCCAACACTGAAGATTCAATTCAATCTAAGCAATACATGGCAAAACAACATGGAACTGCATTTCTTGTTACAGCTCTTAAAAACAACCATTATTGCAGGCTTTATACTCAGTGTACATGGAGGGACAACTCACCAATAAAATATCCTTAGAGAACATTTGCTAGGATACTGTTCTGTGATCTGCCTGCTATCTTTTCAGGCTATGGCTCATGAACTTCACCATTAAACCACTTGATTTTTCCGTCAGCCCTCGTTTCCCAAAAGGCACATCCCTAACATCATTCAAAGCAAGCTTATTAACATGCCACATTTCATGGAAGCTGTCAGAGTGGAACACATAATAAAGAATGCAAGGACCAGTAGAAGGAGTCTCCGATGATTTGTCTTGGCAGATCTATTGATTTGATCAAACTGTAAGCTGCACATTATGCTGGTTTCACTTTGCTGCTAACACAGTTTCTACAGTCCCACATTGGGACTGCCTTTGTAGCTAGAATTGCATCTGTAATACAGCCTCCAGCAGCTTCTTCTTGCTGGGGCAACATTGTGGAACAAAGGGACTCTTAGTTATTTGATGGCCACATGTGTGGACCTGGTTAATTGGGAAGTACATTAGCTATACAACAAATTGACACAGCATCTGGTGGGACTCTCCAGAAACTAATTACTAAGCCAGGACTGTTGCTGGTGGGTAGTAAGTGAAAAGTTAACAATCACAAGTTTGAAGAGGAAGCAGAAGCAGCCAGTAGCTGCAGTGGGGATGGAAGCCAGAGGGAGATGGCAGTGATTCAGGCTCCTCCTCATCACTACTGTCCTGTCCACTCACCACCTGCCAACACTGATCTCTGCAGTTCACCTGCTGATGTCCTTGGTGTTCAGCTCACTGCACTTTGCTTCTGATGAATGCTGCACCCCATCTCCTGCTACTCCAGGAAAATGAACTCACCAACATCCAAGGTTCCTCTGGAGTGGGTTGCTTCACAGAGCAGAGCTAAACTGAATAAAACCAAGAGGATGAAGGTAAAGGCCAAAGACATAAAGATGTTTGGGTATGAGGTGAAAGTGGATGTAGAGACTGTCGTTCCCCAGTGAACAGCAGCTGCTTGTGGGTTTCTCCTAGACACCCCTGGCCCCTGTGAAAAAGGCCAGGGGATGCTGAAGTAGGTAGGCCTTTGCTCTGATCCAACAGGGTTCTTATCCTTACAAAAACACCACATTTCTCACTATAATCAGCTAGAATGAGAAGGAAATGTGTAGAGAATTGCTCCATGTTTAGTCAAGAGCTTGTTGCCAGGAGATAGAAGAATAACCTGAAAATATCCAGCTTCCTCTTGAAGATGAGAAAAGTTTGTGATCAGAGACTCAGGACTGTTGATTCAGAAGGAAAATGATAAAGATGTGTAACCAGAACAAAATTCACAAAGTAGTTTGTGTGGAGCTGTCCGACCACACAGTGACATTTAGGCTGCAACTTCAACCCATTTAACTGCAAATGGGTGAAACAAATGAGACTTCCTTTCAAGTGAGCAGTATAGACCCATGGTATAAAGGTATTCCAGCCTACTCCCTCTAATCTTTATAATGAAGATGTGGGCTTGATTGCACAACTTAGGTATGCCATTACTCTAGAAGTGTTGCTCAACTCAATGGTCTAAGAGAAACCGTGAGCTGCTGTGTGTTGTCTCCAAGGCAATGCAACACATCATGAGGCAGAAGAAGACCCAGTTCCCAGGAAGGAATACCCAGCTTCAGGCTAGGAGCTCTCCACAGGATAGGTATTCTCATGAGTAGCTGGACTTTCCCCACCTCTGTTTAAATTTGTAATGGGTAGGCAGGACTGATTGTGGGGAAGCCTTCATAGTCCTGTGCAGTCTGAGATGGCAGCTGCTGATGCTGGAATCCTGACCCCTGGCTGCCTCCTTGAATTGTGTTAGGGAACCTTGAAACTCCTCTCCTAAGTTGGTTTGATGCTTGCTGCATCACTGGTGCCTAAAAGCATCCGGACTGATTCCTGGCCTTCTACTGTTGGTGAGATAGTACTGTCAATCTGCTCAAATAAAGCTTGGCTCCTTTACTTACAAGGAAGTGCACCTGCTGTTGGTCTTGGGCAGGAGCCAGAGCAATGTATGGCCTTTTGTTTTTTTCTTCACCTATGTCTTGACTCTATCCTGATTCCTGACCCATGGAAGGAAGTTTAAGTCATACAGGTGGTATTTCTCAAGATGAAGATAGTGCTCGTGTTTGGCTCATCTAATCTTAAGGCCCTAGGGCTACCAAAATAGAAGTGAATAGGTGTGTTATAAGTAAGATCCTTATTTGGGACCCAAAATCAATCCAGTTGTGTTGATGGTAGCAACTTATAAAGTTTACTAAACAGAAGACGGAGGAGGAGGCCTCTGCCAAGCATGGCTCTCCCATATTACAAAGAAGATTTATTTATTTTTGTTTAATGCAACAATTTATATACCACTTAGTTACGATCATTTCTAAATGGTGTACAAGTGACTCAATAAAATGAGAATGAAAATCAATTAAAATTATAAAATCATAATTCAGTGAAAAAGCATGCTGGAAATAAATAAATAAATAAATTACTAAAGGTATTCATTAGATGCCAGAAGTTTAACAAGGAGAGGGCCTGTCTGATCTCAGCTGGGAGTTCCATAAAATTATGAATGTGTGCAAGACAGAGTCACTTGCACATATCCACTAGCCACTGAAACTTTTGATGGATACTACTTTTTATAGTTTTTCTATTTTTTCTGTTTTTCTTACTCTAGACTATATTATTGCAATCTGCCCTAAGAATTTATGGTGAAAGGCAGGTAATAAATCTTATGAATGCATAACTAAATACTATGTAGTGCTCTCAATAGAGCCCTGAGCACTCCCACGGCTGTGTACTTTGATCAGTACTGCCTAAAGTTGCCAACTTTTGAACCTTCCCTTGTCCCTTTGGCAGCCATTTGACTGGCAGCAACTAGCAGGTGATCGTGTTTAGTTCACTGCCAAGAAAGCCTCACCTGCTGATTTCTGAAGATCAAATCTATGTCAGAGAGACAAAAGCAAAGCTAGGCTAGTTCCCCCAGCCCTGGCCCTCAGCTTAGTTGGCAACCTCAGCTGATAAAGTATCAGGTGTTTCCAAGTCCTCCATGTCACATACAAAATGACCACAAATGTGCTTATTTCAGTGTGTGCAATGTAAGATATTGGCCAAGTCTTGTTCAGCACACAATGAAATGAGCGTTTCACCTGGAAACGATTCCAGCCCTAAAGCCATCTACTAGTGATGCTTGATTGATTTAATACTACTTAGATGCAGCAAATCGTGACAGAAGGGGTTCTGCTGCAAGCCAGCACACCATGCAGAAGCATTAAAATACACCAGCATCAGGAGAAACAAAGTGTGCGTCCAGGCTGAAAAGCCCATGGCCTGAAATGACATCGGGAGGAATTTATGCATGCAAACCTAGACATATGTTTCGTCCGTAAGCCATGACTGGGCCCTCTCATTGTTTTGACACAGTACACTGTGTGATGGAAATCACAGAGAGGAGATTCACTCTCTGGACATGGGATGTTGAATCAGGAGTATGCAAGGTCAACAAGCTATTGGCTCAATACGGAATAAATGATCCAAGAACCATGTGGACATGGATGCCATAGTTGTCTACACTGGATTTTTAAATTCATTTCACTTATAGTCCGCCTTTCTTCTATCATTGAACTCGAGGCAGTGCACAGATGGTTCTCAGGCAGTTCCTCATCCAGTCAGTCACTGAGCAGACCTACATCTATTTAGCTCAACATATGATGCTTTCAGAGCATGCCTTGGTGTCATTTTATTAAGTGCCATTCGAACTATGCACATTAACTTGATTTGCATCTGTAGTTTGGGATAGACATCTGTACTTTTAAGCAGGATATAAATCAGAAGATAATAGCAGAGACTAAATGGCAGAGGCAGTGCTTTTTTTTAAAGTAAAAAATGAAGTGCTGGTACTGTACATGTATCTTGATCAAAGTGCTGTGAGTGCCGGCTCAAAATAACTGCCGTGGGAAACAAAAAGGAGGTGATGGTACTCTATACTGGTGAGTACCATCACACACACAAAAAAAACTCTATACTGGTGAGTACCATCACACACAAAAGCAACTGGGAAGAGGTATCCAATATTTAACTCTAGTCTGCACTCATGTTTGAAGAGAAATGTGCGTGCTTCGTTTCACTGCCTTAATTGCCCAGTTCTGTCACTTGGATGTTACTTTACCCACATACTTGTAGACACTTCCCCTTACCCTTTCTACACAGGTATAATATTTGGATCTAGCATGAACCACATAATTCTCACATTTTGTATAAAAGTGTTCTTTCCCTGCCTAGCATGAGCAAGATCTTCCTTGCAGATGGGGCCTGGTCAATTCCAAGCACAAAGGAACATAGGAAATTGCCTTATACCAAGTCAGATTATTAGCATTTCTAGCTCAGTATTGTCAAGACTAGCTGGCAGTGGCTTTCCATGGTTTCAGGCAGGAATATTTCCCAGCCGTACCTGGATTGAACTGGTTGTCCAGAATGTAGCAGCATGTTTTTTGACTGGGGCCAATTGCACATAGCATATAACACTGACCTTATGAGGACACACTGAATGCTAGTTAGTTTCCATGCTAAATTAATCATTTATAGATCTAAATCAGGCCTGGTCTAGGACATACCTTTTCCCATATGTGCTCAGCCCTGTGTTTGTGTGTGCTCTGGCTTCCGTCAGTGTTCTGATGGGCCAGAAGCAGTTTAGTCATGCTGGTAGCAGAAAGCCATCTGTGGATAAACACCGGCTCCCTTGGCCTGAAGCAAGATGAGCATAGCACCCCATAGTCACCTTTGACTGGATTTAACCGTACAGGGGTCCTTTACCTTTTTACCTACTTGCCCTGCATGAGTTAAGATCACTGAATAGCATATTAAGACATGAGGCAAGTCCAGCTAGCAGCAAGACCAGGATGTGTGTTTGATGGTGGGCACCCATATTGTGGAATTTTGGCTCCAATTAACAGATGCCCTCATACTTGAAAAATGAACAAGAGCTGTTGGATCATTTACAGCACCTCTATCCATGCAAGATCACCAGCAAGGGAAGATCATCCTGGCCCCAGCTGGATAAAATAGCCAGTTTACAACTCACTGCTTGGTTCTCACTGATCTCCTTTCTCTTGACTTCACTTCTTTTCCTTGGATATCTTGTTTTTTAGTTTATAAACCCGAGGACAGGTTCTGTTCACCATTAAAAATAATAATAAATGTGAACCACTCGGGAGATTTTCAATATTCATGTGAAAAGCAGGGTAGAACTATAATTAATTAATCCATTAATTTTGCTCACTTACAATCTTGCTCGCTTGCTTACTGGCAAAACTACAAATTGGCACCCTACACAAAAGTGGAACATACCACAAAAAGGCATACCTGACACTTGAACAAAGTGTGTTTTAATGGTTATGTGAAGTTTATTTAATTTATGACAACAACAAAAGACCAAGGCAGAGAAGAAGTTGATTGTTGAATGTAATCACCATTGAACTGTAGCAATGTGCACCATTTAGTTCTGAAAGCTGGTGTAGTACAATGACTATAGCCGGTCTGGGGAGCCTGTGGCCCTCCAAATGCGTTTGGATTCCAGCTTCCATCAGTCACAGCCAGTATAGGCAAATGGTCAGGGATGATAGTTGTCATCCAACAACATCAGAGGGCAACAGGTTCCTTGTCCCTGGACTAGAGTACTGGGCTTATATGTGGGAAACTGTAATGGACTGGCTGGATGCAGAGAAGTGGTGAGAGGCACCACAGAAAAACCCAGGGGAAGAAGGCTCAGAGCCAGGAGATTGGTGATGGGATGACAGTGAGTGGTCAGAGGGAGAAGAGAGAGCAGACTGAGAGGAGGAGGAGGAGGTGTCAGAAGCTGAAGAGGTAACAGGCTTTAGTGAGCAGGAAGAGTCTGTGGCAGGGAGCAGTCCAGAAGCAGAGGCTGGAAAGGAGGGGGGCCAAGAGGCAGAGATAGGTCAGGCTGGTAAAGAAACCAGGGTGTCTTCCCCTCCTGCTGTGACCAGCTCCCCTCCCCTTTGGTCTCCCAGAACCAGAAGAGGTATGAAGGAGCAGAGACAGACAAGGTAACAGAGTCTCAGGTTGCTTGGGAAGGATGCAGGGGAGGAAGAGATGAATGTGGGAAGGCACGAACCTTCAGTCCTCACAACTGACTCATTGGGGCAAGATCTACTGGGACTACTTGCTGTGCTCACAAGGCCTGGCCTCCTGAGCCAACTTTAGTCTTCTTGAATAAAGAGCTAACTGCACTGACACTGTGGTGTGTGTGTGTGTGTGTGTGTGTGTTTTGTTTGCTGATCTACTCTTAACCCCCACTCCTGACAGAAACTCAGATGCAATTCCCACTTGGCCATGAAGCCCACCAAATGGCACATCCCTCTCTCTCAGTCTCACTTCTCTCACATGACTCTTGTGAAGGTTAAAATCTTGCTTCAAACATCACGGGGAAAATGAGTAATTTAATAATTATCTTCAAAGGAAGTTTTATTTGTATTTCTGCATTCAAAAACCAAAGCTCCCCCCCCTCAAAGTCATTCTTAGTGTAATTTAATGGAGAACGTTTGATAAGAATAACGAGGCAGAGAGCGTAACTCAATGCTTTGCACTTTAAGGATCCCCAATTCAATCCATGACATCTCCGGTTTAAAAAAAAAACAAAAAACAAAAAAACCAAGCTGAGGTAGGAAGGGATGTGGAAGACCTGGAAGGCCACAGCCAGTTATAGAGCAACAATCCCAGGCTAGATAGACCACAAGACTGATTCATTTAACAAAGCTTCATATTTCCCAATCAGGGGTTTCACAACGTCCTAACAGCTTAGTGCCTCTGGAATTGGAGAACTGACTATATAACGCACATTTATTATCTGTATAATTTATCAAAGGATGAAAACATTTCTGAACAGTAATCATTGGAATTTTGAAATAGTGGTACCCATGACAACTGGAGTTCTTTCCCATTTGTGTTATTATGCATTGCTACATACATTGGTAAGAGTCATGCCTTAGTACAGTAATTCTCAAATTGCTCCATGCTACAATACCATGAGAGAGTTGCTGGGAAACACCTGCACTCTGTGCCCGTGGGGAAGGAAAATTTATTTAAAATCCTATACCGATGGCACTATAACTCAATCTGGGTTTTTAGGGTGAGGAAGGAGGCTCATAATTGTATTAGAGAGGGTGCCATATGTGGTGGGGAAGTTGTAAGCAAACACCATTTGTGGCATTGCACATTATCATCCCTGATCACAAGGTACAATATCCCAGGTGTGTGGAGCTTGAGTCAATATGAGATAGCCTTAATTCTGATCCTAAAGTGGCATATCATTCTCTAATTGCATCTTGCAACTGCTTGCAAACATTTTTATGCAGTTGTTGTCAACCATCCAGATCTAAAACCCTTTCTAGTTCCTGTTTCCTCTGAGTAGAGTGGGGCTGGTTTCTAAGCAGCTGTTTGCCATAGCTGTTGCAGAGAAATGTGATTCCCAGGAGTCAAAATTATAAGGCATGTATTCGAGACACCATCAGTACACACGCACCAATATTATGAGTCAGGAGATAAGTCTTAGGAAAGTCTCCTTTCTGCATATTCACTGAAAACTTGTTCAAACATAGTGGCAGAAGAGAACTGGTTATAATTCTACAGCATCCCAAAACAAATGTAAGATAATTTATTCAGTACTCATGTTCCCTCTTGAGAATGGCTACAGTATGTGTTGACCAAGGAATGAAGAGGTAGCCCTTCAAGAGTGGAAACAAGATCAAAATCATTATGGAGCAGGCCAGTTCACCTTCATAAATATGAAAGAATACACATATTTTCTCCCAAGAATAAAAAAGGAGCTGCCATGTGAAAAAGTAGGTCCCACTGCAATTATTTATTTTGGTATATTCTTTGATACTGAGGCCTACTTCCTACTAGTGAGGTAAATCTGTGTCTTGGCTGTACTGCTTCAGACTTCAAGGAAAAGTAGCAGAATGCTGCATATAAATAAATACCAAACTTTTTAAACAAACTTTCACAAATAAAACTAGTTAACAGAGATAAGAGTTCTAGATTAGCTTTCTCCTTGGCATGTTACATTTTCTATGTACTGGGATGTTTATTTATTTACATGAAGGAGCATTTAGTCATGTGACATTCCTCCACACCTACACTATGTAGTGATACATCTCAGACACATAGTACCCGATGACTGCCAAATGTACCTATATTTTAAGATATATGTCATAGGGTTGAACAATGCATGTACTGTACTGTTCATTTGAACTTTGTCATTTGGTGGATGTTTGGGCCATGATTCTGCCCGGCCATGTTTACAATTCAACCTGTTTTGCACATAATCACTTTGCCCTCTTCCAACTTGGCAGATGAGAGCTTTGTGTAATGAGGGGTTTTACTTCTGCACTGTTCACAAAACACACACTTAATTCTCCATGGCAACCATCCAGTCATCCGATACAGGCACCATCCCACACAAGTGTTTACTAGAAATATGAAATGCTTTGATGAAAAATTACCTTGGGTAGCAGAGAACCAGCAGGAAGCCACCAGTGAGAGGACTCCTCATAGCTTTTCATTGTGATCCTCGGTTCACACAACGCTGGTCTGTCCTTGGACTGGTTTTGAAGCAGTGCACTGTGAATTGGATAAATGAGGACACAACTTTCCAGGCTGAACCAGAAATCCCATTGCCTGAGGCTGGCATCTAGCCCAGGAAGAGATGGGAAAGCTCAGTGGTAGAAAGCACATGCTTCACATGCAGAAAGTGCAAGTCCAATCACTAGCATCTCTAGTTTAAAAATACACAAAAACAGGTAGCCGGTGATGGGAAGTGCTCAATGCTGACCATTGGCCATGCTGACTGGGGCTGACAGGAGTTGTCATTTTTTAATGTCTTTTAGATGCTCTGTTTTTAAAGTTTTTATTTTTTATTTGTTGCTTGCTGGCCTGGGTTCCTTTGGGAGGAAGGGTGGGATAGGAACTTGATAAAGAAATAATGGCCCACAAAAACTGAAAGGCACCATGTTGGATACCGCTGGAGTAGGTAATGTTGGACCTAATGGACAAAGAGTCTCATGCAGTATAAGGCAGCTTCCTCTGTGTGCTTTCAGGTGCAATTGCTAATTACGTATCCAAAAAAGACAGTGTTCTGAGGCTGGAAATGCAGGGGAAAGAGGTAGCAAGACAGAATGCATAAAGCCAATAAAAAGACCCCTGACCATTAGGTCCAGTCGTGTCTGACTCTGGAGTTGCGGCGCTCATCTTGCGTTACTGGCCGAGGGAGCTGGCATACATGACAAAGCCGCTTCTGGTGAACCAGAGCAGCGCACAGAAATGCCGTTTACCTTCCTGCTGGAGCAGTGCCTATTTATCTACTTGCACTTTGATGTGCTTTCGAATTGCTAGGTGGGCAGGAGCTGGGACTGAGCAACGGGAGCTCACCCTGTCACGGGGATTTGAACCACTGACCTTCTGATCAGCAAGCCCTAGGCTCTGTGGTTTAACCCACAACGCCACCTTTTTTACTCAGGGTAAAAAGGTAAAGGGACCCCTGACCAATAGGTCCAATCGTGTCCGACTCTGGGGTTCCGGCGCTCATCTCGTGTTACTGGCCGAGGGAGCCGGCGTACAGCTTCCAGGTCATGTGGCTAGCATGACAAAGCCGCTTCTGGTGAACCAGAGCAGTGCACGGAAACGCCGTTTACCTTCCCGCCGGAGCGGTACCTATTATCTACTTGCACTTTTGATGTGCTTTAGAACTGCTAGGTGGGCAGGAGCTGGGACCAAGCAACGGGAACTCACCCCATCGCGGGGATTCAAACTGCCGACCTTCTGATCAACAAGTCCTAGGCTCTGTAGTTTAACCCACAGTGCCACCCGTGTTGTTTGGACAAGCTACCAAATGGACACAAAGTGACATAGCACAACCCTGATGACGAGTTTTTCCAAAGCATCTTTGGGAGAGACCTTGCTGAGCAGAGAAGCAACAGATGTGGAGGTGTGGTCATCCCTTTTTCCACCAGCCTCTTTTCCTCCACTACCATCACCCCCAAAGCTGCTTTTCCCTGCAGGGTTTGGAACTTGGACAAAGGTGCTTTAAAATTCCACTGAATTTTAATATGCAGTTTTCAAGTCAGGAAGCTGCTAATAGCAACAGAGGTCCTGTGGCATCTATAATTATGAGTTATTTCAGATTGCTGAAAGAGCCTGTAGTACAATCCTTGATTGTCCACTTGAGACTGCAGGTAAGTGGTTACAGGTCTGAACGCTCCCCACGTGTGTTTGTGTCTGTGCATGCACCAGCATTCAAGTACTGTATGCAATTTTGATCTGCAGTTTGAAGAGACCCTGTCTGGGAAAGACTGACCTATGGATTATTTCTGCACATTTGAATCTGACTTGACACAGACTGAATCCTCTACACCAATTGCAAACTCCTTCTATGAGGTTGGACCCATGTGTATCCAAAATGGCACCAGCCATTGGCAAAGAGGTTATTTACAAGCTTAGGGATATCCCAGGTTTTGCAGAATTGCAGCAACTTTAAGAAAATAAACTGTAAGAGAGGAGAAAGCTCAGAAACAGCCAAATGAGAACTGAACCATGTTTAGAGGACACAGAATGCTGATTGTTGAGGGTGGGATGGTAAACAGGGGGTGGGCAGGTGGAATGGAGACTAGCTGGAACACCGGATACAGGCAGTCAACCCTGCAACATTTTGTTATTGCAGGTCTCGCTTGTTCAACCAGAATTATAGAATGCCCTGAAATTAGAAGCTTGAAGCTGGGCTCATTTCCTCACACAGCTTCATTTTTTAATTTTCATGCTCATCTTCTACAGGCGCAAGAAATTTGTAATGATTTTTTTTTTAAAAAAATTGAAGTTAAATGTCTATCAGAACTTTGGAATTGCTGAAGACATGTAATGCTTGTTACCAAAAATAATATGTATTATCCAGAATAATCCTCTGGGAAGAGGAGAGGGACTGTTACAAGAGGATAATTCCAGTTTTTTATTCTTGTAGTATTTTCTCATCTGTAGATACCTTTTAGGGCTCCCCCCACCCCACTCAGCAGGGTTCTAATTGTTGTTTGGATGTGAATGTACGCTTTAGCTTCTCCAAAAGTAGTTTCCATTCAGTACAAATGTTCTCATTAAGAAGACATTTAACATGAGAAGAATATAAATGAAGAGATTTGTGCTCACTAAAGAAGGGTTTTTATACTGATCAAAGGAACTGTGAAGCAATACACACTAAAACACTTAATCGTTAGCATTTCCAGAGCTCAGAGCTTTAGTTCTTTAGTCTTTCTGCAATAATTAGATGACCTAATGTCTTTTTATAACAACCCCCATAAGAAACAGTGATCACTGTGGTATTTCATGAAATGTTAGTGTCTGTATGATGCACCCTGCCTTTTAGAAACCAAAGGACAACTTTGTTGTGAAGTGAAAGGCTTAATGTAATCTCATTCAAATAATGGGAGTATGCTTGTTCTTAAAAAAAAAAAAAAAAAAAGCAACTAAGTGTTCACCTTTGCGCACGTCCCATGAAGCTTCTTTCTTCTTCCAATAGCTGTGGGTGTACATACCGGTAGTTCTACTCCAGCATGTCAGGACCTGAAACTGACTAAAACAGGATGTTGTGGTTAAGGTTTTCTGATCAGTTTTGTCTACTACAAGGTGGTCAGGTTGAAATTTTAGTTAATACAGAACACTCCTAAACTGTGGTGTCTGTTCTACGGAGAATTATGGAGCAGGATGTTACAGCATCAGAGGTGTCAATCAGGTTGTATGGACAGGCAACACTTTTTAAAACAATGTACCTGACAGCTCAGCCTTGTCAATTCCTGTTATCATTATGCAAGAAAAGCAGGGCATGCAACAAATTGTTTTTATTTTTAGTGTTTAAAAATATTTGGGTCTGGGCTGCAACAGTATAAAATAATGGCTATGCTACAACTGCTCTGATTTGCAACTGGGCCTGGGATGCTGCCTTACACTGGATCAGACCATTGGGCATCTAGCTCAGTATTGCCTAGACAGGCTATCAGTAGCTCCCTGGGATTTCAGATGGAGTCTCTTCCGAGTTGTACCTAGAGCTGTGGGGGATTGAACCAAGGACCTTCTGCATGTGAAGGAGATGCTCCACTACTGAGCTACGGCCTTTCCAACTTCCCTATTATGGCCTGGAAAAGAAGCCTTGGCAGTGGTTGTAATCTATCTGCCATAATTTCCAAAGTGGTTGCCATATTAGCTTTCCATCTGCCTTGTCATTGGTGCTTTTTAGTGGCACAGTGGTGGAGCCAAACCCCCAATTTGTCTGTTCACTACAGTAGACGCATGGAAGTCTTTGCAATTGAAGCTACTGTGCAACTGAAGCTACCAACCCATGTTACAAGCATCCAACTCGCAACTACTACCATGCAAATGCTTGCAATGGGAGAGGCACCTGGTGCCAACTCTGCTGACATTTTTGCGCTAGATTAAGACTGCTTAGGGACGCAGGTGGCACTGTGGTCTAAACCACTGAGCCTAGGGCTTGCCGATCGGAAGGTCGGTGGTTCGAATCCCCGCGACAGAGTGAGCTCCCGTTGCTCGTTCCCAGCTCCTGCCAACCTAGCAGTTCGAAAGCACGCCAAAGTGCAAGTAGATAAATAGGCACCGCTCCGGCGGGAAGGTAAACAGTGTTTCCGTGCGCTGCTCTGGTTTTGCCAGAAGCGGCTTAGTCATGCTGGCCACATGACCTGGAAAAACTGTCTGCGGACAAACGTCGGCTGCCTCGGCCAGTAAAGTGAGATGAGCGCCGCAACCCCAGAGTCGTTCACGACTGGACTTAACTGTCAGGAGTCCTTTACCTTTACCTTTTTAAGACCTGCTTGTTGAGGCGTTTTTTGAACTGATAACACTTTCTTTTTTGTAAGCAGCTGGATTGGCTCAAAATGTTTTTTATGCTTGATTTTCAGTTTTTATGTATAAACATTTCATCTGTTCTGTTTCTTAGGTTACATGTTAATTTATTTTAAACACACGCTGAGATATTAAGATGAAGGCATACTTGCTTAACTGCCAAATAAAGATCCCAATGGAAATCCTATTTACCGGTATATACATGGGTTCGACCATAGTCAGTACATACCCTTGGCTACGGTATTCCCCACCTATGGAAAGATGTTAGTATTTTTCCTCTGTTATGTGGAATTGACCCAACTAAGCATTTGCATTATCTACAGGGTGCCATCTATATAACACTAAGAGTCACAGTCTTTGCTGTGTTGTTATCTAGTGTGGAAAGATCGAGCAATTCACAGAGTCAGAGTGTGGGGAAGGTGGTTAGGCAAACTGTGGTTAGCATGGGAAAGCTGCTGTTTATTCTGGTGTGCACTGAGGTTTTCAAGGCTGCATAGCATGAAATAAAGGGTTCCTTATTTGTGTGTGAGTTTACACTTGGTTATGCTTGTCACCAACTCACAGCATTAGTACAATAGAAGTATGCTTTACTTTGGCAACTAATCTCTTTGTCTTGACACCTGACCTTGGTACTGTGCCCAAACCGGAATAGTTAAAAGTTGCCAGATTGATTGATTGATTGATTGATTGACCCACCCACTCACACTCAAACAGTTTTTTTCTCTTTAAAATCTTGGCTATTGAAATCAGGATGATGTTGCATGTTAAGAAATACATGTAGGGGCTTTTTTCTCGTTCCCCAGAGAACTCTACACAAATACATTTTTCCAATATTTATCTGAAACACGCTCACCATCTGTTCCCACTAAACTAGTTTTGTTGTAGTAACATCCTGTCATATTCTCTCACTAACCTCTAGTTCACTGTCTTTAGTTGCTGTTGGAGACAGGCTTGCTGCAGGTAACCAGGGATAAACTTAGCATTTCCATTTTAGTACAGCAACTCAGATGGAATATACTGGGTGTTCAAGTCTTAAAGATATGATACACCCTGGTTTCACAGGCTTGTGGATTTTCATTCTGGATAAACTTAGGCAGTATTCTTCTATCGTTTGGACAAATTTATTAGGAAAGTCTATGACTAATGAAACTTTTATCATTTGTCTGGGGTTTTTTTGTATGTATGCAGCTGGACAGAAATCACGGGAAATGTTGTGTAACTAGGCATCTCTCTGCATCAAAATGGCATGAAGCTTCTGAGAGGGCTGCAGCTTGCTCAGAAGCCATCAGAATGCAAATCAAAGCCAACAGACTGCCACACACCCAGTGTAAATCCCAGTCACCTGGTCAGTCTGGATCCTAAATCTGTTGCCCCAAACATCCCTAATTTCATTGTGAAATAAAGACTGTGTCTTGAATAACAATATTTAGAAGATGCAAGGATGAGCAACCAGCAACCAGAATGCACATTCAAAATATGAGTGATAAGAACAAAAGAAACATTAAGTTATCGAAAGAGCCCTGCTTCCTTCTTTGAGTGCTTGGTTATGGAAGTGAGAGGAAGTGAGTTAGAGGGTCACTGGTTGTGGGCAGATAGTACTATTTAGCATGTATATATGGATCTTTTCCAGAAGTATAATAATCAGAACAGATTTTCTTTGTCGACTATGGTAATTAGAATTAAAGATTGGTATAGGTTGCTTCATCTTGTTAAGAGCAGAAACCTGCCAGTGTTCAGAGTTAGATAAATTCAGATGTATCTAATTAATAAAACTGTGAAGCTTAACACAGGACTTTTTAACACCTTCTCAAACTTCAGAGAACCAAATTACGCATACTTCATGAAGTGATTAGATAAAAGATCATTCTGTTTTGTGGCTTCACAATAAATATTGAGACTGTTTAAACAATCTTGTTTTGCATGTAAACAACAGCAGAAATAACATTTCAATATCTACACATAAGATTTCAAATTCTGGCTTGTTAAAAAAGTAGACATTGCCAAAACAAATTGCCAGAACACATACATAAAAGGCAGTATAATATAAAATGATTTCCTTATACAATTTAAAATCATTTTTAAAAATCTGTTGGTTTGGTTTAAACTGTGACTTTATGGCTATTGAAATGGTCTATTAAAGATGAAGGAATAATGGGCTTAAACCCAAAGAGATATATGGAGAGATGGCATAATAAGATGCTAAGTACTTTTGAATCTTACTCATTTCCACAGAAGAACATATTTAACTGATTATGGCAATCTCTGGAACATTAAAGTACTTAATTTTGGCTGGGTTGAATCCTTTTCTTTCTTTCTTTCAGACCTCTGACATGCTGATTCTGGGTATCTGATGGATGCAAATTGCATAGTATTGTCTATGCAGAACCAACACACAAGACCAGCCTAAGACAATTAATAATAATAATAATAATAATAATAATAATAATAATAATAATAATAGTAGTAGTTTTAATTGTTTCTATTTTAGTTGTAAGCTACCTTAAGTTCAATCAGAGGAAAATAAGGGATATAATAATCAATCCACGGGGACTTTCTTTTTTCGTTCCTCTCTCGTTTCATTCCTGCAGAAATAATAATCCAGGCACTACTTCCCGCACTTCCAAACTTGTACTAAAATGCTGAAGCATGGATAGTGCAAGAAGCTGCCACATACGCATATGTACTCACCACTGGCTTTCTGTCCCAGCAGTAGGTGCATAGGATGGGCCTAAAATGTCACAGACCATGACATTGCCCAAGCAATGCTGGACTTGTGCTGGATTTCCATTCACTTGTAAATATGCCAGACAAATTGTAAAAATTAGGATGTCAATTATGTACACTGTTACTGACGAAAAACAATACTAGAAAAGATTTCCCCTCCTCTTGGGAACATAAAACATAGCATCACTTAGAACAGGCTTCCTCAACTTCGGCCCTCCAGATGTTTTGAGACTACCAATCCATCATCCCTGACCACTGGTCCTGCTAGCTAGGGATCATGGGAGTTGTAGGCCAAAAAAATGGAGGAGACCGAGGTTGAGGAAACCTGACTTAGAATTTCTCTCTCACTGAAATATATGCATTCTAGAAACAAGTGTTGCTGCAGCATATAGTCTTTTTGATATATTTTCATACAGACTGCTGCCCCACCTCTCAAACAAAACAACACAATTGGTAAAAATACTATTCATTTAAAAATGAAGTTGTAGGGTTTCACAATACAGTAATTTATAGTTAAGAGACTGAAGGTGCAGGTTTGTGAAAATGTTCCAGATGCTGCCACTGACAAGTCCTTTTCCAAGCAGTTCCTTGTGCATTTTCATACGAATCTCGGGACTGACAAAAGTGCCTTATCTGATTCAGTTTGGAAACAAGGCCAACAGTTCTCTGTGCAAGGCTTCCTTTATTACATCTGCTTCATGGCTCATCCCTAGAGAGGAGGGAAATAATACATTTTTGAATATGAGTATTGTTGCCTAAATGTTATGGACGAATATAAAAAGAGATGCCATCGATTGAAAAAAACACAAGTTGCCTTAGGTATCTTGTAAATATATATAAAAGGTTAGTTTAGTCAAAAATATAATTTAAGGTGCAAATGTTACTAAAAATGAAGCATAGTGATACAATATTCATGAACAATCCCATTCTATTGGGGAAACAGTAGCTATGATTAATATTAGTAGTGACAATTCCATTCAACAAAATGTCTTCTTTTGCACTTCAAGTAAACAGTGGTCCCAGTTCTGCAAAACAAAAATTAATGGCATTGTTTCCAGTTTGCTAGCCATCTTCCCTTGGCCTTGTTTTGTATCCACGGGGCACACAAAGAAAGAGTAGAGATTCATTTTTTTCCTGTAGCTGAGAACACAACGAAGCTGGCACTTTAGTAGTCAGATCTCTCCATCCTTCTGGCCCCCTCTGTCTTGCCTTCTTTCCCAGCATTCAGTAGTTTTTTTTTTTATTCTTAGCAGCCTTCATATTTGTTATCATGAAGCTCTGTAAATTAGCAACCCTCTGTTCAAATGAGGTGCCTGATAACAGACAATCACAAATCACAACTCATGTCAGCCAAGATAGCTCAGCAGAGCTGATCTTGGCCTCCTTCAAAGCACTCATTTTCTATTGTCATTCTCACTTTCCTTGCTATTGCCAATGGCTGCCTCCTCAGTTTTCACTGGGCTTTCAAAATCTGTCAGTCTGTTTTTGTTTTGGGTTTCTTCTAGGTACTGCTGCACCGCCTTGAGGACTGCATTCTCCACCAGCCTTTTGCTGAGGCTCAGCAATTCCGCATCATCTGGCTCTGCCCCTTTCTTTTCACCTACACACCACAACAGACAAAAATCAGTAAACCTGTGCAGGTGGGGAAATGGCATGCAGTACACACCTATTGGAACTAGCTGCTCAGCCTCACCTAGTCGTGATGTACAAGATCACCCAAAGCCATCTGAATGTCTCTGTTTACTTTCGACTCCATGAAGTCCCTCTAAATGGAAGCATGAAGAGGCTGCTTTCTCTCCTTTGTTTTTCTGTGCCCTGACCTTTTATGAATCCTAGTTGTTTTGTTGGCCTGTTCTGCTCTTAAATTCCTCCCAGGTCCAAATGCTATCCAAATCCCAGTTTACTCCTTGACAATCACTTGAAACAGCAGCACATAAAACTATAAATCTTGGTGTGGTGAATAATCTGGGAAGTTGATGCTGCAGTATTGCTGAAGGTAAGAGGGTGTGGCCCTGATCATTACCCCATAAAGAAACTATAATAAATACTTTTTAAAACCCACAACCAGCAAAATCTGTTATGTTCTAGTGTGAATACATTTCTACAAATAATATATAAACTGAACTGGCAACTAAAAACCCCAGAGCTCTTATCAGATATTTCTATTTCTTTCATATTAAATGCATAAAATATGACATAACACATAAAAACCCCTATTAGCTACTTTCCAATGTTTATTTTGTCACCAAACTGTATCTTACACATTAAAAAAATTGAGAAGTCTGTTGAGCACAGTGAATTCATACTTGGCTATGAAACTAACAATACCGTCTGTGTATTTATGTTTTTCATTTTAAAAGGGGACATTAGTTTTGCTTTTTGGTTGCTGTATTGCTAATGTGTTCAAAATCTCAGTTAAATGTATCTATTGTGGAGGACCACTGACTGCCTCTCTAAACCCTGGAGTGAGAGACAGAGGAAACAGAGTGTGATATGGCAACTGCAAGGTATATAAAAGGATGCTACAAAAGACTAAAGAACAGAACAAACTTTGCTTCCATTGTGCATTTCTTATTACAACAATCTGAACTCAAAATGGCTGCTTCCCTAGGTTTCAATTCTCTAGTGTTCCCTAAAACAGCTTCCTTGTGTCACCCACACTTTGGTTTCTACTATCCTTACAAGGGGTTATATCCAATGCTGTCCTTCCATTCATGAAAGGCTCTTGGATCCTGAAGAGGCTTCCATGATCAGAACAGGAATAGAGCCAATTTTCACATATTCCCCCTTTCTCCTTTGTGCAGCCTCACATGCTGCCTGCTATGCTGTTCTACAGGGTCCCTCTACCCTCTGGAGCAGAGCTGGGATATATGAGTTCCAAGAACTGTTGGAGAAAGGGGAATCAATGAAATAGCTCTCCACTTTCCTTCAAAGACCCTTCTGTGAATAGAAGGACATTGTTAAAATACAGGAGAGTGTGCTATATTCCTCTGATTAGACAGAGCAACTATCAATAGTAAAGTGATGCTGCAGCAAGAGAAATGGGTACCAATAGAGCAAGATGACGACAGTACAGCATGAGTCTGTGAAGAACAGTTAATTTTGCCAGAGCTGGCACTTGCCCCACACAAATTGTTGAATGCCAGATTCCATGGTTAATACATGGAAAGGTTATCAACTGCAAACATAAGTTTTAATGCATGAACAAGGCTTTAAGGGTACTGGCTTTCTGGTATATCATTAGCTTTGGAGTGTTTGCCACACTTCCTTAAAACTATGGCAATATAAAACAAGTTAGTTGCAAGCAGGTCCCAACTTAATATGCATTCATTCAATTCCAACATTATGCTTCTGTTTGGTAAACAAAATATGCATGTTTTACCACAAAAATCAAGATGCTTATTATTAGGCAAAACAGAAAAATAATATTGTTTGAAAGGAAACAAGATGGATGCCTTTTAGCTGGACAGATTGAAAGAGATGCATATTATTATTATTATTTATTACTTTGCTTTTAGCATAATTTCTTGGGATTATTTAAAAAACATGAATTGTTTTCTGGCTTGTTTTGTTTATGTATTCATTTAGCAGACTTTTAATGTGTTAAGTATGCATACAGGTGCACACAAACAATTAGCAGCAAATAATAATACATAAGAAGCCATGCAGCTGCTTCACATATTTATTCAAAGCACTCATATCAAATATCTAATGTATACACCCTCTTTATTACAAAAATGGTTTCTTAAAAGTGAAGCTCTTGCACAAAGCCAGAAAATTCTTCAAGTGTCTTCGCTCAATTTTTTTCAGCAAGCTTTATAATGGCTGCAGGAGCAGGATCATTTATTCATTATAATTCATTATAATTAATTGTCTATACTGCCCTAACTACATAATATAATCACAAAAACAATACCACCCTCAGTTTAAATGGCCATAGATTGCTTAATCAGCCAAAGGCCTGGATATAGAGGAACATTTTCCCCTGGTGCCTATTAAGAACTGACAATCCATCCTACCCCATAGAAACAGTAGAATCTAAAACGTTGCTTTATGAACTTTACAGTTTTGAACTTTACAGTTCTGTGGTATCATTATGATACAACAATATACACTCCAGGGCACATGATACCACAGAACTGTAAAGTTCAAAACAAAAAAGGACAAGACATATGTAGCCTGTAGTCTGTCAACATTCTGAAGAAGAGTCTTGCTGTTAAAGCATTGCTATGACTCATCCTAGAGCAGTAAGCTCAACTATGCTGTTTTGTGAAACATCAAAAAGTCAGCTTAATTTACTATCATTCTCCCCTCCCATTTTTTTCTTCATTAGGAGCCTGTCTGCACCAGCAAATTTTCATCTTATTTTACTAGAATATATATTAAAGTGGCACATACAGTGGTACCCTGCAAGATGAAATTAATTCGTTCCGCAAGACTCTTCGTCTTGCGGAAATTTCGTCTTGCGAGGCACCTTTTCCCATAGGAACGCATTAAAATTTAATTAATGCGTTCCTATGGGAAAAAAAGTCCGGGGGCCCCTCCCGACCGGCACCGGAGCCAAGCCAAGCCGCGTTTTAAGACTGCAGTGAGCGAACAGCAGCGCTGCTGTTCGCTCGCTTCAGTCTTAAAACACGGCGCCGCGGCTCCGGGAGGGAGGGAGGGGGCCGTGGGATGATGCCCGACATCGGGCATGATCCCACGGCCCCCTCCCGACCGGCACCGGAGCTCCGCGATGCTGTGTTTTAAGACTGCAGCGATCGCTGCAGTCTTAAAACGCAGCTCCGCGGCTCCGGGAAGGAGGGAGAGGGCCGTGGGATGATGCCCGACATTGGGCACGATCCCACGGCCCCCTCCCGACCGGCACCGGAGCTCCGCGCCGCCGAGTTTTAAGACTGCAACGATCGTTGCAGTCTTAAAACGCAGCGGCGGGGCTCCGGGAAGGAGGGAGAGGGCCGTGGGATCATGCCCGACATCGGGCACGATCCCACGGCCCCCTCCCGACCGGCAGCGGAGCTTACCTTTTCGCTGCGGTCGGGAGGGATGTTGTCCGCGTCTGCCATTTTGGATCGACTGCGCATGCACAGTCGATCCAAAATGGCGGACGCGGACATCACCCCTCCCGACCAGAGCGAAAAGGTAAGCCAGCTTACAGTGGTACCTCGCCAGGCGAATTCGTCTTGCGAAAAACAGGCATAGACGAATTCGTCTTGCGAGTCAACTAAAAACTCGCAAAACCCTTTCGTTTTGCGAGTTTTTCGTCTAGCGAGGCATTCGTCTTGCGGGGTACCACTGTACTCTCTAGTCGTGCATCCTGTCATTGCCAGGTTTTGTTGTAGTGAAGTTAGAAATTAAAAAAGGTACAATCACAAGCAATTCTGAAATTATATGATAGTTTTTTGTTTGTTGGTTCATTTTAAATCTGATCAGACAGGAACAGAAGTAGTCTATGCCCACGATGGGTGTGCAGTAAGCATATGAATTGCTCTACGCAATGAAACAGGTAAGAAAACAATGGGAAATTTAACAATTGTCACAGATGACATAGCATTAGTGAGCCCACAGTCCACTAGATACACATTCTGCCAATGCAATCTATCCCTTTTTTAGAGGAGGCTGGCCATGTTGACAGGAACATCATACAAAGCCTTCCATGTGCAGTAAGTGAAGCATGCAGCCTCCTGTACCCAACTTTATGTTCAAAATAAATTTTAAAAATTAAAAAATTGTCCAGTAGCACCTTAGAGACCAACTAAGTTTGTTCTGGGTATAAGCTTTCATGTGCATGCGCACTTCTTCACGAAAGCTTATACCCAGAACAAACTTAGTTGGTCTCTAAGGTGCTACTGGACAATTTTAAAATGTTTTTTATTTATTTTGACTGTGTCAGACCAACACGGCTACCTACCTGAACCAACTTTATTGCAGTAGAGTGTGTAAATTTGTGTAAACCAACTTTATGTAATTTGTGTGTAAATTGACCCCAAGGTAAGAAAAACAACATGAGTTTTCTTGATATTTTACTGTATATCAGCATATTGTTCTGTTTGCTATGTGTTAGCCAAAGGTTCAAAATGGGTTTCCTACAATCTAAACAAACATACACAGTACATATGACCATCTGAGGGGGGGGGGAGAGTACTATGATCTGATGAAGACTATCTCCCCATGAAAAGATTACAGCAGCTGGACTTAGGAGAAAGCAGACCACAAAAACTCAATCATGATTTGATTCATAAAACTCCAAATTTCCTGTTTGTTTGAGCCCTCTAATGCCTTTTCACCAAGTTGGCTTCAATCTACATCCTTTGCAGAGGAGTTCAGCACAATATGAGGAAGCAAAATAATAAAACTCCAAGCGAGGAATGAATTTACAACAATGAACTGGAGAAATGAGCTTGGTGAGCGTTCTTTCTTTGACTTGCAACTCTGCTGATATTTGAGCAGAGCAAATAGCCACACTGACAGAAGAGTCTTCCTATTTAAATTTGCAAATGCAACAAGAATAATTGGTCATGTAGTACCAAGAACATAGGTTTAGTGCCCCACCGATCCAGAATTCTCTGCATTATCAGATGAAAATAGCAGCCTGAACCTAAAATGAGTATGGCAAGCATCTTTGGTTAGTGATTGGTCAGAATGAGATTTTTCCTCCCCAGTTGCTAACTAATAATACAAACAGCATATTGGAGAGACTATGTGCAGGAGGTGAGATGACAATGTGCCATGCTCTTGGCTGTGTTGGTGCTGCTGTTTGCTGGAATTGGGATGGAGTGGGGCAGTGTGACAGTGCAGGTAGGGGAAGCCCTGGGTTGAGGTAGTGATGAGCTCAGATGCACTGGGTAGGAGGACAGCACAGCAGCAGTGCCCCACCTCATGTGGCACAACTGTGTGCACGTGTATATTCTTTTTAATTTGTGAAGGAACTAAAAAAAACTTTCTCCCAATAAACATCAACCATTTGCCAGCTCCAGGCATGGAGGAAAGAGTCATATGAATAACAGTGCAGTTGATGAAACAAAAGTGAAACTTCTTGCTGCATTACTGCACTGCATTAGAAGGGAAGCAACATCCATTAAAAATCATTTTTTTACTTCCTGGCCAGCATTTTACTTGATTTCAACATCAAGTCTTGATAACCAGGAACAAAAGAGAGAGGGCTCCTTCCTGTATAGCAATGTGGTAAAGGGAATTTCAATGGACACAGCTTTTGCTGTGAGAGAATGGCACTGAGAGCCAGTGTGGTGTAGTGGTTAAGAGTGGTAGACTAGTAATCTGGGGAACCGGGTTCGTGTCTCCACTCCTCCACATGCAGCTGCTGGGTGACCTTGGGCTAGTCACACTTCTTTGAAGTCTCTCAGCCCCACTCACCTCACAAAGTGTTTGTTGTGGGGGGGGGGAGGGAAAGGAGAATGTTAGCCGCTTTGAGACTCCTTCGGGTAGTGAAAAGCGGGATATCAAATCCAAACTCTTCTTATTCTTCTTCTTCTTTCCTAGGGCAGAGCTTGCTGCACTACAACTGCCATCATCCCTGGCCACTGGCCATGCTGGCTGGGGCTGATGGGAATTGGAGTCTTGCAACATCTTAAGGGCTACAAGTCAACCACTCCTGCCCTAGAGGGATGAGGAAACCTGCACCTGCTGACACTACAGCTTCTAAACATCCATTAACAGTACAGGAACTCCATATTCATTTGTGTTCAGTCATATGCAGTGCAGTCCTATAAATCCCACTGAGAACAACATGGATTATCACAAAGAAAGTGTGCTTCAGACTGTTGCCACCTCAGCTTCTCTCTCTAGGCCTAGTTGCCCTGAGACTGCAGAACTGAAAGGAAGCGCAGTCTGGCTCCATCCATCAGCCAGCGGATCAAGGGCTAATGTGTTGTGTGCATTTTTAAAGGAAGAAAGGCCCACATGTCCAGACCAGGTGATACTGTTGAGGTTATATAACTGTGAGAACTGGTGTTTGAATTTGCTTGCTTTTATCTTCTCTCCCCATTCCTTTTCCCTTTTGTATCATATCTATTTGGTGGTAAGTCTGGAGACAGGTGCAATCTTTATCTTGCCATCTCTGCACAGCATCTAGAAAGTTTTAAGTGCATTATAAGTGAATAGTAATAATAAGATTACTCTAGCTATGTCCTCGTTCTTACACTAGTATTGATCACCTAGTGAAAAAACAGTCCTAGGGTGGGATATTAAGCAGACAAAATTTGCAAACTTATGTCTTAAACAGCCTTGGAAATAGATGTTCCCACAAAGAGGATTCATGCCCAGAAAATACTGTACGTATGCAAAGAGCCTGTTTTCCTTTTCTATCTGAATTGCATTGGAATGGCCTTTGTATACAGTGATAAGGGGAAATAATGAAGGAAAACCTTGAGAGTTACAATAACGGGGGGGGGGGGGGACCTTTCATAGCAGTTTAAAAAACCAGCAACACATCACTCTCATATAATGGCCTTGAAATGCTTATAAATCATAGTAGGCTAAATGTTTTAAACAGACAGTAGAAAAGCAACATAGTAGGATTAAAAGAATTCTATGTACCATAACAGTTGGAATAATCCCTTTTTCTCTCTGCACTTTTCTTTCTCTTCTATTTTCTCAAGCTATATTAGCATACAAAATGGCACTGCCACACTCCATCTACTGCCCGCCTTCAACAGTTGGTCACCATTGGCCATAAAGAACTCCAGTTTCTAGCATTAAAGGAAACACTACTGCAAAACACATGCCACGAGTCAGTATAAGAAAAGCTACATGACTGGATCGGACCAAAGGTCCATCTAACTGGACACTCGTAGCATGATGGAGATAGCCATTTACTGTTGTTTCTCTCCCCCATGGCCATATACCCCAAACTGTGACTGAACGTAGAGCAGCCCTTTACCAGCATAGTGCCTTCCAGAAGTTTTGGACTACAATTACCATTAGCTCCAGCTAGCTATATGGAGGCACCAGGTTGGTGAAGACCTATACAGAAGACCCATTGTTGACTATCATGTCTCACAACCATGACAGGCCTATTGTCCCTGAATTTGCTAATCCTTTTTAAAAGGCATCTATTGTAATGGCCATCACATACTAATAATCAATTCTAATGCTTTCTAAGGAGTGGGAATAGTGCTGCTTGATTATTCTTCCTACACAATTCATAGTTGTGTTCAGTTATAATGCTCCCACTGTTACGAAGCCCCAACAACTTCTTGTCTACTTGTATGTTTATCTTACATTTTCATACCACCCCTCACTGATGAGGATCAAGGTTGGTGCATATCAGTAAAAATCATATAAAATCAATACAATGAAATACAACTCATATATAATAATAATAATAATAATAATAATAATAATAATAATAATAATAATAATAATAACTGCACAACTCTAAGACACAGCATTTCTCACTTCCATACAAATCCAACTTTGGGATATCAACTATCAATCCTTCACCCGGGCCTAACCTTTCTACAAAAACCTGTTGGAAGAGATGTATCTTAACCTGTTTCCTAAAATAATATAATTAAGAGTGCATGTGGACCTTAGTGGGGATGCAATTCTACAAGCATGGGGCCACCATTGAAAAGGTCCATCTCTTTAGTTATATGTAAGGGTATTATATTTGCCATTGTCTGTTTCTTGCTTCCTCCCCTGCCTCCTTGTTGTTGTATAATAAGCAGATGTTTTTAGTAGAAATCTCATCTGTATATATTGTGAAGGTAAGATATATATTTTTACCCCAACATGCATCACTTTCTGAGTATTGAATATATTGATAGAATATATTGAATATAGTCTACATTTCTATACCCTTGTCAACCAGTTCAAAGAAATTCTTTTCATATTCTGTATGTCTACTTGGGTTCTTACCTTGCTGTATAACTGGATGACATATTCTAACTTTACTACCTGAGTGTTCACCTGTGACTCCAGGTTGGTTATGAATAAGTTCAAAAGCACCAGTTTTACTAAAGATTCTTTTCAAGATCACACTGTATTCCATTGCCTTCTTTCACCTGTAGATAATTTAATAGCAATGAAAAGTTTTTGTTTATGAATAGAAGATAAAAAGATTTGTTTTTGTGTGTGCATACTGCTGACAAGCACTCTTACTACAAGTCTACACTTATATATAGCTAACCAAGAAAAATTATTTCCACATTGAGACAAGACAATTTACTTGTTATGGTAAATTACTAGCAATAAAGCCTTTGATATACATTCCCATCCACCACTTTTCACAAGGGCACTTAAATGGAATACAGAAACTAAGCAAACTAAAGAAAATCCATTTCCCTGATGACACTTTGTTGGTTAGGAATACAACACAACACTGAAGTCTTGCAAATACATTTTCAGCAAATTGCTGCCTACCTTTTCCTCCATTGGTTTTCTCCCATGCCTTTCTCAACTCCCCAGCATATACCCTCTGAATCAGGAAAAGGTAGCACTGAGTTATGGTACCACCAGACTCTTCTCTTTTTCCTGCTATTAAGAGAGAATGACCGCTCCCCACATCAAATGGGGGGCGACGTTTGCGTGGTCGTGCGCAGCCCCCTGAATTCCTGGGAGACACCTGGTAGTTTGGCTGGCTGCGCCCTCCCCCAGAAGGGATACCTGGGGTCTCCGCCTACCCAGTTAACCGTCCAATCCCACCTGGAGGAGGAAGCGTTGCCAAGGGATTGGCCAGGTAAGGGAGGGACTATCCAGCCCACACAATAGAGGGTATGGCTTACCTGAGAAGCAGCACTTTCTAAATGGGAGTGTGGGGGGCAGTGACTCCACGCCCCCAGTGTGGCGGCAATAACAGGGTTCCCCGTTAAAGGGGTATTGGGGGAGGCATTGTCCATACGCCGAGAGGTTGTCATTGCTCTCCCCCACCAGTGGCGGCAAAACGGGGGGCGGGCTCTCTGCTTGAACATATGTTCTCCAGAGCCAGCCCAATCCCTACACATTCTGGATAACCCTGACATTTCCCAGATCCCCGGCTGGGGGCTAGGAAGGATAAACGCCCAATGCCTGAGCCAAGGTCTCCCTGCATCTGAATCTTAATAAAGTTGTTGCCAATTTTAATCCCATAGCACGTTGTCTTGTGTCAATATTCCGCTCGGGGGTCGTCTAGGGTTTGGGGGACTCCGCCTGTCCATGCAAATGGAGAACTGGGGCAGGCAACAACCATAACACTTCACTTCTGCAGGTAAAGGAAGGCAAGTTGAAAACTAGGCATGCATGCAATGGCTATGGTGCTTCATTGTGATACTCCTGGGTTATAATGTCTGCTCTTTCTGCACACTTCCTGTGACCAGTGTCTGGAGAAGGAGCTCTGATTAGCAGGTGACATCACACATAGTCAAACGAGAATACAACAGTGGATAGACCTTTATATTTCCCCACAATGCAATGCAATAGAAGCTGAATCATTATTCAACAGTCTTCACAAACAGCAGTATATATGCTGAGGCTGAACCAGAACAAAATCTGACGTCAGGTTCAGAATAATGGGTGCACGTGCACTAAGGAAATGGCCCCATGAGCGCAAGTATTCCTGCTTACTTGAGGGAACATTCTCCCCTCTCTTCCCCCATTTTGGAAATTTCCCCCACCCCCCAGAGCCAATGTGGAGGAGAGCCCCATTGTACTAACAGGACTCATTGTTCTGGCTCCTGCTAGCTTAAGTTTATTAAGCCATGCTCGGTCTTTAAATATTTAACATTGCAGAATCTACCTGTCATTTCCCTTGTGCTCCTCCTCTATTTCTTTCCCTCACCCCCTTTCCATCCCAACACTCTATTAATTCTAGACTTTTTTAGTAAATGTAACAAAGCTTGGGATGACATATCACAATGGTACTAGTCTCCTTATCATATATGCAAATCAGCATCATAATTTGGCCATTTAAATTCCCCCCTTCCCATGTGGACCAGCTGATTGGTTGAAGTGTGCCAAGCTGTGCTATGCTATTTCTTCTAGTACACTTTGCCCCTTGATTACTCCAGAACAGTGGCAAATTGCATGGCTGGAACACTGTGATGGAGTACATATTCAGATCCGTCAGGGCTGTAAATTTGCAGAAGTCTCTGTCCCTTCCTCCTTACAGACACACATATGCACTTTTAACTTTCACTCTCATGTATTTATAGCACCAGCCCCAGTTAATGGGGCACTGGACCTGTCAAAGTTCTATTGTGATAGGTTTGCTAGGCACCATGAGAACAAAATTGCTTGTCTTCATGCTGATCTTGATGCCAGTGTCTGGGGAGGTGTTCTTATTGAATTATGCAGGATCAGTTCTAGTTATGAAGGTCTGAGGATGTGGGCAAGGTGTTTGTGGCTCTCCATCCCGCAACTTGACACTTGCTCATCTTTGCTTCTTGTGTAAATTGAGAGTGGAGGGTGGGGCAGACTGGGCAGATCCAGGGAGAGTGTGACCATGTTGCTCCTGCTGGATCTATCAATGCCTTTTGTTACCGTTGATCATGGTGTCTTCGTGGACTATAATGTGAGCTGGAGGTTGGAGGCACAGTTCTGTAAGTGGTTCCGCTCCTATTGGTCTCAGAAAATAGCACTAGGAGAAATATGTGCCTGCACCCTGGCAGTTGCAAGGTGCTGCAAGACACTGTTTTATTCCCAATGCTAATTAACATCCGTATGAAGTTGTTGGGAGCATCATCAGGAGATCTGAGGCACAGTGTCAACAGTATGCTGGTGACATGCACCTCTATTTCTCCGTTAAACATGACTCAGGAGAGGCTGTGCACAAGCTGAACCAGTGCCTGGAAATATTGGTGATGGCCAATAAATTGAAGGTAAGTGGACCTGCAAAAAGTACACACACTCCCACTGTAATTGCCTTACCATTCAAGAGTATTTTCATTATTCCCAACATAGGTCAAGTGAAACTCACACTTGTTGCACATGGCAAGCATGTAACTGGATCTGCATGAGTGGTCTTGCTAGCCAACATGGTGCCCGCCTAAAGTTGTTGAACTACAACTCCCATCATTTCTGGCTATTGGTTGTGCTTGCTGGGGCTGATGGTATGTTAGTTCCATAACGTCTGGAAGGCACTGTGTTCGCTAGGCTTGTAGCAGACCATTATCTGATGTGAGTGTGCGGAGTTGGCTTGGGGGTGGGGTCATACCTTATTGTAAACTGCCTCATGATGGGCAACTGCTTTATCATATAAAATTGTCCATAGAATTGTATCCAATTGTCCAGACATATTTATTATATTATATTAATGCACCATTTCCCAAATGCTTTATAACTGGGCTAATTAATATTTGCTGCCACATGCCAAAATTCCACCCTCTCCAAGAAGACCTCCCTGTCTTCTTTCACAAAATTTGCCTTCAGTGACGTTTTCTCCTCAGCCTTTCATCAACCTGTCTAACTGTTAATTCCAAAGCTCAGTTGTCAATTTTGCCATTTTGGCCTGGAATAAGGCACAGCTTTTTATAGTTCATTTGGTTCTGTGACCTTTTGGTCTCTGCTTTCAAGAGGCTGCTGCAAAAAGCAAGCAGAAATAGCCTGTGGTTCTTACCCAAGCCACCCTTACGACCACACTGGTTGTTCTACCTGCCAGTTCCATAAGCCTATACCAGAACCTTTCCTGGCTTTCATTTCTGATTAATTTATGTCTACTCTGGTGATTGTATATTGACCACCCTTGTTGAGGTGCTAGACCTGTGTCTGGCTTGTACTACTTAGGCTGCAGATGATGGCTTTAATGGTTTACTGTTCTTCCACTGAAAAAGTCCCTGTATATAGAAAACAACATGGCAATGAGGAAACCTAGAGTTGCTTTCTACCTGACATGCTAGATTTTTATAGGCAATGTTTTAGGAATAGGAATAATTTATTATTGGCCAAGTACATTCTCCAACATACTTGGAATTTGTTTTGGCTCCATTGCAATGTAAACATACAGACACTGTTCATCTCACAATACAAAGAAGCAAAGAAACCCCACCCATAATTTACCTCCCCTTCAGCTATACAACTACGAATTTAACAATTTAATGGCACAAGGGAAAAAAAACTATTCTTGTGCCTGGCCCTTTTTGTATATGAAGTCCTGTAGCGACGTCCAGATGGAAGTAAATCAAGCAGATGATGGCCGGGATGTAAAGGATCTGCTACAATTCTCTCTGCTCTCTTCCTAACTCGAGTAGCATAAATTGTCTCTACTGAAGGCAAGCTAACACCAATTACCCTTTCTGCATTTCTTACAGCTCGTTGGAGCCTTTTCTTGTACCGTACCAAGCTGTTATAGAATTACAGAGAACAGTTTCAATGATGCCTCTGTAGAATTGGATCAACACTTCCTGGGGCAATTTAAATTTTATATGGCAGAATGCATCCAATCATGTTGAACCTCCAGCTGCAGTCTGAGTGGTACTTTTACAAAGTTTGCGACCTTAGTGAGAGTTAGACAACTCTCTTCTTTGTTCTGTGTCTGAGTTTACTTTGCTTTCTTCCTGTATACATATTATGGCCAGAACTGATCATCCAGGGTGGGGAACCTTTATCCCTCCATATGTTGCTGGACTACAACTCCCTTCATCCCGGACCTGGACATTGATGGGTGGAGCTGATGGGAGTCCAACACACACTCTCCTTTAAATCTAATAAATACAGCTAACAATCTAAGCTGTGTGATAAATTTAATTTTGCAAATACGGCATTCAACAATAATTCATATACTACATAGTTTTAATGACTGGTGGGGTGGGGTAGAACAGCTACAAGGGGAGTTTGAATGTGTCTCTGGCTCCTTTTGAAATATACTGGATATAAAAGCTGGAAGTTATATTTCTCATCACAAAACAAAGAGTATAATGTTACTCCCTGGCCCTGCCTATTATGCAAAATATAGAAATGATGTCACCAAATATCCCTTTTAATCCACATCTTTCTGAAGTGAAAGTATTGTATTTAAGTAATCATGTACCACACAGCCTTCGGAACAGTTACCCTTTTCCTAGGGAGCTAATAAGGTAATAAGCATCAACAACAAAGCCTCTGCCCACTGCATCATGATACCCTAACAGCCTGTGAGGTCAGCTTGGTATCACTGAGGAGAATATTTTCTTCATTGGCCAAATTATTCCCACTGCTGGATAATTTTCTTGCACAATATGCTATTTGCTTAGAACATGGTATGTCACCCAATCTTCTCTTCATATTGCTCTTTTGTGATGTCAAGGTTTGGTTCAGACTTAGTCATGCTTAGGAAGACCCACTGAATCAACAGAACTTATGTCAGTTATGACTAACTTGAGTCGCATTTATTTCAGTGGGTGTAACTCTAAACATGACTATGTCTACATCTAACCCAATGTTTTGTACGCTCAACCCATTCTCAACTTTCTCTATCCAACCTAACTTCAATCCAGCTGTTATCCTACACCCAAAGATTGAACTTCTGGACAACCTGTTTGCATTCTCCAACTCCATCCCTCGCCCCCAACTCCGGCCAAAATGCTCACAATCTGTTTCTTTTCAGTGTGCTGTTATACAGAAGCTTGTGAAATCATTTGAAATATATTGTACAATATTTTATTCCACATTAACATTGTCTTTATTACATTAAAATATGTTAATCTATAATTAGCAGAAAATATTTAAGTGGCTACCTTATGGGACTACCACATGACTATTATGGGTCAGCTAACAGGGGTTTATTTCCATGTAAGTGTTACAGCACTGGAGCCTTAGGCTGCAATCCTAACCCCACTTACCTAATAATGTCCCACTGAACTCACTAGGACTTACTTCTGAGTAGACATACCTAGGTTTGCAGCCATAGTCATTAATTTCATTTATTAACGGACAACTTCCAAGTTTGCTAGGACCAAATATTGCTAGGACCGAATATATGAAGCTGATTAAAACAATTTGGAAACAACGTGACAGACATGGTGTGCCTTGATTTTCTGAGAGGAAAACTGGAAATATTTTGGTTAGTAAAAAGTCAACTGTAAATTTGTCACTATGTAGCCAAGGTTGGTACAAATATTGCACTGAAGCACATCATAAATAAATAAATCTGAGAACTGAAGTAAAATCACTTACATTTTGTTAGCATAATTTTATAAAATTCTCTGGTGCACCTAACTCACTGCAATGTGAACTAAAATAGAAGCAGATCTGGTAACTATTCCAAAAAGAATATTGTATTTGTAGATGCCATGCATTTATAATAAACAAAAGGGCTATTGGATCATTTTCTCATCCTCAAAGTATAACAGCAACAAAATATTCTGGCTTTTCAAACCTCCATGTCTGTTACATTGGCTAATAATCAATGCCCTTAAAAGATATTAGTCTTTAGTGGGCAAATACTGCCTTATACCATAGTATACACTTGGCAAGTTAAACAAATATATACCCTTATGCATTGTTAATATATCACATTTACTATTTACTAACAAAACAACCTTCAAAGAGTAATCAGAATACAATTCCTCTTGGTTACAAACAAATCTAATAAACTGAGCATATATAGCTATATATTCAGACATTTATCTTTTATCTACCTGCACTCAAACTCTTGAAGTAAAGTATTTAATTTAAAGGGGGAACCTCACTCCAAATAAATAAAGCTGTCTTTTCCCAGCTTTAAACAGCACTCTGAAATACTGCAGCCAGTATTTAGGAAGAGTCTGGCAGTAGACAAAGCAGTCAGACTTACTGATTTTCTCCTCATCTCTCCCAAAAGGATAGCAGCAGAGTTGACCCATGGCATCTACAGCTTTATTTTCGTCCTTGCCTGTGCAGTGTGTACACCCCAAACTACAAAGTGGAGAGCAATCTGGAGTCTGAAGGAAAACTGTTCATTCTACTCCAAGGAAGAGAGAAAAGCACACACAGAGGCGAGGAAAAGGGAAAGCAAGCGAGCTGTGTGCTATGATGAACGAACAAGGCTCCACCTCCTTGTCCTTGTGTAAAATGCTTTAGCACTGATAGTTGAAGAGAGGGGAAAACTCACTTTTTAATCTGGAGTGATTAACAGAGACACACCTCATACATTTTATAGGGCTTCCTTGCACAGGGATTTTAAAGAAACAAGACACTGTGCTTTGCCACTATCAAGAAAATATATATTACAATAGCTAGTTGTTGTTGCTTTTTAATCAGTTTTTATTAATCTTACAGTTCATAAAGTGCTAGAGCTAGTGTTGCCTTAACATCTTTTTTATTTTTCTGGGTGTCCTCTGCTTTTAAAAGCTGCATGACTGGCAGAAATGTAACAAGTGCAGCTTCTTCTATCACTAAATCAGCAAAAAGTCACATCTGTTAAATTCTCGTCTGTTCAATGACATTTGAAGAAATAGGAACTCTGCCAGAAAAAGGTGGTAACTCTACTTGGCTTTTCAATCTATTCTAGTTACCTATTCTACTTGGGAATTATAACTCTCTTTCACTTCCCCTTGCCCTACCATGTTTAAGGTCTCAGAGAATGTAAAGTCCCATTAGACTCCAACTAACACTAAATTTAAATGATTCCTCATTGTAATTCTGTAATTAATGACAGAAAAATTAATTTAAAGTAAGAAAATGCTTATTAGACAAATGCTCCATAAGCAGAAAGGTAAAGGACCCCTGGACGGCTAACTCCAGTCAAAGGAGACTATGGGGTTGTGGAGCTCATCTCATTTTCGGGCTGAGGGAATAGGGATTTGTCCACAGACAGCTTTCCGGATTATGACTAAACCGCTTCTGGCACAACGGGACACTGTGATGAGTGCCAGAGTGCATGTAAGTGCCATTTACCTTCCCACCGCAGTGGTACCCATTTATCCACTTGCACTGGTGTGCTTTCAAACGGCTAGATTGGCAGAAGCTGGGACAGAGCAGCGGGAGCTCACCCCGTCGTGTGGATTCGAACCACCGACCTTCCAATCGGCAAGCCCAATAAGCTCAATGGTTTAGACCACACCGCCACCAACTCCCCTAGCAGAAACAGTGACAGGAACTGGACTGATAGAACAAAGAGTTGAGAGGATGTCCATGAGGTAGGGTGTTATCACTTTACTGCCTTCGAGAACTGTGAAGTTGTTTTTTCTCCAGTGTATTTCACAGTGCTTCTACCATCCCACCCCACCATTCATCTTAACAAGGTTTGTGTACACACCAAGGGTCATAGACAGGCAGGCATGTCCATGCAAAGGTGTTCACACTTTGTCTGGAGACAAAGAAAACTGCAAACTAGGAGATTCCACAACCTCACCATCTTGTTCCTTTGTTTCACCACTCTTATATATTTACCTAACACTTCAGTGCCCCTATGTGATAGCCCATAAAAACATGTAAGACCTGGCAGAGATCACATGACTTGGCAAAGATCACATGGTGACATCGATTTATGAATCAGGGTGGCCTAAACACACGGCTCTCTTTGATCTTCAATTTTGGATAAAACCTCATTGATCTTAGGATGACAGCAATCTTTGTTGTTGTTTTTACAATATCATTAACAATTAGCAAGTTGCTTCAGTATCACCAACATACAAAAGCAGAGGGGGTTTATTTCTTTAAAATATTTAATTGCACCCATGTGTTATAACAATCTGAAAAGAACACAGTGTCCTAACAATGTTGAGGGCTGTCCCATTATCTATCATTTTGCTGCCAAAGCAGGGACAGGAGAAGTCAGATGGTGCCTCTGTGGAAATACTGGCATTTTCTTTTTTAAAATAGAATACTAGGAAGACAGCAAACTCCTAAACCATTCTGATATGACAGAATGGATTGTAAAACTGCATCAGGCATGGTAACAGATTCATCTACATTTTGTAATAAAACATGTCTTATCTAAGCAGAAATTGTCAGCCTGTCTAATCACGAGTTTGGGGAAAACACATGACCCATATTCTAAAGTACAAATGAATTAAACATGACTGCTTAACACACATCTACAGGGCATAAGTAAAAACCAGCCATTAAAGCAAGGGAGAATATTTCTGACAGTAACTAGTTTCAGTCATCCTTTTTGGGGCATCCAAGAACTGCATGTGCACCAATTAATATACAAAGCAAGCCGGAAACGGGGGCGGGGGGGGGAATTGCTAGAAATTCCATTTATCTTTACTGTTGCAAGCCAGTGCCAATGTCAATGAACACTTCTGATCTCTGTGAATCTGTTTCAAAAGCAATCCAGCTGATTTCAAAGGGGGAGTTAAGAATGTGCTTAAAGTTTTCACGCAGAATTTAATTAAACTTCAAGATGCATAACTTCAACTGGATTGTACCCATGAGAGTTGATGAAATGGAGCAGGCAAACATATGAGCTGAGCTTGAATGTGCCCAGTGTGAATCACATCTCTGTCATGAACTTACTAAATGGCTGTCTGGCAAGCTACTATTTCTTAGACTCAGTGTCCCTCCCACTCCCAATATGCAACACAGAGATAATTATGCTGACCTACCTTACAGGGTTGTTGAAAGGATTACTAAGAACATATATATGAAACAGTACAAGCAAATTAAAGTGCTGTTCCAAATGGTTCATGCTAGCCACGTTACTTCTGAGATCATTATTAGTGCAATTAATGCCAGTTGTTAGTGGTGTGATTTTGATCTTCTGGTCTAAGAAGTAGTTATTTTAGGATGTGAATAAATGACCTACCCTAGGGAGAAATGAGTAACTGTAATATAGACTTCAACTCTTGATATTGTGAGTCGGCTCATTAAAATATTTTCCAGAACCTACAAACTGATGCCATCTTTTTAAAATTAAGTAACAAATTGACATGTGGTAAAACTACCCACTGAATCCATTCAATTAAAATTCAAAGGGTTAAGCATATTTTTCTTTTGTTATTAAAAGAAGATCAGGTGGTATATTGGCCATTTAGATTTTTAGGCACTGGAATGGAATTTTTCATGCTAGTCGGAATTTATTTCTAAAAGCCTTTCTAGGCTGCATTCCTATAATCAAGGGGCTTTATTCCATAACTCCTTAAATCTTTACATGCCTTATATTTAGAGTTAGGTATTGAATCTACCATCTCATATCTCATTTCAGTTACTAAATAGAAAAAAATAGTGCATTTCCCAAAACAGTCATTGGTTTTGGCTGTTCACCATGATACATTTCATAATATAGCGATGCAAGAGGATACTTGCAAAATTCAATCCTTACACACATACAGTGGTACCTCAGGTTATGAACTTACTGGTACAGTGGTACCTCGGGTTAAGAACATAATTCGTTCTGGAGGTCCGTTACTAACCTGAAACTGTTCTTAACCTGAAGCACCACTTTAGCTAATGGGGCCTCCTGCTGCTGCTGCGCCGCCAAAGCACGATTTCTGTTCTTATCCTGAAGCAAAGTTTTTAACCTGAAGCGTTATTTCTGTGTTAGCGGAGTATGTAACCTGAAGCGTATGTAACCTGAGGTACCACTGTAATTCATTCTGGAGGTCTGTTCTTAACCTGAAACTGTTCTTAACCTGAGGTGTGCTTTCACTAATGGAGCCTCCCGCTGCCACCGCACCAGCAGCGTGCGATTTCCATTCTCATCCTGGGGCAAAGTTCGCAACCCGAAATACTACTTCCGGGTTAGCGGAGTTTGTAACCCAAAGTGTTTGTAATCCAAAGCGTTTGTAACCCGAGGTACCACTGTATTATGCAGCAGGCATCTTTCTCACGTGGCACATTCATTCTTGTGAATAAATTAGTTGGAGGAGAAGCCCTTCACTCTTATGCCAGTATATAAGGCTACATGCCTTCCTTGTGAGTAAATCTAATTTGTAGGGGCAGTAACTCCAATTCTGAGGAAGTCACTTGGTGTCTTTCTCTCTGGCATGGAGAAGTCCCCTGGTGGGAGGCAGTGCTTGCAGGGGAATGTATGGCAGCCCAAATTCTAGTATGAACAACCAAGATCCAAATCAACAAAGCAGGACTATAACTATATAATATTTTATAGGAAGCAGTTATATTGGCTGGATTAATAGAGCTGATTTTTAAAGAACCAAAAAGCATTAGAATTGCACAACCATGTCTCTCCCAAGAATGTACCAGTATTCCTATAAAGAACAAAACCCTATTTTACAGTATTTCTCAGAAGAACACACTACAATTCTCAAACTGTTTCAGCTATATGTAAGATAATAATAGGTTTCGGAGTTCAGCCACATTTTGATGTGCAAATACAGACGCCAAAGCATCAGACTTAACAGCTTTATGGCACTTCATAGCTCTCAGTTTTTATTTTCAAACCAAAAAAGTGCAGGCTGAAATTCCCTGACTAATATGCCTATCTTTATCAGATGCATGCCTGCTTATCACATATAAAAACACAAAACCTGAAAAACATATTCAAAATTGGGCCTGAATGCTTGCAGAAACCAACACTGAAATTCTGAGAGCAATTTCTCATAGGCAGAATAGTGTGCCCGAAGCTGTTAAAAGAAAATCTTTTATAAGTATATTAGTTAAATCAAACCACCTTCAAAGACAGCTTTATCTTAGTGCTTGGAAACCAGACAGTTCCACAGTCACACACTATTTTGAATCTATTTCAGGTTTTAACCTATATATCTCAGCATATTTTAACAGCTTGGCACAGTTACAATTTCTTTGTTCTGAGAAGTAAGCTTTTAATACCTACATCATTCAGTGCTTCTCATTCTCAATTTAAAATAAAACCACAGGGGAAAGGGAACATCTCAGGAGGAAATTGCACTGGAAATTATTCCCGTGTCTTCATAGTGATTTATTACACTGTATAGCTTGTACTTGTCTCCATTATGTATTAGTCAGTATGTCAATAACAAATTAATACAAAATTTCAAAATGGTTTAATTATTATTAAGTATCCCATCTGAAACATTGTAATAGTAAATTAGCCAGGCACACATAATGCTTAAGTCAACACAAAGTAACAATTGATCTGAAAGGTTATAGATTGTAGGCATTTCTAAAGAAAAAGTTGTTAGAAGGTCATAGCAAATAGTCAATTACATTTGTTTCAATTTATTTCAATTTAGAGCCTGTTCTTCATGAAATTAATGATATCAAGCTAAGTTGCAGTACAACAATGACCAAAAATCATATATACAGTATTCCAAATGAAGTCACACCACAGAGTTGTGTAACAGCATTCTGAAAAAATGCAAGACATACAAAATATACAATTTATTCCACTATCACTAAGTTAATTGTATATTTTGTATGTCTTGCATTTTTTCAGAATGCCGTTACACTGAGACAGACCATTGGTTCATCTAGCTCAGTCCCGTCTACGCTGATGGCAATGGCTGTCCAGGGTTTCATACTGAGGTTTGAAAGACTACTTGGAGATCCTCTAACCGCTGAGCTACAGCCTTTCCTGAAAGAGATGCTTTTATGAAGCGCTTAGTATTGTGTCTTTTCAAATCCATACTGTTCACATAATAAATAGAATATAAAGAACCTTTGCCCTCAAGCTCAACAGCAGCTGGTAAAGCTGCACAATTATTTACAGAGAGGAAACATTCAGTTTCTCAGAAGGAAGGCCAAATCCTGCTCGCTTGAACCTTAACAGCAGCCATGGCTTAGCCACACAATCACCCATTTTGAAAAATAGGAAAGCACAGTTTTGCTAACATGGCAACACTCCTGCCATTTCAGCAGCATTTTGTTCTTCCAGTCCTGTTAAATAGGTTGAGTAGTTTGTTTTTTTTACTTTTACTTATTAATCTTACATAGTGCGACTGAAGAAAATATTCACATACTTTAGGGATAAATTTCATGTTAGGTGCAAGTGCATGCGGTTTAATAACACAGTGCTGCCACCCCACCCCCCTTTAAAGCCACTTACTGGGTAGTACTAGAGAAGTAACAGGAAGGGTGATTAACCCTTTGCCTTAATGCTTCTTTACATTCTCCCTCAGTTTCAAATATGTAAAAACACATGAATGAGGAAGTCGTAGGTATGCAAAAACTCAAGCATGCATGAAGGTACAGCTCCAGCATTTCACAGAGTGAGGCAAGCACCTCGCATGGTGAATGCTGAGGGGGAACAGCAGCCACCTTCAACTATTCCACCCATTCTTCTCTGTTGCCACATGTTCTCTCCTGACCTCCTAATCTGGCCTGAAGCTTCAGTTGTGATATAGATCCTATCCTGTCACCAGTGTTGAAGGAAGTTTTAACTACAGTCCAGTCAGCTTTTGTATGCGGGAAGTGACACCTTGTCTGCCTCAGGCAGCAAAATGTCTTGGGCTGGCCCTGCATGTATGCGCATACACCAGGGGTCCCCAAACTAAGGCCCGGGGGCTGGATTGCGGCCCAATTGCCTTCTAAATGTGGCCCATGGACGGTCCAGGAATCAGCGTGTTTTTACATGAGTAGAATGTGTCCTTTTATTTAAAATGCATCTCTGGGTTATTTGTGTGGCCTGCCTGGTGTTTTTTACATGAGTAGAATGTGTGCTTTTATTTAAAATGCATCTCTGGGTTATTTGTGGGGCATATTTTTTTCCCAAAATATAGTCCAGACCCCCCCCCCCACAAGGTCCAGGGACAGTAGACCGGTCCATGGCTGAAAAAGTTTGCTGACCCCTGGCATACACAGTCATGCTAAGAGGAAGGCACACTTGGCAAATCCACATCGTGATCAACTCCCGCTCGGAAACCAATGTTCCCCACTGTGGAAAGACATGTGGATCCAGAATTGGCCTCCACAGTCACTTACGGACTCATTGTTAAAACCGTGTTTATGGAACACAATCTTACTTGGCTACAAGTGATCGCCAAAGGAGGAGGAGGAGGAGGAGACACAGTCGCACACACCTGCTGCTTCCTAATCACTTCCACTTGAAATGGCTTTTCACGGAACAGGTGACAGTTGCACATATATGCATATAATATGGAGATACGACTGGAATTATGAAGCCTGGTGAGAAGTGTGGGTTTGATAGGAGCATAACAAGTAGGGTTATTTTTCACAAAGCTCTAGTCAGAATCTGAGACCCACAGGCTCAAATCTCAGCATCTCTAGCCAAAGGGTATCAGAGAACAAGGTTAAAAAAAAGATGAGAGCCACTTTCAGACTAGTCTGGGTGGAGAAGTGATCTCCTCATTATAAGCAGCTTCATGCGTTCACTTAAATGTTGCCATTATTTTTAAATTTTATTTTGAATATATTAAAATAATATTCACTGCATAAAATCTTACTCTTTATTCTGCTCTTGAATGCTTATACCTTTACAATGAATGTAGGGATGTAAGGTGGGGAAAATTCAAAGTCCAAAATATGCTAGGCTTGCCAAGTTTGGCCCAGGCCTAGAGAAGCATGATAATATGCTGCAGCTGCTGTTTCAGTATCTGACCACCCATTTCCCCCCACCCCGTACTTCTGCCTGCTGTGGCAAGCACATCTCTTGCTGCACTTAACAGAAAATACATTTATTCTTCATACCTTCAAACTGCCCAGAGCTCTTACATACAGCTATATGCATAGTCAATGGGTCTGAATTTGGCAACCATTAACCATGCAGCATGGATCCCAAGCATTACATTATTTTATGATGAATTTGGTAATTTGCAATGGGTTTATATTACATATAACACACATATCAGATAGGTAAGTTTTTATCCATGGCTGAACTTGCTCTGATTCTGTTATATTGTTTTTGTTTCCGAATGTTATTGTATTTTATGGCTAGTTTTAGTTGTTTTAAGCTGCCCTGAATTGTGTGTAGACATCAAAAGTGTGAGATGTAAGTTTTCATAGAAATGGTGTGTGAGTGTTCCCTTCTACATGGGAATATTAATTACCTGCAAAATCCAGAAACAATAACGCTAATGCTACTCTATCATAATTACTAATATAAAAGCTCAGTATGAGTAGGAGAAATAGAGGTTGTTGCTTAACCTTCAATCTTTATGATTGTTTATCACATTAAAACAGTGGTTCATAGCACTACAGCAGACAATAATTTTCTTTTTTTTAAAGTCTCAATTGCCTTAATGTCAAAATTCTAATATTTGAAGTTTTCGTTATATTTGTAAAAAAAATCCAGTATTTGACATTGACATTTGGTAACTGATGGCATTTAATAGCTGATGTGCAAGTTATTAAATATTTGACACATAGGGCTCCATAGTAGGCACCTGCATTTTGCATTTAGTAATTTTTGTTAAAACAGTACAGTATGTTGGATCCAGATATCTCCTTCATGAATGGAAAGGTCTCCTGTGTTCATGGGCTGGACTCTAATCCAGTTGAGGCTCCTGTCCTACTACCTGTAAGTTACTGTGGGCAGAAATGTGAGGGGCTGCTAGTTTATGGCAATTCCCCCTGCAGTGTCCCAGAGGTCATCACAACGTCCCAAGCAAGTTTTCAGGAGACATATGGGGCTGCAGAGGAACTACAGCATCCTATTAGCAGGGGTCTACCCGATACAAGGGTGGCGCTGTGGGTTAAACCACAGAGCCTAGGGCTTGCTGATCAGAAGGTTGGCAGTTCGAATCCCCGTGACAAGGTGAGCTCCCATTGCTTGGTCCCTGCTCCTGCCAACCTAGCAGTTCGAAAGCACAGCAAAGTGCAAGTAGATAAATAGATACCGCTCCGGCGGGAAGGTAAACGGCGTTTCCATGCACTGCTCTGGTTCGCCAGAAGTGGCTTAGTCATTCTGGCCACATGACCCGGAAGCTGTACGCCGGCTCCCTTGGCCAGTAAAGCGAGATGAGCACCGCAACCCCAGTCGTCCATGACTGGACCTAATGGTTAGGGGTACCTTTACCTTTACCTTTACCCAATACAAGTCTGGATCCAACCTATTTTTAAGAAATATATTATTAAAAAGATGGTAAAACCAAGGAAGCAAACTGGAATTTTGTTCCCATTTTCCACCACACACAGTATCTTAACAAGAGAAGCTAGACATTCCTCATATTGAATAATGAGGATGATAAATTATTTTAATTTTAGAAATATTTTCTGTAACCTTGCATGTTGCTTCTCAACTGAAACAAAGACAAGTTTACAGGGCCAATGGAAAAATCTCTAACCTGTGGTTATAGGGCGGTACAGTATATGAATTCAATAAATAAAAATAGTAATAATAATAATTGGGATAGTGTGTAGTGGAATTTCAAATCTTGTGCTCAGTTGGAGATGCTTGATTATAATATTTTTTACAACCTCACCCCCCCCCCTAAAAAAAAAATCTCACCCTCAATACTTTATATATACTGAGCTTTAAAGACAAAGGCAGCTTGGATATAGAAGCAGCAAAAGGAACTTTTCCTGCTGTTCTATATTGTTGCATAGATATTATATGCCTTGGCATTAAACCCAAAATGTTTTAATAGCAATGTTCACATTATTTCTGAAGTACTGACCTGTTCAACAGTGTATCTTATTTTAGAATACCTCAGAGGGCTGCAATGGCCATCAGAGCAGAATCTCTGCGCAATCATGCAGCATTCTCTGTAATCTCTGGAGACTTTGGATAGCCATCAGATGTTGAAGAAAGAAAAGGGCCATTCTGGCATTTCAACAGAAAAGAAAATGGCTTTTTCCTATACTTATTCCTATTTATCTTAGAGTATATTGCCATTATCCAGGCAAGACAGTGGCGGTCTGGGGGTTATTAAGAAAGCTGATTTGAGAGAAAACTGTGTAATTTGCTTGGATGGTGTTGCAGTCCCCTTGAAGAAGCATGTGCTGGTTATTACCTGGGCCTTCTCATATGATCCTTTCTGGTATATTCCCATGTATAACACTAGGTTTCCCCCTAACAAATAATGTCCAAAATTTGGGGGTGTCATACATGGGCGCCATCTCCCCCCATTTTCTTAAATCGGAGTCCGCCAAAACAGGGGTCATCTTATACATGGGGACATCTTATAGATGGAAAAATTAATGTAGGCCCTGATTTGAGTCCCAACACCAGCAGAAGCATAGCTGCAAAGTGTCCGGGATAAGGTCTTCTTTGTCATGATGCCCAGCAGCTGAACTCAGCCTTTGAATACTTATTCAGCCTCCTCACAGTTGGCATTCAGGTGTCAGGTAAAAACTGTATTGTTCTGGTGTGGGTTTGGTATCACTGATGTCTGAAATAATTCTTGCTCTACTATGCAATTGTAACTACTGCACATTTAATTTTGCACTTTGATTTTCTAAAATCTCTGCCAGCTGCCTTGGAAGCCATTTGGCTACAAAAGGCAAGGCTGAAATAATTTAATTAATAAATATGGAAGACACTGGAAATGTTTGTATATGGTGGACTATAAAACACATGATGATTTTTTCCCCCAATCAAGCCGTATATACATTCTATGAAATAAATGAAATAAAAGTAAGTGAAAGCTAAACTCCAGAATAGGTGGTTCAGGTCATACGAACAGTCTCCCCATGTTCTGTTCTGATGGGTTCTGACCCTCCAGAGCAGATGTGGGGGAAGCACAGGGGGAAGTGGGAAGAGCACCACTGTGATAGCAGGAGTCTGTGTGCTGTGTGCTGGCTTCCAGAAACACACTGGGTGACTTGAATTTGGCCTTTGGTATCCTTAAGCCTGCCTATTTTCATTATGCTAACAATTTCTTCATTGAGTCCAGTTCATAGCATGGCATTGCTGAAAAGGTGCATGCAGTCTACGTCTCATAAAACATTTCCATGGTAGCTGCAATAAGAAATCATGTGCCCACACCACTAGGTTCCTAGGACAGGGGGACCTTCTTCAGCCCAAGGAGAACATTCCCTTGTAGACAACCTGTGGTGGTGGTGGTGGTGGGGAATATGGCAGTAATGGGCAGAGTCAGAGGCACAAGTGTGCAGGCCAAGTGATATGACCATTATTTTTGTACAGTTTTCCTTCCAACCACATAAAAGTCAGAGGTTTTTACCCAAACATCTCTCCAGCTAGGCAAGCAGCGGGCATTAGTACCGTTCAAGGACCAATCTGAGCAAGGCAAAAGCACTCACAGAACAGGTGCAACAAGGCAATCGAGAGGTATGTGGCCTACGGCGAATTCTAAGGGCCAGTGAACCCTAGAGGGCTGCATCGAACCTCAGGGCCTGCGGTTCCCCAGTGAAGTTCGCCCCCCCTACACTAGCACCTATGATAATTCAAAAAGGATTAAATGATGTGTGCAAATTGTGAAAGACGAGAGTTGAATGTTTTGCTTTTGATGGCCAAATATCTGTCTTAACAGTAAGGATCCCTGCATCATCCACTGAGAACTATGTGGCATTACATAGATGCTGTTTATAAATTACCAGCTTTAAAGTAGTTCTTTTTCTCAATCTGGATTGAAGCTGGTTTGGGAGAAAACTCCTCAAAACACAGTACTTTATAAGAAATGATGGGATAGATAAGGATTGTGGTTAATGCTGTGTGCTCATCATTACCCAAACCAGCACACTAGATGTAAATACAAGTGTATACATAGAGCCTGATAGTTTGAGAGAAGAGAAAATGAAGGTGCTGATCATGTTTGCCTCCTCACATTCTTTAACAGCTGATTTACTTGATGCCTCACATCAACATGCATGCTGACTTGCATCTTAGCATGTAAGTTGCCTGTTCAGAAAGCATTGTGTTTGAAGTGATACAAGGTGCCTTAGAAGCTCTGATATTTTGGACAACATAACTCGGGAAAGTATTTGCTGGAAAAGTGGTTAGAACTATTAAAAATAAAATAAATGAAATATTTAATTCATGACATTTGACGTGTTATTTGCTTCCACTTGTTATTGCAAAAAGTGAATAAATGAATTTAGTTGTATGCAAGTCTTTTTTCCCAGCCGTAACTCACCAGAACTCAGTTCCGGTGCCTCTCAGCTAGGCACCATTGCCATTCTACAAGAATGAAGGAGGTGTTCGTGGTGAAGTACAACACCTCTTTTTCTAGAAAAACAGCACTGGTTGTATGAAGTTACCCACAGTACAGTTTACAATGGGAAAGATAGAAGATCAGCACGGGGCTGGAAGCTTGACCTCAGTGGTAATAGCCGCCCCTCTGCAAACACTGACAGACAGATAGCCGTGAAACAGGAGTAAGAGGATGAAAAGGGGAGAGAGTTCCTGCTTCCCTATAGCAGCATACATATGTAAAACATAAGTAACTTATCGCATACTGAGGAAGACAGGAGAAAGCTGATAGTTGCGTCAAGCACCTGTTCCAAAACACTCTCACTATCTATCTTTCTATGTATGTACTAATAGCCATCATTAAGAAGGGGAGTTAAAACAAACCTGTTTAGAGCTGAAAATAGTAACTGAGCCCTTTACAGATGTTTTGTTTTTGCACCATATCTTCCTGAGGCATCAAGATAATGAAGCTTCTAATTAGAGAGTGCGAAACAAATATTGCTGTCACGTCTTTTCAGATCTTTTTCTTTCATATTCAATTCACTATAAATATACTGGAGCAGCACTTTTTGGTTTAAAAATAAAAGCACTCATGAGCAATACCTATGGTTTTTTTAACAAAGAAACGGAGGACCAATTTGAAAAGCCATTGTGTGCAGTCCTGTGAAAAATACAGGACAGCTTAATGAGAATTTAGTGAGAAGTTACAATGACCTGGCTCACGTTGAAACCTTAGGCCTTTTCTTTGCCGCTCTGGATCCTTCAGTTTCTCACACATTTATTTATCAGCTGGTGAATGTGAATAACATGATCTGACCTTAAAATGTTTTCCTTGAAACATGTGGAAGTCATAACACTTCCCCTATCTGCCCACACTGATCCCATGCCACTTGGCTGACTTCATTTCCAGGATAGCCTTTTCTGCATCAGTCTCATCAGGACTGATATCGCTGGCAGTGAAGAACAAAAGGTATAAATGAAATCATGAAAGGTTTAAAGCACCATCTCCTTCTACTGTATTTCTACTGTATTTCACATAAACCACTGAAAGACAGTGGCATTGCTTAGTTTAAACATGCAGAATGAGGTGGTAGAATTTGAGGTGCTAAGAGTGGACAGTAGCTACCTGAGACTGCAGAGAGTCACATCACATTTTTAATACTCCTCCACAAAAAAACTTATTGGGGACACCCTGCTAATGCTAGGGTGAAAGATTCTGGGTCAGCTCTTTTCCTGCTCTGCTAGTTTCTACTTGCATTGAGTTTTCCTCGCTTTCTTTTTAACAGGGAGAGCACTTAAAATTCGAATCGCCTCCTGCAATCTGAAGTAGCACAGTGAATTTTTCTACATCAGGTCTTGACAACTTAATTCCTGTCTCATTCTACTGCAAGGTAAAATAGGCCATCACTGTCTATGGAGCAACATGGCCAAGGCTCTTCCCTCTTGATTTCACAAGCCCTGTTGCCCCAGAACTGTATTCTTAGAAATAATAAGGCAGCTTTCATTCCTACAGTGTGGGAACTTGAATAGAATAAGAATATAATAAAACATGAGCAATTGCACAATGAGCAAATACAGCATAGACGACACAGGAATAGACACACATACGTGCTGCAGGAAACAGGAACTTATTAAATAATGATTGATTCAGTACTGCTGAGGCTGGGAATGAACAGGAATAAACTAATTAAAGGCCCATAGAAGCCCCATTACCTTTTGCTTGTTCAAACAAACATGAAAACTGAGGCTGCAAATGCATTTCAAAATTGGCATTAAGTACGATAAAATAAATAAATAGAAGGCCATGTGGAAAAAACTGATTGCAATGGTTTAGCCATAATGTTATATTTGACAGTTATTTTTACTCAAATCCCAAAATATAAATTGCAAGAATAAACATTAGTAATAATCTCTGCTGCATGCTCCAAAGCAGAATAAAAGTCAAAATCAAATGTCACAGTGGTGAGAAGTGAACCTGAACAACATACTGAACTTGCTTTGAACTGTGTCATTAGCAAAAAAAAATTATCTTTCTAGTACATTATATATAAACTCACTTCCAAGAGCACCTTTCCCTTGCTAATAAAACGCCTCTTTATGCCATAATACCTTAAGAAAATGTTATAGACTATCAACATAAAATTCAATAAAGGATATTGATTTTACTCAGGCTAAAAATGTAATGTATTGGATTGCATCCAATTATGCCCTTCTGCAAGCAGAACAAATCAGAAGATCTCACTGAGGCCCTGCTAACAGAAGATGGGGATAAGAGAGCTTTGCTCTTCATCCTTTCCCCTGTAGTTCCTTACGCCACCGTCCAACTGCTGTGGATGATCTAGGTTTATGGAGTTACAGAGGGCTGCAGGTAGAAGAAGAAATCAGCAGGAATCATTTCTCCTTGCCTTCCATTAGTGGTGGCTTCTAACTGGATTCAACATGCTACTTCTAGCACACCTATATGTATTTATTTTAATTAAAAAATATCTACACTACTTTTCGTTTGGAGTAATAATAATAATAATAATTTATTATTTGTACCCCGCCCATCTGGCCGGGTCCCCCCAGTCACTCTGGGCGGCGTCCACCAAACATTAAAATACATTTAAAATATCACAGTTTAAAAACTTCCCTAAACAGGTATTCAGGTATTTTCTGAATGTCAGGTAGTTGTTTATTCCCTTGACTTCTGATGGGAGGGCGTTCCACAGGGCGGGCGCCACTACCGAGAAGGCCCTCTGCCTGGCTCCCTGTAGTTTTGCTTCTCGCAGTGAGGGAACCGACAGAAGGCCCTCGGCGCTGGATCTCAGTGTCCGGGCTGAATGATGGGGGTGGAGACGCTCCTTCAGGTATACAGGACCGAGGCCGTTTAGGGCTTTAAAGGTCAGCACCAACACTTTGAATTGTGCTCGGAAACGTACTGGGAGCCAATGTAGATCTCTCAGAACCGGTGTTATGTGGTCCCGGGGGCCACTCCCAGTCATCAGTCTAGCTGCCGCATTCTGGATTAATTGCAGTTTCCGGGTCACCTTCAAAGGTAGCCCCACATAGAGCGCATTGCAGTAGTCCAAGCGGGAGATAACCAGAGCATGTACCACTCTGGCGAGACAGTCTGCGGGCAGGTAGGGTCTCAGCCTGTGTACCAGATGGAGCTGGTAGACAGCTGCCCTGGACACAGAATTAACCTGTGCCTCCATGGACAGCTGTGAGTCCAAAATGACTCCCAGGCTGCGCACCTGGTCCTTTAGGGGCACAGTTACCCCATTCAGGACCAGGGAGTCCCCCACACCCACCCGCCCCCTATCCCCCAAGAACAGTACTTCTGTCTTGTCAGGATTCAACCTCAATCCGTTAACCGCCATCCATCCTCCAACCGCCTCCAGGCACTTACACAGGACCTTCACCGCCTTCACTGGTTCTGATTTGAAAGAGAGGTAGAGCTGGGTATCATCCGCATACTGATTAACGCCCAGCCCAAACCCCCTGATGATCTCTCCCAGCGGCTTCATATAGATATTAAAAAGCATGGGGGAGAGGACGGAACCCTGAGGCACCCCACAAGTGAGAGCCCAGGGGACTGAACACTCATCCCCCACCACCACTTTCTGAACACGGCCCAGGAGGAAGGAGCGGAACCACTGTATAACAGTGCCCCCAGCTCCCAACCCCTCTAGCCGGTCCAGAAGGATGTTATGTAACAGTAAAGCACTTCACAATGCAAAGTTACCAAGTTAATAAAACTAACATCATCAGTAAAAATGTCATGAAAGGACCAAATCATCTGGGGTGAGTCAGGGGCACCCAGGGTAAACAGAGAGTATAGGTCTTTTAACTGTTGTGGAAAAGCACCCCATTGAAATAAGCTGGTGGAGAAAGATCCTGTAGGTTAGGTATTTTTGCCATCACAATACAAGTCTTTGGTTACTGAGTAATATAGAAATGTGGTATGTATTTACTTAATAATAAAATGTATAAAATACTTTTATAATTTCTATAGCAAATGAAAACTTTACTCTGCTTTAGTCCTCTGTATGCTGCGGTAATTATTAGGGTTGTAAGTTGATTAATGATGCTTTAATCACATGCCTTTCTACAAATAAAGAAATATATTGATTAAAGCCTTTTTAGGATCTTGCAGGAAGAGCATAGTTTCACCTGAGTGCAAGAAATTAATAATAAACAAATGGCATTCTACTGTTGAAAAGAATTTTATTTAATTTGTATCCGACTCCAATATCACTCCAAATCAGTTGCTCCTCTGTCTACCTCTCTGGTGGTCTTCTCTGTCCTCCACTGTTGCTCCCTAGCAGCTGTTTCGTATTCCTACTACTACTACTTCTGTCAAAGCTGTTGTTTTTGCTCTTGAGACTAATGCACTGGGTGCAGAGCTTCTCCTGTTCCCTCTTAAGGTGGCACAGTTAGATGCAGTATTATCCACTGGCAGCTCATTCTTTTTGCATTTCCTTTGACAGTTGTCCTTAAGGAAATATCCTCACGTCTTTCACACACAGCCACAAGCTTGACCTGCTGTCAATACGTTAAAAATAAATGAAATAAATAAATAATTTTCATTACCTTAAAAATAAAAATAAAAACAGTGCTGCTTTGTAAGCGGTAGGAGGCACCTGGAACCAAATCTGGCATGTAAAAAGAAAGGAAGGTCAGACCACGACCCCCCGTCCACCTCCAAAACCCCTTCCCTAAGTGCCAGTTTCATGAATTTTACTGGATAAACAGGGGAAAGGGACACAATCCCAAGCAGCTGTCTGTCTGGTATGGAAGAAGACACTAGGCCACCCTAAAGAAAGACCATCTCTGCTAAAATCCAAAGGGCTTTTAAAAATGAAACTTATAAGTATTGTGGAAGATCCAGATTTAAATTAATTATTGACACTGAACATTGTTTGCTTCAGCTGGCCCTGGTTCTCATTGTTAGAAAGCTAGAGTAGTTTCACATGGATAAGAAAAATATAAGCTGGCTTCCCATTCATATGTCATTTTTAAGTGTGCTGTTTTTCCATGTACACACAATGGGGAGTGATATAGGAATCTCCGGCATGCAACTTTCCCTCAGTCACAGCATTTCCTATTAATCCAGGAGGGGGAAAGCAATTTTAATGTTAATGTAAAGCTTTAATTTTTTAATCCCTCAATCAAGTGGCTTGAAGTTTACAGCCCTGGCAATTATAAATTCAAACAGTGCCTATTGTTTCCCGTTTAATCTGACTTTTCCAAGAAGTTAAATTGAGGAAGAGGCAATATTATGTTAACAAGTTTCAAAGTCTTGACCAGAAACATTATTTAAGCTGCATTCTTGGCACTGTGTTTGTGTTAAGAAATCTTGAACAACTAAGTAAAGGTCCTCACATATACTACATTCCTTTAGGTCATGAAAAAAGTAGGAAGATGAATGAACATAACAAAAAGCCATTTCACTTACAGCTAACTCAGAAAAGCATAAGAAATATATTGCACTTACCTACTGTGATAGAGGACTCACAGTGATAGTAGCCATTAGGTTGCTTCTTTTTCAACATTGCACAAAGATCTAGACGCTTCATGGATTCATCTCCAAAATGATGGCTCTTGAAATTCTCAAATAAGGTTGGATCAATTCTTTTCACTCCCTTAAAACAGTAAAGAAAAAATACACTATTTAACGAGGAGGCAGAAGATTAATACAGCACCATCAATGTGCACAGCACTTTATAGACAAACTAGATTTTCATAATATTTTCCTATTGGTTCTACTGACCAAAGTTTCAACATGCTGAAATTTTGAAAAAAAAAACACACCTTGATAGTCTTGCTGACTAATAATCCAGCTGGTGAGTCCATTGCAGCTGTAGAAACTTAAGTACTATATTTAAATGCCATACCTAAAGCAGTTGCCCACTTTCCTAGTGCCATTTTGTCTGTCAGTAGCAGAGATCTGTGAATGAAAACCTGTTACCGTCTATAGATCACTTCTGTTGGGTCGGGATGCACATCAAGTACGGAGAAATCCTATACTCAATTGATTGGTACAATACATTTTGTCTGGTATAACCTGTAAATGGTATCAGCACACCATTAATTAAATCAGAGATTAGCATTATTGGGTACCTGTCGAGGTAAACAGCTGGCTCCTGATTATTTAATGAGCATTATTCCACTGGCATACCATATGTATATAAATTTGGCTTGGTCATTTAAAATAAACAATTTTAAAGGCAAGTAATAGAAAGATGCTATGGTCAGCTGTTTCAAATTTAGTGCACTATAGAATTGCCTTCTTGGAAAAGTACAGTTGTCCTCCTCATTGGTAGTCTTTAGGTATCAGTTAAATACATACTTGTTCATCTGTGTTTTGGGGAGATAAATGTTGCAGCAGTTGCTGCAGTTTTTTTTTAAAAAATGATATTTATAGCAGTTGCTGCAGTTTTAATTAGGGTTCTGTTGGATGCAATTAATTTTTTTAATGGCCTTTAATGTAATTTTTTTTAATTAACTGGTTTTATTAATGCTGTACACTGTCCTGGGCTCCAGACTGGAAAGAAAAGAAATACAGAAATAGTAGTAGTAGTGGGTAGTTGTAATAGTAGTAGTAGTAATAATAATAATAATAATAATAATAATAATAATAATAATAATAATGCTGCATTTCTTTTTATTCAAGTGTTTTTGAAGAAGCTTTCTGAGGTAAAAACAAAGCAAGTATGTCAGAATATATTTGGACAGAATATTTGCTCACTGTCCAAAAAATTACGGTACTTTACTTTTCCTAATTCTTGAAATGTCACTGACATCTAGTGGTAAATGTTAACTTCACATGAGTCATCTCTTGGTAACCCTCAATGCAACACTGACTCTTGTAACTCAAGTATAATTTGCAGAGGTTAGTTAAGTATCTGCATGATGAACACAATACAATGATTTAGAAAACCTTGCTGATTTAAAGCTATGTCATGCTGGTTCAAGCTCTTCAAAGCCAGAAAACTGAAAAATAATGCTAATGCCTTATCAGACATGACCTATGATCAGTACTGATGTTGTGTAATGTCACAAATTATGGTATGCTTCCTCACTATGTGTGTTCATGTGTGATTATGAGATGTGTGCATGCAGTTGAAGGGTGTGCAGTTGTGAGGTGATGGCTACAACAGTTCCTTAGTTTTCCAAATGTGCCCACAGGCCCCCCAAAACCTAGCAACTTCTGCACCACATTGTCATAAACTGTAATAAAATAAAATTAAAATAAATTAAATTAAATTACTAGCAGACTCCCTCCGCAAAAGCTGTGATAATCTCAACGTTTGTTTTATTTCATTTATTACATTTATATTCCACTTTCTCTCCAAGGAGCTCAAGGTGGCCTGCACAGTTCTGCTGCTCCCTATTTATCTTCACAACAACCCTGTGAGGTAGGCGAGGCTGAGTTTGAGTGAATGGCCCAAGGTCACCCAGCGAGCTTCATGGCTGAGTGGGGATTTCGAGCATCAGTATTTAAATTACAAACACGCCACATATTATTTTACCAGTAGTTGCTACCATGGGTTTTAATGGGGCAGAAAAATCTTTTGACATTTGAACTTTTGACATTCATAACTTCACCAAAGCCATGAAGACATGTCTTCCTTAACAAGCTTGAATGCATGAGTAGTTTTCCACACAATTGTAAAGAAATATTTTGTATGCCTGCATAAATACTGGAGTGAAAACTGTCACTTTGAGGTGTTAATCATCAGCATTTTTGAGACAATTTTTATTGGGTTTGCAAGGTGACACATTCCTAAGCCTCACATATGTCATGTTCCAAACTATAAGCTCAACAGGTATCATTTTTAGAAACTATAGAATTTTTATCTATTTAAACAATGTATATGGCACTTAACTACAATCACCTTTAAGCAGTTAATTTTGAGGCTTTTGGTGGAATCTGAAGGGACACTCCCTTAATACAATATCCTGACAGGACAATTATCCTGTTACACCGTCTATGGGATACTGAGGAAAAACATACCAGAATAACTCTATAACTGGCAAGGGACATTTCGTTTTATATGCAGTACTATTTTATGAGGGGAAGCGTTAAAATATCTAACCATCTCCCCCCCCCCACAGCAGGCTGGAATGGTATAGTCCAGCAGTGGTTATATTATGAGGGAGCTCTGGTTTCCCTCCACTTCTTTTTTTAAGCTCTTATTCAGGCATCTTTGTCTGCTTGAGGGGGCATAAGGTTTGTCTGCAGTAAAGGGATATGAACCAGCTTCATAGTATCCCCTGTAGCCTTGTCTTATTATAATCTCTAGCCCATGTTAAATTAAGAGAGCAACAGAAACATAATTCACAAAGCATTTTTAATTAGTTTTCAAACCAGGGTTGATGTTTTCAACCAAATTATTATTATTATTATTATTATTATTATTATTATTATTATTATTATTATTATTATTATTATTATTACCACCCCGCCCATCTGACTGGATTTCCCCAGCCACTCTGGGCAGCTCCCACCAGAATATTAAAAACACAATAAAGCATCAAACGTTTAAAACTTCCCTAAACAGGGCTGCCTCCAGATGTTTTCTAAAAGTCAGATAGTTGTTTATTTCCTTGACATCTGATGGGAGGGCGTTCCACAGGGCGGGCGCCACTACCAAGAAGGCCCTCTGCCTGGTTCCCATGATTGTTATAAGGCCTGCCAAACTTTTGATGGGTTTTGTGGCTTTTCAAACATTACGTACAACCGTAATCTGGTCTTGTGGTAATGTGGTAAAGCAGTCAGACAACTATTTCCAAACACACGCACAAATTCATAACAAGTTTTATAGAAACTAGTACACCCAATTTGAGAATAAGACCCCCAATGCATCATGTTGGTTCACTCAAGGGTTGGATACTGATCTCTCATCTAACAACTATATCATTATACGCTGAAACACTGGACTCAATAGGCCTCATATGCATGTGCTTAACTATGTTTTTGTATTTAAATGTTCTTCAAACTCTCTACTTGTTCTGTGTAAAAGGCAAACTACCTTCTTCACATTTTTCATGTTATTTTGCTTGCAAAATCCATGTTGCAAAATATTACTTTCATGCTAAGGAATGATGAACCTCCTCTTAATTATACTTTCAATGGTTAGTCTCATATCAAAGTCCAGCTCACTCTTCTGTACATTCAAAACCACTTCTTGAACAGTTTATTAGCTGCCTTTCATATTTCTATAGAAGTCCAAAAGCATCTGATTCTACCTATTTATTGTGTATAAGCTATCTGTTTTCTCTAGACTCTTCAAATAGTGACCGTTTACAATTAGCAACTTAAGAAGAATTCAGGTAAGACTATTTCAGTATAGCTGACTCTCAACTTACAAAAGGCTTACGTTCTGAGGATAGTGCCTAAAGCCAAAATTGTGTATGGACAAAACACACTGGGTACTGTGGTGACTGGGATTGCAAAAGTCCCCCCCCCACCACCCCCTTTTTATTTTTATTTTCCCAGGCATGTAAAGCTGAATGGACATAAGTTAAATGAGTGCAAGTTGTGAGTTACCTGTATTGTCTTCACAAAATACTTAATCAATCAATCAATCAATCAATCAATCATAGAATCCTTCTGGTACCTTTTGTGTCTAATAATCTTGTGGAATTTTTGAAAGTCTTTCTTTCAAAGTGAGAGGGGAATGCACAGAGTAAGATCAAATATAAGAAGGTCATGTAAGAAATAAGAACAGTGATATCATAGGTTTGGAGAAATAGCCAAATGGGAGGGGTAGCTTTGTGAGGAAAAGCATGGAAGTTAAAGAATGAAACACTAAAAAGAATGTTTTGTTTTGTTTACCCAGCCACATATCTTCTAGAATTCTGTTAAAAATGAGTGCTACTGCTTCTTCTGCCACCAACTGCCAGCCCCAACCATTGCCTACCATTGATCAAGAAGATGAACAAGAACAGCATGAGATCTGCATGTGTGTGTTGTGGTATGGAGGAGAGCTGGGTATTGCTTACTATGACACTGGAGACTGCTCTATCTACTTTATGGCTGACACACCGGACAATGAAGACCTTAAGCTGCTCCAGAAAGTGGTTGAAGAAGTACTTCCCAAATACATATTAAGTAGTGCTAAGCAAGATTATAGCATAGCCAAATTCCTGTCCAATATAGGTAATACTATGGGAGAACATCAGGAAGGAGGAACGCCAGAGGTTGTCCTGTATCCAAATATGGATTTTGGTTTAGAAGTAAGCAAGCAAAGGATCCTATCTAGGCAATTCCCTTTTGTCCCCTCTCACATGACAGCAACTGAAAAAATCCTCTATTTGTCGTCTATTATTCCTTTTGAGAGCCCACTCGTGGTAAGAGTGCTAGGAGGATTGCTGAAGTTTCTTGACAGGAGGAGGGTTGGAGTTGAACTGGAAGATAGTAGTGTCAATGTTCCTATCCTTGCTTTTAAAAAGTTTGTACTGACAGATATTGTACATGTAGATCAAGATGCTTACTCTGTGCTGCAGATATTTAAAAGTGAAGTGCATCCTTCTGTGTATAAGCAAGCCAGTGGGAAAAAAGAAGGACTCAGCTTATATGGGATTCTGAACCACTGTAGATGCAAGTGGGGAGAGAAGCTGATGAGACTGTGGCTCATGAGACCCACACGCAATTTGACAGAACTGAACAAACGTCTTGATGTTATCCAATTTTTCCTGCTAGCTCGGAATCATGAAATAGTTCTGACCCTACAGGAGTGCCTCAAAAATATTAAAAATGTACCCCTGATTCTTAGGCGCATGGCTGTTTCTAACACTAAGGTAAGTGACTGGCAAGCACTGTACAAAACCGTTTACAGTGCTGTGTGCCTCAGAGATACATGTCGCTCCCTGCCCAATACCATTGAGCTCTTCCACACTATTTCACAAGTCTTCACTGAAGATCTACACTATATTGCCAGCCTAATCAGCAAAGTGGTAGATTTTGAAGGCAGTATCTCAGAAAACCACTTCACTGTCAGACCAAATGTAGATCCCACCATTGATGAAAAGAAACGAAAGCTGATGGGGCTTTCAGACTTCCTTACAGAGGTGGCCCGAAAAGAACTGGAGGACCTGGATAATAGAATTCCATCCTGTAGCGTTATTTATATTCCCTTAATAGGATTCTTACTCTCCATTCCACGGCTGCCCACAATGGTGGAAATGAGTGACTTTGAGATTGAGGGACTAGATTTCATGTTCTTGTCAGAAGAAAAGCTTCACTACCGCAGTGCCAGGACAAAGGAACTGGATAGTTTGCTTGGTGATCTTCATTGTGAAATAAGGGATCAAGAAATACTGATCATGGACCAGCTACAGACTAAGATTTTGGAAAAGTCTGCAGTACTTAGTGATGTGATTGAATACACAGCACACTTAGATGTGCTGCTCTCTTTAGCAGTGATGGCTCGTGAGAATGGATATATCCGTCCATGCTTCTCTCAATCCCACATGATCCGTATTAAGGATGGAAGGCATCCACTGATGGAGTTATGTGCCAAGACCTTTTACCCCAACTCAGTGGAGAGCACTGAAAAGCATGGCCGGATTAAGATCATCACCGGACCCAATTCTTCTGGAAAGAGTGTATATTTAAAGCAGATAGGCATTATTACATTTATGGCCCTAATTGGCAGCTATGTTCCTGCTGCTGAAGCTGAGATAGGGGCAGTGGATGGAATCTACACCAGGATCCATAGCAGAGAGTCAGTATCTCTAGGACTGTCCACTTTCATGATTGATCTTAACCAAGTAGCCAAGGCAGTAAACAATGCCACTGAAAGGTCTTTGGTGCTCATTGATGAATTTGGCAAAGGCACAAACACAGTAGATGGCCTCTCTCTTCTGGCTGCTGTGCTAAGGTACTGGATTAGACAATCAACCCAATGCCCACACATTTTTGTTGCCACTAATTTCCACAGCCTGATGCAGCTGAATCTCCTGCCTGACAGTCCTCTTCTGCAATATCTGACTATGGACACCCACCAAGATGGAAATGAACTTGTGTTTTTCTACCAGATCAAAGAAGGCATGTCCACTGTCAGCCATGCAGCTAATATTGCAGATTTGGCTGGCATGCCACCTAAATTGATTGCCCGAGGAGTAGAAGTGTCAGAGTTGCTCCGCAATGGGAAACCCATCCAACACACTGACCATTCTTCAAAGGAGAAACAGTTGCAAAGTTGCAAATCTCTGGTAGATAAATTCCTCTCCCTGGACCTCAATAATCCTCAACTGGATTTAAAGGAGTTTATGAGTGAAGAGGTGCTGCCCTCTTCAGCAACCATATCATACCCTATTAAAAAGGCATAACATGTACTGAATTGCTTGTGCTTAGTTGGTTATGACAAACAAATGAAACAGAAGTCCTTGCTCAAGTTACCGGTAATTCATCTATAGATGTCAAAGAAGCCTGCACAACTTGTGATCCACCAAAATGAATGCAGCGATTCATACCAGGTGCTTGACACACACTACCACAATGTAGTGGCAGAAATGCCTTAGGTAGGAGAGAAAACTGCTAGGGATCTTTAGACAACTCTCTAGCCTTCACTGCTTACCAGAGAAATATAGGTAATGAAGAAATTAACAATAACTGATATTTGGAAAGATTATTTGAAAGAGAAGAATACATCTTCAGGTGCATAATACTAATAAATATAAGAAAAAATAAATTACTTTAAATAATTGAATTGTTTATTAAGTAAAATTAAATAAGACTATTAAAATATTATATTTGTGTTCTAAGTTCTATTCATTATTGTTCAGTTTTACATAAACTTTCTCTTTACTGTTTAAAACAAATTATTGTTGAATAATATGAAAAAGAATAAATATGAACTTAAGTATGCCTTAAGTATGTTTATTATACTCTTAAAAAAACTAAAACAAGCTACACAACCAAACAATGTTGAATTATTATAAAGGAAAAGAATTTGGCAGGTTAATATCTATAGTCTCAGAACACATTTGGGAGAAATTGGTTAATATAAATCATGATAATACTTTAAATGTTTATACACTAAACTGAAGAGATATAATTTAACTGTTGCAATTCAGTGTGGACATTTGCATTAGAGTTTTACTAGCATAGTAGAAGAAATAACCATTTCAGGAGGAATCAGTTTAATTAGAAACAGATTTAAAATAAAACTTCTCTAAAGTGGCTTTGACCAAAACTAAGGGCTGTGCCTTATCAGAGTAACCATTAAGCTGTAAACCTCATTGAGTGTGTTTAAAAATTCCAGTTTGGTTTCCAACATGCCTCATCCTTACTTTGACCCTCTGGTTGATGAATAAGTGGTCCCAGATTTTCATTTCACATTAGGAGTTATTGTTGCTGGATATTAGTAAATGCTACCACATGCAGAGAATCTCTCCAGCGTTACTGACAGGGAGTATCTAACTTTTAAATCACCCAAAACACTGTCACATTATCCCACCCCCATCAATATTCAGGGAGTTTGCCACACAGCCAACCCTCTGGAACAGATTTGGGGAGGGCATAGGGGGAGAATTATTGCGCTAATGGAACAAATGCCTTGGATACTGCCCAAAATAATATATACAGTGGTACCTCAGTTTACAAACTTAATCCGTTCCAGAAGTCCGTTCTTAAACCAAAACCATTCTTAAACCGAGGCGTGATTCCCTAATGAGGCTTCCTGCCGCTGGTGCCCTTCCACCATTCAGATTCCGTTCTTAGATCTAAGTAAAGTTCTCAAACTGGGACACTACTTCTGGTTTTGCGGAGTTTGTAAACCAAATTGTTCTTAAACCGGACTGTTCTTAAACCGAAGTACCACTGCATTTTTAAGCATCACTACTTGACTTCTGGGTTATTGTGTTTGGAAATTTAAACCTCCTTTATAGTACAATTTCTTAAAGGTCATAGCATTCCCCCACCATTTGTATAGATATTGTGATGTACAAAGTGACTGCACCTGTTTTCGTAGTTTTGGCGATTTTGACAGCTTCATGAAAGTCAAGTGAGGCTTAAAAGCTTTATCTTCTCCTGTGACGATGCCCTTTTCTTTAAACATCTTCCTCACAATATCTAGATAGGCACAAATGGAGAAACTTTTAAAATTCCAAACATTGTGCAGACTATAAAGTTTGATAAAATTATGAATGATAAAACAAGATGGAAAAGAGAACAAATGTTCAGATAGAATCTACCAGTAATTTAAACTTATAAGCAAACCTCAGAATTACGCACTTGAAACTAGATACACATTTTAAAAATTGCATATTTTTTTAAAAAAATGAAAGAGCCAATCTGCTATGCTAGTTAGTGCAACAATCCCACCTTCCTAACATGTAGCTTTGTAGCAGGTGAAAAGCCCTCAATGTGATGCTTACATGTGTTGTTTTACATGTCACAATTCATTTCTGCCCAAATTTGTACCACCTAAGACTAAAGTTTGCCAGGTCAACACTGTTCTAGGCACAGCAATGTTGACTCACACTGATGGACCAGTGGAACATAATAGAACTATATAACTGATAGCCAGTAAAACAGCATACACTGTGGAATTTAGACTAGCAGGATCAGTTGCCATGGGGTGTTTGTTTTATTGTGTTGAGTATTTTTTTACCATATTTACTCAAGTCTAATGTGCCATCAAATCTAATGCATACCTCAATTTTCAGAACCTTGAAACCAAAGAAGTATTACCGTAGCTGGTGAATGTAATTGTGGCAATGAATCTAATGTGCACCTTAATTTTTGCAACGTAATTGCAAGGTGCTACTGGACAATTTTTAATGAATTTGTTGAAAGCCAAAATGCATGTTACTGGCAGTGCTTAGAACTGAATCCAGCTTTCTTAACATCTACCAGTAATTTAAACTTACAAGCAAACCTCAGAATTGCTTGTTAGTGCAACAATCCCACTTCAAGGTATCTGAAGAAGTGTGCATGCACATGAAAGCTTATACCTAGAACAAACTTAGTTGGTCTCTAAGGGTGCTACTGGACAATTTTTTATTTTTTATTTCAACAAATTCATGTATGTGTATTCTTATGGATACTTTTTACTGCATTGCAGGGTGTTGAAATATGACCCTACAGGTCCCTTCCAACTCTACAATTTGTATACACATATAAAATCAACACATGTAGAACATGTGCTAACTCATACTGATTTCTTTCTTATTGATCTCTTTGCACGAGAGCTCCTATACAAATGTTAATACCAATCACCACGTTTCACTTAACAGTAAAATACTGATTCTGTACCATGTATATAGTTCGGAATCTGCACAGGAATTGTTGATAAGTGCACCTACTGAAGACTGGGGCCAACATCTGGGTAAAGCTTCTGGAGTCTATCGCCATATATGGGAGCTTTCCACCTTATTAACATCTAGTCTGATGTTAATACGCCACTTTCTACCATGTGAAGCTAATTATTACCAAATGAAAAAGGGTTGTGAGATATCTTATGATTCTAAAATATTTGTGCTACTGTGCTTTGTCTTGCCCTTCCTGATTTTAATTTTTTTTTAAAGCAAAGAAATCAGAAAAATAAATCTGACTGTTATGGCCTTCTGGTAGGTACCATGTAGATCCCTAAAAGAATTAAGATGTGTGTGTTGGCAAACCAAAAGTCCTTAGAGGAACAGCTGCTGATTATTGTCCCACAAACATAGGAAAGGGTGGAGCTGGGGTACTAAACAAAAGCTTGCTCAAAGAGGAGGAGAAAGCTAAAAATGGCTTATCAGAAGGTGGATTGCTGCACCAGTCTGTAAAAGTCTTTAAAATGACTAATTAGCAACCCTAAAAAAACCTATAAAAGCAGTTTGGTTGTCACTGGAAATAAACCTACTTTGAATTAGCAGAAATTCATGTAAGAGTTAAAAGAACTAAAGCTCTGTTTTCCCAAATCAGCAGGGTAAATGCTTATTCTACTTTAGTGAAGAACTGTGGAAAAATTGAAAAAAATCATTGCACAGACTGAATTCTGCCAATCCCATAATTTTTAAAAAAGGCAATATGGGAAGAGTGGAGTTGTTTTCTTAGGGTAACCGTTTTCAAATTGTGTTCACATGTTGTTTGCAAAAAGAACAGAAAACTTAAAGGTTTCCAGAAATATATTTCCAACCATTTGAGTTTATCCTGAGGAAGGGGTGGAGAGTTGAGTCTTTTCTAGGCCCAAGAGGCCTGACTGGCATCTTGTGCAAAGTGACAATATTTCCTTACACGCCCTCCCCACCTCCACTCCTAAATACCGGCAATCTACAGCATACAGGATTCAGTGGCAGATACACAAAGGTTCTTCAAAAGATTAAACCCATGCATAAGAACCTGAAAATAACTCAGGCAATGATTATTTCAAAGATATACATAAAGATGCATTTGATTCCCTTCATTTTAAGTCTTTTCATCCTAGGGGAATAATAATAACGACAAAGCTCACATAATTGTTTTCTATTAAAGTGCTTTCATATTAAAGATAATGGGCTACATGCATGCTTCATTAACCTCTGCAGAGGCAATACTCGGATAAATTTAGTTTGTGATATTAAAAACTCATTTCAGAATAATGTTTGTAGTATCTCAAGATTGCAGCATATCAAACTTATGTTAAAAAGAAATCAGTATTTATATTTATGTTGCTACTTAAAAAATGTCAATGGAACGTGCCGTTTAGTTGTGTTTATTACCAGCTGTATTTACAGCAAAAATACTGTAAGTCATTTGGGACTCTCCAGGATGATTAAAAAGAATATTGTTTTGTACCAATGGTACAATATTACATCTCTATTACTATGTTTGGCCTTGCTTCTGGGTGTAGATTGCTTATAGCATTAAAAGAAGAAAAAGACCATGGGAGATGTGAGTTTCTGTGCTGAAGACGAGAAATATACAGAAGGCAGGTTCACCAAGTGACTAAACTGCTCTAGAGAAAGAGTGCAGAGGTGGGCAAACCCAACTGGCATTAAGAAATCTATACAACCAGTGCTGCCTTCCTAGTCCCCACTTACCTGTTAGTAAGTGCCATTGAATTTAACAGGACTTACTTTCCAAGTGTACACTGTGAGTATTGCATCCTGAGCAAAATCAGGTTAGCTAACCTGTGACTCTGCAGATGGACTAAAACTCCAATAATTCCTGACTACTGGGCATGCTGGCAGGGGGTGATGGAAACTGGAGGCCAACAATAACTGCAGGACCACAGGTTAGCTGCCGCCACCCCACGGTACACTCAAGAAGAAGAAAAAAGATTAAAATATGTATTTGTTTCCAACTGCCACAGCAAATGTTGAAATTACATGTCCGTAACTTCAATATTCAAATCTTTTCTATAGAGTTTTGCAAGGGCTACTGCATGTGGAGGTTTTTTTATCCCTTTCCTCCCCTGCCATAAGTCCATACTTTGAGTATGACTTTGTTGGATTCAACTCAAAGAGATAGAGGGTATATGTGACTGGTATGGGTATGAGAGCAGTGAACACTAAATAAGATGTTGACCAGGATGGTAGCTCTCTAGACAACCCATGTAGCCTAGGGGCAGTAAGACAGAGCCATAAATCTGGTTCAGATCCTGCCACTACTATGAGCTCACTAGGTGACCTTAGGCAAACCACTTTCAATCCCAGTCCTCCCACTCATAACATAGGGACCTCCAACCTTAGAGGCAGCTTCCTATGTTCCATTTCTCCCTTATCAGAATGATGCTTTAATATTTTTTTTCAAAGAGCCTCTAAAATTAACAAGTAACTTTTCCAGTTGCAATGAATTACTGACAGCGGGAACTGTTTTCAGGGAAAGAAACAGATTTAAAGTTTTAGAAAGCTGTATAGACACTCCTTGTATAACTTTAGGGTTGCCTTTTGTCTGGATTTTCCTGGACATGTCTGGTTTTCAGGGGTAACAAATCTCTGACAGGGTTTTGTTTTTTCAGAATATGCAAAATGTCTGGGGGGTCGCTTTCCTTTCCTGCCAGCAGCGGGGGTCAGCTCACACCAGCCGTGTCCCTCCTTAGTGCCCTCAAATGTTGCTCTCTTCCTTCCATCTCCTCTCTCCTTCTCAGGACATCAGCTCCCGTAACCCCTCCCCAGGTGCCAGCAACCCTAAAGGAGGGGGCAAGCTGCGGAGATGAGCAGTTGGGGGGGGGCCCAATGGTGGTGGTGGTGTCCAGGTTTTGGTCTTTGGAATACTGCAATCCTAGCAAAATCAGGGATGGCCAAATTCTGTATGTTAGGAAGCCTCTATGTTTTCTAAACTCTCACCCAAGAGGTTGAAATAATCTAGTCCCCTCAGATGGTCTGTTCTGAAGCTGGAGATACCTAGCAGCACTAAGGGCATCTCAGGTATGGAATATAGGTGCTCAAGCAGGAGGGGGTCGACAGTGGAGGGAAGCAGGCTGGGGAATGTACAATATGTGCTTTAGGAAAGATATACTCAGTAGGCAAGCTGGAAACTGCAACTCCAGAATAAGCACTTAGAAATAAAATGTTGTTTATATGGAACATCCATGAAGAGTCATTGCTTATTTTTCATACATGTGAAACTAAATAAACAGGGACAGTGGCGGTGAGAGATAAAGATATTTCAGGAACCCACATCCAATCCACCTACTGCCATCCTTGTTTTAAATTACAGTCACTTGAATCTCTTACTTACTAAATTTCTTGTTCACTTCCCTTTCCAACTAAAAACTCAAAGTGATTTAAAAAAAACACTTAAAGAAATCAACAAATAATTTGTACAAAATATGCAAAAGATCTAGCAAACACCTGTCTGCTTCAATAACCCATCAACAGAAACAACAACTCAGAAGTTTAAATTATAAACATCTTAGTAAATGTTTTAAGTGGTCTCTAAACAGAAATTTAACTGAAATCTTTGTGGGCCTTCCTCTGAAAGGAAATATTGAACTGGGACACTACTGCTGAGAAGGCCCTATTCCTTGCTTTGACAGATCCTTTTTTATTTATTTCATTGGTAGGTGGTACCCAACGTATAACCTCCCCAGTAGCTCTTAAGAACCAGAGATTTGTATGTACATTAGAAAATACTTTTGTTTGCATTTCAAGCAAAAATGCAGTTCCAAGAGTTGAATAATGGAATAGATAGATCAATAAAGAATGAGTCAGAGCTTCATTTGGTATTGATTTTGTACTGAGGCCACATGCTGAGAGGCAAACAGCCATTTCAATTGGCTTGAAAAACATATAATCAATGTTAGAAATTACTGGGGATGTCCATTTCCTTGTGGAAAGTTTACTCAGGAAATGTGTCAGTAATTACTCTCCAATAATTTCAAAACAAAGAAATTAGGCATGTTTCTTAAAACAGAACACAGTCAGAATTTCAGAAATTAGAACTGTGATGCATCGTTGAAGGTCAGAGCATTAACAAGTGTACATGTATTTTAATGTTTGGTGGAAGCCGCCCAGAGTGGCTGGGGAGACCCAGCCAGATGGGCGGGGTACAAAAAATAAATTATTATTATTATTACATATGAGAAACTGAATATGTGCCCACTGGCGGAGGAACATGGGTGCAGGGGGAGTGCACCGCCCCTGGCGGCACGATCCTGGTGGGGTGCCATTGTGGTTGCCGCCCCCGCGTAGGGCGCCACGCCCCCAGGATGCTTGGTACGCCCCTGCGGGCGGCTTGCAACACCCCCGGGACGCACGTCATGCCCCCGGGACGCGTGCCAGCCACGCCCCCGCGTGCTCTCCGCCCCCCCCACCAGAGCTTGAAGCTCCGCCACTGTACGTGCCCTATTGCATTTCTAATGGGTGAAACAGAATGAAACAAATTCAAGTCTGTAATGGAGTCTAAGATAAGGAATAAGGTCTAAGAAAGAATTGTCTTACCACAATGTAGTCCGACAATAGCATCCCTAGTCCTGCACTTACAGATAATTCATGAGATACTTTCTCACCCTCACCACTCCAGATGTGCCTTGACCTGTGGATTTGCCAGTTAAATAGCTTTTCTAGGCAACCCTCTGTTTTTTTCCTTCCAGTGCCTCTCTGCTTATAAACTTTCAAAATCAATGTGCTCTGCCTTGATAAGCTATCTTGGGCCTATTTCACAACCATTTCACCCCAGGGTGGCTCTAGTTTTGAGTTGGCCCATGCTGATTCCCAGATGCACTGCCACACAGGCTGGTCATGTGCATACCATACAACCAGCTCAGTCTCCAGCAACTAGATTGAAAACCAATGTCCATGAGCTGAACAGCAAAGCAAATCAACTCTCAGCTACTCCATTTCAGCATGGCTCTTTCCCACACTTGTTCTTCCAAGAACAATAAATCACCCTCTATGGTTGATTCAGTGGCAAAACTGAGCTTCTCTACTCTCCTAAAACTCTGCTCTTTTCTCTTGCCACCATTCTTCTAAAACCCAGCCCTCAACACAGATATATTTACTAACATTTTATTCTGTGTATTCATTTTCCTGGTATGAAATAGGGTCCAGAGTGGTTTACTATATGGGTATCGGATACTATATTTGTTTACCAGGCACTCAAAACCCGGCAAGTCCCAGACATCTCTGGGCTCTGAGACAGCATACAACAGAAGTCTCCATATACTATCCACAAAGCCACTGCATCTAATGGAGAATCAGGAATTATGAGCTTCCAATACCTGAGTGGAAATGGTTGTAACCGCTCTGAACAGCTGCAAACAGCAACAGCAGATGTTGCACAGTCACCCCACTGTGCTATTGCAGGAATGTCTGGGACCTGCCAGGAATCAGCCTGAGCAAGCTTTGGAAAGGGGGAAGTGTAGGGGCCCTGCAGCTGTTGGTGGATTACACTGTAAATAAATTGTTCAATAACAATTTACAGTAGAGAAGACACAATGAATTCAATAGGATGCATTTACACAGTTTTATGAAATTATACTTTAAAAAAATCAAATTATTAAAATTTTACTATCCAGCATCCAAAGTTATAATATAAACCAAAACGATGAAGTCATGTAACAGAATCAAATTATATATATCTTCTGATTGGGAAGATATATATAACCTTATTTTCTTGCCAAAAATATATTAGCAGTATAATTTTACAACTAAGCTTCTTTTAATTTAGGTTTAATTATTAAAGTACTAGATATACTGTACACTTCTTTTGGTTTCTGTTCTACCAAACCTGCATAAGCATTTTACTTTTTTATATGTTCCACTACAGTCATGAATATATTTAAATATTCCATCTGTTGTGTCAAGACTCACTGAAGTATAAATGACCAAAATGGCATACAATAATGCATATTTAATGTAGAAGACTCTCTGGCTGCTCTGTTTCTGTCCTGTTTTATTAATATGAGATACCAACCTGAAGAAATTAAGTTCCACTTGCTTAAAAAAAAAATACCGGCAGCTTCAATTTGAGGAATTGCAACTGATTAAGAAAACAGACATATTTCTGAGCACTAATATTATACCCATTTCTTATATGTCTACAGTAAATACAGTGCCATTAGTGAAACATGCACATCAAAATAGTGAAACCAATATTCATAGTGCTGGAAAGAAGATGCCAAATTCTTGCTTCAATGGCACTTTTGACCCATGCAGAGGAGGGGAAATAATTCAGATCAGGAAAATTGTGTGGGTTCCTGACCTGACATAAGTCTCCCCACTTCTCCCTTTGTAAATTGAAACAAACCAGGATCAAACCACAGTGTGATATCCTGATCCTGGTGTGCTAGCTATAGTTTCTTCTTAAGAGGAAGTGGAAGCTTTCAGTCATCCCTCACACATGAAGCAGAAGGAAGAGGGAATGTATACTCATGCTTGGAACAAGCCATGGTTTGTTGTTACATCTCAGGTGGGCCAAAGTGCTCAACTAGATGGGTCCTTGATCTGGTCCAGTGTAGGCAGCTCTTTCCATAGTGGATTGTTCCAAGATCAAACTTATGTGACAAGGTAAAGCAATATAAATTAATCTACTCTCCATATGAAGCATTCATAAAGGTAATTCCCATGTTCAGCAGCTAGTTGCATATTGTTTTCATGAAAAGGAAATTATTTTTCCTATGACAAAGGAGAGAAAACAGTAAAACTGATCTATTTTCTATTATCTTTCTTTGCCCTCTGGAGCTGCTTTTTAAAGTCTGCTGCTCTGTTCATGAAATAGAGGCTCCCTCCTGTGGCCAGAACACCAGTTCTCTGTATTTGAACAGTTGGATTCTCAAGCAAAGTCTGAATTTTAAATGATAACCATTCTGTGTTCTGCTGTTGTTTCTCAGCATTGAAGCTGACTATATATATATATAGTACAATTCACTATTCTGTTCTAGTTAATGACCTATGGAGCTATCTGCTTTCAGGAAATCAGCACTTCTCCTAGCGCTGAGAAATAAAGTGGTCATAATGGTACAAAGAATGTTATATCTTTCAGATGAGCTCATTTAGGAAACAATACAAACAAAATAAAAAGAATGCCAGATGATCTAATCTGACACTCTCGGTCTTGCCAGCATACAACTGATCTGCGGAAAACCATCAGGACAGATGACTAACAACAGCAAAAAAAAGAGGCTTACTTCATCTGACCACTTCCAAATTACAATTTTGATACCATTGCAACTTGTTGCTTCTAGCAGATAACAAGTTACTAAAACTGCTCAACTGATCTGCACTGTGCAATAATTAATCAGTTTGCATAAACACCGAGGCCCTGCCTGGTCTGCGACTGAGCTTTTAACTCTCTGTGAAATGGTTTAGAGACTTGCTGCCAAGAATTATGTACAGGCTCCCTGGAAAACCCAGATGTTGTTGATGCCATGTACAATCCCTGTATCAGATTCATATCTAATTAGATTCAGAAGGTCTGGTTGCTGGCTGGTCTTAAAATCTCTAGTTTCCTGTTCTTGCTTCTGTCATAAGCTATATTGTTATTCTACCAGAGAACGGTGTGGCACTAGTAAAAAAAATGCAAACCCAATTCTCATCTTACATGGTAGAAAAATAATCTTAAACTTAAAACAGTTTCATTCCTATATCCCTACAATGGAACTAGACAACATGGATCCTGTGCGGCTGCCTCTAAAAGAAGCAGCTGTACATCTATTCCTCCCATTCCCCGATAATATCTAGTAACAGAAAACATGTAATATGGTGTCATTGTGTTGAGAACTTCCACACCCCTTACAAGTAACAGCTAGGGATGTACAAGCATACCTCTCAATCCACTCCAATACTACATTCTGATTCAACTTGTATATCTTGGTCATCAGATATTTACAAATCTGTTACCTTCCTTCTGTGATTGTTTGTTTGTTTTCAAAATTAATGCATTTCCAGAGGGGTAGCCCCCGGCAGTCTTTTGCAGCAAAAACAACAAAGAGCCTAGTGCTACCTTGAAGACTAAGTTAATTAAATGGCTATCAATAGTTGCAAGCCTAATCATGTCTACTCAGAAGTCAACTGAATTCATTGGGGTTTACTTCATAGTTCAGAATAAACTTGTCATTCTATCTCATTTCGCTCACTGCAGCATTGGTGAGGGTCAGTTTAGAAAACCCTGGGGGAAGGGGAGAGGAAATTAATTTTAATTTTACTTTAAAACATAGATTTTCAGTGGTCAAACTCGGAAGTCAAATCAAGATGGTTCTTCCAGCTTGACAAACAGGTTAGCACCTTAATGGAGGAGTGCAAGGAAAATCCACAGGCAATGAGATCACTTTTTCAGGTTAGAAGGAGAGTGATTGATGCACCCCACTGTTTTTTATAATTTACAATAGGAAGCAAATGAAAGCTAAAATCCTAACCCTACTTACCTGGGAGTACCGTAAGTCTCATGAAATTCAATTGTATTTACTTCTGAGACAACATGGCTAGGCCTGCAGTCTTAGTCTCCTTTGGCAACAACCTGAATACATAAATGACTTTTTCACACCTTGGCAGCACCTTTCTCAGCCAAAGCAAATACTCTGTTATTTATTCCACATATGTTCTCTTTCAAAGTAAATGAAGCAGGTAATGGCCCATCAATTGGCTGTCTCATCACAGGGTTCCAAACATCTACTGAGATACATTATAAGTGTTAGGAAATGCCAAACAAAGCAGCATGTCAAAAAATATGACATTAATTACCTGTATATATAATCTATGAACTTTTTTTAAAAACCCTGCTGTGAACAAATGCAGACCACATTCACTTCCAAGGAATTCCAGTCCTGAACACTACACGAACACACAGACAGAGGGAATTTTCATATCTGCGTCCACTTAGAGTAGAATTCTCGGACATCCCTCGCAGCAGCCAATGAACTCAAGTGGAAACCATGCCACAAATTTTCATTTACTAGATTTACAGCAAGGGGGAATGCTGAGATGATACTTTTGTTGGCAGACACACGTTCTCTATAAGATATACTTCCAGCCATGGCTCAACAGTGAATCATGAATAACGATTCTGGCATTCCAAAACCTACTGCAAGCAACATGTAATTCATCTTCATCTGGTGGTTTTCAACCTGTCTTGAGGTAGATCACACCATCAACAGCAAAACCATTCCTCAACAAATGAAGCAGAAAAAGATAGTGATGGAGAGAGATGAACCAAGAACAAAGAAGATGGATGTAGCCAGTGGGGTGAGATTTAGAGACAGAAGAGAAAATAAAAGGAGGAGAAAATTGGCTTAACTGCCCAAGGAAGTGAATACATTGATTTCATTGTGCCACTTAATAAATAAAAAATTATATAATCCTGCAAATTAGCAAAACAATCTAATACCTGCACTGACTGAAATAGCCTACTCCAAGTTAGCACCCTTCTTATGTTTTCAACTATATCTCTGGTCAGCCCAAGTCACAGTGCAATTCCAAACATCTGGAGGGTGCTAGGTTGAGGAATGGTGGTTTAATGGAAGCATCTATCCATATTCAGTGCACTGCTGAAGTTGTGATCTCCTAAGAACCTTGGAGAATGCAGGTCCTTTTCATAGTATCATGCTCACCCACAAACCTTTATTTGAAAAGAAGAGTTATGTGGTAAACAAGAGGTGACCTTACACATTATACAATGGCTAAAACACACAAAAAAGCTGCCAAACAGTAGTTTTTAGGACATGTGTAATGCTAGTTTTATGTAATGCTAGTTTTCATCTAAAAAAAAATGAAAAATAAGTGCATCCCAAAAAATGTCTATCTTTAACAGTGCTTAATAAATAATCAAAACAAATATAGAAAGAAATGTGAGGGATTATATTGACCGTCCTAAAATAATTTAGTCTTTGTTGTAAAGCTAAGTCATATTGTCTAGTTTTAAGGTCAAACATTTGCTTTACTTAGTCACAAATTCCAATGCGGCCTGCACGCCTCTGTCTGCATAATGAACCAACTTGTCCCATGTGAGAGTTTGGGTATGTTATGCATTTACCATTACTACAAGATGTGGATGTGGTCACAAGATGGTATACCAAAGCTTTAAAAGGGAATTAGACAAATTCAGGGACATAAATCCAACAATATCTACTAGCTATGCAACATCTAGGTTCACTATATCTCTGAGTATTTGTTGCTGGGAAGCAAGAATGGGAGAAGACTGGCCACTGTAGAGGGAGGATGTTGAACTACGCTGACCATAAGTCTAATCCGACAAGTGTCTACTTATGCACCTTTATACTGATTTAGTACAGTGTATACAAAAGGAGGTGGGAAGAAGACAGAGGTTCAATGAATTTTTACAATAAATAAATATCTGTCAAAAACGAAGACCCATGGTGCACATTATTAAATTGCAAAGGAAGATCAATGGATGCAGCAGAAGTTTTGAACATAAATGCTCTTCCTTAAGTAAATAATATTTCTGTTCAGCATACAATGTGAAATCTGAACCTATCCTAAACCTACAGAGGTATTTTGTTTTTACCTTTGTTTTTATTCTGCTGCATTGGTCAACTCTTTTTCTGGTTATTTACTTTTTTAAATGATTAAATGGGCCTTGTAAAATGAACTGCCTGCAGGAGAAAAAATCAGCACTGCAATCACATTGTTTCCATTTCAGAAAAGTACCCCACCCCACCCCCCAATAATAATAATAATAATAATATTTATTATTTGTACCCCGCCCATCTGGCTGGATTTCCCCCGCCACTCTGGGCGGCTTCCAACAGAAATCAAATACAACAATATCAAACATTAAAAACTTCCCTAAAAAGGGCTGCCTTCAGGTTTTTTCTGAATGTCAGGTAGTTGTTTATTTCCCTGACCTGTGATGGGAGGGCGTTCCACAGGGCGGGCGCCACTACCGAGAAGGCCCTCTGCCTGGTTCCCTGTAGTTTTGCTTCTCGCAGTGAGGGAACAGACAGAAGGCCCTCGGCGCTGGATCTCAGTGTCCGGGCTGAATGATGGGGGTGGAGACGCTCCTTCAGGTATACAGGACCGAGGCCGTTTAGGGCTTTAAAGGTCAGCACCAACACTTTGAATTGTGCTCGGAAACGTACTGGGAGCCAATGCAGATCTCTCAGGACCGGTGTTATGTGGTCTCGGCGGCCACTCCCAGTCACCAGTCTAGCTGCCGCATTTTGGATTAATTGCAGTTTCCGGGTCACCTTCAAAGGCAGCCCCACATAGAGCGCATTGCAGTAGTCCAAGCGGGAGATAACCAGAGCATGCACCACTTTGGTGAGACAGTCCGCGGGCAGGTAGGGTCTCAGCCTGCGTACCAGGTGGAGCTGGTAGACAGCTGCCCTGGATACAGAATTAACCTGCGCTTCCATGGACAGCTGTGAGTCCAAAATGACTCCCAGGCTGCGCACCTGGTCCTTCAGGGGCACAGTTACCCCATTCAGGACCAGGGAATCCTCCACACCTGCCCTCCTCCTGTCCCCCAAGAACAGTACTTCTGTCTTGTCAGGATTCAACCTCAATCTGTTAGCCGCCATCCATCCTCCAACCGCCTCCAGGCACTCACACAGGACCTTCACGGCCTTCACTGGTTCTGATTTGAAAGAGAGGTAGAGCTGGGTATCATCCGCATACTGATGAACACCCAGCCCAAACCCCCTGATGATCTCTACCAGCGGCTTCATATAGATATTAAAAAGCATGGGGGAGAGGACAGAACCCTGAGGCACCCCACAAGTGAGAGCCCAGGGGTCTGAACACTCATCCCCCACCACCACTTTCTGAACACGGCCCAGGAGGAAGGAGCGGAACCACTGTATAACAGTGCCTCCAGCTCCCAACCCCTCTAGCCGGTCTAGAAGGATGTTATGGTCGATGGTGTCAAAGGCCGCTGAGAGATCCAGCAGAACTAGGAAACAGCTCTCACCTTTGTCCCTAGCCCGCCGGAGATCATCGACCAGCGCGACCAAGGCGGTTTCAGTCCCATGGTGAGGCCTGAATCCCGATTGGAAGGGATCCAAATGGTCCGCTTCTTCCAGGCGTGCCTGGAGTTGTTCAGCAACCACCCTCTCAATCACCTTGCCCAAGAATGGTAGATTTGAGACTGGGCGATAGTTGGCCATATTGGCCGGGTCTAAAGATGTTTTTTTAAGAAGCGGTTTAATGACCGCCTCTTTCAGCGGGGCTGGGAAGGCTCCCTCACAGAGGGAAGCATTCACCACCCCGCGCAGCCCATCGCCCAGCCCCTCCCGGCTAGCTTTTATAAGCCAGGATGGGCAAGGATCAAGGAGACAGGTGGTTGGTTTCACTCGTCCAAGCAGCCTGTCCACATCCTCGGAGGTAACAGACTGAAATTGATCCCACGCAACTGGACTAGACAGGACTCTGGCACTCTCCCGCCCTGGCCCTGCTCCCACGGTGGAGTCTATCTCTTTCCGAATCTGAGCGATTTTATCTGCAAAAAACTTTGCAAACGCATTGCAGGAGATCTTGGGGTCCCTACCAGGCCCCGATGACGAAGGTGGCTCCGATAGATTCCGAACCACCTGAAAGAGTCTCCTGCTGCTATTTTCCGCAGATGCAATAGAGGCGGTGAAGAAAGTCTTCTTCGCCGTCGCTATCGCCACTTGGTAGGCTCGACGTTGAGCTCTAACCTGTGTTCGGTCGGATTCAGAAGTGGTAGCATGCCAAAGTAATGCTTATTGTTGTTTCGTCGTTTAGTTGTGTCCGACTCTTCGTGACCCCATGGACCAGAGCATGCCAGGCACTTCTGTCTTCCACTATCTCCCGCAGTTTAGACAAACTGATGTTAGTAGCTTCGAGAACACTGTCCAACTATCTCTGTCGTTCCCTTCTCCTTTCCCAACATCAGGGTCTTTTCCAGGGAGTCTTCTCTTCTCATGAGGTGGCCAAATATTGGAGCCTCAGCTTCAGGGTCTGTCCTTCCAGTGAGCACTCAGGGCTGATTTCCTTAAGAATTGATAGGTTTGATCATCTTGCAGTCCATGGGACTCTCAAGAGTCTCCTCCAGCACCTTAATTCAAAAGCATCAATTCTCTGGCGATCAATCTTCTTTATGGTCCAGCCCTCATTTCCACACATCACTACTGGGTAAACCATAGCTTTAACTATATGGGCCTTTGTTGGCAAGGTGATGTTTCTACTTTTTAATCCATTGACTGCAAATGAGAATAGCTACAGCCTGGAAAACAGGAAGTCCTTACTCCACCTACCTACTTTCTTTTTCCTGAAGCAAATTCCCCCTTGGTTCCCTTGTCACCATGGATTTCAAATCTGCTTCAAATAATGGGGAAAAATCTGCTTCAAGAAGCAATCATAGTTAATGTTAACCATGGTAACTGTCAGTACACATGTAACCATTAACTACTATTAATATTAACCAAGAGAACTAGGACAGAAATTGGCTCCACATGCAAGAAACACAAATTGAAGCTAGATCTTGATTCACAAATCATGTGTTGCAATACATGTGCAGCAGTCTTGTGTTTTCTAGAATATCCCATCGTGAGTGGATATGAATGCTGATTGGGGATACAGTGGCAAAGGCAAAATGCATAAGCCTTGATAGAGTGGTCACTTACTCATGGCCAAAATAGTTGACATGCATCACCAAAAAATTGGCATATGCATATTTGCAAATTTACAAATAATTACTGTAATTTAAATAGAATTATGACCTTGGAGAGTTGTGATGGGTGTGTATGTAAGGTATGTGCATGTGTGGCTGAAAATGTGTTTTTTGTTTTTTGTCTTGTTTTTATGGGATGGCATTCAATTTTGTTGCACTCGTACAACATTGTACTTGTACATGTACACTGACAATAAAGAAATCTTATCTATCTTATCAAAGGCATAGGCTCCCCAAACAAAAAGAATGGAGCTGAGACAACTTAGAAATATTTGCTGTAAGTTCCAACTGTGCTGCGAAAAGATACAGGTTTTAGACTAATTATTCGTAAAGGGCAGAGTTAAAGAGAAAGCTTGTGCATGCTATATAAGGCTATGTAGAAGATAACCAAGATGGCAGTGGCCTTTGCAACTTTGATGAATGCCTTAATATGAGTCACGCAATGTTCAGGCATGGTATGACTTCACATTCCTCAGAACACAAAAGATCATTCATTGCCTCTAATAATGTCTTAAAAGAAACCTTTTCCAAGAAATGGTTGGAATTTGGGATACAGTCTAAAAGGACAATGACAAACTCCAGGCATTTCTTCAGCACTGAGATCTTTTTGTTAAATTTCTTTCAATAAAAATGCATTAACAGATTGTCTGGTCTCTGTTTTCTTATGCAACATTCACTTTTGTTCCCTTTTCCTTCCCTTTAGAGTAGCTTTGGAATCTGAAATCTTAGCTACATTTATGAATAAATAAAGTGACTCCATTTCTTCCACTCCAGTGGAAGAAAATAGGATCAGACTCAGCACTCTGGTTCCTGCAGTTAAGTACAAAGCTCAGGACAAGCATGGGAGAACCCCCCAAAAGCTGCATTCTCACGTAAGACTAAACAATGAGTTGCGGAAAGCTTCAGGCTCAACATTACCCATCTCCTTCAGTCTGACAAGAAGTTCAAAAACATTTCCTTCCATTTTAAACTAATCACAGCTTGTTGTGATGTCCAAACCCACAGCAGTCGGGTGGTATCTTAAATATTATGACAAACCTATAGTAGTGCTAATTCTTGGTTAGTGGAAACAAACAAACCACAAACTAGAGCTTATAAAGCTGATTTGTTTACATTTCATAGTTAAAATTAATCATAATTCAGTTTTTGGAGGTAGATGTTAAACTGTGGTTCATCTAAAATGGAAGTCAAACCTGGATAATGTAACTCCTGACCAATCATTAAATACAAATAACCAAATGAAGTCAAAGTTTAGATGAACATAGTATATTTCCTTCACATAAAACTTGCCTTAAACCAATATTTCACATGGATTTACACTTACTTTGAAAATGCATTCATACTTTCACTGACTGATCTCTGGAGTAACTGCACATGTTTAAAATAATTCTTACTTGAATGTCATGTACCAAGATCACTCCTCATAATGAAGCTGGGAAGGGTTCTCTTAATTCAGGATAAATTTAAGTCAATCATCTGACCTTTCTGCTTTGTTCAAAAAATACAATATGTTCTGGTCAAAGTTGCTTTGATTACAGAAAATGAATTTTCAACCAATATTATATATGAGCGAAAGAAAAGGTTCAAATGTCGATAGCTTTATTTGCATCAGAGTTTCTAATATTAATTAAATTATGGCAGTATACTGTATCTTATCAATCCTGTGCTGCTATGTAGAAAGAATTAGTCTGTCCAATGGTCACGCTCAATATAAATGTTCAAGAGGGGGAAATAGATCTTAAGAACCTTTTTTATTATCAGCATATTATATATGTATGATATGCCCCTTTAAAGCCACTTGGGTGTTATCTATCAGCAGGTTATAAGGAACATTTGTTTTTTCTGGATTCTAAGGCAATCCATACCAATTACTAGCACATCTATTAATTAGTCTAGCACTTTCATTCTAAGTGGAATTACAATGTAAAGTTTGATGTTAAAGCTCGCTAGAATTTGCACTTAGTAGCTAGTAGAACAGCAAGCAATTATATATCATTATAATGAATAAATGTCCAATTAATCTCATGCTACTAGATGTTAATGTTTAATGGAAATCTGGCATTTATGTGTTCTGTAATAGAAGACTGCTAAGTAAAATCTGTCAAAATGTTTCCAAGTATGAATTATCTGAAGTTTTGAACTTAATCAGATTTCCACATATAAACTCCTGCCCATCATCTCAACTCCACTGCTGAAACGGGGGCTGTAGGGAAAAGACACCTCATGTTGGCAATGGGAGGATATAACTGGTGGGGAAAACTACAACTCAAAGTGTGACTCCCAAACACCCTCAATCCCTAGGGATTCATAAAATTCCTGGCTCCATTTAGGATCGGGAAACATTCCTGTTGTGAAACCCTGGAGAATTGCTGGCAGCCAGTATAGACAATACTGAAATATATAGACCAATGATAGCTTCCTACGTTCTTAATCCTTTCCTGCCTAAGCACTCCAGTGACCACAGAATGCCTGCCATTGCCCTGAGTGTGAAAAATGCAGCAGGTAAACAACTCTCAACTATCAAGTAGTAGCAAAATCAAAGGAGGTCCTTGAGGCACCCTCAAGGCAAAGGCCTAGCAGGAGTCAACTACCTGGTTCCATTAGTGCAGTGATGGCCAAACTTGGCCCTCCAGCTGTTTTAGGACTACAATTCCCATCATCCCTGACCACTGGTCCTGTTAGCTAGGGATGATGGGAGTTGTAGTCCCAAAACAGCTGGAGGGCCAAGTTTGGCCATCACTGCATTAGTGGAAACCACTGCAAGGACTCCTCCTCCAAATCTGCTCTGGAAGGTTTGGAGAATCCCTAGAACAGTGTGGAGAGGTGGGAGAACAAAGGGGAGGTGGTTCTGCTGGATGAGCAACAATGCTTGCACTGATGAAACAATCTCCTTAGTGCTATGCGGAACTCCGCCCACACAGATTTCATTATGGCATAAGCTTTTTATGGACTAAATTCAATTCCATCAGATACAAGTAGGAGCATGGTCTCCTTCAAACAAAACACAGCGTAAGTAAATATTTACCCTGTGCTTATGGGAAATACAAACACGTTTATTGGTGAACACCAAATATACCAATCTACACCCTGGCCCCATTTTTCCTTGTGGGAGTCAGACAATGACCCAAGTGTGGTCATTGTTTCATGCGCCAGTCACACCATTCTCAGGTGCATGTCTGGCTCCTTCCAATCTTTTCTCCTGGGAGCATGTAACAAGAAATCAAACCTGAGCCTCCCTTCTATGGTAAACCTGTATTACTCCACTGAGCTACAGCTCACCATAAGATCACTTGAGTACTACAGCTAGGACCTTCATGGAGGGCAGAGAGAGAAGGAAGGAGTTGTGTGATTGGTCAGTTTCTGGGAGATCGTCTCTGACAAAGGATACATTGTCGGTTCTTCCTGGAAGTATTCTTATGCATTGTGTGGGAGGGAATGGGAGATGGGTTTGTGACATCATAGCACCCCTGCCATCATTACTCATACAGGTGGGTAGCCGTGTTGGTCTGCCATAGTCGAAGCAAAATAGAAAATTCTTTCCAGTAGCACCTTAGAGACCAACTGAGTTTGTTCTTGGTGCTTGTTCTTGGTGCTTGGTGTTTGTTCTTCTTGCATGCACACGAAAGCTCATACCAAGAACAAACTCAGTTGGTCTCTAAGGTGCTACTGGAAAGAATTTTCTATTTTGCTTCGATCATTACTCATGCACTGGTACCTTCAATTCATGCTTTAAGCAAAATTATGGTTTCCTGCTACAAGAACTTTCAGGCTCACACATTCCCTCTCCTCCTTCACACCTTTAAGGAAGAGACTGAAAGTGTCCAATTTCAAATTTAAACTATTTACTGCTCCCAAGGTTTTCAAACTTAAGTTAGGGTTGCTTAAACTATGATTTGTAAGAACAAGCTTGCAGGCTTGTGCAAAGTGCAGGCTCACTGCAACTCATAGGAGGAACCCACGATTTCCTATTGCATCTGAACTGGGTCTGAGAGTGTCATCAGTCTTGTGATAGGTGGATGGAGACAAAGTTGTTAGGAGTGCTGTGGGGCTGGCGGCACACCTATGTTATCACTCTTATTTCTGGTACTATTGTTTTGCTTTCTTTTGAGCTGAAAAGCAGTGTATAGAATCACAAACAGAATCAGTTTGCGCAAGCACCGGTGCAGTAGATGTTGGTGTGGTGTGATGAGAGGATTGGCCTGCCCAAATGCAGTCTTAAGCATTTCATGGAATGCTGTGAAATTTACTTTGCAATAAACATGTTAGGATCAGGCTGTCGCAGCTATGCAAAGTTTTCAAAGTTAGCTGCCCCCTAAACAGAAGTGAGTATGAAGACCAACCTACATTAGAAGAGTGTCAAGAGATGCTTTTTGAGCACTATGTAACACTGCTAAAAAGAGTTACCTGCTATCTTGAAAAGAGTGGTTGCATGATCACTGTCAGTCAACTTCACAAATGCAACCTGATGTCTAAAGTGATCGGTTCCTTGAAAAGACAGATCCAATGGCTTTCCTTGCAGTAGTTCTTGAATTAAATCTTTACTCGCCATGAAAGCACCAACTGCACTATCAAGAGGAAAAATATTTATCAGAACTGATGTTATTCATCTCCTTCAGTAATACCAACTCTTCTGCTTAGTATTCTTAATGGTTGCATTTTACACCCTCCATTTTTAAAGCATGACAAAAGTGAATTAACATATTTTGCATATACAGCTATATAAAATACCAGCTCTCAATCTGATGTGGACTTAGAAAATGTGTCTAAATGGTATCAAAAAGCATCTAAAGGGAAGAGCTTGAATTTACATATGTCTTTATTTCTTACACGAATATTGAGACACATGGTTGCTTAGTGTCACGAGCATATGCAAATGTATGGCTCATCTAAGACTTCATTGAACCTTTAGTCCCAATAAAGATAGAACTCACAGGTGGAGAATACTTTCATTTCAATGTATCTTTCGTTATCTGTAAAGGGAATCTTTGTATGAGTCAAAAAAAAAAAATTTATTCCTTTAGAGCTGCACTGTACTTTTGTCCTTCCAGGGCATGATGCTTCGTGGTTTAGATTTTTTATTCTTTGTTTTCTTCTTTTTGCTATGTTTGCATTTCTTAACAAAATCAATAAAATATTTAAAAGGCTATGGTCAGCAGGGCTCTCCTTATTAATTTGACTGGACAATTATTTCTCTGTTGTTATTATTGGGACAATGACTTAATAGTCACTAGGTGGCAGTAACTACCTGGTGAGCAGACATCCTCAAAGTTCAGAGAAAGCCTACTCAATAAATATTGTGAGTTGGAAGGTGTATTATACCACCTTCATTTTGACTTCCATCAGCCCACAACTTACCTGCTCTATTCTACAGTCCTGAAAGGAAATACTTACCTGTTCTGACCCTTTTGCCTGAAGTGAAAGATATGGCAGGCTGAGCAATTCTTTCTTTTATGGCTAGAACCAAGGCTGCAATCACAGCTCCAGCAAAATTAAAGCAGGCAGGCATCCTAACAGCTACCTCCTTGAAATGTTCCAGCTTTCAATGGGTAGTTTTTCACATTATCTTGTATGCCAAAGAGCTCTTAGCCATGAAACCACAGTGCATCAAAGAGACTTCTGGGACACATTCTCAGCACACACTTGGACCGCATGGGGCACTGAGCAGGCCCTTCTGTGCCTCAACATCATCCCATATGAAATAAGCATGCAGCTGCACCTCATAAACATATTTAGTAATTTCCTGTGGGAGCAAGCTATAAGGGAAGATTCCTGTTGCAATGGAGATTTCAAGGAAGCTCATTTGTCACTGCTATTCCTTCTGAGGAACCCCAGATATGCTTCTGAGGAACTCCAGGGTTCCTTGATAACCACTGCTTTAAATTACAGCTGCTGGTCTGCCGTAGTCAAAAGAAAATAAAAAGAAAAAAATTCCTTCCAGTAGCACCTTAGAAACCAACTAAGTTTGTTCTTGGTATGAGCTTTCGTGTGCATGCACACTACTTCAGATACACTGAAACAGAAGTCACCAGACCCTTATATATAGTGAGAAAGTGGGGAGGGGTATTATTCAGAAGGGTGGCAGGAATGGGAGATTGATTGATAGGTGTGGTAAACCTGTTTACGGCTGTTAATAATAATAATAATTATTATTATTTATTTATACCCCGCTCATCTGGCTGGGTCTCCCCGGCCACTCCGGGCGGCTTCCAACAAATATCAAAATACAATACAAAGTCACAGATTAAAAACTTCCCTAAACAGGGCTGCCTTCAGGTATTTTCTAAATGACAGGTAGTTGTTTATCTCTCTGACCCCTGATGGGAGGCGTTCCACAGGGCAGGTGCCACTACCGAGAAGGGCCTCTGCCTGGTTCCCTGTAGCTTTGCTTCTCGCAGTGAGGGAACCGCCAGAAGGCCCTCGGTGCTGGATCTGTGTTAACGGCTGCAATTGGTCTTACAGGAAAAAGCAAGGGGTGAGATGGCTAAAAATAGCTTTATCATGTATAATGAGATAAGAATCCAATGTCTCTATTCAGTAGGTCTCTCCATGGTTTTAAGTTTGGTAATAAGTTGCAATTCAGCAACTTCTCTTTCCAGTCTATTTCTGAAATTCATTTGTAATAAGACAGCTACTTTGAGATCTTGTATAGAATGTCCTGGGAGATTGAAGTGTTCTCCTACTGGTTTCTATGTCTTGTGATTCCTGATGTCAGGTTTATGTCCATTTATCCTTTGGAGTAGGGTTTGGCCTGTTTGTCCAATACAGAGAGCTGAAGGGCACTGTTGGCATCTGATGGCATACACAATGTTAGAAGTTGAGCAATTAAATAGTCCTGAGATGGTATGTTTGATGTTGTTGGGGCCAGTAATGGTGTTGTACGGGTGTATGTGGCAGCAAAGTTGGCATATGGGTTTATTTACTGCTTTAAAGGATGGCTTCGGTTCATTATGGGTCCACATAATCCTTTCTTGGCTGCGGCATCATATGGAGAAACATCAAAGGCAACTGGTCTGCATGCTTCTGACAACTAGCAGTGTTTGGCAACAGTTTCTGCTGTTATGGCAGCATATTTTTCCTGTCACCACACAAACAGGAGCTGGCTATATCTCTGCATGGCGGAAACTGCACTGGTGTCTCTCACACAATCATGTAACAAACAGTTGTGAGGAACAGCTGGCCACTTTGCACAGGTAAACTCAATAGGATACACGGAGAGAAAAAGAGCAAGAGGAAACTTGAGCACAGCTCTGTGCAGGTCAGAGCATAGGAAATTCCAGAACTCATTCCTGAATTGCACACCAGATTTACAACTCCCCCCTCCCCAAAAAAATGAAAATGAAAGCCACATAATGCATTTGTGACAATGACTTACACTGGTTTTGATGTGTCAAAAGCACACTATGATCAAGTTACTTGCAGGTGACTGACTAGAATATGCTGTCAATTAAGACATCCCTTTCTTTTCACCTTCCAAGGTGGACACCCCCTTCCCTCCCCCTCTCCTTTTCACTCCTGCTACTGTCGCTCAGCTTGCCTTTTGCATCAGAAAAAGCCTTTGATAGCTGTTCTGAAAATGAAGGTTTACTAAGCTACTATCCTCAGTAGACTCTCTGTGTGATGGGTTCCGTATCTGGTCAATAGCCAGTTCATAAATTACAGTGCAGCAAAGCAAGCAGAAGCATGAGAGACTCTCACTTCTGCTAAAACATACAACCTCGCCCTTGATGAGAGCTCTGTGCCTCAGGGATCAGCTGGATCTCACATTACAGCAGAATCCTCTCAAACTGGTGACACAGACTGTGCTGGATTCGAATTTATTTTGTAATAGCTATCACTTCTCCATTTGGGGTCATGGCCTAGGGTGTTTCCGCGAAGCAATGTTCTGTGCAAAATAACAGAAATCACTTAAAGGGAAGGTATGAGGGCCAATTCACTTCAAAAGCCACCAGGAAGAAGAAAGGCACAAAACTGCTGGAAGATGAGGATGGGTAATGATGTGTTGCTGTTGCATTCACTTTCATTCTGGCATTGTGCCACTTAAAAAACCTGCTTATTTGTCAAGCTTTCTATTCTGCATGAAGCTAGCTGGGAGCTTAATAATTTTAAATGTAATATGCGCTCTCAACATTTTCAGTCTCCTTTCATTCTGGCCTTTCTTCCCTACGAATGGCTTTGTTAAAGGCAGAGTCAAAACCAGGTCAATGTACTCAAGCAAGTATTACCAGTGAGTTCAATGCTAAGCTTCGCAAATAAAAAAGGCTGTGACCTAAAATTCCTATTATGATTAAGGCAGCAATGCATAAATACAATTATTACAGCAGTCACTGCTGAGGATTACTCAACAACCCCAGGCCACAAGGACACCCTGTTTGCTACAATGAGTATCCTCTCAGATAAGGATATCCCTGCAGAAGATGGAACATCAATAGGCTGGGTATGTAAAGTGTTTGTTCTGGGTGAATCAATTATGAAGAATATAACTAGTGAGGTGGGGGACTGGAGGAATGCGTGGTAATTTGTCTGCTGGGTGCAAAGATAGTAGATTGCTCAAGATATTTAAATAACCTATCAGAGAGTGCTGGGAAGATATGAGAGTCATGAGAGTAACAGCTATGTATAGAAACATAGGGGAGAGATTGTGAACGTTAAGGTAAGCTGCTAAGGAGTCCAGGACCTTCCTGCCAGCCTTCTCTGAAATTCTGGATATGTGACTATGGGAACTGCAGAGAAGAGGCTTTGACAGATGAAGAACGGAGGGCTCTTTTTGCTTGAGCGTAAAAAGCAATACCAGAAGAATGTAGCCTACGTAAACCAAAGCACAACCGCAGAGAAAGCCCTTAAATTCAAATAAAAATAAACTGAACAGTGAAGAGAAACACACAGTTCAGACCAGAACATGCTTCAGGAATAGTAAGAGTAGATGCAAAGGAATTTGTGTGCTGACAGTGGCGACAAAGACACCCAAAGGAGGCATTCCAGTGACAGCCACACAACCTTGGGTTTTATTTACACTGGAAGCAGTTGCAAATGCTAAGCTAACACATGGACTGGAGATGGGGCACATTTCCACAAGCTGCACACAGCAGCAGCGACATATGCAAGTATCAATCACACAGATTGCCCGCTTTGTGTGGGTACCTCCCAGTCTAATAAGGCCACTGGTGGGGTCATAGTAAGTATCCAGGCAATGAGTGAGCAATGTGATTGGTGCTTGCACACTTTAACACTGCAATGCAAAGTCTTGACTGTGTGGCCTTTGATTGCTTTCCTGGTGGCTAATGTGAAGCAGAAGTAACAAGAATCAGGACTCATCCTTGTAAACTGAGGGGGAACTGACATATGTGTGTAATTGGCCCAGCGGATTAACAGAAAAGCAGAATAAAAGCCTAAATACAGTAACTGGACAAATCAAGAAACAAATAAGCTGTTTTCTACCTTCTATGCTGCTCAAGCCTGCTGTGTTTTAAAGGGTTTCTCCACAAGCCTAAGGGTTTACTATTTTTAATTAATGAAAGCTGAAACTTTTTTCCTGTCATCTGAAGGTTTCTCAAGTGGTATTTGCATATATCACTTGTGTTGTCAAATATACAGGCCTTCAAGTTGACACAACTTCTGCCAATCAGAAATAATGAGTGCAGAAATGTAAACTGCATTACTGTATAGGTTTTGGAACCGGACAAAGATGTTGCACTACAGAGAGAGAGAGAGAGAGAGAGAGAGAGAGAGAGAGAGAGAAGCCTGAGAATGTAGCAAAGCAGTTCTTCAGAAGCAGTGCACATTTCGAGAGACGTTATGAAACAAAACATGACATTTAATGACTAGAGACTGCGCTTGTCAGAAAGGAGGAAACTCATTCCCTTCTTCAATTTTTAATTTAAAGCTGTGCAGAGAGCTAATTCTGCTGCATTCCTCATAGCCCTTACTTGGGCACACACTGACAGAGCTCTATAGCCACTTGATCACACCCAAATTTATTGGAAGCAAAAAAATTGAAAGAGTTTTAGCTTTTAGCATAGTGCTGTTGAAAGGATTGGTTGTGGACTCATTATATCTCTTTGTCCATTTCTCTTTTGTGATTCACTTTCATTAAATTGCCCAGCTATTAGCCACAGCACTGAGAAGTCTGAGCAACTTAAGCCCATGCCATACTTTGCTGAAAGCAAATTTGTCAAAAACAAAGAGCCAAGGGCAGAGGTGTACAGAAGGTTCACAAAGCAAATTTTTTAGTTCACTCATGACATATGCATGTTCCACTGAGTGCAATGGGGATTACTCCCAAGTAAGTGTGCATAAGATTGCAATCTTACTCCATTACTGGAGACCATATTAGCTGACTCAACTACACTAGTTGCTATAAACCTCATTATTACAAGGATCACTATTAAAGAGACCATTATAGACTAGAATACGGCCTCACAGCACATAATGCAACCACCTCCTAACATTAAGCAGGTTTGAGTCTGATGAGTACTTGGATAGGAGACCTCCTGGATACTAAACTGAGGCCCATGGTAGAAGAAAGTGAGGATATTAATGTACTAATATAATAACTGTGTGTGTGTGTGTGAGAGAGAGAGAGAGAGAGAGAGAGAGTGAAAGAGAGATTAGCCACTGACAGGTGTTGGAATTTATCATTTCATGGTGTTTTGACCCAATAGCTTTATATTTTCTCTTCCTTCATATACGTGTGTTCCTGACAGCAGAGGATAATCCTGTATGCATCTGATATGTGGGCTCTGGTCTACAAAACCTTTTGCTATGATATATTTATTGGAGAGCTGGTGTAGTGTGTAGCAGCTAAGCTACATCCATGTTTTTAACTATTTATTAAGAGGCGTGGTCAGAGGGGTCCAAGCATCACAGAGACTGCAGCATGTTGAGAAGAATATGTAAACTGGACAAAAATACCATCCTTCTTCACTTCATCAGGGCTATGACCTTTAGGTTATGTGATTAAAGTAATCTATAGTTTGGTGTTCAATTATCTTTAATCAAACATAAAATTCTCTAAATGCTTTAGTCTTTCCTTTTAAAGAAGGTGCTCCAATCTCCCAATCATTTTACGTTTTCCAGCTATATAATAACTTTTTTGAGATGAGGCTACAAGAACTGCACACAGGGCTCCAAATACTAACAAAGGTATGAGCTAGCAGGAATCTTTGGGGGGGAGATTAGTAGTCTCCAGTTTGCTAAGCTAATTATCCATGGTTTGCTTATATTTTTGTCCCCTTATTAGTTATGTGATGTGAGCACTTTTATATGTATAAAGTTTCCTCTATACCACAGAAGACATAACACTACTAATAGAAATTATTAACACCAACCATATGTCATTAATGTCATGATTACTGTTAAAATGAAACCAGAATGTTTCTGTTACCCGTTTTTGGGTTACCACTCTTTTAAGTAGATTTTAAGACAGCATGTTATTTCAGAGTAAAATGCTTACTTGTCAACTGCTTCTTCACTGGCCAAATGTAGCACAGAGAGGGTGATATGCAAAGAACCACAATGAACCATTGCTTTAGAAAGCCTGTTATCCTTTTGTATTATTTTATCCTGGAGCAGCTGAATAGTGTCTGTGATCTGAGGGAGAACAGAAACACATACAAAAACAATATTATTATTAATTTTTTTAGTGCAATCAGCAGCAAACACAAAGAAAACGCTTTGCTCTGCATAAGGGATAGTGCGAGATCACAAACAAAGCTCGAGCACAATGTCTGTTTTACTTGAACTGGACACCTGCAAGAGACTTTCCCAGTTTGTGGTGCTTCTTGCCTTAAGGCAACCCACCCTGATAGGAAAGAAATCAGACAGGAAACACAAAACAATATGCATTTATTAAGACAAATCCAAATCCACCCTCCGTTCTCTGTATTCTGAGGAAAGCACAAATACATAGGAAAAACATCAAGGTTACAGAAACCTTGGCCTGATCTGGATGCAGGACGAAAGAGCAAGTTATAGCCCATACTCCCTTTCAGAGTGAAGAGATGAGCTCCGCTTCTCTCAAAGCAGACGGGATACATGTTACAATGCAGCCTTCAGGGGTGCCTCTTAACACATTAGCACTTTTCATACAGAATGACTCAACTGATCTAATACAGATGTTGGTTGGGGCTTGATCGTGCACAATGCTGCAAGCCAGCAAAGTTTCACATTATTTTCTACAGCAGTGTTTTTCAACCACTGTTCCGCGGCACACTAGTGTGCCGCGAGATGTTGCCTGGTGTTCCATGGGAAAAATTCGAAAGATTTTTTTTTTTAATGTCAAATTTCCGCGGCGAGCGGGTTCCGTCGGGGCGCCATTTAGCCTCTCTGGGGCATCGCCCTCCTCCGGCCAGCAGCACGTCCGTCCGTCCAGAGGGCCGAATGGCTTCTCTCTGCCTTGCCGGCCAGCGCGCCCGCCCGCCGGGGGACTCTTTCTTCTTCACCCCCCTCCCCGCTTCGGACTGCGCAGGGACACAGTGTGAAAAGACACACAAAAGGGAGGAGGGGGCTGCAGCTGCGGCCAGGGTCCGGCAGGACAGGCGAGGGGGAGGAGGCGGGGGCGCGAGGGGCTCCCCGGTCCTACTTTCGGTGCCTCTTCATTGGCCTTTGGCTGGACCCGGGCGGCGGGGGGAGCCAGCCCTCAGTCCCCTCCCCCGCGCAGGCACCTGAGGTCAGCCTCGCCAAGCGCCCGCCTGAGAGGAGGAGCCGGCGCGGGGTGAGGAGGCTGCCGGCGGGTTCTCCCGGGGGATCCCCTCGCTGCCTCTACACCGGCGCGGCTGTGGGGAGGACGGGGGCCCGGTGGGAACAGGCAGCGCTCCTTGATGCGCGCCCTCCTGAACGGGCTTCTCGCCCCGAGGATTCTGTGCAGCGCTGCCCGGCCCGACAGGGCTGCATAGAAGAGCTTCCAGTGCCAGGAGCAGCTGGGCGGAGGGGCTTCCCGCCGGCCATGACGAAGCGCCTCGCAGCCCGTGCAATAAGGGAACAAGATCCCCCAAGAGCCAGCGGCCTGTTGCAACCTGAGCGCAGGGAGAAGGCCTGTCTCTCCCAGGGCTGCGGACCCCCCGGCCCCCAACATCTCGCTCGCTGCGCTGCTCCTGCCCGAAGTAGACCGTCAAATGCGGGGGGGGGGGGTTGCTGAGGGACCCCAAGGAGAGCTTCGTGGGGGCTGCCGGGGTCCCAGAGTAGAAGAAAGGCGGCAGATAAAGGGCAAAACATGCCCCTCCAAGCACTATTAACCCGTTGTTGCCTTCCTATTTGTTGTCTATTAAAATGATGGCTTGGGGCAGAGCAATATGTATTTGAAGAGCCTGCCAAACTCAGCTTTCTTTTCTACTTATCTATTTATGGCTGTCCTCCTAGCTCTGATTTTGATGAATTGCTGCTATAACTGGAGACCTTCTTGAAGCTATGCAAGGTATGACACACAGCACTTAGGGCTGATAAAGATCTCTCAGCATCAGTGCTGTGTGTCTGCCCCCCTCCTGCATCCTTTTCTCACAGTAGCCCAATGGGAATAAGCTTGAAAGCAGGGCATGTGCTCCCAACATGCTGCCTCCTATGTGAGGTAGATTTGTGTTTATTTGATTCCTATTCAAGAGAATTACTTTATATATAGTCAATATAGGCACAGAGTTAATTTTTTTAACATTTTCTAATGGTGGTGTGCCTCGTGATTTTTTTCATGAAACAAGTGTGCCTTTGCCCAAAAAAGGTTGAAAAACACTGTTCTACAGAGAGTTGTTAGTTTTCACACTTCAGGGCATCAGTTCTGTCAAACCAAATTACCAGCATCTTCAGCATTTCACTTCTTTAATCAGTTGATCGCTTAAAATGTCAAACGGACAGAGTTCCCTGGGAAAGCTGCCTTGAAATGTTGATGGCTGACTTCTGGTTGATATGCTATGCATACAGGGGATTTTTACTGTGTTCATTACCGTAGGGTTATGATTGCCCTCAAAGGATTTGTCTACACATTGTTATGTCCCGCCCTCGCCTCCCCCCCCCCCCCGCCCCAGTGTCAGATTGGTTCTCTGGCTACAGAACTAAATACAGATCTTACTTCTCTCAATAATAGCTTTATGACTGATTCCCCCAGGTTTTCTTACTATGCGGAGTGAGAATTAAAGTACATGTGAAAAGCACAGAATAATGCCACAACAGTGCACTGAGCAAGGGGGAACCTGGCGAACCTCTCCGGCAAGTCCCAGGCTGCTTCTCTTGCCTTCCTTCCTGTTACTAGGCTAGAGATCCAACCTCAGAAGTGACCGATGCCCCTGGCTGAGACCCATCATTAGAAACAGGGGGCAAAAGCTTCTATGCTCAATTAATCCTCAAGCATCCCCCTTCGTGCCAGGCTGTTCCTGGAATTTTAGCTGTCATCCGTGGAGCACTCCAAAAAGAGTGGAGCAACTTGGAAGGCTCAGGGGACATGACCACATGTACAGGAGAGACCATAAATGGCTTTTCAGAATGACACAGAATCACATATTTTACAAGCCATTTGGGAACTCTGTAAATACATGTTGCAGATTAACAGAGCAGCCCAATACATGTCTACTCACTGAGTTTAATAGCATGTAAGTGGGGTTAAAATAAGTCCCAAAGAACTACCAATTGTTCTGTTCGTGTTTGCTTAAGACAACAGATGGATTTCAATTAGGGAACCAGTCTGATGTGATTTATTAGGCTGTTGTTGTTGTTAATTTCTTGTACCCTGCCCATCTGACTGGGTTGCCCCAGACACTCTGGGTGGCATCCAGCAAAGTATAAAGGAACACACCAAAACATCAAACACCAAAAGCTTCCTGAAACAGGGCTGCCTTCAGATGCCTGTGAAAAGTCATATGATTGTTTAGGTCTTTGACATCTGGGCAGAACTACCAAGAAGGCTTTCTGCTTGGTTCCCTGTAACTTCACTTCTTGCAGTGAGGGAACCGCCAGAAGGCCTTCAGAGCTGGATCTCAGTGTACAAGCTGGACTATGGGGGTGGAGATGCTCCTTCAGGTACACAGGACCAAGGCCATTTAGGGCTTTAAAGGTCAGCACCAACATGTCCACCTAATATATATATTAATTCATATATAATCCATCACTTTACTATAAAAACATAATTCAGGGGGATTCATAGAAGATAAAAACAATTAAAAATCACTCAAATTAAAATTTTGTACACCAATCAAGAATCATAGAATTGTACAGTTGGAAAGGACCCTGCCTATGCAAAACTATATTCTACAACACCTCAGGAAATGGGAAAGATATTTTGACATTACAGATTACAATTCCTAATATTGGCAACTGACAAGGACTATAACCTTGCACATTTTAACGTTTTGTTTTATTTACAGGTAGGTAGCCGTGTTGGTCTGCCATAGTCAAAACAAAATTTTAAAAAAATTCCTTCCAGTAGCACCTTAGAGACCAACTAAGTTTGTTCTTGGTATGAGCTTTCGTGTGTACTGTACCTGAAGAAGTATGCATGCACACGAAAGCTCATGCCAAGAACAAACTTAGTTGGTCTCTAAGGTGCTACTGGAAGGAATTTTTGTTTTGTTTTGTTTAGTTAGTTACATATTCTTGTTTGCAGCAATGTACTTGGCTGACACAATCTTGCTGAAGAAAATGAATCTAGTTGCTTTGTAAGATGAAGTTGGATAATGAGGCTTGCCTTGTAAAGTTATTTAGCTTTATTTTTCCATCCAGTAACAGCCATATGAGAAAATGCTTGCCTTCAAATTACACCATCATTTTTGCTATGCACAGAAGCAAAGCAAAAAAAAATTTGCTACAGCATACATTCAACCGCAGTACTGTATTACTGGAAATTAAATCAAGTAAATATTAAATGTTGTTTAAATGAGAAATTTCCTGAACTAAAGTAAGCAAATCAAAGATTTGTTTTCATCCAGCAGACATTACAGTCCAATTAAGAGAAGTAATCAAATGGACCTGAAAATAAATTTATATCTGAAACCAGTGCATGGCAGTTATTAAAAACAACAGATAGCTATTATTAGAATAAACTAATCAAAATGGAACCAAAAGCATCCTCCTCTTCATTGTGGAAGGTGAAGGGAGGAGCATATGAGCCCAGAACTTACATAAGAAAAACCCTGCTGGATCAGGCCAAAGACCCATGTAGTCCAACATCTTGTTCTCCAGCAGACAGATGTGTGTATATGGGAGCCAGGAAAAAGGACCTCAGTGTAGCAGTACACTACTCACTTGTGGTTCCCAGCAACTGTTATTCAAAGGCATACTGCCTCCAACCGTGGGAGCAGAGCACAGTCAAACGGCTAGGTAGCCATTGCTGCAGTTTATCATGTCTGAACTGAACTTGAGGAAGCACATTCCTGACACTGTCAGCTGGCAGAAACAGCTTCCAACATGGCATGGGAGAGCTCTTCTTTTGAAAATGGAAGGGAACGTCATTCTGTCTCCAAATTCATATTCTCGTGTATACTGTACATGAGCTTCTAGCATGCAAAGGAATGTCCATACCAGCAGCAAATCCATACCCAGAGCTCTATGTGTACATGCTTCTTAGGAGGGTACATACTGGACCATCTCTATAGGGACCGCATGCCAATGGCGGGTTGGGCCAAAACCAAATTATGTATAGGGGCAGAGCTGGCAGTGGGGCAGAGCACACACCACACACCAGAGACTGCAGAGAAGGCAACCATACATGGAATATACATGCATGCATTTATTAGCACCCATGCAACATACATATAACCTTCCTCCCCATGTTATCCACCCCTGCTTCTGAGCTGATTAGCTAAACAGCAAGGAAGAGGTGGCTTTTCCTGCTGTTCAGCAACTTCACATTCAACTGGGCAGTGGCAGCTGCTGGGCAGAGTAGGGCAACATTGCTTACTTGGCTTCCCAATGTGGAAGTCACTGATGGTAACTGAGAGGGAAGGGGGCCAGGAGCTTAGCGCAGTACAAGCACAGTGGCAGAACCAATCCAACGCTCCTGGTGCTACATCTGCAGGTTCAAACTTCCATTCCCCACAATTTCTCCCACTAAACAACTGTTCAGTAGTGAAAAGGAGGCAGCTCCTTTGGGAATCAAGCACCTTGAGGAGCAACTCCCAAGAGAGACAGTTTCCTTCGTTCCCCACCTTTCTTGTTGGGAAAGCAAGGGGAAATTTCTGGAACCACCAGTTCAAAGCACAGAACCCTTCTACTTCAAGGCACAGAAGCAATGCCTGGGTTTAAGTCTAAGCTCTGGTTTCATTATTCACAAGTGATTTTGTCCCCTATGAGATCAGAATAATAATAAAAAGTCAGGCTACCTTTGGATTTGTGATTGGAACTGAGATGAAGTAATTTGGTTTGTCTTGATTTTTCTTTTTCTTCTTTATTAGATTGTCTTCCTCACTCTCCCTCCCAGTAGTTCTCTTTCTCGTCTTTTTAACATATGGTTTAGCTGCGCTTTTATCTGGGTAGGAAAGGAGGGTGGAGCGCTGTTATGATACCGTGCACACGTGAGTAGAGCAATACATAAATTCTCGAAATTAGTACGCAAAGAGTCAATACCTCAAGAACCACCTCTCCCCGTACAAACCGACCCAGACTCTGTGTTCATGATCTGAGGCATTCTTTGTGTACCTCCCCCACATGAGGTCCGGAGGGTGGAAACACGAGAACGGGCTTTTTCTGCAGTGGCTCCCTGTTTGTGGAGTCTTTCCCCAGGGAGGTTCGCCTGGTGCCTTCATTATATATCTTTAGGCGCCAGGTGAAAACGTTCCTCTACTACCAGGCCTTTGACTGATTAATATTCTAACGTTCTGAATATGTTGGGGGGCTGTTATTGTTTGGTTGTTTTTGTTTTAACTGTTTGTTGGTGGCTTTTAGCTTGTATTTTATCATGTGAACCACCCTGAGATCTTATAAAGGGCAGTATATAAATAAAATAAATAGTAATAAATAAAATTCAGGTATCATACCTTTTGAAATATAACATGTACGACAGAGACCGCCCACAAAATGTTGTTGTATAAAGGGTTCCCTGCCTAGGATTCCAGCTGTACCGTTCCGTTCCACACACCCCACACCAGTTTTCCATTTATTCTTCAACAGTCAGTCTAAGCCTACTGCACCTGCTCGGTCCTCACTGGGCTGCGGGGTTCTTTCTTTTTAGAAATATTTCTAAAAACATTTCTTTCTTTCTAAATATTTCTTGAACTTCAGCAAACCTCAGGTTTGCTCTCATTCTAATGACACCTCCCTCTTATGCATAGTTGTTGCCCTTTGGGTGGCTTTAAAAAAAATACTGCACTTATACCCCACTTTTCCTTCAAGAAGCTTGAGGGTTCTTCCGCTCCCCCTTTTATCTTCCAATACCCCTATGAGGTAGGTTAGGCTGATAGACAACCGTTGGCCCAAGGTCACAGCTTCACGGCTGAGTTGAGGATTGGAACCCCAGTCTAAGACCTCAAGAACTAAACTGGAATTCCAACATAGGATGGCAGAAATAAGGGCCTGACATTTTAAGGGGATTTTAGGTCATATACATTTCCCCCCCTAAAATTAGTTAATTTATCGCTTACCCCCTTTACTTTGTAAAGTAAAGGAAAAGGCTGGGCATCTGCTTTTCTGTCAATGGCTACACATCTACCCTTGTGGGTAATCTGTCAGAAGCCACATGCTGGCATACATGGCATCATAGACAAATGTGTCCTGGATTACCTAACCTGTAACAAAAACTGTGCTGCTTCCATTTCCACTATGGCAGTGATGGTCAAACTTGGCCTTCCAGCTGTTTTGGGACTACAACTCCCATAATCAACGGACGCGCTGCACTACAGGTTATGGGAGTCACCCCCATAACACAACAATAAATGTTGCAAATAAACAGATACGCTCTCAAAGGTTTCTATGCTATTAGCTGTTTTCTCCAAAACCGACATAATTTAATGTTGCTTCTGAACCAGTACATTCCAGTGTTTTCTATGCTGCACTCGTTGCCTTTTTACAACTCTGATTTATTTTTATGAAATTTCTAAACTGCCTTTCATCCAAGGATCACAGGGTGATTTACAATATAAAAATACACAACACAGGAATAAACAAAAACATTACTCCCCACGCATATATTTGTGGTGATGGTTATTGTTTCTTAACTGACGATGAAATAACGGCGCCACCCTGTCCAGGCCAATTTGCAAAACACAACTGAGGTTATCTTCCTGCTACTGGAAGATTTAATTAGCACTGTTCTGGTACCTCCTGCCACAATCAGCCCTTTAATTAGCTGTTTCAAATCTGCAATTCAAGCAATCTCAGCATTTGCTCATTACCTTTTTAATTGTATTTTTCATTATCACAACTGCACATTTTCCTGCATTTTCTTAAAGGACAAGCACTAGGAAGCAGAGAATTTGTAGTTCATAGAAAATTTTGTGATTCCCTTGGGATCTGAGTGCATTTTTGTGGTTAGAGGATGCAAACATTTGGGACTTTGGTGAGAGGTGGCGCCAACATTCAAGGACTACAATAGTTGCATTTGTAATTGCTAAGGTCAGAGTACAAAATACGAAGAAATTTGGCCCAAGTGGAATATGCTTGTTTACTTCCAAGATAGAAATTTGAGCTAAAGCAACCTCACAGCTCTGGATTAGTATTTATACTTACTGCTAAATTCATCTTCAATATCTGCTCTGGCAAATGGCATTTCCATCATCAAGCAACGTACAGAATCATCCAGACAGCGGGATTCCTCTTTTCGTTTTTTTCTTTGCTTTTTCTTCCGCTCCACAATTTGCCTTCCATCTGGAATACATTTGAAACAATGAGTTGGGTTTTAGATTTCAAGGCTGATGAAATCATCGCCAATAAAACTCAGTTCCAGGCTCACAGCTCACTGCAAGGCAGCTTTTCAAGTAGAATACCAGAGGCTCTCACAAAGCAATTGCTTGTTCCTCCAAAGTGCAAGTTTAGGTTTCATTCTTAGCTTTCGATGTTTTATGAACAATCCCAAAATACATCTGTGTGTCTCGAGTCCCTTTTTGAAAGCCACAAGTAATGCTTTACAAGTTGCTTTACAAGGATCTATGCAATTGAGAATGATTAAACTTCCAATCCGCCACACCAGAGTAAGTTTTCCCTACTACTGCATCTGTGTATGCCTCTCTTCTAAACAGCTTGTGAGTTCTTATAAACAGGGTTTGGATTCTTCAGCTATATACGTCATCAAATTCCTTACTTATTTTTATTTATAAAAAAATTCATATACCTCATTAAAAATATCAAAGCTGTTTAAAATAATATACCAGTACCTATATATTATCAAAACACATAAAAGAACAAAATCAAGAGACCACCAACTAACTAGCATGAAAATATGTATTCTTAATTGCCTGCACAAGCCTGGCAGAACAGAAAAGATTTTAGCAGAAGGCACATTTTTACATATTCTACAGGGCTGGTTCTATTTTGTGTTTATGTCAAATGAGCCCTGCCAACTTAGGTGACAACTGTCATCACATAAAAAGAATTATACACCTTTTGTTAATGAAAAGGTACAACTTACTGTGTCTTTTTAAAACAAAAACAAGTAACTGTGACTCTGAACTGATAGTAGGGGAGACCATCATAACTGTTGCACTGAATTAGTGGCGTGATGCTTCTTCCATTAAAGGTAAAGGGACCCCTGACCATTAGGTCCAGTCGTGTCCGACTCTGGGGTTGCGGCGCTCATCTTGCTTTATTGGCCGGGGGAGCTGGCGTACAGCTTCTGGGTCATGTGGCCAGCATGACTAAGCCGCTTCTGGCAAACCAGAGCAGCGCACGGAAACGCCGTTTACCTTCCCACTGGAGTGGTACCTAATTACTTGAACTTTGACGTGCTTTCAAACTGCTAGGTTGGCAGGAGCAGGGACTGAGCAACGGGAGCTCACCCCATCACAGGGATTCGAACCACCGACCTTCTGATCAGCAAGCAGGTATACTTGTAGTATGACATAACACCGTTATAGCTGTGTACTGGAAGAAGTGTTACGTCAGAAATTCAACATATCAGGAAATAGCTCATTACTACAGAGCCCTCCTTTTTCAGATCTTCACTGCCAGGTAGTCCAAATCTAACTCAATGGGGGAATTTGGCAACAGACACACCTATTCTGTGGCAAAGAAATCACTTGATAGATTAAGTGAAGTGTAAAAAAACACAAGCACATGATCCAGATTATTAGTGCCCTGTATAGCGTCTCTTAGGTACCTCATCCGTACTGCTAGGGGAGATAAGTCACCTGATTAGATACTAATTGGCTTCAGCTTAAAGCAGCTAGGAAGGCTAACAAGGCAGTTGTTAGCTGATCCTGAAGCTTGTACAGGAAGTAGCTGCTGGCTGATTAAAAAAGAAATGTGGCATTTAGGTGAATTGCATCTACAGCTTCCTGTTGTGTGACACACAGTGGCAAACACAGGTTTGCCATCATGTAAATGTGAAAGATTAAAACCTTCCTTCCTGATTCAGAGATCCTCTCCTCTGTGCCTTAGGGGACGTAAACCCTCCCAATCATTCTCTATATAAAAGCCTCATGGGATTTAAGGGAGGGGGGGAGAACTGATCTGCTGTTCTGTCTCCTGCATGCAAAATCTGCACAGGATCCTACTCATATAGGGAAAGGGGAATATCATGCAAATCTCTGCACACACAGTAGTTTAGTGTGAATGGTCATTCTGTCATCTCAGAATTGCTATCTACCTCCAGTGTTAGGCATGAAGGGTATCTGTATCTGAATTTCCAACTATAGAAAAGTCTCAGGCACAGCTTATCACCCTCAGACATTCAGGAAAAATAAATGTGTTGTCACTGTTTGCATATAAGCTTCACACATTACATCTTTTAGGTACATGCCTTGGAGGTTTTAAGTGTATGCCAAAATTTTAAATTGTAAGAGTGACGAACAGGTTTGCAAATGCATCATAAGGGCATATTAATGGAGAAGTTGTTGTGCCTGGCCATAGCTTCCTGTTGTGTGCACTTTCTATGACAAACCCAAGTTTGGCGATTCTGGCAATTGACTGTTGTATGGCTGATTTCATTGTCAACTGTATTCAAGAATAAAATACACTCTTTAACCTGATGGGAAGGAAAAGCTAAAGTGCCATTTTTGCAAAAATAAATAAATAATGAAATGAATTTAACATGAACACTTTAAACTGTCAGCATCCAAAGAACCAGGCAAGTGTCGAACACCACTGTTTGTAGTACTAACAAGTGAAGCAAGGATTACCTCAAGGGAAATTATCCAGAGGATGAGATAAACAAGTGAGTCACAGTGTTGGGCTTGCTGCAGGTTGACAAATTGGATGTGTAATTCTCTACAGTTCAGAAACAGTAACTTCAGTACATAATTTTATGGTTGTCTGTTATTATCATTTACTGATGTGTAATTTGAACTGAACTTGTAGAACAGATACTAAAAGATCCATGATGGCTCTGGGACATTAAGATCAACGCTGCAATACAAAGCATGTCTAATTAGAAGTTACACTGAACACAGTGGACCTCTTTCTGGGTAAATATGCCTTGAATTGGGCTGCTTCCCAAACATATACATTTTGTTCATCTTTCTTAAATTAAATATATGTTTTGAATTGGGGCTATGTTGAGACCATAGGCTGTATTGATATAACCGGTACCACTGAATTATAACAAGCAGGATAGAATTAAAGTGCTGAATTATGACATGTGAGATGGACAGTAGGTGTGTGGTTTTATAGGATCCCAGTCATAAAATATTCTCCTTACAGATTCCACACTGAAGCAAGATTCATCCTTAATTATATTTATTGCCAATACAGAACAGAGTAATGTGTTTCTCTTTCCCAGGAGGCTTGGCTATGTTGCGTAATTTAGGCTATCAAATGTGCTCTGCAAAACTAGAAAGGCTGTATCTGGGGGTTCCCTTTCAAGCAATAGTAGTTTGCTCCAGCCGTTTCTTCAGCAATATTTCTTTTTGGTGCTGTTTTCACTGCCAGTGCAGTGAGGTGTAAACTACTCCTGCTCATTTAAAGCTACTCCAGTAAAGCACTTCCTCTACACCTACCAACATGAAGTGCTTTCCTGCTTAAATAAACAACTGCCGTTTGAGATGATAGGTGCAAATGCACTCCATTTTGGGAGCCTGCTTTTCTCAATCATATTACTGTATAGTCTGGCATATAAGACTACTTTTTAATCCAGGAAAGTCTTCTCAAAAGTCGGGGGTCGTCTTATACGCCGGGTGGAGAATCTGCGGTCGAGTATATCTAAAACTCTATATTTTAACTGGAAAAGTTGGGGGTCGTCTTATACGCCCAGTCGTCTTATACGCCAGAAAATACAGCATATTAAAAGGTACCAAGGCATCCTGCAAGTTGTGAATTGCTGGCAGCTATAAAAGCAGGCCAAATGCTAATCACATTGCCTTCATGGCTCTAACTACTGCAACACAAAGGACAGAAAAATCCCTCCATCATCCAAATAATTCGTGGCCTAGAGTTTCTCTGAGAAAGTAGATTCCACAAGCAGAAAAAAACTAGGAAGAAAAGGCAGTGATTTCTTAAGTTTGTGGTATAGCAGATAAAGTGTTGCAGTTAAAACTACGACACTCCCTGGTTAGCGCTGGGCAAGTCATTTGCAGCCAAATTTCTCACAGGGTTGTTGTAAGGATACGAGGAGAGAGCAAAAATAATTTCATGCCAACCAAAAGGAGAATGAGATACACAAGTGTAGCAAAAGTATGTGTAAACATAAATCATCGTTAATTAGGTGAACATTTAAAAGAGCGCTTGGAACGGTAAACAAAACCCAGTAGCCTGCAGTGTCATTTGTTCTTTCTTCTATGCTAATTGTGCATAACAAATTGGTTTTTATACTCCTCTTTCTCCCTGCTGTTATGTCAAAGAACACTGAACCATACACAGTATACTACAAGGGCAGGGTGTTAATGCTCCTTGTGGCATTTCCACTTACCCTATCTGTCCCTTCACTGCCATTTGATGCTCCTATCTCAATTCCCACTCCTGGTAGTAACTTATAGTTTTCAGAGCATAGTCAGCCACATTGCTTGAAGCTAAACAAGTCTAGGTCTGGGAGTCCTATACAAGCCACCTTGAGTTCTGGAGGGTGAGATGGGGCAGAATAATAAGTAATACGGTAAATCCCTATTAGCCCATCTAATGTGGCTGTGTCACATCCAAATTCTGTACTGCACCTAGCAGATCAAGGATACCAAACAAGCATTTGCTACTAGTAGCACTCATTTTCATTACCAGAATAAACACTGCTTAATCACTGCAAGGTTTAAACATATTCAGTAAAACTGGCTAGCTGGCTAGCTATAGCAAGGTTGCACAATGGGCCCTTCTCCTCCTGAATGAGAATGCCTTGTTTATCCCCAGCAATAATTCTAATCTACAGTTCTGACGGTGACTCTAAAGATCTGAGACTATTGTGACTTGAGAAAACAAGATGTGTGCGCCAAATGGTTTGTGCTTAAGGGAAAAACTTCAGGCATGCCTTTGTACACGTGTCTGTGCTGAGGGCTAGAATGCGTGTCGAAAGCTTCCCCGAGCGCAGGAAATGTTTCAAAGCAGCTTTGTGTCGGATGGGGGAATAGCAACACCAACAAAACGGAAGGGAGCCTTCATTATACCTGTACACCTTTAGGCGACAGGCAAAAAGGTTCCATTTTAGCCAGGCTTTTGGTTGATTTGATTGACATCCTATGCCCTTTTTAAATGTGGTTCTTTTTTGAGGGGGAGGGGAGATATTATTGGGTTGTTGTTTTTATTTTGATTATATATATATTGCGGTTTTAGGTTTTGATTTTGTTCTGTGAACGGCCCTGAGACCTCCGAGTACAGGTTGGTATATAAATTCAATTAATAATAACAATAATAATGATAATAATGACTCAGTGGCAGTCCCAAATTCAACTCCTGGCATCCCCAGGTGGGGTTGGGAGAGTCTCTTGCCTGAAACCCTGGAGTGCTGCTGCCAGCCAGGGTAGGCAATACTGAACAATGGTCTGGCTCGGTATAAGGCAGGTGCCCGTGGCTCTTTCTCCTGCTTCTGCTGCTCACCGGTCTGCTGCAAGAGCTGGCTGCTTGTCGGGAGAGGCTGCCCGTCCTCCGCCTCCAGCCCATGGGATCCCGCCCTGCAAGGAGGCGAACGCTCTCGAACTGCCATGGCGACCCAGGCACCACGCGACCTCCGAATCTCCGCAGGAGGCGCCCGCGGGCCAAGGGGGCTCCGAGGACTAAGGGGCGCGACTGCGCCTGCGACAAGGCGGGCGGAACGGAGAGTCCGGAGCCAGAGGGTCCGCGGTACCATAGCCCTGCTGGCGCCTCTGCATTAGCGGGGAGCGGGAAACTACGGGAAGGCGGAGGGGTCAAGAGCAAAGTTCCGCGGAACGCTCGAAACGCAGGAGGGAGGGAGAGAAGCCCCTCTGCCTTAGCCGGAAACTACGACTCCCAGCATGCAATGCGGCCGCAGAGAGTATGATTAGGCCGGGCGCGGAGTTGTATCCGAATGCTTTCGTTGCGTTCAGTCAGAGTTGCCTCTGTTGTCGCCACCCCCCTTTTCTTCACCATCCCAATCTTTGCCAGAGTTTTCTGATGTCTGGGAACAAAACATTTCAGGCAATACATACATATGAGTAATGTTACAAGTTTTGGGGGTGGCAGGACAAAGCTATACTCTGGCATTTATTAGAGAAATGCACTGAGTTTTGCCCTCACTGAAAGGGGGTTGTAAGCCATGCCATCAGAGCAGGACGTCACTAGAAGGGATTTCCCAGTGGAAGAATTTGGCACCGCAAAGGCACACTCAGCTTTGTAATTTCTATCACCATCATTCAGAATTATAGACCGCTTCATGGCATAGAGCTATTGAAGCAGTGTGCATGGTAATAACAGAATGAAACATTGGGGGGGGACACAACCCTCTAAGTATAATAATTCAACAAACTAAAATAAAACATCCCTACAAACTAAAAAAAAAAAGCCACAAAATGTTTCATCAAATATATAATGAAACTCATAAATGACTGGGTCAGGAAAAGCTTCCCTAAGAAAAAGTGCCTTCAGTAGGTTTGTAAATTTCATCCACACCCTCCAGCATTTCTCTGATAAATATAGGTACGTCCCATTCCTTAATGATAGTTTTACTACAGTATTTATACCCACACATCTTACTGGGTTGCCCCAGCCACTCTGGGAGGCTTCCAACATGTATTAAAAATAAAAAATAAAAGATTAAACATTTTAAAACGTTCCCTATACTAGATTGCCTTCAGATGGCTAAGGAGTCGGATAACTCCATACCCTCCAATGAAAATAGGGACATCCTAAGGAAAAGGGGGACATTCTGGGATCAAATCAGAAACCAGGACGGCTTCTCTAAATCAAGGATGTCCCTGGAAAATAGGGACACTTGGAGGGTCTGCTTCATCATGCTAGACAAATGTCTGGTTTAGGCTAGTAACTGACTCCAGAGAACTGGAGCTGCAACACTAAAAGTCGATTTTCTAATAGTGCTCCCGCTGGGCCTATGCTATTCTAAGCAGAAGCAGAAGACATCAAGAAGAGGAGGCAAGAATACACAGAGGAATTATACCAGAAAGATATGGAGGTCTCATACACCCCAGGTAATGTGGTTGCTGACCTTGAGCCAGACATCCTGGAGAGTGAAGTCAAATGGGCCTTAGAAAGCCTCGCTAACAACAAGGCCAGTGGAAGTGATGATATTCCAGCTGAACTATTTAAAATTTTAAAAAGATGATGCTGTTAAGGTGCTACACTCAATATGCCAGCAAGTTTGGAAAACTCAACAGTGGCCAGAGAATTGGAGAAGATCAGTCTACATCCCAATCCCAAAGAAGGGCAGTGCCAAAGAATGCTCCAACTACCACACAATTGCACTCATTTCACACGCTAGCAAGGTTATGCTTAAAATTCTACAAGGCAGGCTTAAGCAGTATGTGGACCGAGAACTCCCAGAAGTGCAAGCTGGATTTCGAAGGGGCAGAGGAACCAGAGACCAAATTGCAAACATGCGCTGGATTATGGAGAAAGCTAGAGAGTTCCAGAAAAACATCTACTTCTGCTTCATTGACTACGCAAAAGCATTTGACTGTGTCGACCACAGCAAACTATGGCAAGTTCTTAAAGAAATGGGAGTGCCGGATCACCTCATTTGTCTCCTGAGAAATCTCTATGTGGGACAAGAAGCTACAGTTAGAACTGGATATGCAACAACTGATTGGTTCAAAATTGGAAAAGGAGTACGACAAGGCTGTATATTGTCTCCCTGCTTATTTAACTTATATGCAGAATTCATCATGCGAAAGGCTGGACTGGATGAATCCCAAACCGGAATTAAGATTGCCGGAAAAATATCAACAACCTCAGATATGCTGATGATACTACCTTGATGGCAGAAAGTGAGGAGGAATTAAAGAACCTTTTAATGAGGGTGAAAGAAGAGAGCGCAAAATATGGTCTGAAGCTCAACATCAAAAAAACTAAGATCATGGCCACTGGTCCCATCACCTCCTGGCAAATAGAAGGGGAAGAAATGGAGGCAGTGAGAGATTTCACTTTCTTGGGTTCCATGATCACTGCAGATGGTGACAGCAGACACGAAATTAGAAGACACCTGCTTCTTGGGAGAAAAGCAATGACAAACCTAGACAGCATCTTAAAAAGCAGATTCATTACCTTGCCGACAAAGGTCCGTATAGTTAAAGCTATGGTTTTCCCAGTAGTAATGTATGGAAGTGAGAGCTGGACCATAAAGAAGACTGATCGCCGAAGAATTGATGCTTTTGAATTATGGTGCTGGAGGAGACTCTTGAGAGTCCCATGGACTGCAAGAAGATCAAACCTATCCATTCTCAAAGATATCAGCCCTGAGTGCTCACTAGAAGGACAGATCCTGAAGTTGAGGCTCCAGTACTTTGGCCACCTCATGAGAAGAGAAGACTCCCTGGAAAAGACCCTGATGTTGGGAAAGATGGAGGGCACAAGGAGAAGGGGACGACAGAGGATGAGATGGTTGGACAGTGTTCTCGAAGCTACTAACATGAGTTTGGCCAAACTGCGAGAGGCAGTGAAGGATAGGCGTGCCTGGCGTGCTCTGGTCCATGGGGTCACGAAGAATCGGACACGACTGAACGACTGAACAACAACACATCTGAGGACTGCGGTTGCTGAGCAGGTGTCTAATGGGCATGGTGGTCCCAAGTTCCTTAGGGCTGTAAGTGCTAAATGCAGGGTGTTGGAACTGCACCCAGCAGCACATTGGAAGCCACTGCAGCTACTTCAGGAAAGGTGTTTTATGGTGTCAATGGGGCACTCAAGCCAACAATCTAGCATTCTGCACCAGCTGCAGCCCAAGGGAAGCCCCTTGTAGGGCTAGTTGCCATATTTTTAGGGTGAGTAAGTCTTGGTGATTAGAGCAGACCTGAGCACTCCTGAATGTGTAGGAAAATAGACTGGCCACATCTACCCCACTTGATTCATAGGACATCACAGTTACAAAGAATTATAATAGCATTGGTCTCCTGACAAAATAGTAAAGGAACACTTATTACTTTTGATACGTGATTTCTTGTTAAAGAACATTTATTACATAATCTTAGGATATCCAACTTGAAACAGCAGTTGTGGGGAAAATAATTTTGCCATTATACTACAAACAAAACTAAAACTGTAGCTTGTAGCTAAATCAGAAGAGAAGGAGTTAATAAGACATTGGAAAGAAGCCAAATAAAACCTCATATGGAACCAATTACAGTTTCTATAAAAGATGTTCCCTCTAGAGGAAGAAAGTTAGCTAATGGAAGAGATATCTTTCTGAAAATGCAGCAACTCAGATCTCAAGCAACTAGTCATGAACTGGAATAGCTTTTAAACCTTTTTAATTTTTTTTACATGCCAAGAGGAAGAAATTGCCAGTTAGACAGGGTTAGCAGGTTCTTAAAGAAAGATAAGTTTTGGACAGAGCTATGTTAAATACCTGTTTCTACCACTGTTTTCAGTTTTTGAACTAAGGGGGAAATGAACTGGTTAGATATGGGGTTGGGAATCTTTTTGGCTTCCTCTCCCACACACAACACAGGACAACTTTGACAGGTGGGTGAGAGCCCTCCTGTCAATCACCCAATGTCAGGTGATAGGTAAGCACTCTCATCCCCCTGCTAAAGTTGACTTGTGGGAAGAAGGGAGGGATCTGCCTTATTTATTTAAAATATTTATAATACTGCTTTTCATCACTATAGATACCAAGGCAGGGTACAAAACACAAAATAAAATAATAAAAACCATTCCAATAATAAATAATAAATAACAATACTAAAAACAAACCATCCAGGAAACAAAGCAGCTAAAAACAATAGAGCAGTTCAAACAATAATCAGCTTGCTTTTGTTTTGTTTTGTTTTGTTGTGTCCGACTCTTCATGACCCCATGGACCAGAGCACACCAGGCATTCCTGTCTTCCACTTCCTCCCGCAGTTTGGTTAGACTCATGTTGGTAGCTTTGAGAACACTGTCCAACCATCTCGTCCTCTGTCGTCCCCTTCTCCTTGCGCCCTCCATCTTTCCCAACATCAGGGTCTTTCCCAGGGAGTCTTCTCTTCTCATGAGGTGGCCAAAGTATTGGAGCCTCAGCTTCAGGATCTGTCCTTCCAGTGAGCACTCAGGGCTGATTTCCTTAAGAATGGATAGGTTTGATCTTCTTGCAGTCCATGGGACTCTCATGAGCCTCCTCCAGCACCATAATTCAAAAGCATCAATTCTTCAGCGATCAGCCTTCTATATGGTCCAGCTCTCACTTCCCTACATCCTTACTGGGGGAAATGCCTGAACAAATAAGTCTTAACTTTGTGCTGAAATTATAACTACATTGGTGCTATTTGTACCCATAAGGCGAGGATATGCAATGAATGGGGTTTTAGTATGGATAAAACTTCTGTCATTCAAAATACAGGAATGGGTTTGTGATGGACAGCATAGTGACCTGCCTGCTTGGTGCAGAGGTAACAGAAATCACTTCTAGGTTTTACTAAAGAGGAGTCAGTAGTCATGGTGCACTTTGGCACTAATGATGTTGGGAAACGTAGTTGTGAGGGGAGTTGCACTGCTTGGATTTAGTTGCATAGAGCAGGGGTCAGCAAACTTTTTCAGCAGGGGGCTGGTCCACTGTCCCTTAGACCTTGTGGGGGGCTGGACTATATTTTGGGGGGGGGGGAGAACGAATTCCTATGCCCCACAAATAACCCAGAGATGCATTTTAAATAAGAGTACACATTCTACTCATGTAAAAACACTAGGCAGGTCCCACAAATAATCCAGAGATGCATTTTAAATAAAAAGACACATTCTACTCATGTAAAAACACGCTGATTCCCGGACTTACGCGGGCCAGATTTAGAAGGCGATTGGGCCACATCCGGCCCATGGGTCTTAGTTTGCGGACCCCTGGCATAGAGTCTGGCAGAGCTGCAGCCCAAAATAGGAAAAGAGGTGGTAAGGAAACACCTAGCTACTTTAAATGAATTCAAATCTCCTGGGCCTGATGAGCTGAACCCAAGAGTACTAAAGGAGCTTGTGGATGTAATCCCAGAGTCTCTGTCTATAATCTTTGAGCATTCTTGGAGAACAGGTGAGGTGTCTGTGAACTGGAGGTGGGCAAATGTTGTCCCCATCTTCAGAAAGGGGGAAACAGAAAACCCAGGTACCTTCCTATGGCCGTGAAAGTTTTTCAAGAAAAATCTTTGGTCCAACTTTTGTATGGCTCACAAATTCGTCTCTCTGCCAACCTTAAGATTCTCGAAACAGTCCAATCAAAATTTCTCAGATCCCTATTTGGTACCCCTAAGAGTACTCCCAACGTAATATTAAGACAAGAGGCAGGATTTCCCAGAGTTGAATTAAATGTCTGGGAACAGGCAATATTCCTATGGTTGAAAATTCATTATAACCCAAAGGGAATGTTATCTCACTTTCTGGCTGCAGTCCCTTATCCACCTTGGCTTACACAAATTGTTAACAAGATCAAACAAATTGGCCTAAATCCCGAAGTCCTCTTTAGTGGACCCCTGTATAAGGCAAAATCAACTATTACTCAGAGGCTTCTCGATATCGAACTGCAAAAAGAAGATGCCTTGCTCCCTGAGAACTATAGGTGTCTAAAATCTTGGCCCAATTCTTCGGCTGCCCCTTATTTATCTAATATTACTTACGAATCTTATAGATGGGCTTTTTCCAGAGCCCGATTTGAGGCACTGCCTACAGCTGTACTACATGGCAAATTCCTGTGGATACCAATCCACGAACGCCTATGTCCATGTATGACCAATAAGGTGGAATCTGTTACTCACATTCTTCTATTCTGTGAACTTTACAATCAAGAACGGTCTCGACTTATATTACCCCTTTTATCAAAATTTAAACCCTTGCAATATTATCTGGAATTTAGCCCCGAAATCCTACGCAAATTCCTTTTGGAAGACTCCTTGAGCTCAGTATCCTATGTTGTGGCCAAGTTTTGTACCTTAGCCATCACAAAACGTAAATCGCTTCTATTGGAAAATATACTATAAATTTCTTTTGCGATATTGCTTTTTGTTTTATTCTAATCCTTAGGATTTTGATGCCTTGTAGCGATATTACTGATCACTGGTTTGGAATTATACTTTATTATATTGCTGGCTTTTGCTGTAATAAACTGAGTTGAGTTGAAAACCCAGGTAACTACCAATCGGTCAGCTTGACGTTGATACCAGGAAAGGTCCTAGAACATATAATTAAACAGTTGGTCTGTGAGCACTTAGAAAAGGATGCTGTGGTTACTAAGACCCAGTATAGGTTTTTCAAAAACAAGTGTCAGATTAATCATATTTCCATTTTTCATAAGAGTTATAAGCTCGATGGATCAGGGGAATGCTATGGACATAAGTGTATCTTGATCTGTGTAAGGCTTTTGACAAAGTCCTCATGGTATTCTTGCAGAGAAGCTGTTCGACAGTGGAACAGACTCCCACAAGAGTCTCCTTCCTTGGAGGAGGGACTCTCCTTGGGGGACTCCCTTGGAGGTTTTTAAGCAGGGTTTGAATGGTCATCTGTCTTGTATAATTTAGTTGAGATTCCTGCATTGGCAGGGAGTAGATGGACTAGATGGCCCTTGGGGTCCCTTCCAACACTACAATTCTATTATTCGTTTAATCTATGACTCAAAATGCCAGGGACTTCAGTTTTCATGACCTGCTGCTGCTCTTACAAAATAATTTGCCCTTTTGGAAATTCCTGACAGGAGTAAACCCCACAATTTTTTCAGAGCAAAATGTAAGATACTACATTATTCTTCATAACAGGACAAAATCCTACCCCAAGTAGGATTTCTCTGCAGAATTTACACACAAACAGACCTTCAAGCTAATTCTTGTGGTAAATTATCATCTGCAGAGTAATCAAGGTGCTACCAAATTTCAATCAATTACTATTTAAATGGTAAGCGGGTGAAACGAACAAGCATCTGGGGCATAAAATATCCAAAAGCAAACTATTGATTTTTGCCACAGAGGTGCTTTTAGGCCCTAGCCAAAGTGTTGTAGTAGAAGAAATGTCCCATGGGGGTTTTCAAGTAAAAATTGATCCAGGAAAGCAGATGGTGCCCTTCTTGTGGCACCATACAGAGATTTGTTCTGGGACAAATTGAAATTTGGCTTCCCAGGAAAGTAAAACATAATAGAAATGTTGCGTAAGTTTTAATAAAGGTGAAGCTTGTAAGAATGTACTCATCTGGGTCTTTTATAAAAATCTATACACCACACATGCACACTTTCTTTCCCTTTCTACAGTCTATCTGCATGTTTACCCAAAACACCCTACTGTTGCGGGCAAATTTCACATCCTATAAGACATGGAGACAATGGTTCTATTGTCTTATTTTTCAGGGTGAGGAATCTTATCTTTGTTTGGATATGAGGAGTGGCGATGCATTTAACTCTACCGCCGCAACATGTGACTTTTCAGATATGTAATCACGCCGGAACTGGAAAATTTCTGTTTGTTCAGTGCAATTGATCATTTACACAGGTCTCCGTGCTCACAAGATCCAAGACACAAAGTGCACTGCCAGGCTAGGCCTTCCTAACTTTCAAGAAGAATGTCAGCAGAGCATGTTAAATTTTATTACACCTCCAGGCTCAATGCACATAACTTATTATACTTTCTAAATTCAACGTTCTGACACTCTTCCAGGGTGCCACATTGCCTTGCTATATGAAGCCAGCACAGAGCAGGAAACCGCTGAAATGGGATGTCTGATGTTGCATTTTTGTCTCTTCGCCTTGCCAAAGAAAACGGATCTCTAAGTAAAAGGATGCAAGTTTGAGAGGGACTTTATCGGAAGCTGTTCACCAAAGCAGGATGTCATGGAACCCCTTGCTGGGGCTCAAAAATCTCATGCATTTTGAGAGGCAGTGGCATGGAAGGGGCGGGGGGGAAGCCTTCCTCTTCCAGCAGCATATAAAAATCAGTGGGTTTTTAAAGCCAGAGTGGTGAAAAGTCATTTTGAGGGAAGTGATCCAAAGTCTTGAGTATGTTGAAACTGATCTTCAGGCTGCAATGATGTGCTGGGGGAACATGTCAAGCAAGTAGTTAAAAGCAACATTAGCAATAAACAAACAATGCTGTGTCCATTTCCTTTCCAAAGAAAAGACCAGTTTTTGAATTTTTGTGCAGGCTTGCATACATCCACCCCCTTCATGAAGCAAAGCCAGCAACCCAAGTTTAATTGACTTCACTAGGATTTTTATGCAAGTGAGGAATGCAGAATTGGATCCAAATTTTATGCTGTTCCAGATGGAAGAAATGCATATTTACAGACTAGTAAAACCATTGTTTCAAGACTGAAGTGCTAGATTCAAACCCTAATTTCAAAACCAGCTGCCATAACTACTTCTTCTTCTTCTTCTTCTTCTTCTTCTTCTTCTTCTTCTTCTTCTTCTTCTTCTTCTTCTTCGCACAAAACTCTGCTTTTGGCCTTTCCTCTGTTCCTTTTGCCTTTTCATTTCAATCACCCTTTGTCTGACTTTGCTTTCTTCCTTCTTATCCCCTCTTCTCTTTCCATCCTCCTGTCCAAAAGACTTAACTGTGGAGCAGATATTGTACTTGCATCATGCACAGCCAGCACACTCACTACAAACTTATTATCCAAGGATGGATTTCTATATAGCTAAGAGGGCACCATTTTTACACAAGAGGGAGATATGAGCTGGTTGAGGGATCCCCAAGGTTTGCAGGTGTGCATATTCATGGAGGATACGGCTATTACTCAGAATGGCTATGTACTCCGGCGGCGACGCCATTGCGGGTGGTCGTGGGCTGCTTCGGCTGCGAAGCACCCAGTCCATCCCGGGGGTTAGGAGCCCTGCTACCGCAAAGCGGGGCTCCGGTTGGGGTGCGGGAAGAGCGTCCCGCACCCTGGGCTCCCCGGCTGTGCCCGTTGTGGCTCCGAACCCTTCCCCCGCTCCCCCTGTAAAGGGGGAGTGGGGGTGAAGGGACGACGGAGCCGGGCTATAGGGGACATGCCCCAACCGGGATGTAAATGCGGCGACAAAGCCTGTGATGAGCGTCTAAGTTCTACCTGTCTTTAACGAGCTGATAAGAACCCAGTGGCTGTGAGTATTTGATTGACTCTTTGTATTCTTGGAACGATCTGGGGGAAAGAAGAAAGGCAGCCCGCCACCCTCCCTTCGGGAGTTGAAAGAAATTAACCGTTTAAGTGACTGCTGCTACAACAATCGATAGAAAGTATCTGGAATTTGAAAACTGAGACTGCTGAGATTTCCCTTCGGGGGTTAACTGGGGAAAAAATATCTCCATTTGAAGTTTTGGTCTTTATACTCCGGCTTCGGAGAAATGGCGACGACTTGGACTGTCGTGGGAAAAAATTGAAACAAAGGAAGGAAGAGACAGGAACTGAAATCTGACACTCACCCTCCCTTCTAAAATGCTGGACTTTGTGTTTTCACTGGTATTGAACTCTGGTTTAAAGGATGAGGAAATGCTCACTGTCTTGAAGCTGGAACTGCTTAATCGGAAACTGCAAGTTTTGAGTGGAATTATAAATAAAAAGGACTCACTTTCCACAGAGGAGGCTTTCCAAAAGTTTTATACAATGGAATCAAACCTTGGCAAAGAGCTGGGAGGGGTGCTTGAAAGATGGTTCGAAATGGCTGGGCAACTCCGGGAAAAGGAACCGATTTCTGGGGGTGGCAGCCCTGGAACGGGAAAATTTATAATATCCAGACTCCGAGGTGGCAGCTCGGGGGCAAGGGACATAGAATTAAGATTTCTACAAGAAGAAGTATGGTACAAAGGTACGGAGGAGCCCAAAAAGTAAGTGATGAACACCCTGAAGCTCGATGCTAGGTTTGTTGTGAATGCCGGGATCTGTGGACACTCAGAAGAAGATAATTGGAGATCCGGTTCTGGTGAAAGACAGAAAAAGACAATGGACAGAGGGGGAGTGGGTTGAAGTATTAAATGTATAATCCAAATGGTCTGTCATGGTATCCGAGATCAGAGTGTGAAGTCTGTTAATTATAAGTTTATTTTAAATAAGTAAGGAGATATTGAATCTTAAGTCAAAAGCAGCATGATAAAGGATAGAAGAAATAAGTTTAGTTATAAGAGTATATGGTTAAGATTTAGGTTATAATAAAAAGATCAGGATAATTGTGTTATTTTTAAGTAAAGTTAAATTTTTTATAGAGAAAAGTTGTTAAGGAAATAGTATAATGATTTAAAACCGAAGGTGAAAAGGCGGGGAAAGTCAAACGTCAAGATTCAGAAGTAGAAATTTTTTTTTTGTAAGATATACAAATAAGAAGAAGAATCCTGACATTATGTGTATTTGTATTTGTTTTTGTATTTGTAGGTGTGGGGTTGGGTTTGTGTTATATTACGAAAATGCTAATAAATTCTGTTTTTAAAAAAACAAAAACAGAATGGCTATGTACTATCTCGAGTGTCAGAGATAATAGAGTATAGCTGAATACCAGTTGCTGAGGAAAGCAAGTGTTGGAGAGTGATGTTGCATTCATGCACTGCTTATTAGTTTCTAACAGGCATCTGGTTTGTCACTGCAAGAAGAACAGTGATGGATGAGACGATCCAACTGGACTTGTTTCATGTTCTTAAAAATAAAACAACCCCAAGGGAAGAGTGCCAATTGGTTGTTGAGGTTTTGTTTTGTTTGTTTTAAGGAAAATCAGGGAGCAGGTAATGGAATGGAGTGTCCTGCAAGATGGCATGGATGACTTGCTGGAACCAGGAACAATAGCATTTTACAACTGTACATTTTGTTTCAGGTCCCAGCTGTTTCCCCTAGTTCTCATATCATTCATCAGTGATTTTTTTTTTAAGGTTGTGCAGTACATGCTGTATGAATTTGTTCTTCCAGGTGCATAATAAATGCTTGAATGAGAGCCTCTTCATATATGACATTTGTTAGTTTATGGAAACTTTTTTTTTTTTTTGCTCTGTACAGTCTGTACACACTAAACAGTGTAAAAACAATTTTTGCCTCTCAGTCCCCTATATGTAATGCGGACATCTGCCTTGTGCATAGATCACACAACTGCCTCAATGATTGAGAGCAACTCTTTGTGTAAGTACTGGAGAGCCAGTGTGGTGTAGTGGTTAAGAGTGGTAGACTCGTAATCTGGTGAACCGGGTTCATGTCTCCGCTCCTCCACATGCAGCTGCTGGGTGACCTTGGGCCAGTTACACTTCTTTGAAGTCTCTCAGCCCCACTCACCTCACAGAGTGTTTGTGGTGGGGGAGGAAGGAAAAGGAGAATGTTAGCTGCTTTGAGACCCCCTTCAGGTAGTGATAAAGCAGGATATCAAATCCAAACTCTTCTTCTTCTACTACTATTTTAAGTAGCTTGTCCAGTACTATTGCTGCTACAGCTCGATATCCAGGTTGCACGCATTAAATCAAGAGAGACACAAATTGTGTTTGATATTCTGGATTTGGTCTTGCAGAGGTTAGCATGCTGGAAACTGTGAGACATGAAATATCTTGCTTAGTCAAGACCCCATTAGTTGGCTTTAGGAAGGCCATTATCTCCCTGCCAACTGCACCTATAAAATGAGACAACATGAATGCATTGTGACGACAAATAAGGTAAAGCATATAAACCACTGTGCACATGGCAGGCGCTATACACCTGGTGGCAATTCAAGAGATGTTCTAGACAGAAAACGGCTTTTGACAGAGCAAAAATGGAAGAGGACTGAGCAACAGTGGAAAGGCACATGGAGCAGATGCTATCCTTTAGTTGCCCCTGGATAATGTGAGTTTCACACTACAGAAGTTACAGTAACCTAGCGCATATATTGATGGCATGGTAGGTGAACATCTAATCCGCCCTAACCACATTGGCGGAAGTTATAGTCTCCCCTGAAGCCAAAACAAAATGTATTTATTTATTACCTGGCCCTTCCCAAGGGCTCATGATGGGCAATGATACGTGAAATCATGGATCATCTATTATGATTAAACCATCGGCTAACCTTCCTCCTGAGGCCCTGTTTGTTTATTATGTACCTGGCCTTAGCATCTTGATCCTTCAGTGGTGGATGCATGGTTGAGTCTTTGTGTGGCCTGCACATTGAGAAGGTTTGCAGTGGCACAGAATTTCAGATTGTGCTCTGAAAACTAGTTCACTACTAGTATGGACAGGGCCAGCTGAGTGCTTGAAAGTACTAGTGCCTTGCTGCCTGGGAATGTCATGATTCAAGAGATTTAGGACTACTCTAGGAAATCCTTGAACCCAGCTGACTCCTGCCCTAGAAGCTTAGAACAGGTTCCGATTTAGATATCTGTACCTGTTGTAACCTTTGGGCTTAATGGCCAAGGGAAACCTAGTCAGAAAGAACAAGGAACATGCTGTTGTTCTCTGCTGCCCAATAATTCTGAAACTGGCGCTGACTGTGTCTAACTGTGCATGAATTCCCAATGTTTTAGTGCCCACTTGTTTTTCAACATTTTATTATTTCTATAAAGCTACTTTCCCAGAGGAACGGCCAAAGAAAGGCCTCTTTCTTGACAGAAGGTAAACAAGGTCTGCAAAATCTTTTTGCAGTCTTGCTCCAAATAATCTTTGCACACCTGGTACAATGAAGGCTAGCATCCAGACGCTGCCATATGACAGAAGAATTACCCATTCATGGGCTGAGTTGTGTATGTGCAGATTGTCATAATGGCCAGATGTTGTGGCTGCCTTAACCACCTGCTACATCAGGGGACTGAAAGGTATATGAATGTTCCTTGACTTTGGCAAGTATCTCAAGAGCCAGAGCCATGAATAAATTGGGCAAAGCAGGACAGAATCGGACTCTGACATCCTTTTTATTACTTGGACCAGTAAAGTCCTGTCTGGTTGATGATAATGATCTGAGCAGTGTAGACTGGCCATCAGCACTGTTGCTTCAGTGTTCAGGAAAAAGGCCCCGTATAGTACAGGAATACTGGATAGGCAATGGGAAGTGGGCTATAAAGACATGATGTAATTGTATAAATAGTAATCACAGGGCTATATGGGGTGCTAATGGAGGGGTAATGCCTCTGGTGGGGGAGATGCCATGCTCCTTCTGGGGTAGTTTGTCCAACTTTGCTCCCCACTCTGCACTCAAATAACAAGAAAGAACCCACAACGTGAAAGATCCCTGTAACGAGATGAGCGTATATTTATATAATAATACTCAAACAAACAATGTATTTAATAATTTAAGAGCAAAAATCCTCAAGAAAAAATACTCCAAAACGTTGTAAACTAATCCAAAGGAAAATTGATAACTCAACAAACTTTCCAAGAAAATTAATTACTCAACAAACTTTTCAAATAACTCCAAATGCCAAAAATAACTTCCAAATAACCTTAACGAGTTGCCGGCTAAAAAATTTGTTTCACTGTTATGATCTATCAGTTTCCTCAGAAGGAGAAAAATGGAATTGTGTTTGTATAACTCAAGATAGTTTAGTTGCTATTAAATCTAGAGGGAGGATAAGAAACTTCAAACAAAAAGAACACCCCCAAATAGTGAGTGGTAATTATCCCAACTCAAAATTCCAATTTTGCTTCATCCCAAAGGTTAAAAACCTCAACTCAAGTTCGAAAACAAGCTCCATAGCTTGTAAAACATATTGACAAGGGGCTATGTAAGCTCTCGCAATCTTATTATTACGAAGCTATTGCAAAGATTCCCTGGGAATGATTTCAACTGGATGGTTAAACCAGGTGAGGGTAGCCTATGGTTCTCAAACCCTCAGAGTTAGGGACTTCCCCTGCATGCAAAGACAGGCTGTGGCAGATTGAGTGGATGAGACCAGTTGTGGGTCCAACAGGCAAGATTGCAATTTCTGCACGTGCCAAAGTGAGGGAAAGATGGGGCTCATCAACCTGGGAAGGTAGCCCATCTAGCAGGAGAAGAAACACTCTGATACTAAACCTCTGCTGCCTTGTGGGACATCTTCAGGAGAATAAAAGGCTAGGGAGTAAACCCTACCCAAATTTGGAGTGGACGGCACCTTGTACACCTCCTTCCGGCAACTCCTACAGCCAAGGAGGTGCCAAATGTATTGCTCTGCTTTCCTTTGGACCATATCAGTGAGGGTGAAGAAGAGGGTCTTGTCATCTGGGCAGCCCAGGAACTCCATGCACGCTGCCAAGGCTTGTGCCTCGAGGAGGTCACTTTGGTACTGCTAATTGGTTTGGTTTCACACCTGAAGGCGCACTCCATTATCTCTCAAGACAAATGGATGGCAACGACAAAAAGTAGGCACAGAAAGCTAAAGCAAATGCCTTGGAGCACATAAACAGCAATCAAATTGTATGTGGGAGCCATTGTGATGTCCTCTGACATCTTACAGTATACATCTTTCATCCTTTGCATTGCTGAGCCGTGTGATATTTGAGGCTAAATTAGCCAGGGAAGAATCCTACGTGTTGGGTGAAACCAATGCGTATTAAGCAAATGATATTTGAATCAGTCCTAGCCACAAGTGCATTTGAATCACTCGGAGGCTATGTATATTTTCAGTATTAACCTGCCAAACGGCCCCCAGAATTCCCCACAGACCTGAGTTTTGATTAGGACCAGAGTTCTCAGACTATGAAGTAGATATTGCTGGAAAGCAGAGGTGAAGAACAAGTGACCCTCAAGATGTTGTTGGACTACAGTTTCTGTCACCCCTGCCCATTGGCCACACTGGCTGAGACTGACAGGAGTGGAAGCCAAAGAGCATCTGGAGAGACACAGGTTCCCCATCCTAGCGTCAACCCCCCTCCTTCCTACTCCACCCCTAATAAACTCTTAGTAAAGGGGTTGGGAAACTGGAAAATCTTGTGCTGAGGAACAAGGGACTTAAGTGGGAGGGGGAAATTCAGTGGTGGCAGTTGGCATAACTGGGAGCATTGGACAAATGCCTGTTATCTTTGGATGGCAATTAACAGCAAAAAGTAGCGACATGCCATCGGGCCCCTTACAAACTGAGGCCCATACAGGCACAAACTGAACAGAGCATTAACATTTAACAGCATGATACAGAACATGATTAATCCAATATGACACCTCCGCCCTGTGGATTTTCATAGTAAGGAGTTTTAGGCATTGTTTTGAGAGTCCTTACTAAGTCATTTAGTCAGGACGGAAATTGTGACAGAGCAGAACTCCACAGTTCTGTGCCCTTCCCAGTGATACGATGTGACTTTAAGCTGCAGTGGCACAATTCACCATTTTGCATTGCTGTGAGTCATCTCAGAGGCTTCTGAGGGGAAAACCAATGGTCTAGACGCAAGATTGCATTTTGAAAATAAAACATCATGATGATAATAATGATAATGATACCCAAGGCTTCGTTGTTACAGCTTCCTACTCGCAGTGATGAGGAATCTTGGCAGGAGAAACACATCACATCACAGAGCTCTTCTCCTTTCTTTCAAGTTGGTCAAGCTCACTCTGGGCTAAAGGAGACTGCTGCCTTCAGCACACTTTTGCTTTCCCTTGTGCAGATATTTGAGTGTAACTCCTGATTGCCTTCCCTGGCACGGCATCTGCACGAGACATATGGAGGAAAGTGGATAGACTTTGACTCTTCTCTGCCAACACAAGCTTGTATTCTGTGGTCTGGAGGCTTTCTGAGGCTCTTTATTCTGGGTCACATTACTAGAGTGGAGAAGCGTATCTTTTGTTCTTGCTTATAAAGGGATATTTTACTCACAAGGATATATACAGCATACCATTTGCAAGAGAATGGATGGAGCAGAATGCAAAGCTGTCATATTTTGCATTTGTGACGCTTCATTCATTTCGCTTTCATCTGAAAATTGAAAAAAAAAGGCTTCAAAACAAGGATAGCTCCGTGTTCAGAAATCCACTAGAGACATGAACTAGCTGCAGTGAGGTCAGACACGGAGCAGCCCTTGTTAAAAGCAGAGTTAACACTTTAGCCTCCTAGCATGCTGAATATGCAGGCTGCCTTTGAATACTGAGATGTATCGAGAGTGATGTATATGGCAATAATAAGCGTTCAAGTCATTAAACTGGAAATGGGGAGAAAGAACATTTGCTTGCAAGCTACATTTCGAAAATATTTCACATTGTGAGGTGACCTGGGCTTCGCTTTCATTTTGTGACTGCACGACAGGGTGCTCTGTCTACCACACAGAGATGTCTATAGCTCATTTGATTTCTTTAATGTTGTTTCTATATCAGTAAGCCAGATGGTGGGCAGCAGTAATGCTCTGCACTAATCACTTAGAAACTCTCTGCAGTTGTGCTTTGAGATATGAAGACACACACAGCACACACACACACAGCCACACACTGCAAATGCCACTGGAATATATTTCCATATGTACACATTAGCTAAAATTCTCTCCCCTTCCTTCCCAAACTAGACACCTTTTGAAATGAAGAGGGTATTTCCCCTTCTGTTCTGACCAGGAAGAAAGTCTAAATGTGCAGGAGTTCATTATATGATGCAATTGTTGCCCTGGATTCAATCAAACAAGTTGAACCCGAAGCGTGGCACACTGCTCCCAATTCAGGATTCAGCAGCTACTCTGTTCCAGCTTCCTCCCATCCACCCTCCGGGTCCTCCATCAGTCTGATTCTGTAACCACTGCACATGCTGAATGTGTTGTTCAGGGGGTTGCCTTCCCCTATAAAGGTTATGCTTCTGATACAACAACAACCCAGCAAACCCCAGCATTCCCCTAACCCTCTTGTGTGTGGCTCATAAAGGTAAAGGTAAAGGGACCCCTGACCATCAGGTCCAGTCGTGTCCGACTCTGGGGTTGCGGCGCTCATCTCGCTCTATAGGCCGAAGGAGCCGGCGTTTGTCCGCAGACAGCTTCCGGGTCATGTGGCCAGCATGACAAAGCCGCTTCTGGTGAACCAGAGCAGCGCACGGAAACGCCGTTTACCTTCCCACCGGAGCGGTCCCTATTTATCTACTTGCACTTTGACGTGCTTTCGAACTGCTAGGTGGGCAGGAGCTGGGACCGAGCAACGGGAGCTCACCCCGTGGCAGGGATTCGAACCGCCGACCTTCTGATCAGCTAGCCCTAGACTCTGTGGTTTAACCCACAGCGCCATGTGGCTCATGCTTGGCTACAAAAGCAACAGCACTCCCTACCTGAACAGCAGAGATAATAGGAATGAGTGAAACTGGCACCAACATGCTATCATGTGGTATGCTCCTGTTCAGGATACTCCATTCCTGAGCCCCCTTGCTCTTACTGATTTGTTTTTAATGACACTTTGGATCCCCCCCCCTTTCTGTTACCTTGTCAACGTGGCTTACAGGACTGGTTGATTTAAACCACGAAGAAGAAGGCAGGCCGATAGTGTCATTTTGTGGTGAGGGCCAGGAGTTTCTCCATTTCCAAATGCAAGGGGTCCCCCACCCTCTCGCAAGCCAGCGTGCCATTTCCATTGGACGCACTCAGCCTTCATTAGATCACTTGGGGGTTTCCACCAGGCCCTTGAGAAGGTTTCCCTTCTCTAACTTTATTTTGGCTACAGCAGGACTGGCACTCGGAGAGAACTGAGATCGCTATTAGTACAGAGAGAATTGTGATGATTTTTAGGTGTGACAGCAAAGTTGACAGATTTACAAAGAAAGTGCCTAGGGAGAGAGATGTGCATAATTAAACAGCAGTACAAAGAAGAGGACCTCTGGAGCAAAATTGCCGTCTTGATGTTTTGTTGAGTGGTTGGTTTTTAATTCTCGGTGTCTTTTCAGCCCTTTCCCCACTTAATCAGATTAGTCAGATATGCTAATGGGTGTTTGTGACTTAGGAAAGCATATATACATGCTTGTTGACATGAAGGCTACTGCGCTGTAAATACAGCCCAGTGGACTGCATGCATCCACCCCACTCCTGAATGCCATCTGTTCTCTTGTCTTCTGTGTGTGTGTGTGTGTGTGTGTGTGTGTGTGTGTGTTGTCATCTTCATGCATTTCACTAGAAAAGCTGGTCCACATATGTATGGGTGATTTGCCTCTCCCCAGTGAAGTTAACTGGAAAGCAGATCAGGACAAGAAAGCACCACCTTTATTTGTTCACACCCACCTCTTGTCGTGTTGAATGGTGAAAGGAAGGTAAAGGCAGTCTCCCACAGGGAACTCGATCCTCTTCTTGCTAAATCAACCTAGCCTGGAATGTTTTATAGGGGCCAGACATTACCAAGACCTTCTCTGGCACATTGCTATGAATAAACTTTACTTATTGGTTGAGCTCTTTTCTTATAGTTTCCTGGTTGGAGCTCGATAGTTTTATACTGCCAGATGTCCCAAGGATCTGAAATCAAGAGCCTGCTGTACGCTTAAGTCCTGACCCCATGTGCAGAAGACATCATTGGGTTGGCATTTAAGTTTGGCATTTTGAATTTCTCCACAGCGGTCGTACACTCTCCTCAACGGATTTCATAAGAAGGCTAATGTCACAACAAAACAGCCAGGGCTGACTAGGGCTTAGTTCATGAACCTGTAAACCATGCCAGGGTTCAATATTTAATCTTTCTTTTCTTTTAAAAAGATTATTTTTTCACTTTTCTGAGATACAAAGGTAAATGTAGTAACTCAATGGAATAGAAACAACAAGGGAACACACTTAAAACGAAACCATGATACCTGAGTTTCTAAATGCTACTGTTTCCTGCATACCTCACCATACATATTTAGCAGGGAGCATAAAGAGACCCTGCAAATGCAAGAATGAATAACTGGCTCTCTCTCCAAAATGACCTCTGAACTATTGGGGCCACCCCTCCCCCCGTGTAAGGGTTAATAATAATAATAATAATAATAATAATAATAATAATAATTTCATTGTACCCTGCCCATCTGACTGGGTTGCCCCAGCCACTCTGGGCGGCTTCCAACAAAGTATAAAAAGGAACACACCAAAACATCAGACATTAAAAGCTTCCCTGTACAGGGCTGACTTCAGATGTCTTCTAAATGTCATATAGTTGTTTATTTCCTTGACATCTGATGGGAGGGCATTCCACAGCGCAGGCGCCACTACCGAGAAGGCCCTGTAACGTCACTTCTCACACTGAGGAAACTGCCAGAAAGCCCTCGGAGCTGGACCTCAGTGTCCGGGCTGAACGATGGGGCTGTGGACGCTCCTTCAGGTATACTGGGCCTAAGCCGTGGTAACCAATTCTAAAAATGCATGTATGTGTGGAGTGTCATTCCTTCATTGTTTACTGATCAGAGATACCTGGTGTACATGTGGGAGTAGGAGCAATATTTCCAGGGGGCAGCTTCTAGGCAGATTTGATCCCCACTCTCTCATTTTAACTACTGGTACTTTACCTCATGCAGCCAGGGATATTTTTATGTCCAACCAAAACAATATTCAATACTTGTTTACAACAATATTCATGGAGAATATATTTAACTATAGATCCACCCACACCCCAAAATGCTGGAGGTCTGTAAATAGTTCTTTTATTGCACACCAGCCCTGCCATGTAATTGAAGTGACAAATACAGCACTAATAGGTGCTTAGATATGTTAAGCAGGCTAAACATGCTAATGAGTCCTGTGAGTGTGGCCTTTGATTCAGCAATAATCTGTAATTAAATTATTGTAGACTGCTTTACATTAGAAACAGATGGGCAAACAATGCCTTTGCACATGCTTCTTAGTGGCAGAGGGCTCGGTTAAATTATTTATATATTATGTAAAAATATAAAAGGCTCAGCATCCATACATCAAAACTGACCTGTTTCAAATTCTTTTATCCAATTATACAAATTGCAAATGGGGACGCAGTTTATTTTCTGCAATTCTGTCACTATAGTAACCAGTGTCACTAATTGTGAGATTCTAGCCCAGCCAATTAGGGACTTTTACACTTGGTAACTGAACGCTGCTCAACTGTGTCTGCTCTCTAGACTGACACTAAAGTCCAAGAAGAATCCTCATGATATCATGAAGTATTTAACTTCAAGTTGTGGCACAGCTTTGGGGCAGGTTCTCAGAAAGATGGAGAAGGGCTTTCAGGCAGTATGTACTGCTCATGAGCCAGAAAATAAGAATAAGAATAAGAATAAGAATATAATAATAATAATTTATTTATTTATACCTCGCCCATCTGGCTGGTTTCCTTCTTTACATTTCCAGGGACTGCACAAAATCAGGAGCACAATTTGAAGTAATTAAAGTAATGAGAAGTGGAATCCATTGCGCAAGATATTTCTTTAATCCTTATACCACAGAAAATAAACAGCATTTAATAAAAATCACAGAAATAGTAAAACAATACTGTAAATAGACCCAAACAATATATGTAGCATTGTGGTCAAGCTTTGAGATATATAGGACTTCATCTATTTTAACAACAAAAAGCAAGCAGGTGAAATTATATAGGAAATTATATTAGGTCAAGTCGTGTCCGACTCTGGGGTTGCGGCGTTCATCTCGCATTACTGGCCGAGGGAGCCAGTGTACAGCTTCCGGTCATGTGGCCAGCATGACTAAGCCGCTTCTGGCGAACCAGAGCAGCGCACGGAAACACTGTTTACCTTCCCGCTGGAGTGGTACCTGGTACCTATTTATCTACTTGCATCTGACGTGCTTTTGAACTGCTAGGTGGGCAGCAGCTGAGACTGAGCAACGGGAGCTCACCCCATTGCGGGGATTTGAACTGCCGACCTTCTGATCAGGCAAGCCCTAGTCTCTGTGCCTAAGAACAAAACCCTCAGCTCCATTAAACCACTTACTACTCATACAATTCCCATACTATTTTCTTTTCATACTGATGATGAAGAGCAACTGCTTCTTCTGAATATGGAAATCAAGAGAGTGAAAGAATGGGACACACAGGTTAAATATGAGCCGACATAGGATCAAGTGATCTGGTACAGATCAATGGAACATCCTTTGTGCTCTTCCGTGCTGCTCACTTCAAAGTATTAGGTCAGTGGCAAAGTTAAATTAACAAGACTGGTGATAGTTGCATATTAAATATTTTAAGGGGTTGCATTAGAGACATCAAAGGTAAACGGGCCAAGCTTTGCCAGTGGCATGAGCATACATAATACAAGATACTGGACAAAGACAGCTGTGCTTTCTTGAACAGAGCAATAAAAGAATCAATGAATGCAGGCAATTAGGACACGATTCCACTACTTCATTAGAAAGAAAGGGCGGAAAAACAGAGAGCCAAACTGATGTGCTCATTTTACTTAATATTGGTCTCTCCTATTATTTTATGCAGATAACTAGTTTTCATGTTTGCAGGTTTGATCAGGAAAATTAATTTTTATTATTTATTAAATTCGTAGTCACTTATCTTGCTCAAGGCAATCCAAAACAACTTATAACCAAACCAAATTAATGACATCATACAAAGATCAGTTGGATCCTGAGCATGGCTCAAACCAAATTTACGCCCAAGGAAATGTTTACTGGGGTCCACAACCCCCCCCCCCCCCGAATGTTTTCCGTTTATTGTGCTAAGGGCAGCTATTGCCATAAAGTTTACAGCCAGAAACATTAAACATCCTTTTGTCAACAGTCCCCAATCATCAAGCCTGCCAAATTCGTAACACATGTATAGTAAAACTTTGCAGGCTAATCCATAGTAATGCAGGGAATCCCTTGTGCAGATTAAGTGACGATTCAGGGATTAGGATGCAAGATCCCGGCTAGTGCAGGTGAGGTCAGGCATGACACTGCTTCATCAGGGCTGCAACATCGCTTGCAATGTGTAAGGATGTCAGACAAACAGCAATTAAAAATACAACCAACCAATGAGGCTTTTTGACTGCCTTTTACACCCTAGTCACATCTACCGGTATTGCTCTGAGACTCCATAACACTATTTATTATGACATCTTACTAACTTGCATAGCAAAGCGCCAAACCTGAAAACTGGAATAAAAATCACACTGGAGTCAATGGAACGGTATTCAGGTAACCATATTATGGTTAATGCTAGTACCAGTATTTTCCTCAGGCCACCAAACTAGACGTAAGAGTGTGCAAAAGTGTTGTGCAAAACAACACTACAATCCAAAATAGAGCAAGAATAATGGATTTGTCCAAATGATGTTTGCCCCTTTCTAAGAGGATGTTAGGCTTGATACAATATTCTTCTCTGCCCTTTCCCTGAAACCTGAGAACATATCTAGAGTCCAGTAATGCTGCTGTGACTGCCCAGAGCAGCTGCACAAGAAACAGCTCCTAGAACATCTGCCAATCCAAAGCACCGGATAGGATGATTGTGAATGCCTTGGCCTAAGTAGCCAGCATGTCGGTTCCGTAGTGGTTACATGGCCTTTGGGGTGGCATGCATCCTCTGTGTCTCTCTGGCTTGCCACAGCTGGAACCGCAAGGCAGCGTTTTGTGAACTGCAAGCTAAACCTCCCTCTCTTGCTGATGTTATGTTAAGATGAAGCCCATCATCGCTTGGCTCACTCACCCGTTCTTAGGGCCAAGCTACATGTTACGTAATTCCTGCTTTCAAAAATGCATGCTTAAATTGGCCTCTTTAATTCTGAAGAAAAAGCAGGCTGTGAGCCCCCTGGTTTGACATATGCTCCTGGTTTGCAATTCTCTTCTTAAAGCGAGGGCGAACTGCCTTACATATAAAATATCAATCATCGTTCTCCGCAGCAACTGACCCAGTCATTCCAGGCTGATTTAGTGAAGTTATTTAAATATGTAGCAGTGTAAACAGACCCCTAAGCCAAGCTAATGTGTTGCAACATCGATTGGGAAGCAGATATGGTGTTAATGCAGGCACCGAAGGACAAGCAGCTTCTAAGCCTGTGCTGTGCTTTCCGTCATAACAGCTGCTCAGAATAATATGTGCAGTTACTGAATCAGGAAACTCTTAAGTGTTAGGTGGTGTACATACACACACACACGGCACAATCCTTCTTTGCTTACCTGAGAGTAAAGTCCCTTGAACTCAAATGGTTCACATCTGAGTAGACATATATAGAATCATGAAGCTTAATGTTACTACTCTTAGCCTTCCTGATCTGTGTACATGCAGGGGGGAAATGATGCAAAGCATTTCCCTAAAATAAAAATCTGCATTATGATGTGATGTGATGATGCCTCAACGTTGGATTTTTCCCCCATGTTTATGTGTAAACCCAAGAGTCCTTCATTTTCCCTCCACAGTTAGGGACAGAGACTATTTTCAACAATAGCCTATACTTTGCTTTCCATACAGTAATAATGGGCAGTGGATATGGGCTCTAAATGGAAGGGGAAGATTTTTTAAAAAAGAAAAGAAAAATGAAAGGTTTTCCAAACCCTTTTCAAAACAACCAGTGTTTGTTGTGTGTGTAGGACGGTGGAAAAATGGCTGATCTGGATTCTGAACTATTAGTTGGAAAATGGCTGTCAGCAATGGCAGCCTTAACTGCACTGACTGCAGTCCTTTACACACTTACCTGAGAGTAAATCATACTGATCTCCTTATGACTTATTATGAAGTACATATGATGTCCCTGTTAATCCAAGTACACTGGTTTATTTGATAAGTGGACCAGTGACTTTAAAAAGAAGTCACGCACAACCATTCACCATACTTAAAACGATTTTTACTCATAGCACTTGAAGCGTCACTACCTTTGATTCTGTATTAGTATGATTATACAGTGGTACCTCGGTTTTGAACATAATCCGTCCCTGAAGACTGTTTGAGTTCCGAAATGTTTGAAAATCGGGCACAAGGGTGGTCTGCAAATTTAATTGAGAAAATTGAAAAACACTCAGTAGAAGCTGTTCTGAGGTGCAAAACTGGAAGCATTTACTTCAGGATTTTCAGCACTGAAGTTCCGAAATGTTTTGCCAACAGAGATGTTCGAAAACCGGGTACCGCTGTATACAATGATATAGTCTTAGATAATAAGAGTTAGAGGGATCATAGTCATAGAAATAATAGAGTTAGAAGGTCATCGAGTCCAACCCCTTGCAAAGCAGGAATCCTTTTGCCCAACGTGGGGCTCGAACTCATGAACTTAAGTTTAAGAGTCTCATGCTCTACTGACTGAGCTATCTTGTTGAGTGTTATAAGTACATATAATAAGTAGATGCAGCTGTTATGTTAGAAAAAAAATACTTGCAGGACTGTGGTGTATTTCACACAACAATTTCAAATCATTGTGTTGTAAACAAGGTAGGAAGCATGGTAAAAGGTATTTGTTTTGGTAAAACAGCAACCCGAAAGCATTGGGTCTTCAAGTGGGACAACCATATATAAATTATGGTAAGAAATTAAGAATGGGTCCCCAGATGCATGTTTGGGATCAATTTGAGTCCGGGTACGAAAATATTGAAACTTTGGACTTAAACCCCAACTTTCAGAATAGACCCTTTCAATAAAAGCTTTTAACATTAACAGCTATCAGATTAGATAACAAAACCTTGCTGCCGCAAAGCAGCAATAAAGAACCAACAAGAATAAAGGAGTAATAGCAGTAATATCCATACAACATTAAATAGCAATAACAATAACTCAGGAAATAGGACTGGTTTATGTGATGCCTAAACGTTACAAGCAGGCATCAAACAATTGACTTTGGAAACGATTCCAAAATGTGCAGGTTGGGGAGACCATCTTTGTTCATCAAACCTTGCAGCAGTGGAGAGGGGCAGAGAAATCGGAATCTAATGAGATTTTAAAGAGTAGGTAAGCTAATATGGTAGGTGTAAGCTCTTCAAAATGTTGGTTGCAGGGAGCTACAGGGTTGGCAATGTGTGCTGCAAATGGTGTGAAGTATTTAATTGTTAATTTTTATTTTGTGGTATTGTTTTATGAGCCTTGTTGACAGAGCTGCTTTAAGTGATGACCCACCATTTTATGGCAATTTGATTTGGTGACTATTCTGGGAGTTTGTAAAAGAAAAAAAAAGAAAAATCTTAAAACAGGACAAAAATGGAAACATTTTTTCCTTTTAAATGCCTTTGATTTCCATACGCTCCCTCCAATCCTGTGGAATATTATGACAGTTAACAACTTGGACTTCAATACATGGGTAATAGGGTGGAATTTCCAACATCAAGACACCCTGCCATCTGTTTCTCTTTTAAGAAAAAAACCCTCTCTCCACAAATCGGCGTCTTTTAAGCTTTGCTGGGAGACAGCACTGTATCATATGACCCGTTTTAAAAACCACTTACACAGGCTTTACAAGTCAAAACAGCACCTTGAAGTTCTCGTGCACAATTTACTAGCATCCAACACTGCCACAGCAATGCTTAATAGATGCAAATCCTCGTTGTTGCTGTCATAATATGAATACAGCTATTAATAATAATTAGCTGTGTGGAGACAGGAAGGAGTCCCATAAAGACAGTTACATTTGACCCAGGGTTGCCCAAAAGTTTTCTGAGGCCTGAGAGAAAAATGAAAGAGTAAGTTGCATGAGCGAGATAGAATTATATATGACAATTGAGGCAAAATTGTAGCTGGGAGACATGGGAACGGCTGGGCTAGACTCCGTATCAACAAGTAATTCTGTTGCAACTTCCACAAATTCACCTTGCTCAGCTATAGTTGATGGGCTGTCAGTCCCTGGCTGGTGAAGCCCAGGGAGCAAGAGTACATGTCACCATGGCATAGCAAGAGAAGGCAGATACTCCAAAGGAGAGGAGAGTCAAAATGTGTGTAATGCTAAACGTGTAGCATGCAAATGCAGCTGCATTTTATTTATTCAAGAGTGGGTGTGGATTGCCAGCACACAGAGAGGGATCACGATCCAGATGAAAATCCCACCCCCTCACCCAGCTCATAGCTGTCAACTTGCCCCTTTTTTTTGCGGAAAATTGCCTTATTCCAGCGCCATTTCCCACTGCAAAAAAGGGAAGGTTGATGTGAGGGACCCTATTCCCTCCCCTTCAATACTTCCCCAACAGCGACTCTCCCTAAGTTTCACTGACAACTAGGATGAATCCTTCAGTGTTCATATGGGAGTTGTCTCTGGGGTACCTCAGGGCTCTATGGTTGAAAACCTCTTGCCACCTATGGGATCTCCCTACCAGGGTTCCCAACTACTGCAGTTTGCCTTCCCTTTAGGCAAATAAGTGGCACACTTGGCTTCACTGTCCAGCCCTCTGTATGACAGGAGAATAAGCAAACAGTTTCCTCTTCCACAGGAAAGCTTTGTTCTCTCCTCTTAGTCACACCTCTTAAGGTACTGATACACTGCCACAGTCAGCGAACGTTTAAGCACTTTTAACTTTATTAGGTAACTTGAAAACATGGATGTCTCGGGTTATTACTGGTACAAATCTTCTTCTCATATAATTCAGCTTAGTTATAATATTTCCTGCATCCCTTTAGCAATGGTAATGACCTTTCATTCCATTCCCCAAAGCCTAACCTCCCTTTCTCTCTCTCTAATCCTCCACACCCAACTGCCAAACCCCCAACTGCCTTTCAAGGTTGTTCCCCCTCCTTTTAGAATGCCAACTAGCTCCGCCTCCCAGGGAACACCTACCTAACATGGGAGTGATAGGTTAACCCATAATGAACCTGAACCATCAGCAGGCATTATTCCGCCACAGTTGACACCTATGGCCGTTTCCCAATGCAAGAAAAAGGAAGGTTGACAGCTATGACCCAGCTATTGGGCTGAAAAGGAAATAAAACTCCCACTGGAACTGGAGGGAACTTCACCCCAATTCCTGGTGAACCCCACAGGGGAAAGCCACAGAACAACTGGCGGAGCTGGGAAAAGACACACTGAGGATCTTGTATTCGTCTGATAAAATAGTACTTGTCTGCAGCTCACCCTTCGTATCTCCATCCTATATTGTTGGTTAATGTGGGTGCATCAGTTCTCTGATGCCAATGCCTATCTAAGCCCAGGCAGAGGTTGCTTGACCTAGTATAAGAAACAAAATAAGGAATCTGATCTTGTGAAAGGGAAGCACGCCTTTCACTGTGTAAGCGGACAGCTTCCCCTGCATGTTCGGAACCATTAAAGGTTGTTGCTGGATGAAAGCTGACGGGAATTGGAAGTCCAAAACGCTGGAAGGGTACTAGGTTGGCGAAGGATAAAGCACAGCATACAATCCAGCTGCTTAAGAACATTTAAAACAAAACCCAGAGGTATAAATATAGGGCTGTATTCAACAAAGTTCTACTCATAGTATACCTATTGAAATTAATGAATCTAAGTTAGTGACATTCATTAATTTCAGTGGGTCTACTCTCCATTTAGTTGAATACCACCGTTAGATATTTTTTTTAATCCATTAAAAACCCAATCGTTAAAAAAAAAAAAAAGAATTTCATAGCTCAAGGACATTTGGAATTATTATTTCCATTTTGTCCACCCTGAAAACTCAAAAACAAAGTCACACTGGATTCAAACAAAATGTGTCCAGATAACGATTTCAAAGAGCTACAGTTTAAATGTTTTCTTGTGGTGTGCGTTGTGAGGAAAGAGCATTCACCAGAAACTCAGCTCATAAATTCCTCATTTTTGAAGCATAAATGAGACCCGTGGAAGAGAATGGAGACAGCACTGTCATTTAAACCAACAACACTGACAGCTAGACTGTTTACTTTTCTGCTGTGGTTCTTTCCCCCCCTTTACATAAGCCAGGGGTCACAGTCACAGCCTAGCCAAACAGCCTAAAAAACACAAGGAAAGGGAGTAAAAATCTGTTGTTGGATGTAGAAGGCACAGTTGAAGCCCAAGACTCTTTGCACACTGTTAAGGAGGACAGTTGGTTGAGGAGGGAGAGGGAAGAGAATTGTAAAGATGCTTCCTTTTCTTTCTGGCCTTGCCTAATCCAGGAAAAACATCTTGCTTTTGTCAGTATGCTTGGGAGATTTAATTGAAAGAAGGGTCCCCCAGCTCCAGTTGTTTATAACCCTACGCCAATTAAACTGGCTCAGGCTGATGCTGTTAAAAACATCAGCAGCTGCAGCAGCGCAGCACAGCGAAGCAGCTATAAGAGGAAAAGATCAGGGTGGGACTTTTCTCTTTTCCTACCTTCAAAGTTCATGATCGCTGAAGGAGAAATAGCTGCTTCTGGAGACAATCAGGGCCAGAGCTGTAGAACATTCCTGCCATTTTTCCTGAACTTCTTCAAGCTCTGGGGGAAACAGAAATGTGGAGACAAAACACATAGGCTGTGTTGACACAACCACAAGTGCAAACTGTGCCAAGTATTACTGTAGGCGGCCCATTCAGAAGTAGTCACTTTACTCTTCAAAACACAGTAGTGCTCAAAGTAGGATTAATGTGCAGAGCACAGGACTTAATTCAGTTTCAAGGCCAACTGTGAGAAATGACATGTAGCTATGGAGGCACACCATGATATCCCATCAGCCACGGGTAAAGTGAAACGGAAGGTTGTTGCACTCAGGCCTCTGCTTGCGGGCTTCCCATGGGCCTTGGTCACCACATATGCATGTAGTCAGATCCAGAAGGGCTCTTCTTATCTTCTTTTGGCACTTCTTGCGAGCAGGACTGCAGTCCTTTCTTCCCATTCCGGATCTGACATTTCCCTGGCAAACAGGGGCTGCTTATAGGTTTCTTCTGCTTTATCTACCAGAAGACCTGGAGCCCCTGTCTGGGTGATGCTCCAGAGCTTATACCTATAGGGATCATTTGTTGATCTCCTTGGCCACTGGATACCTTGCACTCATTGGGCATACTATGGGCTGTTCCTTGGAATGCACCTCCTCCAACCATGAGGCATAGCATATCCATCATGGCTAGCAACCATTGATAGCCTTATCCTCCATTCATTTTCCAATCCTCTTTTTTAAAGCCATCCAAGTTGGTGGCCCATCACTGCCTCCTCTGGGAGCAGGTTTCATAGTTTAACTATGCGCTACGTGAATAAATACTTTATCTTCTGAATCTTCTGCATTTCCTTAAAAGGGTGGTGTTGCCCGAAACAGTTTCCTTTAGGCTACTGGATGGCCCCCTTCAGGAACCAACAGCAGGAGCATCCTATTAGCCCGGCCTTCTTTTTTTCTAGGATCAGCCTGCCCATTAGGTGAAATGATGACAGAACAAAATTTTGCTCCAGGTGAAAAAAGATAAATTCAGTTTTCATGTTTTACTGAGATTATAATCTCAGAGAAGCAAATTGGCATAAGCAGTGTGCTCTAATCATAGTTACAGCTAAAACATTAACTTGATGCAGCAAAGGTGTTTGCTGTGCCTGGCGTGCTCTAGTCCATGGGGTCATGAAGAGTTGGACATGACTGAACGACCTGAACAACAACAAAGGTAAGGAAGTTTTGAAAGACATCAAAGTGCAAATAGATAAATAGGTACCGCTCCGGCGGTAAGGTAACGGTGTTTCCGTGTGCTGCTCTGATTCGCCAGAAGCGGCAGTCATGCTGGCCAAATGACCCAGAAGCTGTCTGCGGACAAACGCCGGCTCCCTTGGCCAGTAAACCGAGATGAGCACCACAACCCCAGAGTCGTTCGTGACTGGACTTAACGGTCAGGGGTCCCTACCTTAAGGTAAGGTATGGTTATATTTCATGGAGTAGGTAAAGACAAAGTGAATATGAGCAAGGTTCTATGAGGGTCAATTATCTGAAACTACACAGAAACATGGGGAAAGACAACCCATTCCTGATTATCAGCCAGAGGATAAACTGTTCTTGGAGCTTCCACTGTCTGCAGTGAGAATTATACAAGTATAAAGTCCTCTGTGACTGCAAAAGTGAAGGGAAAGCAACCTGTGATAGCGAGTCCAGAGAGGACCAAGAATTGTTTAAAAGTTGCACTCCTGCTTCCACAGATAGAACTTTTCTCAAGCTTTCCTAGCTGATAGCTGCTCTTTTGGACTCAGCCTATCACATCCTGTTTTAATCTCCCTTCCCTTTCCCATACCACTCATCTGATTTAAACTGTGAATTGGAAGGCAGGGGCGGTCTGAAATATTATCACCTTTGTATAGAATGTAGTGCTTAAAAACAGTTAATATTAAACTGCATTTCTTATTCCCCTGACCTCCTGGTTGGGATTCTGGAGGTCACCAAAGAAGCTATCCCTCCATCTTTGGATTGACATGAATATACATGATGGCTGCATGATGAATTTGTTTTAACCTGTGGCACCACTGAATGTTTGGGCTGCAACACGCTGTTAAAATAGAATCTTAAACACCCCCTGCTCAACCACAGCACTGCTGATTGTTTGTCCTCATCTAGGACTGGTTCCAGCCAGCCTGAAATCCTAGGCACTGCTGTTCACTCAGTCCCAGCAAACAGATTCAGAGAGATGTACAATAACCACAATAAAAGCACAACACAAACCATCACGAAACCAAAAAATTGAACAGTAGCGTCATGAAAGAATAAAAACTGCAGGTCAACAAAAGGCAGCTCCTTCAAAATGCCAGGCAAGCAATCCTTAACCTGTAAACATGATGGATCACATAAACAGACACAAGAAGCCCTTTACTTCCACCCAAATCTCCATCTGCGGCTTTTCTTTAATGCGAAAAGTATTTCTAGCGCCGCTAAAAATGCACTGATTTCACATGCACCAAACCAATCCCTGCCATATCAGCGCGCACAGTTGTTTTTTCTTTTTTCTTTCTTTTCCTGGGCCAGCCTCGTCTATGCAACTGCAAAAAAGGGGGGGGGGGGACGGCGAGCGAAGGAGCGCGAAGGCGGGGCAGCTCGGAACTACAAGCAGCCTGAAGACCATGTGGGCGTGGCTAGAAGAGCGGGACGAAGGGAGGTGGCTGAGCAAGAGAAACAGAGGCCGCCGATTGATGGGCAGAGCGCGAGAGGGAAGAAAAAAAAACACCCCAAGAGGGAATAGGTGGGCTGACAGTCGTTCTGGAGCCTGCGATTGGCCGAGGCTCAAACCGTGGGCGGGGCGGCAGGCGGAGGCCGGGACGGGGGAAGGGGGGGGGCTAGAGCCGCGCTGACGGCCTTGGCCAGGGAATTTCAATTTCGAATGAGGGCTGAGGGAGGCGGTGGCAGCCGGCCAGACGGGGAAGCGAGACGCAGGAGGAGGAGGAAGTCCGCCGAGGAGGTAGGAAAGCTCTACAGGCGCCGCCGGCAAAGTTGATGCGGGACGTAGCAGCGCTGGGGTATTTTTTTTGGCGGGCTTCGCTGTCGTCTCCGATAGCGAGTGAGGCGGCGCTGGGGAGCCGCCGCCGCCGCCGCTTCCCTCCCTACTCCTCGGCTGCGTCCGGGACCGGGAGGGTGGGCGAGCGAGCGGGCGAAGGGACGCGGAGTGAGCCTGAGGGGGAAGTAGACGAAGCGCAGCAGCCCCTCTCTCGACGGTGCCGGGTTTCTTCCCCCTTCCCCCGTTTTCTCCTCATAGATACGGGCGGTGCCTGGCTTTTGCTCTGTCTGTCTGTACCACCCCCCTCCCGAGCCACCCTTCTCCCGGCCGCCGTTTGGCTTCTCAGTTCCGGCGGAGTTGCTCCCCGGGGGGGGGGGCGGTGGCGACGACGGCGCGGGTTCCTGCTCTTCCCGCTCCGCCTCCGCCTCCTCTCAGCACCTCGTGATGTGGGGCTCCAGCTGGAGTCGCCTCGCGGTTTGAGTAGGTGGGAGGTGGATTTTTTTTGGGGGGGGGGGAAGGGTTCAAGCCTCCTGTGCCTGCAGCCCCGGTAGGGAGGAGAGGCTGCGGCGGCGAAAACGACGACGATAGCGCGGGTATGAGGGGGGGGGGAAGAGCAGCTCTGAGGCGAAGATGCACGTCCGCTGGGGCTGCCGCCGCCTTCCTCCTCGGGAAATCCGCTGCCCTCCCTCAGCGCGAGGGGAAGGGACTGTGGCGCTGAGGAGGGAGGATGCAAAGGCAAAGCAGGGAGACGGCGCTGCACCGCGTGTTTCTGCCCCTCTCCAAAGCATGGTGGGTGGTTGTGCGGCGTATGGCATCCTGCCTAGCGGGGCTTGGGTGTGCGCGCGGCGGGAGAGGAAAGCCCTCTTTCCCTCCACAGGTTTTTAATCCCAGCAGCGGCTTTCTCCTTCCTGCCGAGGGTTCTGCAGAGTCCCCCACCGGGAAGCCGTCAGTCCCCACCTTTTGTTCAAATTTCCCTCGTTTACATCCCCTCCCACGCGCGCGCCACGACGCGGGAATGTGATCCGCGTGGGGGCGGGAATGAGCGCTAGGCTCTGGGATGCCGATTCCTCGCCGAGTGTCCCGACGTACCGGTATTCGCTTCTCCTGGAAGCCCCCTGCAGGCCGCCAGGACTGTTGTGACCTGCGTCGTTACGCGATGTGTTTTGTATAGCGTCGTCTCCCGTGTTTTGCAGTGATTGGTGGGCGGGGAGCCCTGGCCCATTTAGTGGGAAGAAATAAAGCTCTTGCCGATGGGTGATAGCATTATCGGCACCAACTAAAAAGTCACAGCGTACTGATTTTGGTATACCGAGAAATGTTATTCAGAGCAAACTGGATGTGAAGCGAAGTAGCGAGGTGGGGTGGGGAAAGTGGGCATGATGAGAAAGCTTAAAATGGACGCAGGACTGCAGGAGGTATTATGCAGATTTAATTAGAATGTGGTAGGCTGCAAATGGGTTGCATTAAAGCAGTGGTGTCCAAACTTTTTTCAAAGAGGGCCAGATTTGATGAAGATGAAGTGAGGGCCAACCAAAGTTGTTGAGCTTTTTTAGGGTTGAAGTTGTTGAGATTTTTTAGGGTTTTACCCCAGCAAATAAACTGCCACAGGGGCCGAATTAAACCGACTGGCGGGCCGGAATAAGCCCTTGAAAAAGACTTTGGACATGCCTACATTTAAAGCATCTGTGTCTGTGACCAACACATGCAGGGCCTGTTTACCCCCATTCCCTTTTGAAAACACAAGTGTAGTGGTTACTCAGAGCTGTTCTAAAAACAACACAACAGACATTGCACCCCTTATATTGCCAAAGTTATACACTCTGCATGCTCTATTTTAATTTACAGGTAGGTAGCTGTATGTTCTGCATAGTAAAAAAAAAAAAAAATCCTTCCAGTAGCACCTTAGAGACCAACTAAGTTTGTTCTTGGTAGAGCTTTCGTGTGCCAAGAACAAACTTAGTTGGTCTCTAAGGTGCTACTGGAAGGATTTTTTACCCCCTAATTTAAGGTGTGCTGAGTATAGCTTGTTGATCACCTGAAGCAAAAGGGGGTGGTATTAGGGTGTATGCCCCCCTCAAGTATTATCTTATGTGGTAGAACACTCTTCATACCTTCCTTAAGTTTTAAGATTGCTGGATGGCTAAATTTGATATTCCTCAACACACACACACTGTAGATAGCTGTGTTGGCCCATTATGACAAATCCAAATGCTGTAATAGGTGCTTTTACAATAGGGCTTGACAATACTTGTGCATGTATACAATACCATTCCATGCAGCAATATTAAGTTTCCATCTTATTGTAGAGGGTGGAGTGGTAAAGTCTTCTCTGTTGTACAATTTGAGGAAGAACTGCACTTCATCTCCCACCAATTGGAAATGCTAAAAGGCTGTTTAGAAAATACTAGAGAGTTTGAGATAAGGGCTGCATGTGGATTTGTTAAACTTTTAGCTTTGCTGGTGATCTGGATAGCTTTGTTTGGAGCTTGACAATGAAAATGAAAGTGAGGCAGTTCTAAAGAGGCTAGTGCCACCTTCTAGAGAGGATGGTGGGAAACATGAATGTAACCTACTGGCAAGGAGTGCACTGTTACTACTCTTTCTTGCCATCATCTGCTTATTACTAGATCAGAAGATGAGTGATTCCCACTGACTTATGAAAGTCTACTGGGAGTAAGAGACAGCTAGTTAAAGTCTCCTGCTTGACATTTCTATTTGATCCCTCTCCTAGTTTCTCATGCAGTTTAGCCCAGTAGGTAGCTCAAGTGGTTAAGCAATGGAGTGTGTGGTTTGTGTGTGTGTAACTAACAGCCTTTGTGTTGTGTTGGGAAGCAGTACAGAAATCAAATTGAGCAGTGTGTTTATTAAAGCTGGAGGAGAAACCGTAAGTAGGTGAAATCAAAAGGAAAACACTACATATATTTTCTGTATCATACCTATATTAGGACAAACATAACATAGCTAAACGTATTCTTATGGTCATCTTTGCCCTTGGTAGCCTCTGAAGTTGGTGGGAAGGTGAGGAAGAAAGGATGTGGGCATAATATCACTTTTTATGCAGTTTGATTGTGGTGATAATGATTAACAGCTAGACTAAGCAAGGAGGGGATTTAGACAAGGATGCTGGAGGTGATTAACACTCATTTCTGCTAGAAGGGTGAGAAGTGGGACAGAGATGACTGCCAGACATCAGAGTGCTGGTGCTTTAGATATTTGACAGGCTATGAAGTCTGCTATTCCAGTCAACTCCATGGAAGGAGTTGGGTGGGCTGTGAGAGGGGACTGTAGAAAGATGATCTTAAAAGAATTCCTGTGGGCAAAGTGCACTGCAGTTAAGAGGTGAGGCTTTTGCCCAGGAGGAGCAAATGGTATTTCATTTCAGAAGGTGGGCTTCTGAGAAAGAAACGTTCTAAACTAGTGGGCTTCTGAGAAACCATGGACAGAACTAGTGTCCCACCCCTTTCCATCACAATTTTCTATCCCACATTTATCTGCTGGTTCATGCTCTGTGGACTAGCCACTCTTGCTTATAAGAGCCTGAAGTTTCTATTGGGGTGCCTAGTAGAATGGTTTTTGGGCGAATATCTCTGTATACTGTATAGGCATTATGTGTTTAAAGATGGGTACCATAAATCAGGTTCTCCAAATAATTTTGTACTACAAACTTCCACCATTCCCGCCAGCATTCCCATGCTCATGGATGAAGGGTGTTGTAAGGCACAGACCTGAGGATACCACATTGGCTTCCCTGCCAGAAATTAAGCTACATTTTCTGATCTTGAAAAATAAAGTTCTGTTATACAATCAATATAGAGAAGGTTTGCTAGGAGATAGCCTGTTCCCTAGCTTCCTAGTGTCAGCAATACCACCCTTCAGTTACGTCACTGTCAGTCACTTGAATTCTTAGATTCTTCTCTTGTTTAGCAAAACTATGAGCAAAAACATACTTTAAAGCCAGCACATCCCAGGACAAACCATCTAGCTTAAAAGTAGGAAGTGTTGTCAGGTTTTTGTTTTGTTTTTACTTATAACTTCATAGCACAATTTTGTTTCTCTTTTTTGCAGTGTGTCCTGTGCCCTTTTGCAAATTCAAACAACCCCCCCCACTACATTTCATAAAAGTGAAAAAGTTTCAATGGTTTTTTAAAGCCATTTATTAGTATGACTAATTCTGACATACCCATGGTTTCCATGCATAATAAAATAAATCTATTTACAGGTCTTATATTTAAGCACGTCCCTAGGCAACAAGTGCCATGAAGCATCTAATTTACTATAAAAATTATCCAGCTGCTGACTCTGTTTACAATAAGAGTTATTAAACATAAGACAGCTGCATACGTGGCAGTGTAGGGCTTCTGGAATGTGGACCAATTGAATGTGGACCTAGTGGCTCAGTTTCTGAGGCACTAAAATTTCTAGCTGTAATTTAGGCGTGTGGTTTCTTTGTAGCCTAAAACATTAACCTCTTGTGCATTAAATTCTCAGATGGTATGTGAACACAGGACGACAAAAGATTTAGACTACAGTGTGATGTAGTTCCCCCCACCCCCTTAAAAAACAAAGAGAGTTCTGACTTGAAATATCTTCCTACTTGAGGCCCACAGTGTATAATTTTTTTTTCCAGTTAAGTAGCTTTGGTTGTACTGCAGTTTGTTTAAGGTGAATACTTAATCATATCTCCTGGGACAAACGTAAGGTTCTGCACTTAGGCAGGAATAATGAGAATGCACAAATACATAGGAGACAACAGGCTTAACACAGTACATGTGAAAAGGATCTAAGGCTCTTAGTAGACCACAACCTAACATGAGGCTACAGTGTTATGCAGCATCAAAAAAGAAAAAAAAAGGCTAATTCAATTCTAGGATGCAGCAGCAAAAGCATGGTGCCTAGGTCCAGAAAATAGTAGTACCAATCCATCTGCCTTGGTCGGACCCTACCTGGAGTACTGTGTTCAGCTCTGAGCACTACAGCTTAAAAAGGATACCGACAGCTAGAATGTGTGCAGAAGAGGGCACCAAGATGATTAAGGGTCTGGAAACAAGCTTTATGAGGAACGGTTGAGGGAGCTGAGTGGGCTTAGCTTGGGGAGAGAAGATAAAGGTGATATGTTATCAGTCTTCAAATATTTGAAGTGCTGTCACATGGAAATGGAACAGGCGTGTTTTCTGCAGCTCCCAGAGGGTAGCACCCAACCAATGGATTCAAATTACAAGAAAAGGGTTCTTACTAAACATTAGGAAATTTCTGACAGTAAGAGCTGTTTGACAGTGGACTGACTGCCTTGGAAGCGGGAAGTTTTTAAACAGCTGGATGGTCATCTCTGGGGATTCTTTAGCTGTTATTCCTGCATTGCAGGGGGTTGGAATAGATGACCATTGGGGTTCATTCCAACTCTGATTCTATGAATCTCTACCTTTTGGATTGTTGTTGTTCAGTCGTTCAGTCATGTCTGACTCTTCGTGACCCATGAACCAGAGCACGCCAGGGCACGCCTATCCAACCATCTCACCTCTGTCGTCCCCTTCTCCTTGTGCCCTCCATCTTTCCCAACATCAGGGCCTTTTCTAGGGAGTCTTCTCTTCTCATGAGGTGGCCAAAGTACTGGAGCCTCAACTTCAGGATCTGTCCTTCCAGTGAGCACTCAGGGCTGATTTCTTTAAGGATGGATAAATTTGATCTTTTTGCAGTCCATGGGACTCTCAAGGAGTCTTCTCTAGCACCATAATTCAAAAGCATCAACCTTTTGGATTACTGTTTCCCAAATGAAAATGCTTTGCTATTTATTGGTAATTGGGAAAAACTCATGTTTCAGTGTTGAAAATACATTAATAGAAATGAGTGTTTTTTTCTCTGCAGATCTTTTGCATTAGATATTGAGTAGAATGAAGGGATACTTTGGGCATTTTTTTCTGTTTTGCTGCTTTGAGAATTTTTTTTTTTAGTAATTTAAATTGGTTACAATGGCAGATGAATATACATCTGAGTCCATGTATGTTTGTTAGGAAGTCTCACTGACTGCACTAGAGCTTTCTCCAAAGAAAGTGTGCATATGGAATATTAAAAAATGGTTCTCTTGTAGTTAAAAAATGTGGCACAACCCATTGTTTTCTGTTAGTTTAACTTGGAAATTTAGGTCACAATATGTTGTTTTACCCTTAAATAAATCCTTTTAATAAAGCCACTTCATATTTTTGTATGACTTGGTGTTATATCATCTCTCTGGATAATCTCATCAGCTTTATGTTTTTCATGTACTTCAGGTAATGTTTAAAGTGGTCTATGTTTTGTAGACTTCAATGCTGCTGTCTTCCTAGTGAAAGCTTTATTCTTAGGGAGCAGTATTAAAATCACTTTGCTGTTTATGCAGGGGTAGCCTTTTTTCTTTGTGTTTTGGTTAATGCAGCATTAGTAAGTCAATACTTTGAGAGTGCCTCACACTAGCAGACTGATTTCAGTTTTTCAGGATCTACTTTGGGGGTAGATGCCCACCGATTGCAATCAATGTTAGTTAATTGGTCCTAAATGGTCCTCACTTTAAGACTTCAAGTTGCTTAGCTGGATCAGACGTCCTAGTAGTGCAGGTATTAGGTGGTTTTGCTGGAAATTGGGGTATATATAAAATTGTCCTGCAGCTCACATACTATGTAAAATTATGTATGTAGCAGTTTATATATAGCTGTTTGGAATTGCCTTAATATTTACTTTATAATTAGTGGTGAATGAATGCTATAAGAGATCTGTGTGTACCTCCTGATATGTATGAGAAGCAGCTTGAAAGAAAAAATCATTATTAAATGAATTCTCACCCAACCCTTACTTTCTCAGCACTCCTTGTCTTTGCCAGTTAATTCAAGTGGCAGTTTAGAAGTTTTTTAAAAAAAGATTTCTAAAATGGAAAGCAAGTAGTAACGAATATTGGTATTCAGGTTCGTGCTTTGTTGAAGTTGTTTGTAGCAGAATACAGTACCGGTAAATGTGATGTGATGTAAATGTAATAAAATAGGATTTTCCTACATAGTTTCAGTAGATATGATAACATTAAATCACCTTAGTAATTTTATTCAACATGTGTTCTCTGTAGAAAGGGGGGAGGGGGAATCTGCTAAGGGTGAACTTGTAACTTAGGCCTGCAGTCCTGTTCAGACTTATTCCGGAGCAAGTTCCACTGAACACTGGTTTTAGGTAGCTTAAAAAAACAACCACAACCTGGGGTTGAGAGTGAGTAGACTAATGTCACCCAGTTGTTTCATGTTTGTGTAGGGAACTTGAACTTTAGTCTCTCAACTCCAAATCTAGTAGGTATATATATATTCTATACTACAAGTTTTTGCATGATCCTTTCCATTCTGTATAGTGTGATAAACTGAGAGTGTAATTTTATTGCCCCCCCAATGGCTGTGAAGCAGATAGACTCTGAATGCAGGGATAAAGCATGTTGCTTCAGGAAACAAAGCACTGGGTTTGCAATCCAACCTTTTGACTCTTCATGTGTTATCTAAACTGCAGCATCAGACAGTTGTCAGCATAGTGCTGTATGATCAGTATGCTGTTCTCTTGTTTCCTGTCAATAGTTTTTTTGTTTCCTTTTACTTGCGTAAGTAGTTTTTTCTCAGACACTTGAGAATTTGTTAATGCATCGTTATTTATTTATTTATTATTTTTACTGTTCAGTAAGTGTTGGAAGTAACAATGCAGGTTGGACAGTATATGTGCAAGTCTGAGTGCATCTAAATAAACAACTTACTGATCAGTTTGCATTTGATATGCAAAAACAGGATACATTGCAAGATTTTGAATTGCAGGAGTGATACATTTTTTCATAGGTTTGCAAGAGATTGTGTTCTAAATATTTGAGGAGAAAAATGCTTGATTCTTAGATGGAAGCAGTTTTGGTTCATCTCATTTCAAAGGTGTAACATATTATAAAATTGAAAAGTCTTGAAAATGGCTAGATATTGTATTATGTATGAGAGCTTTAGAGTAACTATCAATGTATGGTTTCATTTTGCGGGAGCCCAGTGTTGAAAATACTATGGATGTTAATCTGTATGCTGTGCTGAGCGTCTTCTGCCATAAAGGCAAAATGCTGGAGTTAACAATTTTTACTTAAAACACCTTCACTCATTTCAGAACTGATGGGGACATGTTCGTATTTTGCTGATGGAATTGCTAACATTATGGTCACTTTTGCTTCCCTTGGATCAAGGGTAGGAAATCTGTGGCTCTCCACATGTAGCTGTGCTATGTCATTGATCAATGGCCATGCTAATAGGGGCTAATGAGAGTTGGAATCCAACAATATGATCTGAAAGGCCAAAGGCCGTTCACCGCTGCTTTGGATAGATATCAGGCAAAGAGCTATTTAAAAACAGCAACTCAAGACAGCAAAAATCCAAGGGCTGGAACTTTACTCGGGGAACAGGAATGAAAACATGGACATGTGGTCAAACGACCTCGTATCACCCCTTAATACTACTTCTGAAAATACTGGAGCATACTTAAGTGCATTTTAAGCTATATAATTTAAACTTTTGACCTAGCCAGGGTCGGCAAACTATGGTCTGGGGGCCGGATGTGGCCCACCAGGCTTGTAAATCTGGCCCGCAGACCCTGCTGCCTGCTTGGTCAGTCCCCACACTGAGCTAAACCGGCATGGTGTTTCCTTGAGAAGAATCCATGGACGCCTCACTGCGTGAGACTGACTTCCACGGCATTGGCACAACTTCGGATTGGCTGTGGGAAGTTCTTGCAGCCAACCCGAAGCCTCACTGCCCGCGCGCTGAGGTAAACCCGGTGTGGCCATGGATGGAGAGGCAGGGTGGCGGGTGTGGGCCGCACCATTGGCATTGTGATGGGCGCATTGCGGGCTTCAGCTGGAGTTTGGTGTGCCTGCTGGCCTGGTGCCCGGCTTGGTGCTGCTGCTGGTGTCATGCTCAGCGGCCACACTGGAGCAGTTGGAGAGCGAGCTGTGCACCGTCTACCCGGTGCTCCACGTGCACAGGCTGCCTGCCGACCTGACCTTGGATGATGGGCCGCAGCGTGTGGTGCACGCCGCCTGGGAGCTCTGCAAGGACGGGCCAATGGAGCAGCTGCTTCTCATCAACAATGCCAGTGAGTGGGCGGTGCCGAGACGCTCTCCTAAGTGCATGCAGAGTGTGTTCCTCCTTCAGGTCCGGAGGCAGCTGCGGGACCGGCTTGCAGGGTATTTATATTTTTCAAAATATAGTCTGGTCCCCCACAAGGTCTGAGGGACAGTGGACTGGACCCCTGATGAAAAAGTTTGCTGACCCCTGGACCTAGCCATTGTGGCTAGTAGTCATTGATTAGTGCTATATTCTGCATCCAATGTTTGAGGCATCATGTCTCAAATATCAGTTGCTGGGAATCGCAGGTGGGGCAGCTTGTGGTCTTTCCACAAGCATCTTGTTGGCCACTGTGAGAACAGGATGCTAGACAGACCATTGAACTGATTCAGCAGGCTCGTCTTAAACTCTTATGTTTTTGGTATGTTCTTATGTTCTTGATTTAAAATTTGTAAGCGATAGAAAGCTAGCCTTGTTTTATACTTTGAAAAACTCATGCTGTCTTCATAGAACTCCTAAAGAAGCTTAAGAACTTTAAATGAAATCTATTGCACCAAACTAGCCAAGCAGGTAATATGCTTTGTCTACTTGAAGAATTCTCATTTACAGGACAACTTCTGCCTGTTTCCCTATGTTGGATTTTGTCTCCTAGCCTTTTGTTTGGATTTCACATTACTTTAGCACTGTTTTTGAGAAGTACATTTGTTTGGCTCTAAAGTCTAACTCTTAGCCTTCATTTGAGGCATTTCTGTTGATAGTACTGTAGTAACGTTGGGAAGATGCAGCCAAACTGCAAGTCAGTAAATTTTGACTTTCTGCAATTAGGGTAATGCACTGAAAAGTGTAGGGTGAACAAATGATTAGTGGAAAGATCCATCTATCTGTCATGGTTGCTTTAGCTGAGATTCCTGCATTATAGGGGGTTGGACTAGATGACCCTTGGGTCCTTTCCAACTCTATGATTCTGTGATATACAAGCACCTTGTATACAAATTAGGATGAATGCTCATTGTCATATAACTGCCCCCAAACAAAACACAATGAATTTTCAGTAAAGGCTGTCCATAGTTTAATCTCCATGTAAACTCCTGCCCACCTAGCAATTCGAAAGCACAAAGTGCAAGTAGATAATAGCTACCGCTCTGGCGGGAATGTAAACGGTGTTTCCATGTGCTGCTCTGGTTCACCAGAAGCGGCTTAGTCATGCTGGCCACATGACCCAGAAGATGTACACCAGCTCCTTCGGCCAGTAAAGCGAGATGAGCGCCGCAACCCCAGAGTCGTCTGCAACTGGACCTAACGGTCAGGAGTCCCTTTACCTTTATCTAAGCTTTGTGCAAGCAAGTATGGATAAGCAGGTAGTTTTGAGGAGTCCCATGCTGTGTTTTTTTGGGAGAAATGGTGGGATATACATTTAATTTTTTTTAAAAAAATATTAGCTCAATTTTCAGTACTTCATAGCTAAAATTAACTGTTCCCATTGCAACTCTGGGTTGTCTGATTTTTTTAAAAAGTTACTGCTTTTGCTTGAATTCCTGTCCTGTCACACGCAAGCAAGGCATTACTGTTGATCAATGACTATCTAGATTCTAGATTTCATGGTATTGTGGAAGGAGAGGGATATTTTCTAAATATGGCGAACTATCGCCCAGTCTCAAATCTACCATTCTTGGGCAAGGTAATTGAGCGGGTGGTTGCTGAACAACTCCAGGCACGCCTGGAGGATGTGGACCATTTGGATCCTTTCCAATCGGGATTCAGGCCTCATCATGGGACTGAAACTGCCTTGGTTACGCTGGTCGATGATCTCCGGTGGGCTAGGGACAAAGGTGAGAGCTGTTTGCTGGTTCTGCTGGATCTCTCAGCGGCCTTTGACACCATTGACCATAACATCCTTCTGGACCGACTAGAGTGCTTGGGAGCTGGGGGCACTGTTATACAGTGGTTCCACTCCTTCCTCCTGGGCCGTGTTCAGAAAGTGGTGGTGGGGGGATGAGTGTTCAGACCCCATGGCTCTCACATGTGGGGTGCCTCAGGGTTCCGTCCTCTCCCCCATGCTTTTTAATATCTATATGAAACCGCTGGGAGAGATCATCAGGGGGTTTGGGCTGGGTGTTCATCAGTATGCAGATGATACCCAGCTCTACCTCTCTTTCAAATCAGAACCAGTGAAGGCGGTGAAGGTCCTGTGTGAGTGCCTGGAGGCGGTTGGAGGATGGATGGCGGCTAACAGATTGAGGTTGAATCCTGACAAGACAGAAGTACTGTTTTTGGGGGACAGGGGGCGGGTGGGTGTGGGGGACTCCCTGGTCCTGAATGGGGTAATTGTGCCCCTGAAGGACCAGGTGTGCAGCCTGGGAGTCATTTTGGACTCACAGCTGTCCATGGAGGCACAGGTTAATTCTGTGTCCAGGGCGGCTGTCTACCATCTCCATCTGGTACGCAGGCTGAGACCCTACCTGCCCGTGGACTGTCTCACCAGAGTGGTGCATGCTCTAGTTATCTCCCGCTTGGACTACTGCAATGCACTCTATGTGGGGCTACCTTTGAAGGTGACCCAGAAACTGCAATTAATCCAGAACGCGGCAGCTAGACTGGTGACTGGGAGTGGCCGCCGGGACCACATAACACCAGTCCTGAGAGATCTATATTGGCTCCCAGTAAGTTTCCGAGCACAATTCAAAGTGTTGGTGCTGACCTTTAAAGCCCTAAACGGCCTAGGTCCTGTATACCTGAAGGAGCGTCTCCACCCCCATCATTCACCCCGGACACTGAGATCCAGCGCCGAGGGCCTTCTGTCGGTTCCCTCACAGCGAGAAGCAAAGCTACAGGGAAGCAGACAGAGGGCCTTCTCGGTAGTGGCGCCTGCCCTGTGGAACGCCCTCCCATCAGGGGTCAAGGGAATAAACAACTACCTGACATTCAGAAAATACCTGAAGGCAGCCCTGTTTAGAGAAGTTTTTAATCCGTGATATTTTAAATGTATTTTAATATTTGATGGAAGCCGCCCAGAGTGGCTGGGGAGACCCTGCCAGATGGGTGGCGGTACAAATAAAATATTATTATTATTATTATTATTATTATTACTTGCTCTCCTTCCTCAATATCTTGAAAGGAAAGCTTTACAATAAAGATAATTAATATTCAGAATCTTAAGTGTAGTTTCTAACCATTCCTCACGTGATGGTTTTGACTTGACATAATGTACCAAGATATCAGCAGTTAATAAATTTAAAATTAAAGAGCAAAACTGTAAATTGCTTGGATTCCTCATTAGTCACAAGGTCTTACTCTGAAATTCTCTGTAGGAAGAGAGCTGCTTTGTCATTGGATTCTAAGTTGTCATGCTTATATGTGCTGTAGAAAAGCAACTCCCTGACCTTTTTACAATCAAATGGTCACGTTCTTAGCTGTTCCTAGTGCCAGCAAGAGGGGAAAAGAAAGTGCATTAGGAAGGGAAGTTTCACCTCCTCATCCTTGTGTACTGATGGGGGTATGGAGAGGGGAGGAAATATGTCTGTTTGCTGTTTTTCGGGGTACAAATATTGTCCTAAATATTTACTAAAAAATCAGAAAACTTTTCTGTAAAACTATTTGACTATTTTCCTAATATTTTGGAATAACAGTCCATGTACAATCATATGATGCTTTGTATTTATTGTAAATGTTTATACGTAAATGTGAACTTCAGTGTATTACTCTAATGTAACAAATTATTAATTAAATAAAACTATTGATGAGGGACAAATGGAAAAGGAGTTTTGTGAGAGCTTGAGGCTTGTTTACATAGCACTAAACTGGTTTAATGTTGTGTCTGAATGCAACCTTTTGAAAGATACCTGAAACAGACTTGTATGCACCTCTAGTTGTACCATCAGATGTCACTGCATTCCTCATCCTCATTTTCTGCAAATATATTTAAGTAGTAATAGCCAAACTGTTTCATCCTGTGTAATTATTAACAAAACAGTAGCAAATTTTTGCTGGGTAGTAGTAACTTGTTTATTTTTACCTAGATCTATAAATCTATTTATCTCTTTTTTTCCTGAATGTTGTAATTAAATTGTTATTGCTTTGCTCCTGATCAGTGAGAGAAGAATAAACCGCTGCTCCAGTATTTTTGTAGCATGGGTTTTTATTAGGTCTGTTCTTTCTGTCACTGTGTTTTCATAATGGATTATCTATTCAGATTCCATCAAGCTACAATGCTGATTATTCTTTTGAGGTCTGTAACCCTAGGATTTTAGAATGTGACCATAGGTAACAGCTGTCCTAGAATTAATCTTCTGTTTAATAATATGACTTAATTCATGCTGCCTTTATATTGTGTATAATGCAAGAAAACTGAGGATCTGGGTAGTAGTGTCATCCCCAAGATTAGCTTGACACCTTTCAACCTCAAAAGCAAGAAGATGTAGTCTTCCTAAATGTGTCTCACTTCCAAGCAACCAAGGAAGTTGCATGGTCACCACTCAAAGGAAGGAAGCCAGATTGCTTAATAGTTTGACAGCTTGGAGGAAATAATAAATAAATAAATAAATAAATAAATAAATAAATAAATAAATAAATAAATAAATAAATAAATAAATAAATAAATAAATAAATAAATAAATAAATAAATAAATAAATAAATATATATATATATATATATATATATATATATATATATATATATATATATATATATATATATATATATATATATATATATATATATATATATATATATGTATTGTTATATTTATACCCCCACCCATCTGGCTGGGTTTCCCCAGCCACTCTGGGCAGCTTTCAACAGAACATTAAAAACAGAATGCAGCTCCAAACATTAAAAACTTCCCTAAACAGGGCTGCCTTCAGATGTCTTCTAAAAGTCAGATAGCTTTTTATTTCCTTGACATCTGATGGGAGGGTGCTCCCCAGGGTGGGCACCGCTACCGAGAAGGCCCTCTGCCTGGTTCCCTGTAACCTTACTTCTCACAGTGAGGGAACCACCAGAAGACCCTCAGAGCTGGACCTCAGCAGAACGATGGCGGTGGAGACGCTCCTTCAGGCATACTGGGCTGAGGCAGATCCCATGCACATAAGCAACCCTTAGACTTCCTCTCATGTCTCATCCTTAGAGTTGGAGATCACAGGGCAGCTGTTGGTATGATTTTCAACACCTCTGCCGAGTCAAAGGTGTGAGGAAGTCTAGGTGCTGATCACACTTGCTGTGATCAATGAAAATGTAGAAGTCTGCTTTATATCCACATATATTCCCTGAGAAGGAAATATGGGGCTTTGTGGCACATTGGATCTGGAAGGATTAAAAAACTGAGTTTATTTTGATGTCGGGAGCTGCAAAAGGCAGTCCTGTGGCTTTATGGGGAACTGATATAGAATCTTGCCCGTTGTGATTAAAGTCCATATAAATTTAATTAGTGGGTCAGACTTGATCTTTTGTTTAAGGGCAGACTTTCTAAGACTTGTTTGGCAGAAGAACTACAAATAAATTCTTTGCAATCTGTATGTGGGCAATATCTCCCCTCCCAGTCCCAGTCTGGGGAAAGGAGCAGGGATTATCCTTGACTATATTCTGGGACAGGACTCTACCTTAAGGGAATAGTAGAATCCAGGTGACCACAATTTTTTTTTTTTTTTTGCTACCAAGACCAAATAAAACCTGTTGCCCCCCACTTGTGTTATAACAGAACTTGTTTTACTATCATATGCTCTCTGGAGGCAAGAATTTATAGTTTACATATGTTTGATTGAAACAGTTCTGATAGTTCTGACTATGATTGAGACACTACTATTGTGACAGTGACGGCTATAATATCAAACTTGTTTCATGCTACGTGAATGAACCTGGAATGAGCTTTAAGTTTCTACACTTGGTCCCTTCTTTCTAATTTTGTCATTATACCCTAACTGGCAAACTATCATTTGGGCTTGCCCTGCAAATTTTGGATTATTTGCTGCACTGATCTACAGGGCAAATGTAATTCATCATTTGCCAGTTCACATAACAAAGCAGGGATGGAGAAAGAAGATTGTATTTCATAAGACAAGGAGGAAATTCATGAATCTGAGATTTGTTCATGAAGCATGAAGCCATATGATATAGTGGTGCATCTGAACAGAACAAATTTGTGATGTGGGTTATTATTATTTATTGAATTTATATACCGCCTTATACCTGGGTATATGTTACATCATTTAAGAAACCTAGATATATGATTGAATGTTGTCCTTTTCAGGAATTCAGTAAACATGTAAAGGAGGCAGAAACGATGGACATACTAGGTCTACCCCCATTGCTGTTCATATATGGCTATTAACATTTTTATGCTTTAAGATAAGTGGAGAGCATACTAAATGAAGAGTCCAGTACTGAACAAGTTGCATAAAAACATCTCGAACCCGTTACAATATACACAGAAGCTGTCTTTCAACAACACCATTTTAGTCAGTACAGTGGTATCTCTGGTTACGAACTTAATTCTTTCCAGAGGTCTGTTCTTAGCCTGAAACTGTTCTTAACCTGAGGTACCACTTTAGCTCATGGGGCCTCATTGTGCCGCCGGTGCACGATTTCTGTTCTCATCCTGAGGTACAGTTCTTAGCCCGAGGTACTACTTCCGGGTTAGCGGAGTCTGTAACCTGAAGTGTTTGTAACCCAAGGTGTTTGTAACCCGAGGTACCACTGTATACCCTCTTGTTTTGTATCATAAATGACTCGATTTTCAATTCATGATGCAGCAGCTAAATACACATAGCATACTTGTTGCTATAGTAAATTTAGCTGAAAATGTAACATTCAGAATTTAGCAATATTATGGAAGTCATTTGCATTTTAAACATGCAAATCCTTAAAAGAAGAGAAAAACACCATTAAATCTCGCTTACTTCATTCTTGCAGATGAAATAATCATAGTGGATTATTTATTGTTTTTTCCATACCCTGTTCCCCACTTTACATAAAGCACTCCACAAGGATTAGAATCTACTACTTGTCTTGCCAACTGTGGCAAGAAAGAAATGCTTCCAGGCAACTAGGAAAATTTCACCTTGCTTAAAGGGATAAAACTGTGCATTGTGTACTCATAACCCTTAAAAAAATCCTAAGGAACTACTAATTCATTATTGTAAAGAGCACTGTGCGTTCCTTTCCGAAATGCAGAAAACTTATTCTTTCTGCCTTTTACACACATAGGCCAATCTGCAATTGGAAAAAGGTACACTCACTGCTCCCAGTTTCATTGTGTTATTGAAGTTGAGCAAAGGGATACATATTTCCAATTTCATCCCCATAGCTTCTTGCTGAAGGTACACAGAAAAAGACAGGCCATAGTGGGGAGGAGCAGCAGAGATGGGTATCTGTTTCCAGCATTTTTGCAACAGAATGCAACAGTTCTGTTTCCCCCTTTTGTTGAGAGTATAGAATCTTTCTGTGATCCTGGATATTAAACCCACCTTTCAGAGTGTTTAATTTTTTTTAAAAAATGAATTGCATTAGGGCTTATAGAAAAAGATTTTTAATTTTAAGATGTGTGTGCTTTTTAACCTGACTTGTATGAGAAAGTGTGTGTGTGTGTGTGTGTGTGTGTGAGAGAGAGAGAGAGAGAGAGAGAGAGAGAGACAGACAGACAGACAGACAGACAGACTCCAACCTCCTCCGCTGTCTCTTCAAACCCCTCTGCAAGTCTCTCTGGCCTCTGATCACCCTCTCCAACTGCCTCTTCTCCACCCACTCTCATGAAGACTGCTGGGATTACTGGCTGTTTTTTTTCCTGGTTTCCTGCTCCCTGTTTCCCCTGTGTTCACCATTTTTGCGTCATTTTAAATTATTTTTTGGAGAGGCATTTAAAGTTGCGAGTGTGTATGTTAAATAAGCATGAGATGCAAATTACCTGGAAGGGCAGTTAACAAATGTAGTAAACTCTGGACAGCGTAACAACATTTACTGAGGAACATCTAAAAATTAAGTCTCATTTGTCTTTCATGACAAAACTGAATTGGAAATAACATACTTGGAAGGTTAGCTTTGCCTCATGAAAAAAACCTTGTGGAACTGAGTAGGAGGGAAATACCAAATCCAAATGGAGTCTATTAGTCATTTCCCACTTTCTGACCTTGAACTCACTTCATTTGCTCTGTGTGTTCAGTTTTTCTGTCAGTCACTACTTGATGTAGTTTGGTTTAGATTTACTGCTGCATTTCCAGGGCTAAGCAGTGGATGCAGATGAATTTTAGAGTAGGGATGCACTACACATGTGCCCTTCTATTGGCATTCATAGGAAATATGCTGCTTCAGCATACTTGTTCCGCTTTCTTGCAGTTGTGTATGCTTTTGACATGACCTGCCTTCTTCAGCCAGTGAATAATTCCACCCATTTCAGGAATCATTTGTAGCAAAATCACTAGTTGAATTTGTATAATCTGGGATTTTCCAGGCAATAAATTACCAAATGGGTGGTAATTTCTACCAAAATACTAGTTGAAAGTATCATCTGGGACTTGCAAAGTAATGCTGCCTGGATTCCTTTCTGATGGACTAACTTCTCTGTGGTCATTCCTTTTGCTGAAATGGTCCTCTGCAACAAACCTCAACTTATTTTAGCTTTTTCTTAAAAAAAAAAACCACACCACTCTTATGCTGGAAGGCAAATGCCAGGTGCACACCATGCAATTTGCTAGGGGCTCCAAGGCTTTCCCCAGACATCCTTTTAGGATAGCAATTGGAAAGAGGCAGGACTTTTTGTAAAGATCAGAGCAGTTAGGTGAACTTCCTAGGATACTGGACACAGAGAATTCATGGAAAATTGAAGCTGCCTGTAGGAGGCCATAAGACTTACTGGTACTGAGTGATCCTCTCTGCAAATTTATCTAATTCAATGCCCTTCTTTGCTCAGATGTGCAAGAAAGACAGCAGTGGGGGAATAAAACAATGGCTAGCTATTAGAATAACTACTCTTTAATACTGTCCCCCCACCCTGCTAGTACTGGTATATGAAAGAGGGACAGCAGCAATGGGGAAAACGCAACCATTGATTATTGCAGTGACTGTTAATACCGGTAATTTTATTAATTGTATCTTTCTTTGTGGCCATGACAGATAGGCTATACCTGTTGAAATTCTCTTTTTTTTACACAACTATTAAAGGTGTATGGTTCATACCCTCTTTTTCATGTGCTCCCTACTACAGAGGTGACTCCTACATCATGGGCTGTTCTTACTCTGACAATAAATTGGATGTGACTGTTAGTTGTGTGAATCTTCCTAGTTTAAAAAAAAACCAAAGGCAATCTTAGGAGACTGTACTTGCTTATAGTGAGCATATTTCACCAGTTCTTGGAAAACTTCACATTCTTCCAGTTTCTGGGTCAATTCAAATTGCTAGTGTTAACCCAGGGATGCCAACAGAATTTCCTGGGCCTGGTACATGGTATGTAGATTGGGCTGTTTTCATCCCATTAACCACACCTGCATCACTTGACAAAAGTTGCTGTTTATGTACATATATTCACTTAGCCTAGCCCAGGGGTCAGCAACCTTTTTCGGCCATGGGCCAGTCCACTGTCCCTCAGACCATTTGGTAGGCCGGACTATATTTTGAAAAAATATATGAACAAATCCCTATGTCCCACAAATAACCCAGAGATGCATTTTAAATAAAAGCGCACATCCTACTCATGTAAAAACACCAGGCAGGCCCCACAAATAACCCAGAGATGCATTTTAAATAAAAGGACACATTCTATTCATGTAAAAACACGCTGATTCCCGGACCGTCCGCGGGCCTTAGGTTGTCTACCGCTGGATTAGCCTATCTCAGGGCTGTTGAAAATACAAAAGTAGGGAGGTGGAGGTAAATAACCTTAAGCTCCTGGATGGAAAAGCAAGAAAAGTGCTATCAGATACTAGGAGTAGTTCTGTCTGCCCAGAAGGGGGATTTTTACTGGCCACATCTCAAGATGCACAGACAACTCCCACATCACCTAGCTCCAGTAGGAGTTAAAGGAGAAGGGGATTCCGGTAGACAACACTTTTAACTTGCTGCAACTATAAGCTGTTTAATTATTTTATTGTTGCACTTGCTGATCGATTTTATTTTATATTGTTTGTTTTATGGTTACTGTTTACTAATAAATAACAGCCCAGTGATGACAAGCAGACTCACAGTGGCTGAGTAGGGGACATGGAAAATTGGGGGAGGGTGCTGAAAAAAACCACAGGTCCTGCTATGTACATGCTCACTGTCTGAAACTTCACTTTATTGTGTGTGAAGAATTATGCCCAAACCAAACTATGCACTCCACAGATTCAGATATCAAAACAGCCAACTTCATTACTTCCTTGTTTGGCTGTGCTGGTCAGCAGCAGCTATTTATGAGCAGAAACCACAGAAAGGGAGTGGAATCAGACAAACCAAAGAGCATGAGAGATCAGACAAATCAGGAAACAGGAGAGACCAGGCAACCCCCCCCCCCCATCTCTCTTTTGCTGGTTGGCTGCAGCCATTTCAGGAAGAAACCATGGAGAAAGAGGGGAAAGTTATTGGAGAAATCACGCATTAGAAATATTTCACTAGGAAATAATGGAAATCATGGACTCATTATGTGAATGCTTGCCTAACGAATGATTTCCAGGGGATGCATTGTGTTCATTAAATGGTACATGGGTCTATCAACATTTTTTCTCAGTACGAAGGAAACTACTTTGATTTCAAGGGAGTTACTTCTGGGTGCACCATACCAAAGCCAGTTAATGGTGTATTATTCTGTAAAGACAGCACACTATTAGCAACAGTGATTAAGCTTTCTTAGCAATAGCATTGCACGTTGAGTGCTGAAGCCTTAGTCTTCAAGTTTTCTCTTACGACTTTCTTAAGAAATGTCCAAAACACTTTTTTTTTTAAATGAAAACTAATAATGTGGGACCCTTGTTGGCATGAGGCCTGGCACATTTGTATCCCCTGTACCTCTTTTTGGTGGCCCTGTGTTAACCCCAAAGCTTTAAATGGCCAGGGTATGTGAAGGAACACCTCTTCCTACATGAATCTGGCCATTTGTGGAGGGAGTAAACTATGGCTTTGCTCCAGATACCTCTGCTGTGATGCCCACCTGTTGAAAATACTCTCCAGGCATGCTATTATTATTATTATGTAGGTACCAGATGTTTTGCCTTGTTGTATATAAAGGCAATTTCCCTTAAAAACTTTTTACTCAAACCATGTTAAGATTCCTTTTTTATATGTTTTTTACCACCTCCTCCTTTGTATTTTTTTGTAGCTGTACTGATCTGTTTGTTTGTTTTGGTGAAACTGTTCTGTTAGCAATCTCCCATAAGATGAACATTATCTTTTAATGGTGAAATACGGTCTCCCTGAACCCACAGCCAAAACTAACCAGCTATGTAAGTGGTATTAATATTCTGAGTTGCTCGGAACAAATTATAGTACCTTTATCAATAAGTTCAAATAAAAGCCCTATCCTAACAGTGGCAGCTGTCTCCTGCTAACCTAGCAGAGCTTTTAAAATGCATCTCTTACTTTGTAGGAGCGATAACAGGAAAACAGAGTTGTCTCTTTGACTCATGTGCATTTTCTGGCTGCAAAAATGAAGTGAGTTGAAACCAAGTTCTACTTTTCCACTGGGCATGCCTTTCTCCAGCAGAGTTGGGACTCGGGTGGGGCGAGACTTATTCATTAAGCTGCACAAAGAGCCTGTTAGATTTTTATAAGCTGGCTGCATAGCTTTGGTTTGAAATGCATAACAAAAATTATATGCATGTAACTTCTCTCTAATTGCTGTTGTAGACCTTAATTGCTCATCAATATGCAAAGTATGATATGCAAAAGCAAATGAGATTCAAGTTGCCTTAGACAAGCAAGTGAAAAGGGTGAGTTGATTTCGGCTTATTAGAAAATAAAAACAAGTACGGTACATGTGTGTGTAGAAAAATATGTGGATAGTTTGATCGCAGTCTGGTGTCAGTATATGAGTGGCACCAAATACTAAATGACAGTCACGTTAGTTGGTCTGTGAGTGAATATTGAAGCAAATAGTTCAGAAAGTGTGACTTAACAAAAAGGACTTTTAACTCTGAAATGCTATGCTCTGTACTTTAATGCTGCAAGAATAACACTAGACAATTTTGTGGGTGTATGTAGCTTTGAACACTCAAGTAGATGGCATTGCTGTTTTGTTGTGTTGGTTGAAATGCTTTTAGGGGATTGTCTGGATCTTTTCACTGCAACACTTTTGTGGCTACATTTTTTATCCCAATAACAGTATCTTATTTCCCTTTAAACAAGTGGGTATTATTTTGTACCTGTTAGACTATTTTTGTGGTGCTTTCATTTTGTAACTGTATTTAAACTTTCAGTGGTTGTAAAGCAGCGCATGTTCTTTTGTACCTCTTCTGTAGGGTTACAAAATTTATACTACTGATATTAGTAGTGGAAAATATTTGGTTTGTGTTCATAAAAATGGAAAATCTCCAATTACAGGTGCTAATGGTCAGTGCATTTGACAGAACATTGTATCTGAAAACATCTAGATTGTTCATACAGCCATTTTATCTAATAGTATATTAGTTTTGTACGTTTTGTAACAGTAGTTTGATACCTACTTTTTTTTACTATACATTTGTATGGTGTTGGTGTTTGTGTTGCTGCTGTTGTGACTCTCCTTAGAGCATTACTCACTAGTTGAATACCAGTGCTCTGTAAAATACTGTTCCCATCTGGATAGTATGTGTTATTTATTACTTCCCAGAACTAAGGCTGCAGTTCAGCCTTTGATTTCAGTAGGATTGCGTACATCTAATTCTGCATAAGACTGAGCTGTAAAAGTACTACAGCTTAAAGAGTATTGATTAATGTAGCATTTCTGCTTTTGAAGAATGATAGAGTTTCAGAAATGTTATTTACTGATCAAAGTCAGATAGCTAAGTTACTAAGTAGCCTACGTACTTGTTCTGTATATTTTCTGTTGTTGGAAATAAAAGAGTACCATTGCTATGGTTACAGATTTAACTGCTGAATCAAGCGTAGTGTCCTTTGACATAATTTATCAGGAATTGAAAATTTCGAGATGACATAACTATTCAGGTGTATAGGTTTCCAAGAGCAATAGCAGAATGCATGATTTAAGAGTATTTTTTATGAGAATATGTATGGAAAGACCCCTTCTCAAAAACTTTACAACCATACATTTAAGCAATGATTTTTTGGGAGTAGGGGTACTACAGTTACCACTCACACAGCTAAATAGTTGTGCTAGTGGGAGCCAGTGCAACAGGCATTTCTCTCCTCACCTTCCCCCCCTCCCGCCCCATTTGCACTCTGAGCCCTCCTCACCTGCAATTTGGCAAACTTCCAGAACACTGTATGGAAGGGGAGGGGGAGGAGAAAAACGCCTCTTTTATGGCAAGCAAAACAAGTATTAATGCTTGTCCTATTGACCCTATACCAGGGGCCAGCAAACTTTTTCAGCAGGGGGCCAGTCCACTGTCCCTCAGACCTTGTGGGGTGCTGGGACTATATTTTGGAAAAAAATGTATGAATTCCTATGCCCGACAATAACCCAGAGATGCATTTTAAATAAAAGCACACATCCTACTCATGTAAAAACAGCAGGCAGGCCCCACAAATAACCAGAGATGCATTTTAAATAAAAGGACACATTCTACTCATGTAAAAACACGCTGATTCTCGGATTATCCGCGGGCCAGACTGAGAAGGCAATTGGGCCGCATCCGGCCCGCGGGCCTTAGTTTGGGGACCCCTGTGCTAGACTGTTGATTCCTAGCACTCAATTCTAATTCTTTAGTTCATATGGACTGTTATACAAAGAAGTAATTTCCGTTACAAGTAAGGTTATTGTATGCATAGCTAGACTTTCTGTTAAAGCTGTCTTTGCAGCAGCCCCCATTCCTGAAGAGACAAACCTATACTTTTGAACTGATTGCCTCTTTGGGAAGGGAATTTTACTGAACAGTAAACATCAAAGAAAGTTATGTGCTTAAGCAATGACTTTACTCCAGGATTGCTATAATTTGAGAACAAACCTTTTCCACTAACACCAGTTTTGAAAGAATCCCACAATGGCAGATTTAGTCTCCTAAAATTATTCTTTCCTGTTTCAAAAATAGGAATCATTACTAAAATTTGACTTGACTTGTAGCAGCTTAAATGCTGACCTAACATAATTTAATAATTAAAACTTTGCTTTAAACCATCCAATTATTTTAAGATTAAGCAAATATTTTTGTTCATGTTTTATAGAACTTGATACATTATTGAAGCGTATCCTAATAAATTATAATTTGATGTATTTTCTAGCTCTGTGCTGGCTGCTTGGATTTGAAAATTTTGTTGGTCACTTTGAATAATATGTCTACAGTATAAGTTACAGGTGGGTAGCCGTGTTGGTCTGCCATAGTTGAAACAAAATAGGAAATTCTTTCCAGTAGCACCTTAGAGACCAACTGAGTTTGTTCTTGGTATGAACTTTCGTGTGCATGCACACTTCTTCAGATACACTGATACTTCTGTTTCAGTGTATCTGAAGAAGTGTGCATGCACACGAAAGCTCATACCAAGAACAAACTCAGTTGGTTTCTAAGGTGCTACTGGAAAGAATTTCCTATTTTGTTTCGTCTACAGTATAAGTTTAGTAAGCCAAATAGTTTCAACTTCAGTGGTTGTGCTAGTGGTTGTGCTAGGAGTTAGGTAGGTCTACAAGCAGTCTAAAAAGTACATTCTAAAAGCAAATATATGTATCTTATTTCTAGTTCATCCTGTGACCATGACGACTGAAGTTGGTTCAGACACGGAAGTAAAGGAATCGGAGAACCTGGGATCAAATACAGCAAGGGAAGATGCTGGGGATGCATCAGATAGTCAAAAAGAGCAGACATCTGAAATGAAAGAAAGTTTCCCCACTTCACAGGTGCCAGCTAGTCAAAGTAGCCCCAGTCGCTCCGGAGGAAAGGGAATTTCTCGCTTCATCCCCCCCTGGCTTAAGAAACAAAAATCATACAGCTTGGAAGAGCCCAAGATGAAACAAAGAAAAAACAGCCATCAGCAGCAGAAGAAGAAATGGGAGCAGAGGAGGGTGAATGCCATCTTCCAGAGGAGGCAGCCCAGACTAAGGGAAAACTGGAAGACATTGCTGAGATTCGGCAAGAAGCTAAAGCAGATGACAGAGAGGAAAAACATTCTGTTAGTAGTGCTGAGACACAGGTATACTCTTGAAAGGAAGAAAAATGAAACTCTTTAAAGTCCGTGCATGTTAATTACCTAGCTGCTTAACACCATACCCAGTACAGAACAAAGTGTTAAATGGGCTGTTACATGTTTATAAGAAATATGCCTCCAGAGACCAGCCTCATATTTTTTCCACATTCAGACATCATCTGCTGCTTTCACAAAATGCTGTTTTTATATGTTTGCGCTTTGTTACAGCAGAATTCTTCAGTGTGTGGGAAATGTGTGGACCTCCAGATGCTGTTGGGCTACTGCTACTGTCAGCCCAGGCCAACACAACCATTGGTTAGGGATGGGGATCACTGTAGCCCAGTGAAACCTGGAGGGCCACTATAACTACAAAAAACCCAATAATCTTCAAAATGTTACAATTTACATAGAAAACCTTTATTTGTAAACAAGTTCACACAAAAAAACTACTAGACTAGCACCTAAAGCATAGCAAGGTATTCCCCCCTCTGGCTGCTCAAACTCTAGGATTAGCTGTACACAAAATTCCAGTTTCCTCCCAGCAGCAGCTTCTTCATTTAGAAGGGCGATAAATGTAGGGCTTTCACAGTGAGTGATTCAATCTTCTGGCAAGTAAGCAACATTAAAGCAGCTAAGAGCAGATCTACTCTTGCTTCCAGTACAGTGTGAGAGAAACAAATGGAAAAATCTCATTTGTAAAATAAAACAGGATGCTATTGGGAAATGCTGTAAAAGGTTTTGCCCTGTAGTAAGTTATGTGCAGATCATTTGTTTTAAAGACTGTACTCCTGCTAGATAAATAAATTGGAGGCTGTAGGTTAGTTTTGCTAGTTGTCTGGGGGCAATTTAGAGAAGAGAGGACAGACAAGAAGGTGACAGATGTTTGCTTGTGTGACATTCAAATATCCATTCATTTTCTTGGATAGAAAAAGCCCACTTACTGTGAATTCATAGAAGCTACCCCTCCCTCCATTCTATATTCATCCATTGTTAAGCCTAATCCAGAGTGCTGATTCTAATTTCTAAGGACCCCAGTGTAAACCCACACAGCCTACCTTTCCCCATGTAAGCCTACAAAGACCCTAAGTTTGTCATCAAAGGTCCCTCTCTGTGTGCCACTACAGGAGAAGCTGGGAAGGTGGCAATGAGCAAATTAGCTTTTTTAGTGCAAGTTCCATGCAATTAGTTGACTGCTCTCCCCAAAGAAGTGTAGCTGTCACTAACACTGACATCTTCAAAGACCCAAATGAATACTTAAAAAAAATTCCCTGTGTTACATGGGAAAAATAGATACAGTAGATAGATAGATAGATAGATACTTTATTGTCATTGTACATAGTACAACGAAATTGAATGTCATCCCACATTTACAGCCACATATATGCATTTATACATTTACAGCCACACATACACATACATACCATTCATCACGACTCCCCAAGATCATATCATTTGGTTACAGCATTTAAAATAGTTATAGCTCTTGGATAAAAACTGTTTTTTAGTCTATTCATTCTTGATTTAATTGTTCTATATCTCTTGCCCGAAGGCAATCGTGCAAACAGACTACCGGTATATCCAGGATGAGATGAATCCTGTAAAATGTTGTTTGCTTTTTTGAGACAACAGGAGCTATATAGTTTGTCCAAAGATGTCTTGGTTTATTAATTATTATTTGTGGATTGTCACTTTTGCTGTGTTACTGATTTTAAAAGTTGTATTTGTATGAGTTTTATTGATGTAAGTCACTTTAAGACTAATATAAAGCACCTAATTAAATTAATTTCAGTAGCTGATGTACAGGTCTTCTTGCCTGCTGATAATGATCCATGTAATGAGCATGTGTGCATAGAGGGCCTGGTCATCAACCCAAAGAGTCTCAAAAATATAAGCTGGATCTTAAGATACCAATTACCGACCTGTAGTAGTAGTAGTAGTAGTAGTAATACTTGTTTGTTTGTTTGTTTGTTTGTTTGTTTATACCCTGCCAATCTGGCTGGGTTTCCCCAGCCACTCTGGGTGGCTTCTAACAAAATATTAAAAATACATTAAAACTCAGTCAAAAAATTCCCTTCAGATGCCTTCAGATGTCTTCTAAAAGTCGGATAGTTGTTTATTTCCTTGACATCTGATGGAAGGGCTAAGTGTCTTTCTACTAGATTCCTTAAATGGGTATTGATTCATAAGAATATATTGGTTTTCTCTTCTAAATTTATGGGCTAGGTGATGATAATCCTTTATTGTAATACATCACAATTTATTACTTTGCATTGCATTAAAATTGCCTTGATGTTCATTAATATCCATTTTCAACTTCCTTGTGCAGCCTGCTAAAGAAGACAGTAAAGAAATTGTTTTTGAAGTAAAAGAAGACAAACAAGATTCAGAGGAAGGCCAAAGGGAGTCCAAAGAGGTGCAGACCAGTGAAATAAGAATTGAGAACGTTCTTCCAAAAACTCCTAAGAGGACCAGAACTGTCCAATGTAAAGTGGTTATGTTGGATGGGACAGAATACAGCTGTGACCTTGAGGTAAACCAGTGAGCCTTAAGACATTTTCTGTTGAAAGAAAGCAGTGAGTGCAGTATGCTTTTATGGAAATGGGAGCTAATGAACACATTTTTTATCAATCTAATGTGTTCATTATGGTATTCACATCACTATGGTTAATGGATAGTAATGAGCCATGCCTTTAGCTTATTACAATGCAACCCTAAAGTATACTGTGAACTTTACTATAGCTATAAAAACTGCAAGTGCAAATGTATTATCTTCCGTTTTAACCCTTGGTTTACAGATCATAAATGAAGTTCACTATTGAACCTATTTTATGCATGGGTTCATGAGTCTCACATTGTGCCCTCTCCACTTAGTCTGATATAGGCCCTCTCAGTAGCAGTAGAACCGCATTGTGTGGAACTGATCCAAGGTCCAAGTCCCGGGTCTTTTGTTTTGGTTCCTGAATCTTTTAACATTTTAAAAACTCTGCTTTAAGGGAATCTGGGGATACTACCACTTGCAATGCTGTTGAGACCCCAGTCACCTGAATTTGCCCAGAGAAAATTATGGCAAATTTAAGATGGTTGATGGCTACAGTGCCTCTGGTGCCCTATTTTGTGGTGCTCTCAGCTGCCCTGTAAGCATAAATATAAAAATGGAATCTCTTCTTGCCTGTGCTTGGTAAGTTGGGGGCAGTGAGTGATGGGAGTCAGGAGGGGCAGCACAATGATAGGAGGGAGGAGATGGTGGTGAAGCTTATTGGGTGACTATGGGCTAGTCTTCCCTTGCAAACAAACACACATCAAAGGGTTGTGAGCAGGACAAAGCTGATGCATGAAAAGCACTGTCCGGAGCTTCTGGAGGAATGTAATGAAATGTCTCTAGGAAGTTGGGCACATGAGAACACCATTTTCCGGTTAGTTATCACTATTTGGAATTGAGAAACAGATGCAGAATTTGGCTATCTGGAGCAGAGTTCCCTGATGGCCATTAGGCATCAGGGCTGTTTGTATGGGATAAGACAGTTCTTCAGTGACCCAGGACTTTAGCAAGGGTGGCTAATCACGGGCCACATTGAGCAATTATTAAACTTCCTGGGGATCCATGTCAAAGTGGGCATGGCCAAAGTAAATGTGTGTGTGTGTGTGGCCAATTTTTAACTTTTGTTGTTTAAGTACAAATTCTGGAGAATTTTAGGGGGCTGATAAAAATCCTTTGTTATTACTGAATCATAGTAGGGTGTCTATGAGAGCAGTAAGGAAAATAAAATATTAAAGTAAATGGGGGCCCCTCAAATTTTGACATCATGGCATCACAGTGTGGGACCCATTTTGAGAGTCAATCTTTTTAAAACACTAAAAACATTGACTTTCAAAATGGGTCCCACACATTTTGGAGGGATCTATGGGGGCAGATATTGCTTATAGAGTGCCAGTTAGCTACCACTGCTGTGCCCAGAAAATGTTAATACTAGTTTCAAAATGTTCTCAAGGTCAGTTCCACACATTGACCTTACTAGTCCAGTTTAGAAGCAACTTGTATATCTGTCACCAGATCATCTTTAGGAAAGACTGGGCAGCTGGTGAACCAACTAAAGTTGCAAGAAGTACTCTTGATCATAGATGCCATCTGGTGATCAAATAACAGAGCCAGGGGCAGCCTGATTTTTACATTTTTCCTAATTCAGGACATATGCCAAGGTAGCTCTCATCTGTTAGGGAATGGCAGTTTTAGGCCAGTTTTTTCACTGACTTGAGTGGATCATATCTTTTCATTTTTTCTATATTTTCTCTGCTTTAATCCTTGACACCTCCCATTTTTGCCAGTATTGTAGAGATAGATGGGACCAGCTTTCTGCAAATATAACAGAGAAGTCTTAATGTTAAAAAGTAAATAGACTGCTACGTTGTCCCCTTGTAGCTGTTCCTCTTCAAAATTATCCTCCAATAGCATTGTACTTGAAGAAAAAGTAGTGTTATCTGTAATAGTGGGAAATTCATTCACACCCAATATTGATTTGCACTGACTAATTGATGCTAACCATTGTTAACCATGGTGCTGATGCAACACTTACATTACACGTAAGGCTGGTGGGAAGATCATAGAAGGAATGGGGAAATTGGGAGATGAAGGGATTGTGTAGCTCTAAGATGGCTCCCAAGCCCTTATCTATGGCTAAGAGATTAGAAGAGATTACTCTGGATTGAAAGAGCTGTAATTCCTCCCTCTCCTTTTTTATTACATAGATTTTAAATGGTTTAGTTATGATGTTTTTTAGAACAGGGCATACTGTAACTATACTGCTTAAAATTTTGCAAAAATAGAGTGGCTGAATTTGGAGTGCATGCTGGTTGAATACTAGGTGGACTAGCACTGTTCTCTGCCAGAGCTCAGGGACATTATTGTCAATCTATTATCCTTTGGAGTTGAGGCTCCAGTACTTTGGCCACCTCATGAGAAGAGAAGACTCCCTAGAAAAGACCCTGATGTTGGGAAAGATGGAGGGCACAAAGAGAAGGGGACGACAGAGGATGAGATGGTTGGACAGTGTTCTCGAAGCTACTAACATGAGCTTGGCCAAACTGCGAGAGGCAGTGAAGGATAGGCGTGCCTGGCGTGCTCTGGTCCATGGGGTCACGAAGAGTCGGACACGACTGAACGACTGAACAACAACAACAAAGTCAGAAAAGCTTTTAATGTTTCTAGGTTGAGCCAGTGCCCATCAATGAACGGTTGGTGAGTGTGGGGGAAAGGCCTGAGGAAGTGGGTTTATGAATGAATGGAAGAAAACAATACTGTGTACTACACAAAAAAAATTCTGTGCAGCTTTGTAGATAGATAAATTATTCTGATTACTATAATATACACTGTTTTCAAACATAGTATAGTTCTTCAAGTTGTGGTTCCTTGGGGTTCTGAATATACATGCATAGGATTGTGCTGTTTGTGATAACACTGGGTGTCAAAATGTATGCTTTATAATAAGCACTGAGGAGAAGTTTGAAACCGAAGGTCTGAAGTAAAGCTGTGTATTAGCAGTTGAGTTTAGCTGCTTACAAAGAATATAATTCATATTGGATGCCTTCATATGCCCCAACTGCAACAAAACATGTCACTCCTTCATCGGTCTCTACAGCCACAGTAAGCGCTGCAACCTTCCAGCAGTTTGACCTCAACCCCAAAGGCACACTCCTCCAATGTCTTCTGCGTCAGACAAATGCCAACCTCATGTTGGCTAAGGAAATTTTATGGTGTCAGAGAATTAGTAGCACATCCCAATTACCTTTCCATCTAGAGGTAAGATGTCTTTAGATTCAGACACAACTACTAGCTGCATTGCGTTGTGGTCTAAGCCACTGAGCTTCTTGGGCTTGCTGATCAGAGCAGTTTGAATCCATGCAGTGGGGTGGGCTCCCATTGCTCTGCCCCCTGCTTCTGCCAATTTAGCAGCAGTCTGAAAGCATATCAGTGCAGGTAGATAAATAGGTACTGCTGTGACGGGAAGGTAAACAGCATTTCTGTGCGCTCTGGTTTCCATCACGGTGTCCCATTGCGCCAGAAGCTGTTTAGTCATGCTGGTCACATGACCCAGATAGCTGTCTGGACAAACGCCGGCCCCCTCAGCCTGAAAAGCGAGATGGGTGCTGATTTATTGGGCTTCTGATGTCACTGTGACAATTGGAGGAAATTAATTGTTCAGGGTCCTAGTGCAGCTGTATTTACACCACGTACTGATTAATTTTTTTGATTAATATATTGCTTTTATAGTTGGTGTCTTAATTAGTATTTTGTAAGTAGCCATGGGATCCTGCATGAAGGGTAGTTTAAAAGCTGAACAGACTAAGAAATATGGACTGTATTATCTAATGGAGACTGGACTTGCTGGATGGATACATATTACTAGGCTTGTGCTAGATATGCTAGGATGTGCTGCCAAATATGTTAAGTGACCTATCTTGTTTGTCTTCTACAGTGGCTGTTACATTGAGAGTAACAATGTTACACACTCTACTCATTAAACAAAGCAATGGAGTCAAAAGTAATCTTACCTCAAATTTGCCAGAGGCTGTGTTTATATAAAATAGCTACAGTCATACCTCATGTTGTGTCCGCTTAAGGTTATGTCTTTTCCATGCCTCCAGGACGGATTACGTCCACAACTCGACGTTCCACTGTCCTATGAGAACAGAATTTGATGTGCTGTATATTATGACAGGACTTTGCTTGCAAAAAATAACTGTTTCCCATGAAAATTAATAGGAGAAATAGCAGTAGTAGAAAGTAGTTTGATGCAATCATACAAATTATTAAACAGTTGTAACCATGTTAATGTAGCCTGATTGCAGTATGCACACAATCTTATTTTAGAATTTGTTTTAAGACCGTAAATGTTCTACTTCAAATATTGATGTTTTGAAGGTGGCTTCCTAAATCCTGTTTAAGCATTGTTCTGTTTGCATAGAACGGTCAAAAGTTTATCCATTTATGAACAGAAACATTTTTCTAAATTATGTAGATCAGGTGGAACAAAGGCAGATTGGGACCTACTGGTAGATCTCTCCCTGATTTTCAGTAGGCTCGTAGATTTTGCTGTTTGACAATAGCAACAGCTAAAATTGCTTCATTTAAAAACCAGTTTCTATTGGACATAGTTTCAGTGGTGCCAAAGTTTGATATTTATTTATTTATTTGCTTGCTTGCATGCAGGTATTTGAACTTCACATAGTGAAGTGCATCAAGTAGTTATGTAGAGTTTTAAGTCTGACCTACTGCTGTTATATAATGTCTTAAAATGCCTTTAGAATTTGATACTCAGGATATCTTCTGTGAATGCTGAAAAGTGTAAGAGGGGGAATTTATGGTCACTGAACAAAACAGGTCTTTTCTCAACCAAATTTTGTAACTGAAAGAAAAAAAATTCATCTTGGTAGCATTTTTTATGCTTTCCATCTTGTGTAGCGTTGCCACCTATCAAGTTTTATTGGGTTTGAGGTGAGTACTGTACTATCTTTCTCTTCTTTCTCATGCCAAGGGAACCTTCAAGTACTCTACTCTCCTGCTGGTCTCCTGAGAGCTAGAAATGGGCAAGGATCTCATTACTGTTAAGGGATTGCACAGGTGTGCTTTCTCAGACAAAAGGGGACAAATCTCAGCCTTGTCTTAACTTATTATCCTGTGCCTAATGAGCCCTCTATCCACAGCCCCCCCCCAAAAAAGCTGTACAGGTATTCCCACCAGTCTCATGGAAGCGGGAATAAATACCAGGTTAAGAGAATGAAAAAGAGTTTCACTGCTCACATTTGGATTTCAGTGGAATACTAGGCATAGTCTCTCTAAATGAGTAACAATATTTTGTTGAACTACACCCATATAAAGTACACATTCTGCTACTTTAATTAAAACGTCTAAGTATATGTTTCAGTTGATGTAGTTCTGGTGTAGAAAAAGAGAGAAGCTGTATTGTGAATAATTTTAACAGCTTTAATTGTTGTTTGAATACTTATCTTGTCTAAATAATGCAAATGATATAAAAAGCTGGCTTAGTACTTCCTCTTCATACAACACAAATGAGAATTACATTGGAGGCTTTCTACGCAGGGTGCTGTTCTAATTAAACTTTTATGACAAAAGGCATTTAAAAGATGACTGCATGACCATATTTTATGCACGTCTGAACAACTGAAGCATATTGAAGCTGACATAAGTTTTTAATGGTCTTGTACAGTTTGCTTAGATGAAATAGATGTGTGCACTTGCTACCATAGGAAGAATTAAACTTTCAAATACTGCATGACCTATGATTTACTAGTGAACTCGTGATATTTCTAAAATGTAGGAAAGTGTGTTTTGAACCATGAACAACATTTACTTAAATCAGTTGTTGTAACAAAAGCTGTGCATATTGTCCATCTTGTCTGTATCTGTTTCAAAGAAACACTCAAAATTATATTAATAACAAAGATTAATGCTATGGGGGTGGGGGACAGCCTGTGGCAGTCCCAGGGTGTGGTCAGAAGGCATGTGAAGGCTTCCTAAGCAGGTCTGGTCAGTGCCTAGATGGATGGCAGTCTGTGTTCCATGTATATGCTGCCTTGGGTTTCATAATGGAAGAAAGATGAGATATAAATGTAAATAAATAAATAAACCACCACTTTGCTACATCCTGCTGGACTTTTGCTTGCTAGGCTGGAAAGTGGTGGGATGCATTCCCCCTCTTCATTGTTCACTTTGCCCCCTCCCATTTGTTTAAAGGGAGGGAAGAGAACTATACCAGCTCCCAGAATAGCATAGGTTTCCCCCATGTTGGGGAAATCAAAAGACACTGGATCCTGCAAATGTTATGCTGTCCCTAGTCCACCCCTGACAATAACCCTAAGACTCCCCATTTATTTTCCCACCTCTGTCAGAGCACCAACAATGGCACTTTCCTCAACCACACTGAGGAGGCCTCTTATGGTGGACCTCATAGGAAGCTGATTTACACTGAGCCAGACCATTATTGGCCCATCTAGCTCAGTATAGTTTACACTAACTGGCAGCAGCTGGCCAAGATTTCAGGCCTCCCTCTCAGCTGGCAGGAAGGGAAGTCTGCAACATCAATGGCTAATGAGCCATCCTCGCAGGGAGCTTAGAATTGTTCCCTAAGCTGAATGTTTGTTCTATTGATTTCTGATCAGACACTTAGATTTAGAAGCAAAACTTATACTAGTCTAGTTTAGACTGAGGCCCCCTGGACCCTTTCCCAAAGAAGTGCAGAAAATAAAATAAAGACACAAGCTACATGTGACATCCAGTTTCTTGTAGTTTCCCCCACTTTCCTTTTTTTACAAAAATAAGTTCGTTTTTTAAATAGTTAATGCATTTTTGAAAGTTTTAGTTCATCATCTTGATTCAAAATGGCATCAGATTGAATCCAAACATATACAAAACCTGCTTCTTGATCTCAGGAATTGCCACACAAAATTTGGTTACAGTATCTTTAAGTCCAAATGCATAGTGAATAGACAAACAACTTTCTAAGATACATAGTAGATAATATAAATTATTAAAAACAAGGATTTATATTTCCCAAACAGGTGTGGATGCCAATGAATACTACTGTGTTGGGGGATGCATTGTATTTGTATGTATGTACTTTTGTCTTTTTATATTGTAAACCGCCTTCGTCTAGCGAGTTTTTCGTCTTGCGAGGCATTCGTCTAGCGGGGCACCACTGTAATGGGAGTAATGGTCATGTAGCCCATGTATACTGCAGAATGAATGCTTAGAGACAAGAGGCAGATTTGTGACCAACATGCTAAATGAGATTACTTACTTGAAACTAAGGCTGCAGTCGTTATCTGAATTGGATTTGAAATTATATTTATATATGCAGTTCTTTTATATATGTTTTTATTGTATTATGGAATTGCTTGGAGGTGCTCCATAGGAAGCAATTTATAAATGAAATAAAGTTACAGTGAGTTAGACTGAACAGAGTGGGATTTACTTTTGAGTAAATATCTTTATTTCATTAGTTTTATAATAAAATAAAATCACAGCCTAAAAACTTCCCCAAACCCCTCCACTGTACCATCAGTGTACTAGCACTTCTGAGTAAATATTAATAGGATTGGACAGGAATGTTTTATTAGCAAGGGGTAGAGATCACTGCGCAAACTAGTAAACAATCAGATCTGATCAGTGAAGTCTTGCTTATTCATAATCTGAGCACTGAAGATCTAGTTTGCGGGCATAAAATAGAGGTTCATTCATGGACGTCATGGATGAACTTGATAGAATGCTCAATAACATCTGGGTTTTTACTCCTTTTGAGAATTTACTACTCCTTAAGCCCAGTAGTAAAGCACAACAATAAGTACAATACACAATTTGTGTCATTTTATAATACTTAACTACTGAAACGAGCTATTCCTATCCTCATGTATCCTTTTCTTTACACAAGCTTTCCTTCAGCTCAGTTTGTTTGATAGATGGCCATGACTCATTCTAAAGAGATGTTAAGTATTTAAAATGGAAAATTGTGTTATTTCAATTTCATTTTAAATCAGGCTGTTTTAAAAGGAGCTTGTTATAATTGCATTTTATTTTATTTTTTGGTTAAAAGCTTTTTAAAGTTGTTTTTAAGCTACCCTTGGGCAGGAGGCTTCCCATAATATCAGCCACAAGTTAGGGTGTGTGTGTGTGTGTGTGTGTTGTACCTGAATATATATTTTCCCATAATCTTGCTTATTCTCTGATGTATTTGTTGATATACGTTAACTACATATTGTTCCTTGTGTTTCAGCGGATGAGATGCTGCATTGAAGGATCTAGCTAAAACTGTAAATACTGGGATCTAAATTGAGCAGTTCAGTCCTGTATGAATGTGCTTTGATTCCTTTTGAAACAAACAAACAATGTATTTATTGTGCTTGGTAGTTGCACTGCATACCTTTCCCCCCTTGTCCTTTGTATTTGTACAGTATAGCTCACAACTACTGTGTAGTGCATAGCTCACAGAGCATAGCAGGCTTGTTCAGTTGTGAGCTTTCTATCTCTGGCTGCTAGGCACAATAACTTCAGTGTCGCAAGAGCCTACACATAGGCAGTTGATGGAGTTCCTTTGGAATTGCAGTGGCGTCTAGTGAAATCTGCAGGATAAGCAATTGCAAAAATGCCTTTCAACTGCCAGGTCTCAAAAATGTCATATTATGGCTGCTTTACCAAATGCCATAAATAGCAGCGTAAGGACGTGGGACTTGCTTGAAGTATAAGGCAGCATGCTGATCCTCTCCAATTATGCCTATAGATAATTGTAGTTTCTCAAAGAATTTCCAAATATCAGTGTGATGAGCCGCAGGAGCTTTGGGGTCCTTTGCAATTTAAGTGAGCTCCAGTCTCTACCACCAGGCAATGACTCCTGAGGAGTCCATGTGTGGGCATTTACCTTCAGGCTCCACCTGTGCTAGAAGAAACAGGATGGAGCACTCTAATTCATCTGCATGATGGGAGAGGAGTACAGCAGAATGGCCTCAGCTTTACCAATTGTAGGCAGTGGCAGATTGAAAGGACTGCACAGTATGCACAGAATTAGGGCCCCGTGTGACAGAGCCCCCCCTCCAAATTATTAGCATATATTGTTAGCTGAGAGGATCCTTTTGAAACGTGACTACAAACAATGGATTGCCGTTGTTGATGATGATGTTGATGATTAGCTGTTGCTGTTTCTGCTCTTCATTCCTCCTACTTCCTGATTAAAGTCAGCGGAGGCTGGTCCTTTAGGCCAACCAGTGCTTATCCCTACCAAGTAAAATACAAAAATTTCCCTAAAATCTCAAAGCCATACATCCGTCCACAATCTGTCAGTCTTCCATTCTCTGGCCAGCTCTCTGCACCACACAGCCAATCTCAGTCCAAAAGTATTGCTATGGCCAGGAGGTCCTACCCATCTGTCTCCGTACCGAAAAGCATTGTGGTAGTAAATTTGTATGTTAATGGAACTTCCAGCACTTTTAGCCCTGGTTGTGCAGTTTCCCCCTCTTTCCTGTTGGCATGTTGGCAACCCAGCCACATTTGCAGGTCTGCTGTTCTGAATGACCCAGAAGCCAGTACACCTGTTCTGAGCATGCTCAGAGCTGTTTCCTTGAAGGCCACACCTATGCAGAAGCAAAGCTCAGGGCCCAATTTCCCTGATCAGCTTTGTTGTTTATTTCAAACCCCCCTCCCCTGCCCACTATTTATGCGAGTGAGCTACACTGGACACAAAGTGAGTCTCTTGTTTGTAAAAAAAAGGGGGGGGAGTTATTTGTTTGTTTTACTTAGGCTATACTAGTTTTTAAATTGATGGGGAAGATAGGGATGACAAAAAAATGGGGAGCACATTTCCTGTAACAGTTCACCTCATCAAAAGCTGATGGAATTAAGAAAATAACATAATTATGCTAAGGGGTGAGGGAAGGGGAGGAGAAAGAGGGAAGAGAAGAGAAGAGGCATTATTTCTTTCGTTTTCTTTCTTGAGATGCTTGACCATGTATTTCTTTTGAGCCAGTAATGGTTGCTGTGTGCCTTGCAACTTCTTTTGTAAACCTGGAGTGGAACTGCCCTAGGTTCTGGTGAAGTGGAGCGCATAAAACACTCTTTGGACCTTAACATTACTATGTGTTGGTGCTGGAGTCACTTGTCCCCATCCCCTGGGCCTGGCATTTTGGTAAAAGACTAACAGTGACTCCAAGTATTGCGTGGCTGTCTAGCAAAGACCGGTTGCATTCAATGCTAGTCCTACTCAGGGTAGACCCACTGAAATTAATGGAATTAAATTTGTCATGTTACTTTATTTCAATTGGTCTCTTCTGAGTAGAACTAGTAATGTACACAACCCAATGAATTTATATTTCAGATTGACATTTCTGTTGTGGAACCATCTTATTAAATTCAAACAGATTCCTCTTTTAAAACCTTTATGTTCTTTTTCATTGTGCTCAGTTTATTTATTTTTTAATGTATTTTTATTAAAGATTTTCCTGATTTACAAAAATATGTTCAGTATCTCTCGTATTCCCCCCCCCCATGTAACATTTTTTTACAGATCGGTTTCATTTGTTGAGACATTAGGAAGAAAAGGGGAAAAGAGGTGGAGGGGAGAAAGATGAGTGGGGGTGGGGTCGGGCGACAATGTTTCTATTTTACTTAATATATGTGGGGTTTTGTGTCAACGTTGCTTGTTCTCTGCTGTTTGCTTGTGTTCCTTTGGTGGTGAGTGAGGTTGGGGTTGGCCTAGGGTATGGCTGTTCATTTGTGGTTGGCTGTGGTGGTATTTGTTTTCATGTGTGAGTGGGGTGGGTGGGTGTTTTGGATCAGGACAGCCATATTGATTTGTATGCTGTTGATGGATTTTTGTCATTGTCTTGTTGGGCTGTGTATGTGATAAAAGGGAGCTATACAGGGGTGAATGTGTCTTCTTCTATTTGTCCCTGTGTTCAGTTTCAGTTTATTGGTTAATTTTTCTAGTAAGGCTGTTTCCCATACTATTTGGAAAACCTATATGTTCTTGAATTAAGGATGCAAATCTTAAATTACATTGCTTACTCTTTGATATCTTTGTGTGACACAATGCTATTATTGGAAGACTTCAAGTTTACTATTGGAAATGTATGTAGCTTTTTGTTCTGTTTAAGAGTATATTTCAATTACTTAAATACCTGCAAACAAAAAACCCCCACCTCTTTTAACAGGGGGTTTCTGTTTACCAATTTCAGGTTTCAAATACAGCTGTTGTGGTCTTCTAATAAATAAAGGAAAATAATAAGGAGCAAATATTGAACATTTTTTCTTTGTTAGTATGTTGAAGTGAGGACACCTTAAAAAGTTTTAACATTTTATAGTTTGAAATAAATGTTTTAATAGTCTATCCTGTTACTTGACAGTAGTGTTCTTTCTCTTTAGAAAAAGGCTAAAGGCCATGTGCTATTGATAAGGTGTGTGGACAGCTTAACTTATTGGAAAAGGACTACTTTGGTTTACTGTTTCAAGACCATTCTGATCAGAAGGCAAGTACTAAATTCCACATTAATAACGTTTGTTAATGTTTTCAATCTTTTCCATCCTACTTCAGAGCCTCAAACTTCAGGGAGCTCTTATGACTAGCATGTTTGGTCCTAGTGATGGTAAACTTTTAACAAGTAACATATTTCACATTGAGGAAGAATATCAGTGCCAGTAGCATTGGCTCAATTCCCTAGGTTCATTCAGATAATTCTCCTGAAGGTTTTGAAATGAGCAGTGGGGAACCTCAGATTCATGTTTAGTCCTCCTCTTCTTCCTTGTCCTTCCATGTGAGGGCAGAAGATTAGAAGATACTTAGCAACAAATCATATCTCCCCTTGAATGTGAAGGAGGTGAGAAAGGGATGAGGGAACACTCAGGCCTGAGGCTTGCTGTCATGGTTAAGGTGATTCTCTGTGGCCAATCACACTGTCATGAGATTCAGCACACAAGCAATGCTCACTCTTTCTTCTTATTCTTCTGTTCCTAGTGGACAAATATGCTTATAAACTATTTTCTCAACAATGCCTAAAAGTTACAAAACCTAGGAAAAATACAATGCCACGTAAAACATCAACAGCAAGGGGATGGTGCCATCATGATAACCCAAAATACAGCACCCATTGGTGTTTTGCCCATGGTAGCCTACAACACTGCAGCAAGGCTTGATTTAAAGCTGTGAGGACTTCTGCATTTGGCATTCCAGCTCAAACATTCATCACCCCCACTTTATTGTTTTCCTATTTACTCAGGAGAGAAACAGAGCAATATTTTTGCATTGGGGACTGATAAGGATCATCTGTTGACAAGACACAGACAGTCTTTCTCTTTTTCTGAGGAAGGTCTTGCCTGCATTTACATGAAAGACAAAAACAAAAGATAGGAAAGAACAATATGACATCAAATGAAGAAGAATTTTGCTAACCAGGGTGTTGGCATGAGAACTCCGGGATATTTTACGTAGCTGTTTATCAGCAGCTAGGCTCTGAGGCAAAATTTCAAGAATTGAACTTAATTTTGACATTACGCTCAAGACTTTCAACAACAATTTTTTAAAAGCTATTTTACCTTTCTCGTCTGGACCAGATGAGAAAATGTTGTCAAAATTGAGAAATTAGTGATCTGCACCAAAGAAAATGATAAATATATAAAATGAGAGCTTATAATGGTGACATTAGTGGACATAGAAATCATATTTGTTTATATTGTTTCTCCTTACCTTGCCATCTTGTTTTTTGAATTTTATAATAAGGAATACACATTACTGAAGCCTTGGATCTCACAGATTTTATCAACTGAGTTTTGCTAGTACTACCTCTGCTGTCCCTCAAATTTAAAAAGCTTAAGATGGAATAGTTCTCATCTTGGCACCCACGTAACCTAATTCATTTTTTCCTACTGTGGCCATTGCCTCGTCAGATTAAAATGCCACAAAAATCTCTGACCTACAGCTCTGTAAATGCTAAATGCTGAATGATGTGTGTTTTCTTATTCTTGTACACTCATCATAGCCACCCATTTATGAGCCAGCTGTTGCACTAGATTGCAGTTGCAGAATGTAGAAACTGAATGCCAGGCTCTTTCTTCTCAGCAGAGAATTAGATGTGCTCCCTAATGAAGCTCCAAGGTACTTTGGAAAGGAGATCTAGGTAGTTAACTGTAGCATAAGTCTACACGATTTTGAGAACTTCATAATATTTACAGACAGCACAAAAATATTTTGTTGAAAAGTTTACATGTTATCATAAATGCACAAGTGATTTATTTGCACCATTCTACTCTGATTTCATTATGAATTATGGCAAGTAGTGCTTCTCTGATTCCAACATTAAAGCATCTAAATATTTGTGGGGAAGGACCTTACATATCCTTGTAGACAGTTTAGTGCTCTCTATTTTGAAACATCAGACCATAGATTTTGTGAACAAAATCACACTAAGGATAAGATGTAGAATATGTTCAGCTTTCTGATTAGATTACTTTTTATTGCATTTTTGTATCATTTACAACTGCTGTACATTGAAGAGACAGTCTGTCTTGTGTGTGGAATAAGACAAAGGTATTTTGCGTATCCAGTAGCCTCTTCTTGAGTGGTAGGCAAATATATAGTGAGGGATATTTCAAACCATACTGATCTTTGCTTTCTTTAAATGCAGCTGAATGAGATAGATGGCCCAGGATAGTTTTTCAAAAGCATTTATTATATTATTGTTATTATTATCTATTTTTACTAAAGTTGTTGTCTTCCTGTCAGATGCAAATATATGCAAAAAGAAGGAAGAAAACCACTGTAGCTTGATATCTGAAGTAGACTTGCTCTCCAAGAAACTGCAGACTGATTTTGAAAGAATAGCAATAACTTCACAGAGCTGTATATAAAATGTGTCCTAAGTATCCCGTGGTTTTCTTCCAACTGCATCAATCTTGTGCAATTCCTTATTATTCCTTTCCCCCCTTTTTTTAAAGAATTGGCTTGATCCTTCAAAGGAAATAAAGAGGCAAATTCGCAGTAAGTATTAAGCAGGTTTTAAAATTATTTCACAACTGAGCAGTACATTTCTGTTAGTTCTTGAGTTTTGTTTAGTTAGTCTTTCAGAAACTGATTGCAGCGCATTTGTCTGCATCAGACTGAAGTCCAAGAGGGATGGAGACCTGTCACCTGCAGGCAGCACTATCTCTTTAGTGTCTAAGACTTTGTATATACAGAATATAGAATATTGTGGAAAAGTTCATTTATTTCAGTAATTCAACTTAAAAGTTGAAACTAATATATGAGATAGACTCATGACATGCAACGCGAGATGTGTCAAGCCTTTATTTGTGAAGTTTTGTGAAGTCCTTTGCTTCAGTAAAGGTAAAGGGACCCCTGACTGTTAGGTCCAGTCGCGGATGACTCTGAGGTTGCGGCGCTCATCTCGCTCTATAGGCTGAGGGGGCCGCCGTTTGTCCGCAGACAGCTTCCGGGTCATGTGGCCAGCATGACTAAGCCGCTTCTGGCAAACCAGAGCAGTGTATGGAAATGCCATTTACCTTCCCGCCAGAGCCGTACCTATTTATCTACTTGCACTTGATGTGCTTTTGAACTGCTAGGTGGGCAGGAGCTGGGACCGAACAACGGGAGCTCACCCCATCACGGGGATTCGAACCGCCAACCTTCTGATCAGCAAGCCCTAGGCTCTGTGGTTTAGACCACAGCGCCACCCGCTTCAGTATGGTACCACAAATATCAGTACCATACAATTTTATAATTCTATGATTTCTATTCAGTAGCATTAAGTTAGCATCTGAAAATAAGGCACCCTTAATTTATTGGTGACTTGTGTTCATGATAGCCAGAATGTTTCCTTCAAAAAACAAGGTAATGTTTGAATCAGAGATTTACAACATTGCAGAGATTTGCACTTTACACTAAACAATTATTCATTTGGCATGCAACCTACAGTCGTGAAAGGTCAGATTTGCAGCCTATACATACACAGATTCATGAATAGAATGAAGAATGCCTATAAAGGTTACTGTGCAGCCTACAATGCTGGATTCCAGATCATAACTAAAACTAAACTTATTTTTGCAGTCGTACAAGAAATCTAGTTGATTATTTTCTCCCTACTTGACAATAGTACACTTGCAATAGCTCATCAAATGTTTCAACTATTTAAATGTTCAGGGTTACATACACATTATCTCTCTTTACAAGAAATCTGAAATTTACTTTGAGTTAACATGCCTAGGATTGCACTGCAACTTAGTATTAAATGAAGAAACAGTCAACCTTATTTATAGTTTCAATTGATAATTTAAAAAACCAAAGTAGGACTAGCAGTTTCAGTTTTAAAATATAGACAGTGAACTTAATTCAATACTACTAATTATAATGGTAAGTTTCTATGTACATTGATTCAATCTCATATTTCTTAAAATAGATGCATGTACTTATAAACATGATATGCATTTCTTTTTTTCTTTTTAAATCAAGCTTCTATGTCAGCATAATAGCCAAATTCTGTAGTTGTACAAATTTGCATATACTTGTTGTGTATATATTCTTGTTTATCATGAAAGGGGCAGAAAGTGTCAGGCCACTAGCCAATGGGCAATGAAGAGAATGAGCTGACATTTCCCAGGACACTGAGTTCTGTTCCTAATATCAACTGCCTGCTCCCTTGCCCTTTGTGCTGAATGCAGTGGTTTAGTTGTGCTTAGGGATGGGAGAGTAATTCAATTTGGTTCACATTTTGATGTGAGCCTACCTAATTCTCACTTCCAAAATGCAGTTACCCTTTGAAATTCACTCTTATCTGTTTACATGAATGCATATATCAAAAGTGTAGTCCAACATCTTCTGGAGGGCCAACTGGTTTCTTACCTCAAATCTTTGGATGACTTGACTCTGCTCAGTGGTTTCATGTAGATGTTAAATAGCACAAGGGACAAAATAGAAACGGTTAAGATCCCAAGGAGTTACAGTAGTAGCTTTGCAAGAGAACTGAAGAATATGTAAAATATGTTCAACTTGTAAAAGTGCTTTGAAAATATAATGGTCTAGTTTTAGTGTACACTATTCCCAAATGTATATGTAGTAGACGTCAGTGAATGTGCTCTTGTCTTCTTATCCTCCCACCAATACATTTCCCGGCTTTTTGGAATTTCCCAATTTAGATTTGCCCTGGCTATTTACGTTTAATGTGAAGTTTTATCCACCGGATCCCTCACAGTTAACAGAAGACATCACCAGGTATGCCATGAAGCATTACTACCTGACTTTGAATCCTGTGTTTTTAATATTTCCTTGGAACACTATGTAGAGCTTTAAGTCTGTAAGTCTCTAGGAGAATGTGGCCAAGACAGAAAACCCAACAAATAGTTTCTGGCTCATAGCTCGGTAATGTCTGGAGACATCTTGCATCTGCTTGCTGCTAGCAACTTATCTGAATCCAGATTCTGAAAATATTTCTCTTGGATCTCTGATAGTGCAAAAGTTAAAATAACAAGTGAAAATGTATATTGCTTATAGATTCTCTTAGATGAATTTTGGGGAGCAGGGACTGGCATAACCTGAAGCTTTCTGTTGTAGAGAGAGGGCTATAGGGTATATGGGACAATGAGACGGGAAACAAATTAGCAGTGAATCAATAAGAAATATTCAGACACCCTAGTAATTGGATGTAAGCCAATTCCTATATGAAATAAAGTTTCAGTAAGGATGTTTTGATTGTGAACCAAAATATCTTTACAGTGAATTTTAGCTATAATCCATTTTTACTAGAAATCACAATATTGGTGCTAGGATTTCACAAGTGTGTGAAATGGATATCAATTTACATACATACATTTATTGGTGGATATATATGAAGAACCGGTTGCACTTGAAATTTTCCATGTCTTTTAAAAGGTATATTTATGGCATTTTAAAAAAACAACAACACTTGCTTTAATAAGATATGTATCTTTTTAGTTTTCTTAACATGTCAATAAAATTAAGAAATATTTGTCTGATGCCATTTTCTTTGTTCAGGTACTTCCTATGTTTGCAGCTTCGTCAGGATATTGCTTCTGGCCGCCTACCATGTTCGTTTGTGACTCATGCTCTCCTTGGTTCATATACTCTACAAGCAGAACTAGGTGACTATGATCCAGAGGAACACAACAGTGATTACATAGGGGAATTTCAGTTTGCACCTAACCAGACAAAAGAGATGGAGGAAAAAGTAAGTAGAGTTGCACAAAACACACAGGTGGGTCATTTCTGAACCTTTGAGTTCTGTTCCCTTTCCTAGTAGTGGGTAGTATTGGATTTCATGCAGAATCCTAATACTTAGAATGCCTGTATTTATTTATGAGTTTAATTTGGAATATCATAAGCAAGCTCAAGCTTAAGAGTTTTTTGTTCTTAAAGATTTGGAAAATCAGCCAAAGGTGTGTCCATTGACTTAGCCAGTAAAAACAGTAACAAACTCTTCTGATGGACAAAATCAGATTGAAATTACATTTGTAAGTTGAAACCACAGTTGATGATCATCTGTCCTCACCATGAACTTTTGCAGTTATGACTTCTGCGCTTCATATCTGAGCTACTTTCTTTTTCTTTTTCCTTTGTTCTGGAGTAATATCCAAGTATATTTGAATAGTATGGTAACATTTTTCGAACCAATAAATCCTCAATTTGTCCCACAGATTGTGTACAAGAATGATGTAATGGGGGAGAACTAGATTGTTTTCAGTGTAGGCTTAATCATCTAGAGAAAAACACCATAAGATTTTTTCACTCATAAATTACTTTTATTATTTTTCCAATCCAGCAAAAATGTTTTGTGAGATTACAGTACTAGCTAGAGCTGCGCCAATTAAGTGTGCAGCCCCATTCATGAGCAAGCAACTTCTATCATTAACTCTCCATTTTATTACTGCTAGTATGTGGTATAATACTATTGTGACAGGGGATAACTTCTTTATCCTCTCCCCCCACCCCACTGTACTCAGTGGCAACAGCACAGGCTTACTCTTGTCATCCATTTTTTTAAAGTTGCGTTGTTGAACACTGGGCACCATCCAGCCAAAATCAAGCAATTTATGTTCTGACCAATGATTGTCATTGAAATTAGTAGGACTAAAACACGTAATTTGACTTGACTGTGCCCCCAGCAAAGTGTGTGTTTTGCTGAAATCATTGGGTACTTCATGTAGTTAGCTTTGTGAGGAACTGAACATTTTGTATCACATGAGGGAAGTGGAAGGTTTCACAGACGGAATCTACAAAATATAAATAGTCAGACTCATACATTTTGCAAGTAATAGGAACCTTGTATGTATGTGTTTTAAAAGGACTTCCCCACTCTGATTTACTTGCATTCAAGTTGTTTTTTCCTCTCCCCACCCACAAACCCATGGTGATTAGAACATAAACAGATACGTTTCAATATGATCCATAATCTCAGCAAGGAAACTTAAATCTGTTCAGTTGACCATTTGCACTGCTAGATAGAGAAAGCCATGATTGGGCAAAATGTTACTGTTTTAGGTAACAGTGAACTACTGTGTAACAGTTGTAGCCAGAATTATTAAACTGTCCTATGTCCGTAGATCTCGGGGTGCTTCACAACATTAAAATTGCAATATAAAAAATATCAGATATTGTGTTCCAGCCTTAGCGTTTATGGGTAATATACCTTGTTCTAAAGGAGAGTAACAGCAAATTTGTGACAGTCGGGGCAAGAGTTTCCTACTGTATGCTTAACATTTAAGAATGTCACAAGCAAATGCTTATGACCTAGATTTCTTTGTTGACAGAGGCAACAATATCACTGCAATAGCAACAAGTTAGATCGAATTTCCTGATACTCTGTTCTTCAAAGAATTTCTTATTTGTTTTCTTCTTTATTGTGTAACGCTCCTGCAAGCAGTGACATATGCATGTGTGCAGAAGTTGCCCCTTTGTTCTGTAAAGTTCATGTTGGAAAGGAGGCTTGACAAATCTCTCAATAAGGTTCATTCTAAGCCAAATAAAAAAATCTCTTCCTGCTTTTAGGGGGTTCCTGGTAAAGAGGATGAGTGTTCAGGTTTACACCTTCCATTAGTAGAAGATGGGGTCTGTGAAGGGCTCTGCTGAAGTGTGGGTAGGAGCGTTGTGGGGCGACTAGTGCTCAGGCTTGAAGTGTATGTTGAAGGAACTGCATTGGCCCAGACCAGCTTTTCCCGACCTTGGGTCCCAGATATTAATGAACAACAATTCCCATCATCTCTGACTACTAGCTGTGCTAGATAAGAATGATGGGAGTTGTTGTCTAGGGATTCAAGGTTGAGAAATGCTGATCTAAATTTTGTTGGCCCCAACCACTCCACCAGTACCTTGCAGGTAGTTCCAACAGCAGCTACAGATGGTTTTGGCCAAAGAGTATGGAGCTGCTATCACATACTGGTGGGAGGGGGAAACCCAAAGATTCCCAAATGCCCCCCATTCTCCCCAGAACAGGACACCTGTGTTAAGAAAATCCCTGGTTCCCCCCCTAAAAATGGTTCTAAAATCAATCTCCAACAAAGCAAATTTCTTTTTCTATACCATGTATTGTTACACCTTTGCAGCCTTTTCTGTAGGAGATAGATGCCAGGTGAGGATAACTCCCTGATTACTTACCCAAACATGAGAGAGTACAGTTTGAAGATTCAGGGTCTGTTGCCTCCTTAACTTACTTGGAGACTTGGCAGACTTGCTAAGACGGGGTCAGCAGGGGACCGGTCCACTGTCCCTCAGACCCTGTGGGGGGCCGGACTATATTTTTTGGGGAAATCCTATGCCCCACAAATAACCCAGAGATGCATTTTAAAGAAAGGACACATTCTACTCATGTAAAAACACACTGATTCCCGGACTGTCTGCAGGCCGGATTGAGAAGGCGATTGGGCCGCATCCGGCCCCCGGGCCTTAGTTGAGGACCCCTGCGCTAAGACCTTGGCTTGCATAGTTGAGCTTCTGCCATTGGTTTTTAACCAAAATGTTTATGAGAGACTTGGTGCGGTGTGGTGTTTAAATAATATCTGCCATGCCATTTAATTAGTATCCTGTCATTTAGTTTCAGTGCTTTTCTATAGATGTGAGGGTCAGTGACTGCTAGGATTGAATGTGTAGTTGAAACACTATGTTGTTGAGGGCCAGATGCTTGGGATAAATGGAATCACCAATCACAGTTAAACCCTCAAAAGGCATCTCTGTGGCTACTGCTAGAAACAGGCTTTTGTGCTAGAGGGACATGGATTTGATGCAGGAAGGCTTATGTTGTCTTGATACTCATTTTTGCTATTAATTTTCTTCTATCAATCATTCCAGAGGCTTGACTCCAGCACAGGCAGATTCCCAATTCTTAGAAAATGCCAAGAGGCTTTCCATGTATGGAGTGGATTTACATCATGCTAAGGTATCGGCCAGCATTTCTATAGATGACATTATTTCATTTAGAACAGAGGGGTGTGGAAACTTATCCACAAGGGAATGCGGCATTCAGGTTGAATAACTTTCTGAGGCCACATGCCATCAGTTGGTGGGACCATAGCCAAAATTGTGCAGGGCCAAAGCAGCATACACATCCCATTTATACCCAGCTATCCACACATACTCCACCTATTCACACCCTTTCATACATCTACATGCAAGCATGTACCATATTCAACCATTCATTTTCTTTCTGTTGTACAAAATCATCATTTGCCTTGAACCAATTGCATTGCATTTTAAAAATAAGCCTTTCCCTTTTCTTTTTTTCTTTTTAAAAATCCTCTTAAGTAAACAGATGCTCCATACAGACTTTTTCCCAGCTTGTATTTTAGAAAATAGGGCTTAAACTCCTGACAGTTTATATCTCTCTTTCCTTTTTCACTCCCCATCTCAATCACTCTCTTCCCTCCCCTGGTCTCTGTGCATCCTCTCTTCTTTTTCTGCCATACATATGCACATACCTCTGCAACATGCTGTAGTTTTCAGACTGCAGTTTTACTTTTGCCTGCTCCTTTCTCCTGGTCATTTCTGTGTTGTCTGCATAACCTAATCTCTACACCTCCTCTCTTCCCTTCTGTGAATCATACAGTGCCCATAATAATGCACTTGAGATGAAGCCTCTAGGCAGCTACTGTTGCTACCCCTGGTCTTTGAGCTGCCCCCCTCCCCCGCCCCAAAGAAAGATGCCACCTCACACTGCTGCACAGGGGCCTGGGAAGCACCCCCTGGCAAGCCCCAGAGGCACCATTCGCCTAAGAAGCTTGTAGCCAGGGCTGCTGCAACAAACAGCTATGCAAGCCTTTGGGAGGCAGAGGCGGGATAAGGCATCAGAGGAGGGAGGGACAGAGGCCAGTATTGCTCACAGCACCCCAGTCCATCATTCAAGGCACCCCATGGTGCCATGGCACACTGGTTGAAAACCACTGATTTATTCTTTAGAAAGTTTAGATTTTTCTATCGCTGTTTTTTTCTTAGCTTCAATCTCTCATCACTTCCTGCTGACTCTTTAACAGGCTTCCTCAACCTTGGCCCTCCAGATGTTTTTTGGCCTACAAATCCATGATCCCTAGCTAGCAGGACCAGTGGTCAGGGGATGATGGGAACTGTAGTCTCAAAACATCTGGAGGGCCGAGGTTGAGGAAGCCTGCTTTAAAAGGTTACATTTTGTCTCTTGCTACTCCATTGGTCTTAAGGGCTCTGTCAAGGGTCATTCTTTTTCTTTATACAGTGGTACCTCAGGTTACGAACTTTATTCGTTCCGGAGGTCCATTCTTAACCCGAAACGGTTCTTAACATGAGGTGTGCTTTCGCTAATGGGGCCTCCCGCTGCTGCCACACCGCCACCACACGATTTCCATTCTCATCCTGAGGCAAAGTTCTTACTTGAAGTACTACTTCCGGGTTAGCGGAGTTTGTAACTTGAAGCGTTTGTAATCCGAAGTACCACTGTAACCTTCTCCTTATTTTTCTTCTTGTTTTCGTTGTGAACTGCCCTGTGACTTTTGGATTAAAGGCAGTATTTAAATATAATAATAATAATAATAATAATAATAATAATAATAATAGTCTTTGATAAACCTGATTTTATTACGCTCTTGTATCCAGCCTCTCATAAAATCTTGTTATTTATCTCTGTCTTTCCAGAATAAGATATTTTTCAGCCCATAACCACAATATGTATTATACTTTATGTTCAATATTATACTTTTTCTGGTTTCTAAACTTCTATTTCTTAAGCCTTTACTTAAACCTTTTTTCTGCCTATGGTACAGTGCTCCTTGATTTTCCAAGTGTTATTTGGATAAGCTTAGCATACCTTCCTGCTCTTTTGTCTTCTTTCCATATTCCAATAGAAATTGCTTTTACAATTGTCTTGATAGGATTCTGAGGGTGTTGACATCATGCTAGGGGTATGTGCCAATGGGCTTCTCATTTACAAGGACAGACTCCGAATCAATCGTTTTGCCTGGCCCAAAATACTGAAGATTTCTTACAAACGCAGTAATTTCTATATTAAAGTACGACCAACTGAGGTAAGCATTTGACTGGCATAATTTGCCACTCTGTTGTTATAACATTCAGCTCAGAAGTTCTTTGAAAATAGGTCCAATCTTGCAGCGATTTGCATTGTGAATATGTCCATTTGGTATAGTTTTTTTTAGCAAATACAATTTCATCTCTGATAGCATAGATAATTAAGGTTTCAGTATGTACACAGTGTGCTTTCTGATGATTGGACACACTCCTGCCATGTAAATTTCCTTATTGTAATGGAAGATTGCCATGTTCTCACATCTGCAATTATGTCGCTCTTAGTTTATGTGATTTGGTTGCACTGGAGTGGTTTGAATTATATTTAGGGAAGCTCATGATGTGGTTTAAGAACACTCTACCATTTGAGTAGGTTTTTCCCACAACATGCAGTTCAGCTTCTGAGAGTTAACTGCTACTGATTTAAAAAACAAATGTTAGTTCCGTTTGGAACTAACATTGAGAAATGTGTAAACATTTAGTTTTAAAAATAGCATGGTAGTTTTGAGCCTGCTTGAACTATGTACAAAACTGAGAAACTCTGGACAATGCTTGAAATTACAATCCTACTAACTATCTAGTCTGATATTTAATTAGTAATAGTCTTGCTGTTCATTCATTTGCTCTGGTTTTTAATTAAATCTTTGTGCTAGTGTCATGCTTTGTATTAATTCCTATGTAAGCAGCATTTAATATTGCAAGTAAAACAATTGCATGTTTTTGATGGAAATTTACTATAATAGATCATGATACTAGTATGTTATATATGTATGGAGACATAGCCAGAGCACACATGCAACAATTTCTGCTGTCACAGCAAGCAAGTGTTAGTTTAGAAAGAGCTTGCCTTTTTCGGCTCTTGGAATAGTTGTGGAAAGTACTATGCCATTTACAATAAACATGGCTACTACCTAAAGAATTGCTTGTGAATGTATTCATTCTCTCTTTGGGGAAAAAGTGTCGTTATTACTGTATGCAATTCAAGCAGTGCTGTTATGTTAGAAATATGAAAACTCCGGAGTGTTTCTAATCTTGAGAAGGGAGATATGCTGTAGTTGAAACAATGGTACTCTTAAATTGTAAGACTAGACAACATCGATTTCTAGAATTTGTGCTAATTTTGGTGTGTGTAATCTTTATAGTTGGAACAGTTCGAGAGTACTATTGGGTTTAAGCTGCCAAACCATCGGGCTGCGAAGAAATTATGGAAGGTTTGTGTGGAGCATCATACATTTTATAGGTAATTTTTAAAATGTTCCTTAGTTATGGGGTCACCATGTCTTTATCCCTTGGGGAGAATAGCAGCTTTGAGAGGGCAGTTTTGACTGAAAACAGCCTGTGGAGAGTGGGTTGAGGACACCTTTCTCCTGCCGCTGTTTCAATGAAATTTGCAATCTGTTAAAAGCAAACAAACTTTAGGAAGTCCCACATTCTGTTATATTTTGCCCTGGTAATATCCTGCATCCTAATACAGTGGTGCCCCGCTAGACGAAAATAATTCGTTCTGCGAAAATTTTCGTCTAGCGGGTTTTTCGTCTTGCGGAGCGGCAATGACAGCCGCGCTCCGCAAAACGAAAAAAAAAGACGAAAATTTTTCGTCTTGCGAGGCAGCCCCATAGACTTTTTCGTCTAGCGGGGCAGCCTTCCGCTAGACGAATGCCTTCGTCTAGCGAGTTTTTCGTCTAGCGAGGCATTCGTTTAGCGGGGCACCACTGTACATGAACCATCAAATTTCTAACTATCTTTGCAGAGTAGAATCCCCTCTGCAAATTTTCCACTGTTACTAAAAAACACAACAACTTTTAGAGTATTTTTTTTCTCACATCTGTCTTAGAATATTTGTTTTCTTGCAACGGTGTTGACTGATTATATGATGTTCTCTTTAATCATGAAGCATGTTACTGCTGTAGTATTTTCAGAGAGTTCAAACTGGCAAATATGAAACTACAGCAATTCAGATTGATTGCATGACATCTTTATATGTACAGTTTGTACACGACGCCATCAGTGTTATGCATAACTCTTCACCCGCAAACAAAAATGATGGATTTCCTCTTAGTGTGATGCTTAAGGGGGTGGGATGGGATGTTGGGAAATAAGTCATAAGGAAGTGTTTTGTAAACTTCATTGAGTTCACTTGGTAAAGAAAAAATTTAAAGGCAGGATATAAATTTTAAATAAAAATGATGCTGCAACAGTGTCATCACTCAGATTATGCATGTATATCATAATAAGATGAAAGCACCTTCATTAATAAACATAAATAATGCATTTAATGCAGGTTCAGGAAGTTAAGTGGACCAGGAGCAATACCTATTATGACAAAGGCCATTTTGTACTGATAATGGCAATTTGGCTTTTCATTTGTTTGATTTGCTTATCTTGATTTAAAAAGAGTAATTAAAACAGCAAGCTTTAACATAATTTAAAGCTCATACAGTAGATGCAATAAAAGTAGCAGTATTAGAACTCAACTTGAATAGAAAACACATAGACAAGGTTTTTACATGGTCCATGAAGGAAAGCAACACAGTTGCCAATCCACATCTTTGAAAAGTATTCTCTATTAAGAATGTCATAACAAGAAGCTCTCTGCAGCAGCCATCCACTCAACCGCCAATAATAAGACTATTAGGCTATAATTCTATGTTCTCTATAGACTGCCAGGTGAAATACAGCTGAAAATACAGGTGAAAACCATTCTTCAGATGCCCTGATTGGAAGTCATTTAGGATTTTCTAGGTTAATGCCAGCAGCATGAATGCTGTCCAGAAACAGACTGGAAGCCAGTGTAGTTCTTTAAACATGTATATGATTCTGTTTTTGCAACAAGTCAGTAATCCCACTGCAGTATTTTGGACTGACGTATCTGATGATTTTAAAAGGCAGCCCCAGATGCAGCACATTTTAGTAATCTCAGTGAATGTGCTCAGAATAGGATTTACTCGTTATTCAGGAAGGGGTCCACCTAGTGCATCAACCAAAGTTGGTGAAATGCTCTTTAGGTTTCCAAAGGCTAGATTAATGTTTTGGTCATGAATCAAAAGCCTCCAACTACTGACTGTAGCAGAAGAGGCTCTGCAGTCATTCAAGGTGGTGGTTCTCCTTTCATAGCTGGCAGTGGGAAGCATGATTTTGTACTCTTTCGCTGGATTTTGCTGTAATCCTAAACAGATTTATTCAGGAATATATTTCCATTTTACTTCTAAATAAATGAATACAGTATGATCTGACTTTTAAAACACTCTCTAAACAGGAAAAAAATATTATTTGCTGTCCGGTCAGCCTCTGTTTAGACCATTTCAAGTTACAGATTTATTCTGTGACATTTTCATAGAATACAATTTAGTTGGATTCTATTCCAATCAGAAATAGCTGTTTGGGTAAGGAGGGAGAATGTAATGCATGTATCAAATCCTGTTCCTACTGATGGTCACCATGCAGAAAATCCGCAGATTTAAATCATCCTGATTTAAAAATAATCTGGCTTCTGTGTGTTCCAAGAAAAAAAGCTATGCCAGCAAGACTTTGAAAGACTATTCACATAAACACAAGCAATATAACTGTTGCAGCAAGTGTAATTCTAATACAGGGGTCAGCAAACTTTTTCAGCAGGAGGCCGGTCCACTGTCCCTCAGACCTTGTGGGGGGCCGGACTATATTTTGAAAAAAAATATGAACAAATTCCTATGCCCCACAAATAACCCAGAGATGCATTTTAAATAAAAGCACACATTCTACTCATGTAAAAATACCAGGCAGGCCCCACAAATAACCCAGAGATGCATTTTAAATAAAAGGACACATTCTACTCATGTAAAACACGCTGATTCCCGGACCATCTGCAGGCCGGATTTAGAACGCAATTGGGCCGTATCTGGCCCCCAGGCCTTAGTTTGGGGACCCCTGTTCTAATAGTTAAAGCTGTCTTTTTAGAAAGGTTGTATTTATTACACACACACACACACACACACACACACACACCCTTTAGATGAGGTTAGTATGTATGCACCCAACTTTTTTGTTCTTGTTTTGGGGAATGTGCTGGATGCTTGTATGCATACAGTATTTTTAGGGTAAAAAGAGATGATTATATATTACATATCCATTTCCTTTTGCTTGCCATCTGAAAACAGGGTGTCAATAATAATGTAGATCTTATGCAAAACTTGTATTTCAGTTTTTCAGATAGCTTGTTAGGAAGAGAAGACTAGGTTCAAATGTTCTTTCTTATATGTTATCTCCCTTTGCAGGAAGTAGTGTGACTTGGGAAACATGCAGTCTCTCATTTGTATTCTAAAACAGTACTGGTCTGTAAGGGTTGTACTAGAAGATTTTTATTAAAGTTTTAATTTACTTTTATATAGTGCTTCTTGATGATTTTTTTAAAAATGTCTGAGATACTTAATATTCTGTGCCATTTGGAGACTATTTTAGAAGTTTGTACCCATACTTCTAAGTTCTTTGTATAACCAAGATTGGTAAATTAAAGCATCCTTGAAAATATCCCAAATAAGGAAGTAATTAGGTTTTTCTCTTATTAAGAGATTAAAAGTTTATCTCAGCAGGGTAGAGAATTAAAAACAGAAATTCTTGCTATAGCAAGAGGAGAGCTATGTCAGTAAATGAAAAATGATTCACATTTTTCCACTGTGCATGTGGCATGTAACCATGCTCTTCAATCCATTTTTTTAAAAAGAAAAGTGTTCTTAATTAATCTCTTCAACAGGAACAAAAGTCAAAAATCATGGACAACTTTGGTACATTTTTTTAAATACTGGGATTGGCTGTTCCCACTAGCCCTATGTGGGCCTGCAAGAAGGTTAACTTCAGACGAGTGCATGGCTGTGGCTACCACTTCTTGAAGGCCACCTCCATGTTTTAACCCCATGTTTATTAGACAGGGGTGGAGGGACTCTGGCCCACTAGCCATTCTTGGCCTGAGCATGTGGACACTGAGTAAAGGATTACTTTGCATATGCAATATAAGGTGCAAGGCTGTTTATTTGGCCCTGCTCCCACGTTGCTCTAAGAGCAACACTGCCTGAGCAGGTATCTGACATGCTTTTGGAATATGCATCTTTTTATAGTTTTGAAATACCTTTGAATATGGTGACTTGTTTCCTTTTTCTTTTGGGGGTTATAGACTTGTATCTCCAGAGCAGCCTGCCAAAGCCAAGTTCCTGACACTAGGTTCCAAGTTCCGCTACAGTGGGCGTACTCAAGCACAGACACGGCAGGCTAGCACTCTCATAGACAGACCCGCTCCGTACTTTGAACGGACCTCAAGCAAACGTGTTTCCAGGAGTCTTGATGGTGGTAAGAGTCTAACCAAAACTAGTAAACTCCTAACATGTGCCACACATAGGTTCTTCAGAGAAATATTATTTATTAGAATTTATTAGTTATTAGAATGTATCTCATTTTTACAACACCACAGTTGCTTTGTCTTAGAGCCCCTCCTCCTGGTGGACACTAAATATTGTCAATATAGCATTGATGTTATGTGTGATCTTTTGATTTATCTCCTCATTTCTGAACGTATGAAAATTGTCCAGTGATATTTGTTTGATGTTATCATTTGCCAATATACCTTTATAGCTGACCTTTAGCACCTCACAACTTTCTATTTCAAACAAACAAACAAACAAACAAACAAACAAACCACTTTCTTCAACCATTAGTCACTATATTTAAAAATGTTCCAAAGGTTTTTTCACGCAAAATATTTACTGGCATATCATGTACCCAGTTTCTTTTTCCGTTGATTTTCTGACTAAAACCAGAATACAACGGAACCTTAAAAAATAGACGATACTTTGTCTCATAAAGAGCAAGGTGCTGTGGAATATTTCTCTCAAACATAGTTGAATTAACTAAACCTATTTTTTTGTAGCTCCAGTGGGTATTGCAGACCCGAGCCTGCTTAAGGACTTTTCTGCTACAGCTGTGGGTCCAGCTGGTGATAGGATCTTTGAAGCTTCCGGACAGTTCAAATCAAAGGATGGGGAAGGTAGAGATGAGGATGGAGGCATAACTAAAATGCCACAATTAGAAGATGGAAAGGTAAGATTGCTGATGTTTGTCAGCTTTGTGGAAATAATTGATTTTGGAAATGTATTAAACTAACTGCTGCATTAGTGGAGCTGCACTTCAGCTAATAATTTTGTGGATGTGTTTTTTTTTGCACAGGATGACCCACCTATATAGGGGCAGGTCTTAAGGCACCAGTTTGTATGGGTAAACTGGTGAAAGCTGCTAAAGAGCAAATTTTCTAGATGGCAGTTAATCTTCCATAAATTAGTGTACCTGGCACCAAAAAGAGGGGGACTGTGTTCATCACCTCCTAGTTGTGGAAAGAGCAGATAAAGTCCTGCAATCTTGCCCACGGGCATCTTATTTGGTAATAAGCTGCTCTGGAGCAGAGCTAATATATTTGCTTTAGAACTCCCTGCAACTAGCTCCATTCAGTTGTGTGAAAGTGAAATCAATTTGCATATATAATTCATTTTATGATTTATTCATACATGTGCTACCTATAGTCACATTAAGCAACCACAGCTGCCATCTTCTATGAATAACTCTGTGCAGAAGAAAACATAATTAAGTGTAACACACATGTTTTATACTAGCTTTTAGCATTTGTGTGCCTGAAACACAATACTAGGACATTTATTTTATAATGTGAGCTGAATCAATGTGAGATATGTACATTTAAACTTTATTTTCATTTCCATAGTGACATTTCCATTATAAACATATATTAATTTGAGCTTTTTCTGGCACACACAGTGTGGAATCACTTTTACTAAGAATACTTTGAAATTTGATTCACTCTTTTTTTTTAAGGTTGTAATCCACTGAATTATCTGTGGAATATTTGTATTTTGACGGTTACACATTTAATTTAGCACTTTCAAAGGAAAACCTGTAGTTGGAAACATTGTCCTCATGCTGATGTCTCTCCCCTGCCCATCTTCTGTAGAAGCTTTGAATGTCTGTCTGCTTTCATCTATTGTGACTGCACTACTACAGTTCCAAACTACAGAATTCTTCACAGCCTTACAAGGTGGCAAAAATAAAAAATAATCTTTTTGAGCTGGTATAATCCATGTATTTGGATTATATGTTGTTGGATTTGAATACAATTGGGGCTAATGAATGTTTGTGGCATCCATATTGTAATGGTAGTGCTGTCCCTACTTCTGAATAAACGTTCTCACTAACAAGTTTCTTCCCCCCTTCCTCTTTTGTGCATTCCTTCTGCCCCTCAAATGTGCATTTATATCATGGTCTCTCATCTGCATCTGGGACTGGACTCTCCCTCTCCTCCAGTCAACATACACGCATCAGCTTTCACCTCCCAATCACTCTTATTCATTATGTTCCCAAAACCTACCTGCTATCCATGAAATGGACATATTTTCAGACATTTCAGAGGATGATCATCTTGGTAAACCCATGTATACACCCTCAGATACCATAGTCTTCAGCCCTGTGAAAGAAACACCAGTTCATGGCATAAATGAACAGAAGTTCCCAACTTACCACTTGGAACTTACGGATCTTTTGGTGGCTGACCATTGTCTCCCTCTTGCAATAGAGAGAGCTGCTCATAAAAATACCGATCACGAAGATTCTGTGTCTCATTTTCCAGTTAGTGCGAGCAAACATTTTCCTTTCAATTTCTCTTCTCTGCTTGATGAGAATGGTTACATTAGCTTTCCTAGCCTTCCAGAAGTTTGCATCTCATTCCTCCCACCTTATCTTCAGCATTATGTTCCCATTACTTCTCCCTCATTCATTCCCTCCTTCTTCCTCATCTTTGTGCTGCTTCTCTGTACCATCCAGTCTATTCCTTTCTCACTCACATTGTCCCTTCCTGTTGCTCTGTCCCTCTGCTACCTGGAGCCTAAGGCAATTTCTCTGACCACCTCTAATGACACTGCTCTAAAAGACAAAGCTGAGGAAGAGGAGGTGTGTAACTTTGTTGCCTAAATTGCCACTTGCATGTAGATTTCTTTGGGTGTACTAAGAGAGAAGTTTAACCTTCCATCATTTCAGCATGAGGCTGCAGACCCCCCCCCCTTTTTTAAGAATTCCTTCTGCAGATGAAACAAAATCGAAAATTCTTTCTAGTAGCACCTTAGAGACCAACTGAGTTTGTTCCTGGTATGAGCTTTCGTGTGCATGCACACTTCTTCAGATACCAGATTTATGGACTTCCATTTCATGCGGCTCAATGTGGTGCCTTCCATAGTTGCAGTTACAGGTGGGTAGCCGTGTTGGTCTGCCATAGTCAAAACAAAATCGAAAATTCTTTCTAGTAGCACCTTAGAGACCAACTGAGTTTGTTCCTGGTATGAGCTTTCGTGTGCATGCACACTTCTTCAGATACTTCTGCAGATGTTTACGCTTCTATCTTCATAAAATCTAGTGTTTTTAAAAAACATTCAGTTTTTTCACTTCATACGGTCCTTTTAAGGACCTTCTCATACATCTACTGCTTATATCCCAGTGGTATTTAGAGACCATAGGTGCTGTATACAGCGGTACCTTGGTTCTCGAACTTAATTTCTTCCAGGAGTCCACTCAACTCCTGAAACCGTTTGAAGACCAAAGTGCAGCTTCCGATTGGCTGCAGGAGCTTCCTGCACTCAAGTGGAAGCTGCATCGGACGTTCGGCTTCTGAAAAACGTTCCCAAACCAGAACACTTACTTCTGGGTTTGTGGTGTTTGGAAGCTGATTTGTTCAGCAACTAAGCCATTCGGGAACCAAGGTTCCACTGTACTATCTTTGCGAAGACCTGTGTACAGTTTCACTGCAGCCATTCTGAAAAAGGGATACAGCGATCTCACAACAGCTCTGTGTACAGCCCTCATATGGAGGTGTTGTTCCTTACAAAATGTTTGTCAGAACCCACTGAGTCCACACATTTCTGGATATGATCAGAGGCATACTCAGGCTCCTTTCCACCCATGGCAAGGAGAAGTCCCTTGTACCCCTGTCAGAGGAGCCTGTGTGTTTGCTTGGCTGCCCAGAGCAGTGGAGGAATGGCCCAGGGAGCATGCAAATGGGCAGGCAGATTCTAAGACATAATCAAGAGGGGTGATTTTTGAGCCCTGTCAACCTACATGCTTGGCATGGGCCAACCTTAACCCCTAGGTACACTCCTGGATAGGTACGCTCGCATGGGATCTGCATCACTGGATCAGATTTTAATGGGGGGAAAGTTCCCCAATATTTTAAGATTGGTGGGTCAAAAAAGTACTCCATGGCTCAATCAATAACTCTTTGTGGTATCTTTTCAGTGCATGTGTGTACCAAAAGAACCTGTAAATGATATAGTTGGGAAAAAATTAAGTGATTGAAATTTGGGGCCGTTGCTTACTAGTATGTTCAGTTCGGCATAAAATCTGCAGTAGTATCAGGCATGCAATTTCGGCTCCAAGGTCTGAGTTAGGGTTAATAATAGTTTAGGGTTTGGGCATAATGCTAAACTGTGGTTAATTGAGAGGATAGGAGGCCAAAGGCTTATATACATTCAATAAAATCACTGTTTCTCATTACATCTGAACTTGACTATGTGTCAGTTTTGAAATTCAATTTAGCTTTTTGGGTAGTAGGTAGAGAGAGAGAGAAGTTTTTTTGTTTCAGTTGTAGTTTTTAAAGAGGATGTGGAATTCTGACCAGAACAATTTTAACATTGTCAGGTACAAAATTATCTTAATCTACCTTAGTCTAGCATAGTCCTACTTGGCTAAAATTGTCAGGATTAGATTGAATGCAATTTATATATGCATGAATTTTTAAAAAAGCTATACTTTAATGTTAATGTTGATAAGTTAAACCTCCTAACTATGTCCATATGCTTTGACTGGGTAACACTGTCTGCATTCCATATGGCAAATGCAATTGCAGTATTTAAAAAAAGCATACTATGAAGATTTAAAGCAGAAAATTGTAGTCTCTCAAGCAGTGAAATCCTTGAGGTGAGCTAGCTGCCTGTGGTTGATAATACCAGAATTATAAATATATATCAGACAGAAATGATTGTACAGTTTCTGAAGAAAGTCAGACAGCAAGATGGGAAACATTTATAGAAACCCCAAAATAGTATGCATAACTGCACTGGGAACCCGGATACCTGCTGCCAACCAGACACAGGCAGGACTGGGCCAGTTAAACTAGTGGTCCAACTCTACATAGGACAACTATATATAGCTGTGTTCAATGCAATACTTGTATCCCTAATTTCAGTGTAATCTAATATGCCAATTTGTATATTATGGTGACTATTTTCTCATTTAATTGATTAAACACTTTTGATACTATATTGCAGCAAGAATTCCAAAAACCTCAGATAAAGGTGGGACTGGGATAAATATATCCTGATAATGTGTTTGGTACACACTATACTTTCCCTTTCACATAGTTACTAGTAAGAGATGAGTGTGATAAAAGTAAAATAGTTATTAAAATAATGACCTTAAACTAATAGAGGTTGGTTTAATATCTGGCAATTCATAGATTCATTCATTTATTTATTTAATTACTTTGATTAAAATGGTAGTCCAGATGCCTCTTGTAAGTCACTCTTGGTTAGTTAACCTATAACAGCAAGCCATAATTCGATACTACATGAACCAAGCTTCTGCTCATGTACTGCATTTCCTCTTCTCATCTCATGTTTCACTTTGGTTTGTTACTTCCTCTTTAGTGCAAACCATAATTTTCTGTTGCACCCAGAGCACTGAACCGTGGTTTGTGCTTTCCCTCCAAACAAGAACTGGCATTCAGCTTCAAACTGTGATTTATAATCCTAGTGGTTTGTAAGTAACAGCAAACCTTAGTTTGAACTAAAGAGCAAGTTATTAAACTGGAGTGTGTGGGGAGGAGAAGGGAGAGCACAAGCATATGGCTCATTTACAGAGCCCAAAACAATGGTTTAATGTTATACCTGAAGTCTGCAATATATATTTTTATGTGATATCCCGAAAAACATAAAACAAACCATTCAAATAAAGCTCATGGTATCTCTAAGCATTTAACAATTCAAATGTAATTTCTCCTGCATAGTTTTTAACAGTAAGCATGTACTACATATGTTATTCTGTGCTGGTATTGCAATCACTCTTCTTCAGTGTTCAGAATTCAAGCTGATCTCTTCACCTTCAGATTTAAAAAAAAATTATTTCAAACTGTGGAGAAAAATAAGCGAACACGGTGGTTGTAGAGAGACAGACAAATCTTCCATTTTCCATTTCACCTATACCAAAAATTACTTCAGCCATTTCTACAGTGTTGTAGGTGGAAGACTGCAGTGGTTTAATAACTTGAGCAGCATCCGAGGCAAAAACAATAAAGGTTTGTAAATAGAGCACATTGTTTGTAGTATTTCTAAACAAAAGACCCCGTGCTACTTCAGTGTCTACACTAATGAGTGTTTTCTTTTGCTGACCTCTGGGTGCTTCCTCTACATAGGCAGAGATAGAAGAGGAGGAAATTCGCAAGGAGGTGGATATTTTCAATTACACCTGGTTGTTGCCTGCTATTATCAGTGCTTGAGGCTGCTGTTGATTATGTTTGCATAGTGGCTACCCCTGTTTTATTTTAAAAGCCCCGTTTATTGAACTTTTGAACACTTTTTTGTTGTGTTGATGATCATGGGTTGTTGTTTTTCCGTGTCTTCTTTTGTGTGTGCTTTAATTTTACAGACCTTTTCCTTGAGAATAGATGGGGAAAATATTTATGTCAGACATAGCAATTTAATGTTGGAGGTTTGTATAATCTAAGGAGTACTTTTCTGTTCTCATGGGCTGCCAGGCTGCATGAGATTGGAGGTCACTTGCAGGCTGTTCTAGGCACGGTGCATGAAATGCATGGGGGTGTTCGACTTGGACATGCATGTTGAAAACCAATCTTAGTCACTCTGCAAATGAATGAATTTAAGTATGCAGCTGTTAATGCATATTGGAATGGCAAGTAGAACTTATAGCCCTGTTTAGATGTTAATATTTGGAGGAAATCAATTTTTTAAAGACTTGCCAAAAACATTGAGGATGCACCATGTAGAATTCAATTGCATGTTTCATTTTACATTTCCTATGCATAACTGGAAATGTGAGGCAATGAATGCTATTAAAAATGATGCAGTAAAATTAGAACCAGGAAGTTCTTTGTTCTCTTCCTGGAATCCTAGAGAGCTGAATCTAATTCTATAGTAAAATAATACTTACACTGTGAAGTAATTCATGCTTTATTTGTTGTGATACCAGGAGGCACTATATTGCCTTTTGAATGAAATTATGAATGGTAGATTTTCTTTTGGCAGCCATATCGAGTAAATATTGTTTACCTATTGCATCAAAATAGTGTATTCAAAGTAACAAAACTTTGGATCCAGAAGAGCAAGCTTTGTCATCCAAATTGGGCTATTTGCACTGTTAGATTTAGATAATGTCCATTATTTGTATACATGCAAAAACATTACATTAAAATCTTCAGATTTACAGTAACCTTACTAATATGTTATGTTGCTTTTTGGCAGCTTCCGATAACTAAATACATACTTTGTATAATTTTACTAAAACACTGTAAAGTGTACTGCATAACGTTGCATTGAACAAATCCAAGAAATGTGCCTGGTCTCAACCCAACATTCTTTTTGAAAATACTCTATTGACTGTGATAAATCTCTACCAATTGGTTATTTTTTTGTTACTTAGATTGTTACTAAAGGTACTAGTTGTACCCCTTGAAGTTTTTACTGCTTTTACACTTTCAAAGCTCATAGTGCCATACACATGGAAGTCTGGGGGGCAATATTTTGGCTAATTAAATGCCAACAAAAAAAACCTCCAGTTCTCCTCCTTCCCCAATAGACTATGGAAAAATGTCCTTCCTCCATGCTGTCCTTGTCACTTATCCCCCCCCCCCATGTTTCTTCTATCCCAGAGCCTGCTTCCCAACCCAATATTCCCAGCATTCTTTTCCTTTCTTCCCTCTTCTTGATATGCATGCTATCTTACTGCCCCTCTAGTACAGTGGTGCCCCGCTAGACGAATGCCCCGCTAGACGAAAAATGCGCTAGACGAACGGCATTAGTCTAGCGGAAGCTGCCCCGCAAGACGAAAAAGTCAATGGGGCTGCTTCGCAAGATGAAAAATTTTCGTCTTTTTTTTCGTTTAGCGAAAGCACAGCTGTCATTGCCGCTTCGCTAGACGAAAAACCCGCTAGACGAAAATTTTCGCAGGACGAATTATTTTCGTCTAGCGGGGCACCACTGTACAAGGTTAAATCTGAAACCCAGCTTTCAGCATGATTGAATTATGTCATTGGGCATAATGGCATATTATTTTATGGTGCCTTCAGATGTGGTTTGAAAATTAGTTGCAGAGTGGATTCTAGCCCCACCACACGAGAGAGAGAGAGAGAGAGAGAGAGAGAGAGAGAGAGAGAGAGAGAGAGACCCACACCCATGTCTAAAGAATGACATACTAAAGGAACTGCATAAAATTGTAGCTGGAGAATTGGGAAGTGCAAGCTTTCACTATGTTTGTTTAAATAAATTATAAAGCAAGCTGCCTAAATTATTTCTGGTCACGCAGCATTTCCTGTGTGTTGTAATGCTTTCCCCTACAGAGTGGGTAGGCTCATGGTTGCTGTACAGTGGTACCTCTGGTTACATACTTAATTCATTCCGGAGGTCCGTTCTTAACCTGAAACTGTTCTTAACCTGAAGCACCACTTTTGCTAATGGGGCCGCTGCACCGCCACTGCCAGATTTCTGTTCTCATCCTGAAGCAAAGTTCTTAACCTGAAGCATTATTTCTGGGTTAGTGGAGTATGTAACCTGAAGTGTATGTAACCCCGAGGTACCACTGTACTTTGCAACACAGAAACAGTTGAAGCCACAATTTGTTACCTACCATCTTCTCACGTGAGAGTCATTGGTGTCCATGGTTGTTGCGAGGGGGCAAACTATGCTCTCAAAGCTAAACGTACATTAATAGAATGCTTGATCCCCACCCTCTCCCAGTAAATAGTGCCATGTACTCTTGCGGGCAAAAGATGGTGTGTTTATCCTGGATATTGGGGTGAAGGCAAACACTGCTTTTCATCTGGAGACTAGGTGGCCTGATCTTCACTTTTAGGGACCCTGTTGCCCACTGCATCCTCCCGTAGTGCGTCATAATTATGGGTATTATAGTGACAAAAATAAACACTTGCTTTGTGACTAAGTGTTCTACATCTCAGAAACTGCCTTGTAGCTCAATTTGATAATACTGTAAAGATTAAGAAAAGAAAAAGCACATAATATCATAGTAAAAAAAGAGAACAATTTAAATAAGTAAATTACTGAATCTTGACATCCCAGGCACTTTTCATGGTGTTTTTTTTTAATGGTTTATGTTTGTCACATGTTGTCCTACCTTTTTTACATTACACGTTGCTTAGGACCTGGATAAGACCCAGGATGAATTACTGAAGCATCAGGCTAGCATTAGTGAACTCAAGCGCAATTTTATGGAATCCACTCCTGAGCCACGCCCTAATGAATGGGAAAAGCGGCGTATCACACCTCTGTCTCTACAGACACAAGGGGTATGTCTCTGAAGACCCTTGTCAGCATGCATAGCCACAAAATTAAGAAAATAGCTAAACTATACATTGTGTTTCAGCCTTAACAAGGAAAATATGGGTGTTTCTTTGTTGCTAATGTGATATTTGTTTGCTGCTAACACATTAACATTGTATGCATCTGTTGCTTTCTGTTTGCAAAAATTTCAAAGTAACTACATTACTTTTTAGGTTGAGAAAGCAAGAATGAAGTAGTTATTAATAATATAATTTGAGAGTTTTAGATAAAGAGTGTGGAATGTCAGTTTACAGTGCAGCTCCAAGTATATTCACTCCAAGTCCCTAAGTCGTTTCATTGCCTCACCATTTACAGTAATTTGGAGGTGGAAGTACTTCAACAGGAGGAAAGGGGATAAGGGAAACACAATTCACAACCCTCCCTCCAAAAAAGGTGCTACAGAATAAGTTATTCTTGAATGCACTCCAATTTAGTGGTGTTATGCCTAATGCATTTTGAGTGAACCACTGTCAGACAACTAAAAAGCAGATTCAGAAAATTCAACTTGGCCATTATCATAAAATGTATAATGCTAAAATGACATTCAAATGTATTTATATGGTATTGAGAATGCTAATAGGATTTAAATTCCAGTATCAGTAAGCTCCAGTCTTCTATTTCTATTTACAGTTTTCAATGTGTGTGTTCTTTAAAAATGAAAAACAAATGCCATAGATGTGCCAATGTATGGCATGCTTTCAGGAATGAAATGCACTTTTTGTTCAGCGCTTTTGAAGTTAACCTCTTAGGTTTCTTTGTGAACTATTTCCATACAAACAACACAAATTAATTATGGAAATCCAGAATGAGTCAGTAGGCCAGGTATTTACTTCAGAACATTTATTTGCAGTTTTTATCTGTATTAAGGCAGATTCTGAAATCACTGTCTCCAGAGTAACCCATTGACATGACTAGACTCCATCATAAAATGCTTTTGCCTTAAAAACAGAACAACTTTTGGGCTTTTCAGTATTTAGTGACCCAACCATATGTGTGGTTTTTAATCTCTGTTTAGCACAAATAATACCCAGTACATAGACATGGGTACACTGAAGAGCTGAACCTGTAGCATTTCCCATCCTGTGTACTTGGAGAGAGATAATTCAGAGGGTACTCCATGCATTATAGTGTATACCAGATGTCTGTGCAGAAAAAAATGGTTGATTATGCCAGTGACACAGGAATTCTCTGCCTGTTTTTATGCCAGGTGTCCTAGCATAAAAATCACTGTGTGGATGTATTTGTTTCTTTTACCACTCTGCCTGTCATGTTCGCTGTTCACTGTGGCTGTTATCTCTTCTGCAGTTTATTTATTAAATTTGTATCCTGCCTTTTCATCAAACGTGCTCGGCATAGCCAACATCAGTAAAATATAAAGTAAAATACAAAATGGATTAGCTAGTGAATGTGCCACACTCAAGCTATTTGAAAATGAAGACTCAACTATATTTCTCTGAATGTATATTGACATCAATTAAAACTGTTCTGCAGATCAGTAATGTCAAAGAATGGGATCCTCCTAAATAGAGCCTTCTCTGGTTCTGAAGGGTATTTAGCAGTTGATAAGGCTGTATTCTTTTTTCTATTGAGAAACGAGGCTTTAAATGATGCTGCCTGATGAGTATTATAAGCTCAGATGCCGGTTCAAGGTGTATCCATCGTATACCCTATGCAGTTGCAGATTTGTGCTGTTTGAATAGAGCTTGACTTTTCTCCAAATGCAGCCTCAAAGAGGGATGTGCTTCCTTTGGCATTACCTTCAGTTAAGTTTTCATACCACAGCATAGGGAGCCAAGATTTCATATTTGTTAATGTGTTGCATGTCTTTGTCCAAGGACATCTTGTCAATAATAACAACCAGTTAATAGAATAAGAAATATGCCACATTTTTAAGTTTCCAATAGTTAGTACTGTATAAGCAAAATACTTGCCAAACTGAGCAAGAAATTGATAATCCACTTCAAATTAGTGAGAATAACAATAGTGTCATCATAGTTGCAGTGCCCTTGCCAATTTATATAATACCTGTGTTCTAGAGAGTTTAAATTTTAGCAGTGAAATTAATCATTTCTTGAAAGGTTGTCTTAGTTCCCTTCCGATTCAGGACTATGCTACAGGTTTAAGTATGCATCACTGTCTTGCTTTTTTCCTTCTTTTCCCCATCATTTTTTTGTACTCATTCTGAACATGTTAAAGCTAGCAGCCTATTTAGGGAATGAATAGTGCTATGTTTTGACCTAATAGTAGTACTAATAAATTGTTTCCCTAAGTTCAGGGGCAAAGGTAAAGGTAAAGGGACCCCTGGCCGTAAGGTCCAGTCGCGGACGACTCTGGGGTTGCGGCGCTCATCTCGCTTTACTGGCCGAGGAAGCCGGCGTTTGTCCGCAGACAGCTTCTGGTTCATGTGGCCAGCATGACTAAGCCACTTCTGGCGAACCAGAGCAGCGCACGGAAACGCCGTTTACCTTCCCGCCGGAGCTGTACCTATTTAGACAAATGAAATATTTAGGCTGGGGAAATATTGGCTGCTATCCAAGAGACTTCCACTAGTGGAATGGAACTTTCCCATTCTCACCCCTGCAGCCCCCCATGTGTCCTCTGAATAAGCTCTGGAGGGCTGAGGGACCCTATAGATAAGATTTTGTGAGCATGTGAAGGAAGGAAACAGAGTTGCCATGGCACCAGCAGAACTTCACTAGCACTGCTTTAAATACAAACCATTATCAGTAACTATTGTGTATATTACTCATTGGAAGGTGCTGGATTTTAACAGCCAGAAAAGAAAATCATGGTGCCTCGTGGGATCAACTGTTACTGACTTTTGGACTGTATGAAACTCTTCATGGGGTGGGTGGGAGTTTTCTACAAAAGTACCGGTAGCTTTATAGGCAGCAATTGATACTGAAAAGTAGAGGGCACTTCTCCTCTTTTCAACATTCCTGTGCTCCAAATTGTACTCCAGCATAAATTTATATTATAAAGTGAGTGTTTGCCTTCACAGCCATGTGCTTTGACAATCAATAATTTCTCCAAGTAAGCTCACAAAATCATTTAACCCACATTTGGGTTATAATTTGGGCTTATTGCACACATTTTATAGTTCAGCTTTAAATGTGCTATCTTGCCTACCCTTCCTTTCATAATTAATGTCCTAGGGAAAATGGAATATTAATTAAGAAAAAAAATGGATTGCACAAAAGCCTGAAAATAAAAGTTTGAAATATAAGCTAGTTTTAATGGCCATGATACATAATAGGTTTGCACTGGAGGGTTCATGTAGGTTTCAACTTAATAATGGACGTTTCAGAAAGAAGCAAGATTGTGAGAACAGAGTTGCACAATTTTCTCAATGAATGGCTTAGATCCAGAGATGTCTTGCGTGAGCCAGAAAGCCCTTCCAATTATCCAAGACAGCTCTTCTGAAATCCTCGAATTTCTTATCCTGCTCTAGCCACCCCACCTGCTTCATCACACACATTTTGAGAGGGTCTGTTGCCCTACAGGAATGGATTTAGGAAGATGCCATGATCTGGAGTATGGGGGTGGGGGACAACACACGCGGGGAACCAGGGAAGCCCATTGATCATCTTCAAATCCTATCCATAATGGGTTAAAAAAAGAATATCATGAAAATAGATGGAGCTGTATCTTTTAGGGAAACACATTTGTTGAATGTACTCTTTCTTGTGTTTGTGTGCTTTTTTCCCTTTCCTGTCCTTTTTCTTTTCTTGCCTGATGCTTTCCTTTCTTTTGTAGGTCACTGCTGTTTTGTCTTCTGCTGTTTAATTCGTTACTTTCCATTTTCTAACTTGTCTAGAGCCTAGAAGAGGAGATAGCATCAATTTTATTTAGTAAAGAGGGTTTTTCCACTAGCATGAAATCTGCCTTCACTTCAGCTACCTTGTGGACAGCAGAGGGCACTGTTGTGAAAGATAATGTACCTTCTGAAAAGCTTTCTGCCTCGCCCTTCTCTCAGCTGCCTGAGGTGCTTTTCCACATTTACTTTTTCCACCATAAAACTATATATGAAGACAGTGGGGTTTCGTGTCAGATGAAATTGTGTCCAGTGATTAAAAGATTGTAAGATGAAATTAGGATAGCGAAAAGTGCAGAGTCTTAAAAAAAAAAAAACTCTTTGAAATGGCTGGTGTGTATGCAAAACACATGCATGAATTGGTTTTACCCAGTGACTTGAGTGTAGAACTGCCAGCTCTGCAGGAAGTGGGAGTGGACAGTTAGAATGTAAATACATATTGCATCATTGCACTTTTTAAAAAGTTAGAAGTAAAATTATTTTTAATGAAAAAATGAAAGGCAAGGACGAGCTAAAAGCTATCTTGCCCATTCTAAATGTTTTGTAGACATAGATCTTCAAAAGCAATTATACTATATATTTTTCTGTTCCATTTATATTTGAAATTATCTAGCAGCCATAGATGAATCTAGCCTTAAACTTTAATTTGAAACCAAAATTAAATCACAGCTGCTGTAATAGGATTAATTATTATAGTATTGGTACTGTTAAGTTTTCCCTTTCACTTTTTTGTACTGTCCCTTGTGTGTCTGTGTGTGTGTCATCTCTTAGCTTTTAAGATCTACATACATCAGTTTGTCCTGACTCTAGGTCATAACAAGTGGCACAGTATACTAGTTCCTTGAGGATCATATGACAGTATGGGCTTGTTCCTTACATGCTTATATTATATGCCAGTCAGATTTCTCCATTTGAGATTTTACATACGTACAGGCAAATTTCATATATCCTCAGAGGTGCCCAGCTAATCAAGGGTCTAAAACAAGGAAATGTATGTGAGTTCAGATAATTAATATCTGTGAAATAGGAACATCTGGCAGAACTTGTAGCAGCCCTTTCAAGGGTATCAGTATTTGCTGATATACATTACATTTGTTAGAAAAATCTACATGTACATGAACATAGTTGGCCAGTTAATGTTAGCCTTGTTTGGCGCTTCATAACATTGTTTTACAAATATAATAATGATGATGATGGTAGTTATTAAAGTAGAATATTTATTTCAGAGTTTAACCTGTCCCAAGCCGAGAGAGTGAAAGTTTCAAATAGAAGTGTATCCTGTCAGATAAATCAAGTGAAATAAAAATCCCTAAAGAATCCAGATTTACCAAATGCCATCATAACAACTTTGGAGCTTTCATAAGTAGAAAGCTTTACAGCACTCTAGACTAAAAAAAATTGCATATTTTCAGTGTGCTTATTTCTGTGCACTTGATCTGTGCTAATTTAACAAATTGTGCTGTACATGTGTGAGCGTGCAACCAGTCCCTCTATGCTGTTTGTGAAATGATGTGTCAAGAGGTGTTGAAACTTGTATTTATGTTTGTCTTCTGGTTGCTTCTTGTTTCACAGAAATTTACTCCCCAAACAGAAGAGCCTTCCATTGGAGCCAGCAGGAAAATTAAGGTTCTACTATTTTGCCATAGTCCATTGAGCTTTGACATTTCAGAATCTTCATTCTTCCTTCCTTCCTTTTTTCATTTAACCATTACAGTCATCTTTGTTCTTCATGTGACCTGAACCACCCATCACATAGTTTTATGTTCATTATTTTATTTATTCATGTTTTCTACTTTTTGTTTTTCCTCATCCATTTGTTTTGTGCAGAGTTCGCATGAGACTCTGAACGTAGTGGAGAAGAAGCAGGCAGAGGTTGGCATAGAAGAGACAGTAGTCACTGCCGATACCAACAGAGGCAAAACACAACTTGTCTCTGGTGGTGGGCAAACTCAGAAGATGGAGCACCTATCAAAGAAGGATTCTTCATCGTTGTCATCAAGTAGCAGCAGTAGTGAGAGTGAAGATGAAGTAGGAGAATATCAGCCACACCAACGGATGACTCAGGGTGCCATAAAAGAAGAAATAGAAGAAAATGAAGTTATCATAGAGGAGGGGGAACACAATGCACAGGCAACAGTGTGTGCAGAAATTTCACAAGAAGCCAGTCCATTTCAAGCAACAGTTACGCACATACCGGTGACAGAAATGTTGGTCCAGGCGAATGAAGTATCCACCAAGACACCCGGAGAGGGACACCCGGCAAAACTGGATAAGCAAGGCCTGAAGGAAGAGAGGGTGGAAGAGCAGCTCAAAGTAAATGGAGAGGCATCGCATAGTGACATTGATGTTTCACAGCAAATAATTTGTTGCTCCGAGGTAAATGGTAGAAGAGTAAGGGATCCTTTATCAGGCACATCGTCCTAGGGTTCAATATCTCTGCCTTTCTTCTTCTCTGTCCTCTTCAGGTTTTCATAAAGATTCAGATCTAGAAAGTGGAAAATGGATGTGCAGTCAAATTCTGCCTTTGGTTAAGGCTTCTGAATTTTTTTACTAGTTTGGTTACCCAGAAGAGCGAACTTCCTGGGATTATGCCATCTTTTTACTTTCTCATGTTCTGTTTGTTTTGCATGTGTTAATTTGTTTGAGTCTTGTCCTGTCTAGTTTGATTTTTATTATCCTTCAATAACTTTTAATTGGAATTGTGATGTTACCTATCTTGTGCATGAGATGAAAACGCATTTTATGCATTTGATGTAATATTCTTAAAACCCAAGTATTTTTTTAATTGAAAAACCCTACCTATTTTATGAAACCTCCTGTCTAAATACTAAAACACAAAGAGCCAAGATTTGTAGGAATGCACAATAGGTACATTCTATAAATCACCACACATACCATATCTACAACTCTTAACCAAAGTCCTTTGCAAATACAGTTATTATTTTTATGCTAGCCACTTGTAGTCCTTGAGAGGCATGAACTTACTCAGTAGATGCTAAATCAAATTTATTTTCTCTAAGAACATGCAGCATAATGAAGAGCCTGAGAGACGGTAAATGAAGCACAGGTTAAAGGTTCCAATCCAACTCAGTGTGTGTGTGTGGTCCTGCCAAACAGCAACTTGGGAGCACAGCAACTGTGTTAATCAGCTGATATTTGTGGAGAGAAAGACTAAACCCATTCCGCCACCATTCATCCATCCCCCCAAAGCTGATCTGCGCTCTTGCTGTGTGTGTGTGTGTGTGTGTGTGTGTGTGTGTGTTTCAAAAAACATAATGGGGCACATAGCAGCTGGACTGGAAGATGATTCCCAGAGCCACTTGCATGTGCAATTCCTCATCCAGCTAGAGAAATGTGTGTGGAGCGCCATAGTTATACTGGAGTGGCGGAGGGCATTTCCACAACCAAGGTTATTAAATATGGAAACAGAAGATTTGTAATGATGGTCAGCGCCATCTAGGTCAATCTTGTGCCCATTGGCAGGATTTGTCAAGTTTTAAACTTTCTCAAATTGCATTTATGTATTTTATTAAACATTGCCATATAAGGAGTTGTAGCAAGTTTGTGACAGAATTGATTTGGGGGTGACATCTATTGGCTACATAAGGGTAGGTCATACCAATGAGCTCATTGAAGATATATTGACAATCTTTATAAATAATGATTCAAACTGTTCAAAGGGCCGTTTCACAAGAATTTTATGATGTACTTGCTCAAACCATAAAGTTTGAAGTAGTTACATATCTTGTTAATGTGTACAAGACAGAAACACATAAATGTTGTGGCCATTTGTGGCTCACCTACACTGAGTATATATTATGTGCATGAAGTTAAAAAAAAAAACAACCAGCTTTTAAATCAGATGTAAGCTATGGGTTCAAACAATGGAAAGCTGTGATGGGCCATGGGCTCACCACTGTAAAGATCTCTCATGTACCCCGATATTTTAAAAGGTTTAAATCTTACCAATCTGATTGTATGTTAATTTATTAACCATTTTTATATATGCTACTGATTTAAATTTATATTCATATCTAGCATAGGAAATATACTATGGTGATTTTCAAGTGCTTTCTTATATTTAGTAGACAGAACACTTAACATTTCTTGTGTGTTCATGATTTTCAGACTTGGGTGTAGGAGTTCTTCTAAGGAATGTTAAAAAAAATGAATCTAGGATCTTGTTGCCTGAAGCCAGTTAATAGACTGCTGTATACCATTTACTTTACAGTTTTATGAATTTTGAATTCATACTCTTCTGTGTCTTTCTAAACACTAGCCTCCAGTGGTTAAAACTGAGATGGTGACCATTTCAGATGCTTCACAGAGAACTGAAATATCCACCAAGGAAGTTCCAATTGTTCAGACAGAAACTAAAACGATCACATATGAATCTCCCCAGGTACAGGTGTTGTATAATTTAGAATGCCTTTTTGGGATACAATATTGTAAGCTTGTTGTGAGAGGACAGGTTGCCATATCTCCTTGTGGAAATTATCTCCGTATACATACACTGCTTATACTGGGACAATGAACTAATGGACTTTTTAAATCTGAGAACATCATTGAGATGCCATGCCATATTGACTTCACCTGCCTTAGAAGGGGTTAATGATTGAATCACATTAAATGACATTTAGTACATCGTGTGTTCCAGAATTGTCTACTGCACTTGAGTGGCATGAGAAACGTAATCTAGATGTCTTCATTTCTAAAACAGGCAACTTCTGTTTAAAGGAAGGCTGCTGGTTTGGCTTCCCTGTTTTTCAAAATTGACTATTGCTCTTTCTTCTTGATGATGCAGTTTGATGGCAGTGGTGATGCTGGTGTGCTGTTGAGTGCACAGACAATCACTTCAGAATCTCTTTCTACAACCACAACCACACACATCACAAAGGTAAAAAAGAAAAACAGTGAGGTTTGCTGTTCTCACCTGTTTTAACAAAACAGGACAGATGTAGACTGCTCTTCATCAAAATGGGCTGTGAAATGTTATATTATTTCAAGTTTCTGGGCATATTTTATATTTACTAATGAAACATTCAGAATTCAAGATTTTGTGACTCGCTTATTTTCTGGAACCTTGAACTTTCATTATATTTAACCTAGGATGGTTTATTTTAAGTATGTTTAGAGCAGTTATGACTATCCTAAATGAAGGCATGGACACTGTTACCATTTAGTACCATCTGTTCAACCCTCTCCCCCCTTCTCTATCGATGCTACTCTAGGTTGCAGTGCATAATGGATTTATGCTGCCGATTATTTTGTGCTGGTGGGGCTTTTATATATTCTTTTAGTATTGTTGATCGTATTTGTATTTTACTGAGTTTAAATTGTGACCCACATTTGCTTGAGTGGTACTGAAATTTCCAGATAATGAAGGAAAATGTTAGAGTTTTGTGCTGCAGGTGTGGTTTTTCTGCTACACATCTGAATAATGAAAGTATAGAATTAAGGCTTAAGGCCTTAATGTGCTGGGGAGTTTTTATCTTAAGAATTGTTACTAAACTATAAACGTTAGAAGAACTAGAGAAAGGTTTTTTTTTGCTTTTCCTGTGTTTAGTTACAAGCTGCTACTTACATTGGAGGATTAAGTAAAACATTTCTTGTTCTTGAAATCTTTAGACAGTAAAAGGTGGTGTGTCAGAAACCAGAATTGAAAAGCGGATTGTTATCACTGGCGATGCAGACCTTGACCATGACCAGGTGAGAGACAGAACACATCATATTCTACTTTCCAATATTTTGCCTGTCATGAGGCATTTGAGGTTTTCCCCCTGTCAAATATGTTCTATTATAAGAACATGAACAATACTTTTAAAACTCAACCACCTCATGATGTAAATCACCAACAATCACTGAATTACTGTAATTATAATCTGCCATTTTTACTATGTGGTGCTGCACTGATTCTTAATGGATTGTAGGTTCACAATTTAACAGAACAGGGATTTAATTTTCATTTCTTAATTGTAATGTACCAAGGGCTCTGAGTAAATTTAATTTCAGATTTTGATGTGCCTGTAGCAAGTGGCTTGTGACAAGTTCAATCTCTCCTTGAAGTCTGAAATTAAATTACAGGGCTGTTTAGCATTAGGCATGAGGGATGTCTGTCCCAGCACATGCTAAAACAAAAACATACAGCTGGGGAATCTGGAAAGGTCAGACAACAGATTTGCTTTAATAAAATTCATATCTCAGTACTGTATACTCCACTTAGGATAAATATTATAAAGTCTTAAAGTAAACTTTTTAGAGATAGATTGTATGCATCTGTTTCTAACACAAGATCTTGTTCAGCTTTATAAACATCTCAGTTTTTAATTTATGTAAAACATGTGCTCATATTCAGATGTAAATTCCAGCATTATTTCAGTAAAATTAGGATCTGTAGTAACCCTTTAAAATGGGAAATACACTTGATAGGAATAAAATACTTTTATTTTTCACATTTGAACCCCTGAAGTCTTCAGTTTGAACAACCCTGATATGTCATTCTTCATTATATAATCTAAATGATGTTCAATACAGCTTAGAAATAAAGTATTTGTCAAACCTGAAACCGTATCTAGGAAGCTTGAAAGCATTATTTCTTAAAAACATTTTTCTTGCCTATCTGGTCTTGTTTTCAAATTTATTTCTCTGTATTCTGAAGAATAACTCTTCCATGCTCAAATACTAAATAAAGTATAGGCAAAGCAAAATAGTGTATTTACTTAGCCATTTATTGTTAAGCCTTGAAGGTTACATATTTAAAAACTGATTGCTATTTATTTTGGTTTATGTCTTGAGTTTCCAGTGTGCATCTGTGAAGGCAAAATCACCACTCATTTTGTTTACCTCTGAACTGTGTTTTGAAAAGATCTTTAGGGAAAAGTTGCTAATTGCCCAGTGCTTACACTTTCCACATCCCACATCAGGTGTGGAAGAAAGCTGACAGGTGCTCCCTGGCAGAACTACCCATTACATTGGGAAACATATATTCCCAATCCTACAATTGCTGTAGCAACTGTGGTAGTGGTGGTGAGAATCAGTTGTCAAGGAGACTTGATAGGGAATCTGGTGCCCACTGATTGTTTTCTCCATCCTTGGTCATTTTTGCTTGGTTTGGGTTTCTTGTCTAAGGCCAGCTAGTTTTCTATGGGAAGGGGGGGTGGTTTAAAAGCCAGTTAGGGCATTTGAAAGCAGAATTGATGACTGAGGGAAACATTAAGCACCCTCCTCCTTGCCCACTGATTTCCCTCAGCAAATTTCAGAACGTTGTTGCGCTAATGTCCTGCTTGTGGGCTTCCCATAGACACCTGATTAGCTACTGAGAGAACAGGATACTGAACTAGATGGTCTTATCTGAACCGACTCCTCTTGTGTCCTAATGCTTGCATGTCCTTGCAGCAATAAAGCATTCCTGTCTAGATACTATATTGATCCAAATGGCTCACCATGTGGATCAATATAAAGATGTGTCTGTGGTGTGCTTTAAAAAGTTTTTCTGTTTCTTCCTTTTTCTGGAGTTTTTATTATTATTAATGCTTTCTTAATGTTTTGGTGAAAAATTGCTTTGTGAGGTTTGCCAGAAAAGGAGGATCTAAATAATGCTTTAGATAAATATGTAAGATACCCAAAACATAGTTTACAGCTCATAACTTAAAAAGCCCAGAGGGGCTACTGGGTATTTTATTTGGCTGTCTCAGTAAAGGTGGAGCAGCATTCTTCCTCTGTTCAGTTGTCACTTCTGAACAAAATCAGTCCAGGAAGTGTAGTCATTACTGGCCAAACCCCCTCATAATTTTTATTTAATTAGTCCTTTTTAATACTTACGTAGGCATTGGCACAAGCCATTAAAGAAGCCAAAGAACAGCATCCTGACATGTCTGTAACAAGAGTTGTGGTGCATAAGGAAACAGACCTTCCAGAAGGAGGAGAATAAGGTAAGAGCTCGAGACAAGAGCTGATAGAAAGCTATTATTCTCCCAGGTTAATAAATTGTTGTTGTTGTTGTTGTTAATATCCCGCCCTGTCCACCAAGACTGGGCTCAGGGCAGCTAACATCAAATATATAATACATTAAAACGTAAGATCAAACAATCGGTTGAAATACAGCTTAAAATCAGAATAAAATCAGATGGCAACCCACGAATTATAACTATAACTATGTGGTTGGGAACATTAAATGCTTCCCAGGCCCAACTATTTGTGCTGACCTCATGAGCTGGTGAGAAGGGTTAGAGGGGCCCCTTACATGCAACGTCTTGTAAAGGGGGGGGGTCAGTCTGAACCCGGGCCAAAGGCCTGGTGGCCTGCGTCTTGCAGGCCCTTGGAAAGATATCAAATCCCACAGGGCCCTGGTCTCTTGCGGCAGAGCGTTCCACCAGGCTGGGGCCAGGGCCGAAAAGGTCCTTGCCCTGGTCGAGGCCAGCCTAACCTCCTTGAGGCCTGGGACCGCCAAGATGTTATTTGTGGACCATAAGGTCCTCCACAGGACATACTAGGAGAGGCGATCCCGTAGGTACGAGGGTCCTGGGCTGCATAGGGCTTTAAAGGTTAAAACCAGCACCTTAAACCTGACCCTATACTCCACCGGGAGCCAGTGCAGCTGGTGTAGCACTGGATGAATGTGATCCCATGGCAAGGATCCCGTAAGGAGCCTTGCCGCAGCATTCTGCACCCGCTGGAGTTTCTGAGCCAGCTTCACGGGCCAGCCCGCATAAAGCGAATTACAATAATTGAGCCTGGAGGTGACCATCACATAGATCACAGTGGCAAGATCAGGGTGGGAAAGGTAACGGACCAACTGCTTGGCATGGCGGAGATGGAAAAATGCCGCGTTTGCTGTAGCTGCGACCTGCACCTCCATGGAGAGAGAGGCATCTAAGGTTATGCCCAGACTCTTGACTGAAGGTGCTGGTACTAATTGCGCCCCCGCAATGGATGGGAATTCCCACCCCCAACCCAATCAGAGGACCTCTGTCTTTGAAGGATTTAACTTCAGCCAGTTCCCATGCAGCCACTGCATCCAAACATCTGGTCAGTGTGTCTGGGGCTGAGTCAGGATGGCCATCAATTAGCAGATAAAGTTGGGTGTCGTCAGCGTACTGATGACAACCCAGCCTGAAGCTCGGAACAAGTTGGGCAAGCAGGCGCATAAAGGTATTAAAAAGCATTGGGGAAAGGATTGCATCCTGTGGCACTCCACAGGCCAAGGGGTGCCGCAACGACAACTCCTCCCCTAGCACCACCCTCTGTCCCGGACCTGAAAGGAAAGAGCGCAGCCATTGTAAGACTGTGCCTGGCTGCTGCTGCTAAGCACCTGGAACCCCTATTTGAATGTTTTTGACCACAAATAAATGCATCTTTTGTGATTCTGTATGGAATCAGATCTAGGGTATAATGTTTTGGACCTTCCAGTTTGGAGTTTGGTTCGGAAGAAGAGCACAAAGGGAAAGCAGAAAGGAAAGGTACAGCATAGCTGAGACCGTAGGCCTTTGGAATGCTAATGGTGATGCATTAGGAGCTGTTTGCAATGAGAGACAGAGAGAGAGAGAGCAGTTCCTTAGCTAGCTCCTTGAAAAATGAAGGAAAGCTTCTCTTCTGAAGAGGGAGGCCTGATGCCACTTGAAATAAGAAAAATGTAGCATGTGACTGACTTGAAAAAGGAACATTACTCAAAGAAAGCTGTAATATGGTTGAGAGTGTTTTTAATAGCATTCAAAATCTGTGACCAAATGTAAAGAATGACATTAAACTGCTTGCCTTTCTTTAGAATTCTGAAGACTGATTTGTGACCGAAGAACTTTGATCATTCAAGTTGGTGTCCCCACCGCTACTACACTGACTTCACCAAGCCTGGTGACAATGACCAGACATCTCCAGAACAAATTGCCGACACCAAAACTTATCTTCTCTGGTCCTTTACCATATATGTCTTTTATTTTTATAACCACTTCTTAACATTCTTGGCTTTTTATGAGGTTTAGAGATTTATTATTTTTTCCACGTTTCCCTGACATTTTATATAACTGATTTCTTGATTGCATGAAAGTGAACAGAAATATTTAGTAAGCACTTTTCACTTTAGCAAGTGCAGGAAGGAGAGAATCTTTCACTAAATCTTTTCAAGATGTTTCCAAATAAAGCCTCTTAATGGGATAACAACTTTTTTCAGATTATTCAGGTAAATAAAACATCAAATAATATAAAAATATATATTATCTTGTATTAAAAGAAAATACAAAGCTTTCCTATGACCTGGTGGGGAAAATAAATTAAGATTTGTATGGATGTTGTACAAACTCCTTATAGTCTGTTCTGAGGATCTCCCACTTTCTGAAGGGAACTGGTGCTGGTATACTATAGAAGAGATAGTTATAAAGATGTTTCTACTGACTGAGCACTGTTTTAGTAACCTCTATGCACTTCAGTGCCATTGTTCAATTTCTTCGTGGACACTTTGGTCTGCAACATTCCAGACAGGATAAGGAGGACTTTGCTCTCTCCCCTTCTGACAAAGATAATCCAGGCAGCTTAAAACCTTAGTGCTTTTCTCTTTAACATGTTAAATGTCAAACACTTTGATTATATGAATACATGTGCAGGATGCTTGCATTACATAACTCATTGTCTACCTGTTATAACTGACACGTCTGTTGAGCAGTTGTCTTTAAGTAGTTCGCCTGATGTCTTGTACAGGTTTTCAGGACATTGAGGGACTAGGGGGGGCAGCCAAGGACCCATTGTAAGTAGTATGGGAACCAACTCTGCTTAGTGAGGCTGCTAGTCACTGAGGAGGTCTATATGAAAACCTGCTAACTGTCTCTTTCCCACATACTTCACTGTTCACCTTGTGTATAGTTAAGATGCCATATTAAATTTATAGCAGCTTGAAGTTGTATTAAGTGATATTTTGCTTTCTGTAATACTGTTATAAAATAAAGTTTGTTTATTCTCTAGATGTTTCAGCACATTTGTATTTTGACACCTCAAAAAAAATCAGTTTTGAGCCTCTTTTTCAACATGATTGAAAGCATTTCAAGAGGGTGGGATGTCTGTTAAAACAAAACTTGTTGATTTTATGTAACCTAATAACATTCCTGTAGCAAGAGGCACCCTAGTTTTGTCCCCCCTGCCTATCCAACCCAGTGGGGAAGAGTCATGCTGTTAACTGAATGTCGTCCTAGAGTAAAGGTTACCAGATTTTTTTCAATGAATCCGGGGACACTTCATTGAAATGAGTCAGAATGATAGGATTTTGTCAGGGGACTGATTTGTAAATCCGGGGACGTCTGGTAACCTTATCCTAGAGGTCAAGTCGCCCAACCCCAACTGCTCCCTGAAACTCCACTACTACAGCGTCCCCAACTGAGAATCATAGAACAATCTTGCTACTGTAATGCCATTAGCAAGTAGTTTTCAATACAGCAATATCACAATCACATCATAGACGAAATCTCAGTAGCAAGAAGAACTGTCTTTCACCAGCAAATTTCAATTCATTTTGAGTACAAGGTTCCTACCAAACCTCTTTGCTTTAGTTGAAAGTGTTACAAATCTGTAATTTCCAAAACAAACACACAACCCTATACAAGCCCTAAGAAATGCATTAGGTCTAAAGAATCTCATCAGGTACAAGCAGTATTATACTCTCTTGTATAAAAACAACATTTCACTGTATTTCCAACACTTGTGACTGCAGAGAGATTTTTTAAGTGGTAGAAAAATGGAAGAAAAGTCTACTTTTCCATTTTGTGCACAATTATTTTTGAATGAAAACATTTTCTGAAAACATTTTCTGCTGTTAACTTTATATTAGGAAGCAAAATAATTAAAATCCAATTTTTAGATAACAAGCCCATTCATTTATACCTTTTTAAAAGAACAAATTGTTGCAACTTCCCTCACATATCTACCCCCAGTTTTTGCATAACATCAAACAGCTATTAAACTTATGGAGTAAATAGCCAGTGTTAAACTATGTATCTGGAAGTTACCAATTTCTTAGGATGATCTTGGTTTCCTTTTACCGCTTCCCTGTTTGTAGTATTTGACATAGGTTTCAATGGTAGCAGCATCAGTGGGATTATGAATTAGGTAGAGCTCCTGGTCCACTGAAAAGGATAAACACACTGTGTTAGTTTGCAGCAGCTGTTGAAAGGCGACCAGCAAGATAAAATTTTCCTCTCAGCAGTAGGAGCTTCATGCTTATGTTCATTTTTTTTAATACACAAATGAAAAATAAATTTCGTATTATTATAAATTTATTTATACCCCGCCCTCTGGCGTTCTCCTGGAGGAGGCACACGAAGAAGGGCCTGAGATAATGATCGCAGGGGTCTGGGTCAGTTCATATGCTACTTCTTGAGGTACTGTGGTCCTGAGCCACCAGCACCTTGAATTGGGCCCAGAAACTACCGGTAATTGGCAACCAGTGCACTTTGGCCAGGATTGGCGTTACATGCATGGACATAGCCAGGGGGGCAGCTAGCTCCGCTACATCAAGTAAAACAATAGAAATACTTAACTGACCAATCACATTGGTTCTCCCCCCACACACACACACACAAAAATCCTGCCTACGCGCATGGTTATATGCTCAAACTGTCTTGGCTGGTGAGCAACCTGGCTGCCAAATTCTACACCAACTGAAGTTTCTGAATGTCTTCAGAGGCAACCCTATGTATAACGTGTTGCAATAAGCTAACGGGACATAGAAATCCTGTACCATGCTTATTAAACACACACACACACACACACACACACACACAGCAAGAGCGCTATTATTTGCCATTGTCTTACTGCTTGATGCTCATATCTGTTCTGCTCTATTCTGCTTTTTTTGCGGGGGACTGTTTCTGAAGCAGTGCTGTATCCCACCCACCAGTACCCTTTCAAAACTGGCAATCTACGCCATACATTATCAGTAGGAAATCAAATATATTTACTGGCCTTTGCCTGGGGAAGAGCGCTGAGGATAATATCAGTTTCTTACAGTACAGCAGGAGATTAGGTGTTGTTTCGAAGGAGCTGGAATTATTCTGCTAGTCCTAATTACTGTATAGGTTAAATTCAGAGCGTTCTGCTTTATTATTAGTTCTGCCTACCTGCCCACCTTTCAGAGCCCTGTAGTGGCTGACTCACCCTCTCGTAGCTTAACCCTCAGGTAGGAAAGGAGCAGGAGCAGGAGCAGAGTCACTGGCAGGAAAATTCCAATGAAGAGAAGCCATCCAGGCAGCTCCCTGACAAAAGCTGTCAGGGTGTACACCACAGCCTGACCCATCGCAATGAGTCTTTGTGTAGCTTTGTACCTTGTTCTCTGTATCTTGTTGCTCCTGCTGCATGGCCTTTGCTCGGCCCGTATTAACTTATTTTCCTTCTGGACTTTGCTTTGTTTGCACAAGCCTGTGATTTCTAATGTGAGGGCCACCATGTTAACAGAGCTAACTCGGCTGCAAAGTTTAGAAGGGCAGATTGAAATGGCACATAATGGCAGCTAAACTGAGAATAAGAGGGGCTTTTATAATTTCTCTAGTCAACTCTTCATTTGAAATACCTGCATGCCACCTTTCATTCATCACAAGGAGGCTAAGAGATGATATAAAGCATTTCAGACATTTCTGTTTTATTCTTCCACACTTGTGTTATGTTAAATTTGCTTCCCCACAGGGAAGTGGGGGGGGGGAGTACTGATGTCTGTCTCTCCCATGGTTCCAGAAAGGGTGGGGATCTTGCAGCCCTAGAAGATTATCAAGGCTAGGAGTTTCGGTTTGGTGCTAGTCTCCAGCCAACGGTTAGGGAGTTGGAGTCCAGCAACAACTGGAGGGCAGCAGGTTCCTCACCCCAGGATAAAATCTCTTGTGTCCCATCCTCTAAATTTCTCTAGTCTCCTACTTAAAGGCTCTGCCAATGACAAATGATGCAAGCTGGTGTCTATATTTTGTAAAAAAACAACAACACCTTGTCAAGTGCATTTGCTCCATTGAGCAACTATTAAAAATCATCACATCACATCCTGCTACTGCTTACTAAGCTGAGATCAATTCTTTGCCAATGCTCAGACTGTAGAATACAAAACAATCTGGCCAAGTCAGGAATAATGCCCTTCCTGGTCACACAAATGAATGTATAGAAGACCTAGAAGTGATAGATTTGATACATTTGACCTGAATTCTCACGTGTATGAATGTTGGTGGCAAGCTACTCCTTTATACACAAAATCCCCTTTCCTGAACACTTTCCTGAGTCCTCCTTTATTCAAATCACTTCTCAAAACCTGCTTTCTGTGGTACTCAAGCATCACCTGCAACCTAAATGAACCCCGAGGATACACCACTGTACTTACTATAGTTCACCTTGTTATTCTCTTCTTCTCCTCTCTGCTGCTGCTGCTGCACTCAACTCTGTCTAGACTTTGCCTCTGGCTAACAAAAGGGCTCATTCCATCTGCAGATGGCTCTGATCCAGCTGTGGAAACCTGCAGACAGAGGCAATAACCCACACCCACCCAAAATAGAAAAATCACTGGCGGGTTGGGGAAGCCCTGGAACAACACAGAAGGTGGCACTGGAAGTTGCAGAGGGAAGATTAATAAAGAGGGCTAGGATTGAACAAACAAATGCACATATATACACTGATCTACGTACTGTATAACTTATGCTCTCTGGGTGAGCAGCACCCTGCTTTCTTAAATTACTCTGTAAAGTACTATGTGGATAATAGTCTATTTGGCTTCTTCTATTGTTGTTGCATCCTCAACAGAATGTACAATGTTCAGAAGTATGTAGCAAAGGTGTTGGATCATGAAAATGGTGGTAGCAGAGGAGACAAGGCCAGAAAATGAATGAGTGTCATCAAATGACAACATGGGCACAAGGAACAATACCAACAGTGAACAGGGCAGATTAAGAAACTGCAGGGAAGCATTTGTCTGTCCTTTTTATGAGATTTTAATAAGAAAGTTGGGATATTGTGGGTGGTATCCAACACTGCAGCTTGGCCGTCACAATGGACTTCTGCATCTGCAACAGAACTACTTCTCCCCTTCCAGCCCCGTGAATGCTCTCAAAATCAGCTCTGGGGGATTAGGGGCACTTTGGAGCAGTTTGAATGGAAGGGCAGGGGAAGAAGAGGAAACAGAAGTGCTATTGCACCAGGGGAGCTGAACACACACCGAGCATTGGATGCAACCCTCTGAATTTCAGTTACATGAACATAAAGCACGGAGGGATTTAGGTAATATGGCTCCCTGAGCAAGGACAAAATCCCCTCCCCTCAAAAATTCTTATTTTCACAATTCCTTTTAGTACAGTTACTTTTATGAATCTTCTCAGCAGGTACTCATATAAATATATTATTATTATGAGCCCCATTTAGCTCGGCGCCCTGTATATGGGAAACACACACACACAACACACACACACCCCAGATCTGGCACTGCGTAACATTCAGTCAGAATTCAGCATTCTCAAAAGCCAGGGTTCAACTCTGTACCAGTGGAACAATCATACACTGAGAATACCTCTGCACATGTTCAGAGTGCATTGTTCCACCAACTGAGAAATTGCAGGGTTTTTAAAAAAAGAAATGAAGAAAAACTGGGCATCCAACCATTCCCTCAGTGGCTTCTCTAAGGTGTGTGTGATATAAGAAAAGCAGGTGTTTGCAGGACTCAGAATAATTTGAGATTTTGCAATGGAGTTTGACTAAGGCATGAAACCTCCCCACATTTCAATCCACAAGTGTGTGGGGTGATCCATGATTGGCTTCCTGAGACTGAGCTAGAGTAAACAAGCGAGTGATACCAGTTGGCAGGGAAGGAATGTGGGTCATCAACAAAATATGGCACCCCATTAGTGTGAAAAGCTGGTGTGTTTGAGTCAGCCATATAACAGATGATCTGACATTCCTCCATTGCTTAGTGCAGATAGTCCGTGCTATGAAACAGATTTCTCCTGTTTACTTTGGCGTTCTGCTATGGCAATAACATTGATTTTATTTTTGGATAGTGCAGTATTTTATCCACCCCAAATCCGATAAAGAACTTCGTATTGGTCAAAACTAAAAATCACTGCCTTTCACTTTCAAAGAATCATTAAGAAAGCATGCTGTGCTTAAGGCTTTGTTAACTTTTCAGACAAGTGTTGTCTGTTGTCGTTATCTAGGGTTGTGTCCATATGGGATCTTCCCCGCTGCCAGTTTGTTATCTTAGCATACAGTAGTAAATGCACACAGCAGCACCAGAAAAATAATTCAGTACCAACAAGCAATTTAACACTACAAACAAATAATACATTAGCACAGTAAGACGGGTCAGTGGCAAGTTCTACAATTGCATAGTAAATAAAGCAGGCATACTTGTATGGAAGTACAGTAGGTAATCAAGTAAACTGGCCTTTGGTAATTTCAGGCTTTAAAGGCCAAAATCAGCACTTTGAACTGGGAATGGAAGGAAACAGAACTGCCAAAGGATCTGAGCTATGTGTTCTGACCTGTGGGTGCCATACAAAACAACAACTGGTTCAGCCTGAGGTTTGCATTCCCCTCTGAGCAATCTTCTGGGGCATATGCCCCTGGTGGGTGGGGCCAGGAGCAAAAATGGGTGAACAGTGAATATACAGTTCACCTTTGCACAGCAAATTCTTAAACGCATAACCTCATTATCCTCCAGGCAAGCAAGCGTAATCATCATAATCCAAGGACACATTCCAAGCAGGCAAAGATGCTCAAGCATGTGAAATAGGGCCAGAGGTGCCTGGGGATGGGGTGTAGCCTTAGGAGGGCCACATTTGGCCTCTGGACCCAAGGTTATCCACCCCATGCTAGCGGGTGAAAGGGGACTACAGGAGACTCTCTAATGGCCCAGCTCAGAGACCAGCAACTGTTGGTTCCTCTCTTCTTTGAACACTTTTCATTCCAGCTGATTGTTTTAAGATCCCTGAAACCAAGAAGTAGTGCTTGGGTTTGCTTCACCCCTCTTCCCTCCCTGTTCCTTTTCCTTTGGTGTCATGCCTTTCAGATAGTAAGCAGTGTCTCATTACCGGGAGTCTTTTTTCTGACAGAACACCAGAGTAAAAAAATATATATATGCTCCAAAGAAATAGTTAATGTTGAACCTGAGTTTGCTTTTTATCACTTTCAGCAGCCTTTGTAGGAAATATGAAGTATAGTACACCATCCTTCTGGTGTACCTGGAAGTAAGCCCTGATAGTCCACAGTCCCAAGGACAACACTAGAGAGCAGTCAGACTATCCAAATTGTCAAATACCAGTCCAGGTCCAAAACAAGCAAGGTCTGAAGTCAATCCTGAAGGTCAGGTTCCTGCCTTGGCAGAAGATCCAGAGCTGGAACACCTGGAAGTCAGTCTCAAAGTCCCAGTCCAGTGGTCATCCCAAGGCAACCAAACGGTGGTCCATCACCAGAGAAAGCTAAGCAGACACACAGCTTCTGACTTGCTTCCCTTTTACCCTTCCCAGTCTTGATTGCTGCACCTGAGTTTGCTCCAGCTGAGCAGCTGTGTCTGTCCACTTGACGAAGTGTGTAATCTTCCCCTGCCCTGAGCCTCATCCAGCTGAATGACCACAAACTTCCTCTCTGACCTAACGAGCCTCATGATCTCCACCTGGTCCACTAGTGAGCCGGGCTGTTTTCCCTTGTCTGCCTTATTCTCCTGGAGTGCATTTTCTGCTGCTTCCGACACCTCAGAGCCCGCCATGTCCATGAAGACACCTCTGCTTCTGGTGATTTGTCACCCTTCCCCAGCTGCCCTGAACAGTTAGCTGCTCCTGCAACATCCTCCGATGTCCCGTGAGTACCTCCTAAATCCCCAGCCTCCCCTTCTCTGTCTCCAGCTTCTCCCAATGTGTCTCAGTCATGGCTATATCCCTCACCAGAATCCTCTTCCCTTTCCTCTGTTGTCCTACCAGTTCATGTCATTCTGTGGGTTTCCTTAACTTTTCAGACTCTGCAACTCACCTGTGGATTTCCAGGAGGTCTATGCAGAAGTAAAGTGTGTGCTAGATAGCTTATTTGTATCTGAGGCACTGAAGAACCTTGCCTGAGTGCAATGGGGTGCTGTTTCCACATAGGACTCCAAAAATTATTATTATTGTATTGGGAAGTTTTTAATGTTTTATGTTATATTATGTTATGTTTTTATATGTGTTGGAAGCTGCCCGGAGTGGTTGGGGCAACCCAGCCAGATGGGCAGAGTATAAGTAATGAAAGTATTATTATTATTATTATTATTTTATTTTATTTTATTAGTCTGCTATAGCTTGCTAATTGGACCCTTCGACTTTCGGGGCAGTCTTTCATCCTTATAGTTGTTTGTCCTTATAGAACTTCTTGGACAGCTAGCAAGCAAGCAGTTTTGTTTCATCAGGGAAAGGAAGTGGAATACATCAAGAATGTGTCTCTGTGGCAAACTCAAATAGCCTTTGAGGTTATGTGCATCACGCAAACAGGATTGTGCTCAAAACTGTCTTTATGGTTAGGCAGGATGACATGGTCCATCTCGGGTGGCAGCTTTCTGAGTCCCATTGGAGGGACTATTATTCTGTTACCTTTTTTTGTTTTGTTTTACCCTCATAAAAAAAGGCTAGCATTTGGATTTTCTGCCTCAGGTGCCAAAACTGTCTTGGGCAGTTTCTGGATAGGGTGTCCAAATGTGGATTGTGCAAAGTGGGGTGGGGGGGCCTCTCTACATTTTCTCTTTGCTCATGTAACTGTAACTTTCAAATCCTTCTTTCTGCGTCTGCAAAACAATGAGAGGCGACTGTTTGCATATGTCCAAGACTTGGCTCATCTTGTTAGCCTCAGTGAGGAAAATGCTTTTTGGCACTTATCCTTTCCAGGTATAATGTGGCATGAAATAAAAATGGCATTTGGCATTCATCATAGCCTGCCATTCATTCCTCGTGAATGCTAATTTAATTTACCACTATTTCACCCTTTTGTGCTACAATTCTGCATCATAATGAGGTTCAGCCATCTGCCTGCTCAGCGCAGTTCTTCACCTGGCAGGAAAGATGCACTTTGAGTTCCATGCCATCCTTGTTAAGGGGACCTTCCTCCTCCGCAGTAACCTTGGCATTAATGAATGCCCAGCTACAGCCTGCCTTTCTTCTTGTGATTTGCAGTCCAGATTTTGAGCTTACACTGGGTGGAAACTGTAATTCTGCCAGAGGAATACTGCATCCCAAATACGTCTTCGACATATTCCTTAGGCAATTCCCAAACATATTAGAAAAAAAGAAAGTTTTACCTGCGTGTTGCTTCTAAAATGTTGGTTTTTGGGGAGATTCAGTTAAAATTCAACAAAAGTAAGATATAAATGTTAAGCAACAGATTTGTCGAATTCACACAACCTTCCAAGCCACAGATAGGGAAACAGTGGCACCCTAGATATTGTTGATTTATAGTTCCCATCATTCCTGATCATTGGCCAGCAATGCTGACTTGGGCTGATGCAAGTTGGGACTCCAGAAACATCAGGAGGGCCACAGCTCCCCCCTGGTCTGACCCACCAACAACATGTTATAAGTCAGCAGGGCAAAAGGAAAAAAAGAAATTAACCAAGAGCGTTTGGAGAGAGCGGAGACTGTAAATGAAGCATGGACTGATGCATGCAGTGTGCAAGCCTTTAAATAGTCAGGCAAATGTAATCAAAATTTAATTAAAACTGGACACGCTAGCAAGCAGCCTGGAAACAAGATGCATTATAATAAGGCTGGTGTGCTGGTGGAGCAGAATAGGTATGTGCAATGTGGTGCTTCTGAATGGAACAGCAAATGTCCGCAGATCAGGCAAGAAGGGATCAAAATGAAAACTGCTTAGAGGCAAAAGCTCCCTGCTTAGGGAATCTTGCCTGATGGTGCTCTGTGGGTTGACTGTGGCATCTCATTTTGCTTCTTCCTCACAGTCTCTGGAGCTTCAGGCACTTCCAAGTTGTTTGACTATGGATGACTCATGCCCTTCTAATTTATTTATTTTTAATACCCACCCCTTTGACTTGTTTTTGATATCAACAGACTTCTGTTGACACACACATGGGTGAGAGCAGGTGTCTTCCAAAGGATTAGCCATCGCTTCCATTTTCCTGCTTTGCTCATCAATCTGGTAACAAGCCACCTTGTAACATTTCAGTGGGCAGGCGATGGAGAATCCCGATTTTATTGTTGCTCATTTTCTTCGGGACTTGAGGCAGCTAGTGCTTCTTTCTGTCTCTCATATGAAAGCTTCTTTCAGAAGTTTGGCTTCTGTTTTCTCTTTCCCAGGTGCCCAACACTCTCCTCTGATAGGTTGTGTCTTTCTACTTTCCCGGTTTGCTCTTGTGTTGTGGGTAAGGATGGGAGACAAATTCAGTTCACTTCACATGAAAAAGCGAACCTGTTTAATTCAAACTTCCTGAAACCATGTATGAACCAAAATGCATTCATTTTTTGGGGGGGGGGGGAGTGCGCTTCTCTGAATTATGCAGCATAGTTCTGCAACCAAGCAATGTATACAAAATCCACATACTAGGTAAAGTTTGCATAAGAATGCACACAGTATTGAAAATAGCATGCAAAAAGACATTATATTGCAAAAATGTGTATACTGTATTAGGACAATTGTTTACGAGGACTTTAGAAAAAAGAATTCGCAAATTGATGTGAAAATGATCTAAGGTGAGAAAAATGAGGAACTGTGAGAAATCAAAATTAACATATTCGTCTATCCCTAGTTATGCGCATATGCAGCCTGTGCTGGGTTTTGACATTTCAGCAGTCTAGTACTTATTAAGGATATATTGAGAGGTTGCAACCTCACCTAGGGTAGATCAAAGAAGAAGTTAAGAAGAACCTGCTGGGTCAGGCCAATGGCCCATTCAGTTCAATATCCTGTTCTCATGGTTGCCAACCAGATGCCCATGGGAAACCCACAAGTAGGACTGAGCACAAGAGCACCCTGTTTTCCTGCTTTTTCCAGCAACTGGTATTCAGAAGCATACTTGCCTCCAAAGTAGCAGCATTGTGACATCTACTGTCATAATGGCAGCACTGTGTGTGTGTGTGTGTGTGTGTGTGTGTGTGTGTGTGTGTGTGTCCCCCCAAATGAATGTCTGAAAAGGTTGAAGACTACTCTAGCTAGACCCAGAATGTGATTTTGATGAGAGTGGCCACCTCACTGTACGAAAAGTGAAATTTTCAAGCAAATTTGGAATTTCTTACTCGGGAAAATAGTCTGAGGAACTGATCACTGGTAGCGATGTGATGATTCATAGGCTTGGACTGTTAGGGGGCATGTACCAGTCTTTTGTCTTTCACCTTCTTTGTTTGTTAGAGTTCTTTCTGGATTTCCTTTTTGAGAGCCTTGTGTATGAGAGCAGCCTGCTGATCCCCTGCTCCCTGACACTACGCACACATTCGTGTGGCATTGGAGATGCTAGCAACGGAACATCAGAGGGAAGCTCTGCTTGGGGGGTTCGACGCTAATAGGCTGCAATCTCACAAGAAAGCTGCATTTGGCAACATGTTGCTGGCCTTGCTTGTGCTTTCAAAAGCAAAGTAATGTATAATGGCCATATCATGGATTTTTGCAGCCTCTGTTCACTTTACAAAGCACATTTCTAAATTAAGCCTTTCAGCATACTCCTTTCTGAGCCGATTCAGTTGCAACACTCCTGAGAGGCATTTTTCACTTTCTGTTCTCCCTAACGAGGAGTTCAAGATGCTGTGCAACGGTTTTGTCAAAAGGTGAGATAGCTTTCTTCCCTTTCCATCCACTTACCTTCTCACATTAAGAACAAGTTCAAACGGCTTTCAGAGGCAACATATCTTTATAATTTCCCTGCATGGTAATGTGGATGGATGGCCTGCAAGCATGCCAGAGGATCAACATTTCCCTAATGCATGAAACACTCCAGAGAGCAAAGTACTTAATAAGTAAATACTGGAACTTTTGGGGCATGCTTTTTGGATAAATCTGACCTGGCTACAATGACGTGTAACCTGGAACTATGTTATTCCTAGGTCTAGCATGAATACCACAAGCTGGCCAAGTGATGCAGAGTGTCCAGCACATTTAGTTAGGATTAGGTGGTTTTGGCTGTTGCTAAAGAGTGACATGGGTGGCACTGTGGTCTAAACCACTGAACCTCTTGGGCTTACTGATCAGAAGGTTGGGGATTCCTATCCCCATGACGGGGTGAGCTCCTGTTGCTCTGTCCCAGCTCCTGACAACCTTACAGTTCAAAAGCACACACCCCAAAGCGCAAGTAGATAAATAGGTACTACTCCAGCGGGAAGGTAAACGGCGTTTCCATGTGCTGCTCTGGTTTCGGTGTTCCGTTGCGCCAGAAGTGGCTTAGTCACGCTGGCCAAATGACGCGGAAAAACTGTCTGTGGACAAACGCCGGCTCCCTTGGCCTGTAAAGCAAGATGAGCGCCGCAACCCCAGAGTTGTCTGCGACTGGACTTAACTGTCAGGGGTCCTTTACCTTTACCTTTTAAAGAGCTGTTACCAAGTCTACATGTGTCCTTAATCACGATGTTCCAAAGGCAAGGTTGAACCACACCCTAATTAGTAAAAACCACAGAGTCCCAATTTGGTTTTCAAGAGAAATACGTCTATTACAAGTGCCAAAATGGCATAAACGGAATAAAAGCGTTTTGGTGTTTCAACTGCTATGATGCAATGTTTGGGGAAGAGTGAAATGGTTGGTTACAGCAAAATTGTACACAGGTTACCCAGACCTGCATTGCCTGAACTAACAGCTTAACTGTTCTACCACAGACATAGGCAGAGGTGGGGGGGGGGAACTTCCTGCTGTCAAATACGGAGTGCAGACAGATGCCAGCTATCGACTGGGCTGCAATTAAGGTCTAGACACAAATGAATGCAAATGACTTGGGCCTGGGCCACATGAAGGCAGAAAGATACAGATGTTTAAAATGGAGGTGATGGAGTGGACAGGAAGATGGGGTGGAATGCTAATAAATACCTGTTCGAGGAAAGGGATTTCTTGAACCTTAATGTGACCCAAGGGTGTGGAGTTATAGCTGTGCATCATATTTATTGGAGAAGATGAAGCACAAATCTATGGATGCTTGCCACAGTTTGGTCTTCTGTGTGTGCAGCGACTTGGCTTCATCCAGTACACCCGCATTATACAAATATTCTAATGTACAATCAAGAACTTCAGTGGTCCCCCCAAAGATAGAGATTTCTTCAAGGCTTCTGTTCCCTTAAGCTTCCAGAGTAGCCTGAAGAAAACTAGAAATATTGAGAAGAGGCAAAGGGGACAAGGTAAGAGAAGCAAGGAGAGGAGGTAGATGGGTTCAGCACAGCCTGCTCTCATGAAGGCCCTATGGAGGTTGAGCAGACTTGAGCAACAGCCTGACAACTCAGGGAAACTGAACAATACAGTCCACTGAGATCAACCAGGTGTCATGGATTGGTTGGACGCAGAGGAATGGTGGGAGGAAGCAGCTGGAGAACCACCAAGGGAAGAAGACTCAGAGCCTGGGAATATGGTGGGACAACAATGAGTGGTCAGAGGGAGAAGAGGGAGAAGACTAGGATGAGGTGGTTTCGGAAGCTGAAGGGGAAACAGGGCTTAGTGAGCAGGGACAGTCTGTGGCAAAGAGAAATCCAAAATCAGAGGCAGAAGCTGAAGTAGGAGGCTGGGTGGGGAGAGGCCAAGAGGCACCCAGACAATTGAAATCCGTTTGCAAGAATCTTGTCATGCCAGGAAACAGCTAATTCTTCCGTACAATTCCTTTCATCACTACCGTTTCTATTATTGTTTAATCCTATTTTTATTCTCCTTATTTACTCAGAGAATTAGTAATTGTAACTGAATGTGCAACTGTGTTAGCCTTAATGTATTCTGAAAGCAGTCGGTGCAGAGGAAGGGCTTTGAAACTTCCTTTTCGCTGCTGCTGCTGTTCTTTCTTTATTCCCGAGTAGCACCAAAGAGCTCTTTGCTGTACTGTGCATATGGTGAGGCTTAATGAGAGCTTAAGGAGGAATTTCTTCCTCCTTACTGTTGTGCTTTTGCTGTTTCACTGATCTTTTTTTCCTGAACAAAATGGCTCAGTTCCTTTAACGCAGGTCCTCCAACTAGGGGATGAGGGAGCAATTTGGGAAGAATTCCAGAACAGCAGGCTGTATTGCAGCTACTTCACAGAAGCCAAGGGAATAATTGTGTAGAAGAGGCATGCCCCCCCAGAACTTGTGGACATTTGCTAGGAAGTTCTGATTGGATGCCTACTCCCTGGCATGTGTCCGCTGTGCCTTCAGAGAGGTATCTCATTTCCACACTTTACAGCTACACCAAGGACTTGAGGTGCCATACTAAACTTGAGAGGGTTACACAAATCAAGTGTTAACAAAGTACAGTGGAGCAGTGAGATTCCTCACCGACCCACAGGAAAGGATCAAATAATGGCACAAGTAAATGGGGTCTAGAGATGCATCTGGAAATACTGACTTTGTTTTGCCATAATCTCATCCCATTCCCAGCGCTCTCTCTCTCTCTCTCTCTCTCTCTCTCTCTCTCTCACACACACACACACACACACCTTAATCTATGAGACCACTTCGATAAAATCTTTAATTCTGAAACTAAAATAGATCTCCTGGCAATTGCCCTCCTGTATCGCATCTCTGTGTTCTCACTTCTGTTTTTTTTTTTTAAAAAAGAAATGCAGTCCTGAAATTACTCGGTCATAGGATGGGCTCCAAAGGTTTATGATTTTTTTGGATTTTGGAGATTAAATATTTCCACTTCAGCGTATTTGGCATAGATTCCACCCCTCCGCACACCCCACAGTGAATTCTTCAACGTTCCAAGTAGCTCATCCACATCCTCAAGCTGCACAAGTTGAAAAGTATGAAAAATGACATTGCTGGACTCTATAATAACTATTCCATCCAAGCTGGCACAGATGCAAGTGAATTTAGCCAGCAAATTGTAAGGCAAACTGCTCACAGCAGGTTCCCCAAGAGTTTGACCTACTGCCCCCCCACAGCTTTCATCATTTGGAAAAAGGCCTTTGACATTGCACAGATGCACTGTTGACACAGAAGCAAGTTATTTTTGCTGCCATCACTGCCCAAAGAGTCGGACTGAAAATGAGCTGTCACCTGTAAGTCTCGTGCCATTGGCATAGCTGTCAACCTTTTCCCTTTTTTGCAGGAAATTCCCTTATTATAGCATTGGGAAACAGCAGGGAGGGCTGACAGCTATGGGGCCCATTGGCACTCTAGCTGCAATCACAATCATGTCATCGCCCTCAGCTCCTCTGAATAGCAAGGAAGTTCCTCTGAGTCTCCTTCCTGTTTATCAGTGGCTCCATTTCTGCCAGTTTCCCAGTTCCCAGAATCCACCAACCTGGAGCCCGAGCTTCCTGAGTCCTCAAGCAATATGAGGAAATGACCTGGTTTACCTCTGCTGAGTCTGTGACTGGAGTCAATTTATTGGGGGGGGGGCAAATTATACCTGGTTTTTGTCACCTTTGTGTTGGATGCAGGAAACAAAGGTGTTGCTTGCTAACAAGGATAAAAATAATTGTTAGGATCTGACCACCTTCCCCTGAAAACACTCTACAGGATTTGCATATTTGTCATATTGCACAAAAATACATGGTGTTTATTTTTTTATTAACATATAAAACACTTACATTTACATTTACACAATGCACATACACAACACACTACCTTATTTTCATAACATAAAGCATACCTACATTACTCTATATAATACCTACCTATACTATACATATCAACATACCTACACAGCTACCCCACACAGACACCCACCAAGTGGCTTGACTTCCAGCCGTTCTTGTTACGCTACTTTATTTTTCCTGCTAGCTTAAACACATTTCATTATTTCTTTAATCTCTTCTTCTATCTTGACTTTACTCTCCTTTCACTCTAATTGTTTTCTGGATTCACTCAATATCTGTCAGAAATTCTACTTTTTCCACATACCGTATTTTACGCTCCATAAGACGCACCTTTTCCCTCCTAAAAAGGAAGGGAAAATCCCTGTGCGCCTTATGGAGCGAAGGCTTCGCTCCCACTGCCTCCCCTCATCCCCTGCCGCGTTCGGCGGGAGGTGGGGGGAGGCAGCGGCGATGTTGCTGGATCATGCCAGCACCTCCGTTCACGGAGCTGCAGGCACGATCCACCAACATCTCTGCCGCCTCCCCCCACCTCCCGCCGAACGCGACGGGGGATGGGGGGAGGCGGCGGGAAGCGAAGGGGATGTTGCTGGATCGTGCCAGCAGCTCCGTTCACGGAGCTGCAGGCACGATCCACCAACATCTCTGCCGCCTCCCCCCACCTCCCGCCGAACACGACGGGGGATGGGGGGAGGCGACGGGAAGCGAAGGGGATGTTGGTGGATCGTGCCAGCAGCTCCGTTCACGGAGCTGCAGGCACGATCCACCAACTTCTCCGCTGCCTCCCCAGCAGAGGGGTGGTGGAGGAAACAGCGGGGATGCTGCTGCTTTCTCCACCACCCTGCGCCCCGATGCCAAAAGCAGGCTTATCCCCTGTTGCTTTAAAGGGACATGGGGAGGAGGGGAGAAACCTTCTCCCCTCGTCCCCATGTCCCTTTAAGGAAGCGGGGATGAGCCGCTGTGAAGGGAGAAGGGGCTTCCCCTCCAGCGCCCCCCTCCCGGTTTTTTAGAGGAGGAAAACCAGGAAAATATTTTTTCCTGGTTTTCCCCCTTTAAAAAACAAGTGCGTCTTGTGGTCCGGAGCGCCTTATGGACCGAAAAATACGGTAAATTTTGATGTATTCCTTAAAGATAGTCCACTTCTTATTCACTTTTTGTACCATATCTCCTCTTATCCTCCCTGTTAGTTCGGCAATATGGAAGTATTCCATCATTTTAGATAGCCAGTCTGTTTTAGTTGGGACGCTGCTGCTTTTCCAATTTATGGCAGTCAATAACCTTGCCGCCATAGTTGCATACATAAATATTGGTCTGACCGTTCTTTTTATTTCCTCTGACATGATACCAAGAAGAAAGGATTCTGGTTTTTTTTCAAATGAAAATCTAAACATCTTTTTCAATTCATTATAGATATTTTCCCAGAATGCCACTATCTCTTTGCACTCCCACCACATGTGTAGAAAGGTTCCTGCCCTGTTGTTGCATCTCCAACAGATATCACTACAGTTTTTATACATTTTTGCTAGTCTGACTGGGGTCAGGTACTATCTGTATTGCATTTTCATTACATTCTCTCTTAAATTATAGCATGCCGTAAATTTGATATCTCTTTTCCACAGCCATTCCCACTGGCTCGTCATAATATTTCCCCCTAAATCCTGGACCCACTTTACCATCACTGTCTTCACTTGCTCCTCCTTTACCTCCGATTCTAGGAGCAAATCATATAATTTGGAAATATGTTTACTTTTAGATTGGATTAAGTACTCATCCAGTCTTGAAATTTCCTTCTCAAATCTTTTGTTTATCTTTTGCCAATCTCTGATTAATTTGAAAATATTGCAGCCAATTGTTCAAATAGTTTTTAACTTCCTTATATTCTTTCAATTTAAGTTGTTATTTTCCTCTTCCAATAATAACATATGAATGACAACAAAAAATATAGACCTATTTCAAGAAAACTAAAGAGAGAAATTTAGAAACTTGGAATAGGCTACATTTATCATTTTGCGGCCATATCTCAACAGTAAAGATGAATATATTGCCTAGAATGATATTTCTGTTCCAAACCATGATGATTCTGGGAGGCATGGATTGCTTTAAGAAGTGGAAAAGAGATCTAGCCAGGTTTGTATGGAATGGAAAAAACCTAGAATAAAATATAAATTACTTATTGATCGGAGAAAGAGAGGCAGATTTGACCTACCTGACCTGGACTTACATCATGCTGCAGCAGGTCTGACTTGGGGTTAAGGGAGTGGATTAAGTTAAAGGATACTGATGTGTTAGATCTGGAGGGAGTAGGCACTCGATTTGGATGGCATGCATACTTAATAGATGAAAAGGTGAGGGTCCACAAGGGTTTTATGGACCATATTATAAGCAAATCACTGTATAAAATATGGATGAAATATAAAGGGATCCTAGAACCCAAAACACCTTGGTGGACCTCACCCTTAGAAATCATGACCGTAAAGAGAAAGAATATGAATAACAATTGGGCAACATACATGGTGTTTAAATATAACAGGCAAACATTTCCCCAGGCATCTGATGAATCTTGGATGGCCACAAAGGGCAACATCAGTTTCTTAATCCTACTGAACTGGTGCTTGTGGGCTTTACGGAAGTATGTCACAGCTGAAAACAAAGCAGAAACGAGCTACTCACTATTTATTTTTCCCTCCATTTTTCACTGGCTGTGTAGTCATTACGCTTCTCCTCATAATATTTATTTTGTCTCCGTAATGCCATCTGCTGAGAAAGTTATTGCCTCACATATGGGGCTTCTGGCAGGGCATATGGCTGTCCTTAATGAAATGCAAATAATCACCAAAGCATAGAGTGCTCCAACATTTAATTCAGGCCTTATCCCCACCCCCTTATTTTTTTTATTCATACAAAAATAGCATTCTGCAAAAACGCAGCATGTGTCATGGTTTTATAGTTTCTACATAGCACATTTTTTTTAAAAAAAAACTTTATCATTACTGTAAGCTGCTTGCGAGAGCCCTGCCAGTGGCACATAAATGTTAGCAATTAAATGAATAAATAAAATGTATTTCTGGAAGCATTAAAAAAACAAACTCCTATCCATCATTAAAAGACTGGGAGTGTAATGTAAACTCATGGGTTCCTCACCTCTCATGCAAACAAATAAGCCCACCCCTTCTCTTTCTAGAGTTAACCATGAAAGTTGCAGAGATAGTATTGTTGCACAGTGTAAAATTCTAGCGGTTCCAGGCTCTTACCCAGGATTTGTGTTTCCTTTAGGAATGAGGAACAGTGGAGACTGTGGTATATTTAGGATTTCAGACAGAAATCAAACATTGCTCTGACTCTCTCCAGCTTGCTGCTTTTTTCTGGCCCACAACGCTGCAACTTTCTACTATCAACTCTGGTGTTGTCCTTCTAACTATCTGCAGGTTGAGGGAGGGGCCTCTCCCATTCTCCATCTTGCACAGAGCACCTTTCTTTTGTTCCCCTTAATGGCCCATCACCCAGGTGGCCACCTCATCAGGAAGCTAGCATAGCTTACCATATATTTTTATACCGGTACTTGCCGGATCCAGGGGTTGGAAAGTTCTCTGCATACAGCCTATTCCCTGCTCCATCAGACTTGTAGCAATAATGTACCATGGTTAGCTCAAAAAGAGGAAGGGTGAGATACCAGGGTTTGCCAATGCACCTCAAATTCTGAATGCAAATTTTGGATTGAAGTAGACTAAGGTTAGTGTTAATCTTGGTACGGATGTGATGCTTTGTCATGCTTAATTCCAGAAAGGCATTGGAGAGGATTCTACACATAAAAGGGGAAGGGGAAGGTTGAGAGAGCAGCACACAACCTTCCATAGATAGGAGATCAGGAATGGTCCATCTCCAGCAGCCCACAGCATTTGCAAGTAAAGTGGTACCTCGGGTTACAGACGCTTCAGGTTACAGGCTCCGCTAACCCAGAAATAGTACCTTTGCTTCAGGATGAGAACAGAAATTGCACAGCGGTGGCGGTAGGCCCCATTAGCTAAAGTGGTACCTCAGGTTAAGAACAGTTTCAGGTTAAGAACAGACCTCCAGAACGAATTAAGTTCTTAACCCAAGGTACAGTGTTTAAGAAGCCTCTATCAAACGAAATAGTTAGGTAAGTGTGTGTAAGCATAACTGTAGTATGCTGTTCTCTGGAAAGGGCAGCTCAGAAAGTGCCTTTCTTGTCCCTTCTAACGTTTTCCCAGAAGCAACTCTGAATTGGCTCTTGTATGTGTCAAGTCTGCATTTGGTAGGAACCAATGGGTGGCTATGAACATCTGGTTTTGTGGGCCTCCAGAACTCCTTCCCAACTGGGATTAGACAGGCACCCTCCTAACTGAACTTCAGGCACAAGACAAAGACTTTCTTACTCCAGAAGGCATTTTAAGGTAGTGGTAAAGTTTCTGTTTGCTTTGTTATGATTTTATTGTTTTATTCAATATGGTTTATTTTATATAACCATTTTATGTAAGTGTAATCTGTGACAGCATCAGAATACAGCGCTAAGTTACGAAGTTAAAATTCATACATTAAATATGTATCAGGCCTCGGGGTTGCAACCCTCTGTTGTCCATTATAATTGTAGTTCTGTTCCACTTTGAGTTTATACCATTGGCACACATTTTCTACATTATCCCTGTGGAAAACAAACCTGTGGTGCTTCTCAGATGTTATGGAGAAGTATGCTATTAAAAAAACAGAGATATTAGAAACATAAGTTTCTGTTAGCAAGCCCATTGAGACATGCTGCATGTATTATTTTTTGATAGCTTTTAACCTTTCTGGTATACACTGGTAGCTCCCCTATTAGATTTCACTGCTTAATGTGCCATTTTCAAATTGTGTATTTCTGAGCAACCTTCATTGAGTTTGCTATGACTGACCAGATGAACTCAGGGCTTACTTCCCTGCCCCTCTTCCCCATTTAAAAACCATGCTTCAAGATAATTTTATGCTCCATTTTTTTTCTTTGAAGCTCATTAGCTGCACAGAATGTTCATAACAATGAACCAGGATGTTGCTTGAAATAGTACTGAAGAAAATTCTCAGTTTGTAGATCCATCTAGCACAGTATATTCTAATCTACATCATATTTATCTGGGCGACAAAACTGACGGTGGTCATCATGGGAATTAATGGTGAAGATGTTGGAGCCAGTCATCCTACCCACTTCTTCCAGTGTCTAAAAATGGTGTTCCAAAGTATGAGTTGTCTATTGTCTACTCTACCAGTATAGACCGATATAGACAGAACTGATAGAATTAGCTTCCCTCCTTGTTGAGCTAGCTCAAATGGTTGATGCCAGTACCACCCAAAACTATCAGTTTGTAGCCCCAACTTTTTAAAGCACACATGCCAGAAGCTTAGAGTTTCAGTGATACAATTCATAACATTGCCCATCACAATAAATTGATGCCGTTTTTATCCACTCTTTGTCCAGTGTCATCCCTGAGGAATAGTGTGCTCAGTAGAGAGGTGTTGTTCCCTGATGAGAGAACCTCTATCCCTGTGATGATGGTGGCCTTTGCTGCAGACTCCTGCAGTGTTTTATTTGTATATCCTATTTACATGAAAAGCCAGACCTGATGGCTTTTGAAGAGGATTAGACAAATCCATGGAAGATAAGGCTGTCAACAGCCACTAGCTGTGATAGCTAGGTTCTCCCTCCACAGCCTGAGGCAGAATGCCTCGGAAGACCAGTTGCGTGGAATTGCAGGTGGGTAGAGTGTTTATGTGCTCAGGTCTTGCTTTGGGGCTTCTCATAGGATTTGGTTGGCCACTGTGAGAACAGGGTTGCTGGACTAGATTGGCTTGATCCAAAGGGCCCTTTTTATGCGCCAGCATTCAGCTGCAGCTCTGGGTTTTGTGCTGGAAGCTAAGCAGCTGTGGCCTTGGGGTTTTTTATACCAGCTTCGCATTGGCTTGGTAGATTCCGTGCCTTGTGACTGCTGCAACTTATTATCCGTTAGATAAACTTCAGGGCTATCACTCTTTAGAGAAATGGAAATATTGGAGAGAATGAAAACCCTCCAGGATGTGATTGTCGGGGGGCTTTGCAGGCAATTTGTTTTGTGTTATAATGTGCTCTCCCCTGCTGAATTAGACATGGGGAAGCTCAGAGAAAAAGCCATGAACATCAGGAGATGACAACGAAATATGTATGTAGCCGTGAGTGAGCACCTCTGATATTCATTCAGTTTCTGTTTCCAGAAAACTTAGGTGCATCTTCACAGTTCCCCATTTTTCATCTAATCAAGAGCTGTAAGGCTCAGCTAGCTGCTGTAATGTAAAATGAAACTGGGATTCTGCCTGGCTTTCTGGTAAGAATTGTGTTGAGACCTATACCTCTCAGGTCAAGGCTTCGTGCATTTAGATAGATGGCATCTCATCCTCCAACCACTCTGTTTCACCCAAGAGCACCACATTTACAGAATCCTGTCATGTGGGGGGAGGGAGAACACATCCTCCAAATGTCATACAGTATTCTATGGACTTTCTCTTCCTCACTTTCATACCATGCATGCTGATGGAAGTTAAAGATGAAGACAGCAATAGGCCTTGTGAGTAAACAGCTTTTCAATCTGGTGTATATATAAATAGTCCTAGATGTTTGGCACTCCATTTGTTATGGTGACACCAAACTAATTCTTACTCATATAAGAATGTAAGTTAGATTGTCCGAGGCACTCTGTGAAACTGGCGTAAAACACACACTCTTACATTCACTTGTTGATTCCGTCTCCCTCTGAACCTCCCTCCTTAACTTCATTCTTAAATAGAAATCATATTCATAAGATCATGTCGATGTTTTATTCACATAGCACCTTCTCCTGCTGCTTGTTTTAAACTATTGTTTATTTATATTTTTACATAATTGTACAAACGGGACTTAAATGAATAAACTCAAGGCTGGCAGCCCACTTGCACGAGGGAAGAGGCAAAATGGATGAACTAAACAGATACTGCGGAGGCAGAGGCAGGCATCATTTGAAGAGCCATAAGTAGCTGTGGGCAGGAGACAAAACCAGTGCATGTCTGAACACAGATGGGGGAAATATAATAAAATATATTTTATTGTTTGCACCCAGGTGAAGAGATGGGTAGTAGATCTGAAGGTAGAAAATGCTTTGTGCTTGATGTTTAAGTCTGTAGTGGTGTAGCAAAGGCGTTTTTATTCATGTGATGCAGTTTGTATCCCTGCTTTTGAAAACCCAACTTAGGTTAAGATTCAGAAATATGCTATGAGGCTCTCTCTTTTGATTTCATTGGGAAAAGCTGCTTTCTTTGTGGGCTTAACAGACCTAACTGGATCATCAATAAACAACCCCCTACGTGCACTTCTTGATTTAACAAGGTTTAGACTAGTACCCACAGAATTGTGTTTCTTCAAGTTTCTTTTCTAAAATCACTTAATAAAACTTCTTTAAATGAGACTGTTGGGATTTGTTCTTATAGCATATCTTACTTCCTAGCACATACTTTGGATCAAGCAAGGTTGTTCACACACAATTAAGTAGACAAGGGCTAAAGTTAGCTTTACAAAGGGATTTCAGGTGGTTAATAAGTTTTGATAAGGCAGCAGCTTTATGCTAAATATTCCTTTTGATTTCCTGAAGGCTATTTAATGCTTAAGCCGATCAACTGAAGTCTGCAGAGATCTGTTCTACTAAAAGGACAGAAATTAGTATGTCGGTCCTTCAGGGAGTTCTACCTGAACACCCAAAAGGCAAATCCCTCTGTTCTTTGATCTGAGGTCTTATTTTAAAATGAGCGGTTAGGTGAGGGTCAGCACAGAAACTGATGATTGGAACTTAACAATGTTTTCCTATATGGAGGGTCCATCATTATATGAATCCAGTCACAAAAAAATATTTCCCCCATGATTGTATCCCCACAAAGAAACTAAAATCTAAACCTGCCCAGAAATTAGATTTCAAATAAGCATTCTATTGTAGCCAATATATTAGGTTGAAATGTGTGCTTGGGTGTGTGTGTGTGTGTGTGTGTGTGTGTGTGTGTGTGTGTGAGAGAGAGAGAGAGAGAGAGAGAGAGAGAGAGAGAGAGAGAGAGAAAAGCCTATGACAGCTCTGGTTTGTGAATATGGCCATGGTCTCAGAGAGATTGCCAACTGACATGGTCTCAGAGAGATTACCAACTGGGGGAAAAAAGAAAATGTATTTACATCTTCTTCCCTCATGGGGCAAGAAAGCAGCTCAGAAGGAAAGTTTTGATCAGAAAAATGTGTTCTAAGGAAAGAGATAATGAAACTTCTTTCCCTATCCTGCCTCAAACCTCTAGTCCAGATTGCACTTCATATAGCTTGCACAGGGTAAACAAACAAACAAACAAAACAGCTGGCAAAGAAAAAAACACTTTGGGAAACATTCATGAGGCTGAGCATCACAGGTAGTTTTGATCCCTGTGTTCATTAGACCTGAGATGTTAGTTTCCAACATGCTGGATAATGTAAGACAGCAGCTATGAATCGTATTTCCTTGGTGTTTTAGGAAGCCCATTTGGCAAAATCTCTAGGACCTTGTGTATGGCTACTGTGTCCAGGCAAAAAGCTTCCTCTCCCTTTCCAGAACCTTGCTCTTCCAGAGTCAAACGATTAAGAGGTGTCAGAATGACCTCCCCAATCCATTAGCAGTAGTGCTCCAGTGAAGAGATGAATCTTGTGTTGTGCTCTGGAGGTGAAGAAAGGTGAATCTTGTTTTGTTGTTGCCTCATGTTCTGAAAATAGCAACTTGATCTGATGTGCACAAAAACACTCCCTGTCTCTCTCAAGTAATAGCCAAGGAGAAGCAAACCTTTCTTGCAGACTTTGGACCTATTTGGACAAAATCCAAAACTCCAGGGTCAGTCTTTAAAAGTATTTAATACAAGGATAGCCAAAGTAGTGCCAGTCAGATGTTGTTGGACAATTCCCACCAGTGTCAGCTAGCATGGCCAATTTCTCCTAATAAAACTCATTAGTGTGCAGATTTGACTATTGTACATATTTCTGCAGAAACTTTTATGATGAGGGCCTAGTCACTGCCACGGGAGGGCTTGGCAGGGCCCACCCAGCTGTGGAATATTTAGAAGGCCTGGCCCCCTCATTGAAAATTTGGGGGACCTCGTCCCCTGCCCCCCAGATGGCATGCCTGCTATTAATGGCCTCTAGCCATGATGGCTATTCCTGCCTGCATGATTGGAGGCAGTGATGTTTCTGAACACCAGTTGCTGGAAATCACAGGAGGAGAGAGTACCCTTATGCTCTGAGGATTTCCCATGAGCATCTGTGTGGCCACGATGTGAACAGGATGCTGCATTGGATGGGCTATTGGTCAGATCCAGCAGGCTCTTTTATGTTCATGCATAGTCCAACAACGTCTGGAGGGCTATCCCTGGAACAAGGACTCTCCAGGCATTTAGAGCACTGGAGTCCATTGACCCACTGTTGAATCATACTACTAAATCAATAGCAGTCAGAGGAAGGATGAGCCTCCAACTTCCAAGCCCCACTAAGACATCAGAGCAGATGAGTCACACACCACTCACGAACTGCGAACACTCTACTTGTTAATACCCTGATAGGAGCTAGGCAATTTGAGTTGAGATGACTACTGCATTATTGTAATAATGGCTTCATTTTTCCTAATGATACAACACAGTTCTCCCTTGCATCACAAGCAGACCAAATAACAAAAACACGAGAATAAGAGAGATTAGTAATACCTTCTGGTCATCCAGAAATGATCTGAACAAGTTTTACCTCAATTCCTCTCCCTCAAAGATACCTGCCCCCTGCACACACAAGCAAAGCAGCATTTATGCAAAGCACTTTTTTATAATTCTCACAGATTCTGCAAATTATCTCTTCCTTGTTAAGAACACATTTTCTTGTTAAGAACACATTTTCCATGAGCTTCAGCAGACATAGTCATTTACTGGGAGATAATGCAACAGAAGTCATTGCCTTCTGCAGACAGATGCTGTGGCTAGCTTTGGGTTTTTGGAGAATTAGCCCTATGCTCATATCCTTTTCTTTCGGTAATAAAGAAAAGTTGAGATTGGCATGGACATGGCTTGCACAGGGGAGCACAATGTACCATCGCAATAATATATAGGGTAATAAAATTAAATATTTGCTCAGTGCTGTTTTCCCAGAGTGCATTTGCAAGGATCATTTGCCCTCTTATTGTTAGTGTTGAGTTTTTCAAATGAATACAATTAGGAAAGGAAAGCTCCAACTTACAAAATAAACACATACTGCCAGAGAGCACCATTATAATTAGTTCTTTAACTTAATATGCAATTTATTAAATAGTTGTACTGAAATTGCCACCCTCCGTGGCCGTGCATTTGCAACAGGCATGAGGAACCTGTGGCCAACCTGATGCTGTAGCACTCCAGTGCCCATCAGTACCAGCCAGGATGGCCAAGAGTCAAGGATGATGGGCAGTGGAGTTCAACAAGACCTGGAGAGTCACAGGTTCAAAATTAGATTTCTGGGAGCCAAAGCATTCCAGCAAAGAATGTTTAAACAGAAACATCTAGATAAACATTAGTCTTTTCCCAAAACTACTAAAAGACTGTGGATGTTTTATTTCTTTTCTTTAAAATGTGCAACTAATAAGCTGATCATAAACAGGAGCCTATATCAGAAGCAGCACAGTAAAGCACAACTTCCTAGACTATGGATAAGTCGCCAAGGTGTGGCTGGGCTCTCTAAAGAACCAAACCTCTCCTTGGCCCACTTCAGCAGATGTAGTGCAGTATTCCAGTAACAAATCCTATTGGTGCAAGGATTTCCACTTGCGCAAATCAGGTCCTTCCTTAAAGAGGGCACGTATTGCGGTGAGACCTGGCAACCAAACCCTGTGTGGGTTTGATTGACAGCCACAACACCCAATCGGTAGATCCCTCGGTGCAGGGTTCAATCTCACAAATGGGACGCAAGCTAAACGGATTGAGGGACCTACAAATACCCATGCACGTGACCCTGAGCTTCCTCCTTTCGGCGCATGTATCGGAACACCCGCCCACCTCTCCCTACTTTTAGGGCTTGTGCTCTTGACCTTGCTATGCCGTCATGTGTTGTCTGTCATTGGGACAGGCGCATGGTAGGAATTTCCCCACTTGGCTGATTGGCTGTTGCCATTTGGGTTTCGCCTGCTGCGTCACAACTTGTAAGGTTGCCGATAGGCTCTGGTTCAGGTGATAGGGATGGGAGAACGCTCTCACCATCCCTATGTGAAGGGTATTCCGTTAAAGGAATCCAGGGACTCGATGGTTTAGTCAACCCCTGAGAGGGGGTTGTGCCTGTGCCGGAGTCCGGGGGGACATTTGAGTGGCGGATAGAGCAGGTCCCCGGCTTTCCGCTTATCCAGGTTTTCACCCTTGGCTGACCTATGCTGGAACCCTAGTCGAACCAGAGCCTATGCAACCAATCACTTTCTGTAATCAATAAAGTTGTGGCCTAAATGCTGCCAAAAATCAAACCAAAATTTGAGTCTTGTCTGAAGACCTCCAAATCTGCTCCATAGGGTTGGGGGAACTAGAACACATTTAGGGGGCACACAGCAGGAGAACAGAGGGGGAGAAGGTGTATATTCAGTGCGTTTTATAAAAATATACCAAAATTATGTTAAGCACCAGTGTGTCCTACATCTGTATTTAGTTTAGGTTGTCGTATTTCAAACAGTGAAAATCCGTACAGAAAAGTTGTTGAGTTTTTTGGCGAAATCACAAACATAATTGCCATTTTTGAGCTTTTTTATTTTATTTTATTTTTTTTAAAGAAAAACAACGGGACTGCAACATGAGCTGACATGTGTCCAGATTTTTCCGGACATTTTTTCCTGATTTCTGCCAGGACACAGCTGCCGACTGCTGTGCTCCATATATGTCTGGGAAATTCCGGACGTGTGGCAACCCTAAAAAGGGCAAAAAGAAGCCTCATCCTGATTTTAAGTGTTTTCCTGCTGCTGAGGTTCTCTCTTCCAACCAGCAAATTTAGTATATGCTTACTGTCTAAATAATGTGTGGGCATCGCGACAAACCTGAACAACCAGCATATGAAAGTCCTTGGAGAAACTGCAAGATAATCAGGCTCCCAGGCAGAGGGAAAACACAATTTCCCCAAGGATTTGGCTTTTATTGTTTGAATCCAAGAAGAAGAAAGGCTCTGTTTCAAAGCAACACTTCCCACTTCACCACACTTAATCAAAAGCGGCATGATCAATCCTTATAAACAACCAAGTTTCTAGTAGAGGCTCCCAGTTCTGATAATTATAAAACACCGTTCTCTTCAGTCTTGTGGTTACACTGCGGAAGAGACTGTGATGTGGTGTGTGTGTGTGTGTTAGTTACCTTATATATGTTTCCATGGAAACAGTCAAACTTTTCTCAGCCATAGCTGTTTTCCCTTCCTTGCTATATTAAATTCATTTTAGCCCAAAACAACTGGAGAGTGCTGGGTTGGAGAAGGCTGATTTAGACCCATTTTACTAGTCCCAGGAATTTTTTTGGGGGGGGGAGTGGGAGGTGATTTTTATTCACATCTCTGATTCTGATATTCACTACACAGCCACATTGTCTTGTGCATGTTTTTAACACTGCAAGCGTATATTAATCTTAGTCTAACAAGAAGTCCAACCATGTTCCATGGGATTTACAGGTACATACGGCAGGAAGCTGCCTTATCCTGAGTCAGACCATTGGGTCCATCTAGCTCAGTATTGTCTATACTGACTGGCAGCAGCTCTCAGGGTTTCAGATGGGGGCCATTCCTAGCCCTACCTGCTGATACCAGATTGAACCTGAGAACATCTGCATGCAAGTCCACTGTACTACAGTTCTTCCCCCAAATGTTGGTGTCTATGTGGTTGTAGTCTAATTGTCACAGTGTCCTGGAGGAATCATGGGAATTCTAGTTTAGGAGAGCTTCTGATAAAATAATAATAATAATAATAATAATAATAATAATAATAATAATAATAATAGTAATAAATTATTATTTATACCCCGCCCATCTGGCTGGGTTTCAACAGAACATTAAAAACAGAATAAAACTTCAAACATTAAAAACTTCCCCAAACAAGGCTGCCTTCAGGTGTCTTCTAAAAGTCGGATAGTTGTTTATTTCCTTGACATCTGATGGGAGACTGTTCCACATGGCAAGCGCCACTACTGAGAAGGCCCTCTGCCTGGTTCCCTGTAACTTCATTTCTCACAGTGAGGGAACCGCCAGAAAGCCCTCAGCACTGGACCTCAGTGCCCTGGCTGAACGATGGGGGTGGAGACGCTCCTTCAGGTATATTGGGCCAAGGCTGTTTTTGTTACAGATCCATAGTCCTTAAAACTACAGTTCCCAGGATCCTTGGGTGAAGGGAATGGTTATTAAATGAGTTTAAGTTGGCAATTTTCTTAAATCATAAATTGGCAAAGTAATGTGGGAAAGTGTTCTGATAATATTGTTGCACCCCATCCCAGTCTGCGAGATTCCAGGGGTTCCAGGCACTTGCTAAGGGTTTGGTTTCCTTGGAATGAGGGATAGTGGAAACTGCAGTGTCTTTATGATATATGGTTTATTTACACAATTATACAATCTGAGCATATAATGGAGGGATTTCCAGCATTACACTCCAACAGGGACCCTACTTTTCCCACTTCAATATATTCTACGTTGGCACTCAAAATATTATTTAAATGTACTGTTGTTTGTGTTTGCCACTTGGTGGCACTAAGAGTTACACAAACTACATTGAGACAAGTAGTGTAGACAATCAGTGTTGGTCAGTTCAGCCTAGCTTACTTTCCTCCTAACGCTGAGAATGGAGATTGATAGCACATTTTCCTGTTTATGGCTGTATTCTTGCCTCCGCCTGTACACTTTCAGCTGCTTCAGCTAACTGCCTGCACAATTTAAAAATGCAGGGAGTGTCTGTTAGGATGCTGCATCTTATTAAGAAAATTAGATACACACTCACACTCACTCACTCACTGGGTACACTGACAGTGATCAACAAAGAGGATGAATCTGTCAATTTCCATTTTTCTCATTTCTCATACTTTCACTCTTGCCGCATTTTTGCACCAGTCTGCATGTTTTAAAATAAAAAAATAAGTTTTCCTGAAATTTTATCAGCATTTTTGTTTGCATTTCTACTAATATAGACATTTGTTCAAGCAATTTCCTGGACATGCATTTTGGCAAGTTATTTTCACTAATATTGGCAATACTGGCATTCTTACAAACACTTCCCCCTAAAATATACATTCTGAATGCTTTTGGGGGGCTTGGAGAATCGCACTGCAAAATTTGGAGACATTTGAATTTCGAAGGATAGCCGTATTTTGTTTCAAATATTGTTTTGGGAATAGTGAACGAAGTAGGTTCACATTAAAATGCAGAGTGAGCCATATTTCTCCCTCATCCCTTCAGTGAAAGAAACAATTTCCAGGACGAATGGATTGTATTTTTTTCTGATCATCCTGTCCTTCAATGGATGAAGGAACTCCAAGAATGTTTTGTTGTTAATTGTTCCCAATTCAGCCAAAGGCTGTAAAACAAACTCTTATGCATCTGCCATGCCATCTGTTGAATGCCCACATACAATTGTGGCTTTCCTTTAATCCAAAGAATATAAATTGATTTGTCTTTTCAGGAAACACCATCATTGTGAAACAGAGCCATCTCGCTGAACCGGATGTCAGGGTGCTCAATCACATGGCCATCCAAATAACGCAGTTTGCATGCAACCACATGATTTACGAGTTTCCTGAAAAGACAAATCAATTTATATTAACTTTATGTGCAGCATCAGCTGGGTAGCAGACTCTCCTTGAACCTAACATGGATAAAGTATTGTGTTATGAAAGTATTAATTGGTGAATATTGAACATTAGTCATTAGAAAATAAAGGTTCAGCAAAGTAAAGAATTATTTTGATATGTGAGCTCCATAGATTTTTTTTTTGGGGGGGGGACTTGAGCTTCTGATGCTGTCTCAGTATGTCTGGCTTCATAAAATGTTAAGAGGACCAGATTTTGAACCGCTGTCACTTTAAATTACAATCAGCAATAAGCATCAGGCTGAAAAAGCCAAACGTAAGGGATCGTTCAGTGGGCCTTTGCAACCGGAGCACCAGCCATGGCGGCCCTCAAGGTTGGAGACAAGTTGCCCAGCGTGGAGGTCTGCGAGGGTGACCCTGGCAACAAGGTGAATGTGGCGAGCCTCTTCACAGGCAAGAAGGGGATCTTGTTTGGGGTGCCCGGTGCATTCACTCCCAGGCTACATGGAGAAGGCAGGACAGCTGAAGGGCAAAGGAGTGGAGGTCATCGCCTGCTTGTCTGTCAATGACGTCTTCGTCATGAGCGAGTGGGGAAAGGCTCACAAAGCCAAAGGAAAGGTCCGGATGTTGGCTGATCCCACAGGAGCATTTGGGAAGGCTACAAACCTGTTGCTGGACAAAGAGCCACTCTGGGAACTTTTTGGGACCCAACGATCCAAACAGTTCTCTTTAGTAGTCCAAGATGGTGTGGTGAAGGCCCTAAACATAGAAGAGGATGGCACAGGCATCACCTGCAGTTTGGCCAGCAACATCCTATCTCAGCTCTGAGACCTGGGACATTGTGGCTGTTAACCCATATCCTAAACCCTGACAGCAAGAGATGCACAAAACCAACCACCCTCACCTGGTTCTTACTATGCAGAAGGGATGTTGGGCTGATTTATTTCCCCCTCACAGCTTCTAGGATTTGGCCTTTACAATGGCAGGGATATGTATGTAGCTGCTTTGAATCCCTTCTCTGTCTTGACTCCGTTATATCGGACAATGTTACCTGAAATAAAAATTATACTGGGGGGGGGGGGGGGGAGCCAGACGTTTAAAGGCAACCGTGTTTCAAATCTTGGCGTGTCTAGTGTACGTCACTGGAACTGAATTATAGCCCAAACTAGGCCACAGTTCCTCTTCCACCGTTAATTTTGTTTAGAAAAATAAGTCTGAAATTTATGCACCAGGAAATGTGAGAACAATTAATAGACAGCTGCAACCCTCCTTAGTACAAATAAAAATGGACGGCACATCTCCAAATATTATGCTCCTCACCCAAACTGTGCACAATAATCAGAACCAGTTAAACAGCAGGCACACTTTAAACAGAGGCAGATAGTTATTTAAACAGATGTTTCATGGCATCCTGCATGTCAAAATAGTTTCCACTGGAAACCTTTGTAACACTTGACATTCACTAAAAAATAAAAAATAAAAATCTCACTTTGAGATACGAATGGCTTCCACAGCATGCTGTTTTTTTCTTAAGCATTTGCCACATGAAATGAGACTTGCTGCTTGATTGTAGAAACCAGAGAATTGATTTCAACACAAGGTGGTTTATAGCTATGAAACGTTTAATTGAGTAATCGTTAAACCAAAATCACTGGAGATTTGCACAGAGAAACCGCCTTCATTTTACCATGTCTTGTGAAGCTAATAGATTCTGGTTCAGCAAGAGCCCTGTTCAGGAATTCACTTGGATGTACAGGCTGGAAGATGGAAGCAGGGACATGCATGCACAGTGTATCAGCATCCCTAAGTGTGCAAGTTCCTCTGAAGCCTTTTGTGTTTTTGAGTGTGAAGGTAGAGGATTTCTAAATACAGGCACTCCAGAATGGACCACTGTGGTTTGCTTCTTTTCACCCAGGCCCACACATTTACCAAAGAAAAAAATATAGTATGGACATATATGGATAAAGATGCATGTGTACTATAAATAAAAAGGTTGCCAGCCCACTTGAATCTTAGGGAGGAGGCAAGACTGGCAGTTAATGCAGTGTGTCTTTGCAAGGGTTGTGAAGTCCAGCTTGGGTCAGGCAGACACCATTGGGTGAATAACCTACTAGCTATTCCCTGCTTCCCCTTTCCCTAGTCTTTTCTGGTCATCATCATTATATGCATTTATTAAATCTGCCGGATTTGTCTTGAGATTTGATTGGTTTAAGTTAACAAGAATGATACAGCTTCCCCTATAATTAATTTCAATTATTTCACAGCTCAAATAAGCCCTATAGCAATACTGAGCCTTTAGCTTAGCAAAAGAGATGTGCGATTTGCTTCGTGCATGTTACAAATGCTAACTCCAAGGCACATTAAAAAGACATTGACGGAGAAAGCACAACTATCTAGGGAGGGAGATGTTAATTAAAAAGCAGGATCATTTCCCTTTCTGAAAACCCTTCAAGCACAGAAACGCACTTTCACAACTTGCTTACCCGCAAGAAAAGTAATGCTGCTTCCTCACAACACTGGAGATAGCTTTGCAGAGAGAATCCCCCTGTCTCTCATGCACTCTAAAAAAATTTAGAACAAGAATAGCCTTATTTCTAAAAGGATGCTTTCTCAAGAGACTTGTAACTAAAAAGTCAGCTTTCCTAAATTTTCAGGGCAATGTAGCTGGAGCCTTCACAGTATTGTCAGTTGAACTTGGATTACTCATTCAGGCTCTGCAGAGGTTTATTGAAGAGGGGTTATATACAACTTACTGGTAGGGCTCTCTTAACACAGGCTTGCTGCTATATGATTTATTCTAGTCCAAGGGGAAGAAGTCTGCCAGCATACTGAAGGGACAGTGAACAGTTAATTCACTGTACTGTACTTGAATATGCTCGTGCCCAGGTAGGCGGATGAGATTGCAAATTTGCACCTCCACAAAGTTGCTAGGGATAAATCTGTACAGCGTCTGAGGGACTGCATTAGATCATACTAGTGTCTCCCATTAGATAGAAAACAACTACTGCTATCAAGTACTAGGCTTGCAGATCTTTGAAGCTGGCAGTTGGGGTTGCTAAGGAACAGGTGTGGGAGATGGTGCTTTGTATCCATTACAGTTTCAGTGTTGTCAAACATAGTTTTATTTTTCAGGCAAGTGAAGGAGGCAGTGGGTGGGGGCTGCTGGCAGAGCCCCTGTCTGAAACTCCTGACCTTCAGACATGAAACTGCATCACATCTCCCCATTCCACTAGGTACTGTTCAGGAAAATGTGTTTCCCAAGACTTGGAAGAGAATAAGTGGCTTCCTGCAGCTACCTGAAGGAATGCCGTTTGCATTCTGGTGGGTGCTAAATAATAAATTAAGGAGCTTCCAAGTGATAGTTGGAGCCCTCGCAGCTTACCTTTCACTTTAATCTTGGGAACCGAACCTGTTGCAATCACGTCCCAACCAACGAAGTCTTTAAAATGTCAGCTACTCTCATGTGTACTCAAACAGTTTTCTTTTCTCCTTGCCCAAGGACCTATCTGCTATTACTTTCTCATTTTAATTTATTCAGGACTGGGGATTGGAAAGAAAATGGCTAAAGACACAAGATTTTGTAATATTGGAGGACTCGGGTCAAAAGCACTGCAGCTCTTGACACAGCACATGAAATACTTCTGTTAGTTTTGTAATTTTTTCTTTGTTTTATTTCTGTACTGAACACCATTTCTCCTCAGTGCCCAGACCTGTGCTGTCTTGCCTTGCATTTGTGATTTGCTAGGGAGACTCTTGTGTTATAATAAAGGTAAAGGTACCCCTAACCGTAAGGTCCAGTACCGGATGACTCTGGGGTTGCGGTGCTCATCTCGCTCTATAGGCCAAGGGAGCCGGCGTTTGTCCGCAGACAGCTTCTGGGTCATGTGGCCAGCATGACTAAACAGCTTCTGGCGAACCAGAGCAGCGCACGAAAACGCCGTTTACCTTCCCACCGGAGCGGTACCTATTTATCTACTTGCACTTTGACGTGCTTTCGAACTGCTAGGTAGGCAGGAGCTGGGATCGAACAAAGGGAGCTCACCCCGTTGCGGGGATTCAAACTGCCGACCAACCGAGATTACACTGGCATAAATGCTGGTAAATTTTACTTCCCATTGACAACAGTTATTTTCTGCAAGGCTTTTGAAGATAAGCTTTAATTTATTAGGATTGTGACAGGTACAGGAGCATGTGCATTAGCTTTTAAATCAGAGTGTTAAATGTATTTCAATGTAATGCATACATTGTGTACTGTCCTGGCACCGTATAATAGTGGTGGGCAAGATATAAATTCTTAAATAAAAAAATAAAATTTCAAAATAAACACTGGAATAAAAATAAAGAAGAGTGTTCCTGTACCAAAATTAACTTTGAATTCTCTTTATATAATTTTGATTCTCTTTATATATCTTTATCAACACTCCAGACATGATTTCATCAAATCTTTTTTGGGGGAAAAAGAACTGATTCCCTTCTGTTGCTAGATATCCTTAGATTCCCTTGCTTTCAGACATTAGAAATGGGTAACTTTGGGGCCAATTGAGCTTTGGCTACTTCTACCATGACGTGAAGGTTCTAGAAAAGATTTGATTTCCCAGATGTTCACCTCCATTTCTGTGATTCATTAAACAAAAAGAGAGGAGACAATAAGGTCCAGTCAATAACAGGAGCATTTCTTGGAATTTTCTTTTCTGTTCTGGAAATGCCTAAGGTCAAAACGGTCTGAGAGGTTCACTAATATGAAGTTTGAGACCTTATGCTCTGCACAAATTGCTCTTCCACTGAAAAGACGTTACTTTGATAGAAAGAGATAGGCATCTCCCAATTGCTGAGCATTTTAATTTGGTAATTTTAACAAGGCACATGTTGCAAACACTTGAGCCACAGAAAATGAATTGGTTTCTGTTCACAGAAAATGGAGGGAACTAAGGAGAAACAGCATCAGCCACCAGACTTGCCTAGTAAAGGTAATGATGAAACAAACTGTCCCCTAATGCTCCAGACAGCTGTCCATTGGTACTTTCCCCACCCCCACCCCCAGGGCCAGAGGGAAGATTTTCCTTGAAAAAACCCTAATTTGTTAATCTTTCAAGAATCCAAGCCTCTTTCCTCTGAAAATACTATAAATATCATCTGTTTGTATTTCATACAGCTATTTCAAAAACTGGGGAATTTTATTTTAACTGTGTTGGTCAAGTCTTATTTGAAGGTCTGTTGACAAAAGTCTTAGGTGTGCCCTCCTCTTCTCAAAGTCCTCTTGAACGCATTCACTTAATGCAAATTTTATTGTCGTGGCAAGTGTTATGGTCTTCAGTTCCCCCCCAAAAGGCACCTATTCAACTCATGATGAAAATATAATAAAAAATGATAAAAATGATAAAAAAAACGTGAAACATGTGAAAAACATTTTCACATGTGCACATTTGTAGACCTCAGAAGGTAGCTCTCATATGCCAAATTTCAAATTATTAGCTCAACAGGTGCTATTTTTATAAGCTACAGAATGATTAGCTGTAGAATGCTGGGGACCTTTCTGTGCTATTCACCGTCACCAGAGGGGCACTCCTATGTGGCCAGCCATGTTTTGTAAGCATTTCAGGAGCTAAGCATAGTGTGTGCTTATTCCTACTCTGATGGGGCGTTTTCACCCTATGGAAGCAGGCAGAAGCACGGTGTGATAGAGGCAGGTCTAGAGGAATGGCCTGGTTCTGTCTTAGCCAATCTCCTTATTTTTGTTCTAGAATACTTTATATTTCTGCTGCCTTTGCCATTAGTAGAGCCAGAGGCAGTGCCCCTGCAGTGTGTCTTAGTTTGCAACTAAGGTCTGTACCGTAGAAGGATGGAAGGAACTGCCAATCTCGATTCTGTCACTTTCTCATTTTTCCAGTCTTAAATTCAGTTCTCCACATTCCTGCAGCAATCTGTGGATTTATACTTTTTTTTAAGTCTTCATGAAAATTATTTAGCCTTTTAGTGCAAATTTCTCCTAACAAATACATTTTTGAATGCAATGTTCACATTTTTGCAGGCAATTTCTCCTCCTAATAGAATGCATTTCTGTATGATCCGTAATACATTCATTTTTATGCATTTTTATGCAGTCTTGTAAGTATTGTTGGGTTGGGAATCACAAATTCAAATAAGTGTGAATTTCAAAGGATGGCTGTGTTTCAGTAAATGCGAATTTGATCAGATTCGGCTTTAAATACTGAAATGAATCATGTTTCTTCCCCATCCCTGGCATAGAGTGTTGGTTGATTTATCATTGGTTCCTAGATTTAGTATTTTCCTGTTTTAAGAAGGATAGGCTGAGTTTATATTACGCAGAAAGCAATCATACTGATCTCTTTCAAATGGAATGTCTAGAATGGATAATGCTCGGAAGTAAAATGTACATTTAGAGTGTTTTATCTGAAAGATGTTATTTTTTCAGAGATTGGAATGTACATTGTGTCTCACCAAAAAGTTGGAAAGGCAATTTTAAAACTTGAGATGAAAGAGGAGTAATGAAATTCTGAACTAGAAATGTCACTAAATCAACATTAATATAAATCTGCTGCCTTTTGAAAAACTCTTTTATTTTTACCTAGATTAAGCACCTTGACATTTGGTACTGGAAAAATGCAACAATACTTTTCTGAGCTGGAGAAATATTAGTGATTAAGAGTGAATCATACACATGGAAAGTGAGGCGCATTGGGTTCAGTGGGGCTTACTCCCAGGAAAATATGTATAGGACTGCAGCCTCAGTTGCCTTAGAATGATTTGTTTCTGGTCTGAGATTTGTTGTATAAATTACTTGATCCAAAATTCAAGTCACAGACCAACTTACCTAGATTTCATTTTGGAGATGGTATGAGAAAGGAATATGCCAAATAAATACAATCTCACTATGGAACTGCAATCGCATTGGCATGATAGCTCCTAAGTATCCTCTCTGACACTGTGAAGCACATAGTGCTTCCTGGTTGTCCAGGAATGGAGCTATGAAGCAGGTTAGATGGTGGCTAAAATACAACTGCCATAAGACTTAATGCTAAGCCAACCAGACATGTGCTTAGAGTGCATAGTCACATCTACTGCATGGTGATGAAGAAGGTTTATTTTGTGGCCTCTCTTGCATCTTCAAGTAGCTGTTCAATAGAGCTATTATGAGTGGTGAGACATCTGTCCTGAGAAATGGAGTGCATTAGCACGTCTCCTAGATAGGCTACCTTCTCAGGTTGATGAGCCCATCTGGTGTTAGAGGAGAAGCAGTACCTCTGGTGGGGGCCACCATGCTCCTTCTGGGGTAATTTGTCCACCTTTGGTCCCCAGCCTGCTCTCGGCTCTCACCTGTGCCACCTAAAAAAAATTCTCCACTGCTATTCAAAATCTACATGAAGATTTTGGGAGATGCCATTTGAAGATCTGTCATGCACTGTCAGCAGTATGTTGATGACATCAAGCTATATTTCTCTGTTGTTACATCTGAATCAGGAAAGGTCATTACTGCCCTGAACAAGTGCCTGAACGCAGTGGAGGAGAGAATGAAGGTCAATAATCTGAGACTGAACTATGTTGAGACACAGACTTTTTTCCATGTCTGCATAGGATCAGAACTCACTACTACATGGATTTCAGCCCCCCTCCCTTTTTTTGCAGTGAGCATAGAAGGAAAACCTGAAATAATGTTACTGTTCTTAAGCCACATACATTCTAATAAATCCCTGAAAGGTACATAGATTTGCTGGCTTCACGTTTTATTTGGTAGTTGGTCCCCACTGGTGTTACCCATGTAAACACCAGAAGTTCATCACACTTAAACCTCTCTAAAATCAGAAACATAGGTAATCGAATAGCATAGCCTGAAAAAGCTTTATAATAAATGTTTCATTTTGCATTTAAAAACTCCTGTCATGCTTGGCATAATTTCCTTTTTACTTTCATAATTATCTAGTGATGTATCAGAGAGGAGAAATGCGAAATAATTCACAGACTGTGCAAATCAAAACTGGTGTAAGACTAGAAATCCTTTGTGGCAAATCCTTTGAGACTGGAGCTAAATCCAAAACAACAACAACAACAACAACAACCCACAGTTTTAATGTAGAAACTGAGAGTCAGCTGGAATAAATCAGAACAGCCTAGTTTGATGGAGGTGTGGTATATCATTACTTGCGAAAATGTGGGTCACTTTGTCGGGCAGTGGGATGGTAAGTGTGATTTATTCACAATGTAAGGAATAGCGCTAAAAGGTTTTAAGTTTCCTCTCCCTTGTTACTCTAATGCTTGGAGCTGACCTATTAATTCTGGCAGGAGAGCCAAAAGGGATCTCCCAACTGTCTTTCTTTAAACTACAAAGTACTGCCAAGGGGCACTGATTTAAACTGGAACATGCATTATTATTATTTTTGTAAGGGGGACAGATTTGACACCCACCAAGCACTGAACCTCTAGCTTTGTTATGCCTGCATGGGACTGCAGAAAAGTTCAGTTGTACATGGTGGTCTGTGTTCAGCTTGGCAAGTCCCAAGTTCTGTAGGTCTGATATTACCTAATGCCTTTCTTTCCATGCTTATCCTAGTTATTTGTTTCCTCACCCCCATTGACAGAATAACAACATTATAAACACTGTAAATGAATTTCCTCATCCATTTCCCGTGTTTTATCTTCTGGAATAAAAGAAAATGGGCATATTGCATTAGTTGTGTTAAATATGATAGGAGATCCTTCAACTATTACCGTAGCCCTATAGGAAGAGACCATTTTCCAAGGGCTCAAGGCAAGGTGGCAATATAACTTTTAGAGGCCCCAAACCATACAGACAAGCACAGCTGCCTGGGACCTTTCACACAAAATCTGCACTGTCCTTCCTGGTAGGGTGCTAATTCGACCAAGAAAGAACCATAAGATCAGATGCAATCACATGGATGCAAGTATTAGAAGTTATGCTAGCACCATGGGGTGAACACGTGGAAAAATGCATGCGGGAAAACCTTATACTTTCAAGTAACAGAATCTGTGTAGTAGGAAAACTGGAGTTGGCTGTCATCTTCATACTTTGTGACTTCTGGGAGCTAGCATTGCCATGTGTCCTGCATTATAGAGGAGACTCCTTTACTTGAAGGTGTCTTCTGTTTGAAAGGCAGAGTCTGGAAGATGCACACCCCTAGGAAGAGAAATCAGGAGCCCTGAAGTTGCCCAGTGATGGTACCTTGACACTAGGCTCAGCAAGTACACAAGTCAACTGATCACACTGTTCCCCTCTATTGTACTGTATCTCTGATTAAGTTATAGTAATTTTTCCATATGTGCATCTATAAATAGAAATCAGCCTATGCAAACTTTATGCAAACCAGTGTCTTCTGTTTGCCAAAAAAGGATATACATAATCAATGTGTAAGTGATCACCCTGTTGGGAAATGGAGTTGGAAACTCAGGCCTGTATCCAGTTACTTGTACTCTGAGTAGATCCATTGAAATTAATGGACATGACTAACATAGGTCCATTAGTTTCAATGAATCTACTCTTAGTTGGAGTCAACTCGGAGTATAGGATCAGGTGGACCAAAGTGCTGGACTAGATCAGGGATGCAGAGCCTCTGGCCTGATGACCAAACGTGACGGGCCAGATGTCCCCATTTGGACCTCAAGGCCATTTGAGGAACCATCAAGAGGTCCAGATTGTTCCTTTCCTGGAGCAAGGTGCACACTGACCCACCTGTCAGCTGGTGGGCAGTGGGAGCATTCTTTGGTCAAGGTGGGGAGAGCAGAGTTAAAATTGAAGGAAACCACTTTGCCTTCTTAGTGCAGCTCTTTGAACTTCCATAAACTAGAGTTTCAAAAAGGAGCACAGGCTTGTCCTTTCCCAAGCATCCCCATGAGGCTCTTTAAACCTCCAAATCTGGAGGCTTTAAAACACAGCATCATCTGATATCACTATGGCATCAGGTGATTGACATGCCCACTTGTCAAATTTGGCCTGCCAGGGTCAGGGAGAGTAAGATAACCCTCTAACTAGGTAAAATTCCCTACTCCTGATCTATGTGGTCTGATGGAAAAAACGTGGTCTGGTTATTTAATAATAAACCCCAAATAGTTACCAGTGCATTTCTGCCAAGATGTAACTTGATCCTAAAAACACGTTGCTGAGCCATCCCATCAACTGAGAGTTAGATAAACCTGTAGATATACCTTCTTCACACCAGTTTCTCCCGTCCTGTAAATAACAAATGTCTTTTATGACGCATCTTGCACTTAATCACCTCTTGTTAATTAAAACAGAGACATCTCATTCTTTGTATCTAGTTAATCATGCATATTTGTGGCATTTGCTAATGTCTAGGCTTTCTTTCACTTTATGAATTTAATAATGTTGAAGGATCATAGGACTGGTACAATAATTATGCCATCCATGATAATGCCTTGCTTATGGTTCCAGCTCTGAATAGTTAATTATTTTTTTCCTAAATATGTAATTTAGCATTCATGTAATTATGAAGTACCTCTTTCCTTTCCTAGTTTGAAATGCATTCATTAGATACACGAGTTACAATTTCATAAGGGGGAGAAAACAGCTCTCTCCCGTCACACTGGATGTTTGAGATATTGATTAGTTTTAACTGAAAAATAATTTCATTAATATTTCCATGAATTAACGAATGGGTCTTGACCTTTCCCTTTAATAAGAGATATTCTATACTGTGCAATAACTGAACAATGCAGCCCTGAGCTAGGCATATTTGAGCTTATTGATTTCAGTGGGCTAGTTCATAGGTCTTCACCCAGTGGATATGGACCCACAGGTGAGTCACAAGATCACACCAGGTGGGTTGTAGCAATGCTGCTACTATCCTGTGGAACGTCCTCCCATCAGATGTCAAGGAAATAAACAACTATCTGACTTTTAGAAGACATCTGAAGACATCCCTGCTTAGGGAAGTTAATAATAATAATAATAATAATAATAATAATAATAATAATAATAGCAATAATAGCAATTTATTATCTATATCCTGCCCATCTGGCTGGGTTTCCCCAGCCACTCTGGGTGGCTTCCAACAAAATATTTAAATACATAGTCCACCAAACATTAAAAGCTTCCCTAAACAGGGAATGTCTGATGTTTTATTGTATTTTTAATATTTTGTTGGAAGCAGCCCAGAGTGGCTGGGGAAACCCAGCCAGATGGGCGGGGTATAAATAATAAATTATTATTATTATTATTATTATTATTATTATTATTATTATTATTATATTGTTATTATTTTATTCTAGCTCAGACTTACTGGACCAAAGGAGCACTGCCTGCGTGTCTGGAATAGCATGCATTCTGATGAGATGGATGCTCGTTTTATCAATTCCACAAGTATTGCAACGTGGCAGGCAAAAGGCATGAGCCAATTTTTAATAAGATACACATTTCTAGCTAACCACATGCTCCTTCCTTTTTCCAGCCACAGTGCAGCATCGGTTTTCATTTAGCAGCAATGCTAAGGTAACACTGTGTATACTGCTATGTGAGTTGGGATTCATACATACATATATACACATTTTTATTTGCCTGTGCCCTAGGCAGCTGCCTTGTTGGCCTAATGATAGCAACAGCCCTCTCTAGGGTGGGCAAATACCCCTTGTGCCTCCCTCCAAAATACCTAATGCACTGATCAATGGCTTTGGGGAGTAAGGAGACACAATCTATATTTCCTTCCACCCCTGGTGAACTGGTTTCATTAAAAAAACAAAACACTGACCACAATAACTATTTGACTGCCAGGTCAGTGTGTGAAATATGTGCACATGGTTTAATGCTGCAAACATTTCTAGATCAGAGCCACGGTATAACTTTTCCAGGCAACGTCTGAACAGCAGAAAGTCACAACCCTTGCTTTATTGCAACGTCGGTAGCCTGTCACGACAGACAAGCTGATTAAGATGGTGTAAAAGCAGGAGCAAGTGACAGGCTTCTGTCACTAAGCAATTCCTTTGCATCAGCCTTTTTGTAGAGTTTTGCCTTGTACTACGTTTGAAGCAAAAGGTTCCTTGTTGCATATGACGCTGCAAGATACAGATTTAATATAAATGATAGAATAGATATCGGCAGGAAAGTCTTGTCAGTTTATATCTGCCTTTGGATTTTTAATTATGCCGTCCATCACACTTGACAGGCAGTAACCTGGAGAATCAGATAATATGCAGAATGGCACAGAAAGCTCTGAAAATGTCAAAACACGGTGCGGCTATAAAGATACACTGGAGTCAGTTTGTGTAATAGCTAGAGGGGGGAAAGGCATGTCTCCATAATAAATGTTCCAGTGTGTAAATATGTTTTTTATGAGCCCCCCCCCCAGAGAAGGGGGGGAGAATGAATGAGGAGCAGGGTGGATAGATTCAAAGCAAAGACAGCAATCCGAAGCACACTTTCTAAGGCTCAAATCCCATTGAGTGCAGCAACACTTACTTCTAAGTTAATATTAGCAGGGCCATGCCATACTACTTCTCAAAGAAAGGTTGTAGAAATGGAGTTATGTTAAAATTTCATGCCGCTGAAATAATTAATATGTTTAATTTAGACAAGATTTTTTAACCTTTCACTTCAGAAAATATGTGGGTTTTTATTATTATTTTAGAATACACATCTTACAGCACAAGAAATAAATTAGCATCTGTGAGAATTTGTGCCTGAGATTCCGTGATTCAGAATGGGCATTTTGAAGACTTGATACAGGCTGGCTGTGAACACTGTACTCAACAGTACAGACTGAGCAGGTTTCTCAGAATCAGTAACTCCTGCACAATGAACCAAACACAGATAGTTACATGGTACTCACTACCCACGGCTCTGACGTTCTTTAAGCTTTAAACTTTAGCAATTGACTAATGGAAAAGATCAGAGTTCAGAACTGCACACCTGGCGAAGCATCACTTAATAGCCTGGCCATTTGAATATATTCCCTTTAAGTAGTGCTAATGCTAATAACTGCCTTAATTAAGCAGCAGTCATTGCCATTCACTCCATTAGGGTACATTCAGCTTCAAAAGACATGTTCCAGGTAAGTGGACTGCTGATTACACAGGTTCCAATTTAAGAGAAATCTTATTTTCTTGACATGTAAGCTTCTAGATCTATTTTAAGCCTTTATTTATTCAATGATATACAGGTATGAATTGTTGCCAATGCTGCCAGCATCTAGCAGCACTGCCGACAATGTGTGTGTGTGTGTGTGTGTGTGTGTGTGTGTGTACACATATTTGTAATGTAGACTATTGAATTCTGCACATGCTTGATTTTTGAATGGTTCTCAATAGGATCGAAAATAGATAGGAATAAATAGATATAAATAGCCCATAGCATAGTCTGCGAGCTACTGATGCTATGCTGTTGTTGAAGCTGTAAATAACAAAAAATATTAAATTTATCTCAATGCTTCATTTTCTGTTTGTTTAAAGGTGCCACACTGCCAAGTTTGATCTTTCAAATCAGTGGTACAGAAGCAATGGACATTTAAGAGAGGATGTTATATTCCTTGGAATGGAAGCTTTCTCTGCTTGTTCGCTTTAGTTTTTGCAGGAATTGAATTCAAAACTGAAATCAATTGAGAACCATTCATCTAAATTACCTGTATTCAGCCATTTAATGTTTGGAACCAGGAGAAATCGTGACCTGCCTAATATTCAGGCCTTCCACAATTTGAGGCGACTGTGCCAAATGTAATTATAAGGAAATACACCTGACCAGGCAGAATAGATGATGCCACAGAAAAATGGACTGACCTAAAGAGCTGCTATGAGTGTGTGTGCGTGTGCGTGTGCGTGCCTGCCTGCCTGCTTGCCTGTGTCTGTATGTTTAAGAAAAACAGATAATCATCTGAGTGAGTCACCTTGCCTGGATTTTCACTTTCCTTTTGTAACTTCTCCCACAAGAAGGAAGACATTAGGGCACTTGGTGGCAGTCAGCCAAGGCGAGCTGTGGAGGAATAAGCATGATAAGCTGAGGGAGCTATTTCCTGCTCTCCTGCTGCCTGCTGCTTCCCTTCTTGGTTGCTGAGGAGCTGCTCTGGTTTGTTCCTCCATGACTCACGTGAACCACCCACCAACGCTGTCTGATGCTGCTGCAGTGTTCTGTTCACAGCACCAACTGTTGACAGCCGAACAAACTGCTGCATGTCGACAGCCTTAGGCAAATATATTATACAGTAGTAGATAAGGTAGTGTTTTTCCCCTGCATACTGAGAATAAACCTTAGATATAAAGAAAGATAGAAGTATGTAAATTAAACGGAAAGGGCTTTTGTAAACACATACATACATTTTAAAAAAACCAGTCTGTCAACTCTGAGGTTGCTTGGAATGTTGAAGTATGACAGCTGACATACTTATTTAACCCTCTAACAGCTTGTAATAAGTATCAGTGGGATCAGGGAAACCCCATTCCCTGGAATACTGTACACAGAGATGAATCCTGGAAGGGACTGGGGATGTATTGCAATATTTTGTAACAGGTTTTCCGTCTCCTTCTCTCTGAAAAATGCAGGAGAATAAAGCTAGCTGGTGAAGTAACAGAGAGCGAAAACCTTCTATGGCTCACTATCTCTGGACTGCCAACATGTACAAGACCTTAAATCATAGATACAGATGATCTTCAATAAGATCCTTTAATTAGGAATCTATATATCACATTGTGGAACATTCTTTAGACCAGGATTTCTTTCCAACTTAATATAGCCAGATAACGGAAGACTTGCCTAGAAGTACCCTTGAATTAAGATTAGCTAAGGACTTATTGAGGTTGTGATTTAGAAGCTATTCAAATTATTTTTAATTGCATTAGCATACTGTCCAGTCGGTGAATCAGCAACACTCGATACTTCAGTCCCTGTCTGGGAACATCACATTCATTGTCAATTTTCTTTCCTTTTAAATCTGCAACTCCAAGAATACTAAATGTGCAAAAACTATTTTAACCAAAAATAATTTAGTGTCCCTTCTCCCCGAGAGATATTTGTGACCCTCAGGTTTTCTCAGCTTCCCTAAACTATGAATAAATGCTACAAATTATTTTGCACTTACAATTTATATCGGTATAGTTTCCATTTGAGCTGACATTCTTAAGCATGAATTTGTTGTTGTTTGGCCACGTGGCATTGTTATCTGAGAGTGAATGTGGGGTTTTCCTTTCCACACTGGTGGCAAGTTGTGTCTTAACTGAGAAAAGTTCACCACCCTTGTGTTCCTTAAACAAGTAAATGTCAGAGTTATGAGCATGTGCATGGGAATAGCCCTTTCGTGTCTGCCCCCCCCCCCCAATTTAATGCCAATAATTCCAGATATCTGAACTCATGGGAGTATATGAGATTACAAGAGGAACTGCATGTCTGGTTATTGTGATGAAATATTGTCTGCAGCAAATGATTGCTGTCATAGGCAGTACCTTGACTCAATGTCATGATCTCTATCTGCCATAGCCTTCCCTCTGAACTAAACTTGCACACTGGCAGCTCACGCTGGTCAGAGGGAAGTGGTGCAAAAAAAGCATATCTCCCAAGGTGTGCCCACCAACTCCTATCTCCTCCACACAGAAACCAAGACAATGCTTGTACACATGCCACACAAATGAAAATGCTGGTGAGTGGTTGCTTTGTTTTTTTGTAGTAGTAGAATAAAAAGCAGTTTTTGGAATGGCAGCATGCAAAAACATCCAGAAAAAAATAGCAACTATTCCACTATAAATGGCAAGTGCGAAAAGACCCAAGAAGGCAAATTGGTACTCATCCATACCCAGAATTATTTAGTATACGTGCAGTGGAGAACTTCACTGTATTTGAGTGTACCTAAGGCAGGGTATAATACACAAAGAGTTGGATACAACTAAACAACAACAAAGGCGGGGTAAAAAAATAAAAAGGTAAAGGATCCCTGGACGGTTAAGTCCAGTCAAAGGCAACTATGGGGTTGCGGCGCTCATATTTTCAGCCCAAGGGAGCTGGCGTTTGTCCACAGATAGCTTTCTGGGTCATGTGGCCAGCATGGTGCACCGTGATGAAAACCAGAGTGCATGGAAATGCTGTTTACCTTCCCGCCACAGCAGTACCCATTTATCTACTTGCACTGGCATGCTTTTAAACTGCTAGGTTGTCAGGAGCTGGGACAGAGCAATGGGAGCTCACCCCATCATGGGGATTCGAACCACCGACCTTCTGATTGGCAAGCCCCTGCTCCATTTGCTTTGACAACTGGGAACAACCGACACACTAGAAGGTCACTATAGCCACTTCCACCTGAGACTCCAGGAGATGTGGCTCAGCATGCTAGCTATTTACAGCTAACCAAGGAAGGCGACATACAGAAACATCCATAGTTCATTATCAAAATGGCAGGAGAAAAACCACTTGAGTGCTTCTAAATGTGTAACATTAATTGTCAGGCCAGTGAGTGCATTGTGCTAAACTTCACGGGAAAAGGTCCAGCTGGTATAAAAGGGATGGTTAGTTCACAAAGGATACAATGGGGGAACCTTTAAAAGGAGAACAAGCCTTCCTATCCCTATAGAAAACCAGTGGGAACATATATTTTCACCTTGTTTCCAATCAAAGCTTTAGTGGTGCCATTAAACTTCAATGGCAAAATTCACATTGAGTTCTGTGAAAGCACAAAACAGCATCCCTTGGTGCCAGCACATAGGTCGTTTGGTGCACAATGAGGCGGACAACATTTCAAAATGTCAGGGAGGATTTGAGCATTATAAATTTTATCCTGGCCCCCATTCTGCACCAGAACTCTGTTGCTAAGGAAGCTGTAGCAAGCTGTGTACGAAGGCTTAGACCAAAAGACTTTCCTTTCTGATCAATGTGATTCTCACAGATGAGGGCCAATATGAACAGAATATCAGTGTTGTTGTTTTTTAAATAGTCAGACACACAGATCTCTGAAAAGCTTGTGGCAATTATGCCTTGGAAGTATTAAAAAGGCAGAACTTGATTAACACCCCCACAGTTTTCTCTAAAGGAAAAGCTGCAAGTATTATACGAGACAGAGATAATAAGATCAGATCAGATCCACAACAAATGAAAATGCTAATGAGATCTGCAACTCCTAAATGTCTTTCCAGAGTAAACACAGCAGTGCTGGTTAATCTGCCATATATGGATTTTTCTTCCTCTCTCCAAACAAACAGGGGCATAAATTATTTTGGGAAGGGGTGGGGTGGGGGAGAGAGACATTAAACAAGGTCCAAGATCAGCTCTTCGATTCAAAGAATAAATAGCCAGAAATATTTTAAAAGCATTGGGTGATAGATTTATTTTACCAATTGACTAAAAGGGTGGGGCTAACCATCAGTTATGGGGCCTGATCTGCCTCCCAAGACTCCGCTGATTTGGGTGGAATGGCTATATGTATATAGCAGGAGGGAGGGAGGGAAGGAGGTAGAAGGTGGGATGCAAGTGAAATGGGGGAGGGACCCCTGATAATCACATTAAGCATTGATGAGTGGAGAGGGGACAATAATCTCCTTCCTCAGCTGCTCTGCATTGATCAACTAAGGAGAGAGCTGTGTATCTGTGTGTACACATCCATACCCACTTTTGGCCACATCCACCAGTGACATGTAAGCCCTTTGGCCCAAAAAAAGGTTAGCCATCCTTGAACTAAAGGTAGAGCCAGCCAGGCTTGGCCTCACAGGCTATGTGCCCAAGGTTGGTCCAAAGGCATAAAAATAGCAAAATACAAAAGGATATGCAACTGTGCCTAACTTCCCAGGCCAACTTCTTTTTGCACAGGATTTGGGTTTCCTTTGTCATCTTTGCCCATGTGGAAAAGTAGATTGGGCTGCAGGGAGCTGAGCTTTTATGGTGAACCACAGTGATTTGGAATGGTGGCAGTGCTTTTTAAGCCTCCCCACCTCTAGATTCATGGAAAACAAAATGCTTTTCTGAGATCTTCGAGGAGGAGGGGGAGAAATATTGAAAGTACAAACACATATTGCAATAGAACTGTTTGCAGTTAATTTGTATCTTTCATTATAATCCTACCTTGATAAGTTGAAAGTGTTAAATCGCTATAACTGGGGATGTGATCAGTAAATGCATTTTATCCCTTTGCCTTACAATGGAAACTGAGTTTGGAGGGAATAATTAGGTTGGGTGACACCTAAGTCCTTATAGAAGGGAGAGGGTGTTTTTGAAAGACTTAGGAGAAATATCTTGCATCGGTGAACACATTTCCGCTGTCAGATGAGATGGGAAATCAGAACCATAAAAAAATAATAATATTCTCCTCTAATATACATAGCAACTTACTTGTTTTTATTCTTGAATGACCTGCAGCTGCTAAGCATATAATACTGTAGAAACGGTTGGCATGTTGTATGCTTTAAAACTCCCTTGTTTTTGTGTATGCAGGACAGCAGCTGTGATCAAAAGTTCCACCCAGGGCTGTAGCTACAAGGGAGGCTAGGGTGGCCTGACCAGCTCAGGGTGACAGTGGCAGAGGTAAGCCACAGAGCATATTTTTGCCATGCAAAGGTGCCCAAATGTAGTCCTTGGCATCTCCAGCTAGGACTGGGAATGTCCCCTTTCTGAAACTCTGAAGATCTGCTGCCAGTCACTGTAGGCTAGATGTGGGAAATATTTGGCCCTCTGGATGTTACTGGACTACATCACCCCTGGTAATTGGCCTTGTTTGCTGGAGCTCATGGAAGTTGTAGTATGACAACATCCACAGGACCAAAGATTCCCCACAATACTAACCTACATGGAACAGTGATCTGACTCAGTATAAAGCAGCTTCCTGTGTTCCTACCTTTCAGTGTCCTGGCCAGTAAGTGCAAAGGTACTGAGATGCAATAGAACTGGCAAACCGTTTTCTTGCTCTTTGCAACAGAATTAATAGGGATGGCTGTCTAAAGCCATGCCCCTGACCACTGAATCCAGGGCTTAAAATTAGCTGCACCATCCCTGCACCTGACTTCTAACTCGCAGGTATTTGATGTGTAAGTGCAGACTAGGGATATCAGAGCCTGCTATTCCCTGAAACCCACGGGGGACTCAAAACAGAAATTTACACAATTTCTATTTTACAAACTCCAACAAACTGAAACACATTTCCTGATCCTAGGGGAGCCTGCATCCTGCTAGAAACTAAGCATGATTAGCCCGCTGAGATCTAGAAAACCTCAGAGGTTTGAAATAACTGGTTTTTAAAGCTCAACCAAAAGGGCATTATTAATGTTTTTGTTCCTTTAGTACCACAGATATACTCTCTCTCTCTCTCTCTCTCTCTCTCTCTCTCTCTCTCTCTCTTTCACACACACAGTGTTTTACGCTGCCAAATAAACCAGATCCTCACTGAAAACTGATATCAGCAAGGTTGCTCCTCCCGGCACTGCTGCATTTCAAGTACTGTAGTGTTTTGCATTGCTGTACATGCCACTACCCAATTACCTGAGTTGTTTCCCTGCACCTACAACCCTCCAAACTCCTATTCAGTAAAGCTGTCTAGTAGAGTAGTAGTAGTAGTAGTATACCATCCTTCATCTGTAGATCTCAAGACGGTTCACAACCTATCAGGGCGTTGCACAAACACAATATGTATTTGAAATGTACGCTCTTCAGCTTACTCATGGGTTGCTTTTCAAATTGATTGGAACCTGGTATGAGGGGAAAGGCATCAAATCACAGTATTTCTCAATAAACTACAAGAATACATATGGATTGTGACCAATGCCATGTTTAGTCAGCTGCAAACAGCAGCAGTGGGAGTGTACTGGAGTCAGAGTAAATAGTATTGTGTACACAGACCGCCTCATGTGCCCTACCTTGGCCTTCCACTTTCTCTGTCTTCCTTTTAGTTGGTGTGATGGAGTGAACTCTCTTATCAGGTGCCAACCCCTGTCTATTTACTGAGTTATTGGATAATCTAAGATATTATTTCCAATTGGGATCCAGCTTTGAGCAACAGAGACAAGTGATGGTGCTGGGCCGTGAGACCCAATTCCTTCTCAGCCACGTAGCTCATAGAGTGAAGTTTGGCAGAACAGTATCTCTCTGCCTTTAAATAGTTACAAATTATAATGTTGCAGTCACAAGAAGTAGTTGTGGGGATCAAACTAGAGGTGACTTGAAATGCACAAACCAATTTAATGAGTCAAGGATTCTGCTTCATAAATAGCACCACCACCAATAAGATCAGGATCAGGACTCAGAAACACAGGATAGGGGCTTTATACTGCTGGAGTCCCATGGAAATGGCCCCCTGAAGTTGCTTTTAATACATGTGGAATGCACAACAGTCTTTTTAGAAACACTTCCATATGCTCCCTGCAGCAGATGATGACTCTACTGTGTAGGGATCCTTTAAACGGCAGCTCATCCATCTTTTCATCCCTGCAAGCCACAGATAATCTTGTTGGCTGTTTTCAGTTCTCCAGCTGACCTGGAAACAATCCAAATGAACCAGTTCAACTGATAGAAATTAATAAAGTGGCAGACTGGGTAGTGCCGTCTGAGCAGCTCCATCGCAGTCGCAATATTAGGCTGAAATCCAGACCAGCTGGACTTGTTTCAGACTGCTGTGAATGCACACCGACACAAACCGGAAGGTGATTCCAAATAGCAAACAGTGGTCCTGGGACACGGGGCTTGCCCAGTTCAAGAAAACTGAATGGTAAGTGTGACATATCTATTCCATGCAACACTTTCACAGTGGCTCTGTACACACCATATATTTAAAGCGCACACCCACACCCACACCAAAGAATCCTGGGAACTCTAGTTTGTTAAGGCTGCTGGGAACTGTAGATCTGTGAGGAGAAAACCACAATTCCAAGGATTGTCTTTGGGTGTGTGTGCTTTAAATGCAGGAAATACAATATGTAAAAGACATAGGCTGTATCTAACATTGTGTGAGCTGACTGAACACACAATACCTTTAAAGTGCATTCCCCCCCCCAAAAAAAATTAATTATGTACACTGCAGTTCGTTAAGGATTACTGGGAATTGTAAATCTGTGAAAGGTAAGCGATAGGGCCTAGAATTCTTTGTTTTTTTCTGTCTTAAAACCCTTGTTTTGGTTAACATCCTTCCTGATGAAGCGTTCTGGTGGACTGAAAAGCTTGCTCACTATTTTGTAGCTCAGGGGTCAGCAACCTTTTTCAGCCATGGGCCAGTCCACCATCCCTCAGACCATGTGGTGGGCCGGACTATATTTTTTTTTTGGGGGGGGGGAATGAACTAATTCCTATGCCCTACAAATAACCCAGAGGTGTATTTTAAATAAAAGCACACATTCTACTCATGTGAAAACACCAGGCAGGCCCCACAAATAACCCAGAGATGCATTTTAAATACAGTGGTACCTAGGGTTAAGAACTTAATTCGTTCCGGAGGTCCGTTCTTAACATGAAACTGTTCTTAACCTGAAGCCCACTTTAGCTAATGGGACCTCCCGCTGCCGCTGCACCGCCAGAGCACGATTTCTGTTCTTATCCTGCAACAAATTTCTTAACCTGAAGCATTATTTCTGGGTTAGCGGAGTATGTAACCTGAAGCGTATGTAACCTGAAGCATATGTAACCTGAGGTACCACTGTACCACTGTACCAAGAACAAACTCAGTTGGTCTCTAAGGTGCTACTGGAAAGAATTTTCTATTTTGTTTCGACTATGGCAAACCAACACAGCTACCCACCTGTAACTGGAACTGTAAAAGGAAACATTCTAATCATGTAAAAACACGCTGATTTCTGGACTGTCTGCAGGCCGGATTGAGAAGGCGACTGGGCTGCATCCAGCCCATGGGCCTTAGGTTGCCTACCCCTGTTGTAGCTTGTTACTTAGGTCCATTGATTTTGGTGTCTCTCCTGTAATATGACTAACATAGGATACTGTCTATTGGACAATGCAGAATCAGGCTTTTCATTTATAAATAGGATTCATTTAGCCTGCAATGGCATGTAAGAACAATTGAGCTCAGTGGGAATTACTTCTGAGTAGACTTTTGTAGGACTACATTGCTGGTTGCTTTTATTACTTCTTATTTGCTAATGGTACATCATGTGCTTCTAGGCTGTATTTTTTTTTTTTTACTGCGCTTGTCAAAAGAACAGGAAAAGGGAATCTTTTGATTATGTTTTCTGGTCACATCAAAAGCAATTTAAATATGATGGTCGGGAGAAGATTAGTGCAGCATTATGTTCCAAAACTATTTTAGAGAAGCCTGTAATGAAGGATCTGATTCAGTCTGTTGATTCCCCACCGCTCCTCCTCTGCTGTATCTTTCTCCAGATCTTCTTAATTTCTTTTTATGTCAGTTAAGGCTGCATCTGGGCTAGTAAACAAGTTGCCTGTGGTTATAAACAAACACTGTCCCTAATGTATTTGTGCATAACAAGAACAAGAAACAGACAGGTAGCATATTTTAATGCAGGTGTGGGGAAACAGTGGGCCTGCCCAATTTTGCTGAGCTACAACTCCCATAAGCCCCAGCAAGCATGGCCAATGGCTAGGGATGATGGGAGTTATAGTTCAACAACAACCCGAGGGCCAAACATTCCCCATAACCAGTATTATGTAAAGACAGTAGGGAAGATGCAATACAGGACCGTGTTCTTCTAAGCTTGCTCAAAGGAAGGTGGTGGCTGCAAGAAAAGTGAAACATGGGATACACAACTGTATTCCTACAACTTAAAAACACCCTCCCAAATACATTCGGTATAGTATGGAATGGTAAACCACAGCAGCATCTTTCTTGACAAGGGTTTATTTATTTATTATTCATGTAGGCAATAAAAGAAATTCCAAGTTGATATTTCAACAGGGTTTCTTTGCTAGACTAGAATACAAGGACAGCATAAAAAGCAGAGGTCTCATGGTCCTTTCAGTTGCTGGGAAGCTCTTCCAGAACAGGAACACATCCTCCCACTCTTTCAGTCTATGGCTGGCACTGGGATCTCCAGTTAAATTCCAACACCCCAGTAACTTTTATTTGTTCCAGATTATTTTCGTCCTGCTTTTGTTGTGCTATAGTGCAAGAGTAGCTCTCCAGATGGCAATAATGTGGAAACACTGAGGAAGCATCACGGAACAACTAATAAGGTGGAATGATGTGGGCATGATCCAGTATGTATCCACCAGTAACACACTATTATTGCAACAGTGACATGGCACAGAATACTCTGGCCTTCTATCAACTTTCCCTCAAATATCAATCCACACCTTTCATTTTACGAATGCATTCCAGGTTCAACAAGCATAAATATATTTTCTCCACAAACATTTTTGATATAAACAATTGTCTTTCTTTCTACATGAATTCTGGTTTTATTTTCATCTCCCACCAGAACCAGTAACCTTTGTAAGTACGAAGGCTAGTCTGATAAGCTGTTTTCTCGTGCTCTTCTAATTTTTGGTAAACAAAGCAAATTGCAGCTGGAAAGGTCCACCAATGGCAATAAATATTTGTGCATCTTTGCTGCTGGACCATCTTGTTCTGTTGTACAGGAGAGCAAAGGAAGTTTAATTTACTTCCCAACATGCAGCAGAAAAAACCTTTCCCAAAGGTCAGATCTTGCCCTCCATCTGATTCTACCCTGTTTGAAATGTATGTTCTCTCTTTGCACATTCAACCCCTGCCTTTCAAGAAGTGTCTCTGTTTGCTTTCCTATTGATTGGCACTCTCATTTATTTGGAACACACTCTTTCTTCAGAGTATTTGAAAGGTGTCCTGGGACTGACAATGGCCAGCTCTATTTCTTGAGTAATGTTTTGGTCAGTGTGATTGATCATGACATTTTGAACCACCATTTCCACTCTTGTCTTGATTCTCTCTTCTTTCACACACATTACTTTGTCCAGTCACTTGCTGTCTTGCCACAGAGACAAGGAACACAAAGAGCTTGAACTTACAAAACGATATTACAAAATCTTATTTATCCATCTTTCTCAGTGGATTCAGTGCAGTCTTTCCCAGCCATACCTGAACTGGGAATCTTCTGCATGCCTCGGCCCTGTATACTTGAAGGAGTGTCTCCACCCCCATTATTCAGTTGAGGTCCACCTCTGATGACCTTCTGGCTGTTCCCTAACTGCAAGAAGTGAGATTACAGGGAACCAGGCAGAGGGCCTTCTCGGTAGTGGCGCCTGCCCTGTGGAACACCCTGCCATCAAGTGTCAACAAGATAAATAATGACAACTTTTAGAAGACATCAGAAGGCAGCCCTGTATAGGGAAGTATTTAATGATTGATGTTTTATTGCGTGTTTAGACCTTTTACCTTTACCCAAATAAATTCACACCAGAGTCAGATATTTGGTTTGGTTTTTGGCAGAAATTTAGGCCACAACTTTATTGATTACAACCAAGTGAGTAGTTGCATAGGTTCTGGTTTGACTAACTCCCTGCACCCTTGCAGGCAGTGCTGTCCCAGAGCCACGTTCATAGGACAGCCAAGGATGAACGCCAGGGACAGCTGCTGGAAGGAGTGCCAATCAGCCGCCCTGATGTCCCCTGGACTTGGACCCCTTTCGGGGAATGCCAAACCAGTGAGTCCTTGGATTCCTCTACTGGAATATTCTTCACTTGCATAGGCGTGGCCATGTCACGTGCCATGCCTATCACCTGAACCACAGCCTATCCACAACTTACAAGTTGTGACTATTTGCTTCGTGGCAGGCGAAACCCAAATGGCACCAGCCAATCAGCCAAGTGGGGGAAATTCCTGCCATGCCCCTGCCCTAACGGCAGATGACACACGACGGCACAGCAAGGTCAAGCACAAGCTCTAAATATAGGGAGAGGTGGGCGGGTGTTCCGATGCGAAAACCCCAAAGTGGAAGCTCAGTAGCCTCGCATGGGCTTAAATAGGTCCTGCGTTGCTGCTTTTGCAACACCCCGTTGATCAGATTGCACCCCAAGAACACCGAACTATCAGGGATTGTGGCTGATTCCAGATTACCCCCCACAACACCAGGTCAGGTGGCCAGGTTGCACCGCAACACGTGCCCTCTTTTATGGACGACACGCTTTATATTTTTATATCTGTTGGAAGACACCCAGAAGATGGGTGGGGGAAGAAGAAGAAGAAGAAGAAGAAGAAGAAGAAGAAGAAGAATCTCTACCACTGAGCTAGAAGCCCTTCTTTTTCAGCATCCCCGCTGGCAAATGCTGAGTACATTTGTCAACCACAGCCACAAGTTTCAAATACCTACTCCTGTCCTGAGACATGAACTTAACATTTTCTTCTGTTTTATTATTTTTAAGCATTACCAGTTTTTCAATATGAGCAGGCTTATCTAGTATTAATTTTTTTGTGCGAGGGAAAGAACATAGTGCCCTTTCAAAATGAAATTGGATGAGCTATAATCCAAACTCCAGACAGAAGAATGAAAAGCAGTTGCATGTTACAATGAGCATGATTCTGCCCTCATTCACAGAGATTCTTTCAGAGCCAATGCAATATTTCCAGATTGGCCCTGAGCAGTTTTGTATTGGTGTATGGTCTCACTCCCTGTCCCCAAGATTTCAAAGAAATGCATAGTGACCTTTCCATCTTGGAAGAGTTTTCTGGAACTAGAGCTCAGTGTGCACTTTCATAGTGGACCCACAGTAAAACTACCACAGAGGTTTCTCAGCCAGCCTTGGGATAAACTTAGAAGAGAATGGTTTGTGTTCCCTGACACTAGTCAAGAGAGAGAGAAATAGCTTTTTAGAGCACATAGGTGGGAGATTCTCACTCTTACAAACTGGTTGTAAACTTAGCTGGTCTCTAAGTGCTACTGGAAGGAATTTTTTATTTTATTTTGTTTTGGTTTGTAAGGGATAGAGATGAATATCTCTTCACAATTCTCTGACCACACACAGAAACAAAGAGACAGACGCATAAACACCTCACAAGACACTTCTCTGTCTCTCTTTAGCATCAGATTTATGCCTGGAAGTTCATCTAGATAGAAGTTATTTTTCCACATCTCTTTGGGCTTTTACTGATGGATTGATGCTATTAATATTTTCAACTGGGCTTGAAAACAGAACAGAAGTTAATGTAGCTTGTCCAGTCAGAACTATGGATTAGTTCTCCATAAAATCCAAAGCTGTACTTAAGTGTTCCTGGATTTTTATTTTCAACACATGCAGTACCAACAGGATGGTACACACCACCAAAATAGGGCAAGTTTAAGGCCCATGCTCTCCCTTATGGTTCTTGGGTTTGATCCAGTCTTAGTCAAGCCAAGAGTAAACCCAATGAAATGTTAGAGTAGGCCCATTGAAATTAAGTATGACTAAGACTGGATGCCACCCAATGTCTTTAAACAGGACATGGGCCCTTTAACTATAGCACTGCCCTCCGAAACAAAGTACATACAGCCACCTTAAGCCCCAATTGTAAAAGTTTTCTCCTGTTATACTAACTAGAGTATCTGTGTTTTTCCCATGATTCCATCTCTGTCATTAATTGGTTTTAGCCTTACCATTCTAAAGCGAATGGCCTGATTAAACTGGCCCAAAAGTATCCTGAATTGGGATAGATTGTTTTCCCCTTAGAGACTGGATACGTGCAAGCTGACTTAATGAATACACCATGTTTTTAGGGATACTATAAAAACAATTAATATTTAATTTATAGAATCCTGAGGTGTTTAGTCTCGGCTGATGAATAAAGCATGAAGCATTGCAGGGCACATTTTCACATAGACAGCTACAAAAGTGTCCCCTGACACCATTTTCACTCCAGAAGCATTTAGATGGATATCCCTCAAGAGCAAAGCAAGCGCGTCGCTAGGTTTATTGACCAGTTAAATTATCTTGTACAATTTCCTTTCTGTTCAAAAGCTCTTCCAGAAGTCACATTTTTGAAACAGCATCTTTCAACATCCATTGTTCCAAAGCAGAGCTGATTAATGCTTTGAAAAGGTCAACACGATTCTCTTTCTAGCACGTCATGTCACTGTTAATATGGGGTGACTTTGTGTGAGAGATTAATCCAGTGATGCAGTGCAGAAATTCAAGAAACGGGCGCTGAAAATGCTTTTAAAAACAAACAACAAAACAAGTAAGAAGAAAACTGATAAAATTGATTGCCTTGAGAAGAAATTGACATATAAGAAAATTGTGCTTTCTTATACAGTATCACTTGCACCCACCAATACAGTGGTGCCTCGGTTTATGAACTTAATCCATTCCAGAAGTCCATTCTTAAACCAAAGCTGTTCTTAAACCAAGGCACACTTTCCCTAATGAGGTGTCCAGCCGCCGGTGCCTTTCCACCGTTCGGATTCTATTCTTAAACCAAGGTAAAGTTCACTAACCAGAACACTTGTTCTGGTTTTGCAGAGTTCATATACCGAAGAGTTCATAAACAGGGCTGTTCTTAAACCGAGGTAAAGGTAAAGGTAAAGGTACCCCTGGCCAATAGGTCCAGTCGCGGATAACTCTGGGGTTGCGGCACTCATATAGGCCGAGGGAGCTGGCGTTCGTCCGCAGACAGCTTCCGGGTCATGTGGCCAGAATGACTAAGCTGCTTCTGGCGAACCAGAGCAGCGTTTTACCTTCCCGCTGGAGTGGTACCTATTTATCTACTTGCACTTTGATGTGCTTTCGAACTGCTAGGTAGGCAGGAGCTGGGAAAGAGCAACGGAAGCTCACCCTGTTGCGGGGATTCAAACCGCCAACCTTATGATCGGCAAGCCCTAGGCTCTGTGGTTTAGACCACAGTGCCACCCGTGTGTGTACACAGGTGGCTGTGTGTACAGGTACCACTGTAAATTACAATTACATACAATGTATCACTGTGCTGAAATCCATTGGCATTACTGGGAAACTGAGGTGCATAGCTTAATATTGAGGATGAGAATAGCAGCTATGACATTTGAATGGAATTACACATTCTACCTACACTATTTGTCTTCAGAGACTTCAGAGACTGAAACAGAAAAAGACTGGTGATTTTCTGATGGAAAGGCACAATTTGCTGTGAAGGACTGACCCTTTAGAGGGGAGATTTGGCTCAGATTATAATTGGTGTACACCGAGAACTTCCCAGCAAGCCAAGGTTGGGGATTTCTCTCTCTCTCTTAAGGGCTACATCCCCTCAGGGTAATCTGTTGGGTAAGAGACACTTGCAACAATTATATTATAAGTGGTAATTAGGTAGGTACAGGTGGTGTCCCAACACAGGCACAAGTTCTGGGGTGGGCCCCCCACAAAGATTGATTGCTGCCAGTGGAGTCTAGCTTAAAATAATTATAACAGCATGGATTCCACATATTCGAATATAATTTTCATGGTTATTTGGTTATTTAAAAAATCAAAATTTGCATTGGATAGGTGGTATAAGAAAGTATGGCCCATGGTCATCTCTTACCAGAAGCTACCTCTGTTTGACTGAGCACACTTAGAATTCTCTGAGCAACAAGGCTCTGTTCCAGATTTTGCAAGCAGATGTGGGGGGGGGGATGATGGGATAGATCTGAAATTCACCCCTCCTCCAGTGTCGTCGTATTATTATTATTATTATTATTATTATTATTATTATTATTATTATTTTATTTATACGCCACCCATCTGGCTGGGTTTCCCCAGCTACTCTGGGCAGCTTACAACACATAAAAAAATTGTAAAACATTAGACATTAAACATTTCCCGATACAGGGTTGCCTTCAGATGTCTTCTAAAAGTCAGATAGTTGTTTATTTCCTTGACATCTGATGGGAGGGTGTTCCACAGGGTGGGTGCCACTACCGAGAAGGCCCTCTGCCTGGTTCCCTGCAACCCCACTTCTCACAGTGAGGGAACCGCCAGAAGGCCCTCGGAGCTGGACCTCAGTGTCCGGGCTCAATGATGGGGGTGAAGACACTCCTTTAGGTATACTGGGCCAAGGCCATTTATTTGTGTTTACATTCCCTATTCAGACATAAGAGTTAAATAGGACTTGCATATTAAAAATCACGTGCAAGCAAAGCATACTGTGACAGATGTGCCTGCAATTATATGCCAAAGAATAGCTAAAACAACAGCAAGAAATAGGTTGAATGTAACCTGTGCCACGTATTATATCAACAGGTGCTTGCGCACCCTTGCCAACTCTTTAGTCAGCAGCTGTTTTGTTGTGCAGGAGAAAGGTGAGCCAGCTCTTCAGGTGTGGATAAATGAAGCTGAGTCACTTGCTGACTGCCTGATCACTCATCTCCTAGGCTGGTGAACTATGGAGCAGCAGATTTGGTTATTTTCTTGCTTCTTAGAGAACATCACTACACAGCATTAAATTTGGTTGATCCATATTCAGTCACTGGTGCAGGCTCAAATAATATCCAGAGTGCTCTGTCCAAGGCGGGCATTCATACATATTTGTAGTCAACACTATAAAGATCCTATAACAGTATTAGTAACCATCTAACAAGGTACATATTTAAAGTACGGTATATATTCATGTTTGATGTGAACAGGAAAATGTGAGGGTTAGGATTTGGCTGCAATCTGATGCTTGTGACTCATCCATTCTGGCAAGGTGTTAAATGGCACAACACAGTTTGGAGAAGAATGTTTTTTGGCTGCTATAGAAGAAAAGCCTGGGTTTCATAAAGGACTTTTAAAGAGGAATGAAAAACTACCATGATTGGTCACATCATTAGCTCAGTTGCAGCACTGCGTGTAAGTGTGGCTATTACAGAGCATGGACCAAATTTAATTTTGCAAACTCCAAGTATAAATCCAACCAGTGGCTTAAACCTAGTTGCCCCACAAGTTCTATACAAACCTGACTACTGCAACATTCATAAATCTACCAGGAAGAGCCCTATGCCACAAGAAAGCTGCTGGCAGTTTGTGTTTTATCCAAGGTTAGTAGGAAATTATTAAAGTCACAGAAGGTTTACAACAGAAATTTAAAAGTTGTATTTAAAAAGTCTATTGACTTAGAAGTCCTTCTTTTTAAAAAAGTTCATAGACAGCAGATGCTTTGCATTCAAAATATTTCATCACACCCGGAAAACATTTCTGAAGCTTCATAGGAAAATAGAAACCAGTCCAACAAAACCAGTGTGCCAGTAGGACTCTGCCAATATGTGCAGCCTGCAAGAACACAGTCAAAAGAACTCTGATTATGTCATGTCCTGGCCCTAAAATGGTAGACACAAAACTTGCTCATTAATGAGCACAGACAGCTTTCAAAATGGCTGAGATAATAATACATCTTTTTTGTTTCTTTTATGGCTCTGAAGACCCACCTATTCTGGTTGGCTTTTCATTAATAGGATTTTATTAAGGTAGCTGTTGGTTTTTAGAATATTATTTGGATTGCTGATTATATAATTTTGACTAAGTTTGATTCAAAGCAGACCCACTGAAATGAATATTTATCACTTTCAATGGGTCTACTCTGAATTGGAGTTACAGTGAATACCACCCAGTAAGGCTTTTTATTGTACTTTTTATTGCTTCCTAATATACAATATAAGAAATAAAAGAAGTAATAAAAGTACAATTAACATGCATGTGACTATTTAATGCAATAAATGTGCCATCTACCATCTTCAACCACAAATCCAAAGACATGCCACTGACCATCTGAATTAAGCTCACATTTTGGGAACCCTTGGCTTAGATTTGTAACCCAACCTTCCTCCCAAAGGGTCACCTATTAAGTTTGACTAACTCCAGTTACAGCTTTCTGTCTTCTTGGCATGTTGGTGTTCTTTGTAAATTATATTTGATATTGTATTATTGGCACTGTAATGTTTGTGGTTTGGGAGGAATCTGACACCATGCTAAGGTGATAATTCCAACAGGGCAGGCACTTCAGCTTGCCAGACAGAATGACCTTCCCCTCTCTGTTGAAGAAAATCAAATACATTTCTTTCTCTTGAGCTTGTGGTCATTTCATGTGTTAAATTAGACCACACAAGAGCATTATAAATTTGTTTAGCAATCTAGCCATCCCTTGTTTGTAGCCTCTGTCTAAGTTAATTCTGCCCCTAAAAGCTGAGCCATTTTGTTTTTCCCTCCCAACTTGGTGAGACAAGAGTCTGCTATTTCGCTCTTATCATCTCTACCAATCCTGTAAATAGTTCCTGCCAAAATAAACCTCTTCCTGCATAAATAAAGTCTTTGAAACTGCAGAAACTGTAAATGGTTGTTTCAGTCTAATTCCCTCAAGCTGCAAGCTCTCCTAACACTCTCCTCAGCTTGCATGCAAAATACAGTTTCCGGGGTTCTTTGGATGACATTATGACAGTTAACATGTTTGTTGTTGTTGTTGTTGTTCAGTCGTTCAGTCGTGTCCGACTCTTCGTGACCCCATGGACCAGAGCATGCCAGGCACGCCTATCCTTCACTGCCTCTCGCAGTTTGGCCAAACTCATGTTAGTAGCTTCGAGAACACTGTCCAACCATCTCATCCTCTGTCGTCCCCTTCTCCTTGTGCCCTCCATCTTTCCCAACATCAGGGTCTTTTCTAGGGAGTCTTCTCTTCTCATGAGGTGGCCAAAGTACTGGAGCCTCAACTTCAGGATCAGTCCTTCTGTAACACATGTTACAGGAGTGCTTTAAATGTGTGGTGTGGATTTGACCTTAGCCAGTCATTTCCTTTCTGTGTTGTCAGTTTATTGAGAGGGATACATGTGCCTAGTTATCCTGGCAACTCTCTAAACAACAGACCGAATAAGTTATTTAGTACAGTGGTACCTTGGTTCTCAAATTTAATCCATTCCAGGAGTCTGTTCGGCTCCTGAAAGTGTTCGAAAACCAAGGTGCAGCTTCCGATTGGCTGCAGGAGCTTCCTGCACTCAGTTGGAAGCCGCAATGGATGTCCGGCTTCCAAAAAATGTTCGCAAATGGAACACTCAGTTCCGGGTTTGCAACTGTAGGAACTGGTGTGTGTGTGTGTGTGTGTGTGTGTGTGTGTGTGTGTGTGTGTGTTATACAGGAGCTGGAGTTGGCAGGAGCATTATTGATCACTAAGTAATTTGATTAGGGCTCAATTTGAAGGTGTTAACCACTATTAATAGTGGCTGTGTAATGGAGTCTCTGCCAGCAATATGAGTCTCCAGAGAAACCAAAATAGAAATTAAAGTGGGTTTGCCATATGGCTTCATAGAAATATAAAAATAACACTAGGAATGATGCACAATTCAGCTCAAGCTTGTAGAAAATTCATAGCTATGACCCAGTTTTTCTTAGGCATATATTTTGTTGGGTAACAAATATGAAGAACTGACACACATTTTAAAATATAAACTACTAGTCCTAACGTTTGGACAAACTGATAGATAAGCCATAAATAACACACAATGAACCCCTGCTTACTCAGGGGTAAGTTCCACTATATCCAATGGGGCTTACTTGCTAATAGATGTATTTAGGGTGAAAGTTTAACAGTAGGACCTATTGAGCTCCATGGAGCTTACCTCTGAGTAAATAGGCTTAGGATTGTACTCTAATAACAAATTATTGTCATCCATAAATTCTGTTACAGTACAATCTTATGCATGTCTTCTCAGAAGTAAGCCCCACTGAGTTCAATGGTACTTAACTCCAGGTAAGTGTTTATAGAATGGGTGCTTAATCCCTTCCACCAGGTGGGCAGCTGTTGCAGATCCCCGAGCTCGGTCACCACTCCAATACAGTAAAATGAAAACAGAATGCATGTGGTCAGGTGGCCATTGAGGGAATTCCCCTTGGCTGTCTGGGCAGCTGTAGTTCAAATGGGCCATTGAGTGGCCTCCTTTGTGGGGTGTGTCTCACTGGCTGAAAAGGCAATGGTTGCATGCATGCCCTGGCAACCAGTGGGGCATGAAAACTGGCAGCACCTTCATACCTCAGCGCCCATTAAAGGGGTCTCAGTGGATGTCCCTGTCCAGAAGCCAAGTGTGGGGCAGGTGGGCCATAGGGCTTCCTATGGTAGCCTGAGGACAGCCAACTCAGTAGATTGGTGTCTTGGGGAATCCATTATTCTGGGACAACCCTGCAGCGGTTCCAGCCCTCTAGCAGGAATGCCTGAGCCAAAATTCCACCTACACCTGTAATCAAACATAGTTGTGGCCATTTTTAATCCAGATTGTTGTTCACCTGCATTATTAATCACATTTTGCATGTGGACACTGACTTGGGGTAGGGCGGCACTGTGACTGGGCCCTCAAATGCAGCCTAACTTTTGGGATGTCCTCCCTTAAATTTAAACTCTGGACAGAAAACTCAATAACCCAGCCTGATAGTAAGAATGATGCAAATTAAATTCTGGTAATGGCAGGGGATGGGGCTGATTCAAGGAAATGAATAGCTAGCAGGAAGATTCAGGAGAACTGATTAAACATTGTGTGGGTGTAAGAAAACACTTCATGTCTGGGAATATGATAAGCAATGAAATACATTTAATGAGAAATCGTGGAATCTCCATCAGGGAAGGTTTTCAATAGAAAAGCTGGCTATAGGATTAGATGGCTGCTGAACATCTCTCGGCTTCTCATAGTTCTCTCCTATAAGTGGTCACCCATTGATGTATCAGGTGGCACCTTGCCAGTGTGAATGGCACACTGCAAATCAAACAATCCAAACACAACTGTCATGTTGCCTCACTTTGCCTCCAGCCCTATCTGTTTCAAATGAGTCAGTTCACATACTCAGCTGTGATGAAGAGGCATGTGTGAATTGGCCCTAAGAAAGAGTCCTCTGGGTGGGAGGGTGTTGTTCTAGAAAGCAAATGAGTTGGGAACAGGATTTGCTTTTAATTTTCAGTTTACTTAGGTGCCCAAATGTGTCTTAAGAGGGGAGTTGCTTATTCCCACACTGCTCCCTACACCACACCATTCCACTCTCTCAGTGGAACTTTATGAGCCTCAGTTAGCAAAGTCTTAAACAGGCATATCTAATGATCTTTATCAGTAGGTGGTAGAATCCACATGTACAGTTTGTCTGAAACTGGCTGCAAATGAGGCTCCCTAAAGAGAAGCAACTACTGAATGGCGTATTCCTTTTTAATAGTACCACCTTCTGTTTCTATGGAAACAGCACATCTTGTTTGTTGCTTGCAAGACATGGATTCGGCCCTTATTAAAATAGATCGCGAGCTGTTAACATTGCCTCAAAAACTGAGAGCAGCTGCCCACTTTTGGACACAGGCAATTATGAATCTCCCCCTACAAAAGAAACAAAACCTGCCTGTCAGCTGTGCTTGAAAATTACTGGTTATGAGAGATTAAGAAGTTGTTGTAGGTTAATGATCCCACAAAGAGTCACTATATTACTGTCCTGTGGTTGTGGCTGGGAGATTCATGATGCTTCCAATACAGGAGCTTAGTGGTTGAAAATCATAATTGGTATGTCTATATTAAGTTATGCATATTTGAGTGTGATCTGATCTTCCATACCATTTGGGGGGGGGCGGATCCTGAATAATTTACAGCATCATGTTTTGGAATGGCATAAATTGCAACTTAACGATTGTAAGATGCTAAGAGCCAGGGTTTCAACAGCTACAATTACATATATGCCTATGGATCATTTAATACCCTGTGTTAACAAGGCTGTGATCCGATACTTACGTATCTGGGAGGAATTTCACTGAACTCAACAGGGATTGATTCTGACTAGACATGCATAAGTGATCAGTGGAATTCTGTTTAAAATCTCAGAAAAAATCAGTTTGGGGTCTCTGTGTGTGATAACAACCCAAACCCTCAAGAACTTTAAAACATGGACATCTAGAGTGGTATGAAAGTCATGCAAGCATATTTATGCTCATGCAACAGCATTCTACCCTGCTCTGCTGCCTTCCACAGCCCCAAAAAACCCACCCTCAGTTAATCTGGGGGGCATGCAGGAAGCTACAGGGGAGGTGGAATTGGCTCTGTTAGCTGTGTGTCTGTTCTATTATTGGACAGATAGCATTGAATTTCACTTGGAGCAGGAATCTAACATTTGCCAACAAATTATTTAAACGGTGCCACAAAACTAACAGAACTCAGAACTAAACTAGGTAAAATGTGCCTTGTGTCATGAAGCCACAACTTTCTGTGTTTCCCAGTCTCATTTGATATAATTGGCTGTTGGTGGTAAGCAGTTGGTGGGGAAACATGGACTTCTGCCCCATATCGTGACGTGACAAAAAGTATTCCTGCCCCATATCGTGACGTGACAAAAAGTCATCTACCACCTTCCTTCCAGATGGTGTTGGTCTACAACTCCTGTCAACCCCAGCCAGCATGGCTAATAGTCAGGGATGGTGTGAATTGTAGTCCAACAACATTTGGCTGGTACCACATTGGTGACTCCTAGGGAACTAGATGTCTGATTGCTCAGTGGTGATAGTTTTATATGTATCATTGTTACTAGCAAACCACTAAGAACCTTCCTTGGGTATCTACAATTAAGTAAAAAAAAATTTTTAAAAAAATGAATATGTGATATACATTAAGGCTGAAAAACATTAAGACTGCGGAAAAGATGCCGGGGAGAAAGCAGACTGCCTTATTATGCACAATTTTTTAACTTTGATTTTTGATCAGGCATTCGAAGAATGTGTCAGGACATAAAGTGCCTTTCAGCCATTAATTCTGATTCTCTCTAGAATTGTAGATTTCATCTGATGATATTTATTTAAATGCACAATGTTTCCCTGTGATTTTATGGAGCTGTACTCTGTGGGTTATTGGTTAATGTAGGGTACAAAGGAATTGTTCTCGAAATGATTTTTAAGAAGCTTATTTTTCCTGCTAATATACGCTGTAAGCCTTTGTTTTATTTAGTACCCTTAGGGGTTAGAGGAATGAAATGATTGTTCACCATCACAGGAGCATAAATGGCCCCTTTCAAAGCAAAATAATATGAAATTCAACAGGAGCTTGCTAACATTTGACTTCACTCATAAACAAAAAGGTTAAAAACCTTCTATAAAGGAACAGGCACCGCATGGAATCCAGTTTAAAATATCTGCCTCACAAAGAATGTTTTTCTTACACTTTCTTTAGAATTGTAAATGTTTGATTCATGTGATGGTTTCTTTTTTCCTTCTCATTCTTCTAATCCTGTCAGAACGTCAATGGTATAAAGAACACGTTACACGGTGTCCTTAAAAGGTCATTCAATGCCCACAGTTGGATGCAAAAGCAAAATGTTCAGACGTGGCTGCCGCATCTTTCATATGCAAATTATTTAACTGATCTTTTATGCAGGTACCAAAATATGGATTCAAAACTAGCAGCAGGTGTTCCGCATGGAAAGCTTGTTAAGATAATTTACAGGTTATCTTGATATAGGCTGAACATGGGCATTCATGTCCTATAATTTCTTTTGGGTCTGAGGACTGTAATTTGAAAACTGAAGTGAGAGAAAGTAGTTCCATAGGCTAGTGCAGAATTGTCTTGGTGAAGTGAATGGGAAAGGCTGCTTTGGAGAGAGTTCTATATGTGCATCAGAGCATCCTCGGAGCTACAGAATGTGACTAGTGTGTACAAAATGTATCCACGCGTACACAAGAGCCTTGCACTAACAAGTGTTCACTGTGTAAGTGATCATCTTCCTAGGAATTCAGGCCTCTTTGATGGGCCTAATCTCTTCATACTGGAATCTTGCAGTGTTAGTGATCTGGCAATTCTGCTAAGAGGAAACAAAAGAAAACATTATTATTATTATTATTATTATTATTATTATTATTATTATTATTATTACATCTTAGTCTTTTTTTTTTCTTTTTCTCTTCTATTTCACAGAAAGGAAACTGAAAGTTACTTATAATATAATACAAAAATTAAAACCAAAACTGAAGAAAAACAAAAGCTAAAACATTCATATACACAAAAGGTGGCGTAACACATCCCATCCACTAAAGGAGGCCACAGTTGTTGGGAGAGCGCTCCAGGCTATCAGCAGCCCCCCACCCCATCTCCAAGTGTCCTCCAATGAGCATAGTTCTGGAAAAGGCACCCCCTTCTTCTCCAGGTCGCTCCAGCGACATAAACCAACTTGATTTATGCACACTAGCCTTCTCTCTTGACACAGCAAAAGAAAGAGGCATCGTAGTTCTAAACTACTATTTAGTTACAGAATATTTACAGACAACAGCATTATGGCATCTGTTCTCTCCAGCTACGAGATAAGACAGTATTCCTTTCTCAGGCTCCATTCAGACAGGCGTGTGAAATATACCAATCATAAAATCACCACCGGGGAGCATGAAATCCTAACAACAAGATCTATACTCTCCCAATTAAAGGCCAAAAACATGGTTAAAAAGAAACGTTTTTGGTGAGCATCTGAAAGTAGTTGGCGATGGTATTATGCACGCCTTCCTGGATAGTATAAACAGGACTTTCTGGCCCAATTAACCCATGGCTATGAAAAAATTTCTTCCTGAGACTTTTGGTGTTCCTGTGTTCTTTGCTTGTTCTTCAGCGATGTCTCATTGCTCTTCAGCCCTTGCAATGGCTTTGTGCCTTAACGATGATTCCCCTGATACAGCTTCTGGCTCCTGGATTATCTCAGTACTGACACTGGCTTGATCTCACCAATTGGCATTGCAACCAATTTCATTGCCCAATGTGATAGGCCGAATAGTTAGTTTGTCAATCCATTCAAGTTTTTTAACTACCGTACATCAAAAGAGAATGCAGATATCACTTAACTAGTGATCCCAGTTAAAACAGAGCCATTTGAAGTCCAGTGCTTCAGAAATGAATGTACACAGAGGCTAAAGCAAATGGGATCTTACTGAAATCTAAGAAGGCCCCCGGGGATTGTTGTTCATTATTTGTACAAAAGTGCTCTTCAGTAAGTGAATTTCTCAGCCCCAAGAGATAAGCAAGCATGGGAATACAATTAGCGGACTTTCAAAAAGAGTCATTAAAAATGCAACAGTGGCAAAAGCCTTTCTACTAGGCACATAAATGTGTGACTCAAGTGCATGATTCAGGATGCAACCATTAAGAAATGGGTTACTTCCATCTGTCTTGAATTGCAGAAAGCTTTCAGGGGGGAAAGCTAGTGGGAGGAATCAGAGAAACTCAAACAAATCTTATTAGACATATTATCTCATGTATATGTTGATTGAGGCAAAGAGAGCAGCAGACCAATTTGATAAGAGTCATTATAAAAATGAAAAGCCATCCAGCGATTTGGACTGCAGAGTCATCTGTACGCAGATGATACCCAGCTCTATTTCTCACTAACAACTGATCTAAGAAAGACGGGGGAACCCTAAACTGCTGTTTATCAGCTGGAAAGCACTGTATTGGCCAGGACAAGTGGAAACTTAATCCAGAAAAGATGGAAGAACTCCTCAATAGGGGGTTGCACTTCCCCTAAAATACCAGCTCCATAGCTTAGGGGATGCTTCACTTAGTCTGTTTTTTTTAATGTACAGATGGTGTTGGTCACATTTCTCCAGGTTAAACTGGTATGCCCACTCCAACCCTTTCTGACAAAAGCAAACCTTACCACAGCCACCCATACCTTAGTTATCTTATGGAGAGGCTACTGTAACATGCTCTTCCCTTTTCCCTTCCTGTTTTCTTCTCTATCATGTCTATTAGATTGTGAGGTTGTGAACAATAATCCCTGTACAGTCCTTAGTGGTGGTGTGGTTAAGAGCGGTACACTCGTAATCTGGGGAACCAAGTTCGCGTCTCCACTCCTCCACATGCAGCTGCTGGGTGACCTTGGGCTAGTCACACTTCTTTGAAGTCTCTCAGCCCCACTCATCTCACAGAGTGTTTGTTGTGGGGGAGGAAGGGAAAGGAGAATGTTAGCCGCTTTGAGACTCCTTCGGGTAGTGAAAAGCGGGATATCAAATCCAAACTCCTCCTCCTCCTCTTCTTTTTCTTCTTCCCTTGATAACTTCAATTGGTGCAAAATGTTGCCACCAGACTTTGGGGAGTTCAGAATGTATTACACCTGTTTTGTTTGACTTGCACTGCTTGCTGGTCCTTTTCTCAGCTTAATTCACAAGGTTGGTTCTGACCTTTAAAGCTCTAAATGGACTTGATGGGGCAGAACAAGCTGAAACATAATCCAGGCTAGATGGAAGTATTTTAAAGCACCTGTATACCTTCAGGAGCAACTTCTTCCACACATTCCCCCTCACATGCTGTGCTTGAAATCTTATTCAGCTACCACTGTGGAATGAGATAGGGCAGGCAGCTACTAGGAGCAAGACCTTTTCGATCATGGCAACTTATCTTGTGGAACGTAAGGGAACCTTGCCAAGTCATAACACGTTATTATTTTTGGTGCCTTGCAAAGACGTTCAAGGAGGCTTTTAAGTGTATGTTCACTAGGCTTTGTTATTTTAGTGATATTTAGCTCCATGATAGATGCTTTATTTAATGCTGTTTTCTATTGTTACGACAATATTGTATTTCTTATTTCTTACATTCTTTTTGTTATGCTTTTATGTAAGCTGCCTTGAATTCACTTTCTGGAAAAAGAAAGAACACAATGTAAGTATTTTGAATAAAACAAAACAGAACAGGGCAACAAAATGCCCTGTTATTGAATTGTATAGATCTAGTTACTCGTATTAATGGGTGATTGACCCAATGCCACCTTACTATTTGCATTTTTAGGTGTACGTATATAGTTGTTTCCACTGTACGTATCTCCAAAAAGCAAATTGTGCATCATACAGGGGCAGATGGGTGGCAGTCTAGTAGGAGGCTCAGGTCTGCCATGAACATTGTTGCTAAAGCTGCATTAATACATAATGTTCCTGTCATTTCCCCTTCCATTTCTAAATCTTCCCATGAAGCTATGCTTGGGTCTCTGCCGCGTTTCCCAGAATCCCTTTGAAATCACATAAGAACATAAGATGAGCATCCTGGATCAGGCCAATGGCCCATCTAGTCTAGCATCCTGTTCTCACGCCAACCAGATGCCTCTGGGAAGTCTGAAAACTGGGCATGAGCACGACAGCACTCTGCCCGTTCCCAAGTCTCAGCAACTGGTATTCAGAGAAAAACCGCCTCTAATAGTGGAGGCAGAACATAGCCATCATGGCTAGCAGCCATTGATAGCCTTGTCCTCCATGAATTTATCTAACCCTCTTTTAAAGCCATCCAACTTGGTGGTGATTGCAGCCTCCTGTGGGAGCATGTTCCATAGTTTAATTATGCACTATATGAAGAAGTCCTTTCTTTTCTCTGTCATTCCAGCATTCAACTTTGTTGGATGAAAAACTTTACTCGGTTGGCTTCCTCTAAGCCATGCATAGTTTTACACACTTGCCACATGTCACTCTTATCAGGGCAGTCTTAAGCCCAGCTGGCGCCCTGGCGCGAAGATCCCTCCGGTGCCCCTCGCACTCTGCTGGGCAGGGCTAGGCACGGCAGGCAGCTGGAGGGCACGGCGCAGCGGGCAGGGACGCCAGGCAGGGCTAGGCTGCGGACGCAGGGAGGCCATCGGCGAGCCTCCCATTGGCGCGGCAGCCAGGGCACGCGCACAAGAGTGCGTGAGTGAAGCCCGCGCACAGTGCAGCACCCTGGAGCAGCGCCGCCACCGCTATCGGCTGGGTCCGGATTGGTCAAGCTGCCTGGAGAATGGTGGGTCCAGGGCTGAGAAACAGGAATTGCTGCTCTGGGGTGACTGGGCGGGGAAGGAGTGTCAGAGCGGTGGAGGCAGCAGCAGTGGGCGCAAAGTGCGAAGCTGGAGATGGAGGCCCGGCAGGGGCGTGTTCAGACAGGGCAAAGGCAGCAGCGGGGCGGAGCTCGGAGGAGCTGAGGTGGAGGCGGGGAAGGGAGCCAGCCTCTGCCCTTGCGCACACCTCTGAAAGAAAGAGGGGCTCTTTTGGACTTGGAAGGAGAGAGAAGGGCTCCCTCTTTCTCATACTGGAGCGCGCCTGAAGTACTGGTAGTCCGAGGGAAGAGAGGATGGGTTTTCTAAGCCCCCTTTCTCTCCCCGCGAGGGTGGGGCTGGAGGCACCCTCCAGGCCCTGGCGCCCTGGCGCCTTGCTCCAGTAGCCTCAATGGCCCTGCCTCTTATTCACCTGTATTCTCTAGACTAAGAAGTCCCAAATGCTGTGACCTTTCCTCATATAGGAGTTGCTCCACCCCCTTGCTCATTTTGCTTGTCCTTTTCTAAACCATCATCATGAGGTATATTTTTCAACACACTTTTAGTGGTCAGTCAAATTACTTGTTTTCTCTTTCTACACATGGTCATTAGTCACAGCTTGCTGTTTGCTGCCCAGACAGTTCCTGTGTTGATCAAAGGAAATAAGCAAAGGCATGAAAGGAATTGAGGCTGGAGAGGGAGGAAATTTGTTGCCAGATTTGCCCATTTCTCTGATCTCTTAACACGTCTGATTCACAGTCCACATTCTGGAATCTGTGTAGTAGTTGCTCTAAAACTTAGCACTTGGCACTGGTGTCCATTTGAGGAGGCAGTTGACTGCATCTTCTGGAGAAATAGTTGAGTTTATAAATAAGTTATTAGCATTTACAGATGGAAAAGGATGCCTGAAACAGCCAAACAGATATTTTTCCACTCCCTTTATTATTAATTTAATTTAACTATTTATAACTATTTATCACACTCCCATAAAAATATAGCAAGGTGGTGTACGATATAGAAATATTAAATTGCAATAATATAAATCAAAACATCAGCAAAGACTGGTTGTGCTTGTTGTTGTTTTTAAAAATTCTAGTGTAGTATTTAAAAGATGTAATAAAAAAGCAAAAACAACAAAAGCAGGGAAGGTCTACAGCCATACTACTCTGAACATGCCCATTCTCATCTGATTTCATAAGCTAAGTAAGGTCAGGTTAGTACTTGAATGGGGGGTGGAGGCAGGGAAAACTTCTATTGGCAGGGAGTTCCACAGGACAGGACTAAAGGCTCAGTCTTTGATAAACATCTGTTAAGGCCAACCAAACCTTTTCTTATATATGTCTTGGAGCATATAAGGTGAGATCTATTTCATCTTAGCTAGAGGATGTGCTAGGCCTCACGTCAGTTGGTCCAGCCATTGGGGTGAGCAAACCCAAACACCTCACCACTAAAGCTCTTTGTTACAATCCTAAATCAATAAACAGCTCGTTAACAGATCCCACTGTGTGGTGATTAACACATGTAGAACAGTAGGATCTACTCTAAGAACTATATAATCATAGAATATCACAGTTGTTTGAGCATGGGGTGTTGCAAAAGTAGAAGGTGAAGATTTGTGTTGCTTTTTCCCTTAGCCGTTATTTAGGTGGTACTTTCAGGATACTTCTTGTTCACTGGTCTATTTTGTCCATTGGTCTGCTTGCCTTTTCAATTAAATTATGCAATATTCAGGATTCTCACAAACATCAGGGTGGCCATTATGAGAACAGGATTCTCACAAACATCAGGGTGGCCATTATGAGAACAGGATGCTGTACTAGATTAGCCATTTGTCTGATCCAGCAGAGCAGACAAATTGTGTCCTTATGTTTGTGTGTGTGTGTGCGTGTGTGTGTGTGTGTGAATTTGTTAACAGAACAGAACGGAACATTTCAAGAAAAAACCAGGGCCAGTAGAAGTCTTTTTGCTGCCTGAGGTAAAGGAGAAGATGGCACCTTCCCACATACAAAAGTCAGTTAGGCTGGACACAGAAACGTTGACAGTGCCTTCCACCACAACTGAGAACACCCAACTAGATTAGGGGACCTGAGGTAGGCCATGTGACATATACAATTCTGTCCTCTTAACACAATGACATAGCTCCCTGCCCACCCAGCTGTCCAGCATCTGCTGCATGAGTCAGCTGCCTCATCTTAGCTGAGTCAGCTTGGAGTCAGCCTTATTATTATTATTATTATTATTATTATTATTATCATCATCATCATCATCATATTCTCGGCACTGATTCATTAAAAAATGTCCAAGGCCCTGAATTCATTTTGGAATGTCTAATGGCCTTTTTTCGGGGTACAAAAACACACACAAAAATAATTGTAAAAGAACTGATGCTTGCCTAGAAAAATTAGCTTCAATCCCTTGGGATCATGCTAGTCTGCCCTAATTAAACTTCAAAAACCATTATATAGTTCTTCCCATTTTCTTTTCTTCTCAGAATTGACTTAAGAATCTATAGATGTTTTCAGAATAATCATTCTGGAGACTTGACATTTTTGAATTAGCCACTGTGCTGCACTGCAAACACCCCCCGCTTGCTGTAACAAATTGTGTCGGTTCTGCCCTGCAGAAGGCCCCCCTCTGGGGACAAGTGGGTGCTTCAATTGTCAACTTCATTCTTGGCCTCCCACTGCATCTTCCAGCCAGGCTGCCAATTAGTTCCAGTTGTGATAAGGGCTTTGTGTTTTGTGGACCAGCCTCCAGAAGAGCAGTTTTCTTCCTTTGACTAAGAAATTGTATTTCTGTCATGAAGTGAATTTTATACTTTTGGCGGGGTGGTAGAACAGCTTCTAGGCTTATCCCACCTAGGCTTTCCACCACTGCTGTGCCAGATGAATTTAAAATCATATTAATGCAGCAAAGCATAACATGCAACCTTTAATGACAGCACTATCACTTCTGCTGAGTAAATGAGATAAGTGGGTTGCACTCTGCAGGGCAGAGAAAGTGGCTGCGTTCACATATAATGCTAAGCCATGTGGCAGTGTTGGGGAACCTCCAGCAGGGGTCTTAATTTGCTCTCCATACATTTTCCCCAAGCCATGCTCACCTGCACCAGACCTTATGCCATGTATGGTGTCACATATGACATCAGGTGTGGAGCAGGTAAAGGTGTGGATGCAAAGAAACAACAAGAAGCCTTAAGATAGACTCCTGGTTGTTCTTTGGCATCCAGGGCTTCTATGTGGCACCTTGGAAATTTGGGGCCAAATGCAAACCCTGCTGGGATTGGTTCTACCTGGATGCTCCTTAATGGAGTTGATTCCTACTGAAAGCGGGGCAGTTGCAATCCCTGCTTCATTTGCATACATGGTATGATATAAAACTTCATGGGCAAAGAAAATCTCAAGGGAAACACTTCCTTAGCCTGCATGGTTTGAAATCAAACTGCAAGCACAAAGGAGAATGCCTCACCTGATGTCAGGGTGCTGTTACCCAACACCCACATCACCCATACCCATCTGTCAAAGGGTTTGGGGGATGTCTCCATCTGGCCCACCACCCAGATCTAATTCTCTACCCTTGGTCTAAATGCACCAAGGAGTTTATCAGGAGCAGGCCCACTTTGAATGGTGCCACGAATGCTGTGGAATGCCTTCACAAGGGAGGTCTGCCTAGCCTCGGTGCCATATACTTTCAGGTGTCAGGCAAGAACATGGCATTCCTGAAAGGCTTGTTGTTTCTGGAATTTTATTTTAGCTGCTGCTTTGCTAGTTATCATTTGTTTATTTGTTTTTGTCTCTGCGATGCCATTTGTTGTGTACTGTTTTATTTTTCATGATTCTGTAATAATTATATGTTTCAGTTCCAAAATTCTCTAGTATGATTCAACAAATAGGACAACGTAGCCTACTCATTATTTTTGTTATACACTTTGAATATTTTTAGCTGTGATACACTTCTGTCCTAGATAGAGATGGATCTGTCAGTTTTGGTTGTCGCTTTGTTTTGTTTTCCAATCTCAAATTCAGTTCTCCACATTTTTACAGCAAGTTGCAATTTTGAAAAAGAAATCCTCCTGAAAATTCACCAGCATGTTAGTGCAAATTTCGCCTAATAAACATATTTGCATGCAATTTTGCCCAATATATACATTTTTGCAAAACAACATCCCCTAATATAATGCATTTTGTATGGTATTTTCACTAATATAGGCATTTTATGCACTTTATGCAATTTTGTACACATTACGTGGTGGTGGCAGAATTGGATTGCAAAGTTCGGAGGAGGAAGAATTCTGAAGGATGGCTGTGTTTGGATTTGCTTATTGTTTTGGAAAGTGTGACTTTGGTAGGTTTGCCTTTAATATCACTTTTATATTTGGGCTCTAAATATTTATATATAGCAAACAAAACTTACATTTGGTAGAATATTAATGACTCAATATAGCTCCTTAAGTATATTAAATTGAAAGACTATGCAATAGTAAAACCACTGGTAAAATCACCAGTGTACAATATCCTTGTTTGTCCTTTAAGTTTATGTTGAAGTGTGTCTGTACCAAAAGGCTGATATCCAGGGCTGTGTCAACAAGGGTTCTGGTGGTGCAACAGACTTCCATTTCCTCTCATCCTCCTGTATGCCCCCCAAAAATGCTCTGGCCTCCAGAGCTGATTTTGGGTGTGTGTGGAGAGGACAGGAGAAAAAGAGGAAGCTGCATTGCACTCATGGAAGTCAGTTGGTCCAGCAAAGCAGCAGCATTGGATACAGCCCAATGTCTCCCCCCTGCCTTTTCTTTGGTCTGCACAAAAAGCTTTTCCAGTGATAATTACTCTGTGTGTGTATGTGTGCGCGCGCGAGCGTATGTGTCCTGCCTTTCTTTAGTAAAGAAACCGCAGATAGCTTCCAATTGCAATTTAGAACACAATATCCCTATAATGGAAGCTGAAAGGCAAGAGAGCTGGCAACCTGAACAGGAGTGCTCCATGCTTGTCGCAGATTCCACTGGTTCTTTCTCTTTCATCTCTATAGGGAAGGACCATAGCTCAGGGGGAGAACACTGAAGTCCCAGGTTCAGTCCCTGGCATCTGCAGGTAGGACTGAGGGAGACTCCTGTGTGAAATCCTGGAGAGCAGCTACCAGTCAGTGTAGACAATGCTGAGCTAGATGGACAAAAGGTCTGAGTCAGTATAAGGCAGCTTCCTATGTTCCAATTTCAAGTTTCTGCTAGCAAAAACAAAGAAGAAGAAGAAGAAGAAGAAGAAGAGTGGAGGTTTTGGAATTATGCAGAACTCTTACCAGGCAGGGATTCATTCAGGCTCCTTTTTGGCATTTAAAACCATATTTATAATTCATTGCAGTCTTTACACTGGCCCTGGTGATTTTGCATTAGGGTATCAGAATGAATCGGCCACTCGTTGCTATTTGTTGTGGTCTTATTTATAGTTTGTCATTCTGTAATGCTCACATCACCCTGGGGAATTAATTTCCCTTCTATTCCACAGCCCAGCAGTACTATGCATGATATTATACTTTCCATCTATAACAGCTTTCAAATTTGATAGCCAAACCAGAGCCTTCAGTGAGTGCAGGAACATTCTCTTGCACAACAAGCCGTGGAGCAAAAATCAGTAACCAAGTATAGGGTATGAAAATTCAGTAAAGGCAACAATCAACTGGAATCTGTGTCACATATGACCTCTCTGTATGGGAGCTGAAACAAACTGTTACAATTGGTTAGAAGAAGAGAAGCACATGGGATTTTTGGAACTGACCGTCAGAATTTGCATTTGTGTGTGCACGCACCTACACACAGACTCACACTTGCTTACCTTTGCTGTACATGTGGAAACAAGAGGCATCACAGAAACAACACCATTTCTCAGTACTTTCTCCTGAGACTCCATGCTGCATGGGAGAGTTAGGAGTGTGAATCAGAAACTAACACACTCCTGGTGCTTTGTGAATTAGTACTAGTGAAAACATATGGAGAGGGGTAACACCTCACTAGATTAGACCAAAAGTCTATCTTGTCAAGCTACAGCTTGTTTCCCACAGGGACCAACCCCACATTTCAGATCTACTAACAACTGTCAGGCTTTGTTAGCCATCATCAAACCCATGATGGTTCTTGGGTCCTTTGTGAAGAAGATGACTGCTTCTCTTGGGTATGATGTTAATAAAAAACAGAGACTGGAGCGTCTTCCACAGCTGCTGCATGTGCTTGTTAAGAGTAACCAAGAATTGTAGGAGACATTATGTGTAGGAAACAAAGGCAAGGAATGCAAAGTTGACCTAAAGATGACCCTTGCTAAGCACCTTGTGATCTAAAGCCAAGATCTGTTGGTATGAGTGAGTTTGGAATAGGCAGGTCTTGGGCTCAGCAGGGGCTACGCTGGTGTAACTTCCACACCTTGGCTCAGCTGGGAATAAACTCCTGCCACTCATTCGCTGAAGCAGCCAGTCCAGGAACCAGTCAGATCAACTGAATTTTAATAACTTCTGATCACTATTGTTTTATTTAAAAAATGTGTTCGGTAGATCACAAAGTTTGCTATTGCTGATAGTAGCTGAAACTATAATATACAAGCAGAGGGCAGGGCCATAGCTTTTTCATGAGCTGATGTAATGTGCTGGCTAAAGGCACAACTGAGCTATCCCTATTTTGGGGCATGATTCCATCACAAAGCAGCAAATCCACCTTGTCAAATTAAAGTTGATTTGGAGGTATGTGGCACTGTGGTTTAAACCACAGAGCCTAGGGCTTGCCAATCAGAAGGTCGGCGATTTGAATCCCCGTGACAGGGTGAGCTCCCATTGCACGGTCCCTGCTCCTGCCAACCTAGCAGTTCGAAAGCACGTCAAAGTGCAAGTACCAGTAAATAGGTACCGCTCCAGCGGGAAGGTAAATGGCGTTTCCGTGCGCTGCTCTTAGTCATGCTGACCACATGACCCGGAAGCTGTCTGCGGCTCCCTCAGCCAGTAAAGCGAGATGAGCGCCGCAACCCCAGAATCGTCCGTGACTGGACTTAATGGTCAGGGGTCCCTTTACCTTTACTTCTTCAAAAGATCAGACTTTCTGTAATACGGAAAGAGTTGGGAAAGTGTGGGTTAACACTTGCTAAATGCATCATCTAACTTCTTTGCAAACAAAGAGAAAAGAATGCTCAACAAATAGCAAACAGCTTCTAACCTCCCACAAATAAGCAGGTCATCTGGAACTGACCAAAGCCCCTTCCCCAACAAGGTTATTCACTGAAGATAGCGGCATAAAAATATACTGTTTCTTAATCCAGTATTATTCATCCTCAACATGCTACTTTCAATCCAGATTAATTCTAGATCCTGCCATCTACAAGGGTGGGTGTGGTTATTTGATGCACATTTGAAAACCCTCCCCTTCATCAGGTTATCCACACTTTTTCTTCCCTGCACATGTCCCAGGTCAATGAAGAAGGAAGTGGTGGTTCCAATCTTGGTATATGCCCAGCCACAACATCATTGGGCAGGTGTAAAAACACCCCCCATTGCCAAGACCACCTACATTCGTTTTCAAACGGACATACTGCAGGGTAATGGAGAATCAATCTTTAATGAGCTTTTATTTTTGGAATGAAATCAGTTTCTCAAGAAGCTCTTTCCAGGGGCAAAAAGTGTGCAATAGATCTAGTGAGTGTGTGGACTGCATAGAAAAAACTAATATGCCATGTCCATTGATTTGATAATGAAGTATTGCACGCTAAGCAGCCTAACAACACTCTTTGTTTCATTGTTGTTACAACAGTCGTCCTTCTTTTCTTTCGCTAAATTAAATGTTACTTGCTTAGGGAATAAATCCTAGATCGGAAAAGGTAACAACATAACTCAACTGGGTGCAGAAGGAGATGCCAACATAATGATTATTAGCTTACATTTTCATAAAACAGCAAAAGGCTGGTGATCAGCTTTCCTCATAGAAATAATGTACGGTACATGCTGTATAAGATTTCCTACATTTCTGTATAAAACACTCAGTGGGTATCATTTGTTTTGTTGAATGTGCAACACCACCGACTATATTACATTTCAGAGATCTCATTAGACTCTCACTGCCATGGTGTTGTGCTGTGTTTTTATTCTCTCTGTCAAAATATCAAAGACAGCTGCATCTATCAATATTAATGAGCAGGAAACCTAAAACATTTCATACTTATAAATTAGGCTTGGTGTAATTTAAGGACTTCAAAGAAATAGCAGAAACAACTGAAAAATAATTTAGTTTGTACTGTGAAGCAAAAGAAATACAATAAACACATTTCGGTTCAGACTTACATATGAACAGCAGTGCCAAGCAGCTCCACATAGGAATTGTGAGTTGTGGAGAGGCTAGTCAATAGCAGTCAGCAACATATCTATGCTTTGAAAATGCAGGCTGTATTTCCCAGATTAGTTTTTTTATTGACTTTTAAAGATAAAATAAACTGCACATAGAATTTTACAACTGCTGTGTTGCGAACCACTTTGAACACTCCCTCTCCCTCCACTGCCTTCTCTTGTTCTGAAGATGCGTGCAGGTGTTTTTGTACCTGTACACATGCACAGAGGCTTCCCAGATATTACATTAGTGTATGAGCACTACCTGCCTGAGTTCAGCGGCGGAGTAAGCCAATTGGGCGCCTGGGGTGGCTTGCGTGCCCTGCGACCAGTGGTGGGGCCAGCTGCCCATGGAGGCGGGGCCAGCTGGGGCAGGACGCTCTGCAGGGCCTCCAAGGAGTCTGCCTGCCTCCTCCCACTCAGCCGCCCTACAGCTGAGGGGGAGGTGGCTGTCGGGCCTTTTGGGGCAGCTCAGAGGCTGCAGGCACCTAAGCCACCGTGTCACTCCCAGGAGTGCGTGCCGCCCGGCATTTTGTCACCCCCCTCAGTGGTGACACTAGGGGTGCCTGCCCCCACCGCACCTCCTTCCTCTGTCTCAAAATGGGCAAAATGGAGTCTTGTGCTTTTTTGGTGGGTGGGTGCAGAATATATATTTCCATTTGTTTTGTTTTGTTTTTCAGTTTAATACTGAGGTCTTGTGCAATAATATTTTTAAGACTTAGAGTGTGTACACACTGCATGTTAATGCATATTCAGTGTGCCTTTCAGGGGTGCTGTACACATGACACCATTCCCATGTCATCTCTGTCCCACACTATATGTCAATCTAAAGTGCATTCTGCTGGACCAGTTATAATCTGTTTTGTGCTAAGAATACCAATACCAATAATAATAATAATAATAATAATTTACTTGCCCTAATACTGAAGAAGGTCCTTCAACCATGCTTAAGTCAATAGGTAGCAATGGACATACTCATAGAGTCAGGAGTTTCTTGTTGCTCTTCTGTTCTTGAGTAAAATACACAAAAAGTTGTTTTGTTTAATTTTCTGACTGGCCTATATGTTCAACCTTCCATGGCCTTGCCTTCTTCCTTAGTTTTTTTCAGTATCACAAGTTTTTTGATCAAAATTTACCAATGATTTCAGTTCTAAAGCAGTTTAATAAAACTCAAGATAATTGTTCCTACATGCAATTTGCCAAAGGTCTGAGTTCTAAAGCAGATTAAGCTTAAAACTCAACATAATCGTTTGTTGAGGTAAGAAACTCTGAGTTTTTCCCTAAAATGTGTGTTTCCCATTTATACGATAATAAAACAAGAGAGAAGCATTTGCAGCATCTTGAGCTCTTTGGAGGGAAGTACAGAAATGAACAAATGACTGTGGGTTTTAAAAACATTGTTCCTAATCAAACCCACATATACTAACAGTATATATTCTGTTCAAACTTTTATTTTTCATATACCTGTCATGGAAAATTGAAGTATTGGAGTTTCTACCATTGAGATAAAGGCTGACATATTTCCTTCAGCAGGATGTTCTGTCATCTTCTTAGAGATTAATTATGTTAAGGTATCTGAAATAGAAAAGAACAGAAATTCAATTGTAGGTTTCTGAACCTTCTGAACATTAGTTCTTGCAGGCTAATGAGGTAGCAATATACTGACAGGAATCCATATTCTCACAACAAACCTGTGAGGCAGGTTGGGTTAGTGATATTAACCAGACCCTTCATCCAGACATCCTAGGGTTGCCATATGTCCTCTTTTTCCAGGATGCGCCCTCTTTTTCATGGGTAGTCGTCATAGCGATCCCTAGTTAAATGCAGAAGTCTGCAAATATGTCCTTTTTTTTTTTGCTCTTCAAAATATGGCGACCCTATCCAGTGCCCTTTATGGCTGAGTTGTTATTTGAATCCAGGTTTCTCCCTGATCTGAGTCTGGAACTCTTGCCATACCGCCACACTAGTTATCTGAGTCATACTAGGTTGTTTTCAACTAAGATTACCGGTAGTTGCATTCCCCCACTCTCCATCAATATTTATGTATTGTTTTAGTCTTCAGCTTGGATGGCCATCTGTCATGGGTGCTTTAGTTGAGATTCCTGCATTGCCGAGAATTCCACTAGATGACTCCTGTGGTTCCTTTCGAACCCTATAAGTCTTTGATTTTATGATTCTATGACATTGTGGGGAATGATGCATACATCTTAATTCAGTCAATCATTACCTTGGATAGGATTCTTCCTACAATCAAGTTTTTTTTTTTATTCTAGTTTCAGCACACAACACACACACACACACACACACACACACACACCATGGAGAAACCCTATTAAGCCCAAGTCTAAGAGTGCCATTATGAGAACAAGTGAGATGTGCTCCTGTGTGGGCATGGACTTTTTTCTACGCTGTAATGTGACCTGCTTCTATTATTTAGGGAAAGGGAATATATATGCTCACTAGGGCTGTGCCCTGGATTCGACCAAGCCCTGAGCCAGATCAGGTACACACAGTCATGGATCACTGTTAATCAGGGTGGATTGCCGCAGAGTGATCCATGACTGTCAGGAGGCATGACATCAGAAAACAAGGAGAGATAGCAGGGTGGGAAAACCCAACGCCACAACCCTCCGTCCTTCCTGATGCACCATCCTGCATGATCAATGCCTCTGCTCAACAGCTTTTGGTGGTAGCATCGATCCTGTCCTGTGGGGTACAAGTGCTGCAAGAGGAGCCCATCCTTGCAAGAGGCAGCAGTCAGCACTGAGTAGGATTGCATTCTTCCACTTAGCTCTGCCCCCTGTATTGTTTTATGGATGGGTCCAGGGCTGTATAGGTGGCTCCTGGGGCAGCACAGGGGGAATCATCCTGATCTAGGAGCCACAGGGCAGATTGGGGTGGTGGTGTCTGTGTACTAGAATGCTCAGAAGGAATTCCGTGCTCACACTTGATGCTTGCCACTCAACATTAGTCAAAGTGTCGGCAGCTCCATTTAGAGGCAATATTGTCTGTTGAAGAAAGCACAAGCTGTCCCTCATGTAATTTCAGTGTACAGTGAGAGGAAAATACACAGTGGGTAGATTTTGGACAAATGCCAGAACTGATATTTGGCATGATAAAAATGTTTTTGTTTGGATATTAAAAACCATACTTGTTTGAGGAAGATAATAATATTTTTTAAAGCATGAAAAACTTTGATGTACTCAATTTGATTCTTGCTCTTGCTATTTTCCCCCTTAAAAAAAATGAATAGCACACAGAAAAGAATCAAACAGGTATACAGCAATCTGTGTCACAAGAGTGTGTTTGTTTTAACTGGTCTTCCAATATAAAATTGTCTGCATATATTCTTGCTTTTCCTAAGAGAAATAAATTGATGACAACCTCTGTGGGTTGGTTTGCACACGATGTTTTGATGATATGGAGCAGAACTAACTGGAGTATTCTCTTGAAAAACATTTCTGAGATAAATGAGAGCGAATCTTCCATTCATTTAAGTGAGTATTCCTACCTATTGTGCCTATGGACGTGACCTCTGTGATTTTTAAAAAGTTTGTGCATTGTAATTTATGAAATGTGAAGCTAGTGTTTGTTTTGCCATGAATATCTGGATTAGGAAGCTGATGCAACTTTTAAGAATGAACTTTTTGGTACACTTCAGAAATGATTACCGGTATGTACCCAAATTTTATACTCTCTTGTGTTTTGTTAAAAAGACTCTCCTCTGCATTTGTTTACATGATTTGGATTATGGCACATTTGTAGCCAACTGCATTTTTCCACTCATGAAAACTAATATAAAACCAGAGAGCGTATCCTTCTTCTGGAATCTATTCTAATATTAGTTGCATCAATATGTTAAGTTATATTGCACTGACTCATGATAAAATCAAAATTATTCACACACACACACACCCCTTCACAACCACACATACAACGTAAGTCATACTGGTATTAATCATCTCCAAAGTGATCTATGTTACCATGGTAATAGTATGTTTGTATTCTGTATTTTATCTGGTCTTCAAAGTTTGGAACCTTTCAGAAAGTAATCCAGCTGATTAAAAATGTTAATTCTCTAGCATGAGCCTATCTTTGCAGCTGTCAGGCTGAGTGTATCATTGAGAAGAATAGCAAACAATATGTCCTATTCTTTGCTACAAACCATCAAATACAGGTGCTAGGTATCCATCAGCCTAGGTTCTCAGTGTTTCTTCCATATATTGTTCCACTTCAGGCAGTGAAGCCTCTGGCACTGATTGGGTGGTCTAAAAGTTCTTTTGCAAAGGAAAGCAAAATTATCAGTTTGGCTGTGCTTAAAACCCCAGGCAGGAATAGCTTTGCAAAACAGGCTGAGGACTGAGTAGAGATCCTAAGAGGTAATGAAAAACAAACCTCAGAGACAAGGTGATAGGAAGGGGTGTAAGGGATTGAGAAAGAACCTGATGGAAGGATAAGTGAAAGAGAAGGAAGGAAAAGAGAAGGGGAAAAAACAGACAAGGCAAAGAACTGAGGTAAGGCTATGAGAGAGGAGCCTCTGGAGAAACTTTCCAGCATCTAAAGTCTGAGGCAGATCTGTGCTGCATCTAGTGCATAGTGATATGGCAGCCCTCAGGGCCAGAAAGTAGCATCCAGGAATGGAGGTGGGGAGAAGAGACAGGGTTTACTTGAACCACACAGCTTGGCCAAAAGCTTCTAGCTTCATTTCATTCTGTGATGTGATGTTCACTATAGCCAACCCAGTCCTGTCCATTTGCTCATCTAAGTTTGCCTGGGGCCAGTGCTCATAGTTAAGCTAATTGCTTGTCATCCTCTCTGCATGTCAGTAAACGGCAACAGAGTTCTAGGCAGGAATGCTTCTCTAGTAACTCCCCTATATATACTCACCTTCGCTTAATGCAAACACAGATCTTCCCATTGACAGATCACTCGTGATGACAGCCGCTGTCTGTCCTCCCCCCCCCAAAAAAACCCCAAATACTGTATCTTATATTTTGCTCTTGCTGATTTGCTGTTGTACATAAATGGACTCCCCTCACATGATTGTGTAGTGCTGGCCCATATCTGTTATTTTCTTTTGAATTTGCTGTTCTCAGTAAACACCACCCTGGGGGCAAATAGACAGAGGGGAGTTTTTCGGCAGGAAACCAATGTCACAATCAGGGACACATTTTGGATCAGCAGACTGGTCACACAGCTTACTTTTATTTGAAATAAAAGTACCAGTTTAAGAATGCTTTAAAAATCAAATAACAGCGCAGTAGTTTGGAACTTAATATAAAGGTTCTCTGTGCCGTTGCTACTCAAAGTGGAGGTCTGGGCTTTTGTTACCTTAATATGCAATTTGCAATCATGCAAATTAACAAGATTTTCAAACAACATTACAATGCAGGCACAGCAGGACAAAGCCTTGGTTTTTTGTGTTCCTTTTAAAAACAGTTTTAATTTCCTGAGTGCAATACGTGAGTCAAGACGTGTATTTTGAATTAAGCTTTTCAAAATGTTTAATTTAGTTCCATATGGCATGTTCAGAAATATCAAATGAACTTTTCGGTCTTGGTTCAGCTAAGCTGTGATTGCACGAATCAAAGAAATGGCAAGTGTTTGCATCAATGTAGCTCCAACATCACTCTCACAATGGGATTGGAGCAGTGTTAAATGTAAGTGCTCTGTGTGCAACTTGCATAGATGTGATCACGTCAGCCTTAATTACCATTCTTTGCCACACTGAGCATGCCATAAATCAAAGCAAAAAATTCAAAAGGGGGGGGACTCATTATTAGAGTGTTGTACAAAAATGTCACACGCTAAGGAGGAGAAATTTGGGTTACTCCCTAATCACATAACCACGAATTATATATAGCCAGTATTCAAGAAGATTGGCAGAGATTTTTCAGGACTCATTTAAGAGGTATGCCCTTTCTCATCAATAATGAAGAGGAGCTGCACATAATGATGGAAGTTGAATCACCTTCTGTTCCCTGGAGATGCACACAAATCTGTACAATTTAGGAGGAAATTTCCATAGTTCCCATTTTGAACCTTTTCAGAACCTGAGTGTGGTCTGCCTCTGGGGGAGTTTGAAGAATGAGACAAGGGTTATAATCAGACAAGAGCTTTTTCACGTGAGGTTTCCAGGTTTTACTGTTAGCAGGTTTCAATGCTGTATTCACAGCTTTGTGATTTTCCATTGCAGTATTCCTTAGAAATCATGTTTCAAAAGAATCACACCAATTGGCATGGTTTAAGGGTTTTGTATCTGTTTTCTCCTCTCCTTATTGGCCACACCTCGCCCCCTCCCTCCCAGCCCATCCTGCAAAGGCACACAGACTTCTGCAGTTGAATGAAAGGTACTTGTAGTGAACTCCTAATTATGTATACTCAGAAAGAGTTAGAAAGATTTGTTGAATTGAATGGAACTTACTCTCAGGCAAGTTATCCCCTGCAATGCAGGAATCTCAGCTAAAGCATCATGGCAGATAACCATCGAAACTCTGCTTAAAAGCCCTCAATGAAGAAGAATTCACCAAAGGAATCGTTCTACTGTTGAACTGATGAACTCATTGTCCCTGTCTCCTCCATCACACAAATTTCATTGTCTTCCATATGTTGGGAATGCACCTAATGTAACGGGGACCCTTGTTGTACTCTTACAGTATCTTCTTCTTGTCGTTGTTTATTTATTTGATTAGTCTCTTGCTAAGAAGGTCTGCAAGTGACTTACATTTAAAAACAAAAGCTCATGTAGGCTCTGTGTGCAATTTAGAAACCCAATCTTCTAAGCTTCTGAATCATGTTGGGAGCACACACAAGTAAGAAAAGCTGCTCACTTCAGAGGTTCTCGTCCCTGCATGTGGTAGGTACTGAAAGCACAGACAACAACATGCAGCCAAGAGGGTGATCTTCCCCTTCGTTGTGCGAAGTTTGGATACTTGAAGAGGAAGGTGATCCCATGTAGATGTTTTGAGGTGGGACGTCCAAGCAAGAGAGAATGGAAGGAGTTATTTAAACAGCAGGAAAGTGTCAGCAGAACGCTCCTGGGAGGGACGGCATAACCCCCAGTACCTCTGAGCGTCTCCTGGTAGGCACATCTCTGGAATGGCATGTCCCTTCACTCCAGAGTGCCTCTCTGTGACCCTCCTCGTATGAGAAGAGCACACAAGTCTTCTAGCATCACGCAGCAAGAATAAAGAAACATCCGTAGATCTAAACTACGTTTTATTTACAATATATACAGAGACACCACGTTTCACGTCTGTGTTCTCCAAGCTCTGGCAGAACAAAACAAGTGTGCATGCAAAAGTGAAAGTACAGTACAATAACACTCCCAGATGGAAGAGATAAGGCAGTCTTCCATTCCCACACTTTCTCAGACACTCATGTGATTTAAACAGCATTTGGTACACAAAATCGCAACAGGAAGATCAGAGGCCTCTGGGCAACTGAAGGCAATGGCTGTGGGTGTTTCCTCTATGTCTGTGGATGGAAGAAGTCAGACTTTAGTGCGCTCATCTTTAGTGTGCATTGGTGTTAACAGCTTTGTGAAATGTCTGCACTAGGATGTTCTAATGAAGACTTAAACTTTAATGGTGTACCCTGGATAGGCAGTTACTGTGTCATAGTAGAGAGCTAAGGAAGTCGCTAGTTCAATTCATACAGCACAGTTATAGAAGAATCAATAATATTTTAAGCTAGAATGTATTAGGAGGTTATCTAGCCTGAGGAATACCATGAAATTACATTTATTTCTTTTCACCACACTCTTTCAAAGGAGGAGGAGAGAAAAAGAGAACATAAGAAAATTGCTAAGATTTTTCTTTTTCTTTTCGGGTATCTATTTTTAATGAATACAAAGAAGTTTGATTGTAAGCTTACTTTCCTAAAAGTATTGAATTGTGGAAATCATTATGACGACACCAAATTTCAGATGGGAAAAAGGGGTTGGAATAATAGTTCAAATTGCTAGGTTTTTTGGCGCCAGCTAATCTTACGGTACTCTGACTCCTGGCCCACAGAGTAAATTAAATATATTGAGCCTTTGTTTGTTTTCTGTACTGCCTTTCATGCGAGGATAAAAAGAACTAGTAACCTCATCACAGTCCATGGTAGGGACAGGGTGCCGTGATAGGCATCAAGCAGGGAATCTGAAGGCAGTGTGGTATGTGCTTGTGCCACATTGGTGATTCCAGCTATAGGACAAAGATAACACTTTACCAAGTCAGCTGATATAGATGTATCCTCCCAGCACCAAAATACTTAGACAATGGTTTGTAGTTTGGGGCTGTTTTTTAAAAATCTAGGCCTGATATTCTGTCTGAGCCTTTTTAATTGTAATTAAAGGGGTGGATAAAAGTGTCACAAGTGATCACCCTCTCCCGGTGCCCTCAAAACAGAAGAAGGGTTGCAGGTAATTAGGGTTGGCATATTTAATTACAGTTCTAATTACAAGAACACTTTTCAGCCTAAAGCAGCAAGAAATAATCCCTGCTGCTTAATGGAAGCTATTCTTTCTACCAGTCAGCAATTCAGTGAAACATCCACTCATTTATGTAAAGGTCATTAGAGCAGCATCTCACCTCACCGTCAACCATGTGGATAGGACGATCTGGTATATACTGTATCGTATGTCCATTATATTCTCTGTTTGAGTCGCCCATACTGATCTTCAAGATTTTAGTTTTTTATTCCCTCAATCATTCACACTAGTGATGGGCAACCTGTGAGCTGGGTGGGCCGGACTGGATGCAGCCTTTGGGGCACTGTAGGCCAACTCTTGCTCTCCAAGCACCCCCTCTGGAAATCAGCCCTAGAAGCCCTCAAAACCTTCAGAATGTTGCTGCCACCATTATGGGTATATGTCCTTTGATGAACTGAATGGAAGATTATGAGTCATGGGGGTAGGGGGAGGGGGTGTGAATTCAACAGGACTTATTTTGTTTTTGGTTGCTAGTTAGTTAATGTTGTTAATATTGTTTTGTGGGTTATGAGTGCCGTAGTGCTTTGTGAATTTTGTTGTGGCTGTGCTGTTTAGATTATTTCTTTATTTAATAGTGTTTTATAGAATGTGGTTGTTTTGCTCATGATTTGTGTTCTATATGATTTATGTTGTATTTGTGATGTCCTGGTGTGTTGTTGTTATTGTTTGCGACGTTCTGTTCCATTATTGTTATTTATTGTTTTGCGAGCCGCTTTCTGATTTGGGTAAATAAAAAACGGCATAGAAATAAATGAAAAATGAAAACGAAATGGCCAGATCATTGTTGCCACTACCCAGGTAAGATGGCACTATGAAGGCCCACCTTGAACCTGGAGCTGGCCATTGTTAAAGGCATGCAGACTTCATTCATGAAAGTGGTGGCAACCCTGATTGTGGCCAAACTCTTCTCTATGAGTTTTGCTCACCCTGGACACTAATGTGTGAATGCTGAATCCAGACAAACAATTTATGAACCTGGACATAGCCTTGAGGGAAGAAAAGTCTCTCCTCTACTTTCCACTATGCATTATACATAAGACAACGAAAGCAGAATCTCTTCCCAAATATCTGGTTTCTTCCTATTTTCCTTTTCTAAAAGAAAGAAAGGAAACATCAATTCATATATTCCCATGGCAATTGCAATATTCCCTTCTCAGCAGCTCTGTGACCTTCATTTGCAGTGCACGTCCCACCCCCAAAGGGAATACAGCTGTGCACCCCTGGAGCTTCATTGGGAATAGGTTGTGTGTACAGTAAATGATCAAAAAGATCACTTCCTCTGAATAATATGTGCAAGTATGATCAGTTCTGGCTACAATTCAGAGAGGTCCTTCAGCATTATTTTACCAAGGCATTTTCACAGCTCCAGTTTTGTACATCCATATTGCAAACTCTTGTGCACAGCTTATTCTGCATAATTCTCTGGCACAAAATCTGCTGTTCATTTTGCTCCTGGCATAAGCACAGCACTAGGTTTGGCCATTTTACGTGAAATGATTTCAGACATGTACAGGCAAAAAATGCAAAATGATCGCCTTTTGAGTGTACAGTGGTACCTCGACTTACGAATTACTCGACATACGAATTTTTCGACTTACGAATGAAAAAAGTGCCCGCACGCCTACAAATTTTTTGACATCCAAAGGACATCCATTGGCAGTTTTAGATGGGGTTTACTCGACTTATGAATTTTAGATGCTGTTTACTCGACTTAGGAATTTTTTCAAATTTTTCGTTTCCAATGCATTCCTATGGAGAAATCACTTTTTTTGACTTACGAATTTTTCGACCTACGAATGTGCATTCAGAACGGATTAAATTCGTAAGTCGAGGTACCACTGTACTTGAGGTCGCACAGCCTATAGTCCCAGTGGTGTCACAAAAGCAGTGGTGGTAGAATGCAGCAGAAGTTTCTTATTTCCCCCCCCCCCATTGTTCAAAGTTAAAAGAATGCAAAATATTAAATGGAGAATTTAAAACAACAGTAGCGTTTGTAAACACTGCAATGCATGAAAAGCCAAAAGTGAATTAATGAAAAACTTCAGCAACCTATACCAGCTTCATTGTTCCCAGTCACCAACAGAATGCATGGTTTTAAAGTGAACTAAACTAAACTAAACTAAACTGATCTGTTCAAAGTGCTTCATTATATTTTATAAACTGGCATCCACTGGGAGATTGTTATGGCTTATTTAAGGGTAAGAGTACGGTAGTTTTATTGGCTGGAACTACATATTGCATTAAACATGATGGCACAGCTGAATAAACCAACCTCTCAATTCCCTTTGCCTTTCATAAAATCTAGGGCAACTTAACTGTGTCTTGAGGTCAAAGTGTTGTGTTCTTCCTCACAGGCTGGCGGTGGAGGCAGCTGAATATCCTGGAGCAGTACCTGATTTATTGCAGCAGACAAGGCTTCTCTGATAGATGGAAGTACTGTACTAAAAACTCATGCAGTGACGATACAACAAGGACATGGGCAAGCCTCCACAAAATTTGATTTCTCTTGCACAATGTGACTTCTAGACCAGTTCAGAAGTGTACAGACCTATTTCTGTGGTGTGCAGTATGTTTGTGGGTGGGGTGGGGGCAAGTCAAGCGGTCTTCCACTCACTATCTGATCAATGTTTTGCTTTATATTTTCTGCTTTGAAATATCACAAATTCAGTTCTAGAGACCCAAACCCCCATATTGGACAAACAGGATGACGATCCCATGTATTGCCTTAGAATTTAGCTTAGTACTTAGCATATCGACACAATTTCAAGTATCAACAGTGTGATGAAGATCACACAAAGTATCTTCTGGTTTGCTGATTAATAAGGGACTTGCAAGAAAATGAATAAGCCTTGTGAAAATTTTGTTCTCAAGGAGGGAACTTGATCTTTATCTTGGTGAAGGGAGAAAAGGTTATTCAGCAACAGATGGGTTTTGCACACAGGGAAAAATAAAGCAAAAGGATACCAATAAACCTGGATCTGGAGTAAAGGTTTTCTGCTTTTTATGCATTCAGTGAGGGAATAATTATTCATTTATTTGAACTACCCAGCTGATTTTCTGGTGTGTGTCCTGAGTTGTTAGGATTGGAAATGCTGAGGGTGAATAATTCTGTATCTCATTAACATGATCTTAGCACAGGATGGAGGGAAGGATAAAACAGCCTTGGACGCTGTACATTGTACAAGAGCTCAGTTGTGGTCCAAGACAATGGAGAAAATAGAAGTGAGTGGTATGAAGGAGTCCCAGTGAGTGGGCATCTTTTCTTCCTCTGCTTACAATGTTTCCTCAGCTTTTACTGGATCTTGTAGACCAAGGGTGGAGAACCTGTGCCCTTCCCTCCGATGTTGTTGGACCTCAACTCCCAGCAGCATGGTCAACAGTCAGGGATGGAATGATTTGGAGCTGAACAACATCTTGAGAACCACAAGTTCCCCACTCCTGCTATAGATTGCCCACCTCTTTTTACATATAAACACAAACTGTTCATTGAAAATGTGTAACAAGAAACAGATTCGTTGTGGCTCAGCAGCCTGTTATTTTTAGCAATTTTTGCAGTTCCCTTGGGGAACTCATGTGCAATTTCCAAGACAAAAGAGAGTAGCTGTTATGCTGGCATTTAGCAACATGGACAATAATTAATACAAGAAGGTGGAAATATGGTGTAGAACAGGCATGGACAATGTGTAGGCCTCCAGATGTTGCCAATCCCTATCAGTCCAAGCAAGCATGACCAATGGTCAAAGGTGATGGGACTTGTAGTTCAGCAACATCTGAGAGGCTAAAGGTGTAGAAGACTTACACAGGAATATGAAAATACATTTACTTAACAAGCCAGGGTGGGGCTGCAGGGACCAGACCACACCCTGTTGTTGGCTGGGTTACCTTCTAACCTGTGGAAGACAACCTCTTAAAGTGAGGAGCCTTCTATACTCAGGAAGAACTCCCTCCCTGTGCATTTTAGGACCCTAATTTTTCAGAGCTAGCGTGCTCACCCCTTTGTGTGTCAAGTAAACATGCTAGCAAATTCCTACAAAGGGCTAGAGAGGTCAAATGAGGGGGCTCATTTATAAAGTAGGATGGTTTCAATCAAAAGTAAATAAATCAATGGGCTTAGATGCTCTAACTCTGCTTTGGGTTGTGATCAGTCTATTTCATTATACTGGGTTTCATTTTCCTATAACTTAAATGCATTTTCTTTTCTCCAACCAATGTGCATTTACAATGTAGTAACGTCTGCATATAGCTGGAATGGGGAATGTGTTGTTTGATGATGAAAGGGGTGGTGAAAGTTATAGTCCAACATCACAAGGAGGGGGACACATTCTGCATCCCAATCTATAGTCTATCCTTTAGTTATACTAATTTGAATCTACTTTACTGTCCATTGACTCCTGCAAATTAGGACTCAATTTGCAGGTCTTTATTTTCTGAAACTAGGAAATGTGCCCTTCTTCAGCAATTCACCAGGCTCTGCTTCCAGACAAAGTCCCTTCTTTTTAACAGAGGCTGAATGTGAGCAGTTTCATTTGTAACCTTTGATCCATGATAATCTCCCTTGGAACAATATGCTTCTGTACCCCCCCTGCCCCATTTCATAGCAGCATCTACACATTCATCACTGGAGCTCTGTATCTAAGGCCCTTTCGTATTCTGATGGAGAAGCTACATGACTGGTAAGGATATAATTCTCTCACAGCATATCAGTGTGATCTCTCTATTAAAATGATAATGAAGACTCAGCAGGAACAGGTATTGTTTCATTATATCCCACTTGCAGGGTCAACCTATATCCCAAAAGCACTCCACACTGGTGATTGAAATCCTTTAAAAAGTTTGTGACATGGGCAATATAATCTACCAGAAGAAGCCCCCAAATACATTATGAACATCTATTATTTCTGAAGCGTGCTTGAAATTCCTTGCCTTTGAGTAACAGATTATTGACCTAACTATAATTCTGAAAAGTGATACCTATGTTTTCAGATGCTGTGCAAACGTACCATCTGCTCACCATGCAGAAGATGGCTAAAACAATGCAAAATGTTATTGTATTGGCAGAGCCCTCCAGCCTCCAGACATTCACTGGATGCATGGGTAGGGAAAGTAGGGTTGTGCCCATTGCCCTTACCGACCACAACGTTGTACTCACCACATGCCCAGTACAAAGTCTGAGCCTACACATCTATAACTGAATGCACGCATGTTCCTCCATGTTGTCAGTCATGTGGAGGAGGAGGAGCCTAGGCATTTACAGGTGCACATGTCTTGTTGTTGTTATTGTTGTTGTTAGTCATTTAGTCATGTCTGACTCCTCATGACCCCATGGACCAGAGCACACCAAGCACTCCCATCTTCCACTGACTCCCACAGTTTGGCCAAACTCATGTTAGTAGCTTCAAGAACACTGTCCAATCATCTCGTCCTCTGTTGTCCCCTTCTCTTGGTGCCTTCAATCTTTCCCAACATCAGGGTCTTTTCCAGGGAGTCTTCTCTTCTCATGAGGTGGCCAAAGTATTCGAGCCTCAGCTTCAGGATCTGCCCTTCCAGTGAGCACTCAGGGCTGATTTCCTTAAGAATAGATAGGTTAGATCTTCTTGCAGTCCATGGGACTCTCAAGAGTCTCCTCCAGCACCATAATTCAAAAGCATCAATTCTTCAGCGATCAGCCTTTTTAATGGTCCAGCTCTCACTTCTATACATCACTACTAGGAAAACCATAGCTTACGTCCCTTTGTTGGCAAGGTGATGTCTCTGCTTTTTAAGATGCTGTCTAGGTTTGTCATCACTTTTCTCCCAAGAAGCAGGTGTCTTTTAATTTCGTGACTGCTGTCACCACCTGCAGTGATCATGGAGGCCAAGAAAGTAAAATCACTCACTGCCTCCATTTCTTCCCCTTCTATTTGCCAGGAGGTGATGGAACCAGTGGTCTTGATCGTAGTTTTTTTTTTATGTTGAGCTTCAGACCATACTTTGTGCTCTCCTCTTTCACCCTCCTTAAGAGGTTCTTTAATTCCTCCTCACTTTCTGCCATCAAAGTTGTGTCATCTGCATATCTGAGGTTGTTGATATTTCTTCCAGCAATCTTAATTCCAGTTTGGGATTCATCCAGTCCAGCCTTTTGCATGATGAATTCTGCATATAAGTTAAATAAGCAGGGAGACAATATACAGCCTTGTCGTACACCTTTCCCAATTTTGAACCAATCAGTTGACATGTAGGTTCCCCATTTTGACCTTCTACTGAATTCATACAGGTTAGTGGGTGGAACCATCCAGCAGACCCAGTGGGAGCATCCCACTTTTCCTCCATGTATTCAGTGACTTTGAGGTGGACATCAGTGAATTCATTCCAAGAGGCACATTTTAAGATTTTACAGCCTATATTTCCATGCTTTACTTTGCTGCATGTAAGAAAATGAATAGAAATTTAGAAAGGCTATCCATTGGAGAGAGAGTCTAAAGATTATAACTTTTAAGGAGGGAATTGATTAGGAAGGTTCTGTCAAAGACGCAGCATAATTAATGTTATGTAAATCAGTTGCCTCTATCATCATTTCTTGTATTAGAAGAATTAATAGACTGTGCAATGAAATTTAAAAAGCAACTCATTTAAAACTGATTAAAGGGCACACATTTAACAGGTTACCTGTAGAATTTTAGGCAAAGGCACAATTGATTAAAGCACAGTATTATTATAAAGTGTTAGACTGTTCGGGATGCAAGAATTATTATCCTAAATTGATTGAACTAAAAGAAAAATAGGCAGCAGCCTTTGTGGTTGGTGGACATAATTATGGTTTGGATCAGTAGCAAAGTGCAGAGCTAAATGGATCAGCTTTAGTTTCAGAAAAGGACGATGGCTCCAAAAATAAATGTCTGCAAAATGGATCCTGAGATACCTGGAATGAAACTCCACTCACAGGATGCACCCGTTGGCAGAAGCAAGACCCCAAAGTACTGGTTCATATTATTTGTTCAGCTCATTAAATTAAAATTCTTATTCAGAATCCAGTTGCATCTGTAAGACAAATTGGCTGATTCCTTCTCCACAATGAAGTCCTTGTTCTGGAGACTTGGGAGACGGGGAATTTGGCAAAAAATCTCCCCCCTCCCACAATTTCTGCCAGTGGGAACCACTGCTGGATCAGATACCTTTCTACAAATGCAAGGAGCTCTTCCTTTTGCAGAAGGGCAACTGAAATTCCAAGACATAGATATGTACCATTGTCATGTTGAATGGTTAGAAATATGTCAATTTAATACCTGAAACTGCATTCTGTTATAAATAGTGGAAATAAGCTTGCCCAAGGCCAAAATCTTTGTAAGTATATAGGTTCCACAGGACATAAAATATGCTTAGTGAGTAAGACACCAGCTAATTTTCAAAATGCTGGAAGTGTGAATTTGTACCCTTCTTCAGGCAAAGACAAATGAAAGAATGGGCAAAATACTGATCAAAGTAACAGAAGGATAGCAGTGTCATTATTATTTTCCTGATTAATGGAATCAAACTACACCTTTAAGAATGGGCTTGTGTAGGTGAGTTCATAGTATAGTTAGCAGAGATAACTGTGTTGTGAACCACCCTGAGATGTTCAGATAAAGGGCAGCATGCAAAACAACAACAACAACAACTTTGACTTGCATGCTCCAGTTCTGTTCTTGCCATCAATAACATAGGTAAGTAATTCCCCAGAAAATCTCATGGTCTTTAAAATCTTCTTCATTACCCTTACAGATACAACTGGATTCTTTTCATAAGATTGTCAAATTAATTCTATGAACTAATACACTGGTGTATGTGGGGGGGGGAGCCTTGTGGGATGTTGGAGTAGTTTACCTTTCCTGCTCCCTGTCCTGCTGTTGTTAAAAGTGATGCTACACACCACACAGTGTTATTCTGAAAAGGTTTCATGTTCTTTAAACAAAAAACCAGAAAGGAAAGACAGCAGCCATAGTAATTTGATTGTGATTGATCCCTCTGCCGGAGGCATATGGCTTTGCTCCCCCTTAGGCAGTGGAGTCTGGTCCTTTAGGACAAACAGGGCACTGCTCTACCAACCTCAGTCTGCCCTCCCCCAGTCCCCACCCACCTACCTCTTTCTCTACAACCAGTCCAGAGTATGGTGGCACTACCAGTTAGCTTCCTCTTGCTTAGCCTCAGTGTTGACCTTGTAGAACTTGGCAGAGAGGAAGATGGGAGGAAAACTAGAATTAGATCCGCCTATCATTGGCTTGGGCTCCTAGTATTCTGCCCTACCAGTGTTGATGCCACGGGAACCAGCCCCAACTGCCCGTAGGGTAGCAAAATTTTGTTAGCAAAATGCAGGAAACGCAAAGTTTGGCTGGCTTCATTCCATATCCAGTACTATCAGTAGAAGGTAAATAATGCACAACAGAAAAATTCTTGCATTAGCAGAGCTGGAGCTACATTATCTTTCATGGTATTCAGCTCCAGTTCCTGGAGTGTTCTTGGCAAAGATATGGATCATTAAAGGAAGTCCTTTTCTAGATGTAAATACTTCTTTATGCTTCCTTGACTGATACTAAATGTAAACCTTGGCTTGCATTCATTTAGTTGTGCATCTGGAAATGGGGAAGGCTTTTTAATGGGAATGTTGGGGAATGCTGTGGATCTTTTTAAAGGGTTTCTTTTAAGGAAATGCTGCTTCTTATTCTGATTTTAGTATGCTGACATTTTCCCTGTGGATTACCACTTTTTTGTTTGTCTGTGATAGTCTTATTAGTGGTATTTCAAAAACTCAGCAGGGCTGGAGCTCCAAGTAATCTGGGTAAAAATAAACCCACTTTGGTCATATTCATCAGTGTTATGTAGTACTAAGTTTTCATGGCGTGTCACTAGCAACTCAAAATCCGATGTCTCAGGGTTCCTCTTCTAGATGCTAACAGTGACTACATAAGTTTATGAGTGCTGTTCCGCAAGTATACATTTATTCGTTTGACGGATGTGTTTATGAAATACTTCTACTTTCCACTGCTGTGCTGAATAAGTTCTTACGAAACAGTGGATTATATCCAGAAACATTGTACATCCTCGACAGTCCGTTGACTACTTCAGCTACATTGGAACTTCATAACAAAGCTTTTCAGTTTTTTTCTTATTGGATGACTTTCTGCTATTTGTTTCTATTTACTCTGTATAATCAGCCGTGACTTTCAGAGACCTGATAGATTTCTGTTTTATGTCGATGAGAATTACATTATATATGCTTAGTTTCATGTCCTGTTTTTGATATTATATAAGTTGTGATTACATATTGTATGTTTGCAATTTGGTCACGTGTTGCCTTGTTTTTGTTTCACTTCTTTATTATATGGCAGTATAGAAATACTTTACACATAAACTCTGTCTGAAACACAAAGGAGACTTCCAGAGCTAGACAGATTTTGCTAGTGTTGGGTGCACATTAAACAACTGAATGAACAGCTCCCCAAGACACGCATGAATGATGCAGAAACCCTGTCTAGTGCCATAGTCAATGTAGGTTGTTGCTATCCAGGGATGCAATCTAAATGCAGTATTGTCAAAAATCTTGCTTAAGTGCTCAAGGCCCACACAAGCAATTAATTCTGTTTGACTGAAATTGGCTTGCACTCAGTAATTAATTTTGGGCCCTGTGTTGTTTTGAATGTATGGTTCTGTTGTTCTTGTTAATGAGAAATATCTTTAGGAAAAGATTTCGCTCCTTTGTAAAACAGTAAGAAGCACCGACACTGTTAATTGTTATGTAGGGGGATAGGACTCCACATCAAGGAACGATTAGTTTGTCCTTCCCTTTTCATTTTAACAGCAGAACTAATGAATGCCAAAGACATATTTATGATACTCAAGTAGTTAAACATTTGGTTTTTATTTTAAAAAAATAGCAAATATATTAAGAACACTGACCAGAAAGTTATTAAAAGCTTCATAGCAAAATATGTAGCCAACTCTGTTACAATATATAGGCTTGAGATTCTAACAGGTTAACACTATGCCTCAATTCACTGGGCAAGTAATGCTTTTGACAAAGAAACACCACATTGCTGGAATATGGAGCTGGACATTAATAGGGGGAAAACCCTGTCATTTGTCTTTCACAGTCAACTGGAGTACATCATTTTTACATTTCTGCTTGTTTAGGGAGAAGCTATTCAAATAATTCCTGAGTTATTTAGGTTAAGTGAAAATATGAAACAGCTGCTAAAATGACCAATTAACACTGTGATCCTATTGGCCAAACCACAAGGGGTGGAATGGATTACAATAGACTAGTTAGCAAGATTAGGGTCTAACTGCCTTAAGGCAATGTAAGGAAGTTTTCTGGTAGACCTATTCACACTGCTAATTTCTTTAGCAATAACTTTCAACTTCAACGGTGACCCAATTGGAGGAGAAAAAATGTCTGCTATCAGTATCGTCATCTTTGTGGCAGTTCACAATGCAGTGTATCCCTGCAACAAGTAATGTTTTAGTTCTTGAAAACTGTGGTCAACAGCAGGTTCATATTTAATGTCAGCATCATTAATGAATTGCAGTATTTGTTATTTGAGTTCACACTATAACCAGAAAAAAGCTTTCTTGTACAACAGAACAACCATTCTCCGCACATCATTTATTTAAATGCCATAACTACTTGAATTCACTGCCATCCCACTCTTTGACAGGTAGGGTACATACATATTGAAATGTGTATCTCTGAAGTGCCAGGTATAGCTATACCATACCTCATACTTCTAAAGAAACACCTAAAAATGCTGTAACAGTGATAACGCCAAACTAGGTGGGTTTTTCTTGGCCAGCACTGAGCCTTAGGTAAAGATAAAGGACCCCTGGGTGGTTAAGTCCAGTCAAACACGACTATGGGGTTGCGGTGCTCATATCGCTTCAGGCCAAGGGAGCCGGCGTTTGTCCAGCTTTCCAGATCATGTGCAACGGAACACCGTGACAGAGGCCAGAGCACATGGAAACACCGTTTACCTTCCCACCACAGCAGTACCTATTTATCTACTTGCACTGGCATGCTTTCGAACTGCTAGGTTGGCAGGAGCTGGGACAGAGCAACGGGAGCTCACTCTATTGTGGGGATTTGAACTGCTAACCTTCCGCTCAGCAAGCCCAAGAGGCTCAGTGGTTTAGACCACAGTGCTACCTGCATCCCCCTAGCACTGAACCTTATTCAACCCCCAGCCCCAAAGTCCCACATTTAGAACAACCAGCTATCTTAGCATCCTAGATCAGAAACCATCTCATCTTTCTAGCGTAATCCATCCCCTTGTCATCAAAACAGAACCAGACAACACTGGTATTCAGTTGATTATAGCAAAGTCACAAAAATGGTTTTCAATCTGCATATTCTCCCAAATCCTAATCAACATGGTAGCAGTTTTTACTAATATTAGACAATGCATTATTACTATCATATGTAAGGAGATTTCTTTGTGCATTCCCTGCTTGGAGTGGGGATGAGCTGTTACTAAACAGATAATATGCTATGTGTTTATTGCACGGCAGAAATATCCTTGCGGATGATACTCATTATCTACTTTACGCTTTGGATTCCAAGAAAAACCATGAACTAGTTTCATGTGCCCAAGGGAAACTTGGACTCATTCATGCTACTCAAAACACTAATACCCACATGGCACACCTCATTCAAAAGCTTTGAAAGCAGGTTTCAATACAGAATAGAATCTATATAAACTAGAATCCTATTATTCCTTTAACAGAATCCTGCTGATGTAGAATTCTTTCTTTTAAAAGGAAAACAGTCAATTTTCCCACTGGATATACTGATGGTCTAAATTTGGCTCCACCACAGCAAACCTTCCATCCATCTCCATCTCCAGTTAAAAGCACCATTGTTAACATGTTGCCATCACTTGATGGCTCTGAACATCGAAGCTTATTCAGTCAGCTCGTATTGTTGACTCACAGTAATGAAAGATAGCATGCTTACATAGAAACAAAAAGAGTAATGACTGGGAGGAAAAGGATCTGAGATATGTTGAGCAGTGATAATATACAGTATTGCAATTGTAAATTAAGAAGATATCAATTCTCAAACCACCATCCAATTACCATCCAAGCACGAACACCATCCAACCGTCACTATGCCAGTGCAGTGTTTTGATGAACAAGCTGCTTGACATTAAACACTTGGCACTGCAGAGGTGAAAAATAACACCTTTGCTAACACAAGGCCATTTTAATCAGATAGAAACATTTGGTAAAAACAGGCTTGTGGCAGTTTCACTGGAAAACCAAACCAAAAAAGAATCACGTCAAAATGTTTCGTTTTGCTAAAAAAAATACTGACACATTAATTTTAATCCCTCGTCAAAACGTTGTCTCAGAAGTTCCACGTTTTAGGTTGTTACTCAAAAACTCATCATGTTCAAAACTCAAATTATTATGTGATCTGGAAATCATTTGAAGTTTTTCTTTGTTAGTAAAGTCCTTCTTGACTGTTGCTGGTGGCACAAGCAGCCTGTCCATTGGATCTTCTTTGTTTTCTAGTTTCATATAACCTTTACTGTTGCTCCGGTCCAGTCTTGGCCAACTTGGGTGTTTTCTTTGTTCAACTTGGACAGTCAGAGTAGAAGGGCCCCTATCTAAGTCTAGGGATTTTGAGTGCACAGACAAAAGATGCAAAGAGGTGTTGGACCCAAACTGCTTTCTGGCTGCACCAGGTGACAGAAGCTTTCCTGTACTGGGCCCAAGATTCATAGAAGATTTGGATGAGGAGTCTCCATATAAACTGTTTCTAGGTATCAATGTGCTGGAATGTGTGTACATGTCATTGGTATGAGTTGATGGTATGGGTAGAGAGTCCATAGATAAATTTCTAGGCCTGCCTCTAGTGCTAACAGAATCCTCAGTGATGTTGTCTATACTGGGCTCATCAATAACGCAGTTATTTAGTTTAATTACAGGTAACGTGAAAGCGTTGATGGAGGATGACACAATTGACTTCGTTTCACACTTTAAAGAGCTGCTACTCCTATCATCCTTTGGCTTTCCGGAGTGAGGGTAAAGGCCGAAGACTGAACCAGAGCGCTCGGTAAGCAAAGGTGGCAGAAGATGAGTAGTGTTTTTCCCATCACTAGCAGCAATTTCATCCTCCTCAGCACTGCTGTCTATTCGAAAGTTGCTTGCGTAGCCTGAGAAGGGTGCAATTGTATTTGCAGCCAGCCGTGATGCGTAAGAACTTCCATTGTGCTTGACTTCATTCTCCCCCGCTAAGCCTGTGTAGGCCGCAGTTAGCTGCTTCTGTTCGCTGATCCTCAGAGTATGTATGTCAATGACAGTGGAATAGATGTCTCTCATGTGTATGATTTTTGTCTCCTTGTCACGGTTTTCATGGAGCATAGCATTTGCACAAATAAATATAAAGATTCCAATCCCCATAGTGAAAGGCCCCAACATTTTCATCTTATCAGAATGCAAGTGCTGTTCAAAGAAACGAATTATAATTCCATCTTCTTTTTCTATGACTTGGGTATCATTTAGTGGCAAGCTGTATTCAGACTCTGGAAAAGGCTCCTTTTGAGGCCAATACCCAAGGATTGCCATAGCAATCCCCAGAAATGAGATAAGCACTCCCAGAACAAGGAAGAATCCTGATGGAGAGTAAAGTCGAATCTTGCCTCGGACCACGACTACGTCTGCTCTGGGTCGGCGTTTTACTGGCTTTTGTTCTTCAGTAGCTGCTGATGTCGCAAGATTTAGATGGTGCTGGGATCTGGCAGAGTCTTGCCGCTTTAAGGCAGCCAGTCCTGTTATGACTCCTCCTGTTGCTATCATAATTTTTTATTTTGATCTAGATGTGAATACAAAAAAGTAAGTTTTAATAAGGTAAATTAATAAAGCAGGAAGCATTTAAAAAAATCTGTATATTTGCAACCTGTCTCTTAGCCCACCAAGATCTACAAACCCCTTCACAAGAATTAAAGTCCTAAAATTACCATTCAATGTTCTTCATAACATTGTCATTTCTTAATCACATAATGCCATCATGAAATTTCCTCCGAACTGGAAATTCCAGTTGTAAAACAAGAAATGGTGTTTCAATATAGTAAAACAGGCAACAGGAGTTATACAGACTATAGAAAGACTTGGTGAGAAGTAAGCTATCTGGTTAAGAGAAATCAGTAACTGAAACGAATTTATAACTTGACACCAATTTCTACAGAACTCTGAAGGTAACACACTACCAATTGTTTAGCAGGCTGCAGAAACCACAAACCCTGAACTAGAGATCCTCATAGTCAGAAACACATTCCTCATCCATTGCTCTCTATAAGGATCTCTTGTGCGTAACAGATGGTCGGAACTGTCAGCTTACCATACAGGGGGGTGGGTTGGGTTGGAAGGACACCTAGATTCAGTAGTCGCATCCCCAAACATATTACTGGTGCAGTCAGAGCCAACAGCACCGTCCCTTCACCAAGAACTCACACCAAATGTTTGATGAGGGTCACTGCTTCTCCCAACGTGGTTCCATCCCATGATGTATATTTAGCGTGAAGATTGACTTTGCTGGATCACAATAAACTTACATTAGCTGGAAAAGATGTCTGTGCAGGGTGATGGGTAAAGGTAAAGGGACCCGTGACAATTAAGTCCAGTTGCGAACGACTCTGGGGTTGCGGCGCTCATCTCGCTTTACAGGCCGAGGGAGCTGACATTTGTCCGCAGACAGTTTTTCTGGGTCATGTGGCCAGCATGGCTAAGCCGCTTCTGGAAAAACCAGAGCAGCTTATTAGTTATTATGTTTAAAAACGTATACTGTATTACACTACACTTCATGTAGCCCACATGGCTCCCTGCTGTACTACAGAGCTTAGGGCAAGGAAACAAGATAGTAGACGGCTTGAATGCGAGTGGCGGGGGGGGGCGCCTCTGGTTGAATGCAGTCGAACACTGGTGAGGCTCATCATTGAGACTACCTAGTGGTAGTGAAGGCATGCCTCCTCCACAAGAGGTCTGGAGGGTGGCAACATGAGAACAGGCCTTTTCTGCAGTGGCTCCCCATTAGTTGAATGCTCTCCCCAGGGAGAGCCTTCATTACATATCTTCAGGTGCCAGGCAAAAAAAAAAAATTCTCTTCAAACAGCCATTCAGCTGATTAACATTCTGTGGCTTTTTAAATGTGTTTGCGGGAAGGGGTGTTATTGGTTTGTTTTTGATTTTTTTATTGGATTTTGTTTTCTCACTTTGTATTATTCTGTCGCGAACTGTGCCCTGGGATCTTCAGGTGAAGGGCTGTATTTAATAATAATCATAACAACCACAACAATAATTCCAGCTACCATGGTCTAAAATCTAAATCACGTTAAAGAAATTGAGATCAAGTTTAAAAAAAAAAAAAAACACTTCAGCTCCATTGGGCACAGATAAACACCATGATTTGGCCACCTCATGAGAAGAGAAGACTCCCTAGAAAAGACCCTGATGTTGGGAAAGATGGAGGGCACAAGGAGAAGGGGACGACAGAGGATGAGATGGTTGGACAGTGTTCTCGAAGCGACTAGCATGAGTTTGGCCAAACTGCGGGAGGCAGTGAAGGATAGGCGTGCCTGGCGTGCTCTGGTCCATGGGGTCACGAAGAGTCGGACACGACTGAACGACTGAACAACAACAACAAAACACCATGATTCAGAGGACAATACAGTTCAAGATACCTGCTTGGATCTACATTGGTTATGCACCAAGAATCCAGCTTTGCCCATGACATCCTATTCTGAACGCCTGTTATGCATGTGCAATCCTGCCGGATCAGAGTACTGAAGCTGTATCAGACAAATATCCTAGGCCTGGGTTAAGTTACATCAAATTAAATTCATAACAGATTTCTCCTTTTACAATGATCTTATGCTTCCTTCACATATGCAGCCAGCATTGGTGGTGGTAGAGGTGGGGAACAGTTCACATGAAGGAGGTCCCATGTGTAGGAAGAGTTGACGATGTTCATGCATTAGACCTCGATATGGATAGGCTCCCCCAATTCATATCCCCATGTCTAACATGGTGGGAAAGGCTGGGGGAAGTCATGCAACACTGGAGATAGGATCAGCCTTGCTGCCACTTTCTGCATTTATATCTCCTTCATGCAAGTAAATGCAGAGAGGGATTCTCCCACAGTCTGGTCTCTAGGAAGGGTGACATAAACAGATAATTTATATTAGTTAGTCTGAAGAGTGCTGCCTTACTCATGCATAGGTGCTCCAACCCAGAGCTGGGAACTTGGTCACTCGGGGTTCCTATCTCTATGTTGGAATACCTGTTTAGCGTGTTTAGCATTTTGTCCGGCCTGTAACCAAATTCAGCACCCAGAACAGCAGAGATTTAGATATAAAACCTTACGACAGGTGATGTGAGGTTGACGTAATAGATTGAAGGAAATTATGCTCCCATTATTTATACTGAAATCACTGAAAAATTTAAATGGAAGCAACCCAGTTTGTAAAGTAGGAAGAGGGGAAGAAAAGGGTCTCTACTCTGCTTGTTTCAGATTCTCAAGCAAAGGAATATTCTTTGTGGAAACAACTTTTGTCTAACTTATAGGTACCTACAGCCAAACAACAGTACTGAACATATTGTGCTCTATCTCTCTCACACACGTATGTATGTATGTATGTATGTACAGAGCAGCAGTGTATTTGTGTTTGTAACATGGACTGGTTTCCGTTAGGTAAATAACACGTTGCTACTCTGTACTTACTCTGAAGGAACAATGAATCCTGCCTGGAGCAAGCATTGCAGATGCTTAGCAACAAGAAAGCGCCAATGCTGAGCCTACAGGAGTGGTGGTAGAGCATGTTGCCATGACAGCAGTAGCACAAGAACAAGCACACTGCTGCTGGCCAGCCTCACAGCAGGGGCACAGAATTAAAACTTGGTATATCTGTTGCATATTTACTGAGGGGCTTAAAATAGAGCAAAAATGCACCTAGCACTACATTTGTTAGGACCCATTCACACTTACTGTGACACCATGGCACACCAGTGCTTTAACTAGTGTTGGCTACAATAACAAAGTACAATGCCAAGTGTCTATCAACTTTCAGGAGTATGTAGTGGACAACTTCCTGGTACTTTGACTTAAATCCTTAGGTCAGAATGAGATGCTGCAGGCGATATACAGCTGAGCTGCCCACTGAAAACAGAAGCCTGTTGCCTCTTCTCTCCCACAGTAAGGTCTAGTAACACAAAGCTTATAATGAACTATCACCAAACTGAGTATTCCATGCCTCACATAAGCAGCCGCCAATGAAGTAGAGCAGGGGCAAGAGCACTAAGAACACAATGCTGTCATGCCACACTTTTGGGGGTGGCACTTAACTATGCTATCAAAGAGAAGAAGATAAGGAGATACTGTTCTGTTGGAGTTCCCCATCTCTTGTACAGTCTAAGTCCAGCATTAGTCCTCGTGCCTAATCTGAAACAAAGCCCCAATACATGCAACTGCATTTGCTGAAATTCATCCCTTATTCTCTCCTCCACTCCCACTGTTGTCTTCTTCTGCAACCCCTTTCCCATCTAATATTTGTTTGTAAGTTCCTTGAGGTAGGAACCAGCCTTTGTTTTTATTACTCTAAAATGTCATGTGTACTGCTGGTGCTGTGCAAATAACACGCAGTGTGTTTGGAAATCTCCCCTTCGTAGTTTACGCATGTACTGTGGCAAATACTCGGTGTCACATAAATGGCAAGTCAGTTCTTAGTCTACTTGGTTTGTGGGGATCTTCATGCATAGACTGGTCCTTGAAGCATCCTGCAAATTAAACACATCATGCATCCAATCTGCCATGTTATTTGATCAAGCTGCTTTAGATGCAGCAGAGAAAACTATACATAACATATTCAGTTTTGCTAAGGCCTACGATATGATATATAGCATAAAACTATGGAGGTAAGCTTTTCCCAGAATTACAGCTCCTAAAGTGACCATACTACTTTTAAGACTCTGGACCACCAGCTCTTGTAGGAAGCCATGGGCCCTGCTGACACTTGTGGAAGGAGCAATGGCCATGCAAGCATTTGGGGAACATACTGGGACCACCAGTGGGTAACCTCCATGAGGAGGATGTACTTGCAGCCCCAACGATTTTCAAGATTCCATCAGCCTCTTTTCAGCCCTCTGCAATTGTATAAAATCTCATTAAGTGTGAAGTTCCCACACGGAGTTGCTGGCTTTCACAAACCGTGTCCTAGAATGAGTGGAGATAGAGTGGCCAGTTACATGTATCACCAAACAGAAAGAGAAAGAAAGGGGTTTGCATAAGATCTGCATACGTGTAGGTAAACATTTAGAAAGAATTACTATAATTTAAACAAAGCATAATTATCTCACTACTGCTGTTCAGGTATTGCTGATAGGCCACTTTGGGCCACTTTCCCTCTTTCTGATGGTTCTTTGTCTTAAAACTAGTCTTGAACCGGGCAGCCCTTCAAATGTCCTTTGTAAAGTAGGGCACTCAGCCACCCCAAGGCACTTCTGTGAAGTGAACCAGCCTACATTGCTAGATAATTTATCACAGAAATGCTAAGGAACTGGATCAGGCCCTTTAGATAGCAATTGTAAACACTTTAAAGGTCCTTAATACACCACTTTCCCTCAAGTGGCTCTTCACAATCAACCAGGAGAAGAGCAGACAAGGACAAGTGCAGGTGGAAAGAAAACAATGGCCTGGATCCTGAATTCTAGGAATGAAAGGAAGTGACAGAAAGGGACTTTCCTGTCTCCTCCTCCCTTCTGCCCCTCCTAAGCATTTCTGTTTGTTCAGAGAGCTCAGGATCCAAACCTGTATTTTTTATTTTCATGTAGGGTAAAAAGAACCATGACCTGGAAAGGCTTCTTTAGTACCGGTTTCCCTTTCAATATTATTTTACTTCTTTCTTCTGTCACAAAGAGAAATGGATGCTAAGCAACCTCTTTGATCACAAGCTGGGCTGTCTAATGTTTCTGACTTCATATACTTACGAATTAAGTATTCCTCCCTGTCTTTGTATTTATTTGTATTAATATTTTTAGGGTGCTTTTCCACCAGAGGACTGCAAAGTGTTGCACAACACAGCATTCATGGTGGGTGGGGAGGAATGACCACTTTAAAAATCAATAGTGATATTTTAAACTTTTTTTTACAGTTATTGTTCCTTTTCCCTTCCTGATCTTTTCAACCTTCCCAATTGCAAAGGAGATGGGAAAGGGATAGTTGGTGGGGTAGGGAGAGAAAGTGATGTTAAGCATTCATGGAAACAATTCCCGACCCCCTTTGTTGTGAGTGGGTGGTTTTTAATGTTGAATCATGGGACTGGCAGTGACATCAAGCCTCCATGAAGCACAACCAGGATAGCACTTTAAGGCCTGTGCAATGGAAGCCATGTCTCCACCTGCCCCTCACCTGATGTCAAAGTGTCATCTTTTGAGGAAGTAGTTCATGGGGAATGGCCTCCTGAGCCAAACTGGTACCCATGCTGGGCCAATTTTGCAAGAAGTTCTCCACTCCTGTTGTACATTATGATATAGTTACATTTAGACAAATTTGGAGAAGCTGACACCTGTTAAGTGCATCTGGAGTTGCCCATAAAACTTTTTGAAAGGTGTCTAGATAGCCAAAGCTTTTGTAATATGATGTAAGTATTCTGACTGCGCTCTTGGGACTATGATTTCTGCAAGAGGATCGAGGAACATAGTGATGCATGAACATTCCCATCTTCATCTCAGAAATGACACCTTCCTATCCCCCCCAACCCTCACCGAGTGCTTTTGAAAACTGAAGGACTTTTGCAAGTACAGTGGACCCTCTAGATATGAATTACATTTGTTCCGGGAGTCCATCCGCAACCCGGAAACTCTGTAGGCAGAGGCGCCGCTTCTGTGCATGCACATGGTGCAATTGAGTGCTTCTGCGTGCGCGGTGAAACCCAGAAGTATACACTTCCGGGTTTGCCGTGTTCGTAACCCAAAAGTTAAGTATCCAGAGCGGTGTGTAATTAGAGGGTCCACTGTACTTGCTGGGGAGGGAATCGTTCTTGGTCTCTTTGCAACTGAAAGTCAAGCAAATAAATATTGGCCTTGTATAAAACCTAATCAGACTAACTGAGCAATCATCAAGAGGGCATTCTATAACCAGGGTGCCACCACTGAAAAGACAATTTCCCTGATTACCTTCCACTTGATGGCAACACAGAGAGGGGTTAAAACACAGGAAGATTTGCATGCAAGGGACAATTCTTCAGGTCCCTAGGACTCGAGCAAAATAAGTTACGTAGCATGTTCACTCTTTAAAAGCCTTTTAAAAAATGTTGTCATTCCCCTTCTACCTTGTAACACTTTCTTCCCCCGCTACTGATGCACCTGCCCCCACAAAGCAACTATTAAAAGGCTGTCCTTTCAAGTAACATTTGTCTTCTGCCCCATCTGTAGCTGCAATTATGTCTTGTAGTCTGTAGAATGCCACTTTTTACTATCTAGCCGTTATCTGTAAATGGAACAGAGACAAAAACAAATAGGAAATCCATTTCGTAAGAGGCCAGAAGCTCTGTTGTGGACTGTCCTAAGCTCTTTAAACTGCGACACTTCTTTCTATTTTGGGAAATAATCTTTGGGTTTCCAACCCTGATTTTCACATCCCAATCTGCTTTGGGTATGTTTTTGCCTTCCAAAGCCCCCAACAAAAATTGTTTAGAAATTAATCTAAAAATCTTCTTTTATCCACAATATATTTATAGGATAATTAGATTAATTGGGGGGGGGGAGGTATTTCTCCTACTTATGTAAGGAGTGTTTGAAAAAGAAAGGTTAGGAAAAACTGTTAACTGAAGATGCATTCGCCTTTTTTTGCTAAGAGTGCAATTACTATTAGAGAAATCCTTTAATCTTTCTCTAAAAATGAGAATGCGCTTCAAATCTCAAAACTATATTCACAGCAAATGAGCAGAGGAGGAGCAGAGAGGCAAAGAAAATGACAGCACAATACAATGACATAAAGGGCAATAATAATAGCTCTTTCTAAGCAGGAGTGGCAGTTCCAGAAGACAATTTTTTGTGCATCATTATCTTTCTTACTAACACAGTAGTAATGCAGATAGCAATATTACTGTGACAGAACAAACAGAACTGGGTGGTCGACCAAAGAACATTCTTTGGGAACTGTCCAGCCTCTCTACTTGTGTCTGCTATTTGATGCCACCCCCTGGATTTGCCTCTTGCCATTTCGTTTCAACAGCACATTTGCAAAGGTAAGGAAAGCAGCAATTCCACCAGGAATTACAGAGTTACAGAAATACACAAACAGTTGGAGATGTTTGTGTGGTTGCCTGAATTCTAATCCACATTCAACAAGGCCTAAGAGACATATGCAGTGTTTTGGTGGCTAGAGAAGGAGGTTTTAATGGTTGCCAACCTAGCAGTTTGAAAGCACACTAGTGCAAGTGGATGAATAGGTACCACTGTGGCGGGAAGGTAAATGGCGTTTCTGTGCGCTCTGGTTTCCGTCACAGTGTCCTGTTGCGCCAGAAGCTGTTTAGTCATGCTGGTCACATTCAACTGAATACCAATGTTGTCTGGAGTTCTGTTATGATGACAAGGGGGTGGATTAAGCTAGAAAGAGGAGATGGTTTCTGATCTAGGATGCTAAGATAGCTGGTTGTTATAAATGTGGGACTTTGGGGCTAGGGATTGAATAAGACTCAGTGCTAGGGGGGATGAGGGTAGCACTGTGGTCTAAACCACTGAGCCTCTTGGGCTTGCCGATTGGAAGGTTAGCAGTTCAAATCCCCACAACAGAGTGAGCTCCCGTTGCTCTGTCCCAGCTCCTGCCAACCTAGCAGTTCGAAAGCATGCCAGTGCAAGTAGATAAATAGGTACCGCTGCGGCGGGAAGGTAAATTGGGTTTCCATGCGCTCTGGCTTCTGTCACGGTGTTCCATTGCAGCAGAAGTGGTTTAGTCATGCTGGCCACATGACCCAGAAAGCTGTCCCCATAGTCACCGCAACCCCATAGTCGCCTTTGACTGGACTTAACTGTCCACGGGTCCTTTACCTTTTTAAACTAATGGCTGCAGTTAGGACATGGCCTCCAGAGTTTCAGGAAGGGGTTTCTCCCAGTCCTGCCTAGATATGTCAGGGACTAAGCCAGGAAACTTCTGCATGCAAAGCAGATGCTCTGCCACTGAATCACAGCCCTTCCACAGGAAGAAGAGGAACAAAACTAAGGGTGGAGCAAAAAGCAAACCCCAGGTGTATATTATCTGTTAGAGTACTTTCACATGGTCTGCTACTGAGGGTTGTGCAAAAAGGTGCAGCAGCCTGCATCATATTCCACGATGCTCACTAACTCATTACTGTGGTGGTGGTTTCCTCATAAAAAAAAATGTATACCTGAATCAAAGATCTGGATTTAAAAGCTGTACATTGTCATGTTCACTAACCATTCCTTCATTCCTCTTTTATTTTCAGAACCTCTTTCTATTAACTTTTCCACCACTGTTGTAGCAAATGCATCCACCATTTAATTATACAATAGGAAATTAATTGCCATTGAGTTTATATCTGACAGGGGAAACCATAGCCAATCTTAGCTCTTTGCGTGATATTCAAGTTTGCAAGGACACCAAAAGGCAAATACATAGGGGAAACATGAAGGTAGAGAGAAGAGAGTTGACATTATCTATTGGATTTATATCCCACCTTGTCTATAAACTCAATTCATCGTACATAGTTCCTCACCTCCAATTTCATCCTCACCATGACGAAGATGAAATAGGAAAGATTGAGAGATGGTGATTGGCTCAAGGTTACCTAGTGGGTTTCACAGTCCTAGACTGATGCTCTTACAATGCAATCCTAACTATGTTTACTCAACTATAAGTCTTGTTGAACGCAATGTGAATTACAGGTAAGTGTGCTTAGGGTGGCAACCTTAAACACTACACCAGACTGGCTTTTAAAAAATGGCACATATATTCCACATGCCTGAACTGCAAAGGCAAAGTAGTCATGAATCTAGAAAGGAATCACCACTTCACACAATTATGAATAAGCAGACTTTTAAGATACAGCAAGGGAATCAACTGCAAGTACTGAGAGAAAGTAAAACTACACATCAGTGCACCTTATGCAAAGATTGCTATGCACCATTTTGCAATTCAGCTCTGAAAATGTAACCTGAAATTCTGATCTGAAAATTATTGTTGGCCTTCCAAAAACCCATAATACTTTTGACAGATCCATTTACTGGTCATGCTTACATAAAGGGCATTATGTATGTCCAAAACAACTTGCAGTTTTGTTGCTTTTAAAAACTTTATTTCTCAAATGATCTTCATTGCCCCAATAATGTCACCTTTTAATGCCACACATTTTTGTTGTTGTTATCAGAATGCCACATATGTGAGGGGACCTCTTGCACAGCCTCAAAATTCAAAACTGGCAGGTGGTGTTGTGGCTACAAATGAAATGCACAGCTTCCTAAAGGGAGGATTTGAGAGCATTTGATGACTTGATGCACATCTGGACCTACTGAAATTCAGATTGCCAGCTAGATTTCTCTGCAGAAGCCTGCTGCCAAAGATAAGGGAAATAGAACTGAAGAATGCACTCCCTCCAGCAGCTTTCTGCATCTGCCTAACTTGAATTCTCTTATCTGTTGCCCAGGGTAACCTTCATTTTGGACATGTAAGCAAGTTGCATGAAAACCTGTCAGTTCACACTTCCCTGGCAGAAAAGCTATTATTAGTTTACAAGGAAAGATGAAACAGAAGATTCTTTCAGTGTCCTTGACACAAGCCATTATTACCAATTCCTTTTCTCCTTGTCACCTGAAAGCATTCCATAGATAGGATATATACCTGTGCCTGAGACCACACCTCCCAAGAAGGGTTACATATTCCAATAGCTTTTGAAGAAATGTGTCATCCTTTTCCAAGATGGTGTCCAGGATACCTGAGATTTCCCCCATCCTCCCAGCACTCTTCCACATAGAGAATTTTTCTGCCCAGGGATTAATTTCTAAAAAGAGAAGTGCCAGAAGTTCTGGTAGGAAGCTGTGCCATCTGCTCTGGAAACTTGCCTCTTAATTTAAAATATGTGGGTGCTTGCTATTGAGTATTTGGTGGGGCAAAAAGAAGGCACATTCTGTGCATGGAGAAGGGGGTCTAATGATATACTGCCCTGATTTCCTTGGAGGAAGGGTGGGATAAAAATATAACCAATGGCAAATATTAGCAATATTCCAGGATTCAGTCCCCAAATTGAGAACTGTGCAGTATTAGAGGAAGAATCAAGCAAAATCCCTCTAACCTTTGATTATATACCCCTAACACAGCGGGTGGCACTGTGGTCTAAACCACAGAGCCTAGGGCTTGCCGATCATAAGGTCGGTGGTTCGAAAACCTGCGAGGGGGTGAGCTCCCAGCTCCTGCTCACCTAGCAGTTCGAAAGCACATCTAAGTGCAAGTAGATAAATAGGTACCACTCCAGCGGGAAAGTAAATGCCGTTTCCATGCCCTGCTCTGGTTCGCCAAAAGTGGCATAGTCATGCTGGCCACATGACCTGGAAAAACTGTCTGCGGACAAACGCCGTTTCCCTCGGCCTGTAAAGCAAGATGAGCGCCGCAAACCCAGAATCGTCCACGATTGGACTTAACGGTCAGGGGCCCCTTTACCTTTTAACACACTTCTATGTTGAGCCTCAGATGTTTCTGCTATATATCATATCAATAAATAATGCATTATAATCAATAATGCATTATATGCACTCAAATCACAATACTGTAAAACCTCAAGCCCTGGAGGGTCTTTCACAGACAGCAACGAATCTCTCTTACTACCTTCTTTCAACTTGCCTGCCTACGATATAGCATTGCATTCCTCAAGTGTTTTTAAATGCTGAGAGCATTATCTGAGAGCTGTAAGATCAGCAGGTAAATTTTTACGAAAAACAACATTCTGTAAAAGATTCACTGAATGACAGGTGCCCTCTTGAGAAATCACATTCTAATCCATTCTCTTTTTTTAAGCAGGATTTTAATGCACAAGAGTTTAAATGTCAGGAAGTTTTTGTTTTTTTTTAAAAAAAAGAAACCTAAACAAGTCTTTTTTAAAAAAACAAAAACCTAAGTTGCAGCTTAGTTACATCTTGGATAATTTCCCTTGCAGATATGTTTGAAAAAAACAAATGACTCTTTTCTGCATAATGCACCACAGTTTCACTGCACATAGAACAATGAAGAGTTACAATGCTCACACTCCTCCAACGCCCCCCTTTTCCATTTCCTGTATTGTGTTTGTTTTCCTTAAATATTTTCTCACCCGTTTCTGAATTGATTTTTAAAGCTCTGCAAGTCCAAGATGTCTGACAAGGGGGAAAAGCCTAAAGGAAAAATGGTAGAGCATGAGACTCCTAATCTCAGGGTCATGGGTTCAAGGTCCACATTGGGCAAAAGATTCCTTCATTGCAGGTGGTTGGACTAGATGACCCTTGTGGTCCCTTCCAACTCTACAATTCTATGATACTATGATACTTGCTAAATGTTCTACCTTAATAGAGACAGCTGCACGCAAACTCCAGATAAAGTAAAACGGAGGGTTAGATCCACAGCAAGGCTGCAACCTTATACACACTTACTTGGGAGTAAGCCTCGCTGAATTTAATGAGCCTTTTATGAGAATACATTGATAGGATTTTGTTGTAAGTTAATCAGCTACATTTATGTCCCATTGTTTTCAATGTGGCAGCGTAATTAATTTGCCCTACTGGCTTCAACAGGACCCAAGTTCAACTAAGTCTGGTCCAGTTCAGAGAAAATACAAAGAAAGCAAAGGAGTTGCCACCACTAGAAGACAAACAATTCCCATCAGGCCCAGCTGATAAGCCCAGTGATAAGGGATGATGATAGATGTAGTTCAGCTACTTTTGGAGGGCCCTAGGAGGAGTAATATACCATAATAATGACGTAGGTTCCCAATATACAGCAATGAATATAAATAATGAATATTCTCTTACAACAAATTGCTTCCGTTACTTACACACACACACACACACACACACACACATCTATATTGCAACCAGAAAAGAGACCTGAAATCTGGTTAAGTAATCTCGAGTCTTGAGTCTGAGCTTCTTTAATTCTTTACTTGAGTTGCATACATGAAAATTGCAATGAGCTATCTGACCAGCTACACTGATATCCTGTCTCTACAGCTGAGCAGAAGAAAAGCTCTGGGAAAATGGAACACAGTTGTACATTAACTAGATTACATGCCATCTGACATCTGTTTTACCATTTAAGGCCAAATTATGCAAACTGGATTTTCCTCCTTTCTCTGGTCTCTTGCCTGATGTGCCCCCTATGCTGTTGGAATCAGAGGTACTTGACTTCTCAGGTAAATCGGCCTTGTGAGAAGGCTCAGTTCCACTCAGAATCCACTGACTGCTAGTCTCAGGTTCAATGCCTTGAAACCTGCTGGTGCTAGAGTGGCTGGCTTAGGGTTAGAGCTGGCCTCGGTCCCAGCAGTTAGGCTCCTTATACAGTATGAGTTCCATTTCTGCATGATTACTTATTACTTGGGACATGGGTGGTGCTATGGGTTAAACCACAGAGCCTAGGGCTTGCCAATCAGAAGGTCGGTGGTTCAAATCCCCGTAGCGGGGTGAGCTCCCATTGCTCCGTCCCTGCTCCTGCCCACCTAGCAGTTCGAAAGCATGTCAAAGTGCAAGTAGATAAATAGGTACCGTTCCAGCAGGAAGGTAAACAGCATTTCCGTGCACTGCTCTGATTTGCCAGAAGCAGTTTAGTCATGCTGGCCACATGACCTGGAAGCTGCATGCCGGCTCCCTCGGCCAATAAAGCGAGATGAGAGGCGCAACCCCAGAGTCATCTGCGACTAGACCTAATGGTCAGGGGTCCCTTTACCTTTACCTTTAACTTTTACTTATTACTTACAACACGTATAAGTGTGCCATGGAGGCCAAGAGTATAACCCACATGATGCCCTCCAATTATTTTATTTTTGTAAAGTCCTTTTTGTTATTTCATTTTATAATGCATATAAAATAAAGAGAACAATTGTAACAACAGACAAAAAAATTAAAAGGTGAAAAACACAAACTATAAAATAGTCATGCAGAATGAGTAGGTGCACCTGAGTTAAAATAACAAAGTCCAAGTAAAGGCTATCAACTTTATCAGACAGATCATCAAGAATAGTTCCAGATTTGACAGGCTCATCTTGAAAATGACAGTTCAGATGTAAATGCCACAAAGGAATGCCAAATCATATAAAAGTTGTCTGGAGGTTCCAGTCCTTGTCGAAACCTCAAATTACGCATGATTTTCTCCATTATAGCTATATTCTAGAGTGAGCGGTACCATTGCAAGATTTGGGGCTGTTTTCCATTGAGTTGCAATTACTATTTGTGCTGCCAAGATCATAAGATATAAGACCAAATTTTTTGGCAATGTATTTACATTGGTATCATGAAAAATATTCAGTAAGTTTAATTTAGGACAACAAACTATATTTATTCAGTAATATTGATCATTTATGTCAAAATTAAATTACAAAAATCTTGCCCAAACTGACATTCCCACCATAAATGATAATATGTATCGACTTTATTGCAACCCCTCCAACAATTAGGTGATAAAGAAGAAAACATTTTTTACCTTTGCGAAGGAGCGCAATACCATCTGTGTAATAATGTTAAGCAGTTTTCCCTAAGAAAACGGGAAACAGATTGTGAGGGATTCCCAAATTATATTCCAGTCCTTGGGAAGAATCTGTGCACCAATATCTAGTTCCCATAACTTTATCAGTGGTTCCACAGATCCATAAGTTACATTAAGCTGTTGGGCTCCAGCTACCATCAACCTCATCTAACATGGCCAATAGTCATGAATGATGGGAGGACATGCTGTCTGGCCACAGTAACCCGAGGACAGGATTCTATCATAAATAAAATGATTAAATCTGTTGTATTATGTTTGGTGATAATATCCTATCTAATATTACTGCAAATCATTCATTTTTAAAAGCTATATAGACCTGCTTGTTCCCAGGGTTCAAGTTGAGTTATATATCTTCTCTTCGTATAGTCTGGATGTTCCTTTGAAGAATCCTTTTGAGAAAGGTCTCCGTTATTCATATTTTGCAGCTGGAGGCCCAAGGCTGACAGATAGCAACCTACTCAAGGGCACTCAGCAAGGCCATGACTAAAATGGGATTTAGCCAATGGCTTCTCAACACGAGCAGGGGGGGAGAATAGGAAGCAAAAGGAGGGGGGATGGTATTCAATATGTTGGAGACCTCTAATACCCTTCATCAGGGAGTCTGAAATAGTATAACAAAAGATTGAACTTCTCTATCTCCTCTTTCCTCTGCTGTAGAAGGAAAGAGAGAGATAATCTAGCAAAAGATTGAACTTCTGTATTTCAAACTCCCTGATGACTTGGACTTCCCCCCCTTTGCTTCCTGCTCCTTCCTCCACCGTTGGCCTGCGGTTTCTCTTTTTGATACAATTCAGCACAGGCAGCAAGAGTTGGAACACTGAATTGTACATCAGCCTTGAAAATGGAGACACAGTACAGTCATAGCTCAGGTCCCGTACTTGGGAGTCGAACGTTCTGGCTCCCAAATGATCAAAAACCGGAAGTGAGTGTTCTGGTTTTCGAACGTTCTTTTGGAAGCTGAACATCCAACGGGGCTTCCGCATCTTCTGATTGGCTGCAGGAGCTTCCTGTTGGAAGTCGAATGGACTTCTGGAACGGATTCTGTTCGACTTCCGAGGTACGACTGTACTGTATTAAGGACTAGGGATGCAGTGCTCTGCACACTGACTTGGGAGTAAGGCCCATTCAGCTCAGTGGGAGAAAACACATAGAGTGCAGGGCTGAAAAACACATTTTGTTTTAAGTTGCTCACATCATGTAACAGTTTCCGCTGGCTCTAGCATCCTGTCATGAAACAGATAATGAATCAAGTTAAATTTGTTCCTGTTCTGGGAAGGGAGATTAAGACAACATTTTTTAACAGTAAACATCTCTTGCCCTGCAAACCATCAGATCAGAGGCTAAGCTTAAAAAAAGTAAAATATGCAACAAGAAAAGGATTTCTGCCCAGAGGAGTCTTGTGTCTGGCTAAGCATACAGCCCTAGGCTTCCTTACTTGAGAGTAAGCCACACTGAACTCAGCAGGGCTTAATTCCGAGTAGACACTATAAAACACAAATCTGTTACTTCCCCCTTTTCAAGGCACTTTTCCGAGGCAATATTTTCATTAACATAAATGTCATGTTTACAATTGTTAGTTTGGCTGATTTCACAGTTGTGAAGAGATATTGCCAAGATCTGCTCAGAATAAATGCTATGGGCCAAATTAGACATTATGCACAGCAGATGCATGCTAGTAGTACCCTGACGGCCCTTTTCAAACAGCAATGTCTGCTTCTGGAGGGAGGATTGGAGACTGGGCAAGTAGCAGCATGGGGTGCTTTGCTTAACCCTTTCCCCTGCCACTGTCTTCCTTTTCCAAATTGTGCCTTCCCCAAAGAACCTTCTGTTTTGAAATGCTATGTTTGGAAATGGAAAGTGGGGAAAGAGTCAAGCACACATGCAAACACTCTTGCCTTTTTGACCCCTAGTGCCCCTGCTGCCCAGATGTAGCTTTTCTATTTAAATAGGGCTGTTACACATGCCTATAAACCACCTTTAGTAGCAGGCAATCTCTGCTCTCATGTAAAGCTGACTCAGAAATAAACTTCATCAAAATTTGGGAAGAGTCAGCTTATGTCTGAACCAACCCAAACTCATCTCTTGTGATCCCCAAACCCAAACATAGGCACATTGGGAGGGATACTGTGAGGGCTTGGTTGTATGCAGAGCCTGCATTCATTCATTATTTTTCTCCCAGTGGTCTTTGGGATTTTACTCTCCTCGCAGCTTCAGCATAAGCATGCCAACCAGCACACTGGGAAAGGTGGATCGGGGCAGAAGAGAGGTAAGTGGTCATTGTTGAGAATAAGATTCAGCTGCAGTCTCTGTAGGTGATTTCTCTCTTCTGCATCATTTCTCTGTCATCTATCCATTATGGCAGGTGGGATGATGGCGAGTAGATGGAAGGACCAAAAGGAGGGGGAAACCTGAGGAGAATCAGCAGCTGTGGCTGTTTCGTCTTGTACTGGCATCAAGGAATTTAAAGATACAGCACCGATCTCTGCTTTACTTCTCTACTCTTAAAGCCATTGGATTGATCTGAGTCAAGCCAGTTCACAATTCAAAAGCTGGAAAAGTAGTAGCATGAACAACTTGTGCATCTTCTTTCTCCGTTTCTGTGGTAATGTCTGAAACGGGCACCACGAAACTCATCTACAGTTAAATTCATGAACCCCAGAACTCCAGTCACTTGAGGCTCACAGTAATTTAGAACTGAAAGTCTTACCTAAAACATTCTTAGTCAATACAAGGCAGTCTGGATGAAAACAAAGCATATCAGGATATTTTCTGTGTTTTGCACTTTGATGGTTACCGGTATTTTTGAAAATGTATTAAGAGTATTGTTAATGAATCTTGAAGCACCCAGTGGTGTTGTGTATTATCACTGAAGGGTTACCTGACTCTGGCCAATTTTAGTTGGTGATCATTTCTCTGAAGCCTTTGGGGTTGGGCTTGTTTCTTTGCTTGGGTCACCCAGCCCTAATGCTTCTTTGGGCACCTGCTGCAGTGCATTGCTTTTTACTAATGACATATTGTGTTTGTGGTCCATAGTGAAGTTAATATGGCACAGGGAATATGGTACATGTAAACATTCATTTCAACAGCAGAACAGCACAGAGCTCTGAAAAGAGTGAACAGATCTAGAGTGCAAGAAAAAACTTTAAAGCAACTCCTTAAAAGCTCAAATTATACTGGTATATATTAGCAAGACAGAGTCTAGCTTTGTCCTACACTCTTAACAGATAAACAACTAGACTAACATGACATAAATCTTTTAATAGTCATTGCAATTACAGCCCTTATTCAGCCGTTATGGAACATTTTATGCTTTCTAACTGTCAACTGATTGATACAGTTTTTCCATTGGGCAAAGGTTAATGCTTGCCATGTATAGATCAGCTCTATTTGTGTTGGTGATTACGACATCATAACTCATTTATTAGTTTCAATAAGTTCTAAAAAGTCAAGCCAGGTTTTCAACAAAACATCGACTGCTGGGGGGAGGTGGGGACAGCATTAACGTAGAAGCTTAACCCCCACTTCCTAAACCTCTGAATGTTATTTATCATCATCAAAGTGGTAGCATTCAAAAATGAATTAAAATTGAATACATCTGCAAACCATTTGACAAGATATATGCTGCTTCGTTACAGGCCATAACCATTCTGTTTGAACATCTGTTCTAATGGAGGAAAGAATAGAAACCAAATAAGGAACCAAACACTCTCTTGTAAAGCATTTGGCATAATCAAGATTTTTAATAGGAGATAAGACATTAATATGTGCAGCTGCAAAGGGGTTTTTTTTTTTTGCAACAATTGTCAAAGAACAATTGCCATCGTGCTTGCAGGAAATGTTTTAACATCCGCTTGTACCAAAAATTAAATCTGCCCTTTCCCTTCATGAAGGCAGGGGAGACACATTTCAATGGCTGTTTAGAATCAGAGGCCCTAAGCTGTTTATGGCCTAGCTCCTCAAAGCAGTGATCAGCCCAAAACTATTCTTGTTCATTCTTTCATGTGGTTGGGGCTGTGGCCTCCTGCCATCCAAAGGGTGAGCAAAATATGCTAAGTTCATTGTACTATTCCCTAGCCCTGCCCACTGAGACTGGTTTGAGTAAAGGCACCATAGTAAACCACTTCTGGAAGATGCAAAGCCATGGATTTTCATTGGTATCCAAAAGATAAGCTGAGGGAGAAAGCATAATAAGAATGTGTCTTTGGTGCCTTTGTGGTCCTAACTTGGTGCATACAGTCAGCGACCATTTTGTGCAGGGGTTCCATTCCCAGACCCCACACACGTCAGTAGAGCACGTGTAAGTATGCCCTGCCCTTGCTCCACCACCACAAGGTGATCACGGGTCAATTGGACACACCTAATATAGTCGCCACCTGTAATTTGTGTACAATCATACCTTGGTTGTCGAACGCCTTGGTAATTGGACATTTTGGCTCCTGATGCAAAGCCAGAAGTGAGTGTTCCGGTTTGCGAACGCTTTTTAGAACCCGAACGTCCGACGCAGCTTCTGATTGAGTGCGGGAAGCTCCTGCAGCCAATCGGAAGCCACGCCTTGGTTTTTGAACCGTTCTGGGAGTCGAACGGACTCCCGGAACGGATTAAGTTTGACAACCGAGGTACCACTGTACTTACAAAAGTGTTTCAGAATGACCTTGGAATTTGTACAGAAAAGAGTGTAAGTATTCTGGAAAATACTGTACAGGACACAGTGGTCCAACATGAGGCCTTTCTTTGGTGGCCCTCAGCAACATTTGGCAGCCCCTCCCCCCCATCCCACCAGCCCTTGTGCTGCCTTACCAAAGCTGGGTAAGCAAGGCGCTGGGCTTTGGGAAGAAGGTGTGAGGGCTCTGACAAGGTCCTAAAGTCCTCAAACCTCCTTTCCAAGGCCTAGCATTGTGAAGAAGGTGTAAGGATTCTAGGACCCTGCCAGAGCCTTACACCCCCTTCCTAAAATCCAGTGCCTCACTTACCTGGCTTTGGGGAGGCAGAATGAGGGTTCCACGTCAAAGTACTCTTGCTACCCACTTGGCATGAAAAGTTGGGCCACCCTGCTATGGGACTTTATAGGTCCTCGCTAGCATGCTTTGAAACCAAGAGGGCACCAGTATAGATTATTGCTGTTGAAATACACTCTGGCAATCCACTCCATCAGAAGGCACGGCACAGTAGGCCTACTCTGTATCAACAGAAATGACCCAGGTGTCATTGTGGGTAGTCCCATATAAAGGGCACCATAGTTATGCAGTGATTAAAGTTCTGTTACTATTGCCCTGCACTGCATGCTATACTCTATAAAACAAATACTATCCTGTGGCACATGACAGCCGTCTCTCCAAATATATTTTGGCATTTCAAAAGCTCCTTTGAATGTGAATTATTCCATTAACTCCAGTGCCCTATAGAAATATCAGGAATGAGCAAGAAACATCAAATCAGCTCCTTAACCTTTTAAGGAAATGGTGTGCTTTACATCAATGCGAAAGCAAACAGGAAAAGAAAATATACTTTCTATGTCACCCACTGTTTTTCGGGATCAGGGCCTCTGTCTTTTGCTTCTCTGGAATGTCAGTCTTGCACAACCCTTTATTAAATTGGACAGCATCTATTTTGCTGTAGGCAGTCATATGGACATGGACAGGCAATTTTTGCTTGGGAAGATGTGCAGGACAACAAGCCACCAAATCTAGTCATTAATTTGTTCAGTGGGCTTTCCATCCCACCCAGAACATATACTGTCCATCAGAGCACTGCTGTTGTCCATGCCCATTAATTGCTTCCTCATAAATAAACTGGTGAACAACCATTAACACTGGTCTTTTAGAATGCAGCAAACCAGACTTTCTTCCTGACGGGCACTGGCACCTTCTCTCAGACAGCAGTTTGTTGAACAGCAACAAATACAAATTTAAAAATCAACATTGAATTAAATCAGATTTTTAGGTGCCTAGCCTCAAAGGTATTGAGGTTACTGGGGTACAATAACAAGTTCATTCTCTGCCTGGATCTACCTGTGATGCCTCAGCACTGCACCACCAACAAGTGTGGCATAGATTGTAGAGAGGGGAATGGATTAATGGAGGTAGGCTAGCTCATATTGATGGATAGCTGCTGACTGGACAATAGACATCCCATTCTGCTGGGAGGCAGCAGAACTGTGAAACATCCAACACCAGCCTGCACACTGTAATTTTATTTAGTCCAATTCCTGCATGGTAACAGGAAATCCAGAGCTAGGACATCCCAACAGATGACTGTCTTGTGCAAGGAACACAAGAAGATTCCTTCAATTCAAACCAAAACTTCATTTGGTCAGTCCAACATTTTGCATCTTAACAGGCAGATGTTTTTGGAATGCCACAGGTAGGGCTTGAAGGTGTGTTCTTGTTCTTGTTTGTCCTTAGCACAGAGTTATCTTTAGAATCATAGAATTGCAAAGTTGGAAGGGACCCTGAGGATCATCTAGTCTAACCCTCTGCAGTGCAGGAATATGTAGCTGTCCCATATGGGGATTGAACCTGCAACCTTGACATTATCAGCATCATGCTCTAGCTAACTAGATTACCTGACTACCACTGGTGAGTAGAACTTGCCCTCAAGCTACCAGGTTCTCCATCCTTTTAAAACATGATGATGATGATAAGTTCAGTGCCTTTTGAACTCTTGTCAATTGTCTGTTCTGCAAAGAGCTCTCCTAGTTGTCATTTTCTTCTTCGTGGATCAAGACCCAAGAAATTAAGGTAATGGATAAAGTAAGCAGCTTGTCTGTGTTTTTTTTATTATTATTAAAGATTTTCTTGATTTACAAAGGTAGTGTAATGTCTCTCTCGTATTTTTTCCATGTAACATTTTTACAAATCAATTTCGTTTGTTGAGACATTAGGAAGAAAAGGAGGAAAGAGGTGAGTGGGATGGCAGTAAAATCAGCAGCAACTAGACCCCTGACAACCTTCGAAAACCTCATCCTATCGACAGAGGGACACGGCAAAGGGATGGTCTGTGTTTTTTAAGTGGCATTTATTTGAGAGGGCTGGCTTTATCTTTCAGGTTACCTTATCCTTGCCTTGAGGCTATCCAGAGAAAGTAATTAGAGTGAAGTGAACACTAATTAGCTGTTTGCTTTACTGCACCTGCCTTAAGAGAAAATAGCCTGGAAACTGCTTGTGTATTGAGTTTAACTGAGGGCTATGAAAGGCAACATGTGGTTATTTCTTGACTAAAAAGGCACTTAACTAATACTCACTGACCATTATGACTCAACATGTTTGTGGCCTCAGACCGAGTTCTAACAAACTCTGGGTCAAATTAAAGGGGGAGGGGATGAGAAAGGAGATACAGCTGCTGAAGCCCAGTAGTTTTGTTATAAATAACGGGCCAGTTTCGGCAACCAGATTTTTTGTTGTGTCATTAGTCAGCTGAGTCTGTGAAACTGAACCAGCAATTAAAGGCTTTTATGCAACTGTGGCCATATTTTCCTTTCTTATATTTTTTTGTACTCCCTTGAAACTCCATCAAAGTATTTTATTATTCTGAATGTGTTTCATTCTGCTTTTCTTCTTTTAAATTCTGTAACACAAAAACAGCTGTACTTCTTAACGTGTTTCTAAGGTCTATGTAAGGGACTGGCAGGACAATGACAAGGTGCACCAGGGGAAGGGGTGGCTGGAACCTGACTTGGAAGAAAGGGGCAGTGGTTGGTGGGGACCTGTACCAGAAAGGAGGCAAGAATCAGAGGTGGGGAAGCTTCAGAGCTGGAGGCAGGTCAGGCAAGTGAAGGGCAAGGTGCTTCCCCACCTTCTCCTGCACCACTGTCTCCCAGAGAGGAGAGAACTGAAGTGGGAAGAGCAGAGGCAGCTTCCATGCAGGCGCAGTCTCAGGCTACATGTGTGCAGCGCATCAGGGGAAGGTACAGAAACTGGTGAAGGAGGGGGTGGTCCCCAGTTTCTGCAACTGCCCCATAGAGCACAGACCTGGGAATAGCTGCCTAGACGCTGGGCTGGGAAGCACCCTTGACAGTCTGAAAGATTAAACATCCACCTTCTACCAAAGGTAGCATACTAAATAAACAAATCTATAGCCTATAGACTTTTGTGAAGCAATTTGAAATATTGTTCTACATGGTATACATATATATATATATATATATATCTGCATGGTATATCATTCATGACTAATTAAATTGCCCTGTGATCTTCAGATGAAGGGCAGTATATAAATTTAATAAATAAATAATACCAAAAACCAGTTAGGGGTGGGGAGAAGAAAAGCATGCTATTGAAAACATGGCCTAACACAGGCCAGGATTCCCCAGCATCTGCTATGCAACCTAAAGTTCTATTTCTAATGAGTCGTCATGACTGGCAGGTGTGGCTTCCATAGGTAGGGCTGGGGTGGAGCAACTAGGAACACCTTTACCTGGCGGAGACGATGGGAATGGTTTGACAAGGTGCCTGGGAACTGTACTACTTCCATTTTGGGGAGGCACCAGATGCCACAACTCTTTTCTCTCATTAACCTTACTTAAGGTTCACTTAATGTAATAAAACTCTAAAACCACCATGTTTGTTGTTGTTCAGTCGTTTAGTCGTGTCCGACTCTTCGTGACCCCATGGACCAGAGCACGCCAGGCACTCCTGTCTTCCACTGCCCCCCGCAGTTTGGTCAAACTCATACAAACAAATAAAGCAACATTACAAACACAGTGTTGCAATAAAAATGCAATAGAAGAGAAGTCTTTGACATCTGCAGAACCAACCCCCCTCCCCAAGGTATTTAGCCTTCATTTAAATATGTCCCCTTTGAAGAGTTCAACAGACAGGATGCCACCACTGAGAATGTCTTGATTCGTTTTTTTAAAAAGCTTCCAAACCATTTCTCTACTTATGGTTGTTTCTCATTGTTTTACTTCGGCTGTGTGTATTTGATATATTCTGGAATTCAAAATTTATTTACCCCAAACGTGCTTGTTAAAATGCTACAATGTAATGGATTTATTCTTTGCAAAAGTAGAAAACACACCAGCAAGCCTGAGAAATTGACATCTCTGCTTCGATGCTTTGCAGACACTTTCAGAAACGAACCTGCTCTCTGCTTGTGGCACACTCTGGTTTGTATTGAATAGAAACACAAAGAGAACTTTTAGTCACCCTGGAAAAATAGCCAAAATTAACTGCAGTGTTTTTCCAGAGCCTCTGCCAGAACTGAACAAACAAATAGCCTGGATTTAATGGGCAAGTGCTTCCAAAGAACAGATAATCAGCCTGTAGCAATCTTGCATACGCCGAAGGTGTAACATGCAAAATTTCTCTCTAATTCAACCTGCATGTGACCACACCTCCCCTCCGCAAAACTGGCTAAACTACACATGATGTTTAGTGTATGAATGGCCAGTTCGGAAGCTACATTCCGCTTCCAAAGTACAGTGTTTAGAGCGTAATAAAAGTCCTACTGAATCAGATGGATTATCCATTTAATTCAACAAACTGGAAACCAGTGGTGGATGGGGCCAAAGGCAAAAGTGGAAAGAGAAGAAAATGTGGATTATGAAGCATAACCAGAATTCGATGCTGTAGTTGATCCAGGCAAAACACACCCAAGGAAGCTGCAAAGCAAAGCAGGGCTAGTGAGCAGTTTGGCCTATGAAAAGAGGACTTTTCTGTCGGAGGGTTTGTAGCCTGGGGAAGACTCCTGAGGGGAGGCCACATTTAGCTCCCAGGCCAAAAATAGCCAGTGTGATGCTTCATAAACACCCCCAAGTAGAGCATGAAGTATGGTTGCTTCTGATGAACCTGGAGATTCCACTTAGCAATCATGGCTCAAAGGGGTTGTCAAATCCTCTTTCAATGTTATCTCCACCAGGAATTATTACCCTATTTTGTGACAGTGAATTCCACAAGTCTCCAACACAATAAGCCTCAGGCATGTTAGCCTTTTGCCATACACTAGATCAGCCTTCCTCAGACTGGTGCTGGCTAGGGCTGATGGGAGTTGTAGTCCAGAACATCTGGAGGGCACCAGGTGTGGGAAGTCCGGTGTAAGTGTTTCAACCTCTACTGCTGCTTACTTTCCTCCACTGTGAAAACTATCAGTTTGTTTGCTGCAAGATGGTATGGTGGGAAGGCTCAGGTAGCTTTATTCTTAAATACATGCTTTTTTAAAATAAAAAAACACATTCATTTCCTTTGCTTCTGCTATATTGACCTTTTATATTGCAAGAATAGATCATGAACTCTTACTGGAATGAGATATGGGAGCACATGGATATACACATGTACAGGTGCAAGCAGTACTTGCTCTCACTAACAGCATAGCTCCAACGGGAAGGCAAAATAAGTGGCTGTGAGCAGGAGAGAAATGTATTTGAGAAACAACAATAGTCACATGCTATGTATCACCTTTACCTAAATAGATATAGAGCCTACAATATATGTACCCACAGAACATTCCATACACACCCACACCACATCTATACATGGAGGGCGCATTAATTTTAATTATTATAGCTTCAGCTTGTACACAGCCATCAATTTAACAAAACTTAAAGAGTAGACAACCAGGGCTCCTAGGACAATCACCCTGTAAACTTGGCTAGAAAAGATTCCCTAGACGAAACGGGTGGAATGTTTCGTTGGTGTTTGCTCTCCTCTAAAAGGTGTGTCTTTATTTTACAAAGGAACTAGTGAGCATATTCAGCTTGTCCTGAAAAGCCTAGGTATTTTAACCAATATCACTTCTCATCATTTAGACTTTTTAAAAAAAAGAAAAGAAAAGAAAAGAAAAGAAAAGAAAAGAAAAGAAAAGAAAGAAAGAAAGATGCGGACCATTTGGATCCCTTCCAATCGGGATTCAGGCCTCATCATGGGACTGAAACTGCCTTGGTCGCGCTGGTTGATGATCTCCGGCGGGCTAGGGACAAAGGTGAGAGCTGTTTCCTGGTTCTGCTGGATCTCTCAGCGGCCTTTGACACCATCGACCATAACATCCTTCTGGACCGGCTAGAGGGGTTGGGAGCTGGGGGCACTGTTATACAGTGGTTCCGCTCTTTCCTCCTGGGCCGTGTTCAGAAAGTGGTGGTGGGGGATGAGTGTTCAGACCCCTGGGCTCTCACTTGTGGGGTGCCTCAGGGTTCTGTCCTCTCCCCCATGCTTTTTAATATCTATATGAAGCCGCTGGGAGAGATCATCAGGGGGTTTGGGTTGGGTGTTCATCAATATGCAGATGACACCCAGCTCTACCTCTCTTTTAAATCAGAACCAGTGAAGGCGGTGAAGGTCCTGTGTGAGTGCCTGGAGGCTGTTGGAGGATGGATGGCGGCTAACAGATTGAGGTTGAATCCTGACAAGACAGAAGTACTGTTTTGGGGGGACAGGAGGCGGGCGGGTGTGGGGGACTCCCTGGTCCTGAATGGGGTAACTGTGCCCCTGAAGGACCAGGTGCGCAGCCTGGGAGTCATTTTGGACTCACAGCTGTCCATGGAAGCGCAGGTTAATTCTGTGTCCAGGGCGGCTGTCTACCAGCTCCATCTGGTACGCAGGATGAGACCCTACCTGCCCGCAGACTGTCTTGTCAGAGTGGTGCATGCTCTGGTTATCTCCCGCTTGGACTACTGCAATGCGCTCTACGTGGGGCTACCTTTGAAGGTGACCCGGAAACTGCAATTAATCCAGAATGCGGCAGCTAGACTGGTGACTGGGAGTGGCCGCCGGGACCACATAACACCGGTCCTGAGAGATCTGCATTGGCTCCCAGTACGTTTCCGAGCACAATTCAAAGTGTTGGTGTTGACCTTTAAAGCCCTAAACGGCCTCGGTCCTGTATACCTGAAGGAGCATCTCCACCCCCATCATTCAGCCCGGACACTGAGATCCAGCGCCGAGGGCCTTCTGGCGGTTCCCTCACTGCGAGAAGCAAAACTACAGGGAACCAGGCAGAGGGCCTTCTCGGTAGTGGCGCCCGCCCTGTGGAACACCCTCCCGTCAGAAGTCAAGGGAATAAACAACTACCTGACATTCAGAAAACACCTAAAGGCAGCCCTGTTTAGGGAAGTTTTTAATTTGTGACTCTGTATTGTATTTTGATATTTGTTGGAGGCCGCCCAGAGTGGCTGGGGAGACCCGGCCAGATGGGCGGGGTATAAATAATAAATTATTATTAATTATTATTATTATTAAAGTAAGTAAGTCCATTTGGCCACATTGGACTTTCTGCACAACATCCCTACTATTAAATCTCGTGGCACTGTGGTCACTGTTCCCAAGCAGTTAAACACCTCCATGTTAGGCTTAAGTCCAAGGTCACTACCTGTCTTTGGTTGATTCTATGACTCTCTGGGGGGTGGCCAGCATGGTGCATATCAGATGATGTAGATAACGCCTCCCCTCATCCCCAGGCAGCATGGGGCCAATAGCCAGGGATGATGGGAGTTGTAGTTCAACACCTCCGGACAGCATTGTGTTGGCTACCCATAGACTTATCTAGGATGATCCGTGTCTAGAATTGCCCATTCCCTTCGATTCCCTGGGTATCTCAGTGGGGAACATTTGGGCCTCCAGCCTTAGGCTATAAGTTTCCAGGCTGAAATGCTGGATTCCCAGGCAGGAATTGACCTCTTTCCGCAAGGCCTGTAAGACAGAGCTATTCCGCCTGGCCTTCAATTTGAATTAGCCTGATCTTCCATTCCCCTTTCCCTTCCCTTTTTCTATGAAGGAACCCTTCTGGGACCCCACATTTAAACTCTTCCCTGGTCTCCTTGCTGGCCCTAGCAGGACCAACTTGGCCAGTTAGCCCTGGAGATCACTTGATGTTTACTGAACTGGGTCTTTCCCCCCGCCCCGCCCCCCAAAAAATGACCCTGGATTTTCTGAATTTTATTGACATGGATGCTACATTTATGTTGTATTTTATGCTGTTTTTAAGTTGTTTTTTAAGTCATTTTTAATTAATGTTTTATATTTGTTGTTAGCCACCCTGAGCCCGGTTTTTAAATCGGGAAGGGTGGGGTATAAATAAAATTTTATTTATTATTATTATTATTATTATTATTATTATTATTATTATCTCTGTACACAACTCTAAAGTGTAGAAAAGCCAAATAGCACCATTAAAAAAGCAACTTTAAAACAGAGCTCTAAAATATGTATTTTTAAAAAAACTTGTTGAAACTTCTGGAAAAGGTAAGAACAAAACTACCTAGTATCCTGCCTCATAAAAACTGCAGCTATTCTACCTTAAGCATTTAAAGATAATATTACTATTGTTAACATTCTGCCAGAAAGAGAGATGTGCTCCACTTAGGGACCTTCTGCACAGTTTGAACATGACAAAGTGAAAAGAAATGAAATCCCCAGCAGTTCCTAAAAGAAAGTCAGGCAGCATTCACCCTGCACTTTCATGTATGGTATAATGAAGGCAATGGTTATCATAATATGTCATTCTCTTCCCAAGTTTAAATGCTTCCTACTGAGACTTTAAAAATATTTTTTACTGAGATATTTCCCATTCTTAATTCATGGTCTTGCTTACGTTTTACTTTCTGTCTCTCACATCTGGCAAGTAGAGCTGGGCAATAACTCAATATCACGATATATCACCAGTTAAACATCACGATATATGAATATATCGTGATGCCTGAAATAAGGAAGGAACTACACAGAGGCAAGTAGGACAATGTCCTAGCAACCGCTACTACTTAAGGGTCTAAAACTGATAAATGATGGTGTTATCAACCACCTCATGGTCACTTTCAGCAGCAGGCAAGCCAAAACGCATCCCAACAGGACTTTTGGTTTTGGGCTTGGTTACCAAATGGTGTTATTCAGGACATCCAAAGAACAGTGATGAGTCATAGTGAATACAAATAACCTGGGACTGCCAGACTACCAGCAGGCCTGCTAGGAGGCAGAAGCAGCAGTGGCAGAAACAGCTTGCCATGACCGCGGTACATGTCGGCCGTAGCAGTGACAACCTGAAAGGCCTTGCGGTGGTTCTAGTGACGACAGTAGCAGCAGTGGCCTGCGAGGACTCACAGCAGTGATAGGATGTGGCAGCAGTAGCAGTGGCGTGCAAAGCCTTGCGGTGGCGGCAGGAAGTGACAGCAGTGGCGGCAACTGTGAGACTTCATGGTGGCAACGGGGCTCGAGCCCCACATTGGGCAAAAGAGTCCTGCATTGTAAGGAGTTGGACTAGCTGATTCTTGTGATCCCTTCCAACTCTACAATCATAGGATTCTATGATATGACAGGCACACACCATGCACATTGTCTTAGAGAATAAGTAGTACAGTTCAGAAAAGGTTGGGTCAAATCCTATACACTGTTACTTGGAATTAATCACACTGTACAAAGTTGCTTAGTTGGAATGTGCAAAATCAGTCTGCAATAAATAAATAAATAAATCTACATAAATATTAGTACAGGATTATTCAACGAAGACAACAGTTTATCTTGATACATGCAGAATATTTATTGGTTGGGAAACTGGAATGCTTCACTGGGAAATACACAATGTTATTTAAAACAGCTTCATCAGCACTGACGCTCCTTTTTCAGAGCTCTGATTAAAATTTAATTAAATACCCACTTTGGTGATCTGATCAGTTAGTGGCTTCTTCTGTAGGAATTACTCACTGTTATTTCCCCCTGGTGTTTGTTTGAAAATCATCCTACACACGTTAATGGTTTTGAAGCGCATTGTCAATGTAATGTGAAAGGGGGTAATCAACTTTGCAGAAAATTTATATATATACAATCTGCACAATCATCTGAGAGGAGAAAGGAAAGCTGCATTCATTGTGCAAGTAGAATAGACAAACACCTATTCTGCAGCTACAGAAGAGGGGGAAACAACTGAACCGGATGTCAGCTAATGTAAGGCACATGATCTACCCACTCTGCATTTCACCACCAACAAAATAATGCAATACATTGTTATGGGATCGTGGGGAGGGGGCTGGTAATAGAAGGAAGTGCCGAACTGGTCAAACCAGTATCTTTGTCAAGTTGCCGGCCATTTAAGTACCCTCATCAGCATTTTAAAGAGTGGGGCTATGTTGCCATAAGGACAACTAAGTGTTGGTTTTCTACAGGAGGAGGAGGAATGGGCCTCTTCCCACCTCAGCTGCCTGGGTGACAGGAGATATAGGGCATGGATAGGCAAACTAAGGCCCGGAGGCTGGATCCGGCCCAATTGCCTTTTAAATCTGGCCCATAGATGGTCCATGAATCAGCGTGAATAGAATGTGTCCTTTTATTTTAAATGCATCTCTGGGTTATTTGTGGGGCATAGGAATTTGTTCATTATTATTTTTTCAAAATATAGTCCGGCCCCTCACAAGGTCTGAGGGACAGTGGACCGGCTCCCTGCTGGAAAAGTTTGCTGACCCCTGATCTAGGGGCTAGTCTGGGGGTGAGTTTTTTGTCTGGGCAGGAAGCTGAAGACAGAGTTTTGTCTTGTTCTGTGCTGGATCCAAAGTTATGGATCCTGGAAACCTAGGGGGGAAGCAAGGTATGTTGGGAGTGTTAATGCTGTGAGCCCTTGCACCCAATGCTCAGGTTGTTTATATGTGTGAATAAAAACATATCCTAAAGACATGACAGTCTCCAGTGAACTTCTTTCCAAGGAAACTGAACCCTGGGTAAGCATTGGAATCCCTGGAGTCTCTTGTCACTTCAAGACTGGTGTGCATGCAATATAATAAATGTAGCTTACCTAAAACAATACAGTTATTGTCTGGATAAGTTCCTAGGGTTACACATTCAGTGGGGTTTGAATAATCTGCTAAAGACCACTCTGTGATGGCAAATGTTCAAATGTAAATTATTTTATGGACTACCATACACCAAGCTAACCATTACTCCTCACCTGACACCAAAAGAAAGTTACTGGTGCACAACTTCCATCATTTCTGACTCTTGACACTGCCTGCTGGGGCTGCTGGGAACTGGAGTCCAACAACATCTGAAGGGCTATAGGTTTCGCATCCCTGCTTTAAACCCATAATGAATCTTAAGAGTACCCCTTGGGATCTTAAGCCTCACATTGGGCTTAAAATTTATTTAAATTTAGAATACATCAACACTGTAATATGCTCTCTCTATGTAGCCCATTACAGAGACAACAGCATGCACCAATTAGGAGAATAGTACAAACTGTCCGGAGAAAGAATGTAACAGTCTCAAGCAACAACTTGTTCTGAGCCTCCATGTCGTATGTTATGATAAGTCTGATGGATCAAAACAACAGTAACGTCATCTGATTTCCTATCGATATGGAATTAAGGTCAGAGCAACTTGTGCTTGAAATGATGTCAATAAAAGTTTGCACCACACAATTAATTCCAAGTTATAACCTAATGGGTCGGGGTGGTTTTCCAGACTAAAATGCAAAGTCAGCCATTTCAATAATACTTAATAGTTCTAATCAAGGCCAATATAATGGAACATTGTTTAGGAAAGTACTGTATATTAAAAATACTCACAAAGAGTTTTTGCTTGACAGTGCTACAGATATTAGACTATTATCTCAGGTCTGTACATCTTGTGTTCTACCACACTCAGCAGGAGCGGCGGCAGTTTCACCCACGATATACTGCTAGGTGAAGGCGCCATCATGCTCTGGCACTCAAACCAGTCCTGGGTAATGTATCTATACATCGCCCAGGCCTAGTCAGGGAGTTAACAGTATATCCCCAGTACTAAATTGTTCTTAGGGTACAGCACTACCACAAATGTTGATATTGTTGAGGAGTCTGAATTGCCTGGGCTTTCTAGCTTGTTGGATTCTGTGTCCTATTTGATGTACAGAACAACACTCTTGGAATGCCCTTCCCTGTCCTCTCCAAAGAGTTTATGTTCAGAAATAACTATGACCCACTGGTTCTCTCCATCATGTTTCAGATATGCCCATTGCATCTGTGCTCTCCCTTAAAACTCAAAATACATAATAAAGCAAAAGCAAAATAAATGATGTACCCCTGCACTTTCATTGCCTAGTTCAACACATTCTCATCCCTTAGGGTTGATTCACCCTAAACCAGATGTTCTTCATCATCTGTTGGCTATCCCCCAGAGCTCACTTAAAAAGCTGTTCTGCTACCTTGTTCATTTTAAGTGCAAACAGTCTGGTTCTATTATGGTTCAAGTGGAACCTATCTCTTTTGTACAGGTCTAGCTTGTCACAGAAGGTGCCTAACAAATCCAAATCCTGGCACCACCTTCTTACCCATGCATTGAGATCCTTCAGACCTACCTGCAAAGCTAACTCTGGTGGTCGAATGGGTAGCATCTCAGAGAAAGCTACCATGAAGCTCCTGGCTTTCAATCTCCTGCCTAGAAACCTAAATTTGCTTCCAGGTCACACAATTGCATTTGCCCACATCACTGCTGCCAATACATCATGACCACTGACTTCTCCTCAGCACTATCTGTCACATGATAACAGGTAATATCTACAACTTTCACACCATGCAAATAAAACACTGCATACTGCACACCTACAAATGCAGATATATTTTCCCCTAATGATAATTGATCACTATTAGGACCTCTGTCCCCTAGAAGAGAATCTTTGGCACAAGAGGGTATCTGTTTATCCTTTGAGGGGTGAGTCCCTTTCTAAAATGTAATTTCTCTCTTCCTTAGAGTGGTGCCCTCCTCTCCCAGGACTCATTCTCTGTGACAGCAGAAGCACCCTGATGTTTGTTGCCTCTAACATGTTCCTGAAGGTGTCACCCACCCACCCACCTCTCTGACCACCAGCTTGTCCAGGTTGGATACGTTGGTTGGAACAAACTTGCTTCCTGAGGTTCAGGAATTAATTGCACCAAGCACACACCCAAGACTTCTGTTCTGCAGGCAGATAGCCATATATGTGATATACTCAAAAATACACTGGATAGCCCCCACAACCATGCTGACTTTCTACTTGTATACTTGTTGGTTTTTTGTTATTTATTGATATTTTCCAAGTACTGGAGTGTAGGCTGGAACTGGTGACCCATGAAGTCAAGCACATCCTACTAACCATGTATTGTGGTCTGCCACATGCTTGACATACACCCCTGTTCAAATTAGGGAAGGAAGGAAGGAAGGGAGGGAGGGAGGGAGGAAGGAAGGGGAATCTGCCTGAACCAAGGAGGAAGCAGCTAAAGCACTGTACCTCAAAAACATGAGTGTAACTGGAAAACTAAACCAATTGATTGAGGAGCTCATGTCAGCTTGATGCCCTGCCATCAAGATAGCAATAGGGCCAAGAAAGTGGTAGCAATGGAAACCCATATAGCTAAAACAAGGTGCCCTCCTGGGATTGACAGATACATATATTTGTTGTTGTTTTTACTTCTGATAGAAATTGAATAAACAGTATAGGGGCAGACAGTGTTAATGCAAGGACCAGCATGGTAGGTACTGAGGATAGCTTGACTGAGAGCTGGGAAATCCCGTTTTAAATATCCACCAACAAAACATAACTGATTTAGTGAGTATTGGATGAGTCATCTGGTTCCCAAAGCCTTTGTACGATCATGAGTCTCACTGAAATCTTGAACAGTTCTTATAGTGAAGCCCTGAAGAAGATCAGTGTGTAGGATTTTGGAGATGTTAAGGAAAAAGAAAAAGAAAAGGGATACTATGTTATATAGTTTTGTTTCATTTGTGCATGAGTGGCTGACATTGCTTTTCAGTTGCTCATGTGGCCAAGGAACATTCTGGCTATACCATTTGCTCTGGGGCCTGAAAGATTTACTTCTCCGAAGAAATCCATAAGTGTGTTTTTCTTGCAGGATCCCTGGCTTCAAAAAACGAACATAAACTCCATTCCCCAGCTTCTTACTCATTAAAATGTATAAAGTTCTGTGCGCTTCCTACATTTCTTTCCAATCAAACACAAGAAAAGTTCAACCGCTCCCTAAAGAGTGACATTCATTGCATTCACATACTGTAGTTGCCAATAATTGCTGCTTTTATAAAGTGAAGTGCTGAGTGAGTGAGAAAGGGAAATCCTTCTTTAGCTTAGCTCACCATAAGCATGGCTGAAACATAAAATGACTGCTGCATGCCAGTAAATGAGAAAATAATGAATATTTGCTTTACCCCACTTGAAGATCCTGCACAAAGAAACCATCTGATCTTTGGCAAATCAGTACACACACAGGACAGCCCTTGTAGAGACAGCCACAACAGGAAGCAATTTAAATTACATAAAGCACGCTGATGTGGACACACGAATGGGTATAATTGGTTTGAATCAGGCTGGAAGTGGATGCTGTGTGGCAGCTACATTCAGAGCTGACCCAATACATTTTGCTGGCTGAGCCAAAGGACAAAATTCACCCTTTCCATGTACAGAGATCAACCGGATTGACTGTTGATTCTTACTTCAATGCATTGCAGGAGGTTGGACTAGATGGCCCTTGGGATCCCTTCCAACATTACAATTCTATGATTCTATTATTCTATGTACAGGTAACAGGACAGCATCATCTACGACACCTGAAAGCAGCAGGCTATCTTAGGTAGTGTAGACAAACAACTGTTTTCCACCTGCTCATTGCCGCCCTGCATTCACCTGCCATTTAAGATGCCCACTCACTCTGCCTATAGGGCTGGGCCTGGCAACATCAAATGTGTCACCCTTAATCCCAATTCAAATTATTCATATTGACTTGCTCCTAGACTTCTTGTCCTATCATATAAATGCTTAGGATTGGAGTTAATGCCACAAAACACATATTTTTGCATAGCCATCCAACCAACCTGATATCCTCAAGGACATAAATTAAGAGTAGAATTGCTACCTTTTCTGCTTAACCTGCTTTGTGCTTTTAGTAGCCATTTGAGAAGCAGAAATGAAGCAGGCTTAGCTTTTCATTTTCGCCGGTCAACAAGTTGACAAAGACACAGGAGCACAGCCAGTAAAAAAGTTGGTAAGTACAGATTATGCTAACAATGAAGGGGTTTAGTGCCAGTATGAATGTGTTAGGAAAGGGCAGTTGCTTGTGATGGTGTCCAGTGACACATACGTTTGGCATTGGTAACAGTGAGAAATTAATCCCATGCCACTGTGCAAAGGGTTTCATCTCACATTCAACCCCGCTGTCATCAGCCAAGACAGTGGCTTTAAGTTGAATACCGCTATATTCAAGTACAACTTGTTTACATTGAGATTCTTCACCAAGCATCAAGGGTCAGCAGTCCTCTCTGCAAATCCATCAATTTATGCCAGATTTAATTTATCTATGGGGTGGTTGCTATTTTCCTACTCATATCATTTTTAATTAATTTCTTTAAAGACGCCACAAACTTTAATTGGGAATGTTCTGGACCATATTGAAAAATTATCACACTTCTTATCATGTAATGTTATCTTTGCTAAATTAATTCTGTTATAAAACCGAGCATAATTAAAGAGCACTATTAATGTTTCACCTGCCCTATTCCTTTGCATACATCTAACGTATGTTTCAAGTTCATGCGCATAGTGAGGAGTTGTTAATGACTCTTCCACAACTGATGGCATCATCACATCTGGATTATATGACTTTCTCTCTTGCATTAAGGACAAAGGACATCCATCCCGTCACCAGACACATTATAAATCATAATGTTGTGCCAATGCTACAAACCATGACAATGGTGCCAACATCTGAGGAATGCCTACTTAATATTAGTTCTATAAACTTAGTCAAAACATCTTTCTTTATCAGAGTGCTAAATTCTCCCCTCCTTCAAGGGATCATGATGGGAGATGCAGTCCAACACCTGGAGGCCAGTTTGTTCCAACTGGTCTAAACAAAGGGTGTACTGATCAGTTCCCTGAATTTTTCCACCCAAATAGGATGCCATTCACTAAGTCCACATACCGGTAGTCAGCATTCACATGGCAGTTTATTCCAGTTTCCCAACATTTTCCTAACAATTTCTGCATTATATAAAGGCCACTTCCACAACTTTAATACTATATTGCACAAGTTTGGTGCTCATTTCTGTGTTATTTGCAGATTTTTTTTTCTAGAAGCAAGTAACATGTAAATAGCTTGCACTATAATCTCCTATATTTGTGGAAGTGGCTTTTATGTCATATGAAGGCTCAAATATAATGCAGAAATTAACAGTTAGGGAAATGTCAGAAAAACAGAATAAAGGGCTGTGTGAATGCAGTCATAATCAGTGCTGTGAGGAGGTTGCTACCTGAATGCAGCCAGACTTTTCTGGTTATCACAACAAAGGTTCCTGCACCAGGCTTGTGTATGTCTGTGCTAAGAATATTCGGTAAGTAAGTAGAATGAGGCGCCACCGCCAAATTAGGCATATTTTTCAGCCACTAGGAAAAACCAGCCAGGATATAGTACTGCTTCCCCACACGGTCATCATGAGGAGCATAGCTAGCTGGTAGAATGTATGTTCTGCAAAGAGAGGTTTTTCATGTTCAGTTCCCAGCAACTGCAGGTGGAACTGCAAAAGACTTGTGTATGGAATCCTAGACCTCCTGCCAGTCAGTGCAGGCAATACTATGCTAGATTAATCAGTGGTATGATTCAGTATAAGGAATCTTCCTTCCTATGTTTCACTGACATGAAATTCAATCTCCATCCTGCCCCCCCCCCAAAAGGGAGGGGAGTTTATTCATAATGGCACACTTACTCCCCATTAATGCACACAATCTTCTGAATGTATTGCCATGCATCCCAATGTGAGACACTATTCACACAATACAGGGTGCAAGGTTTTCCAGATTTACATTTGCATCTGAAAACATTTGTGAAGCCTTGTATGTCCTTGATGAAGGCTTTCTTCTCCATTAGCAGTGATGAGGAGAGCTTGGATAAGAGAGAAAGAGGCAAGAGGCAAAGCAAAGTGCATTTAAGCAGCAGTGTGTGAGGAAATGTGCAAGTATTGAGGAGGAAGGTGTCAGTGTGTACATCAGGGATGGGGAAACTGTGGACTTCCCACCATCCCTGACCATTAGCTGGGCTGACAAGATCTGGAGTCCAACAGCATCTGAAGAGTCACAGGCTTCCCATCGCTCGTGTATATGAAAGAGGAAAGCCTCACAGAAGAACTGCTGGTATGAAAAGATTTATTTGTGTGAAGCATTATGCATATTCATGTTCCCTCAAGACCTGAAGCTGCATGCTCATTTCAGGGCCACTCAATAAGTCCAAGATCTGCATACGGGGACAGGCAGAGTCTTAATTTGACCCAAACTTTCCACTTGTGAAGGAAGGAGTGGCCACATTTGCATGTCCACCATATGCCAGGGTTGCTGGCTTGCCATGGTCTGTTGTGAATGAGCAGCATACTGATGCTGAGTACCTGATGGCCCCTACTTCACTTCTTTCCTGGCACAAGTGGGAACAAACAAACCAAGCAAGGGCAATTAAATGTCTTGGTTTGCTGCTCCCTAACAACCCACTGTTTGTAAGCCAACTACAAACCACGTTTTAAGGCTGGCTAGTGATCCTGGCTTGTTAGGGGGAAACAAACTAGGGACCAGGGTTTGGATGTCAAGTTTACTTTGTTTCTCTCACTGATGCCAGGGAGAGGCAGAAGCGATTGGGCAGTGTGCGTCATCAGGCTGCACATACCCAATAAACCATGGGTCGGCAAACTAAGGCCCAGGGGCCAGATCTGACCCAATTGCCTTCTGAATCTGGCCCACGGGTGGTCCGGGAATCGGCGTGTGGATCAGCGTGGGGATTCTGATTGTTGGGGCTGTGCCACTCCCCCCCCCCACACACACACACCGTGGCGGCGCCTTCTCCCTCCCTCCTCCTGGCTTCTCCCCGCCCTCCCTAGAGGAAGAAGGGGGCTGGGCTTTGTTGAGCCGTGGTTGGCTGAATGCCATTTTAAGCAGCTCCTCTCCGGAGCCAGCCCTTTCGCGCTGCTCATCGTCCCGCTGCCGCCACCAGCCCCTGCCGCTCGCAAGGTCCAGGTAAGCAGCCACTGGGGCTCGTCCGGTGCTGTGGAGAAGGGAGGGGAGTGTCAGTGGGGAGGGGATTTCCCACCCACCCACCCCCCCCAAAAAAATAGTCCAGCCCCCCACAAGGTCTGAGGGACAGTGAACCGGCCCCCTGCAGAAAAAGTTTGCTGACCCCTGCAATAAACCATGATAAGCCAGCACCTCTATTTATTGTTAATGGTGAATGTGGACAGTGACTTCAGGTCGGTTTTGTTTTTTCGCTCTCCTTGCAGTGCACTTCCGTCTGAATCACACTGATGTCAACAAAAGAGCAACAAGTAAAATATGTTCCTATGCCAACACAATACAAATTACATATGATTTCTTCTCCAAATTGCTATATATCTACACTTGAGCTTTTCTCTGCATGAACACTGCTTTCTGCTCAGGACAAAAGACTAATTGTTATCCATGCACTAAATTACTCAAATTGCCTCTTAATTATACTCTAACAAGTATTTTGCTAGAAAAGAAATGTTACTGGCAACATGATGTAGACACTAAAGTGTTCCCGTTTAGAAACAAGATGAAACACTATTGCCAAATCATTCAACCATTCATACTACAATCTAATAAGAATATAGCTTCTTAGTAGACCCTTTTCAAAACTCAAAAGGCAGAAATGTTTCTCTCATGTGGTCCATTATACGCAAATAGAAATTCGGTGTGTGCTTCACTTGTATGATATCAGACAACACCAAGTTACAGAACCAAGTCCCAAAATATGGAATTTCCTTTGAAATGTAGTTTTACTGAGCAGGATAATTGCATATCTAAATACCTGGTTGCAATCCTGAACACAACCTGCAGCCATTAACTGTGACGTCAATGAGCTTTAAGCAGACACACTGTGTGCAGGATTGCAACTTATATGATTAAAGCACACTTGTTGAATGCTATATTTGGTAGTGGGAGTTGAAAGCAAAGCTGATACTACAGAAAAAGGTCCATTGAAGAATATGCACCAAATGCACAACTCTCTCATACACAACTTCTGAGAACTTCAATTTAGCCAGAATTTGTTGTCTGAGCTTTCATTTTCGGTTTTACCTGTGATCCCACTTTTCAAGTGTAGTTTACCTACTGCAGTTTAAATGGACACAAACTAACAGTTCTTCCATTCCTGAAAATTTTAAACTAGGGAAATCTCTACACTTTTTATGTACTACTGTAAAGGAGCAGATGGTCTCAATTCTATGTAATGTGACCAAGACCTTGTTAATTTTAAACATGGGCTATTTAAATTCTTCATTAACAGGTCATCTGAGCATGACACACTTCTTACAACCATCTGTCTGGTCAATTAACAATCCAGGCTGAAACCCTAACCTGATTTAAGGGAAGAACGGCATGTGTTTCTTCTCATTTCTGTCATGGGGAAAGTACACTCCCCTTGACAGTTTCCATCTGTCCCTCTCATCCCTGTAAATATTCGGCAAAGCAAGTGTGATTGTGTGCTGTGTGTGTAAACCAGAACAAAAATTTAAATATATAATACCAAGTTCCTTTTGAAGTAGACAAGAAACTACCCTTGGACGAATGCCAGCGTTTTCCCCGTCCATTTCTTGCGCCTTGAAGCTGGTAAGGAATTGTTGCTAAAGAATTTCAGAGCCAAACAAAAGAGGGTGTAGCAGCTGCACAGAGCAGCGGGAAGACTCTTAACGTGCCGTGGCCCTTTTTTGGGCAAGGGTGCCCCCAATTTAGGGAATGCTGCCTCCCCCCCCATTTTATCACTCTGTCCCCCTATCCAACTGAAATTTATTGCAACAGACACCCCCCCCCCCCAGCCCCGACAGTGCATGTTAAAATATACATATGCGAGGCGGGCGAGGAACACCGCGAAGAACAAAGAGTTGCTCCTTCTGTCAACTGGGAATCCTAAGGATCGCTGCGAATCCCGTTCGCCCTCCTACGAAGACGGTCGTGCATCTCCTTTAAGGAAAGAAATACGCCGAAAGGGTTTCGGGTCCCTCCCCCTCCGCCGCTGCCGCGAATTACCTGCAGCAAGTGCGCGGGGTCTCCGAGGGTCCGGCGGCTGCCGTGCTCTTCCCGACGGGCTCCTCCGCCTCTCGGGTACCTTCACACCAGGGGAGGCTCCGCCGCGCAAGCCAGACCGCGAGCGCGTCTCTCCATGCTCCCCGCGCGCCGCCACCGCCTCCTCCTCCTCCTCACAGGGGCTCAGGCAGACAAAGCCATGAAGGGGGCGCGGGTGTGGGAGGCGGGGGAAGAAACCGCGCAGAAGGGGTCGGGGAGGGGGGTGGGCAGAGGAGAGGGGGCATTTATTTCTGGCTTCAGCCAAAGTCCCGCCGTGGCGCGCGGACTGGCGCTAGCCGTTCCCTCTCACCTCCAGCGCTGCGTAGCCAGCCAGATGTTTCAGCCCCCGGCTCATCCGTGGGAAAAGCAGAGGTGCCCTTGGTGGGAGTTTCTGTTCTGGGGGGCGGGGACAGAGGGCCCCTCCTCGGCGGCGGCCAATGGGAGGCGTGTCTCTCTCTCTCTCTTAGGAAAGAGAGGAGGAGACAGGCAAGCTCGAAAAGTTTTCAGCTCTCCGTTGATTCAAGAGGTCGCGTGACCTGGTTCCCTCTTCATACACACCCCTCCTCCTAGATATGAACTCTCCCGAGCCGGAGTCGTAAGGCGAGTTGCCGAGGGCACAAACCATCGTTGCCTTGTTTCCAGGGGTGACGCTGAAGAAAGGCGTGAAACGTCTCCCGCTGTGCCTTTCAATTCCACCCGTTCCCGCGCTTGGGGCTGAAAGGAGAAGAGCGCCCACTCCAACCAGCCTCTATATTTGGGACATATAAATAGGATCTTCTCTCTCTCAAACACACGCGCGCACGTGCTAATTATTTCTTAAATTTATATCCCCCTCTTTGTCCCAAATGAGCCCAGGCAGCCGCGTCGTGGGGCGCTGCCAATATCCACGCGCGTCTTCCCCACTAGCAGCGACGCGCAAAAAAAGCTCAGCGGGGATTTTTTTTTGGAAGGAAGAACCTCTTCCCGCGAATTAATCCGGGGCAGCTGCTGGCTCTGCGATCAATCGCTGCGGTCCTTCAGCTGTTGCTGGGACTCCAACTTCCATCATTGCTGGCTGCGGTTGATGGGAGGTGGAGTCCCAGCAACACCCGCAGGGAGGCACAGACTCCTCACCCGCCCGCTCCGAGGCGTGCCTCGAAGGGCGGAGTGGTGGGGAGACCCGCTTTGATGCCGCGCTCATTTGCGTGGCGATGGTGAGAGCCGCGGGGCGAGCGATAATAAACGAACGCCAGTAGGAACTCTTAATATCCATCCTAATTATATAATCCAAGATCCTGTGTTTATGCCGTGATGAAGCTGCAGCCGCCTTTAACTTGTCACAAGACTCTGCTGTCTGCCCCACCCCCGAAAATAATAAATCTGGAACAGTTCCTAACGGGACTTCACTCGTTTCTCTTTCCTTTGCTCCCCCTTTCGGTGCGCTGCTGCTTTGAGCGAGAACTAGCAGAAGATCAAAGAAGCTCAGGAAGGGGTCAGTGTGGAGAGAACTACCGGCAGCAACTTTGGAACCAGCAAAACAGCGAGAAAGTTTGCAGGGGCGCTTCCAGCTTGGATGACCTCTGAACCGTTTCCCAGCCCAGGAGAGGCAGTTTCCCAAACACAACACCTTCTGGGCTGGGTGGATAAAGTTAAGTTTCTTGTAAGGGTGAGGTGTCCAGAGCAAAACATTTACAAATTTAGGGCGACTTTGCTAGGGGGTGATTTCAGCCTGTGCTTAATGTCTGTGAATTATAATAAAAGAGAGGAATGTGCTCTAGGATGTGCAGAGTTTTTCTTTTGCATCTGGTTTTATGCAGAAGGCCTTTGATGGCTTCTTCACCCCATTCCTCAAAATTGCTCCAGGAACTGGAAGAGACCTGGTGCTGATGGCATAAAGTCTTTGGAGCAGTTTGGAGAAATTAGCAAACCATCTAACTAATAAAGTGACACATCCTTTAAAACACACCAGTCAGATTTATAGTTGTTGAGACACTGGGGGAATGGTTATTTCCAACGAACAGATTTATGTACTGTCAGGAACATGGCCAGAAATTGTAACTTTTTAATATGGAGAATTTAACTCTGTAGCCTCTGTCTGCCTGTCTCTCACACACATTCTTGAAGTTCTTTTTTAAAAGACAAATGTAGTTGATTAAGTTTTAATTCAGATCAGAACAAATTTCAAGCACACATGATCCAACTGTTTTATGCACTTGTATTCTACATTTTACACTCTTCTAAGAGCATAATTATCCCTAGAAACTTGTGGGTGAGAGAGAGATGATGAGTGGCCTCTGCTACTGTGTCTTTGTTTAGTAAGCAGTCACAAACAATCCGTAGTGATCATGTTGCTGCCCAACAGCTGCTCTGGGTACATAATCCTTCCCTACTGTGGTAATAAAAGCCCAGAACATATCTCTGTTGACTCAGGAAGCAAATCATTCCATTGACGCAGGAAGCAAATGACCATGCTCATATCTCAAAAGGAAAAGTGGATGCTTATAACTAGAGGGTATGCCCATCTTTTTTTTCCAAGCAACAAAAGTGGAGATATTTACACTGATAATACTCTGGTGCTATAAAATCAAGGTGGAGACGAGTTATTGCTGGCAACACAGGATATTGGTTGCAACACAGTCATTTGTTTAAAAATGTCCCATGTGGTGGCTGTAATTGCATGGACAAGCGGACTGCCACCTGGAGCTTCCTGCAACACATTGGGACCTTTGTTACACCCCTTCCACAAATACTTTGGCAACCTAAGAGAAGCCAGTCTCATGGTAATACTAGGTTTACCATGGGGGCAGAGAGTACAGATTACAGCAACTGTGTATTTACCCATGTGATTCACCATCATTTCCGCCTTCTGTTCTTTTCCATCCATGTTGATATTTATTGATTTCTACTGAACAACTATTTTGCACTGATGAACACCATTCTCTCATAAATATGAAGAGGATGGTGAAGAGGGTAGAAGGAGCAGACTTTATACTTCTGTGTTGATTTAACATGCAAGAGACAGTGGGGATGAGCATGCTAGCTCTGTTGTCCCTGTTCCCGTCACCTTCCATCATTTGGAAGGCAAACATTTGAAGTGTGGAGTTTCCTGTACTTAAGTACTTCCTGTACCATACAGGCCTCCTGTTTGGTCTTCCAGGGTCTGAACGAGCCTCAGTCTGGCTCATAGAAGCTTCCTGTTTGACCTAGTACATTCGGATTCCTAAATCTCTCCCCTTAATAGGCACCACAGCTTCTTCCACCTGTGCATGTGGGTGGCTGTTTAGTCTGTTTCTCTTCTGTAGTGAGAAAAGCAGACTAGGGCCTATCAGAGATCTCTCCTTTGGTGAATGAACCAAGACACTGACAGAACCTCTGCTGTTTCCACCATTTCATCTTTCATCAGGAAGCCAGTAGGCTTGGGTGCCAATGTTAAGGATCTGCACATAATGTTGGGTCATTGAGATCCTCTTGAAGTCCCACCCTCCCCACCATGCAATAACCTCCCTGCCAGAGCTGAGAAAGGAGGTCTTGGAGATATGGGTGGGTGACTCTGTTAGGTCTCCTTGATCTCTCAGTGGCTTTGGGGACCATCAACCATTGTATTTAACAGGTCAGCCTTCTGGGGTTGAGGTTGAGGCCATGGTGAGACACTGGTTGTTTTCCTGCTTGTAGGGTGTCTTCCATGGCTGTTAAGCTGTGGGCCATCATCATTACAACATGTTTCTGAGTGAATGCTTGGGTACTGTTTTCAGTTTTTCAGTTTCAACCTAGCTGTATAATGTTGAGTGGGTGTGATGAAATTCTCTCTGAATAATTTTAACCGCTAAGAAATATGCAGTGTGTACAACAGCAAGGAACTGTTGACAAGATGATGACTTATTGTTTACCTGATAGGGGTGGCTGAGGCACACAGCCTAAAGTAAGGGAGTTGTTCTACTTGTCCCAGGATGAGAAGCTAGCTATTTACAATGTATACCACCTGCTGGTGCCACAGTTCTTGCTGTCAGCTATGTGGACAGTGTGGCAGAGCTTTCCGAGAAGCAGGCTAAACAGCCCCTTTGCCCATTCCACATGTTGGTGACACATTTTTTTAGACATGCATCATTTCGTGACACAGTAATTCAGTTTTACTAGCAAACCAGAGTTTAAACTAACCGCTTTCTAGTCCCAGGAGAGTGGGGAGCAGGACACACCTACACACTGCAACACACGTGTTTGCAACACACAGTTTGGAAAGCTCTGAACTATGGGAATTGCCCACACATATGATATACAGGTATTAGGATGTGCCTTCAGTGTGCATTTTGCTATTCCTTTAACACAGTAAATTTCAGCAAGTGCTTTAAGTTGATGTGTGTCATCAAAATATTTGAAGGAGCTGACAACGTCAATGAAATGAATGGCACAAAAAATTGTCACCTTCTGTTTCCTGGAAGGAAAAGAAATGTATTGTGCGATTTTACTACCCAATTCCATAACAACAGACTCCTTACACATGAATGATGCCATGAGCATTACTAATATCATCTCTATTCAAAATTCCATCAGGGACCTCCAGATGAACTGACGAAACAAGGAAGTAGCAAAGCGTAATTCTCGCTGGGAATAAGTAGTGTGTCCTGAATTCAAGAAGCAGATAAATTACCATTATCTTCTGCTTTCTATGTCTGAATCATGCCATCTTGTGAAATTATTTCAAATTAACTCACTCTGGGCACAGAACATCAAATTACCTGCGTCATTTACATAACTTGGGGAAATTCCTGTCATTGGTTTTTAAAAGAGTGAGGAAAAAATATGCTGGTTTTAAAATGTGCAATGGCAGAAGTGAATCCATGCAGAGATATCTCCACAACAAAATGCTACTGTTCAGATTGTAGTTCAAATTATAGGTGCACGGGAGTAAACTTAGCATACAGAATCTACCTGGTGGGATATATGAAAAGTGTAAACTTATCTAATAAAAATTGGTACAGATACAGCAAGTTTAAAAGTGCCAAAAATTGACAAAATTAGGTCAATTAGCAGCATAATGTGTGACAGCTTTGCTGGTCCCAGGCATTCCATGCTTCCCACCTGATCTAAAACTGGGGGGGGGGGGTGTTTTTTCTTTCTTTTTAAAAATGGTGACGGTGACATCCTTCGAAGCTAGTCCAGCTGTTTGAGAAACCTATCCCACTGGTTAACCATACAACACTGGTTAATCAACTCCTAGGGGGACAGGGGGTCTTCAGACCCCCCCCCCCAATAAAATATTTGAGGGGGCTGGAAGTCCCCCCCAAAAATATTGATGGCATTGCCATTCAAATGGTGTCATTGTACTGCATCATGTGATCAATTATGCAGGGCAGGGCTTACTTGCCCTCCCCCCATATTTTATTCAAGTTGGCACCCCTGCCCTCCCCTTCCTCCTCTACCCTTACTTTATCTATCCAATCTGGTGTTTGAACTCTAATCCATTCATGATGACCACAACTCATAACTCTGACTCATGTGCCCATCACCTTACTTTGCAAAATTAGGTAGGATAATATCTTTCTTTGAACCAGCTACTTGCTTTCTAATCTTTCAGATGGCACAGTCCTGTTCACTAGACACTTTTGGATGATCATTCCAGGATTCATAAACTTTGTTTTGTTCAGATGGTAAGAGTGTCAGGGCCAAGCACTCCTTTCTCACCCCATCAAATTCCTGTGGCACAAAGGCGCTGGCTTGCATTACTGTATATGTTTTGCTAAAACTGGTGAAAGTTAGTTAATAAGCCTTAATTCAAAACAAATAATCGGCTCGGGTGTTTTAGATATTAGCTCTTTTTGTTTTATTGTAATTTAAGTTTTATTATGCCATGTCATGTCTGCAGTCCAATTTGACATATGTACTCTGCTGTTTGTATTCGGCATTGTTTGTTTTGCTTTGCTGGGTTTATGCTATGGCTAAATGCTAACGCAATAAAGAATTTGACTTTGAATAAGCTAAGAGGTTTATTTATCATGGGCACCTACCCACAAATCACAATACTTAGGTTAGGTATTTTTAAGTGTTTTATTGATTGACAGCCCTAAATATAAGAAGTTTTATTTCAGAAAGCTGTCAAAGAAATTATACGGAAGTCCTTCTGCAGTGACACCATACAAGCAGCAGGAAGGAACACAGCATAAGTGCTTGCTTATGCTGAGTTATTTTAAAGGTCCCTCTTGTAAAGTCTTTTCTCAGGTCTCTAGCTAGAGGCCACTGAGCAATGCAATTAGTTTAATTAACCAAACAAAATGAAATGCAAAACTCTTATGAATAAAACTTTTGAAAGGTCAGTCATAGTCTTGAGTTATATTAACAACATATGAATGCCTTGTCATTTCATTGCCTGCCTGTCAGACACGGTCATTAAAACGAGAGTGTAATTTATCAAGAAAGCTGTCCAAGTGTGACAGTCTAGCAGTCTACATCAGGTAGCTAGCACTTGCTATAAGAAAGATTAGCATGACATTTTTTGCCTAGAATTAATGGAAACTGAGTACTTGGGGGGGGGGTGCACACGCACACACACACACACACACACACACACTGCATAGTTCATACACAATCTAGACCTATTGGATATTTTGTTCTCCTGAAAAGTGCTATTTGTCTCCCAAGACAGACGGATGCCAACCAATATGTTGAATCTTGAACCGAAATCTGCATTTAATTTTGACTGGTATTTGAAGACTAAGCCCATTCCATGTGTTATGACTTTCTCTCTTTGTGATGCAAGAAAGAGACGAGTAACATATGAGGCTTCCCCACACCTACACTTGATACAGCGTTGGCTCATCAGCCGCGGTGTATCAGCTTGCGAAATCAAACATCCCTTAAATTAAGCAAGGAACACTTAGGACCTTGTGTCCAAAGGGCTCGTTCACATTGACTGAAGAAAAGAGGGACACAAATTGGGCAAAAAGAAATGTGAATTAAGAATGTGGAGTGGAACAAAGCACGGCACAATCTGGGTACAGGAGGCTTCTATGATGTCATAGGAAGTCTGGGATACCTCAGGGTTGTGGGTTCAAGCCCCATATTTGGCTAAAGATTCCTGCATTGCAGGAGTTGGGCAACATGACCTTTGTGGTCCCTTCCAACTCTATGATTCTATTATCTGTGGAGAAGTGTGGAAAAGGTAGATAGAGGTGTCATTAAGAAACCAAGAGAGAAGAGTACTGGGCCATTAAGACCAACTGACAGCGCAAAGGCTGTCCTTTCCCTGGCTCTGAGTAATGGACAGAGACAGAAGAATTGGGAGGGGCAGGTTGCCAGGGTTACAGGGGTTGTGGTGTCACCACGGGGGGGGGGCATCCTTTTGCAGGAATTTTCTGGAGAGGGCAAGAAGGAAGTGGGGACAGAACTCCACGTGGTGCTGGCTGGGAGAGGCTGCACACAAAGACCAGGGAGCATGGCTGGCTTCTGCTCTGCACCCAAGCTTGCTGATGCTATGGGAGAAGCAAGAAGAAATGCTCTTGAGGTGTAATGTGTTCTTCACTCCCTCCATCAAAGCTCAAGTGTAAATATATCTAAATGAACCATATTTCATAAAGACACTGCAGCCTCTGCTGTGCCTTGATTTTCCAATGGAAACACAAACCATAGCTGTCAACTTTTCCATTTTCTTGCGAGGAATCCTATTCGGAATAAGGGAATTTCCCTTAAAAAAAGGGAAAAGTTGACAGCTATGAACACAAACCTGGTTTAAGTGCCTGGAACTCCCTGGAATCTTGCTATAGCTCAGTGGAGATTGGGGGTGGCACGTAACAATATCTTTTAATGAACGCACATATTGCTGCTAAGGGTCAGCATTTCATTATTTTAGCTCACATAAACTTCTCAAATGGACACCCTGACCAATTTGTCCATCAGCCAGAATTGCCATTCTGGCTGACATTCATGTCAATTTAACACAGGCAAAAAAATGGCAAGGGCAGGCCCCAAAAAGCATTCAATTTCAACTGTTAACTGTTGGAGAAAAATTCTTCCTGTCATTGCCGAGGAGGCAGGTTTAGTCGTTGTTTGAAGATTATCCCTGCCTCCGGGTCTGGTCCTGACCAGATGGATACTGGAACCAGCAAGGGATACCCACATGATCAGAAGGTGCTGCTGTGCAATGCCAGGTCAATGATGCCATCCACGACCTTATTGTGGATGGAGGACTTGACCTGGCATGTGTAACAGAGACTTGGTTGAATGAAGCAGATGGGCCTGTCCTTGCCACTGCTTGTCCACCAGGTTTCTCTTATGCACAGCAACCCAGGCCTTGTGGACGGGGAGGGGGGTTGCAGTGATTTTTAGGAAGTCATTAGTTCGCACCAGGCGTCCTGTTGAGAAGACCCAGTTCTCTGAGTGCATGTTCTGGAAGTTGGGCAATAGGGGCAGTACAGGATTCCTTTTGGTGTACCGACCTCCTTGCTGCACCAAGGATTCACGTAAACATTTCAAGCACAGGCCTATTATCTAATGCCTTCCCTGGATAACAGGCTACGAATCTTGGACCTGATAGACCACATCTGTTTTAGTGACAATGGGTGGTTTTCAACTAAGTTTTACACAACGTAGAATAAAGAACAATAAATATTACAAGACTATGTTCATTAATTTCAGTGGATCTAATCTGAAGAAGTCTAAATTCTACATTGGGTGGTATTCAACTATCTTAGTCATTTCATTGTTGGGGGTGTGTGATAATGGCCTTCTCTGAAATACCCTTAAACCTGTGCTAAATTACTGTTATAATAATTATTTAATAATTAAGGAAAGGCACAGTCTGTAATCATACTTTTTCCTTTATTTTATTTTTAAATGTGCCATTTTAATGTTCTGATTTGCAAGAATACAAGATGACAGACAGCAAGCAATATACAGCATCTCGGGAGGTGGCTTGGGAAAACTTTGAGGGCTAGAGAAACATCTTTTTTTTGGAAATTAATAAAACATAATGTATTCAGGATGCCAAATTCTGTTCTAGAAGCTTTTCTGCCTAATATGTCTGACATCTGTCTTCTGACTTCTTTAAAACTGAGTTTTGAATAGCATGTATAGACTAACATTAAAATGAAAGCACTCCTTCAGGTACACTGGGCTGAGGCCGTTTAGGGCTTTAAAGGTCAGCACCAACACTTTGAATTGTGCTTGGAAACAAACTGGGAGCCAATGTGTTCTGCAAGACCGGTGTTATATGGTCTCGGCAGCCACTCCCAGTCACCAGCCTGGCTGCCACATTCTGGATTAGTTGTAGTTTCTGGGTCACCTTCAAAGGTAGTCCCACATAGAGCGCATTGCAGGTTGTAGCTATGGTGGGACAGGTTTATACCCAGTATTTAAATGAAATTACTAATTACAGTCGTACCTCTTGTTACGAATGCTTCAGGATGCATACAACACGGGTTACGAACGCGCCGAACCCGGAAACAACGGAATGCGTTACTTCCGGGTTCGGCAGTTCACACATGCGCAGACGCGTCAAATAACGTAACACGCATGCGCTGAATCGCATCGTGCACATGCGCAGACACGGCACTTCAGGTTACGCACATCATGGGTTACGAACGGGGCTCCGGAACGGATCCCGTTCGTAACCAGAGGTACCACTGTATACCCTTCTTTGCTGCTTCCTTCTCCAGCCTTTGTCAAGAATACTACTAGACTTGCAAGTTTGAAAACCAGAAATCTACCAGTCTTTTTAATGGATATGTAGTTATTAAAGAAGATGCAGTAATAGCATTCTCAACAGAACTATTATATTGGCCCCCAGGAGGTGGAGGAAGCAGATGAGTGGGTCAAGCTATTGCTGCACTGCATCCCCTTTCATACCTGCGCAGAGAGAAACACTATCCCTGGGCTTAACCTGAATCCCCTAGATAGCAAACTCATGAAGTGATTCATTCCTATTACAAGAAAATCAACTCAGATGAGCTGATGTGGAAAAGTAGCAGGACCTAGCTGCAGTTTGCAATGTACATTCTGTCCATGGCCTCAGGATTACCATTATGTTTTTAAATCACTACAAAACCATTTTTGAAAGAAGTCAGTCACCCAAAGGTTATTAAATGAAAATACAGTAAGGCACACCTGGCAGCATATCAATTGAAAGCAGTAGATGTATAAGTACCTTTTTGTTCATTTATTGGTAAATGGATTCTGGACATGCCCCTCAAATGCATAGTCTTCCGCCCTACATGCAAAATCAAAATTAACATATTATGTAAACAAATAACCATCTTATCCCTTGAGATTATGAGCAGAACCATTTACAAAGCACTATTACAGACCCTTTCTGTTATCCAATACCCCTGCTTGCCTGCAGCATAAAAGGAATACATCATCCTTAATTAAGCAATGGTATAATTTAATCAGGGGATGCGGCTGAAATCACATTCAGCAAGAGCAGAGCTCAAGCAGTCTGTGACTGGCAGCCAATCCCTGTGATTAAATATCAGGACTAGAATTCACTTGGGAACTATGTTCAAGCCACACACAAAAATGTTTCTTTAATAATGGAAGGAAGAGCAAGCGAGGAAGGCAATAAATGCCAACAGAGTGCATTGGGGACTTGTGCATGAAGTGAGTGAAATTAGAGGCAAGAAGCACCACTGGCTTCCATGGAAGTTGGAAAATCTTGTCCATTCTGGGTTTATAGTGCTGAGAGCTTCTTATGGATGGGATAACTTAAAGGGCTGATCAATAAAAAGCATAACCATTTGCCCAGTAAAAGCATGGCAGAATATGCAGAAAGAGTAAGCGGAGTTTATTGGCTGGGTAATAAATCAGATAACTATTATTATTATTATTATTATTATTATTATTATTATCCCACCCATCTGGGATGTAAGCTACTCTGGGCAGCTTAACGGTAAAGGTAAAGGGACCCCTGACCGTTAAGTCCAGTCACAGACGACTCTGGGGTTGCGGCGCTCATCTCGCTTTAAAGGCTGAGGGAGCCACCATTTGTCCGCATCCGCAGACAGGCGGCTTACAACATATATAAAAATATAATTAAAAAAATCAATCCTTAAAAACTTCCCTAAACAGGGCTGCCTTCTGATGTCTTCTAAAAGTCAGATAGTTGTTTATTTCCTTGACATCTGAAGGAAGGGCGTTCCAATTGCGTCGTTGGGTTTAAAAGATATTATTTTAAAGCAAATCGAATTTAATAAGATCTTAATAATTTAAGATTCAGGAAAGTTAATGACAAAGGCTCCTGTTTACTGTTTCTGGGATATACATATACATACATACATACATACATACATACATACATACACTGCATGCAACCAGCTCAATACAGTGCATTTTGTTATTATGGATTTGTCTTATACATGTGAGTAGAGCATTCCCGTAAACTGCAGTTTACAGGGAACCTAAGTGTGCACACAGACTCCATGTGTGTTCGTATGGTAAGAATATAGGCATGGTCAGAACATCTGGTTACAGATGGATAAGGGCCAGTACAGATTTTATCTGAGTGAAGTTTGCCATGGCAGATAGTTTGGTGAACCCCGAGTTGGATTTGCTTATATGTTTTAGTTAACAGTTCTCCATAATGTCTGTTACTGGATATGTATTTGCCATGCTAAGTTACAGCACAGTGATCAATAGTGCAGGAATAGCAACTAATTGCACCTGTTGGGCCACAACATAATGTTAGAATGTTGATGAATTATACAATTTTTTTGTAATTTGGATCTGCTTTACTGGATTTTACACCAACCTGCTAGCATTGGTAGCAGTGGGCAGGGCTTCCAAAGGAGTGCCGCCTCACGATATTCCACCACCCAAGGCATCTGCTTCAGTCTGCCTTATAGGTGAGCCAGTCCTGCCTCCTCTGATTCCCACAAAAGGACTTAGTAAATATCCCCTCAAAGACCCACAATTCATGAGAGACTGTTTGCTCTTCCTGCTGAATCCCTGTTTGCACTGGCTCAGCCTCTCCGAACCTGCTCCAGCAGACAACCCCACATTTCATTGCATGCTAGGATTGAACACCAAACCTCTCTTCCATTCTGAACAGAGGAGAGCTTCTCTCTGTGAATGAATGTAGTGGTGGCTGGTGTAGATGTCTTTTTGCCATTGATGGGGCAAATTCCAAACCATGACAGGACAATAATCTTGACTCTTCTAGACTGGTTTTGGAATAAAAAGGAGCATTGTTCTCCTACTTTCTTTTTTTTGCAGGGTTCCTTTTTCATTCCATATGAAGCCAAATATGTAACAAAGCTGGGTTATATATGCAGGGTGAGGATTTTTTAAATGAACCATAAACTCTCTTTGAAGCTGCTTCTTGAATATCGGGGTCAAGGATTACTTAACATGCAATCTGTCTATAAGCATTCCGAGTTTTGAACAGGCCATGGTTGGCTGCTGTTCCATCTCGGACAGGTGTATGTGTATGCACATTAATCTCTCGCCATTTCATTGTCTCTACCTTTCTCCTACATTTGACTCATAATATTTAATCTTCAGGGTGTAAAACATTATTCTGAATCTTTCACTTAGGGGTGTAATTTCTTGCTTATGTCCTTTGATATGATTTACTTTCATTCAACAGCTACTACGGCCCAAGGGATTTGTCTCAGATTCGTTTTTTCTAAACTTCCATTCAGGGTTTCTCTCCAGCTGGCTTCATAATGCACATACGCTTCCTGATTCTGGCTTTTAAGCAGAATAATTGAACAGTTACTAGTTCACTGAGGTCCCGAATCCAAAGATCTTTTTTTCCGCAAGGTGGCACTTCTGTTGCAGGGATATGGCATTTCCCCCTCCACTGAAATGGTGCTACTATATTGTCACTTGGGCAACACAGTCTATATACCCTGTTCCTCCCCACACACCTGGGACATCCATTGCAAAGGTGTTATATTGAACAAGGCAAAGTGAGAGTCACAAAACTTCATCAATGCCTGCACCATCAAGCTTTATTTCACATTCATTACTTTACAAACATTCTTTAGTGCTCACATGCCTGGCAAAGGCATGATCATTCATTTTAAGAAGTGGCAAAAGTACTCACAGCATCTGTGAATTTTTTTACTACTCTTAAAAAAAAGGATTTAGTGCTAAAGTCACTTACTATGGGGATAGGATTACACAGCCAGTCTTTTCAAGGTTGTGAGCCCTGCCTTTCCAGTGCAGAAGCACACAGGTGCCTTTTCTTTCTCCTCTCCCATCCCACACATTGGGGTATTTTTAACAATGGACAAGGATGTGGTCATCTCATGCAGCAAGTCTCATGCGGCAAGCTTTCCTCAAGAATTTCATTCCTGACACTAATAGTGCAATATATTGTTGTTGTTCAGTCGTTCAGTCGTGTCCGACTCTTCGTGACCCCATGGACCAGAGCATGCCAGGCACCCCTATCCTCCAGTGCCTCCCGCAGTTTAGCCAAACTCATGCCAGTCGCTTCGAGAACACTGTCCAACCATCTCATCCTCTGTCGTCCCCTTCTCCTTGTGCCCTCCATCTTTCCCAACATCAGGGTCTTTTCCAGGGAGTCTTCTCCTCTCATGAGGCAGCCAAAGTACTGGAGCCTCAACTTCAGGATCTGCCCTTCCAGTGTGCAGTGCAATATATATATATATATATATATATATATATATATATATATATATATATATATATATATATATATATATGTGTGTATAACTAAAATACTTGGGGGAGGGGAAGTTGTCCAACTTTTTAAAATCACTGGGAAAGACCCACCCCAAATGTGTCCTTTATCATTGTGTTTGAAATGCAATTGCTATCTACAGTGCCACCGCGTGGAATTATGCCTCTATTGCAGGGTTTTTTCGTTGTTTTGTTACTTGCATCAGCATCATTTTCTTTGAGAGACTTAAGAAAGTTTAATTTTAAGGAGCATTTGACACAGCCAGTGTTGCCAATGCTGATGGAATACTTTGAAAAGGTTGTCACGGTACTGCAGCAGATCTGAAGTCCCTCACAAAAGGATATTTGGCTGCAGGCCAGTAGTGGATAGAGCAATGCACATTTGAATGCAGCAGAAGAAACAGTAAGCCAAATGTTGCTTATGTTATATGAACTTGTGCTAGTCTGAACTTGAAATACTGTAGAAATACTGAGCTGATTCTCAGTATTTCAATTTATTTATACCCTGCTTCTGGGGGGATGATGAAAATGCTTGATTCCAGCATACAAATCCGAAAAATAATTTGCCAGAGATTTTTGCCTATGTCAGTGGCTCATTTCCATACAATTCAGTTTTCAGTACACTAGGTCTGTATATTTTCTATGACAGCATTTTTTGTTCTTGTTTTTTAAAATTCTAAATTTTTATATTTACTGCAAACTATTCTGCCTAGCAATTCTATTATTCTGTTCATATGTCTAGCAAATGTGATGGTGGTGGACCCAGAGAAAAACCTGAAGGATGTTTGAAAAACTATTTCAAAGATGCGTAACCCAGGTCTGGATCAAGGAGTGCACACTTCCCTGTCCTTTCCAGAGAGCTTGTATCCCCAGAAAAATGTGTCCCACAGGTGCACCAACTCCTAGGAGCCAAGGCTGTTTCGCCACATCCCCAGTGTATTTTTGAGGGGGCTGAGCCGAGCCTCCTCAGTACTCAGGAGGCATTCAGGTCCATCCCCTGGTACCCCGTGGCATTGTGCGGCATCAGGGTGTCACACGGCATCACACATGTGACGTTGTGATGTCGCATGGCTCCCTCACAGAGCATAGGCTCCCTCAATCCTGTGAAGAAGATGGCACCCCCGGTATCCCACTAGTTATATCCACTCCACCAGGTTTCTGTTATGCCCTCTCCATCTAGGCTTGCCTCCATAACCGTGCATTCCAGCCTACCTTTGTTGGCACATGACGCCTGTCTCCAGATGTCTGTGACACATGTTTTTCGCCCTGTTTTAGCCTCTCAGAATTGCTCATGTACCCCAACTGTCAGGCGTCAGAGGATCCAACCCCCATGGTAGTTTGCCAGGAATGGATAAGAAAAGGAAAGTTCTTACCAACACTGTTTATTCAATATTCACAGAGAGAGGCTGAGAAATGCAGCCTCTTGGAATAATGGTGTTGCTCTGAGTAAATCTCCACCACCCCCCTTTCTCTCCTACTTCCTCAATCATCAACAGCACCACCCACCTTACAGTTGCCGTTAAGGGCCATCTGTCTCCAAGCTCTTTGCTCTCCTACTTTGAAGGCTTGCCGGGTTCTGGGAGATGGTGGGTCTGGAATGCTTTCTAGTGATAACGTGTCAACCAGCTGCTCCAGCTCTGCCTCCTCCTCTCCCATTATTTCCCAACTTTCCCCTTCATCTGCCTCTGAGCTATGACCTCCCGCAAGCCACTGTTGCAAATCTAGGCAGTCTCCACCATTCCTCCTCTGCCCAGTCCCTGACAACAGCACTCTCATTAAACAATCACAGATATTAGCACCCTCATCCTTGGAATAAGATTTGTTTTGAACCAGTTGCTTCACAGCTCCTGTTGGCTACCCCCCCCCGTCAGTTTAAAAGCTGCTCTGCCAGGTTTTTTTTAATTCTAAGCACCAACAGTCTGGTTCTGCTCTGGTTCAAGTGGATCCCCATCCCTTTTGTACAGGCCTGTCTTGTGATCAAACATTCTTCAGTGCCTAACAAAGCCAACCCCACCTTTTAACATAGATGTCTCATACCAGTAGTAAAGGTAAAGAGACCCCTGACCATTAGGTCTAGTCGTGGACGACTCTGGGGTTGTGGCGCTCATCTCACTTTACTGGCCGAGGGAGCTGGCGTACAGCTTCCGGGTCATGTACAGCTTCCGGGTCATGTGGCCAGCATGACTAAGCCGCTTCTGGCGAACCAGAGCAGCGCACGGAAACACCATTTACCTTCCCGCCAGAGCGGTACCTATTTATCTACCTGCACTTTGACATGCTTTCGAACTGCTAGGTTGGCAGGACCAGGGACCGAGCAACAGGAGCTCACCCCATCACAGGGATTCGAACCGCCGACCTTCTGATCGGCAAGCCCTAGGACACGTTGAAATTACACAACTGTGCTTTCCAAACTAATCCTGCATGTGGAGCAGGTAGAATTTCAGAGAAAGCTACTTTGAAGTTTCTGGCTTTCAACCTGCTGCCTAGGAACCTAAATTTCACTTCTACAACTCCATGGTTACATCTGCCTGTGTTGTTGGTGCCAACGTGCCCTTCCAAAGAACATGACTATACACCCCACTGGCCACAAGTTCTTGGCAGCTGCAAAGTGTCCTTATGCCCACAGCAATGTGCTATGGCCACAAGGCTGACCATGGCTGGCTGTGCCTGCCATCAGTGAGAGGTGTGAGTGGCACACATACCATTGCAATAACAGGGCAAGTCTTCAACACCATCTCACGTGTTTTCAGAGCAGGAGAGGTTTTTTTTTGTTGTTCTCTTGTATGATCAATGCCTAATGGTGCACCCCAAATAAGATATAAAAATAAAGCACAACTGAATCTGTATTTTGACAGGTGGAAAGAGTGATCCAAGCGGCTTCACCACACCTTCCTGCAACACATATTCCAGCCGCACATGTTGGACTGTGTGCCCATGGCATGTTCCCAGACTGGGAGCAGGAGCTGGGAAATTTGGCTGTCAGTGGATGGAAAGCTTGTCTCCAGCATAATGTGGAAAGGGGCCATCTATTAGAGAAACTCTATGTGTGGGCAAACGGGAGAAAGCCAATCCTTATTTGTTACCAAGGATTTATGTGGGTGGGGGTGGTTAAAAATGTATTTTGGTGGGCTAAAAGACCAATTAAAAATTGTCAAACCTCATAAAACCCAGAACAAATCAGAACCCTAAAAGAAAACGAGTGTTTAAGCTATAAACAAGAAGTAATAGTAACACATTGTTTTGACTGAGGCTGTTGGTTTAATTATTTGCAGAAATAAATAAATGTTACAGCTGATAGAGAACAGAACAAACACATTTAGAGTGTGCAATTTTTGGATAGAATTAGTCTATCACAAAGTTTAAATAAGCAGCAATTGTTTTGTTTTCAGGAATTGCATTCTAATTGGCAGTCAGCTTAAATGGCAACACATTTTTTCTTGCCAGCTTTCCAAAAAACTGTGAGTCTTCTCCCCTTCCCACCAACATTAAAAAAAAATCCTTCAGGCATTCAAAACTAATTCAAGGGAAGCAGAGCCACACCCCTACCCCCTGATGTTCCCATCCTTTTGCAAATGGGAGTCGGATCTTTGCACTCAACATGTGAAAGTCTGGCAGGAGATTCCAAGTGTGTACAGTGGGGTGGGCTTAGGATCTCGCTTCAAACCTTTGCATGCCAGAAATGGAGTCAACGTGCACAGAGAAAATGCAGGGCACCCTCCCCTTCTCAGTTTAAGCTCTTAACGCCTTCCACAAAACGCATGAATAGGGCACACAGATTAGGAAAAGGGTCGGCATGCAGTCCTATGTACACTTCTTTGCAAAGATAAGTCAGTCCCACTAAAATCAGAAGCAAGCTACCTCCCGCAACTTACTCACACAGTGAATGTTGAACAGGATCAGCTTGCTCTGGTTAGAACAGGTTGCTCTTTATGTCCGTTGGGGGCATCAGGGTTGAACAACAAGTTATGTGAAACATGATTTCCAAACAACCATTCAGCATGCACTACTTTATTTTTTGAGAAAAGAAGTGACTATGCAAGGCCCAAGCCACACTGGAACTGCAGCATGTGGTGAGGAAGGTTTAACCCTTTCCCACCCACCTAATTTGGCTGCTGGGTGGGGAGGAAACCCCACCATACACCAGCTGCTATTTGTTCCTATTGGCAGTGACTTGTTTGAATTTAAGTTCAGAGGATGTGACAGTAGAGGCTAGATGTGCTTCTGTGGTGATCATGCCTTTCCTAGTCTATGGAGTGCTTTGATGAAACATGAAAAGAGAATCCCACAAGCCGAAGGACTGAATGAGAGCTATACACTGGAAGTGAATCCAAAATAGTGTTTTTAATTTCCCCCCTGTTTTAAAGGCATAGGAACGTAAGACACTGATAATGTCAAATATAGATGTTTTTTTGAAAGAATTATATGCTTGGGGCAATGACACACATTCCGCCTCTGGGCTTCTCAGAGTCTCGAAAGGGACCTGTTTCGGGGCGGGGGGCGGGGAAAGAGGGTTAGCTTTTTAAAAGGCAAATGTTTAGGATTTTTGAATGGAGAATTCTTCCGCATCTTTTCGAATAATCAAGCTCTGCTTCTAGATTCTGACACCCAAATTTCCCCAGTGTGAAAAATCAATTAAAAATTAACAAGTTACCTCATTTATCTTACACTGCCTGTTGCGAAGTGGCAGTGCTGTGACTGCAGAAAACAAGCAGTGTGTGTGGCAAAACCCCGGTGCTGACAGGGTGAGGGCAAAAGAGAAAGCAGCTACTTTTAGCACACATTTGACAGCCGAGGTGATGCAGGACTTCCAAGAATGATGGAGTCTGCAGGAGCAGGGGGGGTTAAGTGGGAAAGAGGCTTGAAAGTGAAGCAGTCTGGCAAAAACTGAGGAGTTGAGAGCTAATGTTTAATGGAATCCCTAATTTTTACAACCCATTTTCCTGTCAGCTTTATATCATGTCCAGATTTGGCAATCTCTCTCTCTCTCTCTCCCTCATTCTCTCTCACACAGCGACATATCTCCAAATGCTGGATGAAAGGTCCAAATGAGATTTCTGATATCATTTGGACTGCTGTTCATCCATTTTGATTCTTTTGTGTTTAGCTTTGTTTACTTAGGGGTAAACTTACTTTGGGTTTAGCTTTGTTTACTTAGGATAAATCAAACCCAAAAGGAGAACCTTTTCCCTGACTACTAAACAATAAATAGCACAAAAAATGTCAAGCAAGAAAGTGTACTGTCTTTTACAACTATTACATAAGGCATACTTCACTCTTTTCCTAAAAAAGATTCTTGTAGCTTTAGCACCACCAACCTTTAATATATTTATGTGTAAATCGCTTGGAAACAGTGGTTTAGAAGGGAATTAATAAATCAACAACAACAACAAGCAAGTATCTTATTAAAAGGGTATATCACATCATAGTTGTACCTTACTTAGGGAAAATGCTACAAAGCAAACCATAAATTACCACTGTCTACAACCTGAGGGGGGGGGAGTCAAAATTAGGACATACAAAGGCTTGTTTTCAAGGAGCTTCTGCTTCTTTGACCCAGCTAAGCCTCACTTATTATTCATTTATTTTATTTACATATTTGTATATTGCCTGTCATTTAGAAATTCCCAGGTGAATTACAAAAATTAATACAATAAAACCAACAAATGTGTGTGTGCTCTCTCTCTCACACACACACAATTGTCCACTATCTTTATCTAAAATCTTGACTATCCAGGAAGGAAGCAGGACTTGGGCTTCCTAGCACTGAAACTTCTCTGCTGCTCTGCTTTAATCTATATTTTTTAAAATAAGTTATGATTTCAATGCCATTCTTTACCTTTTTTATTTGAATATCTATATTGAATATATATATTGTAAGCATCAGGGCTTCTTTTTCAGCCAGAACTTGCTAGAACTCAATTCTGTCATCTCTCAGGTGGATGCTATTCCGTTAAAGGGCCACAGTTGCTAATGCTGACCTATTATTTTATTGACTGAAGGCTGGTAATTTATTCCGGTCTATAAAATACCCAAGAGCCTTTATTCAAAGCCCTCAGTAGCTTACTATAATCGGTTTCCTTTCTCTGTCCTGCAACTGACCATGATTAATGGTATAATTAAAGCAATTGGTGATAACAGAGTGTGATCTCTTTGCCTGAGTTTCCAACCCTACCTCATAAACGTTGATCATATCTCAAGTTACGGCATCTTAAGGGACCACTTTCAGCTACGATGTCACGGAGATTTGTGCTCCTGGAGGGGGACCCTAAGCAAGGCCTCTCACTTTCCAGCAAGCCCAGTGTTCTCACCGAATTCTGTATGCAGCTCCACATACAGGAAATCCAAGGCTTCTTTAGCAAACTTATAAACTTATATAATGCTGGCATCACACCCATCCTCTCCTGATTTGGGAGCTAGGATTAGCATGGCACAGCTACTCTTGGGTTGAGTTGTGGAGCTCCAGCATAGTAAAAAGATACAGTAGATGCTTTCCCTGTGCTAGGGCTTGCACAAGGAGACCTGGAGACCCAATTTTAAAAGAGTGCAGGACTGTTGAACGTGTTACCAAATCCTAAAAGGTTGGGTTTTCTTTCTTCTTCTTTTTTAAAATATTTTTTATTTGATTTTGCAAGTATATAACAATACAACCACTCACATTTACAGATTCCTCCGAATCTCTGGACTTCCCAGCTCCCTTCCATGGGCCCTATTATTAAACCTTTTCTACTGCAACTTTAGCATGAGTTTGGCCAAATTGCGGGAGGCAGTAAAAGATAGGCGTGCCTGGCGTGCTCTGGTCCATGGGGTCACGAAGAGTCGGACACGACTGAACGACTGAACAACAACACTGCAACTTTTCCAATAATCTATCTTTTGTGTAACATCATTGTCTCCATAGTACTTGCTACATTACAAGTGTTATTGCAATCCTGCTCATGTTTCCAGAATGTTGGGTTTTCTAGCTTTACTGTGTCTGAGCAATTTGGAAGAGGATGTTTTAAAGAAATGTGAAATTATATTTCTGGAAAGGTTTTGCCTCTTTAGCTGTGTATAAGGAAATAAACCCTTATAGCTCATGAAAAACAAATGTGTTACCAACACTCAGGGCACAACAGAATAGAAAGCCCATTATGAGTGTGAAATCATGTTAAGTATTAACTCTGGCTAGAAAGATGACAGGTTTTGGTCTGGACTGCTCTCCCTGCTAGGAAAATGATTCTGGCTCCTTAAAACGTCTCCCTGAAATCACAGAGACCTTTGAATCATTCAGCTGATCCATAAGAAGAAAAGAAATCTCTTCACTTTTTTTATTTTTTGTCCTGGCTTTTATGCTGTCTTATCTTTCTACATCAATTTATTTGCATAGCAAAAACACACTGAAGGAAATCAGCACCGAGTGTTGACTTCCCTTGAACTCTTTTAAAAGGAGCTGCTAATGTGAAAAATCACAACTTTAAATAAATTTACACCCAGAGCAGAAACACTTATTTGAAGTCATCCAAGTTCTATTATTCACATTCAATGTGCAGTACTTTGTTAGTGGTTGCAGATTAATGCTTTGGCAGAATAATATACTAAATGCCCAATCTAGGTTCCAAGTTGAATTTTTCATATATAGATTCCAACCTTTATCTCTTTCTTAAATAAATTTGAATAAAAGCCACTTGAGATAAAAGCCTGAGTTTTAACAATTGTTACCTAAACTTTTAGTACCCACTTGCTCTATTCAGTGATGCAGATTATGACTGGATCTGGGTCTACCAACAGAATGAGACAGCAGAAACTGAATGAGACAGTAAAAATAATAATGTTCTGCCAGCAGAAGCATTTCCTCTTGCCCAACAGAACAACCTCTTCTGTACCTCCCCATGTGCTGCTCTTGGGGTCCTACCAACACTCCCCACCCCTGCTGATGTGAAGGTGGGGGGGAGGCCCCAAGGTGGGGTACAGCAATAAAATATACAGATATATAAACCAGTACATTGAAATTGATGTAAAAGTTTTTCATTTGAGGGGGGTAGCTTGTACCCAGAGCACAAAGAATTTGGTACAGGTGTTGTTGCTGCTGCTCCCAGTGAGATTCACCCCCAATTCCCAGCTTTTATTTTTTTTTACTTCGATGGAAAATGTCCATTGGGACAGTGTTATACGAAATACCATCTAGCCTAGTGAAAAGAAGACAGACCCCCTCCCAATAAATGTGAACCATAGCTAGGCTAGCATCTCCTTCTGACAGTGTGGGACACACATTGTATTGGGCCTTAGCTTATTATTCTGTGGCCCAATCCCCTAGATGCATATGGGGTGAATGGTGGTGCATTAATGCTTCTGGGTGGGCAGGTAGCATGGCATGGTCAAGATGATGCCCCATTCTAGTGGTGGTGTAGTAGCCATCATTCAAATAGTGCATAGACATATTTCTGCAGTTGTATTTAGTGTGCTTCGTCCACTTCTCTTGATATAACCTGGTGTCTAAAGCTCTCCTTTTACAATGGCAAACTTACAGCATTGTTCTCTTTCTGTCTAGCTTTTAACTTGGAATATGAATTATCTGTCCAGTAAAATGTGTTATGTGCTGAATTCCATTTCATCGTTGAGGATTTTGCTCATCTCATCCTAGCCTTCTCAAGGAAACAAGAAGTGTGACAGGAAGGTGTGATCTTTTTAATTTACACCAGAGTTCTCAGCAAATAATGATTTTTCACACCCTGTTATTGCTCCTTAGCCTGGGGGGGGGGAAGGAGCTCCATGGCTACTAAATGAAGCCAACTGCTATAATTCTTGAAATAATTTTAAACGTATTATGCTATAGGAGAACTGGGAAAAATGCCAGACGGCAAAATGCAGAGAAAATAAGCTTTATACTAGATAAGATTTTGGGGATAGGAACCATCTCAGTTATGCTTTCCATTTAGAATGTGAAATGTTTTTTGCAGCTTTGTGTTGCATTATTTCTTCTTCTTTTAAAAGGATATAAGAAGTAATCAGTAATCAGTAATCTTCACAACAGGATGCCTGCGCTCTGTTTTACTCTGATACACCAAGCTCACCTATAGCCACACTGAGCAGGTTTGGATGTAATGTTCAACCATAATGTTGCGCTACATGAGTGATCCTGGGGGTGAGCCTCAAACTTGTGTGCTTTAGCATCCCTGTGATGTGAAGATTGGAAGCATCCACTTTCTTTCTTTTTAAAAATATTTTTATTAAAGATTTTCTTGATTTACAAGGTAGTGCAATGTCTCTCTCGTATTTTTCCATATAACCTTTTTACAAATCAGGTTTTGTTTTTGAGACATTAGGAAGAAAAGGAGGAGAGAGGTGGGTGGGACGGGGAGATAGGTGGGGTGGGGTGACGATGTTTCTTTTTTACTTGATATGAGTAGGGTTTGGTGTCAGCGTTGTTTATGTAGGTTCTCTGTTGTTTGCTTGTGCTCCTTTGGCGGTGAGAGAGGTCGGGGTTGGCGTGGGGTGTGATTGTTCATTTGTGGTTGGCTGTGGTGATCTTTGGTTTCCTGTGTGAGTGGGTGGGGTTGGTGGGTGTTTTGGGTCAGGTTAGCCATATTGATTTGTATGCTGTCGGTAGATTTTTGTCACTGTCTTGTTGGGAAGCATCCACTTTCTGGTTTAAAATAAGCAGAGTTTTGGGTTGGGGGAAGAGGAGTTTAAGAAAGAAAAGAAAATGTAAACCTTGGAATTCATTTATGAATAGTATTATTATAACAACAGCATATTGCTATGAATAGTTATTGGTTAAAATTAAACCCACGATGATTGTAAAGGTGGATTCAGGGCTGGCCTAAGACACTTTGAACCAGAACTGTAGTTTGTTAAAGGTGCTGGGTTACAGCACGGGTATCAAGCTCAGGGACCAAATGCGGTTCTTCAGGCCTCTCCGACAGGGCTCAGGCCACCCCATCTCCAGTCCTCTTTGCACCCTTTAGTGTTTTTGACTGACAGTAATGTGTCTTTGGATGGAGAGGAGATACAGTCGTGGTGGAAGAATGCTAATCTCACCTCCCTGTCCTGCCCAACCAACCCCCCTGCCCCAAATGCCTCCTCTTTCCATTCCATATTAGACCGACCTCTCTCACCTCTGCACCAAGGCTTACTTAGCTGGAGACTGAAGCTACTCTCTTGCAAAGCCGGGAATCTGCCCATTAGGAGGCAGCTGAGCATGCAGGCTGGTACTTGAACAGAGCTCTGTGGGTGTGTGGTTTTATAGAGGTGCAAAAAGGAAGGGACAGGAAGACATCAGGGAATGGGAAGGAGAAATGCTGCGTTAAAAGCAAGGGGGGTTGAAATGGAGAAGGAAAACAGTGGTGGAGGGAGGAGAGGAAAAGCAGCGGGGAAACCCAAGAATGCCTTTCCTCTCCATCACTGCCTCTCCATTTTGTTCCCTTGCTGGAGTGCCTAGAGGAGAACGACCAGGAACTTAGAAAGCTCCTTAGTACCATATTGCACTAAGTTAGAGAGAAACCCAGCCGGATGGGCGGGGTACAAATAAATTGTTGTTGTTGTTGTTGTTGTTGTTGTTGTTGTTACTTCAGGAATAGGGGGTCTTTTTTAGCCCAAGAGCTGCAATTCCTCATAAACAAACTTCCAGCACTGGTGGTTGGCAGGGCTAGAGGCAAACATGGGTGTGGCAATGGATGTGACTTTACCTTTGTACTGTGGTCTACCTTCTAGCCATGTAAAATCCAGGTGTTTTACATACCCTGCCTGGGATAGTCCTGAGAGCCAGAGAGATAAGCCTGGATGTACTTTTGACCCTGTGCCTGATGTTCTCCAGCTGGCAGTGACTCTCCATGTTTCAGACAGGAGTATTTCCTAACCAGGGATTGAACCTGGGGCCTTCTGCTATACCTCTGAGCCATGGCCCTTTTCTTACAGTGATGGGTTTGAAAATCATACAAAACGGCTGAAAGCATATGACTAGCCCAGCAAAGAGAAAATCAATGGGAGACATGAACGCTGCCTCCAAATAGCTAATGGGCTGCCGCAGAAAAGACAGAACAGGGATTGGCCTAGATGAATTCCACAATTCTCTTCTGAATCCATGGTTCTGGGTTATTTGTATTTTACAGATAAGTATGAATCATGGAATTGCTACTGCTTGATTCAAGGATTTTAAATCTGTGCTAAACACAGAACTTTCAAAAACCTGTCTCATGAAAGGAAGCGGACATTTCCATTGAGAGAGACCTCAGGAAACTGGAAGGGAAGAAGGAAGAGAACCCCTTAGGGTCAGGTTAGTTCACCCTCCCCACAAAAGCACTGAAATGTGGGTCCCTGTGTGAACTCAAGGCAGGGGTTCCAACTTGAATAAAATATTTAGGGGGACAGGTAAGCCCTTCCCCACATCATCAATCACAAGACACAGCACACACACACACACACACCATTTGAATGGCAAGGCCCATCAATATTTGGGGGGCAGCCTCTTCAAGTATTTTATTGGGGGGCAAAGGGACCTTGGCCCCCTAGGAGTTGGCTCCTGTGCCTTAAGGGCAGAGAATGTCACGATATTTTCCTTCTACTGCTCAGTCAGACCAGACCCTTTGAAAATCTAACTGCAAACACATCCGTTTCTTGCATTTCCTAGAAATAGCTTGAATTATAAGGTGTTAGTGAAGGTGACTTCACAAAACTGGCATGCGATTCTGTGCATTTTCCACCTTTGTTCATATTGCTCCCATTGCTGTACGTGTTCACTTGACTAGTTTCTCAATGGAGCAGTGTGGGTTAAAGCATTCAGCTTGCTCTAAATGTGTATGTGAGAGGCTAATATGTAGTTTTCTCCCCCATCCCAGCTTTCTGTAAAAAAATAAAAATAAATGCCAGCCATTTCCTGATGAGCATAGTGGTGGTGAATTTCACACCTTTCTCTTATCTGTGTGGAAACTTGGGTGTTAATGGTGTGGGATCTGGGTGTGTTCAGTATTATAAAGAATGAAGCTGCCTGTTCGGAACAGAGGAAAGCAAGACTGGGATTCTAAGATCAGGTGAAAAAGGAATGCTAAAACTGCCTCCTTACAGCAGGCATGAATATATAGTGTGCAGAATATGGGAACAAATTATTATCAGCCTGGAACCATGTGTACCTATTTTGCAAAATAGCAGGTTTTGGGGGGGAGGGGGGGGAAAGACTGAACATTGACTTAAAGGTTTAAAATAGAATCATCTTGTTCTTGCTTTTCCAAACTCTGTAGTGGAATTTTCCATCACAGCAAACGGAGATGGAAAGTTGGTCAGTTGATCAAGTCTGCAACTGGTTGCTACTGAAAAACCTAGGAGACCTGGTTCCCAAATTTCGTGGTAAGACTGTTCTGTGTGTATCACTGTATGTGTCAAATATCTGTGTAATTTATAGAGATTTATTAAATCAAATGAGGTTTCCATTGACATTTCTAAGTATTTGTTGCAGGGAGTGGGGGCGAAATGCGGAATAAATTGCTGGATGCTAAAACCTTACAAGCTTTATGTGCATTCCGGTAGCACGTTTCTATCTATGTGGAATTACATGTACCGGTAATTGTTTTGATAGTGTTTGCTTCCTAGTTACATAATAATAGAGCATTGCAGTTTGTAAGCTTTTAACCAGCGAAAAGCTGTCATTAATTTCCAGAACAGGATTGTGAGGTAAGCACAGGGCGAAATATGCACCAAGTCTCAGCACTAAAATAAACAGGCTTATCCACAGAACAATTTGAAGCAATCAAAAAAAAGTACAGTGCCTCTGTGGATGTGGAGAGTAGTTTTTAACTACCATTAGGCAACCACAACCTATTGGCTGGGGCTAGAGGTGGGGAGAAAAGTTCTTAGGACAGAAGACTTCAGCCGGATTCCTGCCTCAGTGCCTCCCTCTGTAGCAATTCAGCACCCAGCACCCACTAAACCCACAAAGCCAGTATTGTGCCTAAGAACATCTGTATTCAAACTCAATTGAAAACAGATAGTGTGCAATATAGATTGATTGCTTGCAGCCAGAGGCAAGCCATGTGTAATGATTCTTTGGCTCTTCTTTCAGAGGAAGAAGTGGGTGGAGCTGCTCTTTTGGCTCTTAACGACAGGATGGTTCAGCAGCTGGTCAAGAAAATTGGGCACCAGGCAGTGTTAATGGATCTGATTAAAAAATGCAAGCAGCAGACAGAAGGACCAGCTTTTACCTGCAAAGAGCCCTTCTCTGAGTCACCAGGAGAATTCAGTGGGTAAGGCTCTGCAAAGAAAAATAAAGGAAGAAACAAAAGTATCCCACTTATATTCCAGTCAGAGTGGTTCTCTGTTTTAATGCTAATGCTCATTATTTTTTTACAGTCATTGAATTGTGCTACTACATTAATGTGAATTTGGAAGCTCAACAGAATATGGCAATGAATGTTTATTGCTTGTTGTCCCTGAATATGGGAAAATAACAATCTGTCCTTTTTTTTTTCTAAGGCACTGTTGTAATGTTCAGTTTGAACTAGTTTTGTGCCTCGTTTCTAAAATGAAAGGTACTTGGGCTGTCGAGCCTGCTTGAAAATTGCACCCAGAGGCAGAACGTGCAAATCTTTCCACTTGTAAAGGTTCATCCTTAATCTATAGTTCAACTTTTATCTATAGATCAGGAGCAATAATGTTACACTTTCCCGTTTTGCTCTGGCAGTGAGAACTGCCAGGGGCACAGTGTGTAACCAAGTTTTATTTTCTTTCCAACAAGGTAACTGGAGGATTATTGGCATTTTGTCATAGTTGCATTTTATTTACAAATAAACAGGTTAGACAGAGGTGTTGGCACAGCTTAAACACTCCAAATGACAGCCCCCACATCAGATCTTCAGGGAGATAACCACCACCCCTAAAATGGTGCTAGTTTATGGAGTCCAAAATCTCCGTATGACTGTGCCTTTTGGACTCTGGCCCAAACTAAAACCCTTATTATTATTTTTCACACACAAACACCTTCCCCCCCCCCTCATGGTGGGCGAATCCAAATGAGTCACCTCTTCTGACCATTGCCCAGTATTTTTAGCTTCTATGGAGGCGTGACATAATGACATTCACCATTTTGTTCTCAAAGGAAGAAGGAAACAAGTCTCCCAGTTCTCGAACTACATCCACTAAAGCAGAGTAGCATCTATGAAGCAGTTGACATAAGTTGAGGTGACCAACTTATATGTCTGTAGGAGCTGCTTGGTTCTCCAGGGGCCAGATATATATTTTTCCAACTGAAATATGGGCTGAGTACACACTAGACCTTTAAAGCACATTTCCCCCCTCAAATAATTCTGCGCACTGTAGTTTGCCCCTCACAAAGTTACGATTCCCAGCAACCTTTAGCAAACTACAGTGTCCATAATTATTTGGGGGGGAGGGAGGTGCTTTAAAAAGATTGTGTGTACACAGCTATAAACAAACATATAAAATCCACTGTGGGTCTCTCTTTTTCTCACAACTTGATCATATTTGTTTATTTTTCTTGCAAGTGAAATAGTAGGCAGGCTTGTACGCAACTGTGATTAAAATATGGTAGAGTCACAGGGGCCAGACAAAAAATATTTTGGGGACTGGCTGAATCCAGCCTGGCCATCCATGCTTCCAAGTTCCACATAGTCCTCCTTCAGGCAGGAATATAAAGAGACTTAAAAGGAGATTTAAGGGATTTAAGAAGTAGACAGTTACATACTTGGATCAAGAAGGGGATTTCCATCTGTTGTGGGTCATAATCAGTTGGGCAACATGTTTCCTTATAGAACCCATAGCATTCAGCTGACTGTTGGACAGACGAATTGTTTCTCTCCTAATGAAAGCTGCGATGATGGATCCATTGACCAAAGAGTTCTCAAACAAAAGTGAGTTTTTGGTTATCCTTCTAATTCCAAAGATATAGCTATCCTCATATAGAACCTCCTATACTACCAAGATATATTGACAATAACAAAGGATTACAACATATGTTTGCATTAGTTTTTTTAAGTCTTACACAAAGAGTGTATGAACAAATTATTTGGATGCAGAGAACTACTGGGGGCGGGGGGAGACAGGGAGAGATAAGGATTGACTGGGGGGTTCTAAAGCAAAATAAACTAAAGCAGATTTTCTAAAAAATAATGTGAAGAAAAATATAATTTGGATCATATCATAATTTGTAACGCATTTAAAATATATAACAGATTATGTGGAAATAACACTAGGGGTAGCCCATGCTTCTGGAGTGTAAAGCATAGTAAATATGTTATATCAAGAGGATAGCTTGTCATTCACTGATAATAAATCAATTGAAGGAGCTAGCACAAGGAAGTATGTGATAATTTAAAGTGCTAATGAATGGTCATTTTTGCTTCCTTTGCCAGGAAAAACATGAGGCATGTTTTAGCAAGATGCAAAACATTGCAATGGACAAATTCCTATATTCTGCCTGAGTTCCCTTATGATGTCAAATGCATATTAGCAGAAAGAAAATGTCCTGACCACAGTGTGAGAATAAGGATAATTGAATTCTTGCAAGCTGACATGACAAAGTATCTTGAAGGATCACTGTAAGTAAGGCAGTCTTCAGCATTCTGCCTCATGGGAGCAATATGGCATGGGGTGAATTTCCATAAGGATGATAAATTGATCTCTGCATGCTGTGAACTTTGATATGAAGAGAGTGTAGGTATAAAGGCAGAATGAATATATTTGTGGCTGCCCATAACTTGTATGAGGGTTGGGAGGCCTGGAGGGTAGCCAGAGCCCAGTTACTTCTAATCTCTTGCTACCTAGTCAGACAGTGGTCCATAGTCTTGTTTGGACCAATTGACTGTCTTCCTAGCTGTCCTCAGTGCTTGTCACCAAACCACAGGGAGCTTGGTAAAGAAGCAGGAATGTCTCACGAGCAGGGGTGCAATCTCGCCCTCAGGATTGTGAGTGCCCGCCACCTCAATGCAGACATGCAACATCACACACACAGATGTAGGTGCCCAACCACAGATACCCACTACACAAGTGCTTTCACGGTGCTAAAAAAGAAATCAAATCTCCTTCCATGTTAGGCACCCTGGGCACAGATCAGTGTTTTGCAGCCTGATATGGTGGCAGTAGTGATAGGAATCATTGGGCCAGTGTGTGAGTAGAGATTGCCAAGAGTGTACTTTTTTATTTTGTATGATGGAGGCAGGCATTAATGTAAAAGGAGCTGAAGATTTTCCGATTGAAGCAGCAGGGCACTTTAAATAATAATATTTGTATGCATTTTATATTGCGTGGGCAGATATCCAACCACTCAGCAATATAATGATGTTGTCAGTGAATTGCTCCAGGCATACCCTTTTCTTGATGAGGATGGGAATGGCTTTGTAAGTACTCCAAACAAATGCAATTCTGTATTGTTGTTTTCTTGAATTAAACATGCAATTGCTTTTATTTGATTATATACATTTCTATTGGGGTTTAGGCCTGCTTTTGTCATGGAAACTGCCCTGTTTGCCTGGTATGATGACTTCTGCCTGGAGACAGACAGGGGATGGTAATGGGATGCTGTGGATTCTCCTTGATCTCTCAGCAGCTTTCTATACCCTCCACCATTGGTATCCTGCTGGAGCAGCTGTCTGAATTGGGACTGGGCTTTCCAGTGGTTACAGTCTTATTTGAGAGAGTGGTACTGTGCTTAGGGGATGTTGCTGGACCCTGTGGAGTCTTCAATACACCATTCCACAGAGGTTGATCTTATACCCCCCACCCCAATGTGGGGCTTTCTGGAGATTTGCCGTGTGTTGTCCTCAATATGTTAGCAAAGACTTAATAGATTAGTGTTGTGTTCCTTAGGAGAATATTATCTATTCCCAGGTCATGGTCAAAAGTTGTGATTTGTATAAGCTTACCAAGGTTCCTGTCTCCACAGAGGAAACCTTGTGTGGTGAGGCCCCGGGGCCCAAAGTTCCCCTTGGATAATAAATACACGGACACAAATATTTTGAGTTAATGGGATAAATAAGGCCACAACTTTATTGGTTACAGATGTGAGCGGTTTGGCTTAGGCATTGGGTGAAACCAACTATATCGTGACTCCTGCACGCCCGCAGGAAGTCTCTTAAGGGTCAACCACTGATAGGGGGTGCCCTATGTTATACATCAATTAAGAGCACCCCAGGGTCCCTGGTGGGGTTGTGGCATGGCTTTGGACAGGATCCACACACACCCAGATCCCTTCAACAGGATACCCTTAACTTGGAGGGGCAGGCAGAGGCAACAACCTTCTGCCCCATGAACCAGGCTTACCCAGTGCCTAACCGCCTAACCTTACAAAGTTGTCATGATTGCTAAAAGGTAGGCAAAAACCAAATGGCTGGTCCCAATTTGCCAAGTGGAAAAAATTCCTACCTGGCCCCAAGAATAAGGCGACTGACATTAGTCCATGGCAAGGCCAAAGTCAAGCAATGCACAAAAAGAGGGCGGATGGGCTGGGTGATTCGACAAAGGAGGCTGCCCACCAGCCACACCACGATTTAAACCACAGCAGCCACACACCCCGGCTAACCAGATTGGTCAGCTGGGGAGCATGACGCAGCTGGGAGTCCTGATGACGCGGGCGGCATCACTCCACCCCCTGCCAGGTCCCAGTGAGGTCCCAGGTGTTGTTGTTGTTTAGTTGTTTAGTCATGTCCGACTCTTCGTGACCCCCGCCCACAACTCCACCCTCCGGGAAAGGGGAGTGGTCTTACAAGTACAGGCCCCTTTCAGAGTGCCACATGACATGAGTTGGATGGGTTAAGGGGCCAGAGCTAGCTGGTGGGTTCTGAAGTCTCTTCATTCATACTGAACAACTGAAGAGGGTTTCTGAGAGTTAAATACAGTGGTACCCTGTGTTACGCACGTGATTCGTTCCGGATTGCGCTACGTAACATAGGTGTGCTTAACATGAACACCCCCCCCAAAAAAACCCGAAAGTTTGCGCATTTTTGTGCTTCTGCACATGTGCGAAATGCGCTGAACGTTTCTGCGCATCCGCGCATTGCATGCGCACCGGGGAGGACTTCCGGGTCGCGGAGGTCCATAAGTCAAATGTACACAACATGGAGCGTACGCAACACTGGGACAGGAGTGTACGATCTTTTCAAACTTATGAAATGTTGGTCTTGGCAAGTGGACACCTGTGGCTTTCTGTTTTGACCTTTATCGTACCTTTATCGTGCTCTTGCAATGTGAGAGCCAGTGTGCTGTAGTGGTTAAGAGCGGTAAACTCGTAATCTGGGAAACCGGGTTTGCGTCTCCGCTCCTCCACATGCAGCTGCTGGGTGACCTTGGGCTAGTCACACTTCTTTGATGTTTCTCAGCCCTACTCACCTCACAGAGTGTTTGTTGTCGGGTAGGAAGGGAAAGGAGAATGTTAGCCGCTTTGAGACTCCTTCGGGTAGTGATAAAACGGGATATCAAATCCAAACTCCTCCTCCTCCTCCTCCTCTTCTTCTTCTTCTTCTTCTTCCAGGCATTTCCTAATGGTCTGCCATTCCTTTGAATTCAATTTTTGGATGCATATTACTTCATAGGTGATAATCTCATAGCAACTAGGGAATGTCAGTGTGGATAGTATCCTCAATATATTTTGAAGGATAAAGCTATCAATGGCTACAAGCCACAATGGTTATGTGCTGCCATCAGTCAGAACCCGTATCCTACTGACTACCAGTTCACAAGAAGGAGGGGAACACTGTTGCCAACATATCTCATTTGTAGGATTCTCATCAGCATCTTTTTGTAAACAACTTTCAGGTTTTGTTTTGCTTTCTTTACAATCGAGCAGTATATAAATGTTATGAAATAATAAACAAACAAATAAATAAATCTGGTTGGCCACTGTGTGGTGGCTGAATTAGATGGACATGCGGCCTGAAACAGCAGGCACCATTCTTATATTATCATCACATGACACTAAGATGCTGAGAGCTATATGAGAAATGGTGGGTTATCAATAAGTTGGTTTACACTCTGATTTTTGATTAATATTCTGTTACTCACCCAGAAGGGACCTAGGTGGTGCTGTGGGTTAAACCACAGAGTCTAGGGCTTGCTGATCAGAAGGTCGGCGGTTCGAATCCCTGCCACGGGGTGAGCTCCCGTTGCTCGGTCCCAGCTCCTGCCCACCTAGCAGTTTGAAAGCACATCAAAGTGCAAGTAGATAAATAGGGACCGCTGTGGCGGGAAGGTAAACGGCGTTTCCGTGCGCTGCTCTGGTTCGCCAGAAGCGGCTTTGTCATGCTGGCCACATGACCCGGAAGCTGTTTTTGGAGAAACGCTGGCTCCCTCGGCCTATAGAGCGAGATGAGCGCCGTAACCCCAGAGTCGGACACGACTGGACCTGATGGTCAGGGGTCCCTTTACCTTTACCTTTTACTCACCCAGAACCCATAGAACATGATGGGCTTAAACTGAATTTTAATGTACAGTAAGTTCATACACTCCTGTTTGTTTCTCAGTGACTGAAACTACAAGCGATTACTTGGATGTGTGAAAACAACATCACTGCATTTTGACTTGCCAACTATGCTGTTTGCTACACTGTTAAAAGCAGACAGCCATTGTCTTGCATTTACAATGTTATCATTTGTCAAACTACTTTAAAGCAAAGCTATTGCCTGCTGCCTTTCAAAGGTAGTTACTCTGTTTCCTCAATAGGGATGGGATGCAATTAGCTCCTGCAAAGTATACAGTAGTTGCATTTTTTTTTTTTAAAAAGAAATCTGCTGGAAATGATATTCTAAAGGTTCTTTTTCTTTTAGCAATTTAGGAACAGCAGATAACTTGCTCTGAAAGAATAGATAAGGCTCCTGGAAGACACTAACAACTTTTTTAAATATGCAGTTTCTATGGAAACGAGCCCTTAAAGACCGTTTCAAGTACGTGCGGAGACCGATAGACGATGATGAACAGGTAGTGAGGAATAAATGCAAGTTTGGCCACAGGCGAGGGCAGACTAGAAAATCTTCTGAAAACAGGTGTGAGAAGGTCCAAGGAGTGCAGACAAAAGTAAGTATTCAGATTCTGTGGATGGAATAACAAGAGGATATGAATATGAGCTTTGCCTGTTTTTTCCAGCTACGCCTGAAAGGGGAAAACAGAAAGGTGTGCAAAAATTGAGCATTCCTCATATGGCCTCTTTCCAACCATTTTGATTCTTGAAGAATATGAGTGCCATATTTCTATTAAGGAGTCTAATGCCTCAATGCTTAAAAAGTCCCAAAGATTTCAGTGAGACTTGCCTGTCAGTACAGTAATAGCTTACTTAATCTTAAGGTAACTTGAAGAAGTCTATGGAATGAAAATTCCCTGTCTGCCCCTTTCTGCTGCAACATGAGATGGGGGATGAGGGCTTGAAGGAGTGAGGAGAGGATGGGTAGCATTTCCTCTATGAACTTCCTTAAGCTAACTTCCTTTCCCTTATACTGTAATCCAAGGGAATATGACTAGGATCTGACTGCAACTCTGTCAACATTCCTAGACTTTATTAACCCTTGCAGAGAATGGAAGACATCCCTCCCTTTTGTACTGGCAGAGAATGTCCTACCCACCATTTCTGATCATGCAAATAACCTAAACGTTGGCTGGATGTATTGCAGATGAGCTGGGGGAAGGGACGCATAAAGAACTGGAACCTAAGTGTTTGGATTGGAAATTGTGGTGTTTGGGGACAAAAGAGCTGTAGACTTTGCCCAGGCATTCATGGCTATAGCGGAACTGCTAGATGTGAATTTACCTTTGGGCAACATGTCTGAATAAATATGATAATGCTTTTGCTTATCTGTTTTTGCTTCACTTTCTCCACTCGCTTAGGTCTAGGGAGGGGAAGTGAACAGTATCCCCACTCTTCTCCCCGCCCCCGCCCCAACCACCATGCTAGTTCTGATTATCAGCTACGCCTGGTAATTGCCAGTTTTAGTGTCCTATAAATTACTGGTGAGATTATACTTAGTAACACAATAATTATTTTACCATCTTAGAATTAAGAACTCTTCTAGAAGATCAGCATTTGAATTACTTAATTGTGGTGACTATAAGAAGCTTGGGAGAGGTTTCTTTCCCCATATTTTTAAATTTAAATACATAATAAAGCACTTGAAAACTGGCACAAATAATGTGTTTTAGTCTGGAAGGTACTGATAAACAAGGAGTACTGTGTCTACTTGACTGGCATGTACTTATGGGTTCTGATTTTGAAGGGAAACTGAGTTATAATTATAGATAAGAATTGTGCTTACAAAGAATGCCTTTATCTTCTGAAATAAGTATAAATGTTGTTGCCACCAAATACTGCTGGAAATAAGATACTTCCATTATGGGTTTTTTTGTTTTTTAAAAAGAATGCAGGGTGTTTTTTTGTTTTGTTTTTTTAAAGTATGAGAACCCTGAGAAAGATCATACTTGTAAAGCAATTGCAAAAAAAAAACTTCATTAACAGTGCAATCCTGTGCATCTCTACTCAAAAGCAAGCCCCACTGAAGTTCAGTTAGAGGTTCTCCCATATGTGTACCATATTTCTTGATAAATTGCACTATTATTAACCAAGACTATTCCTTTTTTTTGTAAAAATGCACTCTGCAAAATAGTTAACTACTGGTAATGACTATTTTAACAGGTTAAAAACATTTACAACAAAGACCTTGATGTTGAGATAAATGAACATATTAGCTGGTTTAAGGAAGAATATATGAAAACTGAGAGAAATTGGGGAGAAGTGGACAACAGGATGACCAAGACTTTAGAAATAAGAAGGAAGATGATCAATAAAGATAAGAAGCCTTTGAAGGAAATTCTCAGCCTATTCCCATTTTTAAAGTGTCCTTATCAGGTAATGGTGGTTTTCTTAGTAACAACCTTATATTTCATGACAGGACATGAGTGCGCACAGGCATTTCTATGTTTGTGGCAAAGAAGGCACTTCTGTAGCTTATTCGGAGGTTTTGACAGCAAATCACCCTGCTCTAGTGAGCCAAGAAAAATGTGACTGCTAGTCATGATGGCTGTGCTCTTCCTCCACAGTTGGAGGCAGCAATGCTTCTATGATTCTGAAACCCCAGTAACGCCGCAAAGGAGAGAGTGCTCTTGTGATCGGGTCTTGCATCAGTGCTTACTTCCACTTATGTGCTCTTTAAATTGTAATGTCCATTCACACGAAAGCTCATACCAAGAACAAAGGTGACTTCTGTTTCAGTGTATCTGAAGAAGTGTGCATGCACACGAAACCTCATACCAAGAACAAACTTAGTTGGTCTTTAAGGTGCTACTGGAAGGATTTTATTTTTTGTTGTCTCGAGTAGACCCTCTGGTTACGTTACTCTCGAGTAATGTAAACTTCGGGTTGCGAAAGCAGCAAACCCAGAAGTATTTTTCCGGGTTGAGCTGCTCACGCATCGGCAGAAGCGCTCTACTGCGTCCATGCACAGAAGCAGTGCTTCTGGATATGGATTTTTCGGGGTGCACACGGACCCCCGGAACACATTAAATTTGTATCGAGCGTCCGCTGTATCTAAATTGCTTTCCTTTCCCTTTAGCTTTTTAGAGAATATCATCTTCTAACACACAAAGACATTTACAAGAAAACAGCTGAGATTTTGGAAGCATATTCAGAGGACATACTGACGTCATATGTGGTGAAGAATAGTCCAGTTATTCTTGCTCTGCAGAAGAATCTGAAGCAGTACATGGAAGATGATATTCGGACATGTGGGTATGGCCTGTTGTGTCTGGTTTTAAAGCAGCTAATGGGCAAGATACTTTGTATAATAGAAGCTAAGCAAACGTTTTCCTTATATGCATTGAGAAAATGGCTGTTTGCTTTCAATGCACTATGGAGCAGTTCCTACATACAATATAAATGGCTTATTAACTGAAAAAGGAAGGTTAGTTACTCATGCTTGAGATGCTGAATGTTTCTTGTAAAGGTGACTAATGTGTGTGTGAAGAAACCCTAATAAACTATTGTCAAGAGTGGGAAAAACATCCAAATATAGAGCATTCTGCTTTGAACACAACTGCCTTTTAAAAAGCTTGCTTCTTCTGGCTGTTAATCCTACTGCCCTGCAATTGTTCTTCATTTTCGATAGATATGAAGATTACTGCTACATGTTTACTTTTGCCAGATGTTTTTGGAGAGGATTCCTGCTTGCTTGCTGCTGTGAATGAGGAGGTATGTAGATAACGAATTATATGACGGGAGGCCAGCCTTTTTTTTTTTTTAAATCCACATGTACTCGTGTCCTTATGCAACATTTCAACAATATATTTGGAGACACCATTGATAATGGTTGGTAACATGCAAAACGGTTTTTCTTTTATGTCTTGATTTTGTCAGGCATTGGAGTGCTTTCCTGGAAAGAAAATAGCCCAAGTAGTAAGAACCAAACTGGGGTCAGCAGCTCCAATTCTTATTTACTAACGATCTTATATTGTGTTTTTTCGTTCAACTCTCCATTAATGGTTTAAAAGGCTGTTTTGAGAGAATGATCCTCCTGCTACTTCCTTTTTAGTTAATACAAGAAAACCCATGAATTTTATGCGTAGACTTCTATTTTTCAAAACCAGGTGAAAGTGTCAACACCAGTACTAGAAGTAAAATACCCATTTGATGTAAACATGTGTGAGTATTCCCTGTACGTGGAGGAGGAGAAATTGGCCCAGCTGGATGATTGTACTATGGCCCTCGCTGCTCTGCTGGCTTCCTACCATGTCTTTGGCATTCCATATCCCAAAAGACTGTATAATACACTTCACTTTTTGGAGTCCCTCATCTTTGGAGTCAAGTGTCCACAGTTACTTTCAGCAAAAATCAGGGAACTGGGGAAAATGTGAATGTACCAATACTGAATATTACTTAATGTGGCTTTGGGGCAGAATCCACTTGCAAGTAATTCCTGGTTTTATCATTTGCCATTTTGATTGATTCAAGTGCACTTTTTAGTAAAAGTTCACATAGATAATCTTGCTCCTTCTGTTTTAAAAAAAGTTAGATGTTTTATGAACATTTACTTTTATAGCAGCTATCTTTTGCCAAATTCTTAACACCAAACTTCAATGGGATGTGGGTTGTTTTCATGTTTCCATGAATATCCTGTCCCTCTAGTTTCATAACTTTATTTCCTAACAGTGTTCATAAAAATGTAATGCAACTTGATTTTAAATAATCACCTATGGTCTTACCTATGGTCCCGTGACAAATGCATTTTAATTTTAAATGTGTTGACTCTGTATCTAATGCATCCATGCTAGATGATTGTGCGGTTCTACCTTCACTTAAAAGAAACATTCCTCAGGAGAGCCATTAAAAATAATCATAATGGGGCAAGAATGGGAGGTTCATGTTGCCCAAGCCATTGTAACCACTTTTTTTTCTAGAAGTATAGTATAGAAGTAGAAGAACGATAGAACGTGTACAACATGAGATGATCCCTTGCCTCTCTAGCTAACATGAAAATATGTACCATATGTGAAACACGACATACTTACCATACTTCCCACACTAATTTTGCCAGCCATGGGGCAATGTAAGTAACCCCACCATCTGGTTGTTTACAGATGTTACCAGAGCAAAGCTTCTCTTTCCACTCTCTTAGCTTGTGAGAATACCAGACACTGCTCACATGTTGAAGCATTGAGGTTAGAAACATCTATTATCTATTAGTATCTATTAACACTCTGTTAATAGATACTAACAGGATCCAGTACCAAATTCTACACTTGTAAAGCACACTCAGTCATCTCATTTGCACATCAGAGTAAACTATTACAATGATTTATCAGGAAGGGGCCTTTCTAGTCTGTATCTAGTCTGTGTGCTAGCACACAAAAGTAGCAAGTCATGATCCCTGAGTTAGCATTACACCCAATGGTTTCTTATGCTCCAATAAATCAGTCAGTAAGCCAACAACAAACCTTGAGTACGTAATGTGGATTGTTGGAACAAAGCAATCTAAATCATAACATCCTTGCTTCATGTTTCTTTTCTCTTGTGCTGCAAGCTCAAGTCACAAGACAACTGGACTTTTACAAGTGAAAAATTCCTTTTAGCTGTAACAAAAATTTTACTTGACCGTCTGCTTGGGCTTTTCCCTATCTCTTGCTATCTTTAAATTACTGAGGGTAATGCATTATTCCTGCTCAAATAGATTTTTAAATTCGCCAAGGAATTGGAGATTTTAGTTGTAGAATTTAATTTCTATTTTTCGTCTTAGATTTATGGACTAAATATTATAATGCAACATGAAACAATTACAGTGGTACCTCTGGTTGCGAACGGAATCCGTTCCGGAGCCCCGTTCACAAACTGAAAGGTCCGCAACCTGAAGCGTCAAATTTGCGCGCACCGCAATTTGGTGCTTCTGCGCATGCGTGAAGTGCCGAACCCAGAAGTAACCCGTTCCGATACTTCCAGGTTCGGTGCATTCGTAACCCATGCCGAACGCAACCCGCAGCAAACGCAACCCGAGGTATGACTCTATATAGATCCTGAATTTTACTTTTGTTGGTAGTTCTTATTTTAATAACTTAATACTAAATATGTTGGTGGAAATATTCATTAAACTTCTTTAATCATGCAAAAAAACAAAAATAAAAAACATAGCATTGGTCTCCAGCAATGTTTTCATACAACAGAATAAATCGATCAGATTCATTGTACACAGCAAAGTGTTAAGTTTGAGCTGCTGTTTGAAACTAAGACGACTTGTTAACAGTCTTCATTAACTAACTGTAGTCCACTTATTTTAAACTGTGAACAATTTTTAAAAATGAAAATGATGAAACAATACAAAGGAATTCATTGGTGAAGAAGTAAATTCATGAAGTGTGTATTTTGTGTCTTCTTAGAAAAGGATAGTATCTCCATAATTTTAGTATGTTAACTTAGTTAATGGATCCCCAATAAAATGAAGGATGGCTAGTTGTGAGAAAATTAGAGCCATCAGCCAGTAAACATTAAGTACCCACTCTTCTGTAAGAGCATCTTACTAAAAAGCTTAAGCACTTCCCAGAAGTGTTAGTTTGCTCAGGCTCTTGGAGAAAATCAACACTCCATCTACTCTGACTTTTTCGCCTTGGAGAGTTCCTCCTTGATGATCCTTTGGAGTCTTTGTGCTTTGAATAAAACATGTGCTGCAATGGAGAGAGCTGCCCTGTAGTCACTTCTCCATCAGAGTTCATTGTGCGAGTTCTTATCGGCAGCCTTGAACATCAGGATTGAGTTGAAGATCTTTAGGGCTGGTCCTAGCTTAATGCTCATTATTTTTACTATATCTGTTTGGGTCATTAGAAGGAAAGCTTCTCCATCAATTTGCTTGAAAAAAAGAGAGAAAATTTCCATTATTAGTAACTTTGGACATTTAGGAAGAAGAACTCTAAACTTTAATAATAATTTAAGATACAGTAGAACCTTGGTTTTTGAATGCCATAAACCCGCAAGTAAATGCTTCTGTTTTTGAATGCGCCTCGGAAGTCAAACAGCTTCCCCGAGGTACCACTGTGTTTTTCTCAATTTTCTCTATTAAATTTGCAGACCGCCCTTTGCACCTCAGTTTTTGAACATTTCGGAACTCGGTCTTCCGGAACAGATTATGTTCGAAAACCAAGGTACCACTGTAGTTCCAATGGCTTTGGAACTGACTCTGATTTCAGTTGAAACCAAGCTCAAATAATGTCTTCAGGAATATGCCCCAAACCAGTATTTGGCCTCCTTTATCCATTTAGAGGAGTGGCGCTGTGGGTTAAACCACAGAGCCTAGGGCTTGCTGCTCAGAAGGTTGGTGGTTCAAATCCCCATGACGGGGTGAGCTCCCGTTGCTTGGTTCCTGCTTCTGCCAACCTAGCAGTTTGAAAACACGTCAAAGTGCAAGTAGATAAATAGGTACCACTCCGGCGGTAAGGTAAACGGCATTTCCGTGCACTGCTCTGGTTCGCCAGAAGCGGCTTAGTCATGCTGGCCACATGACCTGGAAGCTGTACGCCGGCTCCCTCAGCCAATAAAGCAAGATGAGTGCCGCAACCCCAGAGTCACCTGCGATTGGACCTAATGGTCAGGGGTCCCTTTACCTTTACCTATGCATTTAAATAATAATTATTGATAAAAGAAGTAACAGATTTGTTATACTCACTTCGTCTTTGAACACCTTGCCATGTTCCTCGCAGCCTGGCAAACTCCGTATGAATTCTGACACCTGAATTTTAACAACACATAAAATCAATGGATGTTTATCCACATGAGGGCACAAAAAACACTGTGATCTTGTCTAGCAATTAACAACGAGCACATTTTTCGAAGGCCCCACCCTCATTAGCTTGGAAATTAACACAGTTCTGAAAAATATTAGAAAAACCTGTGTAATTTTTTTTTCAAAAAAACAGCCTCGGGGTTTAGAAATGTTGATCCTCTTTTTCCAACCAAGAGCCCCATTAGCATGGCATTCACTCATTTGAATGGAGGAAGAGAAAAAGATGCTACAATGGCCAAAGTTAACTGAGAGATTGAGGAGTGCTTTCCGTGGCTTCCTCCAAAAAAATGGATCTCATCACTATGTCTTTATTCCAGCTGATTTTAATATAATGAAGCTCCCCACCACAGGAGGTGGCCTTCATCCACTTTCCAATTTTGCCTGTGGAACCTCTTTTTCCAGCTTATGTAAACTAATTGAGGTCTGTTCCTTAGAAGAGGGTGGGGTGGGGTGGAATCAGGCGGTAGTGAGCAATGATGGGAAGTTAAAGAGTCCAACAACATCTGGAGGGCTGCAGGTTTCCCATCTGTGCCCTAAGACGACACTTACTGTTTTCCCTATGATCTGTTCTAACACTGCCCTAAGGGAGTATTTTAGAAAAATGAAGCTCTACAATAAATTGGAACTCAGTATAGCCAGAAGAACAAAATCAGGAGGAAAGCACAAAGTCACCATCTGCATTGGTTATAAGAACCATCTGCCTTTACCATAAGGCAAAACAAGTTGTCTTTAAAGTATGATTCCTCTTAAAGGAGTTTAGATACAGTCCACTTTCTGATAAAGACAGAAAGGTTTATTTTATGTAACAGAGCTACATGAGCATAGTTTTTAGGATTCATCTATTATTTGCAACATCAGGATAGGGTTCCCCCCCCCCACCTATTTGCTATTATCCTACTTTTAAAAAACCTCAAATAGCTTACAAAACTTAAAAGGAACCAGCTGAAAACTATCTGAAGAAGTGTGCATGCACACAAAAGCTCATACCAAGAACAAACTTAGTTGGTCTCTAAGGTGCTACTGGAAGGAACTTTTTTTAATTTTTTATTTTGTTTTAAAAGGAACCATGTTAACATTAAACAAATAAACAATAAACTATACAATATTGTGTTCTGTACAAAACCCCCAAAGACTACATGATCAAGTGAAGTCTGCTTTAGTTCACGTCCGGCAAGAATTGCACTGGGAACACACCTCATCTGTGCTCCACTTGGAAACTTTACTGGCAGGGATTCCAGCCACAGTAGGAAGGAGTTTACTCTGCTGTTCCCATCGCAATGGAAAGGCTGGGATTGTCAACTTCGAAGTCAAAATAACTGGCTGAGGATGGGAACTCCTGTTATTAGATTCCTTAGTATCTGTAAATAAAAGGAAACAAACAAACAAAACACAAGCAAGTTTTAAAACTGCAGGCTGAATTATTTGGTTCTGCTCTGATTGGCCATGGAAACTGTGTGACATAATCCATAAATGTGAGCTTAAACCATTAATTTGTGGCATTCAAAAAATCCTGTACATTGGCAGGTATAACATGAGATAGTACCTTTGGATTCATTTAGAGATGACTCTTCATTTTCCATCTTCCTGCCTGCACAGCCATCTTTCTTTGCAAAATCCTTAGTTGCCTGGCATCCCCTAATAAATAAATTAATAATATTCAAGATGCTACAGAGTACAACAAACCATTCCTGTCACCTTTGCATGGAATATTCTACAACAAGAAATGGAGACCCATATATGAATCCACACACAGCAACCTTCATCTAGTCACCCTCTTTGCCTTACTGATCTGACAGGGGTTTCCACTGTCTCCTGGGACAGACTGAAGCCAACCAACCATCTGGCAGGGTTGTTGGGAGGATAAAATGTACCAGAGAGGGAGAGCTTTGCCTCAGCTTTAATTTAAGAAATACTACAGAAAGAAGCAACCAAAGTGTAATTGCTGGATTACTCGATGCTGAAACACAGAAAATACATGACAATTCTCTATTATCTTCAGTAGCTACCATAGGCGATTAACTTTTTATAGAAAGTTGACAGAACTGGAAGTCACTTTTATGAGTATTTCCTTTGTCATCTGTCACATAACACCCGCCTGCTATTTTAACACAGAAATGTAAATGGCTTATATAGAAGTGCATTACTGGAGGTGGACATCCTGGAGCATGATGCATTGCAGCCAGCCACAGAAAATAACTAGTAAGGTCTGGACAAAATGCAATTCAATTAAAACAACAAACAACCGCCATGAATAGTCTATGACTACATTTATCAGCGGTGAAGCACTGTCCCATCCATCCTTACAAATTAATTCAGTGCTCAAGGATGCAGTGAAAGAATTAATTTGCAATAAAGAATATGCAAAACGGAATAGTGGCTCTCACACACTCGCCATTTGCATGGAAACTCACCACAGGGCAGTAGCACCCTTGAAGAACCCCGTGATTTAAATGGGATTCTTTTCAATGTGTGCAAGGATGTAAACCACTTTTGAGGGGTTTTTGTTTTGTTTTTTACAATTAAACAAAATTTTATGGTGGGGGGACGTTGTGCCTAAGATTTTTCTGTTTTGTTGCTGGTCTGGGCATTTCACAAATGCAGACAGATTTGACACAAAATACGTCACAGACACATTGATGAAAACAGTGTGGAGGTGAAGGAGCCTGGTCTGTCCAGCATGCATCCTGCATGGTTGCTGTGGGGGGAGAATGCCACAATACATGCATTTTGCCCATAGAAAATATTATGTAGTAGGAGAGTAAATAGTAAAAGTGATAAAGAAACTGCAGTAAGTGATGTAATGAAGCTTGAAATGACATAATAATGTTTGGAAATGAACATATTAACAGATTTTTTTCTGCAGCAGCTTCTCTCGCTGATATACAGAATTCCATTTAAAATCACGGGAAACTGTGTGTTTGTTTCTGGTTGTTTTGTTCTTCTTGATATGGAGATGCTCATATTGAAAAGTAAGTGTATGGATATTCTAATTACAGAAAAATAATTTGATCTAGGTTTCTGGGGATTTAATTGGTTCTTAATTAAACAGAAAGCTTCAGTAACCTAAACACTACTGTGAAATATCAACTGCATGTAATTAACTTTTCTGAACAGAGTGCATTGTCCCTATTCACATGTTATCAGCAGCCACTTAATAATAGGGCTGTTGTGAAAATGATATGTTAAGTGTTATATTTTGGGTATCCCATTGTGCTGTAGCAAGACAACAGACACCACACTATGGTCCTTAGGCAAAGATCCTTTCCCCCAAGCATTTGGTGGTGTAACATAACAGTACCGTTTTCTTCCTTTTTTATATAAGCCCTGTTTTTAATTAAAGCCATAAATATCTGTATCTGCTGCAAAGGTGATGAATGCATTTCTATGGATAAAAAAAACCCAGTGAACATTTCTTTTTAAAAGGAAATTAAAAACTTGTGTATCTCTAAATATGGAGTGTTCTTGGACAGTGTTCTCGAAGCTACTAACATGAGTTTGGCCAAACTGCGAGAGGCAGTGAAGGATAGGCGTGCCTGGCGTGCTCTGGTCCATGGGGTCACGAAGAGTCGGACACGACTGAACGACTGAACAACAAAAAAATATGGAGAATACAATCTCCAGGAAAGGAAGATTTCTCTTATCTGCTTTATATATGTCAGAAGCACTTGGCATTATTGGTTAATGATAGAGTGAGGTTATTTCATTTTTATTTTATTTTTAAACAAAATGGACACACAATACAATTATCAATAAAAACAGCGGCCTCTATATGTCTGATAGAGTAGACTTGCCTAAACAAAAAACAAGGCCAGTAACAATATTTCTGCAAACTGACTTTGTGGGCATTGTAAGATCTATCAGTTCCCCAAACCCAAAAAATTGCAGGAACAATAGAAAGAGATCAGCCTTAAAGATGGTAAATGTGATAGCCTGGTGCATAGTAAACAGGACAAAACGGAAAGAGAAATACAATAGGCAAATTGACAGTAATATTTCTGGGAGTTATTCATGTGGGCAATATAGAATTTGTGTCAACACTACACAAACTATGGCTACAATTCTTCCCTAGGCAAAGGCACAGCAGCTGGTGCTTGTGTTATAATTGTGCTCTATAACTGCAGTGTTAATTTGTACAGACTTCTTAAAAAACTGGGATTGTATTGATCTGCTTACAAAAGGCAATTAGATCAATTAGAGGCTTTCATGTGCAGGAAGGAGGAAGAAGTGGTTTCTGCAGCTTCTTCCTTTCTCCTGCAGCCCCCTGCCACATTGTTCCAAAGGGTTCCCCAACCCTGTACAGCATTTTTTCCCTCTCTGTTTGGGTGTATATACAAAAATCAGCAAATACTGCCTAACTTTTCACTTACAGCAATTTCTGCAAGTGAAGGAAATTGTGGAGGAACACAGTTGGATAAAACTTTTACTTCATTAAATCAGTTAGTACCATGAGAACCTACTACTGTACTTCTAATCATGTACTCAATTCCAATACAACGTATTTAAAAATACGCTTCCAAAAATTATGTCGCACATACACCACAAAGTTAATATTATTCTTAGTGCAATGGTTTTCTGGGCTAGTTTCAGTTATGGCATTCTAGTTTCTATAGAAACTGCACAGAAGGAAGCAATGTGGCCTATATCTAAACTAGATACCTTTCGCTTCCCCTGTTCAATAGGAAAAGTACTCAACTGTTGACAGCTAGGACAACCTTGACTCACCCAGCTCTCAAAAAACCACTTGAGACAGTATGCTTGAGATGCTTATTCTTAGCCTGAATATTTGCATCAGAAATGCTCTTGTGCATGCCTGATAATGTTGATCAGTAGAGCATTAGTGTTATCTGGGCAGGATACTACAAGTTTGACCCCTGGTACAAAAGACCCACCCACTGTTAGGCAGCTACCACTGTTTTGTCCAAAAGGAGAGATCTTGAAGTGTCAACCTGCTATGATGCATGGAACACTCTCTTCACTGAATCATAATCACCAGCTTATTTGCCAAGCACAAGTAAGCATTCCTAATCCCCTAACTTCCAGTAACAGAGTGCATCATTTATATGACACGGTGTATCTACTGTAACAAGTAGGACACCTGAACAAAGCACTTAATTCAGAAAAGCAATTCCTGGCACTAGGATGATGAGCATCAGAGCTGGAGTATTCTTTATTTTTAACATATTTGAAAGGATACCTGTAGTTCTTTTCTTTGACACCAAACATTAGTGGCTTTTTGCAAAGAGGTTTCACCTCTGTATCTTCCTGCTTTGATGAATGGAGATGAGCTGAAGATTTTAGGACAATGGGACTAGGACTTTTTCCATTACTGATTTAAAATAAAAGGACAAGCTTTCAAAATCCGACATTCATGTCAAAATTAATCAAAGAATCGAAGAATTAATAGCAAGCTGAACAGCATGCAGTAGGAAAATACCATATAAAATTTCCTTATCTGCTATTCGGATCTTTACAATTTGAGATGGATACCTATTTAGAAAATATAATTGCACACAAATATGGAAATCTCTTCTTGGGATTTATTTGCACCCCAACTCCAGAATCAAACCTGCATTCATGGAAGGACAGCTGGGCTCAAAGAAGTTTTTCCGTAAGTGGAAAGGGATCCCTCCATGAGCACATTTCCTTCCATGATTGGCAGGAGCTTTCATTCAAAGGGAAAAAATAGGATCTGAACCTGGAGATGATACAAATATTTCTGTCAGGGAACTGTCCCCGGCTCAGCGCAGGGTGGTGGAAGGGCTCTCGGGATGCTACAGAGAGCCCTGGCCCCACCTGACCAGCAGCACCTCCTCTTCCAGTAGAGGAAGTAGCGATGTCTCCAGTGGGGAGGAGCAGGCAGTTTCGGGTCTTGAGAGCAGAGGCTCTGGGGATGTTGGAGAGAACCTGCACTCCCCTCACTCAGCGGGCGAGAAGGGAGACACGCCACTTCCAGCGCCCCAAGTGCGCAGAGGGGTGAAACGCAGGGAGGGGAGGCGGAGATTTGGGATACCGAAACTCTTATGTTAGGGTCACAGCCGGAAGGGGCCACTCCTGGATTCTGCGAGTGACTGATACAGACATGAACTTGTAGCTCTGCACTGTAAATAGCATGCACAATAAACCTGTTAAAAAACAGTTTGGAGTCTTGCCTGGCTACTCACGAGCAACCACCCCACGGACCTTACAATTTCAAATAGAGGTTGAAATCTATTATTCTGTGTTATTATAAATAAAATTGAAATTATGTAAATGTTAACCAGATATCTGATTTTGCTATAATTGAAAAAAGTAATATGTATATTATTTATTATTGTTTCATAAAATTTATATACCATTTGATTGTAAAAAAACCTTTAAAAAGATAAAAGATTCAAATCAAGAAAAAATGCAATACTTTAAAACATAAAGAAAATTAAAATATAAAAATTCAAATCAGCATTTCTAAGCATTCTGGGTAGGTTTGCCTAAACAATGGTTTTAGCAGGTGCCGAAAGGTTAGCATTTTATCTAGGTCTGCAAGCACTATAGGCTACATAATAAAGGGAAATTACCTGATTACAGGAGATGCAGATCTTTCATTTGCTTCTGGCTTTCGGTTCCAATGCTGAAGCGGAATACTCAGAGGCATCTCTCCACTTAAGCGGTCTGAAAGGATATGTTCTTTGCTCAGATTTATCTCAGAATATGGGCAGCTGAGAGCACTGAAAAATTGAAGCAGAAGAAAGAGATTAGAGTAGACATTGAAAAAACTTCCTAGTTGAACTGAACACCCTACAGATTACAAGTTAGGTGGAACCTGTCTCAATCCATTAACCTAAACAATTAAAAGTGTCTTACAGGACTCCTACTTTAGAACTAAAGTGCCAACTAAATTTGAGCACACAACACTTGGAAGTTCCTCATCAGGGAAATGTACTGATAAAAGAAATTCATTTGTAATTAAATTGTTGCTTTACAGACATAAGAGTTTGGTGAGTGCCAAAGGAACAGGATTCTTTGTTTAATGGCAATAATACAAATGTCTGTTTGACGTTTGGGCTATTTTCCTGAGGACTGAGTGAACTGTTGTCAGCTATAAAATAATAATGTTCAGAAAGCACACCACAAACCATGAACAATCATTAGCTTTAAGCCTCTTGGGTGAGATGTCAATCCTAATAGGACTATACAGCAGTATTCTAAAGTTCAATGGGATATTCTCCCTCCCTGTTCTACAATCTGCCAAGAGAAACATATGAAGCAGACCCTTTAGTTTTGTAATGTTTGTAGGTTTCTTGTTCAATAAGATGTTAAGACCTCTTCTCTTCAGTTTAGTTTGATCAGGTAGAAACAGCCAGCTTCATTTCCCCCTTTCCCTGGTGTACAAAGCATCTTAAGTCATTTCTGTCATGTAGTGGAAGGCACTGTGCCTTTTCTGTAGTATTTTCAGGTGTTTAGGTGTTACTGACATCCCAAAATACTGCTCCCTTCTGCCTGACTCACCTTTCTTGATAGTACCTGTTCAGCTCCAATGTCAAATTGGGCCTATGCTGGAAACAGAGGGAAGGAGTTACTGCCATGGGCATTGTTCTTCCCTCATGAATGACTTCAAAATGGCTAGGCGTCTGAAAACCACTGGCCCTAGACCAAAATCCCATTAGCCTGCTTGATAAATTGAGCTCTACCCAAAACAGCCTCAATCTCTGTTGTTAGAAAAAAATTAACCAAGTACAAGACCAAGTATCTATATTACTTATGTTATTCTCAAACCACCTAGATGAAGCTTCTGGACTTATCAATAAAAGCCCTATGCAAGGACTTCCCCCACACATCACCCCCCCATTAGCTCAGGAAAAGATTGGGAGAATCCCCAGAATAGCATGCAGGGGGTGGGGAGAAGAGGGGTTATTCTGTTTCACAAGCTACAATGCTTGCGCTAACATAACCATCAGAAAAGCATGACACTGCATTTCTCCCTCAGTGACCCGCAGACCACAGTTTGAGAACGTCTGTTCAAGAGTAATAGTAGGCAATGAGATTGAAAACCCAAAATGAAATGCTAGGAGTGATTGGGGAAACTTGAGAATCTGAGCTGAAAGTCCAAGTGCAATTTTTGTTAAGTAAGCTGCTTCATCTGTATGAATACAGCATTGGCTTTCACAGGACACTTGGCTTCAGAGCTTTTTTGCCAGAAGCAGACAAACATTTCCTGAAGTATTTGAAGGGAATAAATTAAAGAAATCACACTTCTAAAGTAAGGTGAAAATAACAAAATGAAATAAAATTAATTAGGAACTGAAATTGGCATCATATTCCCCACAAGTCCTAGGTGCCACACAAATTGCCTAAAATTGCTCTTAACTTTTGACAGTAACACAGATATGTAACTATTAACTGAATGCACAAAATGAAGCTTCCACACTTTGCCAGACACAACAGAAAGTATACGAAAAAGATTCTCCTTTACTTGTCAATAAACTGGAACACCTACTGTGAAAGAGAATTACTCTTTTCTTTTCATTTTATTGTTATTTTAGGAAGGACTGCCTTTGTACAATATAAGGGAAAAAATGAGCTCACAATTTACCTGTGGCTTCTCTTTTCAAGACAGTAGCTATCCTCCCACTTACCATTTCACATTTATCCTTCATTGTGACATAATTGCTTTTGATACCACAAGCATCTTACTCAGAGCAGTAACCTAGCAATCTACATAGCCACTCTGAAACGGCAAATGTAAAGACAAAGCGCAACCCCAGTCTCTTTTTAGTCTTTAGCTTATTCTGTTGGGCAGTCCAAAACACCAGGTATTTTTCAGGTTTGGAACAAAGGAGCTGTATGTTGTGTTAATAAACTTTCATTGTTTTCCTTTAAGCATTTGGCTCTGGGCAACATTCAATCCTTACAGACGCTTTCCAGAATGGAAAAGAGATCAATTCTTCAGTACTGGAGGCCTTGCAGCTCTTTTCCTATTGACAGAAAGAATGCCGGAGCGCAGCATGCGAAGAGAGTGTCTTATAATAGAAGAAATACTACTGACATTTTTCCTTAGTGCATTTATTTGTTTCAATCATGCACTTCCATTTGGGTTGCCAGCCTTTCTTCTCTTTTTCTTTCACTCCATACTGAACTGCCTTTCTTTCTCATTCACTTCTATTAGTTCTTATAAAAAGCTTGTGGGTTAAGGTGGGCACATGAGGGTGCTGGGGTTGTTTTTGTTGAATATCACAACCAAGATCCAAATATCTACTTTCAACAAATCTGAGAGCTAGAGCATGCATGGCAATTTTTTTTTTTTACATTTCTCCCTGAAAAACAGAAGGGATTCAAACTACTCTGTCCTGGTAAAGCATTGTGTGGCAGGTCAGGACTGCAGTACCATGGAGAGTTCCAAGTGAACAACTTGCTCTGACAAAGATTGAAATCCTTTTAAAGCTTCCACCAGCTGCATCTCTCCCAAGCTCCACCCTTTTTGGTGAGAACTTAGATTGTTAAAGGGTAACCAGTGTACCTCCTGCCCGGTGAGGTACTGTGGGGGACATTTGTTTTTTCAGGCGCAGCAGAAGACATCTGTGAGAATAAGACATCTGTGAGTCAGGTTCTGGCTCTACAGGCCCTGGCCCTATGGGAGGTTGTGCTATGGGCTGTTTGTCAGCCTCGGGATCAGTAATCTCCTGATCTGCAGTAGAAAGCTCCATGTCCTCAACCTGTTCTGACTCCTTAGCCACTGACTGCAGCCTCCAAAACTGTGCCTTGATCACAACTGAACTCTGGGGCCATCATCCTCTACTTAGTTTCAAAAGATTGCATGGAGGCTCTTTGGCACATGGGATGAATCACAAGGGTCTTCATATCTCTGCCATTATATACACTTGTAAAAAATATAAAAGAAAGGAAACCCATCTCCTTGCTACTTCGATGTTACAAAATAGAGAAACAAATATATGAATTTGGAGTAAAACCTTAGCACCTTAGAAATCAATGGGAGCTGTGATGCCATTGGATCCACAACTACAATGCCATTGGATCCAAAACTACATTTGCCCAAGTTTGTCCTTCCTTGCTCACTGTGTTTTAAAACAACTAGTACGGGAACTATACAAATAACAAATAAAGCATTTAACTAAAAACGTATGAATTAAAAAGCACACAATTTATTCACAGGAGACACCTAATCTTCCTGCCTGTTAACCAGGAGGGATTCAAATAAATGAATCTTTTTCTCAGAAAGTGGTAAATTAATCTGCACATTGCTAAATTTAAATAATCAATTTATTGACTGACCGCTCAAAATCTGATTAAAAACTTAGAAATGCAAATGAAGTTCAGTATTCCATTTGAAAGGAAAATGGAGACGATTCAGTTCCATACAACATACATAGTTAATGGAGATCTTAATCTGTAAAACAAACAAAAGACAACTAAAAATATAAAACCAAATTACACTGTGGGAGGAACTGAGGCATAACTTGTCTTTTAAGACAGGTGCTGTATCCAATTTTAGGAAACAACTTTCTTTTTTAAGTGAAAGCTTTAGATTTACAGTTCTTAAAACAGGACTACTACGTTAGCACTGTATTATGCAGATGGCTTATTTTGGAAAGCACCAAATGAAGTTGATTTGTCTTGGTTTCCATTTTGGTTTTTTAAAAAAGCAAAGTAAAAAGAGACTTGCACATGAGCAGTACAAGCTCAGTTTGAGAAATATACAAGTAGGCTTGTTCTCTCTCTTCCTTTGTAAACAAATTCCCTTCTCCATTTCCGGGTTGCTGTAACCATGTTCAACTATGACAAACTATGGTTTAGCACAAAATAGGTGTCTTGGTAAACTCTGAATGCAGGAGTTAATTATGACAGCCCCCGCAGCTTACACCCCCAAACCCTAAATCCATAGCCCCTCAAAGGAGAATCCAAACTGATGCCAAAAAATGTAGCTGTGCAAGGAATGTTTACTACAGAAATGAAGGAATAATGTCTAGTCTTTCAAGAAGGACTCCTGTGTAACTATGACTACAGTCCTATATATAGTTACCTGAGTGTAAGTTCCATTAAACTTAGTGGTGCTGACTTCTGAATGCATAGGTTAAACTTGCAAAACACATTAAGCTTCAACAAAAGATCTTCAGCCAGCTAAAGCCTCTTTGTCTCTTCGTTCACTCACCTGAGCTAGGAGACACCATCCATTACCCTGGTGCTCCAGCAAATGATGTCACCACTTCTGCTCTGGAAAGAGCAGAAGGTCTGCATTCACCCAAGTTTCCCCTCCACTACACCACTGAAGCTTGGAAGTTGCCATTAACCATAGTTGTTCAGTTCAGATGTCATTAGAAACTAACAGTAACTTGGAGATGGAGGAGGAGGAAACACAATAAAGGAGAAGGAGGAGTAGGAGGGACTGCATGAGCTTGCAGCACGTTTCTTCATCCTCTAAACAACTGTTGGTATTTTAAATCAATTTGTAAATCCTCCCAAGCAGCACAGCCTCCAGGTCTCCATTTAACAAGCCAAACATAAATCATCAAAAATTAATCATGTTATACCTTACATTGGGTTGTTGACACCAGAACAAAATGGTATACATTGTATGGTATACAATGGAAGAAAAAGAAATTATATGATTCACTTGACATCCTCTTTACTAAGGAATTGTGAAGGCTTTAATTTTTAAAAAGCACTAGACAGATCAGAAGCATGTCTAACAGCATAGTAAATCCCACATTGTATTAAAGTGAAACCAGTGAAATAGAAAAGCAACAGAAACATTGCATTTCTGTAATCAACAGTGTTTTTCTGAACTCTGTTGATAGACATGAGGAGTCCACATCTTCACAATCAATGACTACAAGTGACATTTCCACTAGAAAAATAAGAGAATGAATCACATAATGATTAATCTTTCCAATGGGTGGACGGGAGACTGTGTTTGCATGTGGGCTTAAATACTCAGAACATAGTCAAATAGTCACACAATTTGAGTTTTGTTTTTTTAAACAAACAAGAGAGTGAAGAAGGGGAAAGTAGGATTCAGATGACTAACTAGTGTTGGGGTGGGGGAAGTTATGCAGGACAGCTCCTTGTTTCCCCTCGCCCCTCCTAGGGCTTCTGAGTTTTTGCAGATTTTCACACTCTTCCACAACTAGGAGAGTTATACAGGAATCTTAAAATCAACCCTACATTGGATGACTTTTATAGTATAAGGATATATAATCACCCACGGGATAGATTTGGAATAGGCAAGGATTGGCCTGAGGGTTCAGTCTGCCCTTCCCCTGTTAACTTTTGTGAGCTGACTCAGGGGCCTTTTGGGCTGAAAGACGGTCAAGAAATAAGCTCTAAGTAATAAAAAAGACAGCACAGAGGGATATAGGAATGGACTACTATTTATGTTGTACTGTTCGATAATAGGGATTCATTCTCTGGTCTAGTGAAAAGTTCAAAAGTATACTTTGTAGGACATTCAATACGCAATTTCTCATATAAACACACCAGACACTCCCATTTGTATGCAAGCCCAAACACTTTCCTGCAAAGCAGAACCCCCAAAGCCATTTTTAACATCTACATTTTAAAAGGTGCTCATTTTAACCCTGCCATAATTAATCACCGCAGGTTTCATCCCGCTCAAGCAAAACACTTATCAGAAAATGGCCTACTCTCAGACACTTGCTCTGACAGCTTAAATGCACCTTGTCATAAAAAATATTCAAAAGTACATTTTCAGCGCCGAGATGAAAGAACCCACAGAAGAAAGCCTGACGTGGATAATTATATCCATTTTATATTGTCCTTTTAATTCAAGTGGACAGTGGGACACAATCTGAGGATTCTAGGATGACTTGGATTCAGAAACCTGTAGGCTCCTGCTATTCCCCCCCCCCCCGAGTTCTTATTGAATTAAATGTCCCAGTAATTTTAATATAGTTGAATTTGTACTCAAACTGAATTGTAAGACTGCAGCAGCAGCAAATTCAAGTAAGTTATAACTTCATTAGTTTTCTTTCTTAGCATTGTTGTTGTTGTTGTTCAGTCGTGTCTGACTCTTCGTGACCCCATGGACCAGAGCATGCCAGGCACCCCTATCCTCCATTGTCTCCCGCAGTTTGGCCAAACTCGTGCCAGTCGCTTCGATAACACTGTCCAACCATCTCATCCTCTGTCGTCCCCTTCTCCTTGTGCCCTCCATCTTTCCCAACATCAGGGTCTTTTCCAGGAAGTCTTCTCTTCTCATGAGGTGGCCAAAGTACTGGAGCCTCAACTTCAGGATCTGCCCTTCCAGTGAGCACTCAGGGCTGATTTCTTTAAGGATGGATAAGTTTGATCTTTTTGCAGTCCATGGGACTCTCAAGAGCATTACATAGTAACAAATATAGTACATATTTGTGCTGACCTGCTTTATAGTCATGCTTTTCATCTTCAACCAGATATCTATGTATATATGCTATGTTATGTATATATGTATGCATGTACACACAAGTCCCCCTAATGCAAATAGTTGCTCCAACTCATGGAGGGCAACGGGCACAGCAATGGGGCAGCAGCAGGAGGGGAGTAGTCCCCCCCCCCCATCTCCCATCTCACTCTTCGACAACACATTGACAAATGCCCGAGAAAGGGCAGGGGGGAAAACTAATAATATATTTTATCTGCTTTCTAATTATTTTGAGTGGTACTTAGATCAGAAATTCTGAAACACACATTTCTAAGTTTGACACTGCAAGGAGCGAGTCTCTGTGACAATGAAGAACAAGAGTGTTGATTTCTAGATTAAGCAGAAGGAGTAGTAATTGGCACAAAGTAAGGGGTACATTCCACAGATGGGTATATTAACCGAGTTAGCATTTAACCTTGTCTATCTAGCTGACAGCAGTGACAAAACAACATGTTTCTGCTTCAATAGAGGCTATCAGGCACACTTAGATACCCAAAGACGAAACACTAATGTGCTCACCAATTGCACAAACCTGTGAAAACTACTCTGTAAAGATAGGTTACATTGTTTGTGTGCGTATAGAGATAAACACACACACACACAGAAAACCCAGCAAGAATTACGTCACACAACTGACTTTTAAACCAGAACATACCAATGAAGTTACAAACCTTTCCATGTTCATTCCAAAGAGGTAACCTGAATTCCTGTTTTCTTCCTCTAGTTCACATTTTCTTTTTCACAAACAGCAATTAAGGAATCTATTCTATACCCCCATTCCTGGGAGTAAGTTTTATTGAACTCCATGGAACTTCCTTCCAAGGAGATGTGTGATAAGCGTGTGTACTGTATGTGCAAGTACTGTATGTGCAGATCCTAATTGGACATCTGAGTTTAGCTACTTAACACATACCTGTGATGGCCAGTATGTCTGGCTCTTTTTATGTGTCCAACTCCTTTGCAGCCTGCTGTAGGACATCCTCCTTGTTCTAAAGCTTCTACCAATTCCAAAGGACCTATACAAATAATATGGGAGGTAAAATGCAAAGCATTTGTAAGAATGGAAGTTATGTCTCACGTTTAAGCAAACTCCAGTGAACACCTGTTTAAAATGCTGACCAACAAGTACAAATTACCAAGATAAAATATTTAAACCTTACTAAAGTCTCCTGTAACCATTTCATTATATTGTTAGTCAAAAACTGACAAGTATTTTATTCTTTAATAAATTATGATTCAATTGTATGAATATTGAATCAATGATTTATGTTATTCTGTGCATAAATATTCCTGCATTCAGGATATAGATGCAATTTCTTTCACAAGCTATTAAGAATTTATTTCTTCCATTTTGTTTTTGAAAATTTAACTCCTCCTGCAAAAAATGAACACCCTCTTCCGCCCAGAAAATGTTTGTCAATAAGGAAACTACAACTTAAGAGATTAATTTATCAATTGTTTCCAAGAGCAAGCATTATTCTCAACTGATCCTCCAAGTATTCACTTCTAACTTTACAATTCTATGATTCTATAAACTATTACAGCAGTAACTGACTTGGCTCTAATACTCTAATCAAATACTTTAGAAATATTTCTTCAGAATCTAGAGGATGTTTTAAAAGCATTCATATACTGGTTTCTATTTTTTACAGTGAAATAATAGGGATGCAACATTTAATCAACGAAAGGGTTAGATCAATTGATTAAGGCATAACAAAGGTTTTTAATTATTATTTTTTTAAACAAAAACAAAAACTGTTCATCCTTTATTCAGAATGTGAATTTATAAAGAGCTATAATTTTGCCATGATCTGGATAAACGTGAATTCATATTTAATATCAAGTCAGAAATTGATATCTATTTTCCAGTCTCCAGTACCAAGGTTATTTGCTTCAAAGATGCTGGCTTTGTTATGCATACTAGACTTATTCAGTATTACTGAGGTGGCATCAAACAAAGGGCAGATATTCAACATCCTTTCTTCTACTATATCTTATAGCACATCTTACTAAGTGGGGGCTGAAGAGGATGTCCAGTTTTCCCACACCAGCCAGCAGGATGGATATCAGGGCTATCTGCATCGATCCAATAATCATAAATACTATCCCAGCCATCGAAGTGGACCTAGAACACAAAGGAATATTACATTTCAAACTTAAACCAAGTCCTATTCCCATGCAATCTCCAAGAGTGCTTGGCTTTCGTTAGAGAACATAATGGTTAAGAGAATCCATTTGTTCAGATTTCAGGCATTATTTATTGGACAAGGGTGTGTGGGCGAAGGAGTTTGTCAAGTAATACAAAATCTACCAGGCTCTCATCTTACTAATTACAACAGCTTTTGCATTTACTGAGATAAGAAGTAGACCGCAAAAACAACTAATTTATTAAAGTGTTGATGCATAAGCGTAACAATTTCTTTAGTAAAGAATGGTCCTCAATGTGAGTCTATATGAGGCCTACATAACTTGTGATCCATCAAGTTAAACACAGCTCACTGACCATACAGTGAAGCTTCTCCAGTGCTTGACAGACCCTATTGTTGAAGTCACAGGCAAACAACAATAATAGGGCATTGAGCCCCTCATAGACCACCATCATTTTTGCCCCACCAACATCCCCCTGAAATTCCCCTGCCCCAAAGTCACCAGTTATACTGTTACTGTGCACTAAGTAATTTAAAAAAAAGGTTCTGGTTTTCTAAAATTATTCCTCATCCTGCAGGCCATAAGTACCGTAATACCAAACACTGTAGATATGTAAGAAAGTAGTTCGAAAAAACAACCAGCAGATAAAAGCGCTGTTAATAAGTCATGGAGTTTAAAATACGTACGGTGGTAAAAATGTTTTAAATGTTTTCTTTCCTTGCTAGTTTCAATTTTATATCATATCTAAGAGGAAATGAATGGGAGTCTGAAGGACTAGCACTGTATAGGATGAAATAGGATATGACTGAAAGTATACCTTTATTTCAACACTTTTTGGACACAATGCACCAAGCAATACATTTCAGGTGGACTTTGCAGTAAAATGACTGGAGATTAGTGGTTAACTCAGCCAGATCTAAAGCTTCATGTGTGATTATGGAACTGCTGGGTTTGTTGGAACTGCTGGAATCATTTCTATGCCTGTGGATGTTTGTTCTCCCTTCTATGGAAGTGAATGGGGAAGCTATGTGGGAAAGTGTATGTGTAACATGATACCACCACTCAGAAGGGATTATTCAATACAGTAATTTTAAAATATATTTAAAAGTATGAATTACTTTAATTCTATGGTCATCAGTATCTACCACGGTTGCTACCCTGATAAGTACAGGATTCCTCTTGTCAACTACTTCAAGTTTCATATTCTTCTGGAATCCATGAGAAGGTTTCTACAACAAAGAAGAGATTGAGCTGCTATTATTTATATCCTTCTTTTCTATTAAAAATAACCAAAAGAAAATAAATATAAAAGAAACAATTTTTTAAAAACAACAACAACAAACATTCATCAGATTTGTTACAGCTGCTCCTATAGTTTACAATGAATAACTGATGTCAATTAAACTAAAAATTTAAAACAGCATATGCACCTACTTAAACTGGCATTCACGGCTTTTTTTTTTTTTTTAAACTTTGTTAATGACTCTGTGTTATATGCAATTGTGTCCCTCCACTGCTGAAAACCTCTTTGATCCACTGAGACTTCTATGAGTGGGAAGTGGGAGGAAATGGTTTTTGCAAATTTCCCTTTTCCTATGTCCAGCCCTTTTAATACTGTTGAAATGCTTTGATGGGATGTCAACCTACACTTCCCCCACCTACCTCTAGTAAAGGAAATTATTTAGCTTCTCCATTATAGGGTGGAGAAATAAAAGACATACCCAATAAACGTTTGCCTGAGTATTTAGCCTTGACAGCTACAAAATAGCAATATTATTATTTTGATATGCATGTTGATTGCAAGCTGAAAAGTCAATATGCTATTATATGCTACTTTGTTTATAGCTTTGTTGTTACTGTGACGGCCTGCTTTGCTATTCTTTCATATATATATTTTCATATTTTGTTATGACTTACTGGCCAAGACAACAGCAGAATATCGTAAGACTGTCCCAAAAGGTAGACTTTGTGGCTTCATGATCAAGCCAATTTTTTTCTCTTACCCTCAACCCTCTGATTTACTTAGCTGTTGTTTTTGTGTACCCGCTGAACTGAAACTTGCCACCTAAGCTAAATAACTTTATAAAGCAATGAATGGTGTGGATAGAAGGAAAGTTTCCTCCATCTCTCAAAAGACTAGAAGTGAGAGTCACCAACAAAACTGACTGACAGCAGGATCTGAACAGAAAAAAGGAGGAAATTCTTCATACACTGTACTGCATGGTTAATTAACAGAATTTATGGCTAATTATAGAATTAATCTCTTCTTTCTTAAACTGCCAGCATGCAGGAGCTGGCTGGTCTATAGTCCCATGCTTGCGATCTGTGTTTGGGAGGGGGAAGCTTTGGGGCAAATGAGCTTTTCCCCTAACGCAACCTACAGCTATACATGCTCACAATATGGATTAGGATTCCTCACAGTGGTCCCACACTGTGGACTGCGCCTCTCCACTCTGGCAATTTATGAAAGAAAAAGCACTCACACCTGTGTAGAGTTTGGGCCAGAGGTAGTGGTGGTCACTAATTTATAGGCATTTATTTATTTATTTATTTACTATTTGATTATTCTCTTTCTCCTGGAGCCCCTGCCCTGCCAGTTCTCCAGAGCAGATTTTCAAGGGGCACAAGGAGCTGCAGGGGAAAGGAAGTATGACTGAAAGTCCCCTCTCTTCTTTCCTGTACCGTCACATGAGCAGAACTCCTCCCAGGAGAAGCTCCTACCAGTGGAAGCCACTAAGCATAGGAATAGCAATGAAGCATGAGATAGGCATATAAGAACACTGCACATTTTTCTTACCACTTTAAAAGCCCTGGCAGGTGCTGGTAAAGAACTAGTTTCTTCCAAATATTTCTCCCAAGAAAAATGCTTGGCATGTGGATAGTCTGGCAAATAAATGATACAAGATGTAATTATGTCACGCAACACAGATAGTTTAGGATATTTACAGGACTTGTTAGGTTTAAAGAAGCAACAGAAGAAGAAATAAATGTGCTTGCACTCCTTCTGCCATCCTGCAATGCAAAATATGAATAATGGGACTTGTCAGCCTCCCTGTCGACAGAGACCCAAGCTCCAGAAGCCATCTCTCTCATATCTCACCTTGAAAAGACCCACATCTATTTTTCATATTATTGCACTCCTTCTGACTAGTTTTCAGAGGATGTGTATGTTTTACTCTAATGTGTGCTGTCATACAGTTAAAACACAACATCATGAAAGAGAAACTCCTGAACTTTAAAAATGATTAAAAGGTTATGGTATAAGTAAGCCTCTGGCAGCCCTCGGTAAGGGTTCTGAGCAGCCTTAAGGGTTCTGAGCAGATCAGAGTCCTGTAGTTATGAATAAATAAATGAACATTTAATCCTCCTCATCTTTACCTCACATGGTCCCAGTCACCTTTCTCCTCTGCACATTTTCTAATCCTACTTTTCCTTGTTCCTTGGTTGTTCTCCTAACAACTAAATGCATAAGGCCAACTATTTACCTGTCTGTATGCTTCTTCCATACGTCATATTCCTTCGGACTATCTCTTCATATTTTCCCTGTTCTTTTTAAGCTGCATTCTTTCCAGTGTCTACACATTCACTTCCCTCAATATCCTTCCTTTCCTGCATTATTTCCTTCAGTCTTCATTTGCCTTCTTTCCCTTCCCCCATCTACTCCTTTCCTTGGCCCTCTGCTGCTTCATGCCACTTCCTCTTCCAGAGGTGGGCCCCTTTTTCTTGAGTGGGCACTAGGACACCACCAAGTGGTTGTCATCTTCCAATCGCTTGAGACAAGACAAAAGTCATTACTCCAAAGAATCTCTTGAGTCACCGCTCCCTTAAAGTGGCTGTTTGGCAGTTACTCATGTTACTGTAAAGACAGGCTTCAAAAAAGGTTTGAAACCTAACACACTGCGTTGACTGGCTTCCACTTTTGCCATGCATGATGTCAGGGCTGCCCAGCATCAGGTCCCCACTCCTTCTACATGTGATTGTACATCCCGAATAGGACTTCAGTGACATCAGAACAGTTCGTTCAGTCAAGACAGGTGGCTTCATTACAACTATAGATTTAAAAATAGAGCACTCCACTTATTAGAATCTAAGGTATAAAACAGACTGGAATTATTAGAATACAGTGGTACCCCGCAAGACGAAATTAATTCGTTCCGCAAGACTTTTCGTCTTGCGGAAATTTCGTCTTGCGAGGCACCTTTTCCCATAGGAACACATTAAAATTTAATTAATGCGTTCCTATGGGGGAAAAGTCCGGGGGCCCCTCCCGACCGGCACCGGAGCCAAGCCAAGCCGCGTTTTAAGACTACAGTGAGCGAACAGCTGCGCTCCGGGAGGGATCCCACGGCCCCCTCCCGACCGGCATCGGAGCTCCGCGCCGCCGCGTTTTAAGACTGCAGCGATCGTTGCAGTCTTAAAACGCGGCGGCGCGGCTCCGGGAGGGAGGGAGGGGGCCGTGGGATTATGCCCGACATCGGGCACGATCCCACGGCCCCCTCCCGGCCGGCATCGGAGCTCCGCGCCGCCGCGTTTTAAGACTGCAGCGATCGTTGCAGTCTTAAAACGCGGCGGCGCGGCTCCAGGAGGGAGGGAGGGGGCCGTGGGATCATGCCCGACATCGGGCACGATCCCACGGCCCCCTCCCGACCGGCATCGGAGCTCCGCGCCGCCGCGTTTTAAGACTGCAGCGATCGTTGCAGTCTTAAAACGCGGCGGCGCGGCTCCAGGAGGGAGGGAGGGGGCCGTGGGATGATGCCCGACATTGGGCACGATCCCACGGCCCCCTCCCGACCGGCATCGGAGCTCCGCGCCGCCGCGTTTTAAGACTGCAGCGATCGTTGCAGTCTTAAAACGCGGCGGCGCGGCTCCAGGAGGGAGGGAGGGGGCCGTGGGATCATGGCCGACATCGGGCACGATCCCACGGCCCCCTCCCGACCGGCATCGGAGCTCCCCGCCGCCGCGTTTTAAGACTGCAGCGATCGTTGCAGTCTTAAAACGTGGCGGCGCGGCTCCGGGATGGAGGGAGGGGGCCGTGGGATCATGCCCGACATCGGTCACGATCCCACGGCCCCCTCCCGACCGGCAACGCGGCGCCGCGCGGCTCCAGGAGGGCTTGCCTTTTCGCTGCGGTCGGGATGTTGTCCGCGTCTGCCATTTTGGATCGACTGCGCATGTCTGGACATGCGCAGACATGCACAGTCGATCCAAAATGGCGGACGCGGACAACACCCCTCCCGACCGGAGCGAAAAGGTAAGCCGGCTTACAGTGGTACCTCACCAGACGAATTCGTCTTGCGAAAAACAGGCATGGGCGAATTCGTCTCGCGAGTCAACTAAAAACTGGCAAAACCCTTTCGTTTTGCGAGTTTTTCGTTGTGCGAGGCATTAGTCTTGCGGGGTACCACTGTACATAAAGAACCAAAAGTGTCAAAATTCTGCTGTGACTCTCGAGCATCTAAGCATTGAAAACTAAAAGGCCTGTGCATTCCAGCTCTTAACGTTTTACTGAGTCAAGTACTAATCTGAACCTTTAGGGGTTACACATCAGCTTTAAATGCAAATAGTCCCCTGCCTAGCCAGTAATATCTTAGCAAAGCTGCTTTTTAGACAAAAATTCCACCAGAATATAGCTTCATACTGGCTACTATCATGGGGGGAAAATATTGTCACTGTGGGAAAGCCAATTTGAGTTTTCTCTGTTTATAAAATGCATACTGTTAAAAGGTAACAGCTTACAAAGCATTACTTTTCCAAGTGACTCATAATATGGTAGTGAATTACACCATCACTCTGTGTGGGCTTTTTTTTACAGAACTCTCTACTAACAAGCTACAATTATATCACTTTCAGGTTCAATATTTATAGTACATTTAAGAAGATTTTCATGCTCAAATTTCATAGCTCCAAGGTATTATTCATGATTTCCAGTTTATTGATTCTCATCTGCTAGTTATTACCATTTTCTGTAACACATTTTCTCTTTTGCATGGTAGTCTTTTCACTTTATTCATATAATGGCTCACATGAGCTCCCTATTCTGTTAAACTTCAGCACAGTTAAGGGTTGTAGTCAATGGTAGCTCAGCAATAGAGCATCCAATTTGCATGCAGAAGGTCCTGGCCTCAGTCTCCAGCCAGTCAGTCTAGACAATACAGTCATACCTCAGAAGTCGAACAGAATCCGTTCTGGAAGTCCATTTGACTTCCAAAATGTTCAGAAGTCGCACCAGACATTTTGGTTCCAAATAATGTTTGCAAACCGGAACATTGACTTCCAGGTTTGCAGCGTTCGGGAGCCAAAAGGTACGAGTACCAAGGATTTTGGCTTCCAAGGTACTGAGCTAGATGGACCAGTACACTTACTCAGTATACAGTAAGGCAGCTTCCTACACTGCTATGTCCCTAAGTTGCTATTGGAAGAAAGGCAAGAATCAGGTGCCCTGATTTGCGTGAGTTGAAGCACTATGTCAAAACAAAGCCATTTCTGGATGTACCTCTAAAATCTTAAGTACTTTAAGGATGATCAGGATTTCACCTTTTCCAGTGTGCATAATATTCTGTCATAAATTTTTATTCTCTCCCTTCTCTCATTATTGTGCCGCAAGCTCACTTTTAAAGTGAGAGAATTTTTACTCTTAAGTAATTCCACATTACAATTTTTAGTCTTGTGAAATAAAGTTGTGCACAGATGTGCTCTTTCATACAGACCTCGAGGGGTTACAAGGGTCTTTCTGTGCTCTTTACACCAGCCAACTGGATGAATATGTGGGCTAGCTGCTTCACACCTGCAGGAGAAATGTTGACTTAGTTGGATTTCATTTCTATAAATGTCTTAAACAGCTTCCTAGGGTCTGTCTGAAGCAGCTTATGGTCAACAGAGATCTGGGCTGCCTGTAAACAGAAATGCTAGACAAGCTCCGCAGCTCTAAGAAATAGCCTCTCAAAGGGATTTTGTCTGAGCACATTAATTTTTGGCCTAAAACATTCAGCTAAAGAATTGGTCTAGCCTTACAAACCATTCAGAAATTACCCAAGGGAAAAAATGCTTACCTGTGAACACAAGCCTAAGACACTAATATATGACCCCCAAAAAAGAACGGGGGGGGGGGGATAGAATAAAGTACACTGGTTTTATTCACCGCAGGTAACTATTTAAGTGGCTAGTTACAAGCTTACATTTTGTTGCTTTTTTGTTCTTCCAATTTTTATGTCTGAAGATGTTTTTAGATGCTGTGAGTTACATATGCAAGCATATGGAGAAGTGAGAAGCAAATATTAAAGCCAATAAAATACAAAGTGTGCAAATTGTTCTATTGTGGTAGAATTAGCTCTCTAGTTCAGTCAGATTGATAGGGCAACTCTAACGAATCCTGTCTGAAGACTCTGGCATAATGTATATATGCTTATGAACTCTTCTTCTTTTCTGAAAAAAGATCTCTCATTTGTAAAGCACTTGCATTACCTGAATTGTCAGTAATCAGTTAATAACAATATTTCAACAGTTTTAAAAATATTATTTCATAGCTGAATTATAACAAAATGGAAAGGGTATGGAGACAGAAATTCCTTTATATATATATATACTGTTCTGAATATATACTAGTCTTGCTAAAGAGGAATTGCTCTAATACACAAGTCATCTTATGGCACCACCTAGTGTTCATATGTCAAACTCACTGTGAACATATGCCAAGTTAATTTAAGGAAATGCTGAAATATGATATGTTGTTCTGCTCTATGAAGAGGTGGTTGTTCTCTTCTCACAGCTCAGCTAAGCATTTCTGAGTATCCTGAAGGCTTTTGAAAGTAACAACTTTTTTTTAACCTAGTTTAAAAAATTTGTGAAAATTAAAACGAAAACCCATTCATCTCATTCACGGTTTTCAACTCTCACATTTAATAAAATAGCAAATAATTTAAAAATATTTTATAGACGTTGAGCAAAAGGAGAGCAACATAAAAGTTGAGGTAAGAACTACATGTTACAAATCTGCAATTCTTTCCCTCACTCAATAGCCAGGCTGTTTTAATCTCTAATAAGTTAAAAGATAATTCATATATTTTACCTTTAGGAATGAACAGCTGTACCTACCCCGTATTCCATTCAGTCTGAAGACACTTTTCCCTGACAAAAGTTTGTTTACATTTGTTTTCCTTTACAAAAGTTTGGGGGATGGGAAGGGATATCATGCTTAAGGCAGCTGAGACAGCTCGATCAGCTTAATATCAAGGTCATCGGTTCGAGCCTCACGTTGGGCAAGATTCCTGTTTTGCAGGGCATTGGACTAAGGACCCTTCTGGCCCCTTCCAACTCTATGGTTATATTATTCCATGAAACATGAAGTTCTGCTGTCAGGTACCAGGTTTGGGGGGGGGGCACTCTCCTGTGGATTCATCCCAGTTTAGCTGTAACTTTTCAAAGGACCATATAATTTATTTGAAGATCTACCTACATCCATGTGAGCTTGCCCAGCTCTAAGATTAGTATCTGGGGTCTTGCTAGCTGGCCTCCCCATTACGGTCTACCAGACTGACAGGCACTATAGGCGGGGCCTTCTGGTGGCGGTCCCGAGCCTTTAGCACTCCCAAAACAAATACAGCATAAAATGCCCTATCGTTTTAAAATGGACCCTAAAATCATTTTTGTTTCAGTATGCATTTTAAGGAAGTTTGTTGTGAGCTTGGCTTCAAAAACTTGTTTTAAGCTGCTGACATTACAATTTGGGAAATGGCTCTTTGTATTTTAAAAACTGTATTGTGGCATTGAAATTGTGTTTTCCCAGCTGTCTTGAGAAGGCTCTGCTCTGAAAGACTGCATAAAATACTTTAGAAAAAAAATGAGTGAAAAGGTCTGCAACCGTGGGTGTTGGGTCAATCATAACTTCATGTTTGGGAGCCTGTGCCACTGGGCCCACCTGCATGGCTCCAAGCTCTTTAAAAGTTACAGCTCTGCCTAGGGATGAACCCCTGGGAAATGTGATGCTTCTGTAATGTTTAAAAGGTGTCGATATCCTATTTAAAATCAATGAGACAAGCTAGACAAAGTCAAATTCCAGCGCTTTCAACAGAACTTTAATGCAGCATGTCCACGACATTTAATGCCAAAGGGATCAAGCAGCAGCTTTAAACAACCTCCCTGTGTCTTCAGAAAAGGTTCTTTTTCTTCTGTTCCAGGGTATATTTTCTCTTTTCTGCTTTATCCTCAGTTTCTTTGCCCTTTGACATTCTGCAGTTTTATTCTGCCTTTGCTCTCAAGCTCTCCTAGCAACCAACCCCACCTCCTTAAGCAAGTCTGCCTCACACTTAAACATGAATGACTAGCTCAAGAGTATCAAAAAACGTGTTAAAAGCAAAGCAATGGTCACCCGTTTCTGTGGCCAAGCATTGGGACACCATTCATTCACACTAGAAAAAGGAGATGGAAGGTTTCATGGCCTAAACATCAGACTACTTAATATTTGTTATTATTAGACTTCCACGTCAAAAGGCCTGCAATCTGCATATCCAGTTTAAAAATCAAAATGTTCACGTGTGCCCTTTCCATAGCAGAACAAATGTAAACCATGGCCTGCTTCACATGATAGGGAAGTCAAATTGTGGCTTTTTAGAATGGTACAAATGTGCTGCCTCCTGAGAAGTGATCACAGCCACTTTGCTCCTTTGGCTTAGTGACTGTGCTAAAAGGCTTGGAGAGGAGCTAAGCAGCTGGAATTACTTCCCCTGGCAGTCTGCACATTTGCATGAAGCCATGGTTTGGCTTAGTGTCATGTGCAAACGCGGCCAATTAGAGAAACAATATTGCCTCAATTTGAAAACCAATCTAAGGAAGATTTATGGAGAACTCAAATGCTTGTTCACTATTTCTTTTTCTTTAAAAAAAAATTTAAAGATTATCTTGGTTTACAAAAGTACGTGCATTGTCTATTCTTTCATGTTGTAAAGCCTTTTCTACAGATCAGTTACATCTGTTATGAGATGTTAGTGTTGAGTACAGTATAGTATAAGGTCAGGGGAAAAGAATGGGGGAGAGGAGGGGTGGGGTGGGGAAATTTATATTCTTTTCTATAGTGTACGTGTGGGGTTTTGTGTCAGCGTCAACTGGGTAGGTTCTCTTTCTATTTGCTTGATACATTTCTTGCTCACTATTTCTGACAGTCTTTGCCTCTAGTAAAGTTATTGTTCAACTGTGCATTTTGACATTTTTCTGATGGACCAACAGCATTTCCTATGCTTTTTACACTACAACATGGTATCCTTTAATTGAATGCTTAAGCCAAAGCTTTATAAAAGCATGATGACAGTTCTGCTGACAAAGTATAATGGAACTACCATTGACCTGCTTATTGGTTTGCAGATCCAATTTCTTTTGATGACTCTTTGATAAGATCTCGAGAAAATTTAATTTATTTATATGAATGTTTATACACTGCCAAATAATAAAAAAGAGTATTGTGACAGTGTACAATAACATCATTAAAACATCATAAAATTAGATAATAAAATAAAGGACAAATGACCAACGCTGAACCAAATTAAATCTCTAAAAATGCTTGGTGGAATGTTTTCAGCATCAGAATTGTGGGTGTCTCTCTGAATTCAATAGGAACATTGTTCCAAAATTCTGGTTGACACTATACTAAAATCCTTAGTTCCTGAGAGGATGCTCTTCCTAAGTAACCAGCTCAGCTAATTTCACTGATCAGTGGTGTATGTGAGAACAAACCATTTCTCTGGCAGACAGCTTTTTGCCACTTAACATGCAACTGTCATCCATATTGTTGGTGTTGTCACTGTGCTAGAAGGAATGCTCTCTGTGTAATATTCCACTGCTGGCCATGTCTGTGTTAGCATCTTTCCTTCTCCTCATGAGCAGCCGTGCCTGCCAGCACATGCAAGGGCAATGCTGCTGAAAAGATTAGGAAGGAGGGAAGGTTTGAGAACCTGTGACCTTTCACCTGGCAGAGAACTTCTCGAATGGCTTTTCCATTTGGGCCCTTGCAAAGAGTGTTACGTGCAGCATTTTGAAGTCCTGACAAAGAGCTGATTGTTGAGGCTTCAAAGCATCACTTTGCATGATGTTAATGGCCCACCGGAGGCCAGGAGATATAAGGATCTGGCCCAGTGGCCATATCCAGTTCACCACCCACAGCAAAGAACTAAGAAATTCAAACATTAACATTAACTTGCAAACCTTTATATAGGGGGAAAATGCACACATTAATCAGAATACTTTGCATCTTTCAACTATCGCCAAAAATCTAGGGACATCTTAATGAAATATAGGCACTACTGTTCATAGAAAACAACAAATTAACAAGGTAGAATTTTGGGGATGCTGATCATTCCAAAAAACAAGCTCCTTAAAAAGGCATACCAGTAGTCATAACTCTCATCCCAGTTGTCAAAATGAACCAGAAAACGACTGTCCACAATGTCAGTTACTGTAGCAACACATATGAATGCAGGGTTCTTTTTGTCTACTGCTTCGAGCTTCATCCCCACTCGAAACCCTGATGGAATCACCGTCTAATCGAGGAAAAGTTTAAAATTAACAATGAACAGGCAACTGGTCTATTTAAGTACCTAAAGCACTATATAAAAGAAATAAACACAGATTAATAATAAACCATGCATCCAAAAGTCTCTTGACTATCCACAATCAATCCACAATCTTGCTACTAAAAAGAAAGGAGTCCCAGTAATTCACATGAAAGTGGCAGAATAAAACAATTTTCAGTGTCATGCTTTATCATATATCAATCTTTTTTTAAAAAAATCTTAACTATTAGCCCTGTCCAGATTTGCTGGCCATTTGTGGTTTTGTGCTGCCTGAACAGGTGATGGATACAAGCCACTGTTTACAGTAGCTGCTCCTGATCTCTGCACACTTTGTAAGCCAGTTGTCTATTCACCTCGCCAAGTATTACATACATATTTGATACAAACCTATGAGAAAGCAGTAATCTGTATCCACCCAGGACCTATCTAATTGTTTTGAGTGCAATCTGTGGACTGTGTTACTGTGGATCAAACAGCTTCACATAAGATTGTCTTGGATATAAGATGAACTATCTCCCATAATATAATATAATATAATATAATATAATATAATATAATATAATATAATATAAGGCAACAGTTTGAATTTCACCATGGAAAACAGGCAGGAATTGATGGGTGTGCACCCAACTCTGTATTTATGTGGGCCTTTCCCCTTGTTTTAGACTAAGGGTTTGAGTCATAATACTAATGAAAAACAATGTAATCATAATATAAAAAGCTACTATCTGCAAAGAAGCAGGGATAGAGAAAACTCACCGCGTTTTGGTTTTCAAACAAGGATTTAGGAGCAGCTTGAGCCTTACATTTCTTCAGATACGAGGGCCAATTAAATTCATCTTCTTTATATCCTAAAGAAACCCATGAAAAGGAAGAAAATAAAATACCGTACCTATTAAACTTGTGGTGTCAACTGTGTCAACTGCAGTCACACCTGTTAGCACAGTACCTCAGTTTCACTCTGCCAAATCATTCAATCCCAGAATTAAGTGGAAAACAGAGACTGTTTCTTGTAGTTTGCTGATTTGGGTGGAGGACATTCAGTCTTGAGGATGGTGCCTCCTACTGGACTTGATAGGCAGACTTTATCCTCCCCTTCTAGAGGGAGGAATTATCCCACCCTCCAGATCAACTGGCAGAGCAGAAAACAAATTTCATCCCCAAATAAGCAAAACTAAAAAACTGGAACCAGAGATATTCAAAGAGTAAACAATAAAAGAAACAGTAGGGTCAAGGTGGGGGCAATATTTCAATGGCTGCTGAGAACAAGGGGTTGGAATGAAGCATTAATATGGCAAGTGTTCCAACTCCAGGGCACAGCCCTTCAGCACCATCTCAATCACCCACCTGTCTGAGGTGACATAATTCCAATGGTGAGGAAAAGATGGAGCTAGGCCTCCACTGGAGACAGCTCCTGACAACAGGTGTAGTCAGACTGAGGATTTCTTTCTGCCCTCTGGAACCAAGCAGCAGCAAAATCTGACATAGAAGCATATCCCCCATTTTTAAGTCTGTAGGGCTGGTAACCTCTGGGGGGGGGGAACTACCCTGAAGGATGAAAAACATGGGGCTGCTTGGTTTTGTCCCACAACTCTGTAAGATAAGCCTCAAGTGCCTTGACAAACAGCTTGGTCCTTGAGAGAGGCAAGGATGACAGATGTACCTGCAAACTGGAACTAACAACTCACTGCTGCAACCCCACATTTCTATGCACAACAGTGGTGGAAGCCATATTAGGCCCTATATTGAAAAACATCAAAGGAGGTGCCAGCTGCCAGGGCATAGCAGTAGTGTATTTTCTTTAATCCATCCATAACTGCCTGGGGGATATCATCCCTGGCATTCAGCTCCTCCACTCACATACATAAATAAAGCCAGAGGAAAAAAGGGAAGCTGTGGTGGCTAACTTGAATGCCACTGCACCTGCTTCAAAACTCCTATGAAGGGCCCTTTCCACCCTTCTGCCACAGGGATCATTTACAGGAGGAAAGATCTACAACCAGAAAATGCAATTGCTGCATCATGCCACCCACGAAGGTATAATGTTCTTTGCAATCTCAATCACTAATTTAGTCTTGTCCAGTTTGGCCCACTCTGCTTTCCATGTAGTATAGATCTATTGTGAAAAAGCGACCCTGGGAGGGGTAGCTAAACATCTGGGGAGAGCCTTTAGAGTGCCCACTGCCCTAGAGTGTGACTCAGAAGATGCCAAGGGCTCTCTCTCCTCAGTTAGCTGGAGGGCCTTATGAGTCCCCAGCCTAATCTGGCAAAATGTACTGTAACTTTAAAAATGATTCCTGTAGGCTCCTGCTAATTAGGAATGCAAAAGCTTCTCCTGAAAGCTCTACTGAGACAGAGAAATTAAAGCTAAGCCACAGTCATCCATTTTCTAGTAAAGAGATGAAGCACCTAGATACTATGTACAGATAATGCATGCTCATGAATTCTGTTCAGCTCTTATAAGTGAACAAGATACATGTCTGGGATTTATCATCTTCTCAAAGAACAAAAGGAAGATTATTTATGAAGTATGGTTTGCAGTTCTGGTCCAGAGGAACCAGATTTTTTGTTGGTAATCTAATACCTTTTGGTGGATGAAGTTTGTGTCCTGTTTTCTCGCACCAACCAACTGGGTGAATATCAGAAGAATCAGCATTCCGCCAAAAATCGTAACACTCTGGGTATTCGTCAAAGTGAAGTCTAATTCTGTAACCACAAGTCTAAATCCATAGTAGGAAAAAAGAATACAGCAAAGGAAAAACTTGTTTACATTTAAACCAAAAAGTCAGTATTAGAAAATTGGTATACATTCAGTCAGAATCAAGAGTTCTCAAAACGTTGTAGCTTTTTATGAGATACCGTATTTTTTGCTCCATAAGACACACTTTTTTCCTCCTAAAAAGTAAGGAGAAATACCTGTGCGTCTTATGGAGCGAATGGTGGTCCCTGGAGCTGAATTGCCCAGGAGCCAAAAGCAGATTGTGCTTTTAATTTTACAAAGAGAAAAGGGAGTGTTGAAAGGACCCTGCTCAGCAGCTGATCAGAAATAGATCGGGAGAGAGATAAGAGTCCCGGCTCCCTTTCAGCCCCGCCCTCCTTTGTTGAATGTGCTGCAGAGGGAGGTTGTTTGTTTCCCCAGGACATGTGACTGGCTGATTAGATTATCTGTCTGGAAACAGTAGAAATGGCTCCTTTTCCTTAAGATTTTTCAGAAATGTGAGTTAAACCCCTTAAAAATGGGGCTTTTCCTCTTTGTTTTTCCCCCTTTGCAAAAGGAGCTTTGCTTTTCTCCCTTTGCAAAAAAAAGCTGCAAAACCTTTAGCTGATCCTCAAAAAAAAAAAAAAAAAAACAAACAAACAACCCAGGGCTTTTCCCTTTGCAAAAAAGCTGCAAAGCCTTTAGCTGATCCTAAAAAAAAGGCCTTTTGCCTTTGCAAAAACAGCTGCAAAACTTTCAGCTGATCCTCAAAAAAGCCAGGGCTTTTCCCTTTGCAAAAAAGCTGCAAAACTTTTAGCTGATCCTCAAAAAAAAAAAAACAACAAACAAACAGGGCTTTTAGAGGAGGAAAACCAGAAAAATGTTTTTTTCCTGGGTTTCCTCCTCTAAAAATGAGGTGCGCCCTATGGTCCAGTGCGTCCTATGGAGCGAAAAATACGGTAACTTTACTTATTATCCAGAAAAGGGAAGCAATCAGAATACATAGACACAATATAAAAACAGATAGTAAGGTTGTAACACAGTAGTATATAAACACTAGTCCACATGTGCATCAGGGTATATTGGGCATACGCATGGTATATAAATGAGGAGGCTGGTATTTCTTTTCAACACTATCTTCTAAACAGAAGTTTTTCTCCCTCTCTCGATACTAGAATGCAGTGAAGTTGACTGATGAGAGATTCAGCACAGACAAAAGGAAGTACTTCTTCACACAACTATGGAATTTGGTACCAAAAGGTGAGGTGATGGTCACCAGATTTTATGGTGTTATTTCTAATCCCATTTTAAAGCTATTAATAACTGCTTGTCACTTCTGGTACTCACCTCAGCTACTGTAAGCACGCAATACATTGACTGGTGCTCAGGGTCCACTCCTTCTAGTTTCATTCCAACTTTGAATCCATTTTTGTTGTATGGGAAGGATTGATACTGAAAGAAAAAAATGTCAAATTTTCTAAGTTTAGCATAAACATTTCTAAAAGATGGCCAATGATTTCAAGGGTATGTGGATATCAGTCCTTCCACTGAACAGATTAAACTATTACTTATTTAAAACAAACCTACGGTACATGCAAGTTAAAGACACATTAAAATTTGCTTTATAATTTTAATATAAAAAGCTGTTTTATAAATATGAGTCTCAGTCCACCATGGATGTTCCCTGTAGTAGCTTCTCTCTCATCTTCCAAGGCCATATTAAAAACTGCTGTGTACATTGCTGATAGGAGTCGTTTTGCTATCATATGGGTTCAGATATTAAGAACCACTCACTCCTGTTCTGATATTGTTGAAGTTTCCCTTCCCATCTGTACAACTGTTATAGGGGACTCTGGGTCAGACAGAAGTGTTTGATTGGTTTACTGGTAATTTCTTTCCACAGTGAGCTGTGCCGAAAGAAAATATGGAAGAAGTCTGGTGGCAGTGTGAGAAACTTGTACCACGACTGTACCAGACTTCTACCTCTGGACTCCTTAAACTTTTAAACAGCTAGCTGTTCAGAAGTTTAAGGAGTCCACCCTGGTATGGTTCCCCTTCATCACACACACAGCCCAAGACAATGACAAAAATCTACCAACAGCATACAAATCATTATGGCTAACCTGATCAAAAACACTCACCCACCCCACTCACACAGGAAACCAAATATCACCACAGCCAACCACAAATGAACAACCACACCCTACGCCAATCCCGACCTCTCTCACCACCAAAGAAGCACAAGCGAACAACAGTGAACCTACACAAACAACGCTGACACCAAACCCTACATATATTAAGGAAAATAGAAACATTGTCACCCCACCCCACCCATCCCCCCACCTCTTTCCCCCTTTTCTCCCTAATGTCTCAACAACCAAAACTGATTTGTAAAAATGTTACATGGAAAAAAAATGAGACATTGCACACTTTTGTAAATCAAGAAAATCTTTAATAAAAAATAAAATAAATAAACAGCTAGCAGTGATAATGTTCCCATGAACTAAACAAAATAAATTAAAGTTGAATAGATTCTTTATGTAACTTTCCCAAGGATGATCTCAAAAACAGGATTTTATATTCCCTCTGGTTCCTGCTTATACCTGGAAAAAGTACAAGAATTAATGACATCTGACATAACTTTTCCATGTGCATCCTGCCTTATTCTCATTATTGATTGCTGCAATAAAAATGGACTGAAATGCTGCAAAACCTTTGGGCTGATGCAGAAATATTCTTATCCTCCATCAAGATTCTTATCCTCCATGTGCGAAGGCCGCTAGATGATGCACTGCATTCCCACAGTCTTCCTGCCCATCTCTAGAATCCAAAATCCCTCCACTGTTCCTCTTTCAGTTTTAATTTCTGCCAAGTGCTATATCGGCTTCAATATTAGCTGTTGTTAGAGATAATCAACTAACCAGAATTAGAAACCACTGCAATAATAAAAATGGAACTGCAGTTAAAGCTTCCGTACAGATGTTCCAAGTAACAAAGGCGACAAATATTCTAGGCTGCACCAACAGAAGTATACTGTGCACATCAAGAGAAGTAACAGTACCACCCTATTCTGCCTTGGTCAGACCACACATGGGAGTACTGTGTCCAGTTTTGGGTGCCACAGTTTAAGGAGGATATCGACAAGCTTGAATGTGTGCAGAGGAGGGCAACCAAGATGACCAAGGGTCTGGAAACCAATCCTTATGAGGAACAGTTGAGGGATTTGGAAATGTTTAGCCTAGATAAGAGGAGAGTGAGAGAAGATATGATAGCCATGGAGAAAGCTTGTTTTCCTCCTGAACTGGAGGGCAGGACCCGAACTAATGGATTCAAGTTATAAGAAAGGAGATTTTGACTTCACATGAGGAAGAACTTTCTGACAGTAAGAGCTGCCTGACAATGGAACAGGCTTCCTCGAAATGTGGTGGACTCTCCTCCATTGGAGGTTTTTAAGCAGAGGTTGGTCATCTGTCATGGATGCTTTAGTTGAGACACCTGCATTATGTCAAAATATGGGTGATCGATATGAACTGAACTGCATACAGGATTGTAGCACTAGATACATTTTACATTGCTCATTGCTACCAAGATTCTTTATTAAATCTGCCACATAAAACGCTTCCAAAATGGTGAAATTTTATGCACCCAAGCTCCATCATACCACATACAGAAGAAAGCACAGGCAATACATACAAGTCATTTTCACCTTTGTTTCTCCCAGATAGCATATTTTAATAGTAGCAATACATTTATATCCCACTTTTCTAGTTACACACCCAAAGTGACTTTAAAAAGCAAACATAAATACATAACCTTAATAATAAAACACATTTACATTTAAAGCAGCAGTTCAACACTATATATAATAAAGCTGTTTAGAAACTGAGTCAGCAATATGATCATTACAAGCTTACTGAAACAGACTGATTTTTAGCAATATCTAAAAGAACTCAATAAAAGGCCAAATGCACCTCAGTTTCAAGGACATTCCAGAGTTTCAGTGTAACAACTGAAAAAGTTGTATCTCTCGTGCAAAGTAGTTCTTAACCATCCATGAGATATATTTTTTTAAGAAGACCTAATTTGAGCTCATTACAAGACAAATTAAACACACGCTAATGCAATTACCAATTGAATATTTACCATGTAAAATATCGTATTATATGTGAACTGTTTTGAAGTTTCATAAGCAAGCAAGCAAGCTAAAATAGTCATGCCAGCCATTTCAAACTTCTTCTATATATGTTGTTGTTGTTGTTCTTCAGTTGTTCAGTCGTGTCCGACTCTTCGTGACCCCATGGACCAGAGCACGCCAGGCACGCCTATCCTTCACTGCCTCTCGCAGTTTGGCCAAACTCATGTTAGTAGTTTCGAGAACACTGTCCAACCATCTCATCCTCTGTCGTCCCTCTCTCCTTGTGCCCTCCATCTTTCCCAACATCAGGGTCTTTTCTAGGGAGTCTTCTCTTCTCATGAGGTGGCCAAAGTACTGGAGCCTCAACTTCAGGATCTGTCCTTCTAGTGAGCACTCAGGGCTGATTTCTTTGAGAATGGATAGGTTTGATCTTCTTGCAGTCCATGGGACTCTCAAGAGTCTCCTCCAGCACCATAATTCAAAAGCATCAATTCTTCGGTGATCAGCCTTCTTGATGGTCCAGCTCTCACTTCCGTACATTACTACTGGGAAAACCATAGCTTTAACTATACGGACCTTTGTCGGCACGGTGATGTCTTTGCTTTTTAAGATGCTGTCTAGGTTTGTCATTGCTTTTCTCCCAAGAAGCAGGCGTCTTCTAATTTCGTGACTGCTGTCACCATCTGCAGTGATCATGGAACCCAAGAAAGTGAAATCTCTCACTGCCTCCATTTCTTCCCCTTCTATTTGCCAGGAGGTGATGGGACCAGTGGCCATGATCTTAGTTTTTTTGATGTTGAGCTTCAGACCGTATTTTGCGCTCTCCTCTTTCACCCTCATTAAAAGGTTCTTTAATTCCTCCTCACTTTCTGCCATCAAGGTTGTATATATGTACACGACACCTATTTTTTACCCGACACACAGGCCCCTGTCTACCTCAAAGAAGCAGTGTTTTAAGGTTTCCGCATACCTCTTTAAAAATCTTAGGTGGTGCTGCTGTAGCCTTTTCTTCTTCCAAATACGAAGACCAACTCCATGTTTTCTTTGCCTTTGACATCAAAGCTGGAATTAGAAATTAAAATCTTAATGTAAGCACGGTCACAGCTTTGTAACAAATTATCTGCATAAGCAGTTGCATTATACTATCATTATGGTTGTAACGGTATGAATTACAGTTCTCTTACAATATAATTCCATATGCTTCAGATTTATGGTTAATTTCAGTGCTACTCCATTAAGGAGAATACCAAAGCTACATTTTTCACACCGCTGATCAGCAGCTAGCAAAGACGGATGGTTACTGCCAAAGCAAAAATTACAGATCACACTGAAGAAAGCTATGGAGTTAACCGGTACTTCCTAATCCCGTTGTTTTCCTCAAATACATGTATCCACTCTGCTAACAATCTGACTCTATGACAATTGATTTATACTGACTTAGGCATCTCCTAGGATTTATTTATTATTGGTTTCTATAAATCTGTCTTAACTTTCAGCATGTGGTTTAGATATGAAATTACTCCCAGGAGACACCAAGCAGGGCCTCATTTCTGGTTTTAAAATGCATGTTCTAAAGAACTATTAGAACAATTTCACATATGTGAGACACAGAAATCCTTGCCAGTATTCAAGCAATTCAATTATCTTAATCTCATTTATACTTCCACTTTAAAGCTCCCCCATGGAACAGTATAACAAAGCCAGAGCAGGAAGTTACTCAGCCAAGAAATAAAATGGAAGTACTTGGAAGGATGGTGCTCTTCAATCTCTTACTCTACAAAATGCACAATATTTGTTGCCTACAACGTCACAAATGGATTAAGATTTAGACTAGTGACTGAAAATGTTTTACAGAAAATAGTTTTACAGAAAAACTAGAAATACACCAGCATTATTGTTATAGTAAAGGGCCAGTCTCTTCCAAAACGTGACACACCATCCCAAATTTTTGGGTGTGCATCTAAGAGGTTTACATGCACACTGAAATACGTAGTTTACAAACATGCATATCATACAAGGACAAAATTGTCAGTGAGCAGGAATTGCCTATGGTTCCATTATGAGTGCACACTCAGTGTCCCACGTGGGTTTGCTAACGTAACACAGAAGAGGCCCTTTAGATGGCAGAAACTGATGAAAACCTTATACATATCAACTTACTCTGTTTTAGAACTGCCATCTCTCTTTTCCTTTTCCGTGTGGCTCTCTGAGAGACTCTTAGTATCCTCCCTTCAGGTTTCTCCTCCTAAATTGCAAAATTAAAGCATACTTCACTGAAGTAACTTTGAAGCACACTGATTTTCAAAATACTTTTTTCAGGTTGCTCACTGCTGTTTTGTCGTGTTTTCTCCTAGATATTACAGGGCAATCCTGTGAACATTTATTTGGAAGGAAGTCTATTTAGGTCAATGAGTCTGATTTCCTAATATGTGTGTTATATCAGAAGCATATGAAATAAATGGAACAATAAGGTTTTAATAAGGTCCTGAAATATGTTCTGGGGAGGCCCATGCATGGAATACAGTCTTTGTCTGACATACCCAGGAAAGACACATCCATTTTGTGCAGCAAAAAGAACTGTCTCCACCATCCATAACTGGCCCACTTTTTCTTTTCTTTTTTAAGTTGAATTTCTGTCTCAGAGTGCCAGTGGAGAGAACCTGTCTATTTTTATTCATTCTGCTCAGCCTTAGAAATAATTGATAATATAGTGGTTAATATAGTGACTAGCAATGCTTTCATCCCACTGCCAGGAATCACTATAATAAAGAAGCATGGAACAGCATGATAACTCAATATACATTTTTTTTGTTACTTTAAACATAAGAACAACAATGATAAAAGAAGGTAACATATTGGTGGAGCTAATATTGAATACCAACCTGCTATACCAGAAAGGTTAGTTATCTCCCACAGGATAACAGTCAGAGACCAGTGTCCATAAAAGTCTTTTGAGCATACCTAAAAGCCCTGGGAGTGTGCAGCAGCTCAAATAAATGCCTAGAGTCTATGGAAGGAAACTTGCCTTTCTTTTCAGAACTCCCAGGCAACACTTGACCAACCTTAGGACACCAAAATATAAGGTTGGATCAGGCACAGCAGCCATAATCTCACCAAGACACTCACATATTGGCTATTTAAAAAGAAAAAAAGCATTCCATTTACATTTTGCTAAACATTTCAAACACTCCAACCTTAAAAGCACAGAGGCATTTAAATGCATAAAGTTTTTGAATGACTGTAAATTGCCAAAACTATATTTACAACCACATATCAGTTTAACCTATAAACCTGTCAACTGGACCATACTAACAATTTCCTCATACTTCTTGACATTGTCTTCCATAAATTCTTCTTTTGAAGGCGATTTGGTTTTCCTTTTTTGAGTGCCCTTGGAACAGTCCTCATCATTGACTTCGGATACATCTTTGTTCTCCCTTTGCTCTCTAGAATGAAAACAAAATAACAGGAGCTACATTAATTGTCATTTTGAATACATTTTCTAAAGCCAAGTTTGTCTATCTCTTAAAGTTGTTTGTTTGTTTGTTTGTTTTTAAAAGAGGAATTGCAAGCGCAAAAAAATTATTTAAAAACACAATTAACGCAAGCATACAATAAGCAGTCATTTGCAGTGAGGCAAGTTCTTTTAAACTGCAGGACTGTTTACACTAGTTATCACATTATTCACGCATGCCAACTCTTACTTGTTTTTAATCTGATGTGCACATTTTTGGCTGCAAGATCTTTCTCCAGCTACAAAGTCCACTGTGGTTCCAGAATGAAAACAACGTTCACAGAAATGAAGCCCGTCTACCTTGCTAGTTTCCTTCAATTTTTGTGGTACTTCTGTCTTTTCTGAGAAGGCTATACAATGGAAAGCACAGCAAATGTTTTAGGCTGTAAATGGCGAAAACTAGCAGGCATATTTGTAAAACACACGAAGCAAAAGGTGCCACTGAAAGATATGACTTAGCCAAGACTTGCCAACAATGGAACTGGCACATTCATTCATGCTACTTTGAAAAAGTGCTTCAGGCTTTTAGACAACTCTGTGCTAACATTTTGCAAAAAAAACCTTACTGGTTTTCGCCTCATCCTCAACAGCAGTCTAACCAGTATAGTAACAACTATTATTTCTACCAAGTGGTTTGCAGGTTTCAGAATTTAATTTGTTACAATATTAGCTATCTTTCAATATTCCAGAGCAGAAGCTAATATTAAAGAAAATGTCAGGAACAGCGTCATAGTGAAACTTTAAGAATACCACCATTCTGTTCTGAAGACAGAAATTTGTCTTATCATGATTTATCATGATTCTGACCTTCTTGAGCAGTTGGCACCATCCAGGTTGTGGTAGCTGTAGCCTTCTTAACACTTTCCATCTCTGTTTCATCAGTGATTACTTCTAGGGCACCAAATTCATTCACACGAAACTAATTTTAAAAACAGGTAAGAATTAGGGGGGAAATATTGCTAGAAAGGTAAAGATCTACTGATGTTTAATCAATAACGGTTTGACACCCAATAGCTGACAGCCTCCATAATGCCTATTGACACCACTTGGTTAAAAAAAAAAAGAGAAAAGTAAACAGACACTTCTACATTTCACCTCTGCAGGAGCTTCCTTGACATCCATTTTAATGTATACTAGCAGACACATGGAAAGCTGGGGATAAGATGATATCTGTGCCCATGGACCAATACAGTATCCTAAATTGCACACTGCTTGTCAGATCTGTTGCCCAAATGAGGCCCCCAAGAGGCATTTCTAAGGGAAACCTTTCTAGGGAAAGTGAAATCCTGAAGTATTACAAGATCTTGAAACAGAGAAGCAATTAATGGAGGTTGAGAACATTTTTCACAGTTTGGATAATCCATAATCACAGATCACAGCCAAGCAAACAAATCCTAAAAAGTTATAGTCCACCACAAATCTTTTTTACTAGCTTGCTTGCCACAAAATCATATTTGTTAATCATCTACAGGCTCAGTGACAGTCTAAAAGAAATAAAGTATTGAAGTCTCTTCTTGTTTACACGAGATTCACTGCCTAACTCCCTGTCTTTGACATAAGCCAGAGCTTTCCAAACTGTGTGTCATGACAGGTTAGTGTGTCAGCTGCAGTGTGTAGGTGTGTCATTCAAATGCTCCCCACGCTCCTTCAAGGGCTGGAAAGGGTTTAGTTTAACCTCCCGTTTGCTAGTAAAACTGAATTACTGTGTCACAAAATGATGCATACCTAAAAAGTGTGTAACCAACATGAAAAGTTTGGAAAGCTCTGACATATGCAAACAGGCAAGTGGCTATTTACATGCCTAATCACAATCTTTTAAAATATGAAGTACTTCACAAATCAGACCTTCGAAAGAAAAAAACTATTGAATTGCAGTGAACACTATCAAATATGGAGATTTTATGGCTCTATCCTACTTTTTGGAAATTAATTTATAACCAAGCTATTTCCTGAACTGAACTAAGAAATCAGTGGTGGGCCATCAGCATTTACTCAGTGTACAGAAACACTTCTGCTTGTGCTGGATTGCAGGCAAAACCTCAACCCTTTCTCCTTTTCAGCTGCTTACCCCATGTGTGTGCCCTCCTCACAACCTGTTTATTAAGCATTCATCAATTTGTTTCTTGGGACAATGCTGGCTATTTAATGAGCATTATTTTTATTGGTTTATGGGGAGGTTAGATGATGATGTGTCAAAGCAGGTGTTACCTCACATTCCAGTGTGTTTTCCTGTCACTTTCCTTATAGCAAAAAGTTCAGTATTTTGAGGAAGCTTTGCTGCCAAAAAAACTGAAAACTGAATTTGCCAGTATGTGATATTATCTCATGATAGTCTGGAAGCGATCCTCAGTCTCAGCAGGAGGAAATAGCTGAGGTACATCATACAGTGTAACATACACTGGGGATCAGAGGAGAAGCGTTTTAGATCAACTGAGCAGCCAGTCTCTCAGTTTCCAGTTCCTACTATATACAGATACGAAAACAGAAAAAAGGGGAAAGAAAAATAGGTGCAAAGAAAAAAAAATGCAGCCCACCAGTACCATCTAGTGGTCATTATAAACATGCATCATAATTTCATTAAATATATATCTGAGAATGAGCTTTCTTTGAGGACCCTAACTCCTTCTATGCAAACAAGAGAAGGGAGGCAGTGAGAGCTTTGAAAGTTTGTCAGCCATATACCGCTTTTGTTTTGCCAATGTTCAATTTTAGATAGCAAGCTCCTCTGAGGAGCCTGTTGTCTTGGTAAAGCTGAATGCTCACTGAAGATGACATCATCATCAATAGCATCATTAACACCATCAATTTAAGATCACAGGAGCAAGAAATGGGGAAAGCACGTATATACAGTTTTATTTTTCACTTTTTGCTCATGAGTGGTAAAATGGAAAACCTTTTCTTACATATTTATCACCTCAAATAGTGTCTCAATCATTTCTATAATTATACTTTCCTCTCCCAGCAACTCCTTGTTGGAAAAGGAACTATGGGACCCACACTCAAGCAGATGCGCAAAGGGGGAAATGCCAGGGCCTCAAAATAGTGTTCCATCCCCCAAATTTCCTGAAAAGCAGTGTGTGTGTGTGTGTAAGAATAAACCTGCTTTGTTTTTAAAATCACTTTTTCATGTTGCTGTTTACACCAATGAGGCACGAGGACCTCTTCACCCAATGACCATTATATTTGTGCCCGCACATCAAACTCTGCGTGTGCATGTGCAACGGCTGCCTGAATGTAGTCACTTCAGGTTAACAGTGACTTCCTTTTCCTAATCAGATGGAAGCTTGTTTGAAGGAAAGAGCATCAAACAGGAGTATTTGCTCTTTCCCTCCTTTGCTGTAGGACAGAAGGTTGCAGCCATTGCTCACTCCCCCACAGTCTCCCCTGGTTGGTTGTTTTTACTCCTCCCTCCCTCCCTCTCATCACCTTAACTTCTCTTTTCTCTCTGAATTTTTTCAAACAACTGTACTCAGAACTCTCTCAATTTTATCAGACAAAAACTCTTCAGTTCCTTGAAAAGCAAAAAAGGGTTGTGTTCCAGGATCCCAAAGGCTTTCATTTCATAATTTACTATCATAGCCCTAAGGAGGCATTTCTTTCCTTTTAACACATTTCCTTCATCCACCCTTCTTGTGCTAATCCTGAAAGCCAGTAGTCTTGTGTTCTCAAGGTCAGCACTCAAGCAGTGCTAATAGATCACCATCACCAGTGTAATTGATATTAATAAGGCTTTCCAAGAAGAGAAGCTGAGTAACTGAAGGTGGCATAAAACCAGGTTTGAGTGGACCTTTGTCTCTTCCTTCACCTGCAAGGCCATTAGGTTCTCTATCAGCTCTTTCTGTGCAAAACAAAACAAAAACCTGGGTATATGTACTTTCAGGAGGATTTAAAAATTAATCCATTCACTTGTTTGGATGCAATGATAACATACTGGGCACGCTTGTAATTTCCACTTTGAAAATATGGCACTTGAGAGGCACAAAAGCCTAAAATACTCCATATACTGCCTCTCCACCAGGAAGCAATTTTAAATTATTGCAGCTTGTCCAATTTGATAGAAGCACTTGAATCCAGAGGTGATGGTGATTGTGTGCACTCATCAGAGTGATTCAAAAAAGCAGAGTACTTCACATTTATATATGCTCTTCAGCTTAGAAGATATAAACTCTTCTAGTCCTCTACACAGCACACAGCAATTGTAAAGCACTGAAGTGTTTCTGATTTGAACACGCTGCTTAGCCTGCCAAATGGAAAAGTTCCAAACCTCGAAATCCTGCACTAGACTATGATTGTCTCACATGCGAAGATCCCTTTCCTTCCCCCTTCCCCCATTTGTATGTTTATTTAAAAATCTAGACTTGAATAGAAACACAATGTAGAATGTTATACAAAAATCTGAACAAGCCCACAAAACTTCAATTTGCTTGCAAACAATCTTCAAACTGGAAAAATGGGTCAAGGCAAAGTGTAAAATTGCTTACTATAAATAACACACAACTCAACACTAAAAACAAAAAAATGTAATTTCTAGTCTTGTGTGAATTTTTTAGAAGAAAAACATTCGAAGGCCTTGCAATTCAGTGTAAAGATCTACCTACTGATAATAAAATCTCTCTTGTGAAATGGTTTTCCTGTTCATTACTCTTCTATTGCAGCCAGGAAGATATTTACACCTAACTGCAAGGCTAGAATCGTTGGTGATGTGACTGTAAGGACTTCTCACTTGCCCTTGTGTGTGCCTGAGTTCAATTATTTGAGTTATCAGAAGCAATCTGTTATAGATCAAACTGCTGATCAATTATGATTCAAATCATACAGCTCTATCCTGAGTTTCTTCAGGTCCCTCTATCTTCTATGATTCTACTAAGTATTTCCAGGGCACACTCCAGAACATGGCAACATGGGCATTTCCTGCAGTCCTCAATGCCCTCTCCAATCTTTTAAAGGAGAACCCAAGAACATCAGAAGCAGTTATTTGTGAATTCTCAGTTTGCGCTTCCCATCTCTTTCAGGTGAAGGATGACTTCAGAAGGCTCCAAAGTCTGAGAGCCAGAAAGAGGCATTTGAGAATAATAGAACAGTACTGTACAGTACTGAAAATTGACTTGCTTTTCCCAGAATATGGTTGCTATCTCCCATTGCTGCTGTTTGTGGACACTGGTCCATTATGATAAGGTACATACGGCTGGAAGCTAGGGTTTCTTCCTACTACCACGCCATACAAAGGTTCACAGGATTAATACATTAAAGATCAAAGATGTACTGGAGAGCTAGCAAGGACTGAGAAACTGTTCATGCGACACCTGTCCATCCTGCTGAGGGTATCTGCCATCGACACCATACAATATCACCTATATAAATACAGTGGAGCCCCAGGTTACGCACACCCCGGGTTGTGGACGTTCGAGTTAAGAACGCCCGCAACCCGGAAGCGTTTCCAGAGCGCACGCAACCCCCGGATGCGCAGAACACTTCTGCGCACTTCGCGCATGCACAGAAGCGCTGAAATTGCGCTACTTCCGGTTTTTCTTTTATGCGTTCGGGATACGCACGCCCGCGTTACGCACAGCGACCCAGAATGGATCGTGTGCGTAACCCGGGGTTCCACTGTACAATAATAATAATCTACTGTAATGTCCTTTCGGACTCAGTATATGCGCTGAGAATTAGAAGTCCTTTGCATTGTTCATTATTCTGTTCCTTCTTAGCAAACAGTTTCAGAAAGCAATGCTGGAGGCTGTTATTTTGTCCCATGGCAATTGAGCACTGGACTGCCACAGTACTCTGTTTGCTATTTACCACAAACATATCACAAGAGGAAGATTTTGGACTGAATGAGGCCAAAGAAACTCAAATTCAGTCCAGTCAAGAGATAGGAACTGCTGGTGGATGGTTTGATGAATGTAGGAGGTGCTGTTCAACCTATTCTGGGCAGGGTTGCCATCCCACTAAAGGAGCAAGTCCACAGTTTGTGATTGCTGTTCAATATAGCCTATAGTTTGGATGTCAAGTGGCATTTGTGATATGAAACACCTTTTACCAGTAAAGGTTGGTAGGCCAGCTGTGGCATATCCTGGAGAGAGAGTTTTGACACACTTATTCATTTCCTGGTAACATCAAGACTTGCCCTTTATACAGCACTAAGTTGTATGTATATATGTCTCTGCATCTATGGTTACAGTACGTTTTTCAGAGACTATTTAGCTTTATAAAATGTTACCTTCAGATCACTTCCAGGCAAGGTACCAATTCCGTCCTTCCAGTCCATTACACTAAATACATCAAAGTCTTGCCCACTTCCACTAGAAGTTGGTTCATTCATGGTGCATATACTGTAAAATAAATAAGACAGGAGATATGAAAATGTTATCTCTGATCCAACATACCTTAATTGTCTGTATGCCTACATAAACAGAGATGTCAATTGTGGTGTTTTTTTTCTTTTTTTGTGAATGGAGTGGGTGGGTAGGGGAACAGCACACAAACCCCATCCTTAGGGAGAGTCATTCTATTTGTGTCTTTGTACTTCATTATACAATTTTTTTAAAAAAATCTAACATTCTCATAAAAAATCTGATCCGCTTCCATAAAATGTTACGTATGAACCACTTTCACACCATACATCACATGATTTTCAATCATCGTTTCACCTGCCCCACAATATTTATAACCTATTGTAAATAATTTCAAAATTCAAAGCTAATCGACACTTTTATTAAAACCAGCCAAAACATCACAAAATACCAAAATAGTTTCTGAGTTCACCAAAGCTCCTAATCAGGCTGGATATTAGGAAAGTTTTTTGGGGGGGGGCAGAGGAGTGGATGGAAGAGAGAGGCACAGTAGAAAACTGGGCTAGATGGTGATGCAGCGAAGTCTAAATTTAGCCAGAAATAAGAGGATGGAGGATAGGAAGAGATAGCAGATTTAATCGGATTAGGCTCTACTAGGTGCTGTGTAGGTTTCAGGTCGCACCTAGGACTGCTAGGAAAATGAAATAATGGTTCCAATTTTTGAAAATATAAAATCCGGCAGTTGCCTGGATTTTATAGCCTTAAGTGAAATACATCTGGCAGAACACTTAAAATCTATATCTAACTTTGCTAATATCAAAACTGTCACATTTCTAGTTATCTGCATTCTCCACCTGTGTGTTTTGCTTAAAGCTGGAAACAAATATGGATAACTACTGGGTTATATATTTGACTGGAATTTAACAGTCCTATGTTCATCCACAAATGAGCTTCTTCTAGTTTTCTCTAATGCTATTTCAGAGTCTCCCGACCCTCAAGCAGCAAGAAATAACCTATTATAAAGCCATGGTGCTACTTGCCACTGTAATAATAATTTTAAGATGCTGTTGCTTCGTGGTCTTATAAAATAAGTACCAGTAACAGAGTAGGACACATGGGAAATGTTGGGCATTAGAGAAGAATTATCCAAAACCCAACCTAGAGTAGATGAAGGTTATATTGTTCCTTCATATGAACTCTCCAAGTCATACTTGAGCGTTCCTTCACTTGAACAACCATAATGTAAAAGCTGGGAACTCAGAGATCCTGGTGACAACCATTTCCATGATTTCACAGGCTGGAAACTGTGCATCTAAATTGCAGAAGTTGCAACAGCCAAGATCTGTAAGCTCTCCACTCAAATTAACTCCCACCAAACAATGGGCCAGAAGCTTTCCACACTTCCTAGTTGGAACCACATGAACTTTTTCCCTATAGGGGAAAAATACTAGATCATGGAATGCTGTGTGCTTCACGGTGGTGAAGCTGAGGCTAAAATCCTATGCATGCTTTCTGAGAAATAAGTCCCAATAGATGCAATAAGACTTGCTTCCAAGTAAACATATAAAGATACAAAATCTATTTATCCTCAAAAACAGATGATACAGTCAAGAGGACTAAGTTCAATAGAACTAGGTCCTATTTAAACCTAAAGGTAAAAAAGCTAAAGGACCCCTGGGCGGTTAAGTCCAGTCAAATTCAACTATGGGGTTGAATTTCGCTTTCAGGCTGAGGGAGGTGGTGTTTGTCTACAGACAGCTTTCCAGGTCATGTGGCCAGCATGAATAAACCACTTCTGGCGCAATGGAACACCGTAATGGAAGCAAGAAACCATGGAAACACAGTTTCCCTTCCCACCGCAGCGGTACCTATTTATCTACTCACACTGGTATGCTTTCAAACTGCTAGGTTGGTAGGAGCTGGGACAAAGCAACAGAAGATCAACCCGTTGTGCAGATTCAAACTGCCGACCTTATGGTCAGCAAGCTCAAGAGACTTGGTGGTTTAGATCACAGAGCCACCCGCATCCCTATTTAAACCTAAAGACTGCTAATGTGGTTCCACTGCTTTTGGGGGATCTTACTCACTAATAACTTGAGTTAGACAAAAACAAAAACAAAAACCCTTTACGATCTGCAATTACGTCTCTCAAAACAGTTAAAAGCAGCAATACCTATTATCAACAGATGTAACTGGTCTTCAACTTTCATTCAATATCGTAGAAATGATGTTACCCTTATGGCCTTTTCTTGTGTTCTCAGCCTGTTTGCTTCTCTCTCTTTTTCTCCTCCCTTCCACATACACGCTCACATTTATGTTAGTTTTTAGGCTTTGTATGGCTGAAGGAAAGGGGCTATTCAAGACTACTTGTTCCTATGCTAAATAATCACCATCTTCAGCACTGCAGTACCACTTATCCAGCTTTTCTTTAGAAAGGACAAGAGAGAAACAACACAGCTAACCTGTTGCACCAAAGCTTTTACACTCCCCAAGTAATCGCCACCACACAGCCCAAATATCTGTGATTAGAACTTGTAAAGACTATCCCACAATGGCTAAAATGGCATAGAAAACACTTTGAAATGATTGCCTGGACAAGCTCTTATAGTTATGACTCATGATCAGTGTAGTAATTTGATCTGATAAATATCTAGCAGCTATTTGCTGAGGGGGGGGGGAAACTATTCTATCTTTATTTTTGTTTTTTTATATACCCTAGAATTCTCAAATTCTGGGCCTAGATTTTTCCAACAGACAAGACAGAAGAATGAACCATCCTCTTTCACAATGAACTTTGATTAAGCATGTACCAAAGCTCAATACATATTGGATGCACATCCAATCCTGTTATGCTCTTTTATTCAACTGTATTTGCCGTTATAAAGTGCAGTACAGTATATTTTTCTGCCATATGCATTATATATAATTGGCAATAATTTTAACATAAAGTATCTATAAGCAGGCAAAATAACCTCTGAAACCATTGAAGCCTGCTTGCATAGTAAAGGAGGTAAATTCTGAAAAGAACTTTAACTAAACAGCATTCTCTTATAGAAAACAGAATCTACCTCTATTGATAAAAGCTCAAACGGTACCTTTCAATATGTAAGATTATAATGCAGAGATAGCAAATTCTAGAAACACGGCCAGATACTAGACAAATAACCATAATCATAATGCAGTCTGTATGACAGAAATAACCTATAGGGTTGAACTCAGACCCAGTTAGTTGAATTAAAGTCCAATTAATTCCAGCTCTTCAATTTAAATGGAAACAGTTCAACTTAGTCTGGATATGACTCTTGTTTTACACTTGTAAGTAACTTGGAAATACTGTATAGTGTTACCCATGTTGAGTAGTTTTGTGAAACTATGTTGTGTGTCAGCTTCCCTCTTCTGTGCATTTTAATAACTTCTATTGAAAGGATCATAAAATACGAAGAGGTTTAAAATTAATGCAATAAATATGTTTGCGCTTCTTTAGGGTTATTCACATTTCCTCTTGTCCTGCTTCTTCCACCCCAGAGAAAACTGCTCTTTAGCACTCGGCAAATCAGGTTTTCTCTGGATTGACATGGGCTCTGATTTAGCTTTTAAAAAGGGTGTTTCCCTGGGAAAGGAGAGGAGCAAGGGGGAAACCGCTCAAACCCATGCTTGAAAATTGCAGGTCAAGCGGAAAACCACTCAGATCTGTACTCTCTAGGCATGAGACAAATGGTTGTGTGAATGAGTCCCAAAAGCAATTACGACTCTCTTCTTACAGTACAGTGGATGCTCGGGTTGGGAACGCGATCCCTGAGGGAGGCACGTTCACAACCCACAGCGTCCGTAATCCACAGCGCCGTGCCTGCGCACGCAAGGTTGCGATTTGGTGCTTCTGCGCATGCACGAAGCGCCGAACCCAGAAGTAACCTGTTCCAGTACTTCCGGGTTCGGGGCACGGTGCAACCCGAAAACGCACAAGCTGAAGCGGCCGTAACCCGAGGTATGACTGTATCTGGTGGCCTCTTCTACACCAATGGCAACTCTTTGTGTTAAAATGAAAATCAGAGCTAAGCAATAGCCTTATAAGAACCAACAAAAGTGTCACAAAATAGCGAGCAAACTCTTGTGCTCCCCAGAACTCTTGTTTAGGCTGGATGTAAAGTGATGTCATTTGCTAATTAATGCAGATTAATGTAGATATCATCAAAAGCTGTTTGTGCTCATTTCACTGCAATGTTTTAATAGTTTGTATTGCTTATTTTTAATTTTTTAAAGCCACCTGAAACTTTGGGAGAAGTAATAACTTTCCCTTCCCACAGCATGCAACCTGAAAACATTTGAACCATATACATTTTTATCTGAAAGTAACAGACAGAGCCCTACTTCTCCTTGCATCAATTTCTAATATATGGTTATTTAAATGTGCTAGAGGTAGAATGAAGGATACTTGGTGCAGCCAAAGCACATGACAGCTGATCTTTTTTTAAAAAAAATTAACACATTGTCACAGAAATAATTGCCTTTACGTGTATCTTCTCTTGGAGCCCATTATATTTGACATAAAAAGCACCCCCTCCTTTTAAAATGGACTTGAATACAGAAAAGATTAAAGAACTTGGAAATTCAAATCTAAACATTCTTCTGCAAAGGTAGTAAGACTAACTAATGAAAGAAGTATCTATAAATAGCAAATATCATAAAAATTATAAAAAGACTGTTGAAACGATAGATTTAACTGTATGCTGCAGCTGCAATCCTAGACTCAGATGTGTGTACATGTAAGTCCGCAATCTACACATAGTGAGTTTGCCATAAACTGTTACTAAGCCTTAGATGAAACACCAGTTAGGAAGCTAGATAAGAACTTTATTGCCTCTGTTAAACAATAACAGAACAGCAACTGGTGGATCTTGACTCCACCACTATACCAAGTGCCACCTAGTGACTAAACTATATAATGACATTATCCACATTAAAGCCAGAGCCTTTCTTAACATACCATATTTTCCCATGTATAAGATGCCCCCTACTTTTGGGGAACCCAAATTAAGAAAATGGGGGGAGATGGCCCAGAGTTGTTGAACTTTTTTGGAGGGGAACGCCCTGAAAATCACTCACCCATCACTGCAAATCTCACGCATTGCAGAAGAGAACAAGTGCCTGCCAATCCGCAGCAGCCCTTGACGCAACCACCAATCAGTCACAAAATTGTTGCACCAGCAGCCAATCCTAAGCAGCTGCCTTCAACCACCCAATTGCCACTGACAAGCTCCTGCTTACAGCTGCAACCAATCGCCCGTCCCGCATATGCACTACCGTATCCTTGTATAATACCCCCCACCAATTTATAACCTTATTTTAGAATAAAAAAACACCTTGTCTTATACACGGAAAAGTACAGTAATTTCTCAAAAATTTTCACTTTGAAATATTCCATGTTCAGCAATACGTTAAAGAAACACAATAATGAAATCTCATAAAAGTATAAGACAAATTGAAAACATATTCAAAATGCTGGTTGAACACAAATCAGCAACAATCACAAGTCTGACTGGGGGGGGTGGGAAGGTCCATTAAAGGTCCACAATATCCATTAAAACTCAGCAGAAAACTACTTTAAAGTAAGTCTGAAAATGTCATAGCTCAGTATAAGAACAGTTGCTTTGTATGCATAATATCCCAAGTCCAATTGCTGGCATCCCTAAGTAGAGCAGGGCATTATCCCATCCTGAAACACTGGAAAACCTCTGCCGATCTGTGGACAATTCTGAGCTATATGGACCAACGGTCTATCTCAATACAAGGTAGCGTCCTATTTAGAGAGTCCTGCTGCACATATATCCAATTGTTTTGAGCATGCATAGCCAACAAGGAGAAGTAACTGTTTCAGCTAAGGAAAACGCAGGTCGCCCCACTTTATTTTGGTGCTGTTCTGGCCTTAACACTTACGAAACTCCCACCCCCATCCCTACCATTGATGTCATTCTTTTTTCACGGTGCCCACATGCCTCAGGCTTACAGAAGCTAAGGAAGATGCTGCCCTAGGATGTGCAAGGAAGTCTTCCTTCAAGGTCCCTTTAGTTTCCACCTTTTGGTAAAGCCAAAATACCTCTGGAGCAAAGAAACGGGGGGGGGGGGAGAGAGAGAGAGAGAGAGAGAGATGGGTGGATTTACTCATGCAATAACTAAATCAGAAGTAGATTTATATAGAAACATATTTTTCTAATGCTTACAGTTGTGACAGGAAATGTTTTCCACTCTGAGGAAAAAGTCTAACATAGATTTCTACTGTAGTAACGCTGCTGCAAATAATTTTTCAGTGCAGGCCATCTTAACATGCAAACAACTTCAACTCAGCATTGGAAACACAGGAAACCAGACAGCCCCTCAAGCGATGGCTAGTTACTTCAGCTAGGTAGTGTGTCACTGCCACCTTGTAATAGTTAACTTTATACCAAGTTTTATCAAGACTGAAACAATATATTTGGGGGGGGGGGGTCAATGCAAATTTTAACAATTATTTGCCATTGGATCACCATTAGTTTCTGCACTCGGCATTCAGTTCCAGCCTGTTCTTTCTTCCTGCGAAATCCAATGGAGTACCCAATGGAAAGCACTTACATTTTTGTATAATTTTAACAAGACTGTTTTGTTTTGAAACATCTCATTTCCTGAATTATTGCACTGCTCACAGACTTGCTCTTCAGCTGATTACCTTGTTCCTGAAGGATTAAATGAGAAAGTGTATTGCTTATCCTTTCCGTGTTCATTAATCACTATATTTTGTACACTATTTTAACAACCTGTCTTCATAATTTCAAACAGGTGATGTGTTAATGGAAATAAACTCATACTATCAGTCAGAAAACTTGCTTTGTCAACATACATCAGGAGAAGCCTGCCCAATTAAACTCAGTAACAGCCTAAGTGCCAGACCCATACAGCATAATAAACACCAAACTGTACTCACAACAATTCCTCTTTCCGAAAAATGATCGGAATGTCATATGTACAGTTATAAAAGTGATTAAATAAAGCTGACTTCAAAATGACAGCTGTGCTATAAACACCAACTAAGTACAGCTCTAAACTTCCCAAGAGATATGTCAAAAGAGGTGAAAAAGCTATCTTAATGTCATTTGTTTGATTCATTTAACAGTATACTGCAGAAAGCAAGTGAAGATACAATCATGCAGTCCCCTACCAGAAGAAACCAATACTTCCTGCACCACCAAAAGCTAAAATGAACTAGGATGTAACCAATAAAACACAAGGGAAAGAGAACCCCACTATATCTACTATATAGGGGTATTTTTTTTAAAGCAACGGAGCCACAGAGTTGAGGTGACAAACTCCCTTTTATCACTATCCAGGAATGCAAACTGAAACGAGATACTCCACCTTGAATTTGGCTACACGAACATTAACAGCATATAACACCTTTCCATACACATTTCTCTCTCCCCCTCAAAATATTTACAAAAGCAGAGATCCTACTCCTTATGCAATCACAAACAAAATCTTGACTAAAATAGTTAGCTCAGAAAAACAAAGATGGACTTAGGAGGTGAGTCGGAAACAGGTATTTTTTATCAAAATTAGCCAGAATGCAGGGCATCTTTGAATGCTGTACACGAGAAGTGTTCAAAGACCTTCCTTTTCTACCACTAATACATATTGTTGGGGTGGGAACTTCCAATATCTTTAGAGGTACCTGGATGTGTGGCTCTTCTTTGCCATAAAAATATCTGAATCTTATTTAAAGCTATGAACTTAGCCTTAGGTTAGTCTAGGAGCAAGTCCAAGCTTGTGGGTTGTTTTCTACAAGCCATCCAATGTGTGAGGGAGGCTTCTCAGCTTTCCATATCCACACATCTGAAACATACCCCTGTATATTCTGGTCTCCTAAATTAATTTTAAGACTTATCATTTCTGCAGGCCCTTCTATCACCTTAATGTGGTATGCTTCTAGCAACCAACAATTCCTCCATCAGAAGAAACTTGAATAAAGTATAGCAGATGCCTGCAAAGAAAATCCTACAGTTATCATAAAACTATTCACTGAAAAACCTCATTTTTATTTAATTACAGCCAAAGTCGATCTGAAGTTGTCCTGTATCAACAGAAATGCGCTAGACAGGAAAGTGAAACTGACTGATCTAAAGCTTTTAGGAAACAGATGTGAAGGGGGGGAGAAATTAATACACTCATCTTCACAACTATCAGATGTGTTTATTACGTTCGGTATTGGGTATTCAAAATGAAAGAGTTTAGTCTCATAATAATCCTAAGAAACATTCTTCATTATATATCTACGTTTCATATAGATCAGAAAACATTGTAATAACAGAAATGGTATGGAAGGGGAAAGCAGCAAAAAACCGTATCTTCAAACCATTCCTTTGGAATATACCTCACCAATTTATGAACTCTGAAGTACAATCACAGCAAAACTTGGAGGCCAGAATTTGAACTTTCATCCCCAGGGTGGATACCTCCGTTCCACCAGTAGGGGTCCCTCCTTGGCCAGTTTTGGAATAGTGTATTTTGCTGCACTTGAAACTTTTCTGGAGAACACTGTGATCACTCAGGATACTACATATTCTCTCTCCCGCCCCCTCCTAAAATTAAGAAGAGCGGCGGAAGGGGTCGAAGAGAGGCGCAGGTCCTTCACATGCAACTTCCCGGTGCAACGAAGCCACTGCAACAAAAACTACTAATTCAAACTACGCTTCAGGCTACAAAACAGGGGTTACTCCCCCCAGCCCGCTGCCCAGGTTCTCCGTTCGCCTCTTTTGGAAAAAGAGCACAAAGTACCGCGAGCCAGCTTTCCGAGGGGGCTCCTGAAATAACCTCGATGCCTCCACTTTCTCTGAAAGGAAATGCCCAAGGGGAGGGCGGCGAGGCACGGCGAGCAAAAGGTGTATAATAAGCGTGTGGGAAGGAAAAGAAAGAGAAAAAGAGAGCGAGAGAGACCGGGTGCCCCGGCTGAGGAAGTTGCATAATAAGAGAAAGGCACTGCTCTTGTTTGTTAATCGGGTCCCGTTTTTTTCTTACGGAGCCTGCGACGGAAACCGGGAAGGGGAGGTTGCCTAAAACAAACTCGAGACATTTTTTGTTTTTTTACCCTTCTCTTCCCGCACTCCCCACTTTCAGGAAGGGCCGGGACTGTTCTCTCTTCCGAGGGGAGAAGAAACGGTTCTGGGTTCTTCTCCCTCTCCGGATTAGTTCTCTTTCCAGAACTCTTGAGAAATCACCCTCCTTGAGGAGAAGGCGTCTCCTTTCTCTCTCTGTTTCTGGTCTCCTCAGCCCGGCCCCTTTCACCCACCCTTAGCCAGGCGCTTGAGAAGGTCCCCTTTGGAGTTGGCTCGGCCCTTTCAAAGTTTTCTCCTCACCCACTTCCTCCTTCTGCTGTGCGCGCGTGTGAGAATAAAAGGGGAGGGGGCTCCGGGAGAACACCCCCCACCCACCCACGCACCTCCTGTTATCTTCCACATCAACATGCCACAGAGCAGGCTTTAGTTCCCCCTCACACACACACACACTTACGGACCCTCGGTTATGGGGAGCTTGGGCCGAGCGCCTTCCCATCTCCCCCACGAAGAGCTTGGAACAAGTGTGTCAGTTTGCAGCTCATCATGGGTAAAGGGCTACTACAGGAAGCGGGGGAATATATAGGCAAGCAAGCGGGCGGCGTTGTTGCAGAGTATTAGGAACCCGGGTGTGCTGCTAGCTTGGCATAATTCACACGAGCCACGTTCATGTGATGCAAACACCTCTCTCCCACCCTCACTGGCACACGCGCGCGCAAAAGAAAAAAGAAAAATCCCCGCATCTCCCACGGGGGGTTATTTGCTGCCCCAATCCCTATGTTTACACTTAAGTGAGAAGACATGTACGGGGAGCGAGAGTTTCCCTCCCCCCCCCTTCCACACACGCTCCCTCCCACTCCTAACTGCGAGGAGCGTCTCTGCTGCGCGTGTGGTGTGTGCGTGCGTGTGCAAAGTTTGCCCAAAATGGCGGAATTGGGGAGCTCAGTATTATATTTCTATATATCGGCACACACATGCACACGCCGCCGCCGCCGCGCGCGCTCGCGCCCGCCCGACACAAAGTCCAGAAGCTGCAAAGGGGAGACAAGAAGGAGGGGAAACAGTATTAATAATAATAATAATCATTTGACGAAAAAGAAAAAGGGGAAACACACCCTCAGAAGCTGCCCGTGCGCGCTGATCCGAGCAGGCCTCCCCCCCCCCCGCTTCCCTTCTCCAGGAGGGGAGACACGACACACGTTACACATGCAACCGGTATATCCCGCTGCAGCCAAATCTGGGTGGGAAAAGTCCGTCCCTCCTCCTCCCCGCGCGCTTCCAGCCTCCATCCCTCCCCTCGGCTGAGGGAACCCCGTAAACAAAAACGGAGCGAGCGGCGGCGGCGGCTCCTCCGCAACCCGCACCCCTCTCGCCCCCCAAATCCCCGTCGCGGCGGCGGCGGCGGCGCCGTCCCCTTTCCCTAGACACTCCCGGGGAAGTGTCAAAAAAACCCGGGCCGGCTCCCCAGTGGCGGGGCAGCAGGACGCCGCAGAACCGCCGCCGCCCGCCCCCCCCCGCTCCCCGCCGGTCTCCGCCCGCCAAGACGTGCGGGGCTGCGAAATGCCCTCCTCATTTCCACCGCCGCTCCAGCCTCCACCTCCTCCCTTTTCTCCCCACAATTTACCCGTCATATGTTGGGGAAGAAGCTGGCGGGGTGGGGGGCGCGGACGCCGAAGGCACCTCTCTCTTTCTTTCTCTCTCTCTCTCGCCCACTCTTTTGTTCCTCTTTCACTCTCACGCACTTAGGGTTTTCTTTCTTTTTTTTTAGGGAAGGAATCCCCCGTGGCCGACCCACACACTCCCCGGCCACCACTTCGCAGGGACCGGGCCACTTTCCCCCGCCACCTCGGGTCCCATCCCCTGGGCGAGAGAAGCTGTGCTGGAACTCTTCCCTCTGCGCGCGCGTCCCCCCCCCCCTCCCGCACCTTTATGGAGAAAATTCTCTTCTATTTCCACCCCCCCCCCCCTCGCGCGCGCGCTCCTCCTCCCGGTTCATAAGGGAGGCAGAGGAGGTGCGCTTGCTTCCCTTTATCTCTCTCTTAACTTTCATCTTCAGCCAAAGGGGAGGCAATGGAAACAAGGCAACCCCCCTCGGCGTTGTGCATTGCAGTTAATGGGTTAGCAATCAGGTCGGAACCAGGCGCTTCCTTACCCCCCCAAATTCTCTCTCTCTATTATTTTTTTTCTCCGTCTCTCGAGGAGTCCTGACAAATATGGTCCAGGGCTGCGGGCACAAGTGAGCATGCGCCCGTAGAGTCAGGGCCGGGGAAAGGGGAAACTGCTGCTGCCGCCGCCGCCGCCGCCGCCGGGGTGCCTGCTCTTCCTTCGCTGCTGTGCCTCAGCCTCTGGGAAAGGTAGCAGCGAGGATCACGTCTGCCGCCGCCGCCGCCCCCATCTCTCCCTCTTTCTCCTCCGAACCACAAAAGAAGCATCTCCGAGGTGCATCGGTATCTCCTCTCTCACACATCATAATGGCAACGTGAAGGGGAAGAAGGAGCAGCTGAAGTGTCTCTCCCTATTTTGAGGCTTCTTTCTTTCTTTCTTTCTTTCTAATTACTTTTCATTCCAGAGGTAGCAGAATCAGTTGTTAACTATGGTGCTTGGCATCAAGGAAAATTAAAGCAGGACAGCCTGTCCATATTAGGAGTTTGGGAGGGGGGAATTAAAACATAGCCCCCAAGGGTGGTGTTTTTTAAAGGGTGAATTTTCTGAAAATAAATATAAACTGTATTTTAAAACATATACTAAAAAGATTCCGGAAGGGTTTTTTTTTTTACGCTTCCCATATCTAGTATGAAATTAAAACTGCATTTTCTACAATGCATGCTCATTTTTAAAAAATAGCTTTCTTCCGTATTATATACCCCATGTTAACCCTCTGTCAACAGGTGGGGTCAATGGCATTGAGGGGAAAAAATAAAACTTTGTGTCAGTCTTCCAGAACTATTATGTTCTAGGTAGTCTTCACCCACTTATTTGTTCTTTATTTATTTATTGCACTGCACATGTAGGTTCAAGGTATTCATATTAATTTACAAAGCTGGGTCCAAGATAATTCAAGCACCACCTGGTTCCTCATATCCCTTATATCACTGTGTCTTTCAGAGGAGTCACTATTAATGGATGCACAGCCATATTATCCAGCAGAAGTTGTGCATTCTGTATTGTGAACCCAATTTTGAAGAACTCTTTTCTAGCTGAGATCAGACAGGTCCCCTCCCTGCTGAACTACCAGGACTTACTGAAGACTAAAACAAAAAACCATAAAAAACATCAGCAGGCATTCAAGGCATTTCTTTATTTACTGGGTTTTTTTGTTGGTTTTTATCTATATTATATTTGTTGAGTTCACTGTACACCACTTAGAGACAACTGTAATGAAGTGGTATATACATTGTCAAAATAAATAAGTAAATTTAATAACCAGCCCTTCAATCTGAAGAATCCCAGGGCAGCATATCACATTACATTAAGATATAGTGCTTCACATCAACATAACATAAAGCCAATACTTGTCATAAAAAGAACTAAGCTGCAACAAAAAGACAATTTATTAGCTCAGCCAGTCCCAATGGCCTGAAGGAAACACTCTACACAGTAAAAGCCGGTACCGTAATATGGGAGTCAACTGTATCTCCACAAGCAGGAAGCCATAAGGCCCAGCTCTTTAAGGCCTTGCTCTGTGTTGTCACACAGTGAATAATGGATGCTGAGGTGCCTATTCTTCTGCAGATTTGAAGGCCCAGGCTGGCAGATGAGCTGCTCTGGACCAGTGGCCAGACACTCTATGCATACACTTCCAAACATCTGATCAAACAGTGGCCAGTGGAGTTTTTTCTAATGTATTGTCTGAAAGCCGAACAACCCACGGTGGCATGAACATCACAAGTTGTTCTTGTTTAGTAGACCTAGAGTTTATGAAACCATGGGTTGAGCCTTCCCTGGACTTTCAAGAAATACAGCCGTGGAACTGGTCAGGCCTGCCACTCCTGACAGCAAGAAAAGGAGGAGGTGTGGTCTCTGCAGTTGACACAATGGCAGAAGATCACAGCAATGAGGTGCTTCATGTAACTGTTTTGTCTGCTCTGCTCACCTAGTTGTGAAATGTGGTGATTTAGGTTGCGTAGGTGCTTTGTGATATGACTGCAAGGTCTGTGAGATTTGTTGTTGTTAGTGGTAATTCACAACTTGTAATTATTGCACTGTTATACTTGTGTGACTGTTATAATTAAGTTATATGAATGTTAATGGCACATTATGCTACTTTATTTTACTGTTTGTTTACTGAGGTTTTCAATTAAGTACTGACAAAACAATGTTTTCAGTTAAATACTGACAACATGGACAATGTAAGAAAACAACAGAAATGTGGATAAATTGAAACATAAATTACCGGTAACATAAATATTTCTTTTGCTGGTGGCAATGTTTTAAAAAACTTTGGGGCCTGTTAGACCCCACATACTATATGTGTCCAATTTTGTAACTTATATTGTGGATATTGTTGACCCTGATTACTTTTGTGCAGCTATATTGTGTTATTTGAAAAAGGGAGATCTCAAGAAATACATGTTGTTTTACTTGCAAATCACATTAATCAAGTATTGCATTTATATGGCTTTATTGAGGTACATTGACCCTGAAACCAGATTAGTACAGTCATTTTATGTAATGATAGATATTCACAAATGACAGGGCTGCATAGCATTCTTAATGTCACTTGTTAAAAAAACACACACATCCTAAATGCAAAGTGCTTCAAACCTATCTCAAAGATTCCCTTAATTTTGTCTGACAAAATCATACTTTCCCTCCAAGGACTCATTTGCCTAGCTTAATTTTGCTGTACTAGCACTTAGGGCCAATTCACATCTCTTCTGTTGTGGTTGTTTCATTTCGTTTTCTCTCCCCAGACATTATGAAAAGGGCAACCAAAATGATAAAGGGCCTGGGGCAACTCCCTTTTGTGGAAAGGGACTGTTTGGGGCTGTTTAGTTTACAAAAATTGTGAAGTAAGGAGGCCTAGTAGAGTGAAAAATGATGCGTGATGTGGAAAAGGTCTATAGAGAGAAGGATTTCTTCTCTCTCAATACAAGAACCTAATATTATTCCATGAAGCTGAATGTTGGAGGACAGGCACATGAAGGTTCTTCACAGTGCACCAACTATGGAAGCAGCTCCACAATATGTGGTGATGGACTCCAATGGCTGGCTTTAAAGGAGGACCAGAGAAATTCATGGAGGACAAGCCTGTCAATGGCTAGTCGTAATTGCAGTTTCAGAGGCAGTGTATCTCTGAACAGCAATTGTTGGGGATCATGAGCAAGCATTTCACACACACATGTAGGGCCTATGTAAATAAAACACTGGATCAGATGTTACATACCTATGTAAATAAAACACTGGATCAGATGTTCATCTTGCAGCTTACCTCATGCTTCAGTCTGTTTTAAAGCAGCTTAATGGCATACATGCATCTTTAACAATGCATATTCATCCTTTTGATGTATAAGCTCTAATGACATGAATACCTTAGAAGCATGTGCAAAACTTCTGGAGACTGGGAGGAGAAGATTGGTGGGAACCAGTCAGCAGCCTCATTATATTAGAACTTACAGAACTTGTTCACTTTAGGACATTAAAATGTTTGTGTTTTATGGATGGGAGAACTACTTTCAAACAAGGAAAAGAGAACATGTGACCCTGCAGACGATGTTGGACTCCAGCCTACATCCTCTCAGACCATTCAGTGTTGACTATGGCTGATGGGAGCTGGAGTCCAATGATACCTGGTGGGACACAGGTTTTAAACCACCGGCAAACACCTAAAATTTTACTGCCTGATTTCCCCCCTCTATCCTGTGCTTTTCTCTTTTACATGTTCAAGCAGAGGGCTGGGAAAGACTGTCTGAAACTCCAGAGAACCACTCACTACTGAACTAGACAAACCGAATGATTCAACTCAGAATAAGGCAATGGCCTATACAGTGGTACCTTGAGTTACAAATGCCTCAGGTTTCAAACGCTTCAGGTTACAAACTCCACTAACCTGGAAGAGTTACCTCGAGTTCAGAACTTTGCCCCCAAGATGAGAACGGAAATCGTGTGCGGGCGGCACAGCAGCAGCAAGAGGCCCCATTAGCAAAAGCACGCCTCTAGTTAAGAATAGTTTCAGGTTAAGAACAGACCTCTAGAACAAATTAAGTCCGTAACTAGAGGTACCACTGTATAATCAATAACCACGTGTTGCAGTGCTAATGCAGGGACTGTGTGGGCAGTTGTTGGCATAGGAGCCAACTTCTACCGGCCAAGAGGGTTCGCCCCCATAAAATATTTTAGAGGGCCAGCATTCCAAAGTTGATGGGCATTGCCATTCAAATGGTGTGTGTGCACTGTGTCATGTGATTGATTATGTGGGGTGGGGCTTACCTGGGCCCCCCAATATTTTATTCAAGTTGGCACCCCTGGTCGCTAATAAGAATCGGTGATGAAAAGGGAAAAGCTGGATCCTACCGTGCTCATTCATTCTTCCTGAAAATGTCCCCACAGTGGTATTCATTCTTCTTACTCAACAAGGCCCCCAAAGCAGAACTCAGTTGAGGCTGCTGGACAAAGTAGCCATAGGGAACATTTACAGGGGAGAATCATCCCCCTATCCAGTTCTCCCAATTTGTCCTTACAGCTGGCCACTATAATGGATTCACACTACTTTGGAAACTGTGGGTTTGTGACGTGCAATTCAAATTTCAGGGTGTGGAAAGACACTTTTAAGTGTGGTGAGGGGAAGGTTGCGGGGTTTTTTTTTTTTTTTTTTTTTAAAGAACTGTGGTGGAAAAGCTCAATAGGGAAATTCTCATCAGGAAACTTCTGACAGGCTTCTGAGGAATTCCAGGCTTCCTAGGTACAGTACACAACTTTAAAAACAGCAAGTTAAGGGAAGAAGAAGACAGAGGCACTTCTGCAAACCAAAGCGTTCTGCTTGCCATCAGCTTTCACTGACAGCAGGAAACACAATACTGATCATGGCTGGTCTTGATGCTGTTAACGGGGAGGCTTGAAGATTCTTCCTCCTGCCTCACTTTGCAAACCTGCACTGTGACTAATCTTATGAACCACTGCTCTAATCCAGCCGATCCACTCGATTATAGATTATATTTTATTTGAGGAGTTTTTAAATACTGTAATTCTCATGAATGCATTTTAAAAATCCTGGTTACACCAGTGAGGCACATTCTGCTTTCAGTATAATGAATGACTAATATTTGATAGAGTAGGAGTCATCAATGCAGGCAAAAAAATGAAACCAGAAACTGAACAGACAAAGATGGCAATGTGTAATTAGAAGTGTATTGTGACATTTTTTTAAAAAAAAAACTTACATTACAAATTTGTAGTGAATAGAAAAGGAAGAGAATGGAACAAAAGCACCATTTTTATTCTTATTCTTTTAGGTATGTTTCATCTTTCAGTCCCGTCCCCCCCAAGAAGCATTCCACCAACTAGACACTAATAAAATTACAGGAAAACAGAGACACGAGTAAATCACAGTGAGATAAAAGTTTGCATGCTTATTTTTAAGAATGCAAAGGATATTTATAATGTGCATGTATATTAAAAAATCACATTGCTAGTTTTATTTAGTGCTGATGTTTAAAGGAGCAGCATAGTCTTTGCCATCGTGTTGGCAATGGAAAGAGCAGTGTTGTCAGATCCAGTCTGGGACAGAGTCCATGCTATTCATAGATTCATAAATAGGAATGCAAATGTAAAGAGAAAGTTCTGCAGGTGCAACTTGAACTTCTCCTTTCATGGTGCTGCAGTGAGAGGAGATGTGCATATGTCTATCATCTCTTCATTGCAGCTAGGAATGGAGAAGTTAGAGTTGCACTTGTGGAACTTTCTCTTTACATTTACTAAAGGGATCCCACGACAGATGTGCAGCTGGCAGGGCATAACTGATGGAAGCTCCTGCAAAATAGGTGAATGGATGTATTAGACTATGGACAATTGCGCTTTTCCATAAGGGTCTTGCTTTCTGTTTTCAAACGTAGCCAGACAAAGGCACCTGGCAATCTACTGACAGACAGGTCAATGGACAGTTGGCTAGATTCAGCCATGGCTGGCCCCACCATATAGGCAAAATGAGGCAGCTGCCTCAGGCAGCAGATGCTGTGGGGCAGGTAGCAGGTGCCAAAGTGTTGGGAGGACAGAGTTGTGTGTGCCATGTGCTTCCTGGCCTAAGCTTGCTTTCCATGGAGAATACTTTTCTATTGCCACAGTTGAAGTCAGATTTAACTTATTTACAGGGAATGGCATGAGAGGGCGCCTCAGGCAGGAAAATGTCTTGAGAAAGGCAGCTCCTATTTTGAATAGTCATGACCTTTCTCCATAAGTTTTGCTTCCTTAAAAATTAAACTGACGAGGCATGCAATGAGTAAGTGGACATTTCAGCATTTGTTTTAACTGAGTATCATCAGTATGAGGTCCCCATGGAGAGCAGTTTAAACACATAACAGTGCATCTTAAAAGCTAAGGTTGTGTGGGGGGGACGACCCTATCCAATCTGTTGCAGCACCAGAGAATAAGTCATTAGGAAAGGAAATAACTATCACATCACTAGCTATCAATGTCTACTAGCCACAATGGCTATGTTCTGCTTCTACTGTCTTTCAATGCCAGTTGCTGGCAATCACAAGTGTGGAGGGTGCTGTTGAGCTCAAGCCCTGGTTTCAGGCTTCCTTCAGGTATTTGGTTGGCGATTGTGAGTTTCAGATGCTGGACTAGATGAGTCAACGGCCTAGTCAAGCAGACCAGTGGCCCATCTTTTTAGGTCCTTAATAGGTTACCTGTGTAACATGACAACCAGCGATGTTGATCGAACAGCACAGACTAAGGTCCTTCAGCTACACTAGAGCACTTCAGCACAGCTGCGGCACTGCTTTTCCCCAATTGCCTTGAAGTGGTAATTTTACCTTGAAGTGGAATTAAAATCTATTGCTATATTATGCAGCAATGCCGTTTTGTACTGTCTGGTCACAAGGAAGTTCCATTCAGCAAAGGTCTTTCCTAAACAAAGGCTTCCAGTTTGCAACCCCAACCCTTTTTGTTTCTTCCTATTGTTGAGGGTTGTAGAATTAATGATTAATAGCCTCCTTTGCCCCTTTAATAGCTTCTCTAAATTGCCCCAGTCCCAGTTTTCCTCTGGAGGAGGGACAGGAAAGATGATTTACTTACTAATTTCCTCTTATTACTCCTTTCCCCTTTTTATTCTTTTCACTAATGGAGAAATAGTGGTTTTTATAGCACTGTTTTACCCCCTTTTAAAGGAATGTTTGTTTGTTTACTAAATTTGTTAGTTGCTTGCTGCCGAAAAGGTCTCTGAATGCCTTACAACATGTTGGAAGCATAGACTTAAGTTGTTTTTTTTTTTTAAGTTACATTATAATATAAACATATATGCACAAAGCAAATACTGCAGCAATAAGTAATTGAAGCTCCCACCACCATAACCACTGGCTTTGGAGCACTTTAGAAAGGAGCAAAGCAGGAGCTGTTCATCACTAACAGCTCAGCCTGGATCAACAGGAAGCAATAAGGCAAGTTGTGAACGTGCAAAATGGAAGAGTTCAATTTAAAGGCACAGAAGCCGTGGAAAGCCTTAATAGCGTTTTTAGCTATCCACACTGCATAGATCAGCGTTGCAATAAAGTTTTCTCTCAGAATAATCACCACAAAACATGTCTGGGAAACACTGGGAACAGTTCCCAGGAAAGCTCTAGAATGCGATGGGGCAGTGCTTCTCAAGCAGTGGACCAGGACGCACGGTGGGCTTTGCTTTCAAGTGGGTCTCAGTGCCACAGCCTGCCTTGTGCCTCCTCAACTGTTTATCCCACCCTCTAGTCATCTCATAGCCTTTGGATTTAACAAGCGCCAGCACCAGCAACTCCTTGCATGCCGAGGAGACCTAGAGGTTTAGTGGCGAGCAGAGGATGAGGAAGGAAGGAAAGTGAAATATACTCAGAGTCAAGTGTGAACTTCATGCTCTTTATTCAGCTCATAGTAGCAAGGAATGAATCTTTCCCCAAAATGTCTGCTATATATACATTATTTACACAATGGGCCCCACGTGATTGGCTAATTCTGGGCTACTCCTGTAGGCCAATCAGGTCGCTGATTCACTTCCACCTGGAGCTGGATTGGGTAGCTCCTGCAGACCAATCAGCCTGCTGCATTCTGGATCCTATTGTTCTAGGATTCAGCTCAGTACATAACAGAAAGTTTCCTTCCCCTGAGGCAGGCATAGGGAACCTTCGGCTCTCCAGATGTTTTGGCCTACAACTCCCATGATCCCTAGCTAACAGGACCAGTGGTCAGGGATGATGGGAATTGTAGTCCAAAACATCTGGAGAGCCGAAGGTTCCCTATGCCTGCCCTGAGGGAAAGAATCTGAGAAGGCCTTCAAGGACACTGGAAAAAGGGCTTCTGATGATGATGTTTTTTACTTAAAACTGGGAATAGAAAGAAAGGGATAAGACAGGAAAGTTATTATTGCTATAGAGGAGGAAGATGTGGATGTAAAAGGGTGGAGGGATGAAAGAAATTGCGGGGGAATAAGGTATAAGAAGGTACAAGTTTAGTATAGAAGGAGAATGGGCAAAGAAATTACAGGAACAGTTAAAAAATACTGTAAAGGGCATGTGGGGGTGAGAAGCGAAAAATATGAAAGAAAAGGCCTCCACTCAGAGCCTCTAGACAAGCAAATGCTGACAAAAAAAACGGAGAGATTGAGCCACAATACCTCAGAGAAGTGCATGTACTTAGAGGAAAGCTGGCCTATGTAGCTGCCTCTGTGGCTAATAATTTAGCAATTTCCAAAGATGGATTAGATATTGTTAGAAGGTGATGCCACTAATTACCAGTTGTAGTTATACCAAAGTCTCCTTGCATCCATCACCATTTTTTGACTTGTTCTACCCCTGCACTACTGTTTTGTGACTGGTGGGCCTTAGTAACTTTCAGCAGCTTCAAGTGGGCCCTGCAGTTTGAGAACACATTCAGGAAGCCAAGAACGACAACCTGTGGATTCTCCATAAGAGTGAGTGAACAAAGAGTGGCAATTCCAGGAGGAAATTGGTGTAGAAGCAGAAATACCGTAATGCAAGATGGTTGTATGTTAATACTGGCTTAGGGTTGCTCTTGCCACACTAGTAACATCTACTAGCACCAGACATATTGAAGCCACCTTGTTTATTGTAAGCCTTCCAGGGAACTTTGTGTGATGGGGCTATAAATTAATGCCATCTATGAACAAATAAACAAATAAAGCAAAGTAGCATTGGCTCAATATTGGATAGAGAAGTTTATGTGGCATTTGTACTGGAATGGGGGGGGGGAGCAGTTGCTAAGGTTTACTCTGTGTTGTATTTTTGACCACCTCAAGAATCAGATATATTGGTGCAACCCTACGCAGTTAATAATTTGGAGCAATCTTTTTGTGATCATAGGCAGCACCAGCTGTTCCCTCCACTGTGAGGGTGACAAGCAGGCATAGCCAACCTGGTAACCTCCAAATGTTGTTGGACTCCAATTCTCATCAGTCTTAGCTGTAATGCCCAATGGTCAGGGATTATGGGAGCTGTCCAACAACATTTGGGGAGCCCCACATTGGTTACACCAATCTATAGGAATTTAGCCCCTATAGTTCTTATAATTCCACAGAGGAAACCATTCTTATTCAAATCCAATTTAAGTCTGTAATGCAGATATACCCTAGGGGCCTTTTCACACATAGTTTGAAAATTGCTTGAATTATCAACTCTAGCTCATTACATTTCCTTCCTCCATAAGTAAAGATTTCTCCTGTAGTAAAGATTCTCTTGACCCCCTCCAGCTAAAAAGGGGAAATGCTCCATTACTTGCTTAGAACTAAATCTATACAGCTCAAATTTGATGGAGGGCCAGTCACCTGCTTTAGGTAGAGCATCACAAGTGACAACAGCAGCATATGAAAGTTAAAATATGCTTGTAATCTACCATCTTGCTTCATCCTCCATTACATTACAATAGGATTTCTGAGCATTCAAAAATTTCATTAAGCTCGTACTCACATGCACACAATAGTGTAAGAAAGGCTCAAAGCACTTTAATTAGTGTGTGCATAAATGTGTGGACTCCTTGCAAGTACTTAATGCTGATCTTGCAGTTTCCCCATACTTTCTGAGATAGTCTATTATTAGTATGTACATCATGCTTTTCATGTACATACAGTGAAGCTGTTTTATTCAATATTATTAATTATTTATCATTAACATGAATTGACTTCAATAGTTAGTGATAATGTAACTGTTTTCATAACCTTGGTTTTGATTGGTTAAAAGAAAGAAATCACAATCTGATCAAGAATGCTTAGCTCTGTGTTAGATTATTCATTCTTTTATTCCTCAAGGTAACATAAATAATCTCCTTTCCCCTATTATCCTCATAACAACAACCTTGGAAGGTACGTCAGGCTGACCAACTCAGGGTCACTCAGTTTTGCAGTGTGACAAAATTAGCACCATCTGCAGACAGCCAAAACTTGCTTTCCAAAGGCACATATTTCTGTTTTCTGATAACTTTTTAGTTAAACTCCACATACCAGAAAAACAACCTATTCGGGTTTTTCTTCTACGCTGATATATTACTCCAACTCCCCCCCTCCCAATCTTTCTTTTATATCTACCGCAAAAGATGTAGGACTAAATTAAACTGCACATCTTTGGTTAACTTCCCTCTGTGAGTGGACTTGTGTAACATTGTGGTGGTTTGTGCAATGTTTAGGCCACCATAAAAAAGGGTGCCAGAACTCACCACGAACACCTCCCTCATTCTCTTAGAATGGCAATGGTGCCCACCTGAGAAGTGCCGGAACTGACTCAGCAAGTCCAGCTGAAAAAAGCCCTGAGTATGAGAATCGCTGGGCTCTAAGCAGAGGTGACAACTTCAGCCCCAGGTTATGGATACCTGCATGCACTGGCGGAGGAAGAGGAGTGCGGGGGAAGCGCATCACCCCCAGACGCGTGATCCCAGTGAGGTGCCATCGCGGCTGGACCCCCCGCCTGAGCTGGGCACCTCTCCCCCACAGGTGGCGCCCGCCCCTGGGACACCTGCCAGCCCCGTCCCCATCTGCTCTCCGCCCCCCTGAGTGCTGGAGCATGAAGCTTTGCCACTGCCAGCATGCACAATGTGATGTCTCTAAGGTGCTACTGGGGAGGGACGCGGGTGGAGCTGTGGTCTAAACGACAGAGCCTAGGGCTTGCCGATCAGAAGGTCAGCGGTTTGAATCCCTGCGACGAGGTGAGCTCCTGTTGCCGGTCCCTGCTCCTGCCAACCTAGCAGTTCAAAAGCACATCAAAGTGCAAGTAGATAAGTAGGTACCGCTCCGGCGGGAAGATAAACAGAGTTTCCGTGCCCTGCTCTGGTTTGCCAGAAGTGGCTTAGTCATGCTGGCCACATGACCCAGAAGCTGTACGCTGGCTCCCTCGGCCAATAAAGCAAGATGAGCACCACAACCCCAGAGTCATCCGTGAATGGACCTACGGCCAGGGGTCCCTTTAAGGTGCTACTGGAAGGAATTTTTTTTATTTTGTTTCGACTATGACAGACCAACACAGCTACCTACCTGTAACTGGATATTTTGTGGATGTGGTTTTTTAAATCACAAAAGCCACCATGCGCTTGGGTCAGATGAAGCAGGTGGGACAGGTTCAGGGAGTCACTGTTTCCACTGTCTTGGGAAGAGGAAAGTATGTAATGGGAGATGGGAGGTAGACCATTCGTGTCTTTTTGGAGGTTACAACTGGTGCAGAAAGCTACTGCTAGGTTGTTAAGTGGGGGAGCCCAATGGAACCATATGTTACCAGTCCAAGAAAGACAGCATTGGCTGCTAGTGACATACTGAAGCCAATTCAGGACAATGTCAGGACAAGCATACAAAGTCCTAAATGGCTTGGGACCCAAGTTTCTAAAGAGCACCTCTCCTAATATCAAATATCCTGGGCCATATAATTGGCATGGGGGTGGGGCTATTGGTGGTACTGTCACTAGGTGGCTGCCCAGTTGCACTGGAACCTGTGAAAAGACCCTAAGTGGAACTACCTGACTATGGAATGCCTTCCCTGTAAAGGTGCACTCTGTCTCCCCCACTATGACTTTCAGGAGGAGCTTAATATATCCCTTGTTACCCAGGCATTGATGGCTGAAGATCTGTTCCTGGCCACCTTGACATTATTAGCTGTGGAGGGAATGTGACTGCTTTATATGCTTTTAGAATGTTTTAAATCTTTTAAATATACGTGCTTATTTTTTAGAAGGATTGTTCTACCTCCTTGGTGTTTGCTGCCCTGGTCTCCTAAGGGAAGGAGGGATAGAAATTTCATAAATGAAATGAAATTTTACTGAAGATGGTGCAGCAAAATTGGAAACATCTGTACAGTCCTGGCTTTTTATGAATTGTTTCCAGTGGATTTCTAAAGTGAAATTGAAATCCAAGCAATTTAAAATGAAAAGCACAACCATTTAAAATTGCACCGGCTGCAGTCCTATGCACACTTTCCTAGGAGTAAGTCTTATTGAAAACAGCAGCACTTTCCCCTGTTTCGGTTGTCAGTAAATAACCATATTATTCATGCAAAACCTACAAAGATTGCCTTGTTCTAGCTAATCCCAAAAAAGCTTTTGGCAGTTTTAAGCAATAATCTTGTGATTCATTTCGTATAAGAACAAACAGCAAAGATTCTGTAGCACCTTAAAGACTAACAAATGAATTGTGGCAGAAGCTTTCATGGACCAGATCACTCTAATCTGAGTGTAAAAGGCAAGCTATCACCACAATATTAGCCTTAACTGTTCCATACAGAAATGTTGCTTTTCTCTGTAGTAGGCTGTGTATTCACTTTGCCTTTAAAGGCACGCTCAAAGCACATTCCCCACCCCCTCAAAGAATTCTGGGCACTGTAGTTTGGTAAAAGGTTCGCTGGAAATTGTGACTCTGTGAGGAGTAAATTATAGTGCCTAGAATTCTTTCAGAGGGAAAATGAACTTTAAAAGTTTAGCATGTGCAGTCTATGGAACCTCACTTTAAGAATTTATTATATTCAGGAAGATATGAGCAATAATCCCAAAATGCAAAACTATTGCGGGTAGGAATCACTGACAAAATATTTCTGGATATTGCTCTCACTCCTTCAGCAATGCAAATCTTTATATATCCTCTCCAAAACTGCAATAATAAAATTTTCTTTTTGAAAGGTGAGCAGTTGCAAGTTCAGCAATAAATTTAGAGGGGGGAAAGAAAAAATAGCATTACTAAAGGTGCTTACAACATTACACTAGCTCACAAATGATAAGATCACTTAGAACAGTACTATATCAGGCTAAATCAGGCATGGGGAACCTGTGGCTCCCCAGATAGTGTCAGAGGACCTCAACTCCCATCAGCCTTAGCCAGCATGGCGAATGGTCAGGGATAATGGGAGCTGTAGCCCAACATCTGGAGAGCCATGGATTCCCTAGTCCTGGCGTAAATATTTGTGTGAATGCAACCAAATTTACTCCAATGAAGAGGTCAGAGAGAGAAGCAACAACATATAGATGAACTGAACAGTTTTTTTCACATGTGTACACTGAAAGCGAAAGATTGTTTTAAATTCTTTCCTGCCTTGACATCATTTTGTGGAAATACACCTAGGGGGATGGTGATGCAATATGTCTAGCGTGGCCTAGTTGTGCAAAGTACTGCTGCCTTAAGTCACTTGGATATTTAACCTGATCAGTTTTGTTTGCCCTCTAGTGGCAGCTCTTTTGAACACAAGCAAGACAATTTTGACTTGCAGGTCTGTTGCGATCATGGTATGCAATATTGTACCATATTCAAAAGACCTTTCCATTTGATTCTTAGCATTTCCCATGACATCATAGAGAAGGGTGGTATTTAACTAAGTTTTAACCTGAGGGGACTGATATTAATGGATCTCATTTATGGTCATTAATTTCAGTTGGTCCATTCTGAGGATAACTTAGTTGAATACTGCCCATTGGGTTTAACTTCATTTGTCTACACAACTTTCTCACTTCATAAACTTATATTCTTATAGGCCTTTTTTTCCTTAATCATGCTGTTCTTTTACAAAACATATTTGCTCTGTAGTCTCCCAGCTTTGCCTTTGAGATATATTGTTATTAAAAGACTATGCTAATAACTTCACCAGACCTTAGAGAGAGAAAGGGCTATAACTCAGTGCAACCATTTTCTACAGAAAATATGTTGATATGGCATCTCCAGGATTGCTGACATTAATAGGTTAGCAGAAAACTGCTTCTGGGTTGGCTAGGTATAGAAAATATGTTGGTATGGCAGCTCCAGGATTGCTGACATTAATAGGTTAGCAGAAAACTGCTTCCGGGTTGGCCAGGTATAGTAAGTGCCTGAAGTCTTGCTGGTCAACAGCCAGCCCACCTTTGAGGCAACTGTCTCAGGTAGCAGGATCCCTAGGGGCATCAGGTCCCCATGTAGGTCTTTATTTCCCCCTTGTTCTTGATGTAGATCTTCACTCATTCCTTCTTCCCTGGCAGGAAGGAGGGCACCGTTTTGTGATTCGCCTGAGGTGCCAAAATGTATTGGGCCAGCCCTGATGATATCAAAAATTACTTGTACTTAGAGTAAACCCATTAATTTCAATCTACTTAAGTCCATTGGGTCTACTCTTAGTATGGCTATTGTTGGGTATCACTCAGAAACTCCTGTAGGCTACTCTTCTGGGTTTTAGTGTTCCAGATTTCCTGCTTAAAAGTTTCAACACTTCCTGGATTTAAATTGTCTCCTCTTCCATCTTCCAAATCCTCAATTCTAAATAATATGGATCTAGTTAAGGGTTTTCTAAAGCAATCTTATGGGATAACAAAATGGAAATAGTTTATTACTAAGCTTTAGTGTTCTGACCAATGCTAACTATAGAGACCAAATTACAAAACAAATGTTTCTAAGGTTTGCTCATACTCTTTTTCTTCTGCTCAGTTATCCAGAAAGTTCCTGAGAAGCAAAAGCACAGCATATCTGCACAATAAATTGATTGCTTTGTGCCCTCAAGTGATGAGAGGACACAGAAGAAAGCTTAAGAATTATGAGAACACCTTCTTGCTGGAACATAGGAAGCTGTCTTATTGGTCCATCTTGTCAGACCCATTTGTCTATCTTGCTCAGTACTGTCTACACAGACTGGCAGTGGCTCTCCAGGGTTTCAGGCTTGCTGGAGGCATTTCAAATCCTACTTGGAAATGCTAAAGATTGAACCTGAGACTCTCTGCATGCAAAGCAGATGCTCTACTGCTGAGCTACAGCCCCATACACAGACTCCCCAATCATACCTGCAGATTATGTTAAGCTTTTAATATTAGTAACAGCCTATGGGCATTCTTCATATGATTGTAATATCACAAACCAAGTTTTTTTTTTTTTTTTTTTTTTTTTTTTTTTTACAGCAGACTTCACTATGTATCCCAAAGCATTTCAAAGTGATTTAAACGCTGTCAAAAAAGCAACAACAATAAGCACTCAGGCTCTTTCATTCAAATTCAGAAACAGAAAGATCATAATCCTCAGTCATTTACTGGAGTTGTTCCTCCAAAATCAATAGAGTTACTTCAAAATACTCAAGTTTTGGATTATAGCCTAAAACAGCTGTTCTGCCTGTCTAAGCTTTCCTGGGAGTTTGAACCGCAATCATTAATAGCAAAGACTTGAAAAGGCAATTGATTTCAATCAATATGGAAAGCGTTGCAAACAGCAGGCAGCAGCGAACCCAGCACCTATGAACAAAAGCTGACAAAAGGTCAAAAAGGAACAGAATTATTCTCACATGCTTGAAGTGCAGGTGGGAAGGAGAAGGTACATTTTGTGAAATGCAAAGCAGGGAGGGAACATCAGCCCCCACCCCCACAAGTAAGAAAACTGCATATGGGGTGCAGAAAGGGAGCCCAAACTCAGATGGACTCCCACCTGATTTTAAATTATTGTCTTCTCCCGCAGCCCTCTGTCCAGGAGGACTCTCCAATACTCCAGAGAGGATGGGTGGTCTAAGGGAAGAGAAGTGGTAAATGTTCTTACTGTGAACTAAATTATGCTCATTTAAGATCAAAGCTACTGTGTGTATATGGATAAATGCTCAGGCACACAGTTCAAATCCACCAGGAGTCATGAGTTCAGTATTGTGGGCCTAATTCTGTGGATCTCCTTCCCTGCTGAGATCAGACAGCCACCATCTCACCCCCGTGGAAATTCAGGTGCTTGGTGAACAGCTTTGTGTTTTGTTTTTTACTTCAGCAGACATGTTAAGAAAGCCTTGTTGTTGTTGTTGTTGTTCCTCTTCTTCTTCTCTGATATTATTTCTACTGTATCTCTTTTGTAACCTCATTGTACACTGCTTGAAAACAATGCTGTTAACTCCTTAAAGACCAGCAAATTTATAATGGCGTAAATTTTTGTGCATAAATTAACTGGCACAATTCAAAGGACAAATGGCTATAGAGCAGTTGTTGGAAACCTTTGGACACATTGATGTTGATGAACTACAG